>NW_026575125.1:65588851-70388851 GCF_905146905.1 Nyctereutes procyonoides
TAGCTCCTTTATGTGTAAGGTTAGCTTTTGTATTTGAGTTCTTTCCAGTTTTAGAATGGATGCTTGTATTGCGATGTATTTCCCCCTCAGGACTGCTTTTGCTGCATCCCAAAGATTTTGAACAGTTGTATCTTCATTCTCATTAGTTTCCATGAATCTTTTTAATTCTTCCTTAATTTCCTGGTTGACCCTTTTATGTTTTGGCAGGATGGTCCTTAAACTCCACGTGTTTGATGTCCTTCCAAACTTCTTGTTGTGATTGAGTTCTAATTTCAAGGCGTTATGGTCTGAGAATATGCAGGGGACGATCCCAATCTTTTGGTATCGGTTCAGACCCGATTTGTGACCCAGTATGTGGTCTATTCTGGAGAAAGTTCCATGTGGACTTGAGAAGAATGTGTATTCAGTTGAGTTTGGATGTAAAGTTCTGTGGATATCTGTGAAATCTATCTGGTCCAGTGTATCATTTAAAGCTCTCATTTCTTTGTAGATGTTGTGCTTAGAAGACCTGTCGAGGGTAGAAAGAGCTAGATTGAAGTCACCAAGTATAAGTGTATTATTATCTAAGAATTTCTTCACTTTGGTTAATAATTCGTTTAACTATTTGGCAGCTCCCACATTCGGGGCATATATATTGAGGATTGTTAAGTCCTCTTGCTGGATAGATCCTTTAAGTATGATATAGTGTCCCTCTTCGTCTCTCACTACAGTCTTCGGGGTAAATTTTATTTTATTTTATTTATTTATTTATTTTTAAACATTTTTATTTTTTTTATTTATGATAGTCACAGAGGAAGAGAGAGAGAGAGGTGCAGAGACATAGGCAGAGGGAGAAGCAGGCTCCATGCACCGGGAGCCCGATGTGGGATTCGATCCTGGGTCTCCAGGATCGCGCCCTGGGCCAAAGGCAGGCGCCAAACCGCTGCGCCACCCAGGGATCCCTTCGGGGTAACTTTTAGTTTATGTGATATAAGGATGGCTACCCCTGCTTTCTTTTGAGAACCATTTGAATGGTAAATGGTTCTCCAACCTTTTATTTTCAGGTTGTAGGTGTCCTTCTGTCTAAAATGAGTCTCTTGTAGACAGCAAATAGATGGGTCCTGCTTTTTTATCCAGTCTGAAACCCTGCGCCTTTTGATGGGGTCATTAAGCCCATTCACGTTCAGAGTTACTATTGACAGATATGAGTTTAGTGTCATCATGATATCTATTTAGTCGTTGTTTTTGTGGATTGTTCCACTGAACTTCTTCTTAAAGGGGAATTTTAAGAGTCCCCCTTAAAATTTCTTGCAGAGCTGGTTTGGAGGTCACATATTCTTTCAGTTCCTGCCTGTCTTGGAAGCTCTTTATCTCTCCTTCCATTTTGAATGAGAGCCTTGCTGGATAGAGTATTCTTGGTTGCATGTTCTTCTCATTTAGGACCGTGAATATATCCTGCCAGCCCTTTCTGGCCTGCCGCGTCTCTGTGGAGAGGTCTGCTGTTACCCTAATATTCCTCCCCATGAAAGTCAGGGACTTCTTGTCTCTTGCTGCTTTAAGGATCTTCTCTTTATCTTTGGAATTTGCAAGCTTCGCTATTAGATGTCGAGGTGTTGAACGGTTTTTATTGATTTTAGGGGGGGATCTCTCTATTTCCTGGATCTGAATGCCTGTTTCCCTTCCCAGATTGGGGAAGTTTTGAGCTAGGATTTGTTCAAATACATATTCTGGCCCTCTGTCCCTTTCGGCGCCCTCGGGAACCCCAATTAAATGTAGGTTTTTCTTCCTTAGGCTGTCATTTATTTCCCTTAATCTGTCTTCATGGTCTTTGATTTGTCTGTCTCTTTTTTCCTCAGTTTCCCTCTTTGCCATCAACTTGTCTTCTATGTCACTCACTCGTTCTTCCACCTCGTTAACCCTCATCGTTAGGACTTCTAGTTTGGATTTCATCTCATTCAATTGATTTTTAATTTCTGCCTGATTGGATCTAAATTCTGCAGTCATGAAGTCTCGTGAGTCCTTAATGCTTTTTTCTAGAGCCACCAGTAGCTGTATAATAGTGCTTCTGAATTGGCTTTCTGACATTGAATTGTAATCCAGATTTTGTAACTCTGTGGGAGAGAGGACTGTTTCTGATTCTTTCTTTTGAGGTGAGGTTTTCCTTCTAGTCATTTTGCTCAGTGCAGAGTGGCCAAAAACAAGTTGTATTGGGAAAAGGAGAGAAAGAGAGAGAAGGAAAGAAAAGAGAAAGAGAAAAAGGAAAAAGAAAAAGAAAGGAAAAAAAGAGAAGAAAAAGAGAAAGAAAAAGAAAGGTGAAAAAAAGGGGGGGTGGGGGAAGCAATCAGAAATCAAAAAGAAAAGAAAAAAGAAACAAAAAAAAAAAACGGGGGAGTATCTTCTGAATCTGTAGACTTTAAGTCCCTTGAGTTCCCCTGGAACTGGTCTGTCCAGCTGGTCTTCTGTGGGAGGGGCCTGTTGTGCTGATTTTCAGGTGTTAGCCCTCCTGGGTCCTATTCCAACTCCCTGCGAGCCCCGTTCCGCCCGGGAAGGTTGGTGCAGCTCCTGCTTCTCCGCGACGGGGCTCTCCTGTCCTGGGGACACTCGCCCTGGCCTCAGCCAGCTCCTCGCGGGGCCCCTCCCCCTTGAAGGCCTTTTGTTTCTTTATTTCTTTTTCCCCGTATTCCTACCTTGATAGAAGCGTGAACTCTTCTCACTGTAGCATTCCAGCTCTTCTCTCTTTAAATCTCAGGCCGAATTCGTAGATTTTCAGGATGATTTGAAGGTTATCTAGGTAATTTTTTGGGGACAGGTGATTTGGGGACCCTACTCTTCCGCCATCTTTCCCCTCCTCCCCTTGAGCTTATTTTTTAAAGCACATATTTGATTATATAACAGGTCAAATCTCACCTTTAAAAACATAACCAATACATACATTAATGCTACATAAATCATATGCACTTAACATGCAAGATACTGTACAAAGCACTTAAGTTTTGAGGTTTAAGCATATATAGGTTTCTCTTTTAAACATAAAGGTCTAAGATTTTAAAATTATTAATTATTCATTACCAGACTGTACCCTTCTTTTACAGGCAACAAAACTCAGTGATCTAAAAAGTTTTAAATTTTTCCTGAGAACTGATAACAAGGGAAATAACCCAGATCTGTCAGTAAGTAGAGCATTAAACAAGGAAACTTACAAGGGGGACTAGAACAATGCCACAATTTGGAATTATATTCTAAATTAGCACATTCCAACAAATTCACATGTAAAATGAAAAAAAGATCTGTGATGTTAAAATTTTTATTACCTGTTCTATCACAATGAGATATATAATTGCAAACACAATAGTATAACATATTATTTCATGCCTTGCACAAATTGCTAGAATTTTAGTGATACCTTACAAATCTAGGTGATTTGTACTAATGAACATGGATTTTTAACTTCATGAAAAAAGTAAACAAACAAAACAACCCAAATGTCTAAGGTATCTGCTAGTGAATTAAATGGTTTTGAATTGTAATTATGCTTATTTTAAAAACTGAATTCTGGCATAGCTTTTTAGTAACCCTCCTCCACTTGAATACCTTAATAATGTGTGAGGAATTAATTGTGCCATTTTTGTCATCTATATACATTCCAATTCAGAATACAATTATTCAAGTGTTTGAGGGAAGCACTTATTTTCATTAAATGGATCAAGGACTCATTTATTTAATTGTTCTTTAGTGAATAAATTCCAAATACTGTTAACTTACACATGTTTCTTAACATGGGATCAATACACAACCATTACATCTAAGGAGTATTAAATTGGAGGTGAGGTTCTCCTTCCCACTTCCACATCCAGTGTTTGGTAGAAGAATGTTATGCAAGTGAAATTGTGAGAGAAAGTTTTCTTTTTATTGCTAGAAAACCTTAATGGTGTTTTAGATGTGATATTACACCTCAGAAAAGGGGTAATGCATCTTTAAAAGCTAAACTACATCTTCTTTACTTTTATCAAATTCTCTATAAATCTTTCATGACAGTTTATTTAACAAAGTGTCATTGAAACTATAGGTGATTGATGTGACCCATGTAAGATCAACATGAAATGTTTGTAAACGTCAGCAAAATGTGACCATCTAAAAGCATATAAGAATGGAGTTTCCGTGAAAGTGAAAAACAAACAGAAAAATGTTTGTCTTATTCTTTGCTCTTTCTGGTATGCAATTACAAATTCATAGAAGAAATATTTCATTTGATTTTCCTTTGAGTTCATGTCCAGTGGTCTAATTTACTTTTGACATTCACCCTTTGAAAGCCTTGGTCTCTTATTTACTGGATAAGTTTCCTCTATCACCTATGGAAAAATAATACAGAGTCAAAAATTCTTAGAAAAATGACAATCATTTTAGAAAGTATGGGCAGAGCCTTGGCCAAAAAATTTCTGTACAAATTGTAGGGTTCTGTCAACTTGGAATTGTCACTGAAGTATTCCTGTTTATTCACATAGAGAAAACAACATTGATGGTTTTCCATTTAATTGAATAAAATACTGAAATAAAAACAAATATAAGGTAAAGGATAAAAAAGAAGGAAAAATAACAGTTTAAACTATAAATAAATAAGAGGATTACACCAGTAGCTTGCTCTAAATTGAATACTTTGGTTTTTTTTTCTTTTAAATTCCACTATAGTTAAAATACAGTGTTATTTTTAGTTTCAGATATACAATACAGTGATTCAACAATTTCATATGCAACCAGTGTTCATCACAACAAGTGCAGTCCTCAATCCACATCACCTATTTTACTCATCCTCCACCCACTTCCCCTCTGTTAACCATTAGCTTCTTCTCTATGCCTAAGAGTTGGCTTGTTGGTTTGACTCTCTCTTTTTCCTCCTGTTCATTTTTTTTTGTTTCTTAAATTCTACATATAAGTAAAATTGTATGATATTTTTCTTTCTCTGATTGACTTATTTCACTTATTATACTGCCTATCTCCATCCATGTCTTTGCAAATGGCAAGATTTGATTATTTTTTTATCGCTGAGTAATATTAAATTGTGTAGGGATGCCTGGATGGCTGGGTCAGTTAAGCATCCAACTCTTGATTTCTGTTCAGGTCATGATTTCAGTTTCATGAGATCAAGCCCCATATTGGACTCTATGCTGTGGGGAGTCTGCATAAGATTCTCTCTCTCCATCTCACTCTTCTCCTCCCCATCTCTCTTTCTCTCTAAAATACATAAATATTTTTAAAATGTTTATATACACCACTTTTTCTTTATCCTTTCATCAGTAAATGGACATGTGGACTGTTTCCATAATTTGGCTATTGTAAATAATGCTGCTATAAACATAAGGGTGCATAATACCTGTAAATTAGTGTTTTTATATTTTTCGGGCAAATATTCAGTAGTGTGATTAGTAGATCATAGGGTAGTTCTAATTTTAACTTTGTGAGGAACCTCTATATAATTTTCCACAATGGATACACCAGTTTCCATTCCCAATAACAATGCACAATGGTTCCTTTTTCTCTACATCCACCAACACCTTTTGTTTCTTGTGTTGTTGATTTTAGCCATTCTAACAGGTGTGAGGTGATATCTCACTGTAGTTTTGATTTGCATTTTTCTGATGATGAGAGATATTGAGCATCTTTTCATGTGTCTGTTGGCCATCTGGGTGTCTTCGTTGGAGAAATGTCTCTTTATGTATTCTGCCCATTTTTTAATTGAATTATTCATTTTTTGGTGTTGAGTTTTATAAACATTTTATATATTTTGAATACTAATCCTTCATTGGATGCGCCACTTGCAAATATCTTCTCCAATTCCATGGGTTGCCTTTTAGTTTTATTGGTTGTTTCTTTTGCTGTGCAGAAGCTTTTTATTTTGTTGTAATTCCAATAGTTTATTTTTGCTTTTATTTCTTTTGCCTCAAGAGACATATCTAGAAAAATACTGCCATGGCCAATGTCAGGAAACTCACTGCCTCTGCTCTTTTCTAGGATTTCTATGGTTTCAGGTCTCACATTTAGGTCTTTAATCCCTTTTAAATTTATTTTTGTCTATGGAGATAGAAAGTAGTCTAGTTTCATTCTTTTGTATGTAGCTAACTAGTTTTCCCAACACCATTTGTTGAAGAGGTTGTCTTTTTCCCACTGGATATTCTTTCCTGCTTTATCAGACTAATTGACAGTATAATTGTGGGCTTATTTCTGGGTTTTCCCTTCTGTTCCATTGATCTATATGTCTGTTTTTATGCCTATACCATACTGTTTTGATCACGACAGCTTTGTAATATAACTTGAAGCATGGAATTGTGATACCTACAGCTTTGCTTTTTTTTTTTTTTTTTTACCAAAGTTGCTTTGGCTTTTAAGAGTCTTTTGTGGTTCCACATAAATTTTAGGATTGTTTGTTCTAGCTCTGTGAAAAATGATAGTAGTATTTTGATAGGGATTGCGTTAAATGTGTAGATTGCTTTGGATAGTATAAATATTTTAACAATATTTTTTCTACCAATCCATGAGCATGGAATGTCTTTCCATTTCTTTGTATCATCTTCACTTTCTTTCATCATCATTTATATATTTAAGAGTGCAAATCTTTGGCCTCTTTGGTTAGATCTATTCCTAAGTATCTTATTGTTTTTGGTGCAACTGTAAATAGGACTGTTTTCTTAATTTCTGTTTCCAGTACCTCATTATTGGTGTGTAGATATGTAACAGAATTCCATGCATTAATTTTGTATCCTACAACTTTTATGGATTCGTTTATCAATTCTAGTAGCTTTTTGTTGGAGTCTTTACGGTTTTCTATATATAGTATCATGGTATCTGCAAATAGCAATAATTTTACTTTTTTTTTTTACCAATTTGGATGCCTTTTATTTCTTTTTGTTGTTGATTACTGTGATTTCCAGAATTATGAATAAATGTGGTGAGACTGAACACCTTTGACTTGTTCCTGACCTTGGGAGAAAAGTTAACAGCATTTAGTATGATAATTATGGGCTTTCATATATGGGTCTTTATTATGTTGAAGTATAAAGGTTTAGAGGGAAGTTCACTTTGTTGAGGCTTTTTATCATAAATGGATATTGTACTTTGTCAAATGTTTTCTCTATATTTATTCTGATGATCATATGGTTTGTATTATTTGTTTTATTGTTGTGGTTATCACATTGAAAGATTTATGAATATTGCACACCCTTGCATCTTTGGAGTAAATCCTACTTGAATGGAATGATTCAACTGGGATGGTGAATGATATTTTAAACGTATTTTTTATTTCAGTTTGCTAGCATTTTGTTGAGGATTTTTGCATCTACATTCATCAGGGATATTGGCCTGTAGTTCTCCTTTTTTGTGTTGTCTTTATCTAGTTTTGGTATCAGAATAATTCTTGCCTCACAGAATGAATTTGAAATTTTTCCTTCCTTTTCTATTTTTTTGGAATATTTTGAGAAGAACAGGTGTTAACTCTTCCTTCAATATTTGGTGCAATTCACCTGTGAAACCATCTGGTCTGGACTTTTGTTTGTGGAGGGATTTTTCATTACTGACTCAATTTCTTTGCTGGTTATTGGTCTGTTCAAGTTTTCTATTTTTCCCCTGTTTCAGTTTTGGTGATATATATGATCCTAGGAATTTATCCCTTTCTTCTTGTTTGTCCAATTTGTTGGCATATAGCTTGTCATAATATTCTCTTATACTTGTTTGTATTTCTGTGATTTTGGTGGTTATTCTCGCTCATTTGTTTTGTTTATTTGATTCCTTTCTCTCTCTTTTTTTTTTCTTTTTGATGAGTCTGGCTAGAGATTTATCAACTTTGTAGATACTTTCAAAGAGCCAGCTCCTGATTTCATTGATCTATTCTCTCTTTGTTGTTATTGTTTTTTTTCCTTTCTATGACATTTATTTCTCTCCTAATCTTTATTATATACTTCCTCCTACTGACTTAAGTCTTAATTTGTTGTTCCTTTCCTACTTCCTTTAGGTGTAGGGTCAGGTTGTTTTGAGATTCTTATTACTTCTTAAGATAGGCCTGTGCTACTATATACTTCCCTCGTAGGACAGTGTTTGCTGCATAGCAAAGATATTAGAATGTTGTGTTTCCATTTTCATTTGTTTCTATGCATTTTAAAATTTTTTTATTTGATTTCATGTTTGACCCATTCATTCATGGTTTAGTAGCATGTCGTTTAACCTCCATGTATTTGTGGTATTCCCCAATTTTTTTCTTGTGATTGACTTCAAATTTCATAGTGTTGTGGTCAAAAATATACATGGTATAATCTTAGCTGTTTTGTACTCATTGAGGCCTAATTTGTTACCTAGTGTGTGATATATTCTGGAGAATGTTCCATGTGCACTGGTAAAGAATGTGTGTTCTGCTGTTTTAGGATTGAATGATCTGCATATATCTGTTAAATCCATCTGATCCAATGTGTCATTCAAACCCACTATTTCTTTTTTGTTGTTGTTTAGATGTTCTATTCACCAATGTAAGTGGGATTGTAAAGCTCCTATAATTGTATTAGCATTGATTAATTCCTTTATGTTTGTTACTGTTTTTCGTATTTGAGTACTCACGTTTTGGGTGCATAAATATTTAAAATTGTTGTATCTTCTTGTTAGATTGTCTCTCATATTAATATATAGTGTCTCTCTTTGTCTCTTTTTAGAGACTTTGTTTTGGAGTATGTGATATAAGTATTGCTACTGTGGCTTGCTTTTGACATCCACTTGTATGATAAGTATTTCTCCATCCCCTCACTTTCAGTCTGTAGGTATCTTTAGTCTAAAACGCATCTCTTGTAGGCAGAAAATAGATGTTTGTTTTTTAAAATCTATTCTGTCACCTTATTTCTTTTGATTGGAGCTGTTAGTTTATTTACGTTCAAAGTTTTTTTATGATTTTATTTATTTATTTATGACTGAGAGAAAGAGAGAGAGAGAGAGAGAGTAGGAGAAGGAGCAGATAGAGAGAGACAATCAGATTCCACCCTGAGCACAGAGCCTGACACAGGGTTTGAATTTACAACCCTGAGATCATGATCTGAACTGAAATCATGAGTTGGTCACTTAACTGACTGAGCCAACGAGGTGCCCCCAAAGGTATGTATTTATTGTCATTTTGTTATTTGATTTGTTGTCATTTTTGTAGTTTTGCTGTTTTTCTTTCTTCTCTGTCTCTCATGGTTTACTGGGGTTTTTAAAGTGATATATATTAGTTTCTTATTCTTTATATTTTTGTATACCTATAAATGCTTTTGCTTTGAACAAAAATACCTTTGTTACATGACCAAAGATATGAGCTAGGAAGATTTATTTGCCTTTCTGAGCTTTTCTTTTCCTCAGATAGAACTCTAACTCTACCTCCTTGCCTTCTAGAACATAGCCATCTGCTCAGCCACACTGGTCTATTCTTGAAGTGATGCATGCAAGAAGCTTGCCTTTTTGGCACTGCTTCTCCAGAACACTACTGATTTTGGCATTTTCCTCCTTTCATTATATTCCTTTTGAATTTTTTGTTTAAAATATCTTCCTCCTTTGGCATCAGCATGGCCCCCTTTTTGTGGCCCAGGGGTGGTGCATACTGGGACTCATACCATTGTGGGTACAGTGCTTTGTCAATAAGCATGACACAGTTCTTCACCAGGGTCTTGGGTGTGGACAAGTCCCTTGTTGGATGCATTGTAGACAACATCAATGATCATTGTTTTATACTTACAACAGTCAGAGCCCCAGACGAAGTTCCCCCTCATCCAGACTCAAAGGTTGGTTCTTCTTGTTGTCTCCCCAAATGTGGACTGCATGAATGTGGCAGGGGCAAATTTTTGTGTTGACAAGGGGGTGCATCCTTGCTTATACATCCGCTTTTTGTGGTAGGGCTTTCTATTGCCCCCAGTATTATGATGCTTGTGCCAGTTGTCCTGAGAGATTCCCATCTCTTGGCACTAACTGTGAAAGATATATTACTGTTTTTTTTATTTGTGGTAACCAATTGGCTTACATATGACATCTTCTGCATATAGAAGTCTATATTAAGTAGATGGTTGCTTATTTTTGAACTCACTCTTTAGTCTTATCCCTTTCGTGGTTCAGATATTTGGTATCATTTATATCATTTTATTTTGTTCTTCCAATTATTCTTACTCTTACTCATTATTTTTTGTTTTCCACTCGCAGAGTCTCACTTAACATTTCTTGTGGGGCGGGTTTAGTGACCATGAGTTCTTTTTAAGTTTGTTAATCTGAGAAACTCTTTATCTATCCCTCAATTTTGAATGATACCCTTATTGGATAGAGTATTCTTGGTTGCAGGTTTTTCATTTCAGCATTTCAAATATGTTATGCAACTCATTTCTGACCTGCAAAGCTTCTGCTGAAACAGCTGAAATAATTATGGGGTTTCTTTTGTATGTAACTGTCTTCTTTTCTCTTACAATCTTTAAAATGATCTCCCTGCCTCCTGACCTGGATCTGTTTTCCTCCTCAGATTTGGGAAATCTTCAGTTATTTTTTCTTCAAATACATTTCCCACCCACCTTTCTCTCTCCTCCTTCTGGGATCCCTATAATATGAATATTGCTATGCTTGATGGAAGAACCAATTGTCAAAGATTATTCTCATCATGCAGTATTTGTCTCTCACATGCTTGGCTTCATTATTTTCTATTACTTTAACTTCCAGATCATTAATATGTTCCTCTGCTTCCTGTCACATATTATTTATTCCTTCTATTATATTTTTAATTTCATGTATTGAGTTCTCCATCTCTGATATGTTATTTTTTATCTCTTTGTCAAGGGTCTCACTGATGTCCTCCACCCTTTACTGAAGTCCAGTGAGTATCTTTATTTTTTCCATGTTTTCTTATGTTACAGTTTGAATTCCAATTAGTTAACATTCACTGAAATACTAGTTTTAGGCTTACAATATAGTGATTCAACCCTTCCATAAAACACCTATCACAAGTGCACCCCTTAATCCTCACCACCTTTTAACATATCTCCCTGCTTACCTTCCTTCTGGTAACCATCAGTTTGCTATATATGCTTAAGAGTTTGTTTCTTGGATTGCCTTTCTCTGTCTCTCTCTCTGTCTCTGTCTCCCTCTCTCTTCACCTCTCTTTTTCACTTTTGCTTGTTTTGTTCCTTAAATCCTATATACAAATGAAATCATATGATACTTTTCATATGGTATTTGCCTTTCCCTGATTGACTTTTATCGCTTAGCACAACACTGTACTTCTATCCAGGTCATTGCAAATAGCAAAATTTTGTTTATTTTTATGGTTAACATTCCATTATATATATAGATGAATGAATAAAGAGGAGATGGCATATTTGGACTCTTTCTATAATTTGGCTATTATTAATAATTATGCTATTATTAGGATCTATGTGTTCCTTCTAATCAGTACTTTTTAACCCTTGGTAGATACCCGATAGTGCAATTGCTGGGCTATAGTATAGATATATTTTTAACTTTTTGAAGAAATTTCATACTATTTTCCAGAATGGCTGCAAGTTTGCATTCCCATCAACAGTGAAAGAAGGTTCCCTTTTCTCCCAATCCTCCTTGGCACCGGTTGTTTCCTCTGTTGTTGATTTTGACCATTTGACAGGTATGAGGTGATATCTCATTGTCGGATCTTATTTTTTCATTTGTTTTTATTTAAGTTCAATTTGCCAACATATAACACCCAGTGCTCATCCCACCAAGGGCCCTCCTCAGTGCCCATGACCCAGTTATCCCATCACCCCACTAACCTCCCCTTCTGCAACCCTTTGTTTGTTTCGCAAAGTTAGGTGTCTCTCATGGTTTGTCTCCTTCTCTATTTTGTCCCACATAGTTCCCCTCATTTCCCTTATAATCCCTTTTACTACTTCTTATATTCCATGTATGAGTGAAACCATATGATGATTGTCCTTCTCTGATTGGCTTATTTCACTCAGCATAATACCATTCAGTTCCATCCACACCAAAGCAAATGGTGGGTATTCATCCATTCTCATGGCTGAGTAAGTATTCATCCATTCTGATGGCTGAGTAATAGTCCATTGTGTGTGTGTGTGTGTGTGTGTGTGTATTTAAAATTTAAAATATCTTCTTTATCCATTCATATGTCGAAGGACATCATGGCTCCTTCCACAGTTTGGCTATTGCAGGCAATGCTTTTATGAACATTGGGGTGCAGGTGTCCCAGAATTTCACTGCATCTGTATCTTTGGGGTAAACACACAGTAGTGTAATTGCTGGGTTGTAGGGTAGCTCTATTTTTAAATTCTTGAGGAACTTCCACACAATTTTCCAGAGTGGCTGTACCAGTTTGCATTCCCACCAACAGTTCAAGAAGGTTCCCCCTTCTCCACAACCTCTCCAACATTTGTTGTTTCCTGTCTTGTTAGTTTTGGCCATTCTCACTGGTGTGAAGTGATATCTCACTGTGTTTTTGATTTGTATTTCCCTGATGGCAAGTGATGCGGAGCATTTTCTAATGTGGTGTTGGCCATGTGTATGTCTTCTTTGGTGAAGTTTCTGTTCATGTCTTTTGCCCATTTCATGATTGGATTTTTTTTTTTTGCTTCTTGGGTATTTAGTTTAATAAGTTCTTTGTAGATATTGGATAGTAGCCCTATATCTTATATGTCATTTGCAAATATCTTCTCCCATTCTGTAATTTGTCTTTTAGTTGTGTTGACTGTTTCTTTTGCTGTGCAGAAGATTTTTATCTTGATTACGTCCAAATAATTCATTTTTGCTTTTGTTTCCCTTACCTACACAGACATATCTTACAAGAAGTGCTGTGGCCAAGTTCAAAAAGATTGTTGCCTGCGTCCTCTTCTAGGATTTTAATGGATTCTTGTCTCACATTTAGATGTTTCATCTATTTTGAGTTTATCTTTGTGTGTGGTGTATTAAAATTGCCTAGTTTCATCCTTCTGCTCGTGGCTGTCCAATTTTCCCATCACCACTTGTTGAAGAGACTGTCCTTTTTCCAGTGTATATTCTTTCCTCCTTTGTCGAATGTTAGTTGACCATAGAGTTGAGGGCCAATTTCTGGGTTCTATATTCTGTTCCATTAATCTATGTGTCTGATTTTGTGCCAGTACCACACTGTCTTGATGATCACAGCTTTGTAATACATCTTGAAAGCAAGCATTGTGATGCCCCCAGCATTGGTTTTCTTTTTCAATATTCCTCTGGCTATTTGGAGTCTTATAATTCTATACAACTTTAAGATTACTTGTTACAAACTGTGAAGAAAGTCCATGGCATTTTTTAAAAAGATTTTATTCATGAGAGACAGAGAGAGAGAGAGAGAGAGAGGCAGAGACACCTGCAAAAGGAGAAGCAGGCTCCATGCGGGAAGCCTGATGTGGGACTCGATCTTGGGTCTCCAGGATCAGACTCTGGGCTGAAGGCAGGCGCCAAACCGCTGAGCCATCCAGAGATCCAAGTCCATGGCATTTTGATGGGGATTGCATTGAACATGTAGATTTCCCTGAGTAGCATAGACATTTCACAATATTTATTTTTCCAATCCATGAGCATGGAATGTTTTTTTCCATCTCTTTTCATCTTCCTCAAATTCTTTCAGAAGTGTTCTGTACTTTTTAGTCTATAGATCCTTTACCTCTTTTGTTAGGTTTATTTCTAGGTATCTTATGCTTTTGGGTGCAATTGTAAATGGGATTGACTCCTTAATTGCTCTCTCTTCAGTCTCAGTGTATAGAAATGCCACTGATTTATGGGCATTGATTTTGAATCTTGCCACATTGCTGAATTGCTGTATGAGTTCTAGCAATCTTGGCATAGAGTCTTTTGTGTTTTCTATATCCAGTTTAATGTCATCTGCAAAGAGGAAGTGTTTGACTTCTTTGCCAATTTGAATGCCTTTTATTTCTTTTTGTTGTCTGAGTGCTGAGACTAGGACTTCTAGTACTAAGCTGAATACCAGTGGTGAGACTGGACATCCCTGTCGTGTTCATGATCTTAGGTGAAAGGCTCAAACTTTTTCCCCATTGAGAATGATATTGGCTGTGGGCTTTTCATAAATGCCTTTTATTATATTGAGTAATGTTCCCTCTATCTTCTGCACTTTGAAGAGTTTTAATCAGGAATGGCTGCTGTATTCTGCCAACTGCTTTCTCTACATCTATTAAGAGGATCATATGGTTCTTATTTTGCTGTTGTTGATGTGATCTATCAAGTTGATTGCTTTACGAGTGTTGAACCACCCTTGCTTCCTTGGGATAAATCCCACTTGGCCATGGTGAAAAATTCTCTTAATGCACTGTTAGATAGTATTGGCTAATATCTTGGTGAGAATTTTTGTATCCATGTTCTTCAGGCATAGTGGTCTATAATTCTCTTTGGTGGGGTCTTTGGTTTGGGAATCAAGGTAATTATAGCCTTATAAAATAAGCTAGGAAGTATTCCCTCCCTTTCTCTGCTTTGAAACAGCTTTAGTAGAATACATATTATTTCTTCTTTAAACGTTTGATAGAATTCCCATAGGAAGCCATCTGGCCCTGAACTTTTGAGTTTTGGGAAGTTTTTGATGACTGCTTCCATTTCCTCCCTGGTTATTGGCCTGTTCAGGATTTCTATTTCTTCCTGTACCAGTTTTGGTAATTTGTGGGTTTCCAGAAATGAATCCATTTCCTCTAGATTGCCTAATTTGTTGATATATACCTGCTCATAATATGTTTTTAAAATCGTTTGTATGTCCTTGGTATTGGTTGTTATCTCTCCTCTTTCATTCATGATTTTATTAATTAGAGTCTTTTCTCTTTTGTTTTTAATAAGGCTGGCTAATGATTTATCTATCTTATTGATTCTTTCAAAGAACTAACTCCTGGTTTTGTTGATTTGTTCTACAGTTCTTTTGGGCTCTATTTCAATGAGTTCTACTCTAATCTTTATTATCTCTCTTCTTCTGCTTGGTGTAGGCTTTACTTGCTTTTCTTTCTCCAATTCCTTTAGGTGCGAGGTTAGCTTATGTATTTGAGTTTTTTCCAATTTTTTTGAGGGAGGCTTGTATTGGGATGTGTTTCCCTCTTAGGACTGCATTTGCTGTATCCCAAAGATTTTGAATGGTTGTATCTTCATTTTTATTAGTTTTCAGGGTTGGGTGACTGGGTTGCAGGCACTGAGGTGGGCACTTGATGGAATGAGCACTGGGTGTTATACTATATGTTGGCAAATCGAACTCCAATTATATATATGTATACATATATTTCCATTATATATATGTGTATATATATATATTTCCATTATATATATATATATATATATATATATATCCATGAATCTTTTTAATTCTTCTCTAATTTCCTGATGAAAGCATTCATCTTTTACTAGGATCTCTGTAACATCCATGTGTTTGAGTTTCTTCCAAATTTCTTCTTGTGATTGAGTTCCAGTTTCAAAGCACTGTGATCTGAAAATATGTAGGGGACAATCCCAACCATTTGGTATTGGTTGAGACCTGACTTTTGATCCAGTATGTTTTCTGTTTTCTAGAAAGTCCATGTGCACTTGAGAAGAATGTGTATTTAATTGCATTCAGATGGAAAGTTCTGTATATATCTGTGAAATCCATCTGGTGCAGTGTATCACTTAAGGCCTTTTGTTTCTTTGGTGATGTTCTAGAAGCTTAGAATATCTGTCATTCACTGAGAGTGCCTGTTGAAGTCTCCCAGTATTAGTGTATTATTGTCTAAGTATCTCTTTACTTTTGTTATTAATTGATTGATTTCCTTGGTGGCTCCCACATTAGGAGCATAAATATTCATGATTCTTAGGTCTTGTTGTTGGATAGACCCTTAAAGTATGATATAGTGTCCCTCTTCATTTCTTACTACAGTCTTTGGGATAAACTTAATTTATCTAATATGAGGATAGCTACCCCAGCTCTTCTTTTGAGGACCATTTAAATGGTAAATTGTTCTCTAACCCTTCATTTTCAGGTTGGAGGTGTCCTTAGGTCTACAATGAGTCTCTTGTAGAAAGTGTATAGATGGCTCTTGCTTTTTTATCCAGTCCAATAACCACCGTCTTTTGACGGGATCATTTAGCCCATTCACGTTCAGAGTTACTATTGAAAGATATAAATTTAGTGTCATCATATTAACTATTCAGTCCCTGATTTTATGGATTCTTTCTTTAGGATTCTTCTTTCTTTTAATGGTTCCCCCTTAATATTTCCTGCAGAGCCAGTTAAGGTCACATATTCTTTCAGTTTCTGTCTGTCCTGTAAGCTCTTTATCTCTCCTTCTATTCTGAATGACAGCTTTGCTGGATAAAGTATTGTTGGCTGCATGTTTTTTCTCATTTAGTATCCTGTATATATCATGCCAACCCTATCTGGCCTGCCAGGTCTCTGTGGAGCAGTCAGCTGTTAATCTTATATTTCTCCCCATATAAGTTAAGAATCTCTGTTTCATGCTGCTTTAAGAATTTTCTCTTTATCTTTGAAATTTGCAAGTTTCACTATTAAATGTTGAGGTGTTGAATGGTTTTTCTTAATTTTTGGAGGGGTCCTCTCTATCTCTTGGATCTGAATACTTTTTCCTTCCCCAGATTTGGGTAGTTTTCAGCTATGATTTGTTCAAATGTACATTGTGGTCCTCTCTTTCTCTTAGCCTCTTCTGGAATCACAATTAGTCGTATATTCTTACTTTTTAAGGAAATCAAGGATTTCCTTGATTTTATCCATGGGCTCTTAATTGTTTTTCTCTTTTTTTCTCCAGCTGCCTTCCTTACTATCAATTTGTCTTCTATGACACTCACTGTATCTTTCACCTTATTAATCCTAGCAGTTAGAATATCCAGTTTGGATTGCATCTCATTTAATCTATTTTTAATTATGGTCTGATTAAATCTAAATTTTGCAGTACTGTAGTCTCTAGAGTCCTTTACACTTTTTTCCAGAGCCACCAGTAGCTTTATAATTGTACTTCTGAATTGAATTTCTGACATCACTTTAAAATCCAAATTCAGTAAATCTGTGGCAGAGAATACTGTCTCTGGTTCTTTCTTTTGTGTGAATTCTTCCTTCTAGTATTTTCTCCAGTGGAGAGTGGCTTTGTAAGTGTGCTGAGACAAAAATATCAACCACTACCTGAGTAAAATACATCCTAGATAATTCTGAAGAGGTCAGAGACCAGAAAATAAGGTAAAAAGAAGAACAGAACAAAATAAAACAAGACCACTAAAGTGAAAAATAAATTTTAAAGCAAAGTAATAAAAATACAAAGCCAAAAACCCAAAACAAAGAAGATAAAAGAAGAAAAAGTAATGAAAAGGGAAAAAAAGGGGCGGTGGATGGTTTTGATGAGGAATTGGTAGTGGAGAGATAATGTAGTCTACCTGAGGGGTCCTAGAGGGTGATCCTCTTGATTCTGAGTGTATTTTGTTGTGTATATTAGAAGATGATGAATCCCAACTTTAAGTACACCAGCAATACTTATATAAAGCCTCAACATTGACCACAAAAATATAAACAAGTAAAAGAGTGGGCAGAATGGGAAGAAAGAGAGAATATAATCTCACAGAATGAACCATCATGGTATTCATGGTATTCTACTTGTTTCTGGATGTATGTTGGTCCTGTTCTATAATGTACTAACTTCCACCATTATAAACCAAAGCAAGGCATAAAAAAAACAAAAAAGCCATATCTCGTATATCTACCAAAATTCAATTGAATACATTGAAGGGAATCCGGAAGTGAAAACTATATCTAAGACATGTATTTGTAGAAATATGGAAGTAAAAAAAAGAAACAACTTAAAAATGAAGAATTGGTAAAATATAGTAATTAAGGTCGAAAAAGACAAAAAATATTGGAAATTTTTAGTCTGATATAAAATTGAATCTTAATGGGGAAAAAAAGTACCCTCTAGTTCTATATCCTATTTTCCCTCATTCCTGGAGCTTTCCAGTGCTGCTTGTGCATTAATCTTGCTTTTCCCTTGGACTTCCAGCAGTTTTTATGGGGGAGGGGTCTGCTATGCTGATTCTCAGGTGTTTGTGCCTGGGTGGAGCTGCTCTGCCCCTTGCTGGGTGCTAGGCTCAGTATGAGTTGTTTATCCTATGAGGCCTTTGTTCTCTAGAGGCCCCGCCTCTTCCAGGCACAAGGTGAAACAAAGAGGAAAAACAACAATGGTGGCTGCCAGATTTCCAGCTCTGGAGTGGAGCTCCCCATGAGTTACTAACCACAGTCTCCCAGTCCACACAGTCCTAGATGCTCCGTGGGCCAGGAGCATGTACACTGATCTGTACAGCTTGCAGGGCGCCCAGTGGCAGGAGAGTTCTTACTTTCCTGTGCACTCCCCACTTCCACCTGTCCCAGAGGGAATGAAGGATCACTGGCTTTGTCTGCTTGGGTGCCCTGGTATCCGGGCCCAGTGCCACTGGACCCTCGCTCCTGGGGACCACTTTTCCTCAAGGGAATGAAGTATAGCCACCTCTATCCTTTGCTGGGCTCTAGGGTAAAGGCAGCTCTGGAGCTGGCCCGCCTAACTGACTGGCTTCTCCACAGGGCTGGGGCATTTGGATACCAGACCAATATCGGACTCAGGTTTGAGGTGAACCTTCCCCTGGCTGCCCCTTCTCTTATAGTGACTCCAAGAATCTTGAGACTTCATTGCCCCTCCTTTGATTCTGTCCAATTTCCCTGCTAAGCACTTTTCCAACAGAGAAAATTCCGGCATGGATATTTAAAGTTCCCACTTCTCCAGGGCTGGGCTTTACTGCCCTGGAGGCTTTTGATGCTCTGCTTTAGCACTGTTAGTCATGGTTCCTCTAGTCCACTTTATTCTTTATTCTTTTTAAAATTTTTCATCTTTCTCCCCTGTTAGAAGTGAAAACTTTTCTCTCTGTAGCGTTCCAGCTGTTCTCTCTTTAAATCTCAGGTTGAATTCATAGGTGTTCAGGATGTTTTAAAAGTTATCTAGGTAAGTTTGTGGTGCCAGGTGAGTTTAGGACCCCTACTCTTCTCCCATATTGCCCCTCCCTTTCATTATAGTTTTGACTTCTATTTCCTTGATCATAAGTGAATTTGAGCATTGTTTTTTGTTTCTCTTGGACATCTGGATATCTTTTTTTTAGAACAATGTCTATTTATGTCTTCTGCCCATTTATTAGTTGGATCATTTATTTTTAGGGTGTTGAGTTTTATAAGTTCTTTATATATTTTGGATAATAACCTTTTATCAGATATGTCATTTGCAGATATATTCTCCTATTTATAGACTGTCTTAGAGTTTGGCTGATTTTTTTCCTCTTCACTGTGCAGAATCTTGCTATTTTGATGAACTCTCAATAGTTTATTATGCTTTTGTTTCACTTGCCTTCAGAGACATTTCTAGAAAAATGTTTCTATGGCCTATGTGAAAGTGGTTATGACCAATGTTTTCCTCTTGGATTTTTATGGATGGTTTTGTTCTCGCATTTAGATCTTTCATCCATTTTGAATTTATTTTTGTGTATCATGTAACAAAGTGATCTAGTTTCATTCTTTTGCATATTGTTGTCCAGTTATCCCAACACCATTTGTTGAAGAGACTGTTTTCTCATTGGACATTCTTTATTCTTTGTTAAAGATTAATTGATCATAAAGTCATGGGTTTATTTCTGGATTTTCTATTCTATTCCATTGAAATATGTGTCTATTCTTGTGCCAATATCATACAGTTTTAATCATTACAGCTTTTTTTATATAGAACATCCATTGATCTTTATTTGATTTGACAAAAATTTGCATTATTAAAAGACAGGCAATAAAATTTAAGCTTATATTGAATCTGACTTATTATGTTCTATAGTATCTAGAATATTATATAAGAAATATCAACTGAGGGGGAAACAAGATAAAAACATCACATACAGATGCTCCTGGCAAACGGGGGAACTCTATCTGCAGGTGAGGTCCATAGTGTGCACAGCATAAAAAAATCCTAGAGAAAATGCAACTGACTTACTTGGGTGAAGTGTTTTTCCTTTTGAGGAGAGGAAGAGGTGGCAAAGAGGGGGCAGAAATTCAAAGGCATGTGCAGAATGGCTTCTCCATTTCAAAATGGTAATAAAAATATTTAGATTATGGCACTAGGGCACCTTTGAAGAAAAGAACACCTTGCCCAGAGTAGGGTCATTGCATAATTCTGTAGTAATATGTACAATTTTCAAGTAATGGAGAGGATTTAAAGAGTAATTTTACTATAACAGTGGCTATCTATTTTTCTTCTCGCCCTCTGGGGCTTGATCTGTTTCAGTATCACAGGGACACTTCTCCACACAGTTTCTAGGGAACCAGCCTCTGATTTGTGAGACACCTTCTACAGAGGCATCATCAAGAATTTTATCTCCAGGGATCCCTGGGTGACGCAGCGGTTTGGCGCCTGCCTTTGGCCCAGGGCGCGATCCTGGAGACCCGGGATCGAATCCCACGTCGGGCTCCTGGTGCATGGAGCCTGCTTCTCCCTCTGCCTGCGTCTCTGCCTCTCTCTCTCTGTGTGTGACTATCATAACTAAATAAAAAAATTTTTTTAAAAAGAATTTTATCTCCATACAACCAGTATCGTAACTCTCTTGTGGCTAAAATGAATTCCCCTTTCTGTAGCCTTATTCGAGGCTCCTCAGTGCAGGGGCTGGTGAAGAAGGCTTTGATTCCTTTATTCAAAGGACAACAGGCACCACTGTAATCCTCTATTACTCTATACCGCACACTTCTGATTCTTTTATCTGCTTTTTGTTTCAACTGTTCAATTGTTAAGCTGTACTGGTGACAGTCTTCTCTTACTGGCCATGCTAGTCCATCTCCTTCAGGGACCCCGACCATGTGAATACCTGTTTAAAGTTCTTCCATCGACTTCCCATATCATATGGAGAAACAAAGACTTCATCTAGTTGGTAATATTGAATTCGATCCTTAGCCTTTTCTTCAATCCATGATTCAATAGAAGTTTTGTTTCTGAGAATTATTTTCATCTGGATAAAAAACAACATCCCAACAGCTATGGTTGTCCTAAAGCTAATCCCAAGGCAAACAAGGTGGCCGCAAATGCTGCTAATCCAAAGGGAATAATTGGAAGGGGATCTCTCCAGGATGCACTCATATCAATCTTTACCATGTTCCACACAAAGGAGAGCCTATTATAAAGCTGTGTATACATAGTCATAACAAAAATGAAGGCAGCATGAATACAACCCAGTGGTGCTAAAAGGAGAAACAGTGTGAACAAAGCATGATTTTGGTAACCACAACAGTTGTTGATCCAAGGACAGTGACGGTCCATCTTCATCACACATCTGTTACACTTTATGCAGTGATGTGACGGTGGTGCCTTGTATGCTTGGCAGACTTTACAATACTGGAGGTACATGCTATCCTGAGAATTTTCTGGTTTCCACCCCAAAGGGACAAAGCCAGGACCAATAAACATGGCATTGAAGTAGTTATAAAGAATCATGACAGTCCAGTTTATCAACATAATGAAATTCACGCTTCCTCCAGTTGTATGTAAAGGCCAATACCACAACACAGAGTCAATCATGGCCATTGTGGAACATATTGCTATAACACCGAGGGCCATGATGGGACCCCAGTGACACAGTCTCTTTAGTTCTTGGAGATTTTCAAACTTGATAACTGAGCAGAATGTATCCATTTTGGTGAGGAAGAATGCCTTCCTACTTTTAGAAAATCATAGATTTCCTTTTTCTGTTCACACATTTCCATGTGCCACGAGTCCATGTGTGTTCCTTAACTGCCAAATGCCTTCAGATTGTGGGAGGCCAATGCAGATCACGCCATTTTCACAGGTACACCCTCAGAGCTCTTTAATGTTAACTAGGAGAATCCAGGGTCTTGGCTCGAAACCCAACCTCTCAGCCTGGTCCTTGGTACCCGCTACTCGGCCATCGCATTTCCGGGGCGGCCTGGGCTCACCCGGAACAGGTCTTCTCCTCCGTGGACAACTCCATCATGGGAAAGTCAGGCCCGCGCAAGCAGTAAAGCAGATCTCGGTTGTCCGGGGCTGCAGCGCGGAGCCCGCCGCACCGCCAGCACGTCTCCCCAGCCGGCGCTCTGGCCGCTGCTCTCCCGCTCCCGCCTCATTACAGCTTTTTTTAAAATTTTTTTTATTATCTATTTACGATAGAGAGAGAGAGAGAGAGAGAGAGAGAGAGAGAGAGAGAGAGAGAGGCAGAAACACAGGCAGAGGGAGAAGCAGGCTCCATGCAGGGAGCACAACGCGGGACTTGATCCTGGGGCTCCAGGATCACGCCCTGGGCCAAAGGCAGGCGCTAAACTGCTGAGCCACCCAGGGATCCCCTGCTTTAAATTATCCATCTTACTTGTAACATATCTATTTCACTAGAACTCTGGCCATGGCCTTATTTTGTTCTTTCATTTGGGATAAATTCCTCAATCTTTTCATTTTTTCTAAGTCTCTGCCTTCTTCTTTGCATTAGAAAATCCAGTTATGTCTGCTGCTCTGGAAAGTAATGTCCTTAAGAAGACAAGTTCCTGTAGTGCCCAGGACATGGCACTTCAGGGGTTCCTCTAGTATGTGTTGCATGCCCTGTGCTGTTTTGTTTTGGATGCTTTATCCTTCAGGCCAGTTGTTCACAGAAGACCTCATCGCATGCTGTCAATAGTTTCTGATCCCTTGCATGAATGTTGTATGTTTTAACTAGATGTGTTCTGGTCTGCTTGTTAAATGAGACATATCACTTCTTCCACCTTTGGCGAGGTTGTATGGGCAAAAGTTTTTGCTTGTCTTCTGGGGAGGGGACCCCTGGGCTTGGACTGAAGCAAGCTTGACTGAGAAGGGTAGTCTAACTTGAGCTCAGGGCTTGGTCTAAACAAGGAGGCAGCCAATATTGGTGCTGGGCTGCTTCCTGCAGGTGATCCTCTGTTAATGCTGTGGATGGAGAAGTTAAATTGTGCCAAACAGCAGCTTTCTGCCCTGGCTTTTCATGTTATAGGTTGTGTTTGCTCTCTGTGATGCTAGTGAGATCTGGGCAGGCTGGCTCTGTTGGGGAATGAAAGCAGAAGGGCTCAGGGTTGAGGTGCCAGTGTTAGGAAAATTCGCAATGAGCAGCTAGTCCTAGGTGATTCCCTGAAGCACTGCGTCTCGGGGTGTGGTGCACAGTAGGACAAGGGCCCATAACCTTTGTGTACACAGGGGCTGGGCACAGTGTCTGTGCATCAGGTGGTTGGTTGCACCATCTGACTTCTGTGTGCATGGTGGCTGTGTGCATGGAGTGCAGTGGCTGAGGAAAGCCACATCTGTGTGTGATAGCTGGGTGGGGTGTACAACATTAACAAAAAATTGTGCTGAGTCCAGGGCCAAGTCAAGCAGGCTTGGAGTGGGGAGCTCTCTGGAGAACTTGTGGGAATGGCACTCTGCCAGCAGTTTAGATATCAAGTGTCTGGTGCAGCACTGCCTCTGCAAGTGGCTTTCTGATTATGCTGTGAGTTGGGGGATAAAAATGGTGACTATCAGCTCTTTGTTCCCAAAGCAGTCCCCCAACATGCTCTAAAATCAGTATAGACAGATCTCCCTCACATTGTGCAAGCTGTCCCTTCAAAAAGAGACAAATCTCTTCTTGAGCTGTTGTCTCTTTAATGGTGGGAACCTGGCTAACACTTGCCCTCATGGCTCACCCATTGCAAATGTTGCTGACTTTTAAAGCTCCAGCCTCCAAGTCCTGCTGGTAATAAAAACTCACAGACTTCAGCCTCTCTGGTTTTCACGGCTGGATGTTAGGGGGGTTTGTGTCTCCTGTGTGGGCTCCCTGGTGTTTTTCCCTCTTTGGAACAGCAGTTTCCTCCCTCCTGCAGGCAGCTCCTGCTCACCATTTTTGCCCTTCTTAAAGTCTCTGATGTGGCTTCTTCTCCACCTTTAGTTGTGGAGTTTGTTCTGCTAGTCTTTGGATTGTTTTCTGGTTTATTTACTTGGATATGAGTGATATTTATTTGTAAACATAGGATGGAATGAGCTTAGGGTTCTCCTAGCTCTGCCATCTTCCTGGCACCCCTCCAAGAATTTGAATAGTTTCTTTATACTTCTTTTAGATGTATTTTTGTACAAACAAATATTTTCCTTAAAATAGAGCACATCCCTTCCTTGGGACTGATATTTTGGTTGTCATATTTTTGCATTTCATTGACACAAAAGAAGAATGCATATGGTGAAATCTGTGCAGATGATGTACAGAGAATACAAAACTGAAATTAGAAAGTCAGTTGGCATTATATGAATTTCCCATTTCAATGAGAACATTTTTGTCAAGAGGGGATTAGCACACATATTGCTCACTTAATACTTTCTTTATCCTTTTTACAAATAAATGCACAAGTCCACAACTTCCATGAAGAATTGCAGGATGCCTATTTACACTGTAAACTGTTTCTTATCACAGTGATTGCATATACACACATATATGCATATGTACACATACATATATATATTTGCATAGTATATATTTTTAAATGGTGTTTGGATATCTTGCTCATTTACGGAGTTGGCAAGAAATACTTGGTAATGGTACAACAAAGCCATGATTAACTGAAAAGTAAATACTTTAAATCCTCAATTAAACAAATTTCTCTGTATAATTCTGTTTATCTTTGAGGAGGACATGGCATGATAATATGATTCAAGAAATTTCTTGAAATCAGTACTCACTTCATTTAAATTTAATTCACTCTGTGCATGTCTAGTATGGCACAATGGTTAACTATGTTCAGAGTAATGATGTAAGCTATAGCAAGATCTTTGCTCATCTGAGAGAAATCTTATTCTGTTATAAACTTATATTTACAAAACTAGGAAATTGTTCAAACACATTTTGGAAAGTTATTAAACCTCAGGACTTTAAACATAATTTAACCTGTCACTTTTGAACTGATTCTGATAGTAAAGCTCAATTACAGACATGAGCTACAATATCCTGTTCCTTGAATAATCCTGTTAACTAGTGTGCTCTGAGAAACATGTTAACTATCTTTCAGCCCATTATATATCTATAATTATATTTTTACTTAAAGTCAATTAACCAACATATAGTACATCATTAATTTCAGATGTTGTTTCATGTATACGATAATATTTAAAAAACTGTACTGGGCATTGTAGGAATATATGTAGACACAGAATTTGTTCCTGTTAACCTCTGGTGAATCTAGTGGGAGAAATAACATGTGAATTTATGTATTTATTACTTAAATAAAAGAGAAGTGTAAATGTTGTAAGATAGGTATAGTTAAAGATTGGGGATAGCCATAGATAGGTCATAGAAGGACAAATAGCTTTTGACTGTTAAGAATAGAAAGACCTACAATGGATTAAAATGTCTGAAAATCAAAGTCTCTTAAGAAAAAGAAATATATACTATTTTTAAAGATTTTATTTACTTATTTGAGACAGAGAGAGTGTGCACATGAGCAGGGGAAGGGGTAGAAAGAGAGGGAGAAGCAGACTCCCTACAGAACAGGGAGCCCAATCCCTGGTCTCCATCCCAGGACCCTGGGATCATGACCTTAGTCGAAGGCAGCCACGTAACCAATTTAACCACCCAGGCACCCCAGAAATATATACTATTAAGAACAGAGCTGAACTCAGTATTTTCTTGACTTCTAAGTACCAATCATATTTCAAAACTAAGTAATTTTTATAAATTTATATTGCTGTTTTTCTCTGTAAGAAATATGGATAGTTTTTCTCAAGGATTTTTCCATGACTGTATTTGATTTTTACTCTAGTGAAAATATAAAACCTGAAATATAGTACAGTTTTATGTTCATATAGAAGGACAAATAGCAAAATATTTGACAATGTCATAAAATTCCACTAAATTAGAAACCACAAATGGAGATTTGGAGTATACATGGAACTCTTCTATCCTTTCAAGGAAAGAAGTAGGGACAGAGATTTGCATGGATATCCATGTCCAAAACAGAGATTGAGCTACATGCTACATCTGCCTCCCTTGTGAACCATCTGTCTTGACACTCACAGGTATACTAGCATGTTCCTAGTAGCTCAGTTTTGAAAGGATCCTGAGGTGTCTATCTTGTCATTTTTAAATGCTTGGAGCACTCAACACGATGTCTTTGAACTTGTGACATTCCTAAGCAGCAGAGTTCACATTCAGATACCATAGATTATGACAGATACCTATAGGCTCTTTCAAGTAAGAGGCACCAGTCCAATGAAATTAGCCATAATTTTGACAACCTTGGAAGAGGTAAGTATATAGTATTCTGGAATATCAAGTTGATGTCGTAAGCCTTCCATGCTCTGACTTGACTCCCTTTGGCTTTTTTTTTTTAATTTTTATTTATTTATGATAGTCACAGAGAGAGAAAGAGAGAGAGGCAGAGACATAGGCAGAGGGAGAAGCAGACTTCATGCACCAGGAGCCCGATGTGGGATTTGATCCCGGGTCTCCAGGATCGCGCCCTGGGCCAAAGGCAGGCACCAAACCGCTGCGCCACCCAGGGATCCCTCCCTTTGGCTTTTAAGAGGTAGTTTGAAGTATTTATTACCTCAGAAAGAGTTTTCCATTTTTTTCTCAATAGAAGTTTTGCTTTTTTAAACGTTTGATAGAATTCCCCTGGGAAGCCATCTGGCCCTGGACTCTTGTGTCTTGGGAGGTTTTTGATGACTGCTTCAATTTCCTCCCTGGTTATTGGCCTGTTCAGGTTTTCTATTTCTTCCTGCTCCAGTTTTGGTAGTTTGTGGCTTTCCAGGAATGCGTCCATTTCTTCTAGATTGCCTAATTTATTGGCGTAGAGCTGTTCATAATATGTTTTTAAAATCGTTTGTATTTCCTTGGTGTTGGTAGTGATCTCTCCTTTCTCATTCATGATTTTATTAATTTGAGTGTTCTCTCTCTTCTTTTTAATAAGGTTGGCTAATGGTTTATCTATCTTATTAATTCTTTCAAAGAACCAACTCCTGGTTCTATTGATCTGTTCCACAGTTCTTCTGGTCTCAATTTCGTTGATTTCTGCTCGAATTTTAATTAACTCTCTTCTTCTGCTGGGCGTCGGGTCGATTTGCTGCTTCTTCTCTAGCTCCTTTATGTGTAAGGTTAGCTTTTGTATTTGAGTTCTTTCCAGTTTTTGAATGGATGCTTGTATTGCGATGTATTTCCCCCTCAGGACTGCTTTTGCTGCATCCCAAAGATTTTGAACAGTTGTATCTTCATTCTCATTAGTTTCCATGAATCTTTTTAATTCTTCCTTAATTTCCTGGTTGACCCTTTTATGTTTTGGCAGGATGGTCCTTAAACTCCACGTGTTTGAGGTCCTTCCAAACTTCTTCTTGTGATTGAGTTCTAATTTCAAGGCGTTATGGTCTGAGAATATGCAGGGGACGATCCCAATCTTTTGGTATCGGTTCAGACCCGATTTGTGACCCAGTATGTGGTCTATTCTGGAAAAAGTTCCATGTGCACTTGAGAAGAATGTGTATTCAGTTGAGTTTGGATGTAAAGTTCTGTAGATATCTGTGAAATCTGTCTGGTCCAGAGTATCATTTAAAGCTCTCGTTTCTTTGGAGATGTTGTGTTTAGAAGACCTATCAAGGGTAGAGAGAGAGCTAGATTGAAGTCACCAAGTATAAGTGTATTATTATCTAAGTATTTCTTTACTTTGGTTAATAATTCGTTTAAGTATTTGGCAGCTCCCACATTCGGGGCATATATATTGAGGATTGTTAAGTCCTCTTGTTGGATAGATCCTTTAAGTATGATATAGTGTCCCTCTTCGTCTCTCACTACTGTCTTCGGAGTGAATTTTAGTTTATCTGATATAAGGATGGCTACCCCTGCTTTCTTTTGAGAACCATTTGAATGGTAAATGGTTCTCCAACCTTTTATTTTCAGGTTGTAGGTGTCCTTCTGTCTAAAATGAGTCTCTTGTAGACAGCAAATAGATGGGTCCTGCTTTTTTATCCAGTCTGAAACCCTGCGCCTTTTGATGGGGTCATTAAGCCCGTTCACGTTCAGAGTTACTATTGACAGATATGAGTTTAGTGTCATCATGATATCTATTTAGTCCTTGTTTTTGTGGATAACTTTTAGAGTATAGATACTGGACTTTCACCTCTTTGGTTAAGTTTATACTAAGGTATTTTATTCTTTTTGGTGTAATTGTAAATGGTATTTTAAAATTTTTCCTTCTGCTACTTCATTATTAGTGTATAGAAATGCTACCAATTTCTGGCTATTAATTTTGTATTCTACCACTTTACTGAACTTGTTTAATACTTCTAGTAGTTTTTAGATGGAGTCTTTAGAATTTTCTATGTATAGTATCATGTCATCTGCAAATAGTAACAATTTAATTTCTTCTTTACCAATATGGATGCCTTTTATTTCTTTTTCTTTTCTGAGTGCTGCGTCAAGGACTCATAGTACAATGTTGAATAAAAGTGGTGAGAGTGGACATTCCTGTTTTCTTTTTGACCTTAGAGGGAATGCTCTTGGTTTTTCAGCATTGAATATGTTAGCTGTGGGTTTTTCATATACGGTCTTTATTATGCTGAGGTATGTTCTTTCTAACCCCACTTTGTTGATTTTTTTTTTATCATGAATGGATGTTGATTCTTGTCAAATTCTTTTTTTTGCATCTATTATGTTGATAATATGATTTTTATCCTTCGTTTTGTCACTGTGGTATAAGGTGTTGATTGATTTCCAAAGACTCAATGTAATCCCTATCAAAATGCCACAGTGTATTTCACAAAACTAGAATAAAATGTGTATAGAACCACAGAAGACCTCAAATAACCAAAGCAATCCTGAGAGAGAAAAACAAAGCTGGTGGTATCAGAATACCCGATTTCAAGATATACTACAAGTCTATAGTAAGACAGTTCTTTTTTTAAAGATTTTATTTATTTATTCAGAGAAAGAGAGAGAGAGAGGCAGAGTCACAGGCAGAGGGAGAAGCAGGCTACATGCAGGGAGCCCGACGTCAGACTCTATCCTGGGTCTCCAGGATCATACCCTGGGCTGCAGGCAGCACTAAACCGTTGGGCCACTGGGACTGCCCTACAAGTCTATAGTAATTAAAACAGTATGATATTGGCACAAAAGTGGAGATATTTAATGGAGCAGAACAGAGAGCCCAGAAATAAACCTATGACTGTATGGTCAATTGATCTATGACAAAGGAGGAAAAAAAAATATGCAATGGGAAAAAGACAGTCTCTTCAACAAATAGTACTGAGAAAACTGGACAGCTATATGTTAAAAAATGGCACTGGACTACTACTTTCTAACACCATACACAAGAATAAAGTCAACATGAATTAAAGACCTAAACATGAAACATGAAACCATAAAAATCTTGGAAGACAGCACAGGCAGTAATTTCTCTGACATTGGCCGGCAACATTTTTCTAGATCTGTCTCCTAAGGCAAGTAAATAAAATTTAAAAATTAACTATTGGGAGTACATCAGTATAAAAGGCTTTTGCACAGTGAAGCAAATCATCAACAAAACCATAAGGCAACCTACTGAATGGGAGAATATATTTGCAAATTTTTTAACTGATAAGGGGTTCACATCCAAATTATATAAAAACTTAGAGAATTTAACACCAAAAAAGCAAATAATCCAATTCAAAAATAAGCAGAGGACCTGAATAGATAGTTTTCCAAAGAAGATAGAGAAATTGCCAACAAACTCATGAAAAACTGCTTAGCATCACTAATCATCAGGAAAATACAAATCAAAAGCACAATATGTCACCTTACACCAGTTAGAATGATCAAAATCAAAATGACAAGAAATAACAAGTGTTGGTAAGGATATGGAGAAAAACGAACAGTTATGCACTGTTGGTAGGAATGTAAATTTATATAGCCACTGTGGAAAACAGTATGAAGGTTCCTCAAAAAATTAAAAATAGAAATAATTCCACTTTTGGGTATTTATCCATAGAAAATGAAAACACTAATTCAAAACTATATATGCACCCCTCTGCTTATTGCAGCATTATTTACAATAACTAAGATATAGATGCAACTTAAGTGTCCATCAGTTGGTGAATGGATAAAGAGAATGTGTAACGTATACACAATGGAATGTAGCCATAGAAAAGATGAGATTGTGTCATTGGAACAACATGAATGGATCTAGAGGGTGTTATGCTAAGTGAAATAAGTCAGACTGAGAAGTACAAACCATAAGATTGCAATCATATGTGAAATCTAAGGTAAAAAATGAAGAAAGAAAAAGCAGAATCAGATCAGATCTATACGTACAGAGAACAAACTGATGGTTGTCAGAGGAGAAGGTGGCAGGTGTTGAACAGAATAGATGAAAGGGCAAGGGAGCTGCAGGCTTTCATAAGTCACAAGAATAAAAAGCACAGCATAAGAAACACAGTCAATGATATTATAATAATGATGTCACAGGACAGATGGAAGCTACACTTGTGTTAAACATAGTATAATGTATAAACTTGTCAAATCACTAAATTGCACTCCTGAAATGAATATAACACTGTATGTAAATTATACTCAAATTAAAAAAGAGAGAGAAAAATGTGAAAGAATTACCTGAGGAACGCTTGGTTATTGCATTCTTATTTGAATAGTATCTTCAATCTATAAACGTACAATAACTATTGAAAGGTTATGGGTAAAGTTCATCAGTGCTTGGGTAATGAAATAGAATATAGACAACATACTGTGAAATGTATAAAGCCACTAATTTAAATTTGGTATTGGAGTATTGTTGACTACAGATTGTTCTAAATATGTATCATCTGGGAAGCTCTCCTCTTTGTCTGGCTGTATTTGATACTCTGTAAAGTATTCCTCATTTTATTCATCTTGTTATTTTCTTGTTGTAATTTCTTGGTATGCCATCTACCTTTTGTCTTTATTCTATTTTTTGTTTTATTTAAATTCAAATTAGTTAACATATTGTGCATTATGAATTTAAGCGTAGAATTTAGTGATTCATTAGTTGCATATAGCACCAGTGCTCATTACATCAAGTGCCCTCCTTATTGCCTATCACCCAATTAACCTATGCTCCCATCCACCTCCCCTCCAGCAGCCCTCAGTTTGTTCTCTATAGTTAAGAGTGTCTCAAGGTCTGTATCCTTTTCTGCTTTTATCCTGTTTTTTTTTCCTTCCCTTCCCCTATGTTCATCAGTTTTGTTATGGCTGAGTAATATTCCATTATTCCATAAATACTCCATATATGTAATCTCACATCTTCTTTATCCATTCATCCAGCAGAGGGCCTAACACCCTAAAAGGAGTTTTAAGTGACATCTGTTCACTTTGATGTCAACTGAAAGCTAGTGGGCACATTCCCAATTTTTTTGTTTTGAGCATTTTGCTAAATATATAAACTAATCTCATTTCTAGTGAAAACATCTGTCGAATATCATTCTATATGTCAATTCTAAGCTTGTTACTCCCAGCAATTAATTCACTCCTGCAAACAAGGTCAGGGAGTGTATCTTCTCAGCATATTGAAGACTGGCATTCAAAGTCCAATACAACCCAAAAGATAGTTATAATGTGATATTGCCTAATATGTTGGAAATTAAAGACTTGCCTCTTTATTTAGCTTATGTGGTTTAGGAGGGGAGGGTGGAAACAAAGAGTTAAGGACTAGCAGTTGAAATCAGACATATTTTGGGGTCTTCCATTTTAATTCCCATCCCCCAATGATTATCATAAAGATAGCATTGCTGGTAAGGGAGCTATGACAATGAATCTTCAGGGAGTTGCCTGTGGAAAATTGGAGTAGATTAAATAATTAAGTCATTCAATAAACTTTTAAGAGTTTACCATGGGCCATGTGAAAATGTGTATATAAACATATTATTTGTGTGCATGTGTGTGTCTATACAGTTTCCAAATTCTACTATATCTATACTGAATACTGGTCAAGAGCAAATAATTAATAATTCAATAAATAAAAATGAATTAGTAATTAATAATTCAGTAAATATTTGCCATATCAAATGAATGAATTGAAAATTTACTGCCTTGTCCTCCAATTACAACAATGGGAATTTAACAGTATCTGTCTCTTTTTATCCTGACTGAAGCTCTCAGTAAGTTAGAGATTCAATAGATATTCTGATGTAGCATGTTAATCTTATTTTGAATGAAACAGAGTTGTGGACAGCAAAATTGATGGTGTTTATGGTGAGACTGTTGCCAAATAGTGGTAAAAGGACTTCATCTTCATATGTGCCTGGGGCAAGAATTATGAACTTCCTTAAAGTTATAATTTAGAAAATACTTAACACAGTGTGGATTATCAATCTGTGCATTTGAGCACTTTTAAAATCTCTATATTTTAATTGACATACTTCTTGTCATTTTCAATTATCTTCTTGCCTAAACTACATATGATAGAGTTTCACCATGGATAGAGCATTTATCTTTCTTGTTAGGTGATATCTTTTTCAACACAGAAGTTGTACAGCTAGTGATATGTCATGTAATGTCATCAGATTCTGGAAGACAAATATAGAGCATATTTATTGCATAAGTTAGTTTTAGGGCACTTTTGTTAGATATAAAATATACAGAGAAAATGAAATGAAAATACAGTGTGGAAGAATATTATGCTTAATTTAAGTACATGTTATATATCAAAACAAAAGATATTTTAGCACAGTGCCATAATTTAGTCATTAGTCTAACCCTTTGTTATTACCTACTATAAGGATTTGAATTAAGCCAAATCATTATGTAAAATGATAATGACTCAGTAAGCCTTACTAATTTGTAGGATCCATTCCTCCATATTATTATCATTATTATTTTTACTAAAGCACAAGTGAGCTAGTTTTTCTTTAACCAAAAATGTGGTTAGAACTGGAATTAAGGGATCCCTGGGTGGCGCAGCGGTTTGGCGCCTGCCTTTGGCCCAGGGCACGATCCTGGAGACCCGGGATCGAGTCCCACGTCGGGCTCCCGGTGCATGGAGCCTGCTTCTCCCTCTGCCTGTGTCTCTGCCTCTCTCTCTCTCTCTCTCTCTCTCTCTCTCTCTGACTATCATAAATAAATAAAAATTAAAAAAAAGAACTAAATCACAAGAAGAAGTTTGGAAGGATTTCAAACACGTGGAGGTTAAGGACCATCCTGCTGAAAGATGAAAGGGTCAACCAGGAAATTAGGGAAGAATTAAAAAGATTCATGGAAACTAATGAGAATGAAGATACAAACATTCAAAATCTTTGGGGTACAGCAAAAGCAGTCCTGAGGGGGAAATACTTTGCAATACAAGCATCCATCCAAAAACTGGAAAGAACTCAAATACAGAAGCTAACCTTGCACCTAAAGACGCTGGAGATGGGATCCCTGGGTGGTGCAGTGGTTTGGCGCCTGCCTTTGGCCCAGGGCGCAATCCTGGAGACTCAGGATCGAATCCCACATCGGGCTCCCGGTGCATGGAGCCTGCGTCTCCCTCTGCCTGTGTCTGTCTCTGCCTCTCTCTCTCTCTCTCTGTGAATATCATAAATAAATAAAAAAAATTTTAAAGACGCTGGAGAAAAAACAGCAAATAGATCCTACACCCAGCAGGAGAAGAGAGTTAATAAAGATTCGAGCAGAAGGCAATGAACAAGAGACCAGAAGAACTGTGGAACAGATCAACAAAACCAGGAGTTGGTTCTTTGAAAGAACTAATAAGATAGATAAACCATTAGCCAGCCTTATTAAAAAGAAGAGAGAGAAGACTCAAATTAATAAAATCATTAATGATAAAGGAGAGATCACCACCAACACCAAGGAAATACAAACGATTTTAAAAACTTATTATGAGCAGCTAAATGACAATAAATTAGGCAATCTAGAAGAAATGGATGCATTCCTGGAAAACCACAAACTACCAAAACTGGAGCAGGAAGAAATAGAAAACCAGAACAGGCTAATCACCAGGGAGGAAATTGAATAAGTCATCAAAAACCTCCCAAGACACAAAAGTCCAGGGTCAGATGGCTTCTCAGAGGGAATTCTATCAAAGTTTTAAAGAAGAAACCATACCTATTCTACTAAAGCTGTTTGGAAAGATAGAAAGAGTTGGAGTAATTCCAAACTCAATCTATGCACCAGCATCACCTTACTTCCAAATCAGACAAAGACCCCACCAAAAAGGAGAATTATAGACCAATATCCATGATGAACACAGATGCAAAAATTCTCAACAAGATACTAGCCAATAGGAAGCAACAGTACATTAAGAAGATTATTCACTATGACCAAGTGGGATTTATCCCCGGGATACAAGGCTGGTTCAACACTCATAAAGCAATCAATGTGATTCATCATATCAGCAAGAGAAAAACCAAGAACCATAGGATCCTCTCAATAGATGCAGAGAAAGCATTTGACAAAATACAGCATCCATTCCTGATCAAAACTCTTGAGATTGTAGACATAGAGGGAACAGTCCTCAGCATCTTAAAAGCCATCTACAAAAAGCCCTGAAAAACAAATATCATTCTCAATGTGGAAACACTGGGAGCCTTTCCCCTAAGATCAGAAACAAGACAGAGGTGTCCACTCTCACTACTCTTATTCAACGTATTACTAGATATCCTAGCCTCAGCAATCAGACTACAAAAAGAAATAAAAAGCATTCTAGTTGGCAAAGAGGAAGTCAAACTCTCCCTCTTCGCAGATGACATGATACTGTACGTAGAAAACCCAAAAGACTCCACCCCAGGATTACTAGAACTCATACAGCAATTCAGCAGTGTGGCAGGATACAAAATCAATGCCCAGAAGTCAGTGGCACTTCTATACACTAACAATGAGACTGAAGAAAATGAAATTAAGGATTGAATCCTATTTACAAATGCACCCAAAAGGAGAAGATACTAGGAATAGACCTAACCAGAGGTAAAGGATCTATAGCCTAAAAACTACAAAACACTTCTGAAAGAAATTGAGGAAGACACGAAGAGATGGAAAAATATTCCATGCTCATGGATTGGACTAATTAATATTGTGAAAATGTCAATGCTACCCAGGGCAATTTACACGTTTAATGTAATCCCTATCAAAATACCATGGACTTTCTTCAGAGAGTTGGAACAAACCATCTTAAGATATGTGTGGAATCAGAAAAGACCCCGAATAGCCAGGGGAATTTTAAAAAAGAAAACCAAAGCTGGGGGCATCAGAATGCATGATTTCAGGTTGTAATACAAAGCTGTGGTCCTCAAAACAGTGTGGTACTGGCACAAAAACAGACACATAGATCAATGGAACAGAATAGAGAATCCAGAAGTGGACCCTCAACTTTATGGTCAACTAATATTAGACAAAGCTGGAAAGACTATCCACTGGAAAAAAGTCTCTTCAATAAATGGTGCTGGGAAAATTGGACATCCACATGCAGAAGAATGAAACTAGACCATTCTCTTGCACCATACACAAAGATAAACTCAAAATGGATGAAAGATGTAAATGTGAGACAAGATTCCATCAAAATCCTAGAGGAGAACACAGGCAACACCCTTTTTGAACTTGGCCACAGTAACTTCTTGCAAGATACATTCACAAACGCAAAAGAAACAAAAGCAAAAATGAACTATTGGGACTTCATCAAGATAAGAAGCTTTTGCACAGCAAAGGATACAGTCAACAAAACTAAAAGACAACCTACAGAATGGGAGAAGATATTTGCAAATGAAGTATCAGATAAAGGGCTAGTTTCCAAGATCTATAAAGAACTTATTAAACTCAACAGCAAAGAAACAAACAATCCAATCATGAAATGGGCAAAAGACATGAAGAGAAATCTCACAGAGGAAGACATAGAATGGCCAAAAAGCACATGAGAAAATGTTCTGCATCACCTGCAATCAGGAAATACAAATCAAAACCACAATGAGATACCACCTCACAGCAATGAGAATGTTGAAAATTAACAAGACAGGAAACAGCAAATGTCGGAGAGGATGCGGAGAAAGGGGAACCCTCTTGCGCAGTTGGTGCGAATGTGAACTGGTACAGCCACTCTGGAAAACGTTGTGGTGAAACTTTTTAAGTAGACAATGACCCATATTTTTACTTTTCTAATGGCAAATTCTCTTTAATTTGTGTTCACTGAAGTAAATAAAACAAAGAAACAATTAAAACAATTATAGTATTTTATTTTTTTTCTTTTTTTAAATAAATTTTTATTGGTGTTCAATTTACCAACATACAGAATAACACCCAGTGCTCATCCTGTCACGTGTCCCCCTCAGTGCCCGTCACCCATTCACCCCCACCCCCCGCCCTCCTCCCTTTCCACCACCCCTAGTTCATTTCCCAGAGTTAGGAGTCTTTATGTTCTGTCTCCCTTTCTGATATTTCCCACACATTTCTTCTCCCTTCCCTTATATTCCCTTTCACTATTATTCATATTCCCCAAATGAATGAGAACATACACTGTCCTTCTCCGATTGACTTACTTCACTCAGCATAATACCCTCCAGTTCCATCCACGTTGAAGCAAATAGTGGGTGTTTGTCATTTCTAATGGCTGAGTAATATTCCATATACATAAACCACATCTTCTTTATCCATTCATCTTTCGATGGACACCGAGGCTCCTTCCACAGTTTGGCTATTGTGGACATGGCTGCTAGAAACATCAGGGTGCAGGTGTCCCGGGGTTTCATTGCATCTGAATCTTTGGGGTAAATCCCCAACAGTGCAATTGCTGGGTCGTAGGGCAGGTCTATTTTTAACTCTTTGAGGAACCTCCACACAGTTTTCCAGACTGGCTGCACCAGTTCACATTCCCACCAACAGTGTAAGAGGGTTCCCTTTTCTCCACATCCTCTCCATCATTTGTTGTTTCCTGCCTTGTTAATGTTCCCCATTCTCACTGGTGTGAGGTGGTATCTCATGGTGGTTTTGATTTGTATTTCCCTGATGGCAAGTGATGCAGAGCATTTTCTCATGTGCATGTTGGCCATGTGTATGTCTTAATTAGTGGCATTTCTATACACCTATACTCCCGGAACCGCGCAGCCCCCTCCGCGGAGCAGCCGACCGAGCCCCTCCGAGCTGCTCCAGGTCCCGCCGTGGGCGCTGCAGCCCTTAGGGAGCTCGGTGCACTCTCCTGGGCGCGCAGGTGTCTGTTAGTGTCCCAGGGAGCCTGAGGGCATCCCCGCCCTCCTGGGTCCTGCTCTAACTCCCTGTGGGCGCCTTTCCGCGGGGAATGTTGGTGCAGCTCCTGCTTCTCCGGGACTGGGCTCTCCTGTCCTGGGGACACTCGCCCCGGCCTCAGCCCGGCTCCTCGCGGGGCCCCTCCCCCTCGGAGGCCTTTTGTTTCTTTATTTCTTTTTCCCCATCTTCTTACCTTGATAGAAGCGCGAACTCTTCTCACTGTAGCATTCCAGCTGGTCTCTCTTTAAATCTCAGGCTGAATTCGTAGATTTTCAGGATGATTTGAAGGTTATCTAGGTAATTTGGTGGGGACAGGTGACTTGGGGACTCTACTCTTCCGCCATCTTGCCCCTCCTCCTCAATTATAGGTTTTTAACATGAATTAAATATAGCCAGTGATGTGTGTTTTATCCCTTAGCATCTTTGGATGGATTCAAACTTCTGCTACAACACAATCATTTCTAAAACTGGTTTAAATAATTTTCCAATTTGCCTCAGTTTTCCAGACTGTGCAAGTAAAAATACTTGTATTTTTCTTGAATTAAGTATGATAATGAGAGAAAAAGTGAATATAACCTCTAAGTGAACCATGAGTAGTGTTTTTTCCCCCCGTTCTGTCATCTGTGGCTTAAAACTTTAGGCTGCTTATCGAGTTCTAAGGACTTTTACTTAAACATTATGGATAAGAAATTTACAAAAAGCAAAATATTACATTCATTCCATACTATGTTATAGTGAAAGAAAAATATTATACCAACTAAATAAACTACCGATTTAGTAATTCTAATATTCTTCATTATGCTGCTACTACCAATAATATCTGTCAAATTATTAAGCACTATCATTAAAAACTATGTACTAGGCATTACTCTGCAGTCATATTTGTCTGTCTTTGTGTGCTCATGTTTGTATGTCTGGATGTGTGTATCTTTACTCTAACTCTAGAAGTAGGTGTTAAAAGGTAAATAAGGTGTTACTTCTAATTTGCAGATTAAGTATCTGAGATGTACAGAAGTTATATGACTTGCCAAGTATCAGGTGACTTGCCTAGATATAGTTGACAACAGGTTCAAAACTGGTCTACCTGATGTTAAAAGAATTTAAAACACCTGTGTTTCTTTGCCATACAGCTGCAGCAAATTATAGCCTTCATTATATAATGCAATAGATAGGTAAAGAGTATGAGCTGGACTGTCTCATCAGTTCCTAGAGACCTTTTCACTTTGACTTTAGAATGACACTAAGATAGAAGCAATCCTGATTGCCTTGACAAATGATCTAAAGCAAGGCCCCAAAGTCAAACTCTGGTAACACTCCTTGGAGGTCTATTTTGTGCCATTTGACTTAGAAGGCTATAAGATGCTTTTGGCCCATTAGTGTGGCCTAAACAGAGAAGTGCTGGCCCTGCTCTCGCCTGAACATGGCTGCTGATCTCTGACCAGTTATGAATGGTAGTGAAACCCATATGGGTGCAAGTAAGCAAATAGTATAACAACATTAGAGGAAGACATTTCTGTGACACTTGAATACATGAAAAAAAGGCTTTAGCAAAGGAAGAAAGTTATCAGGGGTAGAATTTTTTTATTTATTTGTTTTTAAGACCTGCTCTTGATTTGTGATTGCTCTAAATTAGATGTTTTCCTCTCTGGATCAACTTGTAAAACTCACTAATAGTTAATAAATGGTTACTAAAAGCCCAACACTTTTTTTTAAGAATCAATGACATATGTAAGTAAATATAAAGATTCAGGCAGTTCAGAAAATAATTCTACTATGGTTAAGAAAATAAAACATTTAATTTTATTTCTTTTTCTTTTTTTAATTTATTTATGACAGTCACACACACACACACACAGAGAGGCAGAGACATAGGCAGAGGAAGAAACAGGCTCCATGCACCGGGAGCCCGACGTGGGATTCAATCCCAGGTCTCCAGGATTGCGCCCTGGGCCAAAGGCAGGCGCTAAACCACTGCACCACCCAGGGATCCCAAAACATTTAATTTTAAATTAGAGAGCTACATGAGAACATCAGACTAGGATGTAAGAAATGTCACAATGAAGATGAGTAGAACAAAGGAAGTGTGGTAACAGCTGTAACTGGGCACCTAACTCCTAACCTTGATATCTTCTAATCAAAATGCTTAATTGCATACTTTCTCTGGTATAAACCATTATGCGTTTTTTCTACTTCTGAATCACCAGTGATACCTTTATCTCCATTTTATTTTATTTTTTATTCTTTAGAATTTTATTTTTTTAAAGATTTTATTTATTTATTCATGAGAGACACAGAAGAGAGAGACAGAGACATAGGCAGAGAGAGAAAGCAGGAGCTTTCTCTCATGCAAGGAGCCTGATGTGGGACAAGATCCTGTGACTCCGGAATCATGCCCTGTTCCAAAGGCAGACGCTCAACCGCTGAGCCACCCAGGTGCCCCATCTCCATTTTATTTCACCTTTTTCAGTAAGTCTCCTTTTGTTTTATGTCAATGAAATGAGATTTAGAAAACAAGAGATCATTTGATACACCAATATTTACAGATTAAGAATATATATTCTATACCAGTATAGAATCACACACACACACACAGAGAGAGAGGCAGAGACATAGGCAGAGGGAGATATGTGAGCCACAAATGTGATCCCCATGTGTAATTTTTGTTTTTATTTTTTTTAAAGATTTTTATTTATTTAATTTAGAGTGAGAACGAGTGAGCAAGTGAGAAAGAATGCATGTGTACAGGTGGGGGGAGGGAGGGGAACTCTGCACTGTGTATGGAGCCCAGTGTAGGGCCCAATACCATAACCCCTGAGATCATGACCCTACCCAAAACCAAGAGTCCAAAGCTCAACCAACTGAACCACCCAAGCATCCCTAATTTTAAGTTTTCTTGTGGCAACATTTAATTTTTTTGTTTTTTAATTTTTTTAGTGGCAACATTTAAAAAGAAGTAGGTGAAAATAATTTTAGTCATGTTTTATTGACACCAGTATATCTAAAATAATATCATTGCAATGTATAACATATAAAATATTAATGATATATTTTGGAATACTATTTTTGTACCAAAATTTCAAGATCCAGTGTATATTTTAGCCTATTTTAGTTACCTAACATCTCACCACATTTCAAGTGCTCAACAGCCATGTGGGGCTGTTGAGCCCCACTTACTTAGCTGCACAGCGATAGACTACATAGGCAAACAGGAATTCAACCTGTGTGACCTTGTGTAAGTTATGTTTCTCTTTTGGAAAATGGGGCAATAATAGCAACTACCTTATAAAATTTGGAATAAATGAAGTGAATTTGTATAAAGACTCAAACAGTGCTTGATAAATGCATTTTTAGTGTTAGGATTCTTCATTATTGTCATTACTGTATACTATATAATATTATTTTGATGTATAGATTTCTATGTTTTAGCTATAACTATTATTATAATAAAAGTACAGTTTAAATAAATGAAATGTAATCCTTAACAAATCAGAACTATGATAAACTATTTCTTTAATACCTAAATCCATCTTTATTAAACAAGCAAAAGTGAGTGACCATAGTTTCAGGATATAATTGAACATTGACATTGCAAATATATTTGCATCACAGGTAGATGATTTACAATAATATTGATACCTAATTTCCTGGTATAGACATGGTATTAGCATGTTCATATTTTGAAAATGCTTTTTATTTCTGCACATCACATCATCTGTACTTTTCAACATGGGAACATAATGTGCTGTGAATCTTTCCCCAGAATTGACCCTGCTTAGGAAACTGGCAGTTACTTAGCAATCATCTTTGACTTAATGTTTCTACTTTGTTTTTAAATTTTAAGTAAGAAACATACCTATTTAATAGTTATGAATTGTCATAAATTTTCATGAATTACAGCAAATTATAAAGATGGGCTAAACCATTTTATTCATGTCCGAATATTTTCTCTTTACTACTTGAATGTTTAATTTTTGCCTATGTCAAATGGCATTTCTCTCAAGTGTATGATCTCAGATTTTAAAATATTTAAATCAATTATTGCCTTTGTCACCCTGAATGCAGTCAGTTCTGATTTATATATTGCTTATAAACCTTTGTTTCTGGTTATAGAGGCTGATAGCTTCCTTTGTATTTCTTTGATGATACTAAATAATTAGCTTTAAAAATTGAATAGCTTTTGAAATGTTTGAATCATATAAAAATCTTACTTGGTAACATTGTGCAGTAAGTATCAGGATAAGCATAGGCAGCTTCTTTATTTTTTTAAGATATATTTAATTTATAGAGGGAGGAAGACAGAGACAAGAGAGAGAGAGAGAGAATGAATGAGCAGGGGGAGGGGCAGAGGAAGAGGAAGAGGGAGAAGGAGGAGAGAATCCCAAGCAGACTACCTGCTGAGCAGGGAGCCCAATGCCAGGCTCCATCCATCCCAGGGCCCTAAAATCATGACCTGAGCTGAAATTAAGAGTCAGACGCTTAACTGACTGAGCCACGCAGGTGTCCCACAGATTATTTCTTTTGAAATATCCTACCCAGATTATAAAAAATACTTTTGAATTTGAAATAGTTGATCTTAACTGGAAGTAAGGACATTGTTGCTCAGAATGCAATTTGTTCCATATGCTGAACATTTACTCTATTCTTGTGAGTAGTTAATGTACAGAAAATGAGAATTCATGATAATGTAGGAATATCAAAAGAAAAAAATCAAGACTCCACATGGGTGGGAGTTACTACTGCATTCTCCATAAGCCATCCTGAGTGCTATCTCCTCCCATAAAAAGACAGAAAAAATAGACCTGTATGGAGGCAAGTGAGGATTCTATGGTAGTACCACAAAGATCCTATAATATTAAACATAAGGAATAGAATTCATTTAAACTGGCATCTTTGGCTTACAAATATACAGCCCAGGGGGATTAGGTGAATTGCCCAAGATTGGAGATATAATAATGGCAGTTCCAAATCTGACATAACACTTTCATGCCTCTAACTATGCTCATTTTCATGGCTACTAAATATTGAGGAAAATAAACTTTCCATATATTTTGGTACATAGATATGTTTCCCATACTTAAGGTACTTTATAATGTCTTCATTATTTTTCATTGCAGATATAATGCTTTTATCTTCAATTATATAAAAAATAAAAGTGGCAAGTTCAAATGAATTATTTGATTTAGAAAACCTGATCACAGTCCTTTCTTTTCAGACAGTTGTGTGCTGGTAAATGTTTAATGACTGGCTGAAGGTTAGAGTGGGAGTGGAGCTCTGTTTTGTGGTATTTGCTGATTTCCACCATGACCTATTTCAAGTTATCAACATGAGAACCTCAACGAGAAATTAGGAGCTAAAACACACAATTGATGCTTGCAAGCTAGCACATGTTGGTTCAAGCACATCACTTCTTTGAAAGCACAAATGACAGCTCAAAATCTAATTCAGGGTCTTTTTATCTCACTTATGTCCTTATTTTCTGTTTATGTACATATATACACCCTCATACATACAGTCAAGACTCCTGGATTTTATGCTTTTATCTGTATTCTCTTTTAACCCAATATTCATTGCTTTGGTAATAGATACTATTTCTCCATATATTGAAAGTATTGTCTTGAGTTACAGATGCTTTTTCATAGGAGCATGTAAACCTTAACATTATTCAGTGCCTTCAGGAAAAAAAAAAAAAAGAAAAGGGATTCTCCAAAAATACAAGCAACAAGACTTGGGCAAAATCCCAATGTCTTTGATTTTGACTTGAGACCCTAAATAATATGACATACTTCCTTTAAGAACTCCTTTTTCATATCCCATACTCCAACTCACTCCTTCAAGGAATGAAATTATTAAAAAAAAAACCAACAATTTTGTTTAAAGTAGAAATCTTGAAAAATAAACCATAAACTTCCAGTGTAATGTTTCAAAAGAGAACGGAAACATCTTGTGTTCATTGCAATTTGTCTGGAACAGAATTTACTTAGATTTTCTGTAGTACTCTTAGTCAGAAGTGATTAACTACCAATTTTAGAGCACTAACAATTGCTGTGTTAGCGTGTAATTAGCAAAAGGGAAGCATCTGTAGTGGGGAGGAAGCCACTCCTAGACTGTATACATTCAAGTTGTAACAAAGAACAAATCAAATTAGCATACTATTTATCTTCAGGGAAAATATAGTTTCTGAATTGTTAGATAGTTCCAACTAATGGGAAGTACAAGCAGTAAGTAACCTTTTGCATGTGTATTTCATTGCTGGTTTTTTACCAATAAATTCCAATGAAGAATGTGAGTTTTCCTGCTCTTTAAGCACAAAGGCAAACAGGTTGTGTTTGGGATGGTTAGATTATCACACCCTCAGTTTAATACGTTATGCTTTGCATTTGACATGTTATCTCTCACCCCAAAAATTGATTTTCTACCTTAACCAAATTCTCTTCTTCATTGACTTTCCTGTATTCAAATGGAGATTATTCAAATAGAGATTATTCAAATAGAGATTATTTTATTTTATTTTATTTTATTTTTCAAATAGAGATTATTTTAAATGGTTTCTTAGCACCTTCCTTTGCTGCCACTTTCACAGTTAAAATTATTCTATTATAAAAGTATAAAAAGATTTATAATGATTATTCATTTTTAATGAGTTTATTTATTTATGAGATACACAGAGAGGCACAGACACAGAGGGAGAAGCAGGCTCCATGCAGGGAGCCCCATGTGGAACTTGATCCCAGGACTTCAGGACCACGCCCTGGGCTGAGGGCTGGCACTGAACCACTGAGCCACCCAGGGATCCCCTGTGATTATTCTTAGCAACAGGCCTAAAGTGAAAACCTGTTGTATTTATTGTATAAATTATAATGTGTGTGCTTGTAAAGACAGGTTTGTGAAATGCTCATGTAACTGCAGGAATTTAAAGGAAGCTGCTAGAGAGTTTATCCTTTAGCAGCTAATATTCACTGAAAATCATCTCATAGTATTTTATATCAGGAGGGTTAGGGAAGCCTGGGTAGCTCAGCAGTTTAGTGCCTGCCTTCGGCCCAGGACATGATCCTGGAGTCCGGAGATCAAGTCCCACATTGGGCTGCAGCATGGACTCTGCCTATGTCTCTGCCTCCCTCTCTCTGTCTGTCTCTCATGAATAAATAAAATCTTGTTTGTTTGTTTGTTTTTAAGAAGGGTTAATGAATAGTTTAAGTTAAACACAACCACTAATTTTCTGGAAGGCAGAAAAGGATAAAGGATACAATAGCCTCTCAGCTGGGGTTTAGGGAAATTGAAAACCTCTTCCTTTTTTACTGTTACTTTGATTTTTATTTGGAATGATTAATTTTCCTGTGGCTTAATGTAGATTGAGGATTAAATAGAGACTATGTTAACCTTGCTGAACTTGCTTCTCCAGTTTTCAAGCTAAACTTGTGGATGGGCTTCATAACTGCATTTGAAGCAGAATCAATCTTTTCATCTCAATAGGAAACTAAGGAAATACATTTTTCAGTTTTTGTTCTGCCAATTTTCAAAACAAGTTTCCTTTCTAAATTTAGATTGCAAAATATTCAGTGTGCAGCTCTCTTGTTAACTAATTGGTCACCCTGCCACCCATTATTTTTGATATTTTAAACCAGTTAAAAATAAATAAACCAGTTCTACGAGAGTTCAGGAGAAAATCAATATTTGAATCTTGTTTCTACCTCCAAAGTTTCAAAGGAAACTCACAAAAGTAGCTTACATGGCAAGTTACAAAGTATTCTGGTAAAACATTAAAAATAATTATCTGATCCCTCCTTCCATTTCTCTCTTCTTCCTTCCTTTCCTTCTTCCTTCCCTCCTAGTTGATGTTTACTTTGTACCAAGAACTATGTTAGGCACAAACATGCAATACTTAGACAATAAGAGACAGTGTCCATCAACAAGAAATTTAGAGTGTAGACAAGTAGCTATAGTCTATTTACTTCTAAGATTTTACAATAGGCAGAGTGGGACAAACTGCTCACTTAACCATGGAGCAGAGATGAATTTAAAATAACCATTAGAAATGACAAATACCCACCATTTGCTTCGATGTGGATGGAACTGGAGGGTATTATGCTGAGTGAAATAAGTCAATCAGAGAAGGACAAACATATGGTCTCATTCATTTGGGGAATATAAATAATAGTGAAAGGGAATATAAGGAAAGGGAGACAGAACATAAAGACTCCTAACTCTGGGAAACGAACTAGGGGTGGTGGAGGGGGAGGAGGGCGGGGGGTGGGGGTGAATGGGTGACGGGCACTGAGGGGGACACTTGACGGGATGATGAGCACTGGGTGTTATTCTGTATGTTGGTAAATTGAACACCAATAAAAATTAATTTATTAAAAAATACATTCCTGGAATACCTAAAAGGATGAAACTGCTGTACAATATGCAAGAAATGTCTTGCTGCTCTGATAATGGAAAGAGTGTTAGAGTGAGGATCATCACTAGCTCTTTGAGGAGGTGGATGTTACAGTGCTCTCAGTATGCCCTATTTGATGGGGTTAAATTGCCAAAGTGTTTAAGAACTTTAAATCTTCCATGGTTTTAATCTTGATAATTTTTTTTCTCAAAAAGAAGAAATAATAAAAAAAGAAGAAATAATCAACAGGTTTTTACTGCTTAAGAGAGGCTTTAAATTGTATTTAACAATTATATATGGGAACATGTTAGTTGAATTTATCTTAGAAAAAGTTATCAGTGATGAAAACCTTTTAATTTTAGAGTACAAAGTTTTATTTCTATCTATGTTCTCCTGCCTTGAGAGGGTGTTATTTAACACAATATTTGCTCTTGTTTAGTCTGCTAATCCAGAAAATAACATTTCCTCAAAACATAGAATAAATAACACCCAGAAAGTCCAAAGACAGTGAATACATATACTGTGAGATTCTTTTACAGAAAGTATTTTCTAATAAAATAATTATAATAATATTAATGTAAGAGTACTGGACTAGGTAAAGGCATGATACAAAAAAAGCAAAAACACAGTAAATACATATACTTATTTTTCATTTATAAATACAATATCCTCATCTAAACTTTGAAAGTGTTTTTAAAGTTTTGTTTTTTTTTAAAGTTTTTTATTCCATTTCCCTTCCTATATTTTGGGATACATTTTGTGAAATCAAATATTAAACAGTGAACATTAGTGTGAGTATATGTTCATTTTCTCACAGTAAAACTACGGTTTTCCACATTGAGTGTATCAGGACATTTTCTAACCTTGAACTATACTGTGGGTTTAACCAGCAGGAATGTGTCCATCCATAATAGCATATCCTATTCTTACAGGCCTGTACGCAAATTGAATTTAAAGATAGCTTATGGATAAGCTTGTTTCTGTCCTGATTCATTTTCTACTGTCAATGTTTTGCTCATGGAACAAGCTCTGTGATTCAAGAACATGCCATATGATTTGAGTTTTTTCCTACTGGCATTAGGAATTAATGCAGAAGCAAAAAGCCAGCAGCTTCAGCAGTAGGATGAATCCCTGCTTCAAAGAAAATGCAAGAAGAAGGGCAGCATTTCTGATGTTCCTCCTTCTGCAGGCTTGGTTTCCTCATCCTCAAACCACTCCATCAATTCTACCTCATGCTGAGAAGTCCTCCTGCTTCCCACTGCTCCCAATTCCTTTATAGCAAAGAAGATGAATCTTTGAATTACAGTCTGCTGACTGGCATCCTGTTGCTAAGGAAACTGAAAGGAATGTATCATATTTTATGGTAAAAATGCCTCCTACCCATCCTTGGAAAGCCATGCACAATGAGTTGAGACCCCATGTAGAACAGACCTAAGTTGACCTCCCACCTCTCCTTTCCTCTGCTCCCTTCTGGGGTCATTGTGAGATAACTAGTTGTCCTCAATAGTGGTCACTCTCTGGACATACACAGGGATTTTTGTGGTCTGACTTAAGATTCTGTGCATAGCTAAGGTTGGGAGAGTGCCCATCTATGGCCAGAAGAGAGGGCTCAGTCTATAATCAGGAATGGCAGGATGTGAACATCTAAATGTTCACTACTAAATTTCAGTACTCAGTCTAGGACTGGGATTAGGGTTTAGGTTGTTGTGAAGTACTTTTAGGGAGAGAAAAGAAGAAAATGAGTATTGCCAGTTGAATTACACTACAATAAAAATGATCTACCTCAAGAAAAAAAAAAGGATTGCCCTTTTTGCAACCCTGCCTTTTTGTAGGATCAACTCAACATCAGTAGTGTCAAAGAGATTCTCACCTTAAATGGAGACCCACATTAGTTGTAGGCTATTAATTTCATTTTTCTCAGAAAATGGTAAAACATTCTAGTGGGAATCAAATGTACTCATGAGAGGATATTAAAAAGCAGACTATTGATTTTGCAAATTACATTGATTTTATTTTTTCTATGGTTAAAGGCATAAGTTATAGGTATGGAGGAAAATACCATGTTTTTAGGAAAAGGTTCTCTCTTATGGGGAAGTGCGGAAGCTAGAGAGAAATAGGTCAATAATCTTGGCCAGCTGTGGGATTTGGCAATTTTGTTTACTTGAAGACAGTGAAGTTAAAGGATATTTTTGAGGAGTTAAATAATGAAAGTGATAATGTTTTTGACTTAGAACAGCTGAAAAAGGAATAAACAGCTCCAGGAATACCCCTATAAAAACATTATCAAAGTAATTGTATGGTACAATATACCACTAGTATATAAAATGAGAATCTATTTAAATTGGAAAATTCTGCTCAAGAATGTTCACACATTGGCTGTTTCTTTTCTCTCCTTGTACATTATTTAATTATGGATGATTTTAGAGAAAAGAATTTCTAATTCCTCATAATTACTTGAATCAAATGATTTCAGTACCCATTTAGCAGATGATGAAACTGAAGCATAGAAAGGTTGAGTGTCTCAGAGTCACAGACCAAATTCACAGTCCATTGCTGGCCTGTCAAATTGTGCTGTCTTGTGGAAACCATGACTTAGGGAGAAAAATGACTTTTTGGAAAAGGGTGTTAATCTGTAACCAGGCTGCTGTGTCTCAGGATTTACTTGTTGCATTTGAATCTACCCAGATTTACCTGACTTCAAAATGAAAGTGAGGGACGGCAAAGAACTTTATGAGACCATCCAGTTAGTCCTATGCATGTCCACTGTCACAACAGCTTTAAAGTTCTTCGTGCCCATTTATTAAAATCTAGTAATTTATCCATGATCATGCCACAATCAACAACAAAAAAATTAGAATTCAGTTCTCTATTTCCTGGTGAACTGCTATGATCTATTCTTTGATGAAAATTGTCTTATTATTTCAAAGCACTAAGGAGATGTGGGGCAAAGTATTTTGTGGGGAGAGAAAATGCCTAAAAAATATTTTCCTGTCAAAGTAATGAATGGGGAAGAGAAAATAATGTGAAAAAAATCTGTGTGTAAACATGTATTGCGGTTGCCTAAGAAAAATTAGAATTGTGAAATTAAAATATAAAGCTTGAACTCTTCTTGAATTCTATCTTAGAAGTAAGGACTTCTTGGGATGTAAATTAAGCATGTCGTAAGAGATGGTTGCGAGAGTTGGTAATTCTTTTATTACTAGCATTCAGATGAGAATACTACTTTTCTAATATGTAAACTGTGGGGTGTGTCTTTTATCATAGATTTTTCTGGAATTCAAAATGATCTCTGTGGAAATTTTAACTATTAATAACTAAGCATAGTAACAATACTCCCTTATATTTGTATAGCACTTTAAAAATTTGTGGTAAAATACATATAACATAAAATATACCATCTTAACCATTTTTAAGTGTACAGTGCAGTAGTGTTAACTATATTCACATTGTCAACAGATTTCTAGAACTTTTTAATCTTGCAAAACTGAAACTCTACACTTTACTGAGCAATTTTCCATCCCCAACCCCCTGACTCCCACCATGTCCAGGCAAACACATTCCTATTTTCTATTTCTAGAAGTTTACTACTATTTATACCTCATATAAGTAGAATTATACAGTATGTGTCTTTTTGTGACTGCCTATTTCTTTTTCTTTTTTTAAGATTTTATTTATTCATGAAGGACACACAGAGAGAGGCAGAGACATAGATAGGCAGAGGGAGGAATAGGCTCCCTGCAGAAAGCCTGATGTGGGACTCAATCCCTACACTTGGGATCACGCCCTGAGCCAAAGGCAGATGCTCAACCGTTGAACCACCCAGGTGTCCCTGTGACTGCCTTATTTCTTATAGCATAATGTCCTCAAGATTCATCCATGTTGTAACATCTGTCAGAATTTTCTTCCTTTTAAGTTGTATAGCACTTTTAACTTTTCAAACCAGTGTTCATATATATTGACTAATTACATACAATTATCAGCTGAGGATGATACTATGGCATTACACACATAGTTTGTTCTTTTTTGGGTAATTTTCCATAGAATCAATCCAGAAGCCTAATGCAACTTAAAATGTAAGCTAAAACTGACAGATAAAGTGGAAAGCTAGGCATACTTTGAAGTTAATGGATTAGACCAGAAATGTAACGTGGTTCTAATGATCAGATTCACAGATTAGTTAGTTTATATCTCTAATCTTAAAGTGAGAAAGCACATCTAAAATAGTCTTGTAATCTGCCTAAGGTCACACGGCTCAATAATGGCAGAACTGGTGTTCTAGTTTCCTGTTGTATGACCAATTGCCTCAAATTTAACAACTCAAAACAACACCCATTTATTACCTCATAGGTCTATATATCAGAAATCTGGAGAGGCTTGAGTGAGTTCTCAGCCTTGGAAGGCTGAAATCAAGGTGATGACAGGCTGGGCTCAAAATCTGGAAGATTTGGGGAAGAGTCTACTCAGAAGCTCATTGAAGTTTTCGGCAGAATCTAGTTCAATTGTAGGATTTGCATACCTGTTTCTTTGCTTTAAGCCCAGGTTTGTGCTTGGCTCCTTGAAGCTACATGCATTTCTTGATGCATGGCTTTTTCAATCTTCAAGCCAACAAGGTATGTTCTCTGACTTCCTTTCTGTTTTAAAGGGTTTATATGATTGGATTAGATCCATATAGATAATCTCCTCTGATTAACTCACACTCAACTGGTTAGTTAACTTAATCAGATGTGCAAAATCCCTTTGCCATGTAATTGTAGCAATCTCAGGTATAGTATATTCACAGCTCTAGTGATTAGGGCTGAAAATCTTGGGATGAAGGAGAATTTTGGAATTCTGCCTAACACAACTGGAATTAGAACTCAGATTTAACTTCTAGAGCTTTCCACTGTACCACACTGAATATATATAAGATAGTTTAAATTAGTTTTATTTTAGTATGAGTCCGTAATATTTATCCATGCAAAATTGGAAAAAAAATAAATCAACAAGGAAACTAGCACCTGTGTTTATCAATTGAATGTGTGTTTCCAGGCTATATCCGTAACCATAGAGACTAACACAGACAGGTTAATAGTGATAGCATTCTTAAAGATCTTGCTCAACTTCCTCAGCTCTCCTGAGTTGTGATATTAAAGTCATGCTCCTGCATTTTCTGATCAATATTAAAATTTGAAATATTAACTATTGAGATCCTTATTGGGTCTAAACAGACTGATAATGACCAATGTGACTTCATTTGCCAGACATGAAAAACAATATTTTGGTTATTTGAAATAGGTTCCCTAATGCTAATAGGTCCCACTAAAGTGCCCTTTGTGATAACAGTTTAAGAAAACCTGTAAATGATGATACAAAATTAAAGTCACTGGCCTTTCAGGAAAGCAGGAGCAGTTACAGCAGATTATACTGAAGCCTTCCTGAAGCAGTGGAACTTAACAAAGCATGTCTTCAGGAACTCTGATACCTTGAAAATGTTTCACAATGAAAGGGCTCTAGTGTCAAATACTATGCTTAGTAGACAGTGAATGAACTCTTTCAGCTGGAATAGAAGACTCATTTAAGAGGTAATTGGAGAAAGGGAAGAAATATGTATTGGGAGAGTTTCCCAGACTGAGGCATTTAGATTTTGTTTTGTATGCAGTCAGGAAGTATTGAAGGTTCTAGAGCAAAAGACGACATAATGAAAGAAATGTTTCACCAAAATTCATAGCACATATTACGTAGAATGGATTGGAACAATGAATCACACTGTTAAAAATAGCCTGGGCATGAAATAATGAGGGCCTGAATTAAGAAGTTAGCCATAGATGGAGATGGAAATCTACAACACATATTATAATGGAGCAGAAATATTGGAGACTGAAAATGAAGGAAGAGGAAGAGGGAGAATCAAAATTACCCTCAAGTTTATAGTTTTGGCAACCAAGAGGAGAGCATGCTTGTACTGATGACCAAACAAGAAAAGGAAGGATTGGAGAGTAGGATTTCAGGAGGCATATATTGAATTTGAGATACTAGTGGAATGTATCCAAATGTGAATGTTAACTTCTTATCCATTCTCTTAATATCAGAAGTTTTACACAGTGATATACTCTTTGAATTTAAGAATGTCTTTATTTTAAAAACATTGTATCTGACAGTGATATGACAGAGTTTAGAAGTGGAAATGTTTATTTAATTTGATTTACTCTAAGATTTGCATTGATTCCACTGAAGTTAATAGGAATTACATAAGCAGAACAAAAAGAGGCCACAAAAAGAATTCAAGTCATGCACCAGCATTTCTGTTATACGATCTTTGTTAATTATTCTAAAATGTTTATTAGAATTCAGCCAATTTATAACAAAAAATAAACTTGTTTAAAGGTGCTAACAACCAGGCCTGGAGCACACTTAATTTCAAATAAGGAGCAGAGTCAAGTAAATGAAGTATAAAATAACTTCACAGTTACACTTTCTACCAAAATGAGTAGTCAACCCTTAAATTGTCTATTACATCAGATTTCTTTTTTTATTGAAGGAAAAACAGAAACTCCACTAGCAAGGAAATGAAACATTATAATTTAAGATAATAGATATAAATAATTCAATTTATCACAATTATAAGATTAATGCAAAAACATAGATTGCTCTACATGACCCTTGATATTATAATGTGTGACCCATTAACAAGTGGAGGTTTTCTTTTATCCCTTGAATTCCCTTATGCTTAATTTCCTTAACTTCCCTAACTCTAATGGAATGCTGGTGTTGATGATTTTATTATATCCGAATTTGAGTTTTAGATTGCCTATAAAAACTGAAAAAGGCATACCTGAAATTATTAGTATCAACTATACTAAAAAAACCTGAAAACATAAGTAAATGGTAGTGGAATATAAATGGTCCTGCTTCTGGTGTGTATTTTTGTTCTTTGTATTGATAGCTCCTAGAGACATGATGAGCCACACTTTCAGTTCCCATGAAACAAGGGCCAATTGATGTTCAGCTTAACATAAGCACCATTTCATGAGTTACCATAATGACCAGGTTCTAGTTATCATCTTGAACAATTTCATTAAGATTAATGTTAATTGCCCATTTTTCATGGATGACTTTCTCCCAGTTGCTGAATTGGTTGCTTCTGCCTTTGATCTGGTTGGGAATACAATCCAGTGTGCTAGTTAGACAAATTATCAGTTTGCCAACACTAAGAGAAGATGGATTCAGGTTGCTATAAAGTCAGAGTTTGTTTCTCTTTGTAAACACTGAGAGGTCAGGTAGAGTTTAACTACCATTGGCATCCTTGAAATGTTGTAATAAATGTCAGGCCTAAGAGATTATTATTAATCCATGATACAATTAAAAGTTTTACTGTTGTGGCAAAAGATTCTTCTTTAATTTAAAAAGCACATTGAAAGTCAGAACAGTACTCTCACAGTAAGGTAAACAACACCTTCAAAGCTAATGTCATTCTTGGCTTCTAATGTGAGTGAAGAAAATGATGCATTCAGAGATTATCCCAAGGGATTTTAAATATCAGTGATAGCTATGAAAAGTGAGTCCCAGGTCATTGTTAACAAGTAGCCAATTGCAGTGGTCTTACAAGTGGCTGCTAATGCCACTCTGTCACTATATCTTCAGCAATTTGATCAATTTGTCCAGAATGTTACAAATATTTCTTTAAAAGTAGTAAGCCAAGCTTTCATTGAAGAGGATGATATGATTTGTGATTCCTCACTATATCATGTCCTGACCATATGATTGGTATTAAATTCCCAAAGGTTCATGTCATCACTAACTAATTTATTAACAAGAGTTTATTCTTTGAAAAACAAAATCACTCACATTACTCAGTTGCTTATTCCTTGATTCATATACAAATGACTGATAACATGAGGTAAAAATAACTCCAATGGTGAAATTTCATAATCTTAATGAGCAAAGTATTAGCTACTTTACCTATTACAATATGGGATAGGTATATCATAGAATGTGTCATATTTTATTGATACCAGAAGACCTACTGAATTTCCCTTGGAGGGAACCACTAACTCTGCAAGGTTTATAAACTGTGAGGTAATGCTCTGAAGGTAATAAACTTCAACTGCAGAGATATGAAATACTGTAGATATATATTTCAAGTTGGTTTATTCTTTTACCTCAGGAAGCTAGCTTATTTTATTTCTTCTAAAGAAGTTTACAGGCATGCCTGAGTGTCTCAGTGGTTGAGAATCTGCCTTCAGCTCAGGGCATGATCCCCAGGTCCTGGGATCTAGTCCTGCATTGGACTCCCTGCAGAGAGCCTGCTTCTCCCTTTGCCTATGTCTCTGCCTCTCTCTTTGTGTCTCTCATTAATGAATAAATAAAATCTTTTTTTAAAAAATAAGCTTACAGAATAAAGGGGAAAAATGCATATCAGGATAAATTATGTTAAAGAATGACCTGGAATTAGAGAAAAATCTTGATTTTTTTGGTATGATTTCCCTACAAACCACCTGTTAATTAGATGTAACCATCTAATGTTGATTCAATAAACTGAAGCTCAAGATTTAGCTACTCAATAGAAGTTTTGCTAACTTGTTGGGTTGTTTGCCTTATACCTTAACAACTTTTGTTGATAGTGTTCATGGGTGATACATCCACTGAACCATTTGGGTAGTATTTTTTAAAAAGCTGTTTTATTGGGATCCCTGGGTGGCGCAGCGGTTTGGCGCCTGCCTTTGGCCCAGGGCGCGATCCTGGAGACCCGGGATCGAATCCCAAGTCGGGCTCCCGGTGCATGGAGCCTGCTTCTCCCTCTGCCTATGTCTCTGCTTCTCTCTCTCTCTCTCTGTGTGTGTGACTATCATAAATAAATAAAAAAAATTTAAAAAAAAACTTCAAAAAAAGCTGTTTTATTTTACAGAGTGCAAATAACTTTGTAATTAAACAGAAACCAATAATTGCCAACAAGCAATTATCATTCAATTAAAGAGTAATTTCATGCTTATTTGTTCCCTGTAAAATAAAACATTACTGAAATCAGTAACACAGTCGATATTTCAGCAGAGATAGAATGCTGCACTGATGGACCTTTCAATCTACCCTGATTAAATTGTCATGCAAATAACAGTTTTCTAGTTAAATCACCACATGTTTATTTGTCTTGATTAATATGTTAAATATATGCCTGATGCTAATGAAACTCTTAAGGATAAGAAGTATAGCAGGATCATCTATTAAGAATGATCTTTTCCAACTTTCTACAGAGTCCTCCATAGTCTTGCATCATATTGTTAGGCTTCTGTTCTTTGAAAAGAAATACAGTCATTAAGGAGGGCATGAGGGGAGGGGCAAGATGGCGGAAGAGCAGGGTCCCCAAATCACCTGTCCCCACCAAATTACCTAGATAACCTTCAAACCATCCTGAAAATTTACGAATTCGGCCTGAGATGTAAAGAGAGACCAGCTGGAATGCTACAGTGAGAAAAGTTCGCGCTTCTATCAAGGTAGGAAGACGGGGAAAAAGAAATAAAGAAACAAAAGGCCTCCGAGGGGGAGGGGCCCCGCGAGGAGCCGGGCTGAGGCCGGAGCGAGTGTCCCCAGGACAGGAGAGCCCCGTCCCGGAGGAGCAGGAGCTGCAACAACCTTCCCGGGCGGGCGGAAAGGGGCTCGCAGGGAGTTGGAGCAGGACCCAGGAGGGCGGGGATACCCTCGGGCTCCCTGGGACACTAACAGACAACTGAGCCCGGGGAGAGTGCGCCGAGCTCCCTACGGGCTGCAGCGCGCGCGGCGGGACCGGAGCAGCTTGGAGGGGCTCCGGAGCGGCTCCAGGGAGGGAGCTGCAGGGCGGGAGCGCAAATCCAACAGCGCAGGCCCCGGAGCACAGGGCGCCGGGACACAGCCCAGGATCCGGCCTCCCCCGGGACAGGCAGAGGTCGGGAGGGCCCAGGACAGCAAGGACGCTCCTGCCCCGAGCTGAGCAGATCAGCGGCCCCGCCCCGGAGCCTCCAGGCCCTGCAGACGGAGAACCGAGAGCCCCGAGCCCCGTAGTCCCTGCGGAGGCTGAATCCAGGCTTCCAGAGTTGCCATAGCAACTGCGGCTGTTCCTCCTGGGGCCCCACGGGGTAAACAACCCCCGTTGAGCCCTGCAGCAGGCAGGGGCAGAGCAGCTCCCCCAAGTGCTAACACCTGAGAATCAGCACAGCAGGCCCCTCCCCCAGAAGACCAGCTGGACGGACCAGTGATACTCCCCCGTGTTCCAATACAACTTGTTTTTGGCCACTCTGCACTGAGCAAAATGACTAGAAGGAAAACCTCACCTCAAAAGAAAGAATCAGAAACAGCCCTCTCTCCCACAGAGTTACAAAATCTGGATTACACTTCAATGTCAGAAAGCCAATTCAGAAGCACTATTCTACAGCTACTGGTGGCTCTAGAAAAAAGCATTAAGGCCTCACGAGACTTCATGACTGCAGAATTTAGATCCAATCAGGCAGAAATTAAAAATCAATTGAATGAGATGCAATCCAAACTAGAAGTCCTAACGACGAGGGTTAACGCGGTGGAAGAACGAGTGAGTGACATAGAAGACAAGTTATTGGCAAAGAGGGAAACTGAGGAAAAAAGAGACAATCAATTAAGGGACCATGAAGACAGATTAAGGAAAATTAATGACAACCTAAGGAAGAAAAACCTATGCTTAATTGGGGTTCCCGAGGGCGCCGAAAGGGACAGAGGGCCAGAATATGTATTTGAACAAATCCTAGCTGAAAACTTTCCCAATCTGGGAAGGGAAACAGGCATTCAGATCCAGGAAATAGAGAGATCCCCCCCTAAAATCAATAAAAACCGTTCAACACCTCGACATTTAATAGTGAAGCTTGCAAATTCCAAAGATAAAGAGAAGATCCTTAAAGCAGCAAGAGACAAGAAGTCCCTGACTTTCATGGGGAGGAATATTAGGGTAACAGCAGACCTCTCCACAGAGACGTGGCAGGCCAGAGAGGGCTGGCAGGATATATTCAGGGTCCTAAATGAGAAGAACATGCAACCAAGAATACTTTATCCAACAAGGCTCTCATTCAAAATGGAAGGAGAGATAAAGAGCTTCCAAGACAGGCAGGAACTGAAAGAATATGTGACCTCCAAACCAGCTCTGCAAGAAATTTTAAGGGGGACTCTTAAAACTCCCCTTTAAGAAGAAGTTCAGTGGAACAATCCACAAAAACAAGGACTAAATAGATATCATGATGACACTAAACTCGTATCTGTCAATAGTAACTCTGAACGTGAATGGGCTTAATGACCCCATCAAAAGGCGCAGGGTTTCAGACTGGATAAAAAAGCAGGACCCATCTATTTGCTGTCTACAAGCGACTCATTTTAGACAGAAGGACACCTACAACCTGAAAATAAAAGGTTGGAGAACCATTTGCCATTCAAATGGGTCTCAAAATATACCCTAAAAACTATAGAACACTTCTGAAAGAAATTGAGGAAGACACAAAGAGATGGAAAAATATTCCATGCTCATGGATTGGCAGAATTAATATTGTGAAAATGTCAATGTTACCCAGGGCAATTTACACGTATAATGCAATCCCTATCAAAATACCATGGACTTTCTTCAGAGACTTAGAACAAATTATTTTAAGATTTGTGTGGAATCAGAAAAGACCCCGAACAGCCAGGGGAATTTTAAAAAAGAAAACCATATCTGGGGGCATCACAATGCCAGATTTCAGGTTGTACTACAAAGCTGTGTTCATCAAGACAGTGTGGTACTGGCACAAAAACAGACATATAGATCAATGGAACAGAACAGAGAACCCAGAAGTGGACCCTGAACTTTATGGTCAACTAATATACGATAAAGGAGGAAAGACGATCCACTGGAAGAAAGACAGTCTCTTCAATAAATGGTGCTGGGAAAATTGGACATCCACATGGAGAAGAATGAAACTGGACCACTCTCTTGCACCATACACAAAGATAAACTCAAAATAGATGAAAGATCTAAATGTGAGACAAGATCCCATCAAAATCCCAGAGGAGAACTCAGGCAACACCCTTTTTGAACTTGGCCACAGTAACCGGAGAAGGACAAACAGTGTATGTTCTCATTCATTTGGGGAATATGAATAATAGTGAAAGGGAATATAAGGGAAGGGAGAAGAAATGTGTGAGAAATATCAGAAAGGGAGTCAGAACATAAAGACTTCTAACTCTGGGAAATGAACTAGGGGTGGTGGAGGGGGAGGAGGGCGGGGGGTGGGGGTGAATGGGTGACGGGCACTGAGGGGTACACTTGACGGGATGAGCACTGGGTGTTATTCTGTATGTTGGTAAATTGAACACCAATAAAATTAATTAAAAAAAAGGAGGGCATGAGATGTGATGAGCACTGGGTGTTACATGCAACTGATGAATTACTGAGCACTACATCTGAAACTAATGATATACTCTATCTAAATGTACTAAAGAAAAAAATGCAGCAACTTTAGTGCCAAGAGTGCCTTACTACAGAGAATCATTAGGTCTAAAAGTAAAAATAAAGCTATCTTCTATTAATATGGAACTTTATTGATTATAAAGTTCTTTTACAAATTTGATTCTAATTGGAATGCCTGGGTGGCTCAGTGGTTTAGCGCCTGCGTTTGGCCCAGGGAGTGATCCTGGAGTCCCGGGATTGAGTCCCCCATCAGGCTCCCTGCATGGAGCCTGCTTCTCCCTCTGCCTGTGTCTTTGCCTCTCTCTCTCCCTCTCTGTGTCTCACATGAATAAATAAATATAATCTTTTTTAAAAAGCCAAATTTGATTCTAATTAATTTTTTAAAGATTTATTTATTTATTCATTCAGAGAGAGAGGCAGAGACACGGGCAGGGGGAGAAGCAGGGAGCTCGACATGGGACTCGATCCCGGGTCTCCAGGATCACACCCTGGGCTGCAGGCGGTGCTAAACCGCTGCGCCACTGGGGCTGCCCGATTCTAATTAATTTATTTTAGAGACCCAAGTATTCTTTACAAGAATAGAAACAAAGGCATCTGGATGTGATTTTTGCTCACTAATAAATTTAAACAAGTTTGGATATCACACAATCATACCTACTGAGGCACTAATCAAAATTTTAAACAGGTCAGACACACATCTCTATCACTAGACCATAAGCTCCTCAAAGATAGAAGATGTTCTCGCTATTCACACTATATCAGTGAACAAAGGGACCAAAACTATTGCCTTTGTCAAGCTTCCATTTTAACCTTTATAATCCTTATATCTATATCACCATGTATAACTCCAGGGACCTTTAGTTCTTGAGTGGTTCTTGAAGCTTGCAGGGTCTCTCAGAGGTAAAATAATGGCATTTACCCTTCTTTAAACTTGTGCATAGATTCAAGTGAGTCATATTTTGAAGCTCCTATAATTATTATGGAGTCCAAGACCTTAAAAATGATTACCTGATGACTAAATGATACAACCAGCTTTCTATTCATGTAGTCAAGGAGAATAGAACAATTTAAGGGATATTTGGAAAGTGTAGCAATAATGAAATATTTCCTATTAACCAAGTTGATTAACCATATACTGAGCCTTACTGTATGCTAGATACCATTAGAACTGCTTAGGATGTAGTGACAAAACCAGAGATATATGCCACATTCATAGAGCATATATTCCTGTTGGGGAGACTCAATTAATCATGCCAACCAGTCAACTGAAAAGGATGTTAAGATGGAGAATATGATATATATATATATATATATATATATATATATATGCATATATATTCTCCAATATAGATCTGATGGTGGGAAATTTTACCAATTTTTTTTCAAATTTTGGAATTTAAGGTAGAACCACCTGAGAAACCTCTAATGCCTCTGAAACTTGAGTCACCTCACTGGAAAAGAGCTACTTCAAATTGTGAGATTGGCCAAGAAATTTGGAACAAAACTAGTTAAACCTTAAAGGTTTCAAAGTGCACTGTCAACAACTGGTTCATTATATGGAAATAGAAGGAGCCTCAGGCTGCTAAGTTCTGGAGGCAGTCTGAAAGTCATGGTGAGCATGAAAACAGCACTGAAATGTTTACATTGGAAAATTACAGTAATATGGTAGACTTAAATAAAGGTAGGAGGCTTGTGTTTTGATAAATGAAAAGACAAGCATTTTTTTTTATAAATTAATTTTTATTGGTGTTCAATTTACCAACATACAGAATAACACCCAGTGCTCATCCCGTCAAGTGTCCCCCTCCGTGCCCGTCACCCATTCACCCCCACCCCCCGCCCTCCTCCCCTTCCACCACCCCTAGTTCATTTCCCAGAGTTAGAAGTCTTTATGTTCTGTGTCCCTTTCTGATATCTCCCACACATTTCTTCTCCCTTCCCTTATATTCCCCTTCACTATTATTCATATTCCCCAAATGAATGAGAACATACACTGTTTGTCCTTCTCCGATTGACTTACCTCACTCAGCATAATACCCTCCAGTTCCATCCACGTTGAAGCAAATGGTGGGTATTTGTCGTTTCTAATGGCTGAGTAATATTCCATTGTATACATAAACCACATCTTCTTTATCCATTCATCTTTCGATGGGTACCGAGGCTCCTTCCACAGTTTGGCTATTGTGGACATGGCTGCTAGAAACATCGGGGTGCAGGTGCCCCGGCGTTTCATTGCATCTGAAGAAAAGACAAGCATTTAGCAAGTATAGATTTGTGAAGATTATTCAACTTCTAATGACTAGAAATACAAAGATGAATTGTTTAGTGACCTAGGGATCTTTTAGGGCATTTGAAGTAAATAGCTCTTTTGTCTTAACACTTCCTTAAAAGAGAAAGCCATAAAACCAGGTAAGGACAAACAGGATAATACTGAATTAAAGTAAGTTCTGGCTCAGAATGATGTAGAAAGAAGGAGGGGAGACTCAGTTTATAAAATTAAAACTGCATAAGAAGCACAGAATCTTTCATGCTAGACTGATATACAATATTGATGTACAATGAAAGAAAGTAACACCAGCAGTTTATGAAAAATGAATTGGGCAATGGTACCTCTGTGTAAGGTTGCTAGACGTCTTCATTTAAAAAACTGAGTTTGTCTTACACTGATGGAGCACTTTGCTACTGCAAAATTGATAGAGTAAGGTTTAACTTAATTTTTTTGTGTATGAACCAAAAGTCATTTTTGGAAATGCTCTCTATCTGAACCTCATACATTTTTGTGGCTTGGGCTATTTAATATAGTATGTTTCAATAGTTTGTCAAAAGCCCTATTATTCAGCTTTTAAACTACATTTTTACTAAAAAGCAAGAGAAATATGTTAGATAACATTAGAAAGTAATATTTGAGATATACTGGATGACTTGAGAATAACTTGATCCTAATGTTCAATGACTTGTAAGTCTCTTCAATGTGATGGCAGCTTCCAAATGATGTATTCAGTACACTGACTTTATTAGTCATGGAAGCCAGACACTGACCTTCTATTTTATTATTTTATGGATTAACATTTGCAACTGCAGTTCCTGAACTGCTCACACTAGGGTGAAGAATGTGCAAATGGAATAGATCAGGTTAATCTATAAGTTTAGCCTTAACTCATCAGTTAAAAACACTAATAAATCTATGAGTAAAGACAGCCTAGATAGCAAAAGTAGCAGGTTTTGTTAGTACAGCCACTCCAAGAGAGTGCACTGCTGGTTATGTAGCCTGGTTTAAATAATAGGTAGGTTTTTTTTAAAAAAATCTACTGAGAGTAGGGGTCCTTTGTTCTTTGTGGTCTCCTAGCAGCTGTGGTAATGCTTAAAAAAATCACATCTTATTCTCCATCTCTTTACCTTTCTGTACAGAGACTTAATCACTTCACATTCTATCCAATCTGAATTCTGTGAGTCACTATCTCAGATCTCAGTAGCATGTATTAATACTAGGGATCAAATATAGGTTTAAGGACAGGAGATAACTGGGTTTATCACAACAAGTAAGCTGGATTGCAAAGTATATGAGCTAAAAACTAGTCTTTTATGGCTTTAGTGTTTGCCATAACTACGCTGGCAAATTTAGTAAAAAGAAAGGATTGGTCTTTTGGTAATCAATGAAAATAGTCTTTAAAATAAAATTCTATCACTCTTAGTAATTAAAGATTGAGGAGGCAAATGTAGCAAGTGAAGGTATTTCCAAAAAGAGTACATTTTTAACTTGATCTTTGTTTTTGTCTGTTTTCAACAGTTCCAGGCCTGGCAGGCCTCCTAAACGTTCTTTGGGAGTGTTGCAGGATAATGCTCGCCTTCTGCCCCATTCAGTTTCTGGCCTTTTATCACCAGGACTTATCACTCCAACAGGTAATAAAATCCATCTGATGATCAGCCTTGTCTGTTCATGCTGTCCAGCATTAGAAATAAACTAATATTGATCTGTCTTGCCCTTCAGAGCTTTTCAAGCTGTACTAGAGTTTACATTATTGAATTTTTAAAGTATTCATGAAAACAGTTTTGTTACTCCAGTTACTCAGATCAAATAGACATGACTCTTTAAAAAATTGTCATTTCCTTGCAGGAAATCCCTTTTAAGGCCTTATTGTATGTATATTTTTGTGTGCTGGGGACAGGGATGAGAAGTGCTAGCCAAACTAGCTTTGTCTCAAAGCCTTCTATATAATGCAGCACATCTGCTTACTTATTATACATCCCAATAATATATATTTTTCTTTGTTTTTAAGGGTTTTAATCATCTGTGGATGTTGTCCAATTTTACTGTAGGTTAGAAAGTAGAAAGAAGATGTACCCTGGGTAGAGAAGCCTTATAATTTGAAAAGAAGAACGTCCAAATGGTCATTATCTTAAATAATAATTCAGTGTTTATCAACACTGTGATAAACAGTACTCCCCTAAAAATAACAGTTTCATAATTTAGCATTGAACATTTTTATTATCTATAAAAGAACATAAAAGTGCATGAAACATTTAAAATAAGCTTAATATTTATCTAGCTGAAACTTCAAAAATTATTAAAGTTATTATGTGGTAGAAAATTAAAAGGAATTTAATGACAATAAGATCTTTATACCTTTAGTCACACAAAATTTTATAAACCACCTATTGTATTTGGGTATTATGTCTAAGGTAATGAAAAATTATATGAGTAGCAGTTCTTGTCAACAGTAGAACTAAAGAGAAGGACATGTAAAGTAATAATTGCATTAAAGTGTGATGCAGACTATAATACAAGTACATACCAGGTGCTATAAGATCACAGAGATGGAAGCAACTAAGTTGGTAAATTGGGTCATACACGGAGAGATGGAAACTTTGGAGCTATGTTTTGTAGACTGAGCAAAGGACAGGAGGAGAATCAGTGAAAAACACTCTAGGCAGAGAGAAGACTACAGAAAAACACTAATGAGAAAGAGCCTAGTATATTAGGGGGAATACCATTAAGTTCAAGAGACCAGAGCAGAGATCTCCCATTTGAGATAGGAGAGTCATAGACAATATGTTTAGAATAGAAAGGGTAGGGAAAAGGCAACTTGTGAAGCTAGCTTTTTATTTATCAGGTTTAGGGTTTTCTCTATAGATCAGTGGTTTCCAAAGTGTCTTCTTTTAAAGATTTTATTTATTTATTCATGAGAGACACACAGAAAGAGAGAGGCAGAGAAAGAGGCAGAGGTAGAAGCAGGCTCCATGTAGGGAGCCTGACGTTGGGACTCCATCCCAGGTCTCCAGGATCACGCCTTGGGCTGAAGGTGGCGCTAAACCGCTGAGCCACCTGAGCTGGCCTGCTAAGTGTCTTTCAAGGACTTTCTTTACCTGCGGGCATGGAATTGGTAATTAATTCCATAATTCCCATTTCTGCTTCAGAATTTTATATACCTTAGTTCACATAGTATTTTGTTTAAAATTTTTTTTAATGCTGTTTAGGGTGCCTGCGTGGCTCACTTGGTTAAGCATCTGCCTTCAGCTCAGGTCATAATCGTGGGGTCCTGGGATTGAGCCCTGCACGGAATCCCTGCCTAACAGGGAGCCTCCTTCCCCCTATTCTCCTCTAACTGCTCTTGCCCCCTCTCTGTCTCTCTTTCTCTCATTCTCTATCTATAAGAAATAACTAAGAAATATTTAAAAAAAATAAAAAAGCTGCTATAGATAAAAAGAAACACTGTTAAGGATTTGGGGGTTAGAAAATGATTTTTTAAAGATTTTATTTATTCATGAGAGACAGAGAAGGAGAGAGAGGCAGAGACACAGGCAGAGGGAGAAGCAGGCTCCATGCAGGGAGCCTGATGTGGAACTCGATCCCAGGTCTCCAAGATCATGCCCCAGGCTGAAGGCAGTGCTAAACCGCTGAGCCACTGGAGCTACCCTAGAAAATGATTTTTTTACACTAAGTATCCAAAAACAAATTCTGATACAATAATAAAGTAGCCCTGTATATAAAAGAATGTTGAGAGCATAATAGTGCTGGAAATATATCTTGGTACTCAATATATGATAATATATTTCTTATAAAACACATTCACAGAGCCTAGAAATAGTACCATGTAAATAATCAGATCCATGTCCTGATTTTGAGAGAATGTTAGATGAAAGAAAAAAAGAATTTAAAAACTGCCTTGAAGTTAATGTACATTTTTTTCATTTAAAAAAAAATTTATTGGAGTTCAATTTGCCAACATATAGCATAACACCCAGTGCTCATCCCATCAAGTGCCCCTGTCAGTGCCCATCACTTAGTCACCCCCAACCCCCAACCACCACCCTTTCTACCACCCCTTGTTCGTTTCCCAGAGTTAGGAGTCTCTCATGTTCTGTCTCTCTTTCTGATATTTCCCACTCATTTTTTCTCCTTTCTCCTTTATTCCCTTTCACTATTTTTTATATTCCGCAGATGAATGAGACCATATAATGTTTGTCCTTCTCCAATTGACTTATTTCACTCAGCATAATACCCTCCAGGTCCCTCCACATCGAAGCAAATGGTGGGTAATTGTTGTTTCTAATGGCTGAGTAAATATTCCATTGTATACATAAACTGCATCTTCTTTATCCATTCATCTTTCGATGGACACCAAGGCTCCTTCTACAGTTTGACTATTGTGGACATTGCTGCTAGAAATATCGGGGTGCAGGTGTCCCGCCGTTTCCTGCATCTGTATCTTTGGGGTAAATCCCCAGCAGTGCAATTCCTGGGTTGTAGGGCAGATCTACTTTTAACTCTTTGAGGAACCTCCACAAAGTTTTCCAGAGTGGCTGCACCAGTTCACATTCCCACCAACAGTGCAAGAGGGTTCCCCTTTCTCCACATCCTCTCCAACATTTGTTGTTTCCTGCCTTGTTAATTTTGGCCATTCTCCCTGGTATGAGGTGATATCTCAGTGTAATTTTGATTTGTATTTCCCTGATGGCAAGTGATGCGGAGCATTTTCTCATGTGCTTGCTGACCATGTCTATGTCTTCCTCTGTGAGATTTCTCTTCATGTCTTTTGCCCATTTCATGATTGGATTGTTTGTTTCTTTGCTGCTGAGTTTAATAGGTTCTTTATAGATCTTGAATACTAGTCCTTTATCTGATACGTGATTTGCAAATATCTTCTCCCATGCTGTAAGTTGTCTTTGAGTTTTGTTGACTGTTTCTTTTGCTGTACAAAAGCTTCTTATCTTGATGAAGTCCCAATAGTTCATTTTTACTTTTGTTTCTCTTGCCTTCATGGATGTATCTTGCAAGAAGTTACTGTGGCCAAGTTCAAACAGGGTGTTGCCTGTGTTCTCCTCTAGGATTTTGATGGAATCTTGTCTCACATTTAGATCTTTCATCCATTTATCTTTGTGTATGGTGCAAGAGAGTGGTCTAGTTTCATTCTTCTGCATGTGGATGTCCAATTTTCCCAGCACCATTTATTGAAGACACTGTCTTTCTTCCAGTGGATAGTCTTTCCTGCTTTGTCGAATATTAGTTGACTATAAAGTTGAGGGTCCACTTCTGGGATCTCTATTCTGACCATTGATCTATGTGTCTGTTTTTGTGCCAGTACCACACTGTCTTGATGACCACAGCTTTGTAGTACAACCTGAAATCTGGCATTGTGATGCCACCAGCTATGGTTTTCTTTTTGAATATTCCCTGGCTATTCAGGGTCTTTTCTGATTCCGCACAAATCTTAGGATGATTTGTTCCTACTCTCTGAAGAAAGTCCATGGTATTTTGATAGGGATTGCATTAAATGTGTACATTACCCTGGGTAACAATGACATTTTCACAATATCAATTCTTCCAATCCGTGAGCATGGAATATTTTTCCATCTCTTTGTGTCTTCCTCAATTTCTTTCAGAAGTGTTCTCTAGTTTTTAGGGTAGAGATCCTTTACCTTTTGGTTAGGTTTATTCCTACGTATCTTATGCTTTTGGGTGCAATTGTAAATGGGATTGACTCCTTCATTTCTCTTTCTTCAGTCTCATTGTTAGTGTATAGAAATGCCACTGACTTCTGGGCATTGATTTTGTATCCTGCCACACTGCCAAATTGCTGTATGAGTTCTAGCAATCTTGGAGTGGAGTCTTTTGGGTTTTCTCTGTACAGTATCATGTCATCAGTGAAGAGGGCGAGTTTGACTTCTTCTTTGCCCATTTGAATGCCTTTTATGTCTTTTTGTTGTCTGATTGCTGAGGCTAGGACTTCCAGTAGTATGTTGAATAGCAGTGGGGAGAGTGGACATCCCTGTCTTGTTCCTAATCTTAGGGGAAAGGCTCCCAGTGCTTCCCCATTGAGAATGATATTTGCTGTGGGCTTTTCGTAGATAGCTTTTAAGATGCTGAGGAATGTTCCCTCTATCCCTACACTCTGAAGAGTTTTGATCAGGAATGGATGCTCTCTTTTGTCAAATGCTTTCTTTGCATCTATTGAGAGGATCCTATGGTTCTTGTTTTTTCCCTTGCTGATATGATCAATCACATTGATTGCTTTAGGAGTGTTGAACCAGCCTTGCATCTCGGGGATAAATCCCACTTGGTCATGGTGGATAAGTATTGTTGGATCCTATTGGCTAGTATCTTGTTGAGAATTTTTGCATCTGTGTTCATCAGGGATATTGGTCTATAATTCTCCTTTTTGGTGGGGTCTTTGTCTGGTTTGCAATTAAGGTGATGCTGGTCTCATAGAACAAGTTTGGAAGTATTCCATTTCTTTCTATCTTTCCAAACAGCTTTAGTAAAATAGGTACAGTTTCTTCTTTAAACGTTTGATAGAATTCCCCTGGGCAGCTATCTGGGCCTGGACTTTTGTGTCTTGGGAGGTTTTTGATGACTGCTTCAATTTCCTCCCTGGTGATTGGCCTTTTCTGGTTTTCTATTTCTTCCTGTTCCAGTTTTGGTAGCTTGTGGCTTTCCAGAAATGCGTCCATTTCTTCTAGGTTGCTAATTTATTGGCGTATAGCTGCTCATAATATGTTTTTAAAATCGTTAGTATTTCCTTGGTGTTGGTGGTGATCTCTCCTTTCTCATTGATGATTTTATTAATTTGAGTCTTTTCTCTCTTCTTTTTAATAAGGCCGGCTAATGGTTTATCTATCTTATTAATTCTTTCAAAGAACCAACTCCTGGTTTTGTTGATCTGTTCCACAGTTCTTCTGGTCTCTATTTCATTGAGTTCTGCTCAAATCTTAATTAACTCTCTTCTCCTGCTGAGTGTAGGATCTATTTGCTGTTTTTTCTCCAGCTTCTTTAGGTGCAAGGTTAGCTTTTGTATTTGAGTTCTTTCCAGTTTTTGAATGGGTGCTTGTATTGTGATGTATTTCCTCCTCAGGACTGCTTTTGCTGTATCCCAAAGATTTTGAACGGTTGTATCTTCATTCTCATTAGTTTCCATGAATCTCTTTAATTCTTCCTTAATTTCCTGGTTGACCCTTTCATCTTTGAGCAGGATGAAACCTGCTACCCTCCACGTGTTTGTTAATGCACCCTTGAGTAAACTTTAGTTCCTTATCTATTGAGGAAAATCTGTAATATATATTAAGTTCCTATTATATATCAGGCATGGGTGCTAAGTGTTGGGTTTTGTTTTGTTTTGTTTTTGAGTTTCTATTAATATTTTATTTAAATCCTAGTTAGTTAACATATATTGTTAGTTTCAGGGGTGGAATTTAATGCTTCATCCATCACTTGCATATAATATCCAGTACTCATTACAATAAGTGCCCTCCTTAATGCCCTTCACCCATTTACTATATCCTCCCACCCACCTGCCTACCAGTAACCCTTACTTTGTTCCCTATTGTTAAGAGTCTTTTATGGTTTGCCTCCCTCCCTGTTTTTATCTTATTTTATATGCACTTAATTTAATCTTCATTGTATACTTATGGATATAGTTTTCATTTTACAAGTGAGCAACTTATGATTCACTGAGTTTAAATTAATTGCATAAGGTCACAAAGCAAATGAGTGGCAGAACTGGGTTTCAAACCCAGGTCTTCTGAATTCTTTCCTCATCTTGATGTTGTCTTATAGTGCAAATGAGAACCCAGTTTAGGCTTTCACCTCCTCCTAATTTACTTGGTTTATATATTTCACCTTTCTTGGCACCTCCTTCCTTGGATTAGGGCCTTGGCTCTTCCTTCTACAACTTGGATTTATCGCAATGAGAGCCATTGAAAAAAAATCCTCAATTCTTATCCTTTTGCTTGCACCTAAAATGAGATGATAGAGATAGATAAGATATTGAGTGGGGAATGGTATGAGCACTTCTGTCTAAAAGACAGAAAGTAGAAAAAACATTATACAGGAGGAGGAGGAACATGCCTAGCTCTACAGTAATTCCTCTCCTTAATTTACATTTATTTTACATGCCCAAGAATATCCTACTTATCTATAGTCAAGTGTAAGAAGAAAAATGCTCTGTAAAACCAAGTACAAATAATTGTGGGATTATGCATTATTTTAGATTAGACATACCACCTCACTCCTCCATTCACAAAGATAATTGAGAATCAATTCTCAATTTAGCTATCAGCAAGTTTCATATTTGACATTAAACTTACTATGCATTTCAAACTTAACTTTCATTAATTTTGTTTAAAAATAATTTTAAATAATTCAGTTGATATATTTTTAAGTTTTTATTCAAATTCCAGTTGATTTTTTCTGGAATTTCAAATTTTTATTTAAGATTTTATTTACTTATTTGAGACAGAGAGAGAGAGGCTGAGTGGCAGGAGGGGCAGAAGGTGAAGGGAAAGGGAGAGAGAATCTCTCAAGCAGACTGGCACTGAGCATGGAGCCTGAATCCTATGACCCTGAGATCATGACTCAAGCTGAAACTAGGAGTCAGATGTTTAATTGACTGAATCACCCAGACACCCCTCAAGTTTTTACTTAAATTCCAGGTAATTACCATACAATGTAATGCTAGTTTTAGGTGTAGAATTTAGTGATTCACCACTTACATACAACACCCTTTGCTTATCACAACCAGTTTATATTTTTAATATGGTCTGTATGGGTTGAGATTTATCCTTGTTTTCCCCCAAATGATTATTGAAATGTTTTACAGTACTTTCGTTTCAGGTGCTTGTGTCTCAAATTTTTTTTTGTAAAGAAAGATAATGTTATACGGCTAAGTATAATTTTACATACAACTAATTATTGAAGAATCTGCTGGTACCTCCTGTTTCTGTGTCATATGTAAGGAGAAACCCCTTTAAACCCTGCTAAAATGTCCAAGTAATGGAACTTTATGTTTGTTTGTATTATTTCTTTCCATTTGTAGCTTAAAAATGGGGTCTAAAGGTCACAAAATAAAATGATCAGGGCGTCTCTTTTCAGATATTGTGATGTTTTTGTACATTATATTTGTTTTTAAATTGTTTTTTCCCCAGCAGTTATAAGCAAATGAAAGTGAAGAGGATTAGAAATGGTTAGGGCATTTTCTTGATTTATTTAAGAAGAGTTCTCAATTTACTTATATACCTTGACATGTACATCTTTATATAACAGAACCTGATTCATTCAAACTCCACTAATTCAGAATTTGAAATAATTCAGACAGTGGCTATGCTAACGTTTCTAGTATTAATAAAAATATCTTACTTAGCAAAGCAACAAATATAAACAAGAAAGAAATGTACATGGGTACGAGTGTGTGCATTGGTATAGGATTAAAATACTTGAGAGGTTTAAATTGACTTAGGTACCTAAAAAATACTTTAGCAAGATCTGATTATATACAAATAATCAACATACTAATTATTGATAATAGGTCTTTATTCAGTAATATAGGACCCATAGGATCTATTTTTGAAAATATTGCCTGATATTCATTTAGATATTACACCTATGTAACTATAGATAGATATAGTATCTAACTCTATTTCTATCGCTCTCTTTAGATAAAGATATATACACATACTTTCTTTTTAGTTAACACATATTTATTATAACATTATAGAACACTTAACACATATTTACTATAGCATATATAGAACATTATTATAACATAACATCTTAAAATGAAATTTGTGAATTGAAGTTTTCCCAAATTTCACCCAGCTTTTTGCTTAGTTACTACAAAAGGATGATGTTTGTGTTTTGCCTTCATATATTGAACTGCTTGATATTCTGAACATCTCATGTCTCTGTCTCTGTTCCTGTTGTTCAATTCATATCTTAACTGCTGATAACATTAATGCATAATAATACTATTTTCTGGTATTTTTTGTAAAATCTTTTGGTGTATAGAGAAAAGAACAAGAACATTATCCCCTCATCTTTCTCTGCAACTCTGTAGAAGTGCTAACATCCCTGGATCACACTGAAGGGATTGATTAGCTATGTAAACCTTTGAATTTCCCAAAAGATGACTACTCCCCTTTCTTTAGCTTAGGAAGCATTGCAAGTAGACAGATGTGGAATTTGGCTTGAGAGAGATTTAAACTGACAGCCTACAAGGAAGTAATATAGTGCCTCAGATGAAATTAGTGTAGTGTTCATTTCTTAAGAGGTAGCAGATTCTTCAGCATTTTTTAAATTCTAGCTCTATTGTGGCAAAATATTTTTAGGAATTTCAGCTGTTCTCCAAGGCCTTAGTGAATTCACCAGTCTCTGAACCAGTGAAGACAAAATGCCATTATAGTGGCTGCAACACTCAACTCAGGATTGGCAGAGCCATAAGTGGAGTCATGCCAAATCTTGGCAGTGTGATATCAACCTTATGATATGATGGTAATGCCCATTAGCCTGATCACATTGCTGGAATCAGTGTCCCTTCTTTTTCACAATGCATTTCATATTCTAACTCAGTTTGGATGCTTAAGAAGTGGTCCTAGGGAGGACAGAGAGGTCTTAGGCTGTTCTTTTTTGAGTGTAAAAAGGAGAGATCAACCTAGGAAAAAAACAAACCAGCCTTTTTAAAAGATTTTTTAAAATTTATTTATTCATGAGAGACACACAGAGAGAGAGAGAGAGAGATAGGCAGAGGGAGAAGCAGGCTCCATGCAGGGAGTCTGATGTGGGACTCAATCCCGGAACTCCAGGATCACATCCTGGGCCAAAGGCAGGCACTAAACTGCCGAGCCATCCAGGCGTGCCCAAACCAACATTATTGACGGTCGACTTAAAACATGTCTGTTTCTATGGCTGTCTTTGGGTTTCTGAATGAACAATATTGTAAAGCATAATTCATGTCACACAAATGGTAACTACTTCTATGTAATTACATTTTCTTTATTTCTTAAGTTATTAAGAGATTTATTATTTATTTTATTTTATTTTATTTTATTTTATTTTTTAATAAATTAATTTTTATTGGTGTTCGATTTACCAACATACAGAATAACACCCAGTGCTCATCCCGTCAAGAGATTTATTATTTCTTTAAGTGTCTTCAGGAAGACCATTGTCCTAATAGGATCCAGAAGTTTAATTACTGATATTTTCTAACATAATGTGGAGTTTAGACTTAATATGCATTTTTTGTTTTTCTACTAAATAAAGCGCTTAACTATACCAGTTTGGTAGTAAGAACCCTATTCATTCTATTAGCTGAATCTGGAGTTCCCAAATCTCAATTTCTGTGTTAATGTTTTTTCCTGTTATAAATATTTTATTTTATTTTATTTTTATTTTTTTTATTTTATAAATTAATTTTTATTGCTGTTCAATTTACCAACATACAGAATAACACCCAGTGCTCATCCCGTCAAGTGTACCCCTCAGTGCCCGTCACCCATTCACCCCCACCCCCCGCCCTCCTCCCCCTCCACCACCCCTAGTTCATTTCCCAGAGTTAGAAGTCTTTATGTTCTGTCTCCCTTTCTGATATTTCTCACACATTTCTTCTCCCTTCCCTTATATTCCCTTTCACTATTATTCATATTCCCCAAATGAATGAGAACATACACTGTTTGTCCTTCTCCGGTTACTATGGCCAAGTTCAAAAAGGGTGTTGCCTGAGTTCTCCTCTGGGATTTTGATGGAATCTTGTCTCACATTTAGATCTTTCATCTATTTTGAGTTTATCTTTGTGTATGGTGCAAGAGAGTGGTCCAGTTTCATTCTTCTCCATGTGGATGTCCAATTTTCCCAGCAACATTTATTGAAGAGAGTGTCTTTCTTCCAGTGGATCGTCTTTCCTCCTTTATCGTATATTAGTTGACCATAAAGTTCAGGGTCCACTTCTGGGTTCTCTGTTCTGTTCCATTGATCTATGTGTCTGTTTTTGTGCCAGTACCACACTGTCTTGATGAACACAGCTTTGTAGTACAACCTGAAATCTGGCATTGTGATGCCCCCAGATATGGTTTTCTTTTTTAAAATTCCCCTGGCTGTTCGGGGTCTTTTCTGATTCCACACAAATCTTAAAATAATTTGTTCTAAGTCTCTGAAGAAAGTCCATGGTATTTTGATAGGGATTGCATTATACGTGTAAATTGCCCTGGGTAACATTGACATGTTCACAATATTAATTCTGCCAATCCATGAGCATGGAATATTTTTCCATCTCTTTGTGTCTTCCTCAATTTCTTTCAGAAGTGTTCTATAGTTTTTAGGGTATATTTTGAGAACCATTTGAATGGTAAATGGTTCTCCAACCTTTTATTTTCAGGTTGTAGGTGTCCTTCTGTCTAAAATGAGTCTCTTGTAGACAGCAAATAGATGGGTCCTGCTTTTTTATCCAGTCTGAAACCCTGCGCCTTTTGATGGGGTCATTAAGCCCGTTCACGTTCAGAATTACTATTGACAGATACGAGTTTAGTGTCATCATGATATCTATTTAGTCCTTGTTTTTGTGGATTGTTCCACTGAACTTCTTCTTAAAGGGGAGTTTTAAGAGTCCCCCTTAAAATTTCTTGCAGAGCTGGTTTGGAGGTCACATATTCTTTCAGTTCCTGCCTGTCTTGGAAGCTCTTTATCTCTCCTTCCTTTTTCAATGAGAGCCTTGCTGGATAAAGTATTCTTGGTTGCATGTTCTTCTCATTTAGGACCCTGAATATATCCTGCCAGCCCTTTCTGGCCTGCCAGGTCTCTGTGGAGAGGTCTGCTGTTACCCTAATACTCCTCCCCATAAAAGTCAGGGATTTCTTGTCTCTTGCTGCTTTAAGGATCTTCTCTTTATCTTTGGAATTTGCAAGCTTCACTATTAAATGTCGAGGTGTTGAACGGTTTTTATTGATTTTAGGGGGGGATCTCTCTATTTCCTGGATCTGAATGCCTGTTTCCCTTCCCAGATTGGGAAAGTTTTCAGCTAGGATTTGTTCAAATACATATTCTGGCCCTCTGTCCCTTTAGGCGCCCTCGGGAACCCCAATTAAACGTAGGTTTTTCTTCCTTAGACTGTCATTTATTTGCCTTAATCTGTCTTCATGGTCCCTTAATTGATTGTCTCTTTTTTCCTCAGTTTCCCTCTTTGCCAATAACTTGTCTTCTATGTCACTCACTCGTTCTTCCACCTCGTTAACCCTCGTCGTTAGGACTTCTAGTTTGGATTGCATCTCATTCAATTGATTTTTAATTTCTGCCTGATTGGATCTAAATTCTGCAGTCATGAAGTCTCGTGAGGCCTTAATGCTTTTTTCTAGAGCCACCAGTAGCTGTAGAATAGTGCTTCTGAATTGGCTTTCTGACATTGAAGTGTAATCCAGATTTTGTAACTCTGTGGGAGAGAGGGCTGTTTCTGATTCTTTCTTTTGAGGTGAGGTTTTCCTTCTAGTCATTTTGCTCAGTGCAGAGTGGCCAAAAACAAGTTGTATTGGAACACGGGGGAGTATCGCTGGTCCGTCCAGCTGATCTTCTGGGGGAGGGGCCTGCTGTGCTGATTTTCAGATGTTAGCACTTGGGGGAGCTGCTCTGCCCCTGCCTGCTGCAGGGCTCAGCGGGGGTTGTTTACCCCGTGAGGGCCTAGGAGGAACAGCAGCAGTGGCTATGGCAACTCTGGAAGCCTGGATTTAGCCTCCGCAGGAATGCCTGTCCCGGGGGAGGCCGGATCCTGGGCTGTGTCCCGGCGCCCTGTGCTCCGGGGCCTGCGCTGTTGGATTCGCGCTCCCGCCCCGCAGCTCCCTCCCTGGAGCCGCCGCCCGAGCCCCTCCGAGCTGCTCCGGTCGGTCCCGCCGTGCGCGCTGCAGCCCTTAGGGAGCTCGGCGCACTCTCCCGGGGCGCAGGTGTCTGTTAGTGTCCCAGGGAGCCCGAGGACATCCCCGCCCTCCTGGGTCCTGCTCCAACTCCCTGCGAGCCCCTTTCCGCCCGGGAAGGTTGGTGCAGCTCCTGCTTCTCCGGGACGGGGCTCTCCTGTCCTGGGGACACTCGCCCCGGCCTCAGCCCGGCTCCTCGCGGGGCCCCTCCCCCTCGGCGGCCTTTTGTTTCTTTATTTCTTTTTCCCCGTCTTCCTACCTTGATAGAAGCGCGGACTCTTCTCACTGTAGCATTCCAGCTGGTCTCTCTTTACATCTCAGGCCGAATTCGTAAATTTTCAGGATTGTTTGAAGGTTATCTAGGTAATTTGGTGGGGACAGGCGATTTGGGGACCCTGCTCTTCCGCCATCTTGCCCCTCCCTCTGTTATAAATATTTTAACATAAAAATGTATGTACTCAAATTTGTTAGACTCCTGTCAATTACTTTTGTCCTACATGAGTGTCTCATATAACAGAACCCATTGCTTATTTCAAACATAGGTAGAGGGGGAAACTTGGAATTTAAGAAAATCTTACAGGCTGATGGTGGTGGTGGTGGTGATGATGATGATGATGATGATGATAGTCTGTATAGTGTTTTTGTAAAGTACTTCTACATCTTTAAGGTGTCTCTACGTGTATGCATGTAGCTAAAGTTTAAGTTTAAAAAGAATGATTTTGGGGATGCCTGAGTGTCTCAGTGGCTGAATGTCTGTCTTCCACTCTCGGAGTCCCAGGATCGAATCCTGCATTGGGCTCCCTGATAGGGAGCCTGCTTCTCCCTCTACCTGTCTCTACCTCTCTCTGTGTGTCTATCAGGAATAAATAAAATCTTCAAAAAATTAAAAATAAATAAAAAGAATGATTTTTAAATGTTCTTTTCCACTTGATCTTTTCAGTAATATTGTAAGCTTAGCATTAATATTTCTGACTAATCGATGAAAAAAAAGTGAGTTTTCAATAAGTTAACTGTCTTGACCCAATCTTAGAGATAGTGAAATGTGGAAACAGGTCTCTTGACCATGAATTTCTTTTTTTTCCCTTTTCAATATTTATTTTATTTTTAAAATATTAATTTAAATTCTAGTTAGTTAATATACAGTGTAATATTAGTTTCAGGTGTAAAATAGTGATTCAACACTTCCATATAATACCCCATGTTCATCACAAATGCACTCCTTACTCCTCATCACCTATTTAACCTCACCACCACCTACCTTCCTTCTGGTAACCATCAGTTTGTTTTTTATAGTAAAGAGTCTTGACCATTCATTTGAAAGCCTAGGTCTCTTGATCATTATTGTCATAATTTTACAAATACACTGAACTATATAGTTCATGCAAAAGCTTGGTATTGAAAATTTAAACTAGAAATCTTCAGGGTTACATCAGAACTACTTGAGTTAAGTATAAGACATAAGATGTCTGGTCTTTCAGAATTAGGAAATCCTAGAATAATCCATGTAATTAACTGTTGGTGACTGTGTAGCTTCTATAAAATAAAATGTTAATGTTTTCTTTTCCTTTTTTTGATTGTTCTTATAGTATTTTACAGTGTGGGGCAGCTAGTATACCTATAATTTTTCTTTTAGCAGAGCATAAAAATAATCTGAATGATTGCAACCCACTTATCTTGTAGAGAAAGGTAACAGTTATAAATCATTCCTTGTGACAATTCTTTAGTAAATTACCTTGATATATATGGATTGAATTAATATGTTTAAGTTAATGAGAAATATAAATATTACCAAACCACTGCTAGTCTGGCTGCAGTGCTATTTCACATTTACAGTTCTAACTTACCTCTATTTTGTTGAGAGGATCACTGATGACTACACACTTTCATTGTGATAACTGTGATACATACCACAGTGCCTGGTTATCCATCGGGTCAATCCTTATCCCCAAATAAGAGATCTTATGAAAATTACATAGTCACAAGCCAAAACTAGTGGATTATAGAAAGACACATTGGTCTCTCCAGAGCTCATCCCCCAACCTCATTTTCCCCATCACACAGAACTTACATGAAGTGAAATATACAACTCTTCACTTACTACATATGTCATTCCTTCAAGTGTCTGCTTTTTATGCTGACTTGCTTTTCACAGGGAAAAAGCATACATTTAAATAGTACAATAATACTTTCCATCATACAATATACCTGCAGGTGATAAGCTGCCTTGTCACTACTTTATTTTATTGGAGTCAGTGGATGGCTGTATTGAAATAACCCATTAAACTAAAGCATGTAGTTAGGAAAACACAATAGTACCAATCATTCAAGGAATCCTACAAAACAAAAATTAATTTCCTATAATTTTATATTAAAGTAATAGAGGGTAATAAGATTTAGAATCTGCGGGCATCACCTTCATATTGTGACCAGAAATGAGTAACAAAACATAGCCTTGATACCAAGTCTCCAACTTTAAAAAATCTATAGATCATAAGATATCCTGTCTTTATTAACAACCAAAAGCTGGGGTGTAAGGATTGGTTACTGTAGTGGTGGTGGTGAAAATGTTTTTGTGTGTGTGTGACCTCTTACCTTCCCTTCTTGCAGCATATATACTTTGGATCATGTTTTCAACTCATTTTGTCTATATTCAGTATAGGCAAAATCCTGAGAATTATCAAAATGACAAAAACTTTACATTTGTACACATGCCTGAGTCAGTGTAGCCAGTGCCAAATATTGAGCTTAAAAATATTATGACTGTATGCTTTTCCTCTTTTGAGTGCTCTCAGTCATTTTAATGTACACATGAAAGTGCCAGGTGAGAATTAAAAAAATATATTTCTGTAAAATAAATCCGGGTTAGCAAATCATATGATGTCATTCTTACATGATCACTAGAAATAAAAATTAGCATTCTGAATTTATTTTTTTATAAATTTATTTTTTATTGGTGTTCAATTTGCTGACATATAGAATAACACCCAGTGCTCATCCCATCAAGTGCCCCCCTCAGTGCCCATCACCCAGTCACCCCCATCCCCCGCCCACCTCCCCTTCCACCACCCCTAGTTCGTTTCACAGTTAGGAGACTTTCATGTTTTGTCTCCCTTTCTCATATTTCCCACTCATTTTTTCTCCTCTCCCCTTTATTCCCTTTCACTATTTTTTATATTCCCCAAATGAATGAGACCATATAATGTTTGCCCTTCTCTTTCCTTCATGGATATATCTTGCAAGAAGTTGCTGTGGCCAAGTTCAAGAAGGGTGTTGCCTGTGTTCTCCTTTAGGATTTTCCTACCCATTTCTTCTCCCTTCCCTTCTATTCCCTTTCGCTATTATTTATATTCTCCAAGTGAATGAGACCATATGTTTGTCCTTCTCTGATTCACTTATTTCACTCAGCATAATACCCTCCAGTTCCATCCACATTGAAGCAAATGGTGGGTATTTGTCATTTCTAATGGCTGAGTAATATTCCATCTCCAGCTCCTTTAGGTGCAAGATTAGCTTTTGTTTTTGAGTTCTTTCTAGTTTTTGGATGGATGCTTGTATTGCGATGTATTTCCCTCTCTGGGCTGCTTCTGCTGTATCTGAAAGGTTTTGAATGGTTTTATCTGCATTCTCATTAGTTTCCATGAATCTTTTTAATTCTTCCTTAATTTCCTGGTTGAGCCTTTCATCTTTTAGCAAGATGGTCCTTAATCCCCACATGTTTGAAGTCCTTCCAAACTGATTTAGTTCTAATTTCAAGGCATTATGGTCTGAGAATATGCAGGGGACAATCCCAATCTTTTGGTATCGGTTCAGACCCGATTTGTGACCCAGCATGTGGTCTATTCTGGAGAAAGTTCCATGTGCACTTGAGAAGAATGTGTATTCAGTTGAGTTTGGATGTAAAGTTCTGTAGATATCTGTGAACTCCATCTGGTCCAGTGTATCATTTAAAGCTCTTGTTTCTTTGGAGATGTTGTGCTTAGAATATCTGTCGAGTGTAGAAAGCGCTACATTCAAGTCCCCAAGTATAAGTGTATTATTATCTAAGTATGTTTTAACTTTAGTTATTAATTGATTGATATACTTGGCAGCTCCCACATTTGGGGCATAAATATTCATGATTGTTACGTCCTCTTGTTGGATAGATCCTTTTTTTAAAAAAAAAAGATTTTATTTATTTATTCATGATAGTTACACACACACACACACAGAGAGAGAGAGAGAGAGAGAGAGAGAGAGAGAGAGAGGCAAAGACACAGGCAGAGGGAGAAGCAGGCTCCATGCAGGGAGCCCGACATGGGATTCGATCCCGGGTCTCCAGGATCGCGCCCTGGGCCAAAGGCAGGCACCAAACCGCTACGCCACCCAGGGATCCCCTGGATAGATCCTTTAAGTATGATATAGTGTCCCTCTTCATCTCTTACTACAGTCTTCGGGATAAACTTTAGTTTATCTGATATAAGGATGGCTACCTCTGCTTTCTTTTGAGGACCATTTGGTAAATGGTTCTCCAACCTTTTATTTTCAGGCTGTAGGTGTCCTTAGGTCTAAAATGAGTTTCTTTTAGACAGCAAGTAGATGGGTCTTGCTTATTTATCCAGTCTGAAACCCTGCGCCTGTTGATGGGGTCATTAAGCCCGTTCATGTTCAGAGTTACTATTGAAAGATAGGAATTTAGTGTCATCATGATACCTATTCAGTCCCTGTTTTTGTGGATTATTTCTTTGGGCTTCCTCTTTCTTTTACAGGGTATCCCTTAATATTTCTTGCAGATCTGGTTTGGTGGTCACATATTCTTTCAATTTCTGCCTATCTTGGAAGCTCTTTATCTCTCCTTCTATTCTGAATGAGAGCCTTGCTGGATAAAGTATTCTTGGCTGTGTGTTCTTCTCATTTAGGACCCTGAATATATCCTGCCAGCCCTTTCTGGCCTGCCAGGTCTCTTTGGAGAGGTATGCTGTTAGCCTAATACTTCTCCCCATAAAGTTTAGGGATTTCTTGTCTCTTGCTGCTTTAAGGATCTTCTCCTTATCTTTGGAATTTGAAGTTTCACTATTAAATGTTGAGCTGTTGAAGGGTTTTTATTGATTTTGGGGAGAGTACCTCTCTATCTCCTTGATCTGAATGCCTCTTTCCCTCACCAAATTAGGGAAGTTCTCAGCTATGATTTGTCAAAATATACTTTCTGGTCCTCTCTCTCTCTTTCTTGACATCTTCTGGAACCCCAATTATACATAATTTCTTCTTTCTCAGGCTATCATTTATTTCCCTTAGCCTTATCTCACGGTCTCTTAATTGTCTTTCTCTTTTTTCCTCAACTTCCTTTCTTGCCATCAACGTGTTTTCTATGTCACTCACTCTTTCTTCCACCTCATTAACCCTAATCGTTAGTGCGTCCAGTTTGGATTGCACCTTATTTAATTGTTTTTTTTTAATTTTGGCCTGATTAGATCTAAATTCTGCATTAAAAATGTCTAAAGTCCTTTATGCTTTTTCCCAGAGCCACTACTGCTTTATAACTGTGCTTCTGTTTTTGCTTTCTGGCATCGAATTGAATTCCTTTTTCTGTAACTCTTTGGCAGAGAGTACTGTTTTTGATTCTTCCTTATGTGGTGAATTCTTCCTTCTAGTCATTTTGTTCAGTGCAGAGTGGCTCTATGAGCTGGCTGAGTCAAGAATGTCAACCATGACCTAAGTAAATTCCACCCTAGATGATTCTGACAATGTCAGAGACTATAAAATGAAAAAGATCAGAACAAAATAAAACAAAAGGAGTACTAAAGTGAAAAACAAATTTTAAAACAACGTAGTAAAAAATAAAAGGTCAAAGAGCCCAAAGAAGAAGAAAAAATTTAAAAAATAATATAAAAAAAAGCTAAAGAGGAAAAAGAGAAAATTTTAAAAAAAGAAAAAAGGGGGTACTGGGAGATGGTGGTGATGAAGAAGTGGTAGCAGAGGGAGAATGTAGTGTACCTAAAGGGTCCTAGAGGGTGATCCTCTTGTTTCTGAGTGTATTAAGTTCTGTATGTTAAAAGATGCTCAATCCCAAATTTATATAAAGCAACAATACTTATAGGAAGCCCCAACATTGACCATCAGAATACAAACAACATAAAGGTGAGGGGCAGAATGGGAATGAAGGGAGAATACAATCTCACAGAATGAACCAGTGCAGTATTCCACTTGGTCCTGGGTGTGTGCTGGTCATGTTCTAGAAGGTATTAACTTCCACCATTGTAGAACAAAATGAGGCATTGAAAACAAAAAAACAAAACAAAAACCCATATCTCATATACCACCCATAATTAAATTGAATATGTTGAAGGGAAGCCAGAAGTGGAAATCATATCTAAGACATGTAATTGTAGAAATATGAAAGTCAAAAGGAAGAAACTAAAAAATGAAGAACTGGTAAAATATTGTAGATAAGGTGGGAAAAGAAAAAAAATATTGGGAATTTTTAGTCTGATATAAAAGCGAGTTGTAATGAAATAAAGGAAAAAAAATATAAAAAGGAGGTGGAACCCTCTAGTTCTATATACTATATTCTCTCAATTTTCCTTGGTCCTAGAGCTTTTCAGCACCTCTTGGTCAAGAGCTTTCTCTTCCCCTCTTCTTCTAGCTGGTCTTCTGGGGGAGGATCTGCTGTGCTGATTCTCAGGTGTGTGTGCCTGGGTGGAGATGTCCTGCTCCCTGCCAGGTGCTGGGCTCAGTGGGAGCTGTTTATCTTGTGAGGCCTTGGAATTCTCTGGTGGCCCCGCCTCTCCCAGGCACAAGGTAAAACAAGGAGGAAAACAACTATTTAGGTGGCTAGATCTCCAGGTCTGGAGTCAGCTACCCACTAGTAACTAAATAATGCAGTCTCCCACTCAGAGTCTAGGTGCTCCCTGGGCAGGCGCAGGTGCACTGTTCTGCACAGCTTGGGGGTACCCAGCAGCAGGAGATTTCTGGTTGTTGTCCTGTTCCCTCCCTGCTTCCATCTGTCCCAGGGGAAATTCAGGATCGCTGGCTTTGTCTGTTTGGGCGCCCTGGGATCTGGGGCCCTGTGCTGCTGGATCTGTGCTCCCGGGGGGCACAACTCCTGAAAGGTATGGGGCACAGCCACCTCTGTCTGGAGGCAGCCCGCCTAACTGACTGATTTTTGCCAAATGTCCAGAGGGCTGCCACGCTCCAGCCCTTTACAGTAATCGCCCGGGGTTTCTGGTGTGTTTTTCCCCAGGACGCATCTCCTCTTATAGTGACTCCAGGAATCTGGAGGCTTCACTGCCCTTCCTGAGATCGTACCTGGTTTCTCTGCTAAGCACTTTTCTGTCCAGGAAAAATCCAACGCGGATTTTTAAAGCTCCCGCTTTTCCAGGGCTGGGCTTTTTTGTCCCTGAGGCTCTGGGTACTCTGCTTTAGCCCAGCTCCTTGCAGTGCCCCTCTCCATTTATTTAAGTGTTTGTTTGTTTATTTATTTATTTGCCTTCCTACCTTGTTAGAAGCGAAAATTTTTCTCTTTGTAGCTTTCTGGTTATTCTTTGTTTAAATATCAGGTTGAATTTGTAGATGTTAAGTCTGTTTTGAAAGTTATCTAGGTAAGTTGGTGGGACCAGGTGAGTTGTGGACCCCCTACTCTTCCGCCATCTTGCCCTGTCCTCCAAGCCTTTCTATTTTCTTAGTAAGAATCACCTAAATAACATCCACCAAAAGGCCTGAAGGAATTCAAAGGTATCAGCTGACCAAATACATAAAAATGCTCCTGTTGCCCAAGGACTAACCAGCAAGACACACAGCCATCATCATGCCTCCTTTGTGGAAATATATATGTTCAATTTTTTTGAAGAACCTTAACTGTTCTCCATAATGAATGTGCCAATTTATAAATTCTTTTTTTTTTATGATAGTCACAGAGAGAGAGAGAGAGAGAGAGAGAGAGAGAGAGAGAGGCAGAGACACAGGCAGAGGGAGAAGCAGGCTCCATGCACCGGGAGCCCGACGTGGGATTCGATCCTGGGTCTCCAGGATCGCGCCCCGGGCCAAAGGCAGGCGCCAAACCGCTGCGCCACCCAGGGATCCCTAAATTCTTATCAATAGTGCACGAGGGTCTCTTCTCTACATTCCTGTCAGCACTTTTCTCTTATTTCCTTGATATTAGCAATTCTAACAGGTTGGAGATGGCATTTCATTGTAGTTTTGATTTGCATTTTCCTGATGATTACTGATGTTAAACACCTTTTTATGTGTCTGCTGGCCATCCGTATGTTTTCTTTGGAAAAAATGTTTATTTAGCTCCATTGCCTATGTTTTAATTGATTTGTTTGTTTGATGTTGAGTTGTATGAGTTCTTTATGTATTTTGGATATTAATCTTTTATTAGATCTATAATTTGCAAGTGTCTTTTTATTCATTAGGCTGTGATTCCATTGTTGATGGTTCCTTCTCTGTGTGAAAGCTTCTTAATTTGTTATAGTTCCAATTATTTAGTTTTTTTTGCCCTTACTTGAGGAGATAGATCTAAAAAACATATTGTTAATATGCCCAACAGTTTACTTACTATGTTTTCTTAAATGAGTTTTATGGTTTCAGTTCTTACTTTTAAGTCTTTATTCCATTTTGAGTGTTTTCTTGTTTATGGTATAAGAAAGTGCTCCAGTGTCTTCCCTTTGCATATTAGCTGTTTAGTTTTACCAATACAATTCATTGAAGAGATTATCTTTCTCCTGTCATATATTCTTGCCTCTTTTTTTGTAGATTATTTAAGTGTAGTTTATTTCTGGACTCTGTTCTATTTCACTGATAGTTGTGCCAGTACTATACAGTTTCGATTATTATAGCTTTATAATATAGTGTAGTAGACTTTGTAGTGTAGTTTGAAATATGGGAGTGCGATACCTTCAGCTTTGTTATTCTTTTTCAAGACTGCTTTGGCTATTTGGGGTCTTTTATGGTTCCTCACTAATTTTAATATTATTCTAGTTTTATCAACAATGTGATTGGTATTTTGATAGGGATTACACTGAATCTGTAGATTGCTTTGTGTAGTATGGACACTTTAACAATATTAATTCTCACAATCCGTGAACAAGTCCATTTATTTGTGTCATCTTCAATTTCTTTCACTCATTTTTATTATTTCCAGTGTACAGGCCTAACATCTCCTTAAGTTTAATTTTAGTAAGTTATTGTTTTGATATAATTGTAAATGAGCTGTTTTAAAAATATTTCTTTTTGATAGCTTATTATTTTATATAAGTACAACAAATTTCTGTATATTAATTTTGTATCATGTAATTTTACTGAATTCATTTGTTAGTTACAGTATTCTTTAAGTAGAGTTATTTATGGATTTCTATATGTAGAGTCATGTTATCTTAAAATACTGACAGTTTTGTTTCTTCTTTACTAATTTGGATGATTCTTATTTCTTTTCCTTATCTGATTGCTGTAGGTAGGACTTCCATTACTATATTGAATAAAAGTGGCAAAAGTGGGCTTCCCGGGGGCTCCTTGGTGGGTCATTCAGTTGAGTGCCCAACTCTTGGTTTTGGCTCAATTCATGATCTCATGGTTCTGGGATTAAGCCCCATGTTAGGCTCTGTGCTCAGAGCACAGTCTGCTTCAGATTCTCTCTCTATCTGTCCCACTCACTCACTCTTTCTCTCTCTCTCTCAAAAAAGTAAAAATCTTTTTTTTAAAAAAGTGAGTATCCTTAACTGGTTCTGGATCTTACAGTAAAAGCTTTCAGATATTATTTCTTCAAATAACTTTTCTGCCCCTTTCTCTCTCTTCTCCTTCTGGGATTTCTATAATGCAAATATTAGTACACTTGATGTTGTTCCAGAGTTCTTTGAAACTATTCTGATTTTTTAAAGATTCTTTTTTTTTCTTTTTGCTGACAGATTGGGTGATTTCCTTTGCCTTGTCTTCCAGGTTGATAGTGTGTTCTGTGTCATCTAGTCTGCTGCTAATTTCTTCTAGTTTTTTTTTCACTTAAGTTATTCTATTCTTTATCTTTGATTGGTTATTTTCTCTTTGTTTAAATTCCATGTGATCATTCATTCTGGTCACCAGTTTAATAAGCATTGTTATGATCAATACTTTGAACTCTTTATCAGAGAGATTGTTATCTCCATTTCATTTAGGTTTGTTTTTGTTTATTTTTCTGAGGTGGTATCTTGTTCTTTTATTTGGGACATATTCCTTTCCCTCCTCATTTTGCCTCATTCTCTGTGCTTCTACGTATTATGTTGTTCAGCTACATCTCCTGGTGCTGAAGGAGTAGCCCTATGTAGGAGGTGTCCCTTGAGGCCCAGAAGTGCACCCCTGCTTGGTCACAAGGATCAGGCATTCCAGGGGTGTCTCTTTGTGGACTGCATACAATCTTTGTTTTGACTGGGTTGAGTTCTGTGGGTGTGCCTGTGGGCACAGCTAGCCCCCAGCATGTCTGGTTTTGAGACCTAGCTATGACTGTCACAAGCACACTGGTGGGTAGGGCTGTTTCTCCCCACCTTCCATAGTGGAAGCCACATTGGGGGTGGCATGTGGCATGGGTCCTGGCTGAGGCTGCCTACAGAGTGTGGCAAGGTGTGATTTAACAATGATTTAAAATTTTTATTGAATTTTGTTAAGTACATAGTGAATGAGTTAAAAAATATATGTGAAAAAGATGAAAAAGAAGTAAAAGCTTTTTTCTCTTTTATATTCTTTCAGGTATAAGTTAAAAACACAGCCTTTCTTCAGGTTAATTTTTGTGTTATGAAGGCTTTTTTAAACTAAGTCTAGTCAGAAATAACACTTCTATTTTATTAAGTCTACATTTGACATTACTGGTATATTCTTAAGAACAACTAATTGGACTAAAATGTACTTGAATATTAAGATATGTAATTTAAATTTTCCCTTTACAAATGAATTTCCAAGTATAATTTTTGGAGTAAAGACATACATTAAGTATAGGTATTAATCAATAAGGACTTACCTTTAATAAATGACTAGATTTATGCTATTATAGTCTGTAATCATTAGTTTCTTCAAAAAGTATTATTTTTCAACAAATGATAAGGCTTATTTTCATAGCTTAAAGTGTATGTATGAATATAATTATCATAATATTTGTATTGAATATTGGAATCTGGAGTCTAATGGAGGTCTCCTTTGAATTCAAAATTGTATAAACATGATTATATTAGTACTTGAATGTTGCACATTTCTTAGGAATACTGAGAAAATCATATTGAAATACCTATTTGGATCCTTTTATACTTAAATGAAGCATTTGAAGACTACTGAAAAGTATTAAAGACAATACAGAGAGAATAATTTTGATTGATTTGATTTAAAATTCTTAGAACTTTTCAGTATCTGATAAAAGAAAATTGAATTTAATCTATGGAAAATGAATATGTTTGGTTTTCTCCTTCATGACAAGTAGTGGAAATATGTTTGTGTAACCTAAATGTAGAAGTCAAAGATTCTAGGAGTAAACTATTAGATAGATGAAATTAAATATTCTGTAGAATAATTGATAGCTTTTTTAACTGTGTAACTTATCAATGAAAATACTTATTAAGTGCAAATGAAAAAAAAAGTCCTGTATTTTTCTTCTTCAAACCAGGTCCATATTGTGATGTCCTTGTGCCATTATCAGGTATCAACAAACTGATAATGTTTTTCTTCCTAAAGGGGAAATAAATTCCTGGATCCAGAGATTTTTACTGATAAAAAGTTGGCTATGGGTAATGCTGTCTGCTTTCACTTTATCAGAATTACAAGAGGAAAATGCTTCATGAAGCGATCAGTGGTGAATTCCTTCATTAAGTGTTTGCCACTAAAAGCCTGGTTAAAACTTAGACCATTGTCATGAAAACTATTGAGTATTATGTGAGGGAAATTATCCAGTTATTGTGTATTTGCTAAAATTAATTCCCAGAGGTTTTACATAGAATATATGTCTTTTGCCACAAGTTCTTAAAAAGTGAAGGGGCGAAATGGGAGGTGGAAGTATGGTTTCAGTATCCTCTGAGGGGCATCAAATGAAAGATTTGTTCCTCATTAAACAATTTACTGACGTTTCCCACTAGATTTTGGTCTGAACACTTGTTAATCCCAAAGCTCTGACAAGCAAGGCCTGCAGAATTAGGCCAACCAATGCTGCAAATATTTAGTGTACATTAAGTGGTAATCATTACTTTCTAGTCTATTATTAGATTAACTTCATAGGGATTGCTTTTTTTCTCCCTGGAGTTGATACATAAATGACATGCTCTACCCTCCAATAAATCTAATAGCAGAGTGAATGTAACATGATGTTCATAGCCCTTGGTCCCATGACAGATTACTTTTGATTGCTACAGGAATTTGGAGCAGCATGAAACAATTAAAATTTAAAAGCATCACTGAAAAAAAAATAAAAGCATCATTGAAATGTTACAACATACCTGACTCATACTGATTATTTCTGATTCTGAGTTATGTTCAGTTTTTTTTTGCCTGATGGTCTCAAATATAACTCTGTAAGTAGCTTAGGAAACTGATTGTAAATAATCAATTGAGTTGATAAACAATTTTACCACAAGGCATAAGAATAATGGCTCTGTGCCTTGAGGATTTTTATCATTGCTAAATGTCACTAGGGAGAATTCTTGTCAATACTGTTTAACTATGTTAAGGCTTCCTTTTTCTCTTATGAGTTAGATTAGAAAGGCATGATATTAGATGGCAAGTCTCTTCTACAGGAAATTAATATATTCTTTCTGTAGCAAAACATTTTTTTGTTTCAGCAAGTCAATAGCTTGTGTTTTGTGTTGATTTTTCCTCTTTGCCTCAATATATGAGTTATGATTTTTTTCCTGATAGCTTCAATCCAATCTATATATTATTTCTAATCTTGTAGAGAAAGTTTATATAAGTGCTTAGTAGAAAATGGGATCTGAGCATGCTTTTTCTAGGTTTCAGAACTTTGAAGTTTTTTACTTTTGCAGGCCTGGTCCCAAGTGTTTCCTGATTCATTTTCAGTTTAACTATGTGTTAAAGCTAGGGTGATTCATTTTCCTGGGGTATTCTTTGTCTATGCTTCTTCTGATGCCCTGTCCACTTTGGTGTTCCATCACTTTCAAAAGTGCCTTTTATTGAAAGTTAAATTATATAGTTACCTTAGTTATTAAACCATCCAATCTTCATGTGAGTAAATTTATCTTAGTGTCTTTTGGAGCTCACCATGTATAGAAATGAATTCTAACATTGTTTCTCTCCCTTTTATAACCAATACATCTCAACATTTTTTTTACTATAAGAGAATAAAGAGGCATATTATACATAGCAGGCCACCTCATTTCAGGTACTTTTTTATGGAGACAATTGGAATGCTAAACTGGGTCTAAAAAGTTTAAAATTCCTGTACCCACCATTGATCCTCACCCTTTACAGAGCTAACCTAGCTGTAAACTAGCACTTTAAGTACCCCAGTTTTTCTCTATATTATAATATGAAGCACTAAGACATATGTAATTATATGTTTCTATTCATTGTATTAGGAACTAGCATTATTACAAAACACACCAGGCAACACAACTAATGAGGGAGCTAAGGATGAGTCTTTTCTTAGGAAAGATTAAAATGAAAACTCACTTTGAATAGTTTAAACAGAAATTTTGAACATTTTAAGAATTCACAAGTAACAGTGCAATCCATGCTATGAAAATGCGTGGTATGCTTGACTATAGCTTCATCTGAAGTAAAACGTTCTATTATTGATTGAGAAATGCCTTCATTAAATTTAAAGCAAGATTTGTTATACACAGAATCTAAAGCTAAAGCATATCTAATATAATCCAATGTTGTTTTTTTTCATAATAAACTTTTTTGATTTCTATATTCAGAATATAGTAGTTTGACAACATTGACAGTCTCATAGGAAAACAAAAAAATTCCTAACATAATGATGTTTATTATTTATGTAGTACATTTTACTAACTAAATATACATCAAATTATACACTGTATGGTATATAATCAGGGAGGAATTGACACATTTAAGGAACAGAATTTATTTCAAAGAGAGAAAAAATAAATTTGCATAGCAATGGTAGATAAGTAGACATTTAGTAGATAGGGAGGAAAGCCTAGTAGGTAGGTAACTTTAGAAGTCAAATGAATATGGTTTCTCACAGCAAATCCTAAAGGTCAAAATGATGAATGAAACACTGATTCTTATTTTCAGGTTGCTTAGATTTCTCTGGTAACAAATAGCCTTTCCTGACCATCAGTTAAAAATACTTTTTAACTATGATTTCCAAGCATAAATTATTCGTGAATAACAATAAAGAAAAACAACACATGTGTGACTACTGAGGTCAGAGTACCTCATTCAGTGACTACTCAGGACATTTTTTTTGTTTGATAATGTGATTTGAAACAGAAACAAGTTTGTGTGTGTGTGTGTGTGTGTGTGTGTGTGTGTGATAAAATCTTTGATTTCTGTAATGCATCTGGAAACATTTAATGATGGGTATATTTTGTATTACATAACGGTTTCATAAATGAGAAGTTAATATAATTGCTTTGATACTTTAGTTGAGTTTGTTTTTTTCATAAGTGGAATGATGTGACAGCATCAGCCAGAGGCATTCTGTATATTATAGTAATAATAATAATAACATACAAAGTGTAGCCATCCTCTTATTAGAAATGCATTTTCTGCTTTACTCAGGATTTTAAATGATCAATACACTTTATTATTAAAATTTTTGTCATGTACATACTAAAGATGAAAATACTATATCACATGGAAAGTTCTACTTTTGAACAGCTTTTTTATTTTATTTATTTTTTTAAATTTTTTTTATGATAGAGAGAGAGAGAGAGAGGCAGAGACATAGGCAGAGGGAGAAGCAGGCTCCATGCACCGGGAGCCCGACGTGGGATTCGATCCCGGGTCTCCAGGATCGCGCCCTGGGCCAAAGGCAGGCGCTAAACCGCTGCGCCACCCAGGGATCCCTGAACAGCTTTTTTAAAAGGGCATTATTAGACAGTAATAGTCTTTTATGATAGAAATGATGCCACATATTATTTTACTTATGAATTATAGACTGGGATGCAGCTGAACAAGAGGAAGAAGTTATATTAGCTTCTACACAACTTATAAAGTATATTTCTTATAACTTAGAAAGTATCATGATATTTCTTTTCTTCTGAGACATTTATGGCAGCATGATGCTCTGGAATGAGACTCGATTGGGTCCTAGATAATGACGAATTAAGCGTCACTTCTGGTAAATTATATTTATTTTCTCCCAGGAATAGATCTCTCATCTGTAAGATGTCGTGCTTGCCCTGTTCATCTGTTAGGTTGCAATAAGGTGCAAATGAATGCATGAAGTGTATGTGAAAGTGTTTTGAATGATGCAAAATACTGTATGTAGTACTATTCTTATTGTACTTTGGTTTTCTTTACATTTTGGTCAATGTTTTAATATTAATATATGCTATATTATGCAACTAGGACATAGATCCCTTGTAATGTGAAGGAAAATATTTTGACTTTGTGGATATCATAGACTAATTCATGAGCTGAATGATTTTTTTATTAAATATATTTCATTACCACCAAAAATGTCTTGTTTATCCAGTGTTTTTAACCCAGATGGCTAATAACACATGAAATAAATCTTCTACACACCTGCCATGTAACAGTTTCCTCATGCTATAGCATAATATCCAAAGTAATACCAAAACATGTTTCTTTTTTTTTATTTTTATAAATTAATTTTTATTGGTGTTCAATTTACCAACATACAGAATAACACCCAGTGCTCATCCCGTCAAGTGTACCCCCCAGTGCCCGTCACCCATTCACCCCCACCCCCCACCCTCCTCCCCCTCCACCACCCCTAGTTCATTTCCCAGAGTTAGAAGTCTTTATGTTCTGTCTCCCTTTCTGATATTTCTCACACATTTCTTCTCCCTTCCCTTATATTCCCTTTCGCTATTATTCATATTCCCCAAATGAATGAGAACATACACCGTTTGTCCTTCTCCGGTTACTGTGGCCAAGTTCAAAAAGGGTGTTGCCTGAGTTCTCCTCTGGGATTTTGATGGAATCTTGTCTCACATTTAGATCTTTCATCTATTTTGAGTTTATCTTTGTGTATGGTGCAAGAGAGTGGTCCAGTTTCATTCTTCTGCATGTGGATGTCCAATTTTCCCAGCACCATTTATTGAAGAGACTGTCTTTCTTCTAGTGGATCGTCTTTCCTCCTTTATCGCATATTAGTTGAGCATAAAGTTCAGGGTCCACTTCTGGGTTCTCTGTTCTGTTCCATTGATCTATATGTCTGTTTTTGTGCCAGTACCACACTGCCTTGATGAACACAGCTTTGTAGTACAACCTGAAATCTGGCATTGCGATGCCCCCAGATATGGTTTTCTTTTTTTAAAATTCCCCTGGCTGTTTGGGGTCTTTTCTGATTCCACACAAATCTTAAAATAATTTGTTCTAAGTCTCTGAAGAAAGTCCATGGTATTTTGATAGGGATTGCATTATACGTGTAAATTGCCCTGGGTAACATTGACATTTTCACAATATTAATTCTGCCAATCCATGAGCATGGAATATTTTTCCATCTCTTTGTGTCTTCCTCAATTTCTTTCAGAAGTGTTCTGTAGTTTTTAGGGTATATTTTGAGAACCATTTGAATGGTAAATGGTTCTCCAACCTTTTATTTTCAGGTTGTAGGTGTCCTTCTGTCTAAAATGAGTCTCTTGTAGACAGCAAATAGATGGGTCCTGTTTTTTTATCCAGTCTGAAACTCTGCGCCTTTTGATGGGGTCATTAAGCCCATTCACGTTCAGAGTTACTTGAACTTCTTCTTAAAGGGGAGTTTTAAGAGTCCCCCTTAAAATTTCTTGCAGAGCTGGTTTGGAGGTCACATATTCTTTCAGTTCCTGCCTGTCTTGGAAGCTCTTTATCTCTCCTTCCATTTTGAATGAGAGCCTTGCTGGATAAAGTATTCTTGGTTGCATGTTCTTCTCATTTAGGACCCTGAATATATCCTGCCAGCCCTTTCTGGCCTGCCACGTCTCTGTGGAGAGGTCTGCTGTTACCCTAATATTCCTCCCCATGAAAGTCAGGGACTTCTTGTCTCTTGCTGCTTTAAGGATCTTCTCTTTATCTTTGGAATTTGCAAGCTTCACTATTAGATGTCGAGGTGTTGAACGGTTTTTATTGATTTTAGGGGGGGATCTCTCTATTTCCTGGATCTGAATGCCTGTTTCCCTTCCCAGATTGGGAAAGTTTTCAGCTAGGATTTGTTCAAATACATATTCTGGCCCTCTGTCCCTTTCGGCGCCCTCGGGAACCCCAATTAAACGTAGGTTTTTCTGCCTCAGGCTGTCGTTTATTTGCCTTAATCTGTCTTCATGGTCCTTCAATTGTTTATCTCTTTTTTCCTCAGTTTCCCTCTTTGCCATTAACTTGTCTTCTATGTCACTCACTCGTTCTTCCACCTCGTTAACCCTCGTCGTTAGGACTTCTAGTTTGGATTGCATCTCATTCAATTGATTTTTAATTTCTGCCTGATTGGATCTAAATTCTGCAGTCATGAAGTCTCGTGAGGCCTTAATGCTTTTTTCTAGAGCCACCAGTAGCTGTAGAATAGTGCTTCTGAATTGGCTTTCTGACATTGAAGTGTAATCCAGATTTTGTAACTCTGTGGGAGAGAGGGCTGTTTCTGATTCTTTCTTTTGAGTTGAGGTTTTCCTTCTAGTCATTTTGCTCAGTGCAGAGTGGCCAGAAACAAGTTGTATTGGAACACGGGGGAGTATCACTGGCCCCTCTAGCTGGTCTTCTGGGGGAGGGGCCTGTTGCGTTGATTTTCAGGTGTTAGCACTTGGGGGAGCTGCTCTGCCCCTGCCTGCTGCAGGGCTCTGCGGGGGTTGTTTACCCCGCCAGGCCCCAGGAGGAACAGCAGCAGTTGCTATGGCAACTCTGGAAGCCTGGATTCAGCCTCCGCAGGAACTATGGGGCTCGGGGCTCTCGGCTCTCCGTCCGCAGGGCCTGGAGGCTCCGGGGCGGGGCCGCTGATCTGCTCAGCTCGGGGCAGGAGCGTCCTCGCTGTCTCGGGCCCTCCCGGCCTCTGCCTGTCCCGGGGGAGGCCGGATCCTGGGCTGTGTCCCGGCGCCCTGTGCTCCGGGGCCTGCGCTGTTGGATTCGCGCTCCCGCCCTGCAGCTCCCTCCCTGGAGCCGCTCCCGAGCCCCTCCGAGCTGCTCCGGTCGGTCCCTCCGTGCGCGCTGCAGCCCTTAGGGAGCTCGGAGCACTCTCCTGCGCTCGCAGGTGTCTGTTAGTGTCCCCGGGAGCCTGAGGGCATCCCCGCTCTCCTGGGTCCTGCTCCAACTCCCTGCGAGCCCCTTTCCGCCCGCCCGGGAAGGTTGGTGCAGCTCCTGCTCCTCCGGGACGGGGCTCTCCTGTCCTGGGGACACTCGCCCCGGCCTCAGCCCGGCTCCTCGCGGGGCCCCTCCCCCTCGGAGGCCTTTTGTTCCTTTATTTCTTTTTCCCCGTCTTCCTACCTTGATAGAAGCGTGAACTCTTCTCACTGTAGCATTCCAGCTGGTCTCTCTTTAAATCTCAGGCCGAATTCGTAGATTTTCAGGATGATTTGAAGGTTATCTAGGTAATTTGGTGGGGACAGGTGATTTGGGGACCCTGCTCTTCCGCCATCTTGCCCCTCCCTCCCAAAACATGTTTCTAATAACTTCAAAGCTATCCAAAAATGCCATTCTTGCTGGTAACATTTTATTATTTGTAATTTTGGGGTTTGCCTATATTAAGTAGGAATTAAATGAGTTTAATAGAAAGGAATGCCTTTCCATACATGAAAAATACACTTTGAAGCTCACATATGCTCTCAGGAGTTAATGTTTTTAATATTTACAAGAGCAAATAATTCTGGAAACGACAAATTGTATGTATACTATCAGTTGGGCACTCAGCCACCATTTGGAAAATGTCTTCTGATTTCTATCATCCTATAATTTACTCCAGTAAAATTAAAGCATAATTTGTAACTTTGAGAGGGAAAAATGCTAATAGAGACCAAGTAACAAAAGTGTAATTTAGCAAAACTATTAATTTTAGTTTTTTAAACTATTATGAGCCTATTATTTAAAAATTACTTCAGTATTTAAAAGGCTATAAGAAAGGGAGACAGAACATAAAGACTCCTAACTCTGGGAAACAAACTAGGGGTGGTGGAAGGGGAGGAGGGCAGGGGGTGGGGATGAGTGGGTGACGGGCACTGAGGGGGACAGTTGACGGGATGAGCACTGGGTGTATTCTGTATGTTGGTAAATTGAACACCAATAAAAAATTAATTTATTAAAAAAATAAAAGGCTATAAAATTGTGCTGGGTGTCTTCAAATACATTTTAATTCTCATTTTCCATTGCTTAAAATGTGATAAAAATTTATAAATTAAAAACCAAAATTAATTTAATTAGCTCCAATCGAATGTTTTTACCTTTCTGTATACATTTTTAAAGTGCATTGTAAAATCTTCAGAGCTAGTGACAGTGGCTAATGTGTCCACCTCCTCCCCAAAATTTAATGCAGTGTGAGGGAAAATAATGCTGATGTGTGAAGTACCCTTTATTTTCAGTTTTTTAAACCAATATGCTTACTAAGTTAATACAACTTTGATTCCTGCATCGATGATATCTGAATCAAATCTGATTAGCATCATATCCTAACCAATACAGAAACTGTGATTTTGCAATATTTCTTTTGTCCCACAGGCTCCCAAAAAAGTAAGTGATAGTAAATGACTGAGGAATTTGCCAATTTTTAAAGGCATCTTTTCCATATGTTTAGGATGCCTTTATTCATTTTGACAATAGAAGTTTTACAGAATCCTGTAAATCAGGAATTTGCAATCACTCATGTGGTACATAATGCCAAACTCCAGTAGGGGAGTATGGGGTGATGGAAGCCCACAACAAAGAGACTCCTATGTTTTATACAAGTAAGCCATTCAATAGAGGCAGGTAATTGTGGGGGAGAGGGAACTCATTAATAGATTGAAAGAAAATTGTTGCCTGCTCAGGAGTCAGAGTAGGCAGTTCTTTTTAACTTCCAAAGATATATAGTCATTCTTAGTTATTTTAGGCTGCTTTAAAATACAATAGACTGGGTGGCTTAAACAACACACAGTTACTTCTTACAGTTTTGGATGCTGGGAAGTCCAAGATCAAGGTGTCAGCAGATCAAGTTCCTGGTGAGGGCTCTGTTCCTGACTTGTACACAGCTGCCTTTTCATTGTATCCTCAAATGGACAAGGGAGATGAGACAGACAGAGAGAGAGACAGAGGCAGAGAGAAAGACAGACAGACAAGCAGAGAGAGAGAGAGAGAGAGAGAGAGAGATCTCTTTTCCCCTTTTTCAAGGATACCAGTTCCTTCATGGGGTCCACTTACACGACCTAATTACCAAAAGAAAGCTGCATCTCCAAATACCAATACTTTGGGGCTCTGGGGATTTGAGATGGACACATTCAGTTCACAGCAGTCATGTAGCAGAAACAGCTTCTCAAGTGTCTATGTTTTCCTCTGTGAAATTTCTGTTCATGTCTTTTGCCCATTTCATGCGTGGATTGTTTCTTTGCTGTTGAGTTTAATAAGTTCTTTAGAGATCTTGGATACTAGCCCTTTACCTGGTAGGTCATTTGCAAATATCTTCTACCATTTTCTGAGTTGTCTTTTAGTTTTGGACTGTTTCTTTTTCTGTGCAGAAGCTTCTTATCTTGATGAAGTCCCAATAGTTCATTTTTACTTTTGTTTCTCTTGCCTTCATGGATGTATCTTGCAAGAAGTTGCTGTGGCCAAGTTAAAACAGGGTGTTGCCTGTGTCCTCCTCTAGGATTTTGATGGAATCTTGTCTCACATTTACATCTTTCATCCATTTATCTTTGTGTATGGCGTAAGAGAATGGTCTAGTTACATTCTTCTGCATGTGGATGTCCAATTTTCCCAGCACCATTTATTGAAGAGACTGTCTTTCTTCAGTGGATAGTCTTTCCTGCTTTGTAGAATATTAGTTGACCATAAGGTTGAGGGTCCACTTCTGGATTCTCTATTCTGTTCCATTGATCTATGTGTCTGTTTTTGTGCCAGTACCACACTGTCTTGATGACCACAGCTTTGTAGTACAACCTGAAATCTGGCATTGTGATGCCCCCAGCTATGGTTTTAATTTTAAAAATTCCCCTGGCTATTCGGGGTCTTTTCTGATTCCACACAAATCTTAAAATAATTTGTTCTAAGTCTCTGAAGAAAGTCCATGGTATTTTGATAGGGATTGCATTAAACGTGTAAATTGCCCTGGGTAACATTGACATTTTCACAATATTAATTCTGCCAATCCATGAGCATGGAATACTTTTCCAAATTCTTGTGTATTCCTCAATTTCTTTCAGAAGTGCTCTGTAGTGTGTAGGAAATAGATCCTTTACCTCTTTGGTTAGGTTTATTCCTAGGTATCTTATGCTTTTGCGTGCAATTGTAAATGGGATTGACTCCTTAATTTCTCTTTCTTGCTTGATTCTAGGGTATAGAAATGCCAATGACTTCTGGACATTGATTTTGTATCCTGCCACACTTCCGAATTGCTGTATGAGTTCTAGCAATCTTGGGGTGGAGTCTTTTGGGTTTCCTATGTACAGTATCATGTCATCTGCAAAGAGGGAGAGTTTGACTTCTTTGCCAATTTGAATGCCTTTTATTTCTTTTGTTGTCTGATTGCTGAGGCTAGGACTTCCAGTACTTTAATTTTTTTTATTTATGATAGTCACAGAGAGAGAGAGAGAGAGGCAGAGACATAGGCAGAGGGAGAAGCAGGCTCCATGCACCGGGAGCCCAATGTGGGATTCGATCCCGGGTCTCCAGGATCGCGCCCTGGGCCAAAGGCAGGCGCCAAACCGCTGCGCCACCCAGGGATCCCAGGACTTCCAGTACTATGTTAAATAGCAGTGGTGAGAGTGGACATCCCTGTCTTGTTCCTGATCTTAGGGGAAAGGCTCCCAGTGCTTCCCATTGTGAATGATATTTGCTGTGGGCTTTTCGTAGATGGCTTTTAAGATGTCGAGGAATGTTCCCTCTATCCCTACACTCTGAAGTGTTTTGATCAGCAGTGGATGCTCTATTTTGTCAAATGCTTTCTCTGCATCTAATGAGAAGATCCTATGGTTCTTGGTTTTTCTCTTGCTGATATGATCAATCACATTGATTGCTTTACGAGTGTTGAAACAGCCTTGCATCCCGGGGATAAATCCCACTTGGTCATGGTGCCTAATTTTCTTAATCTATTGTTGGATCCTATTGGCTAGTATCATGTTGAGAATTTTTGCATCTGTCATCATCAGAGATATTGTTCTATAATTCTCCTTTTTGGTGGGGTCTTTGTCTGGTTTTGGAATAAGGTGATGCTGGCCTCATAGAATGAGTTTGGAAGTACTCCATCTCTTTCTATCTTTCTGACCAGCTTTAGTAGAATAGGTATGGTTTCTTCTTTAAACTTTTGATAGAATTCCCTAGGAAGCCATCTGGCCCTGGGCCAGATGTGTCTTGGATGACTGCTTCAATTTCCTCCCTGGTTATTGGCCTGTTCAGGTTTTCTATTTCTTCCTGTTCCAGTTTTGGTAGTTTGTGGTTTTCCAGAAATCCATCCATTTCTCCTAGATTGCCTAATTTATTGGCGTAGAGCTGCTCATAAGTTTTAAAATCATTTGTATTTCCTCGGTATTGGTGGTGATCTCTCCTTTCTCATTCATGATCTTATTAATTTGAGTCTTTTCTCTCTTCTTTTTAATAAGGCTGCCTAATGGTTTACCTATCTTATTAATTCTTTCAAAGAACCAACTCCTGGTTTTGTTAATCTGTTCCACAGTTCTTCTGGTCTCTATTTCATTGAGTTTTGCTGGGACCTTTATTAATTCTCTTCTTCTGCTGGGTGTAGGATCTATTTGCTGTTTTTTTCTCCAGCTCCTTTAGGTGCAAGGTTAGGTCTTGTATTTGAGTTCTTTCCAGTTTTTGGATGGATGCTTGTATTACGATGTATTTCCCCCTCAGGACTGCTTTTGCTGTATCCCAAAGATTTTGAACGGTTCTATCTTCATTCTTATTAGTTTCCATGAATCTTTTTAATTCTTCCTTAATTTCCTGGTTGACCCTTTCATCTTTTAGCAGGATGGTCCTTAACCTCCACGTGTGTGAAGTCCTTCCAAACTTTTTCTTGTGATTTAGTTCTAGTTTCAAAGCATTATGGTCTGAGAATATGCAAGGGACGATCCCAATCTTTTGGTATTGGTTAAGACCTGTTTTTTGACCCAGTATGTGGTCTATTCTGGAGAAATTCCATGTGCACTTGAGAAGAATGTGTATTCAGTTGCGTTTGGATGTACGTTTCTGTAAATATTTGTGAAATCCATCTGGTCCAGTGAATCATTTAAAGCTCTTGTTTCTTTGGAGATGTTGTGCTTAGAAGATCTGTCGATTATAGAAAGTACTGTGTTCAAGTCACCAAATATGTGTATTATTATCTAAGTATGTCTTAACTTTGGTTATTAATTGATTAGTATGCTTGGCAGCTCCCACATTCGGGGCATAAATATTCATGATTGTTAGGTCCACTTGTTGGATAGATCCTTTACGGATGATAGAGTGTCCCTCTTCATCTCTTAGTACAGTCTTCGGGATAAACTTTAGTTTATCTGTTATATGAATGGCTACCCCTGCTTTCTTTTGAGGACCTATTGAATGGTACATGGTTCTCCAACCTTTTATTTTCAGGCTGTAGGTGTCCTTAGGTCTAAAATGAGTCTCTTGTCGACAGCAAGTAGATGAGTCTTGCTTTTTTATCCAGTGTGAAATTCTGCGCCTTTTGATGGGGCCATTAAGCCCATTCACGTTCAGAGTTGCTATTGAAAGATAGGAATTTAGTGTCATCATGATACCTATTCAGTCCCTGTTTTTGTGGATTATTTCTTTGGGCTTCCTCTTTCTTTTACAGGGTATCCCTTAATATTTCTTGCAGATCTGGTTTGGTGGTCACATATTCTTTCAATTTCTGCCTATCTTGGAAGCTCTTTATCTCTCCTTCTATTCTGAACGAGAGCCTTGCTGGATAAAGTATTCTTGGCTGCGTGTTCTTCTCATTTAGGACCCTGAATATATCCTGCCAGCCCTTTCTGGCCTGCCAGGTCTCTGTGGAGAGGTATGCCATTACAGTAATGCTTCTCCACATAAAGGTTAGGGAACTCTTGTTTCTTGTTGCTTTAAGGGTCTTTTCTTTATCTTTGGAATTTGCAAGTTTCATTATTAAATGTCTAGGTGTTGAGCGGGGTTTTTAAATTGATTTTAGGGGGGATCTCTCTATTTCCTGGATCTGAATACCTGTTTCCCTTCCCAAGTTAGGGAAGTTCTCAGCTATGATTGTTCCTCTGTTAGTGCCCCTGGCAGCCTGAGGGCATCCCTGCCCCTCCTGGGATCCTGCCAGTACTCCCTAAGAGCACCATTCCATCCGGAAAGATTGGAAAAGTTTCTGCTTCTCTGGGACTGGGCTTTCCTGTCCTGGGGGCTCTCACCACCAGGTCTTAGACTGACTCCTCGCGGGGCCTCTCCCCCTTGGATGCTTTTTTATTTCTTTATTTTTTTCCATCTTCCTATCTTGATAGAATTGCAAACTCTTCTCACTGTAGCATTCTAGCTATTTAAAGAATAAATCTCTTTAAATTTCGGGTCGACTTCGTAGGTTTTCATGACGATTTGAAAGTTATCTAGGTAAGTTGGTGGGGATAGGTGACTTGGGGACCCTACTTTCTCACCATCTTGCTCCACCTCTCCTTGCTTCATGTTTTTACCATTCAACATGTTGACTATATCATGCCACTCACTTCTTGCCTGCCAGATTTTTGTGTCAGATCTGCTGTGTACCTGATCTGTGTTCTGTTGTAGGTTAAGGACTTTTTTTCATTTGCTGCTTTCAAGATTTTTTCCTTCTCTATTTTGTGAATTTGACTATGATATGTCTTTGGCAATGGTCGGCTTTTGTTGAATTTAATGGGAGTTCTTTGTGCTTCTTGGGTTTTGATGTCTCTTCCCTTCCTCAGATTAGGAAAGATTTCAGCTATAATTTGTCTGAATTGAACTTCTGCCTTCTTTCCTCTCTTCATTTTCTGGGACTCCTATGGTACAAATGTTTTCACATTTTAATAAGTTGCTGAGGTCCCTAAATCTACCTTTGTGGTCCATTACCTTTCTTTCCCTATTCTTTTCAGCTTCATTATTTTACAGAATTTCATTATTTATATCACTAATTCCCTCCTCTGCTTTGTCCATCTTCATTTTTCTCAGCTCCATCTCAGTTTTCATCTCGTTCATAACATTTTTTATTTTTGATCTGACTAGACTTTTAGTTTTTTTATTTCTGCAGTAAGGGATTCTTTAGTGTCTCCATCCTTTTTTCAAGCATAGATAATATCCTTAAAGTCTGTATTTTAAATTCAATTTCAGACACCTTATGAATATATGTATTGATTAGATCCCTGGCTGTGAGTTCTACTTCCTATTCTTTCTCTTAGGGTGAATTTCTCTCTTTTATCATTTTTTTTCAGAAGAGAAAAGAAGAATAAAAACCTCCAGTAAACCCAACAAAACAAAAAAAACATGTTAAAAAACTAGATCCTTGATGTGTTTTGGTCTGCTAGTTGAAAGAATCTAGATCTCAAAATGATAAAAAATGGAAATAAATTGAAAGTAAAACAAAAATAAAAAATGTATAATATGTACCTAAAAATAAAATTAAAACATTAATAATAAAATATTTAAAAAGGATAGTGCCTGGGTGTCTCAGTCAGTTGGGCATCTAATTCTTGATTTCCACTTACGTCATGATTTCATGGTTGGGAGTTGGAGCTCCTATTTGGGCTCCACACTCTATGTGGAGTCTCCTGGAGATTCTTTATCTCTCCCCTCTGCCTCTCCCCCCACTTGTACAGTCTCTCTCTCTCTCTAATAAATTAATAATTCTATAAAAATAGAAATAAAAAAAGGAATTAAAAATAAGAAAAAGTAATAGGAAAAAGAATAAAAGTAAAAAAGAAGCTACATGCTATTTCCCTTAGAGCTAGAAGTTTTCAGCACTCTGTGATCAATATACTTAGTGTGAATGAATTATTTGTTCTGGTCCTTTGGGGGTGGGGTGTGATGTGCTATTCTCAAATGAACTGTTTCTGTGAAAATGCACTTCCAGGGGAGGGAGGAAGGGCAAGATGTCAGGAGAGTAGGGAACCTCATTTGATTGGATACCCTGTGTTTAGCTAGATTACTATCAAGTCATTCTGAACATCTTTGAATTCAACCTTATATATAAGAAAAGAATTGCTGGAATTCTGCAAATAGAAAAATGTCTACTTTTTGCAAGGTAGGAGATGTGGATGTGGAGAAGAAAATCTGAGGAGATATATCAGAAGATAACTGAGAGTAGCAGGGAGGCTCCATAAGCCAGCTACTAGAGAATGATGTAGCCCCAGAGCACAAAATCAGAATCTTTCAAAATCTGCTCCAGTGAGAGACATCCCTGCCTGAAAGGTGCTCAGGTGGTGAAGCAGGGCAGAATCCTACGTGGGGCAGTGTGGTCTCAGGATCCTCAGGGTCACATGAAGAATGGGGATGCCCAAGCCAGCAGAGTTCCCAAGCATTGGAGTGAGGAAACCGGTGACAGTAAACAAGGCTGGGAGGGGGCTTTCAGCTTGGATTGCCATAAACCAAGAACCATGGCCCAATTGGGTGATTACTCTCCATAAGGAGGCCCTGAAAAGGGCAGAAATGCAGTGACCCTCCACCTTTCTCTGGGAAGATCAGTGCAGATGTGCAGAGTTTAACACACACAAAAGTAAGTACTGATTATCCTTGAGGGTTTACTGAAGAGAGAGGACCTCAGTCTTTCATCTCTGGGGCTGGAGATTGGGGTGTGGCCATATTTATTTTCATCCTTGAAAGATAACCTTCAGGGAACAAAGCCATATAAAACAACCAGGAGCCGCTCACACAGCCTGGCTCCTTGGCAAGAGGTAATGCAACTCCACCCAGGCAAACATACCTGAAAATCAATGCAACAAGCCCCTATCCCAAAAAACCAGCTAAGAAATAACACGGGACTGAAAACAAAACTCCAGGGCTAGGGGAAAATAATAGTATATAGAATTTGAGGGGTTTTTTTTCCTCATGATTCAGTTAACTTTCACTTTAAAATTTTCCATTTTTTTCTTTTCTTTTTTCCTTTTCAACTAGCTTCTTATTTTATGAACTCTTTGTTTTTTAAGGTTTTTTTAGCTTTCATTTATTGCATTTTATTTTATAGATATATTCTTCATTTTTTGTTTCCTATCACTATATTCAGTTTTATTTTTGTATGTATATAAGATTTTCTTTCTTTGCAATTTTGGTATTTATTGTCTTCTAACACAGAGAGAAAAATAACACCCAGGACCAAGTGGATTACTGTATTTTGTCCACCTGGTATATATTCTTTCTTCCCCATCTCTGTTTTATAAATTTGGTTTCTGACCTCTTTGGATTGGTCTAGTGTGTATTTCACCTGGGTGTGGTTGATATTTTTTATCTTGTTCACTTGTTCATCCATTCTTCTTTGGGAAAAATGACTAGAAGGAGGAAGTCACAACAAAATAAAGAACCAGAAGTAATACTCTTTGCCACAGATCTAATTGATATTGATATAAGTAAAATGTCAGAAGTGGAATTCAGGATAACCATTACAAAGTTACTAGCTGGGCTTGAAAAAAAGCATAAAACACTCTAGAGAATCTCATACTGCAGAAATTAAGTCTAATCAGGCCAAAATTAAAAATTCTCTAACTGCGATGCAGTCTAAATTGGATGCTCTAACAGCTAGGGTAAATGAGGCAGAAAAAGAGAGTAAGTGAAATAGAAGACAAGTTGATAGAGAGGAAGAAATCCAAGGAAAAGAGGGAAAAACAACTAATAGGCAATAAGGAGAGACTTGAAGAAATCAATGAAGCCATAAAACAAAACAATATTAAATTATTGGGGTCCCTGAGGAAGAAGAAAGAGAGCAAGAGGGACAGAAGATATATTTGAGCAAATCGTAGCTGAGAACTTTCTTAATCTGAGGAAGGAAAAAGGCATTCAAGTCCAAAAGGTAGAGAGGACCCCTCTGCAAATTAATATAAATTCAGCAACACCCTGACATATAATAGTGAAGCTTGCAAATTTCAAAGAGAAAGAGAAAATCCTAAAAGCCACTCAAAACAAGGTATTTGTAACCTACAATGATAGAAATATCAGGCTGGCAGCAGACTATCCACAGAGCCCTGGCAGGCCATAAGGGGCTGGCATGATACATTTAGGGTACTAAGAGATAAAATCATGCAGGCAAGAACACTTTATCCAGCAAGAGTGTCATTTAAAATGGAAGGAGAGATAAAGAGCTTCTAGGACAAACAGAAACTAAAAGAATTTGTGGCCACTAAACCAGCCCTGCAAGAAATATTAAAGGGGTTCCTATAAGCGAAGAGAGAGCCCAAAAGTAACATAGGCCAGAAAGAAACAGAGAAAATTCATAGAAACAGAGACTTAACAGGTAATACACTGACACTAAATGCATATATGTAAATAGTTACATTCATCTGTCAATAATAACTATGAATGTAAATGGGCTAGATGCTCCAATCAAAAGGCATAATGTATCAGATTGGATAAAGAAGCAAGGCCTATCCAAATAATGTCTATAATAGATTCATTTTAGAACTAAAGACCCTTTTAGTTTGAAGGTGAGGGAATGAAGAACCATTTATCATGCTAGTGGACATCAAAAGAAATTTTGGGTAATAATCCTCATATCAGAAATTAGATTTTAAACCAAAGACTCTAATAAGGAATGAAGAGCGATACTATAATATACTTAAAGGGACTATCCAACAAGAAGATCTATCAGTTATAAATATTCATATTTTTACCTTGGGAGCAGCCAATTGTATAAACCAATTGATCACAAAATTAAGGAAACACATTGATAATGATACAAGAATAGTAGGAAACTTCAACAATCCAATCACAGCAATGGACAGATCAGAACTCAACAAGGAAACCAGGGCTTTGAATGACAAAATTGATCAGATGAACTTCACAGATACATACAGAGCATTCCACTCCCAAGCAACACAATACACATTCTCTCAAGTGCACATGGAACATTCTCCAGAATATATCACACGCTGAGTTACAAATCAGATTTTAACTGATGCCAAAAGATTGAGATTGTTTCATTCATATTTTCAAACCTCAGTGCTCTGAAACTTGAACTCAATCATAAGAGGGTATTTGGAAGGAACTGAAACACTTGGAGGTTAAAGACTATCCAACTAAAGAATGAAAGGGTCAACCAGGATATTAAAGAAGAATTTTAAAAATTAATGAAAACAAATGTAAATGAAAACACAACTGTTTAAAACAGTTTGGGTACAGCAAAGATGGTCCTGAGAGAAAAGTACATAGCAATACAAGCCTCTTTCAAAAAATTAGAAAAGTCTCAAATACACAAACTAACCTCACACCCATATGAGCTGGAGAAAGAACAGCAAATAAAGCATAAACCAAGCAAGAGAAGAGAACTAAAGATTAGAGTAGAACTCAATGAAATAGAAACCAATAGAACAGTATACCAGATCAATGAAACCAGAAGCTGACTTTTTGAAAGAATTAATAAGATCCCAAACCCCTAACCAGAGTTATCAAAAAAAAAGAGAAAAAGGACCCAAATTAATAAACTCATGAGAGAGGAGAGATCACTACTAACACCAAGGAAATATAAACAGTTTTAAGAAAATATTATGAGTAACTTTATGCCAACAAATTAGGCAACCTGGAAGAAATGGATGCATTCCTGGAAACTTATAAACTACCAAAACTGAAACAGGAAGAAATAAAAAACCTGAACAGATCCATGATCAACAAGGAAATTGAAGCAGTAATCAAAAATCTCCCAACAAACAAGAGTCTGCAGACAGATAGCTTCCCAGGCAAATTATACCAAACATTCAAAGAAGAATTAATACTTATTCTTCTGAAACTTCTTCAAAAAATAAAAAGGGAAGGAAAACTTCCAAACTAGTTCTATGAGGCTAGCATTACCTGGATCCAAAAGCCAGACAAAGACCCCACCAAAAAGGAGAAATACAGACTAAGGGCACCTGAATGGCTCAGCAGTTGAGTATCTGCCTTTGGTTGAGGGTGTGATCCTGGGCCTCGGGATCGTGTCCCACGTCAGACTCCCTACAGGGAGCCTAATTCTCCCTCTGCCTACATCTCTGCTTCTTTTTGTGTTTCATGAATAAATAAATAAAATCTTTAAAAAAAGAATTAAAGAAATGCAGACCAATATCTCTGATGACATGGGTGCCAAAATTCTCACCAAGATACTAGCCAATAAGATCCAACAGTACATTAAGAGGATTATTCACCATGAACAAGTGGGATTTATTCCTGAGATGCAAGGGTAGTTCAACATTTGCAAATCAATTATTGTGATACATCACATTAATAAAATAAAGGACAAGAAACATATGATCCTCTCAATTGATGCAGAATAAGCATTTGACAAAATACTGCATATTTTCTATATTAACACCCTCCATAGTGTAGTGATAGCGGGAACATACCTCAAAATCATAAAAACCATCTATGAAAAGCCCTCAGCGAATACCATTATCAATGAGGAAAAACTGTGAGCTTTTCCCCTAAGGTCAGGAACACAACAGGGATGTCCACTTTCACCACTGCTGTTCAACATAGTACTAAAAGCCTAGCTCAGCAATCAGACAATAAAAAAGTCAATCTAATTGGCAAAGAAGAGTTCTCACTCTTCACAATGACATGATACTTCATGTGGAAAGCCCAAAACACTCAGCCCCCAAATTACTAGATCTCATGCAAGAACTCAGCAAAGTGGCAGGATATAAAATCAACGCACAGAAATCAGTTGCATTTATATACACTGACAATGAGACTGAAGAAAGAGAAATTAATGAATGAATCCCATTCACAATTGCTCCAAAAACCATAATATATCTATAAGTAAACCTATCCAAAGAGGTAAATGATCTGTGTCTCTTAAATCTACAGAACATATGAAAGAAATTGAGGCAGACACAAAGACGTAGAAAAATATGTTCACGGATTGAAAGAATAAGTATTGTTTAAATATCTGTGCTACCCAGAGCAATCAACAGATTCAATGCAATCCCTATGTAAATAGCATCAACATTTTTCACAGAGGTGGAACAAATAGTCCTAAAATTTGTATGGAACCAGAAAAGTCCCTGAAGAGCCAGAAGAATGTTGGAAAACAAAAGCAATGCTGGGGCATCACAATACGTGAGACAGGAATCCATCAACATCGTAGAGGAGAACACAGGCAGCAACCTATTTGACCTTGGCCACAGCAACTTCTTGCTAGACATGTCTTCACAGCCATGGGAAACAAAGGCAAAAATGAACTATTGGGACTTCATCAAGATAAAAAAACTTCTACACAGCAAAGGAAATAGTCAACAAAACTAAAAGGCAATCTACCGAAAGGCAGAAGATATTTTGCTAATCACATATCAGATAAAGGGCTAGTATCCAAAATCTATAAAAAACTTATCATACTCAACACCCAAAAATCAAATAATTCATTGACTCAATGGGTGGAAGACATGAAAAGACATTCCTCCTCAAAAGACATACAATTGGCCAACAGACTTGAAAAAATGCTGCACATCACTTGGCATCAAGGAAATGCAAATAAAAACACAATGAAATATCACCTTACACAGTCAGAATAGCTAAAATTAACAAGGCAGGAAACAACAAACGTTGGTGAGAAATAATAACTATCTACATGTGTTTGAGGTTTGGAATGCACTTAGGGTCTCCCTACTCCTCCACCATCTTAACTTCTCCTTCCCGAATATTTCTTTTATAAGTTATTTTCAGTGATTTTGGGATTTATTGGTGATATCATAACTGTATTTCAACATCAGTGTATTTTCTTGTTTTATATTTCCCTTATTCAAAATTCAACATTTATTGGAATGTAAGTAGATGAAAATAATTCAATAACAAAAATATGATTACATTCCTATATCTCTTAATATTCAAAGATAGAAATTATAAATTGCTAAGTAGTAACTTGAAAGGGATATACAGAGATTTGGACATTATAACTATATTTTGTTGCATAAGATTTTAGATTGATCTGGGTTTCTGAAAGAAAGTAATAAGGAAAATCTAGATTTGTTTCATGTTAGTCTTATGTAGAAGGATTATCTTTTTTCTGAAATAGAATTTTATAATGTATTATCTGAGGATTCAGGAAAGTCTATTCATTAGATTTATGATACTTCAAAATAGTAGGTAGTTTTTTTAGAGCCAACGCTGCTGACATAATTTTAAGCAAATTTTAATGTTTCATGTCTGATTACTGCACCAATTTAGAAATATCATCATAATTATTTTTGGATTAACAATAAATAGCATGATTTCATAATATGTGGAATCTATAAACCGAAACATATAAACAAACAAATAAAAAGCAGAAGCAGACTTATAAATACAGAAAACAAACTGATGGCTGTCAGAAGAGAAGGGGATTGGGGACAAGAAAAATGAGTGGGGGATGGGAGATACAAGCTTCCAATTATGGATTGAATGTCCTAAGAATAAAAGTTATAGCACAAGGAATATAGTCAATGATATTTTAATAGCACTGTATGGTGACAGATGGTAGCTACCTTGTGGAAAGCATAGCATAACATAGAATTATCAAATCACTATGTTGTACACCTGAAATAAATGGAACATTGTATGTCACCTATACGCATAAAAATTTTTAAAAAATAAATGTTAAAGGAAAAATACTGTATTAATTTTATAGTCCTAACCATTTAAGTGTGTATATTGCCATCTTGAAAGTTCAAATTATTATAAAGTTTGGTTACAAAATAACAGTTGTGTATGAATTAGTCAAGTTTATTATTGCAAACAAGTGTCATATTAATTTGAAAGTTAATAGTAAAAGTATCACAGGAAAAGATTTCAGACTCCTTTGGAACATAAAATTCCACATACAATAAATTGATAATTACACAGAGAGCCAACATTAATTTGGGATAGAAATAGAGCATAAATTTTGGACCAAGAGTTCATATGTAGTTGTGTAAACAGCCCTATGTTTTGTCTTATTTCAGTCACTAATACTGTGTTCTCAGGCAAGTCTTTAAGTCTCTTTAGATCTCAGTTTTCAATATGCATGGTTATGTCCCAAGTCCTTCCTAAGTTCATTATCCATTGGTCCACTTCCATAACACACCATACAAATATAATTATTGTTGGTGTTATAAGACAAATATTATTGCCAGCATCACAACCAATATCAAAATTATATTGATCATATAAACATATTTTCTTTTTCTACATTTTTACTTTAAAAGAATCTGCACCCCTTAAGTTTTAAATTTTCTCACTTAACCCTTCATATGAATTACCTCATATGTACCTATCACACAGACAGTGATGTTCAGGAGCAGCCAATAAGATAATTGATGGAAGAACATTTAGATAATTTCTCATTTTTCCTTTCCGAAATATGGTATAAAATCCAAGTCATTGCCACATTGACATAGCTTTCCTATTTTTTATCAGGTATAAATGCTGGGATTAACTGAGTGATTATTTTCTCAGAAAGCCATACTGTAATACTTCAATAACCATGTACTAATTAAAACTGCAATTATATTTTTGCTCAAACAAAATGACTTAATAAACATTATCACAAACTGTTTACCCTTCCCCAAAACAATTTATGCTCACTAATGCAGTTTCCTATTAAAACTGCTGCCAGGTAAATTAAAAACTCTTGGAATAGTACGTAAGTAGGAAATTAATTCAACACTTTAATCTAGACCTAATAACAGTTGCAAGCTCAAAAAAAAAGATTGCTACAGCAGGGAGTTAATTAACAGCTTATTCCCCATTTGATAAAAGTAATCCACTCTAATTCCAGTGTAATTTACCTCAATGTGGTTTTTTATATTAAAACCACAAATTGCTTCTGGTGCTGGTAATTATTAGCTTTGTCCTGTGGCCACAATGACAATAAAAGTCAGCAATATCTTAATAATAAGAGGCTGTCTTCTAAACGCCCACAATTAATGATGTAATATGAAATCTTCCAACAACAGCAACCATGTATATTGCCACATAAGCAAGGGTTGTAGTTTAGGTTTCAACTGCACTTAATTGCTCCACCTAGTTCCAGGAAACAAGTGTGCCATGTAAAAAGTAAGGAGTTTATTGGCTTCATATATAGGGAAGCACAAGGAAATAGGTGATGAATTCATCTAATTCTTAACAATCCTTCTACCACTGACTAAGCACAGCTATGATCTTTCAACTTGGGCTACTGCACAAATCTATGTAGTATCTCTGTCCCCGTTCCCCACTCCAATTTATTTCTGTGTAGCCCCCTGCACAAATCTTGTCTTGTAACTTCCTTGGATATAAACCTTCACTTACTACCTATTATTCAGAGGATAAAGTTGAAACTCTCCAGCATTTTTTAAAATTCTTTTCATGTTCTGGCCTTAATCTATCATTGAAACCTTATTTAGCAACTTGGAAGATAAAAGAAGACAAATTCTGATACCTTGTAGTAACTTTTCCTGGTTTGCCTAACTTTTCCTACTTATCTACTACCTCTTCTGTGAAATTTATTCTGACACTTCACATGAAAATTTAGTCACTCCTATTTTTTATTCTGTTACAACACTTCAGATTCCTGTATCATTCCACTACTTGAATCGCCTTTTATTTCTGTTATGTTTGTCTCTACTAGGCTAGTAGTTTTCAAAGTGGGGTCCTTGGACCAGCAGTCTTAGCATCACCTAGGAACTTGTTAGAAATGCAAAATTTCAGGTATCATTCCAGACCCACTGAATCAGAAACTCCATGGGTGAGGCCTGGCACCCTGTGTTTTAACAAGCCTCTAAGGTGATTCTGATGGATGGTAAACTTTGAGAATCATTCATTGTGAGCATCTTGAGAACATAGACAAAACCTTATTCAATTTTTAAATCTTCCCATGACATTATAGCACATAATACTGAAAAGTACATTTTGAAAGAATGAAATGGTAGAAGGAAGATGAAATAAATGGTATGCAAAATGGCAAATCTTTGAGAAGCTATGGAAGCTACTCCTTAAGTGAGTAGATTCTTTATAATAATGAAAATTAAATAATGAAATAATGAAAAATCAAAGATAATAAATTATCAATATGTTCATTCCTTCTGTGCAATAAAAGATAAATCACACAGAAGTATTTTTGTATGTTTCTGATATTATCAAAAAGTTAATATAGTTAACTTTTCAATATAATTAATACAGTAAACAGATATTATTCTCATTTTACAGATGAAGAAACCAAAATCCAGTTAACTTAAATGATTTCAAGATAAAATTAGAACCCAGGTTGTCTGAGAGCCATATGCTCCCTCTACTTTATTATACTTCTCCCATACTTGTACAGATTCAATTCCATTTACCAAATGTGTGTGTGCTGACTTCTGTCCTTCAGACACTATGCTTGGATATACCTGGGATATAATGAATTCCAATGTCTTGAAAGAGGGGTAGCATTTGGATAGTTGGTAAGTAAAAAGCAAACAAGTCTAGGTTGGAGTGATAACATAAAAAACATGTGTTTTAAGCCAAGGAATATTGAAGAATGAATAATTAATAAATAATTCACATTAGAGAAGAGTGGGAGATGAGACTGGAAAGATAGATTGGGATTGGTTGTAATGAATATCCTGTTCCAAAGTGAAGTTTGAACTTTACCCTGTAGCCAGTGAGTGTCTTTTGAACATAGGATGGTGAAATTGGAATTTTAAACAGATTTGTCTGGTGGCTATAGGCAATTATATTGGAGCAGAGAAGGAGGTGTATAAAATGTCTGAAGTTTTGGCTCTAGTTAGAGGTTGTGATAACCTCAATTTGAGGTAACATAAGGGCCAAGCTACAATATCAGCATTGACAATTCAAAAGAGTGATATGTGCATTCTTCATCTGTACATAACTGGAATGGGCTCTCTACCTTGTTTATAAAATCCTTGCTAATCACTTTTATAGGGTTTTTTGTTTAAGTTTTTATTTAAATTCCAGGTAGTTAACATACAATGTAATATTAATTTCAAGTGTACAACATAATGATTCAGCACTTCCATACAACACTCAGTACTCATCACAAGTGCCCTTCTTAATTGTCACCAACTATTTAACCAACCCCCTCCCCCACCTATCTCTCTGGTAACAATCAGTTAATTCTCTAAAGTTAAAGTCTGTTTTTTATTTGCCTCTCCCTCTTTTTTCCCCTTTGCTCATTTGTTTTGTTTATTAAACTCCATATGTGTGTGAAATGATGTGGTATTTGTCTTTCTCTGAATGACTTATTTTACTTTGCATAATACTCTCTAGCTCCATCCATATCATTACAAATGGAAAGATTTCATTCTTTTCTGTGGCTGATATATATATATATATATATATATATATATATATATATATATATACCACTTCTTTATCCATTCATCAGTAGTTGGACACATGGGCTGTTTCTATAATATGGCCACTGTAGATAAGGCTGCTATAAACATTGGGGTACATGTATTTCTTTAAATTAGTATTTTTGAATTCTTTTAGTGAATACCTAGTAGCACAATTGCTGGATCATAGGGTAGTTCTATTTTGAACTTTTTGAGGAATGTCCATATTGCTTTTCAGAATTGCTGTACCAGTTTTCATTCCCACCAACAGTGGAAGAGGATTCCCCTTTTCCCACACCCTCACCAACACCTGCTGTTTTTTGTGATCCTGATTTTAGCCATTCAGGTAGGTGTGAGGTGATATTTGGGTAGTTTTGTTTCCCTGACATTGAGTGATGTTGAATATCTTTTCATGTTTATATTAGCCATCTGGATGTCTTTGGAAAAATGTCAATTCATGCCCTCTACCACTTTTTTAATAGGCTTATTCCTTTTTGGGGTGTGGAGTTTTATAAGTTCCATTATCAAATTTGTCATTTGCAATTATTTTATCCAATTTTATAAGTAGCCTTTTTAGTTTTGTTGATTGTTTCATTTGCTGTGTAGAAGTTTTTTTTTTTTTTAATGAAGGCCTAATAGTCTGTTTTTGGTTTTATTTCTCTTGCATCAGGAGACATATCTAGAAAGAAGTTGCTAAAGCCAATGTCAAAGAGGTTATTGCCTGTGTTCTAAGATTTTTATGCTTCCAAGTCCTACATTTGGGTTTTTAATTTATTTTGAATATGCTTTTGTGTATGGTGTAAGAAAATGGTCCAATTTGATTCTTTGGCATGCTGCTATCGTTTTCCCAACACCATTTGTTGAAGAGACTGTCTTTTACCCATTGGATATTCTTTCTTGCTGTGTCAAAGATTAATTGACCATATATTTATGGGTTCCTTGCCGTGTTTCCTATTCTATTCCAATGAACTTTGTGTCTATTTTTGTGCCAGTAGCATACTGTTTTGATCAATACAGCTTTTTAATGTAGCTTGAATTCTGGAATTGTGATGCCTACAGCTTTGCTTTTTCAAGATTGTTTTGGGTATTCGAGGTCTTTGGTATTTCCATACAGATTTGAGGATGGTTTGTTATAGTTCTATGAAAAACTCCTGGTGGTATTTTGATAGGAATTTCATTCAATGTGTAGGTTGTTTTAGGTAGTATAGACATTTTAATAATATTGGTTCCTCCAATACATGAGCATGGAATGTCTTTCCATTTGTCTGTGTCATTTCAATTTCTTTCATCAGGATTTTATAATTTTCAGAATAAAGGGCTTTTTCCTCTTTGATTCAGTTTATTCCTAGGTATCTTATGGATTTTGGTGCAATTGTAAATGAGATTACTTCCTTGATTTCTCTTTCTGATGCTTCATTATTGTATAGAAATGCAACAGATTTTGTGTGTTGCTTTTGTATCCTCTGACTTTTCTGAATTCATTTATCTCTTCTAGCATTTTTTTTATGGAGTTCTAGGGATTCTCTGTATACAGTATCATGTCATCTGCAAATAGCAAAAGTTTTACTTCTTCCTTATTAATTTGGGTGCCTTTCTTTTCCTTTCATTATGGGACTGCAATGGCTGACTTCCAGTACTATGTTAAATAACAGTGGTGAGAGTAGATATCATTATCCTGTTCCTGACCATAAAGGAAAAGCTCTGTTTTCTCTGTTGAGGATTATATTAGCTGTGGGTTTTTCACATATGGCATTTATGATGTTGAAGTATGTTCCCTCTAAACCTTCTTGTTGAGAGTTTGTATGTTTTACTTTGGCAAATGCTTTTCTTGCATCTATTATAAAAGGGTCATATGGTTCTTAACCTTTCTTTTATTAATGTGGTTTGAAACATTGATTATTGGTGAATGTTGAACTACCCTTGCAGTCCAGAAATAAATCCTACTTGTTTGTGGTGAATCATTCTTTTAATGTACTGTTGGATTGAGTTTCCTGGTATTTTATTGAGAATTTTTGCATCTATCTTCACCAGGAATTTTGGTCTGTAGTTCTCCTTTTTACTGGAGTCTTTATTTGGTTTTTATATCAGGATTATGTTGCCCATATAGAATGAATTTAGAAGTTTTCCTTCCTTTTTGAATTTTGGAACAGTTTTGAGAAGAATAGGTATTAACTCTTCTTTAAATCTTTGATATCATTTGGCCAGGAAGCCATTTGGCCCTGAATATTTGTTTCTTGGGAGATATTTTATTGCTTATTCACTTTCTTTGTTGATTATCAGTCTGTTCAAGTTTTCTACTTCTTATTGTTTTAGTTTTGGTAGTTTATAGGTTGCTAGGAATTTATCCATTTCTTTCAAGTTGTCTAGTTTGTTGGCATATATTTTTTCATAATCTCTTATAATTGTATTTCATTATTTAGGTTGCTGTTTCTTCTTTTTCAGTTGTGATTTTATTTGAGTCCTTTCTCTTTTAATTTTGATAATTCTAGCTAGAGGTTTATCAATTTTATTAATTTTTTCAAAGAACCAGCTCTTGGTTTCATTGATCTTTCTCAAATTGTTTATTAAGATGCTATATAATGTATTTCTGCTGCAATATTCCTTCTGCTGGCTTTACATTTCATTTGTTTTTTTTTTTCTAGCTGGTTTAGGTGTAAGGTTAGATTGTTTAATTGAGACTTTTCTTGCTTCTTGAGGTAGGCCTGTATTGCCATACAGTTCCCTTTTAGGACTAGTTTTGCTGCATCCCAAAGTGTTATAGACCATTGTCTTTACATTTTCATTTGTTTCCATGTACTTTGTTTTAATTTATTCTTTGATTTCCTAGTTGGCTGATTCATTGTATAGTAACATGCTGTTTAATCTCCATGTATTTGAGATCTTTCCATTTTTTCCTTGTGACTAATATCTGGTTACATTAGCATTGTGGTCAGAAAATGTAAATGGTATATTTTCAATTTTTTGTATTTATTGAGGGCTGATTTGTGACCTATTATGTGATCTACTCTGGAGAATGTCCCATGTGCACTTGAAAAGAATGTATATTCTTCTATTTTTGGATGGAATGTTCTAAATATATCTGTTGTATCCATCTGGTCCAGTGTGTCATTTAAAGATATTATTTATTTATTTGAGAGAGAGAGAGAGAGAGCATGAGTGTGGGGGGAGGGGCAAAGGGAGAGGGAGAAGAAGACTGCCCACTGAGCAGGGACCCCAATGTAGGGTTTGATCCTAGGACCCCAAGATCATGACCTGAGCTGAAGGCAGCTGCTTAACTGACTGAGCCACTCAGGTGCTCCTGTTTTTGTTTTTAGTTGACTCCACACCCAGCATGGAGCCCAATGCAGGGCTTGAAGTCACAACCCTGAGATCAAGACCTGAGTTGAATTCTCAACCAACTGAGCCACCCAGGTGCCCCAACACTTACAATTGCTATATGTCCTGGTTGAATTGTTCCCTTTATTATGATATAGTGGCCTTGTCTCTCATTGCACAGTCTCTTTCTTAAGTCTAGTTTGACTGATGTATGTGGCTATTCTTGATATCTTTGGACGTCTAATTGCATGATAAATTTTTCTCCATTCCCTCATTTTCAATGCACATATGTCTTTAGGTCTGAAATTTGTCCTTTGTAGGTAGCATATAGATGAGTCTTTTTAAAATCTATTCTGTCACCCTAGGTCTTTTGTTGGGGTTTTTTTACTCTACTTACCTTCAAAATAATTATTGATAGATATGTATTTAGTGCCATTTTATTATTTATTTTGTCATTGTTCCTGGAGATTTTTCTCCAATCATTTCCTTTCTTTGTCACTATTGGTTTCTCCTTTCCACTCAAAGAGTCTCCTTGAATATTACTTGCATGGCTGGTTTAGTTTTTGTCTGGGAAATTCTTTATCTCTCCTTCTATTGTAAGTGACAGCCTTGTTGAATAGAGTATTCTTAGCTGAAGATTTTCCCATTCAGCACTTTGAATAAATCATGCCACTCTTTTCTGGCTTGTCATGATTCTGTTGGGAAGTCTCTGGCTTGCCTTATGGGTCTTCCCTTGTATGTTAAAAATTTATTTTTTCTTGCTATTTTTGATTCTTTCTTAATTACTGTATTTTGCAAATTTAATTATAATATGTCTTGGTATTGGCCTGCTTTTGTTGATTTTCATGGAAATTCTCTGTGCTTCCTAGATTTGGATGTCTGTTTCCTTCCCCAGATTAGGGAAAGTTTTCAGCTATTATCTCTTAAAATAAATTGTCTGCCCTCACTTCTCTTTCTTCTTCTTCTGAGACTTCTATAATAAGAATTTCATTGCTTTTGATGGAGTCCCTAAGTTCCCTAAGTCTATTCTCATGTTGCATATTTCTACTTTCTTTTGTTCGGCTTCATTGCTTTCTATTACTTTGTCTTCTAGGATGTTAATTCATTCCTCTGTTTCTTCCAGCTTGCTGTTCCTTCCATAGAACATATTTTTCATTTTTGTATTGAGCCCTTTAACTTTGATATGTTATTCCTTATCTCTCTATTAAAAGTCTCACTCATGTCTTACACTCTCCTCAAGTCCAGTGTGTATACTTATGATTGTTGCTTTAACTGCTCTATTAGGCATGTTAATAATATCTGTTTCATTTATATCTCTGACCATAGCCTTATTTTGTTCTATCATTTGGAATGTATTCAACTGTCATCACATTTTGTCTAAGTCTCTGCCTTCTCTGTGTTAGAAAAGCCAATTATGTCTCCTGCTCTGGAAAGTAATGGCCTTATGAAGAAGAGATCATGTTTTTCCCAGTACCTGGTGCTTCAGGAAGTGTTTCCATTATGTGCTGTATATGCATTGCTGTTGACTTTTGCCTACTCTGCCTTTCATGCCTGTCATCTCTAGAGGTTCTCCTTGGCTGCTCTGGTAGTGCCTGATCTGAATGTGGTAAGTTTTAACTAGATGTGCTCCAGTCTGCTTATGAAATGAGACCTGATACTACTTCTACCAGCAATGACACCCTGTAGAACTCTCTGGTTGGGAGACATGGTGTGGGCAGAGGTTTGTACTGGTCCTCTGTGGGTGGTGCCCACCTCCATGGGACTGAGGTAAGCTTAACTGAGAATGGCAGTCCTGATAGATCTCAGTGGGATAAGCCTTGGTGTAAGGAAGTTAGGCAGCTAGTTTCCACACTGTGCTACTTCCTACAGGTAGCTCTGTGTTTATGCTAATGAGTTGGGGAGGGAAATGGTACCAGCCAGCAACTTTGTTTTCAGAGAAGCATCTCTGTGAATGCTGCCCTTCAGGGACAAGCTCCAAGAAGAGTGAACAATCTTCCCACTTTGTGCCACAGGCATTCTTCAGATGGCTGTTTCCCTGCTGTCTGCCCCTGAATTGTTTCCCGGCCTTGCCTTCAGAACCAGAGAAGTGCCCTCTAGGCTTTATCCCAGTGTAGCCTACTGACCTTTAAAATTCTAGGCTTTGACGTACCTGAATAGCTCAGTCAGTTAAGTGTCTGTCTTCAACTCAGGTCATGATTTCAGGGTCCTGGGATCCAGCTCCACATCAGGCTTCCTGCTCAAAGGGGAATCTGCTTCTCCCTCTCCCTCTGCCACTCCCCTGGTTCATTCTCTCTTTGTTTCATAAATAAATAAATAAATAAATAAATAAATAAATAAATAAATAAAATCTTTTTATAAACTCTAGGCTTTAAGCCCCACTGGTTGCAAGAACTCATCAAATTCAGCTCCACTCATTTTCCAAGCCAGTGGCATTGCGGAAACTTTCTCCTTGTGCACTTTCCTGAATGCTTATGCTTTTCTCTGTCACATGGCTCCTTCTACTTTGCAGCACCCATGATCAATTTCTCTCCAATGCCATGCATCAGCACTTACTATCTTCTTTGATGTGGCCTCTTTTCTTCCTTTGGTTGTGGAGTTTGTTCTGTCAGTTTTCAGGCCTATTTCTGGGGTATCTGGGATGATTTTGTAGCTATCTAGTTGTGTTCACGGGAGGAGAGGAGCCTAGGTCCTCCTACTCCACTGCCATCTTCTCTCTCCCTATGTGTAATTTAAAAAATTTCTATAGATCTCCTACAGAGCTTGGTCAATAAAGCGTTTTGCTTATTTTGGGTTCTGGAAAAATGTTAACTAATCAGCTGTAAGAAATATTCATGGTTTTTAAAAATAGATGAGGTTGCGATGACATTTAGGTTTGAACTTTGTGGTTTAGTATTTTTAAAATTTCATTTATTATTAAAAGTTTCATTGGTTAGTTTTAGTTAACATATTAACCAAAGTACAGGAAATTTAGAGTGGAATATTACACTGAGTGTGCACATAATTTTTTTTCTAGAAAAGTAATATTAAACATTTGTAGTTCTTTCATAGTTTACATGGATAAATATGTGATGTATGAAATGTTACATTTTGCACAGAGCTCATGTTTCATATATATTTGATGCCTTTGTGCTAGATTCCTGATGACTGAAAGCTACTGTGTATATCTATACTCTAGATGCTGTTCGATTACTACTTAACAAATAATTTTGTCTTTAACTAAGATTGTTTTGTGGACAGGGAAACAACTAGATACAAGAAAATCCAAAAGTATTGAGACATGGATTTGAGAGGGATTTAATTGTGTCAGTCATAATCACTCTCAATTTCACCTTGTAGATCTTTCCTTCCAATGAGTTACTACCTTTTTTTCTATCTTCGATAAAGAAGCTCTCATATATCTGAGCAGATTTAAAGCTCATAAGGTTTTAAATAAATAACTATGCTTTAAGTCCAGTGTGACAGAGAGGATTTAGCTCAGTCTTTGTGTGCATTGTTATGAGTTGGTCCTTCAGAGCTTTGATTAGTCAAACTCTTCTTTTGTTGATATTCATCCAGCAGGCACATTTTAATGACAATTGATTAGTTTTGGATTATGATGACCATTTGCTAAAGTAGGTAACCCTCATTCTTGATGAACTCCACAATTGTTCTAGGGAACTTCTTAGCAGCTTATTTTTATGTTGTACAGATCTAATAGCCTTTGAAATTAGGGAATCACCCACCATTTGTGACAAAAGTACAATTGGTGTACTCTAAAAATGCTTATCCTTCAAATTCTCAATCAATTGTACTAAACCCCCAAAACTGTGTGGAGATTCCTCAAAGAGTTGATATAGAACGGCCCTATGACCCAGCAATTGCACTGCTGGGGATTTACCCCAAAGATACAGATGCAGTGAAAAGGCAGAACACCTGCACCCCAATGTTTATAGCAGCAATGTACACAATAGCCAAACTGTGGAAGGAGCCTCGGTGTCCATCGAAAGACGAATGGATAAAGAAGATGTGGTCTATATACAATGGAATATTACTCAGCCATTAGAAATGACAAATACCCACCATTTGCTTCAACATGGATAGAACTAAAGGGTATTTTGCTGAGTGAAGTAAGTCAATCAGAGGACAAAAATTATATGGTTTCATTCATATGAGGAATATAAAAAATAGTAAAAGGGATTAAAGGGAAAAGAGAGAAAATGAGTGGGAAATATCAGAGAGGGTGACAGAACATGAGAGACTGCTAACTCTGGGAAATGAACAAGGGGTAGTGGAAGGGGAGGTGGGCGGTGGGATGGGGTGACTGGGTGATGGGCACTGAGGGGAGGACTTGATGGGAAGAGCACTGAGTGTTATACTATATGTTGGCAAATCAAACTCCAATAAAAATATACAAAAAACTAATAAAATAAAAAGATAAAACCTTACCAAAATCATAATGCCAAGTACAAATAGCTTGAATGGTGAATTTAATTAAACAGTTAAATAGAAACAACAATACAGTAGAACAAATGGCTTATTGTCTCACATTTAGATCTTTCATTCATTTTGAGTTTATCTTTGTGTAGGGTATAAGAGAATGGTCTAGTTTCATTCTTCTGCGCATGACTGTACAATTTTCCGAGCACCATTTATTAAACAGACTGTCCTTTTTCCAGTGGATAGTGTTTCCTGCATTGACGAATATTAGTTGACTATAGACTTGAGGGCCCATTTCTGGATTCTCTATTCTGTTCCATTGATCTATGTGTCTGTTTTTGTGCCAGTACCACACTGTCTTGATGAAAACCTTTGCAGTACAACTTGAAATTTGGCATTGTGATGCCCCCAGCTCTGGTTTTCTTTTTCAATATTCCCTTGGCTATTCAGGGTCTTTTCTGATTCCATGCAAGTCTTAAGATAATTTGTTCCAACTCTCTGAAATAAGTCCGTGGTATTTTGATAGGGATTGCATTAAATATGTAAATTGCCCTGGATAGCATAGAGATTTTCACAATATTAATTCTTGTAATCCATGAGCATGGAATACTTTTCCATCTCTTTGTGTCTTCCTCAATTTCTTTCAGAAGTGCTCTATAGTTTGTAGGGTATAGATCCTTTACCTCTTTGGTTAGGTTTATTCCTAGGTATCTTATGCTTTTGGGTGCAATTGTAAATGGGATTGACTCCTTAATTTCTCTTTCTTCAGTCTCATTGTTAGTGTATAGGAATGCCATTGATTTCTGGCCATTGATTTTGCATCCTGCCACACTGCCAAGTTGCTGTATGAGTTCTACCAATCTTGGGGTAGAGTCTTTTGGGTTTTCTATGGACAGTATCATGTCATCTGCAAAGAGGGAGAGTTTGACTTCTTCTTTGCCCATTTGAATGCCTTTTATTTCTTTTTGTTGGCTGATGGCTGAGGCTAGGACTTCTAGTACTATGTTGAATAGCAGTGGTGAGAGTGGACATCCCTTTCGTGTTCCTGATCTTAGGGGAAAGGCTCTCAGTGTTTCCCCACTGAGAATGATATTTGCTGTGGGCCTTTCATAGATGGCATTGAAGATGCTGAGGAACATTCCCTCTATCCCTACACTCTGAAGAGTTTTGATCAGGAATGGATGTTGTCTTTTATCAAATGCTTTCTCTGCATCTATTGAGAGGATCATATGGTTCTTGTTTTTTCTCTTGTTGACATGATCTATCACATTGATTGTTTTATGAGTGTGGAGCCAACCTTCCATCCCAGGGATAAATCCCACTTGGACATGGTGAATAATTTTCTTAATGTACTGTTGGATCTTATTGGCTAGTATCTTGTTGAGAATTTTTGCATCCATGTTCATGAGGGATATTAGTCTATAATTCTCCTTTTTGCTGGGGTCTTTGTCTGGTTGTGGAATTAATGTGGTGCTGGCCTCATAGAACGAGTTTGGAAGTACTCCATATCTTTCTATCTTTGTGAACAGCTTTAGTAGAATAGGTATAGTTTCTTCTTTAAACGTTTGATAGAATTCCCCTGGGAAGCCATCTGGCCATGGGTTTTTATGTCTTGGGGGGTGTTGATGACTGCTTCAATTTCCTCACTGTTTATTGGCCTTTTCAGGTTTTCTATTTCTTCCTGTTCCAGTTTTGGTAGTTTGTGGCTTCCATAAATAACTTCCTGGGAGATTCATTGGGATTATGTTGATTTTATAGGTCAAGTTGAGAAGAACAAACATTTAATATTATTGAATTTTAGATCTGTCAATGTGCAATATTTCTTCATTTATTTAAGCATATTTTGATTTCTACCATCAAAGTTTTCTCGTTTCTCTCCTATATTTCTTACACATTTACTGTTAGATTTTTATTTAAGTATTGTATTTTTTGGTGCTAATATAAATGAAGTTTTGTTTTTAATTTCAAATTTCAATTGTTCATTGCTAGTATGGAGGGGAGCAATTGATACTTGTATATTAACTTTGTGTTCTACAAAATTGCTGTAATCACTTATTAGTTCACTGTATTCTTTTATTCATTATTTGGGATTTTCTCCATAGACTGTCATATCATTTATGAGCAAAGAGTTTTATTTCTTCCTTCCTAATCTGTGTAACTTGCATATTCTTTTCCTACTGCTTTTGCTAGGACTTCCAGTATGATGTTGAAGAAGAGTGGTGATAGGGGACATTACCACCTTTTTCTTGATTTCAGCAGAAAAATATTTAGTTTCTTACAATTAATTATAATGTTGACTGTGGGATTTTTGTGGATGTTATTTATCAATTTGAGAAAGTCCTCTATTTCTTCCTACCTTGTTGAGAGTTCCTGTTATGAGCGTGTGAAATTTTGTCAAATGCTTTTTCTGCATTTATTTATATGATCTACAAATTTTCTTCATCGTTAAGATGTGATGGATTACATTAACTGATTTTCCTTCTTTGAGTCAAACTTGCATATCTCTCACTTGATGTTGATGTATATTTTTAATGCACTGTTGCACTCAATTTGCTAATATTTTGTTCAGAAATTTTACATCCATATTTATGAGAGATATTCATCTACCTCTCTTAATTTATTTTAATGTTTTTGTTTAGTTTTGGTATTAGTGCAATACTGTTCTCATTGAATGAATTAGAAAAATATATCTCTGCTTCTATTTTCTGTAAGAGATTGTAGAGAATTGCTGTAATTTCTTTTTTAAATGTTTCATAGAATTCACTGTGGAACCATCTGGGGCTGCTGCCTTTTGTTTTAGAAGGTTGTTAATTATCAGTTCAATGTTTTTAATCGATATGGGACTATTTAGATTATCTATTACTTCTTTTTTTAACTTTTTAAAAGATTTTATTTATTTATTCATGACAGAGAGAGAGAGAGAGAGAGGCAGACACACAGGTAGAGGGAGAAGCAGGCTCCATGCAGGAAGCCCAATGTGGGACTTGATCCCGGGACTCCAGGATCATGCCCTGGGCTGAAGGCAGGTGCTCAACCGCTGAGCCACCCAGGGATCCCTTATCTATTACTTCTTGTGTGACTTGTAGCAATTTGTGTCTTTCTAGGAGGTGTTCTATTTCACCTGTATTATCAAAGTTGTGAGTATAGTTATTTTTAATATTCCTTTATTTTTAATGTTCATAGGCCTAGTAGTGATGGCCTCTCTTTCATTTTGGATTAGTTATTCATGTCTTTTTTTCTTAGCCTGGTTAGATGTTTATACATTTTATTGACCTTTTCAACTAATCAGATTAGGTTCAATTTCATTAATTTTCTGTTTTTAATTTTATTGAATTCTGTTCTAAATTTTTATTAATTTTAATTCTTCTCCTTTCTTTGATTTTAATTTCATCTTCTTTTTCTACTTTCCAAAGGTAGAAGTTTGGATAATTCATTTTATCTCTTTCTTCTTTGTAATATATGCATGCATTGGTACATATTTCCCACTAAGCCTTCCTTACTACATTCATCATATTCTACAAATTTTGAAAAATTGTAGTTTCATTTGTATTTTGTTTAAAATAAAAAATTTAAATTTATCTTGAACTACTTTGATCCATGTGTGATGAAGAAGTTTGCAACATAAATTATATGTATTGGAGTTTTACAGGTATCTATCTGTTACCTGTTCAATTTCCTGTTCTATTTCATTGGGACCAGAGAACATACTTTATATGATTATTATTCTTTTAAATTTGTTAAGGCATGTTTTATGGCTCAGAATGTAGTTAGCTCTCAGAGAATGCTCAAAATAGTTTTAGAAGATATGGGGCATCTGGGTACCTTAGTCAGTTAAGTCTCTGATTCTCAATTTTGGCTCAAGTCCTCATCTCAGGGTCATGAGATCAAGCTCTGTGTTGAGGTCCATGATGGGCATGAAGCCTGCTTAAGATTCTCCCTCTCCCTTTGCCCTTCCCTCTGCTGGCATGCTCTCGTTCTCTAAAATAAATAAATACATCTTTTTTTAAAAAATGTGTATTCTGTTGTTGTTGGGTGAAGAATTTGTAAGTGCTAATTAGAACCAGTTGATGGTGCTATTCAGTTCTATTCTATCCTTGTTGATTTTCTGCTTGCTGAATTGATCTGTAAATTACTGATCAATGGATCTTGAAAACTCCAACTATAAAACTGGATTAGTCTGAAGTTTACTTTTAAAGTAAACTTTTGAAGTTCTACTAGTTTCTGCCTCACATATGTTTATGCTTTGTTTCAGGGCGCACTCTCCTTAAAGATTATTAACTATTCTTGCGGAATCGTCCCATTTATCATTATGTAATTCTCTTCTTTCTAAAATTTAAATTAATTTTATTTTATTGAAGTTCAATATGCCACCATATAGCATAACACCCAGTGCTCATCCTGTCAAATGCCCCCCTCAGTGCCCATCACCCAGTCACCCCATCCCCCTGCCTACCTCCCTTTCCACCATCCCTTGTTCATCTCCCAGGAGTCTCTCATGTTCTGTCACCTTCACTGATATTTCCCACTCATTTTCTCTCCTTTCCTCTTTATTCCCTTTCACTATTTTTTATATTTCCCAAATGAATGAGACCATATAATGTCTGTCCTTCTCTGATTGACTTATTTCACTCAGCATAATACCCTCCAGTTCCATCCACATTGAAGCAAATGGTGGGTATTTGTTGTTTCTAATGGCTGAGTAATGTTCCATTGTATACAAAGACCACATATTCTTTAACCATTCATTTTTTGATGGACAGACACCTAGGCTCTTTCCACAGGTTGGATATTGTGGACATTGCTGCTATAAACATTGGGGTGCAGGTGTCCTGGCGTTTCACTGCATCTATATCTTTGGGGTAAATCCCCAGCAGTGCAATTGCTGGGTCATAGTGTAGCTCTATTTTTACCTCTTTGCAGAAACTCCACACAGTTTTCCAGAGTGGCTGCATCAGTTCACATTCCCACCAACAGTGCAAGAGGGTTCCCCTTTCTCCACATGCTCTCCAACATTTGTGGTTTCCTGCCTTGTTAATTTTCCCATTCTCACTGGTGTGAGGTAGTATCTCATTGTGGTTTTCATTTGTATTTCCCTGATGGCAAGTGATGTGGAGCATTTTCTCATGTGCTTGTTGGCCATGTCTGTCTTCCTCTGTGAAATCTCTGTTCATGTCTTTTGCCCATTTCATGACTGGATTGTTTGTTTCTTTGCTGATTAGTTTCATAAGCTCTTTAGAGATCTTGGATACTAGCCAAAGGTCTGATATGTCATTTGCAAATGTCTTCTCCCATTCTGTAGGTTGCCTTTTAGTTTTGTTGACTGTTTCTTTGGCTGAGCAGAAGCTTTTGATCTTGATGAAACCCCAATAATTCATTTTTTCTTTTGTTTCCCTTGCCTTCATAGATGTATCTTGCAAGAAGTTTCTGTGGCCAAGTTCAAAAAGGGTGTTGCCTGTGTTCTCCTCTAGGATTTTGATGGATTCCTGTCTCACATTTAGATCTCTCATCCATTTTGAGTTTATCTTTGTGTACAGTGTAAGAGAATGGTCTAGTTTCATTCTTCTGCATGTGGCTGTCCAATTTTCCCAGCACCATTTATTGAAGAGACTGTCATTTTTCCAATGGATAGTCTTTCCTGTTTTGTCGAATATTAGTTGACCATAGAGTTGAAGGCCCATTTCTGGATTCTCTATTCTGTTCCATTGATCTAGGTGTCTGTTTTTGTGCCAGTACCACACTGTCTTGATGATCACACCTTTGGAGTACAACCTGAATTTTGGGATTGTGGTGCCCCCAGCTCTGGTTTTCTTTTTTAATATTCCCCTGGCTATTCGGGGTCTTTTCTGGTTACACAAAAATCTTAAGATGATTTGTTCCAACTCTCTGAAGAAAGTCCATGGTATTTTGATAGGGATTGCATTACATGTGTAAATTGCCCTGGGTAGCATTGATATTTTCACAATGTTAATTCTTCCAATCCATGAGTATGGAATATTTTTTCCACTTCTTAGTGTCTTCCTCAACTTCTTTCAGAAGTGTTCTATAGTTTTTAGGGTATAGATCCTTATTCTCTCTGGTTAGGTTTATTCCTAGGTATCTTATGCTTTGGGGTGCAATTATAAATGGGATTGACTCCTTCATTTCTCTTTCTTCAGTCTCATTGTTATTATATAGAAATGCCACTGATTTCTGGGCATTGATTTGGTATCCTGCCACACTGTCGAATTGCTGTATGAGTTCTAGCAATCTTGGGGTGGAGTCTTTTGGGTTTTCTCTGTACAGTATCATGTCATCTGCAAAGAGGGAGAGTTTGACTTCTTCTTCACCAATTAGAATGCCTTTTGTTTCTTTTTCCTGCCTGAAATATCCAGGGCACAATCCCAATCTTTTGGTCTCCGTTAAGACCTGATTTGTGGCCGGTTATGTGGTATATTCTGGAGAAAGTTCCATGTGCACTTGAGAAGAATGTTTATTCAGTTGTATTTGGATGTAAAGTTCTGTGAATATCTGTGAAATCCATCTTGCCCAGTGTATCATTTAAAGCTCTTGTTTCTTTGGAGATGTTGTGCTTCGAAGATCTCTCATTTAGAGAAGGCACCGTGTTGAAGTCTCCCAGTATAAATGTATTATTATCTAAGTATGTCTTAACTTTGATTATTAATTGTTTGATAAAATTGGCAGTTCCCACATTGGATGCAGGTTCTTCTCGTTTAGGACCCTGAATATATCCTGCCAGCCCTTTCTGGCCTGCCAGGTCTCTGTGGAGAGGTCTGCTGTTAACCTAATACTTCTCCCCATAAAGGTTAGGGATCTCTTGTCTCTTGTTGCTTTAAAGATCTTCTCTTTATCTTTGGAATTTGCAAGCATCACTATTATATGTTGAGTTGCTGAACGATTTTTATTGATTTTAGGAGAGGATCTCTCTATCTTCTGGATCTGAATGTCTGTTTCCCTCCCCAAGTTAGGGAAGTTCTCAGCTATGATTTGTTCAAGTACACTTTCTGGTCTTCTGTCCCTTTGGGTACCCTTGGGAACCCCAATTAAATGTATATGTTTCCTTCTGAGGCTGTCATTTGTTTCCCTTAACCTATCCTCATGGTCTTTTAATTGTTTTTCTCTTTTTTCCTCAGCTTCCTTCCTTGCCATCACCTTGTCTTCTATGTTACTCACTCATTCTTCTACCCCATTAACCCTCGTCATTAAGACCTCTAGTTTGGATTGCATCTCATTTAATTGATTTTTAATTTCGGCCTGATTAGATCTAAATTCTGCAGTCATGAAGTCTCTTGAATCTTTTAAGGTTTTTTTCCAGAGCCACCAGTAGCTTTATAATTGTGCTTTGAATAGGCTCTCTGAGATCAAATTGTAATCCAAACTCTGTAACTCTGTGGAAGAGAGTACTATTTCTGATTCTTTCTTTTGTGGTGAGTTCTTTCTAGTCATTTTGCTCAGTGCAGAGTGGCTAAAAACGAGTTGTGCTTTTTAGAAGCACAGACTCTTCTCTCTGTAGAGTTCCAGCTGTTCTCTCTTTAAATCTCAGACCAAATTTGTAGGTTTTCAGGATGATTTGAATATTATATAGGTAAGTTGGTGGGGACAGGTGCCTTGGGGACCCTACTCTTCTGCCATTTTGTGTCTTCTAATTCCCTTCTTCATAACTGATAATTTTCCTTTTGTGAAAGTCTGATTTGTCTGAAATAAATGAAATGACCCCAGCTTTCTTTTGACTGGTGTTAGCATGGTATGTCTTTTTCCATCCTTTTGAAATCTGTGTTTTCACATATGAAAGTGGTTTCTATTAATTAGCATATAATTAGATGTTGCTTTTTAAATCTATTTTGATGGACTCCTTTAAAAAAGATTTTATTTATTTTTCCATGAGAGACAGAGAAAGAGAGAGAGAGAGAGAGAGAGAGAGAGAGCCAGAGACATGGGCAGAAGTTGATGCAGGCTCCCCGCAGGGAGTCCGATGTGGAACTTGATCCTGGGACTACAGGATCTTACCCTGAGCGAAAGGCAAATGCTCAACTACTGAGCCAACCAGGCATCCTAATAGACTCTTTTAATTGTTTTATTTAGACCATGAATATTGAAAAGTGATTACCGATTTAGTTGGTTAATATCTATCATATTTGTACCTTTTTTTAATACATTGCTCCTATGTTTTGATTCCCATCTTTTGGCTCCCATTCATTTTCTGCAGCTCCTTTTTTTAAGCTGAGCATTGTATATGATTCCATTTTTTCCTTCTCTTTTACATTCCAATTATACTTCTTATTTTGCTATTTTTGTGGTTTCCCTAGAGTTTGTGATATTATGATTAATCTAAGTCTATTTTCAAATAATACTATATTCAATAACTTACAGTTAATTCAGTTACCTTATCATAGAGGATTTCCAATTCCTATCTCTTGCCTCATAATATTGCTTCCATTCAATTTGCTTAATCTTATAAGTGGCTAAATTCATTGTTGCTATTAGTACTTTGAAAATACTGTTAACTGCTAAATCAATTAAGAATAAAGAAAATATAAAATTCTGTTTCACCTTCATTTATTCCTTGTCTAATATTCTTTCTTTCTTTATGTAGATACAGATTTTGGAACCAACTTTTTTTTTCAATGGGTAGTATTCTACTAAAAGAATTCCCTCAGGGATGCCTGGGTGGCTCAGCAGTTGAGCGTCTGCCTTTCGCTCAGGGCATGGTGTCAGAATCTGGGATCAAAGCCCACATCAGGCTTCTTGTAGGGAGCCTACTTTTCCCTCTGCCTGTATTTCTGCCTCTCTCTCTGTGTCTCTCATGAATAAATAAATAAAATCTTTAAAAACATTCCCTCAATTTGTGTTTTTCTGAAAAAAAATCTTTATTTTTTATTTACTTTTGAAGAATAATGCCACTGGGTAAAGACATGTAGATTGGTGGATTTTTTTCTTTCCATACACAAATACTCTTCTCTTATTTCTTGCATGGTTTTTGAAGAAAGACTTATGTAAATCTTGACCTTGCTATTCTATAGGTATTTTACCCCCACCCCCATTTGTTTGTTTGTTTTTTATGATTTTCTCTTTGTTTTTGATTTTCTGTAATTTGACTTTGCTATGCTTCATTGAATATATATATCCATATATCTATATATCTATATATCTATATCTATATCTATCTATATCTATATCATCTATATCTATCATATCTATATTGTTTTCTGAGTTTCCTGAATCTCTAGCTTGGTGTCTGCAATAGTTTCATTATTACTTCAAAGATTTCTTCTTTTCCAGTCTTTCTTTGTTTTCTTTCTTCTTTTGATATCCTCATTACACATATGTTGCATCTTAAACATATTTGAAAAATTGTATTTTCCCACAGGTCTTAAATATATTTTCATTCTTTTTTTTCTCTTTGATTTTAAGTTTGCAAAGTTCATATTGACTTCTCTTTATACTTACTGGTTGTTTGTTCTTGTCCAGGCCATAGACGATCATGTCAAAGGCATTCATTTTTTTTTTTGCTACAGTTTTTAAGTAAAATTAGTAGCATTTCATTTTGCATATTTCTAAGGCTTCCATTTCTCTGCTTATATTATTTACCTTTCATTGCATGTTATGTACTTTTTATGTTAGTACCCTTAGCATATTAATCATAGTTATTTTTAATTATCAGTCTGATAATTCCAAAATCTTTGTCTTAATCTGAATCTTATTTTAATGCTTGCTCTTTGTCTATTTAAAAAAATAAAAAATTATTTGAGTATATTTGGCACACAATTTTATATTAGTTGGAGGTATACAATTTAGTGATTTGACAAGTTTATACATTGTGGTATGTTCACCACAAGCATAGCTACCATCTGTCCCATTATATCACTATTACAATACCAATGACTGTATGCCTTATGCTCTGACTTTATTCCTGTGACTTACTCATTACATAACTAGAAGCCTGTATCTCCTTCATGCTTTCACCCATTTTCCTCAACCTTACACCCTTCCCTTCCGTGAGCCATCAGTTTGTTTTCTGTGTTTATAGATCTAATTCTGCTTTTTTCTTTGTGTATTCCTTTTTACATTCCAATTATTAGTGGAATCATATGGTATTTGTCTTGCTCAGTCTGACTTACTTCATTTAGTATAACACCATCTAAGTCCCTCTATATTGTCTCAAAAGGCTCAGAATTTCATTCAACGATATGTTTAAGAGGTCATTCACCACAATCAGGTGGGATTTAGCCCTGAGATGCAAAAATGTTTCAATATTTGCAAATCAATATCATACACCACAGTGACAAAACTAAGAATATAAATCATACAACTATTTCAAAACATGCACAAAAAGCATTTGACAAGATTCAACATCCATTCAACAGAGTGAGGTTAGAAGGAACATACCTTAACATATTAAAGGCTATATATGAAAAACACAGCTAACATAATACTCAATGCTGAAAAACTGAGAACCTTCCCTCTACTATCAAGAACAAGACAAGAATGTACACTCTTCCCCCTTTTATTCAACATAGTACTAGAAGTCCTAACCACAGCAATCAGACAAGAAAAAGAAATGAAAGACATCTGAAGTGGTAAGGATGAAGTAAAACTGTCACTTCTTGGAGATGATAAGATAGTATACATAGAAATCCCAAAAGATTCCACCAAAAACTACTAGAAATAAAAAAAAACACACAGACACATTCAGTAAAGTGTCTAGATATAAAATTAATGCCCAGAAATCAGTAACATTTCAAAACACTAATAATGAAGTAAGAGAAAGAGAAATTAAAAAACATCCCCATTTACAATTTCACCAAAAGGAAAATATCTAGGAATAAACTTAACCAAAGAGATGAAAGACCTGTAGTCCATAAACTATGAAACATTAATGAACAAAATTGATGACACAAACAAAAGGGAATATATTCCACATTCCAGGATTAGGAGAATAAATATTGTTAAAATGTCCATATTACCCAAATCAATCTACAGATTCAGTGCAATTCCTATGAAATACCAATTCGTGCTTTTGACAGAACTCGAACAAATAATTGTAAAACTTCTGTGGAAGCACAAAAGACCCCAAATAGCCAAGACAATCTTGAAAAATAAAAACAAAATTGGAGGTTTCACAATTCCAGATTTCAAAATATACTACAAAGCTGTAGTAATCAAAACAGTATGGTCCTGGCACAAAAATAGATCATATGAAACAGAAGAGAGTCCATAGAAATAAATTCACAACTATATGGTCAATAAATCTATGGCAAAGGAGACAAGAATGTTCAGTGGGGAAAATACAGTCTCTTCAATAAACGGTGATGGGAAAACTGGACCGCTACATCTAAAAGAATGCAACTGGGCTACTTTCTAGTAGCATATACAAAAATAAACTCAAAATACATTAAAGTTCTAAATATGAGATGCGAAACCATAAAATTCATAAAATAGAATATAGGCAGTAATTTCTCTGAGGAACAGTTTTCTTTCTGTACCTGTTTCTGAAGGCAAAGGAAACAAAAGAAAAAAATATTGGAACTACACCAAAATAAAAAGCTTCTGCACTTTTTTTTTGGTCTTCTAGTGTACTTGTAGCTTTTTTTAAAAAAAGTGGACAAGATGTACTGGTTAAAGGAACTTAGGTAAATAAGCCTTTTAGTGTGAGGCTTTATATTTTTATCTGCTTGATGTTAGACTGTGCATTATGTTTGTTTGCTATTGCTGTAGGCAGGGGAAGATAAAATTGTCTCTATTTTCTTATTTTTCTCCTTGTGGATCTTGGGTATTTTTAGACACTCCTTTTTTTAAGATTGTATTTTTTGAGGGGAGGGGGTAGAGAACAAGGACACACAAGCATGGGAAACAGAAAGCAGAGGGAGAAGGAGAAGCAGATTTCCTCCTGAGCAGGGAGCCTGCTGCAGGGCGCAATCCTAGGACCCCAGGATTATGACCTGAGCTGAAGGCAGATGCTTAACTAACTGACCACCCAAGTACCCATAGACACTACTTCTTAAATATTTCTAGACATGGAATTTTTTTCAGGGTAACTAGAGGTGGTTATTTCCCTTTCCCAGGTCAGTTAGTTTCTGTTAAAAGCCCAGTCAGTTAAGCTCTGGTAATATAGTTTCCCTGAAGGCATTTTTTAATGAGAAGAATAGAGCACTCTGGATGTATTTCAGAATGGTACTTTCTCCTTTGCCCAAAAGTGCTACGGGATTTTTTTTTATGATTTTCACTATGGGAACCTGGTAGATTCCCTAGAGATAAAACCCAGGAAAGTGTAAGCCCCTTTAAGATTGGGTCTCCTTGAAGTTTAATTTTCAAGCTTGTCTACTCTGAGCCTTTGGTAATTTGTCAAGTACAGTTAAGTTTTCTACCATGGTTATTTTCTCTTGTGGTGGATCATTTCCTTAGGTTTCTGGTCTCAAAAGATGTGAGTCTGTGTATTCACCTTTCTTTCCAATTTCAAGGGCAAAGTTTTACCCTGGGACCTCAATTCTCTGATAGATCTAAGAAAAATTTGGATTTTCAGTTTGTTGAGTTTGGTTTTTCCTATTGTGAGTATGAGAGTGATAATTTCCAGAGAACTGTCATTGTGGTATTGAATTGCATTTCCCTGATGAATATTGTTAAACATGTTTTCATGTGTTTATTGGCTATATTTACATGTCATTAAAGAAATTTTTATTAAGATCCTTGTTAATTTTTTAAAAATTTTATTTATTTTTTCCAGAGAGAGAGAAACAGGGGAAGCAGAGGGATGGGGACAAGCAGACTCCATGCCAATCACAGAGTTTGACACAGGGATCAGTCCCATGACCCTGAGATAATGACCCAAGCCAAAACCAAGAGCCAGATGCTTGACTGACTGAGCCACCCAGGCACCCACCTTTGCTCATTTCTTTTAATTGGGCTATTTGTCTTTTAATTTATTGAATTGCAAGAGTTGTAGTTTTTAGAGTATACATTTTCTACTTCTTTCATTAAATTTATTCCTAAGTATTGTGTTTCTTTTGATACTATGGAAAATGAACTATTCTTTCAATCTCATGAGTTATTCTATGTGTTTATAGAAATACGATTATTTTATTATTTATTTTTAATTTAATTTAATAATTTTATTTTTATTTAAGATAGAGAGTCAGAAAGAGAGTTAGAGAGAGAATCTTAAGCAGACCACATGCCCAGCACATGAGGCCAATGCAGGGCTTGATGTCACAACCCTGAGATCATGACTTGAGCTGGAATCAAGAGTTGGATGCTGAACCAACTGAGCCACCCAGGAACCCCAGAAATGCAATCATTTTATGTATTTACAACCTTGTTAATCTACTTTATTTAATATATTTTAAATGAATTCCTTAAGAATTTCTAAATGCACAATCATGTAATCCACAAATAGAGGTAGTTTTATGTCTTTCTTTCCAATCTCATTGCTTTTTATTTTATTTACTTGACTAATTCCTATAGCTAGATTTTACAGTACATTTTTTGAACAGAAGTGGCAATAGCAATCATCCTTTTCTTTTTCATGATCTCACAGGGAAAGCATTTACTTTTTTACTATTAAAGTGTTCTGTAAGATTTCACATATGCCCTTTGTAAGGTTAAGTTCCCTGTATTTATAGTTGTGGAGTATTTTTTGCTAAGAAGGGGTGCTGTATCTTTTCAAGCTTTTTGTTTATATTGTTTTGGTCTATTATTTCATTGATATGGTATGTTATATTAACTGATTTTCTATTTATTTTAAAGGTGGTAGCTTTTCTTTTTAAAAGATTTGTATTTATTTATTTGACACAGAGAAAGAGAGAACATAAGCAATTGTGGGGGCCAGAGGGAGAGGGAAAAGTAGGCTCCCCACTGAGAAGGGAGCCCAATGTGTGACTTGATCCCAAAATCCTGGGATCATAATCTGAGTCAAAGGCAGACCAACTGAGCCACCCAGGCACCCCACATTAACTGATTTTCTATGGTATTTCTGAGATAAATTTTTAATTGGTCTTGGTGTATATTTTTATATGTTTCTGGATTTGATTTGCTAGTATTTTGTTAAGGATTTTTGCATCTATATGCATAAGATATATTATTTACATTTTCTTGTGGTGTCTTTGTTTGATTTTAGTATTTGAATAATACCTTTTTCACAGAATGAGCTGAGATATGTTCCCTCTTCTGTTTTTGGAAATAGTTTGTGTAGAATTGGTGTTAGTTCATCATTTAAATCTTGGCAGAATACTCCAGGGAAGCTATCAGGTTCTGTACTTTTCTTTTGGGGGTGTTTACTTCATGTTATGCTTTGCTCACCTACAAGTGTAGGTAACTACTGCCTATTGCCATACAATGCTATTACAATACTATTGAGAACATTTTTTCTGCTGTATTTTTTATTCTTGAAATTTATTCATTCCATAATTGTAAGCCTATATCTCCCAATCATCTTCACCCATTTTGCCCATTCCCTCCATTCTCTCTCTTCTGGCAACCATCCATTTGTATTCTGTATTTATAAGCCTGATCCTGCTTTGTGTTTGTTTATTCATTTGTTCTGTTTTTAGATTCCACACATAACTGAAATCATATGGTATTTATATTTCTCTGACTTACTTCACTTAGCATAATATCCTCCAGGTCTATCCATGCTGTCTCCAGTGGCAGGATCTCATCCTTTTTTATGACTGTAATATTTCATTCTGTATGTGTGTGTGTGTGTGTGTGTGCATGTGTACCACATCTTCTTTATCCTTTTGACTATTGATGGACACTTGTGTTGCTTCCATATCTTGACTATTGTAAATAATGTTGCAGTAAACATAGGGTGCATATGTCTTTTTGAGTTAATGTTTTCATTTTGGGGGTTGGATAAATAGCCAATAATAGAATTTGGGGATCATATGGTATTTTTATTTTTAATTTTTTGAGGAATCCTCACACTGATTTCCATAGCAACTGCACCAATCTACATTTTCACCAACAGTGTGTATGTTTTCCTTTTTCTCTACATCTTCACCAATATTTATTATTTCTAATCTTTTTTAATAGCAGCCATTCTGACAGGTATTTGATGATGTCTCACTATGGCTTTGAATTGCATTTCTGTGATGTTTAGTGATCTTGAGCATCATTTCATGTGTCAGTTGGCCATCTGTATGTCTTCCTTGGAAAAAAATGGCTATTCAGGCCCTCTGTCCATTTTCAAATTGGATTATTTGTTTTTTCATGTTGAATTGTGTAAGTTCTTTATGTATTTTTAATATTAAAACTTTATAAGATATATCATTTGCAAATATCTTCTCCCAGTCAATAAGTTGCTTTTTTGTTTTGTTGATGGTTCCCTTCTCTGTGCAAAAGTGTTTATTTTGATGTAGTCTCAATATTTTGAAGAAATTACTGCCTATATTGTCTTCTAAGAATGTTATGGTTTCAGGTCTCACATTTGGGTCTTTAATCCATGTTGAATTTATTTTTGTGTATGGTATAAGAAAATGGTCCAGTTTAATTCTTTTGCATGTAGCTGTCCAGTTTTCCTAGCACCATTTATTGAAAAGTCTGTCTTTTCCCCATTGCACATTTTTGTCTCCTTTATCATGAATTAATTGTCCATATAAGCATAGATTTATTTCTGGGTTTTATATTATATTCCATGATTTATGAGTCTTTTGATGTCAACACCATACTTTTTAAAAAAGATTTATTTATTTATTATTTATGAGAGAGAGAGAGAGAGAGAGAGAGAGGGAAAGAGAGAGAGAGAGGCACAGACACAGGAGGAGGAAGAAGCAGGCCCCATGCCAGTGCCTGATGTGGGACTCGATCCCAGGACTCCAGGATCATGCCCTGGGCCAAAGGCAGGCACCAAACTGCTGAGCCACCCAAGGATCCCGAATACCATACTTTTTTTTGATTATTACAGCTTTGTAGTATATCTTAAAACCTGAGATTGTTGTATCTCCAATTGTGTTCTTATTTTTCAAGATTATTTTGCTATTTGGGGTCCTTTGTGTTTCCATAAATATTTTATGGTTATCTGTTCTACTTCTGTTAAAAATTCTGTTGGTATTTTGATAGACATTGAATCGAATCTGTGGATTGCTTTGAGAAGTATGAACATTTTAATAATATTAATTGCATCATTTTACAGTATTATCAGCAATGTATACAGATTCTAATTTCTTGACATCCTTGCCAACACTTACTTATTGCATTTTTATCTTCATGTGGTCATTCTTGTGGGTGTGGTGGTATTTTATTGTGGATTTGGTTAACTTTTCACTAGTGACTAATGACATTGAGCATATTTAATATGCTTAATGGCTGTTTGCATATCTTTTTTTTGGGGGGGGGAATGTCTATCCAGCTCCTTTTCCTTTATTTATTTAATTATTTGGTTTTTAATTGTAAGAGTTTACATATTCTGGGTACTAGACTCACATCAACTTTATGAGTTGTAAATATTTTCTCCTGTTATAAATCATCTTTTCCTTCCCTTGATAGTGTTGTTTGATGCTCAAAAATGTTTAATATAATTACTTCAAATTTATCTATTTTCCCTTTCATTGCTATGCTTTCAACGTATCCATGAAGCCATTGCCAAAATCAAGGTCACCAAGGCTTACCCTTATAATTTCTTCTAAAAATTTTATATTTAGCTTCTATTTTCTCAACCTCATTAGTTAGATAAAATCTTGTTTCTCCATTCAATAGTCTTGTTACTCTTATCAAAATCAATTGACAACAGCTGTTTGGGTTATTTCTAGATTTCAATTTTATTCCATTGATGTAAATATCTATCCTTATTGAGGTACCAAGATATGATTACTACAGCATTGTAGTAACCTTTGAAATTGAAAATTTTGAGATCTTCATCTTTGTTATTCTTTTCCAAGATAATTTTCCTATTTGGGGCCATTTGCAAATACATATGAATTTTAGAATTGTATTTTTCATTTCCGCAAAAAAGGTTCTGACATATTGATAGGGGTTGCATTGAATTCATTGGAGGGTATTGCCATTTTAACAATATTAAATCTTGAATCCATGAACACAGGATATATTTCCATCTTCATATTTAACATACTCACTTACAACTATAAATTTCCATTTAATTACTTCTTTAGTTGTATTCAGAAAGTTTGTTGTGTTATGCGTTCATTTTCACTCACCCCAAACTAATTTCCACTGTGATGTTGTCTTTTACTCATTGGTAATTTATGAGCATAATTCATTCATTAATTAATTAATTTTATTAATATTTATACATTTATTGATTTTTCTATTTCATTAATTTCTAAATTATATTGTGGCCAGAAAATGCACTAAAACATGGTCTTAGGGAGCCATAGGTTTCTGATCTAATTTTTCAGCTAAACTTAATATATTGTGATAGGCAGATTCATAGCAGCCTTATCTCTCTTCTTTTAGGCTCCTAGGAGTTCAAATATGATGGGACCTTATTTTAGAGGAAAAAAAGGAATAATTAAAGAGGGAAATAACTGATGCCAATCAGTATAATAAGCCGCTCCGACTTTAATACAATGTATTTCTCCTCATCTAAAATTGAAATGTTCATGGTGAATTCCAGAGTGAGAGTTGGGCTTCAACTAGTGCTCACAGCAGGGAATCAATGGACAAATGCATTCTTTAATTGAATTTGTGGTAGCTGTAAGCAACACATAGAAAATACTAAAGTAATACTAAACAAAGAATAACAACAATATGAAGTTACCACTTATTATGTACTAAGTATGTCCAACGTTTTTATTTAGTTACAAGCATTTTTTATTTTGATATAATTGATATATAACATTGTGTAAGTATAAAATGTACAATGTATTGATTTGTTACACTTATCTATTACAATATGATACCACCACAGTGTTAACTAACACTGCCATCACATCTCATTATTACTTTTTTTGTAGTAAGAACCTATAAGATCTAGTCTCTTAGCATCTTTCTTTTTTTTTTGATTCTTTTTTTTTATAAATTAATTTTTATTGGTGTTCAATTTACCAACATACAGAATAACACCCAATGCTCATCCCGTCAAGTGTACCCCTCAGTGCCCGTCACCCATTCACCCCCACCCCCCGCCCTCCTCCCCCTCCACCACCCCTAGTTCATTTCCCAGAGTTAGAAGTCTTTATGTTCTGTCTCCCTTTCTGATATTTCTCACACATTTCTTCTCCCTTCCCTTATATTCCCTTTCACTATTATTCATATTCCCCAAATGAATGAGAACATACACTGTTTGTCCTTTTCCGGTTACTGTGGCCAAGTTCGAAAAGGGTGTTGCCTGAGTTCTCCTCTGTGATTTTGATGGAATCTTGTCTCACATTTAGATCTTTCATCTATTTTGATTTTATCTTTGTGTATGGTGCAAGAGAGTGGTCCAGTTTCATTCTTCTGCATGTGGATGTCCAATTTTCCCAGCACCATTTATTGAAGAGAGTGTCTTTCTTCCAGTGGATCATCTTTCCTCCTTTATCGTATATTAGTTGACCATAAAGTTCAGGGTCCACTTCTGGGTTCTCTGTTCTGTTCCATTGATCTATGTGTCTGTTTTTGTGCCAGTACCACACTGTCTTGATGAACACAGCTTTGTAGTACAACCTGAAATCTGGCATTGTGATGCCCCCAGATATGGTTTTCTTTTTTAAAATTCCCCTGGCTGTTTGGGGTCTTTTCTGATTCCACACAACTCTTAAAATAATTTGTTCTAAGTCTCTGAAGAAAGTCCATGGTATTTTGATAGGGATTGCATTATACGTGTAAATTGCCCTGGGTAACATTGACATTTTCACAATATTAATTCTGCCAATCCATGAGCATGGAATATTTTTCCATCTCTTTGTGTCTTCCTCAATTTCTTTCAGAAGTGTTCTATAGTTTTTAGGGTATATTTTGAGAACCATTTGAATGGTAAATGGTTCTCCAACCTTTTATTTTCAGGTTGTAGGTGTCCTTCTGTCTAAAATGAGTCTCTTGTAGACAGCAAATAGATGGGTCCTGCTTTTTTATCCAGTCTGAAACCCTGCGCCTTTTGATGGGGTCATTAAGCCCATTCACGTTCAGAGTTACTATTGACAGATATGAGTTTAGTGTCATCATGATATCTATTTAGTCCTTGTTTTTGTGGATTGTTCCACTGAACTTCTTCTTAAAGGGGAGTTTTAAGAGTCCCCCTTAAAATTTCTTGCAGAGCATCTTTCAAGTGTATAATACAGTATTTTAAACTTTAATTTCAGTGTTGTGCAGCATTTACTCATCTATCTCCTGTGTTAATCCATTTAATTCTCACCAAATTTGATAAGAGTATTTTCAATACTTCCATTTTGCAGATCAGGAAACAGAGGTGCAGTGTGGTTCGGCTTTGCTCATAGCCCCAAAGCTAGTAAGTGCCAGAGGTATATTTCAATCCGATGTCTGGTTAAGTCCAAAGGCTGTTTCAGTCACATTCTTCCTCCTCTTTAATATTGTTTTGAAGCAGAGATTTTATTCTATCAAACCTTTCAAATAAAAGTTGTTTTTATATGAGGTTGCACTGATAAACTCATGATCAGTTTCCTAGTCCTAACACCTTTTATTTCATATTGGCTTTCAAATCTTCTGGTGTCTTAGAATGACCATTATTTGACAGGAAACCACTTGTATATAGAAATAATTGTTAAAAAATAATTGCTGTGCTAATAAAAATTAATGGAAGTTCAAGCAGTAATTTTTGTCATGTTTTTCTTAGGCATACTAGTTTATGAAAAAAACTGTACAAAATTTGTAGGTTATTCCTTTATAATAAAGACAATAAAGACATTGGAGAGATGTACTGGTGACCTAATTTCTAACTTAGAAGTAGTTAATTTTCCTGGCTAAATATGATCTGTCCTAACTCCGTATACCCATAATTGTGATAAAATAAAGTATTAGGTTTTCATTTGTGTATAATATTATCCTTGATGCTATAGAAATGAAATTAGAGTAGTCATAGTGCATGACCTTGCAGAGATTGTAATCTATCTGCATCTTGATGTAATGAAGGTAAGCAGATATAAAAAATAATTATAATGATGATAATAAGAATAATATGTATTTAAATGAAGAAGTCCCTGAATTTTTCAAAGTCTATAAATGAACACTGCCACCATGTCTGTACATGCATACATACTAGATTATGTTACGAGGAGGGATCCCCTCAGCCATAACTTTCCCCCATGAGGTATTAGAGAACAGGTAGCCCTCAGCAATCTTTGCCACTGAAGACTGCAGCTGCTCTCACTGCCACCACAGACAACCACAGATTTGTCTGTCAAAGAACTTCACAGTCTTTGCCAATGGTGATCTCAGCTGATGGAATTGCACAAAGACAACACTGCTGTGCCCTCCCCATTCCTAGATCTGGAGCTGCCATTGTGCTTTCCTAGAGCCAGAGCTGCCACAATCCATTTAGTCAATGTCTTTGCACCCACCTGCCTGTGAAGGTCTTTCCCTATTGAAGTGAGTCTATAGAGTCTGAAAGAGGTGCCTACTGCTTCAAATGTGCAGACAGCAATGCAAAGTCATATGGAATATGAAAAATCAATAAAACACCACTGAAAAGGAACAAAATAGTGTTTTTTTGTTTACTAAAATAGCCCTAAAGAAATGGATATGTGTGGTTAATTGCCTGACAAATAATTCAAATAGTAGTTGTATAATAATTTCTTTAAGAAAGCTGAGTGAATTATAAGAGAACACAAGTAAGTAATAAAGAAATCAGGAAAACAATACATAAACAAAATGAGAATTTCAACAAAGAGATAGAAATCAATAAGGGAATCTGGCAGAAATTCTGCAGTTGAAAAATACAATGAAAGAAACAGGAAATACAGTATAAACATCAATATCAGGCATGATCAATCAGAAGAAAGAAACTGAACTTGAAGATAGGTCATTTGAAATGTTCTAGTCAGAGGAGAAAAGGAAAAAAAATAAAGGGGAAAATAAAACTACAGGATTTATAGAATACCAGGATGTATTGTTTCTCTCATGCTAATATATGCTTTATGGGGGTTCCAGGAGGAGAAAATAGAGAAAAAAGGGGAGATAAAACTTTTTTAAAGAAATAATTATTGAAAAGTTTCTAAAACTGGGGAGGGAAATTCACATCCATGTTAATGAAGCTCAAAAATATGATCAATCCCAAATGACCACACTGAGATACATTATAATCAAATTGTCAGAGATCAAGGGCAGAGAGAGAGAGTTCAAAAGTATCAAAGGAAAAATAAATTTGCTACATATGAAGGAACCACCATAAGACTGTAAGTATTTCTGAGCAGAAACTTTGCAGGTGAAGATGGCAGAAGAGTATGATCCCCAAGTCACCTGTCCCCACCAACTTACTTGATAACTTTCAAATCATCGGCCATCATATGGATTCGGCCTGAGATTTAAAGAGAGAACAGCTGGAATGCTACAGAGAGAAGAGGTTGCGCTTCTATCAAGGTAGGAAGACAGAAAAAAAAATAAAGAAATAAAAAAGCATCCAAGGGGGAGGGGGCCCCGCCAAGGAGCTGGGCTAAGGTCTGGTGGCGAGAGCCCCCAGGACAGGAAAGCCCAGTCCCAGAGAAGCAGAAACTTTGCCAGTCTTCCTGGATGGAAAGGCACTCACAGGGAACTCTGGCAGGATCCCAGGAGGGGCAGTGGAGCCCCCAGGTTCCCGGGGTCACTACAGAGGAAGTGCACCCAAGGGGAGAACACGCCACTCACCATGGGCCGAGCTCCTTAAAGGGCTGGGGCGCACGCCCAGCGGGGCCCCAGGAGCAGCTCAGGTGGCAGCTCAGGCGGTGGCTCTGCCCGGAGGGGGCTGGGCACCTCGGGTGCGCAATTCCAGTGGTGCAGGCCCCAGAGCACAGGGCGCCTGGGGACACAGCCCAGGATCCTGCATCACCCCGGGACAGGGGGAGGCCGGGAGGACACAGGGCAGCAAGGACGCTCCTGCTGACAGGTGGCTCCAAGCTGTGCAGATCGGCACACCCCCCCCCCCGCCTGCTCCTGGAGCATCCAGGCCCCTGCGGACTGGGAAAATGCAGTAGTTACTGCGGGAGCTGACTCCAGAGCTGGAGAGCTGGCCGCTGCCACTGTTGTTGTTCCTCCTGGTGTCACCTTGTACCTGGAACTGAGCAGGGCCACCAGGGAGCAGGGGCCTCACAGGATGAACAGCTCCCACTTCTGCATGTGGATGTTCAATTTTCCCAGCACCATTTATTGAAGAGACTGTCTTTTTTCCAGTGGATAGTCTTTCCTGCTTTGTTGAATATTAGTTGACCATAAAGTTGAGGGTCCACTTCTGGATTCTCTATTCTTTTCCATTGATCTATGTGTCTATTTTTGTGCCAGTACCACACTGTATTGATGACCACAGTTTTGTAGTACAACCTCAAATCTGGCATTGTCATGCCCCCAGCTCTGGTTTTCTTTTTTAATATTCCCTTGGCTATTTGGGGTCTTTTCTTATTCCACACAAATCCTATGATTATTTGTTCCAATTCTGTGAATTACGTCCATGGTATTTTGATAGGGATTGCATTAAATGTGTACATTGCCCTGGGTAACATTGACATTTTCACAATATTAATTCTTCGAATCCATGAGCATGGAATATTTTTTCCATCTCTTTGTGTCTTCCTCAATATCTTTCAGAAGTGTTCTGTAGTTTTTAGGGTATAGAAGATGCTCCGCATCACTTGCCATCAGGGAAATACAAATAAAAATCACAATGAGATACCATCTCATACCAGTGAGACTAGTGAAAATTAACAAGACAGGAAACAACAAATTTTGGAGAGGATGTGGAGAAAGGGGGACCCTCTTGCACTATTGATGGGACTGTGAACTGGTGCAGCCACTCTGGAAAACTGTGTGGAGGTTCCTCAAATAGTTAAAAATAGAACTGCCCTACCACCCAGCAATTGCACTACTGGGGATTTACCCCAAAGATACAGATGCAGTGAAATGGCAGGACACCTGCACCCCAATGTTTATAGCAAAAATATCCACAATAGCTAAACTGTGGAAGGAGCCTTGGTGTCCATTGGAAGATGAATGGATAAAGAAGATGTGGTCTATGTATACAATGGAATATTACTCAGCCATTAGAAATGATGAACACCCACCATTTGCTTTAATGTAGAAGGAACTGGAGGGTAGTATGCTGAGGAAGTAAGTCAATCATAGAAGGACAAACATATGGCTTTATTCATTTGGGGAATATAAAAAATAGTGAATGGGATTATAGGAGAAAGGAGAGAAAATGAGTGGGAAATATCAGAGGGGGTAACAAAACACGAGAGAATTCTTACTCAGGGAAATGAACAAGGGATAGTGGAAGGAGAGGTGGGCAGGGGGATGGGTGACTGGGTGATGGGCACTGAGGGGGGTACTTGATGGGATGAGCACTGAGTGCTGTATGTTGGCAAACCAAACTCCAATAAAAATGTACAAAAAATATCTAGTCAAGTGGCATTTACTCCAGGTACGCAAGAGTTGTTCAATACTAACAAATCAACCATTGTGGTACATCATATTAATTACAACAAAAAAGGATAAGACCCATATGACTGTTTCAATAGATGCACAAAAGGCACATGGCAAACTACAATATCCATTCATGATAATAACCCTCAAGAAAGTCAGTTTAAAGGGAACATACCTCAACATAATAAAGGCCATATATGAAAACCCATAGCTAACACCTTACTCAATTGTGAAAAACAGAGCTTTTCTTCTAAGATCAGGAGCAACACAAGGTTATCCACTCTCCATTTTTATTCAGTGTATTATTGGAAGTCCTTGCCACAGAAATCAAATACAAAAAAGAGATAATAAGCAACCAAATTTGTAAGGAATAAATAAAACTTTCACTATTTGCAAAAGACATGATACCATATATAGAAAACTCTAAAGATTCCACTTAAAGAAAACTGCTAGAACTTACAGTTTAATTCAGTAAAGTGGTAGTACACAGTAATAAACAGAAATCTGTGCATTTCTATACATTAATAATAATGTAGCGGAAAGAAATGAAGAAATAATCCCATATAAAATTGCACCGAAAATAATAAAATATCTGTGGATAAACTTAACCTCCTTAGGTGAAAGATCTATACTCTGGTATGTTGACAAATTGAATTTAAATTCAAAAATGAAATATCTGTACTCCAAAAGCTAGAAAACATTGATGAAAGATATTGAAGATGACACAAGTAAATGGAAAGTTATTCCATGTTCATGGATAGGAAGAATCAATACTGTCCATTAAAATGTCCATACTACCCAAGGCAATCTATACATTTAATGCAAACCCTATCAAAATGCCAATAGCATTTTTGACAGAAGTAGAACGTATAGAGTTCTGTGAAAAATGGTGGAGGAGGAGGAACCTAAGCTTAATATTGTCCCTTGAATACAACTAGATAACACCCACATCAGTATAAATAACCCAGAGAACAACATGAGGACTGGCCGAACAAGCTCCACAACCAAATGTAGAGAAGAGACCACATCAAAGAGGATAGAAAGACCACATCAAAGAGGATCAAAGAGACCACAGTGGGGAGCTAAATGAACTTGTGGGTTATTTCTGGGAGGTAGCCATGGATTCAGAGAGGGGAGAAAAATTTTCCTCCCTGTGTGAGGAAGATTCCCATAGTATTGGCTCTGACAACCAGAGGGGCCAAATTTCATGAGTTCTTACAACAGCAGGAATTAAAGCCTGGGATGTTAAAAATCAGCAGGCTTGGCTCTGGGAGAGCCAGAGAAAACTGAATTCCTGCCTCTAAAGGAGCACAAAAAACTTTGTGAAATACAGCATAGAAATAACAATTTGAAAAATACCTGGAATATATGGAAGTGTTAGTTGCTAATAACAGAGCATGTCCCAGAGTGACAGTTTTCATTAGGAGACTCCTCCAGGAATGAAGGAGTTGGCAGGCTCCACTCCCTTCCCCACCTCCCAGCATATACACCCTAGCATAAGCATTCACATTGTAATTTAGTTACACAGTACCCCACCCCCTCTAGGTGGGCCTGGCTCAGTGCCTGTGTTATGGGCCCCCTCACCTGTGAGACCCATGAAAACATTGCCATGCCACATCTCTCAATTGCACAGTTTGTCGGGCTTCAACCTCACGCCAGTGGTCAGTCACCTTCTGCTGCTGATGCGACAACTTGCTAAAATTGTGAGCCCCATTCATGTACTTTGTGAATCAGACCCCAGCTAATCCTGGTCTTGACAGTGGTGGCATGATCCCCATAGAACAGGACTGGTGCAGAAAACTTGCAGGCGTTGTATGACCCACCCACATTCAATTTGCAGATCATCCTTCAGCTATTCTAGGGTCAGCAGCAGATGCAGATCCTCTGTGGAAGAGGACAGATGCACAAAATGCATAGACACTATGTGCCCTGCCTGAGTGGCCCCAGCTGGCCCTAGTCTACATGTACAACATCTGTGAGTCCCCTGTGGAAGAGGACCAGTGCACAAAACTAGCTGGCACAGTGACCTCCATCTGTGTGCACTTTGCAAAGCAGACCAGGCTGGCCCTGGTATCCAAAGCAGAGACACACCCTCTCTGACAAAAGACTAGCACCATCTTGTTAAAAGTGTAAATCACACCCACTACTTTCAAGAACAGGAGATATAGCTGACTTTCCTAACATACAGAAACAGACACAGAGAGATAGACAAAATGAAAAGACAGAGGAATATTTTCCAAATGAAAAAACAGAACAAAACCACAGCAAGATACCTAAGTGAGATATAGATAAGTAATATGTCTGATAGAGAATTTAAAATAATGATTATAAGAGAGGGGGAGAGAGATGATGGTAGAGCAGTAGGAAGAACCTAGGCTTATCTTGTCCCATGAACACAGTAACTATCAAACCATTATAAATACCCCAGAAAGTAGTTTAAAGACTGACAGAACAAATTCCATTCTAAAGGGAGAGCAGAAGACACATTGAAGAAAGTAGGAAATATGGAGACATGGTTTAGGGAAGAAACAGTATGTGCTGAGGAGGAGTGGGAGCCTTGGTCACAGAGAGGGGTGAGAGACAGAGGAGCACACAGGGGAACACACAAGAAGAACATTTTCCCAAAGCCATTGGCTGGGAAAAGAAGAAGGGCTTATTTTTGTGAGTTCTTGCAGCCACAAGGGCTTAAAGACTAGAGTTTTAAATGTCAGAGGGCATGGATGGGATATAGCCCTGAGGGCACTACTATATTTCTAGAGAGATAAAGAACCTGTGGCCAGAAGCCATGGAAACAGTTATCTGAAGTATGCCTGGGACACATAGTGGGGACACTATTCCCTCTGTTGGAATGCAACCCTGAGAGGAAGCATCCCAGATGTCTCTCTAAGGACAAAGGGAGATGGCCATTATCATTTTCCTGCCTTCCCCCTCAACATAAAGTGGGAGCCACCTGACAGAAACAATGTAGCACCCTCAGTGACTGCCTAATTTGACTAAACCAAGTACCACACCCCTTTGCTCTGGGTAGACTGACTTTCTTAGTCAAGACTGCTTCATTCCCAGTGTGTGGGACCTATCACCAAAAGACCAGCAGAAACTCCTGCCTACACCACGTATCCTGACCAGAGAGTTCTACAGGGCTTCAGTTCTAGTGAAAGTAATATCAGTTCTTATTCCACAAGCAGACAAGAGTACACTTAATTAAAACTCTCCATATTCTAGTCAAAGACCAAACATTGCTCACTGCAGTCAATGAGAAACTCTGCAAACAACTGACCTGAAGGATAGAGCAGCCTGAACACAACAGCAGTATGCATGCAAAACATAACTAAGACAATCCCTGAAGCACCTGCCTCTGGAAACTATATGACCTTTTTTTCATAAAGACATTACTCTCACAAGAAGGACATATAATGGGATTTTCTGACACAAAGAACACAAGACACAATGCCAAGATGGAGAAATTCATTCCAAATGAAACAAGAGATCTAAATGAAATAGATATAAGTAACATGCCCGATGGAGAATTTAAAGCAACAATCATAAGGATGGATACTCACTGGGATTGAGAAAAGAATGGAGACTTCAGGGAGGTCCTTATGACAGAGATAAAAGAGTTAAAAATAAATATTTAGAAATGATAAATGTGATAACTGAGTTTGGAAACAGGCTTAGTGCAAAGGACACAAGGCTGGTAGAATTAGAGGAATGAATAGTGATATGGAAGTTAATAAAACTGAACAATAGAGAAAGAGAAATATAGAACACAAGAATAGCCTTAGGGAACTCAGTGACTCCATCAAACATAACAACATTCGTATTATAGGAGTCCTAGAGGAAGAAGAGAGAGATGAGGGGACATAAAACATAAAACATATCTGAGGAAATAATAGCTGAAAACTTCCCTAATCTGGGGTAGGAAACAGACATACAAATCCAGGTGGCAAAGAGAACTCCCATCAAAATTTAAAAAAGCAAACTCATATCAAGACATATGGAAATTACATTTGCAAAATATACTTATAAGAAAGTATCTTAAAATCAGTAAGACAAAGAAATCCTTAACTTACAAGGGAAGACGCATAAGGCTATCTGGGGATTTCTCAACAGAAACTTGGCAAGCCAGATGGGAGTGGCATAATATATTCAAAGTGCTGAATGGAAAAATCTGCAGCCAAGAATATCCTGTTCAAAAAAGCTATTATTCAGAATAAAAAGGAGAGATCAAGAATTTTCCAGACACACAAACACTAAAGGAGTTTGTCATCACTAAACCAGGCTTGTAGGAGATATTAAAGGGTCTCTTTGAGTGGAAAGTAGAGACCAAAAGTGACAAAGGCAAAAAAGGAACAGAGAAAATCTCCAGAAACAATTATAAAACAAGTAATAAAATGTCATTAAATACATATCTATCAATAATTATTTTAAATATTGGGCCTCTGGGTGGTTCATTCATTTAAGCATCCAGCTCTTGATTTTGGCTCAGGTCATGATCTCAGGGTCATGGGATTGAGCCCTGTGTTGGGCTCTGTGCTGAGTTTGGAGTCTGCTTAAGATTCTCACTCTTCCTCTCCCTCTGCTGCTCCCCAACTCGCAATCTCTCTCTGAAAAAAATAATTACTTTGAACGTTAATAGACTTAATGTTTCAATTAAAAGACATAGAGTATTAGAATGGATAAATAAAAAACAAGAACCATCTATATGCTACCTATAAAATATTCATTTTAGGTCTAAAGACACTTGCAAATAGCAAGTGAAGGGGTGGAGAAACATCATGCAAATGAGCATCAAAAGAAAGCTACAGTAGCCATATTTGTATCAGAAAAAAATAGACTTTAAACCAAAGACTGTAAAAAGAGGTGAAGAAGGGTACTATATCATAATAAAGGGCATTATCCAACAAGAAATTTTAACAGTTGTAAATATTTATGCACTCAACATGGGAGTAGCCAAATATATAAATCAATTAGTAACAAATATAAAATAACTCACTGATAATAATATAATAATAGGAGAGAGCATTAAGGCACACTTACTTCAATAGATCACCTAAAGAGAAAATCAACAAGGAAATGATGGCTTTTAATGAAACACTGAACAATATGGACTTCACAGATATATTTAGAACATTCCATCCTAAAATAGCAGAATACACATTCTTTTCCAGTGCACATGGGACATTGTCCAGAATAGATTACATACTAGATCACAAATCAGGCCACAATAAGTACAAAAAGATTAAGATCACACCATGCATATTTTTGGTCCACAAAGCTACGTAACTTGAGGCCAACCACAAGAAAAACTGGAAATACCACAATACATGGAAGTTAAATAACATGCTATTAAACAATGAATGTGCCAAACAGGAAATGAGAGATGAAATTTTAAAAAAATAGAAACAAATGAAAATGGAGCAAAACATTTGGGATGCAGCAAAAGCAGTCATAAGAGGGACATATAGAGGGACACCTGGGTGGCTCAGCAGTTGAGCATTTGCCTTCAGCTCAGGTGTGATCCCAGAGTCCTGGGATCGAGTCCCACATCGAGTTCCCTGCATGGAGCCTGCTCCTCCTTCTGCCTATGTCTATACCTCTCTCTCTCTGTGAGTCTCTCATGAGTAAATAAATAAGATCTTAAAAAAAGAGGGACGTATATAGCAATATAGGTATATGTTAAAAATGAAGAAAAATCTCAAACATCCTAACTTGTACCTAAAGGAGCTAGAAAAAAAAGAAGCCTAAAGCTATAAGAAGGAGGAAATTATTTTTTAAATGGAGCATAAGTAAATGCTCTAGAAACAAACAAAAAAGCACTGAAAGGAGGAGCTGGTTACTTGAAAAAAAATAATGAAATTGATAAATCCCTAGCCAGACTTGTAAGAAAGAATAAAGGATCCAAATACACAAAATTACAAGTGAGAGGAGAAATAACAACAAATACCACAGAAATACAATTATAAGAGGATATTATGAAAAATTATACACCCAAAAATTGGACAACCTGGAAGAAGCAGAAAAATTCCTAGAAACATATAAACTACCAAAATTTAAACAGAAAGAAATAGAAAACTTGAATAGACCTATAACCAGCAAAGAAATTGAATCAGTAATCAAAAACCCCCCAAAATCATAAGTCCAGAGCTTAATGGTTTCAAAAGTTAATTCTAGCAAACGTTTAAGGAAGACTTACTATTCTCAAACAGTTCCAAAAAAGTAGGAAATAAAGGAAACTTCCAAATTCCTTCTATGAAACCAGCGTTACTGTGATACAAAAATCATATAAAGATTCCACTAAAAAAAGAAATTACAGGTCAATATCCCTGATGAATGTAAATGCAAAAATTCTTAATAACATACTAGCAAAGTGAATCTAATATTACATTAAAAGAATCTTTCACCACAACCAATTGGGATTTATTCCTGGGCTGCAAGTGTGGTTCAATATTTAAAAATCAATCAATGTGATATATCATATTAAAAAAAGGAAAAGAACCATATGAACCTTTTAATAGGTGCAGAAAAAGTATTTGACAAAGAACAGCAACCACTCATGATAAAAACCCTCAACAAATCGGGTTGGAGTAAACATATTTTAAAATAATGTAGACCATAAACAAAAAATCCACAGCTCATATCATTCTCAATGGGGAAAAACTAATTTTTTCCTCTTCAGTGAGGAACAAGAAAGGGATGCTCACTGTCACTACTGTTTTTTACATAGTAGTGGAGTCCTAGCCACAGCAATTCCACAGCAAAAACAAAAGACATTTAAAATGACAAGGAATAAGGAAAATTTTCACTGTTCACAGAAAACTCAATACTCTATAGAAAACCAAAAAGACTCCACCAGAAATTGCTAGAACTGATATGCAAATTCAGTAACGTTGCAGGATAAAAGTCAATTTACAGAAATAGGTTGCATTTCTATACACTAATAATGATGCATCTGAAAGAGAAATAAAAGAATCGATCCCATTTGCAATTGAGCCAAAAACAACGAGATATGTAAGTATAAACCTTAGCAAAGAGGTAAAAGACCTACAACATGGAAAGTTTAAAACACTGATGAAAGAAATTGAAGATGATACAAAGAACTGGAAAAATATTCCTTGCTCAATGATTAGAACAAATACTGTTAAAATGTCTGTATTACCCAAAACATTCTACGCATTTAAAGCAATCCCTATCAAAATACCAACAGAATTTTTTACATTGCTAGAACAAACAATCTTAAAATTCTTATGGATGCACAAAAGGCCCTGCATAGCAAAAGCAATCTTGAAAAAGAAAAGAACAGCTGGAAGCATCACAATTGCAGACTTCAAGTGATATTACAAAGCTGCAATGACCAAGACAGTATGATACTGGCACAAAAATAGACACAGGTTAATGGAACAGCATAGAAAATCCAGAAATGAACCAACTATATGTTCAATTAATATTCAATAGAGCAGGAAATGAGATCCAATGGGAAAAAGACAGTCTCTTCAAGAAATGGTGTTGGGAAAACTGGATAGCAACATGCAAAAGAATGAAACTGGGCTACCTTCTTACACCATGCAGAAAAATAAATTTAAGATGGATGAAAGATAAATGTGACATAGGAAACCATTAAAATTCTAGAGGAGAACATGGGCAGTAATGTCTTTGACATTGATTGCAGCAGTTTCTTTCTAGATATGTTTCCTGAGGAAAGGGAAACAAAAGCAAAAATAGACTACTGGGACTTCATAAAAATAAAAACTACTGTACAGTGAAGAAAACAATGAACAAAACTAGAATCAACCTATGGAATGGGAGAAGATATTTGCAACTGACATATCTGGTAAAGGATTCTTATCTTAAATATATAAAGACATTCTAAAACTCAACACCCAAAATACAAATAATCCAATTAAAAATAGGCAGAAGGCATGAATGGATATTTTTCAAAAGAAGATATACAGATGGCCACCAGACATATGAAAACATGCTCAACATCATTCGTCATCAGGGAAATGCACATCCAAACTACAACGAGGTATTACCTCACCCCTGTCACAGTGGCTAAAAACATTCAGGAATACAAAAAAAAAAAAACAATATCTCTTATCAAGGATGTGGAGAAAAGGGAATGGTGCACTTTTGGTGGGAAATGAAACTGGTGCAGCACAGATGTTGCTCAAAAAGTTAAATATAGAGCTACCCCATGATCCAACAATTGCACTGCTAGATATTTACCCAAAGAATACAAAATTCTAAATTGAAGGAATAAATGAACCCTGATGCTTATAGAAGCATTATTTACAGTAACCAAAATCTAGAAAAAGCCCAAGTGTTCATTGACTAATGAATGAATAAAGAGGAAACAGTAAAAAAAAAAGAGGAAATGGTATATATACCCAATGGAATATTACTCAGCCACAAAAAGATGATATCTTGCCATTTGCAATGACATGGATGGAGCTAGAGAGTATTATGCTAAGCAAAGTAAGTCAGTAAGAGAAAGACAAATACTATATGGTATCACTCATATGTGGAATGTAAGAAACAGAAGAAAATGAGCATATGAAAAAGGAGAGATACAAACCAAGAAATAGGCTCTTAGCTATAGAGAAAAAACTCATGGTTTCCAGATGGGAGGTGGGTGGAAAGGTGTATTAAATATGTGTTGGGAATTAAGGAGGTACCTTGTTATGATGATGACCAGGTGTTCTATATATTCAATTGCTAAATTCTATATATGAAACAAGTCTTACATTGTATGTTAGCTAGCTGGAATTTAAATAAAAACTTAAAAAAAGAGAAAATAACAATCATAAGAATACTTGTTGGACTTAAGATAAAAATGGAGAACATCAACAAGACCCTCAACAAAGAGTTAGAAAACAAATAGTATAACAAACCAGAGATGGAAAACACACTAAATAAAAATTAAAATATGCTAGTTGGAATAAAGAGCAGAATAGAGGTAACAGAAGAATGAATTAGCAACCTGCAGGACAGAGTAATGGAATGTAATCAAGTCATAACATTCACATTATAGTTTTCCAATAGAAGAATATAAAAAATGGGGCCAAAAAAATTTTTTATAAAGATAGAAGCTGAAAGCTTCCCTAATCTGGTGAAGGAAAAAGAAATAAAGTTCCAGAAGGCACAGAGACTCCCCAAGAAATCATCCCAAGTAATTCCACACCACAACACATAGTAATTAAAATGGTAAATGTAGAGGTAAAGAGAGGATTTTAAAAGCAGCAGAAAAAAGATTTACATAAAAAGGAAACCCATAAGGCTATCAGCATACTTCTCAACAGATATTTTGCAGATCAGAAGACAGTGGCATGATATGCTCAAGGAGTTGAATGAAAAAAAAATCTGCAGCTAAAAGAGTGCTCTATTCAGCAAGGCTATTATTCAGAATAAAGGGAGATATAAGAGTGCTTCAGACAGCAAAAAGTAAAGGAGTACATGACCACTAAACCAACACTGGAAGAAATATTCAAGGGGACTTTCAGTAGAAAGACCATAAATAAGAATAATAAAAAAGGCAAGAAGCACAAAAGCAAACAAGTAAGTATATCTGTAAAATTCAGTCAATGGACTCACATAAAAAATGAAATAAAGTATGACACCATATACCTAAAAGGCAGGGAGAAGAAACCTAAAATATTGTTTCAAATTTAAGTGAGCATCATCTTAATATAAACAGCTATATGCAGAATATGTTGTATACAAACCTAATGGTAACCACATATTTAAAACCAGTAATAGATATTGTAAACATGAAGAGAAAGGAATCCAAGTATATCACTAAAGAAAGCCAACTTATGGTGAGAGAAGAGAGCAAGAGAAAAAAGCAACAGGGAAGTTCTATAAAACAAACCACAAAAACCCCACAAATTTTCAATAAATTCATACTTATAAATATTTACTTTGAATTTAAATTGATCAAATGTTCCTATCAAAACACAAAGAGTGATGGAATCGATATAAAAATGACCTATCTATATGACACCTAGAAGAGCCTCATTTCAGACCTAAAGACACCTGCAGATTGAAAGGATGGAGAAGCATTTATCATGCAAATAGATGTCAAAAGGAATCTGGAATACTTATATTGGATAAACTATAATTTAAAACAAAGACTATAACAAGAGACAGGGAAGGGCACTATATAATAATAAAGGGAACAATCCAAGAAAATATAACAATTATAAATTTTTATGCTTCCAACATGGGAGCACCCAAATACATAAAACCCAAATACATAACAACAAATGTTGGGATCCCTGGGTGGCGCAGCAGTTTAGCGCCTGCCTTTGGCTCAGGGCGCGATCCTGGAGACCCGGAATCGAATCCCACGTCGGGCTCCCAGTGCATGGAGCCTGCTTCTCCCTCTGCCTACGTCTCTGCCTCTCTCTCTCTGTGTGACTATCGTAAATAAATAAAAATTAAAAAAAAACAAATGTAAAGGAACTAATTTGATAGTAACACAATCATAGTAGGGGACTTTAGCACCCCACTTACATCAATGGACAGATTATCCAAACAGAAAACCAACAAGAAACAGTGGCTTTGAATGACACACTAGACCAGTTGGATTTAATAAATATATTCAGAACATTCCATTCCATTTTCTTTTATTTTTTATTTTATTTTATTTTATTTTATTTTATTTATTTTATTTTTTGGACAAAGAAATCTAGTTTATTCCATTTTGCACAGAGTAGACTATGAATGTGGCTATCTCCTGACTCTATAAATCTGACAAAAAATGCCCCCTCAAATATGCCCAGTTATTCACCCCACTTCTGTCTTTGAGAACTGGCAGTGGGTGGGATGGAAGGCTTAAGTCTCAAGAATGTCTTTTTGAGATATTTTTGTGGGAAGTTTTGGGTCAAGAGGAAAGATTAGACTCAAGAGTGGGTGTTACATCCTCCATCTTACTGGGGAAATCCAAATCCCAAAGGTTTTCTGAAGAAAGGCATCTCTCTCAGTGACCTAAGGAAGAAAAGAGCCCAGATCTACTACCTGGATGTAAGACTAAGGCAGAGAGAAGACAAGGTTAAGTGGCAGAGATTGCAGACCCAAGACAGAGGAGTGAAATGCATGTGAGGGAGCAAAGTAGACAAAGCCCAGAGGCCCCATTCATAAGTCCCACGTCCTTCCCAGTTCTGAGCAAAAACTTCTTCTCAAGACTAAAATGGAGTTTTAGTTCATGGACTGGCTTTGCTCCGGGGCACAATAAGGACAAGCCAGGCAAAGATCTTATGGGTAGTGAAAGTGGAGAGTCAAGGTAGTGGACCAGGAGACAGACACTCACACAATGAACACTCACAAACCATAGTGGTTTTGAAGCTATAAGGCAGATTCAGGGTAAAGAATGCAGCTGTGACTGAAATACAAAGTCTTATAAGCCCTATCCAACAAAATGTAAATCCCTGCTTCTACTCTGTCCCCTGCCCATGAGCTATTCCCGATCTTTTTTCCAAGGCTGGAGGGCAGGGCAGTAAGAAGGAATGGGAGGAGATGCTGAGGCTGCAAGTGGGGCTGTGACTGAGATTGGATATGCCACCCCTACTCATCCTATAGAAAAGAATTCTCTCTCTCCCTCCCCTCGCTAACATATGGGCTGTTGTGATGAAGGGCCAGTAAAGGCAAAGGGAAGAAAACACTCAGCACATTTTTTTCTCCTGCTTTAATCTCAAGTGTAACTGCAGCAACATGAGTTGAGAAGAAAATGTGAGGGGTAGGAGAGCATGAGAGTATAATCCAGTGTAAAAAGGAAAAGGGTGCTTCCCCTACCCTATATTTGAATCTGCTGGGAGCTTTACTCTCAGACTGAGAGTAGATAAAGTGAGATAGAATAGAAAGCATACATGGGGACTTAGAGGAGCAATCACAAACAGAATGGAGATTTAAGGATCCCTTATGATCCCTGAGGTGATCCTGAGAGCATAAGTTGGGGGACTGGATGAAAAGTCATAACAACATGTGGATTTTTGAGGGGGTGAGGAGCCAGGAACAGTGAGGTCTTCACTAAAGGAGTGACCACTTGATCTATTCTTTGGCTGATTGAAGCACCTGAGACATGGTCTGCTCTGTAAGGGGGACATCTTCACCCCTTACTGCCATCGGTGTACCACTTGCTGGGAATCACTCTCTAGGATCACCCTTCCATCTATGATTTCATCCACAGCCAAGAAGAGCCCCTCTAAGTTCTCCAGCAGAGCTTGCTTTTCTACATTTTAGCTCAGCATCTGGCTCAATTACTCAAGGGGCAATTCATAACAGCCATGAGCATCAGCTCATTTTCATAGGAGCTGCCAATCACATAGAAATAAAAATTGATACTGCTTTTGTATATTACTGTCAGGCCTTCCAAGAGGGTGATTTCACTGTCAGTCCGACGGGTCTTGTTGAAAATGTTCTTCTCAAAGGCCTTTTGCTCCTTGAAAATGGTGTAGGTAGTATTTGGCAAAAACTTGATCTCCATCATTTTCCAGAATCAGAATGGCTTTGGAGTATACAGGGAAGGTTCCAAAATCAATGCCTCCATCTTTTCCCACAGCTGGACTGAACATTCCATTCTAAAACAGAAGAATGCACATTATTTTCAAGTGCACAGAGAACATTCTCCAAAATAGATCATATAATAGGCCACAAAACAAGTCTCAACAAATTAAAAATATCAAAGTTATATCATGTGTCTTTTCTAACCATAATATTACCATGAAAGAATCTAGAAGACATGAACAGAAATTTCCCCAAAGATACATACACACAGCCAACAAGCACATGAGAAAATGCTCCACATCACTTGCTATCAGGGAAATACAAATCAAAATCACAATGAGATACCACCTCACACCAGTGAGAATGGTGAAAGTTAACAAGACAGGAAACAACAAATATTGGAGGAGATGTGGAGAAGGGGGAACCCTCTTGTACTGTTGGTGGGAATGCAAACTGGTACAGGCACTCTGGAAAAGGACAATCATCATATGATTTCACTCATATGTGGAATATAAGAAACACTGAAAGGGATTATAAAGGAAAGGTGGGGAACTGAGTGGGAAAAATTAGAGAGGGAGACAAACCATGAGAGACTCCCAACTCTGGGAAACAAACAAAGGATTACGAAGGGGAGGTGGGGGGGGATGGGGTAACTGGGTGATGGGCACTGAGGAGAGCACGTGATGGGATGATCACTGGGTGTTTGTTATATGTTGGCAAATTGAAATCCAATAAAAATATACCAAAAAGAAACAATTTCATCTATAATAGCAACAGAAAGTATTAAATATTTAGGAATATACTTAATGAAAGAGATGGTAAAATTACAAAATATTAGTGAAGAAAATTAAAGAGGACACAGATAAATGGGAAAATATCTCATAGTCATAGATCGGAAAATATTGTTAAAAAGTCCATATTGCCCAATGTAATCTACAAAATCAATTTTGATTCTTATCAAAATTCCAATGGCATTTTTCATGAAAATAAAACAAGAAATTCTAAAATTTTTATATAACCACAAAATATCCAGAATATCCAAAGTATGGTTGAGAAAGAAGAAGAAAGCTAGTGGCAGCACAGTGCTTGATTTTAAAATATAATATAAATCTTTCAGAATCAAAAAGTGTGGTACTGGCATAAAATCAGACCCATAGACCAATGGAGCATAAGAGCACAGAAATCAATCTATGTATTTACAATAAACTGACCTTTAGCAGAAGTTCTGCGAACACAAAATGGGAAGAGGATAATCTCCAATAAATATGCTGGTAAAATGAGTTATCCATATGAAAAATCATGAAATTGAACCATTATTTCACATGATATACAAAAATCAACTCAAAATGGATGAAGACTAAAATGTAAGACCTGAAAAAAATAAAACAACTAGAAGAAAATATAAGAAAAAAAGCTTCTTGACATTGATCTGGGCAATGACTTTTTTGGTTATGATACCAAAAACACAAGCAACAAAAATAAAAATAGACAAATGGGATTTCCTAAACCTCTAAATCTTCTATATAGCAGAGGAAATAATTAACAGAGTAAAAATGCAACCTATGGGATGGGAGAAAATATTTGTAAATTATATATCTAATAAAGGGCTAAAATTCAAAATATATAAGGAACTCAATTCAAAAGCTAAAAGAAACCCCAAACAATCCAGTTGAAAAATGGGCAATGAACCTGAATAGCCATTTCTCAAATGAAGACATACAATCACCAACGGGTATTTTAAATGATGCCCTACTTCACTAATCATCACAGAAATGCAAATCAAATCCACAACATATCATCTCACACCTGTTAGAATTGCTATTATCAAAAAAAAGATGATAAATATTGACAAGGTCGTGGAGAGAGGGAACTCCTACACATTGTTGGTAATGTAAATTGGTAAAACCATTGTGGGAAAGAGTACAGTGTTTGTTTAAAAAATTCAAAATAAAACTACCTTATGATCTAACAATGCCACTACTGGGTATGTATCCAAAGAAAATAAAATCAAGACCTCAAAATGACATCTTCATTCCTGTGTACACTGTGGTATTGTTCATAATAGCTAAGGTGTGAAAGCATTTTAAATGTCTTTCTAAAGATGAATCAATAGAGAAAAATGTAATATATACTGGAATATTATTGAGCCATAAAAATGCAAATCCTTCCATTTCCAATAAATGAACGTGGAGGATGTCATACAAAGTGATAAAACTATAGGCAGAAGGCAGGTACAACATGATCTTGCTCACATGTGGATTCCAAAATAGTGAACTCATGGAAGCAGAAAATAGTGCTTACAAAGGGTGGCAGGGTGGGGAATTGGGGAGATGTTGGTCAAAGTATACAATGCTTCAGTTATGCAAGATAAAGTTTTTGAGATCTGATGTACAACAATGTGACTATAGTTAACAATACTGATTGTTAACTCTAATCAATACTGATTACAAAATTGAAATTTGCTAAGATCTTAAGTGTTTCACCACAAAACAAAGAAAATGCTAATTATGTGTGAGGTGACAGACATGTTCATTCACTTGATTATAAATTATTTCATGATTTCAAAATGTATATGTACATCAAATTATTGAATATTAAAGTATTACTAGATATATTTATTAATATGATAAATATATAATATTAAATATATATAATTGTATTTGTCAATTATAATTCAATAAATGTGAGAAAAGTCTGCATAAATGAAATCTCTACTCACTGAAAAATAATAAGCTACAGTTTCACAGATGATCATTTCAAATGGAAATTCATATCAAGAATTTTGGATCTGAAATTGTTTTTGATAATCCAAGGACTAGTGTGTCTTTGAAACTCTTTGGGTATCTGTCTCAGGATGTAAATTGGTGATGTTATTTAATTTTTTTGAGATCAAATGCTATGATTGATTTTTCCTTTTGATTTCCATGGTTATAAACTTTTGATTTACTTTAGTGTCTTCCAAGAAGTGAAGGAAACAGGTATGTATCGACAAGGGAGATATCAATTAGCAGCATTTAGAATCCGATTAATGTTAATCGGCATGGTCTTCCTGAATTTTTGTGGTTCAAGTAGAAATGGAAAATCAGACATTCAAACCAAAGTTAAGCTAGATATTAGAGAATCACTAAGGTTTTATTCATGAGATAAGTACTGGATCCAATTAGGTCAAGAAAAATCAGTCAATGCAGTAATAATATTCAATCAAGTGGGTTGTGAAGTATTATATAAGGAGAGCATATTGAATGTTTTATGTGATTTGTGTGGTGACCTAGATGCTGAGCATTAGATTATGATCTATGGTGGTTATCTTCAGCTGCAGTTGCACATAATTCCAGTGATGTCTTTGACGTGACTCGCAAATGATAGACATGTCATAAGAGTCCAGTATGTGAGTGAAATGAACAGTGTGGATAATGACCATTAATAAGACTCCCTATAAGAGATTATTCTTGAATATAATTCTTTACTAAATTCAGTTTTAATCCATAATGTATAACATTCCAGTAATAAAAAGTCAATATGTTAATACAATGGGGAGAAAAGACAAAGATGACTGGCTTTCAAATGCTTATGATCTAGGAAAATAAATATAAAAATGAATTAATGTATAGTCAATGGAATGTATTAAAAGCAATGAGACGTACAAAGTACTATGTGAAAATAGAGAAAAGGGAAATTCTTTATGAATAACAGATTCAGAAAGAAAATCCAAGAGTAGTGTGTGACATTAGAAGTGGTCTTTGAAGGATCTGAAAGTAAAAATGAGAAGAATGGATGGCCTTGAATGATGTAAGGAGATTTTACAATAAATTCCCCAGGGCAGTCATTTTCCAATAGTGGTTCTCAGAACTCTCAGCCTGTCTCTAGGAATTGGGTAAGAGTTGAGGATTTGGCTTGAGGAAATATTATGTTTAATAACTGGAAATTTTGGATTAATTACATTCCTAGATTAACTATAAAGCACATGTTATTTACAATCTACTGGCAAGTATTTTTTAAAATTAAATTTTAGAGTACTAAGTGGTTTGAAATAATTAAGTGCCACACCTTCACACTACAGATGATGTATGGTCATACAGCTAGATAATGAAAGAGTGACACTAATCTCTCTGTTATAACATTATGCTCTTGTTTGAATTGATTTTACAGTATAATCTAAGATATATAATGGAATTTCTTTCATTATCATTAAGTCTCAATCAATAAGTGAGAGATGGAGATGCTGCTGATAAAGGAAACTGTCCTTAATTTGGCCCATCCAAAGTTCTATTTACAATGTAAATACTAGGTCTCAGGTCAGACTTGACCTGACCTCAGGATCTACTGTAGACATTACTATTTTGATTATATCTCTGAGGAGTTTTTTTGATAATATATTCTTTCTCCTAAATTAAGTGAGTTATAGAAAAGAAATGTTTGAAGTTCTGAAATTGGATCCAATTAATCAAGCCTTAAACTATGCTAGACCTGCAAATAATGAAAATGATTGAAAATGATTTAGAACTTTAATTTTTTAAGTATGATCTTGGCTCTCAAATAAATCTGACTGAATCTTACTTATTTTTCCCTAATGGGCAGCATTTGTTATTATAAGGTAAATTTTTAAACAAAAGTAAATAATCTCTCTTCCCATTTATCTGTATTCATGTGAATATTTTATTTTAGAAAAAGATTTTTGGCACTGAAGAACCATTTTCACAGTGACACATATAACCAGAAGACTCAAAAAGGGGGAAGTTTTTTTTCTTTTCTAATTTCAGAAGATCCTTCTGAAAGGATCAAATCAAAAACATGCTATTTTTTTAAATGCCGTATTGTGGCAAGCTTGCTATCTAATATCATCATTGATATTAGCTGCTAAATCCCCAGAAAGCAAAGTATGGCAGCTGTAAAAATATTCAATATTCAATTAAAATGCTGTGTTGGTGTTATCTAGTTATTTTAATAAGTCATAATTTATTTTCTCTGCACATTTCTCATAACTTCCAATTCCAATCCTCCCATTGCCTGCTTGACTACAGCCATTTAATTGTGGAATTCTTGGCTTTTATTTATTTGTGATAGGTTTTATCAAAATGTGGAGTGAAATATCATCTTCTTCATACAGAAATGTAACATTTTCCTAATGGGTATGAGATCAGTCATTGCATATTATGCTCTTCAAAACACAACTAGGTATTCACAGAAAACATATTCCAAGACCCAAGGTAATTTCCAAATCTATTGATGTATCTTGAAATAAGCAGGACAAAAAGCCTGTATTTAGTTGAGATGTTTGAATGTGAGTGAATAGGAATTTCCCTTCTGTGAATTCTTATATCTCCTGTTTGGTTAAAATTGGTATTTTTAGATGAGTCTGTAAGAGAAGAAAAAGAAAAAGGAAGCAGTGATAATAGAATTAATAAGATGAGACATAAAAAGGAAAAACAAGCATAGGTGTTAGAAAAATCTTAGGCAAAAGCAGTAGTTTCTCTTCTGAAGACAGACCTATACTTTCTTTGATTTGAGATTTTGTTTAATAGCTTCTCTAATGGCTGCACCATGACTCTGCATCAAGATTTCAGCATGAATAAACAACCTGTTCGTGTTTCATTTAGCTCCAAATGAGAAATTCTGTCTTTTATTGTTTTAGGAAATTAGTTTGTGTATTATTGCTCCTGGAGCTTTATAATTAATCACTAAAGGTATGGCTGTGGAGAGTTGGTGGGAAATAGATGCCTGAATGATTATAATTGTAGCTGTCAAATCAGAAATAGCAGCAGGTCATTTTTTTCCATAACAAAGACGTTGAGTGTTGCCCATTTAGAAATAAATGGAAGTAGAAATAAGCAGAGTATTTTTCAATTACATTGCTTATTTCAGGAAGAACTGTGCACAGTGACTTCACTTCCTCTGGAAAATCCAAGATGATAATCATGTAAATCTTTATCCTCTGAGTCCCTGATTATTCTGACTTTTTTTTTAAAGATTTTATTTATTTATTCATGAGAATACACAGAGAGGAAAGAGAGAGAGAGGCAGAGACACAGGCAGAGAGAGAAGCAGGCTCCATGCCTGACGTGGGACTCGATCCCAGGTCTCCAGGATCACGTCCTGAGCTGTAGGCGACGCTAAACCGCTGAGCCACCGGGGCTGCCCGATTATTCTGACTTTTGTGTTGGTTTAGGTTCTGAGCAGATGTTGAATATTTTACCTTTTAGAGAATATATTTTATAGTGGAAAGAATCAAAGTATATATGGTGGATTAACTTGCAAAGTTGAATTAGAAAATCGCGAAGTTACCTTCATTTTCTATGTTATCCAAACACCTCTTTAGATACAGAGAAAGAAGGTTCTAGAAAGTCAAGTGAAGCATGTTTTGTTATTAGATCCTGATACCAAGAACTGGTTTTAGATGGCTTTTCTCATAGAATTGTAAACTTTGGGTACTTTATCAATCTTACTTTGATGCCTATGGCCCAGTAAAAGGAATACAAGCCAGAGGACCCATTGTTTTTTATTTGTTTGTTTTCCCATTATTTAAATTTAAATTCAATTAGCCAACATACATTACATCATTAGTTTCAGGTGTAGAGTTCAATAATTCATCAGTTGCTTATAACACCCAGTGCTCATCACACCACTTGCTCTCCTTAATGCCCATCACTCCCTTACCCAATCTCCCCATCCACCTTCTCTCCAGCAACCCTCAGTTTGTTTTCTATTAGTTAAGAGTCTCTACACTCAACGTGGGTCTAGGACTCACAATCCCCAAGATTAAGAGTCATATGCTTTACTAAATAAGCTAGCCAGATGTCTCCAGAACCAATTGTATTTTTTAAAACCCTTCTAAAAACTTATTCCAGGAATAAGCAACTCTGACTAATGGAGGATTATTTATTATGTCTACTCTTAATAACTCAGGTAGTTGATTAAGAACTTGTTCTCTCAGTGTTAAGGCAGTCTGTATAAAAACACCTTCAAATTAAGCCTAATCATTATCTCTTTTTAACAATGAATAATTTGAAATGATGTGATCTTTTAGAACTTTTTTTTGGCAGGGTATAATCATACTTTGTGATTATTCTTAATACTTCTCTTTCCTCCTGCCCCCAACTAGACCATTAATTAGATCAAAGGGCAGAATTCCACCTCTGAGGAAGAATCTAGCCAGTGTTGGATCTACTGTCTTGATTCTTAGTTATGCTCTTTAAGCATTTTTGTGTTTTTGTACATTAATTCTGAATATGTATTTCTGCTACAGTTTTGTTCTGTGATTTGAACAAGCCCTCTTCTATTTTTGTGCCTAAGTGACAATGAAGGAGTTTGAGATAATAATTATTGTTTTTGAATTCTAATCTTAATTTCCATGATACTTGATCATCTTTCTGTTTCCATTATCTGTATTGTTTTTATGTTATAGGTACCCTCCTGAATCCAGTGCTCTGAAATTCCATACCATGTATTTATTGTGTCTTCCATTTAGCAATGTCACTTCAGATTCTGAACCCATTGTCAGAAGTTTTATTCTAGTGTCACCTGATCAAAATGTCCTATGTTTGTGTTCAGGACACTGATAAAAATGTTGGACCACCCTTGGGATCTAGGAGATATTTTGTATCATTGCCCAAAACTGATACTAATTCATGAGTGGCCACTCTTTGAGTGCTCCTCTCCTGCCTTCTGGGTACTCTCACTAGCCATGTGACCTGCCTGGGTTTTCACACATTATTGATGAGCCAATTGTTTAGACTGGTCACAAAATCTTGATAAAGTCAAAATAAATTACATCTATTGCTTCCCCTCTATCCTCAGGCTGTCATTCTGTCACAGAAGGAGATAAGATTCTTCTGACAAGTCTTGATCTTTAGGAAGTTATGCTGGATATTACCCACCATACTATTCTCTTCCACATATTTGCAAATTGATTTGCAGTATCTTCTAGGAAACACAGGTTTTTCTTACAGATTAAAGACAAATGGGCGACAACATAAAACAAAAATCTAAGCAATAGCTCTTAAAATAGACCAAGAAAAATAGAATTTTAATTCCTTTTTTCGAAGCCTTTGGGGATATTATTGGAAATGGGTTGTCATATATATGTTACTTGGGAGATTGTTTTCATAAATGGGGTTTACAATAGCTAAATATTGGTATATTTTATTTTTAAAAAGGTCATTTGTAAATGAATTGGAACTTGAAAAAAAAATCAATAGTGATTTGCTTAGCTTATTACCATGCCAGATTTCAAAAGCTGATTTACAGGACATATCTGACTCTTAAGAGTATATGTGTATGTAAAAAATTAAAATAATAGTAATCATGTATTGTTATTTTATATTTTTATTTCCATTATAAAGGGCAGTTTATTTTTTAATTTAAATTCAATTTGCCAACATATAATTAGTTGCCAACATTATTAGTTTAAGAAGTCAGTTCTATATAACACCCAGTGCTTATCATATCACATGCCCTCCTTAATGCTCATCAACTAGGTACCCTTTCCTCCCACTCACCTCCCCTTCAGCAACCCTCAGTTTGCTTTCTAGAGTTAAGAGTCTCTCAGGGTTTGTCTCCCTCTCTGATTTTTCCTCATTCAGTTTCCCTGCCTTCCCTTATGGTCCCTTACACTATTTTTTGTATTCCACATATGAGTGAAACCATACAATAATTGTTTTCCTCCAATTGACTTATTTCACTTAGCATAATACCCTCCAGTTCCATTCATGTCAACGTAAATGGTAGATATTCATGCTTTCTGATGGCTGAGTGATAGATTAGATAGATGATAGATAGATAGATAGATAGATAGATTTATATGGAATATATAAGCCTAATCATTATCTCTTTTTCACAAACAATTCTCTTAGTTTCAGGTGTAGAGTTCAATAATTCATCAGTTGCTTGTAACACCCAGTACTCATCACGCCACTTGCTATTCTTAATGACCATCACTCCATTTTATACATATATATATATATATAAAATATGTGTTATATATATGTATTATATATGTCTATATATATTATATGTATTATTGGAAATGGGTTGTCATATATATATATATATATATATATATATATATATATATATATATATTCCATACAAATCTTAGGATTTGAGAGAAAGACAATTAACATTCCATTGTATATATGTACCACATCTTCTTTATCTATTGAAGGACATCTCAGCTCTTTCCAGTTTGGCTATTGTGGACATTACTGCTATGAACATTGGGGTGCAGGTGCCCTTATGTTTCATTACATCTGTATTTTGGTGGTAAATATCCAGTAATGCAATTGCTGGGTCATAGGGTATCTCTATTTTTAACTTCTTGAAGAACCTCCATACTGTTTTCCAGAGTGGCTGTAGCATCTTGAATTCCCAACAAAAGTGGAAGAGGGCTCCCCTTTCTCTGCATCCTTACCAACATTTGTTGCTTCCTGTCTTGTTAGTTTTAGTCATTTTAACTGGTATGACATAGTGTCACATTGTGGCTTTGATTTGTATTTCCCTGATGCTGAGTGATGTTGAGCATTTTTTCATGTGTTTGTTGGCCCTTTGTATGCCTTCTTTGGAGAAATGTCTTTTCATGTCTTCTGCCCATTTCTTGATTGGACTGTTGGTTTTTTGGGTGTTGAGTTTGATAAATTCTTTACCGATCTGGATACTAGATATGTCAATTGCAATTTTAAAAAAGTGAGGGTCAATTTCTGGTTCTCTGTTCTATTGACCTATGTGTCTGTTTTTGTGCCAGTACCATGCTGTCTTGATGATCACAGCTTTGCAATACAGCTTAAAATCAGGCATTGTGATGCACCCAGCTTTGGTTTTCTTTTGTTCAACATTCCTTTGGCTCTTCAGGGACTTTTCTAGTTCCATACAAATATTAAGATTATTTGCTCCTACTATGCGACAAATGTCGACGGTATTTTGATAGAGATTGCATTGAATGTATAGATTGCTCTGTGGGTAGCATAGATACTTTCAAAATATTTATTCATCCAATCCATGAGCATTAAATGTTTTTCCATCTCTTTGTGTCTTCCTCAATTTCTTCATAAGTAGAAAAAAAGTGTAGTTTTTATGGTACAGGTCCTTTATCTCTTTGATTAGGTTTATTCCTAGTTATCTTCTCTTTTTTTTAGTATAATTGTAAATGGGATTGATTCCTTAATTTCTCTTTCTTCAGTCTCATTGTTAGTGTACAGAAATGCCATTGATTTCTGTACATCAATTTTGTATCATGCCACATTGCTGAATTGCTGTATGAGTGCTAGCAATTTTGGATTGGAGTCTTTTGGATTTGCATGTAAAATATGTTGTCATCTGTGAAGAGTGAAAGTTTGACTTCTTTGTTAATTTGAATGCCTTTTATTTCTTTTTGTTTTCTAATTACTGAGGCTAGTACTTCTATTACTATTTTAAACAACAGTGTTGAGAGTCAGAATCCTTGTTGCATTCCTGACCTTAGGGGAAAAACTCTCACGTTTTCCCCATTAAGAATGATATTTGCTGTGGACTTTTCATAGATGGCTTTTATGATATTGAGGTATCTTTCTTCTATCTCAACACTTTGAAGAGTAAAGGATACTGTATTTTATTAAATGCTTTTTTTCTGCTTCAGTTGACAGCATCATATGGTTCTTCTCTTTTTTTTTTCATTAATGTGATACATCACGTTGATTGATTTGTGAATGTTTTTTTATAATAAATTTACTTTTTACTGGTGTTCAATTTGCCAACATACAGAATAACACCCAGTGCTCATCCCGTCAAGTGCCCCCCTCATGTTGAACCCATTTTGCAGAACAGGAATGAATCCCACTTGGTTGTAGTGAAAATCCTTTTAATGTACTGTTGGATCCCATTGGCTAGCAATTTGGTGAATATTTTGACATTTATGTTCATCAGGGATTTTGGTTTGTAATTCTTTTTGAGCGGGTCTTTTTCTGGATTTGGGTCAAGGTAGTGCTGACTTCATATAATGAGTTTGGAAGTTTTCATAAAGGGCAGTTTAATCTGCATAAAGTTTTAGAGCTGGGCACATGAAATATTCTTCCACATTTAATGAATCTTTACATTTAGTGAACATATTAGTGTAAGGGACATGGGAATAATCACTATTTTTTTCTAAACTGCAATTTTCTATTATTTTATGATACTTAGTGTCATTATTTCTGCAGTATGAATATTATCAGTGTATGCAATGACCTTTTGCATGAATTGAACTCAAGTTCAATAAATATTTGTGTCTTTATTAGAAAGTGAAAAAGGTTTTGAGCTTCCAAAGTGAAGGTTTTTTTGTCTTTAAAAATCAGCTTTTATTACACAAATCTTTGAAATTAATCATTCAGAAAGATTCTATTATTTTGTGACTCAGATTAATGTTAGTATATCAACTGCAAATATTCTTATGCACATTGGAACTAGAAAACAATTATATAACATTTCTTTGTCAAAATATAATTGACATATAACATTATATTAGCTTCAACTGTATAGCATAATGATTTGACATTTGTATATGTTGTGAGATCACCACAAGAAATCTAGTTAACACCTGTCTTCATACATAGTTACAAAAATTTTTTTCTTGTGATGAGAACATTTAAAATTTACTCAGTTCACAACTTTCAATATAATGTTGCACATTACATCATCATGACTTATTTATTTATAATTGAAAGTTTGTACCTTTTTTACGTCTTCATTGATTTTGTCCATCACTTAAACCCTGCCTCTGGCAAACCCAGTCTGTTTTCTGTATATATAAGCTTAGTTGTTTTGTTTTGTTTTTCAGATTCCACATAATGTAGGGATCCCTGGGTGGCTCAGCGGTTTAGCGCCTGCCTTTGGCCTAGGGTATGATCCTGGAGTCCCAGGATCAAGTCCTGCATCAGGCTCCCTGCATGGAGCCTGGTTCTCCCTCTGCCTGTGTCTCTGCCTCTCTCTCTCTCTCTCTCTCTCTCTCTCTCTCTTTCTCTCTGTCTCTCATAAATAAATAAATAAAACCTTTAAAAAAGATTCCATATAACATGAAATAACACAGTATTTGTCTTTCTCCATCTGACTTATTTCACATAGCATAATGCCATCAGAGTCCATCCGTGTTGTCACAAAGTGAATTTTTATGAGAGTTTTATTAAAGTACAATTCACATGTAACAAAATTTACTCTTTTAAAGTATACAACTCAGTGGTATTATTATATTCATAGATTTGTGTAACTATCACCATTATATAATTCCAGAAATTTTTCATTACCTTCAAAAAAAAACCTGTAACCATTAGTTGTCACTCCCCAATTCTCCCCTGACTCCCCCACCCCTGGCAAACATTAATCTAATAATTCATTTACTGCGTGAATTTGCCTATTTTAGTTATTCCTTATAAGTAGAATCATATAGTATGTGACCTCTTAGGTCTAGCTTCTTTGACCTGACGTAATGTTTTCTTTTCTTTCAGCTTTGTAAGTTTTTATTTTAATTCCAGTTAACATACAGTGGTATATTAGTTTCAGGTGTGCAATATAGTGATTCAACAATTCTATACATAACCTGGTGCTCATTTTGACAAGTGTACTCCCTAAATACCATTGCTTATTTAACCCATATCCCATTTCTCTCCCCTCTGATAACCATTAGTTCTTTATAATTAAGAGTGTTTCTCGGTTTGCCTCTCTCTTTTTTCCCCTTTACTCATTTGTTTTGTTTCTTAAATTCACATATGAGTGAAATCATGTGGTATTTTTCTCTGACTGACTTACTTTGCTTAGCATCATATTGTACAGCTCCATTCCTGTTGTTGCAAATGTCAACAGTTTATGCTTTTTTATAGCTGAATAATATTGCATTTTATATATATCTCACATCTTCTTTATCCATTCATCAATCAGTGGACACTCAGGCTGCTTCCATATCTTGGCTAGTGTAAATAATCCTGCTATAAATATAGGGGTGCATGTATGCCTTTGAATTAGTGCTTCTGTATTATTTGGATAAATACCCAGTAATGCCATTGCTGGATCATAGGGTAGTTCTATTTTTAACTTTTGAGGAAACTCCATACTGTTATCCAGAGTGACTGCACCAGTTCACATTCCCACCAAAGGTGCCAGAGTGTTCCCCTTACTCCACATCCTTGTCAACACACATCTTGTTTCTTGTGTTCCTGATTGCTGATTTTAATCATTGTGACAGGGATTTGATTTGCATTTCCTTGATGATAAGTGATGATGAACATCTTTTCTTTATTTTTATCTTTTTAATGTTTAAGTTCTAGTTACTTGACATACAGTTCAATATTTTTTCAGGAGTAGAATTCAGTGGTTCATCATTTACATGTAAAACCTAGGGCTCATCATAACAAGTGTCCTCTTTAATACCCATCACCCATATATCCAATCCCCCACCCACCTTCCTCCATGAACCCTCAGTTTGTTCCTTATAGTTGAGTCTCATGATTTGTTTCCCTCTCTTTCTCTTTTCCCCCTTCTGAAATTTCATCCATTTTGTTTCTTAAATTCCACATATGAGTGAAATCATATGCTATTATGCTAAGGAAAATAAGTCAATCAGAGAAAGAAATACCAGATGAAAATCTTTACATGTGTTTATTATATTTGGATATTTTCTTTGTAAAAATGTGTCTATGTTTCCTGCCCATTTCTTAGTTGGGTTATTTGTATTTTGAATTTTCTAAGTTCTTTATAGATTTTGGATACTAACCCTTTATCAGATATGTAATTTGCAAATATCTTCTCCCATTCCCTATGTTGCCTTTTAGTTTTGTTGATTGTTTCTTTCACTGTACAGAAGCTTTTTATTGTGATATACTCCCAATACTTTATTTTTTAGTTTTGTTTCACTTTTGTTTCTAGACATATCTAGAAAGTAGTTGCTATGGCCAATGTCAAAGAATTTACTGCCTGTGTTCTCTTCTAGGATTTCTAGGATTTCAGGTGTTACATTTAGGTCTTTAATCCATTTTGAATTTATTTTTGTGTATTACATAAGAAAAGGGTTCAGTTTCTTTCTTTTGCATGTTGCTGTCCAGTTTTCCCAACACCATTTGTTGAAAAGACATCCTTTTTCCCCCATTGTATATTCTTTCCTTCTTTGTCAAAAGTTTCATCAGAGTTTTTTAGATATATTTCCTGAATACTCTGTACTCTATCCTTTTTCTGCAAATTTCATGATATTCCAACTTTATAATTCCCCTTTTTACAGAAAAGCTCATACTGCTGTATAGCAGAAACTCAGTGCCCCCAAAAATGTTGAGAAGAGCAAAGACTGTGACTTAAAGAGAAAGAGAATTTAAGAAGTGATATATATGCTAGTTTAGTTGATGTAGACAGAGGAACTGACCTTTGACTTTTTAAAATTTTATAGTTATCAATATGCAACAGAGAAATAAATCATATCACAAAGGGATTGTTATAGCAGTATCATCATCAAAACCAATGCTTTTGTATGATCTTTCTAGAATTAGCCTAGCATTCCAACCCTTGCTTATTGTTCACAGCTGGAGGTCAGATTGTTTAAGGGACAAAAGGTTAGTTCAAGAAGAGTGCAAAGACTATTACTACCAGAGATAAACACATGACTATTTGACTCCAGGTAGGGGGAGGGTTGCACAAGGCTTTCCTGCTGAAATAACATGAACATGAGCACAAGATAAGAAGAAATTACATACTGGGAAGTTTGCCAGTGTCCGAATGGTCTTAAAATACATTGTTCATCGATTCAGGTATGTCCTCAAGGGAATTATTACTCTCATAGGACTTTTCCTTTCTCTCCTGGCTTACAATATGGAGAGACAAAAGCCTCAGTCTTAAGCCCTAAAATAGTTAAATAAGAGCCCTTTCAAGGGAATTATCACACCCAAAACTAAACTTTGTTTTTTTTGTGAGGCAAAGAACTTTATTAATCTTGTTTCAAACTTTATTCCCAGACTTTTTCAGCTTAATTAGCTGCAGAGAATGAATTGTGTATAAGCAAAAAACTGAAAAGAGCTGTAGTGTCCAAGGGGCTTGTGCTTAAAAATATTAAAGATCTAGATTTTATCAGATCCATGAACAAAATTTTAAAAAGCAGTCATAAAATAGCAGTTCCCAGTAACTTCTTAAAGTTTTATCTTGTTCCGAAGTTGACTCAATTCAGTTTACTTAATTCTTGGAAGTTCCATCAAAATTCTCCACAAGATCTCCAACTTAATCACCTTCCTCCTCTCTGATAGCAAGTGGTGCTTTTCCATCTACACAGTATTTGGGCAGAGCTTCATCCAGTCTTCTTAAACTACTCGGACTGCCTGTATCATGTTGGTTTAAGATACTGGGTAGCATTTCGCTCAGCTGCTTTGTCTCAGCATGGCCTGTAATACTGAAAGTGTTCACTGACTAGGATGTGTGAACTTTAGGGCTGTTAAAGTGGATCGCTGTTTCTTGGTTTGTGAACATATTCACTTCTTCAATACCTAGAGATGTTCTTTACCTCTAACTTCTTTAAGAAGGACTGAAGTTTTTATTTGTTTGTTTGTTTTTTATCATATGTTGTAGTTGTTCTATGAACCACCCCTCTTCTTTTGGCAAGCAGTTCCTTTCCCACTAATACACACTTGTGCTTGCAGTTTTATGAGTTTCTCCTGGTTCAAGATAGTTTCTTTCATCTTGTTGGAGTGGAAATAAGACCACATGGGGCACTAGTATTGGTGCTCAGGAGGTCTCAGGAGGACCAACTGAGATGAGGTGCACACACACACACGGGGACACAGATGGAAACCAGAAGGCATGCACATATATTTATATTTATGTGTTATACATGCATACATATATTCTTTATCTGTATATAAACATTATATTATGTTAGTGATGAAAGGATAATACTTAACCATAAGTAATTATCAAAATACTCTATATGTTTGCTTAAATTTTATTGACAATAAGCCGCAAAACACACAGTGGACAAAAAATGAAAACAAACACCTGAGTACACACAGTGAAAATCAGTAGCTCTCCAGGAATAAAAGAATAGAATTGGAGAAACTTTCTAGAAATCTCAATTAAAGCCACTAGTTCTTTGTGTAGAAATGCAATATAGAAACTTAATGTAGGCACTCTGTAGAAAATATTTCACTCATGTGTGAGAGCTTTGATTTCTGACTTACTGAGGGAAATGGATTGAGCATGGATTCTCAAAGAACACTTTTCTTTAGCAAATCAGATTTAATTAATCAAGTAATAGAACACACTTCACCAGAGCTTGTTTATCTGCAAGTAATAGTTCCAGATAGATTCCATGGTCTCTGGGAATTCACAATGTTTCTGGCATTGCCAACTTTCTTAGTACCTGTCTAATGCAAAGCACAAAATCTTAAATAATTTCCCTACGGTATTGTAATTTTCACATTTATTGTTTAGATATTAGTGTGAATGAAATTGTGAGAGTTGGTGCTGGGGAAAGGAAGGAGTTCCCTGAGCAAAGCCTAATGGATAGAGATTGTGTAAAACTAAGAGAAAAGAGGAGGTTTGGGGGCCCAAATACTTAACTCTGCCTGTTTCACATTTTACTTCTTTTTTGAACCCATAACATTTTCTAAGGAAGGGTATTCCTCAATTTTCTTGAAGATGCTTGACTTCTCTTTCTTGCCAAGAAAATGAAAGTTATTTCACAAGAATTATTCTCATATGCAAATTGAGTCCACGTCTACTTTACCTAATGCATTACCAAACCAGGCTTCTATTCATGACCCAGCTAGAGAGGCTTGACAATCTGATTCAGATTTCAGTCATGAATAGCTACAAGTTCTTCCTCTAGGAGAGATCCTAGATCCTAATAAGATCCTAATATTTATCTTAAATGGCTTGCAGAAATTGGCAAAGAAATCTTTACAATCCTGTAGGACTTATTTACATCTAAATAATTTGTTGCCACAAAGCAAAAGTTCTTTTCCAGATGCTCAGGATTTATATTTTTATGGGACAGCATCTTCTCTGAAAAACATATACCTTAATCTAAAAATAGAACACAAATGCTCTTCTTTTCAGACTTTCTGGCTTTAGACTGCTTTATACTGCTGGAACATAATCAATGAAGCATCAGTGCATTGTTCTGGAGATCATACCTGATTTCATAAAGGACTAAGAAAGGAACAAAATGTTTTCCTTATGTAAGCTCTGAAGTTAACATACATGATTTTTTAATGTATGTATTTTTGCTTTCCCAAGAGAGACACCAAGCAATACTACATATTTCAGTGGTATTTCCTTAGAAGTTTAAATATTTTGAGTGTAGACCTTTTGTTTTGTGGGGAGGAAGTAATTAGGGTGACTTTTGAGGAATCAAGACAATGGAGGATATAAATTTTTATTGTTTTGTATCCTTTTTTCTGACTGTATTTGCCATGGAGTTTTCTTATAAATGTTAATGTTTCATAATCAGTTTAAAAAACCACAAATAAATCACTCAGAGGAATATTTGAAACCATCAAGAAGGAAAAAAACTCATTGGTTTAATGGAATGCTGTCAAGTCAAATAAGCATCATGAATGACACTGGGGCAGAATTGATACTTTTGCACTGACATGTTAGAACAAAAGCCCATGCAATATTTAGAAAACTGAGAAATATGTCAGCTGTATGACTGCTAAATTAGCAGAAGCAGGAGAATGCTGCTCAAGTTGAAAAGAAATGAGTAGGCACAGATCCATATTGTAACCTTTCATGTTCTACACTCACCATGAATAGTCAACTATTATGTGGTCAGCATTTTTGAGTTTTTTCTCTTTTAAATTTTCAAGTGCTTCAAAAGGCAAAAGAAGTAAGTCTTTTATTCTAAAAAAGCAAAACGTCTAGGCTGTTATTTTAGTGTTAAAGATGACAGGATCAAAAAAAGACTGTTTTTTATCTTTGGGAGTGCTGTTCAGGTTTCCCAGGAATGTTTTGGGGTTGTTAAGGCATGTTTTATTTTTACACATTTATCCCATGAACAAAATATTTTCTTAACCATTTTCTTTCCAACAAACAGGAGAAAATGTTGTTTTAGTACCATAACCACACTAGCATATCATTTATAAACATGGAAGGTTTTATTCTCTACTAATATAAAAATGATATGTACATATCAGCATTTAAATTATTTTAAAATACATATTGCCAAAATATAATTATTGACCTCCTCATGCCCTTGTATTGCTACTGTGAGGCAAGTAAGAAGCCAATACTCTTCCTATTATCATAGAAAACAAAGGCACAAACAATTCTAGTGCCTTCCTTAAAGTTACACAGTTTAACAATAAGAGAAAAATGGTGATAATAAAAACAAGACTTATGCTTTCAGTCTAGTATGTCTAGGATTTTCTATGCTATGGTTATACCCTGACTTTTCTGTGTATTTACAAATTTAATTGTCTCTACATCAGAAAATTTAATAAAAATCTTCCATTCCATATTAGCTTAATAAAATCTTCTATTTTCATAAAATAGTTTCATTCCATGTTGGCTGATAATTTATAGTCAATGAAGGGCAAAAAATCGCATAACTAGCTAACCAGGAATAATGGTATAAAATTGGAAAATAAGATTTTTGGTGTCACTAAATTTTGGAAAAGTCTCAAGGAGTTTGCAAAAGTTGAACTCTTAATAAGGTGCTCCAATTTAAAATTACATCTTACTTTGGTCAAAAATTATGAACTTTTTGATATTATCTCTGGAAATAGTGAAGAAAATTGATTTTTTTAAAAGATTTTATTTATTTATTTGAGAAAGAGAGTGAGAGGGAGGGACAGAGGGAGAAAAAGAGAGAAAGAATCTCAAGCAGACTCTGCACTGCACATGAGTGCAGAGCCCAACATGGGGCTTGATCTCATGACCCTGAGACTGTGACCTTAGCTGAAACAAAGAGTCATATGCCTAACTGACTGAGCCACCCAGTCACCCACCAACTCCTAGGGTGCCCCTAGGAGTTATTTATAAAACACAAGTTATCCCCTGATTTCTGGGTCTCTAGACTTTCTATGGAGAGAGATGTGCATACTTTGGCATATTGGTGGTTGAACTTTCTTTCTGTAAGTTCTTGTGGGTTTTGTGTTCCATAAAAGACTTCCTTGAAAGGAGTATCGATTTACACTTTTTTTATTTTCAGAAAACTCATAATTATCACCATTATCTGGAAGTTCTACTGACAAAATCACAGTAAGTGAAACACTCAGGGAGCTCAATTGATATTTTCAGTCTACCTGTGGAATGGTCTGAAGTCTAACTAACACTTGTGCCTAGCTTCTTTGTTTCTTAATGATGTTTCCAACTCTATCCTCTCCTTTTCTTTTTCACTAACCTCTTTTTACTGAATTTCTAAGCTGTGTATACTTTAGGAATTAATTACTGAATATATTAATAGTATTTCATATACTGCAATAATGTTTCTGGAAGTGTGTGAGTCAGAGAAATAGAGAGAAAAGAGAAAAGGAAGAGAGACATGTCCTTCCTAGGCAAAATATTCCTGACTATTTCTGGTTATCTTCCATTTTGTATATTATCAATATCTGTTATAGTTACTTATAAAAATGCGTTTGGTACATACTTCATTTTATAAAGTATTTGTGTGGATTGTAGGTAATTGGATTACATTGATAAGGCTGAAACCTGCCTTCAAGTGAGAAATAAAAACCATCAGGATGGTTTAGAAATAAGGAAAAATAAGAGAATGCATTTGAAATTAAGGTGCAAGGTTGGAGAGGCAAAAGCCAAATGATTACTGGATGTTAGTTGGTTAGGAAAACTGACTTCTAGAACAATGTCTGCCAAGAAGCAATTATCTTCCTGCACCTGACCCTCTGTTTTTTTTTTAATTTTTATTTATTTATGATAGTCACACATAGAGAGATGAGATAGAGGCAGAGACACAGGCAGAGGGAGAAGCAGGCTCCATGCACCAGGAGCCCGACGTGGGATTCGATCCCCGGTCTCCAGGATCACGCCCTGGGCCAAAGGCAGGAGCCAAACCACTGTGCCACCCAGGGATCCCTGACCCTCTGTTTTTTGATATATAAAAACAGAAAGTGGAACTAGATGACATTTAAGGTCGATATCAGCTATAGTAATTCTATATTTGGGTATAGGGTAACTGGTTATTCTGGAACTCTAAATTCAGAAGGGAGCAAGAGAAGTATTCTATACATATGTAAAGGTGGCCATTTAGTTCTGAGACTGCTTTTATTTATTTATTTTTTGTTTTTTATATAAATTTATTTTTATTGGTGTTCAATTTGCCAACATATAGAATAACACCCAGTGTTCATCCCATCAAGTGCCCCCCTCAGTGCCCGTCACCCAGTCACCCCCACCCCCCACCCACCTCCCCATCCACCCCCCTAGTTCATTTCCCAGAGTTAGGAGTGAGACTGCTTTTAAATAATATTTAAAAATAAATATTTTAAATAAATTTTAGAAAACTAGTAATTCAGATATGCTTTGATTGTCAACCCTCTGTTTCTTTTCTACAATTCTAGTGTAGAACTAACATCTTCTTAATAAATATTAGATAATACTGATTTGCTATGTAATACATCTCAAAAGCACATGGAAAATAATAGCCCTGGTCTAAAGCCCCCTGTCTTCACAATAAAAGGATAAAATAATTAATATAATATATGATAGAAGAATAATTGGGCTTATTATTCTTGAAAGAGTTAAATCAATTATATATATACATCTCCCTTCAGTTTAGAAAAGCTCTCATCTCTTTGAACTATATGGCTTAAAATACTATAAATAGCCAAAATTAAAAGTCTCTTTGATCTATCTAAACTGACTTTCCATTAGAAAAGCTGTATCTAAATAAAATGCTATTGATTGTGTATTTCAGTCATTCAGCAATACTTTAAGGGTATAGTTTTCCCCAGAAGCATTAAAGTTAATGGGCAAGGCACACATTCATTGAAGGAAACTATATATACCTCTTAGTTTGTATTTCAGACATTTAGGCATAGTCTATGATCTACTTTACTTGATTTATCTAGTCTATAACCTTTCTTGCATTCTAAAAACTGGCACTGAGTTTTAATAGCAGAAAAACTTTGTCTCATTGAATCAAAATTGCCTACTTGCAAGTAATCCATTTTCATATGTAAGCTTTGTTATACTAAATTTACTTTGAAGTATGTGGAACATGTCTTTGTAGAGCACAAGAAAATACCTCTAGGTACCTCCCAAGTAATAGGGAAGGAACCTTTCAGTTTCTTGCTATTTTTACTATAAGAAATAAATGCAATGGAACAAAAACTAATGACAAAATGCAAGTAGCACAGTTAAACTGTTTAGAATGAAGCATTTTTACACGTCTGTCATCTTGTTGACCTTCCACAAATTTATGGTGTCTGAATACCGAGGTCTAAATCTTCAAAGCTTGAAAACCAGAGGTGCAACATAAACTAATCTTCATTTCTTTCTCTATCCTCTTACAGCAGCACTAATGGAAATGTATTTTGTTTAATGACTCTGAAATCCTCCTTGTAATTAGATGTGGGAATTGGTCTTACTTTGTAACAGATGATACTGGAATAATAATATGAGAGATGCTATACTGAGACCATGATCCTTCTAAATCTATATCATTTTTCATTTTATTGACAGGAGATGTGTGCAAGAACAAAGAAATTGATTTTAAAAAGGAGGAAAATAGGATCTAATAAAAACTTCTAATTCAAATATTTTAGTATTGCTTTCAATACACTAACTGTAGTGGGAGAAGGAAAGGGCATGCACTTTGTGTTTAATTTTAGGAAACAAGGATTTTAGACTTGTTGCTTTATTCCTGATAATGATCTTTGAATGTTATTGCAAATACTAAATAGTGAAGTTTAAATGCCAGAGACCATATTACTGAAGCATGCATTATACATTAGTATGATCACACAAAATGGTATCTTCTATTAAAGAACAATTTTATCCTCAAACAAAGAATTTAAAGAGTGGACAGACTGAGTACGACAGCTATTCTGTATATCATGTTTTTTAATGTCAGTAAATGCTATAGCCACAAATCATTGTGGTCACTAAAGATTTAGTAATGTTTGTAGGTCTCAGATCTTTTTCCATTTAATGCTAATGGACTCCAGGAGCCACAAAAATTTTTACAAAGAAATGCATTATGGCTAAGTCTCATCTTTCCTTCATTTTTTGTATATTTTTTATTGGAGTTTGATTTGCCAACATATAGCATAACATCCAGTGCTCATCCCGTCAAGTGCCCCGCTCAGTGCCCATCACCCAGTCACCCCATTCCCTGCCCACCTCCCCTTGTACTAACACTTGCTCATTTCCCAGAGTTAGGAGTCTTGCTTCTCCAGCATAATACTCAGCATAATACCCTCCAGTTCCATCCATGTTGAAGCAAATGGTGGGTATTTGTCATTTCTAATGACTGAGTAATATTCATTGTATACATATACACATCATCTTTATCCATTCATCTTTTGATGGACACTGAGGCTCCTTCCACGGTTTGGCTCTTGTGGACATTGCTGCTATAAGCATTGTGTTGTAGGTGTTGCAGTTTTTCACTGCATCTGTATCTTTGGGGTAAATCCCCAGTAGTGAAATTGCTGGGTCATAGGATAGCTCTATTTTTAACTCTTTGAGGAACCTCCACACAGTTTTCCAGAGTGGCTGCACCAGTTAACATTCCCACCAACAGTGCAAGAAGGTTCCCCTTTCTCCACATCCTCTCCAACATTTGTTGTTTCCTGTCTTGTTAATTTTCACCAAGATACAAGGCAATAGAATCCAACAAAACATTAAGAAGATTATTCACCATAACCAAGTGGGATTTATCCCCAGGATACAAGATTGGTTCATCACTCATAAGACAATCAACTTGATAGATCACATCAGCAAGAGAAAAAACAAGAACGATATGATCCTCTCAATAGATACAGAGAAAACATTTGACAAAATACAGCATCCATTCCTGATCCCAACTCTCCAGAGTGTAGGGATAGGGAATATTCCTCAGCATCTTAAAATCCAACTATGAAAAGCCGACAGCAAAATCATTCTCAATGGAGAAACCCTGGGAGCCTTTCCCCTAAGATCAGGAACACGAAAGGGATGTCCACTCTCACCCCTGCTATTCAATATAGTACTAGAAATTCTAGCCTCAGCAATCAGACAACAAAAAGAAATAAAAGGCATTCAAATTGGCAAAGAAGAAGTCAAACTCTCCCTCTTCCAGATGACATGATACTGTACATAGAAAACCCAAAAGACTCTACCCCAAGATTGCTAGAACTCATACAGCAATTCGGCAGTGTGGCAGGATGCAAAACCAATGCCCAGAAATCAGTGGCATTTCATCTTTCCCTCAAAACACATGTATTATTGATATTTATGGTAGTAAGAATGTTTGGACAATTTCTTGGAGATTTCAATTAATACATACTTAATAGTATATGATGATCAATTGCTACTGCATTCCTTTGCTTTCTAATTCATGTATTGGGCTCTTAGTGGATCCAAGGCTTGGCAAAAGAGAGAAAAACTACTGTGAGGAACTTCCTTGGAAGCTCAAATTTGTTTAGTAATTAAGCTCACAAAGCAGTTTCACACCTATGTATTTCCTTTAATTATCAAAAAACCCTGTAAAGTAAGTAGAACAGGTATCATTATCTTTTTGGTAGTTGAAGAAACCAAAGCCCAAAGAGGGTCAGCAATTTGGCTAAGTTCTAAAAGATAGTATATAATCAAATACATTACTTTAAACTTCAAAGATGACATTCTTCCATGGAAAAATACCTCATGGTGAAGAAATTAAAGCAAGAAAACATATGGTTTCATCAATACACAAGTCAATAGATTTTTGTGACTTCCTAATGGGTAGGAACACAATGTAATTAGACAGGAAATTTCCCCAAACGGTGAGTTCATAACTCTGCTCATATTGCAAAGCAATGGAGTATATTTCAATTTGATAATAGTGAACAGAATCTTTTATTTATTATGAAAACTAGTCTTTTTTTCAGGAAATATTAGGCCATCACTAGATTTCCTACTCTTTCCTTGCAAAAGAAATCAAAGATCATATCAGTGACAAAGCAAGAATTATAAAATCCTTGTTTCTTAAGATTAAAAACAAGGGATGTGCAGTTTACCCCCCTTCTTGCAATATATTGCAAACACCAACATATTTATATTGGAGATTATCATTAGCTTTTCTTTTTCTACCTCTTAAAAACAATGTCTTTGTTATTGGCACACATGTTATCTATAAGAGCTAGTGAAATGACCTGCTTGAATTCAAAAGACTAGGTATTTTATCTGCTTCATTATGAGATACCGGAAAGCTCCTTATACTTATCCAGCAATGTGATAATTGTCTAATTTTCCTGTTTATATTCATTAGCATAAAAGTTCTCATATATAAAGTTGGTATGATAAATATATAAAGGATAGATAAATTATATCAACTTTAGTAGATATTTCTGACACATAGTTGGTAGTCAATAAATATTTACTGGATACTGATTATGTAGTATGCCATTTCATTACATATATATAATGCTGAAAGTCCTACGGATTAATATATTGTAGGACATATTGTAATTCTAGCTCTTTCTTCGTTATTGACAAAGATTCTTTTGTCAACTAAAAACAAAGAACCACAATTCACTGCAATGTCCAAAATAAATACATAAATGGAAATTTTATAACTAACATTGTTTCGTATTCTAAACAGCCTACAGGAATGTATGCTTAAAGATAAAATAGGTAAAAAGAACAATTCTTTAAATAATGAAAGAAGGGAAACTGAGTGCAGAAAAATTAGAAGAAGGTAAACCATGAGAGACTCCTAACTCTGGGAAACAAAGGGTTGCAGAAGGGGAAGAGCATGGGGGGATGGTGTAGCTGGGTGATGGGCTCTAAAGTGGGCACTAGATGAGATGACCACTGGGTGTTATACTGTATGTTGACAAATTGAATTTTAATAAAATAGTTTTAAAAAGAACATTTTTAAATACGTTTTGATTTAGAAACTTCAAAGGAAAACAAATTTGTTGTGATTTATTACTGCAGGAAAAATCAACCAGTCTATTACAGTAATTCTTAACAATGGATTATTTGGAGAAGCTCCAATTTGAAAAATAGGCTTTGTCTTAATGATGGGAACATTAGTATTAGAACTTCAGGTATTAAGCATGGTAGGTAATATAAAAGAGTGATCATAGAGAATTTGGAGAAAATTCAAAAATCAGAAAGTACTAGAGTATAAGATATATTTTATATTACAATTTTTATTTAAATTCATAGTTGATAGTGTGATGCTAGTTCAGGAGTAGAAATTAGTGATTCTTCACTTACATGAAATATCCAATACTCATCACAAGTACCCTCCTTAATATTGATCATCCATTTAGCCCACTCTCCTACTTCCTCCACCTCCTCACCAGCAACCCTCAGTTTGTTTTCTACACTTAAGAGTCTCTTTTATGGTGTGCTTGCCTCTCTTTTTTCCCCCTTTCTCTTATGTTCATCTGTTTTATATCTTAAAATTCACATGAGTGAAATCACATGGTATTTATTTTCTCTGATTTATTTCACTTAGCATAATACACTGTAGCTCCATACATATCACTGCAAATGAAAAGATTTCATTCTTTTTTATTTTTATTTTTTTTAATTTTTATTTATTTATGATAGAGAGAGAGAGAGAGAGAGAGGCAGAGACACAGGCAGAGGGAGAAACAGGCTCCATGCACGGGGAGCCCGACGTGGGGTCTCCAGGATCGCGCCCTGGGCCAAAGGCAGGCGCCAAACCGCTGCGCCACCCAGGGATCCCCTCATTCTTTTTAAAAAAATTTTATTTATTTATTCATGAAAGACAGACAGACAGAGAGAGGCAGAGACACAGGCAGAGGGAGAAGAAGGCTCCATGCAGGGAGCCTGATGTAGGACTTGATCATGGGACTCCAGGATTATGGGCCAAAGGCAAGCACTAAACCACTGAGCCACCCAGGGAGCCCAAGATTTCATTCTTTTTGATGACAGAAAAATACTCCATTGTATATTTGTAAATCTTCTTTATCCATTCATCTGTCGATGGGCACTTGGGCTCTTTCTATAATTTGGCTATTGTTGACAGTGTTGCTGTGGTGTATGTGCCCTTCAAATCAGTATTTTGTATCCTCTGGGTAAATACCTAGTAGTACAATTACTGGGTCATGCAGTAATTCTGTTTTTAACTTTTTGAGGACTCTGCATGCCATGCACCAGTTTGCACCGGTTTGCATTCCCACCAATGGTACAAGGGGGTTCCCCTTTCTCCACATCCTCATGAACACCTGTTGTTTCTTGTGTTGTTGATTTTAGCCATTCTAACAAGTATGAGGTGATACCTCATTGTGGTTTTGACTTGTGTTTCATTGCTGATGAGTGGTGTGCATCTTTTTATGTATCTGTTGGCCATCTGGATGTCTTCTTTGGAAAAAAGTATATTCGTGGCTTCTGCCCATTTATATTGGATTGTTCAATTTTTAGGCATTGAATTTTATAAGTTCTTTATATATTTTGGATACTAACCCTTTATCAAATATGTCACTTTCAATCATTTTCTCTGATTCCTTAGTTAGCCTTTTAGCTTTCTTGATTGTTTCCTTACCTGTCTAAAAGCTATTTATTTTGATGTACTCCCAGTAGTTCAATTTGCTTTTGTTTCCATTGCTTTCTACAATGCGTCTAATAAGATGTTGCTACAGCCCATGTTGAACAGGTTGCTGCCTATGTTCTCCTCTGGGATTTTGATAGATTACTCTATCACATTTAATTCTTCCATTCATATTAAATTTATTTTTGCCTGTTGTGTAAGAAAATGGTCCAGTTTCATTCTTCTGTATGTAGCTGTCCAGTTTTCACAACACAATCTGTTGAAGAGGCTGTCTTTTCCATTGGATATTATTTCTTGGTTTGTTAAAGATTAGTTGACTATAGAATTGTGGGTCTGTTTCTAGGTTCTCTATTCTGATCTATTGATCTGTGTGTTTGCATTTGTGCTAATACCATACTGTCTTGATAACTACAGCTTTGTAAAATAACTTGTGCTGCCTCCAGCTTTGTTTCTCTTTTTCAAGATTGCTTAAGCTGTTTGAGGTTTTTTGTTGTTCCATACAAATTTTAGGATTGTTTCTTATAGCTCTGTGAAAAATGCTGGTGGTATTCTGATAGGTATTACATTAAATGTGTAGATTGCTTTGAGTAGTATAGACATTTTAATATTTATTCTTCCAATCCATGAGTATGGAATGTTTTTCCATTTCTGTGTCATTTCCAATTTATTTCATAAACGTTCTATAGTTTTTAGAGTACAGATTCTTTACCTCTTTGGTTGGGTTTATTCCTAAGTATCTTATGTGTTTTGGTGCAATTATACATGGGATGGATTCCTTGATCTCTCTCTTCTTACTGATTTATTATAGGTGTATAGAAATGCAACATATTTTTGTACACTGATCTCCTATTCAGTGGCTTTGCTGAATTCATGTTTCAGTTATAGCAATTTCTTGGTAGAGTATCATGTTGTCTGTAAATAATGAAAGTTTGAGGGAAGTATGGGGGGACTCAGTCAGTTAAGTGTCCAACTCTTGATTTCAGCTTAGGCCATGATCTCAGGGTAGTGAGATCAAGCACCATGTTAGATCACACTCAGCAAGGAGTTTACTTGGGTTCCTTTCTCCCTCTCCCTAATTCCCTCCTGCTTGTGCTCTTTCTGAAAGAAAGAAAGAAAGAAAGAAAGAAAGAAAGAAAGAAAGAAAGAAAACCTTTGAATACTTCCTTGCTAATTGGGATGCCTTACTTTTTTCTTTTTGTTGTCTGACTGCTGAAGCTAGAATTTCCAGTATATTGTTAAATAACAATGGTAAGAGTGAACATGCCTGTCTTTCCTGATGGTAGAAGAGAAACTAATATTTCCCCATTAAATATTAGCTGTGAATCTTTTGTATATGGCCTTTATGGTGTTGTATATATTCCTTCTATCCCTCCTTGTTTGCGGGTTTTCATCAAGAATGAATATTGTATGTTTTCTTTTTTTATAAATTAATTTTTTATTGGTCTTCAATTTACCAACATACAGAATAACACCCAGTGCTCATCCTGTCAAGTGTCCCCCTCAGTGCCCGTCACCCATTCACCCCCACCCCCCGCCCTCCTCCCCTTCCACCACCCCTAGTTCGTTTCCCAGAGTTAGGAGTCTTTATGTTCTGTCTCCCTTTCTGATATTTCCCACATATTTTTTCTCCCTTCCCTTATATTCCCTTTCACTATTATTTATATTCCCCAAGTGAATGAGAACATACACTGTTTGTCCTTCTCCTATTGACTTACTTCACTCAGCATAATCCCCTCCAGTTCCATCCACGTTGAAGCAAATGGTGGGTATTTGTCATTTCTAATAGCTGAGTAATATTCTATTGTATGCATAAACCACATCTTCTTTATCCATTCCTCTTTCGATGGACACCGAGGCTCCTTCCACAGTTTGGCTACTGTGGACATAGCTGCTAGAAACATTGGGGTGCAGGTGTCCCAGCGTTTCATTGCATCTTTTTTTAATAAATTAATTTTTATTGGTGTTCAGTTTAGCAACATACAGAATAACACCCAGTGCTCATCCCCTCAAGTGTCCCCCTCAGTGCCCGTCACCATTCAACCCCACCCCCCGCCCTCCTCCCCCTCCACCACCCCTAGTTCATTTAGCAGAGTTAGAAGTCTTTATGCTCTGTCTCCCTTTCTGATAATTCCCACACATTTCTTCTCCCTTCCCTTATATTCCCTTTCACTATTATTCATATTTCCCAAATGAATGAGAACATACACTGTTTGTCCTTCTCCGATTGACTTACTTCACTCAGCATAATACCCTCCAGTTCCAACCAAGTTGAAGCAAATGGTGGGTATTTATCGTTTCTAATGGCTGAGTAATATTCCATTGTATACATAAACCACATCTTCTTTATCCATTCATCTTTCGATGGGCACCGAGGCTCCTTCCACAGTTTGGCTATTGTGGACATGGCTGCTAGAAACATCGGGGTGCAGGAGTCCCGGCGTTTCATTGCATCTGAATCTTTGGGATAAATCCCTACCAGTGCAATTGCTGGGTCGTAGGGCAGGTCTATTTTTAATTCTTTGAGGAACCTCCACACAGTTTTCCAGAGTGGCTGCACCAGTTCACATTCCCACCAACAGAGTAAAAGGGTTCCCTTTTCTCCGCATCCTCTCCAACATTTGTTGTTTCCTGCCTTCTTAATGTTCCCCATTCTCACTGGTGTTAGGTGGTATCTCATTGTGGTTTTGATTTGTATTACCGTGATGCCAAGTGATGCAGAGCATTTTCTCATATGCATGTTGGCCATGTCTATGTCTTCCTCTGTGAGATTTCTCTTCATGTCTTTTGCCCATTTCATGATTGGATTGTTTGTTTCTTTGCTGTTGAGTTTAAGAAGTTCTTTATAGATCTTGGAAACTAGCGCTTTATCTGATACATCATTTGCAAATATCTTCTCCCATTCTGTAGGTTGTCTTTTAGTTTTGCTGACTGTATCATTTGCTGTGCAAAAGCTTCTTATCTTGATGAAGTCCCAATAGTTCATTTTTGCTTTTGTTTCTTTTGCCTTCGTGGATGTATCTTGCAAGAAGTTACTGTGGCCAAGTTCAAAAAGGGTGTTGCCTGTGTTCTCCTCTAGGATTTTGATGGAATCTTGTCTCACATTTAGATCTTTCATCCATTTTGAGTTTATCTTTGTGTATGGTGCAAGAGAGTGGTCTAGTTTCATTCTTCTGCATGTGGAAGTCCAATTTTCCCAGCACCATTTATTGAAGAGACTGTCTTTCTTCCAGTGGATAGTCTTTCCTCCTTTATCGAATATTAGTTGCCCATAAAGTTCAGAGTCCACTTCTGGGTTCTCTATTCTGTTCCATTGATCTATGTGTCTGTTTTTGTGCCAGTACCACACTGTCTGATGACCACAGCTTTGTAGTACAACCTGAAATCTGGCATTGTGATGCCCCCAGATATGGTTTTCTTTTTTAAAATTCCCCTGGCTATTCGGGGTCTTTTCTGATTCCACACAAATCTTAAAATAATTTGTTCTAACTCTCTGAAGAAAGTCCATGGTATTTTGATAGGGATTGCATTAAACGTGTAAATTGCCCTGGGTAACATTGACATTTTCACAATATTAATTCTGCCAATCCATGAGCATGGAGTATTTTTCCATCTCTTTGTGTCTTCCTCAATTTCTTTCAGAGGTGTTCTATAGTTTTTAGGGTATAGATCCTTTACCTCTTTGGTTAGGTTTATTCCTAGGTATCTTATGCTTTTGGGTGCAATTGTAAATGGGATTGACTCCTTAATTTCTCTTTCTTCAGTCTCATTGTTAGTGTATAGAAATGCCATTGATTTCTGGGCATTGATTTTGTATCCTGCCACGCTACCAAATTGCCGTATGAGTTCTAGCAATCTTGGGGTGGAGGCTTTTGGGTTTTCTATGTAGAGTATCATGTCATCGGCGAAGAGGGAGAGTTTGACTTCTTCTTTGCCAATTTGAATGCCTTTAATGTCTTTTTGTTGTTTGATTGCTGAGGCTAGGACTTCCAATACTATGTTGAATAGCAGTGGTGAGAGTGGACATCCCTGTCTTGTTCCTGATCTTAGGGGAAAGGCTCCCAGTGCTTCCCCATTGAGAATGATATTTTCTGTGGGCTTTTTGTAGATGGCTTTTAAGATGTCGAGGAAAGTTCCCTCTATCCCTACACTCTGAAGAATTTTGATCAGGAATGGATGCTGTATTTTGTCAAATGCTTTCTCTGCATCTAATGAGGGGATCATATGTTTCTTGGTTTTTCTCTTGCTGATATGATGAATCACATTGATTGTTTTACGAGTGTTGAACCAGCCTTGTGTCCCGGGGATAAATCCTACTTGGTCATGGTGAATAATTTTGTTAATGTGTTGTTGGATCCTATTGGCTAGTATCTTGTTGAGAATTTTTGCATCCATGTTTATCAGGGATATTGGTCTGTAATTCTCCTTTTTGGTGGGGTCTTTGTCTGGTTTTGGAATTAAGGTGATGCTGGCGTCATAGAACGAATTTGGAAATATTCCATCTCTTTATATCTTTCCAAACAGCTTTAGTAGAAAAGGTATGGTTTCTTCTTTAAACGTTTGATAGAATTCCCCTGGGAAGCAATCTGGCCCTGGACTCTTGTGTCTTTGGGAGGTTTTTGATGACTGCTTCAATTTCCTCCCTGGTTATTGGCCTGTTCAGTTTTTCTATTTCTTCCTGCTCCCGTTTTGGTAGTTTGTGGCTTTCCAGGAATGCGTCCATTTCTTCTAGATTGCCTAATTTATTGGGGTAGAGCTGTTCATAATATATTTTTAAAATCGTTTGTATTTCCTTGGTGTTGGTAGTGATCTCTCCTTTCTCATTCATGATTTTATTAATTTGAGTCTTCTCTCTCTTCTTTTTAATAAGGCTGGCTAATGGTTTATCTGTCTTATTAATTCTTTCAAAGAACCAACTCCTGGTTCTGTTGATCTGTTCCACAGTTCTTCTGGTCTCAATTTCATTGAGTTCTGCTCGAATTTTAATTAACTTTCTTCTTCTGCTGGGTGTCGGGTCCATTTGCTGTTTTTTCTCTAGCTCCTTTATGTATAAGGTTAGCTTTTGTATTTGATTTCTTTCCAGTTTTTGAATGGATGCTTGTATTGCGATGTATTTCCCCCTCAGGATTGCTTTTGCTGCATCCCAAAGATTTTGAACGGTTGTATCTTCATTCTCACAAGTTTCCATGAATCATTTTAATTCTTCCTTAATTTCCTGGTTGACCCTTTCATTTTTTAGCAGGATGGTCCTTAACCTCCACGTGTTTGAGGTCCTTCCAAACTTCTTCTTGTGATTTAGTTCTAATTTCAAGGCATTATGGTCTGAGAATATGCAGGGGATGATCCCAATCTTTTGGTATCAGTTCAGACCCGATTTGTGACCCAGTATGTGGTCAATTCTGGAGAAAGTTCCATGTGCACTTGAGAAGAATGTGTATTCAGTTGAGTTTGGATGTAAAGTTCTGTAGATATTTGTGAAATCTATCTGGTCCAGTGTATCATTTAAAGATCTCGTTTCTTTGGAGATGTTGGGCTTAGAAGACGTATTGAGGGTAGAAAGAGCTAGATTGAAGTCACCAAGTATAAGTGTATTATTATCTAAGTATTTCTTCACTTTCGTTAATAATTGGTTTAAGTATTTGGCAGCTCCCACATTCGGGGCATATATATTGAGGATTGTTAAGTCCTCTTGCTGGATAGATCCTTGAAGTATGATATAGTGTCCCTCTTCATCTCTCACTACAGTCTTCGGGGTAAATTTTAGTTTATCTGATATAAGGATGGCTACCCCTGCTTTCTTTTGAGGACCATTTGAATGGTAAATGGTTCTCCAGCCTTTTATTTTCAGGTTGTAGGTGTCCTTCTGTCTAAAATGAGTCTCTTGTAGACAGCAAATAGATGGGTCCTGCTTTTTTATCCAGTCTGAAACCCTGTTCCTTTTGATGGGGTCATTAAGCCTGTTCACGTTCAGAGTAACTATTGACAGATATGAGTTTAGTGTCATCATGATATCTATTCAGTCCTTGTTTTTGTGGATTGTTCCAATGAACTTCCTCTTAAAGGGGAATATTAAGAGTCCCCCTTAAAATTTCTTGCAGAGCTGGCTTGGAGGTCACATATTCTTTCAGTTCCTGCCTGTCTTGGAAGCTCTTTATCTCTCCTTCTATTCTGAATGAGAGCCTTGCTGGATAAAGTATTCTTGATTGCATGTTCTTCTCATTTAGGACTCTGAATATATCCTGCCAGCCCTTTCTGGCCTGCCACGTCTCTGTGGAGAAGTCTGCTGGTACCCTAATACTCCTCCCCATAAATTCAGGGACTTCTTGTCTCTTGCTGCTTTAAGGATCTTCTCTTTATCTTTGGAATTTGCAAGCTTCACTATTAAATGTCGAGGTGTTGAACGGTTTTTATTGATTTTAGGGGGGGATCTCTCTATTTCCTGGATCTGAATGCCTGTTTCCCTTCCCAGATTGGGAAAGTTTTCAGCTAGGATTTGTTCAAGTACATATTCTGGCCCTCTGGCCCTTTTGGCGCCCTCGGGAACCCCAATTAAACGTAGGTTTTTCTTCCTCAGGCTATCATTTATTTCCCTTAATCTGTCTTCATGGTCTTTTAATTGTCTCTTTTTTTCCTCAGTTTCCCTCTTTGCTATCAACTTGTCTTCTTTGTCACTCACTCATTCTTCCACCTCGTTAACCCTCGTTGTTAGTACTTGTAGTTTGGATTGCATCTCATTCAATTGATTTTTAATTTCTGCCTGATTGGATCTAAATTCTGCAGTCATGAAGTCTCGTGAGTCCTTAATGCTTTTTTCTAGAGCCACCAGTAGCTGTATAATAGTGCTTCTGAATTGGCTTTCTGACATTGAATTGTAATCCAGATTTTGTAGCTCTGTGGGAGAGAGGACTGTTTCTGATTCTTTCTTTTGAGGTGAGGTTTTCCTTCTAGTCATTTTGCTCAGTGCAGAGTGGCCAAAAACAAGTTGTATTGGGAAAAGGAGAAAAAGAGAGAGAGAAGGAAAGAAAAGAGAAAAAGAAAAAAGAAAAAGAAGAAAAAAAGGAAAAAAGAGAAGAAAAAGAGAAAGAAAAAGAAAGAAAAGTGAAAAAAAGCGGGTGGGGGAAGCAATCAGAAATCAAAAAAAAAAAAAAAACACGGGGGAGTATCTTCTGATTCTGGTGACTTTAAGCCCCTTGACTTCCCCTGGAACTGGTCCGTCTAGCCTTTTTTCTGGGGGAGGGGCCTGTTGTGCTGATTTTCAGGTGTTAGCACTTGGGGGAGCTGCTCTGCCCCCTGCCTGGTGCAGGGCTCAGTGGGGGTTGTTTACCCCGTGAGGCCCCAGGAGGAACAGCCACAGTGGTTACGGCAGCTCTGGAAACCCGGTTTCAGCCCCCCCAGTAACTACTGAGCTCTCCGTCTGCAGGGCCTGGAGGCTCCGGGGCGGGGCCGCTGATGTGCTCAGCTTGGGGCAGGAGCGTCCTTGCTGTCCTGGGCCCTCCTCGCCTCTGCCTGTCCCAGGGGTAGGCCGGATCCTGGGCTGTGTCCCGGCGCCCTGTGCTCCGGCGCCTGCACTACTGGATTCGCGCTCCCGGCCGCGCAGCCGCCTCTCCGCGGAGCCGCCGCCCGAGCCCCTCCGAGCTGCCAAGGCCCCGCCGTGCGCGCTGCAGCCCTTAGGGAGCTCGTCGCACTCTCCCGGGGTGCAGGTGCCCGTTAGTGTCCCAGGGAGCCTGAGGGCATCCCCGCCCTCCTGGTTCCTGCTCTAACTCCCTGCGAGCCCCTTTCTGCCCGGGAAGGTTGGTGCAGCTCCTGCTCCTCCGGGACGGGGCTCTCCTGTCCTAGGGACACTCGCCCCGACCTTAGCCCGGCTCCTCTCGGGTCCCCTCCCCCTTGGATGCCTTTTGTTTCTTTAATTCTTTTTTCCTCCATCTTCCTACCTTGATAGAAGCGCGGACTCTTCTCACTGTAGCATTCCAGCTGTTGTCTCTTTAAATCTCAGGCCAAATTCGTAGATTTTCAGGATGATTTGAAGGTTATCTAGGTAATTTGGTGGGGACAGGTGATTTGGGGACCCTACTCTTCCGCCATCCTGCCCCTCCCCCTATTGTATGTTTTCAAATGCTTTTTCTGCAACTATTGAGAGGATCATTTGGTTTTTATCCTTTCTTTCATTAATGTAGTGTAGTATCATGTTGATTGATTTGCAAATATCGAATTGCCCTTGCAGCCCAGGAATAAATCCTACTTGGTCATGATGAATGATTCTTTTAATGAACTGTTGAATTTGATTTGCTAGTATTCTGCTGAGAATTTTTGCATACATATACATCCAGGTTATTGACCTGCACTGCTCCTTTTTAGTGGGGTCTTTGTTTGGTTTTGAAATCAAGGTGATGCCAGCCATGTAGACTGAGTTTGGAAGTTTTCTTTCTTTTTCTAGTTTTTGGAACAGCTTGTGAGGAATAGATACTAAGTCTTCTTTAAATGTTTGGTAGAATTATTCACCTTTGAGTCCATCTGGCCCTGGAGTTTTATTTCATGGGAGTTTTTAGATTACTGACTCAATCTCTGCTGGTTATCAGTCTGTTCAAATTTTCTAACACTTCCTGTTTCATTTTGGTAGTTTAATTATTTTTTTCTATTTTTTTAAATTTTTATTTATTTATGATAGTCACACACACACACACACACAGAGGCAGAGACATAGGCAGAGGGAGAAGCAGGCTCCATGCACTGGGAGCCCGACGTGGGATTCGATCCCGGGTCTCCAGGATCGCGCCCTGGGCCAAAGGCAAGGGCCAAACCGCTGCGCCACCCAGGGTTCCCTATTTTTTCTATTTTTTAAATGTCTATTTTTGTTGGGGTTCAACTTGCCAAAATATACTATAACACCCACTGCATATCCTGTCTAGTGCCCATTACCCAATCCACTGCCCACCTCACCTTCCACTAACCATTGTTGGTTTCTCAGAGTTAGGAGTCTTTCATGTTTTGTCACCCTCTCTGATTTTTCCCACTCATTATCTTCCCTTTCCCCTATAATCCCTTTTACTATTTTTTTTATATTCCCTGTATGAGTGAAACCATATAATGATTATGCTTCTCCAATTGACTTACTTCTCTCAGCATAATACCCTCCAGCTCCATCCACATTGAAGCAAATGGTGGGTATTTGTCGTTTCTAATGGCTGAGTAATATTCCATTGTATACATAAACCACATCTTCTTTATCCATTCATCTTTCGATGGATACGGAGGCTCCTTCCACAATTTGGCTATGGTGGACATTGCTGCTATAAACTTTGGGGTCCAGGTGTCCCAGTGTTTCACTGCATCTGTATCTGTGGGGTAAATCCCTAGCAGTGCAATTGCTGATTGGGAGGGTAGTTCTATTTTTAACTCTTTGAGGAACCTCCACACAGTTTCCCAGAGTGGCTGTACCAGTTGACATCCCACCAACAGTGCAAGAGAGTTCCCCTTTCACCACATCCTCTGCAACATTTGTTGTCTCCTGTCTTGTTAATTTTCTCCATTCTCACTGGTGTGAGGGGGAATCTCATTGTGCTTTTGATTTGTATTTCCCTGATGGCAAGTGATGCAGAGCGTTCTCTCGTGCTTGTTGGCCATATCTATGTCTTCCTCTGTGAGATTTCTGTCATGTCTTTTGCCCATTTCATGATTGGATTGTTTGTTTCTTGGGTGTTGAATTTAATAAGTTTGTTATAGATCTTGGATACTAGCCCTTTATCTGATACGTCATTTGCAAATATCTTCTCCCATTCTGTAGGTTATCTTTTACTTCTGTTGACTGTTTCTTTTGCTGTGCAGAAGCTTTTGATTGATGAAGTCCCAATAGTTCATTTTTGCCTTTGTTTCTCTTGCCTTCATAGATGTATCTTGCAAGAAGCTGCTGTGGCCAAGTTCAAAAAAGGTATTGCCTATGTTTTCCTCTAGAATTTTGATGGATTCTTGTCTCCCATTTAGATTGTTCATCCATTTTGAGTTTATCTTTGTATATGGTGTGAGAGTATGGTCTAGTTTCATTCTTCTTCACGTGGCTGTCCCATTTTCTCAGCACCATTTATTGAAGAGACTGTTCTTTTTCCAGTGGATAGTCTTTCCTGCTTTGTTGAATATTAGTTGACCCTAGAGTTGAAGGCCCATTTCTGGGTTCTCTATTTTGTTCCATTAATCTAGGTGTCTGATATTGTGCCAGTACCACACTGTCTTGATGATCACAGCTTTGTAGTATAGCTTGAAATCCGGCATTGTGATGTCCCCGGCTCTAGTTTTCTTTTTTCAATATTCCCCTGGCTATTCGGGATCCTTTCTGATACCACACAAATCTTAACATGAGTTGTTCCAACTCTTTGAAGAAAGTCCATAGTATTTTGATAGGCATTGCATTGAATATGTACATTGCCCTAGGTAGCATAGACATTTTCACTATATTAATTTTTTCAATCCATGAGCATGGAATATTTTTCCATCTCTTTGTGTCTTCCTCAATTTCTTTCAGAAGTGTTTTGTAGTTTTTAGGGTATAGATCTTTTATCTCTCTGGTTAGGTTTATTCCTACGTATCTTATGCTTTTGGGTGCAATTGTAAATGGGATTGACTCCTTAATTTCTCTTTCTTCAGTCTCATTGTTAGTTTATAGAAATACCACTGATTTCTGGGCATTGATTTTGCATCCTGTCCCATTGCCGAATTGCTCTATGAGTTCTAGCAATCTTGGGGTGGAGGCTTTTGGGTTTTCTACATAGAGTATCATGTCATCTGCGAAGAGGGAGAGTTTGACTTGTTCTTTGCCAATTTGAATACCTTTTTTGTTGTTGTTGTCTGATTGCTGAGGCTAAGACTTCTTTTTTTTTTAATAAATTAATTTTTATTGGTGTTCAATTTACCAACATACAGAATAACACCCAGTGCTCATCCCATCAAGTGTCCCCCTCCGTGCCCGTCACCCATTCACCCCCACCCCCCGCCCTCCTCCCCTTCCACCACCCCTAGTTCATTTCCCAGAGTTAGAAGTCTTTATGTTCTGTGTCCCTTTCTGATATCTCCCACACATTTCTTCTCCCTTCCCTTATATTCCCCTTCACTATTATTCATATTCCCCAAATGAGTGAGAACATACACTGTTTGTCCTTTTCCGATTGACTTACTTCACTCAGCATAATACCCTCCAGTTCCATCCACGTTGAAGCAAATGGTGGGTATTTGTCGTTTCTAATGGCTGAGTAATATTCCATTGTATACATAAACCACATCTTCTTTATCCATTCATCTTTCGATGGGCACCGAGGCTCCTTCCACAGTTTGGCTATTGTGGACATGGCTGCTAGAAACATCGGGGTGCAGGAGTCCCGGCGTTTCATTGCATCTGAATCTTTGGGGTAAATCCCCAACAGTGCAATTGCTGGGTCGTAGGGCAGGTCTATTTTTAATTCTTTGAGGAACCTCCACACAGTTTTCCAGAGTGGCTGCACCAGTTCACATTCCCACCAACAGAGTAAGAGGGTTCCCTTTTCTCCGCATCCTCTCCAACATTTGTTGTTTCCTGCCTTATTAATTTTCCCCATTCTCACTGGTGTGAGGTGGTATCTCATTGTGGTTTTGATTTGTATTTCCCTGATGGCAAGTGATGCAGAGCATTTTCTCATGTGCATGTTGGCCATGTCTATGTCTTCTTCTGTGAAATTTCTCTTCATGTCTTTTGCCCATTTCATGATTGGATTGTTTGTTTCTTTGGTGTTGAGTTTAAGAAGTTCTTTATAGATTTTGGAAACTAGCCCTTTATCTGATATGTTATTTGCAAATATCTTCTCCCATTCTGTAGGTTGTCTTTGAGTTTTGTTGACTGTATCCTTTGCTGTGCAAAAGCTTCTTATCTTGATGAAGTCCCAATAGTTCATTTTTGCTTTTGTTTCTTTTGTTTTCGTGGATGTATCTTGCAAGAAGTTACTGTGGCCAAGTTCAAAAAGGGTGTTGCCTGTGTTCTCCTCTAGGATTTTGATGGAATCTTGTCTCACATTTAAATCTTTCATCCATTTTGAGTTTATCTTTGTGTATGGTGCAAGAGAGTGGTCTAGTTTCATTCTTCTGCATGTGGATGACCAATTTTCCCAGCACCATTTATTGAAGAGACTGTCTTTCTTCCAGTGGATCGTCTTTCCTCCTTTGTCGAATATTAGTTGACCATAAAGTTCAGGGTCCATTTCTGGGTTCTCTATTCTGTTCCATTGATCTATGTGTCTGTTTTTGTGCCAGTACCACACTGTCTTGATGACCACAGCTTTGTAGTACAACCTGAAATCTGGCATTGTGATGCCCCCAGCTATGGTTTTCTTTTTTAAAATTCCCCTGGCTATTCGGGGTCTTTTCTGATTCCACACAAATCTTAAAATAATTTGTTCTAAGTCTCTGAAGAAAGTCCATGGTATTTTGATAGGGATTGCATTGAACGTGTAAATTGCCCTGGGTAGCATTGACATTTTCACAATATTAATTCTGCCAATCCATGAGCATGGAATATTTTTCCATCTCTTTGTGTCTTCCTCAATTTCTTTCAGAAGTGTTCTATAGTTTTTAGGGTATAGATCCTTGACCTCTTTGGTTACGTTTATTCCTAGGTATCTTATGCTTTTGGGTGCAATTGTAAATGGGATTGACTCCTTAATTTCTCTTTCTTCAGTCTCATTGTTAGTGTATAGGAATGCCATTGATTTCTGGGCATTGATTTTGTATCCTGCCACGCTACCAAATTGCTGTATGAGTTCTAGCAATCTTGGGGTGGAGGCTTTTGGGTGTTCTATGTAGAGTATCATGTCATCGGCGAAGAGGGAGAGTTTGACTTCTTCTTTGCCAATTTGAATGCCTTTAATGTCTTTTTGTTGTTTGATTGCTGAGGCTAGGACTTCCAATACTATGTTGAATAGCAGTGGTGAGAGTGGACATCCCTGTCTTGTTCCTGATCTTAGGGGAAAGGCTCCCAGTGCTTCCCCATCGAGAATGATATTTGCTGTGGGCTTTTCGTAGATAGCTTTTAAGATGTCGAGGAAAGTTCCCTCTATCCCTACACTCTGAAGAGTTTTGATCAGGAATGGATGCTGTATTTTGTCAAATGCTTTCTCTGCATCTAATGAGAGGATCATATGTTTCTTGGTTTTTCTCTTGCTGATATGATGAATCACATTGATTGTTTTACGAGTGCTGAACCAGCCTTGTGTCCCGGGGATAAATCCTACTTGGTCATGGTGAATAATTTTCTTAATGTTTTGTTGGATCCTATTGGCTAGTATCTTGTTGAGAATTTTTGCATCCATGTTCATCAGGGATATTGGTCTGTAATTCTCCTTTTTGGTGGGGTCTTTGTCTGGTTTTGGAATTAAGGTGATGCTGGCCTCATAGAATGAGTTTGGAAGTACTCCATCTCTTTCTATCTTTCCAAACAGCTTTAGTAGAATAGGTATGATTTCTTCTTTAAACGTTTGATAGAATTCCCCTGGGAAGCCATCTGGCCCTGGACTCTTGTGTCTTTGGGAGGTTTTTGATGACTGCTTCAATTTCCTCCCTGGTTATTGGCCTGTTCAGTTTTTCTATTTCTTCCTGCTCCCGTTTTGGTAGTTTGTGGCTTTCCAGGAATGCGTCCATTTCTTCTAGATTGCCTAATTTATTGGCGTAGAGCTGTTCATAATATGTTTTTAAAATCGTTTGTATTTCCTTGGTGTTGGTAGTGATCTCTCCTTTCTCATTCATGATTTTATTAATTTGAGTCTTCTCTCTCTTCTTTTTAATAAGGTTGGCTAATGGTTTATCTATCTTATTAATTCTTTCAAAGAACCAACTCCTGGTTCTATTGATCTGTTCCACAGTTCTTCTGGTCTCAATTTCGTTGAGTTCTGCTCGAATTTTAATTAACTCTCTTCTTCTGCTGGGCGTCAGGTCGATTTGCTGCTTCTTCTCTAGCTCCTTTATGTGTAAGGTTAGCTTTTGTATTTGAGTTCTTTCCAGTTTTTGAATGGATGCTTGTATTGCGATGTATTTCCACCTCAGGACTGCTTTTGCTGCATCCCAAAGATTTTGAACGGTTGTATCTTCATTCTCATTAGTTTCCATGAATCTTTTTAATTCTTCCTTAATTTCCTGGTTGACCCTTTTATCTTTTAGCAGGATGGTCCTTAACCTCCACGTGTTTGATGTCCTTCCAAACTTCTTCTTGTGATTGAGTTCTAATTTCAAGGCATTATGGTCTGAGAATATGCAGGGGACGATCCCAATCTTTTGGTATCGGTTCAGACCCGATTTGTGACCCAGTATGTGGTCTATTCTGGAAAAAGTTCCATGTGCACTTGAGAAGAATGTGTATTCAGTTGAGTTTGGATGTAAAGTTCTGTAGATATCTGTGAAATCCATGTGGTCCAGTGTATCTTTTAAAGCTCTCGTTTCTTTGGAGATGTTGGGTTTAGAAGACCTATAAAGGGTAGAGAGAGCTAGATTGATGTCACCAAGTATAAGTGTATTATTATCTAAGTATTTCTTTACTTTGGTTAATAATTCGTTTAAGTATTTGGCAGCTCCCACATTCGGGGCATATATATTGAGGATTGTTAAGTCCTCTTGTTGGATAGATCCTTTAAGTATGATATAGTGTCCCTCTTCGTCTCTCACTACTGTCTTCGGAGTGAATTTTAGTTTATCTGATATAAGGATGGCTACCCCTGCTTTCTTTTGAGAACCATTTGAATGGTAAATGGTTCTCCAACCTTTTATTTTCAGGTTGTAGGTGTCCTTCTGTCTAAAATGCGTCTCTTGTAGACAGCAAATAGATGGGTCCTGCTTTTTTATCCAGTCTGAAACCCTGCGCCTTTTGATGGGGTCATTAAGCCCATTCACATTCAGAGTTACTATTGACAGATATGAGTTTAGTGTCATCATGATATCTATTTAGTCCTTGTTTTTGTGGATTGTTCCACTGAACTTCTTCTTAAAGGGGAATTTTAAGAGTCCCCCTTAAAATTTCTTGCAGAGCTGGTTTGGAGGTCACATATTCTTTCAGTTCCTGCCTGTCTTGGAAGCTCTTTATCTCTCCTTCCATTTTGAATGAGAGCCTTGCTGGATAAAGTATTCTTGGTTGCATGTTCTCCTCATTTAGGACCCTGAATATATCCTGCCAGCCCTTTCTGGCCTGCCACGTCTCTGTGGAGAGGTCTGCTGTTACCCTAATATTCCTCCCCATGAAAGTCAGGGACTTCTTGTCTCTTGCTGCTTTAAGGATCTTCTCTTTATCTTTGGAATTTGCAAGCTTCACTATTAAATGTCGAGGTGTTGAACGGTTTTTATTGATTTTAGGGGGGGATCTCTCTACTTCCTGGATCTGAATGCCTGTTTCCCTTCCCAGATTGGGAAAGTTTTCAGCTAGGATTTGTTCAAGTACATATTCTGGCCCTCTGTCCCTTTTGGCGCCCTCGGGAACCCCAATTAAACGTAGGTTTTTTATAGATTTTGGAAACTATCCCTTTATCTGATATGTTATTTGCAAATATCTTCTCCCATTCTGTAGGTTGTCTTTGAGTTTTGTTGACTGTATCCTTTGCTGTGCAAAAGCTTCTTATCTTGATGAAGTCCCAATAGTTCATTTTTGCTTTTGTTTCTTTTGTTTTCGTGGATGTATCTTGCAAGAAGTTACTGTGGCCAAGTTCAAAAAGGGTGTTGCCTGTGTTCTCCTCTAGGATTTTGATGGAGTCTTGTCTCACATTTAAATCTTTCATCCATTTTGAGTTTATCTTTGTGTATGGTGCAAGAGAGTGGTCTAGTTTCATTCTTCTGCATGTGGATGACCAATTTTCCCAGCACCATTTATTGAAGAGACTGTCTTTCTTCCAGTGGATCGTCTTTCCTCCTTTGTCGAATATTAGTTGACCATAAAGTTCAGGGTCCATTTCTGGATTCTCTATTCTGTTCCATTGGTCTATGTGTCTGTTTTTGTGCCAGTACCACACTGTCTTGATGACCACAGCTTTGTAGTACAACCTGAAATCTGGCATTGTGATGCCCCCAGCTATGGTTTTCTTTTTTAAAATTCCCCTGGCTATTCGGGGTCTTTTCTGATTCCACACAAATCTTAAAATAATTTGTTCTAAGTCTCTGAAAAAAGTCCATGGTATTTTGATAGGGATTGCATTGAACGTGTAAATTGCCCTGGGTAGCATTGACATTTTCACAATATTAATTCTGCCAATCCATGAGCATGGAATATTTTTCCATCTCTTTGTGTCTTCCTCAATTTCTTTCAGAAGTGTTCTATAGTTTTTAGGGTATAGATCCTTTACCTCTTTGGTTAGGTTTATTCCTAGGTATCTTATGCTTTTGGGTGCAATTGTAAATGGGATTGACTCCTTAATTTCTCTTTCTTCAGTCTCATTGTTAGTGTATAGGAATGCCATTGATTTCTGGGCATTGAATTTGTATCCTGCCACGCTACCAAATTGCTGTATGAGTTCTAGCAATCTTGGGGTGGAGGCTTTTGGGTTTTCTATGTAGAGTATCATGTCATCGGCGAAGAGGGAGAGTTTGACTTCTTCTTTGCCAATTTGAATGCCTTTAATGTCTTTTTGTTGTCTGATTGCTGAGGCGAGGACTTCCAATACTATGTTGAATAGCAGTGGTGAGAGTGGACATTTTAAAAAGCCATTTTAAAAGCCATCTATATGTTTGTTTCTAAGAATATATCTGTTTCTTCCAGGTTCTCTGATTTGTTGACGTTTAGTTTTTCATAATATTTTCTTACAACTGTTTGTATTTATGTGGTATTTCTTGTTATTTCTTCTTTTTAACTTGTGATTTTATTTATTTCAGTCGTTTCTCTTTTTTGGAAAGCCTAATTATACGTTTTCATTTTAATGATTTTTCAGAGAACCAACTCCTTGTTTCATTTATCTGTTCTATTGGTTTTTATTTTTGCTTGTTTTTGTTTCTATCTTTTATTTCTGTGATGTTGGTTGTGATCTCTACTCTCTCATTTATGATTTTATTTATTTGTGTCCTTTCTCTCTTTTTTTGACAAGTCTGGCTATGGATTAATAAATTTTATTAATTCAAAGAGCCAGGTTCTAGTTTCATTGATCTATCCTACTTTTTTTTCCTCTATCATTTATTTCTGCTATAATCTTTATGATTTCCCTCCTTCTGTTGGCTTTAGCTTCATTTTTTTTTCCTAGCTTCTTTAGGTGTAAGTTGTGTTTTTGAGACTTCTTGCTTCTTGAGATATACCTCTATTGCTATAGCCTTCCTCTTAGGACCACTTTTGCTGCATCTGAAAGGTCTTTGGACCATTGTGTCTGCACTTTAATTTGTTTTCATGTCTTTTTGAAATTTCTTTAATTCCTGGTTAACCCATTCATTCTTTAGTAGGATGTTCCCTACCCTCCATATATTTGTGGTCTTTCCAAATATTTTCTTGTGACTGACCTCATATTCATAGCATTGTGTTTGGAAATATGCATGACATGATCTCAATCTTTTTGTATTTGTGGAAGCCTGATTTGTGAATCAGTATGTGATCTATTCTGGAGAATTCCCATGTGCACTCAAAAAAGAATGTGCATTCTGCTGCTTTAGGATGAAGTATTCTTAATATATCTAATAAATGCATCTGGTCAAGCATGTGATTCCAAGCCCTTGTTTCCTTGTTGATTTTCTCTTTAGATGATCTGTCCATTTAAATAAGTGGGCTTTTAAAGTCCTCTACTATTATTGTGTTATTATCAATGAGTTTCTTTGTTTGTTATTAATTGTTTTATATATTTGGGTGTTCCCAATTTGGGAGCATAAACATTTACAATTGTTAGATCTTGTTAGATAGATCCTTTTATTATGATATAACACCCTTCTTCATCTCTTGTTACACTCTTTGGCTTAAAATATAGTTTGTCTTATATAAGTATTGGTGCTTCAGGTTTCTTTTGAAGTTCATATGCAAGTTCACTTTCAATCTGTGGTGTTTTTGAATCTAGTATGAATTCCTTGAACCATATAAGTGGTTCTTATATTTTTAATCCATTCTGATACCCTATGCTTTTTTAGAGATTTTATTTTTCTATTCATGAGAGACACATGGGGGGGGAGAGAGAGAGAGAGAGTGAGTGAGAGAGAGGCAGAGACACAGGCAGAGGGAGAAACAGGCTCCATGCAGGGAGCCCGATGTGGGACTTGATCCCCGGCACTCTAGGACCACGCCCTGGGCTGAAAGCGGTGCTAATTCACTGAGCCACCTGGGCTGCCCTACCCTATGTTTTTGATTGGAGCATTTAGTAGATTTATTTTCAGAGTGGCTATTGATAGATATGAATTTATTGCCATTGTACTACTGTAAAGTCAATGTTTCTGGAGATTTTCTCTGTTCCTTTCTTGTATTTGTTGCTTTTGGTCTCTATCATTCAAAGAGCTAACTTCTATATTTCTTGCAGGGCTCGTTTAGTGATCACAAACTCCTTTACTTTTTGTTTGAGAAATTCTTTATGTCTTCTTTTGTTATGAATGTTAAACTTGTTGGAGAGAACATTCTTGTCTGAATATTTTTCCCATTCAGCATGCTGAATATATTGTGCCACTCTCTTCTTGCCTGCCAGGTCTCTGTGGTGAGATCTTCTGAGTTTCAAAACTCAAAACTTATTTGTGTTTCCTAATAATTTAGGCATTTCCTTTCCCTTGCTGCTTTTTGGAGTTTATTCTTATCTCTGTGTTTTGAAAACTTTACTATGATATGTCTTGGTATTGGCCTGCTTTTGTTGATTTTGATGGGAGCTCTCTCTGACTCCTGAATTTGAATGTCTGTTGTCTTCCCCAGATTTGGATTTTTTTGCTATAATTTGTTAAACTAAACCTTCTACCTCTTTTTCCCTCCCTTCCTGTTCTGAGACTCCTTGATCTAATTGTTATTACTCTTTATGGAGTCACTGAGTTCCATAAATCTACACTTGTGATCCAATATTTTTCTTTCCCTTTTCTTTTCTGTTTCATTATTTTCCATAATTTTATCTTCTGTAACAGTTATTTTTTCTCTGTTTATTCCATCCCTGTGGTTATTACATCCAGTCAGTTTCACATTGCATTTATAACATTATTTACTTTGACCTGACTACTTTTTAGGTCTCTCTCTCTCTCTCTCTCTCTCTCTCTCTCTCTCTCTCTCTTTTCTTTCTATGGTATGGGACTCTCTTGTGTTTCCTATGCTTTTCTCATGCCAAACAAGTAACCTTATGATTGCTGCTTTAAATTTTGGATCAGGAATATTACTTATATCTGTTTTGATTAGATCCCTGGCTATGACCTTTTCTTATTTTTTTTTGAATTAATTCCTCAATCTCAGCATTTTTCTAGGTCTTTGTCTTCTTCTGTATGTTAGAAAAGCCTATTGTTTCATGCTCCTGAGAGTAATGGCTTTATTTTATTTTTTAAAATATTTTTATTTATTTATTTATTTATGATAGAGAGAGAGAGAGAGAGAGAGAGAGAGAGAGAGGCAGAGACACAGGCACAGGGAGAAGCAGGCTCCATGCAGGGAGCCCGACGTGGGATTTGATCCCGGGTCTCCAGGATCGCGCCCTGGGCCAAAGGCAGGCGCCAAACCACTGCGCCACCCAGGGATCCCGAGTAATGGCTTTATTAAGAAGAGGTTGTATACTGTTTAGGGCCTTGTGTTTCAAAAAGTGCCTCTGGTGTATGCTGTGCACACTCTGCTGCTGTTTTGACTTCCTTTTCATTCAAGTCAGTTCTCTATATAGTTCCTACTTGCCTACTACCATGGAGAGTGTTTGAACTTTGTCCAGAGTGTGGTAAGTTTCAAATATGTGTGCTCTGATCTGCTTTTTAAAAGAGGTCTGATCCTATTTCCACTAGAACTGAAGCTTTGTAGTGCTTTGTGGTCAGTAATCCTTGTGTGTGTGGGTGTTTGTGCTGTTCTGGGGGAGGGCCTGATGCTCTGGTTCTCAGTCACACTTGCCCTAGTAAAGAAGCACCAGCAGAGTACAGATGTGTGGCTTGGTGTAAGTGGCTCAGACCACCACTGTTGGCTCTGTTCTGCTCACCGAAGTCAGTCCATTATGATGGCACCAGTCCTCTCTCTTGTCACTTTCTTCTATGTGCTGTCCAGAAAACCCTCAGAGAAGATCAAATAACCTTCCCTCATGTGTCCCGCGTGTCCCTCAGATCCCTGCCTTTACCCTCTCTGTGTCAGGGCCATATGTGCTCCCAGCATCACTGTGCATCTGTGTTGTATCTCAGAAACACAGGCTGAGTTTGAAAACTCAACCTTTAGGGACCCGGTGCAGTGAGGAGGATCCATGCTGGTTTTCTAGGGAAGGGACTCCTCACACTGGGGCTCTTGCAGTTTGTCCCAGAAGGGCAGTTGCACCAATGTGCAGGTGCTTGGAGTTTAGAGTAAAGCACAGCAAAAACCTGAGTCCAGGTTAGCTGCCCTTGTCAGGTGTCTCTACCCCTAAGCTTAAGTGGTACCATCTACTCTGAGGCCTCTGCCTTCCTCCACAGGATCGTTGCAGTGTTCACCAAGGTCTACACCAGCCATGGTGCAGACTTCTAAACCTCCAGTTTTTGTGGCCCACTGATTGTAAAGACTCAAAATAGTTAGCTGTTTGTTTTCCTAGTCAATGGCTTTGGGAAAGTGTTTTCCCTGTGCAACCCCCTGTGCACTGCTCTCTCTCTCCCTTTCTCTGCCTCTCTCTCTTGCCTTTTCTCTGTATCAGGGAGATATAGCACCTGAGATTCTTTTCTCCCCTAAATCACATCTCTGCACCTACTGTCTTCCACAATGCGATCTCTTCTCTCCCTTTAGTTGTGTGTTTGCTCTGCGAGTTCTCATATTGATTTATTAGGTGTTCAGAAGGATTTGATATTTATCTAGCTATATTTGAGGGATGAAGCAAGGATAGGGTCCTCCTCCTACTCCACCATCTTAACTCTCCCTTTTGAGTATAAGATATTTTGATATGTCGCTAACAATTTTGATAGCATATGTCAGGATTAATGAAAGAGAGCAGTGGTGGGTGTTGGTCAGTAGACATAAAGCTAGAAGAAAATGGAACAACATAAACCAAACCAATGGGGACCTAGATATCTAAAAGCAAAAGTCGAGTATTGGTTGTAATGGAGTCCTTGGAAATCTGTGAAAAATCATGATAGCAAATATAAAAGAGGCTAAAATAAAATAAAATTCAGAAATGTCAGATTAGAATGGTCAGTAAAATAAGCAATTAAAAATATCCAAGAATAAGCCTAAGCATATCTACATTTTTTCACCTATTTGTGGAAGTACTCAGAGAATTTCCTCATGTTCAGTTGAAGTTAGTTATACAAACTATACTGAATTCGAATATTCCTAAAGATAAAAATGTAATGTAAATCAGAAAGGAAACAACCCTAAAACTCTAATACTAAGGAAGTATAAGTATGAGATTATATTCTTAGCCATCTAAGACATCATAACAAATTTAGAATTTGAAAGGCATTATAAATATATTGCCAAAAATACCCTAAAAATAAGTAACAGAATTGTTATTTTTGCTCAGCTATAGATCCACCCAATCCATCTATTCTTTTTTCCTTTAATTCATGTATTCATTCAATAAACATTTATTGATTGCCTACTCTGTGGCACTGATGTTAAGGACAATAAGATGCAGTCTTTTCCCTGGAGATACTCATAGAACTGTTGTGAATATAAAATGAAATAATTGGTTCAAAAGTGCTTTCAAAAGTTAAAAGTACTTTACAAATGCTAGGCATTTTTATTGTAAACTCCCAGTATGTGTGATGATTATTTAATAAGCTTATATATTGTTTACAGATAGCTCATTTGAGTTAATTAGGCCTTGTGACCATCTTTTTCTTAATTTTTAAGTTAATTTTGGGAAATAAGTATGGGAAAAGAAAAGTCTTAGTAGCAAGACTTTGTATAATTATAATAATATAGTTATCTAGACTCTATGGAAGTTGTTTATTTCTCTCTCTTTTTAAAATATTTTATTTATTTATTCATGAGAAAGGCAGAGACATTGGCAGAGGGAGAATAAGGTTCCTTGGGGGGACCCTGATGGGGACTCGATCCCAGGACCCCAGGGTCATGCCCTGAGTCAAAGGTAGATGCTTAACCACTGAGCCACCCAGGTGTCCCTGGAATTTATGTTTCGAAGCAGTTTTATATCCTTTTATCATATTTCATGCTGTGAAGATCATATGTGAGGGGTAATTATTTACTTATTTTAAGAATGGAGATTGTTTTTCTCTCAGAGAGGTGCATCCTTTATATCCCCTGTAAAATCTAGTTTCCAATTGGAGCTTGATCCCTATCCTGGCCCTGTGTCCTAGTGAGGATGCACCTCTCTACCTATATTTTTGACTGATGAATAGAAACAGATATTAGCAGATCAGCCAGTAACTGATAGAATGATCTCAACTCTCATCTATGTGAACCTTAGTTTCCTTCATCTAAAAAAATGATCATTTAGTGGATGATAACACTTCATCCACTAAATGCTGATGCTGTAAGCTCCTGAGTGTGCAAGGGGGGAGCCAACCTTGAAGAGCTAAGCATATGGGGGAGGGAAAAAGTTCATTTAAAGAGTTTCAGCTGAAATATACTGCTAGTATAAGTGCAAATTAGAATTTGTTTATCTTCTTATCTATTACATGAAGGAATAAGGTATGGACAATACTATGACTGAACTAACCAGAATGTTTTCACATACCACTTTTGTGGCTAAGTTGTCTTTTCTTTGGAGTCAGTGCTATCTAAACATTTGGTACAGATGCAATTGCTGGTGACAGAAATAAATGGGAATAGGGCATTTTCAAAAAGATATATTAAAGATGTCAATAGTAACAGCCTCACAATCAAAATGCTTAATGCATTAAATGTTTTAGTGATATAATTGAATTTTATTTAATGCAGTGACAAAAAATCCTATGCTATATATATTATGTGAGTATAAAATGGATTAGATAAAGCTAGAAATAAATATAATTATTTTCTAGCACTACAATCCTCAGTGCTCCTAATTATATATATATGATAGCTTCTAATTCAGTTACGATCAACTATATTCCACATTAGCTTGTCTGTTTAAATCCATGCATTGTACTAGAAAAAAAGCCCATTAACTTAATAATATCAGTTTAGTTAGTTCTAGCTCATTAACACTGACACCAAAAGTGTTGTAGAAGAAGACTTTGGATAATTTTGTTCCTTACATAATTCATTAGAACCTTAAAGACCTCTTGCCACCATCTACTCTTTCCTTTACACTCTCAGTCACAGCCAAAATTCATCACTGGTTTATTTTTACATGTACATTCAGAAGGCATCATTTATTGCTGTTGTTTGAAAGTCAGCTTTTCAGACTAAAAGAGAAATCACTTGACCTTTCCTAGCCACAATCTCTCATTTGACAACTTTGAAAGTTCACTATAAATGTCCAAATGTTCTACCAGAAAAGAAGCCTGTAAAGGCTTCACTGTTGAGCTTTTCCTATCTTGAATTGATTTTTACTGATGTATACATATGTCATTTTTTAAAGATTTATTTATTTATTTGAGAGAGAGAGTGTGTGTAAGTGGGGCAATGGGCAGATGGAGAGTATCTTCAAGCAGACTCTCCCCTGAGCATGGAGCTGTTTGTGGGGCTCAATCCCACAACTCATGAGATCATGATCTGAGTTGAAACCTGACACTTAACTGATTGAGCCACTCAGGTGTCCCTGTATGGTTGGTTTTCATCTTGTACAGCTGAATAGTCAAAAGAGCAGACTAGAATGATGTTCAATATAAATCAAGACCACTCATTAAGATTTTGAGATTATTAAGGATAAATAACATCACTATGAATAGAAACATATGTTTTTAAATATTTTATTTATTTATTCATCAAATACACACAGAGAGAGGCAGAGGCATAGGCAGAGGGAGAAGCAGGCTCCCTACAGGGAGCTTGATGCAGGACTTGATTCCGGGACTCCGGGATCACAACCTGAGCCAAAGGCAGGCGCTCAACCACTGAGCCACCCAGGTTCCACTAAAGGGAATATTTTGAGTATCCAGTACCTATTTTTTCTGGCTTAGGAATGGCTTATTACACAAAGTACAAATAAGCTACTGTTTTCTTATTTAAAAATACAAGATTGCTATCTCCTAAAAGAATAACAGTTTCAAGCTAGTTTTGTACACTCTGAGCAATCTGGACACATCATGTACTCTTGTCCCATCAGTATTTGCTTAAAAGAAGTCTTTCTCTACAAACTAGTGTTTCACATCCTACTGTTAAATAATTTGCTTCTTAGAACCAAATGCAGTATCCAAAGGCTATGGTGTATATTTTCTCACTTATTATCTTTTAAAAAATATTTCAAATATAAAAATATGTAATATATATGTAAATTATAAAGTATAATATGTCAGTGAACCCACTATCCAACTCAATAACTAAAACATTACCAAAAACTTGCATCTATTTATGTGCTCATCCCTTTCCCTATACTTCTGCCTCCCTACCAAATGTAAGCACTCTCCAAAATTTTGTGTTTAACTTCTTGTTTTCTATACTGCTTATTTGAAAATAAATATTTAATTTTAGAAACAATTTATAGAATTATAGAATGTCACAGCTGGAAATCACCTGTGAGATCATCCAGCTCGACTCTGTCACTTTACATAAAGGGAAACTGAGATCCCTGGCAGGTAGAATGAGGCTATCTGGCCATTGGGTAGAAATTTAATCATCAGTTGGGAGGATGGAAATACATTAATGTTCTATGAGTCTACTATCTATTCAGTAATGACTGCAATCATAATAATTGATATTCAAATACTTAGCAATAAAACTAGGTGCTGTAGTTCTTAAATAGGAAGTCTTTGTAACTTAAAAATGTAAAAATTATATAAAAACATATTTACAGAAAAATTGCCTATAAATCATAATTACATATATTGTATTTTAGTCTCTGAATTCTATTATAAACCCAGAGCATCATTTCCATTAAAAACTTTAACATACGCAGTAAATTCTTCTAAAGGGCACATCTCAATAAAATAATTTCTGATGAAAATCTGCTCTGATTTTCTTTGGAATTATATTACTGCATGCATTATATATATAATATACTATATATAATATTATATATATTTATATATATAATATAAATACATATAATAGTTGTATATATAACTATTATATATTATATATATTATAACTATATATATAACTAATATTTATATATAATATAAATACATATAATAGTTTCAGACCAGCTAAGCAGATTAATTTCCAAAATAGTCCCTAGAAATTGTAGCATATTATTCTTTTGATATCACAGTCATCTCCTTATAGAATTGATAACCTAAGACTTCTTTCTGATGGCTCGTCATTGTCACACTCCATATGTTGGTTAATGGACTCATTTGAGGGGAATTGTGAATAAAATGGTATTGATTTAGCTAAGGAACATTACAATGGAATATTACACAGCCATGAAAAGGATGAGATCTTGTTATTTGTGACAACATGGATGAACCTGAGGGTATTATGCTAAGTGAAATAAGTCAGACTGAAAGAAAGAAATACCATATGATTTCACTCATATGTAGAATCTAAAAAAATGAATAGACAAACAAAAAGCACAATCAGACCTGTGAAAAGAACAAACTAATGGTTGTCGGGGGAATGGGCAAAACTTGGGAAGGGGAGAGAGATTTACAGGTTTCCAGTTATTGAATGAACAAATCATGGGAATAAAAGGCACAGTATAAGGGGGAAAAAGTAATAACATTTAGCAAAGGTTTTATGCTTTGTAAACACAGTATCATGTATCCCTAATTGTTTACTAACTAAGGCTATTTAAACTGGAGCTTCTTACCTTCCTACTGAGGTAATTAAAGGAATTCTGAAGTCTTTTTTTAAGATTTTATTTTTTTACTTATTTTATTTTTTTGTATTTTTTATTGGAGTTCAATTTGCCAACATATAGCATAACATCCAGTGCTCATCCCGTCTAACACTTTTTTAAAAAAGATTTTATTTATTTGAAAGAAAGGGGGAGGAGCAGAGGGAGAGGGACAAGCAGACTCTGTGCTGAGCATGGAGCCAGGTGCAGGTCCAATCCCATGACCCTGAGATCATGAGCAAAATTAAGAGTCAGATGCTTAATCAACTGATCCAACCAGGCACCCCTTGAACTCTTATAAATTGAATATTCAGTATTTGTTTTATCTGTTCTTAAATTCATAGTTTTGTCCACAGTTGAATCTCACTAATTTGTGTTAATGGGGAAGTAGTTAAGTCTGAAATGTAGATAAGCACTGACTAATAGAACTTCCTGTAATGATGAAAATAATTTTCCATGCTGTCCAATATAACTACTATCCACATGTGACTTGCATAGCACTTGAATTATGGCTAGTGTGATTGAGTAATTGAATTATTAGTTTTATTTACTTTAATAATTTAAATAGCAACATTTGACTAATGGCTACCATTTTGGGCAGCTCAGATAGAAACTATCAAAAGGTTAATTTGGTGATATTCAAGAAATAAGGATATAACTGTAAAGATTCATCCTTTTAGACACATTTGCCTGAGTTGGTAAGCATTTGTAATTAGTATGCTGTTTGTTTTGACATAAATAATTTTAGGCTAGTTTCTTATGTGAGTGAAACAAATCAAAATTGAGAAAGTGTTTATTTTCTTGATACATCCTTTTTTATAATGTGGGGAGAAATCCATCACCCTACACTCTATTAGTACAGCTACATATTCTAAATTTATTAGTGTAGATATATTGTTTTCTCACAAGGACTAACAATAGAGAGGCACAGAGTGATACAATTTTTTTTATTAAACATAAGGTATAATAATAATTTCAGTGTCAAAATAGAACAAAACCTACCAATCAAAATACTAGACCTCAAAATATTTAGTTCCTATGATAGAGTCTTAACTACATACCTGGTGTAACCATTTCTGTGACTAGGAAAAGGGATCTTAGAATTAAGTTAATCAGTGCCTAAACATGATCTGTGGTTTTTTGCTGAGGTGCCATTTTCATTTAGGAAGCATAATAATAATGACCTTAATATGAATATGTAGGTTTCATCCATGAAAATATTGGTTTTTCCAGTCTCTAAAGATCCATTAGTACTGGTTTGTAGGGGGACCTGGGTGGCTTTGTGGTTGAGTGTCTGCCTTTGGCTCAGGTTGTGATCCTGGGGTCCTGGGATCTAGTTCCACATCAGGGTCCTTGCAGGGAGCCTGCTTCTCCCTCTGCCTACATTTCTGTCTCTCTCTGTGTCTCTCATGAATAAATGAATAAAATCTTTAAAAAACAACTGGTTTGTAAAGCAGGCCCTACCTTTTCATTGAAAACTCTCAAAAAGAATGGTTATTTGTGGCTATATTCCTAAAATCAAAAGAGAATCTTTTTTCATTTACTGTTGGCTTCTAATCATGTGAAAAAGGAAACATTACCATTCTGTCCTAAACATTGGGCCACAATTAAGGCAAAATAGGCTTAGATCCTCAGTGTACTCAGGTTGTAAACAGTAGCCTGACATCAACTGAAAACAAGGAAATGGAGTGTAGGTTGGATTATTCCTACAGTGTAACAAGTGTAGTAGTCATGTATGATGTGGACATTAAAAGACCATGTTAAAACAACTTTACCAAAAAACCAAAACAGTTATCAGAAATGAAAAGTGAATTCTCAAGTTTTAAAATGTTCAAGAGCTTTGGGAAGTGTGTATTTGCCAGTATGGTTAATTTGCACATACTTCACTGAGGAAAAAGCCAGGGGAGCTAGGCTGAGAACACAGCTGTACAGGCAGCTCAACTAATTGCCTCTCCATCCTCAACCTCATTTATCTTCATTTCTTCCCAATTATATCAAATTATCAATAGTCTCTGTTGTATAAGTCTTAATCCCCTTTATTCAGGCAGCATTAGATAGTGGCAGATTAATTCTTGGAGGGAGTCAGAGTAAATAACCATGAAATGCCACCTCTGGCAAATGGCATTGCTCACAAGAAATGTGACAAAACATTTGGAATTTATAACTGGGCATTGGTATGAGGATGCAAGCTGTTAATATTTTTTTTATTTTATTTTATTTTTATTTATGATAGTCACAGAGAGAGAGAGAGGCAGAGACATAGGCAGAGGGAGAAGCAGGCTCCATGCATCGGGAGCCCGATGTGGGATTCGATCCTGGGTCTCCAGGATCGCGCCCTTGGCCAAAGGCAGGCGCCAAACCGCTGCGCCACCCAGGGATCCCAATATTTTTTAAAAGATATCAAGATGGTACATGGTAAAAATGTACTGCATATTTCAAAGAAAAAATACAAAGGTGTAGGTGTTCATATCTCAAAAGATTAATACATTTTTAGATGGTATGTTCCCATTGAACACTGTAGCCATGATATCCTTTCATGCCATATTTTATGATAATAAATGGCCTATTTTCATATGAAGCAAGGAATACACATTCTGCATTCAAAGATAGAATATCATTTATTTTTCTTTCTTATCAACAGACAGTGCAATATTTATTGTGTCTATTTCCAAATTGAAAATATGCTTTAAAATTGTAAAAAAAAGAAATGTCAATAAGAAAACAGTGTTTGGAAACACTTAAATTCTTTATTTGGAAAAGTAAGACAGAATAAAAATCATATTTGTGTCATTTACAAAATAGAAGTAATAGAAATCTAAAGCGTTTCTCTTCAACAAATGTGTTGATTTGCCAAAATAATTACATAACAAATAGTTTTTATGAATTTAGTCTTCAGAATCATATGATCTGTAGATGTTATTACAAAGATGCAAAGGTTGAAATAATAACAATCTTTAAAATGAAATATAAAATAGTAAAATAGGACACTTATTGTATCTTATTATCAAGTCAAAGATCTTTTAGCAAGAGCTAGTCGATTTATATTTGACATTTTCTATAACACAACCCTGGTTAGGGAGTGGTTATCTCTGCCATATTAACACTAGATGCTAAATTCAATGGAATGACCACAAATTGGAATGATGACCCCTTTCTTCAGTGACAGAGAAGGGGTAAAGGGGACAAAACTATGAAGCTGCCTGTTTCCATGGCATCCCAAGGTACCAAATCTCTAAGCCCTTTTATCTTCTCCTTTTTAGGCTACTCTTGGGTAACTGTATCTTACATCGTCGTCTGTCTCCTGCATTGTCTTATCCAAGTTAAATCTCAGAAATATTCTTTCTCATCTCAGTTTCTTCAGTAGTTTAAATTTTGCATATTTTCTGTATAAAATGTATCTAAGCTGCATGAAGTAAACATGTATGAATTGAGTTGTTAATTGAGCTCAGAAAATAATAATTTCTAGCTTTTTTCCCCCATACTTACTCTTGAGGCTTCTTAATTCGAAACCAAAATTTCAAGGCTACTTTATATTGTGCACCATTAGGTTGGGACAGTTTAGGAAATTTTCATGAAATCATAGGATAAGTTGTCCCCACACTGATGTATCAACTGTTCATCTCACTTTTATTTAGAGTTTGAATCCGTGCTGTTTTTTTGCTCTACAACCTGGACAAAACATGTTATTACCATTGACAACTTAATGCAAAAACATATTATAGACAAATCCAAACTTTTAAGATGTCTATGGTATTGTAATGTCAATAGCTCTAGAGCTACTAATATTTTATAAAACTTTGAAAAGTTACTTTTAAAATGTAACATACTTTGCTTTCAGTGTGAGGCATAGGTGATATTATTTTTTCTAAATGTATTTATTATGTCAGATTGTCAACCTTGGAAACAAAAGTTTGTAAATTGGCCAAAAGTACCAGACATCTTTTGCTATTTTTGCTTCACTGCCAGTGCATATTTAACTTTTCATTCTTACAGGAATGAGTCTGAGCTTAATGGTGTTTATGTGTTGGGATATAGTAGACTGAGAACAATAAATATATTATAAATAATAAATTGAATTATGCAACTGAATGGGCAAAATAGACTCATTTGTTTAAATTCTATTCCTCTTTTATTAGCATATCATATATACCATGAAGAGGCCAATTTAAATAATTCAATAATGTAAAAATTCAATTTTTAATTAAAAATTTCAAACATTAAATTGTATTATTTTTAATATTAATTTTGCACCTCCATATATTGCTGAATTTTGAAAATGAATATTGAAACATAACCAAAAGGTTCTTAAACTTTTATAACTATTGCACTGCTCCTGACAAAATAAAACTTGTTAAAGATAACCAAGGATCATCTCTTATTGCAGAATATATAATCATATTTTGAAACATTTGCCTAATATGTATGTGTGTATATGTATGTGTATTAAAAATTGCAGCTAAATGATTAACACGTTAAGTATTTTTACAGAATATTTTATTTCTTTCTTTGAAAAATGTATTCAAAGGAATAATCTGGAGTCAAACTATCAGGCATTTTTTTTTTTTACCTTCCTGCCTATGGTGCATTGAATGGACATTTGGAAAGCAAATAAATAATGCTTCTCCTTGATCACTAAAAAAATTAGGATATCTGAACTGCATTCACCACTATTTTCATTTAAAAAATCTTAGTGGCTTTTCCAACAAGTAAATTTATTTTATTTATTTAATTCATTATGACTTGATTTTAAAACGGTATTTCTTTATCTAGGACTCAGCTCACAGACAGTTGAAATCATATGTTTCACACTCATAAATCTGTATGTATGTCTGACTCCATTCCATCATGCTTAATATGATTTTCTTGAATTTGTTTCTTTACGATATGGTAAGCATATAATATCAAAAGAATGCCACTATAAAAAGGATGTGTTCTTTTTTCCCCCATCTATCTATATCACTATATACTTCTACTTAAGGTATTTCTATTGTATTTTGAATTAGATATATTTTCATAACTTTAAGCCCATGGCTTTTGGCATCTTTTTCTGAAGATACTTTCTCAGTTTTCTTCACAAAGTGTCTCATTTTGCTCCTATAGTCTAAACAGTATCATGCACATTCACAGTCAAAGCTTCAGTTAAAAGTATTAGTGTCAATATGCCTTGTATAAACACTATTGATAATAGTAGCTTGATGTGTGTGTTCTAGAGTCTGTTTTGATTCAACTCCTTACTGGCTGTGTGAGCTTGGACAAATTAATCTTTTTGAGTTAAGGTTTTTTTCTATAAAGTGTAACTGATTATGGTACCTACCATATAGGGCTGTTGTAAGGATTAGATGAATAGTTTCTGGAACATATCAAGTGCTCAGTGTGCTTTGAACATTTTTCTGGAACAATTTAGGGTCTCAATAAATATGATTCCCATTGATATTAGATTTATATATTGTAATTTTTTCTAAGTAGTTACAACGACTAATTGTAGTTTTAATTACTCAACATAGTTGAGTAAATAAATTGCATTTATTAACCGCTTTGATACCATCAGCAGTAAGTCACAAGTCCTTTCATATTAGAAGTGAAAGACTCATTCTATATACCCATAGGCACACTGAATGCAGGCCTAGTAAAATTTTCTTGTCAATTCTATAATTGTTACATGTTGTTTTTTTAATTGTTATATATTGTTATTGTTACTTTCATTCTATAATTATTTATTTCCATCTTCTGTACCATTTCCTTCTTTTTTTCCTTTTCACTTTTTAAAAGCTATGTTGCTCTACACTCTCTTTTATTCCATCTAAAATTCTTTTGATTTATTTAATGCTTTAGCTTAACAAAATATATGTCTCTTTCTCTTTGTATATTATGCTAGGCTCCTGCCTTGTATTTCAATTCATAATCTTTTCCTCAGCTTTATAGATTTTCATGAATTTGAGTCTTCAGCTAAAAACATTAAAATGTAATCTGTCTCTCTAAAATAAATAAATGAGGGGCAAAAGGGTGACTCAGAGGTTGAGTGTGTCTTTGGCTCAGATCGTGATCCCGGGGTCCTGGGATCGAGTTTCACATCTCCTTCTGCCTATGTCTCTGCCTCTCTGTGTGTCTCTCATAAATAAATAAATAAATAAATAAATAAATAAATAAATAAATAATAATCTTTTTTTTAAAAAAAATGGGGCTCCTAGGTGACTTAGTTAAGCATCTGACTTTGGCTTAGGTCATGATCTCAGGATCCCGGGATCCAGCACCATGTGGAGCCTCTGGTGGAGCCCCAACAGGCTCCATACTCAGTGGGGAGTTGCTTCTCCTTCTGCCCCGCCCATTGTTCCGCCCCCTTCTCATGTTCTCTCTCTCAAGTAAATGAAAAACTTTTATAAAATAAAATAAAATGTAATCTTGTTTCTCTAGTGTAGATTTTGGTCTTTATTTGAGTAAAATGATTTTTTTTTCTCCTGAAGTTCTCTTTTCCTCTGTATTTTGCACTTTCACATTGTCTCCTTCTTTCTTCTATATTTTATCTTGCATTTGTTTTAGAGTGACATAAATTTTTTTTGAAAAAAGTTGTAATCCATTTTCTCTACCAAATTTCTTCTCATTTTAGTACTTATTCCATCTTATTAAATATGTTGCTTTTTCTTATGGTTCTTCTTTTGAGAAATACTAAGATTAATACCTACTATATGCCAGCCAAATTCAATCTCCTTTATACAGGGAGAAAGAGAAAAAAGAATCATCTCTTTTTGCTTTACCAAGAGGATATCAATATACATTGTTGTTTAGATCTCATGTACCCTCTTTAATACACAGTTTTTTAAATGAAAAAAATATACATATATACACTTTCTGAAATGCCCAATATTTTTGTACCTTCTTTTATCTGCTTCTGAAACAAAGTTTGATTTAGCTAATATATCTTTCAAGAAAAAAATGGAATACACATTTCAATATTCAAAGGAGCTGGCTGGCACCATTTCCCTCCACCATCCCTCGGCATAAACACAGAACCAACTTCAGTAAAAAGCACATCCTTGACACTGGCTGCTTAACCAGCTTACACCAGGTGCAACACCTCTGCACTCTGTTGGTATTGCCCTTCTCTGTCAAGTATGTCTCAATCCCAACACAGTGGGCTCTTTCCCCAGAAGACAGCAGAAACCCCTGTCCACACCACTTCCCCCAACCAGAGACTTATGCAAGGCTTCATTTCTAGTGGAATTAACACCAGGTCTTATTTAACAAGCACACCAGAGCACACTAGTTAAAACTTGCAACACTCTGGCCAAGGACCAAACACTGCCCATGACAGACAAGGAGATCCTCTGCAGGCAACAGGCCTGAATGACAGAGCAACTTAAACACAGAAGCAGAGTGCATGCAGCACACACAAGAGACACTCCCTGAAGTGCCAGATCCTGGACACTATATGACGTTTTCTTCATAAAGCCATTACTCTCAGGAGCAGGAAACATAACAGGCTTTCTAACACAGAGAAGACAGAGACTTAGACAAAATACCAACACAGGGGAATTCATCCCCGAATGAAACAACAAGATAAGGTCATGGCCATAGATCTAAACAATACAGATATACCTAATATATCTGATGGATAATTTAAAGGTACAATCATAAGGACTCTCACTCAGCTTGAGAAAAGAATGGAAAAATTCAGGGAGGCCCTTACTACAGAAAGAAAAGAGCTAAAAAAACAATCATTCAGAAATAAAAATTGCAATAACTGAGATTAGAAACAGACTGTATACAATGAACACAAGGATGGAAGAAGCAGAGGAATAAATAAGTGATATAGAAGACAAAATAAATGAAAATAATGAAGCCGAACAAAAGAGAAAGAAGAATTAGTTTCTGTTCTGTGGAAAGTGTAAAGCATTCCAACAAAGGGTTTTAATGTAGATTTTCTTTTTGCACCCAAGCTGTAGATTGCTAAATGTAATAGTCTGATCATGATGCTGAATAAATGTATCTTAAAAAAAAAAAGAATTCCACTATTGGGAACTGGGGGCAAGATGGTGGAAGAGTAGGGTCCCCAAGTCACCTGTCCCCACCAAATTACTTAGATAACTTTCAAATCATCCTGAAAACCTATGAATTAGGTCTGAGATTTAAAGGGAGAACAGCTGGAATGCTACAGTGAGAAGAGTTTGTACTTCTATCAAGGTAGGAAGATGGAGAAAAAAAAATAAATAAAAAAGCATCCAAGGGGGAGGAGCCAAGCTAAGGCCCTGTGGCGAGTGCCCCCAGGATAGGAAAGCCCAGGCCCTGAGAAGCAGGAGCTTTACCAATCTTCCCAGACAGAAAGGCGCTCACAGGGAGTAGGAGCCGGATCCAAGGAGGGGCAGGGATGCCCTCAGGCTCCCAGGGGCACTAACATAGGAACTGTGCCCTGGGGGAGAGCGCGCCACACCCCGCGGCTGAGCTCCCAAAAGGGTTGGAGCGCGCACCCGTCGGGGCCCTGGGAGCCGCTCGGCTGCCGGCTCAGGCGCTCCATGGGACCGTGATTCCAGCAGAGCAGGCCCCGGAGCCATGGCACGGGGGAACACAGCCCAGGTTCTGGCACTCCCCACAGGACAGGCAGAGGCCGGTAGGGCACAGGAGCAAGGACGCTCCTGCCGCCGGCGGCCCCGAGCTATGCAGATCGGCACCCCCCGCTCCCGGAGCATCCAGGCCCCTGTGGCCTGGGAGCTGCAGTAGTTACTGTGGGAGCTGACTCCAGAGCTGGAGAGCTGGCCACCGCCACTGTTGTTCCTCCTCCTGGTGTCCCCTGGTACCTGGGATTGAGCAGGGGCCTCACAGGATAAACAGCTCCCACTGAGCCATGCACCTGGCAGGGGGCTGGGCAGTTCCCCACATACACACATCTGAGAACCAGCACAGCAGGCCCCTCCCCCAGAAGACCAGCTGGAAGGACAGGGTAAAAGCAAGTTATTGACCAAGCAGCACTGGAAAGTTCCAGGGAAAGTGGAAGGGTTTACAGTATATAGAATCAGAGGATACTCCCCCTTGTTTTTTGTTTTCTGTTTGTTTGCCCCCCCCCCTTTTTTCTCTCCTTTTCTCCTTTTTCCAGTACAACTATTTTTTGGGCACTCTGCACTGAGCAAAATGACTAGAAGGAAAACTCACTACAAAAGAAAGAATTAGAAACAGTCCTCTCTCCCACAGAGTTACAGAATTTGGATTACAATTCAATGTCAGAAAGCCATTTCAGAAGCACAATTATAAAGCTACAGTTGGGTCTAGAAAAAAAGCATAAAGGATTCAAGAGACTTCATGACTGCAGAATTTAGATATAATCAGGCCGAAATTAAAAATCAGTTAAATGAGATGCAATCCAAACTGGAGGTCCTAACGATGAGAGTTAACGAGGTAGAAGAACGAGTGAGTGACATAGAAGACAAGTTGATGGAAAGGAAGGAAACTGGGGAAAAAAGAGAAAAACAATTAAGGGATCATGAGGATAGGAAATAAATGACAGTCTCAGAAGGAAAAATCTATGTTTAATTGGAGTTCCTGAGGGCACTGAAAGGGACAGATCCAGAAAGTGTATTTGAAGAAATCAGAGCTGAGAACTTCCCTAACTTGGGAAGAGAAACAGGCATTCAGATACAGAGATAGAGAGATCCCCCCTAAAATCAATAAACACTGCTCAACACCTCAACATTTAGTAGTGAAGCTTGCAAATTCCAAAGATAAAGAGAAGATCCTTAAAGCAGCAAGAGGCAAGAAATCCCTAAACTTTATGAGGAGAAGTATTAGGTTAACAGCAGACCTCTTCACAGAGACCTGGCAGGCCAGAAAGGGCTGGCAGGATATATTCAGGATCGTAAATGAGAAGAACACGCAGCCAAGAATACTTTATCCAGCAAGGCTCTTATTCAGAATAGAAGGAGAGATAAAGACCTTCCAACATAGGCAGAAACTAAGAATATGTGACCACCAAACCAGCTCCCCAAGAAATATTAAGGGGGACTCTGTAAAAGAAAGAGGAAGTCCAAGGCAACAATCCACAAAACAGGGACTGAATAGGTATCATGATGACACTAAACTCATATCTTTCAATAGTAACTCTGAACGAAAAAGGGGTTAATGATCCCATCAAATGGCGCAGGGTTTCAGACTGGATAAAAAAGCAAGACCCATCTATTTGCTGTCTACAACAGACTCATTTTAGACAGAAGGACACCTACAGCCTGAAAATAAAAGGTTGGAGAACAATTTACCAATCAAATGGTCCTCAAAAGAAAGCAGGGGTGGCCGTCTTTATATCAGATAAATTAAAGCTTATCCCAAGGACTGTAGTCAGAGATGAAGAAGGACACTGTATCATACTTAAAGGATCTATCCAACAAGAGGACCTAAAAATCATCAATATTTATGCCCCAAATGTGGGACCTCACAAGTATATCAATCAATTAATAACCAAAGTTAAGACATACTAAGATAATAACACACTATACTTGGTGACTTGAATGTAGTGCTTAGTGCTTTCTACAATCGACAGGTCTTCTTAGCACAACATCTTCAAAGAAACAAGAGCTTTAAATGATACACTGGACCAATGGATTTCACAGATATTTACAGAACTTTACATCCAAACGCAACTGAATACACATTTTTCTCAAGTGCACATGGAACTTTCTCCAGAATAGACCACATACTGGGTCAGAAAGCAGGTCTTAACTGATACCAAAAGATTGAGATCATCCCCTGCATATTTTCAGACCATAATGCTTTGAAACTAGAACTAAATCACAAGAAGAAGTTGGAAGGATTTCAAACACATGGAGGTTAAGGACCATCCTGCTAAAAGATGAAGGTGTCAACCAGGAAATTGGAGAAGAATTTAAAAGATTCATGGAAACTAATGAGAATGAAGATACAACCATTCAAAATCTGGAGATACAGCAAAAGCAGACCTGAAGGGGAAATACATCAAATTACAAGCATCCATCCAAAAACTGGAAAGAACTCAAATACAAAAGCTAACCTTGCACCTAAAGGAGCTGGAGAAAAAACAGAAAATACATCCTATACCCAGCAGAAGAAGAGAATTAATAAAGATTCAAGCAGAACTCAATGAAATAGAGACCAGAAGAACTGTGGAACAGATTAACAAAACCAGGAGTTGGTTCTTTGAAAGAATTAATAAGATAGATAAACCATTAGCCAGCCTTTTTAAAAAGGAGAGAGAAAAGACTCAACTTAATAAAATTATGAATGAGAAAGGAGAGATCACCACCAATACCAAGGAAATACAAACTATTTTAAAAACTTATTATGAGCAGCTATATGCCAATAAATTAGACAATCTAGAAGAAATGGAAACATTATTGGAAAACCACAAACTACCAAAACTGGAACAGGAAGAAAGAAAACCTGAACAGGCCGATAATCAGGGAGGAAATTGAAGCAGTCATCAAAAACCTCCCAAGACACAAAAGTCCAGGGCCAGATGGCTTCCCAGAGGAATTCTATCAAAGGTTTAAAGAAGATACCATACCTATTCTACTAAAGCTGTTCAGAAAGATAGAAAGAGATATGGTACTTCCAAACTCGTTCTATGAGGCCGGCATCACCTTAATTCCAAAACCAGACAAAGTCCCCACCAAAAAGGAGAAGTATAGACCAATATCCCTGATGAACATGGATGCAAAAATTGTCAACAAGATACTAGCGGATCCGGGATCCCTGGGTGGCACAGCGGTTTAGCGCCTGCCTTTGGCCCAGGGCGCGATCCTGGAGACTTGGGATCGAATCCCACATCGGGCTCCCGGTGCATGGAGCCTACTTCTCCCTCTGCCTATGTCTCTGCCTCTCTCTCTCTCTCTCTCTTTCTCTCTCTCTCTCTCTGACTATCATAAATAAATTAAAAAATTTAAAAAAGATACTAGCGGATCCAACAATACAGTAAGAAGATTATTCACCATGATCAAGTGGGATTTATCCCCAGTATGCAAGGCTGGTACAACGCTCCTAGAGCAATAACCGTGATTGATCGTATCAGCAAGCGAAAAAACAAGAACTGTATGGTCCTCTCAATAGATGCTGAGAAAGCATTTGACAAAACACAGCATCCATTCTTGATCAAAACTCTTCAGAGTGTAGAGATGGAGGGAACATTCCTCAGCATCTTAAAAGCCATCTATGGAAAGCCCACAGCAAATATCATTCTCAATGGGGAGACACTGGAAGCCTTTCCCCTAAGATCAGGAACAAGACAAGTATGCCCACTCTCACCACTGCTATTCAATATGGTACTAGAAGTCCTAGCTTCAGCGATCAGGTAACAAAAAGAAATAAAAGGTATTCAAATTGGCAAAGAAGAAGTCAAACTCCCCCTCCTCCCAATTGAAATGATACTGTTCATAGAAAACCCAAAAGACTCCACTCTAAAATTGCTTGAACTCATACAGCAATTTGGCAGTGTGGCAGGATACAAAATCAATGCCCACAGGTCAGTGGAATTTCTATACACTAACAATGAGACTGAAGAAAGAGAAATTAAGGAGTCAAACCCATTTACAATTACACCCAAAAGCATAAGATACTTAGGAATAAATTTAACCAAAGAGGTAAAGGATCTATACCCTAAAAACTACAGAACATTTCTGAAAGAAATTGAGGAAGACACAAAGACATGGAAAAATACTCCATGCTCATGCATTGGAAGAATTAAAATTGTGAGAATGCCGATGTTACCCATGGCAATGTACACAATTAATGCAACCCCTATCTAAAATACCACAGACTTTCTTCAGAGAGTTGGAACAAGTAATCTTAAGATTTGTGTGGAATCAGAAAAGACCCCGACTCCCCAGGGGAATATTAAAAAAGAAAACCAGAGCCAGGGGCATCACAATGCCAGATTTCAGGTTGTAATACATTGCTCCGGTCATCAAGACAGTGTGGTACTGGGGATCGCTGGGTGGCGCAGCGGTTTGGCGCCTGCCTTTGGCCCAGGGCGCGATCCTGGAGACCCGGGATCGAATCCCACATCGGGCTCCCGGTGCAAGGAGCCTGCTTCTCCCTCTGCCTGTGTCTCTGCCTCTCTCTCTTTCTGTCTGTGACTATCATAAATAAATAAAAATTAAAAAAAAGACAGTGTGGTACTGGCACAAAAAACAGACACATAGATCAATGGAAGAGAAGAGAGACTCTAGAAGTGGACCCTCAACTTTATGGTCAACTAATATTCGACAAAGCAGGAAAGACTATACTGGAAAAAAGACAGTCTCTTCAATAAATGGTGCTGGGAAAATTGGACATCCACATGCAGAAGAATGAAACTAGACCACTGTCTTGCACCATACCCAATGATAAACTCAAAATGGATGAAAGATCTAAATGGGAGACAAGATTCCATCAAAATCCTAGAGGAGAACACAGGCAACACCCTTTTTGAACTTGGCCAGAGAAACTTCTTGCAAGATACATCCATGAAGGCAAGAGAAACAAAAGCAAAATGAATTATTGGGACTTCATCAAGATAAGAAGCTTCTGCACAGCAAAAGAAACAGTCAACGAAACTAAAAGACAACCTACAGAATGGGAGAAGATATTTGCAAATGACCTATCAGGTAAAGGGCTAGTAATCAAGATGTATAAAGAACTTCTTAAACTCAACAGCAAAAAAACAAACAATCCAATCATGAAATGGGCAAAAGACATGAATAGAAATTTCACAGAGGAAGACAGAGACATGGCCAATAAGCACATGAGAAAATGCTCTGCATCACTGGCCATCAGGGAAATGCAAATCAAAACCACAATGAGATACCACCTCACCCCAGTGAGAATGGGGAAAATTAACAAGACAGGAAACAAATGTTGGAGAGGATGTGGAGAAAGGGGAACCCTCCTGCGCTGTTGGTGGGAATATGAACTGGTACAGTCACTCTGGAAAACTGTGTGGAGGTTCCTCAAAGAGTTAAAAGTTAAAAGCTGCCCTATGACTCAGCAATTGCACTGCTGGGGATTTTCCCCAAAGATACAGATGCAGTGATACGCCAAGATACCTACCCCCCCGAAGTTTATAGCAGCAATGTCCACAGTAGCCAAACTGTGGAAGGAGCCTCGGTGTCCATCAAAAGCTGAATGGATAAAGAAGATATGGTCTATGTATACAATGGAATATTACTCAGCCAGTAGAAATGACAAATACCCACCATTTGCTTCGACGTCGAGGGACTTGGAGGCTGTTATGCTGAGTTAAATAAGTCAATCAGAAAAGGACAAACATTATATGGTCTCATTCATTTGGGGGATATAAAAATTAGTGAAAGGGAAAGGAGAAAAAAATGATTGAAAATATCAGTGAGGGTGACAAAACATGAAAGTCCCCTAACTCTGGGAAATGAACAAGGGTTATTGGAAGGGGAAGTGGGCAGGGGGTTGGGGTGACTGGGTGATGGGCAGTGTGGGAGGCACTTGGCGGGATGAGCAGTGGGTGTTATGCTATATGTTGGCAAATTGAACTCCAAAAAAAAAAAAAGAACTTGAACTGCAAAAAAAAAAAATTACTCTCGTGTATTTATGGGAAGAAAATGAAAATGCTAATTTGAAAAGATTAGAATTGCCAATGGCTAGCCACTTACTTCACTGTGAGCTCCCATTTTTCCTTGCCATACCTTTGGTATTTGAGTGGTGTGCATATCGGTGATGATCCATATCTTAGATATTACTGAAACATAATATCGTACTTACTCTTTAGTTAAGATAAAAATAAAAATTGAAATTTTAATATTTTGCTTTATCTTCATAAATTATTTTTTATATTTTTTGAGATATGCATACCTCAGAGACCTTGATTTTAAGGTATATTTCACAAATGCGTATGTCACAGGTTATGAATTCTAGGACTTATCTCTTTAAAATAAATACTTAGCAGTTTTTCTCAGCTGTTGTTGTTCAGTATTTTAGAAATATAACAGAAAAATGGAAAAGGCAGATGTTGGTATTAAGTGATCATTTATTGCAAGTGACTTGGTAACACAGTGTCATTTATACAGACCACATGCTATTAAGGTTAAAAAAGGAACCCAAATTCAAATAAGAAAGTATAGTTAACACCTTAAACTTGTGTTAGTTTTTGAGGATCCTTCAACTTGTACTACTTACGTGAGCAAGAAATGAATCCAAATTTCAAAATACTGTCTTGTCTCACACATACAAATAGTTCTGAACTAATCATCATGCCCAGTGTATATGAAATTGAAGGATTTTTTTTGAATTTGGCTTCAGAAAACACAAAATTATACCAGAATATAAAAGGACAATCTGAAAATCTGTGGGGTTCATAGGAGAGTGATTAAGATAAGCCTATCATTTTGAATTACAAAATAATATCACACAAAATGGTATTATTTTCTTCCTATGTCTATAGCAAAATTCCTTTTAACCAGGGTCTTTTTCAAGTTATACAAATGAACAGTTTGCAAGAGTTTCCCCAACCCTCTCATCATAATCAGCAGGTCATGTGGGAGAACACTGTGGCTTCATTATATGTGATTTAATTCCCTATATATCTGAACTAATCTTTGAAACTCAATAACACAGTGGATGTTCAGGTTTTAGCCACTGTGCTTTAAATGGCACACAGGGAATATGTACATCTTGTAGTATCTTCATTTAGAAACAAATGTATTGGGACTATATTTGAGTATTATATTTATTTAGTGAAACATGTCAGCCTAATTCTTTGAATGATGTATGATACATGTGCAACTTCTGTGGGTAAGCCTGTGGTGAATATTTAATTTTTAATTAAGTTTATTTTTAAAGTAATAGTTTTCCATGAAATCCAGATATAAACTTATTAACTATTAATTTTTTAAGCTTTGGGCCTGACTCCATATTCTTTAGGATGATGATGAGAAAAGAGTAGAGAAGTTCATTTTTCTTAGTGTAATTCGGATACATTGAAACAGCAGTTGTAGACCTTGCTGGTCCATACTCACTCTCCTCTGCTAATGTTTATTGTATGTAAACTTCAATGTGGCCATTGAACAAATATATGGCTTTCTTGCTTTGTGGATACTGCTCTGCTCAGTTTTTTCTTCTGCTTTACCAATTTCACTTTCTAATACTTTCTCTTATTTATTTTTGTTTTTGATAGCTTACATTGGCAGCAGTGACAAGGGTCACTTTGAGAAGTTTCTTGAAGTAGACAATTCACTTAAGAGGCTCTTAAGATAGTAAAGGAAGAGAGTAAGGAGGGTCCAAATGAAGGTTGTGGCAGTGGGAATGGAAAGATAACTAATGCAAGTTTGATATCAGGAACTTTGCTACTTTAGCAGCGACTGAAGAGATAGAGAGATGGTAATGATACGTATTAGATCTTTGAGGGCAAAGACTGTTATCTCTGTAACTGAGTAACTGAGAATAGCACCTGACACATATTAGGAACTCAAACTTTCCAATTAAAACAATTAAGTTGCTCAAATGCCAGCTACAATCAAGGAGTGAGATCTCTTTCATTGAATAATATTGACAATTAGATAGGTTGAATTGAAGATGTTTGGATACTCTGTGTATTAAACTGTTTGGAGAAACTAACCAGTGACTCCTTGTCCTTTAGAATAGCACTAATGTAATTTTCTGCAATGAAGGAAATGACCAATATCTACCCTCCCCAGTATGGAAGTCATTAGCCAAGTACCATTTGAGCACTTGAAGTATAATTGAGGAGCTGGATTTATTTTATTTTTTCATTTTAATTTATTTAAATTAAAATTTAAATAGATGTGAAATGTATCTACTGTATTGGAGAGTGCAATCATAGAGGTCCGTCAGTGAGTGTTCATTGTACCTCTGAGAAAACTTGAAACTTCTAGCCTATAGCCTTAGGATGTGGCTGTTCCTATAGAAGTACTTCAAAGCAAAAGAGAAGACAAACTGATAAAAAAGACCTCTTCAACATTTTTACTGAATATTTGTTATCTATTCTATCTATTCTATAACTGTCTTTCAAAATTCCAGATGCAGTGCATGTATTGCAGTAACAATCTGGTGCAATATACAAAGTTGCTAACTATTTGATTTTTGAATGCATATATGACAATCAAATAAGGGGCACCTGGGTGGCTCAGTTGGTTAAGTGTCTGCCTTTGGCTTGGGTCATGATCCCAGGATTCTTGGATTGAGTCCTTTACTGGGTTCTCTCTCTCTCTCATGCTTTCTCTCTCTCTCTCTCTCTCTCTCTCTCTCTCTCTCAAATAAATGACATATTTTTAAAAAAGAAAACCAAATAAAAGCATAATATGAGAAATTGTAGAATATGGCACCTCTTCACATATTCTAGTTTCCCATTTATAAATTCAATTTTGGAATGTTTTAAACTCTGAATTAGGGTCTGTCTCTGTATCTATCTATCTATCTATCTATCTATCTATCTATCTATCTATCATCATCTCTCTATATGTATGCAGACACACACATATACACATATCCTATCATTATTTAGAGAAAATAATGATGCTTTTACTGGTTTAATTATGACTTAATTTTGTTTTGTGTTTTTTTTGTTTTTGTTTTTGCTTTTTACTACTAAGAGATACATACTGTTTCAATTCATGAAGCAATGTGCTTTCGGCTAGAACTCTAGCTAATCAAAATAGTCTATGAACGAGAAAAACAACTTGACTTAGATAATATGATACATAGACTTTGACTTCTTTCCATTTGGCTGCGTGTTCTGTGCCTTATGTATATAAGATTACTCAAAACATGATCAATTTAGGTCCATATTTTCAAATAATCTGAGTTATTTATTTTTTGTGGCTACAGAAATCTGAAACTAAGGATACTTGGTTATAAACAGTTATGTTTTTCATATCCGAGCTCATAGTTTTAGTTTTATGAATTATATTTTCTCATTATATATGTCTTTTGCATTTCTTCTTTCTAAATCTATAGTAGCAACTCCTACTATATTTTACCTCTCAAATTTCTTTTTTTTAATTAATTTATTTATTTGAGAGAGAAAGAAAGAGAAAGAGAGGAAAGAGGTCATGGGGAAAAAAAGACTCCCTGCCCAGCAGGAAGCCAGATGTGGAACTCAATCCTGGGACTCCAGGATCATGACCTGAGCAGAAGGCAGACACTTAACCAACTAAGCCACCCAGGTGCCCACCTCTTAAATTTCAAAAGACAGATTCAACTTGAGTCAGAAGCAGAGATCCTTTTTAAATGTGAAACCTTTGCATATGATTCACTTAAACCTAGTAGTCTTAGAAAATCCAACCCACAGGGATCCCTGGGTGGCGCAGCGGTTTAGCGCCTGCCTTTGACCCAGGGCGCGATCCTGGAGACCCGGGATCGAATCCCACGTCGGGCTCCCGGTGCATGGAGCCTGCTTCTCCCTCTGCATGTGTCTCTGCCTCTCTCTGTGTGTGACTATCATAAATAAATAAAAATTTAAAAAAATCCAACCCACAGAAAAAGTAGCCTATGAATTTATAATTACTAACACATAAATGGGTGATGATGAATACTGATTACTAAATTATGTAGATAACCTTCACTGTGACTTCAGTCAATGCTTTATTTGCACTTTTTACTCATTCTTAATAGCAAAGCACATTAAGAAAGTGAGGACCAGTGTTCTGATAAAATTAGAGTGCTAAGGTTAATAATGATATTTGGTATTTTTACTTAGAACCTTAATGTTGTATTTCTTTTGCATACATTTGAATTACTTTTAGGTTTTGACTTGTAGTCCTATGATAATTTGTTTGAAACACATAATATTTTCCATTACTTTTCATGAACCTGACTATAATAAGTATTCTGTTTTTAGATGTGTTGCAGAATGGAGCTTGGAAGATTAATAGACAAAATTGTGGTGAATTAAAGTACTGCATTGTCTTCATATGCTCCTGCTCCCTTTTCTAAATTATTACTTTCAAGTAAATCAATATAAAAATCCTTTCAATCTCTGAAATTCTATGTGTCTATTATAAAGTCCCCACGACTCAGAGGTTTGTGCCCTCTGGCCACTTTGCCCACAAGAAAAAGCAGCAAAAATGAACAATCCTCTGGGAACCCTAATATTTTAAAATGTTTTTTTTTAGATTTTTTAGACACACAGAGAGAGGCAGAGACATAGGCATAGAGAGAAGCAGGCTCCCTGCAGGGAGCCTTATGTGGGACTTGATCTCAGGACCCCAGGATCATGACCTGAGGCACAGGCAGACATTCAACCACTGAGCCACCCTGGTGTCGTTTAAAATGGGTTTTAAAGAACAACATTTTGAGCACTGGGTGTTATTCTATATGTTGGTAAATTGAACACCAATAAAAATTAATTTATTAAAAAAATTGCAGACTTAGGGGTCTCTAACTAAGGCAAGGAAAGGTTGACAAATGTTTTGTCAAATTAACATTTCCCCATAGTTCATCACTTTATTCTTCTTGCAGTGATTCTCATTATTATTACTAGGCAGGGGATTATAAACATGTAATTCTTTCTAGTTTTCACATCGAAAAGGCTGGGATTTAATTAATTAACTATAGGGACACCTGGAGGCTCAGTGGTTGAACATCTGCCTTTGGCTCAGGGCATGATCCTGAAGTCCCAGAATGGAGTCTCACATCGGGCTCCCTGCATGGAGCCTGCTTCTCCCTCTGCCTATGTCTCTGCCTCTCTCTGTGTGTCTCTCATGAATGAATGAATGAATGAATGAATGAATGAATAAATAAATAAATAAATAAATTAGTTAACTAATTATAGTATTAACACTGTAACAGTCTCAATTTCATAGCTTTCAGTTTTACTACACTTTGAGCTGCAAAAGTGATAAGTAGTTGACACAGAAGCACTGAAATAATTTATTCAATTCATGAGGAATTACTGCACATTCCTTTTTAAAAACGTTTTTAATTCCAGATGGTTATTATACTATGTTATATTAGCTTCAGGTGTATGATATAGTGAATCAAAAATTCATGTATTACCTGGTGCTCATCATGACAAATGCACTCCTTAATCCCCATCACCTATTTAATCCTCCCCCACAACCCTCCACTCTGGTAATGATCTGTTTGTTCTCTACAATTAAGAGTTTGTTTCTTGATTACTATTTTTTCCCTTTGCTCATTTGTTAACTAAATTACACAAGTGAAATCATATGGTACTTGTCTTTCTCTGACTAATTTTGCTTAGCATAATACCCTCTAGCCCCATCCATGTTGCTGCAAATGGCAAAATTTCATTCTTTTTATGGCTGAGTAATATTATATATCTATAATATATATAGGGTATATATATACATATATACACACACACATATATCACATATTCTTTATCCATTCATCAATCAGTGGACAATGGACACTTGGGCTGCTTCCACAATTTGGCTTTGTAAATAATCCCACTATAAATTTAAACATGTTTCCCTATGAATTATTGTTTTTGTATTCTTTGGGTAAATACCTGGTAGTCCAATTGCTGGATGTTAGGGTGGTTCAATTCTTAACTTTGTGAGGAACTTCCCTACTGTCTTCCAGAGAGGCTGCACCAGTTTGCATTCCTGCCAATAGTGCATGAGGATTCCTTTTTTTCCCACATACTCACCAATATCTGCTGTTTCTTGTGTTGTTAAACTTAGACATTCTGACAAATGGTGAAGTGATATCACATTTTGGTTTTGATTTGCATTTCCTTGATGATGAGCATCTTTTCATATCTGTTGGCCATATAGATGTCTTCTGTGGAGAAATGTCTGTTCATGTCTTCTACCCATTTTTAATTGGATTATTTATTTTTGAATTTTGGGTTTTATAAATTCTATGTTTTTTTTGTTATTAACCATTTATCAGATATGTCATTTGCACATATCTTCTCCCATTCTGTAAGTTGCATTTCATTTTTGCTGATTCATTCCTTTGTTGTGCAGAACCTTTTTCTTTTGACATTTCAATATTTTTACTTTTGTTTCTGTTGCCTGAGGAAACATACCTGGAAAGAAGTTGCTAAGGCCAATGTCAAAGAATTTACCACTTGTGTTCTCTTCTAGGATTTTTATGGTTTCAGGTCTCAAAATTCATATATTTAATCTATTTTGAATTTATTTTTGTGCATGGTATAAGAAAGTAGCCCAGTTTTGTTCTTTTGCATGTGGCCGTCCTGATTTCCCAACACCATTTGTTGAAAAGACATTCTTTTTCCCATTGGATATTCTTTCCTGCTTTGTCCAAGATTAATTGACAATACATTATGGGCTCATTTCTGGATTTTCTAGTCTGGTCTATTGATCTACCTGTCTGTTTTTTTTTTCAAATACTGTTTTGATTACTATATCTTGGTAATATAATTTGAAGCCCAGAATTGTAATGCTTCTAGTTATGCTTTACTTTTTCAAGATTGCTTTGGCTATTCAGAATCTTTTGTAGTCCCATATAAATTTTAGAGTTGTTTATTATACCACTGTGTGAGAAATGCTTTTGGTACTTTGATAGGATTTTAGAAGAATGTGTAGATTGCTTTGAGTAGTATAGACATTTTAACATTTGTTCTTTAATCCATGAGCATGGAGTGTCTATTTCTTGTGTCATTTTCAACTTCTTTCATCAGTGTTTTATGGTTTTCAGTGTGTAAGATTTTACCTATTTTGTACATTTTCATATGTGTGCAGGTATTTCACCTCTTTTGTCGTGTTTCGCCCTTTTGTTACATTTATTCCTTATTATTTTCGGTACAATTGTAAATGAGATAGTTTTCTTAATTTCTCTATCAGCTGCTTCATTATTGGCATATGAAAATGCAACAGATTTCTGTACATTGATTTTGTATCCTGTGATTTTACTGAATCCATTTATTAGTTCTAGTAGTGTTTTGGTGGAGTCTTTTGAGATTTCTATATACCGTATCCTGTCATTGGTGAATAGCAAAATTTTGTGGATTTGGTTGCCAGCTATTTATTTATTTATTTACTTACATACTTACTCAATTACTTACTTATTTATTTATTTTTCTGGATTGCTGTGACTAGCACTTCAAGTTCTATGTGGAATGCAAATGGGAAAAGTGGTTTCTGACCAAAGGGAGAAAGCTCTTAGTTTTTCCCCATTTAGAATTATACTAGCTGTGGGATTATCATATATAGTCTTTATTATGTTGAGGTATGCTCCTTCTACATCTACTTTTTTTGTGGGTTTTTATCATGAATGGATGTTGTACTTTATCAAATGCTTTTTTTTCTGTATCTACTGAAATGATCATATGGTTCTTACCCTTTCTCTTATTGTTGAGATGAATAACATTGATTGATTTGTGAGTATTGAATCACCATTGCAACCCTAGAATAAATCCCACTTGATTGTGGTGAATGGTTCTTTTAATGTATGATTGAATTTGGTTTGCTAGTGCTTTTTTCATGTTGCTAGTATGAAGGAGTTTTGCATCTATGTTCATCAGGTATATTGGCCTGTAGTTCACTTTTTTATGATATATTTATCTGGTTTTGATATTGGGATAATTTTGGTCTCATAGAATGAATTTGGAATTTTTGCTTCCTTTTCTATTTTTGGAATAGTTTGAGAAGTATACGTATTATCCTCTTTATTTTTTTATTTTTTTATAAATTAATTTTTATTGGTGTTCAATTTACCAACATACAGAATAACACCCAGTGTTCATCCCGTCAAGTGTACCCCTCAGTGCCCGTCACCCATTCACCCCCACCCCCCGCCCTCCTCCCCCTCCACCACCCCTAGTTCATTTCCCAGAGTTAGAAGTCTTTATGTTCTGTCTCCCTTTCTGATATTTCCCACACATTTCTTCTCCCTTCCCTTATATTCCCTTTCACTATTATTCATATTCCCCAAATGGCAAAGAGGGAAACTGAGGAAAAAAGAGACAATCAAATAAGGGACCATGAAGACAGATTAAGGGAAATAAATGACAGTCTAAGGAAGAAAAACCTACATTTAATTGGGGTTCCCGAGGGCGCCGAAAGGGACAGAGGGCCAGAATATGTATTTGAACAAATCCTAGCTGAAAACTTTCCCAATCTGGGAAGGGAAACAGGCATTCAGATCCAGGAAATAGAGAGATCCCCCCCTAAAATCAATAAAAACCGTTCAACACCTCGACATTTAAGAGTGAAGCTTGCAAATTCCAAAGATAAAGAGAAGATCCTTAAAGCAGCAAGAGACAAGAAGTCCCTGACTTTCATGGGGAGGAATATTAGGGTAACAGCAGACCTCTCCACAGAGACCTGGCAGGCCAGAAAGGGCTGGCAGGATGTATTCAGGGTCCTAAATGAGAAGAACATGCAACCAAGAATACTTTATCCAGCAAGGCTCTCATTCAAAATGGAAGGAGAGATAAAGAGCTTCCAAGACAGGCAGGAACTGAAAGAATATGTGACCTCCAAACCAGCTCTGCAAGAAATTTTAAGGGGGACTCTTAAAACTCCCCTTTAAGAAGAAGTTCAGTGGAACAATCCACAAAAACAAGGTATTATCCTCTTTAATCTTTTTGTAGAATTCACCTGTGAAGCCATCTGATCATGGACTTTTGTTGGTAGTTTTTTGATTACTGATTTAATTTCTTTGCTAGTTTTCAGTCAGTTCATATTTTCTATTTCTTCCTGTTTCAATGTTGGTAGTCTATGTGTTTCTAGGAGTTTATACATTTCTTGTAGATTGTACAATTTGTTGACAGAGTTTTTCATAATACTCTCTTCAAATTGTTAGTATTTCTGTGGGGTTGGCTGTTATTTCTTCTCATTAGTGATTTTATTTATTTGAGCCCTTTATCCTTATTTTTTAAAGTCTGGATAGTGATTTATCATTTTCATTGATTTTATTTTTAAAGAACCAGCTCCCAGTTTCTTTGATCAATTGTTTTTTTAAGTTTCTATATCATTTATTTCTGCTTTAATCTATTATTTCCTTTCTTCTGCTGGTTTTACATTTTGTTTGTTGTTTTTCTAGATCTTTTAGGCATAAGATTAGGTTGTTTATTTGAGATTTTTCTGTCTTCCTTTAGTTGGCCTATATTGCTGTAAACATCCCTCTTAGAAGCACTTTTGCTCCATCCTAGAAGTTTTGGACCATTGTGGTTTCATTTTCATTTGTTTCCGTGTCTTTTTTTAAAATATTTTATTTATTTATTCATGAAAGACACACATAAAGAGGCAGAGACATAGGCAGAGGCAGAAGCAGACTCCATAAAAGAAGCCCAATACGGGACTCAATCCCAGGACCCTTGGATCATGACCTAAACCAAAGGCAGATGCATAACCACTGAGCCACCTAGATGTCCCTAGTTCCATGCCTTTTTAAAAGTTTTCTTCTTTTGTTTCCTGATTGACTTATTCATTATTTAGTAGCCTATTATTTAACCTCCATGTATTTGTGTTCTTTCCAGATTTTTTTTTTTTGTGGTTGACATAAAGTTTCATAGATTGTGGTCAGAAAAGTCATATGGTATGATTTCAATCATCTTAAATGTGTTGAGGCTTGTTTTGTGGCCAACATGTGATCTATTCTGGAGAAGATTCCATGTGCACTTGAAAAAATGTATATTCTGCTGTTTTAGGAGGGAATGCTCTGAATATATGTGTTCAATCCATCTGTCCAGTGCCATTTTTCTTTGTTAATTTTCTATTTTTAAAAAAGATTTTATTTATTTATTCATGAAAGACACACAGAGAGAGGCAGAGACTCCCCTGTGGGGAGACCAATGTGGGACATGATCCTGGATCCAAGGATCATGACCTGAGCCAAAGGCAGACACTCAGTGGCTGAGCCATGCAGTCATCCCATCAATTTTCTATTTGGATGCTCTGTCCATTGATATAAGTGGGGGGTTAAAGTCCCATAGTATTATTGTTTTATTATTGATTAGTTCCTATATTTTTATTATTAACTCTTATGCATTTGGTTGCTGCTATGTGGGTGCATAAATATTTACAATTATTATGTTTTCTTGTTGGATTGTCCCCCTTCATTATTTTACAGTGTCCTTTGTCTTTTATTACAGTCTTTGTTTTTACATCTGAAATGAGTCTTGTAAGCAGCACCTAGATCCATTCTGACACTCTACGTCTTTTGATTGGAGCATTTATCCCATTTATATTCAAGTAATTATTAATAGATACATTTTTATAGTCTTTTTATTATTTGTTTTCTCTTGTTTCTGAAGATTTTCTCTGATCCTTTCTTCTGTTTCATGGTTTGCTGATTTTCTTTTGTGATATATTAGTATTCCTTTCTCCTTATTCCTTGCATGTTTATTAGTGGTTTTTGCTATATGGTTACCACTAGGTTTGTATATAACCTCTTCTACATATAGTAGTCTATATTAAGTTGATGGTCATTCAAGTTTGAACCCATTCTTTACCTCTCTCCTCCTCATGTTTTAGGTATATGTTCTTATACTTTATCTATTTTTATTTTTTGAGTTCCTTACCTGATTTTTTTACATAAATATTCATTTTTACTACTTTTGTGTTTCCTACTTTTACACTATCACTTTTGGTCTCTCCTTTCCACTCAATCCCCTTTAATATTTCTTGCAGGGCTGGTTTAGTACTCATGAACTCCTTCACTTTTTGTTTGTCTGAGAAACTCTATCTCTCCTTCTGTTCTGAATGATAACATTACTGTATAGAGTATTCCTAGCTGCAGATTATTCCCATTCAGCACGTTGAATATATCATGCCACTCCCTTCTGGCTTGCCAAGTTTCTGCTGAAAAATCTCCTGCCAACCTTATATGTGTTACCTTATAAATTACTGTATTCTTTCGTCTTGCTACTTTTAATTTTTTTCTTTATCACTATATTTTCCCAATTTAATTACAGTATGTCTTGGTGTGGAGTCTGCTTTTGTTGATTTTCATGGGAGTTCTCTGCCTTTTCATTCTGGATGTCTGTTTCCTTCCCCAGATTAGGGAAGTTTTCAGCCATTATTTCTTCAAATAAATTTTCTGCTAGCTTTTCTCTCTTCTTCTGGTGCTCCTATAATATGAATGTTATTTTGTTTGATGCAGTCACTGAGTTCCTCAGTCTATTCTCATTTTGTATAATTTTTTATCTCTTTTGTTCAGCTTGATTACTTTCTATTGCTCTGACTCTATGTCATTAATTCATTCCTCTCCTTCCAGCCTGCTGTTCATTCCAGGAAATGTGTTTCTCCTTTTGTTTATTGAGCCCTTTATCTCTCGTGTTATTATCAATCTCTATGTTAAGGTCTCACTCTTTCATGTTAATGTCTTCCATTCCTTTCTCAAATTCACTGGGTATCTTTACAATCAGTACTTTAAATTTTCAAACATGTTATTTATATCTGTTTCACTTAGTTATCTGGCCATATCTTATCTTGTTCTTTCATTGGGCTAAATTTCTCTGTCCCTTCGTTTTGTCTGCTTCTCTGTTTCTCTGTGTTAAGAAAGGCAGTTATGTCTTCTGCTCTTGAAAGTAGAGACTTTATGAGGAAAATATCCTGGAATGCCCTGCAGTGCAGTGTCCCCTGGTCACCAGAATTTTGCACTTCAAGAAAGTATCCTATGCATGCTGTTTATGTCCTGCTCTTGTGTCTGAGTCATTTTTCCTTCCAGTGAAATCATCTACACTGGCTTTATGCCTATTGTGGGCTGCCATTTCTATCTGCGGTGTTAGTGGGACCTAGGAAGGCCAGCTTTGAGAAGGCATGCCTGCTGGGGAACTTGAAATTGAGTTTTGACTCAACTGAATACACATTCTTCTCAAGTGCACATGGAACTTTCTCCAGAATAGACCACATACTGGGTCACAAATCGGGTCTGAACCGATACCAAAAGATTGGGATCGTCCCCTGCATATTCTCAGACCATAACGCCTTGAAATTAGAACTCAATCACAAGAAGAAGTTTGGAAGGACCTCAAACACGTGGAGGTTAAGGACCATCCTGCCAAAAGATAAAAGGGTCAACCAGGAAATTAAGGAAGAATTAAAAAGATTCATGGAAACTAATGAGAATGAAGATACAACTGTTCAAAATCTTTGGGATGCAGCAAAAGCAGTCCTGAGGGGGAATTACATCGCAATACAAGCATCCATTCAAAAACTGGAAAGAACTCAAATACAAAAGCTAACCTTACACATAAAGGAGCTAGAGAAGAAGCAGCAAATCGACCCAACGCCCAGCAGAAGAAGAGAGTTAATTAAAATTCGAGCAGAACTCAACGAAATTGAGACCAGAAGAACTGTGGAACAGATCAATAGAACCAGGAGTTGGTTCTTTGAAAGAACTTGCTGAACCTGGTGGGGATGGCCCTACGAGGTTCCCACAGGGACCCGGGAACTGGACGGGGCGGCCTCCAGGGGCTTCCACACTCCTGGGGCAGGAGGGCGCCGGCAGGGAAGGGACATTGCACCGTGGGACATTCGTACCACGGAATGGTGTGCAGGCATTGGAAGGAAGGAAGGAGGCAAATACACATCACTGCTGCGGAGAGACAACAAATATACATATGGGGGTGCCTGGCTGGCTCAGTCAGGAGAGCATGGAATTCTTGATCTCGGGGTCATGGGTTCAAACCCCACAATGGGCGTAGAGATTACTTAAATAAATAAAATGTTTTTTAAAAGTAAAAAAAAAAAGAAAGAAATTGAGTTTTGAGGCAGCCTTGTTAACAAAAATTTATGCTGAGCTATTAGTCCTCTGCTGGATCTCCCCTAGCAATGTGACTGCCGAAGTCTGCACACCAGTGTGGCTGTGGGTGTATTAAATGAACTTGGTAACGGCTGGATGTAGCTGGACATGGCACAGTGATATGGGTTGATGCTGCAAGTTGACTTGGCATAGGACATTGTGGCAGCTGTGCACCTAGCAGATGCATGTGGTGCATATGCATCTTAACAAAATTTTTTTGTGACCCCAGAGCAGGCTTTGAACGGATGAGTTCTCAAGAGAATTTCTGGGCATGGTGCACTGCTTGTATATTAGGTAGAAAGTTTCTATACTGCCTAGGCTCCCACAGTTGGGCTTTATTTATACTTGGAGGCAGGTGAGGTGAATGGCACCTGCCAGGTCCCTCATTTTCAAAGAAGTCCCCCAACACACTCGAAAATCTGTATGAACATATCTGTCTCCCATTTGTCTCCAGTATTGTGTAAATTGCTCTTTTAATGTTGCCTTTTTTGCAGACTGCTATGTCTGTAGGGGTGGTGACCCGCTATCATTCATCCTCCCAGGTAGCCCAATGCTGAGTAGCTGACTTGTAAAGCTCCAGGACCCAAGTCATACTGGTTATACAAACTCAGGGGATATAGCCCTTCTGGTTTTCAAATCCAAATGTTATGGGGATTAATCTTCCCTTGTGAACTACCTGGTATGAGGGCTCATTTCTCTACCTTCTCCCTGCATACATCTCCCTTCCTTTTGCAGACAGTCTTTCTGACTGACCTACACTTTCAGATGCAACTTCTTCTCTGTATTTAGTTGTGTACATTGTTCTGTCAGTCTTTGAATTTCTCTTTGGTTTATTGACTTGGATGTGGAAGATATATAGTTGTAAACATGGGACTGTGTTAGCTCAGGATCCTCCTACTCTTCCATCTTCCCACTATCACATCAGATTTCCTGCACTTTCTACATTATCTTTCTCTACTTAAGACTGTTTTGGTTTAGGTTTATAATTAACATAAATCTTCTTGAAGTAAAAATGAAGGCTTTGATGAGGTTTCTCTATCTTCCCTAAGCCATGGCCTACTTGGTTTCTTAGACATGCTTTGTTGAAATGCTATCCAGTTTTTCTCTTCACCAGAGCAATTACTTCACAAAGCTAGTATGATCTGGTTCAGTAAAGGGTGCATACTCTAGTGTTATGGGCTGAATTATATCTCTCTCTAACATCCATATGTTGAAGCACTAACTCTCCATACCTCAAATTGTGATTTGGAGATAGCATCTTTAAAAATGTGTTTAAGTAAAAATAAGGTCATTAGAGTAGGCCTTAATACAATATGACTGGGGACCTTATAAGAAGTGAAATATTGACATACAAAGAGATTCCAGAGATGTGTACATACAGAGGAAAGACCATGTAATGGCACAGAGAGGAGGAGGCTAACTGCAAGCCAAGAAGAGAGGCCTCAGGAGAATCTAAACCTGCTGACATTTTGATCTTGGACTTCTAGCCTCCAAAACTGTGTGAAAATAAATTTTTCTTGTTTAACTGCCCATTCTCTGTTGTCTTAGTCCTTTTGGACTTTCATAATAAAAATACCAGAGTGGCAGATTCAGTAGATGTCGAGTACCCATTTTCTGGTTCATAGATAGCCATATCCTCACTATGCCCTCCCATGGCATTAGGGGTCTCAGGAGTTTTTGGGGTCTATTTTAAAAAGGCATTTATCCCATTCATGACCTCTTAAAGGCTTGACCTACAAATACTGTTACATTGGAGATTAAGATTTAACATATGAGGGGTACCTCGGTGGCTCAGTTGATTGTGTTTGACTTTTTATTTTTGCTTGGGTTATGATATCAGGGTCATGAGACAGAACTCCATGTTGGGCATAGAGCCTGCTTAAGATTCTCTCTCTCTGTCTCTTCCTCTCTCCGTTCACTCTTCCTCTCTCCCCTGCTCATGCATACTCCTTCTCTCTTAAAAAAAACATGAATTTTGAGAAACACAGTATTCAATCTATAATATATCATATTTTGTTATTACACCCATAGAACACCAATATATTTAGAGATGATAGATAGATAGATAGATAGATAGATAGATAGATAGATAGAAAAAGGCAAGTGGATCCAAGTCCTCCACACAGTGTTAAAACAATTTTAGCCCTAGATTAGATTGGTAAAAATATTTATTTTTAACTTTAAGGGCAGTGTATGTTAAAATCAGATGTAATAAATTAGAAAAGAGGGGGGAAGACAAAGGACAAAACAGATTCTGAATTAAAGAGACCAAACTGATGGTTACTAGAGGGGAGACAAGAGGGGAATGGGGGAAATAAGGGATGAGGATTAAAGAGTGCACTTATCATAATGAAACTAAAATAAAATAAATGGTATATCAGGTATTATTTTAATGTTTTATACATCACATACTTCAAATTATCAAGGGTGTCCCTCATTCCTTGGTAACTTGCTTCATATATAGTTGCCTTCAGGGCACAGGAAAATTATATTATGAGTATACTCAGTGAACATAGAAATAGCTGGTAACCACTCTCTATCATTTTAACACAGTAGTTTAAAAAAAGAGTTATTGGAAAACATTAATCTAAAACTCTCAACGGAGTATACACAAATACCTTGGAATCCCTAATAAGGTTTTAAAAAATATTTCTATTCAAGTTTATTTGAAATATGCACTCATTATAAGTCTACTTCTTAATTCCCATCACTTATTTAACCCATGCCTCCATCTACTTCCATCCGGTAACCACCAATTTGTTGTCTATAAATAAGAATCTCTATATTGGTCTGTCTCTCTCTCTTTTTCCCTTTGCTCATTTGTTTCTTAAATTCCACATATGAGTGAAATCATATGGTATTTGTCTTTCTCTGACTCATTTTGCTTAACATTATACTCTCTAGCTCTATCCATGTCATGGCAAATGGCAAGATTTCATTTCTTTTGATGGCTGAATAATATTCCATGGTATGTTTATACCACATCTTCTTTATCCATTCATCAGTCAAAAACACATAGGCTGTTTCCATAATTTGGTGATTGTGTATGGATAAAACTTCTATGAACATCAGGTACATGTATCAGTTTGAAATATTATTGTTGTATTATTTGGGGGTAAATACCCAGTAGTGTGGTTCATGGATTATAGGGTAGTTCTAAATTTCATTTTTTGAGGAACTTTCATACTGTTTTCCCCAGTGGCTACACCAGTTTACATTCCTACCAACAGTGCAAGAGGACACCTTTTTGTCCATACTCTCACCCACACTTGAGGTTTCCTGTGTTTCATATTGTAGCCATTCTGACAGATATGTAGTGATATTTCATTGTGGTTTTGATTTGCATTCCCCTGATGATGAATGATGTTAAACATGTTTTCATATGTCTGTTGGCCATCTGGATGTCTTCTTTAGAGAAATGTCTATTCATGTCTTTTGCCCATTTTTTAATTGCAGTATTTGTTTTTTTAGGTATTCAGTTGTAACATACCATTTAATATTACATGTGGATTAAAGATTTTTAGTTTATAAAAATATTGACATGTTAGCCTTAATATTTCTGTGTGCAGTTGCTGCTGTGATTGTACAATACCATAGTAATATCAATGATATAAATTAGTGCCTTCTAAATGAACCTTTCTTGGTCAATGTTTTACCCATCATTTTATAATGTACAGTTCTGGAATGGTAAGGTAATTCATATCTTGGACATTGTGTTAAAATGATGGTGTGGTTCTGTTTTTGCTCAGCAATTGATCTTTCAATTTTTTCCATTTTCTAGTATTAATCATGTTTATTGGCCCAATATTACTATCGAGAATTGTCAGTGTTGCAATGTGATTTCTGTAGTTTCTTATTGATTTTAATTGGAATTTCATATTTGTTAATGCAAAATTATGTCAATGTATCAACCATAAATTATTTCCCTGCTCCTAGGCAGTCACTATACAACAGTAAACACCTGGATGAAAAGAGAGAATAATTGGTGTAATCATAGGAGGGTGGTTTTCAATGAATATACCAAGCTTCAGCATGGTCAAGAGAATGCTTTCTGGCTCATTAAGCCAGTCTATGATATTCAATCTTATTTTCTACCTTCTAAGCTTCCATGCATGTAAACTGAATGGCTTATATAAAAACCAGAACAATTAATTACTTATTCCTTTCACATTTGATTGGAAAATCTTTATTCATATAGGCAGGGTCAGGTACCCCTTAGGCTTTATAAAGGCTGCTAGAGAATCTGATGTTTTCTGTTTGGTTTGTTGGTTGGGGTTTCTCTTTGTTTTTGTGTGTTTGTTTGTTTTGGTCTAGTATTCCTCTAAGTTGGAAATTGGCCAAGACTCACTTTAGAATTAAAGACTGACTTCAGCTACAACGGGACTTGAGTCCCAAGGAGGAGATAGATTCCCAGAGCTGGAGTAAGAGTAGATGAATGCAGGGGTGCCTGGGTGGCTTAGTCAGTGAAGCATCTGCCTTCAGCTCAGGTCATGATCAGGGTCCTGGGATCAAGTGCCTGCAATAGGCTCCCTGCTTCACAGGGAGTCTGCCTTTCTCTCTCCATCTGCCCACCCACTGCATGTTCTCACTCTGTGTCTCAAATAAATAAAAAATATTTTAAAAATTATTTTATTTTAAAAAAATAAATAAAAAGATGAATGCATAGAAAGGTTAAAAAAGAAACCTATCAGAGATTCTAGTAGTTCTTGGCTTAAAAAAATTGTAAATCTTTAGAAAGAATACCAATTGGCCCTGAAAGCAATTCCATAAAAAGTCTAGAACCTTACAAATGGCTTTTGTAAATGTGGTGGATGAAAGCAAAAGTATAAAGAAAATGTTCAATCTTTTTGGCCCAGAAATTCCACTCCTAGGAATTAATTGTTTCTAAGAAAAAATTCAAATGAATGTTGTTGGTATTGTTGATTCAGAATAGTGACAAGTTTAGAGCAAAATCAAAATCCAATATTTAGTAAACTATGAGTACAATGACTCAGTAGACTACTTTGTAGCCTATACATATTATTTTATAAACGTGATACCTGAAGCAACATGGTAAAGTGTTTCAAAAGTAATAATTGGTATCCATATGAACAAAGCACTAAAACAAGTGAAAATATTTACGATGTTGAATATTAAGAATATGAGCATGAGGGACGCCTGGGTGGCTCAGTGGTTAAGTATCTGCCTTTGGCTCAGGGCATGATCCTGGAGTCCTTGGATTGAGTGCCACATCGGGCTCCCCGCATGGAGCCTGTTTCTCCCTCTGCCTATGTCTCTGCCTCTATCTCTCTCTGTGTCTCTCATGAATAAATAAATAAAATCTTTAAAAAAAAAGAATAGGAGCATGTGATTTTTATCTTTTTTTATAAATGATTAAATGCACACATTTTACAAAGTGTCCAAGATTCTCATACCCACAACTCTTCACAAAACAGAGTCGGTGTTTTAGGCAACATATGGGATAGAGAAATTCAAGTGGAGACAATAATGACACAGTTCCAGAAAGGGAATGGGAACAGAACTACTGACCTCTGAATGAGTGAACCACTTTACTCAAACAAACGGGGCAGCCCACACAACTATTTTCTTTTCTTTTTCCCCCCAATTTTATTTAAATTATAGACAGTTAAGTTATAGTGTAATATTGGTTTCAGGAGTAGAAGTTAGTGATTCATCAATTACATATAACACCTAGCTCATCACAACTCATGCTCTACTTTATGCCCATCACCCACCCATTTCATTCAATCAACCTTCAGTTTTTTCCTCTGTCATTAAGAATCTCTTATGGTTTGTTCCCCTCCCCTCTCTCTTCCCTTCTTCCTATATGTTCATCTGTTTTCTTTGACTGAATTGTTTGCTTAGTATAATATACTCTAGCTCAATAAATGTCATTGCAAATGGCAAGATTTCATTCTTTTTGGTGGCTGAGGGATATTCCATAATATATATATAATCCCGCATCTCCTTTATCCATTCATCAGTCAGTGGACATTTGGGCTCTTTCCATAATTTGGCTATTGTTGATAGGGCTGCTATAAACATTGTCTTGCATGTGCCCCTTTGAGTTATTTTTGTATCCTTTGGATTACTATCTAGTAGTGAAATTGCTGGATCATAAGTTAGTTCTATTTTTAACTTTTTAAGAACCTCCATGCTGTTTTCCAGAACTGGCTGCACCAGTTTGCATTCCCACCAATAGTGTAAGAGGGTTTCCCCTTTCTCTGCATCCTTGCCAACATTTGTTGTTTCCTGACTTGTTAATTTTAGCCATTCTGACACTGTAATGTGATATCTCAATGTTGTTTTGATTTGTATTTCCTTGATGATGAGTGAGGCTGAGCATTTTTTCATGTGTCTGTTAGCCATCAGTATGTCTTCTTTGGAGAAATGTCTATACATGTCTTCTGTCCACTTCTTAACTGGATTATTTATTTTTGAGGTATTGACTTTGATACGTTCTTTACAGATTTTGGATACTAGCCATTGATCAGATATGTCATTCACAAATATTGTCTCCTATTTTGTAGGTTATCTTTTAGTTTTGTTTATTGTTTCCTTTGTTATGCAAAAGATATTTATTTTGGCAATGGGTTTGCCACCAGAACACAGGTGTCATGAAAACCACCACTAAACCTAAACCAAAATGGGAAGGGAAAAGACTCACATCAACATCGTCATCATTGGACACGAAGATTTGGGCAAGTCTACCACTACTGGCCATCTGATCTACAAATGTGGTGGGATCGACAAAAGAACTATCGAAAAATTTGAGAAGGAGGCTGCTGAGATGGGAAAAGGCTCCTTCAAGTATGCCTGGGTCTTGGATAAACTGAAAGCTGAACGTGAACATGGTATCACCATTGATATCTCCCTGTGGAAATTCGAGACCAGCAAGTATTATGTGACCATCATTGATACCCCAGGACACAGAGACTTTATCAAAAACATGATTACAGGCACATCTCAGGCTGACTGTGCTGTCCTTATTATTGCTGCTGGTGTTGGTGAATTTGAAGCAGGTATCTCCAAGAATGGGCAGACCCATGAGCATGCCCTTCTGGCTTACACACTGAAGGTAAAACAACTGATTGTTGGTGTTAACAAAATGGATTCCACTGAACCACCCTACAGCCAGAAGAGATATGAGGAAATCATTAAGGAAGTCAGCATCTACATTAAGAAAATTGGCTACAACCCTGATACAGTAGCATTTGTGCCAATTTCTGGTTGGAATGGTGACAACATGCTGGAGCCAAGTGCTAACCTGCCTTGGTTCAAGGGATGGAAAGTCACCCGTAAAGATGGGAATGCCAGTGCAACCACATTGCCTGAAGCTCTGGATTGCATTCTGCCACCAACTCATCCAACTGATAAGCCCTTGCATCTGCCTCTCCAGGACGTCTACAAAATTGGTGGTATTGGTACTGTCTCAGTGGGTCAAGTGGACTGGTGTTCTTAAGCCTGGCATGGTGGTCACCTTTGCTCCAGTCAATGTTACAAATGAAGTAAAGTCTGTTGAAATGCACCATGAAGCTTTGAGCGAGGCTATTCCTGGGGACAATGTGGGCTTCAATGTCAAGAATGTATCTGTCAAAGATGTTCATCATGGCAACGTGGCTGGTGACAGCAAAAATGGCCCACCAATGGAAGCAGCTGGCTTCATTGCTCAGGTGATTTTCCTGAACCATCCTGGCCAAATCAGTGCTGGATATGCACCTGTGGTGGATTGTCACACAGCTCACATTGCTTGCAAGTTTGCTGAGCTGAAGAAGATACGTCATTCTGGAAAAAAGCTGGAAGATGGTCCCAAGTTCTTGAAATCTGGGGATGCTGCCATTGTTGATATTGTTCCTGGCAAACCTGTGTGTGTTGAGAGCTTCTCTGACTATCCTCCTCTGGGCCATTTTGCTGTTCGTGACATGAGACAGACGGTTGCTGTGGGTGTCATCAAAGCAGTGGACAAGAAGGCAGCTGGAGCTGGCAAAGTCACCAAGTCTGTCCAGAAAGCTCAGAAGGCTAAATGAATATTATCCCCAATACCTGCCACCCCCGTCTTAATAAGTGGTGGAAGAATGGTCTCAGAACTGTTTGTGTCAATTGGCCATTTATGTTTAATAGTAAAAGACTGGTTACTGATAACAATGCATCGTAAAACCTTCAGAAGGGAAGAATGTTTTGTGGACCATTTGGGTTTTTTTGTGCGTGTGTGGCAGTTTTAAGTTATTAGTTTTTAAAGTCAGTACTTTTTAATGGAAACAACTTGACCAAAAATCTGTCACAAAATTTTGAGACCCATTAAAACAAAAGTTTAATGAGAAAAAAATCTATTTATTTTGATAATGTTCAAATAGTTCATCTTTGCTTTTGTTTCCCTTAACTTCTATGACATGTCTAGTAAGACATTATTACAGCCCATGTCAAATGGGTTGATGCCTATGCTCTCCTCTAGGATTTTGATATATCCCTGTCTCACATTTAGGTCTTTCATCCATAGTGAATTTATTTTATTTATTTATATTTATAAAAAATATATATTATATTTATAATATTTATTTATTGTGTAAAAAAGTGGTCCAGTTTCATCCTTTTGCATGAGGCTCTCCACTCTTCTCAAGACCATTTGTTGAGGAGACTGTTATTTTCCTCTTTGATATTCTTTCCTGCTTTGTCAAATGAGTTAGTCATATAGTTGTGGATCCACTTCTGGGTTCTCTATTCTGTCCCATTGATCTATGTGTCTGTTTTTGTTCAAGTACCATACTCTCTTCACAACTACAGCTTTGTAGTATAGCTTGAAATCCAAATTGTGGTGCCTCCAGTTTTGCTGTTCTTTCCCAGAACTGCTTTGGCTATTCGGGGATTTTTGTGGTTTCATACAAATTTTAAGATTGTTTGTTCTAGCTCTGTAAAAAATGCTGGTGGTATTTTCAAAGTGATTGCAATCAGTGTGTTGATTGCTTTGGTACGTAGTATACACATTTTTACAGTATTTGCTCCTCCAATATATGAACATGGAACTTTTCCCATTTCTTTGTGTCCTCTTCAATATCTTTCATAAGTGTTATATAATTTTTAGGGTACAGATACTTTATTTTATTAGGTTTATTCTTTTGGTGTAATTGTAAATGGGATCAATTCTGTTATTTCTTTTTTCCCCTGATGCTTCATTAGAGTATAGAAATGCAACAGATTTCTACATATTGATTTTATAGTTTGTGACTTTACTGAATTCACGTTTCCATTCTACAATTTTTTTGGTAGAGTCTTTTGGGTTTTCTACATAGAGTATCATTTCATCTGCAAATAGTAGAAGTTTAACTTCTTCCTCACTGATTTGGATATTTTTTATTCCTCTCTGTTGTCTGATTCTTGACGCTAAGATTTCTAGTACTGTACTAAATAGCAATGGTAAAGGGGACATCCTCTTTTGTTCCTGACCAAAGAGGAAAAGCTTTCAGTTTCCTCCATTGAGGATAATATTATCTGTGGGTTTCTTGTACATGGCTTTTATGACATTGAAGTATTTTTCCATCTATACCTACATTGGTGAGGATTTTTATCAAGAATGAATATTGTAATCTGTGGAATGCTTTTTCTGCATCTATTGACAGTATCCTATGATTCTTATTTATGTATTTATTCTTAAGGATTTTTATATATTTATTTGAGAGAGAGCATAAAGGGGAGGGGCAGAGGAAGAGGGAGATGCAGACTCTTCCCTGAGCAGGGAGCCTGAAGTAGGGCTTGAACCCAGGACCCAGGGATCATGACCTGAGCTGAAGATAGATGCTTAACTGACTGAGCCACTCAGGCACTGAGAAGATCATATGATTCTTATCCTTTCTTGTATTAATGTGGCATATCACACTGATTGATTTGTGAATATTGAACCACTCTTGCAGACCAAGAATAAATCCCAATTAATCATTATTTTACTGTACTTTTGGATTCAATTTGTTAGAATCTTGAGAATTTTTGTGTCCATGTTCATCAGGTAGGCCTATAATTTTTCTTTTTTTATAGCATCTTTGTCTTGTTTTAGAATCAATATATTGCTGACCTTCTTTAATAAGTTTGGAAGTTTTCCTTCCATTTCTATTTTTTGGAACACTTTGTAAAGGTATTAACTCTTCTTTAAATGTCTGGTAGAATTCTCCTGGGAAGCCATCTGGCCATGGACTTTTGCTTGTTGGGAGATTTTTAGTTGCTGATTCAATTCTTTGCTTGTCAAGGATCTGATGAAAATTTCCATTTCTTCTTGTTTCAGTTTTGGTACATTGTATGTTTCTAGAAATATGCCCATTTCTTCCAGATTGTCCAGTTTTTTGGCATATAATTTTTCATAATTTTTGCTTTTAATTGTTTGTATTTCTGTGGTATTGGTTGTGCTCTCTCCTTTTTCCTCATGATTTGTTTATTTGGTTCTTTTTTATCTTTGCTTTTTGCTAAGTCTAGCTAGGATGTTATCAATTTTATTAATTTTTTGAAGAACAAGCTCTTAATTTCATTGCTCTTTTATACTGTTTTGTTTCTCTATTGTTTCTTTATGCTCTACTGTTTATTATTTTCCTTCTTGCTGGCTTTAGGCTTTACTTGCTCTTCCTTTTCTAGTTCCTTTAGGTGTAAGATTAGGTTGTGCATTGGAGACTTTTTAATTTCTTCAGGTAGGCCTTTTTTTGCTCTTTATTTCCCCTCTTAGGATCTACTTTCCTGCTTCCAAATGTTTTGGATGCTCATGTTTTCATTTTCATTTGTTTCCATGTATTTTTTTATTTCTTTAATTTCCTGGTTAATCAATTCATTCACGTTTTTTAAAAAATATTTTTTTTTATTTATTTGAGAGAAAGAGAGAGCATGAAGAGAGGTAGAGGAAGAAGCAGGCTCCCCGCTGAGCCAGGAGCTCGATCCCAGGATTCTAGGATCATTACCTGAGCCAAAGGCAGACACTTAACTGACTGAGCCACCCAAGGGCCTCTAATGCATTCATTCTTTAGAAGGATATTCTTCAACATGTGCTTGTGGTCCTTCCAAATGTTTTCTTGTGATTGACTTCCAGTTTTATAGCATTGTGGTCTGAAAATATTAATGGTATGATCTCAGTCTTTTTGCACTGGTTGAGACGTGATTTGTGACCCAGTATGTGATCTGGAAATTATTCCATGTACACTCTAAAAGAATGTGTATTCTGCTGCTTTAGTTCTGAAAATATCTGTTAAGTCCATATTGTCCAGTGTGTCATTTAAAGCCATTGTTTTTGTTAAATCTTGTGGATAGACTGGTTTATTATGACATAGCCCTTTTTCTTGTTTTGATACAGTCTTTGGTTTAAAATCTAATTTGTCTGATATAAGTATGGCTCCTCCAGCTTTCTTTTGATCTCTGTTAGCATGATGCATGGTTCTCCACCCTCTCACACTCAATCTGGAGGTGTCCTTAGGTTTAAAGAATGTCCTTTAAGCAACATATCGATGGGGCTTGTTTTTTTTTTTTTGTTTTGATTTGGTTTATTGTTGTTTGTTTTACCATTCTGATTACCCTATGTTATTTATTTATTTATTTATTTTATTTTCATTTTTTTTACCCTACATCTTTTAGGCAAGATTAGGCGCGTTCAGGGTGGTATGGCCGTAGACCCCTACGTCTTTTAATTGGAGAATTTAGTCTATTTATATTCAGAGTAATCACTGATAGATATGAATTTGGTGCCATTGTATTACATATAAAGTCACTATTCTTGCATATTGTTTGTGTTCCTTTATAGTCTTTGTTGCTTTTGGCCTCTTTTTCCTGCTCAGAGGGTCTCCTTTAATATATCTTGTAGATTTGATTTAGTGCTTATAAACTCCTTAAATTTTTGTCTGAGAAACTCTTTATCTCTCCTATTCTGAATGACAGCCTTGCTGGATAAAGTATTCCTGATTACATATTTTTGCCATTCTGCACATTAAATATATCATTCAACTCTCTTCTGGCCTGCCATGTTTCTGTGGACAGATGTGTTGTGAACAAGATATGTCTTCCCTTGTATGTTAAGGACTTTTTTCTCCCTTGATACTTTCAGTATTCTTTCCTTGTCTGTGTATCTTGTATATTTGACTATGTTATGTCTTGGTGATGGTCAGCTTTTGTTGAATTCTCTGTGCTTCTTGGATTTTGCTATCTGTTTCCTTTCCCAGATTAGGCAACTTTTTGTCTATATTTTGCTCAAATTAAACTTCACCCCCACTTTTTTCCCCTTCTTCTGGGACTCTTATGATATGAATGTTAGTATGCTTTAAGAAGTCACTGAGTTCCATAAGTCCACATTTGTGATCCAATTGCTTTTCTTCCCTCTTCTTTTTACCTTTATTATTTTCCATAATTTTATATTCTAAATCAGTGATCTTTTTCCTCTGCTTCTTCAATCCTCACGGTCATGGCATCCAGTAGGGTTTGCATCTCAGTTATAGCATTTTTTATTTTGACCTGACTAGTTTTCAAGGTTTTTTTAAATTTTTTTAATTTTTATTTTTTTATTGAAGTTCAATTTGCCAACATATAGCATAACACCCACTGCTCATCCTGCCAAGTGCCCCCATAGTGCCCATCACCCAGTCACCCCAACTCCCCACCCACTTCCCCTTCCACTACCCCTTGTTCATTTCCCAGAGTTAGGTGTCTCTCATGTGTTGTCACCCTCACTGATATTTTCACTCATTTTCTCTCCTTTCCCTTTATTCCCTTTCACTAATTTTTATATTCCCCAAATGAATGAGACCATGTAATGTTTGTCCTTTTCCAATTGACTTATTTCACTCAGCACAATACCCTCCAGGTCCCTCCACATCGAAGCAAATAGTGGGTATTTGTCATTTCTAATGGCTGAGTAATATTCCATTGTATACATAAACCACACCTTCTTTATCCATTCATCTTTTGATGGACACCGAGGCTCCTTCCACAGTTTGGCTATTGTGGACATTGCTGCTATAAACATGTTTTTTTTTAAATCTCTGCAGTAAGAGATTCTTTAGTGTCTTCTATGCTTTTCTCATACCCAGCTAGTATCCTTTTAATTGTTTTAACATCTGTTTCATACATCTTATATCTGTATTGAATAAATTCCTGGCCATCACTTCCTCTTCTTTCTTTTAAGGTGAATTCCTACATCTTGTCATTTTGTCTAGGTCACTGTTTTTGTTTGTTTGTCTGTTTGTGATTGTTAGGAAAGCATTTTATAGTCTTGCTCCTGAGAGTAATGGCTATATTAAGAAGAGATCTGCAAAAGGGGGGAGGGGTCTTATATGCGCTCTGCTATTGTGTTTTGGTTGCTCCTATTCTCAGGTCAGTCCTCTGCAGAGTTTCTACTTGCCTGTAGAGAGGGGTGTTTGGACCTTGTCCACTGTGTGGCAAGTTTTGACTAGTGTGTTTGGTCTTTGATAAAAGAATCTAGATCAAAAAGGAAGCTATATATTATTTCCTGTAGAGCTGGAGCTTTGTAGCACTTTATGATCAGTAACCTTGGGGCATGTGAGGGGTTTGATCTTCTGGGGAAAGGGTCTGCTGGGCCAATTTTCAGACCAACTTGCCCTAGTAAACATGCACTTGTAGGATATAGGGTGGGGGGAGCTTAATGTAAGCAGCAGCAGTCTCCAATGCAGGGTGCTGTGTTTCTCACTGAAGTTGGTCTGTGCTGCAGTGCAGAGGGTGGGAATGTCATTGCTCCTCTGTCTCCTCCCCGGAGTGAGGAGTTTGAATCCATCACTCATCAGGAAGTGCTTACAGAAGAGTAAACAAGCACCCCTCCTGTGTCCCCAGCTTCCATCAGATCCCTGTCTTTACCTTTTCTGTGTCTGAGTTGTCTGCCTGCCAGGCAGCATAGTATTCCTGTGTTTTATCTCAGGCATGCAGATGGGTTTCAAAACTCCAAATTTTAGGGACTCACGTGGTGCAGACCTGCAGTGATCCTCTAGGGCAGAGTCACTGCACTTTCCCCATTTGCTAGTTTGTCCCAATAAAGCAGTTGCATGCAGTGGTTGGGAGTTTATGGTAAATTATAGCAAAAAGCTGGCACCAAGGTTTGCTGTCCCCAGCCAGTGTCTTTGTTCCTATGCTAGGGAACAGGGCAGCACATTGTCACCACCAGTTCTTTTATCCCCAGAAAGGCCATGCCACCAGGCCCAAATACACTCCAAGAAGGGAAACTCTCTTTCCCGATACAATCCAGGGAATCCTCAGACCACATTTCCCACTCCCAGGTGTCTGCCCTCCTTCTTCACAGCAGCATCACTAAACCTACCAAGCAGGACCCTGGCAATGTCACAGACTTCTAAAGTTTCAGACTTTGTGCTCCATTGCTTGTGGTAATTTGCAGTTGTCACACCCTTGCCTTTTCCTAGCCATTGCTTTGGGGGAAGTTTTCTTGTGTAATCCTCTGCCTGCTTCTTCTCTCTCCTCCTCTCTCTTCACTCTATCTTCTCTCCTCTCTGTAATCATAGCTCCGTGCCTTCTGTAGCACCTGCAATTCTTTTCTCCCCAAAATCAACTCTCTGCATCTCCTACCTTCCATGAAGTGGTCATTTTTCTACCTATAGATGTCCAGTTTTGTTCTCTCAGTCCTCAGATGGATGTTTTTTTTTTTGTTAAGAATGATTTGATATTTAACTAGCTGTGTTTGAAGGGTGAGGCAAGCTTAGGGTCACCTACTCTTCCACCATTTTAACTCAATCCCTAATCATTTTCTTTTTTTTCTTTTTTCTTTTTTTTTGGCAGTTTTATACCTTTATTTGACAATCAGGGATTAGTTCTCATCCACATTAACGGACTGTAGATTTTTGAAAGTGGTGACAGGTATGTAGGTAACCAGCATGTAGAGTTTGTTTGGTGAATCTTCATCCTCGTTAACGTTTTCTGGACAACTGCACATGGATGCAGTATGGAACATTCCTTATTCCTTTGGTCCAGACAGCTTTGATGAGCCTGGCATTAATGTGCACATCTGGAGTTCCCATCTCCATCATGGCAAATTTCTGGATCTCTTTGAGTGCCCGAGGAGCACACTTCTTGAAACCCACTCCATGGATACGTTTGTTAATTATAATGGTGTATTCTATGGTCACTACCTCCTTGATGGCAGAACGGCCCTTCTTCTTGCCACCCTTCTTTGCAGGAGCCATTCTGCCAGGCCCTAGTTGGAAAGCCCATTTTCTTTTCTAAAGCCAGATTGTTTGCTATTGCAGTGATTGGAAATCAATCCCTTACCCTTCTTTTTTGAAACATTCTCCTTAAAAGGATGTCCTAGAGATAATTCTGTGGTTGTTTTGTGTATGGTTTTAAGCAGTGGTTCTGTCTTCACAGTATTCTAAGTCCTAGATGAAATAGCTGTCATTGTAGATCATTATGGTAATATAGTAGTCTGCACCTATACACTCTTTATGTCATTCTCTAGTATGGAAGATCAAAATAAAGTATAATTTCAAATTGGGGGCCATGGCTTTATGTTTTATCCTATTTTGTACAAAATCCTGCTATGTATGAAGAGCTTATCCTTTGCAGGACTGGATCTGAGAACAAAGTAGCTGATCATTTTCTTTCTTATCACATATTTTTCCATATTATTATGTTCTTATGTGTGCTCTTTTTGAGTAAAGAAAGCTGTTCTTCATTAAAACCTAGCATATGTACGTTAAAACATCAAAATGGGAGACAGTAATGGTTAGTTAATGGCCTACCACAAACTTTCAAAAGCTATCCATTAGGACTCCTGACTTGTTTAGACTACCTGTAACTATATCATTATTGAGAGTTGTTTATTCTTCTCAGAAGCAGCTTAAGTACAAGGCTATTGAAAGTTTTTGAAATGATTATAAAGTTGAGTTACCTATGTTTAATAATAATTTTCTAAGAAGTAAGATTAATAATTTCAACCCTAAAAAGGAATTTTCAAAAAGTCTTCTCATAGAAAGTTGCCAAATTGCAATCTGTTCATACAAATGTTTTTCAGGTGGAAGTGAATCCTCCTGGGATAAGGATAAGATGCAATCTTCTCTTGCTGCTCCTGGACCCCAACATGGACTTGCTCATACAGCCCTGGCTAACCAGCCAAGCTTTGGGGGTGCTCCTACCCTCAATCCACTGCAGCAGAACCACTTACTGACCAATAGTATGTATGCTGTCCTTTCAAAAATTGGTGTGTTGAGAAAAATACCACACAAGACCCACTGGATAACTTGGGCTGTAGGGATAATGTATTTTTCTTCCATAAGCTTTAATAGTTTGAAATCAGAAGGATAGATTGAAAGGGATTCATCTGAAAGTGTAAAGTTTATAGAGTAAAGACAGATTGAGAGGGCAAGTAGCAAATTAAAGATCCATAGGAGTCTATGTAACAGAGTAATTAAGAAAGATGTCTGTAGTCACATAAACTTGAGTTTGAAATCCACTTCGTTTGAATTCCATATAACTGTTGACCTTGGAGAATGCACCTAAATTTTCGAAGTCTCAGTGTCCGCAACTACAAAGTAGGAACAAAAATATACCTATTAAGTAAGGTTATTATGAGAGTTAAAAATAATAAAAGAAAAGCTATTAGTGACTTGCATATAGTAAGTACTGTATGAATTAGAAGAATTACTGATACTCAGTAATCAAACTTCAGCTAATGTGTACAAATTCAGGTGTAGATGATTTTTTTGTTGTTGTTTTTAGGAACTGCAATAACTCAGAAGTCTTTCTGCAGGAAATTGTGTCTTATATACATTACTTGACTAAAACCCTATTTTTTCTTTTTTTTAAGATTTTATTTATTTATTCATGAGAGACAGAGAGAGGCAGAGACATAGGCAGAGGGAGAAGCAGGTTCCATGCAGAGAGCCTGATGTGGGACTCGATCCAGGCATTCTGGGATCACTCCCTGAGCCAAAGACAGATGCCCAAGTGCTGAGCCACCTAGAAGTCCCTCTTACTTTTTTTTTAAACCTACTTTTCTCCTAAGCAGAAATCTGAGAGAAAACTTCAATTACTCCTTTCCTTGAGATTTTCATTCCCTCACTAAACCCTAGGATTAAAATAATGGAACAGTCAAATTCTGAGATATCTTAATATGATGTTTTAAATCTTAATTAAATTAATCCGTTTTAAGCATATAAAATAAGTTATGGTGTCTTTAAAATTATTATAAACTCAAGTGTGAAGTGTCTTATAAAATAGGAATGTTAAGCAACGGTCAATAAATAAAGGCAAGAAATTTATAAATATTATGTTATAAGAAGACAAAAAATGACTGATTATGGTAGATTTACTTCTTAAAGTAAGAGAACTTAGAAGACTTCTGGTTTCTGATCGGACATGTAAAGAGGTTTGAAGTTGTCACTCCTCCTCAAAGCAAGAGCAACAATTCTTTTAAATCAATCAGAGATAGGCAGATACAGAGAATCAGAGCTTATAGGGAGCAGAAGCCACAGCTGGAGTCAGGTAGAAACCTTTAAATTTCTGGAGATTCAGTGAGGACCTAGCTTGAGAGATAAGAACCACTGGGGGCCAATTCTTAGTGGGTCCCTGCACTTTCATGAGTCTTAAACTTCAGGAGCCCCTTAAGGCTCTCTGGATGAAAATCTGAGAAACTTCCCCTCTTGTCTCTGGCTGGGGGGCAAGAAGAGTACCCATTTCAAAATATTCCCAGAGTGTTCTATTCTTAACAAAGGCCTGCTCTCAAAGGAAACTATTTTACCAGAGTTAAACAATTTATTTTACCAGAGCCTAACTGATGTGGGGGAAAGGATATATTAAAATCCAACACCCTGTAGCCATTGATGTGAGGTTAGGGAGATGCACATCTCCAGCCCTTTTAGCATTTCCTGTGGGAAAGAGAAATACTCAGCTCTATCCCCCTCTATCTTTCTTCTCTCACTTGAGGGAAAAAGCTAAAATTACTTGTGAAGATCATAGCTCAAGGACACATGCTCACTAAGAGACTGAAATCTAATTATATGTTTCTCCTTCTTACTCATTTTCCCACCACCATAATAGTTTTTTTTTTTTATAAGAACCGGGATTACAAATGAAAAAATTAGTCTTCAGACCCAATTGAATTTGGCTTCTTCAGGGTACACCAAAGATAACTCCATCACTAATACAACAGCTACAGCAAACAGTAAATTTCACCTAATGCCTTGACAGATAAAAATAAAGCCTCCTATGTAAAGCCTGTTTACCTCAGTTGCCTTCAGCCAATGCACCATTTCAGCTTTAAAGCAAAAATTACAAGGCATGAAAAAGAAAAAAAAAACAGTCTAAAGATATTAAGCAAACATCACAATAAGAATTAGATATAACACATATTTTAGAATTATCAGACCTCAATTTAAAATAACTATAGTTAATATACTGAGAGAGTGGAAAACATACAAGAACACATGGAAATATTAACACTGAAATGATTATACTTGAGTAAAAATAATATGTGGGAAATAGAGGCAGAGAGATGAATTTTTTGTGTATTTTTATTGGAGTTTGATTTGCAAACGTTTAACATAACACCCAGTGCTCATCCCGTCAAGTGACCCCTTCACTGCCCGTCACCCAGTCACTCCATCTCGCTGCCCACCTCCCCTGCCATTACCCCTTGTTCATTTCCCAGAGTTAGGAGTCTCTCATGTTCTGTAATCCTCTCTGATATTTCCCACTCATTTTCTCTCCTTTCCCCTATAATCCCTTTCACTATTTTTTATATTTCTCAATTGAGTGAAACCATATAATGATTGTGTTTCTCCAATTGACTTACTTCACTCAGCATAATACCTTCCAGTTCCATCCATGTTGAAGCAAATGGTGATTATTTGTCGTTTCTAATGGCTGAGTAATATTCCATTGTATACATAGACCACATCTTCTTTATCCATTCAACTTTTGAAGGACACTAAGGTTCATTCTACAGTTTGGCTATTGTGGATATTGCTGCTATAAACATTGGGGTGCAGGTGCCCAGTGTTTCACTGCATCTGTATCTGTGGGATAAATCCCCAGCAGTGCAATTGCTGGGTCATAGGGCAGTTGTATTTTTAACTCTTTGAGGAACCTACATACAGTGTCCTAGAGTGGCTGTACCAGTGGCTGTACATTAACACCAACAATGCAAGAGGGCTCCCCTTTCTTCATATCCTCTCCAACATTTGTTCTTTCCTCTCTTGTTAATTTTCACCATTATCACAAATGTGAGGTGGTATCTCATTGTGGTTTTGATTTGTATTTCTCTGATGACAAGAGATACAGAGCATTTTCTCCTTTGCTTGTTGGCCATGTCTATGTCTTCCTTGGTGAAATTTCTGTTCCTGTCTTTGGCCCATGTCATGATTGGATTGTTTGTTTCTTTGATGTTGAGTTTAATAAGTTCTTTATAGATCTTGATTACTAGCCCTTTATCTGATATGTTATTTGCAAATATCTTCTCCCATTCTGTAGGTTGTCTTTTACTTTTGTTGACGGTTTCTTTTGCTGTGCAGAAGCTTTTTATATTGATGAAGTCCCAATAATTCATTTTTGCTTTTGTTTGTCTTGCCTTCATAGATGTATATTGCAAGATGTTGCTGTGGTTCACAAAGGGTGTTGCTTGTGTTGTCCTATAGGATCTTGATGGATTCTTGTCTCCCATTTAGATTTTTCATCCATTTTGAGTTTATCTTTGTGTATGGTGAAAGAGAATGGTCTAGTTTCATTCTTCTGCATGTGGATGTCCAATTTTCCCAGCACCATTTATTGAAGAGACTGTCCTTTTTCCAGTGGATAGTCTTTACTGCTTTGTCAAATATTAGTTGACCATAGAGTTGAGGGCCCATTTCTGGGTTCTCTATTCTGTTCCATTGATCTATGTGTCTGTTTTTGTGCCAGTACCACACTGTCTTGATGATGACCACTTTGTAGTACAGCTTGAAATCTGGCATTGAGATGCCCCCATCTCTGGTTTTCTTTTTCAATATTCCCTTGGCTATTCAGGGTCTTTTCTGATTCCACGCAAATCATACAATAATTTCTTCCAACTCTCTGAAGAAAGTTCATAGTATTTTGATAGGGATTGCATTGAATATGTACATTTCCCTAGGTAGCATAGACATTTTCACTATATTAATTCTTCCAATCCATGAGCATGGAATATTTTTCCATCTCTTTGTGTCTTACTCAATTTCTTTCAGAAGTGTTCTGTAGTTTTTAGGGTATAGATCTTTTACCTCTCTGGTTAGGTTTATTCCTATGTATCTTATGCTTTTGGGTGTAATTATGAAGGGGATTGACTCCTTAATTTCCCTTTATTCAGTTTCATTGTTGGTGTATAGAAAGGCCCCCTGATTTCTGGGCATTGAATTTGTATCCTGCCACACTGCCAAATTGCTGTATGAGTACTAGCAATCTTGGGGTGGATTCTTTTGGGTTTTCTACGTACAGTATCATGTCATCTGCAAAGAGGGAGAGTTTGACTTCTTTGCCAATTTGAATGCCTTTTATTTCTTTTGTTTCCTGATCACTGAGGCAAGGACTTCTAGTACTCTGTTGAACAGCAGTGGTGAGAGAAGACATCCCTCTCATGTTTCCTATCTTAGGGGAAAGGCTCCCAGTGTTTCCCCATTGAGAATGTTATTTGCTGTGGGCTATTCTTAGATGGCTTTGAAGATGGTGAGGAATTTTCCCTCTATCCATACCCTGTGAAGAGGTTTGTTCAGGAATGGATGCTGTATTTGTCAATTGCTTTCTCTGCATCAATTGAGAGGATCTTATGGTTCTTGTTTTTTCTCTTGTTGATATGATCTATCATGTTTATTGTTTTATGAGTGTTGAACCAGCCCTGTATCTCAGGGATAAATCCCACTTGGTCATCGTGAGTAATCTTCTAAATGTACTGTTGGATCCTATGGGTTAGTATCTTGTTGAGAATGTTTGCATCTGTGTTCATCAGGGATATTGGTTTATAATTCTTTTTGGTGGGGTCTTTGTCTGGTTTTGGAAGTAAGGTGATGCTGGCCTCATAGAACCAGTTTGGAAGTATTCCATCCCTTTATATCTTTCGGAACAGGTTTAATAGAATAGGTGTTGTTTCTTCTTTAAACGTTTGACAGAATTCCCCTGGAAACCCATGTGGCCCTGGAATTTTGTGTCTCGGGAGGTTTTTGATGATTGCTTCAATTTCCTCATTGGTTATTGTCTTGCTCAGGTTTTCTATTTCCTCCTGTTCCAGTTTTGGTAGTTTGTGTTTTTCCAGAAATGCATCCATTTCTTCTAGATTGCATAATTCATTCATGTAGAGCTGCTCATAATATGTTTTTAAAATCATTTGTATTTTCTTGGTATTGGTTGTGATCACTCTTTTTTCATTCGTGATTCTATTATTAGAGTTCTTTCACTTTGGTTTTTAATAAGGCTTGCTAATGGTTTATATATCTTATTAATTATTTCAAAGAACCAACTCATGGTTTTGTTGAGCTGTTCTACATTTCCTTTGGTCTATATTTCATTAAGTTCTGCAATAATCTTTAACCACTCTCCTCTTCTGTTTGGTGTAGGTTTTATTTGCTTTTCTTTCTCCAGTTCCTTTAGGAGCAAGGTTAGCTTGTGTATTTCAGTCTTTTCCAATTATTTGGGGGAATGCTTGTATTGCGATGTATTTGCCTCTCGCGACTGCATTTGCTGTATCCCAAGGTTTTTAAACGGTTGTATCTTCATTCTCATTAGTTTCTTTTTTTTAAATAATAAATTTATATTTTATTGGTGTTCAATTTGCTAACATACAGAATAACACCCAGTGCTCATCCCGTCAAGTGCCCACCACAGTGCCCATCACCCACTGACCACCATCCCCCAACCTCCTCCCCTTCCATAATCCCTAGGTCGTTTCCCAGAGTTAGGAGTTTTTATGTTCTGTCTCCCTTTCTGATATGTCCCACACATTTCTTCTCCCTTCCCTTCTATTCCGTTTCACTATTATTTATATTCCCCAAATGAATGAGAACATATAATGTTTGTCCTTCTCCGATTGACTTAATTCACTCAGCATAATACCCTCCAGGTCCATCCACGTTAAAGGAAATGGTGGGTATTTCTCATTTCTACTGGCTGAGTAATATTCCATTGTACACATAAACCACATCTGCTTTATCCATTCATCTTTCGATGGACACCGAGGCTCCTTCCACAGTTTGGCTATTGTGGACATTGCTGCTATAAACATCGGGGTGCAGGTATCCCGGCATTTCATTGCATCTGTATCTTTGGGGTAAATCCCCAACAGTGCAATTGCTGGGTCGTAGGGCAGGTCTATTTATAACTTCTTGAGGAACCTCCACACAGGTTTCCAGAGTGGCTGCACCAGTTCACATTCCCATCAACAGTGTAAGAGGGTTCCCTTTTCTCCGCATCCTCTCCAACATTTGTGGTTTCCTGCTTTGTTAATGTTCCCCATTCTCACTGGTGTGAGGTGGTATCTCATTGTGCTTTTGATTTGTATTTCCCTGATGCCAAGTGATGCAGAGCATTTTCTGATGTGCAACTTGGCCATGTCTATGTCTCCCTCTGTGAGATTTCTCTTCATGTCTTTTGTCCATTTCATGATTGGATTGTTTGTTTCTTTGCTGTTGAGTTTAATAAGTTCTTTATAGATCTTGGAAACTAGCCCTTTATCTGATACGTCAATTGCAAATATCTTCTCCCATTCTGTAGGTTGTCTTTTAGTTTTGTTGACTGTATCCTTTGCTGTGCAAAAGGTTCTTATCTTTTTTTTTATTATAAATTAATTTTTATTGGTGTTCAATTTACCAACATACAGAATAACACCCAGTGCTCATCCCGTCAAGTGTCCCCCTCCGTGCCCGTCACCCATTCACCCCCACCCCCCGCCCTCCTCCCCTTCCACCACCCCTAGTTCATTTCCCAGAGTTAGAAGTCTTTATGTTCTGTGTCCCTTTCTGATATCTCCCACACATTTCTTCTCCCTTCCCTTATATTCCCCTTCACTATTATTCATATTCCCCAAATGAGTGAGAACATACACTGTTAGTCCTTCTCCGATTGACTTACTTCACTCAGCATAATACCCTCCAGTTCCATCCACGTTGAAGCAAATGGTGGGTATTTGTTGTTTCTAATGGCTGAGTAATATTCCATTGTATACATAAACCACATCTTCTTTATCCATTCATCTTTCGATGGGCACCGAGGCTCCTTCCATAGTTTGGCTATTGTGGACATGGCTGCTAGAAACATCGGGGTGCAGGTGCCCCGGCGTTTCATTGCATCTGAATCTTCGGGGTAAATCCCTAACAGTGCAATTGCTGGGTCGTAGGGCAGGTCTATTTTTAATTCTTTGAGGAACCTCCACACAGTTTTCCAGAGTGGCTGCACCAGTTCACATTCCCACCAACAGTGTAAGAGGGTTCCCTTTTCTCCACATCCTCTCCAACATTTGTTGTTTCCTGCCTTATTAATTTTCCCCATTCTCACTGGTGTGAGGTGGTATCTCATTGTGGTTTTGATTTGTATTTCCCTGATGGCAAGTGATGCAGAGCATTTTCTCATGTGCATGTTGGCCATGTCTATGTCTTCCTCTGTGAGATTTCTCTTCATGTCTTCCAAAATCTATAAAGAACTTATTAAACTTAACACCAAAGAAACAAACAATCCAATCATGAAATGGGCAAAAGGTTCTTATCTTGATGAAGTCCCAATAGTTCATTTTTGTTTTTGTTTCTTTTGCCTTCGTGGATATATCTTGCAAGAAGTTTCTGTGGCCGAGTTCAAAAAGGGTGTTGCCTGTGTTCTCCTCTAGGATTTTGATGGAATTTTGTCTCACATTTAGATCTTTCATCCATTTTGAGTTTATCTTTGTGTTTGGTGAAAGAGAGTGGTGAAGTTTCATTCTTCTTCATGTGGATGTCCAATTTTCCCAGCACCATTTATTGGAAACTTTCTTCCAGTGGATATTCTTTCCTCCTTTATTGAATATTAGTTGAACATAAAGTTCAGGGTCCACTTCTCGATTCTCTATTCTGATCCATTGATCTATGTGTCTGTTTTTGTGCCAGTACCACACTGTCTTGATGACCACAGCTTTGTAGTACAACCTGAAATCTGGCGTTGTGATGCCACCAGCTATGGTTTTCTTTTTAAAAATTCCCCTGGCTATTCGGGGTCTTTTCTGATTCCACACAAATCTTAAAATAATTTCTTCTAACTCTCTGAAGAAAGTCCATGGTATTTTGATAGGGATTGCATTAAATGTGTAAATTGACCTGGGTAACATTGACACCTTCATAATATTAATTCTGCCAATCCATGAGCATGGAATATTTTTCCATCTATTTGTGTCTTCCTCATTTTTTTTCAGAAGTGTTCTATAGTTTTTAGGGTATAGATCCTTTACCTCTTTGGTTAGGTTTATTCCTAGGTGTCCTTTGGTTTTGGATGCAATTGTAAATGGGATTGACTCCTTAATTTCTCTTTCTTCAGTCTCATTGTTAGTGTATAGAAATGCCACTGACTTCTGGGCATTGATTTTGTATCCTGCCACGCTGCCAAATTGCTGTGTGAGATCTAGTAATCTTGGGGTGGAGGCTTTTGGGTTTTCTATGTAGAGTATCATGTCATCGGCGAAGAAGGAGAGTTTGACTTCTTTGCCAATCTGAATGCCTTTAATGTCTTTTTGTTGTCTGATGGCTGAGGCTAGGACTTCCAGTACTATGTTGAATAGCAGTGGTGAGAGTGGACATCCCTGTCTTATTCCTGATCTTAGGGGAAAGGCCCCCAGTGCTTCCCCATTGAGAATGATATTTGCTGTAGGCTTTTCGTAGATGGCTTTTAAGTTTTTTAAGTTTTATTTATTTATTTATTTATTATTTATTTATTTATGAAAGCGAGAGAGAGAGAGAGAGAGAGAGAGAGAGAGAGAGAGAGAGAGGCAGAGACACAGGCAGAGGAACAAGCAGGCTACATGCAGGTACCTCGATGTGGGACTGGATCCTGGGTCCCCATGGTCACACCCAGGGCTGAAAGTTGTGCTAAACACCTGAGCCACTGCAGCTGCCCAGAGTGTACTGTTTCTCCCTCAGTACTGCTTTTTCTGCATCCCAAAGATTTTGAATGGTTGTATCTTCATTCTCTCTAGTTTCCATAAATCTTTTTAATTCTTCTCTAATTTCCTGGTTGACCCTTTCATCTTTTAGCAGGATGGTACTTAACCTCCACGTGTTTGAAATCCTTCCAAACATCTGTGGTTTAGTTCTGATTTCAAAGAATTATGGTCTGAAAATATGCAGAGGATGATTGCAATCTTTTGGTATCAGTTAAGACCTGATTTGTGACCCAGTATGTGGTCTATTCTGGAGAAAGTTCCATGTGCACTTGAGAAGAATGTGTATTCAGTTGCTTTGGATGTAAAGTTCTGTAAATATCTGTGATATCCATCTAGTCCAGTGTATCTTTTAAAACTCTTGTTTCTTTAGACATGTTGTGCTTAGAAGACCTGTCGATTGTAGAAAGCGTTACATTCAAGTCATCAAGTATAAGTGTATTATTATCTAAATATGCCTTAACTTTGGTTATTAATTGATTGATGTACTTGGCAGCTTCCACATTTGGGGCATAAATATTGATAATTGTTAGGTTCTCTTGTTGGATAGATCCTCTAAGTATGATATAGTGTCCCTCTTCATCTCTTACTACAGTCTTCTGGGTAAATTTTAGTTTATCTGATATAAGGATGGCTACCCCAGCTTTCTTTTGAGGACCACTTGAATGGTAAATGGTTCTTCAACCTTTTATTTTCAGCCTGGATGCGTTCTTATGCCTAAAATGAGTCTCTTGTAGACAGCAAATGGATGGGTCTTACTTTTTTATCCAGTCTGCAACCCTGCACCTTTTGATGGGGTCATTAAGCCCATTCATGTTCAGTGTTACTATTGAAAGATACGAATTTGTGTAATTATGATACCTATTCAGTCCCTGTTTTTGTGGATTGTTCCCTTGGACATCCTCTTTCTATTACAGAGTCCCCCTTATCATTTCTTGCAGAGCTGGCTTGGTGGCCACATATTCTTTCAGTTTCTGCCTATCTTGGAAGCTCTTTGTCTCTCCTTCTATTCTGAATTATAGCCTTGCTGGATAAAGTATTCTTAGCTGCTGTTGTTCTCATTTAGGACCCTGAATATATCCTGCCAGCCTTTTCTGGCCTGCCAGGTCTCTGTGGAGACGTCTGCAGTTACCCTAATACTTCTCCCTATAAATATTAGAGACTTCTTGTCTCTTGCTGCCGTAAAGATTTCCTCTTTGTCTTTGGAATTTGCAAGTTTCACTATTAAATGTTGGTTGACTGAACAATTTTTATTGATTTTAGGGGGGGGGGATCTCTCTGTCTCCTGGATCTGAATGCCTGTTTGTCTTCCCAAGTTAGGAAAGTTCTCAGCTATGATTTGTTCAAATACATATTCTGGACCTCTGTTCCTTTCGGCGCCCCAGAACCCCAGTTAAACATAGATTTTTCCTTCTGAGGCTGTCATTTATTTCCCTTAACCTATCCTAATGATCTTTTAATTGTTTTTCTCTTTTTTCCTCATTTTCCCTCCTTGCCATTCACTTATCTTCTATGTCATTCACTTGTTCTTCTACCTCATTAACCCTCATGATTAGGACCTCAAGTTTGGATTGCATATCATTTAATTGATTTTTAATTTCAGCCTGATTAGTTCTAAATTCTGCAATCGTGAAGTCTCTTGAATGCTTTTTTTAAATAAATTAATTTTTATTGGTGTTCAATTTACCAACATACAGAATAACACCCAGTGCTCATCCCGTCAAGTGTCCCCCTCAGTGCCCATCACCCATTCACCCCCACCCCCCACCCTCCTCCCCTTCCACCACCCCTAGTTCATTTCCCAGAGTTAGGAGTCTTTATGTTCTGTCACCCTTTCTGATATTTCCCATACATTTCTTCTCCCTTCCCTTATATTCCCTTTCACTATTGTTTATATTCCCCAAATTAATGAGAACATACATTGTTTGTCCTTCTCCGATTTATGCTTTTTTCTAGAGCTACCAGTATCTTTATAATTGTGCTTCTGAATTGACTTTCTGACATTGAATTGTAATCCAAATTTTGTAACTCTGTGGGAGAGAGGACAGTTTCTTGTTCTTTTGAGGTGAGTTTTTCCTTCTAGTCATTTTGCTCAGTGCAGAGTGGCCAAAAACATGTTGTACTGGAAAAAGGAGAAAAAGACAGAAGAGAAAAAAGAAAAAAAGAAAAAAGAAAATAAAAAAGGAGAAGAAAGGAAAAAGAAAAAAAGAGGGGGAAGCAAACAGAAAACAAAAAACAAGGGGTGGTTTTCTTTGATTCTATATACTGTAAATCCCTCGACTTCCCCTGGAACTTTCCAGTGCTGCTTGGTCAGTAACTTGCTTTTCCCCTGTCCTTCTAGTTGGTCTTCTGGGTGAGGGGCCTGCTGTGCTGATTCTCAGGTGTGTGCACCTGGGGGACCTGCTCACTCCCCTGCCTGGTTCAGGGCTCAGTGGGAGTTGTTCATCCTGTGAGGCCCCAGGAGGAACAACAACAGTGGCAGCGGCCAGCTCTCCATCCCGAGTCAGCTCCCATAGTAACTACCAGAGCTCCCGGTCTGCAGGGGCCTGGATGCTCCTGGGGCGGGGGCGGGGGTGTGGGCCGCTGATATGCACAGTTCAGGGCCACCCAGCGGCAGGAGCGTCCTCGCTGTCCTATGTCCTCCCGGCCTCTGCCTGTCCCGGGGGGAGTGCTGGATCATGGGTTGTTTCCCCTGGTATCCTGGGCTCTGGGTCCGGCGCTGCTGGAATCACGCGCCTGGGGCCGCAGCCCCCTTCGCGCAGAACCGCTGCCCGAGCCGCCATCGAGCTGCTTGTTCCCTTGTCCCCTTCTGGCTGGCATGCACTGCAGCCCTTTAGGGAGCTCGGCTGCGGGGTGTGGTGGGCTCTCCCCCGGGGCGCAGTTCCTCTGTTAGTGCCCCTGGAAGCCTGAAGGCATCCCTGCCCCTCCTGGGATCCTGCTCCAACTCCCTGCAAGCTCCTTTCCATCTGGGAAGATTGTTAAAGCTCCTGCTTCTCAGGGTCTGGGCTTTCCTGTCCTGGGGTCACTCGCGGTGGGGCCTTAGCCCAGCTCCTCCCCCTTGGATGCTTTTTTATTTCTTTATTTTCCCCCCATTTTCCTACTTTTTTTTTCTTTTTAAGGTATTTACCATTTATTTTTTTTAATTTTTATTTATTTATGATAGTTATAGAGGGGGAGAAAGAGAGAGAGAGAGAGAGAGAGAGAGAGAGAGAGGCGCAGAGACATAGGCAGAGGGAGAAGCAGGCTCCATGCACCGGAAGCCCGATGTGGGATTCGATCCTGGGTCTCCAGAATCGCGCCCTGGGCCAAAGGCAGGCGCCAAACCGCTGCGCCACCCAGGGATCCCTATTTTTTTTAATTAATTTTTATTGGTGTTCAATTTACCAACATACAGAATAACACCCAGTGCTCATCCCTTCAAGTGTCCCCCTCAGTGCCCGTCACCCATTCACCCCCACCCCCCGCCCTCCTCCCCCTCCACCACCCCTAGTTCATTTCCCAGAGTTAGAAGTCTTTATGTTCTGTCTCCCTTTCTGATATTTCTCACACATTTCTTCTCCCTTCCCTTATATTCCCTTTCACTATTATTCATATTCCCCAAATGAATGAAAACATACACTGTTTGTCCTTCTCCGATTGACTTACTTCACTCAGCATAATACCCTCCAGTTCCATCCACGTTGAAGCAAATGGTGGGTATTTGTCGTTTCTAATGGCTGAGTAATATTCCATTGTATACATAAATCACATCTTTTTCCATACATCCTTCGATAGACACGGAGGCTCCTTCCACAGTTTGGCTATTGTGGACATTGCTGCTAGAAACATCGGGGTGCAGGTGTCCCGGCGTTTCATTGCATCTGAATCTTTGGGGTAAATCCCTAACAGTGCAATTGCTGGGTCGTAGGGCAGGTCTATTTTTAATTCTTTGAGGAACCTCCACACAGGTTTCCAGAGTGGCTGCACCAGTTCACATTCCCACCAACAGTGTAAGAGGGTTCCCTTTTCTCCGCATCCTCTCCAACATTTGTTGTTTCCTGCCTTGTTAATTTTCCCCATTCTCACTGGTGTGAGGTGGTACCTCGTTGTGCTTTTCATCTGTATTTCCCTGATGGCAAGTTATGCAGAGCATTTTCTCATGTGCATGTTGGCCATGTCTATGTCTTCCTCTGTGAGATTTCTCTTCATGTCTTTTGCCCATTTCATGATTGGATTGTTTGTTTCTTTGCAGCTGAGTTTAATAAGTTCTTTATAGATTTTGGAAACTAGCCCTTTATCTGATATGTTATTTGCAAATATCTTCTCCCATTCTCTAGGTTGTCTTTTAGTTTTGCTGACTGTATCATTTGCTGTGCAAAAGCTTCTTACCTTGATGAAGTCCCAATAGTTACTTTTTGCTTTTGTTAGGTTTGCTTTCGTGGATGTATCTTGCAAGTAGTTACTGTGGCCAAGTTCAAAAAGGGTGAGATTTCTCTTCATGTCTTTTGCCCATTTCATGATTGGATTGTTTGTTTCTTTGCGGCTGAGTTTAATAAGTTCTTTATAGATTTTGGAAACTAGCCCTTTATCTGATATGTTATTTGCAAATATCTTCTCCCATTCTCCAGGTTGTCTTTTAGTTTTGCTGACTGTATCATTTGCTGTGCAAAAGCTTCTTACCTTGATGAAGTCCCAATAGTTACTTTTTGCTTTTGTTAGGTTTGCTTTCGTGGATGTATCTTGCAAGAAGTTACTGTGGCCAAGTTCAAAAAGGGTGTTGCCTGAGTTCTCCTCTAGGATTTTGATGGAATCTTGTCTCACATTTAGATCTTTCATCTATTTTGAGTTTATCTTTGTGTATGGTGCAAGAGAGTGGTCCAGTTTCATTCTTCTGCATGTGGATGTCCAATTTTCCCAGCACCATTTATTGAAGAGACTGTCTTTCTTCCAGTGGATCGTCTTTCCTCCTTTATCGAATATTAGTTGACCATAAAGTTCAGGGTCCACTTCTGGGTTCTCTATTCTGTTCCATTGATCTATGTGTCTGTTTTTGTGCCAGTACCACACTGTCTTGATGACCACAGCTTTGTAGTACAACCTGAAATCTGGCATTGTGATGCCCCCAGATATGGTTTTCTTTTTTAAAATTCCCCTGGCTGTTCGGGGTCTTTTCTGATTCCACACAAATCTTAAAATAATTTGTTCTAAGTCTCTGAAGAAAGTCCATGGTATTTTGATAGGGATTGCATTATACGTGTAAATTGCCCTGGGTAACATTGACATTTTCACAATATTAATTCTGCCAATCCATGAGCATGGAATATTTTTCCATCTCTTTGTGTCTTCCTCAATTTCTTTCAGAAGTGTTCTATATTTTTTAGGGTATATTTTGAGAACCATTTGAATGGTAAATGGTTCTCCAACCTTTTATTTTCAGGTTGTAGGTGTCCTTCTGTCTAAAATGAGTCTCTTGTAGACAGCAAATAGATGGGTCCTGCTTTTTTATCCAGTCTGAAACCCTGCGCCTTTTGATGGGGTCATTAAGCCCGTTCACGTTCAGAGTTACTATTGACAGATATGAGTTTAGTGTCATCATGATATCTATTTAGTCCTTGTTTTTGTGGATTGTTCCACTGAACTTCTTCTTAAAGGGGAATTTTAAGAGTCCCCCTTAAAATTTCTTGCAGAGCTGGTTGGAGGTCACATATTCTTTCAGTTCCTGCCTGTCTTGGAAGCTCTTTATCTCTCCTTCCATTTTGAATGAGAGCCTTGCTGGATAAAGTATTCTTGGTTGCATGTTCTTCTCATTTAGGACCCTGAATATATCCTGCCAGCCCTTTCTGGCCTGCCAGGTCTCTGTGGAGAGGTCTGCTGTTACCCTAATATTCCTCCCCATGAAATTCAGGGACTTCTTGTCTCTTGCTGCTTTAAGGATCTTCTCTTTATCTTTGGAATTTGCAAGCTTCACTATTAGATGTCGAGGTGTTGAACGGTTTTTTTTTGATTTTGGGGGGGATCTCTCTATTTCCTGGATCTGAATGCCTGTTTCCCTTCCCAGATTAGGAAAGTTTTCAGCTAGGATTTGTTCAAATACATATTCTGGCCCTCTGTTCCTTTCGTCGCCCTCGGGAACCCCAATTAAACGTAGGTTTTTCTTCCTTAGTCTGTCATTTATTTCCCTTAATCTGTCTTCATGGTCCTTTAATTGTCTGTCTCTTTTTTCCTCAGTTTCCCTCTTTGCCATTAACTTGTCTTCTATGTCACTCACTCATTCTTCCACCTCGTTAACCCTCGTCGTTAGGATTTCTAGTTTGGATTGCATCTCATTCAATTGATTTTTAATTTCTGCCTGATTGGATCTAAATTCTGCAGTCATGAAGTCTCGTGAGTCCTTAATGCTTTTTTCTAGAGCCACCAGTAGCTGTAGAATAGTGCTTCTGAATTGGCTTTCTGACATTGAATTGTAATCCAGATTTTGTAACTCTGTGGGAGAGAGGGCTGTTTCTGATTCTTTCTTTTGAGGTGAGGTTTTCCTTCTAGTCATTTTGCTCAGTGCAGAGTGGCCAAAAACAAGTTTATTGGAACACGGGGGAGTATCACTGGTCCGTCTAGCTGGTCTTCTGGGGGAGGGGCCTGTTGTGCTGATTTTCAGGTGTTAGCACTTGGGGGAGCTGCTCTGTCCCTGCCTGCTGCTGGGCTCAGTGGGGGTTGTTTACCCCGTGAGGCCCCAGGAGGAACAGCTGCAGTTGTTATGGCAACTCTGGAAGCCTGGATTCAGCCTCCGCAGGAACTATGGGGCTCTCCGTCCGCAGGGCCTGGAGGCTCCGGGGCGGGCCCGCTGATCTGCTCAGTTCCGGGCAGGAGCGTCCTTGCTCTCCTGGGCCCTCCCAGCCTCTGCCTGTCCCGGGAGAGGCCGGATCCTGGGCTGTGTCCCGGCGCCCTTTGCTCTGGGGCCTGCGTTGTTGGATTCGCGCTCCCGCCCCGCAGCCCCCTCCGCGGAGCCGCCGCCCAAGCCCCTCCGAGCTGCTCCGGGCCCCGCGGTGTGCGCTGCAGCCCTTAGGGTGCTCGGCGCACTCTCCCGGGGCGCAGGTGTCTGTTAGTGTCCCCGGGAGCCCGAGGGCATCCCCGCCCTCCTGGGTCCTGCTCCAACTCCCTGCAAGCCCCTTTCCGCCCGGGAAGGTTGGTGCAGCTCCTGCTTCTCCGGGACGGGGCTCTCCTGTCCTGGGGACACTCGCCCCGGCCTCAGCCCGGCTCCTCGCGGGGCCCCTCCCCCTCGGAGGCCTTTTGTGTCTTTATTTCTTTTTCCCCGTCTTCCTACCTTGATAGAAGCGTGAACTCTCCTCACTGTAGCATTCCAGCTGGTCTCTCTTTAAATCTCAGGCCGAATTCGTAGATTTTCAGGATGATTTGAAGGTTATCTAGTGATTACAATAATAGAAATCATACAAAATATGCTCTTAGTTGTAAATTAAGTTAGAAACTAATAACAAGAGATAGCTGGAATATACAAAATATGCAGATATTAAACATCATATAAAGATGGGCATTACATAATAATATAGGGATCATTCCAGTAAGAAGATATAACAATTTTAATTATCTGTGCATGCACCCTGGGACACCTAACACATAAGGAAAAAAAAGATTTTGATGTTAATACAGCAATGAGACAAGACCTTAACATCAAGGAAGACAATCAGTAAGGAAACAGTGTCTTTGAATGATACATTAGACCAGATGGATACAACAAATACATACCACATTCCATCTCCAAACAACACAATACACATTCTTTTCAGGTACACATGGAACATTCTTTAGAACAGATTATATGTTATGCTGCAAAACAAGACTCAATAGATTTAAAAAGACTGAAATATTATCACACATCTTATCACAATAATAAAAATTAGAAATCAATCACAAGAAAAAAATTTGAAAAAATGCAAACATATGAATGTTAAACATATTAAACAAGTAATGTGTCAGCAAAGTAATCAAAGAAGAAATTAAAAGATACATGGAAACAAAACCACAAAGGATAATAAGAGAATATTATGAAAAATTATATACCAATGAAATGGACAACCTAGAAGAAATGTATAAATTCCTAGAAGCATACAATCTTTCAAAACTGAACCATGAAGAAATAGAAAATCTAAACAGACTAATAACAAGTAGTGAAACTAAATCAGTAATGAAAACACTCCACTCTCCCCTCCAAAAAATCCTGGACCAGATGGCTTTAGAGGTGAACTCTGCCAAACATTTTTTAAAAGATTTTGTTTATTTATTCATTACAGAGACAGAGACATAGGCAGAGTGAGAAGCAGGCTCCCTTCAGGGAGCCTGATACAGGACTTGATCCCAGGACCTCAGGATCACGACCTGAGCCAAAAGCAGATGCTCAACTACTGAGCCACCAGGTGCCCTCAACCAAACATTTAAAGAGAAGTTAATACATACTGTCCTTAAACTATTCCAAAAAATAGAAGAGGAAGGCATTTTTTCAATACATTATACAAGGCCAGCATCACCCTGTTATCAAAACCAGGCAGGCACCATTAAAAGAAAGAAAGAAAGAAAAACTACAGGGTGATATCCCTAATGAACATTGATGCCAAAAGAATCAACAAAATACTAGCAAGCCACATTTAACAATTTATTAAAGGATTATTCAGCAAGATCAAATAGGATTTATTGTGGGGATGCAAGTATGTTTCAATACTCACAAGCCAATCAACATCATACACCACATCAACAAAACTGAGAGTAAAGGGAGGAGGGGCAAGAAGGCGGAAGAGTAGGGTCCCCAAATCACCTGTTCCCACCAAATTACCTAGATAACCTTCAAATCATCCTGAAAATCTACAAATTCGGCCTGAGATTTAAAGAGAGACAGGCTGGAATGCTACAGTGAGAAGAGTTCGCGCTTCTATCAAGGTAGGAAGACGGGGAAAAAGAAATAAAGAAACAAAAGGCCTCCGAGGGGGAGGGGCCCCGCGAGGAGCCGGGCTGAGGCCCGGGCGAGTGTCCCCAGGACAGGAGAGCCCCGTCCCGGAGGAGCAGGAGCTGCACCAACCTTCCCGGGCGGAAAGGTGCCCGCAGGGAGTTAGAGCAGGACCCAGGAGGGCGGGGATCCCCTCGGGCTCCCTGGAACACTAACACACCTGCAGCGCGCGCAGGAGAGTGCGCCGAGCTCCCTAAGGGCTGCAGCGTGCACACATAGTCCCGGGAGCAGCTCGGAGGGGCTCGGGCGCGGCTCTGTGCGGAGGAGGCTGCGCAGCCGGGAACAGCTCTGAGGGGCTTGGACCGAGGCTCCGCGGAGGTGGCTGCGCAGCCGGCAGCGCGAATCCAACAGCGCAGGCCCTGGAGCACTGGGCGCCGGGACACAGCCCAGGATCCAGCCTCCCCCCGGGAACAGGCAGAGGCCGGGAGGGCCCAGGACAGCAAGGACGCTCCTGCCCCGAGCTGAGCACATCAGCGGCTCCGCTCCGGAGCCTCCAGGCCCTGCAGACGGAGAGCCCCATAGTTACTGTGGGAGCTGAATCCAGGTTTCCAGAGCTGCCATAGCCACTGTGACTGTTCCTCCTGGGGCCTCACGGGGTAAACAACCCCCACTGAGCCCTGCACCAGGCAGGGGGCAGAGCAGCTCCCCCAAGTGCTAACACCTGAAAATCAGCACAACAGGCCCCTCCCCCAGAAGACCAGCTAGACGGACCAGTTCCAGGGGAAGTCAAGGGACTTAAAGTATACAGAATCAGAAGATACTCCCCCGTGTTTTTTGTTTTTTGTTTTGTTTTTTCTTCTTTTTTTTCTTTTAGATTTCTGATTGCATCCCCGAGCCCTCCTTTTTTCACCTTTCTTCTTTCTCTTTCTCTTTTTCTTCTCTTTTTTTCCTCTTTTTCTTTTTTCTTTTTCTCTTTTCTTTCCTTCTCTCTCTCTCTTTTTCTCCTTTTCCCAATACAACTTGTTTTTGGTCACTCTGCACTGAGCAAAATGACTAGAAGGAAAACCTCACCTCAAAAGAAAGAATCAGAAACAGCCCTCTCTCCCACAGAGTTACAAAATCTGGATTACAATTCAATGTCAGAAAGCCAATTCAGAAGCACTATTCTACAGCTACTGGTGGCTCTAAAAAAAGTATAAAGGACTCACGAGTCTTCATGACTGCAGAATTTAGATCCAATCAGGCAGAAATTAAAAGTCAATTGAATGAGATGCAATCCAAACTAGAAGTCCTAACGGTGAGGGTTAACGAGGTGGAAGAACGAGTGAGTGACATAGAAGACAAGTTAATGGCAAAGAGAGAAACTGAGGAAAAAAGAGACAGACAATTAAAAGACCATGAAGACAGATTAAGGGAAATAAATGACAGCCTAAGGAAGAAAAACCTACGCTTAATTGGGGTTCCCGAGGGCGCCGAAAGGGACTGAGGGCCAGAATATGTATTTGAATAAATCCTAGCTGAAAACTTTCTTAATCTGGGAAGGGAAACAGGCATTCAGATCCAGGAAATAGAGAGATTCCCCCCCTAAAATCAATAAAAACCGTTCAACACCTCGACATCTAATAGTGAAGCTTGCAAATTCCAAAGATAAAGAGAAGATCCTTAAAGCAGCAAGAGACAAGAAGTCCCTGACTTTCATGGGGAGGAATATTAGGGTAACAGCAGACTTCTCCACAGAGACCTGGCAGGCCAGAAAGGGCTGGCAGGATATATTCAGAGTCCTAAATGAGAAGAACATGCAACCAAGAATACTTTATCCAGCAAGGCTCTCATTCAGAATGGAAGGAGAGATAAAGAGCTCCCAATACAGGCAGGAACTGAAAGAATATGTGACCTCCAAGCCAGCTCTGCAAGAAATTTTAAGGGGGACTCTTAAAATTCCCCTTTAAGAAGAAGTTCAGTGGAACAATCCACAAAAACAAGGACTAAATAGAGATCATGATGACACTAAACTCATCTCTGTAAATAGTAACTCTGAACGTGAACGGGCTTAATGACCCCATCAAAAGGAGCAGGGTGTCAGACTGGATGAAAAAGCAGGACCCATCTATTTGCTGTCTACAAGAGACTCATTTTAGACAGAAGGACACCTACAACCTGAAAATAAAAGGTTGGAGAACCATTTACCATTCAAATGGTCCTCAAAAGAAAGCAGGGGTAGCCATTCTTATATCAGATAAACTAAAATTTACCCCGAAGACTACAGTGAGAGATGAAGAGGGACACTATCTCATACTTAAAGGATGTATACAACAAGAGGACTGAACAATCCTCAATATATATGCCCCGAATGTGGGAGCTGCCAAATACTTGATCGAATTATTAACCAAAGTGAAGAAATACTTAGATAATAATACACTTATACTTGGTGATTTCAATCTAGCTCTTTCTACCCTCGATAGGTCTTCTAAGGACAACATCTCCAAAGAAACAAGAGCTTTAAATGATACACTGGACCAGATAGATTTCACAGATATCTACAGAACTTTACATCCAAACTCAACTGAATACACAATCTTCTCAAGTGCACATGGAACTTTCTCCAGAATAGACCACATACTGGTCACAAATCGGGTCTGAACCGATACCAAAAGATTGGGATCGTCCCCTGCATATTCTCAGACCATAACGCCTTGAAATTAGAACTCAATCACAACAAGAAGTTTGGAAGGATATCAAACACGTGGAGGTTAAGGACCATCCTGCTAAAAGATGAAAGGCTCAACCAGGAAATTAAGGAAGAATTAAAAAGATTCATGGAAACTAATGAGAATGAAGATACAACCATTCAAAATCTTTGGGATGCAGCAAAAGCAATCCTGAGGGGAAATACATCGCAATACAAGCATCCATTCAAAAACTGGAAAGAACTCAAATACAAAAGTTAACCTTACACATAAAGGAGCTAGAGAAAAAACAGCAAATGGACCCGACACCCAGCAGAAGAAGAGAGTTAATTAAAATTCGAGCAGAACTCAATGAAATTGAGTCCAGAAGAACTGTGGAACAGATCAATAGAACCAGGAGTTGGTTCTTTGAAAGAATTAATAAGATAGATAAACCATTAGCCAACCTTATTAAAAAGAAGAGAGAGAAGACTCAAATTAATAAAATCATGAATGAGAAAGGAGAGATCACTACCAACACCAAGGAAATACAAACGATTTTAAAAGCATATTATGAACAGCTCTACACCAATAAATTAGGCAATCTAGAAGAAATGGACGCATTCCTGGAAAGCCACAAACTACCAAAACTTGAACAGGAAGAAATAGAAAACCTAAACAGGCCAATAACCAGGGAGGAAATTGAAGCAGTCATCGAAAACCTCCCAAGACACAAGAGTCCAGGGCCAGATGGCTTCCCAGGGGAATTCTATCAAACGTTTAAAGAAGAAATCATACCTATTCTACTAAAGCTGTTTGGAAAGATAGAAGAGATGAGTCTTCCAAATTCACTCTATGAGGCCAGCATCACCTTAATTCCAAAACCAGACAAAGACCCCACCAAAAAGGAAAATTACAGACCAATATCCCTGATGAACATGGATGCAGAAATTCTCAACAAGATACTAGCCAATAGGATCCAACAACACATTAAGAAAATTATTCACCATGACCAAGTAGGATTTATTCCCGGACACAAGGCTGGTTCAACACTCGTAAAACAATCAATGTGATTCATCATATCAGCAAGAGAAAAACCAAGAACCATAGGATCCTCTCATTAGATGCAGAGAAAGCATTTGACAAAATACAGCATCCATTCCTGATCAAAACTCTTCAGAGTGTAGGGATAGAGGGAACTTTCCTCGACATCTTAAAAGCCATCTACGAAAAGCCCACAGCAAATATCATTCTCAATGGGGAAGCACTGGGAGCCTTTCCCCTAAGATCAGGAACAAGACAGGGATGTCCACTCTCACCACTGCTATTCAACATAGTATTGGAAGTCCTAGCCTCAACAATCAGACAACAAAAAGACATTAAAGGCATTCAAATTGGCAAAGAAGAAGTCAAACTCTCCCTCTTCGCCGATGACATGATACTCTACATAGAAAACCCAAAAGCCTCCACCCCAAGATTGCTAGAACTCATACAGCAATTTGGTAGCGTGGCAGGATACAAAATCAATGCCCAGAAATCAATGGCATTTCTATACACTAACAATGAGACTGAAGAAAGAGAAATTAATGACTCAATCCCATTTACAATTGCACCCAAAAGCATAAGATACCTAGGAATAAACCTAACCAAAGAGGTAAAGGATCTATACCCTAAAAACTATAGAACACTTCTGAAAGAAATTGAGGAAGACACAAAGAGATGGAAAAATATTCCATGCTCATGGATTGGCAGAATTAATATTGTGAAAATGTCAATGTTACCCAGGGCAATTTACACGTTTAATGCAATCCCTATCAAATACCATGGACTTTCTTCAGAGAGTTAGAACAAATTATTTTAAGATTTGTGTGGAATCAGAAAAGACCCCGAATAGCCAGGGGAATTTTTAAAAAGAAAACCATAGCTGGTGGCATCACAACGCCAGATTTCAGGTTGTACTACAAAGCTGTGGTCATCAAGACAGTGTGGTACTGGCACAAAAACAGACACATAGATCAATGGAACAGAATAGAGAACTCAGAATTGGACCCTCAACTTTATAGTCAACTAATATTCGACAAAGCAGGAAAGACTATCCACTGGAAGAATGACAGCCTCTTCAATAAATGGTGCTGGGAAAATTGGTCATCCACATGCAGAAGAATGAAACTAGACCACTCTCTTGCACCATACACAAAGATAAACTCAAAATGGATGAAAGATCTAAATGTGAGACAAGATTCCATCAAAATCCTAGAGGAGAACACAGGCAACACCCTTTTTGAACTTGGCCACAGTAACTTCTTGCAAGATACATCCTGAAGGCAAAAGAAACAAAAGCAAAAATGAACTATTGGGACTTCATCAAGATAAGAAGCTTTTGCACAGCAAAGGTTACAGTCAACAAAACTCAAAGACAACCTACAGAATGGGAGAAGATATTTGCAAATAACATATCAGATAAAGGGCTAGTTTCCAAAATCTATAAAGAACTTCTTAAACTCAACACCAAAGAAACAAACAATCCAATCATGAAATGGGCAAAGGACATGAAGAGAAATCTCACAGAGGAAGACATATACATGGCCAACATGCACATGAGAAAATGCTCTGCATCACTTGCCATCAGAGAAATACAAATCAAAAGCACAATGAGATACCACCTCACAGCAGTGAGAATGGGAACATTAACAAGGCAGGAAAACACAAATGTTGGAGAGGATGCAGAGAAAAGGGAACCCTCTTACACTGTTGGTGGGAATGTAAACTGGTGCAGCCACTCTGGAAAACTGTGTGGAGGTTCCTCAAAGAGTTAAAAATAGACCTGCCCTTACCACCCAGCAATTGCACTGTTGGGGATTTACCCCAAAGATTCAGATGCAATGAAACGCTGGGACACCTGCACCCCAATGTTTCTAGCAGCCATGTCCACAGTAGCCAAACTGTGGAAGGAGCCTCGGTGTCCATCGAAAGACGAATGGATAAAGAAGATGTGGTTTATGTATACAATGGAATATTACTCAGCCATTAGAAATGACAAATACCCACCATTTGCTTCAAGGTGGATGGAACTGGAGGGTATTATGCTGAGTGAAGTAAGTCAATCGGAAGGACAAACAGTGTATTTTCTCATTCATTTGCGGAATATGAATAATAGTGAAAGGGAATATAAGGGAAGGGAGAAGAAATGTGTTGGAAATATCAGAAAGGAAGACAGAACATAAAGACTCCTAACTCTGGGAAATGAACTAGGGGTGGTGGAAGGGGAGGAGGGCGGGGGGTGGGGGTGAATAGGTGACGGGCACTGGGGGACACTTGACGGGATGAGCACTGGGTGTTATTCTGTATGTAGGTAAATTGAACACCAATAAAAATTAATTTATTTAAAAAAATTAAAGGGATCCCTGAGTGGCGCAGCGGTTTGGCGCCTGCCTTTGGCCCAGGGCGCGATCCTGGAGACCCGGGATCGAATCCCATATCGGGCTCCTGGTGCATGGAGCCTGCTTCTCCCTCTGCCTGTGTCTCTGCCTCTCTCTCTCTCTCTGTGACTATCATAAATAAATAAATTGGAAAAAAAATTAAAAAAAATAAAAAATAAAAAAATTAAAATATTTATGTAATATCTAATAATTCCACTATTGGATATTTGCCCCAAAAATGAAAGCATTAAGTCAAAAGATATATTCACCCCTATTATATAAATTCACCACCACATATATATATTATATATATGTATAATATATATATATTCAGTCATCTTATTCAGTGATAAAAAAGGATGTGATCTTGATATTTGCAAAGCAGGGAGGGACCTAAGGGTATTATGCTATGTGACCTAATCAGAAAAATATAAATACCATATGATTTTACTCATTTGGAGAATCTTAAAAAATAGAAATAAACAAATGAAAAACAGAATCATTCTTGTTAGTTAGTAGAGAATAAGCTGATGGTTGCTGTGGGGCGATGGACAAAATGGGTGACAGGGCTTGGAGATACAGCCTTCTAGTTATCGAATGAAAAATCATAGGAATAAAAGGTACATCATAAGGAATGTAGTCAATTATATTGTAATAGTGTCGTATGGTGACAGATGGTAGCAATACTTGTGGTGAGCATAACATAATGTATAAACTTGTGAAATCACTATCTTGCACACCTGAAACTAATGTAACATTGATTAACTGCACTTGAAAAGAAAAGTTTTTTTCAAAAAACAGTCTTGGAAGAACTATAAATGTTTCTAAGTGAAACAAAGCTAGTCTGAAAAAATAGTTTATGACTCCACCTATATGGCATTGAGGATTAGATATATCTATAAAGAAGTAAAAACAAAGGGGGAAAAAACCCAAGGTAATAATTAAGGGATGAATCTGTGGAATGCAAGAGATTTTAGGGCAGTGGAACCTGTCTGTATGATACTGAAAACATGATACATGATATTATGCATTTGTGAAAAGCCATAGGACGTGCAATACAAAGAATGAACTCAATTACAAACTATGGACTGTAATTAGCAAGAATGTATCAATATTGGGTGCCTGGGTGGTTCAGTGGTTGAGCATCTGCCTTAAACTCAGGGTGTGATCCCAGGGTCTGGGATCGAGTCCCGCACTGGGCTCCTTGTGGGAGGCCTGCTTCTCCTTCTGCCTATGTCTTTGCCTCTTTCTGTGTGTCTCTCATTAATAAATAAATAAAATCTTAAAAAAAAGAATGCATCAATATTGATTCATTAGTCATAGCAAATGTACCATACTAATACAAGATGTTAATAAGCAGAGAAACTGCTGGTGGAGAGGGGATATATGGAATTTCTCAGTAATTTCTGCTGATTTTTGGCATATAGCTAAAACTTTTCTAAAAAGGAAGTCTATTGATTTAAAAAGGAAGAAATTTTACCACACCTAAATAAATAGGGTTAAAGAGGTAGTTTCCAGATAGGGGCATGAGTAAGAGTAAGGCTAGGGTGAATTCAAATTGTAGAGTGCTACAATTAGTCTAGTGAGGCTAAAGTAGAGCATACATAGAAGAATATTCTGAGATAGTGAAGCTAGAAAAGTAACTTCACATGGAACCAAAGAGCTTATATTTTATTTTGGAGATATTAAGTAGCCACTAAAGTCTTAAAATTGGAGTGGAAAGGCAAGTGAAATGGCATAGGAGAACCAACCAGGAAAACAGGGTACCAAATTGTTATGATAGGATTAGTACTTGACTGTAGAAATGGCAAGATATTACAGAGGTCAACATGACTTGGAAATTAAGGAGTGTGGGATTTTAGAAGGAGTATTAGAGTATTACTGAAGTTTATAGCCTTAGTAGCTAGGAAGAAGTGGTGCTATTCATTTACATAAAATTTATAGGAGTCACTGGAATACCAGGATGCTTTAGAAATATGCTTATAGTAGCTAGCATGATGACCTTGAGGTTAACAGGAAAGAGATGACTATTTTGGTGATTTTAAAAAATAATTTAATTACCATACTATTAAAAGTCTATGTATTTCTGGCATGTTACTAAAAGAGCCAGATTGTTAGAGTGTGGTGTACTTTTGATGGCTCTTAATTTAATGTTTTCAACTTTGGGTAAATGTTGACTTTCATAATTCAGTTTTTGTATATGCTTTGCATGTGCAGCTCATGTGAGGTGAGATCACTGTTAAACTAGCCAGTGATGTAAATATTAGCTTAGAGTCTAGGGTATTATAGTCAACTGACAGTTATTTCAGGTCATGATCTGAAAGTGTAACTTTTAAGTAATTCATGGTCTTTTGAAATGTTTGATGAATTGTATTTTAAAACTATCAATAGGCTGTTAAACTCTGTAGTCTGTATTTAGTTTGCACACCAATTGGACTTTAAGTAGGCATATGACTTGATATGGCCAGATGGTATCTGAATGATGCGAAAATCTTTGGAGACTGAGGACAGATTATTACACTGTTAAGGGAAATGTAAATTGACCAAAGGCTTATTTAAGTATTGTGTGATTAAAGGAGGCACTGATGGCTACTTTTCATTTCCAGTTTGATCAATTTTCTACTAAAACTGAGTACACAAAGAATTGAGATCTATAATTATCTTGGGTAAATGAGAACCTTGTATAGAAACCTATTTATATCATTCATGATTACTATTATGTTGAGTATAAAGTAAAGCTTTTGGGAAAAGATAAACAGTGATTAATTTAATATGTGTTATGTAACATCTTATTATAGCAAAGTCATATGATGAGTATAGTATAAAAATGCATATACATCAAAGTAATTCTGGAAGGCTAACTGAAAAATGTGTATTTTAAAAGGGGATGCAGAGGCCATTTTTAAATTCAGTGTTTACACTATATTGAGGCTTCTTTAATGAATTAATACAGGAGGAAATTTTAAAACTGAAAAGTTGGATTTGGCAGATTGTTCCTTATAAGTATTTAGATATAGTAAGCCATAAGTAAATTGATAGGGGGAAGTTTAAAATATTTTATTAAAATTCTGTGGGAATTAGCAGTCATAGGAAGTACAGAGTATGTTCCCTTTCTTGGTTTCCATGCAGAATTTAAGTTTCTAACCTTTTTAAATCCTTGTGTAATTCTATTAATACATTTTATGGCTGAATTTATCACAAATATTGGCGAATGTTGTGTTCTTTATATAGGAGTTTCTTCAATTGAGATGATTACTTTAGTGTTGCATGGGACCTGTTAAGTATGTTTGATTGTATTGCACAACTTTTTTTGTTGCTGTTAATGGCTTTAGTTCAACTATCAGTGTTGAGGTCAGGAGACAGATGTTAAATCAATTAACGGCATTATGTTTAAACCTGCTTTTTGTCCTAACCGTATGTGTTTTGAGAGTTTGTGTTACTGTTACTATTGTTTTGAGAAATGAGATTTAGTGGGACTCTGAATATACTTCCTATTGCTTTGTTGTTGTTCAATAGCTATTGTGATCTTTGAAGCAAGGAAAAAATAAGAAGATGGCAAAGAGGATAAAAGATATTATTAATAGTGAATAATTGTGTGTGATATCAACATAAACACTATCCATTGTAGATTTCTATAATCTATAACAATGTAGGAAAAATTATAGACAAGGATGTTTCAGAATATCTGTTAAAAATTATTAACAAATACCAACATCATTGAGTAGTATCTAGAATTCTATTTTTTTTATGAAAGATAAAATAGTTTCTGGGCTTCTGCCCAAATTAAGACAAGATTATTGTTGAGGCAACAGTTTAAGATACATTGTAAAGTACTATGGTTTACTTATCATAGTGATGTTAATATCCATAATGTTAGACAAACCCTCACTAGCCTCTGCTCAAAGATGTATCCTCACAAATCCCAACCTCATCAGGGGTAAGTAGACAACTATTTTAATTTGTTAGCTTTTCCATGATGACATATCTGCAGATACCACAAGTGTAACATGGATAATACTGGTTTAAATATCCAGTAGTGCAATTGCTGGGTTGTAGGGTAGCTCGATTTTCAACTCTTAGGGAACCTCCATACTGTTTTCCAGAGTGACTGGACCATCTTGCATTCCCACCAGCAATGTACGAGGGTTCCCCTTTCTCCACATCTTCACCAAAATCTGTCGTTTCCTGACTTGCTAATTTTAGCCACCTCACAGGTGTGAGGTAGTATATCATTGTGGTTTTGATTTGTATTTCCTTGATTCCGAGTGATGTTGAGCATTTTTTTCATGTGTCTATTGGCCATTTGTATGTTTTCTCTGGAGAAATGTCTGTTAGATGTTTTCTGCCATTTCTTGAATGGATTATTTATTCTTTGGGTGTTCAGTTTGATAAATTCTTTATAGACTTTGGATATATTAGCCCTTTATCTGATATATCATTTGCAAGTATCCTCTCACATTCTGTCAATTGTCTTTTGGTTTGTCAATTGTTTCCTTGCAGTACAGAAACTTTCTATCTTGATGAATTCCCAGTAGTTCATTTTTGCCTTTGTTTCCCTTGATTTGGAGACATATCTAGTAAGAATTTGTTCTCTAGGATTTTGATGGATTTCTGTCTCTCATTTAAGTCTTCCATCCATTAATAATAAATAAACAAGCAAACAAACAACAAACTTATGGTGGCTATTTTTTATACTTTCTTAAATTCAAAATGTGTTTGTACATTGTATATTTAAATATATGGAATATGTAAATAAGGAAAAAAGGAAAGCATGTGAAAACTATTTTATCTTGCATAAGAAAGCAAACAGAATTCTAGATACTACTCAATGATGCTGGTATTTGTCACCAAATTAAAAATAGGTTGAATATTTTGATAGGGGAGTTACTCATTATTGATAAAGTTTTAAATTAGAGCCATTCATTTTAGAGATTATAACTAAAAGGGCAGGACATATTCCAAGGGGTACCTGGGTGGCTTAGTTGGTTAAGAGTCAGACTCCTGGTTTCAGCGTAGGTAATGATCTCAATAACGTGAGATTGAACCCCACATCAGGCTTCATGCTCAACGTGGAATTTGCTTCAGATTCTCTCTCCTGCTTCTCTCCTTAGTTGCATGCTCTCTCTCTTAAATAAATAAATAAACAAATAAACAAATAAATAAAATCATTTTAAAAAGAACATATTCCAAGTCTTATTTACTTTAATAATTCTGAAGCCTAGAGAATATACATCCTGTCTTACCAGCACCACTATTATATTTTTAAAGAAGGTATTAAGTTATAAGCTACTAACACATCAATATATTATAATTATTAAAAATAAAATTAATTCTTAATTAACAAAATGTAGTTTTGCTTAAAGATTTTTATTTGTTTTTATGAGTAAAAAATGCATCTTATAAATACTTTTAGAGTGAAAGCAAGAGCAAGGAATGGGTAGATAAAAGTTTATGGATATAAGAACAATTTTAAAAATATAAAGCAATATTCAATCCTAGGTACCATTAATTGCCTAAAGAGATACTAGGATATAATAAAACTTGATTTAAAAGAAAAGCCAACAAGAATGAATTCAGATACTTTTCTTACTATTTCATAGCATCAATTTTGATGTGATTTTCCTTTTCCAAATGTAGTAATTTAACATGCACTGTATCTTTTAGGACTGGATCTGCCATTTATGATGATGCCTCATCCCCTACTTCCAGTCAGCTTACCTCCTGCATCAGTTGCCATGGCAATGAATCAGATGAACCATCTCAATACTATTGCCAACATGGCTGCTGCAGCCCAGATTCACAGTCCACTCTCCAGAGCTGGGGCCTCTGTTATAAAGGTAAGGATCATGATTTGGAGGAGGACACAGGTTTTAATTATATGTAAGTGTTGAGAAAATAATAGCAATACCACTGAATCTTCAGTATAAACACACAGCTCATTGACTCAGTTGTTTATCATATAGTATTGATTTTATTTCTGAATAGGCCTGCTAAGGTGTTTTGTTTGTTTGTTTTTATTCCATGACCACAGATCTCACTTTTAATTCTAGTTTCATGTCTTGCAATCATGAGTACAGTTGTGGGAGGCATCGCTAAGCAATGGCAGAGTAGAATAATGTACAAAAAATCATTACCATTTGTAGGGTGAAATAAACACTGCAGGGGTTTATTTCTGGGGTAATATATACCATACAGGACTTATAGTTAGAAAGACCGAAGTTTCAATTCCAATCCTGTCACTTTAGCTCAATAACCTTGGATATAACATTAAAACTGCATGAACCTGTTTCCTCAACTGTAAACTAAATGTTATAGTAATAATCTATCCCACTTATTCATTGGCTGTCCAGAGATAATGTGAGTAAAATGTAGGCTAAAAACTTGAAACATTAAGCAATTTTTATGATAAATTATAGCACTATCATTATCATCATTATACTATTTTTTTTTCAAAATTTCATGACCACTGAGTAATGAAACATAAATAATATTTTGTAACCTGTCCTGATGTCTTCTATTAGTCTGGCATAGGGCCTTTCTGCCTTCTCTCTAAGTGTCATGGGAACTTGTTTTTTTAATTTTTTTTTCTTTTGGCAAGGAGATAATAAAAGGGTATATAGAATCAAAAGAGTAGTTAATAAGAGCAACCCATTGACTGGTTCCTTTGTTTCTTTATTTATTCAACAAATATTATACCCTTGATGTATACATGTTGTATTGAATGATATGAGATATAGGTAAAGAATACATAGTTCTTGACTTCCAGTACTCACAAACAAAATGTGATACAAACAACAAGTGCCGATTTAGCTTGCACTAACAAGACAACTGTGATGAATGGCATACAGCATCACCAAATATTATAGAAATTTAGAGGAGAGAGTTATTATACCTCGCTTGGCAAAAAGAGGAGGAAAGGATCACGAAAAGCATTACAGTTGTTGGATTTGAACTGGACTTTGGCAATTTTGATAAGATTATAATAAATGTATATAGGGAATTGTGAAAGAAAGGGAGAAGAAATGTGAGATCCTGGACAATTTTGTTTCATTTTAAATTAGCTTCCAGTTTTGGGGATTTTTTAAATAATGAAAAAAATTTGAGGAAAGGACAAGAAAAATTGATAAATTTTATTAAGCTCCAAATATATTTCCACAGCTAAGTATAAATAAGCTACCTCCAAAGATTGTGGCCCTCAATAAATCAGTCTATCCTAGCTAATCATAACTTTGTTGTCTGAATATTTGATTAGAGGCTAAACCAGGAAACAGAGTTATCTTTGAGAAAAAAAATCATCCATGAACATATTTAAAAGATGAAATAAGTTTCCCATGATTTTGAAACTGGGTGATTACTAATATGTATATTATATATATAATTTATATAATACATATTGATATATCGTTAATATTATTATAATATATTATTAATATTATATATTATAATATATAATTTATATCACTTTGTCCATTCATCGGTTCATGGACACAGGCTGTTTTCATAATTTAGCTATTGTAGATAAAGCTACTATAAAAACTGGGGTGCATATATCCCTTTGAATTAGTATTTTTGTATTCCTTGGGTAAATACCTAGCAGTGCACTTGCTGAGTTGTAAGATGGTTGTATTTTTAACTTTTTGAGGAACCTGCATACTGTTTTCCAGAGTGGCTGCACTAGTTTGCATTCCCACCAACAGTGCAAGAGGGTTGCCCTTTCTTCACATCCTTGCCAACACCTGTTGTTTCTTGTGTTGCTGATTTTAGCCATTCTGACAGGTGTGAGGAGACATCTCATTGTAGTTTTTATTTGCATTTCCCTGATGGTGAGTGATGTTGAGCATTTTTTCATGTGTCTGTTAGCCATCTGTATGTCTTCTTTGGAAAAATATTCATTGATGTCTTCTGTCCATATTTAACTGTATTATTCTTTTTGGGGTATCAAGTTTATAAGTTCTTTATACATTTTGGATACTAATTGTTTATCAGATAAGTCATTTGTATATATATTTTCTAATTCCTTAGTTTTCCTTTAGTTTTGTTCATAGTTTCCTTCATTGTGTAGAGGCTTTTTATTCTGATGTAGTTCCAATAGTTTATTTTTGCTTTTGTTTATCCTGCCTCAGGAGACATATTTATAAAGAAGTTGCTATAGTCTATATCAAAGAAGTTATTTCTTGTGTTTGCCTCTAGAGTTTTAAAGGTTTCATGTCTAATATTTAGGTTTTTATTCCTTTTTGAGTTTACTTTTATGTTTGGTGTAAGAAAGTAGTCTAGCTTCATTCTTTCACAAGTTCCTGTCCAGTTTTCCCAATACCATATGTTCAAGAGACTGCCTTTTCCCCATTGCATATTCTTTCCCTCTTTGTCAATGATTAGTGGTAGATATGATCGTAGGTTCATTTTTGGAATTTATCCTCTGTTCCTTTGATCTATTTATCTGTTTTTAAAACAGTACCATACTGTCTTGATCACTTCAACTTTGTAATATAACTTGATGTCTGGAATCTGGAATTGTGATGCCTTCACCTTTGCTTTTCTTTTTCAAGATTGCTTTGGCTATTCAGGATCTGTTGGGGTTCCATACAAATTTTAGGATTGTTTGTTATAGCTCTGTGAAAATTACTGTTGGTATGTTGAGAGGGATTTCATTAAATGCGTAGATTGCTTTGGGTAGCACAGACATTTTAACAATATTTGTTCTAATCCATTAGCATGGAATATTTTTCCATTTCTTTGTGACATTTTCATTAATGTTTTATTGCTTTTAGAGTACAAGTCTTTCATCCCTTTGGGTAGGTTTATTTCTAGGTATCTTATGGATTTTGGTGCAATTGTAATTGGGATTTATTCCTTAATTTCTCTTTCTGCTGATTCATTTTTGCTGTATAGAAATGCAACAGATTTCTGTACATTGATTTTGCATCCTGTGACTTTACTGAATTTATCACTTCTAGCAGTTTTTGGTGGAGTGCTTTGGACTTTTTATATATAGTATCATGTCATCTGCAAATAGTGACAGTTTTATGTCTTCCCTGCCAATTTAGGTGCCTTTTATTTATTTTTATTTCCCAATTGCTGTGACTAGGACTTCCAGTAATGTGTTAAATAACAGTGGTGAGAATGGACATTCTAGTCTTGCTCCTGACTCTGGAGGAAAGTCTCTCAGGTTTACCCACTGAGGATGATAATATCTGTGAGTTTTCATACATGGCCTTTATTATGTTAAGGTATGTCCCTTTTTTTTCTTTAAAGAGTTATTTATTCATTCATTCATTATTTATTTATTTATTTATTTATTTATTTATTTATTTATTTATGAGAAAGAGAGAGAGAGAGAGAGAACATTTAGTGGGGGAGAAGCAGAGGGAGAGCATCCTCAAGTAGACTCCCTGTTGAGTGCAAAACCCAACTCAGGGCTTGATCTCAGGACCAATTAGGTCATGATGTGAGCCATGTATAAGAGTATAAGTGTCAGACACTTAATCAACTGAGCCACCCAGGTGACCCAAGGTATGTTTCTTCTAAGTCTACTTATTTGAGGTTTTTTTTTTTCTGGCAGAAATATGATTTTATTTGATAAGATAAAGTCTTGGTGAAATTAGTATGTTTACATATATCATCTCATGCCCTTATTATATAAAAATATGGCTGTAATTATATAAGAAGAAAAGAGAATCTACCCAGAAATTTTAATTTTTCTCAGTTCCATATAGGAAAAACACATTTAATGCATTGATATCTCTTGAAAATAACTTCAGTGACATCATGGCTTAATGCTTATTCCTGCCTGAAATTGATCGGGTTTTTTTTTTAATTTTATAAATTGATTTTTATTGGTGTTCAATTTACCAACATACAGAATAACACCCAGTGCTCATCCCGTCAAGTGTACCCCTCAGTGCCCGTCACCCATTCACCCCCACCCCCCGCCCTCCTCCCCCTCGACCACCCCTAGTTCATTTCCCAGAGTTAGAAGTCTTTATATTCTGTCTCCCTTTCTGATATTTCTCACACATTTCTTCTCCCTTCCCTTATATTCCCTTTCACTATTATTCTTATTCCCCAAATGAATGAGAACATACACTGTTTGTCCTTCTCCGGTTACTGTGGCCAAGTTCAAAAAGGGTGTTGCCTGAGTTCTCCTCTGGGATTTTGATGGGATCTTGTCTCACATTTAGATCTTTCATCTATTTTGAGTTTATCTTTGTGTATGGTGCAAGAGAGTGGTCCAGTTTCATTCTTCTGCATGTGGATGTCCAATTTTCCCAGCACCATTTATTGAAGAGACTGTCTTTCTTCCAGTGGATCGTCTTTCCTCCTTTATCGTATATTAGTTGACCATAAAGTTCAGGGTCCACTTCTGGGTTCTCTGTTCTGTTCCATTGATCTATATGTCTGTTTTTGTGCCAGTACCACACTGTCTTGATGAACACAGCTTTGTAGTACAACCTGAAATCTGGCATTGTGATGCCCCCAGATATGGTTTTCTTTTTTAAAATTCCCCTGGCTTTTTGGGGTCTTTTCTGATTCCACACAAATCTTAAAATAATTTGTTCTAAGTCTCTGAAGAAAGTCCATGGTATTTTGATAGGGATTGCATTATACGTGTAAATTGCCCTGGGTAACATTGACATTTTCACAATATTAATTCTGCCAATCCATGAGCATGGAATATTTTTCCATCTCTTTGTGTCTTCCTCAATTTCTTTCAGAAGTGTTCTATAGTTTTTAGGGTATATTTTGAGACCCATTTGAATGGTAAATGGTTCTCCAACCTTTTATTTTCAGGTTGTAGGTGTCCTTCTGTCTAAAATGAGTCTCTTGTAGACAGCAAATAGATGGGGCCTGCTTTTTTATCCAGTCTGAAACCCTGCGCCTTTTGATGGGGTCATTAAGCCCATTCACGTTCAGAATTACTATTGACAGATACGAGTTTAGTGTCATCATGATATCTATTTAGTCTTTGTTTTTGTGGATTGTTCCACTGAACTTCTTCTTAAAGGGGAGTTTTAAGAGTCCCCCTTAAAATTTCTTGCAGAGCTGGTTTGGAGGTCACATATTCTTTCAGTTCCTGCCTGTCTTGGAAGCTCTTTATCTCTCCTTCCATTTTGAATGAGAGCCTTGCTGGATAAAGTATTCTTGGTTGCATGTTCTTCTCATTTAGGACCCTGAATATATCCTGCCAGCCCTTTCTGGCCTGCCACGTCTCTGTGGAGAGGTCTGCTGTTACCCTAATATTCCTCCCCATGAAAGTCAGGGACTTCTTGTCTCTTGCTGCTTTAAGGATCTTCTCTTTATCTTTGGAATTTGCAAGCTTCACTATTAAATGTCGAGGTGTTGAACGGTTTTTATTGATTTTAGGGGGGGATCTCTATTTCCTGGATCTGAATGCCTGTTTCCCTTCCCAGATTGGGAAAGTTTTCAGCTAGGATTTGTTCAAATACATATTCTGGCCCTCTGTCCCTTTCGGCGCCCTCGGGAACCCCAATTAAGCGTAGGTTTTTCTTCCTTAGGTTGTCATTAATTTCCCTTAATCTGTCTTCATGGTCCCTTAATTGATTGTCTCTTTTTTCCTCAGTTTCCCTCTTTGCCATCAACTTGTCTTCTATGTCACTTACTCGTTCTTCCACCGCGTTAACCCTCGTCGTTAGGACTTCTAGTTTGGATTGCATCTCATTCAATTGATTTTTAATTTCTGCCTGATTGGATCTAAATTCTGCAGTCATGAAGTCTCGTGAGTCCTTTATGCTTTTTTTCTAGAGCCACCAGTAGCTGTATAGTAGTGCTTCTGAATTGGCTTTCTGACATTGAATTGTAATCCAGATTTTGTAACTCTGTGGGAGAGAGGGCTGTTTCTGATTCTTTCTTTTGAGGTGAGGTTTTCCTTCTAGTCATTTTGCTCAGTGCAGAGTGGCCAAAAACAAGTTGTATTGGAACACGGGGGAGTATCACTGGTCCGTCTAGCTGGTCTTCTGGGGGAGGGGCCTGCTGTGCTGATTTTCAGGTGTTAGCACTTGGGGGAGCTGCTCTGCCCCTGCTTGCTGCCGGGCTCAGCGGGGGTTGTTTACCCCGTGGGGCCCCAGGAGGAAGAGCCGCAGTTGCTATGGCAACTCTGGAAGCCTGGATTCAGCCTCCGCAGGAACTACGGGGCTCGGGGCTCTCGGTTCTCCGTCTGCAGGGCCTGGAGGCTCCGGGGCGGGGCCGCTGATCTGCTCAGCTCAGGGCAGGAGCGTCCTTGCTGTCCTGGGCCCTCCCGGCCTCTGCCTGTCCCGGAGAGGCCGGATCCTGCGCTGTGTCCCGGTGCCCTGTGCTCCGGGGCCTGCGCTGTGGGATTCGCGCTCCCGCCCCGCAGCCCCCTCCGCGGAGCCGCCGCCCGAGCCCCTCCGACCTGCTCCGGGCCCCGCTGTGCGCGCTGCAGCCCTTAGGGAGCTCGGCGCACTCTCCTGGGGCGCAGGTGTCTGTTAGTTTCCCCGGGAGCCCGAGGGCATCCCCGCCCTCCTGGGTCCTGCTCTAACTCCCTGTGGGCCCCTTTCCGCCCGCCCGGGAAGGCTGGTGCAGCTCCTGCTCCTCCGGGACGGGGCTCTCCTGTCCTGGGGACACTCGCCCCGGCCTCAGCCCGGCTCCTCGCAGGGCCCCTCCCCCTTGGAGGCCTTTTGTTCCTTTATTTCTTTTTCCCCGTCTTCCTACCTCGATAGAAGCGCGGACCCTTCTCACTGTAGCGTTCCAGCTGGTCTCTCTTTACATCTCAGGCCGAATTCGTAGATTTTCAGGATGGTTTGAAGGTTATCTAGGTAATTTGGTGGGGACAGGTGACTTGGGGACCCTGCTCTTCCGCCATCTTGCCCCTTCCTCTTATTTGAGGTTTTTATCTTGAATGGATGTTGTGCCTTGTCAAATGCTTTTTCCTGCATCTGTTGAGATGATAGTATCATTCTTATCCTTTCCGCTATTGATGTGATACCTCATGTTGATTGATTTGTGAACATTGAACCACCCTTGCAACCCAGGATTAAATGCCATTTGATCATGGAAAATATTTTTTAATGTATTGTTGGATTCAGTTTGCTAGTATTTTGTTGAGAAGTTTGCATCTGTGTTCATCAGGGATATTCACCTGTAATTCTCCTTTTTAGTGAAATCTTTACCTGATTTTGGTATCAAGATCATGCTGGCCTCATAGAATGAATTTGGAAGTTTCTCTTCCTTTTCTATTTTTTGAAATAGTTTAAGTATAGGTATTCAATTGTCTTTACATGTTTGATAGAATTTGCCTCTGAAGCCATCTGGCCCTGGATTTTAGCTTGTTGGGAGCTTTTTGATACGCATTCAATTTCTTTGCTGGATATTGGTATGTTCACGTTTTCTATTTCTTCTTATTTCAGTTTTGGTAATTTATATATTTCTAGGAATTTGTCCTTTTTTTCCAGGTTGTCCAATTTGTTGGCATATAGTTTTTCATAATATATTCTTAAATTGTATTTCTGTAATGTTGATTGTTATTTCTTCTCTTTCAATTGTGATTCTATTTATTTGGTTCCTTTACTCTTTTCTTTTTGTTAAGGGGAGCTAGAGATGTATCAATTTTATGATTTTTTTCAAATATCCAGCTCCTGATTTGTTTTATCTGTTTTGTTTTTGTTTTGTTTTGTTTTTTAGTTTATCATTTATTTCTGCTCTAGTACTTACAATTTCCTTCCTTCTGCTGGCTTTAGATTTTATTTGTTGTACTTTTTCTAGCTTTTAGGTGTAAGGTTAGGTTTATTTGAGATTTTTCTTGCTTCTTGAGTCCTATAATGCTATATACTTCTCTCTTAGAACCACTTATGCTGCATCCCAAAGATTTTGGACCATTGTGTTTGTTTTGTCATTTGTTTTAATGGTTTTTAAAAATTTGTTATTTGATTTTATTGTTGACTTATTCATTGTTTAGTAGCATGTTGATTATTTATAGTCGTTCCTTTTTTTCATTTTTGTAGTTCATCTCAGGTTTCATAGCACTATGGTCAGAAATGGTGCTATAATTTTTGAGGCCTGATATGTGACCTAGTATATGTTCTATTCTGGAGAATGTCTCATATATGCTTGAAAAGAATATGTACTTTCCATTTTAGGATTGAATGTTCTGAATATTTCTCAGTACATCTGTTCTAGTGTCATTCAAAGCCACAGTTTCCTTTTTTTAAATTTTATTTATTTATTTATGAGAGAGAGAGAGAGACAGACAGAGATACAGGCAGAGGGAGAAGCAGGCTCCATGCAGGTAGCCTGACCTGGGACTCGATCCCAGGTCTCCAGGATCATGCTTTTGGCTGAGGGCAGCACTGAACTGCTGAGCCACCCGGGTTACCCTCCTTCTTGATTTTCTGTTTAGATGATCTGTGCATTGATGTAAGTGGAGTGTTAAAGCCCCCTATTATTATTGTATTATTATCAATGAATTCTCTTATGTTTGCTGTTAATTGTTTTATATAATTACATGCTTCCAAATTGAGGGCATAAATATTTAAAATTGCTAGACCTTTTGTTTTTACTTGTCTGGGTATATCTCTCCTTCTATACTGAAAGATAGTTTTCCTACATACAGCAGTCTTTGTACCAGCTTTATCCCATTTAGCACTTTGAATATATTATGCCATTCTGTTCTGGCTTGCCAAGTTTCTGTTGAGAAATCTCCAGCTAGCCTTCTGGGTCTTCCATTGCATGTTATGGACTTCTTTTGTTTTGCTGGTTAAGATTATTTATTTACCACTATGTTTTGGAAATTTAAGCATAATATGTGTTGATGTGGGTCTACCTTTGTTGATTTTGATGAGCGTTCTCTGTGCCTCCTGGATCTAGGTGTCTTTTTCCTTTTCCAGATTAAAGAAGTTTTCAGTTATTATTTCTTCCAAAAAAATTTCTGTCCCCTTTACTCTTTATTCTTTTTATGGGACTCCTATAATACAAATGTTATTATGTTTGATGGAGTCACTGAGTTCCCTAAGTCTATTGTCATGTTTCATAATTATTTCTCTTTTGTTCAACTTTATCATGTCCCATTATTTTCTTTTCTAGATCACTAATTCATTCTGCTACTTCCAGATTCCTGTTCATTGTATCAAGATTGTTTCTAATCTTTATTGCCTTCTTCATGTTTGATCGATTCATTTTTAAATCTTTTATCTCTGCAGTAGGGTATCAGTGATGTCTTCTATTCTTTTCCCAAGCCCAGTGAGTATTCTTATGATTATTGCTTTAAATTCTCAATCAGGCTTGTTACCTTTATTATTATTATTATTATTATTTTTGCTTATATCTGTCACCATGGCCTTATCTTGTTCTTTCATTTGGGATAAATTCCTTCATCTTCACATTTTGTCTAAATATCTATCTTCTCTGTTAGAAAAGGCACTTATGTCTCCTGCTCCTGAAAGTAATGGCCTTCTGAAGAAGAAGTCATGTAATGCCCATTGCCTGGTGCTTCAGGGAGTGTCTCCAGTGTGTGCTGTGTGTGTTCTGCTATTGTGTTTTGGCTGCTCTTTACTTCAGGCCAATTGTCTGTATAGTATTTACTTGCCTGCTGTGGACAGTGTTTGGCCCCTGGCCTGAATGTGTCAAGTTTTATGCAGGTGAGCCCTGGTCTTTTTGTTAAATGAGATCTGACATAACTTCCACCAGAACTGAGGCTCTGTGAAACTCTCTGGTCAGGAGACGTGGTGTGGGTGGGTGTTTTTGCTCATTTTCTTTGGAAGGGGCACTCTGTGGTGAGACTGAGGCAAGCTTAACTGAGACAGGAAGACCTGCTACAGAGCAGGGGGTTAGAGCTTGGTGAAGCAAATTAGCAACTTATTGTTGGTTCTGGGCTGCTTCCTGCAGGTAGCTTTGTGTTTACGCTGAGGTGCCAGTGAGACAGATGGCACCAGCCAGCTCCACTGTTCTAGAAGAAGCTTCTCTGTGAATGCTGACACTCAGGGAAATGCTCCAATAAGAGCAAATAATATCCCCACTCTATTCCCAGTCATTCTTCAGATCACTGTTTCCATGATATCTGCCCCTGGGTTATTTGCCTGCCTCCTCTCCAGGAGAAGGGCAGTCCCCACAAGGCTCTATCCTAGCCAAGACTGCTGATCTTTAAAACTCTAGGTTTTAAGCCCTGATGGTTGCAAGAACTCACTGAATTCATCTCAGTTCATTTTCTAGATCGATGGCTATGGGGAAATGTTCTCATTGTGTGTTCCCCTGTGTGGTCTTCTCTGATGGTCACTTCTCTGCAATCATAGCTCCCTACTTTCTGTAGCACCCAGGATCTATTTCTTCTCTAAACCACATCTCTGTACTCTGCTTCCTTTGATGTAGCCTCTTCTATGCCTTAAGTTGTGGAATTTGTTCTGTCAGTATTCATGTCTATTTCTGGGGTATTTAGGATGATTTGATAATTATCTATTTGTGTTCATGGAATTAAAGGAGCCTAGGGTCCTCCTACTCCACCACCATCTTCCTCTTCTATTTACAGTTGTTTTTTTGTTCCAGCATTTTGGCATAAAAAAATGGAAATTTTACCTAGTATTGTTCATTGTTTTGCAAAATATTTGAAATGAGGTCACCGTACCTTTTATATGATGTTGACCATCTAGTGTCAATTGACCTCCCAGAATACCATCAGAAAATTTAACATTTTGAAAGGAATTTCATAATTATGAAATTTGATTTCTTTCTGACAAATGCACTGTGAATTTGGGAAAGTCATAACAACTTGATTAACCCTCTTTGCTGTGCATTATATTGTCTTAGCTTAGTAGTTTGCTATAACAAAATACCATAGACCAGATGGTTTAAATATGATAAATTTATTTCTCATAGTTCTAGAGACTGGAAAGTCCAAGATCAAAGTGCCTTATGATTCCTGGTGAGAGCTCTTTTTCTCATTTGCATATTACCACTTTCTCATTGTAGTTCTCACATGGCAAAGACAGACAGGAAGCAAAATTTCTTATATCTCTTCTTATAAGGGTATTAATCCCATCATGAAGGCTATGCCTCCCCATGACTTCATTAACCCCCCAAAATTCTATGTCCAAGTTGTTGTGCCCAAGATTGCGAATCCGAGAAACCACCAAGGAGCCAAGACGGATGCAAGCGCATGAGGGTTTATTAGCAAGCTCGAGCTTGGGTCCAAATATACCCGACACAATGGAGCAGGGACTTGGACCCCAAGGTGGGTTTCAGCTGGGTTTTTATGGGCTGGTCTAGGGGATTTTCAGAAGGGGTGGAGGAATTTCTTAAGCTCTGTTCTCATTCTGATACGGGGCTTTCAAGGGCGTTCTGCGGTTTTTCCTGTAACTGGAGTAGGGTAAAGTTCGCTCTTATTCACAGGGGCCTGAGATGGCTGTACTTGTGCTAACGCTGAACTTGAGGTGGAATGGCCTTAATTTTCTAGGCCTCCACACAAATAACATCACATTATGGTTAGAGTTTCAACATATGAATTTGGGAGAAATAATCAGTCCACAGAATATACAATTTAATGTGATTAGAGTGCCACCTGTGCTAGCAACTCTACAGTTAATGATCTCCTGGTATTTCTATTATATCCTTATTTCCAGCATTTTTATTTTATTTTTTTTAAGATTTTATTTATTTATTTATTCCTTAGAGACAGAGAAAGAGAGAGACAGAGACAGAGACACAGGCAGGGAGAGAAGCAGGCTCCATGCAGGGAGCCCGACGTGGGACTCGATTCCGGATCTCCAGGATCACACCCTGGGCTGAAGGCGGCGCTAAACCGCTGAGCCACTCGGGCTGCCCATTTCCAGCATTTTTAATAAAGATTTTATTCATTCATTTGAAAGAGAGACAGAGAGAGAGCAAGAGCAGGAGGGAGAGGCAGAGAAGGAGGGAGAAATAGATTCCCTGTTGAGCTGGCAGCCTGATGTGAGGAGGCTTCATCTCTGGCCTCAAAGATCATGACCTGAGCTGAAGGCAGATGCTTAACCATATGAGACACTCAGCTGCCCCTATTATCAGCATTTTAAAACTCAGTTGCAGAAAAATAAATTTATATCAGAAACAATATACACAAAAAGAGATTAGGAGCATTATACAAAAAGTCCAAAATATGTGTTTAGTTTATTAAAATTTATGAAAGTTCACCAAAAGACCTACCAATTTATTCATATGTTCGAATTATTCTTATTGTTTACATATCTTTTTATTTGCTTTCAAGTAAAACTTTACCTTTTCCTCATATCATTTAAAAATGTTGGGATCCCTGGGTGGCGCAGCGGTTTGGCGCCTGCCTTTGGCCCAGGGCACGATCCTGGAGACCGGGGATCGAGTCCCACATCGGGCTCCTGGTGCATGGAGCCTGCTTCTCCCTCTGCCCCTCTGCCTGTGTCTCTGCGCCTCTCTCTCTCTCTCTCTCTCTGTGACTATCATAAATAAATAAAAATAAAAAAAATAAAAATGTTCCTGGAATTTAAAAAAATGCTATGATATTAAAAGAAAGTTTTGTATCCTAAATGCAGCTACTCTTCTTTAGCATAGTTTATGTTAAGCTGATACCTGTGCCTTGCCACTGATGATCATGAGACTGTGATCTCTATCTCCTTTGGAAGCTGGTCTTACATCACGTGATTTGAGTATTAGTACTATATGATAAATAGAGGTTATCAAGTTAGTGAATGATCTACAAACCATATTTAATTACCAGCACTTAACTTTTTAATCAAAGGTCTGGAAGCAACTATTTTAATATTTCTGCACTTCAATTTTCCTTCCTGCAAAATCGATCTCACTTTCTTTACATTTATTTCTGTGTTTGTACGTTTCTTCTGATTGAGTCTACATCAAAAAACTCTTTAGGTTAATGTATAAGTCATGTTAACTCATTTTAATTCAGTCCAGCCCAATTGGCATTTGTTAGCAAGCTCATTTGTTAACTAATTGAATCAGAATAAGCCACTGATACCTAGTTTTAAACGTTTTTGGGTCCATCCATATTTTTTGTTTTCCAACAATTGAGTCCCGATTATGTATCAAGAGGTTTTAAGGTTTATGATATAATGAGGGGAGACAAACAATAAACAGGCTTAATAGTTTTATAATTTTTGATTGGAATTGAAATAGACAAATGAACTCATATACTTGAAAACATGGTTTTGCAGATTTTGTTTTATACTTTGTAAGACCTGGGTTCCTAATCATAGCAAGAATGGAAACTAATATAAAGATTTGAATTTTCCTACAGACTTTGTTTAATATTTTAATAGATGTTTTGTTACTGCACTAATGTTGGTTTCCAATTTTTCAGGTTCTTTAAAGGGAACTACATGGGATGCAGACAACTATAATTGAGTGCATATTTACCTAACATGTATTTTTATCATATGACACTCTATTTGTATTCCTTTGAATGCTAATAAACTCAAATGACTACAGCATTTAGTGTACTTATTCATATACTTAATATTTGTCTAGTCAGATAAAGTTAAATATTACAATGAAATAAAATCCCCAGATTCCTATAAAGGACGTAAACATTCTTTTTTTTTTGGACGTAAACATTCTATGTTTTTTATTTGAACCAGCATCCAATAGTATGCCTGTAAACCAGATCTAAAAATAAATAAATAAAAATGAAAAGCTCTGACTTATAACACTTTCCAATTTCTGTGTTGTAAATATTTCCATCAGGAGTGATTTCAAGTTACCATCATTTTAATACCTGACTCACAAAATTGCTGTGGATATTTAATAATTGGCCCTAGTTTGAACAGGCTTCACTTCAAGATAAGACTTTCCTTTTAAAGCATTATATGAAATATGAGGTGTTTATCAAATCAAACTCTTCATGCCAATCTCCCTTCATATCCATTAAACAAAACCAAAACTTTTGAAACCACTTTGCCTACTAATTTCTATTTCTTCAGAGTAACATAACATGTTAACTAAAAGTTTGAGAAACCTCTATGAAAATTAATGACTAAGTAGTTTGTTTCACCATTGAAATTATACCATCTTAATAAAGAATGATGTCAAATTGAAAGGAACATGTTTGCCTTTGAGCATTTTTCTTCTACCAGTGTGTAAATGTTTCTACCTCAGTGTGAGAAACATTTGGTAATTAGAGATGTGGATTCCTGCAAATGCCCTCAAATTGTGAAAACTAACACAAAGAATAGACATGGCTGTTTATTCACCACCGCTGTCATCTTTTAAAAATTTTCTTTTCACAGGTAGGAGAGAAAAAACAGCTTTTTAGGGATCTGAGACGTGAGGTGACTTTTAGAAACTTGTACTTCTAAAATTTATATATACATATATAAAATTTATATATATAAATATATATATATTTGCTTATAGTTTAATAATCTATCTATAATCTATCTCCATGGATGTAAACCATGTAACCATTATAAATAACAATGCTTTTTAAAGTATTTTGTTTAGTTAAGAGAGAAAGCAATCATGATGGAGGGGAAGGGCAGAGGAAGAGGGGGAAGCAGACTCCTGTTGAGTAGGGAGCCTGTGAGGCTTGATCCCAGGACCCCAGGATTATGACTTGAACTGAGGGGAGATGCTTAACTGACTGACACACCCAGGGAGTCCAGCAATGAGTTTTAGATACATAGACATATCCGTGTAACAACACTGTTCAATAGAGCAGCCACTAGACATATCTGGCTATTTCAATTTAAATGAATTAAAGAAAATGAAAACTTCAGTTGCCCTGTTGCAAGTAGTCACATTCCAAGTGCTCAAAAGTCACACATCACTTGTGACACATATTAGACAATGCAAGTGCAGAACATTGCATCACTGCAGAACATTTTATTGGATAGCACTGTTTTAGAGCATTAGGTAGGGTGGGCAAAAGGTTGTGAATCACTGGTGATCTTTGAGGAAAAGGATAATACAGACTAAAAAAATCAAGTATATTGCAATTAGCCTTGCAGTTGGCTAAAAAGGACAGTTATTGCTGAATACTGGCTTACTGTATTATTATTATTTCATCATTTTTTTTGTTAGAAAAGAGGGCAAGAACACAGAATTCACTAATTTTGCAAGATTTGATATGTGCAAATGAGTATGTCACATTGCTTTGTCAAAAACACTAAAATGAAACCTATGTAAGCTCCACCTTCAGAATAATTTATAGAATTATATACTGTTTCTGGCTAGAACCATCATAGTTTATTAGTGAAGTTAGATCAATTAAGAAGCAGATTTCATTGGAGGCAGTAAGTCCTAATGGGTAAGAGTATGGGCTCTGAAGTCAGAATGCCTGCCTGTATTTGATTTTTGGTTTCACCATTCCTTTTTATGTGACGTTAAGCAAATTAATATACCTATATCTCAGTTTGCCTCATCTTCCTGTGAAATGGTTAGAGTAATTATACCTACCTCATAGTGTTAACATGAAACTAAATGAGACAAGGCTTGTCAACACACTTAGAACACTGTTTGGCATTTAGTAAATAGCCAGTGTATATTAGAAAATATTATTTTATTTTATTATGTTTTATATTCAAGGATCCATATCAAAAAGTAGAAACCAATATCATGGCCAAGATCTAGCCTGAGAAAAAAGTCACTTCCCTTATATACATTCCTCTGTGTAACCCTTATCAGTACCAGAACTAAGGGTTCCCTCACCATTAGATACATATACATGTATTGGACTCTCTCTCTGCAAAGCATTTATTTGTTCACCTGTCATGGTTGCTTTGATCTCCACGCAGGAAAAAAGAGTTAGGAATCTGGTGGGGACTGGAAAGGAGTGTCCATTCTAATACCCAAATTGATCTGATTTGTATTTTATTTTAAGCCATCTTTGAATGTTTATGGGGAATTGTTTAGTCTTTAGTTTGAACTATGAACATATACATCTCATGTGAAAATATCCATGGACCTCCTTTCCATCCCCAATTGGTACATTAGATTCTTAATAAATATTTGTTGCATGAATTAAAAATGATTAATTGGATATTAAACTTTGGGGAGAATTTCTAAAATAAATGATAGTGATGCAGAATTTAATTTCAAAACTAGAAAAGACATTACAAGTTGCAATTTTTTTTTCTTTTTTTGGTTTTTGTTTTTACAAAAATTAGTTGGAAATATTGTTACTCCAACACAATTCTTTAGTTCTGCTGCAGATCCCTTTACCATTGGCTCCATTAGTAGCATTTGTATTTCATAACTCATGTAGCTATAACAGGAATTGGAATCTGCATTATGATCAGTAGGCTTGCAAGGCTATTCATCATTCAGTTATATCACTGAGTGTGGCAAGATCCTGAGAGCAAAATAGGTAAAATATACCTGACTAGTATAAAAACCTATTTCCTATTTGACATTTAAGTACCTTATTTTTTTATCTGTGGGAAACTGTTTTTAAATTTTTATTTTAATTGCAGCTAGTTAACATAAAGTGTTATATTAGTTTCAGGTGTAAAATATAGTGATTCAACAATTCCATACATCATGGGATACTTTGTAATATCCGTGTGGCATAGTTTTCTCTGACAAGAAATTTGAGAAATTTACATAGGACGCAGTTATTTGGCTGTTTACCAGTACCATCTGACTAGCTCTGTTTTATGTTTGGCCAAGCAGCTGGCAATTAATGAGTTGATAGGAAATGGTCACAAGGCAGTGGCATTAACATGTGAACATCTGGTATTAAAATTAACACAGAGAGGATACTTTATGATAATTCAAATTCACTGAAAAAAATCACTGGTTGAGGCTTTACTTTGAATTATACACCTGAAACTAATATTATACTTTATGTTAACTAACTGGAATTTAAATAGAACTTGAAAAAGAAAAACAATGCTCTATGAGAAGACAAAGCAATTACTATCTTTTAGAACATGAGGTGAAGATATATTGAATGAGAACTGAAGGGTGTGTGTGTGTGTGTGTGTGTGTGTGTGTGTGCATGTATCTGCGTGTCTGTGTCTGTGTGTTTGGGTGGGTGGTGGTGGTCCAAGCCCAAAACACAATTTGGAAACTCTGCATTTTCCCACTGAACTAATATATTTTCCCACTCAAGGGCATTTATAAGCCATGAGTAGATATTATGACTGATTCCTTAAAATGTCACTCTCTTCCAGAACAAGTTGATCATATTGAAGGTGCGAAAGGATCCTTTGCCCTAATATAACTTATATCACATGTAGACTGTGCCTATGATTTTGCACTGTTTCATGGTTTTCTGTTCCAGTTGCAACCTCAATGTGCCTATATTATCTAAATTCATGAAAATCCTGCCATAGTCACCTATGTTAACATTCATAATTGTTAATCATGGAATACAGACTTTTTTATAATAAAGACTTGTTTATTTTAGAGAGATAGAGCATGAGCAGGGAGCGGGGCAGAGGGAGAGGGAGAGAGAATCCAGATTCCCCTTTGAGCACAGAGCTTAATGTAGGGCTTGATTCCAGGACCTCGAGATCATGACCTGAGCTAAAACCAAGTGTTGGCTGCTTAATTGGCCACCCAAGTGCCCCCAGAGAGTAAATCTTAAATCAATTTGTAAAGATCCGTAATTTAGTTGTCATGTTTCCAATGTTGTTCAGAGATACCAAATTTGGGCATCAGATTCTTCCTCAGGATTAATAATAAGGTAAATTAACAGCAACAATGAATAAACTTTTCATTTCCCTGTCCCTGATTTTATTATTAAAGTCTGTCAAGTTTCAATCTGTTCTGTTTCTGCAAAACTCTGGTGACAATAGAGAAGGAGCACATCAATTAAATATGAAATATCAAGACAAATGCATGAATAAAAAATATCTAGCACTCAGAGAAACTTCCAAAAGCCACTCCTCAGTAGTGAAGCCATTAAATCCTTTAGGAACTCATTAACAGATTACTATTTAGAAGCATAATTATAGAGAGTTGAATTCCAATTAAATAAAAATTATATAATAATCACACTGAATATTTGATAACAATATAATAAGATGTCAGTGGTAACAATTTAACATTGATTGATACAATTGTTAGTAAAAGGCAACTATACACATGTACACATACATATAAACACATGTTTAATATGCATTTATTAGTACTTCATACATTCCATGTATACTACCATATTTCCAAGGATGTAAAGGAATGTACTGAGATGAAATAAAGGATATACATGAAAATGGGCAGAGTTGATACTTAAGTGCCAAAAAACTAAATCCTAAACCAAATTGATTGTGTTAAACCTTGTATAAAAATGAATTTTCTAAGCATTGACCCTATTCTTTTTTAAGGTTCAAATGTACTTTCAAATGATTTAATATGATGAATGTCTCCTTTGACTACTTGTTATATATGCCCCGGAAAGGGGAAAAGTATGATAAAAGAGGGCATAGTATGTACTAAATAATAACATTTTCTGTAATGTTTCTTTCTTATTAGGCATAAGCCCTGAACTATAAACATACATGCTAGAATTTGAGTTATTATCACAGATAATTTTACTAATTGCAGGAGGAAATGGGCATTTGATTAAGTATTTATCAATCTTGGAAATGTCTCCCCTTGGCTACTTTGAATCTAGAGAAGAACTGTAGTGTTTCAGAAGAGCTACAGCTATTGTCAATGGGGCCCAAATGAAATACATGAAGTGTAACAGGGTTGTAAAAGTCATAAATACCAAATAAAATGAACTCATCAATGACTATAAGTGATTGGAGTTTTAGAGTTGCAATTTTCCTTTTTAAATGCCCTTATTGATTTGTTGCAATTACCGTTAACCCTGTATTTGGCAAATGATGAGGACATTATCACTTGTGTTCTCATTTGTAATAAAACAGATTAACTTGCTGTGAAATTTTAACTAGGCTGAGACACAAGAGTAGCCACCTAATGAACCAAAGCACATTGCAATTAAATAGCTAAATAGATGCATACTGATTACAAGGATGAAAAATTGATCTGTTTATTGCAAATAAATTGTTCATAGAACTATTAGTTACTTTAAGAGAAATTAAATATTCCCAGTTCCACACATACATATATATTTTTAAACCCACCTAACTCTTAATCAATATAAGGCACTGAAGTTATCTAATACAGTTTACATGGTGAAAAAGTCAGACCTCTGTGATGCCTTAGGAAAACAATAACAATGAACTGAACCTTGACTGAATTTGGAAAGTGTAATATCTTAAAGGAGAAATATTACTTTATGAGAATATTATGAGAAATATTACTTTATGATACTATTACTGTCACCCTAAATCATGTTTTAAAAGTTATTGTTTCACCTAATATGGTGTTGAAAATGTCAAAGAAAGAGTTGAAGAGTAGGTTGAGTTTATATTATTTGATCATTTGCTAATCTTAATCATTTGAGGGAATCTTCCTTTGTAGTATTGTATTTTTTCTCATTTTCGTAGCATTTTCTATTTGTGTAGATGTTCTTTCAATTTTTTTAAAATTCAAAATGAGCTTTCATTTTTTATTAGGTGGAGTGAACAAGAGCAATGATCACTATTAGTTGGATTCTCTTGTTTTTCCAAATCATCGATTTTATGAATCATTTAAAAATTTTCCATTTTTATTATGGCAGCATATATTTTTAAGTGTATGATTCCTGTTTGCCACAATACAGTGATTTTTTTCAGTTCTAGTTTAGCCTACTAACTGCTGTACTTTGTCCCTGTCCATTCATTCAGATGTCCATCAAACTCAAAAGTAGGACATTGAATTACATATTTTTTCAACACATTTTCAATGTTACAATTCAAAGACAAATACTGAATGTTTTACAATTTATGTACATATTTTGGCATAGAATCATTGAGTCTATGCAACAGTGAAAACCAAAAACTAATTTTGATCTTATATCAAAAATTCCTTGCATAGGTGTTGTCTGTGTCATATGCTATTTAAAGAATATATTTTCAGTCATGACAATTTTGGTTTAATTTCACAACTAATAAACTACTAGTCTTCTCAGAAAGTAAAAGAATCAGTACAAGAGCTGTATATACTTTGCTGTCTATCCTTGTCCCATCACTCCAGAATACAAGGGTAATTGTTTAGAAAATAAAAACTTTTCTGCTTGGCTTATATGTTCATTTTGTACTATAAATGTAGCTTTACAACTAGGTATTTATCTTTAGGGTAAATACAAATGAAATGTATATTAAAAACATTGAAACATTGTTTTTGAGGTATGAAACCAGTTATAGAGCATTTAAAGTGCAACATAAGTTTATTATAATTATCACTATTTAATTAGGAATAATACTGCAACTAATATACGCAAAGTCTACTATTCATTTTATTAAAATTATCAGATGTTAATTATATGCTAAACAGTAATATAAAACACCATTAAAAATAAAACTACTTCATTGAAGACTGTATTAGTGTTTTCTTGCTGCTATAGCAAAATATGATAAATTTAGTGGCTTAAAACAATGCACATTTATTTTCTTATGGTTCTGTAGGTTGGATGTCTAACATGGGTATCACTGAGCTAAAATCTAAAAGTGTTGGCAGGGCTGCTTTTCTTTCTGTAGCTTCCAGGGATGAATCCATTTCCTTGCATTTTTCAGCTTCTAGAAGCCACCCACATTTCTTGGCTCATGGTTCCATAATATTTCCCTCTGACCTTTCCTTTCTGCCTCTAAGTATAATTTATCTATCTCAAGGTTCTCAATCACATCTTAAAAATCCATTTACTATGTGATGTAACATATACACAAGTGATGTAACATATTCAGAGGTCTCAGTCATTAGGATGTGGAGTTAACATTTTTGGGGCCCCTATTCTGCCTGCCACAATGATAGACATTGCAAAATGTTGACTTCTACTAATGAAATAATAAGCTTTAACTCTCATGCTATTACTTTTGTATTTAAACAAACAATAGTTTTCTTTAAGGAATTTATAAATTTTAGGTCTCATGCAAAATCAATATGAAAATGCACAAGCACATTTTTGACAAACTAATTCTTAATATTATGATGATTAGAGGGATCCCTGGGTGGCGCAGCGGTTTGGCGCCTGCCCTTGGCCCAGGGCGCGATCCTGGAGACCCAGGATCGAATCCCACAGTCGGGCTCCTGGTGCATGGAGCCTGCTTCTCCCTCTGCCTGTGTCTCTGCCTCTCTCTCTCTCTCTCTCTGTGACTATCATAAATAAATAAATTAAAAAAATATGATGATTAGAATGCTGATGTCATTACAGATAATTAGAACTTTTAAGAAACCTGTTATGGATGAATTAAATATTTTATAGAACAAACATTCTCTGTCACAACATGCCTATTACCCAGTCACATTTATTGCATATATGCATAAACACAGCAATTTGGTTCTTTTGCTGATCAATTTAGTTGAATGATTGTCAGATTTACTCATCAAGTTGTGATGCATAAACATAGTGAATAATTTCAGAGTTTTATAGCATTATCCAGAGTCACAAAATTTTTGAGAACTACAACAGTTACTGTAGAGGTATGTAAAATGAATGTTTTATTTTTATTCAAACTTATTATTTAAAACCATAAAAATCTAAACAATACAAATATTGATATTGATAGGTTTTAGTGTGAGTTTGGAAAATTCATCATTATGTCCTGTGTCTACCAAACCATTTTGGTGGCAGAATTCAACATATATTCCTGAGGTCTAATAGAGTGCATGTATATTTTCTCCATAATTTTTATTTGTGCAGAAAGACTCAATATGTACCAGATGCCACTATCGGTGAGTTTTATTCCTTGGCTCTCAAGTGTTTATTTTGGGAGATCTTAGAGAGTAGGATCACCCTCTAGGCTTTGGTGTATTCTTTATGTAAATATAAAAGTTTATAATAACATGAATCCTCACTACCCACCTGTGTTCATAATTCTTCATGAGTTTTCTAGGAAAGGAAATGGAAACTAACTAACTAATCTCTAATATATATCCAGCATGACACTGAGCCCTTTCATGTTCTCTTATTTAGCCCTCATAATACCCTACTAATTTCACAAAAAGAAAAATTATGTATTTGTCTAAAGATACACATTTAAGATCAGGTATTATGAACATGCATACTTTGGGGATAAGTGAAAAGTCAGCATTTCAAATGTTATGGACTCAACCAACATAAAAAAAACCTTGGTGAACAGGTGACATTTCCTTTCGTGTCAGGAACGGATCCCAGAGAGTCCTTCTCCTGTTGCCTCTCTGGAAGAGAACCATCATCCTGGGAGTCAGGCTTCCTCCCACCCCAGCAGCAGTGTGTCCAGCTCTCCCTCTCAGGTGGATCACCATTCAGAGAGGATGGGTAAGTGTCTCATCTAAAACAGAAATTAGATATATTATTTCAGGAAATTCTTCATTATTAAGAAAGAAACTGGGGGAGTTGATCTCTCCTTAAAAAAGGGGGGCTTTTTGAAGTGGTCATTTTTTATTGCTGAACAACAAAATGAAACTTAAAGTGTTACAAGTTTCTTCTCTGGAAGGGCCTTCATTTACTGTGTCACTGGATTCAATGGGAACGATATGATGGGATATTTTTAAGCGTATATGTTAAGATAGTTCAATATATTGGTATTTAACAGTTCGGGTGATAAAATACATTTGCTATATTCACTGCATCTTTGAATAATGAAAGATAAAATATCTTTTAAACAGTTAATCATTTAAGAGTGACTAAAATGTGAATCAATATATAATTTGCTGTAATCTCAATAATTTAGATCACAAGTATTTAACATTTTGTTGCTTTTTATTATCTCAGAAGTCTTATACCATAGACACTATTCCAGAAATACTATGCTTTTGTCAGTGATGTGGCATATTGGAGACTTGAATTAGCCATGGTTCTGGCACTGACTAGCTATGAGATCTTGGGTATGTCACTTAACCATAATGAGTTTATTTACTTAATATATGGAAATAATTACTGCCATGCCTAACACACTGGATTTTTGTGAGGTCAAATGAAATATATATGGAAAAATACTTTAGAAATTTAAAATGCTAATGAAGTGTGAGGGATAAGCACTGTTTTTTGCTGTGTCTTTACCATGATTTTTTAAAAGATTTTATTTATTCATGGAGACAGAGGGAGAGAGGGGCAGAGACACAGGCAGAGGGAGAAGCAGGCTCCATACAGGAAGCCTGACGTGGGACTCGATCTCAGTCTCCAAGATCACACCCCGGGCTGCAGGCGGCGCTAAACTGCTCCACCACCAGGACTGCCCTGTCTTTGTCATGATTGCTTATCATTCCTTGCTGCCTGATTTTACTTAGGTATACAGATGTTACCAAGTGCATTCACTTGTAACAAGTTCTCATTTAGTATATAACAATTATGAAACAAACAAGATGGTAAAATCTTTATTTTTTGTATCTACAGAACCTAATTTCCTAAATATCCATCTCCTCTAGGAAAAATGATTTCTGCTCTGCTTTTAGTCTTACTCTATAGGGATGTTCCTTATATGCACTCTAACTTTTTTTTAATAAATTAATTTTTATTGGTGTTCAATTTACCAGCATACAGAATAACACCCAGTGCTCATCACGTCAAGTGTCCCCCTCAGTGCCCGTCACACATTCACCCCCACCCCCAGCCCTCCTCCCCTTCCACCACCCCTAGTTCGTTTCCCACAGTTAGGAGTCTTTATGTTCGGTGTCCCTTTCTGATATTTCCCACACACTTCTTCTCCCTTCCCTTATATTCCCTTTCACCATTATTCATATTCCCCAAATGAATGAGAAAATACACTGTTTGTCCTTCTCCGATTGACTTACTTCACTCAGCATAATCCCCTCCAGTTCCATCCACGTTGAAGCAAATGGTGGGTATTTGTCGTTTCTAATGGCTGAGTAATATTCCATTGTATACATAAACCACATCTTCTTTATCCATTTGTCTTTCGATGGACACCGAGGCTCTTTCCACAGTTTGGCTATTGTGGACATGGCTGGTAGAAACACCGGGGTGCAGGTGTCCCAGCGTTTCATTGCATCTGAATCTTTGGGGTAAATCCCTAACAGTGCAATTGCTGGGTCATAGGGCAGGTCTATTTTTAACTCTTTGAGGAACCTCCACACAGTTTTCCAGAGTGGCTGCACCAGTTCAAATTCCCACCAACAGTGTAAGAGTGTTCCCTTTTCTCCGCATCCTCTCCAACATTTGTTGTTTCCTGCCTTGTTAATTTTCCCCATTCTCACTGGTGTGAAGTGGTATCTCATGGTGGTTTTGATTTGTATTTCCCTGATGGCAAGTGATGCAGAGCATTTTCTCATGTGCATGTTGGCCATGTCTATGTCTTCCTCTGTGAGATTTCTCTTCATGTCTTTTGCCCATTTCATGATTGGATTGTTTGTTTCTTTGCTGTTGAGTTTAATAAGTTCATTATAGATTTTGGAAACTAGCCCTTTATCTGATATGTCTATTGGAAATATCTTCTCCCATTCTGTAGGTTGTCTTTTAGTTTTGTGGACTGTATCCTTTGCTGTTCAAAAGCTTCTTATCTTGATGAAGTCCCAATAGTTCATTTTTGCTTTTGTTTCTTCTGCTTTCATGGATGTATCTTGTATCTTACTGTGACCGAGTTCAAAAAGGGTGTTGCCTGTGTTCTCCTCTAGGATTTTGATGGAATCTTGTCTCACATTTAGATCTTTCATCCATTTTGAGTTTATCTTTGTGTATGGTGCAAGAGAGTGGTCTAGTTTCATTCTTCTGCATGTGGATGTCCAATTTTCCCAGCACCATTTATTGAAGAGACTGTCTTTCTTCCAGTGGATAGTTTTTCCTCCTTTATTTTGTATTAGTTGACCATAAAGTTCAGGGTCCACTTCTGGGTTCTCTATTCTGTTCCATTGATCTATGTGTCTGTTTTTGTGCCAGTACCACACTGTCTTGATGACCACAGCTTTATAGTACAACCTGAAATCTGGCATTGTGATGCCCCCAGATATGGTTTTCTTTTTTAAAATTCCCCTGGCTATTTGGGGTCTTTTCTGATTCCACACAAATCTTAAAATAATGTGTTCTAACTCTCTGAAGAAAGTCCATGGTATTTTGATAGGGATTGCATTAAACGTGTAAATTGCCCTGGGTAACATTGACATTTTCACAATATTAATTCTGCCAATCCCTGAGCATGGAATATTTTTACATCTCTTTGTGTCTTCCTCAATTTCTTTCAGAGGTGTTCTATAGTTTTTAGGGTATAGATCCTTTACCTCTTTGGTTAGGTTTATTCCTAGGTATTTTATGCTTTTGGGTGCAATTGTAAATGGGATTGAGTCCTTAATTTCTCTTTCTTCAGTCTAATTGTTAGTGTATAGAAATGCCATTGATTTCGGGGCATTGATTTTGTATCCTGCCATGCTACCAAATTGCTGTATGAGTTCTAGCAATCTTGGGTTGGAGGCTTTTGGGTTTTCTATGTAGAGTATCATGTCATTGGCGAAGAGGGAGAGTTTGACTTCTTCTTTGCCAATTTGAATGCCTTTAATGTCTTTTTGTTGTCTGATTGCTGAGGCTAGGACTTCCAATACTATGTTGAATAGCAGTGGTGAGAGTGGACATCCCTGTCTGGTTCCTGATCTTAGGGGAAAGGCTCCCAGTGCTTCCCCATTGAGAATGATATTTGCTGTGGGCTTTTCGTAGATGGCTTTTAAGATGTCGAGGAAAGTTCCCCCTATCCTTACACTCTGAAGAGTTTTGATCGGGAATGGATGCTGTATTTTGTCAAATACTTTCTCTGCATCTAATGAGAGGATCCTATGGTTCTTGGTTTTTCTCCTGCTGATATGATGAATCACATCGATTGTTTTACAAGTGTTGAACCAGCCTTGTGTCCGGGAATAAATCCTACTTGGTCATGGTGAATAATTTTGTTAATGTGTTGTTGGATCCTATTGGCTAGTATATTGTTGAGAATTTCTGCATCCATGTTCATCAGGGATATTGGTCTGTAATTCTCCTTTTTGGTGGGGTCTTTGTCTGGTTTTGAAATTAAGGTGATGCTGGCCTCATAGAACGAATTTGGAAATATTCCATCTCTTTTTATCATTCCAAACAGCTTTAGTAGAATAGGTATGATTTCTTCTTTAAACGTTTGATAGAATTCCCCTGGGAAGCCATCTGGCCCTGGACTCTTGTGTCTTGGGAGGTTTTTGATGACTGCTTCAATTTCCTCCCTGGTTATTGGCCTGTTCAGGTTTTCTATTTCTTCCTGTTCGAGTTTTGGTAGTTTGTGGCTTTCCAGGAATGCGACCATTACTTCTAGATTGCCTAACTTATTGGCGTAGAGCTGTTCATAATATGTTTTTAAAATCGTTTGCATTTCCTTGGTGTTGGTAGTGAACTCTCCTTTCTCATTCATGATTTTATTAATTTGAGTCTTCTCTCTCTTCTTTTTAATAAGGTTGGCTAATGGTTTGTCTATCTTATTAATTCTTTCAAAGAACCAACTCCTGGTTCTGTTGATCTGTTCCACAGTTCTTCTGGTCTCAATTTTGTTGAGTTCTGCTCGAATTTTAATTAACTCTCTTCTTCTGCTGGGCATCCGGTACATTTCCTGTTTTTTCTCTACCTCCTTTATATGTAAGGTTAGCTTTTGTATTTGAGTTCTTTCCAGTTTTTGAATGGATGCTTGTATTGCGATGTATTTCCCCCTCAGGACTGATTTGCTGCATCCCAAAGATTTTGAACGGTTATATCTTCACTCTCATTAGTTTCCATGAATCTTTTTAATTCTTCCTTAATTTCCTGGTTGAGCCTTTCATCTTTCAGCAGGATGGTCCTTAACCTCCACGTGTTTGATGTCATTCCAAACTTCTTCTTGTGATTGAGTTCTAATTTCAAGGCATTATGGTCTGAGAATATGCAGGGGACGATCCCAATCTTTTGGTATCGGTTCAGACCCGATTTGTGACCCAGTATGTGGTCTCTTCTGGAGAAAGTTCCATGTGCACTTGAGAAGAATGTGTAATCAGTTGAGTTTGGATGTAAAGTTCTGTAGATATCTGTGAAATCTATCTGGTACAGTGTATCATTTAAAGCTCTTGTTTCTTTGGAGATGTTGTGCTTAGAAGACCTATCGAGGGTAGAAAGAGCGAGATTGAAGTCACCAAGTATAAGTGTATTATTATCTAAATATTTCTTCACTTTGGTTAATAATTCCTTTAAGTATTTGGCAGCTCCCACATTCGGGGCATATATATTGAGGATTGTTAAGTCCTCTTGCTGGATAGATCCTTTAAGTATGAGATAATGTCCCTCTTCATCTCTCACTACAGTCTTCGGGGTAAATTTTAGTTTATCTGATATAAGAATGGCTACCCCTGCTTTCTTTTGAGGACTATTTGAATGGTAAATGGTTCTCCAACCTTTTATTTTCAGGTTGTAGGTGTCCTTCTGTCTAAAATGAGTCTCTTGTAGACAGCAAATAGATGGGTCTTGCTTTTTTATGCAGTCTGAAACCCTGCGCCTTTTGATGGGGTCATTGAGCCCGTTCACGTTCAGAGTTACTATTGACAGATATGAGTTTAGTGTCATCATAATCTCTATTTAGTCCTTGTTTTTGTGGATTGTTCCACTGAACTTCTTCTTAAAGGGGAATTTTAAGAGTCCCCCTTAAAATTTCTTGCAGAGCTGGTTTGGAGGTCACATATTCTTTCAGTTCCTGCCTGTCTTGGAAGCTCTTTATCTCTCCTTCCATTTTGAATGAGAGCCTTGCTGGATAAAGTATTGTTGGTTGCATGTTGTTCTCATTTAGGACCCTGAATATATCCTGCCAGCCCTTTCTGGCCTGCCAAGTCTCTGTGGAGAGGTCTGCTGTCACCCTAATATTCCTCCCCATGAAAGTCAGGGACTTCTTGTCTCTTGCTGCTTTAAGGATCTTCTCTTTATCTTGGAATTTTCAAGCTTCACTATTAGATGTCGAGGTGTTGAACAGTTTTTATTGATTTTAGGGGGGGATCTCTCTATTTCCTGGATCTGAATGCCTGTTTCCCTTCCCAGATTGGGAAAGTTTTCAGCTAGGATTTGTTCAAATACATATTCTGGCCCTCTGTCCCTTTCGTCGCCCTCGGGAACCCCAATTAAACGTAGGTTTTTCTTCCTTAGGCTGTCATTTATTTCCCTTAATCTGTCTTCATGGTCTTTTAATTGTCTGTCTCTTTTTTCCTCAGTTTCCCTCTTTGCCATTAACTTGTCTTCTATGTCACTCACTCGTTCTTCCACCTCGTTAACCCTCGTCGTTAGGACTTCTAGTTTGGATTGCATCTCATTCAATTGATTTTTAATTTCTGCCTGATTGGATCTAAATTCTGCAGTCATGAAGTCTCGTGAGTCCTTAATGCTTTTTTCTAGAGCCACCAGTAGCTGTATAATAGTGCTTCTGACTTGGCTTTCTGACATTGAATTGTAATCCAGATTTTGTAACTCTGTGTGAGAGAAGGCTGTTTCTGATTCTTTCTTTTGAGGTGAGGTTTTCCTTCTAGTCATTTTGCTCAGTGCAGAGTGGCCAAAAACAAGTTGTATTGGGAAAAGGAGAGAAAGAGAGAGAAGGAAAGAAAAGAGAAAAAGAAAAAAGAAAAAGAAGAAAAAAAAGGAAAAAAAAGAGAAGAAAAAGAGAAAGAAAAATAAAGGTGAAAAAGGGGGGGTGGGGGAAGCAATCAGAAATCAAAAAGAAAAGAAAAAAGAAACAAAAAACAAAAAACACGGGGATGTGTCTTCTGATTCTGTATAACTTTAAGTCCTTTGGTTCCCCTGGAACTGGTCCGTCTAGCTGTTCTTCTGGGGGAGGGGCCTGCTGTGCTGATTTTCAGGTGTTAGCACTTGGGGGAGCTGCTCTGCCCCTGCCTGCTGCAGGGCTCAGCGGGGGTTGTTTACCCCGTGAGGCCCCAGGAGGAACAGCCGCAGTTGTTAAGGCAGCTCTGGAAGCCTGGATTCAGCCCCCGCAGGACCTATGGGGCTCTTGGTCCCGTCCGCAGGGCCTGGAGGCTCCGGGGTGGGGCCGCTGTTCTGCTCAGCTGGGGCAGGAGCGTCCTTGCTGTCCTGGGCCCTCCGGGCCTCTGCCTGTCCCGGGGGAGGCCGGATCCTGGGCTGTGTCCCGGCGCTCTGTGCTCCAGGGCCTGCGCTGTTGGATTCGCGCTCCTGGTCGCGCAGCCGCCTCTCTCCGGAGCCGCCCGAGCCCCTCCGAGCTGCTCCCGGCCGCGCAGCCCCCTCCGCACGGAGCCTCTTCCTCTGCCCGAGCCGCCGCCGAGCTGCTCCCGGAGCCGCGCAGCCCCCTCAGCGGAGCCCCCGCCACGCCCCGCGGAGCTGCTCCGGGTCCCGCAGTGCGCGCTGCATCCCTTAGGGAGCTCGGCGCACTCTCCCCGGGGCGCAGGTGTCTGTTAGTGTCCCAGGGAGCCCGAGGGCATCCCCGCCCTCCTGGGTCCTGCTCTAACTCCCTGCGAGCCCCTTTCTGCCCGGGAAGGTTGGTGCAGCTCCTGCTTCTCTGGGACGGGGCTCTCCTGTCCTGGGGACACTCGCCCCGGCCTCAGCCCGACTCCTCGCGGGGCCCTCCCCCTCGGAGGCCTTTTGTTTCTTTATTTCTTTATCCCCATCTTCCTACCTTGAGAGAAGCGCGAACTCTTCTCACTGTAGCATTGCAGCTGTTGCCTCTTTAAATCTCAGGCCGAATTCGTAGATTTTCAGGATGATTTGAAGGTTATCTAGGTAATTTGGTGGGGACAGGTGATTTGGGGACCCTACTCTTCCGCCATCTTGCCCCTCCTCCCCCTAATCCTAAAATTTGTATGGAACCAGGAAAGTCTCTGAATAGCCAGAGCAATCTTTTTTTTTTTTTCTTTTTTGCCAGAGCAATCTTGAAGAAGAAAAGCAAAGCTGAAGGCATAAGAATTCTGGACTTCAAGTTATATTACAAAGCTGTAGTCATCATGCAGTATGGCACTGGCACAAAAACAGAAACATTGATTAGTGGAACAGAATAGAAAGCCCAGGAATGCACCCTTAGCTATATGGTCAACGAATCTTTGACAAAGCTGGAAAGAATATCCAATGGAAAAAAGACAGTCTATTCAACAAATGACGTTGGGAAAACTGGACAGCAATGTACAGAAGGATGAAACTAGACCACTTTGTTACACCACACAAAAATATATTCAAAATGGATGAAAGTCCTAAATGAGAGATTTAATTATAAAAAATCCTAGAAAAGACCACAGGCAGTATCCTCTCTGACATCTGTCAAAGCATTTTTTTTCCTAGAGAAGTCCCCTATGGCAAGGGAAACAAAGGCAAAAATGAACTATTGGGACTTCCTCAAGATAAAAAGCTTCTGCAGAGCAAAGAAAACAATCATCAAAACTAAAAGGCAGCCTACAGAATTGAAGACCACATTTGTAAATGACATATCTGATAAGGTATTATTATTCAAAATATATAAAGAACTTATCAAACTCAATACCCTAAGACCAAATAATCCAGTTTAAGAAATGGCAGAGGACTTGAATACATTTTTCTAAAGAAGACATACAGATAGCTAGCAGACACATGAAAAGATGCTCAATGTCACTCATCATCAAATAAATATAAATTAAAACCATCATGAGGATACCTGGGTGGCTCAGTCAGTTAAGCGTCTGCCTTCAGCTTAGGTTATGATATCAGGGTCCTAGGATCAAGCCCTGCATCAGGTTCCCTGCTCAGCAATGAGTTTGCTTCTCCCTAATCTTCTCCCAAACGTGTTCTCTCCTCTCTCTCTCTCTCTCTCTCTCTCTCTCTCAAATAAAGAAATAAAATCTAAAACAAAACAAAACACAATGAGATACCACCTCATGCATCTCAGAATGGCTACAATTAACCACACAGGAAACAACACATGTTGACGAGGATGCAGAGAAAGAGAAACCCTCTTACACTGTTGGTGGGAGTGCAGGCTAGTGCAGCCACTCTTGGAAACAGTATGGAGATTCCTTAAAAAGTTAAATATAGAACTACCCTAAGACCCATCAATTGCACTACTAAGTATTTACCCAAAGGACCAAAAATACTGATTTGAAGGGGCACATGCATGTGTGTGTGTGTGTGTGTGTGTGTGTGTAGAGAGAAAGAGAGAATAAAATGAATGAGTTCAGCAATAAAATGAATGAGTTCTTGCCTTTTGCAATGACATCAATGGATAGGATTTCTCATAGTAAGTGAAATAAGTCAGAGAAAGACAAATACCATTTTATTTCACTCATATGTGGAATTTAAGAAACAAAGCAGATGAACAAAGAAAAAATAGAAAAGGGGGAGGAAAATAATAACAAACTCTTAACTGTAGAGAAGAAACAGAATTGCTGGAGTGGGTGGTGGGAGTGATGGGTATTAAGGAAGGCACTTGTGACGAGCACTAGGTGCTGTATGTAAGTGACTTTTCCTCCAATAAGTAATGGGCTGTTATTCTCTGGCTACCTTACAGGATTTTCTTTGTTGATAGTTTTAAATTTTGATATGAGGTGTGTGATGAGGATTTCTTTGTATATATTCTTTTGGAATTTATTCAGTCTTGAATCTGTTGTTATATCTTTTGAGAAATTTGGGAAGTTTCAGACTTTATTTCTTTGAGTAGCTTTTTAGTCTTGCCTTCTTTCTTCTTTCCTGAGACCCCAATGACACAAATGTTGGGTCTTTGATATAGTCCCACATACGCCTTTAGCTCTTTCTCTCACGTGTTTTTTGTTTTGTTTTTTTTTTTAGTACATTTTCCCCTCTTTTTCATATTAGGTAATTTCTGTTTTTCTCTCTTGAAATTCGCCGATTCTTTCCTCTAACCTCTCCATTCTTTCCATTGAGCCTTCCTATTGAGTTTTGAAATTGTGGTTATTACAGTTTTCAGTAGTTATTAATTTATTGCCTCTTGAAATTTTTATTTTTATTTTTTTGCTGAAACTTTCCATTTCTTTACTGATATTTATATTTTCATTTGTTTCATGTATCTTTGTAGTTGTTTACTGAACTTTTTTATAATACTGCTTTAAAATCCTTTTCAGAAAGCTAAGAAATCTTAGTGTTGGGGAAGGAGGGGCAAGATGGCGGAAGAGCAGGCTCCCCGAGTAACCTGTCCCCACCAAATTACCTAGATAACCTTCAAACCATCCTGAAAATCTACAAATTCGGCCTGAGATGTAAAGAGAGACCAGCTGTAATGCTACAGTGAGAAGAGTTCGCGCTTCTATCAAGGTAGGAAGACGGGGAAAAAGAAATAAAGGAACAAAAGGCCTCCGAGGGGGAGGGGCCCGCGAGGAGCCGGGCTGAAGCCGGGGCGAGTGTCCCCAGGACAGGAGAGCCCCGTCCCGGAGAAGCAGGAGCTGCACCAACCTTCCCGGGCGGAAAGGGGCTCGCAGGGAGTTAGAGCAGGACCCAGGAGGGCGGGGATGCCCTCAGGCTCCCTGGGACACTAACAGACACCTGCAAGAGCAGGAGAGTGCTCCGAGCTCCCTAAGGGCTGCAGCGCGCACGGCGGGGCCGGAGCAGCTCGGAGGGGCTCGGGAGCGGCTCCAGGGAGGGAGCTGCAGGGCGGGAGCGCGAATCCACCAGCGCAGGCCCCGGAGCACAGGGCGCCGGGACACAGCCCAGGATCCGGCCTCCCCCGGGACAGGCAGAGGCCGGGAGGGCCCAGGACAGCAAGGACGCTCCTGCCCCGAGCTGAGCAGATCAGCGGCCCCGCCCCGGAGCCTCCAGGCCCTGCAGAAGGGGAGAGCCGAGAGCCCCGAGCCCCGTAGTTCCTGCGGAGGCTGAATCCAGGCTTCCAGAGTTGCCATAGCAACTGCTGCTGTTCCTCCTGGGGCCCCACGGGGTAAACAACCCCCGCTGAGCCCGGCAGCAGGCAGGGGCAGAGCAGCTCCCCCAAGTGCTAACACCTGAAAATCAGCGCAACAGGCCCCTCCCCCAGAAGACCAGCTAGACGGACCAGTGATACTCCCCCGTGTTCCAATACAACTTGTTTCTGGCCACTCTGCACTGAGCAAAATGACTAGAAGGAAAACCTCACTTGAAAAGAAAGAATCAGAAACAGACCTCTTTCCCACAGAGTTACAAAATCTGGATTACACTTCAATGTCAGAAAGCCAATTCAGAAGCACCATTATACAGCTACTGGTGGCTCTAGAAAAAAGCATTAAGGACTCACGAGACTTCATGACTGCAGAATTTAGATCCAATCAGGCAGAAATTAAAAATCAATTGAATGAGATGCAATCCAAACTAGAAGTCCTAACGACGAGGGTTAACGAGGTGGAAGAACGAGTGAGTGACATAGAAGACAAGTTAATGGCAAAGAGGGAAACTGAGGAAAAAAGAGATAAACAATTAAAGAACCATGAAGACAGATTAAGGGAAATGAACGACACTCTAAGGAAGAAAAACCTACGCTTAATTGGGGTTCCCGAGGGCGCCGAAAGGGACAGAGGGCCAGAATATGTATTTGAACAAATCCTATCTGAAAACTTTCCCAATCTGGGAAGGGAAACAGGCATTCAGATCCAGGAAATAGAGAGATCCCCCCCTAAAATCAATAAAAACCGTTCAACACCTCGACATCTAATAGTGAAGCTTGCAAATTCCAAAGATAAAGAGAAGATCCTTAAAGCAGCAAGAGACAAGAAGTCCCTGACTTTCATGGGGAGGAATATTAGGGTAACAGCAGACCTCTCCACAGAGACGTGGCAGGCCAGAAAGGGCTGGCAGGATATATTCAGGGTCCTAAATGAGGAGAACATGCAACCAAGAATACTTTATCCAGCAAGGCTCTCATTCAAAATGGAAGGAGAGATAAAGAGCTTCCAAGACAAGCAGGAACTGAAAGAATATGTGACCTCCAAACCAGCTCTACAAGAAATTTTAAGGGGGACTCTTAAAATTCCCCTTTAAGAAGAAGTTCAGTGGAACAATCCACACAAACAAGGACTAAATAGATATCATGATGACACTAAACTCATATCTGTCAATAGTAACTCTGAACGTGAATGGGCTTAATGACCCCATCAAAAGGCGCAGGGTTTCAGACTGGATAAAAAAACAGGATCCATCTATTTGCTGTCTACAAGAGACTCATTTTAGACAGAAAGACACCTACAACCTGAAAATAAAAGGTTGGAGAACCATTTACCATTCAAATGGTTCTCAAAATATATCCTAAAAACTATAGAACACTTCTGAAAGAAATTGAGGAAGACACAAAGAGATGGAAAAATATTCCATGCTCATGGATTGGCAGCATTAATATTGTGAAAATGTCAATGTTACCCAGGGCAATTTACACGTATAATGCAATCCCTATCAAAATACCATGGACTTTCTTCAGAGACTTAGAACAAGTTATTTTAAGATTTGTGTGGAATCAGAAAAGACCCCGAACAGCCAGGGGAATTTTAAAAAAGAAAACCATATCTGGGGGCATCACAATGCCAGATTTCAGGTTGTACTACAAAGCTGTGGTCATCAAGACAGTGTGGTACTGGCACAAAAACAGACATATAGATCAATGGAACAGAATAGAGAACCCAGAAGTGGACCCTGTACTTTATGGTCAACTAATATACGATAAAGGAGGAAAGACGATCCACTGGAAGAAAGACAGTCTCTTCAATAAATGGTGCTGGGAAAATTGGACATCCACATGCAGAAGAATGAAACTGGACCACTCTCTTTCACCATACACAAAGATAAACTCAAAATAGATGAAAGATCTAAATGTGAGACAAGATTCCATCAAAATCCCAGAGGAGAACTCAGGCAACACCCTTTTTGAACTTGGCCACAGTAACCGGAGAAGGACAAACAGTGTATGTTCTCATTCATTTGGGGAATAAGAATAATAGTGAAAGGGAATATAAGGGAAGGGAGAAGAAATGTGTGAGAAATATCAGAAAGGGAGACAAAACATAAAGACTTCTAACTCTGGGAAATGACCTAGGGGTGGTGGTGAATGTGTGACGGGCACTGAGGGGGACACTTGACGGGATGAGCACTGGGTGTTATTCTGTATGTTGGTAAATTGAACACCAATAAAAATTAATTTATATAAAAAAAAAGAAAAAAGAAATCTTAGTGTTGGTGGCTGTTCACTGTCTTTTATCATTCAAGTAGAGATATTCTGAGTTTCTTGGTTTGACAAGTGATTTTTTAAATTGTCACCTGGAAAATGTAGGTATTGTGAAACTCTGGATCGTATTTAAATCTTGCATTTTCTCTTACCTTTGTTGACAAAGCCCCACTGGAGTAATGGAGGCAAAATTGCCTCATTTTTACCAAATGTGGATGGGAGTCCAGATTCTCCATTATGTTTCCATTGATATCTTGGAATGAAGTGGTACTAAGTGTTGGGTGGAGCAGGAGTTCAGGCTCTTCATTCTAGTGATACCACTCTGTCTGGAAGGGGTTACCACTCTCCCATGTGGCTTTGCCTCCCACTGTTGGAGCAGGTAGCCTCATTCCCACTTGGCTATGGTGATAATCTTGACTTTCCAGTATCTTTTGTCTGATATCACGCCAGGTAGGAAGGTGAAAGGTATTGGTTAGAAGATGGGAGTCTAATCTTTCCATGTAGTCTCCACTGGCACTGTGTGTGTTTATGGGGGCTGAGTGGTCTCATTACTGCTAAGCATGCCTGAATCTCTACTGAGGTTCTTCTCTAGCACCAGCCTTGCTGAATGAAGGAGGGAAAGAGTTTGAAAGGCATTGGCACACCTCATTACAGCCTGGCAAGAGTGAAGGTTAGGTTTTCCACTTGGCCTTTGCTGGTATGGTGGGGGTGGGACTGTAGATTTTCCTAGGATATTTGTTTGAAGTAGAGTAGTTATCTAAAAGTTTTTAGTATTGCTAAGCTACCCATTCCTAATCTTTTGGCTAGAGAGAGCTTGCTATTCTTGAGGAGTGTATGTGTATGTGTGTGTGTGTGTGTGCATATATGCTCACATGCGTGTGCATGCCTATTGGTGTTTCTGAATTTCTGTCTTTTCTATTATTCAGTCAGGGACATATGAGGGAAAAAAAAGGCCAGGGGTATCATTTATGTGTTATTGACTAAGTTCCAATGACACTAACTGATCTTCCTTTTTCTGTGTATTTTCAGAGTATTCTTATGTTTTATCTAGAAAATGCCCAGAGGTTTTAGTGGTACTTAGAGGAATACAATATATATACTCCATCTTTGGAGGTAGAAGCCTCTCTACTGTTCCTTTATTTTTTAAACAATATTGAATTATACCCCATATATAACAGAGCTCACCCATTTAAAGTGTGAATTTTATTGTTTTTTATTATACTATCAAGGTTGTGCAAACATCAGTACCATCTAACTCAAGAACATATTCATTAACCAAACCAAAACAAAACAATCCTGTACCTATTAGTTGTCACTGCCCATTCCCCTTCCCTCAGCCTCAGGAAACCACTAATCTGATTTTCTTTCTGTAGATTTGCCTAATCTCGATATTTAAAATGGAAATGATACAATATGTGTCTTTTTGTGTCTTGTTTCTTTCACTTTTATGATTTCACGGTTCATCCAAGATGTAGAATGAATCAATATTTTCTTTTTTGTGTCTGAATATTATTCTATTATATGGATATACTACATTTTGTTTATCCATTCATCAATAGATGGACATTTGGAATGTTTCCACCCTTTGGCTATTATATATAAAACTACTATAAATGTTTGTGTAATTTTTTTGTATTCACTTATATTTTATTTCTCTTGTGTATATACCTAAGAGATGAATTGCTCAGTCATATGGTAACTTTACATTTAACCACTTCAGGAACCACCACACTGTTTTCCAAAGTGGCTACAGAATTTTATATTCCTACCAGCAATGTGTAAGTGTTCCAGTTTCTTCCCATACTTTCCAATGCTTATTATTATTTACCAGCAATGTGTAAGTGTTCCAGTTTCTTCCCATCCTTTCCAATGCTTGTTATTATTTTCCTTTTTAGTTATAGCTATTCTAGTGGATATGAAGTATTAATTTGTGGTTTTAATTTTCATTCCTTAATGAATAATGACTTGAGGCATTTTTTGAGGCATTTATTATCCATTTGTTTATCTTTTATGGAGAAACATCTATTTATGTCCTTTTGCCATTTTTAAATTGAAATGCTTGCCTTTTTTGTTTTCAACTTTAAAAAATTCTTTATATATTCTGGATATATAAGACCCTTATCAGACACAGGGTTTGCAAATATTTTATCCTATTCTACAGATTGTCTTTTCACTTTCTTCACAGTAGTTGTCAATGAACAAAATGTTTTAATGAAGTTTATCTATTTTTTCTTTTGCCAGATATACTTTTGTTGTCACATATGAATCCTTTGAAAAAATCAAAGGGTATTCCTTGAAAATATAGTACTGTTCTTCGATTCTTAAGGAAAAAAAAAACATACTACCTGAAAATGGACTCCAACTCTTTGAGATAAGAGTGTTATGGTTTTAGCTCTTATACTTAAATCTATGATCACTTTTGAGTTAATTTGTGTGTTTGGTGTTAAATAGGGAACCAATTTAATTATTTTGCATGCAAATATCCAATTTTACTAGCACAATTTATTGAAAACATTTATTTCCTTAATGGATTATGTTAGCAACCTTGTCAAAACTATAAAGTAAGGTTTATTTCTGGACTCTCAGTTATATTCTATTATCTATGTCTATCCTTATGCCAGTATTGCAATGGCTGGATTACTGTAACCTTATAGTAAGTTTTGAAATTTGGGAATTTGAGTCCTCAAACCTTGTTCTTTTCTTTTAAAGTTTATTTTGGAAATTCTGGGTCCTTTTTGCATTTACATAAGAATTTCACAATTGAATTCTGCTAAAAAGGCAACTGGAATTCCAATAGAAATTATACTGAATCTGTAGATCAAATATTAGGAATATTGCCATCTTAACACTACTAAGTATTTTGATCCATGAACATGAAATGTCTTTCCATTTATTTTGGTTCTCTTTAATTTCTTACAATACTTTATAGTTTTCAGAGTATGTTTTAAATTTATTTTAATGTTTATTCCTAAGTACTTTATTTTTCAATATTTTTAAAAAAGATTTTATTTATTTATTCATGAGAGACAAACACACAGAGAGGCAGAGACATAGGCAGAGGGAGAAGCAGGCTCCCCACCAGGAGCCTGATGTGGGACTCAATCCAAGGACCCCAAGATCATGACCTGAGCCAAAGGCAGATGCTCAACCACTGTGCCACCCATATGCCTCATTATTTTTCAATATTTTTTATTCAATTGTAAATGGAATTGTTTTCTTAATTTCAATTTTGAACTGTTCACTGCTAATGTATAGAAATGCAGTTGATTTTTTATGTTGATTTTGTATTCTTCAACCTTGGTTATTAATTATAATGTTTTTTCTGTAGATTCTTTAAGATTTTCTACATATAAAATCATGACTTCTAAAAATGTAGTTTTACTTCTTTTCCAATCTGTACATCTTTCTTTTTCTTATCTAATTCCCCTGGTTAGAGCCTTTAGTATAATTTTGAACAGTAGCAGTGAGAGTGGAAATTCTTGTCTTATTCCTGAAATTAGGGGGAAAGCATTCAGTCTTTCATCATTAAGTATGATGCTATCACTGGGTTTTTCATAGATGCCTTTTATCAGGTTGAGGAAGTTTCCTTCTGCGACTATTTTGTTGCATGATTTTTACCATGAAAATTTGTTAGATTTTGTCACGTTATTGTTCTGCTTTTATTGAGATCATCATTTGGATTTTGCCCTTTATTTTATTAAAAAGTGTATTACATTAATTTTTTAAAAAAATTTAATGAAAATTTCATTCATAATAAGTAATTTTATCATTTTATCATAAGAATATTTTTTAAAGATTTTAAAAATTTATTCATGAAAGACACAAAGAGAAAGGCAGAGACATAGAGCAAGAAGCTGGCTCCCTGCAGGGAGCCTGATGCAGAACTTGATCCCAGGACCCAGGATCACAATCTGAGCCAAAGGCAGACGCTCAACCACTGAGCTACCCAGGTGCTCCATGATAAGAACAATTAACATGACATCTATCTTCAACAAAATTTTAAGTGCACGATACATTATTTTTCACTATAATACTATAGGCACAATGTTGTACACTGTATCTTTAGAATTTATCTTGCATAACTGAAACTTTGTATCCATTGAACAACTTTCCATTTCCCTTTCTCCAGTCCCACACAATCATGATTCTCCTCATTGTTTTTATGAGTTTCACTATTCTAGGTACCTCCCATTGTGGAATCCTATAGCATTTATGTTTCAGACTGGCTTATTTCACTTAGCATAATGTCCTTTAGTTTCATCCATGTTGCATATGCCAGGATTTTCTTGTTTTTAAGGCTGAATAATATTGCATTGTGGATATGTATCACATTTTCTTTATCCGTTCATATACTTATGGAGATATATGTTGTTTCCATATCTATGGTATTGTGAATAATCTGTAATGAATTTGGAATACAAATATCACTTCAAGTTTTTAATTTTGATTTTCAAATATATACCCAGACATGGGATTGCTGCATCATATGGTACTTATATTTTATTTTTCTTAAGGACCCTCCATACTGTTTTCCATAGTGACTGCATCATTTTATGTTCCCACCATTAGTGTACAAAGTTCCAATTTCTCCATATCCACACAAATATTTGTTATATTTTCTTTTTAAGTTTTATTTAAATTTCAGTTAGTTAATGGACAATTCAATATTAGTTTTAGGTGTACAATACAGTGATTAAGCACTTCCATAGAACACGCTATATTTATCACAAATGTGCTCCTTAATCCCTATCACTTATATAATCTATCCCTCCATCCACCTCTTCTCTGGTCACCATCAATTTGTTCTCTGTAGTGAAGCGTCTGTTTCTTGGTTTACCTCTTTTTTTTTCTCCTTTACTCATTTATTTTGTTTCTTAAATTCCACATGAGTGAAATCATATACTCTCTAGCTCCATCCATGTTGTGGCAAATGACAAGATTGCATTCTTTTTTATGGCTGAGGAATATTCTACTTTAGATATGTATAATTTCTTTATCCATTTATCAGTCAATGGATATTTGGGCTGTTTCCACAATTTGCTTATTGTAGATAATGCTGCTAAAACATTGGGATGCATGTATCCATTTCAATTAGTATTTTTGTTTTTTTTTTTGTTTTTTGTGGTTTTTTTTTTTTTTGGTAAATACTTAGTAGTGAAATTGCTGGATCATAGGGTAGTTCTATTCTTAACATTTAGAGGAAACTCCATGCTGTTTTCTAAAGTGGTTGCACCAGTTTCCATTCCTATCAATCATTCAAGAGGGTTTCACTTTCTCCACATGCTCACCAACATCTTTCACTCTTGTGTGGTTAATTTTAGCCATTCTGATACGTGTGAAGTGATCTTATTGTAGTTTTGATTATCACCTTTGTGATTATGAGTGATGTTGAACATCTTTTGTATTCCTATTGGCCATCCATATGTCTTCTTGGAAAAATGTCTATTAATGTCTTTTCCCATTTTTTACTGGATTTTTGGGTTTTGGGTGTTAGGTTTTATAAGTTATTTATATATTTTTGGATACTTACCCTTTATCAGATAAACACTTGTTATGTTTTTTTTTGTGTGTGTGTGTTTTATGTTTTTAAATAACTATCATAACAGGTGTAAGGTTATATCTCATTTTGATTTGAATTACCTTGATGATTAATGATATTGGCCATATTTTTATATACCTGTTGACCATTTGTATGTCTCTTTTGGAGAAATGTCTATATAAATAAATTTTATTTTTTAAAAAACAGGTTATTTATTTTACTTTTTACTTGAGTTGTAAGAGTTCTTTAAATATTTTGAATGTCAACTCCTTATCAGATATATGTAGTTTGCAAATATTTTCTTCAATTCTATGAGTTGTCATTTTAGTATGTTGAGTTTTTCTTTGATGGTATAGAAGTATTTTTGTTTGAGGTATTCACACTTGCCTTTTTTTTCTTCTGTTGCTTGTGCTTCTGGTGGTATAGTCAAGAAATCATTGCCTAGACCAATGCCATGTTTTCCCCTATATTTTCATCTAAGTTTTACAATCTCAGTTTTTAAGTATTTAATCCATTTTGAGTTTATGTAAGATGCAAGATAAGGATCTAATTTCATTATTTTTCATGTGGATATCCCATTTTCACAGCACCATTTGTTTGAAGAGTCTATCCTTTCTCCATTATGTATTCTTGGGGTCTTGGTCAAAGATCAGTTGAGCATATATGAGCAGATTTATTTCTGGAGTCTTTATTCTGTTCCATTCATCTGTGTGTCTGTATTTATGCCAGTACCATACTGTTTTGATTACTGTGGTTTTGTAATATAATTTTAAGCCAAGAAGTATATTTCAAGCTTTGATTTTTTTTCTCTCAAGATTGCTGTGGATATTTGGGATATTTTGTGATTCCATATGAATTTTAGGATTGTTTTTCCTGTTCCTGTAAAAACTGTCATTGAGTATTTGCTAGAGATTGGATTGAATCTGTAGATCACTTTGAGAAGTGTGGACATTTTAACAATGTCATGCCTTCCAATTCACGAACATGAAATGTCCTTCCATTTATGTGTGTCTTCTTTAATTTATTTCAACAACATTTTGTAGCTTTCAGAGTACAGGGTATGTTTTTTAACAACCTTGATTAAATTTATTCCTAGACATGTTCTTTTTGATAAAATTGTAATTGGGATTGTTTTCTTAATTTCTTTGTCTGATATTTCTTTATTAGTATGTAGAAACACAGTGGACTTTTGTATGTTCATTTTCTATCTTGTTACTTTAATGAATTTGTTTATTAGTTCTCACAGGATTTCGTGGAGCTTTTAGGGTTTTCTACATATCAGATCATGTCATCTGCAAAAAGAGATAGTTTTAATATTTTTGTATGTTGAAATTACATTTTGTCTTTGGATAAGACATTCTTGGCTATGGTGTATAACCATTTTTACAGGCTATTGAATTTCAATTGCTCATACTTTGTTGAGCATTTTTGCACTAATATTCATAATTGCTTTTTCTCTATGCCTTTTTTTCCTTTTCTTGTGATATCTTTGTCTGGCTTTGGTATCAAGGAATTATTGCCCCATAGAATGAGCTAGAAAACTAGTCTTATATAATTAGTTGGAAGAGTTCTCTACCTTCATTTTATCTCACGGATTTCATTAGTGGAGAAATATATTGTATAATTTGAGGTACTTCTTTGACAAATAATTAATTTTTTACACTGACGAAAGAAGGGTAGATAAAGCATGTACACAACACCTGAAACATCAATAGGCAAATGTGATATGAGGATTAATTCTCTAGAAGTTTTTTTTTGTTAAGGATTAAACTTAAAGCATCCAGATAGGGTGAAAAAGGTACAAATAATGAGCTGAGAAACCAAGGTATATATTAAATTTAAATATTTTTAAATGCGATGTTATTTTATAACATCTACAACATGTTTTGCCCTATTATTATTTTGGATTAGTTGTGACCTATGAGCTAGAGACTATTATTCATGCCATTTTCAATGTAAATAGTTCAAGGCATGATTTTCTATTTGTCCTAAAGGATGTTTTTGATGATAAATATACATCTTTATATCTATTTCTATTACAATCATATCTCAAGACTAGACATCAATCCCTCCTTTTTCCCATTTTGTAAGATCATGGCAAACAAAGCCTTTAACATTAATAATTTAACATTGCAGATTAAAATGACAAGGTGTTTTGAAATAAATTAACTTAATCTCAGTTCCTATTACCCATATCTGAAAATCACATTAGAAAGGAATCTAATGCTATTTGTAAGGATGTAGTTATTATGACGACCACTTCTGGGAATAATTTGACAATCTCAAACAAGGCAGATCAAGCTAGTAGTTTTTACACCTTTTAGAAACCCCCTTTTGGATCTTTTTTTTCCTTTGTATCAAAATCCATCAGGGTCAACTGCAACACTTTTGATACTGTCTGACATATTTTGATCAATATAACAGAATTTCACTTTTAAAAAATCACTTGCACCTGATATACAGATTTGTTATAGGTCTCAAAGCATACTTATTTAAACCATCATCTGGAAAACCAGTAATAACACATAAAACAAACTGAACATAATCAGAGTGTATTTATGTTCTCTTTAACCTACAGCCTTTCTTAAATGATGAACAAACCATGGTGAGTGTGTGTGAAAGTATGTCTGCATGGGCACACATACACACACGTATTTTTATGAATCTAAATTCCAAAAGCAACTTTTGAGATTGTATTGAATTAAAATATGAGAGCTCAAATAATATAAACTTACTTGTTATTACTAATTTTACATTAATAGTCTTATATACATAAAGCTCTGGCCTAAGAGATTTCCTATGGAATTATTAGAGTTGTATTATTCAGTTACATGTCTATATTCAGGTTTAAACTAATTGAAAATATAGTCATTTGAGTACAAAAGTAAACAAAATGATCAGTTTGCTTGATTCTTCCCTATTATAAAACATATCACTTTTAAATACATTTTACTCATCTTTTTTTTAAGACTTTCATAGTTACCTATCATTCTAGGGGTGCCTGGGTGGCTCCATTAGGTAAGCATCTACCTTAGGCTAAGGTCATGATCTCAGAGTCCTGGAATGGAGCCCTGCATTAGGTTCCCCACACAGTGGGGAGCTTGCTTCTCCCTCCCCCTCTGCCCATCCCCACTGCTCATGCTTTCTCTCTCTCTCTCAAATAAATAAATAAAATGTTTTTTTTTAAAAAAGCCTTCCATAGTTATCTATCATTCTAGCAATATTTGTTATTCAATGATAAAATATACTGTTAATATTTATGAAACTGATATATTCTGATCCAAAATAAGTGATTTATAATTTCAGTGACAAATCAAATAGTCATAGTAATGTATTTTTATTTATTCTAATTTATTTTTTAAAGATTTCATTTATTTATTCATGAGAGACACACACAGAGAGAGAGAGAGAGACAGAGACATAGGCAGAGGGAGAAATAGGCTCCATTCAGGGAGTCAGATGTGGGACTCCATCCTAGGTCTCCGAGATCACACCCTGAGCTGAAGGCAGATGCTCAACTGCTGAGCCACCCAGGTGTCCCTATTTGTTTTAATTTAAATATTCTTGTCATTTTGACAAGAATTTATTTGAGATAAGAGTACTACACGTTAATATAATCACAAAATAATGTGTATTTTTAAAAGTAAAAAAACTTCAATTTATACAATTTATAGGCTGAATCTTCAAATAATTAATATTTTAAAGGTTTTTGTTCATTCATTATGAGTGCACTTGTCTGCATAATCATAGTTTACAGGTCCCTAGGTACATTTTTAAAAGTATTTAAAAGTCTTTTATGAATGAAAGTGTAGTTAGATATATTAGTTACTGTGTAGATGTTTATAAACAGAAAAATCTTGATGATTTCAATGGTGACAAAAGATCAAAGCTGATTTTATTAAAGTATTATAATACTGAATGTTATAGAAATTGAATTAGCATCTGATATGGCAATGATAGAATAAGAAAAATAGTTTACACATGCATACTTTTCTTCAAGGTTACTATTTGGGTCCTTTCTGTGATTTCAGTTGATTATTTTTATAAATAATATTTTTTTTTGTCTCACATTAATTCAGGCTTTGGAAATGCTATGATGAAGGATATCTTGTCCTCAAGTAGCTCACCGATATGGTTATAAGTCTTTTGAAATAAGTGATATATTCTCTAAATAGAGATTATTTTCTGTGAACTTTGTATTAGGCATAAGAGTCTATACATTTACATGAATATTTCTAATAGATATATTTAATATTATTTGTTTTTAGAATATTTAAAAATTTTCTAGCATATTGGTAGGTGTCTTCTAAAGTAACATTTTCATAAATGTGTTATACAGTGAGCTTAAACTTACAGTAACCCATGTTTACTCATTTATTCATTCATTGTAAACATATATTGAGAGTTCAGCTTTCAACAATATCAAGTTAGATACACTGAAGAGATCTCCTGCTACAATATAATTAAATCTTCACTAAAGGAACATACTTTTTAAAGCATTGTTGGACTCACAAATGGTAATTCCTAGTGAACAAGAAAAGAAGGAAAGAAAAATACAGGAACAGAGAAAGGCAGAAAAGAATGATGAAAGGAAAGAAGAAAGTATGCATGGAATTGAAACCAAGAGTCCAAGAAATTTGCTCTAAACAATGACAGGGTGACGGGCACTGAGGTGGGCACTTGATGGGATGAGCACTGGGTGTTATTCTATATGTTGGCAAATTGAACACCAATAAAAAATAAATTTATAAAAAAAAATAAAGGAAAGCTTGGCTGCCATCAAGATAAAGTAAGGTGGGGATGCTGAACTGGAGATTCCTGCATCAAGCCAGTTCCCTGTATCAGTAGCATCACCTAGCTCCTAACATAAACAAACAATTTTTCTCTGAAGAAATGCATCTTCATTTTAGGTCCTTGGAATTCTCACAATTAAATTTAACCAGATATGGGAGGAGGGGCAAGATGGCGGAAGAGTAGGGTCCCCAAATCACCTGTCGCCACCAAATTACCTAGATAGCCTTCAAATTATCCTGAAAAGCTACGAATTCGGTCTGAGATTTAAAGAGAGAACAGCTGGAATGCTACAGTGAGAAGAGGTCGCGCTTCTATCAGGTAGGAAGACGGGGGAAAAAGAAATAAACAAAAGGAATCCAAGGGTGAGGGGCCCCACGAGGAGCCGGGCTAAGGCCAGGGCGAGTGCCCCCAGGACGGGGAGCCCCGTTCCGGAGAAGAAGGAGCTGCACCAATCTTCCCAGGCTGAAAGGTGCTCCCAGGGAGTTGGAGCAGGACCCAGGAGGGCGGGGATGCCCTCAGGGTCCCTGGGACAGTAACAGAGGAACTGCGCCCCAGGAGAGTGCGCCCAGCTCCCTGAAGGGCTGCAGTGCGCACAGCTGGACCCAGGAGCAGCTCGGAGGGGCTCGGGCGCGGCTCGTTGGAGGGGGCTGCAGGGCGGGAGCACCAATCCAACAGCCCAGGCCCGGGAGCACTGGGAGCCGGGACACAGCCCAGGATCCGGCCTCCCCCTGGGACAGGCAGAGGCCAGGAGGGCCCAGGACAGCAAGGACGCTCCTGCCCCGAGGTGAGCAGATCAGCGGCCCCACCCCGGAGCTTCCAGGCCCTGCAGACGGAAAGCTCTGTAGTTCCTGCGGGAGCTGACTCCAGGGCTCCAGAGCTGGCCGCCGCTACTGTGGTTGTTCCTCCTAGGGCTTCGGGGGTAAACAACCCCCACTGAGCCCTGCACCAGGCAGGGGGAGAGCAGCTTCCCCAAGTGCTAACACCTGAAAATCAGCACAACAGGCCCCTCCCCCAGAGACCAGCTGGACGGACAAGTTCCAAGGGAAGTCAAGGGACTTAAAGTATACAGAATCAGAAGATACTCCCCGTGGTCTTTTTGTTTTGTTTTGTTTTGTTTTGCTTTTTGATTTGTTTGCTTCCCCCACCCCTTTTTTCCTTTCTTTCTTTTTATTTCTTTTTTCTTCTCTTTTTCCCTTTTTTCTTCCTTTTTTCTTTTTTATTTTTCTCTTTTCTTTCCTTTTTTTCCCTCTCTCTCTTTTTCTCCTTTTTCCAATACAACTTGTTTTTGGCCACTCTGCACTGAGCAAAATGACTGGAAGGAAAACCTCACCTCAAAAGAAAGAATCAGAAACAGTCCTCTCTCCCACAGAGTTACAAAATCTGGATTACAATTCAATGTCAGAAAGCCAATTCAGAAGCACTATTATACAGCTACTGGTGGCTCTAGAAAAAAGCATAAAGGACTCAAGAAACTTCATGATTGGGATCCCTGGGTGGCGCAGAGGTTTGGCGCCTGCCTTTGGCCCAGGGCACGATCCTGGAGATCCGGGATCGAGTCCCACGTCGGGCTCCCGGTGCATGGAGCCTGCTTCTCCCTCTGCCTGTGTCTCTGCCTCTCTCTCTCTCTGTGACTATCATAAATAAATAAATAAAAATTTATTTAAAAAAAAAAAAAAAAAAAAGAAACTTCATGACTGTAGAATTTAGATCCAATGAGGCAGAAATTAAAAATCAATTGAATGAGATGCAATCCAACCTAGAAGTCCTAACAATGAGTGTTAATGAGGTGGAAGAACGAGTGAGTGACATAGAAGACAAGTTGATGGCAAAGAGGGAAACTGAGGAAAAAAGAGACAGACAATGAAAAGACCATGAAGATAGATTAAGGGAAATAAACGACAGCCTGAGGAAGAAAACCTACGTTTAATTGGGGTTCCCGAGGGAGCCGAAATGGACAGAGGGCCAGAATATGTATTTGAACAAATCCTAGCTGAAAACTTTCCCAATCTGGGAAGGGAAACAGGCATTCAGATCCAGGAAATAGAGAGATTCCCCCCTGAAATCAATAAAAAACCGTTCAACACCTCGACATTTAATAGTGAAGCTTGCAAATTCCAAAGATAAAGAGAAGATCCTTAAAGCAGCAAGAGACAAGAAGTCCCTGACTTTTATGGGGAGGGGTATTAGGGTAACAGCAGACCTCTCCACAGAGACCTGTCAGGCCAGAAAGGGCTGGCAGGATATATTCAGGGTCCTAAATGAGAAGAACATGCAAGCAAGAATACTTTATCCAGCAAGGCTCTCATTCAGAATGGAAGGAGAGATAAAGAGCTTCCAAGACAGGCAGGAACTGAAAGAATATGTGACCTCCAAATCAGCTCTGCAAGAAATTTTAAGGCGAACACTTAAAATTCCCCTTTAAGAAGAAGTTCAGTGGAACAAATCCACAAAAACCAGGACTGAATAGATATCATGATGACACTAAACTCATCTCCGTCAATAGTAACTCTGAACGTGAATGGGCTTAATGACCCCATCAAAAGGCGCAGGGTTTCAGACTGGATAAAAAGCAGGACCCATCCATTTGCTGTCTACAAGAGACTCATTTTAGACAAAGGACACCTACAACCTGAAAATAAAAGGTTGGAGAACCATTTACCATTCAAATGGTCCTCAAAGGAAAGCAGGGTAGCCATACTTATATCAGATAAACTAAAATTTACCCAGAAGACTGTAGTAAGAGATGAAGAGGGACACTATATCATACTTAAAGGATCTATCCAACAAGAGGACTTAACAATCCTCAATATATATGCCCCGAATGTGAGAGCTGCCAAATACTTAAATGAATTATTAACCAAGGTGAAGAAATACTTAGAGAATAATACACTTATATTTGGTGACTTCAATCTAGCTCTTTCTATACTTGATAGGTCTTCTAAGTACAACATTGCTAAAGAAACAAGAGCTTTAAATGATACACTGGACCAGATGGATTTCACAGGTATCTACAGCACTTTACATCCAAATTCAACTGAGTACACATTCTTCTCAAGTGCACATGGAACTTTCGCCAGAATAGACCACATACTGGGTCACAAATCAGGTCTAAACCGATGCCAAAAGATTGGGATAGTCCCCTGCATATTCTCAGACCATAATGCCTTGAAATTAGAACTAACTCACAACAAGACGTTTGGAAGGACCTCAAACATGTGGAGGTTAAGGACCATCCTGCTAAAAGATGAAAGGTTCAACCAGGAAATTAAGGAGGAATTAAAAAGATTCATGGAAACTAATGAGAATGAAGATACAACCGTTCAAAATCTTTGGGACGCAGCAAAAGCAGTCCTAGGGGGAAATACATTGCAATAAAAGCATCCATTCAAAAACTGGAAAGAACTCAAATACAGAAGCTAACCTTACACATAAAGGAGTTAGAGAAAAAACAGCAAATAGATCCTACACCCAGCAGAAGAAGAGAGTTAATTAAAATTCGAGGAGAACTCAACGAAATCGAGACCAGAAGAACTGTGGAACAGATCAACAGAACCAGGAGTTGGTTCTTTGAAAGAATTAATAAGATAGATAAACCATTAGCAGCCTTATTAAAAAGAAGAGAGAGAAGAATCAAATTAATAAAATCATGAATGAGAAAGGAGAGATCACTACCAACACCAAGGAAATACAAAAGATTTTAAAAACATATTATGAACAGCTATATGCAAATGAATTAGGCAATCTAGAAGAAATGGACGCATGGCTGGAAAGCCACAAACAACCAAAACTGAACAGGAAGAAAGAGAATACCTGAATAGGCCAATAACCAGGGAAGAAATTGAAGAAGTCATCAAAAACCTCCCAAGACACAAGAGTCCAGGGCCAGATGGCTTCCCAGGGGAATTCTATCAAACGTTTAAAGAAGAAACTATACCTATTCTACTAAAGCTGTTTGGAAAGATAGAAAGTGATGGAGTACTTCCAAATTCATTCTATGAAGCCAGCATCACCTTAATTCCAAAACCAGCCAAAGACCCCACCGAAAAGGAGAATTACAGACCAATATCCCTGAGGAACATGGATGGAAAAATTGTCAACAAGATACTAGGCAATAGGATCGAACAATACATTAAGAAAATTATTGACCATGACCAAGTACGATTTATCCCCAGGACCTAAGGCTGGTTCAACACTCATAAAACAATCAACGTGATTCATCATATCAGCAAGAGAAAAACCAAGAACCATATGATCCTCTCATTAGATGCAGAGAAAGCATTTGACAAAATACAGCATCCATTCCTGATCAAAACTCTTCAGAGTGTAGGGATAGAGGGAACTTTCCTCGACATCTTAAAAGCCATCTATGAAAAGCCCACAGCAAATATCATTCTCAATGGGGAAACACTGGGAGCCTTTCCCCTAAGATCAGGAACAAGACAGGGATGTCCACTCTCACCACTGCTATTCAACATAGTATTGGAAGTCCTAGCCTCAGCAATCAGACAACAAAAAGACATTAAAGGCATTCAAATTGGCAAAGAAGAAGTCAAACTCTCCCTCTTCGCCGATGACATGATACTCTACATAGAAAACCCAAAAGCCTCCACCCCAAGATTGCTAGAACTCATACAGCAATTTGGTAGCATGGCAGGATACAAAATCAATGCCCAGAAGTCAGTGGTTTTTCTATACACTAACAATGAGACTGAAGAAAGAGAAATTAAGGAGTCAATCCCATTTACAATTGCACCCAAAAGCATAAGATACCTAGGAATAAACTTAACTAAAGATGTAAAGGCATCTATACTAAAAAGTATAGAACATTTCTGAAAGAAATTGAGGAAGACACAAAGAAATAGAAAAATATTCCATGCTTATTCATTGGAAGAATTAATATTGTGAAAATGTCAATGTTACCCAGGGCAATTTACATGTTTAATGCAATCCCTATCAAAATACCATGGACTTTCTTCAGAGACTTAGAGCAAATTATTTTAAGATTTGTGTGGAATCAGAAAAGACCCCGAATAGCCAGGGGAATTTTAAAAAAGAAAACCATATCTGGGGGCATCACAATGCCAGATTTCAGGTTGTACTACAAAGCTGTGGTCATCAAGACAGTGTGGTACTGGCACAAAAACAGACACATAGATCAATGGAACAGAATAGAGAACCCAGAAGTGGACCCTGAACTTTATGGTCAACTAATATTAGATAAAGAAGGAAAAACTATCCATTGGAAGAAAGACAGTCTCTTCAATAAATGGTGCTGGGAAAATTGGACATCCACATGTAGAAGAATGAAACTAGACCACTCTCTTGCACCATACACAAAGATAAACTCAAAATGGATGAAAGATCTAAATGTGAGACAAGATTCCATCAAAATCCTAGAGGAGAACACAGTCAACACCCTTTTTGAACTCAGCCACAGTAACTTCTTCCAAGATACATCCACGAAGGCGAAAGAAACAAAAGCAAAAATGAACTATTGGGACTTCATCAAGATTAGAAGCTTTGCACAGCAAAGGATACAGTCAACAAAACTAAAAGACAACCTACAGAATGGGAGAAGATATTTGCAAATGATGTATCAGATAAATGGCTAGTTTTCAAGATTTATAAAGAACTTATTAAACTCAACACCAAAGAAACAAACAATCCAATCATGAAATGGGCAAAAGACATGAACAGAAATCTCACAAAGGAAGACATAGACATGGCCAACATGCACATGAGAAAATGCTCTGCATCACTTGGCATCAGGGAAATACAAATCAAAACCACAATGAGGTACCACCTCACACCAGTAAGAATGGGCACATTAACAAGGCAGGAAACCACAAATGTTGGAGAGGATGCCGAGTAAGGTAACCCTCTTACACTGTTGGTCGGAATGTGAAACGATGCAGCCACTCTGGAAAACTGTGTGGAGGTTCCTCAAAGAGTTAAAAATAGACCTGCCGTACGACCCAGCAATTGCACTGTTGGGGATTTACTCCAAAGATACAGATGCAATGAAACGCCGGGACACCTGCACCCCGATGTTTCTAGCAGCAATGTCCACAATAGCCAAACTGTGGAAGGAGCCTCGGTGTCCATCGAAAGACGAATGGATAAAGAAGATATGGTTTATGTATACAGTGGAATATTACTCAGCCATTAGAAATGACAAATACCCACCATTTGCTTCAACGTGGATGGAACTGGAGGGTATTATGCTGAGTGAAGTAAGATAATCAGAGAAGGACAAACATTATATGTTCTCATTCATTTAGGGAATATAAATAATAGTGAAAGGGAATATAAGGGAAGGGAGAAGAAATGTGTGGGAAATATCAGAAAGGGAGACAGAACATAAAGACTCCTATTTCTGGGAAATGAACTAGGGGTGGTGGAAGGGGGGAGGGCGGGGGGTGGGGTTGAGTGGGTGACGGTCACTGATGGGGGCACTTGACGGGATGAGCACTGGGTGTTATTCTGTATGTTGGTAAATTAAACACCAATAAAAAATAAATTTATTAAATAAAAAGGGAAAAAATAAATTTAATTTAATAAATTAATTATTATTTAAAAAATAATAAATTTATTTTTTCCCTTTTAATTTAATAAATTTAACCAGATACGGACTCACAAGAAAAAATCTTCAAATACCCAAAGAATCAAACCACCATATTAGAGGATCAGAGGATCAACAAACCATAGATTTATATCCCTAAGGACTTCAGATATATAGTTATCTCATACTTTATATGAACTCCCTTAAGAAAGAAAAAAATGAGGTTAAATTAATGAGCAAGAAACTAGAGATTATCCAAAATTTCTCAACATATGTTTCTTGATTGAGGGTTAGAGCCACTCTGAAGAAATCATGTATCAAATCATCGAGCTAATGTAAATGTGCCCAGTAAATATTTATGTAACCCAAATCCTGTGTAGAAAAGAAATCCCATATTTTATTAATTGCCTAGCTGGATTGGGTTATACTAAATGAGAATGCAGTATTTTTTACATCTGTGCATTAACTGTCCTGTACATTTGGAATCTTTATCTTGGCTGAATTCAGTAACCTTGAAATGACTAATGGTTTACTTCTGTGAATGTAGAATTACGTGTTAAACATCTGTTCTCTTGGATTTATTTATTGAAATCCAGACAATACAGAAAGAGATGTAAAATGAAAAAGTATATGAATATCTAATCTTTACTGTTTCAAAAACAATGTGGAAATTGAAAGACACTGAAGACAGAAGCCATAGTTCCAATTATTATTTTAACTACTTTAATACACTTCTTTGATTAAATTTGTAGTCAGCATGCTGCTTTGAAAACACAATCTAATTTGTTTACTTCTCTTCCTGTTTTAATCTATACAGGATTTTAGCACCAATTTTCTGTAAGACAGAGTCCATTTCCTCTCAAGGAAAGCAATTGAGAGTTTAATAAATAAACAGTCAATAGAGACAGGAACGGCTTTAAACATGGACTCCATTTAGTTCGCTATTTTAAAATATAGGATACTATTATAAAAATGCTCATATAGATCCATTTTGTAGATACATAAGCATATGTTAAGCTTGATATCATTCTATCTCTATCCATATCCATATAACTAATATACTGCCTCCAAGCAAAAGAAAGGGAATGCATATTAACAGATAAAGCAAGTTGCTATTCATCTTTTGAATATTTGTCATAATGCCTCAAGCATTAAAAATTAAAATGAATTTAGATGGAAGAGAAATAAAAGAAACTATTTTTAAAATATTTTTTAGATTTATTTATTTATTTATTTTAGAGAGCAAAGCAGCGCAGAGAGAGAGCACAGGAGTGGTGGGGAAGGGCAGAGGGAGAGGGAGAAGCAGGCTCCCCGCTGAGCAGAGAGCCAGATGTGGGGCTCAAGCCCAGGACCCTGAGATCACAACTTGAGCTAAAGGTGAATGCTTAACCGACTGGGCCACCCAGGTGCTCTTTTTAAAAGATTTTTTTTTAATTCTCAAAAATACAATAAAGGATTAAAAAAATTCTCATTAAAGGTAAAAAAGATGAACAAACAAATGAAAGATTCAAACTATCATGAATTCAAGCCATCTTGATAACTGCAAATGGATCAGAAAAGAAGGCCTATGTCACCTCATGAACTCACCAAAGCTCCCTTAAACAGCAATAACCTGAAAGCCATTACTTAGTTCAGTGGAAACAAATGACTGACAGACCCTATATATTTAAATAAGTATCAATAAGCAATTATTCTTAAATAATGATTTTTTTAAAGTTTTTTTAATTTATTTATGAGAGAGAGAGAGAGAGAGAGAGAGAGAGAGAGAGGCAGACACAGGCAGAGGGAGAAGCAGGCTCCATGCACCGGGAGCCCGATGTGGGATTCCATCCTGGGTCCCCAGGACCGCGCCCTGGGTCAAAGGCAGGCGCCAAACTGCTGCGCCACCCAGGGATCCCAAATAGTGATTTTTTATATAAATCTTCGTGAATCTCATTGCTCAGTGGGTGTTGAAATAAGAGAAAGCTAACTTTTTCCCCCATCCCTTCATATTCTTTCTTTCTTTTTTTTATAAATTAATTTTTATTGGTGTTCAATTTACCAACATACAGAATAACACCCAGTGCTCATCCCGTCAAGTGCCCATCACCCATTCACCCCCACCCCCCGCCCTCCTCCCCTTCCACCACCCCTAGTTCATTTCCCAGAGTTAGAAGTCTTTATGTTCTGTGTCCCTTTCTGATATCTCCCACACATTTCTTCTCCCTTCCCTTATATTCCCCTTCACTATTATTCATATTCCCCAAATGAGTGAGAACATACACTGTTTGTCCTTCTCCGATTGACTTACTTCACTCAGCATAATACCCTCCAGTTCCATCCACGTTGAAGCAAATGGTGGGTATTTGTTGTTTCTAATGGCTGAGTAATATTCCATTGTATACATAAACCACATCTTCTTTATCCATTCATCTTTCGATGGGCACCGAGGCTCCTTCCACAGTTTGGCTATTGTGGACATGGCTGCTAGAAACATCGGGGTGCAGGTGCCCCGGCGTTTCATTGCATCTGATATTCTTTCTTTGAAGGGTTTTCATTTATAAGATGCTTTGCTAGTCCCTGAAATTGGGAAGCCATCTCCCAGGTAACGGGGAAAACTGAGTATTTTCTATTCTCTATGATGAGTAGAAATATTAGGGATCTGTCTGCATGTTGCTATTTCCGAGTAAGAAAGACATAATCTTTGTTAAGATGTCAACATCCCACTTAAAGAAATATTATCAGAAGCAAAGTAAAGTGGGAAACTTACATCTAAGTCCTTTTCCCAGCTTTCCTACACACTAACCATTGTATCTAGTCATAATTGGTCCTTGATAATGTTGAATGAAATAGTGAAATAATTAACCAATAATACACTAGACAAATTAAAGTTTCTAAGCCTTAGTTTCCTTATCTGCAAAATGGGAATATGTGGCATCTCAGTGTTGAGCTCAGCATTGGTATTAATGAATTTGAGGCTATTTTTTACACTGTCAATTTAGAGTTATTTATATGGAGAGTAGTGCTGGGTTTGATTTTGTTTTAAAAAATGAGTTCTAGGGGCACCTAGAAAACCTTCATATTTAGGCATATGGATTATATTCCTACTTGTTTTAAAATATCTGCAGTTTCATATATTTTAATTGATCCAAGTCAGATGATTATGTTCCATTTGCCTCAGTGAGGCACATAACAAATAAGAATGGCCACATTTTTTTGGTGGCTGCATTTTTTATAGTCACAGATAACAGAAAGATGATCCTTATGAGGTCCAAAATTTATTTGTCTTTATTCATCTTTTCAAGGAAAATTAAAGCAAAATCTCTAGAGGTTATTTCCTGTATGAAATGATAAAGAGTATATTATGTTTCTATTGTTATAATAACAAATTACCTCCAACTTGGTATCTTAAACAATACAAATTTATTATCTTACATTCCTGTAAGTCAAAACTTAGGTATGGGCCTTACTAGACTAAAATTAAGGAGTTGGCAGTCTGTTTTATTTTCTAGTAACTCTAGGGGAGAATCTATATCCTGGTCTTTCAAATTGCTGGCAGAATCAGTCCCTGTGGTTGGTTGTAGGACTAAGGTTCCTGCATTTTTTCACTGGCTGTCTCTGAAGGCTGTTTCCAGTATCTACAGGCCATCTATGTTCCCTGGTTTATGTCTCCCCTCCTTCATCTTCAAAGCCAGCACTGGTGGATTTAAATGTTCTCATGTTGCATCTCTCTGACTTTCTTACTTAATCATTCAAGTGATTACACTGGGCCCATTCTGATAATACAGAGGTTATTTGATCTCATGTCCATAAGCTTAATCACATCTAGAAAATTATTTTTTCCCATGAAAAGTCACTCAATTAAAAAGAGAAAGGACACACAAAAATAAAATCATAAGTGAAAGAGAAGTAACAACCAACACCACAGAAATACAAAGATTATAAGATATTAGTGTTAAAGTTATATTAAAACAAATTGAAAAACCTAGAAGAAATGAATAAATATCTAGAAATGTTAGGTCTTCCAATATTGAGTCAGCAAAAAATAGAAAAATCTGAATAAAAATATAACTAGCAATGAGAATTAATTGGTAATCAAAAATACTCTCAACAAATAAAAATCCACAACCAGATAGCTTCACAGATGAATATTTCTAATATTTAAAGAAAAGTCAATACTTGAACTCCTCAAACTATTCCAAAAAATATAAGAGGAAGGAAAGCTTCCAAATACATTCCACAAGACTAGAGTAACACTGATATAAAAATGAGACAAAGACAACACACACAAAAAAATACTACAGGCCAATATCCCTGATTAACATACATGCAGAAATCTTCAACAAAATATTAGCAAACTGTATTCAACAATACATTTGTAAGGAACATTCACCACAGTCAAGTGGGATTTTTTCCAGGGATGCAAGAATGGTTTAATATTCACAAATTAATCAACAGCACACCATGTTATGAAAATGAAGGATAAAGGGACACCTGTGTGGCTCTGTGGTTGAGCATCTGCCTTTGGCTCAGGGCATGGCCCACAGTTACGGGATTGAGTCCCACATCGGACTCCCTGCATGGAGCCTGCTTCAGCCTCTGCCTCTCTCTCTCTCTCTCTCTCTCTCTCTCTCTCTCTCTCTCTCCCTGTGTTTCTCATGAATAAATAAATACAATATTTTAAAAATGAGGATGAAAATCATATGATTATCTCAATAGATGCAAAAAACCTAGAATTTGACAATGTTTAATATCCATTCACAATAAAAACTCTCAACAAGGTGGTTTTAGAGTGTACATACTTGAACATAGTAAAGTCCATGTATGAAAAACCCATATCTAACATCATCCTCAAAGGTGAAAAATTGAGAACTTTTCCTTTAAGATCAAGTAAAAGGCAACATTGTCCTACTCTCATCACTTTTATTCAACATAGTGTTAGAAGTCCTAGCCACAGCAATAAGACATGAAAAAGAAATAAAAGGTATCTAAATTGGTTAGGAAATCATTAAACTGTCACTATTTGCAGGTAACAGTATAGAGAGAAAACACTAAATACTCCACCAAAAATATTGGAAATAATAAATAAACAGTAAAGTTTCAGGATGCAAAATTGATATACAGAAATCAGTTGTATTTGTGTACAATAATAACAAAGTTGCAGATGTTGAAGAAGACAATCACATTTATAATTACAGTTATAAATTGCACCCAGAGTAATAAAATATCTAGGAATAAACTTAACCAAAATAGTAAAAGACCTGTACTCTGAAAATGACAAAACTTTGATGAAATAAATTGAAAACAACACAAACAATTGGAAATATATTCCATGCTCATGGTTTGGAAGGATTAATATTATTAAAATATTCATACTACCCAAAACAATCTACAGATCAATGAAATTCTTGTTAAAATACTAGCAGCATTTTCAACAGAACTAAAACAAATAATACTAAAATTTGTATAGAACCTTGAAAATACTCCAAATAGCCAAACTATTATTTAGAAAGAGAGACAAAGCTGGAGGTATCACAATTAAAGATTTTTAAGATATACTACAAAGCTGTAGTAATAAAAACAGTATGTTTCTGGCACAAAAATAGCCACAAAGGTCAATAGAACAGAGTAGATAACCTAGAAATAAACCTACACTTATATGGTCAATTAATCTGTGACAAAGGAAGCAAGAATATACAATACAGAAAGACAATATCTTTAATAAATGGTGCTGGCAAATGGGACAGCTATATGCAAAATAATGAAACTGAACCACTTACATCATATACAAAAATAATCTTAGATCAATTAAAAACCTAAATGTTAGACCTGAAACCATAACATTCTGGAAGAAAACATAGGCAGTAATTTCTTTGACATCGGACTTAGCAACACATTTCTGGATATGTCTTCTCAGGAAAAGGAAACAAAAACAAAAATAAACTATTGGAACAACACCAAATAAAAAGATTTCTCACAATGATGGAAACCATCAACAAAACAATTGGAAGAAGATTTTTGCAAATGAGATATCTAGCAAGGGGCTATTACTCAAAACATATAAAGGATTTGCACAGCCCAGCATCAAAAATCCCCAAATAATCCAGTTAAAAGATAGAAGATCTGAATAGATATCTTTTCAAAGAAGACATGCAGATAAACAACAGATACATGACAAGATGCTCAACATCACTAATCATCAAGGAAATGCAAATCAAACCAGAATGAGATATCACCTCACAGCATTCAGAATGGCTAGAGTCAAAAAGAGAAAAAATAACAAGTTTTAGGATGTGTAAAAAAGGAACACTTGTGCACTGTTAATGGGAATGTAAATTTGTGCAACCACTGTGAAAAACAGTATGGAGATTCCTCAAAAAATTAAAAATATCATCTGATCTGGCAATTCCACTATTGGGCATTTGCCCAAAGAAAATGGAAACATCACTTTGAAATGACACATGCACCCCTATGTTTATTGAATCATTATTTACAATAGCTGAGGTATGGAAGCAACCCAAGTGTCCATCAATAGATGAATAAAGAACAAGTGGGATATACATATAAGGGAATATTACCACCCATAAAAAAAGAATGAGATCTTGCCATTCAAGATAACATGGGTAGAATTAGAGAGTGATATGCTCTGTGAAATCAGTCAGAGAAAGACAAATACCATTTAATTTCATTTATATGTGGAATGTAAAACACAAAACAACCAAAAAGCAGAAATAGACTCATAAATACAAAGAATTAACTGATGATTGTCAGAGGGTAGGGTTGTTGGGCACATATGCAAAATAGTTGAAGGAGATACAGGCTTCCAGTTATTGAGCGAATAAATCATTGGGATAAAAAGTACAGCATAAGGAATATAGTCAATGGTATTATAATAGTGTTGTATGATAACAGATGGTAGCTACGTTTGTGGTGAGCATAACATAACTCAGGGTTATCTAATCATAATGTTGTACTCCTGAAGCTAATGTAACAAAAATTAAAAATAATAGTTAAAAAAAGAAAAGAGTAGGTTTTATCTCCAGCTCACAGGATATATTCTTATTTAGTAAGTCTCAGTCACTCTTTACATACCAAGAAAGTGTACCAAGTTATTAAGTTTAATTACATTAAAGAGCATGTCTTGCAGTTTAATAAGTACAAAGAAAGGGAGGATGTGACACAGTATATTGCAGGAAAAAATATTCTGGCCTTGGAATGAAAAGGCCTGGGGATTGCCTGGGTAGCTCAGTTGTTTAAGTATCCAACTTGATTTTTGGCTCAGGTCATGTTCTCAGGGTCATGAGATCAAGTCCCACTTTGGCCTCTGCACTGGGTGTGAAGACTGCTTAAGATTTTCCCTCTCCCTCTGCCCTTCCCTGCCTCTATGCTCATGCTCTTGAAAGAAAAGAAAAGAAAAGAAAGAAAGAAAGAAAGAAAGAAAGAAAGAAGAAAGAAAGAAAGAAAGAAAGAAAGAAAGAAAGAAAGAAAGAAAGAAAGAAAGAAAGAAAGAAAGAAAGACAAAGGCCTGGGTTATGGTTCCACCCTCTTTCTTGTCAGATGTTTGAATTTGGATAAATCACTTAGTATTCCTTGTAAGCCTTGCTTACATCATAAGTAAAACGGGCGTTATACTTACTTCATTGTGTTAAGAAGGTTAAATGAGGGATCCCTGGGTGGCGCAGCGGTTTAGCGCCTGCCTTTGGCCCAGGGCGCGATCCTGGAGACCCGGGATCGAATCCCACGTCGGGCTCCCGGTGCATGGAGCCTGCTTCTCCCTCTGCCTGTATCTCTGCGCCTCTCTCTCTCTGTGACTATCATAAATTAAAAAAAAAAAAGGTTAAATGAAATGATGTACACGAAAGTGCTTTGTACTATACACGTTAGATATAAATTTTAAGTCTAAAAAGGTTGGTGAGGGCTCATTGCCAGTAGTAGAACACTTGATAATAAGAATTATTCCAGGGTAAAACCACAGAACACCATATTTAATGCATAGTAGTTACCATGATGACCCCGAATCTTGAAGTTTTTACTCTCTTCTGTTTCTTTTATATATGAATTGCTATTTAAAATGAGATTATTCTAGACCTTTTTTAAAAAGACTTTATTTATCTGAGAGAGAGAGAGAGAGAGCACAAGCAAAGAGAGAGGCAGAGGGAGAGCGAAAGGAAGAAGCAGACTCCCTGCTGAGCAGGGAGCCAGATGTGGGGCTCAATCCCAGGACCCTGGGATCATGACCTGAGACAAAGGCAGACGCTCATCCCAACTGAGCAAGCCAGGCACCCCAGATTATTCTAGACCTTAATCACATTCTAGGAAAATCCATTTTATACTTGATCCACAGTGACCTTTTGTTTAATAATGTGTAATATAACTTGTATGACTGCGTGTTATGTAGTAAATGTACAGTAGTAGTCTATGTGACCCCTACTATGTCATTTTGCTCATTTTCTTTTCCTTAGGGCCTTTTCTAAACGTTAAGGATGCTTGAAAGTTAATGTCTTTTAGAAGTTAATGTCATTTCATTCTTGAAACCTTTATTTTATGAATTGACTTTTTTAAAAAAAGATTTTATTTATTTATTCATGAGAGACACACAGAGAGAGGCAGAGACATAGGCAGAGGGAGAGGCAGGCTTCCCACAAGAAGCCTGATGCAGGACTCAATCCCTGGATCACGCCCTGAGCTGAAGACAGACTCTACACCCCTGAACCACTCAGGTGTCCAATGAATTGGCTTTATTTTAATCTTCCTTTTTCTGGCTCCTGTTCTTCTGTATTTCTTTGGTAAGCTCCTTTTCTCTTTTAATTTCAGATTTTTCTAAACATTTTTCCTCAGAACCCTTTTTTCCCTAAACACCTACTTTCTTGGAAACACTGTCTCTGTCTGTGTCTTTAACTTACAACTCTAGGGAAATGACTCTGAAATCATGTCATTTCTCTGCTAATATTCTTCAACACCTTACATATGTTTTCTAAGATAAAAACTTTCCTGAATCTAGCATTCAGATTCTTAAAGACAGTAGTATCCTGAAAAGTGTTTATCAGTGAATCAATCAATAGCTCTGTTGCACAGCATTTGACAAAATGGTGTAAATTCTCCTTCTGTGACCAGTTTCAAGCTAACAACATGATGTCCCTGAATGCAGACATGATAAGAGATGTCAATAGTCAACTTCAGAAGCTGGTGTGAGGCCAGTTCCAATATACCACTGCCTTTTTACCACCTGTTTTCAAATTCTATCTCCAGCCTTATCTTGTCTTTTTGCCCCAAATTAGATTAAAAATGTTTGCTGTATGTGCACCATACATTTCTACTTATATGACTTATGCATTGTTATGTTGTTCATGCCATTGACTAAATTTGGCAAAACCTTGCACTCCACGTTTATCTACTTAAATGCTAATAAGCTTTTCTAGGCCCAATTACTTGAAGATTTTCCTGGTATTCACATGAACTTACTCTATATTATACTCTTCTGTGAGTTGTGTTTACTAATTGCAAACCTCTGTATCTTTATTTTTACCACTAAGGGTCTAAATATCTTTACTCCGGGGATTTGTTCTTCCTCCCTGTAGTTCTTCCTCCCAGCGTCTTGGTTACCCTTAATACTACACCTGAAATGAATTAATTGCTGATGGGCAGATCAATCTCTCAATCACAGCTCGTTAATATGATTTAATATTTTAGTGGTATATTTAAACTCTCTCTCTCCTCATTTTGTAAAGTAGCAGAAACATGTTTCCTGAAACATATCACCTATACCCACCAAAACCAGTTTAATCTTGTATAGACTTGACCTATATGCAATGAATTCTTGCTGCAGACAATTGTTTTTAATCATTAATTCAACATTAGGGATTTAATTGACCATAGAATGTCATTATTGTGGGAAAATTAATACCACTGAACTCCTGTGCTTTATCTAATTTTGGGTTACATAAGATGTGAACAAGAGTTAATTCATTGGCTAGAACCTCACAAGCAATATTTATTCCCTATAAGGATGCGAATTTGTATTTTACTTGTGGCATTGTTTAAACATGTATTTTTCTCCTACCTCGCTAGTTTAAGCAAAATATCACAAAGAAAGGAATGTCCCTTAAGTATTTAAATGATATTTGCATTTTCCCTACAAAGCATCAAAGAAGGAGGGCACCTGCCAGAAATGTGGGTGAGTGGATACTCTCAGAATCCATTTGTATAAATAGAGTGCAGGCTTTTAGAGAGTTTTCCCTTCAGGTACTATTAACTGAATTATAAGGTAGCACACTGATGTTGAATCTTAATTTGACCTTTTGTGTTATTTGCCACTCTGAATTCTCTGGCAAATTTAAATATGAGAACACTCAGGTGGTCTAGGCCATATGTATCTTTTTTTTAAGTCCCAATATATTTACCATCCAGTGTTATATTAATTTCAGGCGTATAGTATAGTGATTCAAAAATTCCATATATTACTGGCTGCTCATAAAGATAAGTATACTTTTAATCTTCTTCACCTTTTTTTAAAATTTATTCATGATAGTCACAGAGAGAGAGGGGCAGAGACACAGGCAGAGGGAGAAGCAGGCTCCATGCACCGGGAGCCTGACATGGGATTTGATCCTGGGTCTCCAGGATTGCGCCCTGGGCCAAAGGCAGGCGCTAAACCGCTGCGCCACCCAGGGATCCCTTCTTCACCTCTTTCACACATTGCCCCATCTACTTCCCCTCTGGTAACCAATTATTTGTTTTCTATATTTAGGAGTCTGTTTTTTTGGTTTTTCTTTTTTTCCTTTGCTCATTTGTCTTTCTCTGGCTTACTTTATTTAGCATTATACTCTTTAGATCAATCCGTGTCATTGGAAATTGAAAGATTTTGTTCTTTCTTGTGGCTGAATCATATCTAATATATCTATATATCTATATATATACATCTATCTATCTATCTATCTATCTATCTATCTATCTATCTATCATCTAGTGTATGTGCTATAGTGTATGGTATATACACTCCATTTTGTTTAACCATTCATCTACCAATGGATACTTAGGTTGCTTCCATAATTTGGCTATTATAAATAATGCTGCGATAAACATAGGAGTTTATGTATCCCTTTGAATTAGTGTTTGTATTTTTTTGATAATTACCCAATAGGGCAATTGCTGTATCATGGGTAGTTGCATTTTTAACTTTTTGAGGAAACTCCATACTGTTTTCCAGAGTGGCTGTACCAGTTTGCATTCCCACCAACAGCACAAGAGAGTTCCCCTTCCTCCATATTATCACCAATATCTGTTGCTTCTTGCGTTGTAGATTTTAGCTATTCTGACAGGTGTGAGGTGATATCTCAGTGTGTTTTGATTTGCATTTTCCTGGTGATGATGTTGAGCATCCTTTCATGTGTCTATTGTCCATCTGTATGTCTCCTTGGAAACATGTCTTTTTATATCTTCTGCCTATTTTTAATTGGATTTTTTATTTTTTTGGTGTTGAGTTATATAAGTTCTTTATATACTTTGCATATGAACACTTTATCAGAGATGCGTCATTTGCAAATATTCTCTCCTATTCAGTAGATCTTATTTTCGTTTTGTTGACTGTTTACTTTGCAGAAGATTTTCATTTTCATGTACTCCAAACAGTGTAATTTTATTTTGTTTCCTATGTCTAGGAGACATATTTAGAAATACGTTGTAATGGTTGATGTCAGAGAAATTGCTGCCTCTACTCTCTTCTAGGATTTTTATGATTTCAAGTATCACATTTAAATCTTGAATCCATTTTGAGTTGATTTTTGTGTTTGGTGTAAAAAGGTGGCTCAGATTCATTCTTTTGCACCTAGCTGATCAGTTTTCCCCATAACATTTGTTGAAGAGACTTTTTCACATTGCATATTCTTGCTCCTTTGCTGAGTATTAATTAATCCTCTAATTGTGGATTTATTTCTGGGCTTTTTATTCTGTTTTAAAGACCTTTGCATCTATTTTTTTTATCAGTACTCTATTCATTTGATTACTACAGCTTTATAATATAACTTGAAGTCAGGAATTGTGATGCCTCCAGCATTGCTTTTCTTTTTCAAGATTGCTTTGGTTATTCAGGATCTTTTTTGTGTTTCTGTACAAATTTTAGGATTGTTTGTTGTACCTCTGTAAAAAATGCCATTGGCATTTTGATAGGGATTGAATTAAATGTGTAGATTGCTTTGTATAGTATGGACATTTTAACAATATTTGTGCTTCTGATTCATGATGAGTATGGAATGTTTTTCTATTCTTTGTCTTCCAGAATTTTCAGAATACAGATATTTTACCCTTTGGTTAGGGTTATATCTAAGTAGCTCATGTCTTTTGGTGCAATTGTAAGTGGAATCAATTACTTGATTTCTCTTTCTGCTGATTCATTATTGATGTGTAGAAATGCAATAGATTTCTGTACATTGAATTTATATCCTGTGACTTTGCTGAATTAATATATCACTTCTAGCAATTTTTTGGTGCAGTCTTTTGGGCTTTCTACATAGAGTATTACATAGTCCGCAAATAGAGGATCTTTGCTTCCTTGCTGATTTAATGCCTTTCATTTCTTTTTTTTTTCTGTCTGATTGATGAGGCTAGGACTTCCAGTACTATGTTAAGTAACAATAGTGAGAATGGACATCCTTGTTTTGCTCTTGACCTTAAAGGAAAAGCTCTCAGTTTTTGCCTGTTGATGATATTAGCTGTGGGTCATTTGTATATGTCCTTTATGATATTGAGGTATGTTCCATCTATCCCTACTTTATTGAGAGTATTTGTCAAGAAAGGATGCTATGTTTTGTCAAATGCTTTTTCTGCATCTATTGAGAGGATCATGTGATTCTTATCATTTCTTATTAATGTTGTTTATCACATAGATTGATTTATGAATATTACAACCTAGAAATAAATTCCACTTGATTGTGGTGAATGGTACTTTTAATATATTGTTCAATTTTATTTTCTAGTACCATGTTGAGAATTTTTGCATCCATGTTCATCAAGGATATTGGTCTGTAATTCTTTTCAGTGAGGTCTTTGTCTGGTTTAGAATCAAGGTAATGCTGGCCTTGTAGAATGAGTTTGGAAGTTTTCCTTCCATTTCTATTTTTTGGAAGAGTTTGAGGAGAATACATATTAATTCTTCTTTAAATGTCTGGTAGAATTTCCCTGGGAAGTCATCTGGCTCTGGTCCTTTGTTGGGAGATTTTTGATTAATTTTTTTGCACATTATGGTTCTGTTCATATTTTCTATTTCTTCCTGTTTCAGTTTTGGTATTTTGTATGTTTCTAGGAATTTTTCCATTTCTTCAGGTGGCCCAATTTGTTGACATATTATTTTTCATAATATTCTCTTATGATTGTTTGTATTTCTGTGGTATTGGTTGTGATCTCTCTTCTTTCATTCATCATTTCATTTATTTGGGTCCTTTCTCTTTTCTTCTTGAAAAATCTGGCTGTTTATCAATTTTTTTTCTTCAAAGAATCAGCTCTATGTTTTGTTGACCTTTTCTATTGTGGGATTTGTTTGTTTCTATATCATTTATTTTTTCTCTAAACTTTATTATTTCCCTTCTTCTGCTGGATTAGACTTTATTTCCTGTTCTTTTTGTAACTCTTTGAAGTATATGGTCAGTTCGTATATTTGAGACTTTTGTTGCTTCTTGAGGTAGGCCTGTACTGCTATATACTGCCCTCTTATGACAGCCTTTGCTGCATCCCAAAGGTTTTGGACTATCATGTTTTCATTTTCATTTGCTTCCAAGTATTTTTTTTTATTTCTTAGTATTCTGGTTAACTCATTCATTCTTTAGTAGAGTGTTCTTTAACCTCCATGTATTTGTGATCGCTCCAATTTTTTTCTTGTTGACTTTAAGTTTAATAGCATTGTTGTCTGAAAATATACATGGTATGATATCAATCTTTTTGTACTTATTGAGGGCTGATTTGTGACCCAGTATGTGAGCTATTTTGGGGAATGTTCCATTTACCCTCAAAAACAATGTGTATTCTGCTGCTTTAGGATGAAATGTTCTGATTATATCTGTTAAGTTGTTCTGGTCCAGTGTGTCATTCAAAGTCATTGTTCCCTTGTTGATCTGTTTAGATGATCTTCCCATTGCTGTGAGGGGGTGTTAATGTCCCCTACTATTATTGCATTATTATCAATGAGCTTCTTTATGTTTTTTATTAATGTATGTATATATTTGTGTGCTCCCAAGGCAGCATAAATATTTACATTTGTTAGATCTTCTTGTTGGATAGACACCTTCATTATGATAGAGTATACCCTTTTTCATCTCTCATTATGATAGAGTATACCCTTTTTCATCTCTTGTTACAATCTTTGGTTTAAAATCTAGTTCACCTGATATGAGTATGGCCACTCGGCTTTTTTTTTTTGACATCCATTAGCATTATAAATGTTTTGCCATTCCTTCACTATCATTCTGGAGATGTGTTTAGGTCTAAAATGAGTCTTTTGTCAATAGCATATTGATTGGTCTTATTTTTTTATTCATTCTAATACACTATGTCATTTGATTGGAGCATTTAATTTACTTACATTCAGAGTAATTTTTAATAGATAAAAATTTAGTGCCATTGTATTACCTGTAAAGTTGGTATATCTGGAGATTTTCTCTGTTCCTTTCTAGTCTTTATTGTTTTTGTTCCTTCTTTCCCACTCAAAGCATCCCCTTTAATATTTCTTGCAGGGCTGGTTAATAGTCATAAACTCCTTTAGTTTTTGTTTGGGAATCTCTATCTTTCCTTCTATTTTGGATAACAACCTTGCTGGATAAATTATTCTTAGCTGCAGTTTTTTCTATTCAGCACATTGAATAAACTGTCTTCTGCCCTGCCAAGTTTATTTATTTTTTATTTTTTTAATGATTTTTATTTATTTATTCATGAGAGACACTCAGAGAAAAGCAGAGACACAGGCAGAGGGAGAAGCAGGCTCCTCTTTGGGGAGCCTGATGTGGGACTCGATCCCAGGACCCCAGTATCATGACCTGAGCCAAAGGTAGATGTTCAACCACTGAGCCACCCAGGTACCCCTGGCCTGTCAAATTTCTGTGGAAAGATCTGCTACTAATTTTGTCTTCTCTTGTAATTTTGAGATTTCTTTTCTTTTGCCTACCTTTAGGAGTTTTTCCTTATCTCTGTAGTTTGCAGATTTTACTACAATATGTCCTTGTGTTGGCCTGTTTGTTTGTTTTTTTTATTTTGGTGGAAGTTTTCTGTGTCTCCTGGATTTGAATGTCTGTTTCCTTCCCAACATTAGGGAGGTTTTCGTCTATAATTTGCTCAAGTAAACGTTTTGCCTCTTTTTTTCTGTCTTATTTTTCTGGGACTCCTATGATATGAATGCTATGCTTTATGGAGTCATTGAGTTCCTTATTTCAACATTCATGATCCAATACTTTCATTTCCCTCTTCTTTATAGCTTTATTATTTTCCATAATTTTATCTTCTATATCTCTAATTTGTTCATCTCCTTCATTCATCTTCAATGTAATTACAGTCAGTTTTACATCCTGGTTATAGCATTTTTCATTTCAGCCTGACTAGTTTTTAGTATTTTATCTTTGCAGTAAGGGACTGCATTTATGTCTTGTGTCTTCTATGCTTTTCTAAAGTCCAGCTAGTATCCTTATAATTGTTATTTTAAATTTTGGTTCAGGCATATTACTTATATCTGTTTTGATTAAATCAATGGCCCTGACCTCATTACGTTCTTTCTTTTGGAAAGAAATCCTCCATATTGGCATTTTGTCTAGGTCACTCTGTGTGTGTGTGTGTGTGTGTGTGTGTGTGTGTGTGTGTTAGGAAAGCATGTTAAATTTTCTGCTCCTGAGAGTAATAGTGATATTAAGAAGAGGTCATATAATGTCCAGGGCCTGGCACTTCAGAAAGTGTTTCAGAGTGTTTAGTCTGCTGATGTATTTTGTCTGCTTTTTCCCTGTGGTCTGTCTTCCGCAGAGTTTCTCCTTGGCTGCTGTGGGAATGCTTGGACCTTGTCCAGTGTGGTTGCATTCTAACTAGTTGTCCTTTGGCATACTTGTTAAAATAAACCTGATCCTATTTGCACTAGAGCTGAAGTTTTGCAGGACTCTATTATCAGTAGACTTAGTGTATTCTTGTTTTTTTGGGGGAGGCACTGTGCTGGTTCTAAAGCCAACTTCCCCTAGTAAAGATACACCTGTAGGTACAGTGGGGCAGGGGTTGGTGTAATTGGTGTGAGCCTCCACTGGGGTGTGCTGTGTTCCTTAGTGAAGTCTGTCTCTTGATCTGCAGGGGAGAAAAATGGCATCACTCCACTCTCTCATCCTTAGAAAGAAGAGTTTGCACTTGCTACTGTTCAGAAAGCCATCACATAAGAGCAAACAATCTCCCCTCTCGTGTCCCAGGCTTCTTGAAGAACCCTGCTTTCACTCTGTGTCTAAGCCATGGGCCTGCCTAGTGGCTCAATACCCCTGTGTTTTATTTCAGGCATGCAGCTGGTTTTCAAAAATTACAAATTTTAGGGACCCGTTGCAGCACAGACCTGTGCTGGTCCTCTAGGGAAGGGTCTTCCCCCACTGTGGCTGTTTGTCCCAGAAAAGCAGCTGCATGACTGTGAAGAGTCTTGGTGTTTATGATAAAGAGGAACCAAAATTTAGCTTCCAAGCTACCTGCCTTCAGCAGATGCTTCTGCTGCTATCCTAATTAATGGGGCTGCTCAATGACATCCACCTTCTATTTTGTCCTCTGAGAGGCAGTGCCACCTCTCCCAAATGCACTACAAGAATAGGAACTGTTTCTCCCTATGACCCAGGGATCCTCAGATCAAGCATTTTGCTCCCAGGCCTCTGCCCTCCTTTCCCACAGTAGCACCTCTAATCCCACCAGGTGCAATCCAGCAATGGCACAGACTTTATAACTTCAGACTTTAAGCTACCCTACTTATAAAAACTTGCAATAATCATCCCCTCTCCTTTTCCCAGTCAATGTTTTGGGGGAAGAGTTTTTTTTTTTCTTGTGCAATCTCCTGCATGCTGCTTTCTCTCTTTATCACTCTCTCTCTTTTCCTCTTTCCTCTCTCCATAATCAGTGCTCCCTCCATGCCACAGTACCCACAGTTCTTTCTCCCTCTAATCAGTTCTCCACACCTCCTATCTTCCACAATGTGACTGTTTTTCTCCCTTTATATCTGCAGTTTGTCCTTTTAGTCCTCAGATTGGTTTCTTGGGTGTTCAGAATGATTTGATATTTACCCAAATGTGTTCAAGAGACAGGCAAGTGTAGGGTCCCCTTACTATTCCATCATCTTAACTCCAAGCCACAGTAAACTTTTCTGTTAGAAATGCTTTTGCTGCATCTCAAATATTTTGGATCATTATATTTTCATTTACATTTGTCTTTATGTATTTGTATTTTTTTAATTTCTTGGTTAGCCTATTCATTGTTTTATGATCTACTATGTCATCTATTCTGGAGATTAATTCATATGCACTTGAAAGGAATGCATATTTTGCTGTTTATGATAGAATGTTCTGAATAGATCTATTAAATCAATCTGGTCCAGTGTGTCATGAAAGCTACTGTTTTCCTCTTAATTTTCTTTTCTTTTTTCTCATTTAAATTCCAATATAGTTAACATACAGATTTATATTAGTTTCAGGTGTACAATAAAGGGGCTCAACAATTCCATACATCGCTCAGTGCTCATCACAAGAAATACACTCTTTGTTGATTTTCTATTTCAAGTGCATATGAACTAATCTTTCCCTTGATGTAAGAGGAGTGTTAAAGTCCTGTACTATTGTTATATTACTGTTGATTAGTTCCTTTATATTTTTTATTAACTATTTTATGTGTTTGGGTTACTGATGTTGAGTCTTGGATTGTCCTGTTTATGATCATAGTGTTCTTTGTCTGTTATTATAGTCTTTGTTTTAAAGTGAATTTTGTCTGATAGGAGTATTGTTACTCTGGCTTTCTTTTCACAACCATTTGCATTATAAATGCTTTTTCTTCTCCTCACTTTCAATCTTCATGTGTCTTTAAGTCTGAAGTGAGTCCCTTTAAGCAGTATATAATTTTTTTTTCATTCCATCACCCTATGTCTTTTGATGTGGGCATTTAGTCCATTTACATTCAAGGTAATTACTTAGTATGTATTCACTACCATTTGGTTATTTGGTTTGTGTTTGTTTTTGTTAAACTTCTCTGTTCCATTCTTCTCTTACTATAAGTTGACTTTCCTTAGTGATATACCTGGATTTCTTTCTCTTTATTCTTTGCATAAATAGGGTTTTGACTTGGGGTATCATTAGGTTTTTATACAACATATTCTGTATATGGTAGTCAATCTTAAGTTGATGGTTGCTAAGTTTGAACCCATTCCTTAGTCCTTTCCTCACGTTTTAGGTTATGTGATGTCATACTTGACTTCCTTTTACTCTGAGTCCCTTGACTGATCTTTAAAGATATACTTATTTTTACTGCTTTGTGTTCCTACTTTTCTTAATCTTATGCTCTTTCCTTTCTACTCACAGATTCCCCTTTAACATTTCTTGTAGGCTGCTTTTGTGTCCATGAACTCCTTTAACCTTTGAGAAATTCTTTATATTGTCCTTTTATTCTGAAGGACAGCCTTGCTGGATAGAATATTCTTGGCTGCATATTTTTTTTCCTTTTCAGCACTTTGAATATATCGTGCCATTCCCCTCTCGCCTCTAATGTTTCTGTTGAAAAATATGCTGATAGCCTTATGAGGTTTCCTTTGTATATAACTGTCTTCTGTTCTCTTGATGCTTTTAGAATTCTTTATCATTGCTTTTTGCCATTTTAATTGCTATGTGTCTTGTTGTATATGTCCTTGGGTTGATTTTGTTGGGGGAATTCTGTGCTTTCCTAGTCTAAATTTCTATTTCCTCACTCATATTTAGGAAGTTTTATGCTATTATTCCTTCAAATAAATTTTCTTCTCCCCTTTCTCTCTTCTTCTTCTTCTGGGATCCCCATAATGCATACATTATTATGCTTGATGATGTCACTGACTGCCCTAAGTGTATTCTCTTTTGCATATTTTTTTCTCTTACTTGATCAGCTTGATTAATTTTCATTAGTCTATTCCTCCAGGTCATTGATTCATTCTCCTGTATATTTTAGCCTGCTATTTTTTCCATGTAGTCTATTTGTAATTTCATTTATTATGTTCTTCTTCTCTGATTGGTTCTTTTTCATCTCTGTGGTAAGGGTGTCACTGATGTCTTCAACCCTTTTCACACATTCAGTGAGTATATGATAATTTGTAAAAATTCTCTGTCAGGCATATTACTTATCTCCATTTTGCTTAGGTCTCTTGCTATGATTTTGTCCTGTTTTTTTCATTTATGAGATATTCCTCCGTGTCCTCATTTTAATTAGCTTTCTGTGTTTGTTTCTTTGTGTTAGGAAAGTTACCTATGTCTCTTGGTCTTGAAAGATGTAGTCAGGCTATGCACTTTTAACAAGATAGTTGTGGTTCTTTTCCATATGAGACATGGTTCCTGTCAAGACCAGGGCTAATTATTGGTGCTCCATAACACAGGTTTGGGCAGGAATGTAGTGCCCATAAGTTGTGTATGCAGGTCCTCTTCCACAGGGTATACACCTCCACTGCAGAGGCCCAGGTTGGCCAGGGCACTCCAGAAAGAACATGCTAGCAGGGTGTGTAGCTTTAACAAGGTGCAAACACCCTTCCTGGAAGGTGACCAGCTGCTGCTGCTAGGACCAAGGCCCAGCAAAGCATGCAATTGGAAGATACATTGTTGGCAAGTTTTGTGCCAATCTTCTGGTGGAGAGTACCTTTAGAGCTGGGACTGAGGCCAAACTGGGGGGGGAGCAGGGAGTGATGTAAGCAGGGTAGTTACTTAGTCAGATGTATCTACATTGAAAGAATTAAGTGATCAACAAATGTACACAAAACATTTAATAGATGGGTTCTGTTCAAAGAACTAGCTAAGAATATTGGTGAACAGAAAAAATAGGCAATTTTGCCACTTTGACACAGCTAATAGGCATTACACCAGAATTTGAACTCAGTTATGCAATTGCCCTATAGCACACTTCTGGTCCATGAGATATCTTTAGGGAAGTGAGCCTGCCTTTTTTCCCAATGAAAAAGTGTTCATCCATTAGAAACTTGTAGCTGAAATGGCAGGAAAAGTCAGTGGGACCCAATTGTGGAGTATCAGGATTTTCAGGGTAAAGGGTTGATATTTTACTTTATAGGCCTTAGAATAATGTGATCAAAATATTGTTTTTTGAGTGGTAAGTCTATTGGTCATTTGCAGGATGGATTATAAGGGGAGAAAACAAAACCCATGTTTGCTCAGAAAATTAAAATTTGTAAGTATGCTGTAGTTTAAGTAAATAATTGGAAAGGAAAATTTTCTTAAGATCATATATTTCACAATCAAAAGAATGTGCTACTTTGGATTATTTTCTATGTTATATTTTCCTTCTCTTTTATGAATAATTAAGAGTTGGCTCTGTTATTATTATAACATATAACAAATATTTTCCCTGTAGGATAGTATATGGAATAGTATTTTTATATGACACATCATTCACAGCTTTAAGTCAAACTTAAACATGAGTCCTCTCATCATGTTTGATATTTCTAAAGTGATTAATGAACTTTTGTAATACCAATAAATTATCAATGTAAACAACAAAGATAAAGATAATTGTGTTAGGAAGAATTTCATGATTAGCAATGTCAACTTCTAAAAATATTATATTAAAAAATAATAAAATAAAAATATTATATTTACCTTTCCTATTTAAGAATACAAATTTTTCAAATTTGTTTTAAGTAAAACACTGAAAACTGTTTGTTGTATTTACAGTCCATGTTTTTCTAATTGTCTCTTCCCATGTAGAAGCAAATTTCAGTAATATCTAGAGTTTGCTTGCAATTATTTGAAAATAATTGATCTTGCAGAAGGTTCAGAATGGTAAGACAGAATTAAATAATAAATCAATACATCTTAAAATAAGATTATTTGTAGTATTTTCTAAGTAATTTTTAGAAAAATTTGAGGATATCTATATTACTAACTCATTTGAGACAAGATGGAGTATTATAATATTAGTTTATGCTTTTTTAAAATTCTAGGAACATACATCTATAATCATGTAAGAATATAGTCATATAATCATATAGGGATTGAGGACATAGACATACTCATGTTCTTGGCAGTATCAGAGTAGATTGGGATAGTCATTTCATTATATGGGTCACATTTATTGGCACCCGTGGCTCAGTAAGTTAAGCATCTGCCTTCAGCTCAGGTCATGATCCCGGAGTCCTAGGATCCAGCCCCACATCAGGCTCTCTGCTCAGTGAAGGGCCTGCTTCTCCTTTTCCTCTACCTGCCACTCTGGCTACTTGTGCTCTCTCTGTGTGTCAAATAAATAAATAACATTTTTAAGGTGACATTTATTTTTTTTAATGGCAAGATGCTATCATTGATTTTGACACACAGAATGATACCAGAAGCTCTGTGTGATTCTTCAGATTAGTAGTAGAAACCTTCAGGTAAAATGATCCTTTAGTCTGCTTTCATTTTATATAGGGAATGCTCAGTGAAATCACTTGCAATTTTAAACACATGTACGCATACAAACATACACTCATCAGTCACTATATTTTAGGAATTCACTTATTTTTTCACTCAAGCACTAATATGCACATACATTCATGTGGGTAGCTACATTTTCACAGCATAATTATGGAGTATCATTCCTGACTCTAAATATACTGTGGAGCCCTAAAACAAGAACCTTAATTCAAGGTGTCTAAGAATTCTCAAATGTTAGTCCCTCAGCTTCAGAACATCTTGTGAAGAAACATGAACTTTTGTGTGCTTTTGAATTGAGATACTTGTAAGCAATTGACTTGAATTACCTATGGCTTTCCCAAATCAGATTAGCCTATTTTTCCCAGTCAATTGCAAACATAAAACAAAATCCTTCCTTTTCTCCTTGTCCAACTCTCACTTTCAAATGGTAAATAAATATAAATAGTACATTTATAAATCCATTAATTCTTTTACTTGGAGATGTCTAGAGAGTGTATCTCACCTGACACTTTCTATCACTAGACCAGGTGACAAGGTCAAACTATCAAATGTAGCCAAATACCTTAGTTTTCAGAGGAAAATAACACATTTTGATGCAGAATTTAACTATATAGAAATAATTGATTCTGTATTTTTTTAGTTCTGGGATATTCTGGGGCCCTAATAATAAGAGCAACTAAAATACAAAACATTCCTTGAAGGCTATGTACTTATTTTCTGTTGAAGTGCTAGTGCCTGATGCAGAGTCATATTCCCCACTTGTACTCAACAAATACTATTTAAATATAGATGATAGCCCAGGTGGCTCAGCGGTTTAGTGCTGCTGTCGGTGCGGGGCATGGTCCTGGAGACCAGGGATCGAGTCCCCGGTCGGGCTCCTTGCATGGAGCCTGCTTCTCCCTCTGCCTGTGTCTCTGCTTCTGTGTGTGTGTGTGTGTGTGTGTGTGTGTGTCATGAATAAATAAATAAAATCTTAAAAGAATTAAATGTAGAGAACTTTGTATAGTGTTCAGTGCATAATTCCTTGGAAAAGGCTATTGTCCACAAGCATTGAAATCTTAATGTATAGCATTGGTGCATGCTTACATTCCATATATTGACTATTTTATTTTTGTGTTTATATTGACATTTACTAGCTAACACTTGAAAAACAGTATAAAAATTGTCATGGTCTTTTTACATGAACGTTATGGAAATGTTATATGGCTTCCTTAACTGAGGCTCATAGTGACATATTATCTAGGACTTGAGTTCAGTTTTTTTTTTTTAGTTCAGTTTTGTTTACAAGTCAACTTGATGCTGAGTCCACTAATGTTTTACTTACATTGCTTTTGTTAGCTGAATTGATTTGATTATTAAATTGATTTTGGATGCCTTTCATTTGTTATTGACCTAAAGTGAGAATGAAAATATTTCATGTTTAACTGTATTACCTTTTATTGCTAAACAAAATATACAAAAAATTAAAGGTAAACAATGAAAAGCCTTTCTTCATTACAATTCATTAAAATATAAATTCAAACAAATTTCTGAAGAAACTCTAAGGTTTATGTGGACAAGAAGGATACTAAAGTTAGTACCATTGTGTTTGCTTTGCAAGAATAATTTGAAGTTAATATTGATGCTACGGTATGAAACTATTTAAGTGGGAAGATAATGTTAACTCAGCAGTATCATTGCTGTCATCTTTGTTTAAAGTCATAAAACCAGACTGCTATTTGATTGACAACCTTGTCAAAGAGTGAATGAAGACTGACACTATAATATTGAAAATGCAGCATTTATAAAACTTGTAAGCCAAGTTTTTTTCATGACATTGCTTCTTTTGTGGAAGACTGCATTTTACACTTAAAAAAATGTGTATGCTGCTAGATACAGTTAAACCTGTATTTTTGTATCTTCTCTTCCTGGATCCCTTTCACCTAAACAACCATGAATGCTGATGAATGAATTAGTGGAACAACTATTTATCTTATTTAGTTGTCTTGATAACAAGACTGGCTAGTAATCAGTCTCAGTTACCTTCCTGGGTTTACAAACCTAGTTTTTATTTTGTGGAGCTTAATTTCAATCTTATAGAAGTATTCATGCCATACAAGCAAACTGTAAATATAAATTTTTATAAAATGAGGCATGAGTGCTTTGTTTTACTCTTCATCAGGGAATAGTGGTGATATAATACTACATTTGGAAAGGGTAGGAGATATAGAGGAAGAAAGGCATTGTCAGAATTCAAGTTCCCTTTTTAATTACCAGAAATATACCAGGTTATATTTCTACTCCTATTGTATAGAACTAGTGTTCTGATATGGCTTCACCAAACACAAAATGTGAGATAGAATCCTGGGCTGAATTACTTCAAGGGAGTCACATCACTGTCAGTAAAAGACATTTATGGAATTCCTAAGGACAGATTTTCTTCCCTGCTATATGGGACAGTCATATTTCTAGTGTTGTATTAAGGAAATCATCATATAACCCCCATGCACACTGAATATTTGATCAAGTGATTCTGTGGAAACATAAGACCTACACAAGGCTATCTTCTGTCAAGGATCTTAAAATATGAGAAAATTAAAATTTCTTTCACAAATGCAATCTTAAAATATTTCTCATTATAGTAATGATTCTTTCTATTCCAAAGGACCAATATATAGGGGTAACCAGCTCAGCTCATTTTTATTTTTTAAAACCTCAGGAACCAATTTAATGTTCTGAAAAGGGTTCTAGTTTTTATTCTAATTCAGTAGGGCCTGAGAGAGTTTAACATAATGTTTCAGAATCTTAGCTTGAAGTATGAATACCTGGGATATTAGAACATGTAGGTAATTAGCTTAATTTTCATCGCTTGCATTTCTTTATGGGATTTTCAGAGTAAAATTTAGGTATTGGTTTTAGTGCAGCAAAATTGCATTGTTCCTGAAGGACAAACTCTCTTAGAATGAAATCCTGAAAATTAATTTGTTTTGTATATAATACATATGCTTTAGGCTTGTTTTAAATCACAGATATGACTTTAAATCTGTGTATTTTATTGCAAACAATTGTTCATTTTCTTTCAAAGTATTTTTATTATCATTATTTGATCATTTTTGCACTTTTATGATTGACATTTACAACTTGAACTAAACTTGTAAATGTCAACATAGCATAAATGAGAACAATTCCAAGACCATGGTATTTTTTCAATATTTATGTCCTTTGTCTGTTTACTATTTCCACACATTCCCAGAGTCACCTATCAGTGTCATTGGGAAGAGGCAATAAAACTCATTAGACTTATATCTCACTGTCAGCACCTTTACCATCACAATACCACCACCGCATATAAGAAAGAGCCTTTTAGCATCAGCTTTTGTTATTTTTATTCCTTTTCTGATCATGTCCATTTATTTTTTTGTGATTTATTCCTATCTTTCATCATTGTAAAAAATGTTTAAGTTAGGCATTTATAAACTAGTTAAGTTCTAATTGGAAAATAAATATTCCTATGGTATTTCAATTAATAAATTAATCTTAGAAAAGCTATTAAATTTTCCCTGAGAATTGTATTTGCAAATGAAAATTATTCCTTTATAAATAACAGTTAAATACCTCCATGGTGCTTTTTGAGCTTAGGATAGTTCCTTAAAAAGATATGTTACTGCCATCCTTCTAAAACATGAGCCTTCATTTACTGTTTCCTTTCATCTGTTTAAATAATGACTCTTCTTTCCTGTCTTCAATAATCTATTCTGTTCATTAACATTTCTGTAAAATTAAGTTTGAAAGGTGCTTTGAATGTTCAGATAGACTGCAGTGCACATTTGGCTACTAAAATCAACCTACTTAAGGCTGAACTAATGTTTAACACTCACAGCTATTTGAAGTAGTTCACTACTAAGTTTAATGGTGCTGCTAAGGGCATTGTTCATATTACATGCCATTATATTTTTGGGGAGTTGTTATTCCAGTAATAGAGACTATCAATGGCATTTCTGAACAGTGGTTTGAATCCCTTACATAGTGCTTTCCCACTAACAAGCTACAAATTGTAATTTCAATGGAAATAGTAAGTGGAAGTCATTACCTGATATCTATTCCAAGGAAATTCATTGAGAAAATTAATTATATCAATGATAATATTATTTATAACTGTGTGTATGTGCTTGCTTACATGCCCACAAATAAGATCCATTTATATATGCATGATGATTATAAACTCATGAGACAGGTTTTTTTTGTATATGAAATTTAGAGAAATCAACATTATTATATTATTACCTTATGCAAAACAGAATGGAATAAAACAGATAATTATTGTGAATCTACAATGTCTGCACAGGAGTGTTCTAGGTGCTCTTTGAATGTAAAGGAGTGATTATGAGAGAAGAGGCCTAAGGACTGAGCCTTTAGGCACCCAAAATATGTCTTGGAGATAAGAAGAACTTGTGGATGAAACTCAGAAGGAATGGTAAATAAATGGGAAGAAAACTCATAGAAGGGTATCTCAGAATCAAAATGATGTACATACATTAATGGCATGATTAGCTGCTAAGTCAAGTAAGATTGGGGCTAATAATTGACCACTGGATATAGCAATGTAAATAACTGGCCACTTTTATAAGAGTAGTATCTGTGTACAAGTGGGAACAAAAGCTTAATTGAAGTAAGTTTTCAAGAGAATTGGCTAACACAAACATAGACAACTCTTGACATGATTTTTTCTCTAAAAGGTAAGAAGAGAAATGGTGTCAATAAGAAGCAAATCTTTATAGGAATGCATAGGAGAAGTCATGGATAGAAGTTCGAACTCCCCTCCTTCTTTCCATAACCAAAATAGACCACTAACTACTCCTTAATACCAGACTACCACATACTCTTAGGTCATGGGTTTTGAGGAAGGGTAGGAAAGAGGAGGCAGAAAGGAAGAGAGGCAGATAATCACTTGGAAGTGGGGTGACAGATTTGAAATAAGAAAAATATGCATCTTGGCTCTTTCCCATCCCTTCAAATTGGAGCAGAGATCAATACCAGAAGTTTCTGGAATAGTAAGTAGGAGAGTGGAAATGCACATGCACATATGGACCTAAAGAGCAAGCTGCTGCCCATTAGATTTTGAGTGCTTGGTAATGATTATATCACAGGTGATACATCAGCAACCTGCAGGGACCCAGGAACGAGCCAGGAACAATTAGTGTTGGTGTCGTGGTTATCATTGTGATAAGGAGGCAGCCAAACTAATTACTCTAAGTGATGGATGAGGATGTGGATGGAAACAGCATGTCCAAATTATTGTGATGAAAATTCTTACTGATTATGTGATAAAAACATGGCATCTCAAATATTCACAGTAGTCTTGGTTAAGTGTTTATAAATTACTTATAAATACTTGTAACATTTTTGATTAGTATTTTATGTGCCAATTATGACAGAACATTGTGGCTATTGGATTTGGAAACCTTTTTTATTTAATGAAAAGGAACTGTGAATAAATTTTAGACTAACATAGTAAACAATATTTTCCTGCTTTCATCATAATTGCCTTTAAATTAGTTGTTTATTTATTTGAGAGAGAGCAGAGAGAGTGAGAGAAAACATGAATGGGGGGAAGGGGCAGAAAGAGGGAGAAGCAGGCTCCCAGCTAAGCAGGGGGCCCGAGGTTGGGTTCAATCCCAGGACCCCAGGATCACAACCTGAGCCAAAGGCAGACTCTCAACCACTGAACCACCCAGGTGCCCTGTTTTTTCCCCCTCTTGATAAAACATCTACTTAAAGTTGAATGATATTCTAAGAATATGTAGGAGCTACTCATTTTTTAATATAGGCTTGCTTTACTCCAAAGGTACATCTAATTACACATTTCTTCTTTCTGATTTGTTTTTTCTCTGACTTGTTCTTTCTGATTTTGTCCTTGTGGGGCTAGCTTACCAACTTACATAAATTTATTTTTTATTGGTGTTCAATTTGTCAACATACAGAATAACACCCAGGGCTCATCTTATCAAGTGCCCCCCTCAGTGCCCATCACCCAGTCACCCCCCCCCCGCCCACCTCCCTTTCTACCATCCCTAGTTCGTTTCCCAGAGTTAGGAGTCTCTCATGTTCTGTCTCCCTTTCTGAAATTTCCCACTCATTTTTTCTCCTTTCCCCTTTATTCCCTTTCACTATTTTTTATATTCCCCAAATGAATGAGACCATATAATGTTTGTCCTTCTCCGATTGACTTATTTCACTCAGCATAATACCCTCCAGTTCCATCCACGTCGAAGCAAATGGTGGGTATTTGTCGTTTCTAATGGCCGAGTAATATTCCATTGTATACATAAACCACATCTTCTTTATCCATTCATCTTTCGGTGGACACCAAGGCTCCTTCCACAGTTTGCCTATTGTGGACATTGCTGGTATGTGAGAATTTCTTTTTTTTTTTTTCACAAAAGAAGAAAAAGCTGTTATTGTTATTGCAAATGTATAAATTTTAGAGTTTTCTCTGTGGTTTGAGTAATAGAAAAGAACAGTGGCCCCCATAGGGTAATTTTATCTTCCTCATGAAAGGAGACCCTTATCTCTAATGGATATTTTTGCAAGGCTTTCCATTTTCAAGTACTTCATAGTAGGTTAGTTCTTAAAAGGGTGGTTGACAATTTTTATTTTGTCTTATTTCCACGGTTAACACAGGCATATTTCCCCTAACTTTTGGGTAGTAACAACCTTTTGAAAACTATAAAAGCTCAAGAGATTATATCTTAGTATTAATAATTTTTTTTCTTTTTTGAACTTTTTTATTTAAATTCAATTAATTAACATATAATGTATTATTGGTTTCAGAGGTAGAGAGGTCAGTGATTCATCAGTCTTATGTAATACCCAGTGCTCATAATAATTTTTTAATTGTAAAAACAATGGAGCTAATTTCAAATGCTATGTACAATATGGAAAACATTCCTGTTTTTAAATTGTCTTTAATTACAATTTAAAAATATTATGTTTATTAAAAAAGTATAAAAATAGTCTATTATCTTAAGCCCCAAGTAAAATCGTAGAGCTCTATCTATCCTGGTTCTTCTAAATGAAATTGAACAGGTTTGAGATACACTGAATGGAGATAAGAGACAAAAGACAGTTAAATTTTATATGTTCATGTGTAAATACCTTGTTTGTATACAGAGATACTGTAGCAAAGAATTAATATTGTCTTCTGCATATAAGATAAGGGCCAAAATGACTTATAAACCTATCTTTTTCTTAAGGTATTAGAAATGTCACCTATTTCACAAATGATGCATAACTTGACAAAAATAGAGGGGTGAAATCAACTGAAGGAAAATAAATAAATAATAATAATTGAATTAATTAATTTCCCAGTTGTAATTCAATTTAGAATAATAATATTAAGTGCTACAGAAATTTATTTGTATAGAAAGAAATATTTCACACATGTACCTTATTTGTGATTCTATCACATACACATATACACACACAATTTGGTCACTAAAATTAAAGTGGACAAATCAATTCAATCTGAAAACATGTCAACTCTGTAAGATAATTGATTGGTTTCTTTTTCCTCTCAATTTACTAAATATTTTATACCAAATTGGTTCAGTGAAAAGAATCAAATTGGTTGTTATGCATAGAAACAGCCTATGTTGCATACTACTATAGTCTCTTTTTTTTTTTATAAATTAATTTTTATTGGTGTTCAATTTACCAACATACAGAATAACACCCAGTGCTCATCCCGTCAAGTGTCCCCCTCCGTGCCCGTCACCCATTCACCCCCACCCCCCGCCCTCCTCCCCTTCCACCACCCCTAGTTCATTTCCCAGAGTTAGAAGTCTTTATGTTCTGTGTCCCTTTCTGATATCTCCCACACATTTCTTCTCCCTTCCCTTATATTCCCCTTCACTATTATTCATATTCCCCAAATGAGTGAGAACATACACTGTTTGTCCTTCTCCGATTGACTTACTTCACTCAGCATAATACCCTCCAGTTCCATCCACGTTGAAGCAAATGGTGGGTATTTGTTGTTTCTAATGGCTGAGTAATATTCCATTGTATACATAAACCACATCTTCTTTATCCATTCATCTTTCGATGGGCACCGAGGCTCCTTCCACAGTTTGGCTATTGTGGACATGGCTGCTAGAAACATCGGGGTGCAGGTGCCCCGGCGTTTCATTGCATCTGAATCTTCGGGGTAAATCCCTAACAGTGCAATTGCTGGGTCATAGGGCAGGTCTATTTTTAATTCTTTGAGGAACCTCCACACAGTTTTCCAGAGTGGCTGCACCAGTTCACATTCCCACCAACAGTGTAAGAGGGTTCCCTTTTCTCCGCATCCTCTCCAACATTTGTTGTTTCCTGCCTTATTAATTTTCCCCATTCTCACTGGTGTGAGGTGGTATCTCATTGTGGTTTTGATTTGTATTTCCCTGATGGCAAGTGATGCAGAGCATTTTCTCATGTGCTTGTTGGCCATGTCTATGTCTTCCTCTGTGAGATTTCTCTTCATGTCTTTTGCCCATTTCATGATTGGATTGTTTGTTTCTTTGGTGTTGAGTTTAATAAGTTCTTTATAGATTTTGGAAACTAGCCCTTTATCTGATATGTTATTTGCAAATATCTTCTCCCATTCTGTAGGTTGTCTTCGAGTTTTGTTGACTGTATCCTTTGCTGTGCAAAAGCTTCTTATCTTGATGAAGTCCCAATAGTTCATTTTTGCTTTTGTTTCTTTTGTTTTCGTGGATGTATCTTGCAAGAAGTTACTGTGGCCAAGTTCAAAAAGGGTGTTGCCTGTGTTCTCCTCTAGGATTTTGATGGAGTCTTGTCTCACATTTAAATCTTTCATCCATTTTGAGTTTATCTTTGTGTATGGTGCCAGAGAGTGGTCTAGTTTCATTCTTCTGCATGTGGATGACCAATTTTCCCAGCACCATTTATTGAAGAGACTGTCTTTCTTCCAGTGGATCGTCTTTCCTCCTTTGTCGAATATTAGTTGACCATAAAGTTCAGGGTCCATTTCTGGATTCTCTATTCTGTTCCATTGGTCTATGTGTCTGTTTTTGTGCCAGTACCACACTGTCTTGATGACCACAGCTTTGTAGTACAACCTGAAATCTGGCATTGTGATGCCCCCAGCTATGGTTTTCTTTTTTAAAATTCCCCTGGCTATTCGGGGTCTTTTCTGATTCCATACAAATCTTAAAATAATTTGTTCTAAGTCTCTGAAAAAAGTCCATGGTATTTTGATAGGGATTGCATTAAATGTGTAAATTGCCCTGGGTAGCATTGACATTTTCACAATATTAATTCTGCCAATCCATGAGCATGGAATATTTTTCCATCTCTTTGTGTCTTCCTCAATTTCTTTCAGAAGTGTTCTATAGTTTTTAGGGTATAGATCCTTTACCTCTTTGGTTAGGTTAATTCCTAGGTATCTTATGCTTTTGGGTGCAATTGTAAATGGGATTGACTCCTTAATTTCTCTTTCTTCAGTCTCATTGTTAGTGTATAGGAATGCCATTGATTTCTGGGCATTGATTTTGTATCCTGCCACGCTACCAAATTGCTGTATGAGTTCTAGCAATCTTGGGGTGGAGGCTTTTGGGTTTTCTATGTAGAGTATCATGTCATCGGCGAAGAGGGAGAGTTTGACTTCTTCTTTGCCGATTTGAATGCCTTTAATGTCTTTTTGTTGTCTGATTGCTGAGGCTAGGACTTCCAATACTATGTTGAATAGCAGTGGTGAGAGTGGACATCCCTGTCTGGTTCCTGATCTTAGGGGAAAGGCTCCCAGTGCTTCCCCACTGAGAATGATATTTGCTGTGGGCTTTTCGTAGATGGCTTTTAAGATATCGAGGAAAGTTCCCTCTATCCCTACACTCTGAAGAGTTTTGATCAGGAATGGATGCTGTATTTTGTCAAATGCTTTCTCTGCATCTAATGAGAGGATCATATGGTTCTTGGTTTTTCTCTTGCTGATATGATGAATCACATTGATTGTTTTACGAGTGTTGAACCAGCCTTGCATCCCGGGGATAAATCCTACTTGGTCATGGTGAATAATTTTCTTAATGTGTTGTTGGATCCTATTGGCTAGTATCTTGTTGAGAATTTTTGCATCCATGTTCATCAGGGATATTGGTCTGTAATTCTCCTTTTTGGTGGGGTCTTTGTCTGGTTTTGGAATTAAGGTGATGCTGGCCTCATAGAATGAGTTTGGAAGTACTCCATCTCTTTCTATCTTTCCAAAGAGCTTTAGTAGAATAGGTATGATTTCTTCTTTAAACGTTTGATAGAATTCCCCTGGGAAGCCATCTGGCCCTGGACTCTTGTGTCTTGGGAGGTTTTTGATGACTGCTTCAATTTCCTCCCTGGTTATTGGCCTGTTCAGGTTTTCTATTTCTTCCTGCTCCAGTTTTGGTAGTTTGTGGCTTTCCAGGAATGCGTCCATTTCTTCTAGATTGCCTAATTTATTGGCGTAGAGCTGTTCATAATATGTTTTTAAAATCGTTTGTATTTCCTTGGTGTTGGTAGTGATCTCTCCTTTCTCATTCATGATTTTATTAATTTGAGTCTTCTCTCTCTTCTTTTTAATAAGGTTGGCTAATGGTTTATCTATCTTATTAATTCTTTCAAAGAACCAACTCCTGGTTCTATTGATCTGTTCCACAGTTCTTCTGGTCTCAATTTCGTTGAGTTCTGCTCGAATTTTAATTAACTCTCTTCTTCTGCTGGGCGTCGGGTCGATTTGCTGCTTCTTCTCTAGCTCCTTTATGTGTAAGGTTAGCTTTTGTATTTGAGTTCTTTCCAGTTTTTGAATGGATGCTTGTATTGCGATGTATTTCCCCCTCAGGACTGCTTTTGCTGCATCCCAAAGATTTTGAACAGTTGTATCTTCATTCTCATTAGTTTCCATGAATCTTTTTAATTCTTCCTTAATTTCCTGGTTGACCCTTTTATCTTTTAGCAGGATGGTCCTTAACCTCCACGTGTTTGAGGTCCTTCCAAACTTCTTCTTGTGATTGAGTTCTAATTTCAAGGCGTTATGGTCTGAGAATATGCAGGGGACGATCCCAATCTTTTGGTATCGGTTCAGACCCGATTTGTGACCCAGTATGTGGTCTATTCTGGAAAAAGTTCCATGTGCACTTGAGAAGAATGTGTATTCAGTTGAGTTTGGATGTAAAGTTCTGTAGATATCTGTGAAATCTATCTGGTCCAGTGTATCATTTAAAGCTCTCGTTTCTTTGGAGATGTTGTGTTTAGAAGACCTATCAAGGGTAGAGAGAGCTAGATTGAAGTCACCAAGTATAAGTGTATTATTATCTAAGTATTTCTTCACTTTGGTTAATAATTCGTTTAAGTATTTGGCAGCTCCCACATTCGGGGCATATATATTGAGGATTGTTAAGTCCTCTTGTTGGATAGATCCTTTAAGTATGATATAGTGTCCCTCTTCGTCTCTCACTACTGTCTTCGGAGTGAATTTTAGTTTATCTGATATAAGGATGGCTACCCCTGCTTTCTTTTGAGAACCATTTGAATGGTAAATGGTTCTCCAACCTTTTATTTTCAGGTTGTAGGTGTCCTTCTGTCTAAAATGAGTCTCTTGTAGACAGCAAATAGATGGGTCCTGCTTTTTTATCCAGTCTGAAACCCTGCGCCTTTTGATGGGGTCATTAAGCCCGTTCACGTTCAGAGTTACTATTGACAGATATGAGTTTAGTGTCATCATGATATCTATTTAGTCCTTGTTTTTGTGGATTGTTCCACTGAACTTCTTCTTAAAGGGGAATTTTAAGAGTCCCCCTTAAAATTTCTTGCAGAGCTGGTTTGGAGGTCACATATTCTTTCAGTTCCTGCCTGTCTTGGAAGCTCTTTATCTCTCCTTCCATTTTGAATGAGAGCCTTGCTGGATAAAGTATTCTTGGTTGCATGTTGTTCTCATTTAGGACCCTGAATATATCCTGCCAGCCCTTTCTGGCCTGCCAAGTCTCTGTGGAGAGGTCTGCTGTCACCCTAATATTCCTCCCCATGAAAGTCAGGGACTTCTTGTCTCTTGCTGCTTTAAGGATCTTCTCTTTATCTTTGGAATTTGCAAGCTTCACTATTAGATGTCGAGGTGTTGAACAGTTTTTATTGATTTTAGGGGGGGATCTCTCTATTTCCTGGATCTGAATGCCTGTTTCCCTTCCCAGATTGGGAAAGTTTTCAGCTAGGATTTGTTCAAATACATATTCTGGCCCTCTGTCCCTTTCGTCGCCCTCGGGAACCCCAATTAAACGTAGGTTTTTCTTCCTTAGGCTGTCATTTATTTCCCTTAATCTGTCTTCATGGTCTTTTAATTGTCTGTCTCTTTTTTCCTCAGTTTCCCTCTTTGCCATTAACTTGTCTTCTATGTCACTCACTCGTTCTTCCACCTCGTTAACCCTCGTCGTTAGGACTTCTAGTTTGGATTGCATCTCATTCAATTGATTTTTAATTTCTGCCTGATTGGATCTAAATTCTGCAGTCATGAAGTCTCGTGAGTCCTTAATGCTTTTTTCTAGAGCCACCAGTAGCTGTATAATAGTGCTTCTGACTTGGCTTTCTGACATTGAATTGTAATCCAGATTTTGTAACTCTGTGTGAGAGAAGGCTGTTTCTGATTCTTTCTTTTGAGGTGAGGTTTTCCTTCTAGTCATTTTGCTCAGTGCAGAGTGGCCAAAAATAAGTTGTATTGCTACACGGGGGAGTATCACTGGTCCGTCTAGTTGGTCTCTGGGGGAGGGGCCTGCTGTGCTGATTTTCAGGTGTTAGCACTTGGGGGAGCTGCTCTGCCCCTGCCTGCTGCAGGGCTCAACGGGGGTTGTTTACCCCGTGAGGTCTCAGGAGGAACAGCCGCAGTTGCTATGGCAACTCTGGAAGCCTGGATTCAGCCTCCGCAGGAACTATGGGGCTCTCCGTGTGCAGGTCCTGGAGGCTCCGGGGCGGGGCCGCTGATCTGCTCAGCTCGGGGCAGGAGCGTCCTCGCTGTCCTGGGCCCTCTCGGCCTCTGCCTGTCCCGGGGGGAGGCCGGATCCTGGGCCGTGTACCGGCGCCCTGTGCTCCGGGGCCTGCGCTGTTGGTTTCACGCTCCCGCCCTGCAGCTCCCTCCCTGGAGCAGCTCCCGAGCCCCTCCGAGCTGCTCCGGTGAGCACTGCAGCCCTTAGGGAGCTCGGCGCACTCTCCTGCGCTCGCAGGTGTCTGTTAGTGTTCCAGGGAGCCCGAGGGCATCCCCCCCCTTACTGGGGTCCTGCTCCAACTCCCTGCGAGCCCCTTTCCGCCCGGGGAGGTTGGTGCAGCTCCTGCTTCTCCGGGACGGGGCTCTCCTGTCCTGGGGACACTCGCCCCGGCCTCAGCCCGGCTCCTCGCGGGGCCCCTCCCCCTCAGAGGCTTTTTGTTTCTTTATTTCTTTTTCCCCGTCTTCCTACCTTGATAGAAGCGCGAACTCTTCTCACTGTAGCATTCCAGCTGGTCTCTCTTTACATCTCAGGCCGAATTCGTAGATTTTCAGGATGATTTGAAGGTTATCTAGGTAATTTGGTGGGGACAGGCGATTTGGGGACCCTGCTCTTCCGCCATCTTGCCCCTCCTCCTACCTCAAGATTTAAGATTACCATTTGGCACATCCAAAGTCAGTACATGTGCCATAGATCCAGGATAGTTACTATTTAGATACTGAGAAATCAGCATTGGACAAATTTTAGAAAAACAAAGTTCCCATTTTCCTAAAGAATACATTGTAGTGAGATAAAATAGATAACAAAAATAGTAAATAAGTAAGTTATATTGTATATTTTTGGTGATACATTTTCCAGGAAAAAAGAAAACATGTTAAAGGAGTGAAAATAGGAGTGCAAGTTGCAATATTAAATAGGGTGTTCTGTATAGATTTCAATAATAAGGTGGCATTTGAGCAAAGAACTGGAGTTAAGTACCCAAAATTAAATGCATAAGATCTATAAAACATACCTTGTAAAGTATTATGTTCTAAATCACAAAGTATCTTATTAAGCTTATGAAACTCTCTAGTAGAAGCTCAGTGCAGAAAGATGCCAGTATCACATGCTCCTACCCCCTCAGTTCTGACAGTCAAAAATGTCTCCAGCCATTGCCAAATGTCCTTTGGACTACAAAATTACCCCCAGTTGAGACACTGACCTTGACTTAAGAAGTCTCTTCAGACCTTTGATAACTGAAAAAGTAACATCGGCATAATTTAGGGTAAAGCCAGGCTTATACAATTACTACCTAAGAAAAGTATCTTGCCACATGTTTTATGAGGTGTTGATGGATGCTTAGGTATTCAAATATTTTATTTTAGGCTTGTCTCCCACTCCTGGGAATTTTCAATCACCGTTTAATTTTTCTAAGATTTTATTTATTTACTTGACAGAGAGAGCACAAGCAGGGGAGCAGCAGGCAGAGGGAGAGAGAGAGAAGCAAGCTCCCCACAGATCAAGGAGCTCATGTAGGGGTCAATCCCAGGACCCTGGGATCATGACCTGAGCAGAAGGCAGGCACCTAACCATCTGAACCATCCAGGCACCTCACCATTTAGTTTATTTAACAAACAATTATTTTGCATTTCCTTTGGGTCAGGTATTGTTGTGAAAACTTTACAAATAGTAGCTCATTAATCTTTATAACAACCTTATGAGATAGGTATTATTATCTGAACTTTACAGATGAGGAAATTGAGGCACAGAAAAATTAAGTAACTTTCTCAGGGGCTAGTAAATCACAGAACAGAGTTTCAAACCTACACAGTCAGAGTTTGGCATCTTTTGCTGTTCATCATTATGCTCTCAGCTGCATAAATTAATATGTAACATATGCTTATATTTAGCACTAGCTTTTTAAAGGACCTGAGTTGTTTGCTTTAATATACTTTGCAAACAAAAAAGAGAACAACATGTCCAGTGATATTTGAATCAGATAAACAACATATTATTATCATCTTAAAGATTTGTTTATTTGAGAGAGAGAGAGCATATGCACGCATGGGGTGTAGGGGCAGATGGAGAGGAAGAAAGAGAATCTGAAGCAGACTCCCCACTGAATGAGAAACCTGAAAGGAGGCTGGATCTCATGACCCTGATTTGATTTTTTAAAAAAGATTTTATTTATTTGAGAGAGAGAGGGCATGAGAGAGCACAAACAGGGGGAGGGAGAGGGATGACACAGACTCTCCATTGAACAGGGAGCCCTATGTGATGCTCAATCCCAGGACCCTGAGATCATGACCTAAGCTGAAATTGACTGAGCCACCAGGTGCCCCAAGAACAAATTATTCTTTTAGTATAAATGATGACCCATGGAGTATTTTCGGACAAACATTGAACAATCATTTGCTGTTTATCCGAAAGTCAAATTTCACTAAGCACCTTGTAATTTATCTGCTAACCCTTGCTTTCATTAAAACTGTTTATTATTGTTTAACCCAGTTTGTTCACTATTAGTTTGAATAAGAAACATTGTTGGCATACCTAATATCTTAGGGAAATCCATGGGACTTTAAGGATATTGGGAACACTTTTCAGCTATAATGAATGGATTAGTTTAAGTGCTTACTCCAGACTGAAGTATTCTTCCCTTTTAGAGGCACTTAACAGCCTAAGTCACATGATTTCACACTTAATTGTCTGGTTCTATAACTCATTGACTTTTATTCAAGGTGTATCAGCTCCTGAACAGCAAGCACTGGGTATCATACTTCTTCCAATCCTTCACTGGATATAATATTTGTTATCAGCATAATATTTTATCTGAAAGTTGACTTCTTTCTAATTCATAATTTATAAAGGGACCTATTATGTCAAATTGATCATATAAAGATCCAGAATAAAACAGAGCCATTCTAGTTTTAGAAGTATCATATCATACTTTCTCAGGCTGGTGACCCTTCATCTGCTCACTACTAGTTTTTGGTTTTCATTTGTCAGCATAATTTCTTTTTCATTTCCCTAAAGAAATGTAACAATTTAGGGTTCAAGTTTTTCTTTTCCACATTCAGGAAGGGCAACATTTGAATCATTCATTGTTCAACTCAGACGATGAACACTTTCTTATATTCATGCAAGTCACATCATTACACAGCAGTTGGCCATTTTGTTGTTATTGTTCCTCTGTCTGGAAGAGGGAAGCAGGTGTCTTGCTTCTGCCAAATGTAATACTGATGGCACCAACAAAAGAAAGTCTCTAGACAGCTCTATTTAGGGGAAAGCATGCAAATCAAATAGAGAAATATAATTTATTTGTTAAAGAATAAAAGTTGACGACCTGATGGCAGGTGGCTGCATTTTTCCACTGCTGAGTGAGTCAGTGGTGTTCATTTTCTAATCCTGTATTATAATCCTCAAAGCCCAGAGGAAAGAAGAAACACTGAACTCCATGAAAAAGTGGGAAAATAAGCACTACGTTCATATAGAAAGTCTAACAGTCTTGATTTTAATTCTTAGGGGAATTTCTTCATTCTGAGTAATTATCAAATGTTTATCTTTTTTCTACAAATAAAGTTCTTGTCAAGTTTAACATCTATTCATCTGGGCCCTAAGGAAGAAATTAAAATTAAGAGTTTGTTCAGCAAATAGATTTCCAAGTGCTATTACAAATTATAGCAAGTTTAGCAAACAGGCTCAATAAAAGCAGTCTCCACTTTGCTGCAATGAATGCAGAGGTTGCTGATGTCCTCAACTAGATAACAGTTGTCCTATCTTTATCTTTTAGTTTATACCGTTGCATCATATGTGTTGATAAAGGTTTTAATATACACATTTTGAAAACCAGCCTTTTAAATCAAAATGCTCAACCAAAACCCTTTCTCCTTGGCTTACAAAGAGTTCCTCTTATTTACCTGACAATCTATGGTTCTAGTACTTGTCTATATTTAATTTCATTAACAATTAGGATTTATCAAGTCTATGGGAAACATTTGTACATAATAGCGAATGTCTTTAAATTCTGAGCAAAATGTTGATGTCATTCAGATGTAAAGACCTATTACAAGATTGAAATAGATTTCTAATGCATTTGTTATACATTTTTGTAGCATGGAATTTAAATCAGAAAAAAAAGACAAATGGTTTGATACTTTTCACTCATTTACACCAAAACATAATACACTTTGACTAGCTTTAGGCTATTATGGACCTTAACATGCAATGTGACCTTGGTCTGAAAAAGTATGTTTGGTTATCACAGAAACTTAATCATAAGAAGTCATAAGTAGAATCCTTCTTCTTTACTGCCTTTTTCTAGGTCTAGGAAATTTATTGCTTGTGGGACAAGCAGGATATGAACAATGGGCCAAATAGAGTCCAGGGTTATCTCATCTGTGTGAAAACTGCTGCTGAAAATCGATGTGACCCCTGCTACACTGTCATCCCAATTCCCACCCTCTGTGTCCTATTTGTCTTTTGGTAGAAGCTTAGATCTGTGTGCTGTCTCTATGTGTCTCTCTTGGGCCAGATTATCAAAATGAATCATTGCCTGCATACCTCTTATATTTCTATTTATTTTCCTGGTGCTGACTAGGTCCAATGAAATATGATTCTTTTTGCATTTGATCCTCACTGCGGCAAGCAACACCTAATTCAACTGTGTCCATCTCTTTTAAAAAGAGTAATGCTATTTTGAAACTTCAATCTACTATACAGCAACATTACAAAGTATAGACCATGCGACCTGTTTTCATAGTCAATAATAATTTTCCTTTCAGCCAACTTAATAGCATTTATTTCATCTCCAAATAGGTGACTTCTAGGAATTTTAATAGTTTTAATTTTGTTTTATGCATGATGAATGTATTGCTTTTCTTTTTGCATATCTTGTTTGTAGAAAACTCCTCAGATTCTTATTAATGAGGTTACTTGTATATAGAGTGATACAGAACAAAGGGTCTATTAATTTTAAGAATTCTGCCCCAGATAGAAAATATTTATTCAGGGGAAAGATTATATTATCTTAGACTCAGCAGGATGTCAATGTTCTAACTTTGTAGCAGTTCGTTTTGTAAAAATAGATCTTCCAGACTAAATAAATTCATACTTTAAGATTTATAAACAACAGTGCAAAAGCATAAAACCTCCCCAGTTATTATCAATAAATCATTATGAAGTTATTTGATCCACTTATAATGTGCAGAAAACAAAATACTATCTAAATACAGACTTCAAACCATAGAAATAAGACATAATATTGCTTGGTTAGGTGTTGAGAAATGTACTTTAGAAGCATTAGAGATGCTGCCTAAGACATTTTAGAATTTAGTTTCTTAATGACATATTTCAAATGTTCAAACATTGTAGTTGAAGTAGATCACAGAATTTCTGATATTGTGCTCACTCCCTCTGGAATAGTTACCTCTTCCAAAACTACCACTGGGAAGGAAGGAAGGGAGGAAGGAAGGAAGGAAGGAAAGAAGGAAAGAGTTTAGGGTTAATTTCACAACAGTGGAGTTGTACAAGACACATGCATCATGCATTTATAATCAAAATATTATTTTTTATGTTTTATGAAAAAACAATTCCTGAGAATATGTTCATTATAGATTCTTGTGCTAAAAGAAAATTAATAGGTTAATTTATACATTTTATTGAATTCCTTTTTTAAAAACATTTTATTTATTTATTTGAGAGGGAGCAAGAGAGAGTACAAATGGGGTGGGAGGTGCAGAGGGAGAGGGAGAAGCAGACTCCCCACTGAGCAGGGAGACCTATGCAGACTGATCTTAGGACCGTGGTATCATGACTTGAGCTGAAGGCAGATGCTTAACAACTGAGCCACCCAGGTGTCATTTTATTGAATTCTTCAAGAACGATAAACAAATGTTTTTTTATAACATTTTGGATTCAAATAATATGAAACTGTTAATTCTATAAAATAATTGCTTAGCATTTTTTATCAGTATAGATTTTGGGAAATTGGAAGTTGTAAAAGAAAAGAATTTGGAAAAGGTGATCTCTATTAAAAACATTTTATTCAGAGATAATGCTGTCCCATTACAAATCTCACAGAAGTTTCCCAGAATTCTATGCCACAACTTTCCATACAGTAAATAGGGCATGCCGCTTGCTATGCAGCAAATAATGATGACTATGAAATCTGTGTGGTTCAAGACTGCATACTAGATGTATAGGCTGCTTGCAATTACAAAATTAGCTATATCTGTACAATAACTCCATATTTCTATCACCACTGGAACCAGAACCAATAACTAGATTTTTGTGAAAATTGGTTAGTCCAGATTTAAGCCTAGGTTTTTCTTTTCTTGGATGATTTTTGTAATATATGGGGTCTTTGAAAATTTTTCTGACCAGGGATATGCATATTTTCAAACTTTGCTTGTGGCCAGTTACTGAAGTAAAGAGACCGTGGTGAATAGAGTAATTTTGTCTGTGGTACTATGATTTACCCCTCATGCACTGTAGTTGAAGCCATTTAAGAATACCAGGGTTTGGGGACACCTGGGTAGCTCAGTTGGTGAAGCAACAACTCTTGGTTTCAGCAAGGATCATAATCTCAGAGTCCTGAGATCGAGCCCTGCGTCAGGCTCTGTGCTAGGTGGGGTGTATGCTTGAGATTCTCTCTCTCCCTCTTCCTTTGCCCCTTTCTCCCATTCTCTCTCTTTCTCAAAAAATAGGTGAATGAAAAAAAAAGAGAGAGCACAAGGTTTTGTTTGATTACCTTCCGAGATCACTTCTTTGTAGCCTTTTATACTTACCTATGTCAAAAAAGAAAAAAATCCCCAGTTTCTAATTGCAGGGAAAACTGCTATCTGGTTCATACATCTCTCATAAAAGATTTGCAATCAGAATTCAAAGATATAGTCATGTAGTTAGGTTCCCAGTGTAAGAGAAAATTCCTTTTGTAATTAGATCTGTTCAACAAATTTGAAACATTTTATTAAACAAAAATTCTATTGGAAGCTAAGAAAGAATCTTGTTAATGTAATGAGGATGTGAGAGAAGATAATATAAAAATAAAAGGAGAAAATACAGCTTGTGTTTATATGCCACAGGTGATATTTTTTCATAAGTAATATTCTTCAAAATAAAAGGTAACACCAGAAATAATCAAAATTCCTGTCAGCTAGTAAATAATTAAACAAAGGGCAATGTATTCATGTAATGGAATACGTTTCAGCAATAAAAAGGAAGAAACCACTGAAACATACTACCACATGGATGAACGTCAAAAACATTCCACTAAGTAAAAGAAGCCAGACATAAAAGACCACATATTGCATCTATTTGTATAAAATATCCAGAATAGGCAGTCCTATAGAGATAGAAAGAAAATTAGCTGTTGCCAAGGGCTGGGGCTGGGGCAGGAGATTAACTGTAAGTGGGCATCAGGAGTATTTTTGTGGTGATCAAGCTGTTCTAAGATACATTTGTGATAATGGTTGCACAGTCCTGTAAATTTACTGAAAATCATTGAAATGTACACTTAAGATAGGCGAATTTTATTATGTTTGAATTATACTTTGATAAAGCTATTAAAGAATGGAGATGATAGATAGATGATAGATGACAGTTTTTAAAAAAATGCAGTGTATGCTTTACAAGAAGGTGATCTGGTTATTTAATTTATAGGTATTCATAAACATATCATAAATTTGTTTCTCCAAGTCTCATGCCTCTTTAGCAGCAAATGTTTCATTTTCACTGATTATTTACTGAAACATTTATTTTAAGAAACTAGAGGCAGCTGGGGAATAGGTATGAGTTCCAATTGAGAGCTTTCCATCATCTAGTTATAGAAATAAAATATTTATAGATGCTATTAGAGGTAAAGGAAACACAGTGAAGTTTTTGAGCTCTTAATTCGTGAATGCTCTGATATTAATTTTCTTTTTGCAGAAGAGGTACCATTTCAAATTCCAACAATGAAGTCACCCTTGGACAAGATCCAACTGACTCCTGGGCAGGCATTGCCTCCTGGATTTCCTGGACCACTCATTTTCGCTGATAGTCTGTCCTCCGTGGAGACTCTGTTGACCAACATTCAGGTCAACAATATTTCTATAAACAAAATAAATGTAATACAAGACATTAGCATCTACATAAATTATTTCACATTTGAGAAACTAAAACAGATAAGATGAACTGCATGTCATTTTCTGTACTTTGACAGGGTCTGCTGAAAGTGGCTTTGGATAACGCTCACATCCAGGAGAAGCAGATTCAACAAGAAAAAAAGGAACTGCGAATGGAGCTCTATAGAGAGAGAGAAATTAGAGAAAACCTTGAAAGACAACTTGCAGTTGAGCTTCAAAGCAGAAGTAAGTTTAACAAGTTCAATTACAGAATAAACATTTTGTTGTAAATATATTCAATAATAGTAGAAATATTCTCAGGGATAGCTTGGAACTACTGAAAAAAAATGACAGGCTAAGAAATACTGTGTGCAATTCACAAGGTAAGATATTTATACTCTTTCTCTTTAATTATAAAAGATAATGAAATATATCTGACTTCAGGCCACTTGCAGATTTAGAAAACAGGAATATTCTTAGCTTCCTCACAATTTCATAAAATATTCCTGGATGCAAATAATCTAATAATTTCTTGTAGACAAAATGCTCTTTGCCAAGAACAGTGATAGATAAATAAGATAAATAAAACTCAGTCCTTGTCCTTGAGAGATTTACATTTTAGAGGGCCAGCATAACCAACCAGTTAATTCAAGACAATGTGGCAAGAACAATGAAGCACAGTATATATGGCTATACAGAGAAGGGGTAGTTAGTTCAGTTTGGTGGGGAAGTGAATAGTTGAGGAAGACTTCCTGTTGCTGACACTTGAACCTGAGTATTGAAGATTGGTAGGCTAAGTAAGGGCAGGAAAGTATCTGAGTGATTTGGACATTCTCAATAGAGGTATCAGTAAGCATAGGAATGAAGGCAAGAAGCTTTATACATGGGCAACTATAAACAGATTGTTATCACTGTGGCTCTGAATTTAATGAAGTGAATCATGGGAGATGATGTAGAAAGATGAAAGTAGAAGCTAAATTGTGAAGGAAATTTTTAACCATGTAAAATATTAGCTTGGATTTTATCCTATAGGTAATGGGAAGTAGTAAAGAAATAAGCAGGGGGATGATCTGGTCTGATATCAATTAAACCACTTTAGTGTTGGGAATAGAGAGAGGGCTTGGAGTAAGACTACAAACAAGGAATTTATGTAAAAGGAGTTTGCTCTCATCCTGGCAGTGGAGATGAGGACTGAATTTGGGTAGCATAAGTAGGGATGGAGACAAAAGAGAGAGAAAGGAGAGATAATCTTCACAAATAGAATTAACTTTCAAACCATGGGTAGACATTAGGTCATGTACAGTTGTGGATAAAGACACTAGTTCATATAAAAACCAGGAAAATTTTAAATCTTGAATTCAGCCAATAATTTTCACCTTTTCCTTACATTTACCTTAAAATACTAAATAGCAGCAAGAGTGTCGATTGTGAATTTCAACTTCTTCTCTTCTCTGCTTATTCTTCTATGGAAGGGTAACAAAGTAAATGCTAAATAAAATAGAGAGTGAGAAGGAGAAGGAAAAAGAGAAAATCCACAAGATAGATAATGCCTCCTTAACCAAGGAAGAATAATTCCAGTTGAGTGAAATCCACTAACTTTACCTTATTCCAAAGTTGTATATTATATTCCAAAATTTTTGGCAAGCAATTGAAAACTTACAGTATATTTTCCTTAAGGCCCAGGAATCATTATTAGTCCAGTTCAAAATATAAATTCAGTCACTTCATTTAAAAAGAATTAAATGGGGATCCCTGGGTGGCGCAGCGGTTTGGCGCTTGCCTTTGGCCCAGGGCGCGATCCTGGAGACCCGGGATCGAATCCCACGTCAGGCTGCCGGTGCATGGAACCTGCTTCTCCCTCTGCCTATGTCTCTGCCTCTCTCTCTCTCTCACTGTGTGACTATCATAAATAAATAAAAATTAAAAAAAAAAGAATTAAATGTCTTTAAAAAAAATCTTAAAAAAATGGAGGAAACCTGGTTGGCTCAGTTAGTAGAGCATGTGACTCCTGATCTCAAGACTATAAGTTCAAAACCTACATTGGGTGGAGAGTTCAAATAAATAAACAAACAAATAAATACAATCTTAAAAACAAAAGAATTAAACCTCTCATTATCTTGTCAAAATCATTAAATACTATTAAGCAAAACTTAACTTGTCTTTTTAAAGTTTAGAAAAATCCATTTATATCTGGTGTTTGATATGCAAAATAATTATAATTAACAATCATAAAAACACACATTTTTAGTAGAATGATTTTTTATACTAAAGAACATAATAATCATATGTTAAATATAACATTCCCAGATTGGCTTATGTGTAACTACTACATAGAGTAAAATTGGCTTCTAACTTTTAGAGTTATACCAATTTCTGTTCATTAACTCCTCTTAGATTCTTGAGGTATATCTTTATAATTACTATCACATCTATTATCTTTTAAAAAGGTATAGACAGGGACACCTGGGTGGCTCAGCAGTTGGGCATCTGCCTTCCAATCAGGGCATGATCCCGGGATCCTGGATCAAGTCCCACATCGGGCTCCTTGCAGGGAGCCTTCTTCTCCCTCTGCCTATGTCTCTGCTGTGTCCATGAATAGATAAATAAAATCTTTAAAAAAAGGCTAGACATGATAGGGGCACCTGAGTAGTTCAGTTTGTTGAGCACCGGCCTTCAGCTCAGGTTATGATCCTGGGGTCCTGGGATCAATCCCCAAGTAGAGCTCCCTGCTCAGCAGAAAGCTTGCTTCTCCCTCTGTTCTCCATCTTTCTCCCTTTCCCTCTACCCATGCTCCCCCATCACCCTTCGTGCTCTCCCCCCATTCCTGCTCCTGCTCTCTGACACACCATGCTGTCTCACTTGCACTCTCAAATAAAATCTTTAAAAAAATATAAAAATAAAAAGGCCTAGACATGGTTGATGTAATATTATAACTATTATCAAATTTATTCTAAAGTATTTGTATTTAATAAATGTAGCACATTATGATGTAATAATAATACCACTGCTACTATCATTACATATCACATTATCACTACTACTATCATTACTGTCACTACGACTACTACTACTACTACTACTACTGGTGGCTAATGCTTATTAATTGTTATGTGCTAAGCACTGTTTTTAACATTTTACATCTAATTACTCACAATTATAGGAAACTACTCTGTTATCCTCAATTGATGTAGAAAAATTATGTACTTCATCTCTATGAAGCTCAGTACTCTCATCTATTACAATAGTTGAACTGGATAATAACTTAAATTCCTTTCTAGTTCCCTAAATATCTCATATCCACTATAACTAACTTTTTATTACAAAAGGGGAACTTTTTATCTGAAGCCATATGATAGAAAAGAAAGAGGGGGAGGAATTGATCTTATGCTTAGAAGTAACAACAGTCTAAGTATATCAAAAGAATAGTAACTATAGGGCAGCCCTGGTGGCGCAGAGGTTTAGCACCACCTACAGCTGGGGGTGGGATCCTGGAGACCTGGGATGGAGTCCCATGTCAGCTCCCTGCATGGAGCCTGCTTCTCCCTCTGCCTGTGTCTCTGCCCCCTCTCTCTGAATAAATAAATAAATCTAAAAAAAAAAGAATAGTAGCTATATGTTTGTATAAAACTACATGTGTAAATATTATATTATTTAATGTTATCATTAAATGCATGTAGTTAGTGAAAGTAGAAAATAATTTTCTACCACTTCTACCATTGCCATACAATTGGATGTTTATTATAAAGCATATGCACTGGAAAGGCGAAAGCAAAAAGAAGTAAATTGTATGTATAATTCTGGTTATAATAAAACTATTATTTTATATATAATATTATCTATTATTATCTTTTTTTCCAATTAAAATGTAATGAGATATAGTCCCAGAAAATGCTCAGTACATATAAATACATAAATACATGAAAGTTATTATTATTTATTTATATATTTAAAAATGTAATATGCTAATGCTGTGGGATTGTTGAACACAATGGTCAAGAGAGAATTCTTGAGACATTTTATGGTGCAACTTAATAAGTTTATTGAAGTAGCACGAGGACAGGACCCATGGGCAGAAAGAGCTGTACTTTTTGCTATATGAAGCTGGTAGTTATAAGCTTAGTACTCAAAGGGGAGGAGATGTGCAAGGATTATTATAGCATAAATATCTTCACATAAAACTGCTTTCACAAGATTTCTCAGATGCTTATCATTCAGTTCATATTAGCTCTGAGTTGGTTTACCCACAGTCATGAGACCCTTTAAAAGTGTAGCAGTCAGCACATATGTGATCACTATCAAAACAACGCAGTCTATAGGTCAGTCTTCTGAGCTAAAGGTGAACATTTTTTCTGCTTCTATCTCTCCTCACTGTGCCATTGTAATATACATAATCATAAATTTAAAGAAAAACTATATTATAGAATACTTTTGAGCCAATAATTTTACTGGAAGCAAAATTGTGTATTATCAAGGACATTAAGTTATAAATTATTTTTAATAAATTAAGATTTCTGATTTAAGTAATTTGTTAAATGCTTTATATTAATGATAATAAATAAGTATAATTAAAATAGTAAAACAGCTTTATGTTGAACCTCATTTAATAATCTTTTACCCAAATCAACAGAAACCAGGGGTGCCTGGGTGGCTTAGTCAGTTAAGCATCAGATTCCTGGTTTTGGCTCAGGTCATGATCTCCTGAGTTGTATGATAGATCCCACACTCAGTGGGGAGTCTGCTTGAAGATTCTCTCCCTCTGCCCTTCCTCACTCTCAAAATAAATAAATCTTTTTAAAAAAATAACAGAAACCATACATTCTCAGTGTCTTTGCTTCAAGTTTTCCAATTTTGTTATTACCTCAAAGCTCTGAATTTTTGTTTCACATGAATGTAAATTTACATGGGTGTCTAATTCTTTTCAAGTTGCTGAAGGTTACTTATTTATTTATTTAGATTTTATTTATTTATTTGAGAGAGAGAGAGAGAGAGAGGCAGAGACACAGGCAGAGGGAGAAGCAGGTTCCATTCCATGCAGGAAGCCCGACATGGGACTCCATCCTGGGTCTCCAGGACCACACCCTGGGCTGAAGGTGGTGCTAAACTGCTGAGCCACTAGGGCTGCCCAGCTGTAGGTTATTTATATGAAAGACATTGAACTGTGAAATAAATACAAGTGAAACAAATTAGCATCATAATTAGTTCAAAATATATTTTAATTATATGTGAACACTTTAAACATTTTTAAATGCCAAAATTTTAAAGTTTGCATATTTCTTGAATGTTTTTCTATTTTCACAATAAAAAATATCTTCAATTTTTAAAAACTGATTCAGGGGGACCTGGGTGGTTCAGTGGTTGAGCATCTGCCTTTGGTCAGGTCATGATCCCAGGGTCCTGGGATCAAGTCCCACATCAAGCTCTCCGTGGGAGCCTGCTTCTTCCTCTGCCTGTGTCTCTGTCTCTGTGTTTCTCATAAATAAATAAATACAATCTTTAAAAAAGTAAAATTAAAAAGAATGATTCAGAAAGACTGTAAAGACTGGTAGGCTTAAAACCCTTCTATGAGCCAATATATTGCAGGAACCCAATAATTCTATCTAAGAAATTATCAAACATTGAATGCTATCACTAAGTGCATGTAGTTAGTAAAAGTACAAAATAATTTTCTACCACGACTACCATTGCCATACAAATGCATGTTTATTATAAAGCATATGAACTGGAAAGGTGAAAGCAAAAAGAAGTAAATTTTATGATTTAACACTCTGGTTGAATCTAATGAGATCTGGAACCCAAATAAACTAATGATATGCATTTATGTCTCTCTCAGTATCTATTTATGGCTTATAATCCACCAAAATAGGCAACATTATTTTATTGACTAAAGTTTTGCCAACTAATTACCTTTTCACGTTTCAGCTACCATGCAAAAACGTCTGAAGAAGGAGAAAAAAGCCAAGAGAAAACTGCAGGAAGCCTTGGAATATGAATCAAAGCGCCGGGAACAAGTGGAACAAGCATTTAAGCAAGCCACTACTAGTGACAGTGGCCTGAGAATCTTGAAAGGTAGTATTTGATTTTGACTTTCACGCTCAAGGTACAGAAAGAAAAAAAAAACCTGATTTAAAAAGAGAAAGGAAGAGAGAAAGAAAGACAGAAAGAAGAAAGAAAGAGAGAGAGAAGGAAAGGAGGGAAGGAAGGAAAACCTAGAAAAAAAAGGAAGAGGGGGATCCCTGGGTGGTGCAGCAGTTTAGCGCCTGCCTTTGGCCCAGGGCGCGATCCTGGAGACCCGGAATCGAATCCCACGTCGGGCTCTCGGTGCATGGAGCCTGCTTCTCCCTCTGCCTATGTCTCTGCCTCTCTCTCTCTCACTGTGTGCCTATCATAAATAAATTTAAAAAATTAAAAAAAAAGTAGGAAGGGACGGTGGAAGGGAAGGAGAAAAGGAAGAAAGGGAGAGAGGAAGGCAGGGAGGGAGGGAGGAAAGAAGGAAAAGAAGGAAGGAAGGAAGGAAGGAAGGAAGGAAGGAAGGAAGGAAGGAAGGAAGAGGCTTTGTTCAACAATAATTTAAAAATCAATTTGAGGTCAGGCTCTTTAGGTTATGAATTAAATGTGTCAAAATAATCCCTATTCTGGGAGATACAAATATCCTAGGAATAACATGAAACCCTGCTGACTTTTGCAATAGAAGCAGTAATGCTGATAACCTTCTTGCATTTAAAATGTAAGTATTTTATGTCCACTCATTTTAAAATATGCTGATAAAAAAATTAAAAAAATAAAATATGCTGATAATTGGTCTACTCTTTTTAAATGAGTTATAGGATGCTGATTTCTTTAATGTAGATTGCATCAGTGTTGGGGGTTTAAGGAGGGCCTGGATGAAAAAAAATGTTCTAAGTACATTCCTAGGGACATCTGGGTGGCTCAGCGGTTGAGCATCTGCCTTTGGCTTAGGGCATGATCCCAGAGTTCCGGGACCAAGTCCCATATTGGGCTTCCTGCATGGAGCCTGCTTCTCCCTCTGCCTGTGTCTCTGCCTCTTTCTCTCTGTGTTTCTCATGAATAAACAAATAAAATATTTTTAAAAATTTAAGTACATTCCTGGAGATTCTGTTAGAAGAAATGCTTCTGTCATGAATTCTCTTAATTCCAATATTTTTCTGATTACATTGTCAATTATGAAACTCCACAACATCATTTCATCTCATAGAATATTCAGGTTCTTCTTTCATTGCACACTAACAGCTTGTGTTTTTAACTGACATGTTAAATATACATATGTATATTAACTGCTATGTGTGTGTAGCAAATATAAACTGAAGAATTTTACACAAACATGCACACATACCTCATACACATGCATGACACACACATAAGACTAAAAGGGTGCTTCAGTGTCCTATACTAAGAATGAGTAAGGGATTTTTTTTATAAATGTGAATCATATTCTTTCTTTCCAAAAGTTCAATTTCCTTTTCACTGTGACTGTCTTGGATCATCGTGTTCACAATCAATAGAAATAGTGTTAGATTATTACCTCATCTTAACCATGCCTCGTTGAAACACAGAAAAGAAGGAGTAATTATACATTAATATCTTACGCAATAGGACATCTCAGTGAGAGCCAGCATCCTTGCTTATCAAAGGTTTTAAAAATAACATTACTTGAGTAGCATGGGACATATGTTCTGTGCACTCATTATTATCATTCGAGGCCCTTGTCATTCTGAGGTGGCTTGAATTTTTTTACATATTTAAAATTCACCCATCCAGGTCTAGCTTTTCTATTATAGAGGAAAAACAGCTGTTTCTACAGCATGGTGGGTATCTTGTATTCAAATCATTTTATTCTCATATTAATCTTTGATGGCATTGGATGATATATTGGCATCTGTTGCCACATTACCCAAGGGTGTCCAAGCAAATGTGTATATATAGAAATGCTCATATAAAGCTGTGCTTCATGGATATGGATAGCTTTTAGATAACACATCTCTTATTTAAAATTGAAAATAAAAACCTAACTTCTTATTTCTTTTTCTCAATTTTTTTCAAAAACAATTCATGTATCTCTCTCTGCCTTTATAGCCAGTACTACCTAAAGACCACAAACCACAACTTGTGTTCTGATGTTCAGTATGCTTAGCATAGAGATATTCTCATCATCTATCACATTTTACAATTAAAAATATACCATAAGAATAGGGAACTTCCATTTATGTAATTGCATCAGTCTTTTTTCTTATTCTATAGTCAGGTCGTGTTACCTGATAGTATGAAGTAATTTTTATGGACAGATTATTTTCCTGAGAATTATCTCTAGAGAATGAAATAAAGAAGTATTTACTATATACTTGAAAATATATGTGAAATTGTAGAATTCAGCCATAGTTTATAATTCTCCCTCTTACCATTAAAAACAGACATACAAAAACAAAACCAAAAATGCCATCCAGAGTCTTGTGTTATCTATAGGAGCAAACTACTGGTTTCACTTTAAATGAAATCAGAAAAAACAGAATTGTACCTTAATCTTGAATGTCCCTTCTTTCAGATACTGGAAATCCAGATGTTGAAATAGAAAACAATGGGACTCCTCATGATAGTACTGCTGTGCAAGGTACAGTAAACAGCATACTTCTCTCTATAACTGTGTGATATGGGGTGGGTATGTGCTCCTATATTGGTATTCTTTGTATGAATAAAATAAATAAGTTTAATTCTTCTTACTTTATGTCAGAGGCAGAAAGCTTCAGTGATACATATATATACATATAAATATATATATACATACATATATATGGACTAATAATTTTACATATACAATGTGGGCAAATTTCTTATATGTTTAGCTGTTAAAAGTATGTATATTTATGTTTTAGGCATATTCTAAAAATGCTTAGCTGTGAATATAATTTACCTTTCTGAGGTGTACAAAAATATACTTCAAAGAAATCTCACTACTGTTTGTAAAACCCACAGGTAAAATAATCATAACCTATCACTATGTTTAAAGCGTTCAAGGCAACACTTTTTATCAACCTTTAAATTCCAGTGCTAAATATAGATAACTTTAGAAACAATCTAAATATGGAAATAAGACCACGACTTTTAATTCATGATTTTCAAGATTCCCATAAATGCCTAGATCCTTTAAAGTATATAAAAATATTTAGTAGTAAGAAAATCGGTGAAAAAATTCAGTATAGAATTTCACTGGAGTGCAAAACAACCTGAAAATAGAAATTGAATTTAACCACTGGAGTTTTTCTAGTCTGATTCTAATGCAGTTTTCTAGCCCTCTGTATGCAGATTACTTTTGTTTTCATGTTTAATATGAAAAGATGTCTCACGCTAATAAAAAAGAAAAGACATCTCCATGAAAAAGTGATTCCCTAACTTCAGAAAGCAAGACAACAACCATGGATATGTTGTTGATAGACGATTAACTAATCAATGCCTTTTCATTATGTGATGACTGGATCTACATGAAGGCAACAGAACTGGATGTGAAAAAAAGATCCATTCGTGTTCATTTGAGGGTCTCCATTTATGTGGCAGCTTTAGAAAATTTAGAAACCCTGTTTCATGTAGATTTGCCCATCATTTTTACAGAACAAAGAATTTCAGAGCTCATGGATCTTCTGGTAATACCTGTCTCTGCTGAAGTTGAGTAGACCTAATTAATGCATTAATTTTGCTACATGTGAAAAGCATGTATGTTTATTTCATTCAGTGAAGATTTTGCTATTTTTTATTCTTCTTTTGCTTGCCTGCTTTCTTCCCTCAATTTAAAAGGTGTGTCTATGTGACCAAAACCAATATGGATGAGATGCTGTATTTGTCCAATTAATTCACCACAGTTAAATTTATGAGGAAAGCCCCACTAGTTGTGGGCTACCACTAGTTGAGTTTGCTACCACATATCAGGCCAAGGTAGAACCCTAAGCCTGAAGTGTTTAATGACTTCTTAATTTGTGGCACACAAATATAATCCCAGTCTTTTATGGAATATTGAGCTCGATTGTGCCCCTCCTTTGATAGGATGTAAGGTCAGCTTTGGAACCTGGGAGGTTAAAGCAAACATACCATCAGTGGTTTATATATTTCTTATCCTTTAATCCTATATTTCAATTCATTGCTGTTTGTTTAATGTATATTATTCCTTTAATTTGCAGCAGTAACATCTTTCCCAACTCTGAAATAAATACAAGCTTTTTTTTTTTAATGTCCTAAAGTTGTTTCATTTCCATGCAACAAAAAAGAGATACCTTATTCATGGGAGGTTAGTTAGATGATATAAATTAAAAGCCTTCCATTTGATTTAAATTTTCTTATTTTAAACAAGTCTGTAAAGAATGGCTTTTGAATATTAATTTGTGGCTAGGTGTAGGGAACATTTAATATTTATTTTCATTGAGCATACTTTTAGTAAGTTCTATTCTTGCTGGCTAAACATGAGAGAATTAGTACACCTTTAAAAGGATTAATGGGATTTATTTTAAAGCAAGGAAATAAACTTTTATTATTTTTTTGAAATTATAAATCAAATTGTCTAATATATGTCTAATATATGTCATTAATAGTGTCAATATATGGTAAAGTATGGCATATTAATGATTACTTGTTGAATGTCTGCATTTTAGTTTATGTTAAATAATCTTGATAAATGTAATGAAAATGGAAAAGTACACATTCTCATCTCTCATAGCATAGTATTAAAGCACTACAAATAACAAAGTTCCCATCATCAGTTTATGGAAAACTAGAGTGAATTATTTGTGTTAATATGACAGTAAAATCACAGTTTAATATCTAAAGTAAGTTTATTTTTTGAGCAAAAAAGAAAAAAATATTTATTAGACAGTGGAATAGGTGCCTGAAAATATTATCAGAACTATCTTGAGTATAGGTCACAAAATGAATCAGTTCAAGTAACTACCTGAAAAGTCCCAATAATATCACTTATTATTTAAGAGGCTCGGAATTGATAAAATGCTTTTATATGCATATACAAACTTCAGAAAATGTATAATGCCAGAAAACATAAAATGAAACATTAGCCAATATTTTTTCATTCTTCCTAATGGATTTGCTCTTGTGTATTATAATTTTTATCTTTCATGACATTTTTTTGATACTGATTTCATCGTTCCATTTCCCTCAATTACCCATTTTTTATTTTGGAAAAAATAATAATTTGCTAGCATTGTTTATGAGGATGAATTCATGCATGCCAATCTAATGCCATTTCCAAAACTCATCTTTTCATAGCAAACAATTCCAGCACCAGTGAATTCTTCTTTTTCTGTTGTCAATAGCTCTGCTGGATAGAAATCTATCAATCTCCCAGTGCTCTCAGTTTTGAAATTAATTAGTTCCAATGGGATATCTCCTTAAGAGAGTTTAAAGAGGACTAGGAAGGATGTTGCTTGGCCATCTTTAAAAGTAATAAAGTCACATACAGTTTTATGATAATCACTTGGACTTTAGTACAAAGATTCTTTGCACTAAGATTCTTTTTTTAATTTTTTAAGATTATATTTATTTATTCATGAGAGACACACACAGAGAGAAAGAGAGGCAGAGACACAGGCAGAGGGAGAAGCAGGCCCCATGCAGGGAGCCTGACACAGGACTCGATCAGGGTCTCCAGGATCAGGCCCTAGGCCGAAGGGAGTGCTAAATCGCTGAGCCACCCGGGCTGCCCTGTACTAAGATTCTTATATATATTCTAAACCTCTTTAGCTTAGTTATTTCATGTCCTTTATGCTTTGAATGTTGTTTGACAGTCAAGGTATGCATAAATCACCTTCTGTATCCCTTATCTTAGAAGGCTATTATAGCAGCTCCCTCTGAATATTTTAAAGTGATCAAACAATGAATACATACTCTGATGGCTCTGTCCACTATTGCTGGAGGTGAAGGATTCGGTGAAGCATATACACTAACATTCTCCCACCCAGATTCACAGAACTCAGTTGAGGGCCTGCAAGACAGCACATTAGCCATCTTATCAACCAATCTCTGTTTCACGTAAAATAAACATACTGGGTGTCATTAACTGCACCTTCAGATCAATGGTTTTTGCAAATGACTTTCAAGTACCATTTGCGTAGTGCATTTTTGTTGATAAAAGCAAATTGAATTAGCACAACTACAAGTGCACTGATAAAAACTAAAACTGAACTGAACGGCAGTACCATCAGCTAACAAAGTAATATTTTCTCTTTACCATGTTCTGCCATTTAGTTATTATCCTATTGGAAATCTAATTATAATCCTTTTACTCCCTAGTCAAACTTCACAGTTTTTGCAAGCTTAGCACTGACAAGTGATTTCATTACATTTGATTGCCCGTGCCCAGATTGACTTAACTTCACGTGGAGACCTCTCAGTTTCTCAGATTCCCTATTTGCACTTTATAGCAACATCCTTTAATTAATCGGCATTAACAGCAGTAACTAACTGCTGAACAGAAAATAACATCATTTTATGATCACAGGGAGAATTCTTTTGTGTGTTTATACCTGAGTTAACTTTTATATGTCTATATTTCATTGTTTAGGGCTACTGGTACAGTTGACAGTGCATGTTTCTTAAATTTTTGAGAATTGACATCATCATCTTACTAATAACAGATAAAATGAACCTAGGATATGAAGCTCTTAAGTTCTAGAAAACACACAACAGCCTTCATGAACTGACTTTCTAGATTAAAAAAAAAAAGTTCAAGGGAGATAGCATCATAAAGTGCAAGTTCTAAGTGACACAATGCTCCTATTCCTGCCATTGTATTTGTACGGGGAAAACAAAACAAAACAAAACAAAACCTAAAAAGCAAACAAACTAGGAACTGCTTTTGCAAGGGTAATGTCCATCTGTATGACCAATTTTTACATTTGTGGGGGAGTTTTGTTTGTTTTTGTTTTTGTCTTGCCTACGTGTTTGACCATGACACAAAATGATTCACCACTGGAAGGTATTTTTCCATAAATATGGAGGAATCAAATAATTTTCCTTCCTTTTGCTACTAACACAACAGAAGTAGATATTAAATCTCACCTGCATGTTAAATGTAAACCAAAATTTGGTGCAAAAGATAAACCTATTAAATGTTTCCCTGCTGACCCATTTTTGCTAAAAAAAATTTGAAAGCTTATTCAGAGAATACGGACTAATCATTCTAAAATACAAAAAGCATGATCTCATCAATGCAGCACTTGGTGAAGATGCCACTGAAGAATTTTTTTTGAAAAATTAACAGATTTTACTATACAATTTTTTTAAACAGAAAAGCCTTCTATATGGTGAAACACAGAGTCAGAGTTAAAAGAAAGCAAAGAGTAGTAGGGAATGGTTGCAGCATATTCAACCAAGAACTATTGCACCAAACATATGAAGAATTTCTACAGATATGTAACAAAAACACAAAGATGCCATAGACCCCAGGTCAATGGGATGGCCAGGTAATTTCTAGAAGAAAATGACTATAGTGGTGGCCTTGGAGGTGAGTTGGTTAGATCTCCCTTCAAGAGAACTTTCGATTAGTAGAGAAAAAGCTGATTGACAGCCTTAAGCTAGAGGCTCTTTGGATCCACCGTGGTGGACATGCTAGGCCATGCTTCCTGTAGGCTGTTCCCAGCCAGTGACAGAGCATGGTGGGATCCTGGAACAAGGCCACCTTGGAAACTCGCCACTAGTCTGCTTGAGCCACTGATGAATTAAAAGCAAGGTGACTAAAGTGCCATTTGGCTCTAAAAGCAACAGACACAGTTTAACACTTCTATGCTAAAAAAAAAACCACAATTATTATATATTACAACATGATTTAACATACATGTCTGTAACATACATAGTCTGTAACATACTATGAAATATATTTGAATATGTATATTCTCATCTACTCTCTCCAAATCAATTTGAGCAATGTCTACCCTTCCTTGACTTTTGAAACTTCCTTATAGTCCATCTTTGTAGCTCACTTGGTAACCCAGGATAACAACCCTCCAATGAGCTTCAGATGACGTGCCAATATTTATTGGAAACACTTACCCATGGACTAAGGTTGTCATTGCAGAATCTGGTAGGATAGCAATGAAAGTGATGTTAGGAGCAAGTAAAGAGACTGGAAAAACTAAATTGCATATGATTACCAGCCATGTATATGGCTTGACAAGAAAAACTAAAAGGAGATCAGATAGAATTTCTCTATAGGCTTTTCTACTCATTTCCACCAGATTGTGCTCTATATCTTTCTCTTGGGACTCCACAACTTCCGACTCTATCCTCATCAGTCATTAATTGTCCTCCCCTTTTATGTCTTATACTATGTTGAAAAATATACGTAGGCACTTTAATATTCCCTTGTAAAGTGGAAATGTTCTTTTGTAAAGTGTATAGCATGTCAGAGATTAGATGGTGGGAAGTGGGTCTTCTTTCCTCTTAAGTGCTTCCTTTGAGAATAGGAGCCTTTTACTACTCAGAGAAACTTTAGTGCAACTGCCATCATAGAGTGAAGAAAGACTAGGTAGTACACACCCCACAGAGAAGTTTTTAGCATCTTCCTCTAAAGCAGCAGTATTATTTTTCCTATAAGATTCATTAGATGGCTCGAGTCGTTTTATTTTCTCCCCCAGGAAGTATTTCTCTCTCATTTTCTTCATCCTTCACAGGATTTTTATCTTGATTGATGGTACCTCCCAGACCACATCATACCTTTTTCTGTGAAATACCTGTCAGATTATAGCACACATTATGTTTTTAGTTCTTTCTAAGGAGGATGTAAACAGCTTACATTATTTGAGAAATTAGGGCTTGGTTGTCAAGGGGTGGCTTGCACCACCTACCACTACATTGTTAAAAGAATATTTGCAATGACTGAAAGGCTGCCACATGATGCTAACATAAAATCCCATCTACAAACCTAAGACTTACAATTCTAGTTATAACTCACCTACACAATAGATGGATTTGGAGTCGTAGTGATAGCAAGACAGTGAGACTTGCAAGCCAAAATAGGTTGCTCTGCTACTCAGCATTTTGGAAGTCTATAGAAATAATTCATCAATCAAATATTTTCCTGACTATTATCTAGGAAGGATTGTTTAGCCTAACTCTGTAACTGCTTAACCAGTTACTTTATGCTCCATTCTCTGTACTTATACAATATATTTTTAAGCTGAAATTTCTCTCTATCCCTCCCCAAACCCAGATAAGCTTGTGGAAAATGCAAAAGGAAAGCCTTTCTCTGACCCAAAATTCCTGTTTCACATTTGTGTCTTATTTTTTAAAATATTTTATTTATTTATTCATGAGAGAGAGCGAAAGAGAGACAGGGAGAGAGAGAGAGAGGCAGAGACACAGGCAGAGGGAGAAACAGGCTCCACACAGGGAGCTCGATGTGGGACTCGATCCCCGGTCTCCAGAATCACACCATGGGCTGAAGGCAGTGCTAAACCGCTGAGCCACCCGGGCTGCCCCACATTTGTGTTTTAAATAAAAACACACGGCATTTTCATAGAAGGTTGTAATAACATGCTATTGTTGTCATACCATTTTTTAAATAAGTAGTAGAATAAAATGAAAAAAAAGCAGAATGATGTTGCAGTCACATAAATGTGTTGTGGTTCTATGCCAATATGCTTATTGGATAATCCTAAAACAGGAATATTGAGAAAAAGAAAGGCAAGATCTAGTGTTTGTATACCCTGGTAAACTCTGTGCCATTTTTTTCTTTTTGGGACTTTAAGGAGGGGGAGGGCTTAATTTAAAAATGTAACTTACTGAGTGACTTAACTGAAACTTCTGAGAATAGATTCAGGCATGGCTTCATATAGGAACTCAAAGAATACATCAATTTAAGATATTACCTTCCCATTCTCTCCAGTGTCCCTTCCCATAGAAGACTTTTTTTTTTTATATTTGGCTAAGTTTTTCTGCTCCATTTAACAACATGTGGCAAGCCTAGGCTTGTTTTTAGTTATTTCATTAGTAACAATTCCATCAGAAAGAAGATTTTGTCTTTGTGCCACTCTTAATACACATCGTCTACCAGGATTATCCCTGTATGATAGTTAAGAAAGGTATGATTAACCCCCATTTCTTTTTTTCCCCCATTTCTTAAGTAGGGAAATATCCTTGGAGAAGTTGATTGGCTTGCTATTGATAGTGGGTTCTAAAACATCGGAATCTTAACCTCCTCACCCATTAACCTCATTGTCAATTCATGTTGATATTATCACTTTCAATCCATCCTGTTATAATCTCTCATAGTCAGCTAACTAGACTGTAATATTATCCTATGCAAAACAATGCATTGGGACCTAGGTAGAAGAAAGATTTTCTAGTTTTAAACAAAAATAGTCTAAAACCAACTCTAATTAAATAATCACCTTTGCCTTAAAACTTTGCAGAGAGTGGGATAGTAGTTATAAAAATTACACAAATAAAGCTCTCTTTCTTATTTAAAACTCTGTAGAGAAGCTGAAATAAAAATAGGAAGAAGTATTTCTTTTTGTGGCAAAACTCACATCATCTATCAGAACAAACCTTAACAGATCCTCAGTTATATAACTTAAGCCAGGATTCTTTACTGTGGTCCATTAGCATAAAGTCTTATTTGTTTGCTATAAGGAACTTCTTTCTCATTTATAATAACCATATAGCAATCAGTTTTGGAAATTAAAGTAAATGTAAAGAAAATCATTCTTTAAATTTTATACAGACCTTCTTGACATCCCCCCAATCTGTTGACCCCCCCCCGGTTTATAATTTACTTGTTTAGTGCATGAAAATTAACCTTAGTAATAATCTGCATACTTAAATTGAAATCTACTTTATATCAATAATGCAAATGATTATTTGGACAACATTTTCACCAATTTCTCTTTTAAGTTTAAAGAAAACAGCCTGTTTATAAACATTTCTTCACTATTTCCCTATTATTGTCCCATAAATTTTAAGTGCTCTTATTTTAAAAAAAAATACAAATGAATATCATGTTGATCTCAACATTGGAGAGTAGCCATTTAAAATGAGTGAAGCAAAAAAAAAAATAAAAAAATAAAAAATAAAATAAAATGTGTGAAGTAAAATCTGCAACTCAAATTTCACAATCTCCTGGTAACTGCATTCCAACTGTCTATGGGAAATGTTGTATGTGGCTATTTTTAATGTTCAAGTAAACATTTAATGTTTTCCCATTACTTCCATTTTTATTTTCCTCCATATTTTGATTGTACATTTTGATTCCTTTGAAATGTAGGATTATGGTATTTTTCTATTAGTTAAACATACAAAAGGAGTAGTTAAAAGTTATAAAAAGAACTTAATTGTATTTCTAAATATTATATTAAAATATTTACAATATGCATCCTAAATAAAACTCAAATAAATTTGTCCTTTATTTACAAAATATTTTGTGATTTATACACTTATGGAAGATGGGTAATATAACCTTAGATTTTTAGAGGAATGACATAGAAACATAAGCAACTTTTCACCATGGCATTATTTATAAGAAGTAGTTTAAAAATATGGCATTCCATATGTGACACAAGTGCTTAGAATGACTTAGTGTGGCTCCTAACATAGTCAGTGTTCCTTAAATACTAGTTTTCATTTATTCTCTCCTTTCCTTTCTTTTCTCTGCAGGAAAGTAGAATTCAAGTACATCTAGAGCTCTTAGCGTGACTCAAATTTGCAAATCTGTGTACTAGACACATGCACTTTTACTGACATTTTATAAGTGGTCTTTGGAAGACACAATGTAGGAAGTGCACTTGTCTAGTAGTCAGAATTTTTCAGCCACTAACTGGCTAACTCAGTTACTAAGCTTGAGAAGTAATTTAACTTCTCTCTGCCTTAATTTTAGTAAAATAGTAATTATAATATTTGCCTAATTATTCTCTTCAAGAAGTTAGATCCATACTTTCTGACAAGTATGACAAATACTGGATTTCATTATTACTGTGCCCAATAAAATACATATGAAGTTAGCATTTGTTTTCATGTGTAGATTTTAGTAGGAATGAAATATTTGGCATGTAATTGACGTATAAAACTTCCTTTAAAACGTATTCTCTTCCGTATACAGTTACGGTAAATATATTTTTTATAATTTATCCTCATATGAGAATAGAAGTGTATCCATTCCACCTTTTTAGGGTGGGTCTTACAAAGACCAGAGATTAAATAATAGTGAAAAATATAAAGAATTAATTCACAAACAAAGTGAGTTAAAAGTGAGCAAGAAAGTTTCATGTTCCATTGTGATACAATTCGCAAGGAAAAGAAAACCTGTACTGATCTTTGTTTTGATTGGAGTATAAATATCAGAAATTTTGGGGAGCTAATAGTCAAGTGATTATGATTTTCAAGAAACTTTGAATTTTTTAGGACTTATAAAATCAATGTAAGACCGTGTTAAACAATGACTCTAAAACAATGCTTTCTCTAGACAAAGAGTAATCAAATGCTATACTATTTTATTATCTGCCTCATTCTTGCATTAGTCTACTTTTCCTATTCTCAAATTAGTAGCTCCATATTTAACTGGACCCCAAATTATTATCACTTATTTGATTTGCAAATGCAGATCTCCAATGCCACATTCTGAATATGTTTCCACAAACAGGTAGAGCTCATAATTGACTGAATATTTAATTTGGATTGAACCTAAGAGTGAAGTGGAGCAGTAACCAGCACATTGTTTTATCTCTTTCTTATTCAGGCTAGAAAAACATGGCCTTTCAGATGTGATCTTATTTAGTACCAAATAACATAGCGCCCATTTGAAGATTAGAAACACATCACTAGTTAAGCAATGTAAAGAAAACATAAAACTTACTACTTAGCTGGAGAAATCATTTACAAAATATTGTCATTAGTTCATGAATAAGTCAGATACCCCAAAAGAAAGGTTTGATAGTCCAAAGTATGCCTGTGATGAATCCTATCAGTTCTTAAGGAAATCTCATTGTCTTTTTTATAGTTTTTACTTAAATTCCAGTTAGTTAACATCAGTGTAATATTAGTGTACAACTTAGTGATTCAACAGTTTTATACAATATCCAGTGCATATCAACACAGGTGCACTTTTTTTTTCAATTTTTTATTTAAATTCCAGTTAGTTAGCATACAGTGCAATGTTGGTTTCAGGAGTAGAATTCAGTGAACCATCACTTGCATACAACACCCAGGGCTCATCATATCAAGTACACTCCCTAATCCCATTGTTTATATAAGTGATTAAGTGGTGAAGAAACACTTGGAAGAAAACATGAGCTCTGAGTAGGAAAAATAGTTTTTTCAAAACATAAACCTTCAAAAGCATAATAGACTAATTTCTTTGCAGCTTTTTAATTTTTTATTATTATTTTTTAAATATTTTATTTATTTATTCATGAAAGACACACAGACAGAGACACAGGCAGAAGGAGAAGCAGGCTTCACGCAGGGAGCCCGACGTGGGACTCGATCCCAGGTCTCCAGGACCAGGCCCTGGGTTGAAGCCAGCGCTAAATCACTGGGCCACTGGGGCTGCCCCTCTTTGCAGCTTTTTAAAAAGCAAATACAGGCTTCCAATTATGGAATGAACAAGCCACAGGAATAAAAGACTAAGCATAGAGAATAGTCAATGATATTGTAATAGCCCTGTGTGGTGACAGATGGTAGCTACACTTGTGGTGAGCATAAAACAACATATAGAGGTATTGAATCACTATGTTGTACATCTGAAGCTAATGTAACCCCGTGTGTCAACTATATTTAATATGTTGGCAAATCGAAATTCAATAAGATAGATATATAGAAATATAGAGATATATAACAAAAAATACACAGTGAAAAGTTACTTTTAATCAGAAAGGGACACAGAACATAAAGACTTCTAACTCTGGGAAATGAACTAGGGGTGGTGGAAGGGGAGGAGGGCGGGGGGTGGGGGTGAATGGGTGACGGGCACGGAGGGGGACACTTGACGGGATGAGCACTGGGTGTTATTCTGTATGTTGGTAAATTGAACACCAATAAAAATTAATTTATAAAAATAAATAAATAAATAAATAAATAAATAAATAAATAAATAAATAAATAAATAAATTACCATCCTGTCAGGGAAGGAAATCTCATCCAGAGGGGAAATTGCAATCTTTAACAAAGATTTTGATTCAGGGAAAATGGTGTGGCCATTTATTCATGTTTTAGATTATGAAGGGGGAAAAACATTTCTTAATGCCTGGCTTGTTAAGCTAGTCATGCATTTCACTGCAGGTTGTAAAACAGTAGAACATACACAAGAGGCTCATAAGCATATTTTAGAGTTAGGAAATATCATTTACACTATTTTTATATTGTCAGTATCACCCCTAGATAATAAGAATAAGCTTTAAACTACTGTAAATCTACAGTTTTGCTCACCTTTGTATAATTTCATTTTTAATAGAATGAAACTCACATCAATGAATATATGTTTAAGGGCTAAGCCTAATAAAGTAATACATTTACTACACAGAGATTTATTCAAATCTTGAACATATATAGCACAGCAAAATACTATAAAGCCAGTTTGTGGTTTTCAGTGAAGTTCGTTGAGTAGATGGATTGAGGATTTTCTTTGTTGTAATAAAATTTTGACCAGGTCTTATTGTTTTTTCTGTGCAGCCTGAACACTGATGCCGGAACTCCAACTGATCATAGGCACGAGTAGAGTGCTGTAGCAGTTACCTGCTTATCCAGTGCTGTAATTCTTTAGAATTAATATTCAAATTCTTAAAATATGGAATCTTCAATTAGTATTTGTTCATTAGGGATAAATAGAACCTTGCATGTACTGGGAAAATGTGCTAGTGAATAGGCTTCATAAGTTTTTAGGGGATAATCATAATGATGATTGAAAATGATACTTTACACTTTTATAACCCCTTTCTTCCATGGAGTTCATAGTGCTTCATAAATGTTGTCAGATTAATCCACACAGCATTGTAGTGTGGTAAGTAGGTGTTATAATTTTTGAGACAGAGAAAATGCTATTTCTAAATAGTGTGGCAGAAACTTAAATGTAGGCACATCCACTTTAAGCTGTGATTACTGTGAAATAGCTTTATATTTGGCTGACCTGGGATTTAACAGGAAATATGTGAGGAGGTAACTCATTTGTGTAAATGACCAATATTTGTTATCACTGAATTGGAGCTCACTTTTCTAAACAAAAACAAAAACAAATAAAAAACACACTTGTAGTGTTCTTTAAGGGAATATAGACAGATCTAGTTTGCAGATTTTGCCATATCTAGTTCTCCCTTTGATCTGTTGAGAGTAAAGCAAGTCATTTAATCCCTTTATACTAGCACATTCCTTATTTATAAAGAAGGCAATGATAAAAACACATACCCAAGCTGCTAAAAATATCCCCTTTATTCTTTTCTGCTCTCCTCCCATCTCCAATCCTGCTTACTCTTTATTAAGCTATCAACAACTAAACAGACTGAAAAATCTATAGACATAAGAAAGGCAGATATGATGGACCACTCACATCATGGTTATTTTCTATTGTTCACTCTATGATCTAGACATGACCAGATGCCTAAGATGTTCCCGTAATTAGAATCAAATGGATCATTTGGCTTGAATTGTCCAGGAAATTGCCTTAAATATCTTTAACCATTTACTAAATGGAGGTCTGGACAAAAGCTGGTGGCAAATACCTGTCATTATTTTTATGCTTCCTGAGAATGTAATAGAGCAGTATTCCAATGTGTTAAGTGGCATTCTAGTGATCAAAAAGTTTTAATGTCTCATCCTAATATGCCCTCCTTACACCAAGCAAAATCTAATCTATTATGTTATTTTTACATCTGCCCTAGAATTAATTGATGATGTGACAAAAGCACCACTCATCCTATGCAAAATTCCAACTGCGTTTTTAATCCATTCTCCAATAATCAGTTCCCTTTTTTGCACAACAATACATACAATGGCCACCTACTCTACAGTTTTAAATGTTACATTAATTCATATCAATGCGACATTCGAGTCATTCCACGCTCTGAAGGAATCTCTTAAGGCACAGGAATTTGACTTCCTGTGTTCTTGATAGACTATAGATGGTCTACGTCCATAAAGTAGGTGTGCCGCTTTAATCTACTTCAGGGAAACAATGCCAAATTAGAAATAAATCACGGATAAGAAAAACAATCATGGATTGAGGCAAATGCAATTTTTAAAAAAGTTATTAATATCAGATATCTGAACTGAATAACAAATAGGTGTGATTAAAAATACAGCATCCAGAAACATCTCATTATTATCTGATAGTCAAACGTGTACTAAACTATAAGGGAAATTGAAGAAAATTTTCAAATTAACTATGTCACTTAAAAACAAACAAGAGTCTTTTAACAAATAGATGTGTTTCATTGTGCTTGACTGAACTATAATAAATCTTTTTTTTGTTGTTGTTGTTGTTGTTTCTGGTCTTTTCCCACATATCTGCTTTTTTTGTGACACGTGATTTTAGCTTTTTACTTTCATAAGCTTCAGATGTATGCTACAGAAGGCAAGTTTCATACTTTTTGGGTTTGAAACAACCAGGCATGGTTCTTTAAAGATAATTCAATTGATCAGCAGAGGTTCACCTCCTGTAGGAAGGGGGCCACACCAAACTCCTGTGCCATGGTGTATGCCTATATCAGGCAGTGCTGTGCTAACAGAAGGACTATATGGACCTTCATTTTATTTTAAAAGATCACATTTGTGTATATCAAATCCCCCTTTGATTTATCTGGTAAATCTTAAAGCAATAAACTGCGGCAGCTCTTTCCAAATGTTAGTGTGTATTGCTCCTTATAAATTCTCAAGCTTCCTAACATTCTTCTAAAGAGGTTTTGTTGGTTGCTCTCCCTGATCTTTAATTTTGTTTATATCTAAAATGAATATTAGATAATCTCTTTTGGAACTCAAGTGCAAACCTTCTTAAAAACATGAAACATTTAATTACTAATTGGCTATTTCCTGTTCCAAATGAAATGAGCACACTGGGTTTGGATTGAAATTCAGCTACAGCTCTCCTCTATTTATGGTTCCAGATGTTTTTGTTTTATCTAGGAGTTTACTTTGACAGCTACTACTAAATGATAAATCACTCATATTATAGCTAAATGCATTTTGAAATTGAAATGTGGCAAACATTGAGATTGCTGTAAGCATCAATGTCAATTAGCAGGTCAATATTGGCTCCTTCCTTATGATCACTCAGTATTGATATATGTAAAACAGTAACAATCTCAGCCATTATACAGCATGCTGCACAAGAGTCTATTTTGCTAGTATCATCTAAGTTAGGAGAAAAAGTTTTACCACTATGAAATCTCAATTTATTGTATTCTAGGTGGGAAAATTAATTCATATTAATACTGTCATCTTCTTGTTAGCCTAGTTTTTCTTTGGATTTTTGAACTTCTGTAGAAATAGCTCCTGGTAGGCCTTCTAAACAAGCACATTTAATGAAGGGTATGGACAGATATGTTTGTCTTTTTTTTTAAGGCAGTAATTAAACATAATAAGAGAGATTTTTCAGAAATCATTTTTCTAAAGGGAAAATGGTGATTGCTTTTTACCATTTGTTACTGTGCTTATGGGCCTTTTTTATAAGATATTATTTTGTTTTGTTTCAAGTTTGTAATGTTCACAATTTATATTGCATGATTTTAGCTTTAGCTACATTGTATAAAATTCAATCCTGTTTTCCATTTGATGCTGAAGAGCTTTCCTTTGACATTCAGGCTGTTTACACAGAAGATGAGGTAGACTGGAAAACAGCAACGATCTGGCGAGTTTTCATAATGACTATTCTTAGATGCCACAAAGGAATTTGACCAATTTTCTGGGGTGACAGACTACTAAACAGTTCCCCCAAATTCAAACATTGTTTTCTTCCGGTCCTAGGTAAAGTTCAAGTGAATTCTACAGGATTTTTGGCAAAATATCTGGTTGCCCTCTAATGAAGTTTGGTCCTCTAGGTCATCTGACTAACATAGACTTTTATTCTTCTATTACTTTACCATTATCTTTATTTTTGGTTCTGAAGTATTATCTAGATAATTCCACTCACTCAACACAATATCTGTATAGAGAAAAAAAGAAATATTTTAAAGATTTTATATACAAGGCTTAAAAGATATATTTTCCTCCTGACAATGCTAAATTTTGACCAGACTGAATTAATATCTTAGACTAAGCATATCAGTCCAAAAATAATGTACTTTCCTTTCTATGTAAATTTTATATATTCGACTCACAAATAGAGACTTTCATTGTTTCTTAAGCAAGGGTGATGGACTTGTACATCCCACTTTATTTCCTGGTTCTTCTTCTGTGACCAAAGTCAAATTTTTATGATGTAGTTGGATAGAGACTCAGGTCATAAGCCATGACTATCAAAAAGAGCAAGGTTAGACAAAAGGAGGTAGAATTCCTTTTGGAAAATTGTTTCCAAGTATAATTTTATCCATACAATCAAATATGGATAGTATGCATTTTTTTTGATTGCCAACATTTAAGTTTGACCAAACACATGGTTAAATTGGTAATCAGAACTAGTCTCCCTTCATGCAGTATACATAGTCTCAGGGTTAGTCTGGGGAGGGGAAATTCTAAATGTACAAAGCTATCATTACCTTAGATGATAGCCAGACACTCTTTTCTCCTTGTTGTGGTAAATCATAGGGATCTTGAACATATCATTATGTGCAAAACGCGACAGTCATGTGGATAACTGTAGATATCACATTTTATGAAAGAAGTCTTATCAGTCTTCAAGGTCTTCAGTGCTGTGAGAAGAACAGATGCTGTAGCAAAAAATGAAAGATCTTTGAAACCTGACCCAATAACAATAGATGTGTTAAGAAATTTTAAATTTTACCAATATTAAATCAATCCTGTTACATAGGATCATTTAGGTCTCTGAAAATAGAAGTTCAGTATTTTTAAGCACATATCAGAATTATTCCTCAGAAGAACTAACTTGTTTTCTTTTTTTTAAAGGAGGTAACTATTACTGTTTAGCAATGGCACAACAGTTTTATTCGGCCTGAAAGGTCCTCACTGGCTTTACATAAATGAAGATGCTTGTGATTCCAGTTTATCTCTGATACTATTCAACATGGAATTATTGCAATTGTGTTTATCAACAAAGCTTTGTTTACTGAAGCATCTATTCAGTCTGTTACATTAAAATAGGAACATGTGTACAGTTTAAATGCAATGATGTAAACTTTGTCCTTGCACTCGATTATCAGTTTAAGAATATGAGCTAAATCCTAATCTAATGGGTAAAGTAACCTGACCATATATGATGCTTTTCTATGCTCACTTCAGCTTGATTTTTGTCTTTTAAGGAAAAACAATGCAGTAATGTGTTAGAGACTAGAAACATATGTATGGTTTCTCTGTTCTGCCATATATAAGCTAAAGTACACCTTCTTTGTTAAAAATGTACTTGCTAAACTTCAGTATAAATAAAAGCATTTTGATTTTGTCAGTTGTCACTGAGTTTTTATTTTCAAATTGCCAACTGCAGTCATTGAAGTAAAGTTATAATGCAAATCAAAATTCAGGAACTAGGTTGGTATTTGCAAAACTTTCTCTGGTTTGGTTATTTCCAAACAAATATGAACATCCATCTTATTTCAGTTCACTAGTTTAAACAGGCCAATATTCTTGTCCTAAATTGTTCAATTGAATCACACCAGATTGCCATTTCCTGGCTGTGTGTGCTTAGTGCACTTGCTTTTAGGAGGAAGGGTTGTATTGGGAAACAGAAAAACTGTGGTAAATAAAAAACTGTAAAATCATTTCTTAACATCTGTTTTTTCTAAAAAGTTTCTTCTTGAGAACCACCTTCAGTGAAGAACAAGAAAATGGAAAGGGCATGTATCTATTCTGGCCCAAAGAAATTTCTGTACATCCAAATATTCATTCTAGTCTAATGAAAAACCAAGGCTAGATTTTTAAAAAGCCTAATGAAAACCAAAACCAAAACTGTGGCCCTACCCTAGTTAATCTAAAATGTCTTCACCTTCTCTTTGGTTCATTTCCACTAAAATCCTTGAGTCTATCTAAATTCTGGTTCATCAAAGAGCCTCTCAGTTATTCCTACACATTGCTACTTCTACTCTTCACCTTATAAAAGATGTGTTGCATTCCACAGCTGGCTCACCACAGACTGTAGGTCTTCTAATTTGGAATCATATTGCTTACTTCCAGATGTTTCTTCTCACCATCACCTCTTTATAACCCTTATTTATGGAAGTTTTAAGAGTCCTAAGATGACTGTAAGTTCATCCTCTGCTTTGGAAGAGAAATATCCCTCAGAGTTTTTGGTGGCTAAACAGGCCTGCTCTGGTAGTATGACCTCCTCCCACCATAACACAATAAAAAGGGTGCCAAAGAGTCAATCACATGATATGCAGGATTGCATGATTCAAAGCTGAATGCAATGACCAGAGGAAGCATGTGCCCTTTGCTACCCAACCCTCAGGGTTCCAGGTGCTCACTACTGTCTGTGGTTTAACCTCATCTGGTAGCAGTTATCCACCCTGGCTTAACGTTGTTAGGGCAATTTGATTCTGAGTCTGGTGGATAGCTGGTACTTCCTAGGAAGTAGAAGCAACTATAGGATTCTTCTGATTATTTGAAGCTCACCTCATTGGCCCATCTGAGGAGAATGGGAGCAGAAAATACTGGAATTGAAACCCACTCTGCACCCTCATGTTTCCTGGGATAGGATTGCTTTCTATTTCAAAGCGAACCCTTGACCACCCTTCCGCCACCTCCTCCTCACCACTACCTCCCCCACCTCTGACAACATAAGAATTTTAGTCTTGAGAAAAGAGCACAAGACAGGAACTCCTTCATTGCAGGGAAGTGGATTCACTGTATATCAATTATTTCTTAGGTATAAGCTGTCTTCTAGGGTTGGGAGGATCAGCATTACATCATTTCCCTCTCCTTGGAGATTGTATAATTTACATTTATCCTGAGACTGGCTAGAGGAGCTTGATTAGCTGCATGCAAATTTCGGGGACTGTGATCTCAAGTTCACTGCTTATGCACTAGCGGTGGGGGAAAACAACTGCTCCTACCTTCAGGCATAATCATAAGACTGTCATTCTTAATGATAATTCTAGTAAAAGGGTCTTCTCATCTCTTTTAAAGTACCTAAAATTTTTGGAGATCCAATTGTCACTCTTCCCAACTACTACGTGTATAAATGAATGCCGAGGGATTTGGTCATGAAGGCTCCCCTCCCTCAACAAACACCAACGTTGTGCCTTCTTACTCAGGGAAAAGTGTCTCTGTGGATGATGATCCAAAAATAACTTATAATAGAATCTTAGACTAAGGGGTGTATGGGAGGACCTTTGAAGATAATCAGTACCCTGATATCTCAAAGGGAGGCACATAATTAGTATTTGAACAATTACAATGCCAAGAAGATAATTTTTTCATTAGCAGCTTTTAGTATTAGAAAAGTGTAAACTGATAGTGAACCAAAATTTTGTCATTTCAACTTGAACTTGAGAAAAACTAGCGCAATCATACACATAGGTAAGTGATTCCTCATTAAAAATGATAGAAATCCATCAGATGTTATAGGTAATGGAAACAAATCAGCATGGTTTCTTCATGTTTGCACTCATGTTCATGCATGTATGCCCACACACAGTATATAGATACAAAACACAACTTTTCTTTCTCAATGAGTTATTGAAATCAAATCTGAACCTTTTATAAATTTTACATGGTTCAATTGTCCCTTGAATAATATGAGCAGCTACATTATGAGATTGTAAAAAGAAAGGTAGGTATGCAGCTAGTAACCTATCATCAGAAAAGGTGGAAGTAATCTCATATATAAAATGCCTAGATGTTGACGATAATTCTGAAGCTCAGCTCCTTAATGTTTTAAACAAAGTCCCCTCTATCGACCTCATACTATCCATGTGAGATTTCCCCTTTTATGCATATTCTCAGTTAAATCGCAATCTTTCTCTAAAGTTTCTAGTTTTAAACTAAATGATAGAACTGAAAACACAGCCTGGGACAATGTTTAAGTCCTGATACATTAGACATATGGAAGACGGAAATTTCAGGAAAGTAAACACACTGATTTAGTAAAAGTAAGACTGCCTAGGATATCCAGGCATATTTATTAAAATTTTTGGAATTGATTTATGCTCCATCAACAATTTCCCTTACCTATTTGGGTTTTTTAATTTTTACTTTTTAAAAATAATTTATTGGAGGAGGGGCAAGATGGCAGAAGAGTAGGGTCCCCAAATCACCTGTCCCCAACAAATTACCTAGATAACCTTCAAATCATCCTGAAAATCTACGAATTCGGCCTGAGATGTAAAGAAAGACCAGCTGGAACGCTACAGTGAGAAGAGTTCGCACTTCTATCAAGGTAGGAAGACGGGGAAAAAGAAATAAAGGAACAAAAGGCCTCCGAGGGGGAGGGGCCCCGCGAGGAGCCGGGCTGAGGCCAGGGCGAGTGTCCCCAGGACAGGAGAGCCCCGTCCCGGAGAAGCAGGAGCTGCACCAACCTTCCCGGGCGGAAAGGGGCTCGCAGGGAGTTGGAGCAGGACCCAGGAGGGCGGGGATGCCCTCGGGCTCCCGGGGACACTAACAGACACCTGCGAGCCCAGGGGAGTGCTCGGAGCTCCCTAAGGGCTGCAGCACGCACCGGAGCAGTTCGGAGGGGCTCGGGAGCCGCTCCAGGCAGGGAGCTGCGGGGCGGGAGCGCAAATCCAACAGCGCAGGCCCCAGAGCACAGGGCACCGGGACACAGCCCAGGATCCAGCCTCCCCCCGGGACAGGCAGAGGCCGGGAGGGTCCAGGACAGCAAGGACGCTCCTGCCCCGAGCTGAGCCCCGAGCCCCATAGTTCCTGCGGAGGCTGAATCCAGGCTTCCAGAGTTGCCATAGCAACTGCGACTGTTCCTCCTGAGACCTCACGGGGTAAACAACCCCCGCTGAGCCCTGCAGCAGGCAGGGGCAGAGCAGCTCCCCTAAGTGCTAACACCTGAAAATCAGCGCAAAAGGCCCCTCCCCCAGAAGACCAGCTGGACGGACCAGTTCCAGGGGAAGTCAAGGGACTTAAAGTCTACAGATTCAGAAAATACTCCCCCGTGTTTTTTGTTTGTTTTTTTTATCTTTTTTTCTTTTTTCTTTTCTTTTTGATTTCTGATTACTTCCCCCACCCCCTTTTTTCACCTTTCTTTCTTTTTCTTTCCCTTTTTCTTCTCTTCTTTCCTTTTTCTTTTCTTTTTCTTTTTTCTTTTTCTCTTTTCTTTCCTTCTCTCTCTTTCTCTCCTTTTCCCAATACAACTTGTTTTTGGCCACTCCGCACTGAGCAAAATGACTAGAAGGAAAACCTCACCTCAAAAGAAAGAATCAGAAACAGCCCTCTCTCCCACAGAGTTACAAAATCTGGATTACAATTCAATGTCAGAAAGCCAATTCAGAAGCACTACTATACAGCTACTGGTGGCTCTAGAAAAAAGCATTAAGGACTCACGAGACTTCATACTGCAGAATTTAGATCCAATCAGGCAGAAATTAAAAATCAACTGAATGGGATGCAATCCAAACTAGAAGTCCTAACGACGAGGGTTAACGAGGTGGAAGAACGAGTGAGTGACATAGAAGAGAAGTTAATGGCAAAGAGGAAAACTGAGGAAAAAAGAGACAAACAATTAAAGGACCATGAAGACAGATTAAGGGAAATAAATGACAGCCTAAGAAAGAAAAACCTACATTTAATTGGGGTTCCCGAGGGCGCCGAAAGGGACAGAGGGCCAGAATATGTATTTGAACAAATCCTAGCTGAAAACTTTCCCAATCTGGGAAGGCAAACAGGCATTCAGATCCAGGAAATAGAGAGATCCCCCCCTGAAATCAATAAAAACCGTTCAACACCTCGACATCTAATAGTGAAGCTTGCAAATTCGAAAGATAAAGAGAAGATCCTTAAAGCAGCAAGAGACAAGAAGTCCCTGACTTTCATGGGGAGGAATATTAGGGTAACAGCAGACCTCTCCACAGAGACGTGGCAGGCCAGAAAAGGCTGGCAGGATATATTCAGGGTCCTAAATAAGAACATGCAACCAAGAATACTTTATCCAGCAAGGCTCTCATTCAAAATGGAAGGAGAGATAAAGAGCTTCCAAGACAGGCAGGAACTGAAAGAATGTGTGACCTCCAAACCAGCTCTGCAAGAAATTGTAAGGGGGACTCTTAAAATTCCCCTTTAAGAAGAAGTTCAGTGGAACAATCCACAAAAACAAGGACTAAATAGATATCATGATGACACTAAACTCATATCTGTCAATAGTAACTCTGAACGTGAACGGGCTTAATGACCCCATCAAAAGGCGCAGGGTTTCAGACTGGATAAAAAAGCAGGACCCATCTATTTGCTGTCTACAAGAGACGCATTTTAGACAGAAGGACACCTACAACCTGAAAATAAAAGGTTGGAGAACCATTTACCATTCAAATGGTTCTCAAAAGAAAGCAGGGGTAGCCATCCTTATATCAGATAAACTAAAATTCACTCCGAAGACATTAGTGAGAGACGAAGAGGGACACTATATCATACTTAAAGGATCTATCCAACAAGAGGACTTAACAATCCTCAATATATATGCCCCGAAAGTGGGAGCTCCCAAATATTTAAATCAATTAATAACCAAAGTGAAGAAGTACTTAGATGACAATACACTTATACTTGGTGACTTCAATCTAGCTCTTTCTACCCTTGATAGGTCTTCTAAACACAACATCTCCAAAGAAACGAGAGCTTTAAATGATACACTGGATCAGATAGATTTCACAGATATCTACAGAACTTTACATCCAAACTCAACTGAATACACATTCTTCTCAAGTGCACATGGAACTTTTTCCAGAATAGACCACATACTGGGTCACAAATCGGGTCTGAACCAATACCAAAAGATTGGGATCGTCCCCTGCATATTCTCAGACCATAACGCCTTGAAATTAGAACTCAATCACAAGAAGAAGTTTGGAAGCCCTCAAACACGTGGAGATTAAGGACCATCCTGCTAAAAGATAAAAGGGTCAACCAGGAAATTAAGGAAGAATTAAAAAGATTCATGGAAACTAATGAGAATGAAGATACAACTGTTCAAAATCTTTGGGATGCAGCAAAAGCAGTCCTGAGGGGGAAATACATCGCAATACAAGCATCCATTCAAAAACTGGAAAGAACTCAAATACAAAAGCTAACCTTACACATAAAGGAGCTAGAGAAGAAGCGGCAAATCGACCCGACGCCCAGCAGAAGAAGAGAGTTAATTAAAATTCGAGCAGAAATCAACGAAATTGAGTCCAGAAGAACTGTGGAACAGATCAATAGAACCAGGAGTTGGTTCTTTGAAAGAATTAATAAGATAGATAAACCATTAGCCAACCTTATTAAAAAGAAGAGAGAGAAGACTCAAATTAATAAAATCATGAATGAGAAAGGAGAGATCACTACCAACACCAAGGAAATACAAATGATTTTAAAAACATATTATGAACAGCTCTACGCCAATAAATTAGGCAATCTAGAAGACATGGACGCATTCCTGGAAAGCCACAAACTACCAAAACTGGAGCAGGAAGAAATAGAAAACCTGAACAGGCCAATCACCAGGGAGGAAATTGAAGAAGTCATCAAAAACCTCCCAAGACACAAGAGTCCAGGGCCAGATGGCTTCCCAGGGGAATTCTATCAAACGTTTAAAGAAGAAATCATACCTATTCTACTAAAGCTGTTCAGAAAGATAGAAAGAGATGGAGTACTTCCAAATTCATTCTATGAGGCCAGCATCACCTTAATTCCAAAACCAGACAAAGACCCCACCGAAAAGGATAATTAAAGACCAATATCCCTGATGAACATGGATGCAAAAATTCTCAACAAGATACTAGCCAATAGGATCCAACAACACATTAAGAAAATTATTCACCATGACCAAGTAGGATTTATCCCCGGGACACAAGGCTGGTTCAACACTCATAGAACAATCAATGTGATTCATCATATCAGCAAGAGAAAAACCAAGAACCATATGATCCTCTCATTAGATGCAGAGAAAGCATTTGACAAAATACAGCATCCATTCCTGATCAAAACTCTTCAGAGTGTAGGGATAGAGGGAACTTTCCTCGATATCTTAAAAGCCATCTAGGAAAAGCCCACAGCAAATATCATTCTCAATGGGGAAGCACTGGGAGCCTTTCCCCTAAGATCAGGAACCAGACAGGGATGTCCACTCACACCACTGCTATTCAACATAGTATTGGAAGTCCTAGCCTCAGCAATCAGACAACAAAAAGACATTAAAGGCATTCAAAATGGCAAAGAAGAAGTCAAACTTTCCCTCTTCACCGATGACATGATACTCTACATAGAAAACCCAAAAGCCTCCACCCCAAGATTGCTAGAACTCATACAGCAATTTGGTAGCATGGCAGGATACAAAATCAATGCCCAGAAATCAATGGCATTCCTATACACTGAGAATGAGACTGAAGAAAGAGAAATTAAGGAGTCAATCCCATTTACAATTGCACCCAAAAGGATAAGATACCTAGGAATAAACCTAGCCAAAGAGGTTAAGGATCTATACCCTAAAAACTATAGAACACTTCTGAAAGAAATTGAGGAAGACACAAAGAGATGGAAAAATATTCCATGCTCATGGATTGGCAGAATTAATATTGTGAAAATGTCAATGTTACCCAGGGCAATTTACACGTTCAATGCAATCCCTATCAAAATACCATGGACTTTCTTCAGAGACTTAGAACAAATTATTTGAAGATTTGTGTGGCATCAGAAAAGACCCCGAATAGCCAGGGGAATTTTAAAAAGGAAAAGCATATCTGGGGGCATCACAATGCCAGATTTCAGGTTGTACTACAAAGCTGTGGTCATCAAGACAGTGTGGTACTGGCACAAAAACAGACACATAGATCAATGGAACAGAATAGAGAACCCAGAAATGGACCCTGAACTTTATGGTCAACTAATATTCGACAAAGGAGGAAAGACGATCCACTGGAAGAAAGACAGTCTCTTCAATAAATGGTGCTGGGAAAATTGGTCATCCACATGCAGAAGAATGAAACTAGACCACTCTCTGGCACCATACACAAAGATAAACTCAAAATGGATGAAAGATTTAAATGTGAGACAAGACTCCATCAAAATCCTAGAAGAGAACACAGGCAACACCCTTTTTGAATTTGGCCACAGTAACTTCTTGCAAGATACATCCACGAAAGCAAAAGAAACAAAAGCAAAAATGAACTATTGGGACTTCATCAAGATAAGAAGCTTTTGCATAGCAAAGGATACAGTCAACAAAACTCAAAGGCAACCTACAGAATGGGAGAAGATATTTGCAAATAACATATCAGATAAAGGGCTAGTTTCCAAAATCTATAAAGAACTTATTAAACTCAACACCAAAGAAACAAACAATCCAATCATGAAATGGGCAAAAGACATGAAGAGAAATCTCACAGAGGAAGACATAGACATGGCCAAGATGCACATGAGAAAATGCTCTGCATCACTTGCCATCAGGAAAATACAAATCAAAACCACAATGAGATAGCACCTCACACCAGTGAGAATGGGAAAAATTAACAAGGCAGGAAACAACAAATGTTGGAGAGGATGCGGAGAAAAGGGAACACTCTTACACTGTTGGTGGGAATGTGAACTGGTGCAGCCACTCTGGAAAACTGTGTGGAGGTTCCTCAAAGAATTAAAAATAGACCTGCCCTACGACCCAGCAATTGCACTGTTAGGGATTTACCCGAAAGATTCAGATTCAATGAAACGCCTGGACACCTGCACCCCGATGTTTCTAGCAGCCATGTCCACAATAGCCAAACTGTGGAAGGAGCCTCGGTGCCCATCGAAAGATGAATGGATAAAGAAGATGTGGTTTATGTATACAATGGAATATTACTCAGCCATTAGAAATGACAAATACCCACCATTTGCTTCAACGTGGATGGAACTGGAGGGTATTATGCTGAGTGAAGTAAGTCAATCGGAGAAGGACAAACAGTGTATGTTCTCATTCATTTGGGGAATATGAATAATAGTGAAAGAGAATATAAGGGAAGGGAGAAGAAATGTGTGGGAGATAACAGAAAGGGAGACAGAACATAAAGACTTCTAACTCTGGGAAATGAACTAGGGGTGGTGTAAGGGGAGGAGGGCGGGGGGTGGGGGTGAATGGGTGACGGGCACGGAGGGGGACACTTGACAGGATGAGCACTGGGTGTTATTCTGTATGTTGGTAAATTGAACACCAATAAAAATTAATTTATTAAAAAAATAAAAAATAAAAAAATAAAAATTATTTATTTATTTATTTATCTATCTATCTATCTATCTATCTATCTATCTATCTGAGGGAGAGAGAGCTGTCAGGAGCCATAAGGGCAGAGTAAGGGGGCAGAGAAAGGGGGGAAAGAAGAGGAGGGAGTCAAAGGAGGAAGAGGGACAAGCAGACTCCCCACTGAATGGGGAACCCTGCATGGATCTCTTTCCAGGATCCAAAGATCATGACCTGAGCTGAAGTCAGATGCTCAACAAACTGAAACACCCAGGCACTCTCTCCCTTACCTATTTGAATCAGAGAGTTGTGACAGGATGCACTACAATAAATGCAAATGCAGTTAAACCTTAATAATGAACTTTCCAGGCCATGACTTGTTAATTCATTGTGTTATGATGGGGGAATGTTTTCTCATCTTTAGACGACTTTTCTTGAAGGAAGTTAAACACATTATACTCAGTTAATTTTATGCTAAAAATATACAATATGTAGCAATAAACATATAACAGGAACCCATTAGAGAGATTAATCTGAGGGCAGTGTGGGATGGATTGAATGGAGATGGTACAGGAAGAGAGACAGTTACCTGTCATAAAATAACACTTTTACATTTTCTTCTACATATTTCTAATTTAAAAGCAGTTTTCCTTGTAATTAGAGATGGCACACTTGCTATCAATTTTTATAGATGTTTAAAATCTTAATTATGAAAATGTCAGTTATTCTGTGGGTTGATCAATATGAAGAAAATGTTCTTAGCAAGGTTTAATATTTAGACTTAAGCTTCTACAAACATTAATAAAATCATTTGCCACAGAAAGTTTTATTTGAAATAAAACATTTCAACTAAAGACTCAGTTAACTTAATTCTTTCACCTTTACTCATACAGTCAATCCTTGAATGTTTAATGGCATAACAAAGGATCATCCTTCATGTATAAACTATGGCTCCAGCTTGTCTCACCTTTTTTTCCTACCACCCAGTTTCACTCCATTTGCTACTTTTAGATGTTGGCTGTTCTACCACCTGAGAAGGCATGCTCCCTCTGAACCCTCATCCACTCTCTGTCACCTATACTTTCTTGTCCAAGATAACCCCAAAGTCAGAACTTCTACAACATTCACAGCCCCATGAGATTCCTTACTCTCATCACTCAATACATTGAAATGGAGATGAAATAATTCCATATCTTGCTATTAAGGATACCATGGTTGTTATATCCTTTGGGCTTATGATGGAACTCATAAGGAGGACAATTTTTTCCCATGGACAAGATTATTAAATTTGATAGGTAGCTGGGAGTTTTAAAGCACTGATGTTTCTATCTACAGATCAACTATTCTAGTAGTTCAATTGTTTTGTGGTTTTTTTTTTTTTTTTTTGGTTTAAGAAAGCAAACGTTACAAATGACAAGATTGGGGGATCCCTGGGTGGCTCAGAGCTTTAGCGCCTGCCTTTGGCCCATGGCATGATCCTAGAGTCTCGGGATTGAGTCCCGCATTGGGCTCCTGGCAAGGAGCCTGCTTCTCCCTCCTCCTGTGTCTCTGCCTCTCTCTCTCTCTATGTCTGTCATAAAATAAATAAATAAATCTTTAAAAAAAAACAAATGACAAGATTGATATAAAAATGTATTTTTTATTCTGAACAACTGAATCATCACTGAAACTCTTGAACACTTTCCAGTTGGAAATCAGAGGTTGCCTAGCAGTAATAACATGTAATTGGACTGTAACAGGAAAGAAAGTGAGGCACATAAATAGATTTTCCCAATGACTAAAATATGTTTTAATTTAATAATCACCATGCTGTACATTATATCCTAGAACTTATTTATACCTGGAAGTTTTACCTTCTGAACTCTTTCACTCAGTTTGTCCATCCCCATCCCCATCTCTGGAAACCACCAATATGTTATCTGAATCTATCATCTTAGGTTTTTAGAGATTCTACATCTAAATGAGATCATACAGTATTTTTCTTTTATATATATATATATATATATATATTTCATTCATCATTGATGGACACTTAGGTTGCTTCCATATCTACTATAAATAATGCTGCATAAACATGGGGATGCAGATATCTTTTCAAGATAGTGATTTCATTTATTTTGGATAAATACCCAGAAGTGGGGTTTTTGGATCATATGGTAATTCTACTTTTAATTTTTTGAGGAATCTCCATTCTGGTTTCCATAGTGGCTGTGCCAATTTACATTCCCTACAGTTTACAAGGGTTCCTTTATTCCACATCCTACCCAACTCTCATAATTTCTTATCTTTTTGATAATAGCTATCCTAAAAGATATGAGACAGTAGCTCATTATGATTTTGATTTATATTTCCCTGATGATTAGTGATTTGGGGCACCTTTTCATGTATCTGTTGGCCATTAAGATATCTTCTTTGGAAAAATGTCTGTTCAGTTCCTCTGTCCATTTTTAAATTGGTTTGTTTTTCTGATATTGAGTTGTGTGGGTTCTTTATATATTTTAGATATTAATCCTTTATCAGATATATGCTTTGCAAGTATCGTCTCCCATTCTTTAGGTTTCTTTATCATTTTGTTGATGGTTTCCTTTACTATACAAAAGCGTTTTGGTTTGATGTAGTCCCACCTGTTTATTTTTGCTTTTGGTGTCAAATTAAAAAATAAATTATTTCTAAGACCACTGTCACAGAGATTACCCCACATGCTTTCATCTAGAAATCCTATAGTTTCAGGTCTTATGTTCAAATCTTTAATTGATTTTGAGCTGAATTTTGTGTATTCTGTAAGATTATGGCCCAATTTCATTCTTCTGCATGTGGCTGCCCAGTTTTCTGAATACCATTTATTGAATAAACTATCCTTTCCCTATTATATATTCTTGACTTCTTTGTTGCAAATTAATTTATCATATATGTATTGGTTTATTTCTGGACTATCTGTTCTGTTCCATTCATTGATGTGTTTGCTTATATGCCAATACCATATTGTTTTGAACACTAAAATTATTTTAAAGATTTAAATATGAGAGGGGGGCTATTTGGGATAAAAAAAAATCAATCACACAGAGGCACCTGGGTGGCTCAGAGGTGCAGCATCTGCCTTTGGCTCAGGTCTCAATCCTGGGGTCCTGAGATGGAGTCCCACATCAGGCTCCCCACAGGGAGCCAGCTTCTCCCTCTGCCTATGTCTCTGCCTCTCTCTGTGTGTCTCTCATGAACTGCCTATTTCTCTGCCTCTCTCTCTGTGTCTTTCATGAATAAATAAAATCTTTTTAAAAATCAATCACATATGTACCATGTATGCTTTATTTTCAAACTTCTGACACCTGATTTGTATTTTCTTTATGATCCAGGATTATAATTTTGATGTTTTCTTTTTTAAGATTTTATTTATTTATTCATGAGAGACACAGATAATTTATATTTATATATATATATTTATTTTCAATATACAATTTGCTTTAATATACAAAATGTAATAAATGTGCCTACATGGAATTTGCATGGAATTTGCGAGTTTAATTTTTGAGAGAAACCATATAAGTAATTAAGCTAATATAGATTATTATCTATATTATGTTGTGAAAATAAAGACTTCTCTAAGTATAACCCCTAAGACAGAAACCATAAAGGAAAAGATGGAGGAATCTTAGCAATCAACCACATCTGCATAGTAAACACACTATAAAACAAAAAAGTTAGGGGTACCTGGGTGACTCTGACAGTTAAGCATCTGCCTTTAGCTCAGGTCATGATCCCAGAGTCCTGGGATGGAGCCCCACCTTGGATCAGCGGGGAATGTGCTTATCCTTCTCTATCTCCCTCCAACCCCACTCTGTCTCTCTCTGTCTCTCTCTCTCTCTCAAATGAATAAATAGAACCTTTAAAAAAAAGTTAAAGAAAAATAATAGGTAAAACAAGAAGAAAAGAAAAGACAAGCAGGCAATATGTTTGCAATATAGGCTGATAAAGGGGTAGTAACTTTATCATATAAAGAGTTATTGCCAAATAATAAGAAAAAGTCAAATGAAAAATGGACAGACTAACCACTTTATTAAAAAATTCAAATTTGAAGCATACTCAACATCACCTTTAATAAAATACAAATTGAAATGAGAAACCCTCTCTTACATATAGTATTAACAGAAAGGAAAAATAATAATTATGTGTAGTGTTAATGAATATTATGTGGAAAAATTAACTCTCACATTGCAATAGAAAATGTTTACTGTTAAACTTTTTGGAGGAAAATTTACCAGTTTGAAAAAGCTTCATAAATTCATATATCTTTGACTTAGTAATAATCTTTAAAAATTTATTCTATAAAATCTTTGCCATAACTATATAAAAACGGATACAAAAGATTATTCACATTACCACTTTTTTGTATCAAGAGAAAATGAAATAAACTTTAAATGTCCAGCAATAGGTATTAAATAAATAATGATACCTCCATTGAGGGGACTTCTCTGATATCCTTTCAGCCGGGCTAAGAGTTGAATCAACATGAGAACAGTTAACAAGAGAAAAAGCCAAAGCTTTATTATGTGCACACAGAGGTCTGGCAATGAAATTGATGACCAAAGCAGGCAGTTTTTATACTTCTCAGACAAAGAAACAATATATCAGTGAGACATTGACTCGACAAAAAACCCCCATAACTTTAGGAGCCTCGACTAGTAAGGAGTTCTAAAAAGAGTTTGGGCTAGGATAGTAAATTAGTAAAAAGTAGCAGGGGTTGTTTATACAGCCTACTCTGCTCTAAATCCCCCACCTCCTGTGATAAGGGTGCCTTTTTACCTCCTTTCACATGGGGATTTGTTTCCTGCTTTCAAAGGGTTGGAAGAGAGTTTGAGTGTCCTTCTAGCATAGGATGTCTTTAAAGTGACTTTTGGTTAAAAAGTCAGTATTTCCAAGAGGCATATTTTGGGGCAGTCTGTCCTTATCCCTTACAGTATATAGACAGAATTTATTTTTTTTATAGTTGTCGACTTGTATATCATGATGAATTCACTTATTTATTCTAATTGATTTCATTGCAGATTATTTCAGGTTTTTCAGGATATTTTCTATATATAATAGACCTAAGAAAATGTTCACAATACATAAATAAGTGAAAAAAGTCAAACTATGAAACTGTGGGTACCATAATCACACAGAAACACACACAGACACATACACCTGTATGTCTATAATTACTACATTGTAAGGTTGGAAGTGTTACTGTATAAAAGTTGATTTTTTTCTGTTCCTAAAATTTTTTAACTGTGCTGTAATGTATATGAAATGTTATTATAGATGCTTACTTTTTAATAAGAATATGTATTAATAAGAATTGTGTTAAGAATATCCAGAACTAGTGTCAGCCATATTTTATTATTCAGGTTGGGTTCTAATTCATAGATAACTCTCTAAATAAAAGACGCTGATTTACAAAATGCACAAAAGTTTCCAATTGCATTGTTATTTTCATAAAATTTATTGTTCTTTTCTCATTACAAAAACAGTATCATTTTATTGTTGATGATTTTCAAAGTATGTAAAAGACAAATCAAATAAATTCTGCCTACAATTTTACCACCAATATATAATCACTTTTATTATATTTTTGAGTTATACACTTTTCATCTTATTTTTGTTATTAAAATAAAGATACAGATGTGGATCTAAAGCTTTTAAAAGTTGGAGTCTTATTGTACATACAATTTTGAATACAGCAAGTGTTTGGGTCTTGTTATCCACTCTGGCATTTTCTCTCTTTTAATTAGTGTATTTAGACCATATTTAATGTTTTTTATATTGAATGTTATTATTAATATAGTTTGTCTCATCTACTACATATATATCTATGTTCAATTCATTGTTCCGTTTTTTTCTCTTGTCATTTTGCCTTCTTTTCTTCTTTGCCTTAATTAAGCATTTTATATGATTAAATTTTGTCTTCATCCTTAGCATTTCAAATATATATATTTTTTAATTCTAAGTGGATGTCCTAGAGATTGCACTGTACATTTACAACTAATCCAAATCAACTTTTAAATAACACTATTCTTCTTCATGGGTAGTGTAAGTACTTTATAACATATTATTTCAAATTCCTCCCTTCCATATCTTATCATATTATTATTCATTTCAGTTATCCATAAACTATAATCATTGAATACATTGTTGCTATTATTATTTTGAATAAATAGCTATCTGAGACTGTCAAATCATTATTTTTATCTTTGCATTTATGCTTTAGATGTATCTATGGACATATTTTAAAGCTCACTGATTCTTTCCATGGTCATGTTTACTCTATTGATGAACCTATTGAAAACATTCTTTGCTTCTTTTTATATTATTTCTAGCACATATTTTTTATTCTTTTTTATCATGTCCATCCCTCTACTCACATTACTTATGTGCTTTCCCATGTTATCTTCTTTTTCTATTGGGGCCATTAGCATATTTATCATAATTATTTTAAATTCTATTGATAATTGCAAAATTTCTGTCATACTTTAGTCTGATTTTTAAAAGATTTTATTTATTTATTTGAAAGAGTGTGTGTGTGAAAGAGAGAGAGAGAGAGAGAGAGAGCAGGAGCAGCGGGGAGAGGTAAAGGGAGAGACAGACTCTGTGCTGAGCAGGAAGTCCATTGCAGGACTCTATCACAGCACCCTGGGATCATGACCTGAGCTGAAGGCAGATGCTTAACCAATGGAGCCATCCAGCCACCCCTTTAATCTAATTTTGATCCTTTTTGTCTTTTCAACTGTCTTATTTGCCTTTTAGCATGTCTTGCTATTTCTTGTTCAGTCAAACCTGATATATTGGTGAAAGGTTTTGTTTTTCTGGCTGAGAGATAGTCTGTGTTTACCATTTGCTGTAGCTACCCTTAGGAATGGCTAAATTTTTCTCTAGTGTGCTTGTTATCTCCATTGTTGTCTTTGGATTTTCCTAAGAGAGTCCATTTTAAATAGAGTCTGAAACTTGTAGTCCTTTAAGTTGTAGTCCACTGTTATCATACAGTAGCCAGAATGATATGATGGTATGGTGTGAAGGAGAGGAGGAATTCTATACTCCTATGGATAGTCCTCAGTCATTTAAGAGCATGTGTCACTGTACTGTGACTTTCACAAGTGCTTCTTATATTTTTCTTTCCTTCAATGAGTCAGAGCAACCACAGGAGACTGAAGTTGGTTATTTCCCTTCCTCCAGGTTAGTTAGGGTCTAGTAAAAAAAAAAAGTGGGATTAGTCTCTAATGAATAGTTTCTTTTAAAGATGTTCCATAATTAAGAAGAACAGAATCCTCTGATGTTTTTCAAAACAGCTACTTTTCCCTTTCCTGTGCCATAAGCTGAGGGGATTTTCCTCCAAAGTTCATCCAGTGGACATGGTGGGGCTCCAGAAGATAAAATTTATAACATTTTGAAAGCCTTGCTAAGACTAGACATGCCAAGTTTTTAATTCTCAAGTTAGGCTACCCTGAGCCTCCAGTAATTCATCAATTAAAGTTTAAGTGTTCCAACCAGTACTAACTTTAGTGGTAGACTTCTGCTACTGGTAAGCTGTAATTATCTGCATCAATTTCTCCAATTTTCCTGGCAATTGTTTGCCTTCTGATCTCAATTTTCTGATGAATATAAGAAGAGTTGCTGAGTTTCAGATCACCTTCTTCTTGTGAGGACAATAGCAACAACTTGTAATCTCTTAACCCATCAGATCAAAACCCTGAAGTCTCCTTGTACATACTATTTTAGAATCTCTTTTATTCACATAGCAACATATAACATCACTTTTTACAATATTTTTTTAAAGATTTTATTTATTTATTCATGAGAGACACAGACAGAGAGAGGAAGAGACAGAGGCAGAGGAAGAAGTAGGCTCCATGTAAGGAGCCTGATGTGGGTCTTGATCTCAGGACTCCAGGATCACGCCTTCTGCTGAAGACAGACACTCAACCACAGCCACCCAGGTGTCCCAATACAATATGTTTTTTTAATGACTTTATTCTATTGCACAATTCAGAGGTACAATAACTCAACTTATGTCATATTGTTAGATATGTAGGTTGTTTAAAATAATATCATTTTGAGCAAAATGGCAGAATAGAAAGTCCCCTGCTCATATCTCTCCACAACAGCAATTTGACTTACATTCATGGAAAAAAAGTGCCTTTGTGGGAGATTTGAGACCCATGTAGGAGATTGTGAAACACTAATCCAGCCCAAGACTAAGCAAGGTGATTTTAGGAAACAGGCTCATGCCCAGGTCACAAGACCTTTTTTTGTAATCCTGAATAAAGACCTAGAAACCCTGTGTACTTAGCTGCAGCCCCATTTGGCTTTGGTCCTGCCACCAGCACAATCTGCCATGAGACCTTGGAGGAGCCTCACCTGCCCATGCTTCAGGTAATAGACTAACTGAATCTGGTCCTGGCTATGGGCACTGAAGAATCCTAGCCTCACTCAACTGTGATATGGGAGCAGTTCTGACTACCCAGGGACTCAACAAAAGACATGCCCATCCAGGCCCCAGTAGAAAGGCCTACTGACCATGGTCTGATTGCAGATCCTGAAGCAGACCTGTGTACTGGATTTAGCCTTTTTTAGACATTGACCATGGTCTGATTATAGACCCTGAGGCAGACCTGTGACCTGGATATAGCCCTTTTTAGACATAGTCCAGGGAGAGTTTTACCTGCCCAAGAACTTGACAGAAGACATGTCTCTCTGTAACCATGGAAAGAAGGTGGAAAACTTCAGTCCCAGGTGTTGACCCTGATGTTGCACTGAAATTTGGTTCCAATCTTTCTCAGTTATGGTTGAATCTAGGCCTGTCACCCAGGGATATTGCCCAGTGACTTACTGGGGTTACTCCCAGGGATCTGATGAGAGCCACACCCACCTGGTAACAGGCCCACCATATGTGGACCCAACTTCCCTGAAGCAGACTTATGTCCAGCACTAACCCTACTGACCAAGTCCTGGAGGCAATCCTGTTCATCTATCACTGAAGGAGGATCCAAGGCCACCCAAATGCCAAGTAACAGTTGTACAAACCATAGATCCCACTACAGATGTGTTGACAGCCATGTGACCTGACTCAAACCCTGCTTAACTGTGATCCTGGAGGCAATCCCATCAGTCCAGGGACCTGACAGGAGGAAGTCTTTACCTGCTGAACCAGTCTGTAAATATGGGAATGAGTATTTGCACTTTCAAATGCACAAACAACACAAGACTACATGGATCACAAAGATTCAGGCAACTATATCATCACCAAAGGAAACTAATAAACTTCCAGTAATTGACTGTAAAGAAATGAATATCTACAAATTACTTGGCAAGAAAATAAAAAAAAAATAATTTTCTTAAAGAATTTCCAAGAGATGCAAAAAAAAACCCTCAAAAACCCCACAGATAGACAACTAAATGAAATTAAAAAATGAATGAACAAAATGAAAATCTAATAAGGAAGTGAAAACTGTACAAAAGAATCAAACAGAAAATCTTTAATTGATTAATATAATGATTGAGATTTGAAAATTCAATAGAAGTCTTCAACAAACAGACTCATTCAGAAGAAGGAAACAGTGAATTCAAAGGAAGTTATTTGAAATTAGAGGAACAAAAAGAACAAAGAATGAAAAAGGGTGAAGAAAAAATACAGCCTATGGGGCACTGGATGAATTAATATATTTTTTAAAATATTTTATTTATTTATTTGAGAAAGAGAGACAGAGATAGACAGTGAGAGTAAGAGCACTAGTGTGGGGCATGAGGTAGAGGGAGAGGGAGAAGCAGACTCCCAGCTATGCAGGAACCCCCCCCCCCATGGAGGGCTTGATCCCAGGACCCTAGGATCATGACCTGAGCCAAAGGCAGACACTTAAATGACTGAGCCACTCAGATGCCCCTGAATTAATATATTTGCTGTGGGAGTCCCAAACTTGTAAATTAGAAAAGGACAGAAAGCATATTTAAAACATAATAATAGTTGAAAACTTCCTTAATCTTGGAAAATATATGGACATTCAGATTCATGGAGCTTAAAGAACTCCAAGAAAGATAAACTCAAAGAAGATCATTCCAAGATACATTATGATGAATTTGTCAAAATTCTAAGGTAAAGATATAAGTTGGAATGCAGCAGGAAGAAGCAACTCATCATGTACAAGAGAACCTCAATATGGCTATCAGCAATTTCCTAAGCAGAAAACTTGCAGGCCAGTATGGAGTAGAATTATATATTCAATGATTTGAAAGAAAGAATACAACCTTGCCAAATAAGAATACTGTACCTGTCAAAGAGAAACAAGATATTACCAAACAAAAGCTGAAGAACTTAATCATTACTACTTCTGACTTATAAAAAATGCTAAAGAGAGTTTTTTTAAATTGAAATAAACTAGTGCTAGTAACAACATGGAAACACGGGAAAGCATAAAACTCACCAGTAAAGGTCTAAGTACATAGCCAAATTCAGAATTCCCTACTATTGTGATGATGGAGTGTAAATCACTTTTAACTCTAGTATAAATTTACAAAAACAAAAGTATCAGTGTGTCTGGGTGGCTCAGTCAGTTAATCTTCCAATTCTTGATTTCAGGTTGGGTCATGATCTTAGGGTCATGGAATCAAGCCCTACATCAGGCTCAGCACTCAGCAAGGAGTCTGCTTCTCTGCTTCTCCCTTGCCCTCTGCCCCTCTCCCTGCTCATGTGTTCTTTCTTTCTCTCTAAAAATGAATAAACAGACCTTTTTAAAATCCTCAAAGTATCAAAAATAACTACATCCACAATAAATTATTGACTGATACACAATAGAAAAAGATAGAAATTCTTATGTCAATCACATAAAACCTAGGGGAAGGAGAAGTGGAAGTGTGGAGCTTTTGTATGGGATTGAAAATCAGTTGCTGTCATCTTAAAATAGACTATTATAATTATGGTGTTTAAAATATTTTATTTACTTCTTCATGAGAGACACACGGAGACAGAGAGGCAGAGAGAGGCAGAGGGAGAAGCAAACACCCCTTGGGGACCCTGATGCAGGACTCAATCTCCAGACCCAGGATCATGCCCTGAGCCAAAGGCAGATGCTCCACCTCTGAGCTATCCGGGTGTCCCTATAAGTATGTTTTATGTAAGTCTTATGGTTACCACAAAGAAAAGAAAAAAATTTCTAGTAGATACACAAAGGATAAAGAAAAAGGAACCAATGCATACCAGCACAAAATTATCAACAAATCACAAAAGCAACACAACAAAAGAGGAAGATGGAAAAAATAAGAACTAAAATACAGTAGGAAAACAACTAAAATAATAGCAACTGTACATCTTTACCTATCAATAATTACTTAAGTAATTATACTAAATTCTCCACTCAAAAGACAAGAGAATCTGAATGGATTAAAAAAAAAAAAACAAACCACATTCCATCAATGCTTTGCTTACAAGAGATTTAATTTTTTTCACATTTTATTTATTTTTATTTTTTAATTGAAGAAATATTTAACTTCTAGTTAGTTAACATACAGTGCAATGTTGGCTTCAGGAGTAGAATTCAGTGATTCATCACTTACATACAACACCCAGGGCTCATCACAGGAAGTGCCTTCCTTAATACCCATCACCTATGTAGCTCATGGCTGACCCACCTCCCTGCATCATAAGAATCTCTTATGGTTTGCTTCCCTTTCTCCTTTTTTTTTTCTTTTTTCCCTTTCCAATATACTCATCTCTTTTGTTTCTCAAATTCCACATATGAGTGAAATCATATGGTATTATTTTTCTCTGACTGACTTATTTCACTTAGTATAATACATTAACTCCATTTATGTCCTAGAAAATGGCAAGATTTCATTCTTTTTATGGTTGAGTAATATTCGATTGTAATGTATAATAATATAGTATGTATAATAATATATATTGTAATGTATAATATTGTAATGTATAATATATATTTAATATAAAACATTTATATATAATACTATTTATATATATTTATATATATTTATAATATAATACTATATATGCATAAAAAATCTTATTTATCCATTCATCAATTGATGGACCTTTTGAACCTCTCCATAATCTGGCTGTTGTTAATAATGCTGCTATAAACATGGGGCTGCATGTATCCCTTTAAATCTGTATTTTTGTAACATTTCGGTAAATACCTAGTAGTGCAATTGCTGGGTCACAGGGTGGTTCTGTTTTTAACTTTTTGAGGAACTTGCTTACTCTTTTCTAGAATGGCTGTGCCAGTTTCAATTCCCATCCAACAATGCACGGGGGTTCCCCTTTTACACATTCTCGCCAATACCTGTCATTTCTTGTATTGTTAATTTTAGCCATTTTGACAAGTGTGAGATAATATATCACCATGTTTTTTTATCATCATGTTTTGATTTGTATTTCCCTAATGATGAGTGATGTTGAGCATCTTTTCATGTGTTTCTTAGGCAACTGGTTGTATGCTTTGGAATATTGTTTGTTCATGTCTTCTATCCATTTCTTAACTGGATTATTTGTTTTTAGATGCTGAGTTTGATAAGCTCTCTATTGATTTTGGATATTAACCCTTTATCAGATATGTCATTTGCAAATATCTTCAACATTCCAGAGACCACCTTTTTGTTGATTGTTTCCTTCACTGTGCAGAATATTTTTATCTTGATGAAGTCCCAATAGTTCATTTATGTTTTTGTTTCCGGGGCCTCTTGAGACACATCTAGTAAGAAATTGCTATAGCTGATGTCAAAGAGATTGCTGTCTATGCTGTCTTCTAAGATTTTGATAGTTTCTTGTATCACATTAGATCTTCCAACCATTTCGAATTTATGTTTGTATATGTTGTAAGAAAGTAGTCTAGTTTCATTCTACTGTCCAGTTTCCCAAACACCACTGCTTAAAGATATTGCATTTTCTCCAATAGATATTCTTTCCTGGTTTGCCAAAGATTAGTTGGCCGTACAGTTGGGGTAAATTTCTGGATTTTCTATTCTGTCTCATTGACCTGAGTGTCTATTTTTTGTACCAGTACCATACTGTCTTGATGACTATAGCTTTGTAATATAGCTTGAAATCTGGAATAATGATGCCTGTTTTTTCTCTTTCAGCGTTGCTTTGCCTATTAAGAGATATTTGTGTTTCCATAAAAATTTTAGGATGGTTTGTTATACCTCTGTGAAAAATACTGGTAGTATTTTCATAAGCATTGCATTAAATATATAGATTGGTTTGAGTAGTTTAGGCATTTTAACAATGTTTGGTCATCCAATCCAAGAGCATGAAATGGCTTCCCATTGTTTGTGTCCTCTTCAATTTCCTCAATCGGTCTTCAATAGTTTTCAGAGTATAGCTCTTTTATCTCATTGGTTAGGTTTATTCATAGGTATCTTATTGTTTTTGGTGCAATAGTAAGTGAAGTTGTCTTCTTTTTTTCCCCTTTTTTTTGGTGCATCTTTTTATTGGAGTTCAATTTGCCAACATATAACACCCAGTGCTCATCCCGTCAATTGCCCACCTCAGTACCCATCACCCAGTCACCCCATCCCATTGCCAAGTTCCCCTTCCTCTACCCCTGGTTCATTTCCCAGAGTTAGGAGTCTCTTATGTTTTGTCACCCTCTCTGATTTTTCTCACTCATTTTCTCTTCTTTACCATATGATCCCTTTCACTATTTTTTATATTCCCCATATGAATGAAACCATGTGATGAATGTCCTCCTCTGATTGACTAACTTCACTCAGCATATTACTCTCCAGTTCCATCCACACTGAAGCAAATAGTGGGTATTCATCCTTTCTAATGGCTGATTAATATTCCATTGTGTGCATTTTTATCCATTGTGTGCATCTTTATCCATTCATATTTTGATGGACCCCAAGGCTCCTTCCACAGTTTGGCTATTGTGGACATTGCTGCTATAAACATTGGGGTGCAAATGTCCTGCTGTTTCACTGCATCTGTATCTTTGGGGTAAATCCCCAGCTGTGCAATTGCTGGGTTGTAGGGTAACTCTACTTTAGCTCTTTGAGGAACCTCCACACAGTTTTCCAGAGTGGCTGTGCCAGTTCACATTCCCACCAACAGTGCAAGAGGGTTCCCTTTCTCCACATCCTCTCCAACATTTGTTGTTTCCTGCCTTGTTATTTTCACCAGTCTCACTGGGGTGAGGTAGCATATCATCGCGGTTTTGATTTGTATGTCCCTGATGGCAAGTGATGAGGAGCATTTTCTCATGTGCTTGTTGGCCATGTGTACGTATTCTTTGGCGAAATTTCTGTTCATGTCTTTGCCCATTCCATGATTGGATTGTTTGTTTCTTTGCTGTTGAGTTTAAGAAGTTCTTTATAGATCTTGGATACTAGTCCTTTATCTGATATGTCATTTGCAAATGTCTTCTCCCATTCTGTAGGTTGACTTTTACTTTTGTTGACTGTTTCTTTTGCTATGCAGAAGCTTTTTTTTTATAAATTAATTTTTATTGGTGTTCAATTTACCAACATACAGAATAACACCCAGTGCTCATCCCGTCAAGTGTCCCCCTCCGTGCCCGTCACCCATTCACCCCCACCCCCCGCCCTCCTCCCCTTCCACCACCCCTAGTTCATTTCCCAGAGTTAGAAGTCTTTATGTTCTGTGTCCCTTTCTGATATCTCCCACACATTTCTTCTCCCTTCCCTTATATTCCCCTTCACTATTATTCATATTCCCCAAATGAGTGAGAACATACACTGTTTGTCCTTCTCCGATTGACTTACTTCACTCAGCATAATACCCTCCAGTTCCATCCACGTTGAAGCAAATGGTGGGTATTGCAGAAGCTTTTTTATTGATGAAGTCACAATAGTTCATTTTTGCTTTTGTTTCCCTTGCCTTCATAGTTGCATCTTGCAAGAAGTTGAGGTGGGAGAAACCAAAAAAGTTGTTGCCTATGTTCTCCTCTAGGATTTTGATGGATTCTTGTCTCACATATAGATATTTTATCCATTTTGAGTATATCTTTGTGTATGGTGTAAGAGAATTGTCTAGTTTCATACTCCTGCACATGCCTGTCCAATTTTCCCAGCACCATTTATTGACTGTCGTTTTTCCAGTGGATAGTCTTTTCTGCTTTGCCTAATATTAGTTGACCATAATGGAAGGCCCATTTCTGGGTTCTGTATTCTGTTGCATTGATTCATGTGTTTGTTTTTATGCCAGTACCAATGTCTTGATGATTACAGCTTTGTAGTACAACTTCAAATCCGGGACTTTGATGCCCCCGGCTTTCGTTTACTTTTTCAACATTCCCCTGGTTCTTTGGGGTCTTTTCTAATTCCACACAAATCTTAAGATGATTTGTTCCAAATCTCTGAAGAAAGTCCATGGTATTTTGTTAGGGATTGCATTAAATGTGTAAATTGCCCTGGGTAACATTGACATTTTCACAATATTCGTTCTTCCAATGCATGAGCATGGAATATTTATCCATCTCTTTGTGTCTTCCTCAATTTTTTTTCAGAACAGTTCTGTAGTCTTTAGGGCATAGATCCTTTACCATTTTTTTTTAATAAATTAACTTTTATTGGTGTTCAATTTACCAACATACAGAATAACAACCAGTGCTCATCCCGTCAACTGTCCCCCTCAGTGCCCGTCACTCATACACCCCCACCCCCACCCTCCTCCCCCTCCACCACCCCTAGTTCGTTTCCCAGAGTTAGGAGTCTTTATGTTCTGTCTCCCTTTCTGATATTTCCCACACATTTCTTCTCCCTTCCCTTATATTCTCTTTCACTATTATTCATATTCCCCAAATGAATGAGAACATACACTGTTTGTCCTTCTCCGATTGACTTACTTCACTCAGCATAATACCCTCCAGTTCCATCCACGTTGAAGCAAATGGTGGGTATTTGTCGTTTCTAATGGCTGAGTAATATTCCATTGTATACATAAACCACATCTTCTTTATCCATTCATCTTTCGATGGACACTGAGGCTCCTTCCACAGTTTGGCTATTGTGGACATGGCTGCTAGAAACATCGGGGTGCAGGTGTCCCGGCGTTTCATTGTATCTGAATCTTTGGGGTAAATCCCCAACAGTGCAATTGCTGGGTCGTAGGGCAGGTCTATTTTTAATTCTTTGAGGAACCTCCACACAGTTTTCCAGAGTGGCTGCACCAGTTCACATTCCCACCAACAGTGTAAGAGGGTTCCCTTTTCTCCGCATCCTCTCCAACATTTGTTGTTTCCTGCATTGTTAATTTTCCCCATTCTCACTGGTGTGACGTGGAATCTCATTGTGGTTTTGATTTGTATTTCCCTGATGGCAAGTGATGCAGAGCATTTTCTCATATGCATGTTGGCCATGTCTCTGTCTTCCTCTGTGAGATTTCTCTTCATTTCCTTTACCCATTTCATGATTGGATTGTTTGTTTCTTTGCTGTTGAGTTTAATAAGTTCTTTATAGATTTTGGAAACTAGCCCTTTATCTGATATGTTATTTGCAAATATCTTCTCCCATTCTGTAGGTTGTCTTTTAGTTTTGTTGACTGTATCCTTTGCTGTGCAAAAGCTTCTTATCTTGATGAAGTCCCAATAGTTCATTTTTGCTTTTGTTTCTTTTGCTTTCGTGGATGTATCTAGCAAAAAGTTACTGTGGCCAAGTTCAAAAAGGGTGTTGCCTGTGTTCTCCTCTAGGATTTTGATGGAATCTTTCTCACATTTAGATCTTTCATCCATTTTGAGTTTATCTTTGTGTATGGTGTAAGAGAGTGGTCTAGTTTCTAGTTTCATTCTTCTGCATGTGGATGTCCAATTTTCCCAGCACCATTTATTGAAGAGACTGTCTTTCTTCCAGTGGATCATCTTTCCTCCTTTATCGAATATTAGTTGACCATAAAGTTCAGGGTCCACTTTTGGGTTCTCTATTCTGTTCCATTGATCTATGTGTCTGTTTTTGTGCCAGTACCACACTGTCTTGATGACCACAGCTTTGTAGTACAACCTGAAATCTGGCATTGTGATGCCCCCAGATATGCTTTTCCTTTTTAAAATTCCCCTGGCTATTTGGGGTCTTTTCTGATGCCACACAAATCTTCAAATAATTTGTTCTAAGTCTCTGAAGAAAGTCCATGGTATTTTGATAGGGATTGCATTGAACATGTAAATTGCCCTGGGTAACATTGACATTTTCACAATATTAATTCTGCCAATCCATGAGCATGGAATCTTTTTCCATCTCTTTGTGTCTTCCTCAATTTCTTTCAGAAGTGTTCTATAGTTTTTAGGGTATAGATCCTTTACCTCTTTGGTTAGGTTTATTCCTAGGTATCTTATGCTTTTGGGTGCAATTGTAAATGGGATTGACTCCTTAATTTCTCTTTCTTCAGTCTCATTGTTAGTGTATAGAAATGCCATTGATTTCTGGGCATTGATTTTGTATTCTGCCACGCTACCAAATTTCTGTATGAGTTCTAGCAATCTTGGGGTGGAGGCTTTTGGGTTTTCTATGTAGAGTATCATGTCATCGGCGAAGAGGGAGAGTTTGACTTCTTCTTTGCCAATTTGAATGCCTTTAATGTCTTTTTGTTGTCTGATTGCTGCGGCTAGGACTTCCAGTACTATGTTGAATAGCAGTGGTGAGAGTGGACATCCCTGTCTTGTTCCTGATCTTAGGGGAAAGGCTCCCAGTGCTTCCCCATTGAGAATGATATTTGCTGTGGGCTTTTCATAGATGGCTTTTAAGATGTCGAAGAAAGTTCCCTCAATCCCTACACTCTGAAGAGTTTTGACCAGGAACTGATGCTGTATTTTGTCAAATGCTTTCCCTGCATCTAATGAGAGTGTCATATGGTTCTTGGTTTTTCTCTTGCTGATATGATGAATCACATTTATTGTTTTATGAGTGTTGAACCAGCCTTGTGTCCCGGGGATAAATCCTACTTGGTCATGGTGAATAATTTTCTTAATGCGTTGTTGGGTCCTATTGGCTAGTATCTTGTTGAGAATTTTTGCATCCATGTTCATCAGGGATATTGGTCTGTAATTCTCCTTTTTGTTGGGGTCTTTGTCTGGTTTTGGAATTAAGGTGATGCTGGCCTCATAGAATGAATTTGGCAGTACTCCATCTCTTTCTATCTTTCCAAACAGCTTTAGTAGAATAGGTATGATTTCTTCTTTAAACGTTTGATAGAATTCCCCTGGGAAGCCATCTGGCCCTGGACTCTTGTGTCTTGGGAGGTTTTTGATGACTGCTTCAATTTCCTCCCTGGTGATTGGCCTGTTCCAGTTTTCTATTTCTTCCTGTTCCAGTTTGGTAGTTTGTGGCTTTCCAGGAATGTGTCCATGTCTTCTAGATTGCCTAATTTATTGGCGTAGAGCTGTTCATAATATATTTTTAAAATCATTTGTATTTCCTTGGTGTTGGTAGTGATCTCTCCTTTCTCATTCATGATTTTATTGAGTCTTCTCTCTCTTCTTTTTAATAAGGCTGGATAATGGTTTATCTATCTTATTAATTCTTTCAAAGAACCAACTCCTGGTTCTATTGATCTGTTCCACAGTTCTTCTGGTCTCAATTTCGTTGAGTTCTGCTCGAATTTTAATTAACTCTCTTCTTCTGCTGGGCGTCGGGTCGATTTGCTGCTTCTTCTCTAGCTCCATTATGTGTAAGGTTAGCTTTTGTATTTGAGTTCTTTCCAGTTTTTGAATGGATGCTTGTATTGCGATGTATTTCCCCCTTAGGACTGCTTTTGCTGCATCCCAAAGATTTTGAACGGTTGTATCTTCATTCTCATTAGTTTCCATGAATCTTTTTAATTCTTCCTTAATTTCCTGGTTGACCCTTTTATCTTTTAGCAGGATGGTCCTTAACCTCCACGTGTTTGAGGTCCTTCCAAACTTCTTCTTGTGATTGAGTTGTAATTTCAAGGCGTTATGGTCTGAAAATATGCAGGGGACGATCCCAATCTTTTGGTATTGGTTCAGACCCGATTTGTGACCCAGTATGTGGTCTATTCTGGAGAAAGTTCCATGTGCACTTGAGAAGAATGTGTATTCAGTTGAGTTTGGATGTAAAGTTCTGTAGATATCTGTGAAATCTATCTGATCCAGTGTATCATTTAAAGCTCTCGTTTCTTTGGAGATGTTGTACTTAGAAGAGCTATCAAGGGTAGAAAGAGCAAGATTGAAGTCACCAAGTATAAGTGTATTATTATCTAAGTATTTCTTCACTTTGGTTAATAATTCGTGTAAGTATTTGGCAGCTCCCACATTCGGGGCATATATATTGAGGATTGTTAAGTCCTCTTGCTGGATATATCCTTTAAGTATGATATAGTGTCCCTCTTCGTCTCTCACTACAGTCTTCGGGGTAAATTTTAGTTTATCTGATATAAGTATGGCTACCCCTGCTTTCTTTTGAGGACCATTTGAATGGTAAATGGTTCTCCAACCTTTTATTTTCAGGTTGTAGGTGTCCTTCTGTCTAAAATGAGTCTCTTGTAGACAGCAAATAGATGGGTCCTGCTTTTTCATCCAGTCTGACACCCTGCTCCTTTTGATGGGGTCATTAAGCCTGTTCACATTCAGAGTTACTATTGACAGATATGAGTTTAGTGTCGTCATGATATCTATTTAGTCCTTGTTTTTGTGGATTTTTCCACTGAACTTCTTCTTAAAGGGGAATTTTAATAGTCCCCCTTAAAATTTCTTGTAGAGCTGGTTTGGAGGTCACATATTCATTCAGTTCCTGCCTGTCTTGGAAGCTCTTTACCTCTCCTTCCATTTTGAATGAGAGCCTTGCTTGATAAAGTATTCTTGGTTGCATGTTCTTCTCATTTAGGGCCCTGAATATATCCTGCCAGCCCTTCCTGGCACTCATTGTAAGGACTTCTAGGTTGGATTGCATCTCATTCAATTGATTTTTAATTTCTGCCTGATTGGATCTAAATTCCGCAGTCATGAAGTCTCGTGAGTCCTTAATGCTTTTTTCTAGAGCCACCAGTAGCTGTATAATAGTGCTTCTGAATTGGATTTCTGACATTGAATTGTAATCCAGATTTTGTAACTCTGTGGGAGAGAGGGCTGTTTCTGATTCTTTCTTTTGAGGTGAGGTTTTCCTTCTAGTCATTTTGCTCAGTGCAGAGTGGCCAAAAACAAGTTGTATTGGGAAAAGGAGAGAAAGAGAGAGAAGGAAAGAAAAGAGAAAAAGAAAAAAGAAAAAGAAGAAAAAAAGATAAAAAAGAAGAAAAAGAGAAAGAGAAAGAAAGGTGAAAAAAAGGGGGGGTTTGGGGAAGCAATCAGAAATCAAAAAGAAAAGAAAAAAGAAAACAAACAAAAAAAAAAAAACACGGGGGAGTTTCTTCTGAATCTGTAGACTTTAAGTCCCTTGACTTCCCCTGGAACTGGTCCGTCTAGCTGGTCTTCTGGGGGAGGGGCCTGTTGTGCTGATTTTCAGGTGTTAGCACTTGGGGGAGCTGCTCTGCCCCTGCAGGGCTCAGCGGGGGTTGTTTACCCTGTGAGGCCCCAGGAGGAACAGCAGCAGTTGCTATAGCAACTCTGGAAGCCTGGTTTCAGCCCCCAAAGGAACTAAGGGGCTCTCCCTCTGCAGGGCCTGGAGGCTCCGGGGCGGGGGGCCGCTGATTTGCTCAGGGGCGGGGCCGCTGATTTGCTCAGCTCGGGGCAGGAGCGTCCTTGCTGTCCTGGGCCCTCCCGGCCTCTGCCTGTCCCTGGGGAGGCCGGATCCTGGGCTGTGTCCCGGCGCCCTGTGCTCCGGGACCTGCGCTGTTGGATTCGCGCTCCCGCCCTGCAGCTCCCTCCATGGAGCCGCTCCCAAGTCCCTCCAAGCTGCTCCGCCCCAGCCGTGTGCGCTGCAGCCCTTAGGGAGCTCGGCGCACTCTCCTGCGCTAGCAGGTGTCTGTTAGTGTCCCAGGGAGCCCGAGGGCATCCCCGCCCTCCTGGGTCCTGCTCCAACTCCCTGCGAGCCCCTTTCCGCCCGGGAAGGTTGGTGCAGCTCCTGCTTCTCCGGGACAGGGCTCTCCTGTCCTGGGGACACTCGCCCCGGCCTCAGCCCGGCTCCTCGCGGGGCCCCTCCCCTCGGAGGCCTTTTGTTTCTTTATTTCTTTTTCCCCGTCTTCCTACCTTGATAGAAGCGCGAACTCTCCTCACTGTAGCGTTCCAGCTGGTCTCTCTTTAAATCTCAGGCCGAATTCGTAGATTTTCAGGATGATTTGAAGGTTATCTAGGTAATTTGGTGGGGACAGGTCATTTGGGGACCCTACTCTTCCGCCATCTTGCCCCTCCCCCTCCGATCCTTTACCTCTTTGGTTAGGTTTATTCCTAGGTATCTTATGCTTTTGGGTGCAACTGTAAATGGGATTGACTCCTTAATTTCTCTTTCTTCAGTCTCATTGTTAGTGTGTAGAAATGCCACTGACTTCTGCGCATTGATTTTGTATCCTGCCACAGACCGAATTGCTGTATGAGTTTTAGCAATCTTGGTGTGGAGTCTTTTGCGTTTTCTATGTAGAGTATCATATCTTCTAAAGAGGGAGAGTTTGATTTCTTCTTTGCCAAATTGAATGCTTTTATTTCGTTTTGCTGCCTGATTGCTGAGGCAAGGACTTCTAGTACTCTGTTGAATAGCAATGGTGAGAGTGGACATCCCTGTCGTGTTCCTGATCTTCAGCGAAAGGCTCCCAGTGTTTCCCCATTGAGAAAGATATTTGCTGTGGGCTTTTTGTAGATGGCTTTTAAGATGCTGAGGAATGTTCCCTCTATCCCTACACTCTAAAGAGTTGGGATCAGGAATGGATGCTGTATTTTGTCAAATGCTTTCTCTGCATGTATGGAGAGGATCATATGGTTCTTGTTTTTTCTCTTGTTGATATGATCTATCACGTTGATTGTTTTATGAATGTTGAATCAGCCTTGCATCCCAGGGATAAATCCCACTTGGTCATGGTGAATAATCTTCTTAATGTATTGTTAGATCCTATTGGCTAGGATCTTGTTGAGAAGTTATGCATCTGTATTCATCAGGGTTTTGTGTCTGGTTTTGGAATTAAGGTGATGCTGGCCTCATAGATTGAGTTTAGAAGGATTCCATCCAATTTTATCCTTAGGAACAGCTTTAGTAGAATAGAAATTACTTCTTCTTTAAATATTTGATAGAATTCCCCTGGGAAGTCATCTGGCCTTAGACTTGTGTATCTTGGGAAGTTTTTGATGACTGCTTCAATTTCCTCCCTGGTGATTGGCCTGTTCAGGTTTTCTATTTCTTCCTGTTTCAGTTTTTGTAGTTTATGTTTTTCCAGAAATGCATCCAATTCTTCTAGATTGCCTAATTTATTGGCGTATAGCAGCTCATAATATGTTTTTAAAATCATTTGTATTTCCTTGGTATTGGTGGTAATCTCTCCTCTTTCATTCAGGGTTTTATTAACTAGAGTCTTTTCTCTTTTGTTTTTTAATAATGCTGGCTAATGGTTTATCTATATTATTAATTATTTCAACTACTGAACTCCTGGTTTTGTTGATCTGCTCTACAATTTTTCTGGTCTCTATTTCATTGAGTTCTGCTCAAATATTTATTATCTCTCTTCTTTTCCTTGGTGTAAGTTTTAATTTCTGTTCTATCTCCAGATCCTTTAGGTGCAAGGTTAGCTTGTATATTTGAGTTTTTTCCATTTTTCTGAGGGATGCTTGTATTGTGATGTATTTTCCTCTTAGGACTGCTTTTGCTGTATCCCAAAGACTTTTAACTGTGTTATCTTCATTCTTATTAGTTTCCATGAATCTTTTACATTCTTCTCTAATTTCCTGGTTATCCCCTTCATCTTTTAGCATGATGTTCTTTAACCTCCACGTTTTTGAATTTCTTCCAAATTCCTTCTTGTGATTGAGTTCCAGTTTCAAAACATTATTGTCTGAAAATATGCGGGGGACAATCCCAATCTTTTGGTATCAGTTGAGACGTGATTTGTGACCCAGTATGTGGTCTATTCTGGAGAAAGTTCCATGTGCCCTTGAGAAGAATGTGTATTCAGTTGCCCTTGGATGTAAAGTTCGGTAAATATATGTGAAATCCATCTGGTCCAGCGTATCATTTTTAGCTCTTGTTTCTTTGGAGATTTACTGCTTATTATATCTGTCATTTGTAGAAAGTGTCAGGTTGAAGTCTCCCAGTATTAGTGAATTATTATCTAAGTATGTCTTTACTTTGGTTATTAATTGATCGATATACTTGCCAGCTCCCACATTAAGGGCATAAATATTCATGACTGTTAGGTCCTCTTTTGGATAGTTCCTTGAAGTTAGATATAGTGTCCCTCTTCATCTCTTACTACAGTCTTTGGGATGAATTTTAAATTATCTGATATGAGGATGGCTACCCTTGCTATCTTTTGAAGACCATTTGAATGGTAAATGGTTCTCCAACCTTTTATTTTTATGCTGGAGGTGTCCTTAGGCCTAAAATGAGTCTCTTGTAGACAACAAATACATGGGTCTGGTTTTTTTATCCAGTCTGAAACCCTGTGTCTTTTGATGGGATCATTTAGCCCATTCACGTTCAGAGTTACTATTGAAAGATATGAATTTAGTGTCATCGTAATATCTAGTAAGTCCCTGTTTTTGTAGATTATTTCTTTGGGCATCCTCTTTCTTTTTCAGAGTTGCCATTATTTCTTGCAGAGCTGGTTTGGTGGTCATATATTCTTTCAGTTTCTGCCTATCTTGGAAGCTCCTTATCTCTCCTTCTATTCTGAATGAGAGCCTTGCTGGGTAGCGTATTCTTGGCTGCAGGTTCTTCTCATTTAGGACCCTGAATATATCCTGCCCTTTCTGGCCTGCCAGGTCTCTGTGGAGAGGTCTGCTGTTAATCTCATATTTCTCCTCACATAAGTTAGGGATCTCTTGTCCCTTGCTGCTTTAAGGATCTTCTCTTTATATTTGGAATTTGCAAGTTTCATTATTAAATGTCGAGTTGTTGAGTGGTTTTTATTGATTTTGGGGAGAGTACCTCTCTATCTCCTTGATCTGAATGCCTGTTTCCCTTCCAAAGTTAGGGAAGTTATCAGCTATGATTTGTTCAGTTATGCTTTCTGGTCCTCTGTCCCTTTCAGCGCCATCTGGAACCCCATTTAAAGGTAGATTTTTTCCTTCTGAGGCTGTAATTTATTTCCCTTAACCTTTCCTCATGGTCTTTTAACTGTTTTTCTCTTTTTTCTCAGCTTCCTTCCTTGACATCAACTTGTCTTCTATGTCACTCACTCATTCTTCTACCTCGTTAACTCTCGTCGTTAGGACCTCCAGTTTGGATTGTGTCTCATTTAATTGATTTTTAATTTTGGCCTGATTATATCCACATTTTGCAGTCATGAAGTCTCTTGATTCCTGTATGCTTTTTTCCAGAACCACCAGTAGCTTTCTAATAGTGCTTCTGTGTTGGCTTTCTGACATTGAATTGTAATCCAAATTCTGTAAGTCTGTGGCAGAGAGTAGTTTTTGATTCTTTTCTTTGAGGTGAGTTCTTCCTTCTAGTCATTTTGCTCAGTGCATAGTGGTAGTATGAGTGGGCTGAGTCAAGAATATCAACCACTACCTCAATAAATTTCACCCTAGATGATTCTGATGATAAATTGAAAACAAAGATCAGAACTAAATAAAACAAAAGGACCTCTAAAGTGAAAAACAAATTAAAAAAAAATAGTAAAAAATAAAAGGTCAGGAATCCTAAATATGAAGCGAAAAAAAAAGAAAAGAAAACGAAAAAAGAAAAAAAGGAGAAAAAAGGGGGGTAGACTGGGAGATGATGCTGGTGAAGTAGTTGTAGTTGAGGGAGAATGTAGTCTACCTGAGGGATCCTAGAGGGTGATCCTCTTGTTTCTGAGTATATTAAGTTCTATATATTAGAAGATTCTCAGTCTCAAATTTATATAAACCAGAAGTACTAGTAGAGGGCCCCAACATTGACCACCAAAACATAAATGAGATAAAAGATAGGGCCAAATGACAATGAGAAATCTCACAGAATGAACCAGCACAGTATACCACTTGGTTCTGGGTGCATACTTGTCATCTTTTAACTTCTGCCTTTGGAGAACAAAATGAGGTAGAGAAAACAAAAAACACAAAACAAAAAATATATCTCTTATAACTCCCAAAATTGAGTATGTTGAGGGGAATCTAGAAGTGGAAAATATATCTAGGACCTGTAATTGTAGATATATGAATGTCAAAATGGAAGAATCTTAAGAATGAAGAGGTGGTAAAAATTGTATTTAAGGTGGGAAAAGGGGATCCCTGAGTGGCTCAGTGGTTTAGCACCTGCCTTCGGTCCAGGGAGTGATCCTGGAGTCCCGGGATCGAGTCCCACATCAGGCTCCCTGCGTGAAGCCTGCTTCTCCCTCTGCCTGTGTCTCTGCCTCTCTCTCTCTCTCTCTCTCTCTCTCTCTCTCTGTGTGTGTCTCTCATGAATAAATAAATAAAATCTTTAAATAAAAAAGGTGGGAAAAGAGAAAAAATTTGGAAATTTACAGTCTGATATAAAAACGAGTTCTGGGATCCCTGGGTGGCTCAGTGGTTTAGCTCCTGCCTTCGGCCCAGGGCATGATCCTGGAGTCGGAGGATCAAGTCCCACATCGGGCTCTCTGCATGGAGCCTGCTTCTCTCTCTCTCTCTCTCTCTCTCTCTCTCTCTCCGTGTCTCTTGTGAATAAATAAATAAAATCTTAAAAAAAAAAACGAGTTGTACTTGAAAAAAGAAGAAAAAAAAAGGAGGGGTATCCCTGGTTCTATATACTGTAAATCCCTCAACTTCCCCTGGAGCTTTCCAGTACTGCTCAGCCAAGAACTTGCTCTTCCCCTGTCCTTCCAGCTGGTCTTCTGGGGGAGGGGCCTGCTGTGCTGATTCTCAGATGTGTGCACCTGGAGGATCTGCCCCGTCCCCTGCCAGGTGCACGGCTCAGTGGGAGCTGTTTATCCAGTGAGGCCCCTGCTCCCTGGTGGCCCCGCTCTTTCCCAGGCACAGGGTGACACAGGGAGGAGCAACAACACTGGCAGAGACCAGCTGTTCAGCTCTGGAGTCCGTTTTCACAGTAACTACCCGAGTCTCCCAGTCCTCACTGGCCTAGATGCTCCGGAGCAGGGAATGCTTTTCTGCACAGCTTGGTGGCGCCTGGGGGCAGGAGAGTCCTCGCTGTCCTGTGCTCTCCTTGCCTCCGACTGTTCTGCGGAGAGTGCAGGATCCTGAGCTGTTTCCACTTGGTGCCCTGGGATCCGGGGCCTGTGCTGCTGAAATTGCACTCCTGCGGCCTCGGCTCCCAAAAGCATCAGGGCGCAGCCCCCTCCATCCGGAGCCAGCACCTTAGCTTCTCCTGAGGCCCCACTGGGCCCACGCTCCAGCCCTTTTCAGAGATGACCCCATAGTCTGTGGCGTGCTCTCCCCTGGGCACACTTCCTCTGTTAGTGACTCTTGGAGACTGGAGGCTCCAGTACGCCTCCTGAGATTCTGCCTGTGTTCCCTGCTAAGCACCTTTCCATCTGGGAAGAATCCGGTGCAGATTTTTAAGGTTCTCACTTTCCCAGGGCTGGGCTTTCCTGTCCCGGGAGGCTTTCACCATCTGCCTTAGCCCGGCTCCTCGCGGGGCCTCTCCCCCTTGGATGCCTTTTGTTTATTTCTCCACCACCACCCCATCTTCCTACCTTGTTAGAAGAGCAAACTCTTCTCTCTGTAGCATTCCAGCTGTTCTCTCTTTAAATCACAGGTTGAATTCGTAGGTTTTCAGGATGAAAATTATCTAGGTAAGTTGGTAGGGACAGGTGACTCAGGGGCACAACTCCTCCGCCATCTTGCCCCCCCCATTCATTCTTTAGTAAAATGTACTTTAACCTCCATGTATTTATGGTCTAACTTTTTTTCTTGTGGTTGACTTCAAATTTCACAGCATTGTGGTCTGAAAAGATGCATAGTATGTTCTCAATATTTTCATGTTTGTTGAGTCCTGATTTGTAATCCTGTATGTGATCTATTCTGAAGAATGTCTCATTAGCATTGAAAAAGAATGTGTATGAAGCTGCTTTATGATGAAATATTCTGAATATATCTGTTAAGGTCATCTGGTTCATTAAAAAGCCAATGTTTCTTTGTTGATCTTCTGCTTAGGTGATTTGTCCATTGAAGTAAGTGGGATGTCAACGTCTCCTACTATTATTGTATTATTATCAACAAGTTTATGTTTGTTATGAGTTGTTCTTTATACTTAGGTGCTCTCATGTTGGGGGTATATTTTCCTTCATTAGATCTTCTTGTTGCACAGACCCCTTTATTATGACATACTGCCCTTCTTAATCTCTTGTAACACTCTTTGTTTTAAAATCTTTTTTTTACTAATAAATTTATTTTTTATTGGTGTTCAATTTGCCAACATACAGAATAACACCCAGTGCTCATCCCGTCAAGTACCCACCTCAGTGCCCATCACCCATTCACCCCCACCCCCCGCCCTCCTCCCCTTCCACCACACTAGTTCATTTCCCAGAGTTAGGAGTCTTTATGTCCTGTCTCCCTTTCTGATATGTCCCACACATTTCTTCTCCCTTCCCTTATATTCCCTTTCACTATTATTCATATTCCCCAAATGAATGAGAACATATAATGTTTGTCTTTCTCCGATTGACTTATTTCACTCAGCATAATACCCTCCAGTTCCATCCACGTTGAAGCAAATGGTGGGTATTTGTCGTTTCTAATGGCTGAGTAATATTCCATTGTATACATAAGCCACATCTTCTTTATCCATTTATCTTTCAATGGACACCGAGGCTCCTTCCACAGTTTGGCTATTGTGGATATTGCTGCTAGAAACATCGGGGTGCAGGTGTCCCAGCGTTTCATTGCATCTGTATCTTTGGGGTAAATCCCCAACAGTGCAATTGCTGGGTCCTAGGGCAGGTATATTTTTAACTCTTTGAGGAACCTCCACACAGTTTTCCAGAGTGGCTGCACCCATATTATGAACAGCTCTACGCCAATAAATTAGGCAACCTAGAAGAAATGGACGCATTTTTGGAAAGCCACAAACTACCAAAACTGGAACAGGAAGAAATAGAAAATCTGAACAGGCCAATAACCAGAGAGAAAATTGAAGCAGTCATCATAAACCTCCCAAGACACAAAAGTCCAGGGCCAGATGGCTTCCTAGGGGAATTTGTTTTAAAATCTATTGTGTGATATATGTATGGCTAGCCTGGCTTTCTTTTGATGCCCATTAGCATGATAGATGGTTTACCATCCCCTCACTTTCAATCTGCATGTGTCTTTAGTTCTAAGATGACTCCTATAGAAAGCATATCAATGGGTCTTGGTTTTGTTATCCATTCTAATACCCCATATTTTTTATTAGACCATCTGTCCATTTATGTACAGAATTATTGATAAGGATGAATTTTGTGCCATTGTATTATCTCTAAAGTTGATGTGTCCAGAGATTTTTCTCTATTCATTTCTGGTCTTTATTGCTTTTGGTCTTTCTCATTCAAAGTGTCCCCTCTAATATTTCTTGCAGGGCTGGTTTAGTGGTCATGAATCCATTTAGTTTTTGTTTGTCTGTGGCTTGAACACAACCCTGAGATCAAGACCTGAGCTGGGATCAAGAATCAGTTACTCAATTGACTGAGCCACAAAAGTGCCCCTGTCTGAGTAACTCTTTATCTCTCTATTCTGAATGACAGTCTTGCTGGATATAGCATTCGTGGCTGCATATTTTCCCCATTCAACATATTGAACATATCATGCCACTTTCTTCTTGCCTTCCAAGTTTCTGTTTTGAGATCTGTTGCTAAAACTATCTTTCTTCCCTTGTAAGTTAGGAATTTCTTTTTCTTTGTTGATTTCAGGATTCTTTCCTTTCCTCTATATTTTGCAAATTTACTATAATATGTCTTGGTGTTGGTAAGCTTTTGTTGATCCTGATAGAAGTTCTCTCTGATTCCTGGATTTTTATGGCTGTTTTCTTCTCCTGATTTGGAATGTTTTCATCAATAATTTCCTCAGATAATCTTTCTGCCCCATTTTCTTCTCTTCTTGAGAGTTCTATAATATGAATGTTAATATATTTTATGGATTTGCTTATTTCCCTAAGTCTACATTTGTGATCCAACGTCTTTCTTTCCCTCTTTTTTTCAGCTTCATTGTTTTCCATAATTTTATCTTCTAAATCAGTGATTTGTTCCTCTGCTTCTTCCATCTTTGTGGTCATTACATTCAGTTGGTTTTGCATCTCGGCTATAGCATTTTTAATTTCAGATTGACTAGTTTATATTTTTTTATCTTTGTAGTAAGGAACTTCTTGGTGTCTTCTATGGTTTTCTGTAGTCTAGCTAGTATCCTTATGATCGTTTTAAACTCTGGTTGAGGCATTTTACTTATATCTGTTTTTATTAGATCCTTGACTATCACCTCTTCTTGTTCTTTCTTTTGGGATAAATTCCTCCTTGGAATTTTGTCTAGGTTTCTATCCCTTTGTGTGTTAGGAAAGTCTATTACATTTCCTGCTTCTCAGCATAATGGCTATATTAAGAAGATATCATATACTGTCCAGGACCTGATGCTTCAGGAAGTGTTTCTGGCATATGCTATGTGCACTCTGCTGTGTTTTGCTTGCATTTCCCCTCAGGTCAATCCTATCCAGAATTTTTCTTTTCCTGTAATATGGAGTGTTTGGGCTTTATCCACTGTGTGGAAAGTTTTAACGTATATTTTGATATGCTTGTTAAAGAAGGCAAATCCTACTTCTTCTAATGCTGAAGTTTTGCAGCACTCTATGGTCAGTAGACTTGGTGGGTGCTAGGAGTTTGTGCTGTTCTTCTGAGGGGGGCCTGCTGCTATTCTCTCAGACACACTTGCCCTAGTGAAAAAGAAGTTGCTTAGTGCAGAGTGGTGGAATTTGGTATGAGTCCCTTGTTAGTGTCTTATAAGTCCTTAAGTTTTATCTAGTCTTTTTTAAATTACTTTTCTAGTAGTATGTCTGCCTGGATAATTTCAAATGATCTATCTCCAAGTTCACTGATTATTCTGCTCAATCAATTCTGTTTTTGTTGAAATTCTCTATTCAGTTTTCCTGTTTTCTTTATATTCATCAGCTCCAGAATTTCTGCTTTTTAATGGTTTTTATCTCATTGTCAGTATTTTCATTCATTTTTATATCATCTTCCTGATTTTGTTTAGTTGTCTCTATGTATTGTACTTATTAAGCCTCTTTAACATGATTTAAAAAAATATTTGCTAGTAATCCTAGATTTCTATTTCATTAAATTTAGTTACTGGAAATTTATATTCTTCATTTTGATTTATCATGTTTTCTTGATTCTTTGTGTTCCTTCTATTTTTGTGTTGGTGTCTATACATTTGAAGAAACAAGCCTTCTCCCAATAATTATGGACTGAATGTAAAAGGAAAGAGTCACTTCAGGGAGATTCTGGGAGATTTTCAACCCATTTTTAAGAATGTACACACTACCCCTACCTTCCTACATCTTGGGAGAATTTTCAGTTTTGTGCACAATTTGCAATCTTGTAGAGCCATGCCATTTACAGTAGACAGGCTGTTCATTTTACCTCTAGGTCCACTGAAAGGCTGTTGTGTTGGATGAACACTACACTTCTTTCTTACCCTTCTAATGGACTTTCAAGGTTGTGTGTCTTGTCTCCATTTTGCAGAGACTTGCCCGATGCAGTAAGCCACACACTATTTTTTTCTTTGTTCTTAGTTGCTCCTAGATATCTGAACTATGCTAGTTCTTTCAGAACTCTGGAAGGGAGTGAGACAGAAGCACACCATTCAGGAAACATCCTGAAGAAACAGGAATATTCTATTTATACTCCACTCTCTCTTTCCACTGAAGGGATATAATAGGACAACACAATATCTCAGTACTGTTCTTGGGGGAAGGTCTGATATAAGTAAATTGAAAATACTTTTATTACCCACTTCAATGTAGTTATTCTTGATTTTGTTCCTCTGTTGTACTGCAAATTCTAAAGTGGATTCTCAACCCCTCATAAAAGTGTTATGGTCTGCATATCATTGCTAATCAGTATTTCTATGGGGGAAACAAGTGTGGGGAGATTATATTCTGTCATATTGTTAACATATCTTTTTCATCTATTCTGTATTTATATTTTTCCCTTTTATTGTTTTAAATACTTATTATTTGTATCTTCTTTTTGTCCCCGAGAATATTTGTTCTGCCAATCAGTGAACATAAAATATCTTTCCATTTCTGTTATTGAAGAATTTCTTTTATCAGTGTTTTATAGTTTTCAGAGTATGTGTTTTTACCTCTTTCATTAAGTTAATTACTAGATTTTTTTTATTCTTTTTGGTGCATTTGTCAATGGAATTATTTTCTTAATTTCCCTTTTTGCTACTTCATTATTAGTGTATAGAAATGCAACAGATTTCTGTATATTAATATCGAATCCTGTGACTACTGAATTAATTTTTCAGTTCCAGTAATCTTTTGGTGAAATTTTTAAGGTTATCTGAATAGTATCTTGTCATCTGCAAATAAAGAGTTTTACTTCTTTTTCTAACCAATATAAATGCCTTTAATTTATTTTTTTCTCTAATTGGTGTGTCTAGGACTTCCAGTATTAGGTTGAATAAAACTCAGAATGGACATCCTTGTAGGGGGAAGGTTTTTAGTTTTTATTTCATTGAGTAGAATATTAGCTCTGGGTTTTTCATATATGCCATTTATTTTGGTGAGATATGGTGCAATCAACCTACTCTGTTGAGTTTTTATCATGAGACTATGTTACACTTTATCAACTTTTCTTCATAGCTTTTTCTCCATCTATGGAGATTATCATTTTTATCCTTTTTCTTCATTTTCCTTTTGTTAATTTTTAATTTAAATTGCAGTTACTTAACATATAGAGCAATATGTCTCAAGTGTAATTTAGTGATTTAATACCTATATGTAACACCCTGTGATCATCACAAGTACACTCTTTAATCTCCATAACCTATTTTACCCATTCACCCACCCAATTTTCCTCTGGTAACTATCAGCTTGTTCTCCATAGTTAAGAGTCTGTTTCTTGGTTTGCCTCTCTCTCTCTCTCTCTCTCTCTCTGCTCACGGATATTATTTCTTAAATTCAACATATTAATGAATAATATGGTATTTGTCTTTCCCTTACTGACTTACTTCACTTAACACAATACTTTCTAGATACACCTACGTAGCTGCAAATAGCAAGATTTCATTCTTTCTTATGGCTGAGTAATATTCCACTTTATCAGGGGTGCCTGGGTGGCTCAGTCAATTGAATGTTTGACTTCAGCTCAGTTCATGATCTCAGGGTCCTGGGATCAAGTCCTTCGTTGAGGGGTGTCCCTGCTCAGTGGGAAGTTTGCTTTTCTCCCCTTGCTCCTGCACTCTCACTCACTTGTGCTGTCTCTCTCCCTTTCAAGTAAATAAATAAAATCTTTAAAAAATTCCACTTTATCTACTCATAAGTCTTCTTTATCCACTCACAAGTCAATGGATATTTGGCCAGTTTCCATGTTTTGGATAATGTAGATAATGCTGCTACTCACATTGTGGTGTATTTATCACTTTGAATTAATATTTTACTATTATTTGGGTAAATACTTACTAGTGAAATTGTTAGGCAATAGGGTAGTTCTATTATTAACTTTCTGAGGAAACACCATACTGTTTTCTAGAGCATCTGTACCAGTTTGAATTATTACCAACAATGCAGGACGGTTCCCCTTTCTTCACATCCTTGCCAAAACATATTGTTTCTTGTGTTGTTAATTATGGCCATTGTGATGGGTGTTAGATGATATCTCATAGTAGTTTTAGCTTGCATTTCCCTGATGAACAATGATCTTGAGCATCTTTTCATGTGTCTGTTGGATATCTGGATATCTTCTATGGAAAAAAAATGTTTATTGATGTTTTCTGCCCAATTTTAAATTGGATTAAATTATTTGTGTTTTTTTAAATTTAAGTTTTATAAATTCTTTGTGTATTTTGGATACTAACACTTTATCAAATATCATTTGCAAATATCTTCTTTCATGCTGAATGTTCCTTCTCAGTTTTGTTGATTGCTATTTTCACTGTGCAGAAGTTTATCTCTTGATGAAGTCCCAATAGTTTATTTTTGTTACGTATTAACCTAAAACAGTAGAATAAACATTATTTATAAGTACATATGAAATATTCTCCAGAATAGATAATATATTAGGTCAAAAAACAAGTCTCCACATATCCACAAGGATCAAAGCCATACCATGGATCTTCTCCAACCAGAACCCTATGAAACTAGAAGTGAACCATAAGAAAATTTTTGAAAGACCACAAGCACTTGGTAATTAAGCAACAATAAATGACTCAACCAGAAAATTAAGGAAATGAAAACATACATGGAAACAAATGAAAACAAAAACACAGTGGTCCAAAGCTTTGTAATGCAGCAAAAGCAGTCCTATGATGAAAGTATACAGTAATACAGGCTTACCTCAAGAAACAAGAGAAACCTCAAACAATCTAACATTACACCCAAAGGAGCAAGAAAAAGAACAACAAACAAAACTGAAAAACAGCTGATGGAAGGAAATAATAAAGACTAATGCAGAAATAAATGACATAAAAGCTAAAAAAAGCATTGGAACACATCAATGAAATATAAGCTAGTTCTTTGCAAAACATCAATAAAATTGATAAGCCTCTAGCCAGATTTTCAAAAAGAAATGAGCATTGACCCTAAAAAACAAACCACAAATGAGCCAGGAGAAATAACCAACACCACAGAAATATCAACAATTATGAGAGAATATTATGAAAAACTATATGCCAATAAGTTGGACAGCCTAGAAGAAATGAATAAATTCCTAGAATCATATTAACTACCAAAACTGAAACAGGAAGAAAATAGAAAACCTGGATAGCCCAATAAGCAGGAAAGTATTAGAATCAATAATCAAAAACTCCAAACAATCAAAATCCATGACCAAATGGCTTCACAAGGGGATTCTACCAAATATTTTTAGAGTGAATACCTATTTTTCTCAGTATTTCAAAAATAGAAAAGTCAGGATAACTTCAAATTCGTTGTATAAGGCCAGCATTACTCTAATAGCAAAATCAGATAAAGACACCACAAAGAAGGAGAACTACATGCCGATATGTCTGATGAATAAAGAAGCAACAAAAGAATAATTCTATACAAAATGCTAGGAAACTGAAACTGAGAATACATTAAAAGAATCATTTTAGTTTGGCGCCTGCCTTTGGCCCAGGGCGCGATCCTGGAGACCCGGGATCGAATCCCATGTCGGGCTCCCAGTGCATGGAGCCTGCTTCTCCCTCTGCCTGTGTCTCTGCCTCTCTCTCACTGTGACTATCATAAAATAAAAATAAAATTAAAAAAAAAGAATCATTTTACCCTAATCAAGTGGGATTTATTCTTGTGTTGCAAGTGTGGGCCAATATTTACAAATAAGTGTGATACATCATATCAATAACAGAAAGAATATGAACTATGTGATCCTTTCAGTAAAATGAAGAAAAAGAAAGAAAAATACATAATCCACTCATTACAAAAACCCTCAGCAAAGTAGGTTTATAGGGAACCAACCTCAACATAATAAAGGCCATATATGAAAAACTCACAGCTAATATCCTCAGTGGGGAAATCTGAGAGCTTTTCCTTAAGGTCAGGAACAAGACAAGTTGCCCACTCTCACCATTGTTGTTCAACATAGTACTGGAAATCCTAGCCACAGTGATCAGAAAACAAAAAGAAATAAAAGGCAGCCAAGTTGCTAAGGAAAAACAAAACTTTTGCTATTTTCAAATATCAAAATATCAAGATAGGCTATATAGAACTTGTAGAGACTCCACCAAAAAATTGCTAGAATTGATAAATGAATTCAGTAACATTGCAGGATACAAAATCAATGTAAAGGAACCTGTTGCATTTGTATACACCAATAATGAAGAAACAGGAAGAGAAGTTAAGAAAAAAAACCCATGTACAATTGCACCAGTAATTACAATCACTCTGGAAAACAATTTGGAGTTTCCTCAAAAAGTTAAAAATAGAACTACACTATGATCCTGTAAACACACTATTGGGTATTTGCCCCAAAATACAGAAACATTAATTCAAAGGGGTACATGCACTCCTATGTTTATTACAGCATTATTTATAATAGCCAAATTATGAGATCAGCCTAAGTACACTTGATCAATGTATGGATAAAGGAGATGTGATGCATATATATAATATATATATAATATAATGAGATATATAATATAGATATATACCTATATAATGTAATATATAACATATATCATAGATCTATGTAATATATAATATATGTATATTATATGAGATATATAATACATCTATATTATATGAGATATATAATATATATTATAATATCATATCACATTATATGTATTAACCAATCATAAAAAAGAACGAAATCCTTTTCAGTACCATGGATAGAGCTAGAAAGTACAATGTTATGTGAACGAACTCAGTCCGAGAAAGACAAGTACCATATGATTTCACTCATAAGTGAAATTTAAGAAAACAAACAAAGGAGCTAAGTGTTAGAGAGAGAGATAGGGATAAAAAGACTCTTAACTATAGAGGACAAACTGGAATGAAGGTGGGTGGGAGTTTGGGTGAAATAGGTGATGGGGCTTAATGAGTACAAATATCATGATGAGCACTGAGTAATGCATGGAAATGATGAATCCCCATATTGTACACCTGAAAGTAATATAACACTATATGCTAAGTATACTGTAATTTAAATAAAGTATTTAATAAAATATTGTCTTTCAAAAAACCACAAGGAATCAATAAACATACCCCCAAAATGTATGTTTCCTTGGGCTCAATCTTATTTCATTTTTGGGTACATGTGTTTTCTTTTCATTTCTGGACTTCAATTGTCCTTGTCCTTTTAGGTGGCAGGGAGGTTAGCGAGGAGAGTGGGGTTGGTTTAATCTAGTAAAAAATACTCCCTCTGTCCCCATGTTGGTCACTGAAAGTTTCTGTTACATAGAATAAATACTTTTGAAAAATAAGCAGCATCTAATTTCTGTGTGAATAAAAGAATCCTAAATTACTTAAAATCATTATTTGAAAAGGGAAAAATAATTGTAAATAACTAGAACTCAATTAAAGCAGCCATCTGCCAAGTAATGAAAATATTTGATAGTTTTGTTTCAGTTAACTGCCTCATTAATGATTTATAGATGTGCATATAGCTGGGGGAACCATAGCATTATCTAATATACCCAGAGACTAATTGCATATTTTTAAAAAAGCTATGTTGCTCAATGGATAATCTCTAAAATTACTTATCGCCTTAACTTCAACCATATTAAAATGCAAAGCATTTAGAAAATGACTGTGATGTTTTATCATGTTTTTGACTCATAATGTTGCCAGGTTTTTAAAGAAAAAATAAGATTTTCCATCATATTAAATTATTTGCATACTTCTCCAGTGCACAGTATGCATAAACATTGGGCTTATCAAACAAATAAAGTAAGCAATTTATTTTTTAGAACAATTCATAAAATATTTCCTTTTTGTGCATCTGTTATGTATGAAGAGTGAAAATTTGTACAGTAAAACAATTGATACACAAAACCATTATTCTTATTATTCTTATTATTCAATGCAGACAATTTTAAGATAAAAGCCATAGTACATCATTTTCCACCATATTATTTCTAGTGCTTTAGGTGAATATTTTTACCACATCCAGTACTTTTTACCTCCAAATTTTTCCAAATCTATTTTAACATTACCTTTTCCAATCCTAATCCATTTTTTCTTTGGTACAGTTACTGTGTTTTAACTGCCTTAAATGATATTATAAATCACTGGTGACTTCTTGACTATTTTTGTTTCTGCATTTGATAAGCATACATATAACTTTGGAATGAGGTTCTTAATTCTGGCTTTATGTTTATAAATAATGTGTACTCATAATTTCAGAGATCTCTATGTACTGCTGTGAAAATTTAATGTAAATTGATTTCTGGTTTTCCAGGGATTGAAAAAAAAAAGAATGGAAATCGATTTTTAAAATTTAAGAGAGAAGTTAAAAAGCTATACATTTTTGGTTATTAACACACTGCCTATGAAATGTATCCCATTGATTAATTAGACAGAAGTACAAGTTGTTATTGGCTATAAGATTCTTACTAAATGCAATTAGACCTCGCTTTCTTCCTGTCAAAAGTTCTACTAAGTCAGATTTTAGGTGGAATTAAAATAGCTTGTAACTCATACACAGTACTTTCCCACTGAAGAGAATAATAGAAGGCATACATGATCACTAGGAAAACAAAATGTAAATGCATAAACTCAACTGAGAATCATAAACTTAAAATAGGATTTTGTATTGTCCATTAGGACTGAATTTTTATTTAAACCTTTGGCATTAGACCAAATCAGTGTCTTTTCTGTTTCACAGAAAATTCATGACTCTTAAACCAAATATATATTTAGAAATCATGGAGGATATACAAGATGATCAATATGCTGTTTTCATTTCTATTTTATATGATTAAATGATAAATATTCTCTGCATGTTAACATTAATGCCATATCAGGTCATATCTAAAGATCAAAATGGCATCACATGAATAAATTTTAATATTTTGATATTAATAATATAGTGGATAAGACAAAAATAAAGTAATAATGAAAAATAAGCATAAATTATTCCAAAGAAGCATCACAGATTTTGGTTTGTGGCTTTAAATAAGATTTCTGAAATTATTTGCATGCATAAAACATGTTCAATGGGAAGAAATTATAATTTTCATATAATTTTGTGTGATTTAGATTTCCACTATTTTTAAAAATATTTTATTTATTTATTCATGAGAGACACAGAGAAGAGAGAGGCAGAGACAGAGGCAGAGGGAGAAGCAGGCTCCATGCAGGGAGCACGCTGTGAGACTTGATTCCGGGTTTCCAGGATCAGGCCCTGAGCTGAAGGTGGCGCTAAACTGCTGAGCCACCTGGGTTGCCTGATTTCCACTATTTTTTAAAAAGATTTTATTTATCCATCCATGAGAGACACAGAGAGAGAGGCAGAGACACAGGCAGAGATAGAAGCAGACTCCCCACCGGGAGCCCGATGTGGGACTCTATCCTAGGACCCCAGGACCACCCCCTGAGCCAAAGGCTCAACACCTGAGCCACCCAGGAGTCCAAGATTTTCATTATTTTTTTATGAGAGGCAAATTTCATGTCTCACAGCCAATTTTCAGTAGTTCAAAAGGTATTATTTACAATTAGACTTTAAAAAAAATCACTCAGCCATGGGACATGAAGCCATTTTCTCATTTCCTAATAACTCTAGACTTGGGCCATATAAAAGCAAATTTTCAGGTTTTCAGTTTTCAATGGAAAGGAAAACACTACTTGAAAATATTCCCCCCTTAATCCTCAGATTTTTTTCATTAAAAGAACAATTAATAAAATAACAAATATTAATAAAAACAGCAAAAATATAAGAAAAAGATAAAAAGTAATACAAAAAAGCTAATAAACCCTAGACAAGGAAATAGGCACAGACCAATGTAATTAGCTTCAAAAAATGGCAGCTAAGAAAAAAAAAAGAGGTAACAATGTGGCAGGACACACCTTAGAGAGGGACACAACAAGGCCTATTTCATCCTTATCGGTGAGAAAATGTAATGGTGATTCCACAAAAACCTGAGAGCTTTTACTAATTTTACCAAATGCGTAATAACAGACTATTCGGATATCCTTACTTTGACTCTCTTAGGAAAAAAAGATGCTGGAGAGATACTTGTGAAACAGAGGAAATTATGAGACTGGATTTTTCTGTCAGAAAGAAAGATTCTAAGAATAAGAGAACAATTAGTTGAGTAAATTTTATGTTTAAAGCTACATCAAGAAAATAAAATACACTTCACAACTAGGTCATCTTGGTACAGCAGATATAACAAATCTTGGGAAAGAAAAGCCAATTTCAACATTGTCCTTTCTTCTCTCCATGGATGCAGACTACATAAAAGTATGGATAGAACAAAACTAACTGTCTTTAAATAACCTCTTCTTGGAAAACAACTATTAGAAGCATTGGCAAGGAGTTAAAGTCATCCATATTATATGAGAAATAGAAAAAAAATAAAAAAGTAAAAATTAAAAAAAAAGGGATCCCTGGGTGGCGCAGCGGTTTAGCCTTTGACCCAGGGCGCGATCCTGGAGACCCGGGATCGAATCCCACGTCGGGTTCCCGGTGCATGGAGCCTGCTTCTCCCTCTGCCTATGTCTCTGCCTCTCTCTCTCTCTCTCTCTCTCTCTCTCTCTCTCTCTGTGTGACTATCATAAATAAATAAAAATTTAAAAAAAAAGATTTAGACAAACTTAAAGGAGCTCCATAGTGTGAAAAGCTAAAAAGATTTGTCATGGAAATTATGGAATGTGTTACAGAAAAAAGGAAAAAGATAGTGAGATACTTTTATTTTGTATTTTTTAAAGATTTTATTTATTTATATGAAAGGGAGAGAGAGAGTGTGTGTGTGAGCATGAAGCGGGGGGAGCAGAGGGAGAAGCCAAGAGAGAAGCAGGCTCCCCACTGAGTGGGAAGTCTGAAGAAGGGCTGGTTCCCAGGACCCTGAGATCCTGACCTGAGCCAAAAGCAGAAGTACTTAACTGACTGAGACACCAGGTGCCCTGAGACACTTTTAATAAAAGGGACAGAGAAAGAAACTATACTAGAAGAAAACATAACCAAAGGAACATAAAGAAAGTCACCACAAATACTTTGTATTTTAGAACAAAATGGATTAAATAAAATGAAGAGGTAAAAAGTGAGAGGGAAAAAAATGAGGTTGTTGACTTAAGATAATAAATCAAGGGCCAAAACATTTTTATATAATTAACAAACCAGAAAGAGCAAAGAATAAATATGTAAAAAACAAATTAATAACATGAAAAAAGTTTAGATATAATTATTAGTTAACATAGTTGTGAAAGACCAAGGAATCAGACAATATAGAAAAGACAAAATCTGCTGTGCAAATTGGTGTTTCTAAAGTAAAAAAAAAACCTCAACATATTAATGAGGAAAAATATTAAAATACTTAATAAAATTAAGTTTACATGCAATTAACAAAGAGTTATAGATGATTCCAGAAAAAAAATGATACTGACTGGTCACACTAGGACATATTTCATGGTGAAATGATCAATCTTCAAGATAAAGAAATTCTTTTTTCTTTTTTAAAATTTTTTTTGTTTTATTTATTTATGATAGGCACACAGTGAGAGAGAGAGAGGCAGAGACACAGGCAGAGGGAGAAGCAGGCTCCATACACCGGGAGCCTGACGTGGGATTCGATCCCGGGTCTCCAGGATCGCGCCCTGGGCCAAAGGCAGGCGCTAAACCGCTGCGCCACCCAGGGATCCCAAGAAATTCTTTTTTTTTTTAAATTCTTTTTTCTTAATGAAATAAAATGTGATTCAAAATCCTTTACCCAGAAAAAAAAATGTTGAAACATGAAAGCAATAGTCATTCTAAAATATAAAATAATTAGAGAAGTAACACTACTGAAATCTTGAAAAAAACTCTACTTGATGATAAAACCAAGTGAATTAAGAGATAAATAAAAATAAAGAACAAACCATACAATTATACAACTGTGAAAATTATGGTAAAAGTGGAGAATATAAATGCTATAATCTTGGTGGTATAAAAAATATAAATGTCAATTCAGGAAGAGCAAAGGAGGAAGGAAAATATATAAGAATTCCAAAGTCTATCTTTTACAGCAGAGCCAATTGGTAATGTGTAAACTTTAAAACAGGAGTTAAAGATACAAAATGAAAACAACTAGCTTTAAAAAGTCGTTTATATTTAGAAATATATATATCAAAAAACAATTTCCTTTCTAAGAATCATTTCCTTGAGGTATAATTGACATACAAAAATATGGACATAATTAATGTGTAAAATTTGATGAGTTTGGGGATAAGTATACATGCATTACACTCTCACCACAACTTGTGATTTAAACATATCCATCACTTCCAAAGGTTCCTTTCAATTTCATCATTATTATTATTGTTATTATTATTATTATTAATTTTCTCGCATGTGATAAGAACATTTAACATAAGAACCACCCATTTTTTAAATTTTTAAGTGATAGGAAATCTCTAAGGCAGACTAAGTGAAATAAGCCAGACACAAAAAGGCAAATACTTCATGATACTACTTACATGAGAAATCTAAAATAGTCAAACTCATAGAAACAGAGTAGAATGGCAGTTGCTAGGGGCTGGGAGTGTAGAAGGAAAACAACTAGGAGTTACTGTTTGAAGGAAATAATTTCTTATGATGAAGTAATATTTATGTGAACCTTCAGCATTTGCTTCAGTTCCACTTCAGTTTATTTGGTTAAATTCATATATACTTACATTTAATACTTATTTTTTAAAGAAATGAAAGTGTTAGAATCTGATATTTATAAAACAATTTTATTATCAATTAATTTATAATATAGCTATGTCTCTATTTGTCATCTGTTATCTGTCATCTATCATTTATCTATATTTACCAACCTATCTCTCCACCTATCTATAAATTCATCTATCATTATATTATTATAATTCATTGCCTGGAATGATATCAGCTGGTGGTAAAACATACTGTGTTTTTTTTTTAAGATTTGTTAAATTTATTCATGAGAGGCAGGGAGAGAGAGAGAGAGGCAGAGACACAGGCAGAGACACAGGCAGAGGAAGAAGCAGGCTCCATGCAGGGAGCCCGACGTGGGTCTCAATCCCAGGTCTCCAGGATCAGGCCTTGGGCAGAAGGCAGCGCTAAACCGCTGAGTCACCTGGGCTGCCCCTTTTTCTTATTCTTCAAAGTTATTTTTTGATGTACACAATGTCATCTCCTGTGACATAACTTTCTATTCAATTCTTCAGGAGTACCTGGCAATTTTAATTTTTTTCTTCTTTTAAAGTTTTTACTTAAATTCCAGCTAGTTCACATACGGTGTGATATTAGTTTCAGGTGTACAATTTAGTGATTCAACACTTCTATATAACATCCAGAGTTTATCACAAAAAGTGAACTCCTTAATCTCCATTATGTATTTAACCTATTCATTCAACTCACCCCCTTCTAGTAACCATTACTTTGTTCTCTATTGTTAGGAGTCTGTTTCTTGGTTTGTCCCCCTCTCTCTTTATTCCATTAGCCTCTTTGTTTTGTTTCTTAAATTCCACATATGAGTGAACATAATATATTTCTCTTTCTCTGACTTTTTTCACTTAGCATAATACTCTCTAGTTCCATCTACGTTGTTTCAAATGCAATGAATTCATTCTTTTTTATGGCTGAATAATATTGCATTGTAAATACATACCACTTCATCTTTATCCATTTATTAGTCAATGCATATTTGTGCTCTTTCCAAAATTTGACTATTGTTAATAATGCTGCCATAAAGATCATGGTCCGTGTCTTCCTATGAATCAGTATTGTTGTATCCTTTGGGTAAACACCTAGTAGTATAATTACTGGATCATAGGGTAGTTATATTTTTAAATTTTGGGGGAACCTCCATACTGTTTTCCACAGTGGCTGTACCAGTTTTTATTCCCAACAGTGTAAGAGGGTTTCCCTTTCTTGACATCCTTGCCACCATCTGTCATTTCCTGTATTGTTAATTTTAACCATTCTGACAGATGTGAGGAGATATATTATTGTAGTTTTGATTTGTATTTCCCTGATGATGAGTGATGTTGAGCATCTGTGTTTGTTATTTGTCTGTATGTCTTCTTTGGGAAAATATCTCTTCATATCTTCTGTCCATTTCTTAACTGGATTATTTTTGGGGGTTGTTGAGTTTTATAAGTTCTTATATGTTCCTATATGTTCTGGATACTGACCCATTATCTGATATGTCACTTGGTGGTCATTTCTATTTCTTCTTGTTTCAGTTTTGGTAGTTTATACATTTCTAGGAATTTATCCCTTCTTCCAGATTGCCCAAATGTTAATATGTAATTTTTATAATATTCTCTTATAATTGTATTTCTGTGGTGTTGGTTGTGACCTCTCCTGACTCATTTGAGATTTTATTTATCTGGGTCCTTTCTTTTTGATATGTCTGGCTGGGGTTTTTTCAATTTTATTTATTCTTTCAAAGAACCAGCTCCTGGTTTCATTGATCTGTTCTACCGTTTCTGTATCATATATTTCTGCTTAATCTTGATTATTTCCCTTCTGGATTTAGGCTTGTTTATTGTCCTTTTTCTAGCTCCTTTAGGTATAAGGATAATTTGTTTATTTGAGGTTTTTCTTGCTTCTTGAGGTAGGGCTGTATTGCTATGTAATTCCCTCTTATCAATGCTTTTTACTGCATCTCCAAGGTTTTGGACTTTTGTGTTTTTATTTTAATTTTATGTATATTTTTAATTTCTTCTTCCATTTCCTGGATGACCCATTCATTCTTACTAGGATGTTCTTTAACCTTCATATTTGTGATCTTCCCAATTTTTTCTTGCAATTGACTTCAAATTTCATTGAATTGTGGTCAGAAAAGTGTCATGGTATGATCTCAGTCTTTTTGTAATAGTTGAAACCTTATTTGTCACCTAGAATGTAATCTATTCCAGAGAATAGATTCCTCTAGTGAACTCAAACAAAATGTGAATTCTGCTGCTTTAGGAAGATTATATCTGTTAAGTCCGTCTTGTCCAGTGTATCATTCAAAGTCATAGCTTGTTAATTTTCTGCTTAGATGATATGTCTGTTGATATAAGTGAGGTCTTTAAGTCCAGTAATATTGTATTATTATCAACAAGTACCTTTACATTTGTTATTGTTTTATGTATGTGAGTATTCCCAAGTTAGGGGCATACATATTTACAATTGTTAGATCTTATTTTTGGATAGACACCTTTATTGTGTTATAGTGTCCTTCTCCATCTCTTGTTACAGTCTTTGGATTAAAATCTACTTTGTCTAATACATCTATGGCTATTCCACATTTCTTTAATGTCCAATAGCATAATAGATAGTTTTATTTCTTGTTTTGTTGTTCTTTCTGGAGATTTTCTCTGTTCCTTTCTATTATTCATTGTCACTTTTGGTCTTTCTTTCCCACTCAGAGTCCTCTTTATTATTTCTTGCAGGGCTGGTTTAGTGGTCACGAATTCTTAGGCAAGAATTTATTTACTTTTTGTTTTTATTTTGTTTTTGTTGTTCTTATTTACTTGAGAAAGACTTTATCTCTCCTTCTATTCTGAATGATAGCCTGGCTGGATATAGTATTCTTGGCTGCAGTTTTTCCCATTCAGCGTGTTGAACACATAATGCCCTTCTCTTCTGGCCTGCCAACTTTCTGTAGAGAGATTTTCTATTAATCTTATTGGTCTTCCCTTTCAAGTAAGGGACTTCTTTTGACTTACTGCTTTTAGTATTTTTTCTTTATCTGTATATTTTGCAAGTTTAACTACAATATGTCTTAGTGTTGGACTGCATTTATTGATTTTGAGAGGAATTCCCTGTCCCTCCTGCATTTGGATATCTGTTTCCTCCCCCAGATTAGGGAGGAAATATACCTTGTGCCACTTTCCTCCCTCTTCTTCTGGAACTCCTATGATATGAATGTTATTATGCTTGATGGAGTCACCAAGTTCCCTAAGTCTACTTTCATGATCCAAGATTCTTTCTTTCTTCTTTTGTTCAACTTCATTATTTTCCATAATTCTGTCTTATTTTATTCTTTTAATATTTATTTATTTATTTATTTATTTATTTTTTTATTTATTATAGAGAGAGAGAGAGAGGCAGAGACACAGGCAGAGGGAGAAGCAGGCTCCATGCACCGGGAGCCCGACGTGGGACTCGATCCCGAGTCTCCAGGATCACACCTTGGGCCAAAGGCAGGCGCCAAACCGCTGCACCACCCAGGGATCCCTAATTCTGTCTTCTTTATCACTTACTTGTTCCTCTGTTTCTTCCATCCTTGAGTTCATTATATCCCATTGGTTTTGAATCCTGGTTATTGCATTTTTCATTTCACCCTGATTCATTTTTTGCTCTTTTCTCTCTGTGGTATGCACCTCCCTGATGTCATCCACGCTTTCCTGAAGCCCAGCAAGCATCCTTATGATTTTTTATTTAAATTATGAATTAGGAATATTACCTATATCTGTTTTTATTAGATCCCTGTCCATGACCATTTCTAGTTTTCTTTTGGGATGAATTTCTCCACTTTTTCTCTCTGCTAGGAAAGCCTGTTATGTTTTCTGCTCCTGAGAGTCATGGCTTTATGAAGAAGAGGTCATACTGTGTCCAGGGTCGTGTGCTTCAGGGAGTGCCTCTGGTGTGTGCTTCTTGCATTCTGCTCTATTCTACAGGCCAGTCATCTGCAGAGTTTCTCCTTGCCTTCATTGGACAGCGTTTGGTCCTTGGGCAGAGTGTGGGGAGTTTAAGTAGGTGGCCTCTGTTCTACTTGTTAAAAGAGACTCACTGCTATTTCCTGTAGAACTGAAGTTTTGCAGAACTCTATGCTCAGTATACATCACACATGTGGGCATTAGTGCTTGTCTTCTTTGGGAGGGTCCAACTCTGCTGGTTCTTACAACTCTGCTGGTTCTTAGGCACACTTGCCTAAGAAAAGCAGTACCAGTAGAATGCAAGGCAGCAGGAATTGTCACAAGCAGGTTAGGCAGTCAGTGTTGAAGCTGTGATGTTTACTGAAGTTGACTTATGCTTTGAGATTGGGTGGCATTAGCACCAGCCAGTTCTTTTGTTTCTGGACAAGGGAGTTCATGCTTGCTGCTGTCAGGGATATCCTCCTGGGAGAGTGAATAATTTCTCTTTGTATATCCTTGGCTCTTCTCAGATTGCTGTTTTCACACTGTCTGTGTTGAGTGTGCTTCCCTGCCTGGCACAGCTCAATGCACTCTGGGCTTCATCCCAGTCAGGCTGGCTGAGTTTTAAAACTCCAAACTTTTAGGACCTCATGTGGCAGGGACCTGCTCTGATCTTCTCAGGAAGCATCTCACCATGCTGGGGTTGATGCAGGTTTAACCCAGAAGGGCAGTAGCACCACAGCACAGGAGTGTGGAGTTTGTCGCAAAGCACACTACACAGCCAATATCTAGCTTAGCCACCCTCAGCTGGTGTCTCTGTGCATATGCTGAGGAACAGGGGAGGGAAAAGGCTTCTTTTGTCCCCAAAGAGGCAGTGCCTCCTCTCCCAGATGAACTCCAGGAAGATGGAATGGTCTCTCCCAGTGCATCTTAGCCAATCCTCAGATAGTGATGTCTGCCCCTGGGGTTACCTGCCTGAATTTTCTACTGCAGCATACTCAGAGCTCCATACCAGCCATGCTTCAGACCTCTAAAACCACAGTCTTTTGAGCAATGCTGATTGCAAAAACTCAGGAAAATCAGCCTCTTTCATTTTCCCAGTCAATGACTTTGGGGGAGTATTCTCCTTGCTCAACTCCTGTGCTCCTCTCTCACACCTTTCTCTGTGACTAGGACTCTGTCTTCTCCACCTGCAATATGTTTCTCTCCCAAACCAGGTGTGCTCTTCTGTCTCACACATCTACTATTTAGATGAAGACAAATTAGTCTTGACACCATTTTTTATGACAATTTTCTAATATTTGAAAGAGGTATAATATTTATATTTAATTTTCTCTTTTCCAGGTTAACTTCTAAGATTACTTCAAAATTTCCAACATGGGCGTCATTATGAAATATTTCAAATGCTAAACATATAGAAAATAATATTATGAACAATCATGTACCAACTTCAACTTTTTAAATACTGTAACAAATTTACTTCCAATTATTTTTAGAAGAAATGTTACAGATAGGGTTATAGTGCCGTGTAACTATCTTTTTCATTTGTTTTCCTCCTCATAGGTGATGGCTATATTGAATTTTATTGAATTCTATATTCACCATTAAAACATACAAGAGTTATGTAATCACTTTTATTATATATCTGTGCATTCATTGGTGACATAATGAATTGCTTTGATGTTGTAAGACGTTAGATACATAATGTCATTCTGTCCTTACATATGCAATTTGTGTATTTTATCTAATATTATATTAAAGATTTATCCATAATGATGCATTGGATCTAGTTCATTAATTATCACTGCTAGATAGATTTCATTGGATATAAATATCAAAGTATATATATATCCACTTTCCAATTAATGCATTTTTAGGTGCACTTATTCTCTCAACAATTATTTCTGGAGTCTTTACTATGTATGAAACATTTTTCTAAGTGTTGGTTATTGATATTTATTTTCCTTTCTGTCACCAACAATCTTACTATGTATATTTTTATACATACATCATTGTGCAAATGTTTGAGTATTGTATAGGTTAAATTAAATTCTTTGAAAGGGGAAATCTCAAGTTGTTATATATGTGTTTTGGCTTTACAAAATATTGAGAATAGTTGTACCAATTTATACTCACACATTCTTTATTTTAGATATTCTGTTTTCTCCATCATTGCCAACATTTATTCCCTGATTAATTTTATGCCAATCATGTGAAATCATATCTTCATTTTAAAAGTTGCATTACTTGCTTACTAATAACATTGAACATTTTAAAAATGTTTGTCATTCTTTCTCTTTAGATTTACTCAATTTATCTATATTTATGTTACTATTCAGAAGTGTTCTTTTCTGCCAGTAATGTGCACTCCAAATGTAGTAATTTATGACTTTAATTTTGCTTTGATGTTTTATTGTGAAGTTAATTAAAAGTTGGTGTCATCAGTTTATCATTCTTTTTCATTTTTGTTGTGAATTTTCTTTGTGTATAAATCCTACCTTACATAAAGGACATGAAGATAGTATCCTGGATTCCTCTTCAAATATTATAAAGATTTTTTCACATCTATTTTTTATTTTTTTGTGTTCTTTTCTTTTTTTGGTATATTTTTTATTGGAGTTAAATTTGCAAACATATAACATAACACCCAGTCAAGTGCCCCCCTCAGTGCCCATCACCCCAACCCCCTGCCCACCTCCCTTTCCACCAGAGTTAGGGGTCTCTCATGTTCTGTCATCCTCTCTGATATTTCCCACTCATTTTCCCTCCTTTCCCCAATAATCCCTTACACTATTTTGTATATTCCCCGAATGAATGAGACCATAAAATGTTTGTCCTCCAACTGACTTACTTTACTCAGCATAATATCCTCTAGTTCCATCCACGTTGAAGCAAATGGTGGGTATTTGTCATTTCTAATGGCTGAGTAATATTCCATTGTATTTATAGACCACATCTTTTTTATCCATTCATCTTTTGATGAACACCGAGACTCCTTCCACAGTTTGCCTACTGTGGACATTTCTGCTATAAACATTGGGATGCAGATGTCCTGCCTTTTCACTGCATCTGTATCTTTGGGGTAAATCCCCAGCAGTACAGTTGCTGAGTCCTAGGGCAGTTCTATTTTTAACAATTTGAGGACCTCCACGCAGTTTTCCAGAGTGGCTGTACCAGTTCACATTCCCAACAACAGTGCAAGAGGGTTCCCCTTTCTCCACATCCTCTCCAACATTTGTTGTTTCCTGTCTTGTAAATTTTCTCCATTCTTACTGGTGTGAGGTGGTAACTCATTGTGGTTTTGATTTGTATTTCCCTGATGGCAAGCGATGCGGAGCATTTTCTCATGTGATTGTTGGCCATGTGTATGTCTTCTTTGGTGAAATTTCTGTTCATGTCTTTGGCCCATTTCATGATTGGATTGTTTCTTTGCTGTTGAGTTTCATAAGTTCTTTATAGATCTTGGATAGTAGCCCTTTATCTGATACGTCATTTGCAAATATCTTCTCCCATTCTGTAGGTTGTCTTTTAGTTTTGTTCTTTTGCTGTGCAGAAGCTTTTTATCTTGATGAAGTCCCAATCATTTTTGCTTTTGTTTCCCTTGCCTTCATAGATGTATCTTGCAAGAAGTTGCTGTGGCCAAGTTCAAAAAGGGTGTTGCCTGTCTTCTTCTCTAGGATTTTGATGGATTCTTGTCTCACATTTAGATCTTTCATCCATTTTGAGTTTACCTTTGTGTATGGTGTAAGAAAATGGTCTAGTTTCATTCTTCTGCACGTGGCTGTCCAATTTTCCCAGCACCATTTATTGAAGTGACCATTTTTTTCCAGCAGATAGTCTTTCCTAAACCAAAGAGGTAAAGGATCTATACCCTAAAAACTACAGAACACTTCCGAAAGAAATTGAGGAAGACACAAAGAGATGGAAAAATATTCCATGCTCATGGATTGGAAGAATTAATATTGTGAAAAGGTCAGTGCTACCCAGGGCAATTTACTCATTCAATACAATCCCTACCAAATACCATGGACTTTCTTCAGGGAGTTGGAACAAATCATCTTAAGATTTGTGTGGAATCAGAAAAGACCTCGAATAGCCAGGTGAATATTGAAAAAGAAAACCAGAGGTGGGGGCATCACAATGCTGGATTTCAAGTTGTTCTACAAAGCTGTGGTCATCAAGACAGTATGGTACTGGCACAAAAACAGACACAGAGATCAATATAATAGAATAGGGATCCCAGAAGTGGGCCCTCAACTCTATGGTCAACTAATATTTGACAAAGCAGGAAAGAGTATCCACTATAATTGTGCTTCTGAATTGGCTTTCCGACATCGAATTGTAATCCAGATTCTGTAACTCTGTGGCAGAGAGTACTGTTTCTGATTCTTTCTTTGGTGGTGAATTCTTCTCTCTAGTCATTTTGCTCAGTGTAGAGTGGCTAAAAACGAGTTGTACTGGAAAAAAGGAAAAAAAAGAAAAGAAAAAAGAACAAAAACAACAACAAACAGAAAAAAGAAAAAAAAAACAACAAAAAAACAAAACAAGGAGGGGTATTCTCTGGTTCTATATACTGTAAATCCCTCGACTTTCCCTGGAGCTTTCCAGCGCTGCTCAGCCAAGAACTTGCTCTTCCCCTGTCCTTCCAGCTGGTCTTCTGGGGGAAAGGCCTGCTGTGCTGATTTTCAGGTGTGTGCACCTGGGGCAGCTGCCCTGTCCCCTGCCAGGTGCACAGCTCAATGGAAGCTTTTATCCTCTGAGGCCCCTGTTCCCTGGTGGCCCTGCTCTTTCTCAGGCACAGGATGACACAAGAAGGAACAACAACACTGGCGGCAGCCAGGTCTCCAGGTCTGGAGTCAACTCCCGCAGTAACTACCGCAGTCTTCCCGTCTGCACTGGCCTGCATGCTCCCGGGTTGGGGGGCACTGATCTGCGGAGCTTGGGGGCACCTGGCGGTAGGAGTGTCCCCCCTGTCCTGTGCCCTCCCCACCTCCGCCTGTCCTAGGGGAGTGCAGGATCCTGGGCTGTGTCCTCCGGTGCCCTGGGATCCGGACCACAGCTCCCGAAGGCAGCAGGGCGCGGCCCCTCCACCTGGAGCCTCTGCCTGAGCTTCTCCTGAGGCCCTGCCCAGCGCCTGCCCCTGCCCTTTACCCAGATCAGCCCGTGGTGTGTGGCGTGCTCTCCCCCGGGGTGCACTTCATCCGTTAGCGACCCCAGGAGACTGGAGGCTCCAGTGCCCCTCCTGCAGTTCTTCCCGAGTTCCCTGCTAAGCACCTTCCCATCCGGGAAGATTCCGGTGCGGATTTTTAAAGTTTCTGCCTCTCCAGGACCAGGCTTTCCTGTCCTGGAGGCTTTTGCCGCCAGGCCTTAGCCTGGCTCCTCACGGGGCCCCTCCCCCACTTGATTCTTTTTTTTTTTTTCTGCCCTCTTACCTTGTTAGAAGTGCAAACTCTTCTCTCTGTAGCATTCCAGCTGTTCTCTCTTTAAATCTCAGGTCGAATTCATAAGTTTTCAGGATGATTTGAAAGTTATCCAGGTAAGTTGGTGGGGACAGGTGGCTTGAGGACCCTACTCCTCCACCATCTTGCCCTGCCCCCCATGTATATTTTTTTTAACTTTTCCAAGCTTGCTTATTTGTTCATAAATTAGATATTTATATACAGAACTTCTGTAAGAATTAAATTATATATATATTCCTGAGAAGAACACTGCCTCTTTATAGTCACAAATGCAGGCCTAGCCTTTACAAAGACATCAGCAACAATAAACCAAGGGGAGAAGGACACAAACTCCTAGTAAGAGATTAAAAAAAAAATGATTTTCACAATGTGTTCTCCCTTCTCTATTCAATGAACTATTATATTTAAAATGTCTAATAGAGACAAAAATTAATTTATCTTATTTTTCATATAGCTTAAGTCAAACTGTGGGATTAAGATTTTGTTATTCATGAAAACATTCATAAATGTAAATGAAAACTGAAAAGAGACCTTCTAAAGATTATCCATTGCAAAATGAATAGTAGAGAAGCCAAATGTTTTTTTTTGTGTGTGTGTGTGTGTGTGTGTCTGAGTCTGTATGTGTATGTGACTTTAAAGTCTTTGGTAATTGTTCTAAAAATATCTAGAAAACATTAAATAAAATGTTGGTGAGAACAGCACTTGTGCCATGATCTTTTCATATTCACCCCCAGCTCAGTGTGACAGAGATTCTACTCTAAGCAATTGTGGTCAAGGAAATAGAAATTCCTATGCCATACAATTTCACTCCAGGGCTCTGGTAAGCCCTGGAAGGTGCAGGTCATTATCATTTTATATTTCTCAATCTCTGAGCAGATGTTACATTGCAGGTGAGTGCAGCTCAAGGGTCAGAGATTCCCTTCTTCCATATAGACTACAGCTATGTGACAGAAGCAAACTGAGAATACTGGGGTCCTAGTAATCTTCCTCAACCTTATGGTACAGTTTCCTTTTGAGGAAATGCAAGGAGAGACCAGAGGCTGCCACCCCTGTCCAGTGACACAGTCATAAATTAGGTGCATCAATAAGAAAGAAACATGCTACTGGCCTTACCCAATCTCCAGAGTAGTAGCACAGACATTTTATGAAGAGAAAATAGCAATCCATACAAGGTAACTGACTATATTTGTAACAGAGTGTAGAGAAGTTCAATTTTTATGGTACTATAGAAAATAATGTAGATTTTAGTATACTTTATGTCTCCATTATTTTCTATTATTATTATCTCTTAAGCAACTAGGAGAGTGGTGTCAGCTCCATGAGAACAGTGAAATAACTCAAAGGTCAGCTGGTTGATAGGAAACAATCAGGGATGGAGCTAAATAGAAATTTTCTCTGGTTAGAAAAAAAAGGTCAACATGGCCTCAAAAACCACCCTTATAAAGGGGACTGTGGTTATATCAGATTGTGGAGTAATTCATGCCCCCAAGGCACTGTAGAAAACAATAAAATATCCAAGTAGCAATTATGAAGGCTAACAATTGAGTCTAAAAGATACTAAAAGATACTAGTAAAAGATATCTTAACAGAGCTATCAGAAGAAAAGACAAGTCCTGATGAAACTACCATGATTCAATGGTGACAGTGCACCTGCCCTTATGAGGAGAGACACCAGAGGCTTCACACTGTGGAGTAAATAAACATCACTAAAATATTCCACTAAAATCACCCCAAATTGAACAATATAAAGCACCAGGAAGGTTGGAGGAGTTGAGATGGTGGAGGAGTAGGGGTCCTAAGTTTGTTTCATCCCTCGAATATTTACTAGATAGTTATCAAATCATTTTGAACACAAGAGGAATCAACCAGAGGTCTGAGAAAACAAATGCTGCAAATCTATAAGTAGAAAAGTGACCACCACTTGGAAGGTAGGAAGTGGGGAGAGCTGAATCAGGTATGATATAACTGAGGATATGGCAGTAGGGAGAGCCTGCTTAAGGAGACTACCACAAAATATTATAAGAAGCAGAGTGCCAAATCACAACTTTTAGTCTGCTACATGTAGGACATGCCTGGCTTAAAGGTATTCAGGTGGTGAAACGGGGTAGAATCCCAGATGTGACAGCATGGTCTCAGGATCCACAGAGTTTCAAGAAGAATGGATGGTGCCTAATTGTGGCAAGTTTCTCAGGCATAGGATCATGGAAGCCAGCTGAGAACAGCAAGTCTAGGTGCTGACTTTCTGCTCTGTGTTGCCATAAACTGTCAACCACTGTGCAGCCATACAACTACTTTCTTGGAATAGGTGGACCAATAGGCAGAAGCAGGGTAAGACTCTCCCCAGGAAGGGTCCATGCCACAGAAATCCTTAAAACTGGAGTTTTGAAGTTCAGTTGCTTGCTTGAGATAAAAGCACTCAAACAGAGGGAGGGTGAGCACAAAGTTCTGACAGAAACCAGGGAGACAAGACTAATTGATTGTTCTTCTGTGAGGGCTCACTAAAGAGTGAGGGACCCAAATTATCAGCTCTGGGGCAAGAGAACTGGGTGCTGCCATATTCATTTCACCTATCAGCGTTGAAAGCCCTCAGGGAGCAAAACAGCACCACCTAGTGGAGTCTGGAGCCACATACACTGAGCCCTGTCGCCCTGTGCACTGGAGGCTCATTTCCACCAGAGCAAGTCCATTTGAGAATCAGTGTTACAGGCCCCTCTTCCAGAACACCAGCACAAACATATCACTGGAGCCAAGTTTACTGATCTTAGAGGGCTGAAAAGCTTCAGCTCTAGAGGAAAACAGTATATAACATTCTTTGTATTCTTTAAAAATAGTTTATTTATTTGAGAGAGGGAGAGAAAAAGAGAGAGAGAGATAAGAAGGGGAGGGGCAGAAGGGAAGCAGACTTCTCACTGAGTGGGGAACCTAACGGGACCCTGGGATCATAACCTGAGTTGAAGGCAGATACTTAACTGACTAAATCACCTAAAAGCCCTTTGTATTTTATTCTTTAGTTTTTAATTATTTGTTAGTTATTTTCTTATTTTTCAATTATTTTTAATTTTTATATATATTTTATATAATTTTTGTTTTTCTTTCTTTGTATTGCATTTTCTTTCTTTCTTATTTTGGGATCTAGTTTCTTTTAAGAAGCATGCCAATACACACCCAGGATCAAGTTTTATTTTGTTTGTTGTTGTTGTTGTTGTTGCTGTTGTTAGTGCTATATGTTTTTCTTTATTCCTTTCTTTTCTGGACAAAATGATGAGATGGGGTAAGTCACCACAAAAGAAAGAACAGTAGCTAGTATTTACAGCCAGGGATTTAATCAATGCAGATATAAGATGTCTGAACTAAAATTTAATGCAATGGTTATAAAGATACTATCTGGGCTTAAAAAAAACATAGAAGGATCTAGAGCACCACATACTATAGAGATAAAATAACTAAAATCCAGTAAGGCAGAAATTAAAAATTCCATAACCTACAGAGATGCAATCCCAAGTGGAGGCCACAAAAATGAAGGTGAATGATTCAGAAGAGTGAATTGGTGATATAGAAGATAAAATTATGGAAAATAATGAAGCCACAAAGAAGAGGAAAAGAAAACTATAAGATCATGAAAGTAGACTTAGGGAATTCAGCAATTCCATAAAATTAAATAATATCCATATCACAGTAGTTCCAGAAGACAAAGAGTAAGAAAAAGAGATGAAATATTTATTTGATTAAATTATAGCTGAGAACGTCCTTAATTAGGGACATAGGCATTCAAATCCAAGAGTCACAGAGAAATCTCTTCAAAAACAAAAATAGGTCAACACCACAACACATTATAGTGAAACTTGCAAATTACAAAGATAAAGAGAAAATTCTGAAAGCAGCTCAGGACAAGAGAGCTTTAGCCTACATACGTAGACACAAAGCTGTCAGCAAACCTGTATGCAAAGACATGGCAGGACAGAAAGACAAACGATATATTTAACGTATTAAATTGGAAAAATATGCTGCCAAAATAACTTTATCCATCAAGCCTATCATTCAGAATAGAAGGAGAGATAAAGAATTTCCAAGATACACAAATAAATTAAAGAATTCATGAACACTAGATTAGCCTTAGAAGACATATTAAAGGGGAAACTTTGAGCCGAAATGGAGACCAAAAGTAACAAGGACCAAAAGTAACAGAGAAAATCTACAAGAACAATGAATATACAAGAAATGCAATCCCACTAAATTTACATTTTTTCAATAATTAATCTGAATGTAAATGGACTAAATGCTTAATTAAAAAGACATAGTGTATCAGAATGAATTTTTAAAAAGGACCTTTGTTATGCTGCTTACAAGACTCATTTTCAACTTAAAGACACTTCTGGATTGAAACTGAGGGGGTGGAGAACCATTTTTCATGCTAATGGATATCAAAAGAAAACTGGAATAGCTATTCTTATATCAGACAAACTAGATTTTATTTTTTTTAATATTTTTAATTTTTTTAATTTATTTATGATAATCACAGAGAGAGAGAGGCAGAGACATAGGCAGAGGGAGAAGCAGGCTCCATGCACTGGAAGCCCGACGTGGGATTCGATCCCGGGTCTCCAGGATCGTGCCCTGGGCCAAAGGCAGGTGCTAAACCGCTGCGCCACCCAGGGATCCCGACAAACTAGATTTTAAACAAAAGACTGTAACAAGAGTTTAAAGAGGGCACTATATCATAATAACAGGGTTATTCCAACAATAGTATATAACAATTGTAAATATTTATCCCCTTAAACTAGGAGCATCCAATATATAAATGAATCAATAACAAACTTAAAGAAACTCATTTATAATCATACAATAAGTATAAGGGACTTTAATACCCTATTCACAGTAATGGATAAACCATCTAAGCAGAAGATCAACAAACAATGGCTTTTAATTGGACACAATGGACCAGGTGGACTTAACAGATACATTCAGAGCATTTCATCCTAGAGGACCACAATGCACATTGTTTTTGAGTACACATGGTCTATTCTTCAGAATAGATGACATACTGAGTTACAAATCAGGACTCAACTGGTACAAAAAGATTGAGATCATACCATGCATATTTTAATACCATAGTGCTTTGAAACTTGAAGTCAGTCTCAAGAAAACATTTGCAATAACCACAAATATATTGAAGTTAAAGAACATGCTAGTAAGGAATGAATGAATCAACCAATAAATTAAAGAAGAATTAAAAATATACATGGAAGCAAATGAAAATGAAATCATGACAGTTGAGAACCTTTAGAATGAGCAAAGATGGTCTGAAGGGAGAAATATATAGCAATAGTAATAACAGGCTTTCCTCAGGGAGCAAGAAAAATCTCAAATTTGCAACTTAACCTTATATCTCAAGGGGCTGGAAAAAGCACAGAAAATAAAGACTAAATCCAGCAGGAAAGAGAAATAACAAAAATTAGAGCTGAATACAATGATAAAGAAATTTAAAAAACACAGAAAAATGAAATAAAGAGATGGTTCTTTGAAAGAATTAATAAGATTGATAAACCTCTAGCCAGACTTATCAAAGAGAAAATAAAAAGGACCAAAATGAATAAAACCATGAATGAACGAGGAGAGACCCCATCAAAACCAAAGACATAAAAACAATAATATTATGAACAATTATATGCCAACAAATGAGGCAATCTGGAGGAAATGGATGCATTCCTGGAAACACTGAAACTACCAAAACTGAAACAGGAAAAAATAGAAAACATCAATAGACTCATAACCAGCAAATAAATTAAAAAAAAATCAGAAATCTCCCAAAAGACAACATTCTAGGGCCAGGTGGCTTTCCAGGGGGAATTCAGCCAAACATTTAAAGAAGTATTAATATGTATTCTGGAAGTGTTCCAAAAAAATAGAAATGGCAGGAAAACTTCCAAACTTATTCTATGAAGCCCCCATTACCTTGAACCCAAAATCAGACAAGGACCAATGAAAAATGAGAATTACAGGCCAATATCCCTGATGAATATGGATGCCAAAATTCTCAACAAGATACAACTAACTACTATTCTTCAACAGTACATTAAAAGGAGTATTCACTATGACCAAATGGGATTTATTCCTGGGTTGCAGGGGTGGTTCAACATCCACAAACCAATCAACATGCTGCACCACATTGATGAAAGGATAAGGGCAGTCCTGGTGGCTTAGTGGTTTAGCGCCACCTTCAGCCCAGGGCATGATCCTGGAGACCTCAGATCGAGTCCCATGTCAGGCTCCCTGCATGGAGCCTGCTTCTCCCTCTGCCTGTGTTTCTGCCTCTCTCTCTCTCAATCTCTCTCTCTCTCTCTCTGTGTCTCTAATAAATAAATACAATCTTTTTTAAAAAAGGATAAGACCATAATATCCTCTCAGTAGTTGCAGAAAAAGACATTTGACAAAATGTAGCATCATTTCTTTATAAAAACCCTTCACAAGGTAAGGATACAGGAAACATACCCCTACATCATAAAGGCCATATAAAAAAGACTCATGATGAATAACTTCTTCACCATTGGGAAAACCTGAAAGCTTTCCCCAAGGTTAGGAACATGACAGGGATGTCCATTCTCACAACTGTTGTTCAACACAGTATTAGAAGTCTTACTTCAGCATTCAGACAACAAAAAGAAATAAATTGCATCCAAATCAGCAAAGACATCAACCCTCCCATCTTTGTAGAGGACATTATAAAATCTAGAAAACCCAAAAGATTCCACCAAAAAAATTGTTAGAACTGATACATCTATTCAGTAAGGTTTGAAGATATAAAATAAATGTGCAGAAGTCAATTGCATTTCTATACAATAACAATGAAACAGCAGAGCGAGAAAACAAAAAATCAATCCAATTTACAATTGTACCAAAAGTAATAAGATATCTATGTATAAACCTAAACAAATAAGTAAAAGATTTGTAGTTTGAAATCTATAGAACACTTATAAAAGAAATTGAGGAAGACAAAGAAATGGAAAAATATTCCATGCTTATGGATTGGAAGAAGAAAAGTTGCTAAAATGTCTATGCTACCCAAAGAAATCTTACATTCAATGCAATCCCTGTCAAAATTCCAACAACATTTTTCACATAGCTGTATCAAGCAATTGTATAGTTTGTATGGAACCAGAAAATACCTCAAATAGCCAAAGTAATAAACAAAAGGAAAACCAAAGCTGGAAGCATCACAATTCTGGACTTCAATCTGTACTACAAAACTGTAATCATAAGGACAATATTATACTGGCACAAAAACAGACGCAAATCAATGGAACAGAAAACAGAACCCAGAAATAGTCCCTCAACTCTATGGTTAACTTATCTTCAGCAAAGTAGGAAAGAATGTTCAATGGAAAAAAAGTCTCTTCAACAAATGGTACTATGAAAATTAGGCACCCACATGCAGAAGAATTAAACTGGACCACTTTCTTATACCATATGTAAAAATAAATTCAAAATGGATGAAAGACCTAAGTGTGAGACAAGAATCCATCAAAATCATAGAGAAGAACACAGGCAGCAACGTCTTAGAACTTGGCCACAGCAACTTCTTGCTAGACATGTCTTCAAAGACAAGAGAAACAAAAGGAAAAATGAACTATGGGGACCTCATCAAGATAAAAAGCTTTTGCACAGCAAAGGAAATAGTCGACAAAACCAAAAGACAACCTACAAAATGGGAGAAGATATACACAAATGTGATATCGGTTAAAGGGTTATTATCCAATATCTATAAAGAATAACAAGCTCACCACCCAAAACCAAAAATTCCAGTCAAGAAATGGGCAGAAGACATGAACAGACATTTATCCAAAGATGCAAAAATGGCTAACAGACACATGAGAAAATGCTTATCACCACTTGGCATCAAGGAAATATGAATCACAACTACAATGAAGATACCACCTCACACATGTCAGAATGGCTAAAATTAACAAGCCACCAACAGATGTTGGTGAGGATACTGAGAAAGAAGAACCCTCTTATACTGTTGGTGGTAATGCAAGATGGTATAGTCACTCAGGAAAACAGTAAAGAAGTTCCCCAAAAAGCTAAAAATAAAACATCCATATGACCTACCAATTGCATTGCTATGTATTTATCCCAAGGATGCAAACAGTGATTTAAGGATGCACATGCAGCCCAATGTTTATAGCAGCAATGTGCACACTAGTCAAACCCTGAAAAGGGCCCAGATGTCCAACAACAAATGAATATATAAAGAAGATGCGATTTTCATGTATACATGATGGAATATTACTCAGACATCAAAAGGAATATAATCTTTCCATTTGCAACAACATGGATGGAATGCAAGGGTATTACGTTAAATGAAATAAGTCAGTCAGAAAAAGACAAACATCATATGATTTCACTTATATGTGGAATTTAAGAAATAAAATAGATGAACATAGGGGAAGGGAAGGAAAATAAAATAAGATAAAAACAAAGAAAGAGGCAAACCATAAGAGACTTTTAACTATAGGGCACCAACTGAGGGTTGCTGGAGGAGAGGTTAATGCCAAAAGGGGGTAATTGGGTGATGGGCACTAAGGAAGGCAGTTGATGTAATGAGCATTGCATATTATACGCAATTGATGAATCACTAAATTATATCCCTGAAATTGATAATATACTATATATTAGCTAAATTGAATTTATATAAAAATGAAAATGAAAAAAAAACTCACTAGGAAATCCATATACAGAGTTGATACAAAATATTTTTTAAATGTCCTTATTCAGCAGAAGTATATGAGACATCCACTGAAACAGAAAAATTTGAAAAATACACATAAAATATAAGAAGACAGAAACTGCGAAATAGGTATAAATTTGCTTAAAGAACAAAGGAAACTGTTCTTTAAACAGTTTAGCATTTTTAGCATTTAAGCATCTTCTGCTTAAAGAATATAGGTAGGTACAATGACAAAATCTCATCAAATAGAGAATATCAATAAAAAGAAAATTTTTAGAAAGGGCAAAATATAAATACTATAACTGAAATGTATAATAAGTAAAAGAAAAAATCACTAGAGGATGCAACAGCAGATACTGTTTAGGAATATTAGAACATGAAGATGGATCAGAGAGATGATAAAATATGCAGAACAGAGAGAACAAAAGGGAAAGAAAATCATCAGAAATGCAGAGAAATGTAGAACACCATTAAGTACACCAACATTTCTATAATTGGAATAACAGGAGAGGAAGAAAGAACAAGAAAATATTTCTGAGGAAATAATGTCTGAAAACATCCTGAATTTGATGCAAAACAGTAGTAGCCACATTGAAGATTCTAAGCCAGTTCTAAGTAGGATAAACAAATCCACTACCAGACATATTTAGTACAACTTTTAAAATATAGTTCAGTAGGATAAGTGTCTGACTCTTGGTTTTGGCTTGGGTAATGATCTCATGGGTCATGGGATCCAGTTCCACATTGGGTTCCACACTGAATGGGGAGTCTGCTTGAAGATTCTTTTTCTTCATGCCCCCCCTCAAATAAACAAATCTTTTAAAAATTAAAAATATTAAAATATGAAGACAAAATATTGAAACCGGGAGAGGAAAAAAAAAGACTCATCATATGCGGGAATCCCAAAATAATTAATCACAATATGTAGTTTATTTTTCATCAGGAAACATGGAAGATAAACCCATGGTTATGACATATTTGAAATGGGAGGGGGGAATGTACAACTTTTCACCCAACTTTGGCTTTTTTATAGCCAAAAAAATAACTTTCAAAAGTGAGGGTGAAATAAAGACATTTCCAGACAAACAAAATTTGAGAATAATCATCGCTTGCAAAACTGTTCTATAGGAAATAATGAAAGTTATTCAGGTTGAAAGCAAGTGGATCCAGACTGTAATTCAAATACACACACACACACAAACACACACACAAAGTATTAATCATTAGGAACATTAATTATGTAATTATGAAAGAGAGCATATATACATTTATTTTCCCCATTCCTTCTTAACAAGTTTTTATAAATTATATAAAAATACATGTATAATTTTACATTAAGATCCATAACATAGAAATGAAATATATTTGAAATTAACTGCATAACAGAGGTAAGTGGGAACATGGAAAAGGCAGGAGGAAAGGATACTAGATGGTAACTGGAACTCACAAGAAGAAATCAAGAAAACCAGAAATAATAAATAGTTAAAACAAATTCTTTCTGTATGAGGTTGCTCTCCATTCTCAGGATATTTAACAGACATAAAATTGTATAAAGAAATAGCTATAACAATTTTGGGGGGTTGTAACATATATATGCCACATATATACTTGTAACAGTTATATATATAACAGTGGCAGATGAAGAAAAAAATAGAACTATATAGGAGGACTATACCTATTTCCCACTGAATTTAAGTTAGTATAAATCTGATGATATATAAATATACATATATGGTAATCTCTTGAACAACTGCTAAAAAATTGAGAATCATAGCAAAAAATTACTAAACAAACTCAAATATTAAATTAGAAAATATTCAATTACTGTAAAAAAAGCAATGAAGAATAGAAAAACCAAAAGACATGAAACCTATAGAAAACAAAGAAAAATCAATCCAATTATAACAATATTAAGTGTAAATGGATTAAATAATCCAATAAAGAAAACAGAGTTAGATTGAATAAAAAGGCATTATACAATTAAATATTTTCTATATAAAATATATTTTATATTTGAAGGTACAAATACATTGAAAGTGAAAGGATGAAAAAGTAAAAATCATGCAAATAGCAATAGTAAGAAGGCTAAAATGGCTATACAAAACAAAACAAACCAGGACTTTAAAACTGGGAAAAAAAGTTACTAAAAATAAAGATGGAGATTTATAGTGATAAAAGGACCAATTCATTAGGAAGATGTAACAGTTATAAATATATACACTACAAACAACAGAGCCCAACAAATGCATGAACTAAAAATGGATAGATTTAATGGTTGAAATAGACAATTTGAAAATAATATATGGAGATTTTAATACCTCATTTTAAATAATGGATAGAACAATTAGACATAAGACCAACAAGAAATAAAATACCTAAATAACACTATAAATCACACAGACCTAACAGATATCTATAGAATACTCCACCCGATATCAGCAGAATACAATCCAAGATAGATCATATGCTAGTATACTTAAAAAGCCTCAATATACTTAAAAGACTTGAAATCGTATACAGTATGTTCTCAGAACACAAAATTGAATGAAATTAAAAATCAATAACAAATTCTGAAAATTCATAAATATGCAGAAGTTTAAAAAATATATTCCTAGGGCAGCCCTGGTGGCTCAGTGGTTTAGCGCTACCTTCAGCCCAGGACTTGATCCTGGAGACCCAGGATTGAGTCACACGTCAGGCTCCCTGCATGGAGCCTGCTTCTCCCTCTGCCTGTGTCTCTGCCTCTCTCTCTTTCTGTGTGTCTCTCATGAATAAATAAATAAAATCTTAATGATCAAAGCAGAAATTGATGTAGAGAACAGCAAATCAATAAAAAATAATTGACATCAAAGTTGGTTCTTTGTAAAGATCAACAAACTTGACAAACTTTTAGATTGAATTAACAAGAACAAAAAGGTTCAAATGATTAAATCAATAAATCGGAGAAACAACTACTGATCTTCCAGAAGCAAATTACATGCCAATATGGTAAATGACTTAGATGTATGAAGAAATTCCGAGAAAGGCATACAGAAATGAAACTGACTGGAGGAGAAATATAAAACCTAAATGAAATTTTAGCAAGTAAAGAGATTGAATTATTATGTGGAATATAAAAAGCAAAACAAATGAATAAAAAGGTAGAATCAGGGATGGCAGTGGGGAAATGGGAAAAAATGATGAGGAGGAGTGGGAGATACAGTCTTCCAGTTACAGAATGAATAACTCATGGGGATAAAATGCGCAACATAGAAAATATAGTAAATTATACTGTAATAGTGTTGTATGGTAACAGATGGTAGCTACACTTCTGGTAAGCATAGCATAACCTATAAGAAGTTGAATCACCATGTTAGACACCTGAAACTAATGTAATATTGTGCATCAACTATACAAAAAACAAGAACAATAACAAGAAAAACAAACAAAAGCCCAGGCACAGATGATTTCACTGGTAAACTGTACCAGACATTTAAGGAAGTATTAATACCAATATGTCAAAAACTCTTCCAAAAATTAGAAGAAAGGAGGACATTTTTCAACTCATTCTTTGAGATCAATGTAACCCCAATATCAGAAGAAAGGCAAAAAAGAAAGATAAAACAAAATATCAAACTTTCATCATTTAGATGCAAACTCCTAAACAAAATACAAGCAAACCAAATCTAACAACATATTTTTTAAAAAGCCACTGTGACCAAGTGATAGTTATTCCAAGCAGGCACATTTGATTTAAAATATAAAAATCAACATAGTACTTTATAAACTAAAACCACATGGTGATGTGGACACACAAAAATAATTTGACATAATTGAACAGCACTTCATGACAAAAATACTCAACATACTATGAATAAAAAACTTCTTCACTCTAATAAAGAAAAAAACTATGGAAAACCTATAGGTGACATAATATTTCATGGTGAAAGACCAGAATACATAATTTCCCTCTAAGATTGGAATAAGGTAAGAGTGTCTGCTACTGCCACTTCTATAAAACATTGTACTAGAGGCTCTAGCCTTAGAAATTAGACAAGAGGGGTGCCAAGCAGACTCAGTGGTTGAGCATCTGCCTTTGGTTCAGCTCATGATCCCAAGGTCCTGGGATCGAATCCTGCATCATGCTCTTCACAGGGAGCCTGCCTCTCCTTCTGCCTATGATTCTGCCTCTGTGTGTGTGTCTCATGAATAAATAAATAAAATCTTTTTAAAAAGAAATTAGACAAGAAACAAAGGGAATACAAATTGGAAAGGAAGAAGTTAATTTTTATTTGCAAATAACATCTATTATGTAAATAGATATAAGGAATACACACACACAAATACACAGAAACTATTAGAGATAATATGAGTTCAGAGAGAAGGGAAGAGGGAAGAATAGTAGGGGATCCTCATTTCATCTGGTTCCTTTAATTCAGCTAGATATCTATCAAATCGTTCTGAACACCTGTGCATTCAACATGAGATCTAAGACAAGAATTTCTGCATTTCTTCAAATAGAGAAGTAACCGCTTTTTGCAAGGTAGGAGGTATGGAGAAGTGAATATGAGGGGATATATCAGAAGATAAACCTCAGAGGGATCCAGCTTCTGGAAAGAGATATAGCAGCGGAGTACAAAATTGAAACTTTTAGAAGTCTGCTCCGATGAGGGATGTCCCTACCTGTAAGGTGCCCAGGTAGTGACGTGGGACAGAATCCTAGGTGAGACAGTCTGGTATCAGGATTCCAGGGGGTCAGAGAAGGAATGGAGGTGCTTGAGTGCATATGCGTTCCCAAGCATTGGAACAGGGAAGGTGGTACATTCAGCAAACATGGAAATGGGCTCTCAGTTTGATGTTGCCATGAACTGCAAATGGCAGCTCGATTGGGTAACCACTCTCCAAGCTGGGGCCTGGCAAGTAGTATTACCACAGCAAGACCCTCCTCCTTCCATCAGGAGGAACAGTGCAAGTGTGCGCAGAATCAGGCAACTGCTCCAGATGCAGGGGCTCAGCAGTGGCAGAACTGTGGTGAGAACCTCCCATTTCCCCAGGGTGTGTGCCACAGGAGTCTGCTGAGTTTGATGCACACAAAAGTGACTGACTGCTATTCCCTGAGGATACACTGAAGAGTGGGGGCCACAATCCTTCAGTTCTGGGGCTGGAGATCTGGGCACTGTCATTTCTATTTTTCTTTTCCTCATCTTCTAAAGTAACCTGGAAACCTTTCAGTGAACAAAAACAACTTATACTGATCCCCACTGCCTGGCAAGGGGTGGGGAAACTCCACGCAAGCAAAGACACCTGAGAATCAGTACAACAAGCCCCTCCCCAAGAAGACTACAGGAACATCAGGCTAATGCCAAGTTTATGGAACAAACAGAACTGAAAAACTCCTGCACTAGGGGAAAATTGTATACACATGATTCTTTAGTCTTTCAGTTTAACATTTTCTTTTTCTTTTTTTCCCTTTCAACTAGTTTCTTGTTATATCAACTCTTGTTTAAATTTTAAGTTTTCATATTTACATTTACATTTTATAGATATGTTCTTCATTTTTGGCTTTTTACCACTGTATTCAATTTTTTTGTATATATTTGTTTTTCTCTTTTTTAAAAGATTTTATTTATTTATTCATGAGAGAGAGAGAGAGAGAGAGAGAGAGAGAGAGAGAGGCAGAGACACAGGCAGAGAGAGAAGCAGGCTCCATGCAGGGAGCCTGACGTGGGACTCAATCCCTGGTCTCCAGGATCACACCCTGGGCCAGATGTGGCACTAAACCACTGAGTCATTGGGGCTGCCCTGTTTTTCTTTCTTTACAATTTTGGGACCTACTGCTTAAAACAAACAGAACAAAATACACACAGGACCAAGTGTATCACACTGTCTTATCCACCTGTTAGATGATATCCTCTTTTTTTCCTTATTTTTTTTATCTTTTGGTTTCTGATCTATTCAGAATTGTCTAGTGTATATTTCACTGGGGTCATGATCAATATTTTTGATTTTGTTCTCTCGTTCATCTGTTCCTCTCTTGACCAAATGACTACAAGGAGAAATTCACAACAAAAAGATAATGAGAGATAATACATTCTGCCATAGATTTAATTGATATGGATATATGTAAGATGCTATATGTAGAATTCAAAATAATGATTATAAAGGTACTAACTGGGTTTGAAAAAAAGCATAAAAGATGCTAGAGAATCCCTTAGTACAGGAATAAAAGAACTAAAATCGAATTAGACCCAAATTAAAAATGCTTGAACTGAGATGCAGTTTAAAATAGATACTCTAGGGATGCCTGGGTGACTCAGCAGTCAGGCATTTGCCTTCAGCTCAGGGTGTGATCCCATGTTTGGGGATTGAGTCCTGCATCGGGCTCTCTGTGAGGAGCCTGCTTCTCTCTGTCTATGTCTCTGCCTCACTCTGTGTCTCCCATGAATAAATAAATAAAATCTTTTTAAAAATAAGATAAAATAGAAACTCTAATGCCTAGGGGAAATGAAGCAAAAGAGAAAATCAGTGACATAGAAGAACAAATGATGGAAAATAAGGAAGCTGAGGAAAAGAGAGAAAAACAACTACTGGATCATGAGGGGATGTTTCAAGAAATAAGTGATACCATAAAGTGAAACAATATTAGAATAATTGGGGTTCCAGAGGAAGAGGAAAGAGAGAGAGAGAGGGATAGAATGTATATTTCAGCAAATAAAGTCTGAGGATTTCTCTAGTCTGGGGAAAGTAACAGGCATTCAAATCTAGGGGGCACAGAGAAACCCTCTCAAAATTGATAAAAATGGATCAACATCCTGACATACAATAGTGAGGTTTGCAAATTTCAGAGATAAAGAAAAAAAAATCCTGAAAGCACCTCAAGAAAAGAGGTCCTTAAACTACAAGGATAGAAATGTTAGATGGGCAGCAGACCTAGCCACAGAGACATGGTAGATCAGAAAGGGTGACATGTTATATTCAAGGCACTTAATGAAAAACTCATGCAGCCAAGAATACTTTATCCAGCAAAGTGTCATTTAAAATGGAAGGAAAGGGCAGCCCAAGTGGTTTAGTGGTGTAGCGCTACCTTCAGCCCAGGATGTGATCCTGGGGTCCCGGGATCAAGTCCCACATTGGGCTCCCTGCATGAAGCCTGCTTCTCCCTCTGCCTATGTCTCAGCCTCTCTGTCTCGCTGTGTCTCAAATAAATAAATAAATAAATAAAATCTTTAAAAAAATAAATAAAATTGAATAAAATGGAAGGAGAGATGAAGAACTTCCAGGACAAGAAGAAAATAAAAGAGTTTATGACCACTAAACCAGCCCTGCAAGAAATATTAACAGGGATCTTGTAAGTGAAGAAAGAGCCCAAAAGTAATATAGATCAGAAAGGAACAGAGATTACATACATAAATAGTACTTTACAGGTAATACAGGACACTAAATAAATATATTTTAATGCTTACTCTGAATGTATGTGGGTTAAGTGCTCTAATCAAAAGACACAGGATATAAGATTGGATAAGGTAGCAAGGCACATCCAAATGCTGTCTATGAGACGCTCATTTTAGATGCAAAGACACTACCAGATAGAAAGTAATGGGTGATAACAATCTATCAGCTAATGGACATTAAAAATAAACTGTCACAGCAATACTTATATTAGACTAATCAGATTTTAAACCAAACAGTACAGTAAGGCATGAAGAAGGAAAATATATAATATGTAAAGTGTCTATCCAACAAGAAAAGATAACAATTATAAATATTTATGTTCCTAAATTCGGAGCAGCAAATTATATAAATCAATTAAATGCAAACAAAATTAAACACATTGATAATAATACAATAATAGTAGGGGACTTTAACATCCCACTCACAGCAATGGACTGATCACCTAAGTATAAGATCAACAAGGAAACAAGGGATTTGAATGACATACTGGACCAGATGGACTTACAGATATATACAGAGCATAAAATCCTAAAGCAACACAATACATATTCTTTTTGAGTGTACATGGAACATTCTCCAGAAGAGAGAACATACTGGTCACAAATCAGGTCTCAAATGATACCAAAGACTGGGATTATTCCCTGCTTATTTTCAGACCACAATGCATTGAAACTTAAACTCAATCACAAGAGGAAATTTGGAAAGAACTCAAGTACATGAAGAATAAAGAATGTCTTATAAAGAATGAACAGGTCAATCAGGAAATTAAAGAATATTTTTTAAATCATGGAAATAAATGGAAATGAAAACAACTTTTCAAAACCTCTGAGGAATAGCAAAGGCAGTACTAAGAGATAAGCAGATAGCAATACAAGGCTTTATCAGGAAACAAGAAGTCTGAAATACACAACCTAACATACACCTAAAGGGGCTAGAGAGAGAACAGAAAATAAAGCATAAACAAAACGAATGAGAAATAATAAAGATTAGAGCAGAAAACAGTGAAATAGAAACAAAAAAGAAGTGTAAAACAGATCCATGAAACTAGGAGCTGATTCTTTGAAAGAATTAATACAATCAATAACTTCCTAGCCAAACTTATCAAAGGAAAGAGGAAAAAAAAACTAAATTAATAAAATCACGAATGAAAGAGGAGAAATCACATCCAACACCATGTAAATACAAACAATTATAAGAAAATTTTATTTGCAACTATATGTCAAAAAATTAGGCAATCTGAAAGAAATGGGTGGATTCCTAGAAAGATATAGACTCCCAAAACCTGAAACATAGAGACATGGAAAACAGACCCATAACCAACAGGGAAATTAAAACTGAAATAAAAAATCTCCCAACAAACAAGAGTCCAGTTCCAGATGGCTTCCCAGGGGAATTCTACCAAATATTTAAAGAAGATCTAATGCTTATTCTTCTGAAACTTCTTCAAAGCATAGAAGGAAAAATTCCAAACTCTTTCCATGTGGCCAGCATTACCTCATTCCCCAGAACAGAAAATGACTCCCTCAAAAAAGTAGAATTAAACGTCAATATCCCTGATGAACATGGATGCCAAAATTCTCACTAAGATACTAGCCAATAGGATCCAACATCAATTAGAAGAATTATTCACTATGAACCAATTATTCCTGGGATGCCAGGGTATTTCAATATCACAAACAATGTATTACATCACATTGTTAAAGAAAGGTCAATAATCCTATGACCGACTTAACAGATGCATAAAAAGCATTGGAGAAAGCACAATATCCTTTCTTTTTTTATAAATTTATTTTTATTGGTGTTCAATTTATCAACATATAGAATAACACACAGAGCTCATCCCATCAAGTGTCCCCCTCAGTGCCCGTCACCCATTCAACCCCACCCCCCACCCTCCTCCACATCCACCACCCCTACTTCATTTCCCAGAGTTAGGAGACTTTATGTTCTGTCTCCCTTTCTGATATTTCCCACACATTTCTTCTCCCTTCCCTTCTATTCCCTTTCACTATTATTTATATTCCCCAAATGAATGAGAACATATAATGTTTGTCCTTCTCCTATTGACTTATTTCACTCAGCATAATACCCTCCAGTTCCATCCACATCAAATAATGGTGGGTATTTGTCATTTCTAATGGCTGACTAATATTCCATTGTATACATAAACCACATCTTCTTTATCCATTCATCTTTCGATGGACACTGAGGCTCCTTCCGCAGTTTCACTATTGTGGACATTGGTGCTATAAACATCGGGGTGCAGGTGTTCCGGCATTTCACTGCATCTGTATCTTTGGGTTAAATCCCCAGCAGTACAATTGCTGGGTTGTAGGGCAGATTTATTTTTAACTTTGAGGAACCTCCACACAGTTTTCCAGAGTGGATGCACCATCACATTCCCACCAACAATGCAAGAGGGTTCCCCTTTCTCCACATCCTCTCCAACATTTGTGGCTTCCCGCCTTGTTAATTTTCCCCATTCTCACTGGTGTGAGGTGGTATCTCATTGTGGTTTTGATTTGTATTTCCCTGATGCCAATGATGCAGAGCATTTTCTCATGTGCATGTTGGCCATGTCTATGTCTTCCTCTGTGAGATTTCTCTTCATGTCTTTGCCCATTACATGATTGGATTATTGTTTCTTTGGTGTTGAGTTTAAAAGTTCTTTATAGATCTTGGAAACTAGCCCTTTATCTGATATGTCATTTGCAAATATCTTCTCCCATTCTGTAGGTCGTCTTTTAGTTTTGTTGACTGTATCCTTTGCTGTGCAAAAGCTTCTTATCTTGATGAAGTCCCAATAGTTCACTTTTGCTTTTGTTTCTTTTGCCTTCGTGGATGTATCTTGCAAGAAGTTACTGTGGACAAGTTCAAAAAGGGTGTTGCCTGTGTTCTCCTCTAGGATTTTGATGGAATCTTGTCTCACATTTAGATCTTTCATCCATTTTGAGTTTTGTGTATGGTGCAAGAGAGTGGTCTAGTTTCATTCTTCTGCATGTGGATGTCCAATTTTCCCAGCACCATTTATTGAAGAGACTGTCTTTCTTCCAGTGGATCGTCATTCCTCCTTTATTTTGTATTAGTTGACCATAAAGTTCAGGGTCCACTTCTGGGTTCTCTATTCTGTTCCATTGATCTATGTGTCTGTTTTTGTGCCAGTACCACACTGTCTTGATGACAATAGCTTTGTAGTACAACCTGAAATCTGGCATTGTGATGCCCCCAGCTATGGTTTTCTTTTTAAAAATTCCCCTGGCTATTCGGGGTCTTTTCTGATTCCACACAAATATTAAAATAATTTGTTCTAACTCTCTGAAGAAAGTCCATGGTATTTTGATAGGGATTGCATTAAACACGTAAATTGCCCTGGGTAACATTGACATTTTCACAATATTAATTCTGCCAATCCATGAGCATGGAATATTTTTCCATCTCTTTGTGTCTTCCTCAATTTCTTTCAGAAGTGTTCTGTAGTTTTTAGGTTAGAGACCCTTTACCTCTTTGGTTAGGTTTATTCCTAGGTATCTTATGCTTTTGGGTACAATTATAAATGGGATTGACGCCTTAATTTCTCTTTCTTCAGTCTCATTGTAAGTGTATAGAAATGCCACTGACTTCTGGGCATTAATTTTGTATCCTGGCACGCTGCCAAATTGCTGTATGAGTTGTAACAATCTTGGGGGGAAGGCTTTTGGGTTTTCTATGTAGAGTATCATGTCATCAATGAAGAGGGAGAGTTTGAGTTCTTCTTTGCCAATTTGAATGCCTTTATTTAATTTTTTTTGAATGCCTTTAATGTCTTTTTGTTGTCTTTTTGCTGAGGCTAGGACTTCCAGTACTATGTTGAATAGCAGTGGTGAGAGTGGACATCCCTGTCTTCTTCCTGATCTTAGGGAAAGGCTCCCAGTGCCTCCCCATTGAGAATTCTATTTGCTGTGGGCTTTTCGTAGATGGCTTTTAAGATGGTGAGGAATGTTCCCTCTATACCTACACTCTGAAGAGTTTTGATCAGGAATGGATGCTGTATTTTGTCAAATGCTTTCTCTGCATCTATTGAGAGGATCCTATGGTTCTTGTTTTTTCTCTTGCTGATATGATCAATCACATTGATTGTTTTATGAGTGTTGAACCCAGCCTTGCATCCCGGGGATATATCCCACTTAGTCATGGTGGATAATCTTCTTAAAGCATTGTTGTTGGCTAGTATCTTGTTGAGAATTTTTGCATCCGTGTTCATCAGGGACATTGGTCTATAATTCTCCTTTTTGGTGTGGTCTTTGTTTGGTTTTGGAATTAAGGTGATGCTGGTCTCATAGAATGAGTTTGGAAGTATTCCATCTCTTTCTATCTTTCCAAAGAGCTTTGTAGAATAGGTATGGGTTCTTTTAACGTTTAATAGAATTCCCCAGGGAAGCCATCTGGCCCTGGGCTTTTGTGTCTTGGAAGGTTTTGGATGACTGCTTCAATTTCCTCCCTGATTATTGGCCTGTTCAGGTTCTATTTCTTCCTGTTCCAGTTTTGGTAGTTTGTGGTTTTCCAGAAATGCGTCCATTTCTTTTAGATTGCCTAATTTATTGTCGTATAGCTACTCATAATATATTTTTAAAATCATTTGTATTTCTTTGGTGGTGGTAGTGGTCTCTACTTTCTCATTCACGATTTTATTAGTTTGAGTCTTTTCTCTCTTCTTTTAGATAAGGCTGGATAATGGTTTATCTATCTTATTAATTCTTTCAAAGAAACAACTCCTGGTTTTCTTGATCTGTTCCACAGTTCTTCTGGTCTCTATTTCATTGAGTTCTGCTTGAATCTTTATTAACTCTCTTCTTCTGCTGGGTATAGGATGTATTTGCTGTTTTTTCTCTAGCTCCTTTAGGTGTAAGGTTAGCTTTTGTGTTTGAGTTCTTTCCAGTTTTTGGATGGAAGCTTGTATTACAATGTATTTCCCCTCAGGACTGCTTTTGCTGCATCCTACAGATTTTGAAAGGTTGTATCTTCATTATCATTAGCTTCCATGAATATTTTTAATTCTTCTCTAATTTCCTGGTTGACTCTTTCATCTTTCAGCAGGATGGTCCTTAACCTCCACGTGTTTGAAATCCCTCCAAACTTCTTCTTGTGATTCAGTTCTAATTTCAAAGCATTATGGTCTGCAAATATGCAGGGGATGGTCCCAATCTTTTGGTATCAGTTAAGACCTGATTTGTGACCCAGTATGTGGTCTATTCTGGAGAAAGTTCCATGTGCACTTGAGAAGAATGTGTATTCAGTTGAGTTTGGATGTAAAGTTCTGTAATATCTGTGAAATCCATCTGGTCCAGTGTATCATTTCAAGCTCTTGTTTCTTTGTAGATGTTGTGCTTATAAGACGTATCGAGTGTAGAAGGCTCTACATTGAAGTCACCAAGTATAATTGTATTATCATCTAAGTATGTCTTAACTTTGGTTATTTTTTTTAAATTTTTTTTTATTTTTTTATGATAGTCACACACAGAGAGAGAGAGAGGCAGAGACACAGGCAGAGGGAGAAGCAGGCTCCATGCACTGGGAGGCCGACGTGGGATTCGATCCCGGGTCTCCAGGATCGCGCCCTGGGCCAAAGGCAGGCGTCAAACCGCTGCGCCACCCAGGGATCCCTTAACTTTGGTTATTAATTGATTGATATACTTGGCAGCTCCCACATTTGGGGCATTTATATTGATGATTGTTAAGTCCTCTTCTTGGATAGGTCCTTCAAGTATGATATAGTGTCCCTCTTCATCTCTCACTACAGTCTTCGGCATAAACTTTAGTTTTTCTATATAAGGATGGCTGCCCATGCTTTATTTTGAGGACCATGTGAATGGTACATGGTTCTCCAACCTTTTATTTTCAGGCTGTAGGTGTCTTTATGTCTAAAATGAGTCTCTTGTAGACAGCAAATAGATGGGTCCTGCTTTTTTATCCAGTCTTAAACCCTGTGCCTTTTGATGGGGTCATTGAGCCCATTCACGTTCAGAGTTACTATTGAAACATATGAGTTTAGTGTCATCATGATATCTATTCAGTCCCTGTTTTTGTGGATTGTTCCATTGGACTTCCTCTTTCTTTTACAGAGTCCCCCTTAAAATTTCTTGCAGAGCTGGTTTGGAGGTCACATATTCTTTCAGTTCCTGACTATCTTGGAAGCTCTTTATCTTTCCCTCTATTATGAATGTGAGACTTGCTGGATAAACTATTCCTGGCTGCATGTTCTTCTCATTTAGGACCCTGAATATATCCTGCCAGCCAAAAACAAGTTGGATTGGGAAAAGGAGAAAAAGAAAGAAGAGAAAGAAGAAAAGAAAAAGAAATCAAAAAGGAAAGGACGGGTAAAAAGAAGAGAAGAAAAAAAGGGGGGGGAAGCAAACAGAAATCACAAAACAAAAAACAAGGGGGAGTATCCTCTGATTCTGTATACTGTAAATCCCTCGACTTCCCCTGGAACTTTCCAGTGCTGCTTGGTCAATAATTTGTTTTTCCTCTGTCGGTCTACCTGGTCTTCTGGGGGAGGGGCCTGTTGTGCTGATTTTCAGGTGTTAGCACTTGGGGGAGCTGCTCAGCCCCCTGCCTGGTGCAGGGTTCAGTGAGTGTTGTTTAAGCTGCTTATTCGGTGAGGCCAATGTGAGGCTCAGTGGCGGTTGTTTAGCCCGTGAGGCCCCAGGAGGAACAACCACAGTGGCAGCGGCCAGCTCTCCAGCCCTGGATTCAGCTCCTGCATTAACTATACAGCTCTCTGCCCGCAGGGGCCTGGATGCTCCGGGGCGGGGCCGCTGATCTGCTCAGCTCGGGGCAGGAGCCTGTTTGCTGTCCTGGGCCCTCCTGGCCTCTGCCTGTCCTGGGGGGAGGCCGGATTCTGGGCTGTGTCCCCGGCGCCCTGTGCTCCCAGGCCTGTGCTGTTGGATTCACGCTCCCAGTGGTGCAGCCTCCCCTCCGCGGAGCCTCCGCCTAAGCCGCTTCCAAGCTGCTCCCAGCTGCACAGCTCCCTCCGCACGGAGCCTGTTCGTCTGCCCGAGCCCCCCTGAGCTGCTCCGGGTCCCGCCGTGAGCGCTGCAGCCCTTAGGGAGCTCGGCGCACTCTCCCGGGGCGCAGGTGTCTGTTAGTGTCCCGGGGAGCCTGAGGGCATCCCCGCCCTCCTGGGATCCTGCTCTAACTTCCTGCAGGGCACATTCCCTACAGGAAGATTGGTGAAGCTCCTGCTTCTCCAGGACGGGGCTTTCCTGTCCTGGGGACACTCGCCCCGGCCTCAGCCCGGCTCCTCGCGGGGCCCCTCCCCCTCGGAGGCCTTTTGTTTCTTTATTTCTTTTTCCCCCGTCTTCCTACCTTGATAGAAGCGCGAACTCTTCTCACTGTAGCATTCCAGCTGGTCTCTCTTTAAATCTCAGGCTGAATTCATAGGTTTTTAGGATGATTCCAAAGTTATCTAGGTAATTTGGGATCCCTGGGTGGCGCAGCGGTTTGGCGCCTGCCTTTGGCCCAGGGCGCGATCCTGGAGACCCGGGATCGAATCCCATGTCGGGGTCCCGGTGCATGGAGCCTGCTTCTCCCTCTGCCTGTGTCTCTGCCTCTCTCTCTCTCTGTGACTATCATAAATAAATAAAAAAAATTCAAAGTTATCTAGGTAATTTGGTGGTAACTTGGGGACCCTACTCTTCCGCCATCTTGCCCCGCCTTCCTTTATTCTCTTTTTTAACATTACTTTGGCTATTCAGCGTCTTTTCTGGTTCCACACAAATTTTAGAATTAATAATTCTAGCTCTAAGAAAATACTGGTTTTATTTTGATAGGGATTGCATTTGATAGGGATTGCATTGAACATGTACATTGGTTTGAGTAGTATGGACATTTTAACAATATTTGTTCTTTCAATACATGAGAATTGAATGTTTTTTTCATTTCTCTGTATCCTCTTTAATTTCTTTTGTAAGTGTTCTATAGTTTTCTTAGTATAGATCTTTTACCTCGTTGGTTAGGTTTATTCCTAGGTATCTTATAATTTTGATGCAATTGTAAATAAGATCAATTGTTTTATTTCTTTTCTGCTGCTTTATTTTTGGTATATAGAAACATATTTATGTTCATTCATTTTCTGTCCTGCATCTTTGCTGAATTCATGTATGAGTCCTAGAAACATTTTTGTTGGGTCTTTTGGATTTCCTTCATAGTGTATCACACCATCTGCAAATAGTGAAAGTTTGATTTCTTCCTTGCCATTTTAGATGCCTTGTATTACTCTTTATAGTCTGATTTTTAGACTAGGATTTCAGGTGCTATGTTGAACAACAGTGATGAGAGTGGGTATCCTTAACTTAGTGGATCTGGGTTTTTACCCATTGAGGATGATCTTAGCTGTGGGCCTTTATATATGGACTTTATGATGCTGAGGTATGTTCCTTCTATACTTACTTTCTTGAAGGTTTTTATGAAGAAATGATGTTGTGTTTTGTCAAATCCTTTTTCTGTATCTGTTGAGAGGATCATATTTTTTTCCTTTCCTTTGTGAATGTGTTGTATCATAGTGTTTGATTTGTGGATATTGAACCACTCCTGCAGCCCAGAAACAAACTCACTTAATTGTGGTGAATAATTCTTTTATTGTACCATTGGTTCTATTTGCTAGTATGTTTTTGAGAATTTTTGCATTCATATTCATCAGAGAAATTGGTGTGTACTTCTATTTTTTAGTGGGGTCTTTTGTTTTGGAATCAAGGTAATATTGGCCTCATATAAAGAGTTTGGACGTTTTCCTTCCATTTCTATTTTTTGGGAAAGTTTGAGAAGATTAGATATTAACTATTTAAATGTTTGTTAGAATTCCCCTGGGAAGCCATGCATCTTTTTTTTAAGATTTTATTTATTTATTGATGAAAGGCACAGAGAGAGACAGAGAGACAGAGAGGCAGAGGGAGAAGTAGGCTCCATGCAGGTAGCCTCACATGGGACTTGATCCCGGGTCTCCAGGATCATACCCTGGGCTGAAGGTGGCGTTAAACCGCTGAGCCACCCCCCCCTGGAAATGTTCTTATTTATTGGGAAATGTTCTTACATTTACTTTTTATTTATTTTTTTTAAAGATTTTATTCATTTATTCACAAGAGACACACACAGAGAGAGGCAGAGACACAGACAGAGGGAGAAGCAGGCTCCATGCAGGGAGCCGGACGTGGGACTTGATCCTGGGACTCCAGGATCACACCCTGGACAAAGACAGGCTCTAAACCACTGAACCACCCAAGGATCCCCTGTTCTTACATTTTAAAAATAATTCTATCTCATATATTTCTGCTCTAATCTTTATCATTTTCCTACTTATGCTTGTTTTAGGCTTTATTTGCTGATCTTTCTCCAGCTCCTTAGGTTTAAGTTTGTTTATCTGAGACTTTTCATGATTCTTAAGTAAGACCCATATTACTATATACTTCCCCTTCATGAGCACCTTTGCAGCATCCCAAAGGTTTTGGACTGTCATATATTCATTTTCATTTGCTTCCATGTACTTTGTATTTCTTCTTTAATTTCCTGCTTAAAAAAAATAATAATTTCCTGCTTAACCTACCCATTCTTTAGTAGAATGTTCTTCAACTTCCATGTGTTTGTGGTATTCCCAAGTTGTATTTTTTGTTTGTTTTTGTTGTTTTGTTTTGTCCTTGACTTCAAGTCTCATAGCTTTGTGGTTGGGAATTATTCATGGTATGACCTCAATCTTTTTGTACTGGGTGAGACCTGATTTGTGATCCAGTATGTGATCTATTCTGGGGAATGTTCCACATGCACCTGAAAAGAATGTGTACTCTGCTGCTTTAGGATGGGATGTTCTGAATATATCCGCTAAGTCTATTTGGTCCAGTGTCTCATTCAACACCTTTGTTTCCTTGTTTATTTTCTGCTTAATCTGTCCATTGCTCCAAATGGGGTGTTAAATTCTTCTACTATTACTGTATTATTATCAATGAGTTCCTTTAGGTTTTCTATTATTTGATTTATATATTTGGCTGCTCCCATGCTGGAGGCATAAATATGCCTCGTTGGATATCTTGTTGGATATATCTCTTTATTATGATATAGTGTTCTTCTTCATTGCTTATTGTTTTTTTTTCTTATTAATAAAGCTTTTATTTAAGTTGAATAATTTCCCCATCTGCTTAAATACATTGGTTTCTACAGGTTATCTAAAAACATTTACTCATATATCTTTGTAACCAAATGGTAATGTTTAGACATTCATAAATTGCTCTTATATAAGAATTTTCATCATTCCATACTTTTACAACAATGATCTAATATCTCTTAACATTACAAAGTAATACTAATTTATATGCTTGGACTTACAACCAATTGTAGTATAATAAATTCCCATACCCTTATTGTAATACTAACAATGTTTAGTTATGCCCTCAGTGTTAAATTCAATTATTTAGTATTGAGACCTTGAAACTTTTATGAAAATTCTTAAAGAATTAGTGCTATCAATTACTTAACTTTTCTGAAATTTAAACTTTAGAATGCATGCCCATACAAATACATTGAGATTTCCTACTTGCTTTATGATTTTGTCATCTTTGACTTTCTTTGTGTTATGTGTAAGATGATTTTATACTTTTATTTTTTATTTATTTATTTTTATTGGATTTCAATTTGCCAACATTTAGCATAACACCCAGTGCTCATTCTACCAAGGTACCCCTCAGTGCCCATCACCCAGTCATCCCAACCCCCCGCCCACCTCCCCTTCCACTACTCCTTGTTCGTTTCCCACAGTTAGGTCTGTCATTTTTTGTCACCCTCACTGATATTTTCACTCATTTTCTCTCCTTTCCTTTTATTCCCTTTCACTACTTTTTATATTCCCCAAATGAATGAGACCATATAATGTTTGTCCTTTTCCGATTGGTATATGTATACAATGGAATATTACTCAGCCATTAGAAATGACAAATACCCACCATTTGCTTCGATGTGGATGGGACTGGAGGGTGTTATGCTGAGTGAAAAAAGCCTATTATGGTTTTTGGTTTAAAATTTAGTCTAGCTGATGTAAGCATGGCTACTCCAACTTTCTTTTGATGTCCCTTAGGATGATAAATAAGTCCCCATCCCCCTCACTTTCAATTTGGAGATGTCTTTATGTCTAAAATGAAATTGTTATAGGTGCCGCTGGGTGGCTCAGTGGTTGAGCATCTGCCTTTGGCTCAGGTCATATTCCTGGGGTCCTGGTATCAAGTCCCATATTAGGTTCCCCACAGTGAGCCTGCTTCTCCCTCTGCCTACATCTCTGCCTCCCCTCTGTGTCTCTCATAAATAAATAAATAAATAAATAAATAAATAAATAAATAAATAAATAAATCTCTTTTTTAAAAAATAAAATGAAACTCTTATAAATAACATACATTTTTTAAATCCATTCTGATACCCTATGCTTTTTGAGTGGAGCATTCAGTCCATTTACATTCAGAGCAATTGTTGATACATATGAATTCCTGTAGTACTGTGTGTTCCTTTCTAGTCTTTGTTGCTTTGGTCTCTCTGTTCTCAAAGGTCCATTTCAATATTTCTTGCAGAGATGGTTTGTGATCATGAGCTCCTTTAGTCTTTGTCTTAGAAACTTTTTTTCTCTTTGTCTATTCTGAATGACAGGCTTGAAGGATAAAATATTTTTGGTTGCATATTTTTCCCATTTAGCACATTGAATGTCTCATACCACTTCTTTCTGGCCTGTTAAGTTTCTGTGGACAGATCTACTACTAATTGTGTGTCTGTCCTTGTCAGTAAAGGACCTTTTGCCCTAGCTTCTTTCAGAATATCCTCTTATCTTTGTACTTTTTAAGTTTCACTATGATTTATCTTGATGTGACCTGTTGTTGTTGTTTCGTTTGTTTTGTTCTGTTTGTTGTTTTTTTTTTTTATTTTGAGGGAAGTTCTTTGTCACTTTTGGACTTGAATGCTTTTGTACTTCCCCACAGTTGGGAAGTTCTCAGCTGTAATTTATTCAAAGAAACTTTCTGCCCCTTTTTCCTGCTCTTCTTCTGGGGCTCCTATGATACAGATATTATTGCAGTTTATGGAGTCGGTAAGTTCCTTAAATCTACAGTCATGATCTAATAAGTTTCTTTCCAGCTTCATTATTTTCCATAATTTTATCATTTTTTATCACCTACTCATTTTTTCTGATTCTTCCATGATTATTGTGATCACATCCAGTCAGTTTTGCATCTCAGTTATAACATTTTTACATTTTAGCCTGACTTAGATCCTTTCTCTCTGCAGCAATTGTTCCTCTGGTGTCTTCTATGCTTCTTTCAAGCCCAGCTGATATTCTTATGACTGTTTTAAATCATTGTTCAGATCTATCTCTTATATTTGTTTTGAGCAAACCCTGAGTGTGATTTCCTCTTGATCTGTGTTTCCCCAAGAGGTGTCTGGGGCCTGGCACTTCAGCAACTGTTTCTGATGTATGTTGTATACACTCTGCTATTGTGTTTTGGCTTCTCATTCCCATAGTTCAGTCCTCTGCAGAGTTCTCCATTGTCTGCAATGGGGTGTTTGGACCTTGGCCTAGGTGTGCTTTGATTTGTTTGTTAAAATAAGTCAGGAAAAAAGACTGATCCAAAATGAGAAGAGGAAAAGGAACAAAAACAGACTACAAACAAACAAAAAACTATCAGCCTGATTCCAAGAAAAAGAAGGAAAGAAAAAAAGAAAGCCTGGCCCTAATTCCACCAGAACTGATGCTGATGTTTTTAAGCACTCTGATCAGTAGATTTGGTGCATGTGTGTGTGGGGGGAGTGCTGTCCTGATCTTCTTGGGAATAAGCCCACTGAGATAGCTCACAGTCAGACCTGCCCTAGTAAAGATTCACCTGAGGGGTGTGGGGGGGATTTAGTGTAAGCTGGTCCAGCTTACACTTGGGATGCTGTGTTTCTCAATGAAGTCTGGCAGTGCTGGTGACTGGATGGGGGAATGGAATTACCCAGACTCTCTTCCTTGGAGAATAGAGTTAATGCCAACTATTGCTTAGAAAGCTCTCACAGAAAAGCAAGCAATATCTCCTTCTGTGCCCCAAGTTCTATCAGGTCCATGCCTCAAACATCTCTGTGCCCAGTGTTGTTGGCATGCCTGGCACCATAGTTCTGTGCTTTACTTCTGGTACCTGGCTTGAATTCAAGCCTCTGAATCATCAAATGACACAGCAACATGTAGACCCACTCCCCTCCTCTGGAGGAGAGCCTTGCCATGCTGTGTCTGGTGATGCTTCATCAAAGAAAAGCAGTGACACAGCTGCACACGTTCTTGGGAATTTTTTAGAAGCACAGCAAAATGCACTCACCAGGTTGTCTGTCCTCTGCACAAGCCTCTTCACACTGCTGATGAATTGCTATTTGATGGCATCTGCTGGATGTTTTGTCCTTGGAAAGGCAATATGCCCTCTTCCAAATGTACTCCAGGAAGAGTACATTTGCTCTTAGTGGAAACCATGGCACACCATTCTGTCTACTTCTGGGCCTCTGCCCTCCTCATCAAGAGCACCACTATGCATCATCAGCTCAACTCCAGGAGATAGCATCAACTTCCACAACCTCATAATTTGAACTCTGTTGTTTGTTAAAACTTGCAATAGCCAGTTTCTCTTGACTCCCCAATCAATTCTTTTGACGAAGTGTTTTTCTTGCACAAACCTGATGCACTGCTCTTTCCCCCACCCTTTCTCTCTTTTTTTTTCATGGAAAGGGCCCCCTCCTATCCATGTCACAGATTTTTTTCTCCCCCAATTCACATCTCCATATCTCATACCTGTCACTTTCTCTCTGCAGATTGTTCTCTTAATCCTAAAATCAATTCCTTAGGTGTTTAAAATGATCTTATGTCAATCTAGGTGTATTAAAAGGATGAGGCAAGCCCAGGGTCCCCCTACTACTCTTGATTTTAACTTCCTCCTAATTGTATTATTCCATTTAATATTCACATCTTAATTGGAGAGCTCCATTATTATCAGAGAGAAGTTAACTGACTTGCTCAAGTTTACTGAGAAAGTAAATAATGAAGCTAGACATCAAACAAAGACAATTTACTTTTGGAACTTATGTGATTAGTCACTTTATTATTTACAACTAACTAAAATGGACTTCTGACTTTAAGAAACTTTAAGCATGTGGTAGATATTTTAATGAGAAAATATACAATGAAATATAATTTTGGGCCTTTCACTCAACAAATATGAACTAAATGCCTTCTGTGTATCTAACAATGTGTTTGTTCTTAGACATGGGGAAATGCTAAAAAATAAATGAAGCCCTGCCCTCAAGAAGTTATATTATAGTGGCATAGATGGGAAAATACATATAATAAATAAACTGTTTGAACATAATAAGCACTATGAAAAAGATAATATGGCAAAGGAAGTGTTAAATGTCAAAATGGATTTGGAAATTATAATTTTAAATTGGATGGTCATGATTGTCCTCACTGAAAATGTGACATTTGAAAATATACTAAGAGGTAAAAAGGGATGCCTGAGTGGCTCAGCGGTTGAGCATCTATCTGCCTTTGACTCAGGGCATGATCCCAGGGTCTGGGATTGAGTTCCACATTGGGCTTTCTGTGAAGTGCCTGCTTCGCCCTCTGCCTATGTCTCTGCCTCTCTCTCTTTCCATCTCTCATGAATAAATAAATAAAATCTTAAAAAAAGAGGTAAAAAGTAGTCATGTTAGTATCTAAGGGAAACAATTGCATGGTAGGGGAAAAAAAGATGTGACAAATCATTAAGACAGTATATTTATTGGCTTTTTTGAGCAATTGTAGTAGGTTGGTGAAACTAGAACAGTGACCTTGGGTAGGGGAGCAGGAGATGGAATCAGAAAAGTAACAACCTTGTAGATCTATGCACAACATTTAAAGTATTTTAGCTTTATTTTGAATAAGTTGAGAAAATCCTGGAAGGTATCAATAGAGGTGTGAAGTGATCTTTTGTAGGATTTAAAGGGATTATTTTGGATATTATGTTTAGGATAGAATTTTTTTTTCCAGAGGAAAGAGTAAAACCTGAGGAATCAGTTAAGTGACCATGTTAATAATCTATGTTAAAGATAATGATGGCTTAGACCAAGGTAATATTATAAAAGTGCAAAGAAGTGGTCATATGATGGTATATTTTGAAGGTATATCCAAGATAATTAATGAATGGCTTGGATATGATATGGGTTTGAGGGGGAAAAAGTGATTACTTTTTAAAAATGGATTCAAAACTTAGATTGCTAAAACTAGAAATAAAATTGATAAAACTCTAGCTAGGCTAATTAAGATAAATAGAGGAGGGACACCTGGGTTGCTCAGTAGTTGAGCATCTGCCTTCAGCTCAGGGTATGGTCCCAGATCGAGTCCCACATTGGGCTCCCTTCAAGGAGTTTGCTTCTCCCTCTGCCTATGTCTCTGCCTCTCTCTGTGTGTCTCTCATTTATAAATAAATAAAATATTTTAACGAAGATAGAAGGAGGGAAGATATAATATCAGAAATAACAGTGTCCTTATTAATCATAGACATAAAACATAAAATAATATTATAAACAATTTTATATAAATCAATTCAATACATTAGATGAAATACACATTTCTTAAAAGCTAAAAATACCAAACAGATGTAAGAAAAGATAGAAAAATTAATAGACTTATGTATATTAAATAAATTGAATGCATAATTTAAAAACTTCCCAGGAATAAAACTCCAGACCACATGACTAGAGTTGTAAATTTTATTAAATATAAAAGGAAAAAAATAAATATAAAAGGAAGACTTAAGACCAATGATATTTTTTATCTAGAAAATAGAAAAGTAGGAAGCACTTGTGGATTACTTTTTCCTTTCCAAGAAATATTTCTGATTGACTTGTACCAGAAAATTTTCATCAACTTTAAAAAAGACAGTTTCCCAGTTTTGAAAACCAGATTAGGTCCATTGTTTCATCCTAGCCAGATAAAATCATAAGACTGTCCTCTCTCAGGTCCCACAATACTTCACACATTGCTTTATTATACTTACCTTGACCTTCTCGAAGACAAGTAGAAACCTGGGGACTTCAGCCCAGCATTAGATGTAGAATCTTGCACTCTTCCCCTATACATAGAAGTGAACAGAGTTGGCCTGAGAGTAGTCCAACTGTGGAGCCAAGGCTGGCTAGAGAGACAGAATTCAGGGGAGAGAGAAGAAAGTAAGGCCATGCAAAGAAGTATTAAATCTAAGCAACTAGGCAAAGAAAGTGAAAAACATTGGAAATGGAAAATATATCAGAATAAAAAAATAAAAAAGCATATATTGAGAGATAATTTCTGGGGAAATTTCTAAAGCAAAACTTGACTTAGGTACATTTATGGGTTTTACAAGGAGGCAGACATAACTGAGTCCAGAGTCTGTCTCAAGACCATGTGGCTTAAAATGTTGAATTATAATGGTAGAGTTACATGCTGCTTTTCCTTCTAGACTGAGATCTTTGAGTTCAGAGGCCTTTTTGTAGTTCTGCATATACCTAAAACTCAACACTGTGTTTGGTAACACTTCATTTCGATGAATGCCTGCATGCATGCATGAATGAATGAATGAATGAATGATGACAAAGTATGAAAAATCATTTTACATAGTTTCTATTTTTACCATATAAAATATTTTAGCAAAATGATAATTCAATTAAAATAATCATATACAAAGGATTAGAATCAGTAAGAAAATAAGCATTTGCAAAAAATGCCTTCAAATCAGTTAAAATATTTCTGCTTATTTAATAACTCTGCTTGCATATTTTACTAAATGCTTGTTTTATTTCTCGTCCAAACAAGCCCCATGTCTTTAACTGCCACGTGTTTGATTTATTTATTTTACATTCTATGTACTAGGCAAACTAGGTAAGAGACTGGCAACACATTGCGAGTTTTTTGTTTTGTTTTGCTTGGGTTTGTTTGGTACAACTATTCATGTTTCCTATGGTAAAAACTGGCATAAGGAAGGAAGCTTATAAATAATATTCTCTCCAAAAGGCAAAACAACTTAGTCCCATATGACCATTTTCACTAGAAAAAAATTATTCCAAATTAGTAATTTAATTTCACACATGGCTATGTGAAATAAATCTCCTAACAGGGTTTTTCTATTTTATTTATATTATTACAAGCCAAATATTAAGCAAAAGTGTTATTCTTCTTGTACATAATAACCCACAGAAAAAGCAAGTAGATGTGACTGGTCATTGATATTTTAAATTTGAAATTCTAGTTACATACGAGTCTTAAAATAGAACATCACTTTCCTATTAAACAATACGCTTTCCTTTTAATTTCTGATTCCAACCGCCAAATATCATTTTCTTACTACATATTTTATACTCTATTGTGTAAATATAAACTACAAATGCCTTTTACATGTGACTACTGGCCTTTCAAGTGTCAACCAAAAATGCATACTGCCCAAGTAACGATTCGTACTTTGAACAGAAAGCAAGTTTTGAATGAAAAACTTCTACTGACTTTGCTCTTAACCAAATAAAAAAAGTACAAGTACAGTAACTAGAAGTGATTTTAGCACATTTATCATTTGAGATGGTGAAAACATTCATTCAGTAATACTGCTATATTATTTAGTGTTTGCTTTGCTCACTTCAAAAAATTAGATGGTGAGTATCGCATCCATTAAAATGTAATTTGGAGATTTTTAAGATAGAGTAGCAAAGGGACCCTGAACTTCCCTTGTTCTTTAAATACAACCTTCAACTATTTTGAAAAACTAGGAAAGGACTGGAGAAGTATGGAAAAAATCTGCACAGTTGTAGCAAGAGAAATTGTCAGAGGTGAGGTTCAGAGACCTAAATTTGGGGATAGTGAAGCTATATGTCTGGAAAGGGGAAGAAACCTGGTTCATGGAAAAAAGTCAGGAATAGGGAGAAAGTTGAAAATAGTGCAGCTATTTGTAACTGCATAATAAACCATAGTGAATGGATCCCTGGATTGCTCAGGAAGAGGTGTCTCTCCTTTTTGGAGGGCATTTAAACGATCATAGTTGCCCTCTCCAGAGACAAAGGGACACATAGGGAATCAATGAGTGGAGTTCAGCAGTGGGGTCAAAGAGACCTGCAGAAGGGAGGAAACCTCTTAACTTTTTGGTGTGAGCCATAATAGGCATAAACTTCTGTGTGGCACTGGTTGGCTGCTTTTCTGGAACTGACTGAAAGGAGCACAGAGACTGGAGCAGATTGCAGATAACCTGGTTGTGCCACTTTATGCTGTGAGCCCAATAAACTCAAGTCTCTGCAATGGTTTTTCTGGCACAAAGTGACTAAGGCCTGAGTCCAGTACAGATGACTAATAACCTGGCTTCAGCTTTGCTGAGTGTTACAATGAACTCTAACCTCTGCATGAGCACTTTTTGATGGCTCTTTGGGGACAGAGCTGTGCTGGGCACAGTACCCTAAGCTACCATGCCAGGGGATGGAAGTGGGCAAGCACATTGCCATGTGCCTCAAAACTTGGAATTTTGAATCCTAGCCACTGGCCAGAGATAAAATACAGGAGATATGTGGCTCTGGGGATGACAATCACCTGGACACAAACAGGTTAGGGAAGGAAACTGATGAAGGCCTGGATCACAGGAGATTGTCCTCTTTTCTAAGAGGGCCTCCTAAGCAGCGGCTGCTGGAAATTCTGCTTCCCAGGAACAAGAGGGTGAGGTGATGCTATCTATATTCTATCTCCTTTGCCACCCCACCCTCCTCCTGCACACCAACACAGACTCCAGAGAGAACCATAGCGCCTCTAGTGGAGGCTTGAGTCCCATACACTAAACCCTGCTCCCCTGACATGGCATGAGCATCTTTAGGAGGCCAAGTCAGCTTATGAGCCAGGGCAGCAGCCCTCTTCCTCAGAACAGCAACACAGATACCCACATGTACCAAGTCTACTGATTAAAGAAAGCTCCAAAACATCAGCTTCCAGCTTAACTTCACAATAAACTCAGCATACCTACATAAAACAGCACAGTGTATGCAGTGTACACTAGAAACATTTTCTAAGATATTGTTGATAATACTATTATTGCTGTTTTTGATATTTTTATTTTTCTTTCTTTACTCTTTTCTTGACAAAATGACTAGAAGGAAAAATTCACAGCAAAAGAAAGAACCAGAGGAAGTACTGTCTACATATATTTGATCAAAATGGATATAAGTAAGATGTCAGAACTGGAATTAAAAACAATTATTATAAAGTTAAAAGCTGGGCTTGTAAAAAGCATAAAAGACACTAGAGAAACCCTCATTGCAGAAATAAAAAAACTGAAATCTATTCAGGCAGAAATTAAAAATGCTATTAGAGAGATGCAGTAAAAAATAGAGGCTCTACTGCTAAGGTAACTGAGGCAGTAGAGACAGTGATACAGAATGGAAAATAATGGAAAGTAAGGAAATTAAGAAAAAGAGAGAAAAACCACTACTGGATCGTGAAAGGAGACTTTGAGAAATCAGTGATAACATAATGGTCAATAATATTCAAATAATAGGGGTCCCAGAAGATGAAGAAAGAGATGGGGGGAGAAGTTTATTCGAACAAATTAGAGATGACAATTTCCCTAATCTAGGAAAGGAAACAAGTATTCAACCCAGGAAGCACAGAGAACCCCCATCAAAATCAATATAAATAGGTCAACACCCTGACATATAATAGTGAAGCTTGCAAATTTCATAGATAAAGAGAAAATTCTGAAAGCAGTTGAAAAAGAGGTCTTTAAACTGTAAGGGTAGAAATATAATACTGGCAGCAGACCTGCCCACAGACACCTGGTAAGCCAGAAAGGACTGTCATGTTATATTCAAGGTGCTAAATGAGAAAAATATGCAGCCAAGAATACTTTATCCAAGAAACTGGCATTCAGAATGGAAGGAGAAACAAAGAGCTCCCAGGACAAACAGAATCTAAAAGAGTTTGTGATTACTAAAGAAGCACAGTGATAACTTAAAGGGGATCCTTTGAGCAAAAAGTGAGGCCAAAAGTAACAAGGAGCAGAAAAGGACGAAGACAATCTACAGAAACAGTGACTTTACAGGTAATATAACGGCACAAAATCTTTCAATAATTATTCTGAATGTGAATGGACTAAATGCTCTAATCAAAAGACACAGAGTATGAGATTGTATAAAAAACAAGACCATCAATATGCTGTCTACAAGAGACTCATTTTAGACCCAAAGACACTTCCAGATTGAAATAAATGGGGTGGAAAATCACTTGTCATGAGAATGGACATCAAAGGAAAGCTGGAGTAGTAATCCTTATATCAAAGTATATTTTAAAACAAATATGGTAATAAGGAGGCAGGGCAAGATGGCGGAAGAGTAGGATTCCCCAAGTCACCTGTCCCCACCAATTTACCTAGATAACTTTCAAATCATCCTGAAAACCTACGAATTTGGTCTGAGATTTAAAGAGGGAACAGCTGGAATGTTACAGTGAGAAGAGTTGTGCTTCTGTCAAGGTAGGAAGATGGAAAAAGAATAAAGAAATAAAAAAGCATCCAGGGGGGAAGAGGCCCCCGCAAGGAGCCGGGCTAAGGACACACAGTGAGTGCTCCCAGGACAGGAAAGCCCAGGCCTGGAGAAGCAGGAGCTTTACCAATCTTCCTGGATGGAAAGGTGCTCACAGGGAGCTCCGGCAGGATCCCAGGAGGGGCAGGGGTGCCCTCAGGCTCCCAGGGGCACTAACAGAGGAACTGCGCCCCGGGGAGAGCGGCGCCACACACCCCGGGTCGAGCTCCCTAAGGGGCTGCAGCGCACGCCCGGCTGGACCCTTGGAGCAGCTCAGGCAGCGGCTCAGGCAGCGGCTCGCGCACAGGGGGCTACTCGGCCCGGGAGTGTGATTTCAGTGGTGCAGGCTCCGGAGCCCAGGGCGCTGGGAGACACAGCTCAAGATCCAGCGCTCCCCCAGGGACAGGCAGAGGCTGGGAGGACACAGGGCAAAAGGACGCTCCTGCCACCGGGCGGCCCCCAGCTGTGCAGATCAGCACCCCACTCCCACACCCGGAGCATCCAGGCCCCTGAAGACTGAGAGCTGTAGTAGTTACTGCGGGAGCTGACTCCAGAGTTGGAGAGCTGGCTGCCACCAATGTTGTTGTTCCTCCTGGCGTCACCTTGTACGTGGGAATGAGCAGGGACCTCACAGGATAAAAAGCTCCTACTGAGCCCTGCACCTGGCAGGGGGATGGGCAGCTCCCCAGGAGCTGAGAATCTGCACAGCAGGCCCCTCCCCCAGAAGACCAGCTGGAAGGACAGGGGAACAGAAAGTTACTGACAAAGCAGTCCTGGAAAGTTCCAGGGGAAGTCAGGGACTTACAGTATATAGAATCAGACGATACTTCCCCTTGTTTTTTGTTTTCTGTATGTTCCCCCCAATCCTTTCTTTTCTTTTTCTTTTTTTTCTCCTTTTTCCAGTACAACTTGTTTATGGCCACTCTGCACTGAGCAAAATGACTAGAAGGAAAAACTCACCACAAAAGAAAGAATCAGAAATGGTCCTCTCTCCCAGAGTTACAAGATTTGGATTACAATTCAGTCAGAAAGCCAATTCAGAGGTACAAATAGAAAACTACTGGTGGCTCTGGAAAAAAGCATAAATGATTCAAGAGACTTCATGATTGCAGAATTTAGACCTAATCAGGCAGAAATTAAAAATCAATTAAATGAGATGCAATCCAAACTGGAGGTCTTAATAACGAAGGTTAATGGGATAGGAGAATGAGTGAGTGACATAGAAGACAAATTGATGGCAAGGAAGGAAACTGAGGAAAAAAAGAAAAACAATAGAAAGATCATGAGGATAGGTTAAGGGAAATAAATGACAGCCTCAGAAGAAAAAAAATCTTGTTTAATTGGGGTTCCAGAAGGCGCCAAAAGGGATAGAGGTCCAGAAAGTGTATTTGAACAAATCATAGCTGGGAAATTCCCTACTTGGGAAGGGGAACAGGCATTCAGATCAGTAAATCAGTAAAAACCACTCGACACCTTGACATTTAATAGTGAAACTTGCAAATTCCAAAGATAAAGAGTACCTTAAAGCAGCAAGAGACAAGAAATCCCTGAACTTTATTGGAAGAAGTATTAGGATAACAGCAGACCTCTCCACAGAGACCTGGCAGGCCAGTAACGGCAGGCAAGATATATTCAGGGTCCTAAATGAGAAGAACATGCAACCAAGAATACTTTATCCAGCAAGGCTCTCATTCAGAAGGTGCACGGTTTCAGACTGGATAAAAAAGCAAGACCCATCTATTTGCAATCTACAAGAGATTCATTTTAGAGCTAAGGACACCTCCAGCCTGAAAGGAAAAGGTTGGAGAACCATTTACCATTCAAATGGTCCTCAAAAGAAAGCAGGGGAAGCCATCCTTATATCAGATAAAGTTTATACCAAAGACTATAGTAAGAGATGAAGAGGGACACTATATCATACTTAAAGCATCTATCCAATGGGAGGACCTAAGAATCATGAATATTTATGCACCTACTATGGGAGCTGCCACTATCCCCAATCAATTAATAACCAAACTTAAGACATACTTATATAACAATACACTAATACTTGGTGACTTAATATAGTGATTTCTACAATTAACAGATTTCTAAACACAACATCTCCAAAGAAAAAAGAGCTTTAAATGATACACTGGACCAGATGGATTTCACAGATATTTACAGAACCTTACATCCAAATGCAACTGAATACACATTCTTCTCAAGTGTACATAGAACTTTCTCCAGAATAGACCACATACTGGGTCACAAGTCAGGTCTTAAATGGTACCAAAAGATTGGGATCGTTGCTTGCACATTTTCAGACCATAATGCTATGAAACTAGAACTAAATCACAAGAAGAAGTTTGGAAGGATTTCAAACACATGGAGATTAAAGACCATCCTGCTAAAAGATGAAAGGGTCAACCAGGAAATTAGGGAAGAATGAAAAAGATTCATGAAAACTAATGAGAATGAAGATAAAACCATTCAAAATCCTTGGGATACAGCAAAAGCAGTCCTGAGGGGGAAATACATCACAATACAAGCATCCATTCAAAAACTGGAAAGAGCTCAAATACAAAAGCTAACCTTGCACCTAAAGGAGCTGGGGAAAGACTGGTAAATATATCCTACGCCCAGCAGAATAGAATTAATGAAGATTTGAGCAGAACTCAATGAAATAGAGACCAGAAGAACTGTGGAACAGATTAACAAAACCAGGAGTTGGTTCCTTGAAAGAATTAGTAAGATAGATAAACTATTAGCCAGTCTTATTAAAAATAAGAGAAAAAAGACTCAAATTAATAAAGTCATGAATGAGAAAGGAGAGATCACTACCAATACCAAGGAAATACAAACAATTTTAAAAACATATTATGAGCAGCTATACGCCAATATATTAGGCAATCTAGAAGAAATGGATGCATTTCTGGAAAACCACAAACTACCAAAACTGAAGCAGGAAGATATAGAAAACCTGAACAAACCGATAACCAGGGAGGAAAATGAAGACCTCTTCATCAAAAACCTCTCAAGACACAAAAGTCCAGAGCCAGATGGATTCTCAGGGGAATTCTATCAAACATCTAAAGAAGAAACCATACCTATTCTACTAAAGCTGTTCAGAAAGATAGAAAGAGATGGAGTACTTCCAAATTCGTTCTATGAGGCCAGCATCACCTTAATTCCAAAACCAAAGACCCCATCAAAAAGGAGAATTATACACCAATATCCCTGATGAACACAGATGCAAAAATTCTCATCAAGATACTAGCCAACAGGATCCAACACTACATTAAGAAGAATATTTACCATGACCAAGCGGGATTTATCTCTGGGATGCAAGGCTGGTTCAACTCTCGTAAAGCAATCAATGTGATTGATCATATCAGCAAGAGAAAAAAAAAACAAATGATCCTCTCAATAGATGCAGAGAAAGCATTTGAAGAAATACAGCATCCATTCCTGATCAAAACTCTTCAGAGTGTAGGGAGAGGGAACATACCTCAGCATCTTAAAAGCCATCTATGAAAAGCCCACAGGTAAAATCTTTCTCAATGGTGAAACACTGGGAGCCTTTCCCCTAAGATCAGGAACAAGACAGGGATGTCCACTCTCACCACTGCTATTCAACATAGTATTGGAAGTCCTAGCCTCAGCAATCAGGCAAGAAAAATAAATGAAAGGCATTCATTTTTTTAATAAATTTATTTTTTTTGGTGTTCAATTTGCCAACATATAGAATAACATCCAATGCTCATCCCGTCAAGTGCCCACCTTTGCGCCCATCACCCAGTCACCCCCACCTCCCGCCCACCTCCCATTTCACCACCCATGGTTCGTTTCCCAGAGTTAGGAGTCTTTCATGTTCTGTCTCCCTTTCTGATATTTCCCACTCATTTTCTCTCCAATGAAAGGCATTCAAATTGGCATGGAAGTCAAACTCTCCCTCTTCGCAGATGACATGATACTGTACATAGAAAACCCAAGAGGCTCCACCCCAAGATTGCTAGAACTGATACAGTAATTCCACAGTGTGGCAGGATACAAAATCAATGCCCAGAAGTCAGTGGCATTGGTATACACTAACAATGAGACTGAAGAAAGAGAAATTAAGGAGTCAATCCCATTGACAATTGCACCCAAAAGCATAAGATACCTAGGAATAAACCTAACCAAGGAGGTAAAGTACCTATACCCAAAAAACTACAGAACACTTCTGAAAAAACGTGAGGAAGACACAAAGAGATGGAAAAATATTCCATGCTCATGGATTGGCAGAATTAATATTGTGAAAATGTCAATGTTACTCAGGGAAATTTGCACGTTTAATGCAATCCCTATCAAAATACCATGGACTTTCTTCAGAGAGTTAGAACAAATTATTTTAAGATTTGTGTGGAATCAGAAAAGTCCCCGAATAGTCAGGGGAATTTTAAAAAAGAAAACCATATCTGGGGGCATCACAATGCCAGATTTCAGGTTGTACTACAAAGCTATGGTCATCAAGACAGTGTGGTACTGGCACAAAAACAGACACATAGATCAATGGAACAGAATAGAGAACCCAGAAGTGGACCCTGAACTTTATGGTCAACTAATATTCGATAAAGGAGGAAAGACTATCCACTGGAAGAAAGACAGTCTCTTCAATAAATGGTGCTGGAAAAATTGGACATCCACATGCAGAAGAATGAAACTAGACCACTCTCTTGCACCATACACAAAGATAAACTCAAAATGGATGAAAGATCTAAATGTGAGAAAGATTCCATCAAAATCCTAGAGGAGAACACAGGCAACACCCTCTTTGAACTTGTCCACAGTAACTTCTTGCAAGATACATCCACGAAGGCAAAAGAAACAAAAGCAAAAGTGAACTATTGGGACTTCATCAAGATAAGAAGCTTTTGCACAGCAAAGGATACAGTCAACAAAACTAAAAGACAACCTACAGAATGGGAGAAGATATTTGCAAATGACGTATCAGATAAAGGGCTAGTATCCAAGATCTATAAAGAACGTATTAAACTCAACACCAAAGAAACAAACAACCCAATCATGAAATGGGCAAAAGACATGAACAGAAATCTCACAGAGGAAGACATAGACATGGCCAACATGCACATGAGAAAATTCTCTGCATCACTTGCCATCAGGGAAATACAAATCAAAACCACAATGAGATCCCATCTCCCACCAGTGAGAATGGGGAAAATTAACAAGGCAGGAAACCACAAATGTTGGAGAGGACGTGGAGAAAAGGGAACCCTCTTGCACTGTTGGTGGGAATGTGAACTGGTGCAGCCACTCTGGAAAACTGTGTGGAGGTTCCTCAAAGTGTTAAAAATAGACCTGCCTTACGACCCAGCAATTGCACTGTTGGGGATTTACCCTAAAGATACAGATGCAATGAAACGCCGGGACACCTGCACCCCAATGTTTCTAGCAGCCATGTCCACAGTAGCCAAACTGTGGAAGAAGCCTCGGAGTCCATCGAAAGATGAATGGATAAAGAAGATGTGGTCTATGTATACAATGGAATATTACTCAGCCATTAGAAATGACAAATATCCACCATTTGCTTCAACGTGGATGGAACTGGAGGGTATTATGCTGAGTGAAATAAGTCAGTCGGAGAAAGACAAACATGATATGGTGTCATTCATTTGGAGAATATAAATAATAGTGAAAGGGAATAGAAGGGAAGGGAGAAGAAATGGGTAGGAAATATCAGAAAGGGAGACAGAACATAAAGACTCCTAACTCTTGGAAATGAACTAGGGGTAGTGGAAGGGGAGGAGGGCAGGGAGTGGGGGTGAATGGGTGATGGGCACTGTGGGGGACACTTGATGGGATGAGCACTGGATGTTATTCTGTGTTGGCAAGTTGAACACCAATAAAAAATAAATTTATTAAAAAAATAAAATAAAATAAAATTTTGAGAAAAGAAATAAGTCATATATGGTTGGCGGTTCTGAAATGTGCTTGTGTTTGAGAAATTCCATCAGAGTAGAAAATTTTAAAGTTTAAAATTAAAGTTTATCTAGTTTATGGTACTATCATTCTCCCAATTTCATTCACGTTTCAGCCACTAGATATAAAATCTGTATTTATTTATTTATTTATTTATTTATTTATTTATTTATTTATTTATTTATTTATTTATACACCTATAAAATCTGTATTTAAACAGGGATCCCTGGGTGGCGCAGCGGTTTGGCGCCTGCCTTTGGCCTAGGGCGCGATCCTGGAGACCCGGGATCGAATCCCACGTCAGGCTCCCGGTGCATGGAGCCTGCTTCTCCCTCTGCCTGTGTCTCTGCCTCTTTCTCTCTGTGACTATCATAAATAAATTTTAAAAAATTAAAAAAAATAAAATAAATATAGTAACTGCTCACTAAAAATAAGATAAGATTCTAATTGCATCTAGTTATACAGTAAGATAATTCAGAGGGAATCTCCATAATTATTTTTGGACTAATGTCAGTTTTGAATATAATAATCATTTCACTTGATTGTGAAGAATCCAAAAACAACAGCCTAAGTCCACAAAAAGACTATGGTATGAATTCCTTTGAATTCTGAGGGAAAATAGAACTTTCTTAACGATTTTATTTATTTATTCATTGAGAGATACAGAGAGAGAGAGAGGCAGAGACACAAGCAGAGGGAGAAGCAAGCTCCATGAAGGGAGCCTGACGTGGGACTTGATTCCAGGACTCCAGGATTATGCTATGCTGTGGGCCAAAGGCAGGCGCTAAACTGCTGAGCCATCCAGGGATCCCCCGAAAAATAGAACTTCTATAAATAAAGTTTACACTTACTTTTATGGAGTTCACAAAATTTCTGAAGGCTCTTGAATGCATCTATGGATGGCACATAAACATTCTTTCATTCTTTCATATGGTTTTATTGAAAAAATAAAACACAACATATCTAAGTCATAAGTCATGTGTACAGACAAGAGAAAAAAGTGTTTTTTATCTTTCTTCTTCAATAGTATCCATTTAAAGCATAGATTTTTCTCAAAAGTGATTTCAATGCTTCTTATAAATTCCAGTAAATAATGACATTTATATTATTTTCTAGTCTTCTTGAAATTTTCCTTTGATACACTATTTGACCCATTTTTTTTTTACTTGGAGTGTGTTTCTTTTAATTACCAATAATGAACTAAATGTTTGCTTTGGTCACTTTTTAATTATTTATATTTAACTATAATCAGAGAATGTAGCCTATTAGAACTCTATTTTTTAAAGAAATGCTAAGATTTTTGTTTTTGTTGTTGCCACACTTACAAATGATTTTAATACTATGCTATAGATATATGAAAAAATTGTAGACTCTAAGTATAACAGACAGAAGTGCTCATCAGTTAAGTTAATTCTCAAGCAGTGATGAACAGAATGAAATGTATAGAAATCCCAGCTTTATCACTGTTCAGTGCAACAATTCTGAGGCATATTTTAGGTGCTATTTCAGAGACTGAACCCCGGGCGTCCGCAGTGATAACTTGTTTACTACCACCATTACTGGTTGTTCTCTCTTCCCTGACTCATTTCTCTTCCTCTCAGTGCTTTTTGTGATTCCCTTGCAAATAAACTACTTTAAGATAAATATTTGTTTCAAGATATACTTTTAAGGAAATGTAAATTTAAAACAATGCCAATCCAAAATTTAATTTCTCAATGAATTACAACTCGACATATTTATTTGGAGTTTTAAAATCCAAATTATTGAAACTCCAATTAATATTTCATTTTATTTTATTTTTTAATTTTATTTCATTTAAATTAATTAATATATAGTGTATCACTAGTTTCAGAGATAGAGTTAAGTTGCCTATAACAGCCAGTGCTTATTACATCAAGTGCCCGCCTTAATGCCCATTACCCAGTTACTCCATCCCGCCACCAACTGTCTCCCCCTCAGTTTGTCTACTATAGTTAAGAGTTTCTTAGAGAGTTTGTCTCCCTCCTTGATTTGGCCTTACTTTATTTTCCCTCACACCCCCTATTATCCACTGTTTTGTTTCTTAAATTCCACATAGGAATGAAATCATATGATAATTGTCTTTCTCTGATTGGCTAATTTCACTTAGCATAATGACCTCTAGTTCCATTCTTGATATTGCAAATGTCTAAGATTTCATTTTTGATGGCTGAGTAATATTCATATATATATATCACATTCTGATATACATATATCAGATGGCTGAGTAATATTCATATATATATCACATTCTGATATATATATACATATATATATATATGTATATATATATATATATCACATCATCTTTATCCATTCATCTGTTTATGGACATGTGGGCTCTTTCCATAGTTTGGCGATTGTGGACATTGCTGCTATAAATATTGGGACTCAGGTGACCCTATGGATCACTACATTTGTATCCTTTAGGTAAATACCTAGTAGTACAACTGCAGGGTCATAGGGTAGTGCTATTTTTAACTTTTTGAGGAAGTCCATGCTGTTTTCCTGAGAAGCTGCATCAGTTTGCATTCCCACTGACTGTCTGTAAGCTCCCTTTCTCCACATCCGTCACATTTGTTGTTTCCTGACATGTTAATTGTAATAATTTTGACCAGTGTAAGGTGATATTTCATTGTGGTTTTCATTTGTATTTCCCTGATTCTGAGTGATATTGAGCATTTTTTTCATGAACCTGTTGCCATTTTTTAAAATACTAAATTTATTTTTTATTGGTGTTCAATTTGCCAACATACAGAATAACACCCAAGGCTCATCCCATCAAGTGCCCCCTCAGTGCCCATCACCCATTCACCCCACCCCCCGACCTCCTCCCCTTCCACTACCCCTAGTTCATTTCCAAGAGTTAGGAGTCTTTATGTTCTGTCTCCCTTTCTGATATTTCCTACCCATTTCTTCTCCCTTCCCTTCTATTCCCTTTCACTGTTATTTATATTCCCCATATGAATGACACCATATCATGTTTGTCCTCCACCGATTGACTTATTTCACTCAGCATAATACCCTCCAGTTCCATCCATGTTGAAGCAAATGGTGGATATTTGTCATTTCTAATGGCTGAGTAATATTCCATTGTATACATAGACCACATTTTCTTTATCCATTCATCTTTCGATGGACACCGAGGCTCCTTCCACAGTTTGGCTACTGTGGACATGGCTGCTAGAAACATCGGGGTGCAGGTGTCCCGGCGTTTCATTGCATCTGTATCTTTGGGGTAAATCCCCAACAGTGCAATTGCTGGGTCGTAGGACAGTTCTATTTTTAACTCTTTGAGGAACCTCCACACAGCTTTCCAGAGTGGCTGCACCAGTTCACATTCCCACCAACAGTGCAAGAGGGTTCCCTTTTCTCCACATCCTCTCCAACATTTGTGGTTTCCTGTCTTCTTATTTTTCCCCATTCTCACTGATGTGAGGTGGTATCTCATTGTGGTTTTGATCTGTATTTCCCTGATGGCAAGTGATGTAGAGCATTTTCTCATGTGCATGTTGGCTATCTCTATGTCTTCCTCTGTGAGATTTCTGTTCATGTCTTTTGCCCATTTCATGATTGGGTTGTTTGTTTCTTTGGTGTTGAGTTTAATAAGTTCTTTATAGATCTTGGAAACTAGCCCTTTATCTGATACGTCATTTGAAAATATCTTCTCCCATTCTGTAGGTTGCCTTTTAGTTTTGTTGACTGTTTCTTTTGCTGTGCAGAAGCTTCTTATCTTGATGAACTCCCAATAATTCATGTTTTCTTTTGTTTCTCTTGTCTTCATGGATGTATCTTGCAAGAAGTTGCTGTGGCCAAGTTCAAAAAGGGTGTTACCTGTGTTCTCCTCGAGGAGTTTGATGGAATCTTGTCTCACATTTAGATCTTTCATCCATTTTACCTTTGTGGATGGTGTAAGAGAATAGTCCAATTTCATTCTTCTGCATGTGGCTGTCCAATTTTCCCAGCACCATTTATTCAAGAGACTGTCTTTTTTCCAGAGGATAGTCTTTCCTGCTTTGTCAGATATTAGTTGACCATAAAGTTGAGGGTCCACTTCTGGATTCTCTATTCTGTTCCGTTGCTCTAGGTGTCTGTGCTTGTACCAGTACCATGCTGTCTTGATAACCACAGCTTTGTAGCACAACCTGAAATCTGACATTGTGATGTGATATATCATGTTAACTGATTTGTGAACATTGAACCACACTTGCAATCCGGGAAAAAGTCCTGCTTGATCCTAGTGAAAGTTTGTGTGTGTGTGCATGTGTGCATGTGTGTGTGTGTGTGTGTGTGTGTGAATGTTTTATTTAATGTATTGCTGGACTATGTTTCCTAGTATTATGTAGAGGATTGTTATACTTAATAAAATATTCTACCCTATCTATATTTCTATGTTTTTGAAATTATTCAATAAAATTAAATAGTTAAAATGTAAAAGCCACTCATAGCATATTAAGAAAATTTGGTGTATTCCTATTATTTAGCATGAGTCATCATTGAAAGGCAGAGTAAATGATTAGAATCACTTTTTATATTTACCTTTGCGATAGTTCCATTGCTTTCAGAGACTTTGGTAAGAAGACTGGTATTATTAAATTTAACCTTATATAAAACTATATCCTTTTTTGTGCCCTATCTATAAACATTCTCCAGATTTTGACCTACAAAAATCAATAAGGTCCTCCAATATTTTTATAAACATTTTCATCCTAGATTTGACTTCATGATGGTGTTTGACTAGGTATAAGGCTGGATGGTGTTTAAACACAATAGTTTCTTTTGGAAAGTAGCTTTCTTGGGTGAGGAAGTTAGAGGTCTCAAGGGCACAACCTCATCAGACAAAGGATATGAGATTTCTCACACTGTCAAGAAAGTTAGGTGAGTGTTGGCAATTAGAGGTAATCTGCTTCTTTTTAAAAATTATTTTATTTATTTGAGAGAGAATGAAAGAGCACGAGTGGGGGGTGGAGATAAAGGGAGAAGTAGACTCTCCACTGAGCAGGGAGCCTGATATGGATCAATTCAAGGACCTTGAGATCATGATCTGAGCTGAAGGCAGATGCCTAACGAACTGAGTACCCCAGGTGCCCCAGGAGTGCTCTTCTTCTTCTTTTTTTATTTATTCATGTGAGACACACACACACACACACACACACACACAGAGGCAGAGACATGGGCAGAGGAAGAAGCAGGCCCCATGCATGGAGCCTGATGCAGGACTCAGTCCCAGGACTCCAGGATCACACCCTAGGCTAAAGGAAGGCACTAAACCACTGAGCCACCCAGGCACCCAGGACTTTGCTTCTTATGAAATATCCTCATGGTACCACTCTAAATAACAGAATTATAAAGATAGATAGATAGATAGATAGAATTATATAGATATAATTTTAGTATTATGATAAGAAGAGATAACATGAGATCTACCCTATTAATTTTTTAATGTGGATTGTATAGTATTGTTAACTATAGGCACCATGTTGTAGAGCAAATCTCTAGAATTTCCTCATCTTGCATAACTGAAATATTATATTCATTGGACAACAACTTCCAACTGACCCCTCCCCCCAATCCAATATAACCACGATTTTATTTTATACTTCCATCACTTTGACTATTTTACATATATATAATGTAATTGTAACTATGTGATATTTGTCTTTTTGTAACTGACTTATTTCACTTAGCCTGATGTTCTCAAAGTTCATCCATGCTGTCACACATGACAGGATTTTCTTCTGCTTTCATGACCAAATACTATTCATTATATATACATACAATGTATATACCACATACCACATTTTCTTATCCATCAGTGGACATTTAGGACATTTAAGTTAGGTTGTTTTCACATCTTGGCTACTGTAATGCTGAAATGAATATTGAGGTGCATATATCTCTTACAGATAGTGATTTGAATTTTTCTGGATAAATATCCAGAAGCAGGATTTCTGGATCATATATTAAATCTATTTTTAAATTTTTAAAAGTTTATTTGTTATTTTATTTATTTATTTTTATTTTATTTAAATTCAATTTGCCAACAGAGTGTAACACCCAGTGCTCAACTCATCATCTGCCCTCCTTAATGCCTGACACCCAGTTACCCCATCTTCTTACCCACCTCCCCTTCTGCAACCCTTTGTTTGTTTCTCAGAGTTAGGAGTCTCTCATGGTGTTTGAATGTTTTATTTAATGTGTTGCTGGACTATGTTTCCTAGCATTATGTTGAGGATTATTGCATCTATATTCCTCAAGAATATTGACCAGTAATTATCTTCTTTAGTGGAGTCTTTATCTAGTTTTGCTATCAGAGTAATGTTGATATAATAGAATGAATTGGGAAGTTTTCCTTCCTTTTTCAATTTTTGGAATAGTTTGAAAATAATGGGTTTAAATGTTTGGTAGAATTTGCCTATGAAGTCATCTGGCTTTAGACTTTTGTTTGTTAGTAGCTTTTTGATTACTGCTTCCGTTTCTTTGCCGGCAAGATGGAGGAGGAGTAGGAATCCTCAACTCACCTGGCCCATCAACTTACTTAGATAACTTTCAAGCCATCATGAAAACCTACGAATTCGACCTGAGATTTAAAGAGAAAACAGCTGGAATGTTACAGAGAGAAGGGTTTTCTTTTCTAACAGGTAGGAAGGCGGAAAAAATAAAATAAAAAAGAATCAAGTGGGGGAGGGCGACTACGAGGAGCTGGGCTAAAGCCGGGCAACAAGCCAAACTCCTGGACAGGAAAGCCAAGCCCTAGAGAAGCAGGCACTTTAAAAAATCTGCACCGGTTTCTTCCTAGACTGAAAGATGCTTAGCAGGGAAATCGAGCAGAAAGAATCCCAGGAGGGGCAGTGGAGCATCCAGTCTCCCAGAATCACTAATAGAGCAAGTGCACCCTGGGGGAAAGCGCACAACAAACTATGGGCGGATCTCAAAGGGCTGGAGCGTGCACCCGGGGAGGCATCTGGGAGAAGCCAGTTGGTTAAGCAGTTGGCTCTGGACAGAGAGGTTTGCACCCCTTCCCTGGGGGAGCTGCACCTTCGGGAGCACAATTCCAGTAGCACAGGGCCCCAGATCCCAGGGTGCTTAGCAAACACAGCCTAGGATCCTGCACTTCCCCTGGGACAGGGGGAAGTGGGGAGGGCACAGGTAAGCAAGGACTCTCTTGCTGGCTGGGTGCCTCACCTGTGCAGGTCAGCGCCCCTGCTGCCCCAGGAGCATCTAGGCCAGTGCGGACTGGGAGACTGCATTAATTTCTAGCAGGGAGCTGACTCTGGGGCTGGAAATCCAGCTGCCACCATTGTTGTTCCTCCTTGTTTCACCTTGTGCCTGGGAGAGTCTGGCTGCCAGGGAACAAATGTCTCACAGGGTAAACAGCTCCCACTGATCCCAGCACTTGGAAGGGGGCGGGGCAGCTTCCTCAGGTACACACATCTGAGAATTAGCACAGCAGACCCCTCCCCCAGAAGACCAGCTGGAAGTACAGGGGAAGAGCAAGCTCTTGATCAAGCAGTGCTGGAAAGCTCCAGGGTAAGTCAGAGGGATTTATACTATATAGAATGAGAGTGTACACCTCCTATGTTTTTCTTCCTTTTTCCAGTACAACTGGTTTTTATATCAGACTGTGAATTTCCTTTTTTTTTCACTTTTCCCACTTAAGTACAATATTTTACTACCTCTTCATTTTTAAGTTTCTTCCTTTTTGACTTTCATATTTCTACAATTACATGTCTCAGATATATTTTCCACTTCTAGATTCCTTCAACATACTCAACTTAGTTTGGGGGGATAGATGAGATTTCCTTGTTTTGTTTTTTTGTTTTCTCTGCCTCATTTTGTTCTATAATGGCAGAAATTAATACCTTCTAAAACATGACCACCATGCAACCCAGAACCAAGTGGTATAATGTGCTAGTTCATTCTGTGAGATTCCTCATTCCTATTCTACCCCCCTCTTTTATCTCACTTATGTTTTGGTGGGTAATGTTGACGCTTTCGACAAGTATTTATGGCTTATATAAATTTGGGACTGAGAACCTTTTAACATACAGAACTTAATATATTCAGAACCAAGAGTATCACCCCCTGGGACCCAAGGGGAGACAACATTCTCCCTCCACTACAACTTCATCACCACGACCATCTCCCAGTCCCCCCTTTTTTTTCTTCTCTTTCTATCTTTTTCTTTTATTTTTCCTCTTTACTTTTGCTTTTTTCTCTTTTTTTTCCTCTTTTCTTTTTTTTTTCTTCTTCTTTTTGGGATTCCTGGCTATTTATTTTTTACTACTTTGTTTTAAAATCTGTTTTTCATTTTAGTGGTCCTTTGTTTTATCTTGTTTTGATCTTGGTTTTCAATTTCTGGTCTCTGACCTCAGCAGAATCATCTAGGGTGAAATTTACATAGGTATTGGTTGATATTCTTGATACATCCCGCTCATACAGCCACTGTACACTGAGCAAAATGACTAGAAGGAAGAACTCTCCACAAAAGAAAGAATCAGAAACAGTACTCTGCCACAGAGTTACAGAAGTTGGATTACAATTCGATGTCAGAAAGCCAATTCAGAAGCACAATGATAAAGCTACTGGTGTCTCTGGAAAAAGAGCACAAAGGAATCAAGAGACTTCATGACTGCAGAATTTAGATCTAATTAGGCTGAAATTAAAAATCAATTGAATGAGATGGAATTAAAACTGGAGGTCCTAATGATGAGGGTTAAAGAGGTAGAAGAAAGCATGAATGACATAGAAGACAAGTTGATGGCAAGGAAGGAAGCTAAGGAAAAAAAGAGAAAAACAATTAAAAGACCGTGAGAAAAGGTTATGGGAAATAAATGATAGCCCCAGAAGGAAAAAAATCTACCTATAATTGGGGTTCCAGAGAGTGCCAGGAGGGACAGAGGGCCGGAATATATATTTCCCTAATTTGGGGAGGGAAACAGGCATTCAGATCCAGAAGATAGAAAGGTCCCCCTCAAATCAATAAAAACCATACAACACCTCAACATTGAATAGTGACACTTGCAAATTCCAAAGATAATGAGAAAATCCTTAAAGCAGCAAGAGACAAGAGATCCCTAACTTATATGAGGAGAAATATTAGATTAACAGCAGATCTCTCCATGGAGACCTGACAGGACAGAAAGGACTGGCAGGATATATTCAGGATCCTAAATGACAAGAACATGCAGCCAAAAATACTATATCCATCAAGGCTCTCATTCAGAATAGGAGTGATAAAGAGCTTCCAATATAGGCAGAAACTGAAAGAATATGTGACCACCAAACCAGCTCTGCAAGAAATATTAAGGGGGACTCTGTAAAAGAAAGAGGAAGCCCCAAAAATAATCCACAAAAACAGAGACTGAATAGGTATTAGGTTACGATGACACTAAATTCATATCTTTCAATAGCAACTCTGAATGTGAATGGCCTTAATGATCCCATGAAAAGGTGCAGGGTTTCAGACTTGATAAAAAAGCAAGACCCATATATTTGCTGTCTACAAGAGATTCATTTTATACCTAAGGACACCTCCAGCCTGAAAATGAAAGGTTGGAGAACTATTTATCATTCAAACGTCCTCAAAAGAAAGCAGGGGTAGCAATCCTCATATCAGATAAATTAAAGTTTATCCCAAAGACTGTAGTAAGAGATGAAGAGGGACACTATATGATACTTAAAGGATCTTTCCAACAAGAGGGCCTAACGATCATGAATATTTAATATATAATATTTAACCAAAGTTAAGACATACTTAGATAATAATGCACTAATACTGGGAGACTTCAACACAACCCTTTCTGCAAATGACATATCTTCAAGCACAATATCACCAAAGAAACAAGAGCTTTAAATGATACACTGGACCAGATGAACTTCACAGATATATACAGAACTTTGCATCTGAATGCAACTGAATACACAGTCTTCTCAAGTGCACATGGAACTTTCTCCAGAATAGACCACATCCTGGGTCACAGATCAGGTCTCAACTGATACCAAAAGATTGGGATTGTCCCCTCCATATTTTCAGACCATAATGCTTTGAAACTAGAACTCAATAACAAGAAGGAATTTGGAAGAAACTCAAACACATGGAAGTTAAAGAGCTTCCTGATAAAAGGTGAAAGGGTCAACCAGGAAATTAGAGAAGAATTAAAAAGATTCATAGAAACTAATGAAAATGAAGATAAAACCTTTCAAAATCTTTGGGATACAACAAAAGCAATCCTGAGAGGGAAATACATCACAATACAAGCATCCCTCAAAAAAAAAAAAGGAAAAAACTCAAATACACAAGCTAACTTCACACCTAAGGAACTGGAGAAAGAACAGCAAATAAAACCTAAACCAAGCAGAAGAACTGAATTAATAAATATTTGGGCAGAATTCTATGAAATAGAGAGCAGAAAATTGTAAAACAGATCAACAAAATGAGGAGCTGCTTCTTTGAAAGAATTAAGAAGATAGATAAACCATTAGGCAGCCCTATTAAAAACAAAAGGGAAAAGACTCAAATTAATAAAATCATGAATGAAAAATGAGAGACCACAACCAATACCAAGGAAATACAAACAATATTAAAAACATATTATTAGCAGCTATAGACCAATAAATTAGGCAGTCTAAAAGAAATGGATATATTTCTGGAATATCACATATTTCCAAAACTGTAACAGAAAGAAACAGAACACCTGAACAGGCTAATCACCAGGGAAGAAATTGAAACAGTCAGCAAAAACTTCCCAAGATACAAAAGTCCAGGGCCAGATGTCTTCCCAGGGTAAATCTATTAAACGTTTAAAGTAGAAACAATACCTATTCTACTAAAGCTGTTCTGAAAGATAGAAAGTGATGGAATACTTCCAAACTGATTTTATGAGGCCAGTATCACCTTAATTCCAAAACCAGATAAAGACCCCGCCCAAAAGAATTAGAGACCAATATCTCTGATGAACACAGATGAAAAAATTCTCACCAAGATACTAGACAATAGGACCCAATAGTACATTAAGAAGATTATTCACCATGACCAAGTGGGATTTATCCACTGGATGCACGGTTGGTTCAACACTCATAAAACATTCAACATGATAGATCATATCAACAAGAGAAAAAACAAGAACCATATGATCCTCTCAATAGATGCAGAGAAAGCTTTTGACAAAATACAATATCCATTCCTCATCAAAACTCTTTAAAGTAAAAAAAAAAACCTCTTTAAAGTGTAGGGATTGAGGTAACATTTCTCAATATCATAAAAGCCATTAATGAAAATCCCACAGCAAATCACCACTGCTCATCATAAAATTATGAGAAATATTGCAGAATATTAAAAAAAAGCAAAAATAAAGAAAGAATGCTTAGTTGATTGAGAGACATGTAAATAGACAAATTCAATTTCTTGGGTAAATCAATCAGCACTTTTTAGCTTGTTAGTAAAAGGAAGTTGAAGAGAAAAAATATGTATAAATAAGGTCAGTCACTTATCTTGAATCTTAGTACTTGATAGTATAAAAAAGACTTCTAACTCTGGGAAATGAACTAGGGGTGGTGGAAGGGGAGGAGGGCGGGGGGTGGGGGTGAATGGGTGACGGGCACGGAGGGGGACACTTGACGGGATGAGCACTGGGTGTTATTCTGTATGTTGGTAAATTGAACACCAATAAAAATTAATTTATAAAAAAAATGAATTTTCTGTAAATATAAAGATACTTCTAGACATCCTTGATTATTCCATTAAAAGCAACGTTATTTGAGAACAAGGACCGCATAAGGCAATGAACAAAGGCTGGACTACATAAGAGTTATCCAGACTGAAATTTCCTCAGAATAAGGCTTTTTCATCAAATTAAACTGTCTAACATTAGTCCTTAATCCTTCAGTAAGAAATCATTAGATTTCCGTATCACAATGCAACTGAATATATATAGTTCCACTGCTAATACATTGTGGATATGGTTAATAAAATTAATTCAGCAACATAATTTTCATATGACCTCAGAGTGCATAAGAATTTTAATTTGAAATATTTTTTAAACAAAATTGTAGGTAGACTTCACGATTTTTCTATTATCACATATTTGTAAGCATTAATAGTAGAAATAGCTACCATATGTTGAGGATTTACTATTTACCAGATATTGGGTTAACTTCGCATTTTAAAATATATTTAAACATTTTAAAATAATTTAATGATTGTATAAGATTGTTAATTTTGCAGATAAAAATACACAAGAAATAAATTACAGAAGTAAAAACTAGAAAGATGTTCTTGATAATAAAAGTATGCAACAGAATTTTCTCTGTGTTCATTTTCAGTTTTCACAAAATCATTTCTTCTTATGCCCTTATACTATGCAGTTGTGGGCTACATTTCTGTTGAAAGTAAATATATATTGCCTACAATAATCATTCTACATGGAAAATTTTTTAGTCATAGAAACAAATCATATTTTAAACTAGTGTTATTTTTCTTTATTTGGACACTTTAGTGTGATATGAAATCTCTATTCTCAATTGCTTTCCTAATACCATTTTAAATAATCTATTTTTTACTTCCAAATTAGTCACAGTTATCATTCTATTAAAAAATAGGAGAATTATTAGTTTTTATCCCCATTCTCCTTATGTATCTTCTTTGTTTATTCCTTCTCCTTTTCCTCTTTTTTTTCTCATTCTCATTCTCCTTCTCTCATATCATCTTTCTCTTCCCTTTCTCCCTCCCTCTTCTTCTGCTAATCTTCCTTTATTTCATTATTGTTATTGCAGTTTTAAAGGATACTGTGTTTTATTTTTAGTATTTACAAGGCTCTGGGTGCTGTACTGAAATTTTTGTGTATATTATCATCCTTATTCTTAATGCAATACCATTAAATAGGCCCACTTGGTAAATACTGTTCCAATATTTATGGTTAAGGGAACTGAGCTTCAGACACAATAAATAATTTTTCCAAAATTCCACAGCTAGCACACTGTGGAGATGGTTCATAAAATTAATGCAGCTACACAACTTTCAGATAAGCTGAGTGTATCACGATTTGATTTTTAAATATTTTGGAAACAAAATTTAGGCAGATTTCATGAACTAATGTTTCTATTACCAAGTATTTGTAAGAGTTAATAGTAGAAACAGCATATAGTTAGGATTTACTATTTATCAGATACTGGGCTAACTTTTCATTTTAGTACATGTAAAGGTTCAAGAACTTACACAGAATCACACAGCTAATAAATGTTAAAAAAGATTAACCTATAAATTTTGAGTTTAAATATAAGTCTTGATAAGATGGCTTTTAATAATTATGTGGTCTTATTTTCTGTATTTTTAGTATAGTTGAAACACAATGTTACATTAGATTCAGGTGTATAGCATGATGAATTTTCTATAGTGTTAATAATAGTACCTGGAAAAATTAAGATTTCTAATTTTACTATAATGAAAATTAATGCCTTTATTCTGGAAGGATCTTAATTCTGGAAATGATAAGATTAAGTAAATGTAGAGTTAGAAAAAAACTTGTTTTTCAGAGTAAAAGTTGATATGGAATACTTGTCAACAGACTGTAAAAGCATACATATGAGAGACTCAAAACGCTTTCTATTTTGCCTCCTATCAAGGATATAATCCTGGTTTAATTAGTGACTCCTAGAAATTAAAACTCTTGCCTCTGGAAATTCTGAGTTTCTTCCTATGACAAACAACTTGAAGTTGAGCTTAAACTTCTATTCTACCACATAACCATCTAGAGCTTGAGAGAGAGCACAATGAGATGGAATGATTATCACTAGTAACAGTTTGTTAAACCTCACTAACACATTTTATGGATCATTTGAATTAATATGTAAAGTCTAGCCTTCCAAAACAAAACAAAACAAAACAAAAAACAGATTTATTTGGATTAAATGGCCAGAAAGAAAATGTTATATACATGCTACCTGTTCTTTTTCATAACTCTCTATCCAAAGATAGGGTATTTCATAAGGTATAGAGGTATCTACTGCCAAGAAGCAAAATGTGGCAGGTGATCTTCTGTATTTACCTTGATCCCTTGTCATTACTGAATTCTTACACTAAATATATAGGATAAGGCATGGAAGAGCAGATAAACTTCAAGTTAGAGGCTTTCATGTTACTCACAGCCAGCAAATAAGATGACCTTGATTATCTGTCTTCAAATTTAGGACATCATGCCTTCAATCCCCTTCTTGAAGACAGAGTTAGAAAAGTCTCAAATTAGTAAGCTTTTTGCCTGGGTCATGAACAAAAATAGGGGAACAATTCTAGATTTAATTCATCTATAATCCTTTACTAGAAATACTCTGACTTTATACCTTTGTACTTTTGCTATTCACCTTGATATTTTCCTCAAAATAACAATAAAACTATCCCATACATATCTACTTGGCATAGCTCTACTTGACTATTACCACATGTGTCAGCAAGGGGCTCTCATGATTTATTCTAGTCTGGTTCTTATACCTATTCACTAGATAAGATCATTCAATGCTGTATAAAAACATCTTTAACAACAAATGAAGTTGTGAAGAAGGAACAGTTTGATTTTAGTACATTACTCAGCTTTTCAAAGGATTTGTTTGCACTATATAGAACTTATAATAATAACACCAATATTGGGATACCTGGGTGGCTCAGTGGTTGGGCATCTGCCTTTGGCTCAGTGTGTGATCCTGGAGTTCTGGGATCGAGTCCCACATCAAGCTCCCTGCGGGCAGCCTGCTCCTCCCTCTGCCTATGTCACTGCCTTCTCTCTGTGTCTCTCATGAATAAAAATTTAAAAATAATACCAATATTAAATACAATCTAATTCACACTCCTTCCCAGTATTTCTCAGAATATTTCTCGTATAATCCAACAATGCGATAGGTATATAATTTAAAAAAAATCGATGCATTGACTCAAAAAATTTGAACTAATAATTAAAATGGCATCAATGTATTTCAAAGCTCATCACATTGAAAGCCATAGTCTTCAATTGCTAGAGTCAGACACCAATGAGAGGAAATGTTTTTGCAACTGAAACACTTGACTTCAAGTTTTAAGAGCCAATTCTTAGACTATCCGAGAATAAAACATATAATAATCAAATTGGTAGGATTGCAAGAAGATATAAAATTCATGTTTCTATGACTTTTTAAGGCTGAGGAAATGGAGACTTTGAGAAAATTGGGAAAGGAAAAAACAGCTAAACTTGTTACACTTAGGCCCTGTGCTGATTGAAGTCTGAGTTGGCCAAGAGGATAGAATCACCAGATGGCCTTGTTACATCCAAAGCAAAAGATGCTTGTGTCTCTCTTTACAACTCTTGGAAAAGATAACTCTTTGGGGTTATTGCATTATTTTGGGGCATCATTTAACTTTATGAAAAAAAATAATTCAACTATAGTGATTTAGCAAAACAGGTGTTTATTTTGCTTATGTATTAATAAATCTGGGGGGCGGGGAATGCAGTCCACAGATGATTGCAGGAGCTCCAAAATTCACTAAAGTTCCAGAAGTCTGTCTGCTGGTACTACTATCCATAGCATATGTACTTTATCTTCATGATCACGCCATGGCAATAAGCTCACCACTACATTCTAGGCAGGAAGATGAAGAAGAAAGCAAATAGGAAGACTTGTACCAGGAAAGCAAATAGTCAAAGGTAAGTTTTCCAGAAGTCAGCACTGAAGTAAGATTTAAATTTCAGGATATTTATTTCAGGAACAACTCTTGTGGAAGGGAAGTAGAGGAAGCAGGATTGGTTTCATGGATGTCATATGAACTATAGGTCAAATAAAGAATTGGCCAATCCAATAGGAGCCCTGGAGTATTTATGGTCCATCAGCGTTTTTTCATAGTGGGCTAAATTAGCCAAGACTTTAAAAGTCATTGGTTGTGGACTTACCAAGAAAAAGCAGGTCCTTTGAAAAAGCAACTCTCTGGAAACACAAACTATGAAAGAATTGGAAAGTTAGAAACTGTCGGTTGGCAGCTGGAGCAACAATTATTTCCCTCAAATGTAATCTGTATGATGCATTTCTGTGTCTACTACAGTCTTCCCTTGTGCAACTTGGAATTACTTCTTCATATCCATTCAGGAAAAAGTATCTTGTGGTCCTTCCTTCCAATGGGAAGCCTATTAAAAAAAAAAAGGTTAACGGGACAAATTTCAGCCCTCACTTATTCATCAAATTTCAAGTCCAAAATTGATTCTCATTATCTTTACCAATATCCATTGTATTATTTATTTATTTTTAAAGATTTTATTTATCTAATCATGAGAGACACACAGAGAGAGTTAAAGACATAAGCAGAGAGAGGAGGCCCAATGCGGGGCTCCATCTCAGGACACCTGGACCATGACCCAAGTCATAGGCAGATGCTCAACTACTTAGCCACCCAGATGCCCTCACTCACTATATATAGATATAGATATAGATATATAATTAGATATTAGATATTAGATTTTATTTTTCATAAGAGACAAAGAGAGAGAGAAACAGAGACACAAGCAGAGAGAGAAACAGGCCCCATGCAGGAAGCCCCATGTGGGACTCAATCCCGGGACTCCAGGATCACGCCGTGAGCCAAAGGCATATGCTCAACGGCTGAGCCACCCAGGCATCCCACCCCATTATATATTTTAAAGCTTTTATTCAAATTCCAGTTAGCTAACATGCAGTGTAATATCAGTTTCAGGTGTACAATATACTGATTCAACACTTCCATACAACACCCATTAATTATCACAAGTGCATTCCTTAATCCCCATCACTTATTTAACCTATCCCCAATCCCTTCCCCTCTGGTAAATATCACATTGCTCTCTATAGTTAAGATTCTGTTTCATGGGGTACCGGGGTGGCTCAGTCCATTGTGTCTGTCTTTGGCTCAGGTCATGATCCCAGGGTCCTGGGATGGAAACACGGGTCAGGCTCCCTGCTCATAGGAAAGTCTGATTCTCCCTCTCCTTCTGCCCTGTTTGTACTCTCTCACACACACACACTGTCTCTCAAATAAATAAATAAAATATTTAAGAAAAAATAGTCTGTTTCATGGTTTGCCTTTCCATCTCTCATTTTGTCCCTTTGCTCATTTGTTTTGTTTCTTAAATTCCACATAGCGCTGAAATAATATGGTATTTGTCTTTCTCTGACTGACTTATTTTGCTGAGCATAATAGTCTCTAGCTCTATCCATATCATTGTGAATGTGCCATTATCCATTTTAGATTTTCTTTTGCTTCATATAGCTTATATACTGGACTCAGTGGCTTATCTCATGGAGTGATTCAGACATACCAAATGCTATACTTTTTTATAGGTGGTTGCAGTAAAAGATGCAGTGGTTTTCCTTGTTCCTTGGAGAGGGATTTGACAGAAAAACTGTAACTATATGTTGTCAATTATGATTAGAAAAAAAATGTGTTCATCAAATCAATGTCTTATAAGCATGTACTAAAGCAATGTTCATCTACTCTAGTAAAACTAGTATGTCCAACACAGCTGCTCCAATGGGGTCACTTGATCAAAGTTCTACTGTCATTGTCTAGAATCTGATTTCTGTAAGAATTAGTCTGGGAATTTAGAAGGATATATAATGGGGACTATTATTCATGTACCTTTAGATGAGCAGTTGACAAAAATTCTTTGTAGAGGTCTATATAGTTAACATTTTCAGCATTTTGGACCATATATTCTTTTTACAGCCACTCAGTCTGATTATAGTAAGATGAAAGCAGTCATTTACTTGTTACTTAGCTCCCAGAGTCCATTATTCTTATAACAGAGGTTTGTGAGCATATTTATAGTCTTAGGGTCTCAGTGTCACTTAGGACACTGACTAGCAGTCTTTGAAATGTTTGGGTATTCCTCTTTCCTCAATGTATACTGGCAGGAATAATCTCATTTTAGAGAAGGACTGGGAGAATCGTTGTGTATACTTGCCATGATGTTGGAGGGCCCTACCTCTTGGGGTCCAAGCCTACTCTTTAGTCATTGAGCTCTACATCTAAAAATTGTCTTAAGTCCAGAAAATGAGCAAGAGATAAAGACTATTTTATTGGACTGACTGCCCTCAACTTCCTGTCATACATCCTTGATTTTATTCTTGTGATGAAAGCTAATTAGTATCCTAGTTGTTGGCCCATCTCTTTTGCCCCCAGGATTGCCATATTCTATTAAATATATCCATAATTCTCTGTGGTCAAGGCCTCCTTTATTTCCACCACAACTGTGCTACTTGTTATAATAATTTCATCCCTGACTCTAGCCACCTGACCTCTATTGTTTTGAGATCCTTTCATCCTCATTGCTGTCAGTGAGCCTAGTTTTGTAGCATCCTCTGCTTTGAAAATTGAACTTTAGAGGAGACCCATCGCTGGATTTTTTTTTTTTTAATTTTATTGTTCCTCTCACCATAAGGCCTAGATTGATGGTGTTCTGTCTGGGTATTTCTGTAGAACATAATCATCTGTTTCATTTGCAGCTTTAGATAGTATATCCACTTCAGCACACCCACATCTCTGAACCTTTCAGTCACTTCCTCCAACATGTGAAATGGAAGTTCAGGCATATCAAATTCATTCAGTGAGGACCATAAATATTTCCATCCTCACTACTAGAAACCATTCTAATGGAAAATTTATAGGATCATATGATCCTTTCCAGGTTGTTAAATTGTGTATCTGAGGAGATTGTTCCCATACTAATGAATACTCATTTATCCAATATATTGTTCTAACCCCTTCAGCAAGTACGCTAAAAATATTTTCAAAGAACAATCCCCCAAACTTTCTTGATATATGATAACTAGGTCTTACAGCTCCATTTGGGATACAGTCCCTTTCTTCTTTCTACAGGTGCAACATAACTCTGATTGGGTTATACTGCAACTTAATCTTAGCTAATCTAACAGCTCTGAAGGGAACTGAGAGATGATACTGAGGGAGACATATATTGCCAGCTGGAAAAAAAAAGTGAATTTCTTTCTAAGGAAGAGAAAAATGTTTGTTCTTGATCAAAGAGGGGAGGAGTAAGCTACTTCCACAGACTCAAAAGGTTCATAAGGGTCTAGGTTTTCCAATATTTTCAGATTCATTCTCCTAGATGCTTCTATATGAAGTGTCAGGGTCTCATTTTTCCCACACAGGTTCTTGAACTTGGTATAACAGACATTTCTTAGTTGTGTGCTTACTTGTCTCTGAAGTACAGCTACTTTATTCATTCCTTTCCTGGTTCTTGCCATTTTTCCCCTTTTTTCCCTTTTTTCCTAGAAGAAACTGAGAACTTTTTTATAATATACCAGTTATGCTCTTTATTTTTACACGTGGCCTTTCATTGTCTGTTTGTTAACCACAGTTTTTGTCCTTTTCCTGGGGGCATCAATGGAAATAAGTAATGGCCACTCAAACACAGTTTTTTATGATTACTATTTCCTCATACATTTCAAATGTCTGGTAAATTGCGTGGCCTAGCACATTCAATCCACCAGTATAGTATCCTAGACCAGCACTGGTAAGACTTAGTGCTGGTGTTCTTGATGTTCTGCCTACAACCAATGATGCAGTCCTCTGTTTCAAATGTCAGCTGAACAACTAGTGTTTCTGCTCCAAATCATATCTTATGACCTGATTATTTGGACCACTCCTGGTATCAACTGTCAAGAGTTGGGTTTTCTGGAAATAGATGCTGAGGTGGAATTTGGTATGCAGCACCTTATTAGAGATAAAATTTTGTGGAATTGAGGAAGAGGATTCAGTATTGGGGAGAGAGAAAAGTTGAACTGCAATGCCAGTCTGAAAAATACATTGACCCATCTCACTGGGACTCTGGAGTGTATATGTTCATCAATTGATCTAAACTGGTACAAAAAACCAGAAATTTTTACTGCTACATTGATTAGTCACTGACTGTGGGCTGTTCCTAGAAGGGTAATAAACTTGAGTAAGGTAGCTCCCTTCAATTGTTATCTAGGTTAAACACTGATGGAGCTGACATCCAGAAGTTGTTTCTTGATAGTCAAGGCAAAAAAAAAATCGTTTTTGAAGAGTTATCTGGGTGCTGTCATTTTTCATGACAGCAAAATTACCAAGAAATTCCCAGGATATTTTCATTTATATTCTACTGATCAAGACCTGATCACACGACATCAACTAGTTGCAAAAAAGCCTGATAAATATAGTTAAGAAAAAAAAAACTGAACGTTTTACTACTGAAAATAAAACTGGTAGTTCTTTAAGAAGAAGAGAGGACTGAATAGTGAGGTGTCAAATAGCAGTATCTGTCATTGGGCTTTATATGTAAAAACAAAGAAATTGCCATAAAGTAGAAATAGTAATTGGCATGCTCAGGTTCTGAGATAGCCACCCTTACTCACGTATTCCCAGAATGCTTCTTAATCCTCATGCTGTGTGCAGATTATATATAAAAAACTACTCATGATCATAAATTGGGTTTATAAATTTGGAAAATAAGGACAATCAGTGTGCCTAGCAAGACGCCACCACAATGTGTGTTATGGGAACTCAGTGGGAAAACATTCTAATTGACATTTCATGTTGAGAACTAAATGAAAGAGGCCACTGATTCTAATTACAATCCAATTGTTGAAAAGGAGAGCCACAATAGATGCCAAAATAGCAGAAAAATATCCTTGAACTCCCCTGAAACATCCATCATGGATTGCTAGTGTTGTCAGATGAGAAGTCATATCAACATAAAAGTGGAAAGGTGAAAAAAAAAAACGAACTTTCACTTGTAGGATATTAAATAGATTTGCTTTCTTTATTTTATATATTTTTTATTGGAGTTCAATGTGCCAACATATAACATAACACCCAGTGCTCATCCCATCAAGTGCCCCCTCGTACCTGACACCCAGTCACGCCATCCCCCCACCCCTCTCCATCCACTAAACCTTGCTCATTTCCCAGAGTTAGGTGTCTCTCATGTTCTGTCACCCTCTGATATTTACCACTCATTTTCTCTCCTTTCCCCTATAATCCCTTACACTATTTTTTATATTCCCCAAATGAAGGAGACCATATAATGTTTGTCCTTCTCTGATTGACTTACTTCACTCAGCATGATACCCTCCAGTTCCATCCACATTGAAGCAAATAGTATTTCTCATTTCTAATGGCTGAGTTATATATATATATATATATATATATATAACATCTTCTTTATCCATTCCTCTTTCGTTGGACACCGAGGCTCCTTCCACAGTTTGGCTACTGTCGATATTGCTGCTATAAACATTGGGGTGCAGGTGTCCCAGCGTTTCCTGCATCTGTATCTTTGGGGTAAATCCCCAACAGTGAAATTGCTGGGTCATAAGGCAGATCTATTTTTAACTCTTTGAGGAACCTCCACACAGTTTTCCAGAGTGGCTGCACCACCTCACATACCCACCAACAGTACAGGAGGGTTCCCCTTCTCCACATCCTCTCCAACATGTGTGGTTTCCTGTCTTGTTAATTTTCATCATTCTCACTGCTGTGAAGTGGTATCTCATTGTGGTTTTGATTTGTATTTCCCTTCTGGCCAGTGATGCGGCGCATTTTCTCATGTGCTTGCTGGCCATGTCTATGTCTTCCTCTGTGAGATTTCTGTTCATGTCTTTTGCCCATTTCATGATTGGATTGTTTGTTTCTTTGCTGTTGAGTTTATTAAGTTCCTTATAGATCTTGGAAACTAGCCCTTTATCTGATACGTCATTTGCAAATATCTTCTCCCATTCTGTAGGTTGCCTTTTAGTTTTGTTGCCTGTTTCTTTTGCTGTGCAGAAGATTTTTATCCTAATTAAGTCCCAATCATTCATTTTTGCTTTTGTTTCCCTTGCCTTCATAGATGTATCTTGCAAGAAATTGCTGTGGCCATGTTCAAAAAGGGTGTTGCATGTGTTCTCCTCTAAGATTTTTTTTTCTCTAGGATTTTGATGGAATCTTGTCTCACATTTAGATATTTCATTCATTTTGAATTTATCCTTGCGTGTGGTGTAAGAGAATGGTCTAGTTTCATTCTTCTGCACATGGCTGTCCAATTTTCCCAAAATCATTTATTGAAGAGACTATCCTTTTTCAAGTGGATAGTCTTTCCTGCTTTGTCAAATATTAGTTGACCATAGAGTTGAGGGCCCATTTCTGGATTCTCTATTCTGTTTCATTGATCTATGTGTCTGTTTTTGTGCCAGTACCTCACTGTCTTGATGACCACCACTTTGCAGTACAACCTGAAATCTGGCATTGTGATGCCCCCTGCTATGCTTTTCTTTTTTTAATATTCCCCTGGCTATTTGGGGTCTTTTCTGATTCCACACAAATCTTAAGATGATTTGCTCCAACTCTCTGAAGAAAGTCCATGGTATTTTGAAAGGGAATGCATTAAATGTGTACATTGCCCTGGGTAGCATTGACATTTTCACAACATTAATTCTTCCAATCCATGAGCATGGGATGTTTTTCCAAGTCTTTGTGTCTTCCTCAATTTCTTTCAGAAGTGTTCCGTAGTTTTTAGGGTATACCTCCTTTACCTCTTTGGTTAGGTTTCTTCCTCGGTATCTTATGCTTTGGGGATAATTGTAAATGGGATTGACTCCTTAATTTCTCTTTCTTCAGTCTCATTGTTAGTTTATAGAAATGTCACTGATTTCTGGGCATTGATTTTGTATCCTGCCACACTGCCAAATTGCTGTATGAGTTCTAGCAATCTTAGGGTGGAGTCTTTTGGGTTTTCTATGTAGAGCATCATACCATCGGCGAAGAGGGACAGTTTGACTTCTTCTTTGCCAATTCGAATGCCTTTAATGTCTTTTTGTTGTCTGATTGCTGAGGCTAGAACTTCCAGTACTATATTGAATAACAATGGTGACAATGGACATCCATGTCATGTTCCTGATCATAGGGGAAAGTCTCCTAATGTTTCCCAATTGAGAATGATATTTGTTGTGGGCTTTTCATAGATGGCTTTTAAGATGTTGAGGAATGTTCCCTCTATCCCTACACTCTGAAGAGTTTTGATCAGGAATGGATGCTGTATTTTGTCAAATGCTTTCTCTCCATCTACTAAGAGAATTATATGTTTCTTGTTTTTTCTCTTGTTGATTTCTTCTATCACATTGATCTCTTTATGAGTGTTGAACCAGCCTTACATCCCGGGGATAAATCCCACTTGTTCATGGTGAATAATCTTCTTAATGTACTGTTGGATCCTATTGACTAGTATCTTGTTGAGAATTGTTGCATCCGTGTTCATCAAGGTTATTGGTCTATAATTCTCCTTTTTGGTGGGGTCTTTGGTTTTAGAAGTAAGGTGATGTGGGTCTCATGGAACAGGTTTGGAAGTACTCCATCTCTTTCTATCTTTCAGAGCAGCTTTAGTAGAATAGGTATGGTTTCTTCTTTAAACGTTTGATAGAAATTCCTGGGATCCCTGGGTGGCGCAGCAGTTTGGCGCCTGCCTTTGGCCCAGGGCGCGATTCTGGAGACCCCGGATCGAATCCCACGTCGGGCTCCCGGTGCATGGAGCCTGCTTCTCCCTCTGCCTATGTCTCTGCCTCTTTCTCTCTCTCTCTGTGTGTGTGTGACTATCATAAAATAAATAAAAATTAAAAAAAAAAGAAAAAAATTAAATGTTTGATAGAATTCCCCTGGGAAGCCATCTGGCCCTGGACTTTTGTGTCTTGGGAGGTTTTTGATGACTGCTTCAATTTCCTCCCCGGTGATCGGCCTGTTCAGGTTTTCTATTTCTTCCTGTTCCAGTTTTGGTAGTTTGTCGTTTTCCAGAAATACATCCATTTCTACTAGATTGCCTAAGTTATTGCTGTATTGCTGCTAATAATATGTTTTTCAAATCGTTTGTATTTCCTTGGTATTGGTTGTGATCTCTCCTTTTTCATTCATGATTTTATTAATTCGAGTCATTTGTCTTTTGTTTGTAATAAGGCTGGCTAATGGTCTATCCATCTTATTAATTCTTTCAAAGAACCAACTCCTGGTTTTGTTGTTCTGTTCTTCACTTTCTGGTCTTTATTTCATTGAGTTCTGCTCAAATCTTTATTAACTCTCTTCTTCTGTTTGGTGTAGGTTTTATATGCTGTTCCTTCTCCAGCCTCCTTAGGTGCAAGGTTAGCTTGTGTATATGAGTTTTTTCCATTTTTTTGAGGGATGCTTGTATTGCTATGTATTTCCCTCTCAGGACTGCTTTGCTGTATCCCAAAGATTTCAAACGGTTGTATCTTCATTCTCATTAGTTTCCATGAATCTTCTTAATTCTTCTCTAATATCATGGTTGACCCTTTCATGTTTTACCATGATGCTCTTTAACCTCCAAGTGTTTGAATTTCTTCCACATTTCTTCTTGTAATTTAGTTCTAGTTTCAAAGCATTATGGTTTGAAAATATGCAGGGGACCATCCCAATCTTTTGGTATCAGTTAAGACCTGATCTGTGACCCAGTATGTAGTCTATTCTGGAGAAAATTCCATGTGCACTTGAGAAGAATGTGTATTCAGTTGCATTTGGATGTAAAGTTCTGTAAATATCTGTGAAATCCAACTGGTCCTGTGTATCATTTAATGCTCTTGTTTCTTTGGAGATGTTGTGCTTAGAAAATCTGTCTTTTGCAGAAAGGGCCATGTTCAAGTCACCAAGTATAAGTGTATTATTATCTAAGTATGTCTTAACTTTGGTTATTAATTGATTGAATTACTTGGCAGCTCCCACAGTAGGTGCATAAATATTCATGATTGTTAGGTCCTCCCATGGGATAGATCCTTGAAGTAAGATATAGTGTCTTTCTTCATCTCTTACTACAGTCTTTGGGATAAATTTTCATTTATCTGATATGAGGATGGCTACCCCTGCTTTCTGTTGAGCATCATTTGAATGGTGAATGGTTCTCCAACCTTTCATTTTCACGCTGTAGGTGTTCTTATGTCTAAAATGAGTCACTTGTAGACAGCACATAGATGGGTCTTGCTTTTTCATCCAGTCTGAAACCCTGCACCTTTTAATGGGATCATTAAGCCCATTCACATTCAGAGTTACTATTGAAAGATATGAATTTAGTGTCATCATAATACCTACTCAGTCCCTGTTTTTGTGGATTGTTCCCTTGGACTTCCTCTTTCTTTTACAGAATCCCCCTTAATTTTTCTTGCAGAGCTGGTTTGGTGGTCACATATTCTTTCAGTTTCTGCCTATCTTGGAATCTCTTTATCTTTCCTATTCTGAATGAGAGTCTTGGTGGATAAAATATTCTTGACTGCATGTTCTTCTCATTTAGGACCCTGAATATATCCTGCCAGCCCTTTCTGGCCTGCCAGGTCTCTGTGGAGAGCTCTGTTGTTAACTTATATTTCTCCCCATAAAGGTTAGGATTTCTTGCCTCTTGCTGCTTTAAGGATCTTCTCTTTATCTTTGGAATTTGCAAGTGTCACTATTAAATATCGAGGTGTTGAGCGGTTTTTATTGATTTTAGGGTGGATCTCTCTATCTCTTGGATATGAATGCCTGTTTCCCACCTCAAGTTAGGGAAGTTCTCAGCTATGATTTTTTCAAATACACTTCCTGGTCCTCTGTCTCTTTCGGCGCCTTCTAGAACCCCAATTCACGTAGATTTTTCCTTCTGAGGCTGTCATTTATTTCCCTTAACCTATCCTCATGATCATTAATTGCTTTTCTCTTTTTTCCTCACCTTCCTTCCTTGCCATCAACCATTCTTCTATGTCACTTATTCTTCTACCTCGTTAACACTCATGGTTATGACCTCCAGTTTGGATTGCATCTCATTTAATTGATTTTTAATTTCAGCCTGAGTAGATCTAAATTCTGCAGTCGTGAAGTCTCTTGAATCCCTTATGCTTTTTTCTAGAACCACCAGTAGCTTTATAATAGTGCTTCTGAATTGGCTTTCTGACATTTAATTGTAATCCAAATTTTGTAACTCTGTGGGAGAGAAGACTGTTTCTGATTCTTTCTTTTGTGGTGTTTTTCCTTCTAGTCATTTTGCTCAGTGCAGAGTGGCCAAAAACAAGATGTACTGGAAAAAGGAGAAAAAGAGAGAGAAAAAAAGGTGGGGAGGAAACAAATGGAAAACAAAAAAACAAGGGGCAGTATCCTCTGATTCTATATACTGTAAGTCCCTAGATTTCTCCTGGAACTTTCCTGTGCTGCTTGGTCGATAACTTGCTTTTCCCCTGTCTTTCCAGCTGGTCTTCTGCGGGAGGGGCCTGTTTATGGATTCTCAGGTGTTTGCACCTGGGGAGCTGCCCATCCCCTTGCCAGGTGCATGGCTCAGTGGGAGCTATTTATCCCGTGAGGCCCCTGCTCAGTCCCAGGTACAAGGTGACACCACGAGGAGGAACATCTGTGGCAGCCTCCAGCTCTCCAGCTCTGGAGTCAGCTCTAGCAGTAACTACCGCAGCTCCTAGTCCACTGGGGCCTGGATGCTCAGGTGATATCTGCACAGCTCGGGGCCCCCTGGCGGCAGGAGCGTCCTGGCTGTCCTGGGCCCTCCCGGCCTCCGCCTGTCCCGGGGGGAGTGCCAGAACTTGGGCTGTGTCCCGCAGCGCCCTGGGCTCCGGGGCCTGCACTGAGGCAATCACGCTCCCAGGGGATGCTGCCTGATTAGCCACCCGAGCTGCTCCAGGGCCCCATGGGGTGCGGGATCCAGCTCTTTAGGGAGCTCGGCTCACAACATGTGGCACGCTCTCCCCCAGGCGCACTTCCTCCGTTAGTGCCCCTGGGACCCTGAGGACATCCCTGCACCTTCTGGGATCCTTCCCGAGTTCTCTGCGAATGCCTTTCCGTCCGGGAAGATTGGTAAAGCTCCTGCTTCTCTGGGACTGGCCTTTTCTGCCCTGGGGGGACTCGCTACATGGCCTTAGCCCTGCTCCTCGCGGGGGGGCCCCTCCCCCTTGGATGCTTTTTTATTTCTTTATTTTTTCCTGCTTTTCTACCTGATATAAATGTGAACTCTTCTCACTGTAGCATTCAAGCTGTTATCTCTTTAAATCTCAGCCCAAATTCGTAGGTTTTAGTACCTGAAAAGTGCCTATTTCCTGGGATGGGACTGACTGTGAGCCAGTATGGCAGGCCTCTCCCCCATAAGAGGAGCACAGGCAGTATTGGGCATGCACCAAATATGCTGACCATATAGTGCTTCAAAGCGTCACGTTTAGTTCTGGTGGAAATAGGACCAGGCAGTATTTCCTTCTCCTCCTCCTCTTATTCCTCCTCCTCATCTCCTCCTCCTCCAACTCCTCCTCCTCCTCCTCCTCCTCCTCTTTTCTTCTTCTTCTTCTTTTCTTTTTCATGGTCTTCCTCTTCTTCTTTTTCTTCCCTTTGCAATCAGGCTTATAGATTTTGTTTTTTAGTGTTTTTTTTTTCATTTTCTTTCCTATAATTTTGGATCAAGCTTATTTTTTTATCTTTTTGTTCTTACTTATTTTCCCCTTTCTTTTTCTTGGGGGTCAGGCTTATAGTTTTTATTTTTTTTATTTTTTTTAAGCTTTTATTTATTTATGATAGTCACACAGGTAGAGAGAGAGAGACAGAGACATAGGCAGAGGGAGAAGCAGGCTCCATGCACCGGGAGCCTGACGTGGGATTCGATCCCGGGTCTCCAGGATCGTGCCCTGGGCCAAAGGCAGGCGCTAAACCACTGAGCCACCTAGGTGTCCCCAGAAGTCCTTGAAATCATGCTAAGTTATTTTCTTCAACTTTTTCTTAAGTCCTAGGAAATCAAGTCCTAGGAAACCAGGAAAGTCAATTTCATAAGAAGCCTGCATCGCTGATGACATGTTTTCAAAGTGAAGTGTGCAAGGCTGGGTTTCTAAAGACTGCTAGATTTCAGGGTGCTGAGCGGTTCCCCGGTTTATAGGAGATAGCAGCGAGGGTCTGCGGTGGCGGCTTTATCTGCAGAATCCCGCGTTTCACTTCCTCATTTGGTGAACTGGCACAATGGGGGCACAACAGGGGACTTTGGAGACCCTCTGAGTCGGTCTGTCTGTCCTGCAGTCAAGGGAGCAGAAACAGGCTGGAAATGACCAGTCCAAGGTCACGCAGGCACATTGGGGGAGGCCAAAGCCCAGATTCTTCTTGTCCCCAATTGACGGTAAAAATCAGCCACCAATGTCACAGAGGAGAGGAGAGGTTCAGGCCCAACAGAGAAGTTATGCAACAGAGAAGCATGCAGTTCAATTTGGGGAGATATATATTTAGAGATTCTTTTTTTTTATAAATTAATTTTTATTGGTGTTCAATTTACCAACATACAGAATAACACCCAGTGCTCATCCCGTCAAGTGTACCCCTCAGTGCCCGTCACCCATTCACCCCCACCCCCCACCCTCCTCCCCCTCCACCACCCCTAGTTCATTTCCCAGAGTTAGAAGTCTTTATGTTCTGTCTCCCTTTCTGATATTTCTCACACATTTCTTCTCCCTTCCCTTATATTCCCTTTCGCTATTATTCATATTCCCCAAATGAATGAGAACATACACTGTTTGTCCTTCTCCAGTTACTGTGGCCAAGTTCAAAAAGGGTGTTGCCTGAGTTCTTCTCTGGGATTTTGATGGAATCTTGTCTCACATTTAGATCTTTCATCTATTTTGAGTTTTTTTTTTAATTTTTTTTTATTTTTTTATAAATTAATTTTTATTGGTGTTCAATTTACCAACATACAGAATAACACCCAGTGCTCATCCCGACAAGTGTCCCCCTCCGTGCCCGTCACCCATTCACCCCCACCCCCCGCCCTCCTCCCCTTCCACCACCCCTAGTTCATTTCCCAGAGTTAGAAGTCTTTATGTTCTGTGTCCCTTTCTGATATCTCCCACACATTTCTTCTCCCTTCCCTTATATTCCCCTTCACTATTATTCATATTCCCCAAATGAGTGAGAACATACACTGTTTGTCCTTCTCCGATTGACTTACTTCACTCAGCATAATACCCTCCAGTTCCATCCACGTTGAAGCAAATGGTGGGTATTTGTTGTTTCTAATGGCTGAGTAATATTCCATTGTATACATAAACCATATCTTCTTTATCCATTCATCTTTCGATGGGCACCGAGGCTCCTTCCATAGTTTGGCTATTGTGGACATGGCTGCTAGAAACATAGGGTGCAGGTGCCCCGGGGTTTCATTGCATCTGAATCTTCGGGGTAAATCCCTAACAGTGCAATTGCTGGGTCGTAGGGCAGGTCTATTTTTAATTCTTTGAGGAACCTCCACACAGTTTTCCAGAGTGGCTGCACCAGTTCACATTCCCACCAACAGTGTAAGAGGGTTCCCTTTTCTCCGCATCCTCTCCAACATTTGTTGTTTCCTGCCTTATTAATTTTCCCCATTCTCACTGGTGTGAGGTGGTATCTCATTGTGGTTTTGATTTGTATTTCCCTGATGGCAAGTGATGCAGAGCATTTTCTCATGTGCTTGTTGGCCATGTCTATGTCTTCCTCTGTGAGATTTCTCTTCATGTCTTTTGCCCATTTCATGATTGGATTGTTTGTTTCTTTGGTGTTGAGTTTAATAAGTTCTTTATAGATTTTGGAAACTAGCCCTTTATCTGATATGTTATTTGCAAATATCTTCTCCCATTCTGTAGGTTGTCTTTGAGTTTTGTTGACTGTATCCTTTGCTGTGCAAAAGCTTCTTATCTTGATGAAGTCCCAATAGTTCATTTTTGCTTTTGTTTCTTTTGTTTTCGTGGATGTATCTTGCAAGAAGTTACTGTGGCCAAGTTCAAAAAGGGTGTTGCCTGTGTTCTCCTCTAGGATTTTGATGGAGTCTTGTCTCACATTTAAATCTTTCATCCATTTTGAGTTTATCTTTGTGTATGGTGCAAGAGAGTGGTCTAGTTTCATTCTTCTGCATGTGGATGACCAATTTTCCCAGCACCATTTATTGAAGAGACTGTCTTTCTTCCAGTGGATCGTCTTTCCTCCTTTGTCGAATATTAGTTGACCATAAAGTTCAGGGTCCATTTCTGGATTCTCTATTCTGTTCCATTGGTCTATGTGTCTGTTTTTGTGCCAGTACCACACTGTCTTGATGACCACAGCTTTGTAGTACAACCTGAAATCTGGCATTGTGATGCCCCCAGCTATGGTTTTCTTTTTTAAAATTCCCCTGGCTATTCGGGGTCTTTTCTGATTCCACACAAATCTTAAAATAATTTGTTCTAAGTCTCTGAAAAAAGTCCATGGTATTTTGATAGGGATTGCATTGAACGTGTAAATTGCCCTGGGTAGCATTGACATTTTCACATTATTAATTCTGCCAATCCATAAGCATGGAATATTTTTCCATCTCTGTGTCTTCCTCAATTTCTTTCAGAAGTGTTCTGTAGTTTTTAGGGTATATTTTGAGAACCATTTGAATGGTAAATGGTTCTCCATCCTTTTATTTTCAGGTTGTAGGTGTCCTTCTGTCTAAAATGAGTCTCTTGTAGACAGCAAATAGATGGGTCCTGTTTTTTTATCCAGTCTGAAACTCTGCGCCTTTTGATGGGGTCATTAAGCCCATTCACGTTCAGAGTTACTTGAACTTCTTCTTAAAGGGGAGTTTTAAGAGTCCCCCTTAAAATTTCTTGCAGAGCTGGTTTGGAGGTCACATATTCTTTCAGTTCCTGCCTGTCTTGGAAGCTCTTTATCTCTCCTTCCATTTTGAATGAGAGCCTTGCTGGATAAAGTATTCTTGGTTGCATGTTCTTCTCATTTAGGACCCTGAATATATCCTGCCAGCCCTTTCTGGCCTGCCACGTCTCTGTGGAGAGGTCTGCTGTTACCCTAATATTCCTCCCCATGAAAGTCAGGGACTTCTTGTCTCTTGCTGCTTTAAGGATCTTCTCTTTATCTTTGGAATTTGCAAGCTTCACTATTAGATGTCGAGGTGTTGAACGGTTTTTATTGATTTTAGGGGGGGATCTCTCTATTTCCTGGATCTGAATGCCTGTTTCCCTTCCCAGATTGGGAAAGTTTTCAGCTAGGATTTGTTCAAATACATATTCTGGCCCTCTGTCCCTTTCGGCGCCCTCGGGAACCCCAATTAAACGTAGGTTTTTCTTCCTTAGAGTGTCATTTATTTGCCTTAATCTGTCTTCATGGTTCTTTAATTGTTTATCTCTTTTTTCCTCAGTTTCCCTCTTTGCCATTAACTTGTCTTCTATGTCACTCACTCGTTCTTCCACCTCGTTAACCCTCGTCGTTAGGACTTCTAGTTTGGATTGCATCTCATTCAATTGATTTTTAATTTCTGCCTGATTGGATCTAAATTCTGCAGTCATGAAGTCTCGTGAGGCCTTAATGCTTTTTTCTAGAGCCACCAGTAGCTGTAGAATAGTGCTTCTGAATTGGCTTTCTGACATTGAAGTGTAATCCAGATTTTGTAACTCTGTGGGAGAGAGGGCTGTTTCTGATTCTTTCTTTTGAAGTGAGGTTTTCCTTCTAGTCATTTTGCTCAGTGCAGAGTGGCCAAAAACAAGTTGTATTGGAACACGGGGGAGTATCACTGGTCCCTCTAGCTGGTCTTCTGGGGGAGGGGCCTGTTGCGCTGATTTTCAGGTGTTAGCACTTGGTGGAGCTGCTCTGCCCCTGCCTGCTGCAGGGCTCAGCGGGGGTTGTTTACCCCGTGGGGCCCCAGGAGGAACAGTCGCAGTTGCTATGGCAACTCTGGAAGCCTGGATTCAGCCTCCGCAGGAACTACGGGGCTCGGGGCTCTCGGCTCTCCGTCCGCAGGGCCTGGAGGCTCCGGGGCGGGGCCGCTGATCTGCTCAGCTCGGGGCTGGAGCGTCCTCGCTGTCCTGGGCCCTCCCGGCCTCTGCCTGTCCCGGGGGAGGCCGGATCCTGGGCTGTGTCCCGGCGCCCTGTGTTCCGGGGCCTGCGCTGGTGGATTCGCGCTCCCGCCCCGCAGCTCCCTCCCTGGAGCCGCTCCCGAGCCCCGAGCCCTTCCGAGCTGCTCTGGTCGGTCCCCGCCGTGCGCGCTGCAGCCCTTAGGGAGCTCGGAGCACTCTCCTGCGCTCGCAGGTGTCTGTTAGTGTCCCCGGGAGCCCGAGGGCATCCCCGCCCTCCTGGGTCCTGCTCCAACTCCCTGCGAGCCCCTTTCCGCCCGCCCGGGAAGGTTGGTGCAGCTCCTGCTCCTCCGGGACGGGGCTCTCCTGTCCTGGGGACACTCGCCCCGGCCTCAGCCCGGCTCCTCGCAGGGCCCCTCCCCCTTGGAGGCCTTTTGTTTCTTTATTTCTTTTTCCCCGTCTTCCTACCTTGATAGAAGCGCGAACTTTTCTCACTGTAGCATTCCAGCTGGTCTCTCTTTACATCTCAGGCCGAATTCGTAAATTTTCAGGATGGTTTGAAGGTTATCTAGGTAATTTGGTGGGGACAGGTGATTTGGGGACCCTGCTCTTCCGCCATCTTGCCCCTCCCCAGGCTTATAGTTTTTAGTTGTCTGTTTTTGTTGTTGTCCTTCTTTTTCCTTTTCTCTCTTTTTTTTGGATCAAGCTTTCATTTCTTCTTCTTTTTTTCCCTCTTTCTTTAACAAATAAATCAAAGTGCATTTATTTAAAGGTTCAAACACAACCCACTGCAAGTATGGAGGAACTCTGAAAAAGGTCATACCAGTGGGAAAGAGCAGTCACAACATAACAGCAGAGTGCACACAGCATACACCAGAAACACTTCCTGAAGCATGAGGCCCTGGACAGTATATGATTCCTTTTAAATACAGTATAACACTCAGGTGCAGGAAACATAACACACAAAAGACAGACTTAGCTAAAATTACAAGACAGAAGAATTATCTCCCATAGAAATGTCAAGAAGAAATTGCAGGCAGGGATTGCTGAAAATGAATATAAGTAATATATCTGACCAAGAATTTAGAACAATAGTCATAAGACTACTATCTGGGCTTGAAAAACAGTAGAAAACACCAGGGAAACCCTTGCTTCAGAGATAAAGGACCGAAAACTATTAAGGCCAAAATAAAATATGCTATAACTGAGATACAAAACTGACTGGATATAATCACAATGAGGACTGAAGAAGCAGAGAAGAGAATAGATGATATGGAAGATAAAATTATGGAAAATAATGAAATTGAAAAGAAGAGAGAAAGAAAACTATTAGATCATGAAGGTAGACTTAGGAAAATCAGTGACCCCATAAAGCAAATTAGTATATGTATTATAGAAGTTCCAAAAGAGGAAAGGCAGGAAAACGGGGCAGAAGATTTACTTGAACAAGCTACAACTGAGAAATTCCCTATTCTGGGGAAGGAAACAGACATTCAAGAGGCCCAGAGAAGTCCCCTCAATATCAACAAAAACAAGTCAATGCCGCAACATGTCATGGGGAAACTTGCAAAATACAAAGATAAAGAGAGAATTCTGAAGGCAACTAGGCAAAAAAGGTCCTTAATCTACAGTGGCAGACACATAAAGTTAGCAACAGATCTATCTATCCACAGACAACTAGTAGGCCAGAAAGAAGCATAAGGAAATATTCAACATGCTAAATGGGAAAAAATATGCAGCCATTAATACTTTATCCCACAAGCCTGTTATTCAGAATAGAAGAGAGAAGGAGTTTCCAAGACAAACAAAAACTAACAGAGATTGTGAAAACTAAGCCAACTCTGCAAGGAATATTATAGGGGACACTTTGAGAGGGAAAAAGAGACAAAAAAAAAGATTTAAAAAAGAACAAAGGCAATCTATAGGGACAATAAATGTACAGGTAGTGCAGTGTAACTAAATTCAAAATTTTTATTGATATTTTTAAAGTTTTAAAAATTGTTTTTATTTATTCATGAAAGAGAGATAATAGCAGAGACATAGGCAGAGGGAGAAACAGGGTCCCTGCAAGTAACCTGATGTGAGACTCAATCTCAGAACCCCTAGATCTTGACCTGAGTCAAAGGCAAACGTTCAACCACTGAGCCACCCAGGTATCCCAAATTTAAATCTTTTAATAATTATTCTGAATGTAAATGAACTGAATGCTCCAATCAACAGATATAGGTTATCAGAATGGATAAAAAAAAGACCCATCGATATGCTACTTTGAAGAGACTCATTTTAGATCCAAAGAAACCTCCAAAGTAAAAGTGAGGGTGTGGGAAAATATTTATCATGCTATTGGACATCCAAAGAAAGGTGGAATAGCCACACTTATATCAGGCAAACTAGATGTTAAACCAAAGAATAATATGATATGAAGGACTCTATACCATAGCAAAGGAATCTATCCAACAAGAAGATCTAATAATTTTATGCCCCCAGCATGGGAACAGCAAAATATATAAATTGATTGATAGCAAACTTAAAGAAACTAATTGATAATAATACAATCATAGTAGGAGACCTTAACACCCCACTCACAGAAAGGGAAAGGCCATTTAAGAAGAATATAAACAGGGAAAAATGAATTTGAATAATACATAGGACGAGATAGACTTAACAGATATATTCAAAGCATTCACTCTAAAGCAGCAGAATACATATTCTGTTTCAGAGCATATGGAAAAACCTCCAGAATAGATCACATACTGTGTCAGATATGAGACTTTAGTAAGCACAAAATGACTGAGAGCATATTATGCACATTTCAGATTACAATGATATGAAATTTGAAGCTAATCACAAGAAAAAATTAGAAAGACTCCAAACACATGGAGGTTAAAGAACATCTTACTAAAGAATGTATGGGTTAACCATAAAATTAAAGAAGAATTTTTAAAAGTACATGGAAGAAAATGAATATGAAAAAATGTCCAGAACCTATGGGATTCAGAAAACTCAGTCCTAAGAAAGAAGTATATAGCAATACAAGCCTTCCTCAAGAAGCAAGAAAAGTCTCAATACACAACCTAACTTTACACATAAAGGAGATGTAAAAAGAAGAGCAAATAAAGCCTAAATCCAGCAGGAAAAGGGAAATAATAAATATTAGAGCAGAAATAAATGACATAGAAATATATAGCCAGTAAAACTGATCAATGAAGCTAAGAGATAGTTCTATAAAAGAATTAACAAGGGGATCCCTGGGTGGCTCAGCAGTTTAGCACCTGCCTTCAGCCCAGGGCATGATCCTGGAGGCCCAGGATTGAGTCCAACATTGGGCTTCCTGCTTCCTGGATGGAGCCTGCTTCTCCCTCTACCTGTGACTCTCTCTCTCTCTCTCGTCTAATGAATAAATAAATAAAAATCTTAAAAAAAAGAATTAACAAAATTGATAAACACCTAGCCAGACTTATCAAAAAGAAAAGAGAAGGAACCCAAATAAATAAAATCACTAATGAAAGAAGAGATATCACAACTACAACCAAGAAAATACAAACAATTGTAAGAAAATATTATGAGCGTTGTATGCCAGCAAATTAGGCAATCTGAAAGAAATGGATAAATTCATAGAAATATATGAACTACCAAAACTTAAGCAGGAAGATAGAGAAAATCTGAATAGACTTGGAATCAGGAAAGCAATTGTCAGTAATCAAAAATCTCCCAACAAATTAGAGTCCAGTGCTGGATGGCTTCCCAGGAGAATTCAACCAAACTTATAAAAAATATTTAATACCTATTATTCTCAAAATGTTCTAAAAAGTAGAAATTGAAGGAAAACTTCCAAACTCTTTTTACGATGCCAGGATTACCTTGACTCCAAAACCAGACAAAGATCCTTTATATATTTAGGTACCTTTAGCTCTATGGTCAACTAATTCTTGACAAAGTAGGAAAGAATATCCAAAAGAAAAATGACAATTTCTTCAACAGATAGTGTTGGGAAATTGAACAGTCACTCACAGAATAAGAATGAAATTGAACCAATTTCGTACACCACACACAAAAATAAAATCAAAATGGATGAAAGACCTAAATGTGAGATAGGAATCCATCAAAATCTTAGAGAAGAATGCAGGAAACAACCACTTTGACTCAGGCTGCAGCATCTTCTTACTAGACAGATTGCCATGGGTGAGGGAAACAAAAGCAAAAAGCAAAAATGCACTATTGGGAACTTATTAAGATAAAAAGATAAAGAGATCAATAAAACAAGAGAAAACAACTGTAAATATTTATGTACCAAACTTTGAGGTACCTAAATATATAAAGCATATATAACATGTGTAACATAATAAATTGATGATATTGTGATAATAGTAGGGAACTTTACCAACCCACTTACACCAGTGGGTGCACCATCTTAGCAGAAAATAAAAAAAGGAAAGAGTATCTTTGAAAGACACATTAAAAGGTGGAATAATATATATACACAGAACATTCCATTCCTTTTTTTAATAAATTTATTTTTTTATTGGTGTTCAATTTACCAACATACAGAATAACACCCAATGCTCATCCCGTCAAGTGTCCCCCTCAGTGCCCGTCACCCATTCACCCCCACCCCCCGCCCTCCTCCCCTTCCACTACCCCTAGTTCGTTTCTGAGATGTTAGGAGTCTTTATGTTCTGTCTCCCTTTCTGATATTTCCCACACATTTCTTCTCCCTTCCCTTATATTCCCTTTCACTATTGTTTATACTCCGCAAATGAATGAGAACATACACTGTTTGTCCTTCTCCGATTGACTCACTTCACTCAGCATAATACCCTCCAGTTCCAACCACGTCAAAGCAAATGGTGGGTATTTGTCGTTTCTAATGGCTGAGTAATATTCCATTGTATACATAAACCACATCTTCTTCATCCATTCATCTTTCGATGGACACCGAGGCTCCTTCCACAGTTTGGCTATTGTGGACATTGCTGCTAGAAACATCGGGGTGCAGGTGTCCCAGCGTTTCATTGCATCTGAATCTTTGGAGTAAATCCCCAACAGTGCAATTGCTGGGTCGTAGGGCAGGTTTATTTTTAACTCTTTGAGGAACCTCCACACAGTTTTCCAGAGTGGCTGCACCAGTTCACAATCCCACCAACAGTGTAAGAGGGTTCCCCTTTCTCCGCATCCTCTCCAACATTTGTGGTTTCCTGCCTTGTTAATTTTCCCCATACTCACTGGTGTGAGGTGGTATCTCATTGTGTTTTTGATTTGTATTTCCCTGATGGCAAGTGATGCAGAGCATTTTCTCATGTGCATGTTGGCCATGTCTATGTTTTCCTCTGTGAGATGTCACGTCTTTGGCCCATTTCATGATTGGATTCTTTGTTTCTTTGGTGTTGAGTTTAAGAAGTTCTTTACAGATCTTGGAAACTAGCCCTTTATCTGATATGTCATTTGCAAATATCTTCTCCCATTCTGTAGGTTGTCTTTGAGTTTTGTTGACTGTATCCTTTGCTGTGCAAAAGCTTCTTATCTTGATGAAGTCCCAATAGTTCATTTTTGCTTTTGTTTCTTCTGCTTTCGTGGATGTATCTTGCAAGAAGTTACTGTGGCCGAGTTCAAAAAGGGTGTTGACTGTGTTCTCCTCTAGGATTTTGATGGAATCTTGTCTCACATTTAGATCTTTCATCCATTTTGAGTTTATCTTTGTGTATGGTGCAAGAGAGTGGTCCAGTTTCATTCTTCTGCATGTGGATGTCCAATTTTCCCAGCACCATTTATTGAAGAGACTGTCTTTCTTCCAATGGATAGTTTTTCCTCCTTTATTTTGTATTAGTTGACCATAAAGTTCAGGGTCCACTTCTGGGTTCTCTATTCTGTTCCATTGATCTATGTGTCTGTTTTTGTGCCAGTACCACACTGTCTTGATGACCACAGCTTTGTAGTACAACCTGAAATCTGGCATTGTGATGCCCCCAGCTATGGTTTTCTTTTTTAAAATTCCCCTGACTATTCGGGGACTTTTCTGATTCCACACAAATCTTAAAATAATTTGTTCTAACTCTCCGAAGAAAGTCCATGGTATTTTGATAGGGATTGCATTAAACGTGTAAATTTCCCTGGGTAACATTGATATTTTCACAATATTAATTCTGCCAATCCATGAGCATGGAATATTTTTCCATCTCTTTGTGTCTTCCTCAATTTCTTTCAGAAGTGTTCTATAGTTTTTAGGGTATAGATCCTTTACCTCTTTGGTTAGGTTTATTCCTAGGTATCTTATGCTTTTGGGTGCAATTGTAAATGGGATTGACTCCTTAATTTCTCTTTCTTCAGTCTCATTGTCCATCTGGCCCTGGACTCTTGTGTCTTGGGAGGTTTTTGATGACTTCTTCAATTTCCTCCCTGGTTATTGGCCTGTTCAGGTTTTCTATTTCTTCCTGCTCCAGTCTTGGTAGTTTGTGGCTTTCCAGGAATGCGTCCATTTCTTCTAGATTGCCTAATTTATTGGCGTAGAGATGTTCATAATATGTTTTTAAAATCGTTTGTATTTCCTTGGTGTTGGTAGTGATCTCTCCTTTCTCATTCATGATTTTATTAATTTGAGTCTTCTCTCTCTTCTTTTTAATAAGGTTGGCTAATGGTTTATCTATCTTATTAATTCTTTCAAAGAACCAACTCCTGGTTCTGTTGATCTCTTCCACAGTTCTTCTCGTCTCAATTTCGTTGAGTTCTGCTCGAATTTTAATTAACTCTCTTCTTTCCTGGGCATAGGGTCCATTTGCTGTTTTTTCTCTAGCTCCTTTATGTGTAAGGTTAGCTTTTGTATTTGAGTTCTTTCCAGTTTTGAATGGATGCTTGTATTGCGATGTATTTCCCCCTCAGGAATGCTTTTGCTGCATCCCAAAGATTTTGAACAGTTGTATCTTCATTCTCATTAGTTTCCATGAATCTTTTTAATTCTTCCTTAATTTCCTAGTTGACCCTTTTATCTTTTAGCAGGATGGTCCTTAACCTCCACATGTTTGAGGTCCTTCCAAACTTCTTGGTGTGATTTAGTTCTAATTTCAAGGCATTATGGTCTGTGAATATGCAGGGGACGATCCCAATCTTTTGGTATCGGTTCAGACCCGATTTGTGACCCAGTATGTGGTCTATTCTGGAGAAAGTTCCATGTGCACCTGAGAAGAATGTGTATTCAGTTGAGTTTGGATGTAGAGTTCTGTAGATATCTGGGAAATCCATCTGGTCCAGTGTATCATTTAAAACTCTTGTTTCTTTGGAGATGTTGTTCTTAGAAGACCTATCGAGGGTAGAAAGAGCTAGATTGAAGTCACCAAGTATAAGTGTATTATTATCTAAGTATTTCTTCACTTTGGTTACTAGTTGGTTTAAATATTTGACAGCTCCCACATTCGGGGCGTATATATTGAGGATTGTTAAGACCTCTTGTTGGATAGATCCTTTAAGTATGAGATAGTGTCCCTCTTCATGTCTTACTACAGTCTTCGGGGTTAAAAAAATAAATAAATAAATAAATAACATATTTTTAAAAGGAAATAAAAGGCATCCACATCAGCAAAGATGCAGTTAAATTTTCACTATTTGCAGAGACCATGATACTCCATAAAGACATCCTGAAGACTCCACCAAAAGACTGCTAGAACTGATATACAAATCCAATAAAGTCATAGGATATAGACTCAGAATCCAGAAATCTGTTGCATTTCTATATATTAATAATGAAGAAGCAAAAAGAGAAATTAAGGAATCAGTCCCACTTACCATTGTCCAAAAAATCATAATATATGAAGGAAAAAACTTTTAAAAGCATATAAAAGTGTTGTACTCTAAAACTCTTCAAAGTAACTGAAGATGACACAAAGAAGTGGAAAGAATTTACATGCTCATAGATAGGAAGAAAAAATATTGTTAAAATGTCTATACTACCCAAAGCAAATTACACATTTAAAGCAATCTCTATCAAAATACCAAGAGCAATTTTCACAGAGCTAGAACACTAACTTATATGTTTATATGGAACCATAAAAGATCCCAAATAACAAAGCAAAGTTGAAAATTAAGACCACATCTGGGGGAATCATAATTGCATATTTAAAGTTACATTACAAAGCTGCAGTGAGCAAAACAGTATTATAATGGCTCAAAGATAGACAAATAGATCAATGGAACACAGTACAAGACCCAGAAGTGCACCCACACCATACAGTCAATTAATCTCCGACAAAGCAGCAAAGGATATCCAATGGGGAAAAGGCCATTTGTTCAAATAATTTTGTTGGGAAAACTGAGCAGCAACATACAAAAGAATGAAATAGGACCTTTTCCTCCATGATACACAAGATAAATTCAAAATGAATTTAATAGCTAAATGTGGGGCCTGAAACCATAAAAATCCTAGAGGAGAACAAAGGCAGTAACCTTTGACATCAGCCTTAGCAATTTCTTTCTAGATATGTCTCCTGAGTCAAGGGAAACAGAAGCAAAAATAAACTGTTGGAACTTTGTAAAGATAAAAAGTTTCTAAACAGTGAAAAATATAGTCAACAAATGTAAAAGGCAACCTATGAAATGTGAGAAAATACTTGCAAATGTCATATTTTAGTATCCAAAATACATAAAGAACTTACAACTCAGAACCCTAGAAATGAATTAATCCAATGAAAAAAATGGGCAGAAGACATGAATAGACAGTTTTCTAAAGAAGACATCCAGATGGCCAACAGACAAATGAAAAGATGCTCAACATAACTCATCATTTAAGAAATACAAATCAGCACCACAATGAGATGTCATCTTACACCTGTCAGAATGGCTATAATCTAGAACAGAAGAAACAACAGGTGTTTTCATAGATATGGGAGGGATCATTCTTGCACCCTTGGTGGGAGTACAAACTGTTGCAGTCACTCTGGAAAACAGTATGGGGATTCCTCAAAAAATATAAAGGAAAAAAAGAAATAAAAAAAGAAAAAAAAGAAATACCCTATAATCTAGCAATTATACTACAAGTTATTTATTCAAATAATATAAACATATTAATTCAAAGGAATACTTGCACCCCAATGTTTACAGCAGCATTATCTGCAATAGTCAAATTATGGAAACAACCCAAATGTCCATCTACTGATGAATGGATAAAGAAGATGTGATACATATATACACCGGAATCTTAGCCATAAAAAAGTATGAAATCTTGTCATTTGCAACTACATAAATGGAGCTAGGGATTTTTATGCTAAGTGAAATATATCAGAGAAAGAGAAATACCATATTACTTCACTCATATCTGGAATTTAAGAAACAAAACAAAGGAGCAAAAGGAGGAAAGAGAGGGAGGCAAACAAAAGAAATAGAATCTTAGCTATATAGCGATAAACTCATGGTTACCAGAAGATAGGTGAGTGAAAGGATGGCTTAAATAGGTGATGGGGATTAGGTAGCACACTTGTGATGAGTACCAGATGTTGTATGGAAGTGTTGAATCACTATATTGTATACCGAGGAAATTAATATGATACTGTATGCTATCTGGAATTTAAATTAACAAAATTTTAAAACTTCATAAATTAAAGAAATAGCCTTTATTACATTGAAGTATGTTCACTCTAAACCTATTTTGTTGAGGGTTTTTTTTTTTAACACGAATGGAGGTATTTTCTGTAGTGCTTTTTTTCCTCCACCCATAGATATGATTATATCTTTTACCTTATTGGTGTCATGTATCACATTGATTGGCTTGTGACCATTGAGCCAAACTTGCATCCCAGGAATAAATCCCACTTGATTGTGATTATTTTTTAACATATTACTGAATTTATTTTTCTAGTATTTTATTGAAAATTTTTTCGTCCATGTTCATCAGGGATATTGGCTTGTAGGTCACTTTTTTAGAGAAGTTTTTATCTGGTTTTAGTTTCATGGTTATTGGGCCCTCATAGAATAAATTTGGAAGTCGTCCTTCCTTTTCTATTTTTTTTTTGAAACAGCTTGGGAAGAATACATATTAACTCTTCATAGAATTTTTGGGAAAATTAGAAATGTGAAGCCATTTGACCCTGGACTTTTGTTTGTTGGGAGTTTTTTGATTATTGATTCCGTTTTTTTGTCAGTTGTCAGTCTGTCCAAATTTTCTATTTCTCTCCCTTTCAGTTTTTATACTTGATATGTTTCTAAGAATTTATCCATTTTTTCCAAATTGTCTGATTTATTGATATATTTTCATAATATTTCCTTATAATTGTTTGTATTTCTGTGGTGTGGCTTTATTTCTTCTCTCTCATTTGTGACTTTATGCATTTAAATATTTTTTTCTTGAAAAGTTTGACTAGAGGTTTACCATTTTTTTTAAAGATTTTAATTTATTCATGAGAGACACAGAGAGAGAAGCAGGATCCACTCAGGGAACCCAATGTGGGACTCAATCCAGGATCATGCCCTGGGCCAAAAGCAGATGCTCAACCACTGAGCCACCCAAGTGTCCCAAGGTTTATCAATTTTATTGAGTTTTCTTTAATGAAAAAGCTCATTGTTTCATTGATATAGCCTATTGTTTTATATTCTTTCTATATAACTTATTTCTTTCTCCAATCTTTGTTATTTTCTTCCTTCTGCTGGTTTTAGGTTTAGTTTTTTGGACTTTTTGCATTTCCTTCAGGTATAGGTTTAGGTTGTTCATTTCAGACTTTTCTTCCATCTTGAAGTAAGCCTGTATTGCTCATGATTCAAAGGAGAATTAGACCATGTGTGCTGCAGCAAGGAGAGAGCCCTGATCACAGTGAAAGTTGAGAAAGAGAACACGCCCCCAAACCATTGACCAGGAAAATGAGAGTGGCTGATTTTCATGAGTTTTTACAACCAGCAGGGCTCAAAGACTAGAGTTTCAGAGATTTATGGCTTGGCTGGTGTGGAACCCTAAAGGAGCTGCAGTTCTCCTGCGGAGAAGGAGGTCATATAGCTCAAAAGAAGATGGCGAGATCTGAGGATTACATGGAATGCACTGGGAGACAGGTAACTCTTCTTGAAATGCATCTGGGAGAGGTGGCATTCCCTCTCCAGGGACAAAAGAGCCTGCAGGAGCCATTAGCCACTTGTTTCCCAGCAGAAGCCTGTTGAGGGCAACTAACCTGGATACTGGCTCTTGGCTGTGCTTACTCCAAACTCCATTCCCATGCACACTGGTGTAGCTGCGCTTCTGGGAAAAACTGACATCAGTTCCAGCAGAGTGACACCCTTCCTCAGAGGACCAGTAGGGGTCCATGCTATACCAGGTCCCTGAAGTTTTGAATTATAAAACTCAACTGGACTGGCTAGAATAGAACATAGATGCACTGAGCTGCCAGGCAAGGAGATGGGCCAGACATAGTGTGAAGGCAGAAACCTAGGAACACTTGGAACATATGAGGAGAGATTGTTCCCTCTTCTGGGAGCACTTCCTGGACAGCAGGTACAAACAGAAAGGAAGGAGGGGAATAATGGCATTACTGTCCCTGGTCCCTCAGCATAAACTTTAGGAAGCAGCACAGGGCCAACAATGGTGGCCTAAAACCCTTATTACCCCACTTTCACTATGCAGGTACTACTTTTCTCATGCAAGTGTGCCTGAGAACCAGAACATTTGGCACATCCCCTAGAAGACCAGCAAAACTGCCCCACACTCACCATGCCTATTAACCATAGAGTTGTACAAAGCCTCAACACATGGAAATAGCATCAGATCTTAATTAATAAGCAGACTAGAGAACACTCAGTTAAAACTCACCACACTCTGGCCAAGGTCCAAATACTCCCCACCGCAGTCAAGGAGAGACTCTGCCGAGGATTAACCTGAGGGGAAAAGCAGCCAAAACACAGCAGGGCAAATCACACAACATACACAAGAGGCACTTATTGAAGCACCAGGCTCTGTACAGTATATGACCTTTTCTTTATTAAGCCATTATTCTTGGGAACAAGAAACATAATTTGTTTTCCTAACACAGAGAAGACAGACACTTAGACAAAATACCAAGATGGAGAAATTCATCCAAAAGAAAGAACACAAAAAGATCACAGCCAAGACTCTAACCAAAAGATATATAAATAACATGCCTAATCCGGACTTAAATAATTATCATAAGGATACTAGATGGGCTTGAAAAAGGCATAGAAAACACTATGGCATCTCTTATCACAGAAACATAAGACCTAAAAACTAATTAGGGCAAAATGCAAACTTCAATACCCAAGATTCAAAACTGATTATATGTAATGACCATAAGGATGAAAAAAATCAGAGGAACTAATAAGTAATATAAAAGCTAAAATATGGAAAATAATGAAGCTGAAAATAAGAGGGAAAGAACAATATTAGATGACAAACTGTAGTCTTAGGGAACACAGTGACTCCATAAAGCTTAATAACATTCATATCATAGGAGTACCAGAGCAGAGAGAGAAAAGAGGGTAAAAGGTTTATTTGAGGAAACAATAGCTGAAAACTTTCCTAATCTAGGGAAGAAACAAACATCCATATCCAGGAGGCACATAGAACTATCATAAAAATTGACAGAACCAGGCCAACAAAAAGACATATCATAGTTAAAATTTCAAAAATAGATGATGAAAAAATCCTGAAAGCAGCAAGAGAAAAGGAGTCCCTGACTTGAAAGGGAAGACAAATAAGGTTAGCAGCAGATCTCTCCACAGAAACTTGATAGGCAAGAAGTGGCATGATACATTCAACATTCTGGATGGGAAAATATGCAGCCAGGAATAATCTATGAGGCAGACTGTTATTCAGAATACAAGGAGACGTGAAGAGTTTCCCAAACAACTAAAGAAAGGAGTGTGTGACCACTAAATGAGCTCTGCAAGATATAGGTCATAGGAATGGATAAGAAAACAAGATCCATCTATATGCTGCCTACAAGAGACTCACCTGAGATATAAAGACTCCTATAGAATGAAAGTGAGGGGTGGAGAAACATTTACCATGCAAACGGATGTCAATAAAAAAGCCAAAGTAACCATACTTCTATTAGACAAACTAGATTTTAAACCAAAGATTATAACAAGAGATGAAGGAGGGAACCATATCACAATAAAGATGTCTATCAAATAAGATCTATGCATAGTAGATATTTACACTCCCCAACTTGAGAGCACCCAAATATACAATACAATTTATAACAAACATAAAGAAACACATTGGTAATTATACAATAAGAGTAGGGGATTTTAACAGCCCACTTATATCAATGGACAAATCACATAAACAGAAAATCAACAAGTAAAAAAGGTATTGAATGAGAAATTGGCCCAGGTGGATTTAACAGACATATTGAGAACATTTAATCCTAAAGCGGCTGAATGCACATTATTTTCAAGTGCACAGGGGGCATTAACCAGAGTAGATCACATACTAGTTTACAAATTAGGCTTCAATAAGTCAAAAAGTTTGAGATAATACCATGCATGTTCTCTGACAACAATGCTATTAAATTTGAAGTCAACCACAAGGAAATATTTGGAAAGCCCACAAATTCATTGCGGTTGATAAACATCCTACTAAAGAATGAATGGGTCAACCAGGAAATTAAAGAAGAAAAATAAAATACATGGCAGCAAATGATAATGAAAACATGAATGTCCAAAACCTTTGGGATGTAGCAAAAGTGGTCCTGAAAGGGAAGTATATAGCAATACAGACCTAAATCAAGAAGCAATAAATATTTCAAACAGTCCAAACTTACACTTCAAGGAGCTAGAATAAACAACAAATGAAGCCTAAAGTCAGCAGAAGAAGGGAAATAATAAATATCAGAGAAGAAATAAATGATATAGATAGAAACAAAAAATAGTAGAACAGATTAATGAAACCAGGAGCTGGTTCTTGCAATGAATTAATAAAATTAATAAACTCCTAGTGAGACTTATCAAAAAGAGAAAGGACTCAGATAAGTAAATCATGAATTAGAGAACAGAAATCAATTGAGCAATCTGGAAGAAATGGATAAATAGCTAGAAAAATATAAACTACCAAAACTGAAATGGGAACAAATAGAAAACTCGGACAGACTGATAACCAGCAATGAATCTGAGTCTGTAATGAAAAAAAAATCTCCAAAAAATCCCCCAAATTCAGGGCCAGAAGGCTTCACAAACAAACTGTACCAAACATTAAAAGAAGAGTTAATACCTATTCTTCTCAAACTGTTCCCAAAAAATATAAATGGAAGGAAACTTCCCAACTCTTTCTTAGAGGCAAGAATTACCTTTATTTCAAAACTAGACAAAGATCTTGCCAATAAAGAGATTTACAGGCCAATATCTTTGATGAAGATAGGTGCGAAAATTCTCAACAAAATACAAACAAATGTATTCCATTATTACATTAAAAGAATCTTTCACCACAATCAAGTGGGATTTGTTCCTGGGCTGCCAGTGTGGTTCAATATTTGCAAATCAATTATTATGATGTATCACATTAATAAAAGAAAGGATAAAAGGCATAGGATCCTCTCTGGTGCAGAAAGTAAATGGAGAAAAAGTATTTGACAAATTACAGCTTCCACTCTTGATAAAAACCAACAACAAAGTAGGGATAAAGGAAATGTACATCATCATCATAAAGGTCATATATGAAAAATCCACACCTAATAAAATTCTCAATGATGAAAAATTGAGACTTTTTAATTTTTGGTCAGGAACAAGAAAGGGATTCCCACTCTCACCCTCTGTATTTAACATTGTACTGGAACTCCTAGCCACATTAATCAGACAACAAAAAGAAATAAAATGCATCCAAATCAGCAAGGAAGAAGTCAAATGTTCATTATTGGCAGATGACGTGATATTCTATGTAGAAAACCCAAAAGACTCCATCAAAAATTGCTGCAACTGATACACAAATTCAGTAAAGTCACAGGATAAAAATTCAATGTATAGAAATCTGTCAAAATACCATCCAAATTTTTCACAAAGCTGGAAAAAATTCTAAACTTTTTATGAAACTTCAAAAGGCCAAGAACAGACAAAGAAACCTTGGAAAAGAAAAGTGAAACTGGAAGCATCATAATTCTGGACTTCAAGTTATATTACATAGCTGTAATCATGAAGACAGTATGGTTCTGGCAGAAAAACAGACACATAGATCAATGGAACGAAATAGAAAACCCAGAAATGAACCCACAACCATATGGTCAACTAATATTTGACAAAGCATGAAAGAATATCCGATGGAAAAAAGCATCTTCAACAAATATTGTTGGGAAAACTGGACAGTAACATCCAAAAGAATAAGAGTAGACCACTTTTTACACCATACACAGAAAATATATTCAAAATGTAAGAAAGACCTAAATGTGAGACAAGAAACCATCAAAATCCTAGAGAACTCAGGAAACGACTTCTTTGACATTTGACATAGCTATTTCTTGCTAGTTATGTCTCCTGAGACAAGGGAAACAAAAACAAAAATGAACTCTTGGGATTTCACCAAGATAAAATGCTGGGCAGCCCGGGTGGCTCAGCAGTTTACCGCTCCCTGCATGGAGCCTGCTTCTCCCTCTGCCTGTGTCTCTGCCTCTCTCTGTCTCTCTCTGTCTCTCATGAATAAATAAATAAATAAATAAATAAATAAATAAATAAATATCTTATTTAAAGTCCACTACTTAACATATAGTTTAAATATTCGTTTCAGGATGAGTTACAGGGTGTTATATATAAGTGAAGATATATATATATTCATATGTATATATATATATATATATATATATATATATATATATATATATATATATATTCTATATGTTCTGGCCTTCCAGAACAAGGTCTTTCTTTATCTTTCATGGAGATGGAGGGCACATTTGATGACACATTCCCAGCGATCCCCAAGTCGGGCACACAGACTGGCATTAGAGAAGGTCCCAATCTCCTCCAGTTATGCTGTTGTTGTTTTTATTTTTATTTTATTATTATTTAAATATTTATTTATTTATTTATTTATTTATTTATTTATTTATTCATTTCTGATAGACATACAGAGAGAGAGAGAGAGGCAGAGACACAGGAGTGGGGAGAAGTAGGCTCCATGCCGGGATCCCGACGTGGGACTCCCCACGACTCCAGGATCGCGCCCTGGGCCAGAGGCAGGCGGTAAACCACTGAGCCACCCAGGGATCCCCTGTTGTTGTTTTTAATGAGCTTCTCCTTGGGACATGTGAGTGTTTCCGTCTGTGTCAGGAGGAGTCGTGTTCTTTATAAAGGTAGAAAAAAATTTTTTTAAGTGTTCATCAAAAGTTCCCTCCCGAATATACATAACCCATTTAACACATCCAGCTGCACACCTCCCTCCATCAGCTCTCAGGCTCTTCTCTATAGTTAAGAGTCTGTTTCATAATTTGCCTCTCTTTTCCTCTATATTTTCACTAGTTTCATTTCTTAAATTTCACATATGAGTAAAATCATATGGTATATGTCTTTCTCTGACTGACTTATTTTGCTTAGCATAATACAATCTAGCTCCACCCACGTAATCGCAAATAGCAAGATTTCATTATCTTTATATATATTATATCACATCTTCCTTATCCATTCATCAATCAATGGACATTTGTTCTTTCCATAATTTGGCAATTGTTGAAATGCTGCTATAAACATCAGAGTGCATGTGTCCCTCCAAATCAGTGTCTTTGTATCCTCTGGGTAAATGCTTAGCAGTGTATTTGCTGGATCATAAGATAGCTCTATTTTTAACTTTTTGAGAAACCACCATACTGTTTTCAGACTGGCTGCACCAGTTTGCACTCCCATCAACAGCATAAGAGGGACGGCTTTTCTCTGCATTCTTCCCAACATCTGTTGTTTCCTGTGTTGTTAATTCCAGCCATTTCGAGAGTTGTGGGGTGATATCTGATTGTAGTTTTGCTATGTATTTCCCTGAAGATGAGTGATGTTGAGCATCTTTGCCTGTTAGCCATCTGTACATCTTCTTTGGAAAAATATCTATTCACGTCTTCTGCCCATTTCTTAACTGGATTATTTGTTTTTTGGATATTGAGTTTTCTCCATTCTTTATAGATTTTGGATACTAACCCTTTATCAGATTTGTTATTTGCAAATATCTTTCCCCATTCCAAATGTTGCCTTTTAGTTTTGTTGGTTGTTTCCTTTGCTGGGCATAAGCATTTTATCTTTTTTAAAAAGATTTTATTTATTTACTCATGAGAGAAGGAGAGAGAGAGAGAGAGAGAGAGAGAGAGAGAGAGAGAGAGAGAGACCTACACAGGCAGAGGGAGAAGCAGGCTCCATGCAGGGAGCCCAACGTGGGACTCGATCCCAGGTCTCCAGGATCTGGCCCTGGACCGAAGGCGGCGCTAAACCGCTGAGCCACCCAGGCTGCCCTAAATAAAACCTTAAAACAAATAAACAACAACAAAAAAAAAAACCTAAAATTTGTGTAAAATTATCAAGAATTATTTGTTTGCTCCAAACAAATATCTTGCCATTGCAATTTATGCAATCATTATTTTCACCAATTTATACGAACTGAAACTTTCTTCTTGCTAGGAATTACTTAGAAATACCTTAACATTGCACCTTGCTTTAGTTGGAAATCTTCAAATCAGGGCACCTGAGTGGCTCAGTCGGTAAGTGTCTGCCTTCAGCTCAGGTCATGTTCCTTGGGTCCTGGGATCAAGCCCGGTGTCAGGCTCCCTGCTCAGCTAGGGATTTGTTTCTCTGCCCTACCTGAGCTCATTCTCTCTCTCTCTCCTCTCTCTCTCTCTCAAATAAATAAATAAAAATCTTTAAAAAAATCATCAAATCAGTGACAAAATATAACAAAAATAACTACAACTGCATAAGAAAAAAGTAGGAAAAAGTTTGTGAATTACTAGCTTTTCTTTAATCAATAAACTTAAAAGGGCACAGAAACTTGAAATAATGTCTGTGATGTTTTGTTAAGTTACTAAAACCAGCATATAATAATATATGTAGTATGATCCTATATTTGTATAAAGCAATATCAAGCATCTAAATGCACGTGTATGTTTGTGTAAGGATCAGAAAAGATATGAACGGGAGAGGCATCAGGTTTTTGACAATAGTTATTTTTTTGACAGATAAAATAAGAGCATGAAAAAGAACTTGTTCATTCATTTTATGCACTTACTGCCTTTTAGGACGTGAGTGCAACCTCCATGCCTTATATATCTAGCTTCCTCACTGCTCTATATCTAGTACCCAAAAATAAATATTTTAAATGAATAAACAAAGTTTAAATTGTCTTAGAAGATAGATAATTTTTTATTTTATTTTATTTTTAAAAGATTTTATTTATCTATTCATGAGACACACACACACACACACACACAGAGACAGGCAGAGACACAGGCAGAGGGAGAAGCAGGCTCCATGCAGGGAGCCTGATGTGGGACTCGACCCCGGGACTCCAGGATCATGTCCTGGACTGAAGGCGGTGCTAAACCGCTAAGCCACCAGGGCTGCCCAATAGATAATTTTTTAAATGCAAATGGTGTGCTAGGTTTCTTTTTGTTAGCCATTAATTACCATGAATACATATTATTTTATAGTGACAAATCTGGTAATAACTTTGACCGATTTATGACTTCTGAGACCTCCTACATCTCTCAGATGTGTTGTATTACCTCCTTCAGTAGTATAAAATATTACTTCATAAATAGTACTATATACCAATCATCTGATAAATGATCAATTACAGCAAATATGATTCCAAGTTCATTCTTACTTAAAAATGATAAAAGACAAGCCATTTAATTACCTTTCTTCTATTTTTCCATTTTTAACATTTCTGTATATTTTTATTCACTCTGTGGTAATATTTCCAAGTGTTACCATTTAAAGGGTTTAGGTCATCATGTTTGGGTACCTGCAGTTACCAAATGTAACTTTCATTTGGATTATATATGGATTATTCCATTTGGATCTTATACAAATTCTGTCACCCACTTCACTTTACAGAAGGAAAAACTGAAGTTCTAAAAAGTAATTTGCTCAAAACTTCACAAGTAATAACTCTTCCTGAAAGTACTCTCAAAAGTGTAACTTACAAATTATCAGTGAAACTTTTCTTTTTTTATATAAATTTTTATTTATTTATGATAGTCAGAGAGAGAGAGAGAGAGAGAGAGAGAGAGAGAGAGAGAGGCAGAGACACAGGCAGAGGGAGAAGCAGGCTCCATGCACCGGGAGCCCGACGTGGGATTCGATCCCGGGTCTCCAGGATCGCGCCCTGGGCCAAAGGCAGGCGCCAAACCGCTGCGCCACCCAGGGATCCCTCAGTGAAACTTTTCACCAACATTCCCTGCTTAGAAGATCAGGAAATGTTTGTGATTTGTAATGTCATATGCCTTAACAGTGTTTTTTGACCTTTTCCTTTATCACATCAAACTAATATACCTATAATCTAGTATCTCAATTTAAGTAGTTGAAGGGACTGAGCATGGCATTGGGTGGTACGTATTTAATTCTCATTTATAGACCACATATTAAAAATACAACTTTAATTCATAGAGGATGTCAAAATATCAAATTATGACATGTACAATTTTACACAGCACAATCACATGTAATTGGAAATATGTTAATATTAACATTAACAAAGATAATAAAATTCTATGTGACACATGTATTTTGTGTTATAAACTTGGGCTGTGAGCGTTTACCTAGTCAGAATGGCAGATCAAATAGGCCATTTATGCATATTCTTGAAGAAAACAGAAAAGTAGCATAGTCTCTGTACACTAGGATTTTCATACATTGTCAACATTTTATTTTGTGTAGTTCAGTTTTTGTACTTGTTCTTATGGTTTGTCTTTCCTGTTTCAAACAAACAGAAGTCTGAAAGAATCTTATTTTTCTTTACTTCCTGACAATATAACAATACCTTAGTGTAGGTAGCAATTGGACACCAACGCCAAGTCTTTAATAAATCCCATTCACAATTAAAGTTAAATTCTTTTTTAGGACAATGATCCTATCCTCCACAATATGAGGAAGAAATATGAGTTCATAAATATTTGTAAATACTTAAAAATTGGCATTCAAAAATGGAAACTAATATTTAGAAGCTCCTAAATATGTGCGCACACATACAGACAAAGGTGTAGAGGGAAACAGTAAGTGGGGGAATTATATTTTACAGAAGGTTAGGGTTTAGTGTATTTATTCATTTATTTATTTATCATCTATCTAACTTTTATTTAAATTAAATTAGTCAATATTAGAACATCATTAATTTCAGATGTAGAGGTCAGTAATTCTTCAGTGGAATATAACATCCAGTACTCATCACATCATGTGCTCTCCTTAATGCCTGTCATTCAGTTACTCTATCCCCCATTCACCTCCCCTCAAGCAGTCAGTAGCACCCAGGTTTTTCCAAATAGTCACCATTTTTCTTTTGTCTGCATAGACTTTTTCTCAGTAGCTGCCTTCAACTTTTGTTGCATTATTTCAGAGTCCCTCTGTTTTCTATGACAGGTGGTCAAGCTATCCTCTTTTTTTGTTCCCTTACTAACCCTGGGATTCCTATTGCTATAAATATCAGGGTGCAAGTGCCTCTTCAGATCACTACATTAGTATCTTTAGGGTAAATGCCTAGAAGTGAAATTAGTGGGTCATAGGGTAGCTCTATTTTTAGCTTCTTGCCAACAGCATAAGCATAAGAGGCTTATGCCAACAGCATAAGAGGATTCATTCCCTTTCTCCACATCCTTGCCAAAATTTGTTGTTTCCCAACTTGTTAGTTCTAGCCATTCTGACTGGTGTGAGATGGTATTTCATTGTGGTTTTGATTTGTATTCCCCTGATGCCAAATGATATGGAGCATTTTTTCATGAGCCTGTTGTCCATTTGTAAGTAAGCCTTCTTTGGGCAAATGTCCATTCATGTCTTCTGCCCATTTCTTGGTTGGATTATATGTTTTTTGGGGTGTTGAGTCTGATAGGCTTGTTATAGATTTTTGATATGAGCCCTTTATCTGATATATCATTCGTGAATATCCTCTCCGTTTCCATAGGTTGCCTTTCAGTTTTGTTGACTGTTTCCTTTGCTGTGCAAAAGCTTTTTATCCTGATGGAGTCCCAGTAGTTCATTTTTGCCTTGGGATCCCTCATCTTTGGAGATGTCTCTAGCAAGATGTTGCTGCTGCTAAAGCCAAAGGACTTGCTGCCTGTGTTCTCCTGTAGGATTTTGATAGATTTCTATCTCACATTTAGGTCTTTCATCCATTTTGAGTTTATCTTTGTGTATGGTGTAACAGAATGTTCCAGGTTTATTTTTCCACATGTGGGTCTCCAATTTTCTCAACACCCTTTGTCGAAGAGACTGTCTTTTGTCCATTGGATATTCTTTCCTGCTTTGTTGAAAATGAGTCAACCATAGAGTCGAGGGTCTTTTTCTGGGTTCCCTATTCTGTTCCATTGATTTATATGTTGGTTTTCATGCCAGTACTATAATGATTTGATGATTACAGCTTTGTAATATAGCTTGAAGTCCAACTATATGTGATGGACTTGTGATGCCACCAGGTTTGGTTTTCTTTGTCAACATTCCTCTGACTATCTGGTGTCTTTTCTAATTCCATACAAATTTTTGGATTCTTTGTTCCAGATCTGTGAAAAATGTTTATGGTGTCTTGACAGCAATTGCAATGAATGTGTAGATTGCTCTGAGTAGCATTGATATTTTTTTTATAAATTAATTTTTATTGGTGTTCAATTTACCAACATACAGAATAACACCCAGTGCTCATCCCGTCAAGTGTCCCCCTCCGTGCCCGTCACCCATTCACTCCCACCCCCCGCCCTCCTCCCCTTCCACCACCCCTAGTTCATTTCTCAGAGTTAGAAGTCTTTATGTTCTGTGTCCCTTTCTGATATCTCCCACACATTTCTTCTCCTTTCCCTTATATTCCCCTTCACTATTATTCATATTCCCCAAATGAGTGAGAACATACACTGTTTGTCCTTCTCCGATTGACAGTAGCATTGATATTTTAACAATATTTACTCTTCCAATCCATGAGCATGGAAGACTTTTCCATTTCTTTGTGTCTTCCTCAATTTCTTTCATAAGTGTTCTGTAGTTTGTAGACTATAGGTCCTTTACTTATTTGGTTAGGTTTATTCCTAGGTATCTTATAGTTTGGTGCAATTTTGATGAGATCAATTCCTTAATTTCTCTTTCTTCTGTCTCACTGTTAGTGTATAGAAATGCAGGTGATTTTTGTGCATTGATTTTATATCCTGCCACTTTACTGAATTGCTGTATGAGTTCTAGAAATGTTTTGGTGGACTCTTTAGGGTTTTCCACAAAAAGTATCATGTCATCTGTAAAGAGTGAGAGTTTGACTTCTACTTTTTACTTAATTTTGGTCCTTTCTCTTTTCTTTTTGATAAGTCTGGTTAAGGGTTTGTCGACCTTATTAATTATTTCAAAGATCAGCTCCTGGATCCATTGATCTGTTCTAGTGGGGAGTTTTTGCTACTATTTCATTGATTTCTGCTCTGATCTTTATTATTTCTCATCTATTGATTGGCGTACATTTTATTTGCTATTCTCTCTCCAGCTCCTTTAAGTGTATGATTAAGTTGTATATTTGAGACTTTTCTTGTTTCTTAAGAAAGTCTTGTATTGCTATGTACTTCCCTTTTAGGACTACATTTGGTGCATTCCAAACTTTTTAAACAATTTTGTTTTCATTTTCATTTGTTTTCATGAATTCTTAAAATTCCTCTTTAATTTCCTGGTTGACTGATTCATTCATTTTAGGATGCACTTTAACCTCCAGGTATTTGGATTCCTTTAACATTTCCTCTTGCTATTGAGTTCACATTTCAAAGCATTGTACTCTGAAAATATGCATGGAAAAATTTCAATCTTTTGGTACCCATTGAGACCTGATTTATGACCCAGTATGTGATCTACTCTGGAGGATGTTCCATGTACACTCAAGGAGAATGTGTATTCAGCTGCTTACAATGGAATGCTCTGAATATATCTGTGAAGTCAATCCTGTCCAGTGTGTCATTCAAAGCCCCTGTTTCCTTGTTGATCCTCTGCTTAGATGATCTGTCCATTGCTGTGAGCAAGGTGTTAAAGTCTTCTACAACTGTTGTGCTATTATCAATATATTTCTTTAAATTTGTTACTAATTTGTTTATATAATTGACTATTCCTATGTTGAGCGTATTTAGAGTTGTTAGATCTTCCTTTTGGATAGACCCTTTAAGTATGATATAGTGTCTCTCTTCTCCCCTTACTACAGTGTTTGATTTTAAATCTAATTTGTCTGATATAAGGATTGCTAACCCAATTTTCTTTTGATATCTACTAGCATGATAAATGGTTCTCCATCCCCTCAGTTTCAATCTAGAGATGACTTTGGGTCTAAAATGAATATCTTATAGACAGTATATGAGTGGGTCTTGCTTTTTTTAACCTAATATGATACCCTGTATATTTTGATTGGAGCATTTAGTCCATTTACATTCAGAGTAACTATTGAAAGATACGCATTTAGTGCCATTGTATTACCTGTAAAGTCACTATTTCTGTGTATTGTCTCTATTCCTTTCTGTTCTATGTTACTTTTGGGCTCTCTCTTTGCTTAAAGGATTCCCTTTAATATTTCTTGCAGGGCGGATTTAATGATCACAAATGCATTTCATTTCTGTTTGTCCTGGAAGCTCTTTCTCTCTCCTTGTATTCTGAATGACAGCCTTGCTCAATAAAGTATTCTTCACTGCATGTTTTTGTCTTTTAGCACCCATGCCTGTCAGTTCCAGCCTTCCAGGTCTCTGTGGGTAGGTATCCTGACCATCTAATATTTCTACCCTTGTAATTTACAGACCTCCTCTCTCAAGCTGCTTTCAGGGTTTTCTCTTTATCTCTGAAATTTTCAAGCTTCACTCTTATGTGTCAGGTGTTGATCTATTTTTATTGCTTTTAAGGGGTGTTATTTCTGCCTCCTGGACTTTAATGCCAGTTTTCCCCCCTAGATTAGGGAAGTCCTTAGCTATGGTTTGCTCATATATTCTCTCTCTCTCTCTCTCTCCTCTCTCTTTTATCCTGTGGGACCCCAATTATTCTAATATTGTTTCACTTTATGTTATTGCTGATTTCTCATAAGCTTCCCCTAATGTTCCAGTAGTTGTTTTTCTCTCTTTCCCTCAGCTTCCTTACTTTCCATTGTTTTGTCTTCTATGTCACTGTCTATCTCTTTTGCCTCATTTACCCTAGCGATTAGAGTGTTCATTTTATTTATTTATATAAAACAGAGAGTGAGAAAGAGCACAATTAGAGAAGAGGACAGAGGGAGAACCAGACTATCCACAGTGAAGGGAGCCCAATGCAGGGCTTGAACCCAAGACCTTGGGATCATGACCTGATCTGAAGGCAGACACTTAACCTACTAAGCCACTCAAGCACCCCAAGTGTTCATTTTAGAATGCATCTCAGTTACAGCATTTTTAATTACAGCCTGACTTTATTTTAGTCCTTTTATTTTTGTACTAAGTATTACCTAGGGTTTTTTATGTTTTTCAAAGCCCAACTAGTATCTTTATAATTGTTATTCTGAATTCTAGCTCTGACAACATACTTATATCCATATTAATTGAATCTATGACAGAGAATACTGCCTCTGGTTCTTTCTTTTGTTATGAATTTCTCCTTCTATTTATTTGGTCCAAAGAAGAATAGATGAAAAGAGAACAAAATAAAAAAAAAATCACAAGGTGATACACTTGGTCCTAGGTGTATTTTGGTCTATTTGTTAAAAGACAGTAGTTATAAAAAATAAATTTAAATACAGTGAAAGGAAGCCAAAAATGAAGATATATCTATAACATGTAATTATAAATTGAAAAATAAAAAAACTTAAAAAATAGTTGATAAAATAAGAAACTAGTTTAGGGACACCTGGGTGTCTCAGTCAATTAAGTATCAGCCATTGGCTCAGATCATGATCCCAGAATCCTGGGATTGAGCCTTGCAATAGGGTCCCTGCTCAATGGGGAGCCTGCTTCTCCTTCTCCTCCACCCTTGTGCTATCTCTGTCACTATTTCTGCCTCTCTCTCTCTCTCTCTCTCTCTCTCTCTCTCTCTGTCTCAAATAAATACATAAATTTAAAAAAATAAGAAACTAGTTGACAAGGAAAAAAAGACAAAAAAATTTAAACTGAAAGACTAAAGAATAATGAGAAAGCCCCTCAAATTTTATATACTATTTTCTTCTAGCTCAGGAGTTTTTCAGCTCTGTGTGATGTGTAAATCTGGTATTTGTCCTGCTGATCTTCTGGGGGAGGAGCCTGTTGCACTTATTCTCAGGTAACTTTGCTTGGGAAGAGTTGAACCACCCCTTGCCAGGGGGCTGGGCTCAGTGTAACCCAAGCTGTTTTGGGTTTCCCTGTGTGTCTTTGTTCCCTGAATGCTTTCCCTGTAGCTTTAGAGGATGAAAACGAAAATAAAAAAAGAAATGGCAGCTCTCCAGCCCCAGAGGTGAACAATGGAGATCCCCAATCTTCAGTACACCCTCAGGGAAAAGCAATCACTTTTGTGAGCCAAATTCTACAGACTCTTACAGTGTGAACCTGTTCTGATCCTCCCAGAAGAAGGAGGAGGGTATCACAATGGTTCTGCGGCTTACTAGACCCCTGCTTAGAGAGTGGCCACTGAATTGTGCCATGGTTTGCAGTTTATGGCAACACTGAACTGAGAGCCCACTCCAGGGCTCACTGATTGTAGCCAGCTTCCTTGCTCCAATGCTTGGGCACTCTGCTGCACTCAGGAACCCCTGAGTGACCCCAGGGATCCTAAGACCACACCATCCCACTTAGGATTCTGCCCTATTTTGCTGCCTCAGCCCCTTTCAAGCAAGGACATCCCTCACTGGGGCAGATCTATAAAAGTTCTGATTTTACCCTTGCTTCTCTATCACTTTCCAGTAACCAGCAATTATTTTATTAGATCTCAGGTTGAATTCACTCACAGGTGTTCAGAATGAATTGTAGATATCTAGGTGAATTCAAGAGACCAGATGAAATGAGGGTCCCCTACTCTTCCACCATCTTCCATTCTGTCACTGGGGGTTCAATGTTTTTAAAATAAAATATAGTATAAATCAGTTTGGAATCAAGAAAAAGAAATATATATATATATATAAAGATGAATTTCAAAAACAGTAAAAAGTTATATTGTCATGATTAAGATTGATAGTTGAGATATATAGGCCATAGTGAATAATAGTTTTATACATTAAAATGCTTTCTTATCACACACATTAGTCACCAGTTACATGGAGAATTGAAAGGTTCGGGCATTGCTACTGACCTGTGAGTACCAAATAACAAGAGTTATGGAAAGTATTTTTTTTTCTTGTTTTATTGTCTCTCATTTTGGCATGTACAGCATTTATTTATTTTTATTAGAGAGTGAGAGAGAGAGAGCACGTGTGTTCAAGCCCATCTAAAAGGGGCGAAGGAGCAGAGGGAGAGAGAGAATCTTAAGCAGGCTTCATGCCCAGTTCAGAGCCTGACATGAGGCTCCATTTCACAACTCTGAGATCATGACCTGAGACAAAATCAAGAGTGAACACTTAACTAACTGAGCTACCCAGGCACCCTAACATGGCACTTATTTTTGAGTTAAGTTTCTCAGAAGCTTAAATTTTAGCATAATAAATAAAACAAAGTAGAAAAATGTTTGGATTAAGAAGTTTCAAAGGCTTTAAAACTATTCAAAACACAAATATGAGAATAACCATTGATATTATTAGAAAGTACTGTTTAAGTGGTTGTGAATTTTTTTCAGGACAGATTTTCAGGGGAATTATATAATTTCAACATTTCTAAAGGGTGTGTGTGTGTGAGTGAGTGTGTGTGTGAAGGATGCTGAAGTAAAGATAAAGATGATTAGTCAGGTTTTTTTTTCTCTCTCTCTCTGTTAGGATTCAGGAAGAAATATACCTGCTTTTCTAGAAGAAGGGGTAGAGGAGAATTCAGATAAATTTGAGTATGTGAAGCCCCGAAGAGCTCTATTCCCAACTAGTTGTTTATATTCAGACTTTATTTTTTGTGTGCTCTCTTGGATTTCTCTCCATCCCATTCCATTATCATTTTAATGCTTATGTTTCTGGCCCCATTATGGAAACCTAAGCTTTATTAGCACTGTTGTTTTAACAGTGAAGTTAATGTTGTTGATCTCAGGCAATTTTAGAAGAGCAATTAATTTGGTTAAGTTATTCAGGTATAAGAACCTACATGCCTTCTGTTACATTCTAGGCATTAAACTACTGAATGTAATATCTTTTTTACTCTAAAACTTTTTAAAATTGTGTTTGCATATATGTGTTTCTACTTTTATGGGAAACAGATTAAGATGATGAAATGAGACCAGCATTTTCTGAGCATAGGACCAAGTGGAGACTTTTCTCATCTGAGTTATTATGTAACTTGGGGCAAAAGCTATCTACTTCAAGGCCTATCAGAAATGATCATAAAAGCCAATTTATGACAGTAAAGCAAAACTATTATTACCATAGACTTCAAAGTCAGACTTCCTTGAAATCTTGTCTCTGCCACTTACACCTTATAACTTTGGAAATTTTACTTAATTTCTTTGTACTTCAGTTTCATCATCTGTATAATAGAAATGATATTAGTATGTTATGGGGAACCAGATCTGCTGTGTTCAAAGCCCTTGATCTTTCTATTACACCATGCTGAGATAACTTAGGTGAAAGCTCATTGAGACAAAACAATAGGAGTTAAAAACATCAACAGAATGAGAAAAAATATAATGATCAAAAGAATGGGTAAATAAAAATAAAGAAGCATTAAAAAACCCTCATTTTCCACCTCACTGAATAAGCCAGCTATTTCAAAAGAGATCCTGTTTCGAACTTTCTTTAAAACAAAAGACAAAAGTGAGTATCAAACCATAGCAGGCAGGAAATGCCAAAGATGTTAACCTTCCTCTGGAAACACATGACTCCCATTGTTGGAAATGTAAATCTGGGAAATTTTGTAGGAAGGACATGAACATATCTTAGTTATCACAAGTTTCCATAAATACCCAGGTTTAAATCATGTGAGACTTCATAGATTGCAGTCAGAACTACAGTGCTAGTAAATTAAAGAGAGAGTAAACTTACTTTTTAAAACATTTGGTCAACGCACCTACTTAGAAGTCTAGGTTTTAACATAATGCTAAATTCAAATATATATATATAATATAAATAATAATTTATATTATTAAATAAGTATAGTAATTATATATATATATATATATTTTCTATAACTGTAGGACATCAAAGCCACTGATTATGGAGTCCCAGGATTGAGTCCCACATCGGGCTCCCTGCATGGAGCCTGCTTCTCTGGCCTGTGTCTCTGCCTCTCTGTATGTCTCTCATGAATAAAAAAATAAAATCTTTCAAAAAAAAAGAAAAGAAAATGTTTTATTACAAAATCTGAAACAAAAAACCCCAAACGAATCATTGGCATTGCATTGATGAAACTGGTTAAGTGAATCTTCCTACTCTTTAGAACTTTAAATCTCAATCTGTCACAACATTCAATACGATTTTTTGAAGCTGTAAGCTTTTAGTGTTATGGGTACAAAGGGATCTTTAGCACAGGTGGACTCTAGTAGTATCATGATTTCATGTGTAGACTTCCTGCCTTTATCAATCCATCACTTCAGAATTTAGCACTGATTTGAGTGTCATCTGTTTAAAAAAATAAGAAAACACATATTTAAGAAAGAAAATATAGAATGTTTTAGTACTTTAAATGAATAAGTTTTGTGTTCCAACACTTACTGAAAGTTTAGCTACATATTCTCCCTTTTAATAATAATGATACTCACTTATGAGTGAATAGCAGTCCTTGTCTTTTCAATTATCAAAGGTATACTATGCCATAACTGTGTAGATTAGGTTAGATTTTTTTAAGACAAAGGTTTCTAAGATGGTATGTGACATGAGATCTGAATCAATGTGTTACTTATTAATCATAATTTAGTCATACTGTGCAAATTTACAACCTCACTTACCGAACTTTATTTCACAAGCACTTAATAAAAGTTGACACTTCCCAAGCACTGGGGATAATATTAACATACATGTCTCATTTATTTCAACAACCTTTCAGTTTAAGGTTTCAAAGGAAGATATTCTTCACTAGAAAGTTTAATGCTAAATAATAAACCTTTACCATGTTTCTTTTATCTTAGACGTATTTTTAAATCATGTACATGCATGCATGTTAATGTATGCCCTCTTCAACACTGTAATAAACAAACTTAAGTAGACTTCTTTGCGGTATAGTTCTAAAAGCCTTTAAAACAGCAATTGAAATTTTGAGTCTCCTAGAAGAGAGTATAACATAAATCATTTACCAAATACATCTGACTACAGAGCCTAATTTAAGAAAAACTGACCCAATTCACATCCAGAAACTAAAGAGTATATAACATCTGACAGGATTCACTCTACTTAAATTATCTGAACCATCCTTATCTCTGCCTCCACAAGTTGTCTGATTTTACTGAGGCTTCATGGCAATGATGATCCCAAACACTCACCTGTTTTAGTAAAACAGTGCTATATATTAGAAATATTCTCTCACCACTGGAGCTAGGTGCTTTCAATATGAAATTTTCAATTAACAACTTATGTATCCTGTCTAAAGGACCCTGTCTCAATGGACCAAACTATTCTGAAGAACGGCTCCAGTGTAGAAATTAAGTTCTTGAATTGCAGTTGAAAATATAAATTTGATGCACTATTTTTTTTTCAAATCAACGATAGATGGAGGTGGGGCAAGATGGCAAGAAGATTAGGGTCCCAAAGTCACCTGTCCCACCAAATTACCTACATAACTTTCAAATCATTCTGAAACCCTATGAATTCGGCTTGAGATTTAAAGAAAGAACAGCTGGAATGCTACAGTGAGAAGAGTTCACGCTTCTATCAAGGTAGGAAGACGGAGAAAAAAAAGAAATAAAGAAACAAAAGGTATCGAAGGGGAGGGGCCACACGAGGAGCCGGGCTAAGGCCAAGCAGTAAGTGCCCCCAGGACAGGAAAGCCCCGACCCCAAGAAGCAGGAGCTTCATCAATCTTCCCTGACGGAAAGGCGCTAGCAGAGAGTTGGAGCAGGATCCCAAGAGGGGCAGGAACACTCTCAGGCTCCCAGGGGCACTAACAGAGGACCTGCATCCCGGGGAGAGCACGCCACACCCCACAGCCGAGTTCCTCAAAGGGCTGCAGCACCCCCAGCTGGATCCAGGAGCAGCTTCAGCAGCAGCTCCGGCAGAGGCTCCACGGCGGAGGGGGCTGCGAAGCCCGGGAGCACGATTCCAGCAGTACAGGCCCGGAAGCCCAGGGCGCCAGGGGACACAGCCAAAGACCTGGCGCAACCCCCCGCCCCCTGGGACAGGCAGAGGTCCAGAGCACACAGGACTGTGAGGACGCTCCCGCCACCAGACAGCCCTGAGCTGTGCAGATCAGCAGCCCAGCCCCCAGAGGATCCGGGCCCCTGCAGACTGAGAGCTCCGGTAGTTACTGCAAGAGCTAACTCTAGGGCTGGAGAGCTGGCTGCTGCCACTGTTGTTTTTCTTCCTGGGACCTCACGGGATAAAAAAGCCACACTGAGCTTCACAGTGGCCTCACAGGATAAACACGTTAAACAACTTTCACTAAGCCCTGCACCAGGCAGGGGACTGAGCAGCTCCCCAAGTGCTCACACCTGAGAATCAGCACAGCAGGCCCGACCCCCAGAAGACCAGCTAGAAGGAGAGGGGAAAAACAAGTTATTGACCACAGAGCACTGGAAAGCTCGAGGGGAAGTCAAGGGATTTACAGTATACAGAATTAGAGGACACTCCCGCTTGTTTTTTGTTTTCTGTTGGCTTCCCCCACCCTTTTTTTCTTTTCTTCTCTTGTTTTTTCTTCTTCCTTTTTTTTCTCTTTCCCTTCTTCTTTCTCTTCTTTTTCTCTTTTTCCCAATACAACTTGTTTTTGGCCACTCTGCACTGAGCAAAATGACTAGAAGGAAAAACTCACCTCAAAAGAAAGAATCAGAAACAGTCGTCACTCCCAAAGAGTTACAAAATTTGGATTGCAATGCATTGTCAGAAAACCAATTCAGAAGAACAATTATAAAGCTACTGGTGGCTCTAGAAAAAAGCATAAAGGATTCAAAAGACTTCACAACTACAGAATTTAGATCTAATCAGGCAAAATTAAAAATCAATTAAATGAGATGCACTCCAAACTAGAGGTCCTAATGAAGAGGGCTAATGAGATAGAAGAACGAGTGAGTGACATAGAAGACAAGTTGATGGCAAAGAGGGAAACTGAGGAAAAAAGAGAAAAACAATTAAAAGATCATGAGGATAGACTAAGGGAAGTAAGTGACAGCCTCAGGAAGAAAAATCTACATTTAATTGGGGTTCCCGAGGGCACCGAAAGGGCATAGGTCTAGAACATGTATTTGAACAAATCATAGCTGAAAACTTTCCTAATCTGGGAACGGAAACAGGCATTCAGATCCAGGAAATAGAGTGATTCCCCCTAAAATCAATAAAAACCACTCAACACCTTGACATTTAATACTGAAGCTTGCAAATTCCAAAGATAAAGAGAAGATCCTTAAAGCAGCAAGAGACAAGAAATCCCTGACTTTTATGGGGAGGAGTATTAAGGTGACAGCAGACCTCTCTACAGAGACCTGGCAGGCCAGAAAGGGGTGGCAGGATATATTCAGGGTCCTAAATGAGAAGAACATGCAGCCAAGAATACTTTATCCAGCAAGGCTCTCATTCAGAATAGAAAGAGAGGTAAAGAGCTTCCAGGATACACAGAAACTGAAAGAATATGTGACCATGAAGGCAGCTCTGAAAGAAATATTAAGGGGGATTCTGTAATAGAGGAAGTCCAAGGGAACAATCCACAAAAACAGGGACTGATTAGGTATCATGATGAAACTAAACTCATATCTTTCAATAGTAACTCTGAACGTGAATGGGCTTAATGACCCCATCAAAAGGTGCAGGTCTCACACTGGATAAAAAAGAAAGTCCCATCTATTTGCTGTCTACAAGAGACTAATTTTAGACATAAGGACACCTACAGCCTGAAAATAAAAGATTCGAGAACCATGTACCATTGAAATGGTCCTCAAAAGAAAGCAAAGGTAGCCATCCTTATATCAGATAAACTAAAGTTTATCCCTAAGACTGTAGTGAGAGATGAAGAGGGACACTATATCACACTTAAAGGATCTCTCCAAGAAGAGGACTTAACAATCATCAATATATATGCCCGAATGGGGGACCAGCCAAGTATATCAATCAATTGATAACCAAAATGAAGGCATACTTAGGTAATAGTACACTTATTCTTGGTGACTTCAATGTAGTGCTTTCTACAATTGACAGGAATTCTAAGCACAACATCTCCAAAGAAACGAGAGGTTTAAATGATACACTGGACCAGTTGGATTTCACAGATATTTACAGAACTTTATATCCAAATGCAACTGAATACACATTCTTCTCAAGTGCACATGGAACTTTCTCCAGAATAGATCACATACTGGATCACAAATCAGGTCTTAACTGATACCAAAAGATTGGGATTGTCCCCTGCGTATTCTCAGACAATAATGCTTAGAACTAAATCACAAGAATAAGTTTGGAAGGATTTCAAAATGTGGAGGTTAAGGACCATCCTGCTAAAAGATGAAAGGGTCAACCAGGAAATTAAGGAAGAATTAAAAAGATTCAAGGAAACTAATGAGAATGAAGATACAACCATTCAAAATCTTTGGGATAGAACAAAAGCAGTCCTGAGGGGGAAACACATCACAATACAACCAGCCATTCAAAAATTGGAAAGAACTCAAATACAAAAGCTAACCTTGCACCTAAAGAAGCTGGACAAAAAAGAGCAAATAGATCCTACACCCAGCAGAAGAAGATAGTTAATAAAGATTCGAGCAGAACGCAATGAAATCAAGACCAGAAGAACTGTGGAACAGATCAACAAAACCAGGAGTTGGTTCCTTGAAAGAATTAATAAGATAGATAAACCATTAGCCAGCCTAATTAAAAAGAAGATAAAAAAGACTCAAATTAATAAAATCATGAATGAGAAAGGAGAGATACCTATCAACACCAAGGAAATACAAATGATTTTAAGAACATTATGACCAACTAGACGCAAAAAATTAGGCAATCTACAAGAAATGGATGCATTTCTGGAAAACCACAAACTATCAAAACTGGAAAAGGAAGAAATAGAAAACCTGAACAGGCCAATACCAAAGGAGGAAATTGAAGCAGTCATCAAAAACCTCCTAAGGCACAAAAGTACAGGGCCAGATGGCTATCCTGGGGAATTCTATCGAACATTTATTTTTTTTTAATTTTTAAAGGTATTTTTTATTTATTTATGATAGTCACAGAGAGAGAAAGAGAGAGAGTCAGAGACACAGGCAGAGGGAGAATCAGGCTCCATGCACCGGGAGCCTGACGTGGGATTCGATCCTGGGCCTCCAGGATCGCGCCCTGGGCCAAAGGCAGGCGCCAAACTGCTGCGCCACCCAGAGATCCCTCTATCAAACATTTAAAGAAGAAACTTTACCTAATCTTCTAAAGCTGTTCAGAAAGATAGAAAGAGATGGAGTACTTCCAAACTCAGTCTATGAGGCCAGCATCACCTTAATTCCACAAACAGATGAACACTCCACCAAAAAGGAGAATTATAGACCAATATACCTGATGAACATGGATGCAAAAATTCTCAACAAGGTACTAGCCAATAGGATCCAACAATACATTAAGAAGATTATTCACCATGACCAAGTGTGATTTATCCCCGGGATGCAAGGCTGGTTCAACACTCATAAGGCATTCAATGTGATTCATCATATCAGCAAGAGAAAAAAAAAGAATCATATGATCCTCTCAATAGATACAGAGAAAGCATTTGACAAAATACAGCATCCATACCTGATCAAAACTCTTCAGAGTATAGGATAGAGGGAACATTCCTCAGCATCTTAAAAGCCATCTATGAAAAGCCCACCACAAATATCATTCTCATTGGGGAAACACTGGGAGCCTTTCCCCTAAGATCAGGAACAAGACAGGGATGTCCAATCTTACCACTGCTATTCAACAAAGTACTAGAAGTCCTACCTTCAGCAATCAGGCAACGAAAAGAAATAAAAGACATTCAAATTGGCAAAGAAGTAGTCACACTCTCCCTCTTCTCTGATGACATGATACTCTACATAGAAAACCCAAAAGCCTCCACCCCAAGATTGCTAGAACTCATACAGCAATTCCGCAGTGTGGCAGGATACAAAACCAATGCACAGAAGTCAGTGGCATTTCTATACATTAACAATGAGACTGAAGAAAGAGAAATTAAGGAGTCAATCCCATTTACAATTGTACCCCAAAGCATAAAATACCTAGGAATAAACCTAACCAAAGAGGTAAAGGAGGTATAGCCTAAAAACTACAGAACACTTCAGAAAGAAATTGAGGAAGACACAAAGATTTGGAAAAAAAATTCCATGCAATGGATTGGAAGAATTAATATTGTGAAAATGTCAATGTTACCCAGGGCAATTTACACGTTTTATGCTATCCCTATCAAACTATCATGGACTTTCTTCAGAGAGTTGGAAAAAATCATCTTAAGATTTGTGTGGAACTAGAAAAGACCCCGAATAGTTAGGGGAATATTAAAAAAAGAAAACCATATCTGGGGGCATCACAATGCCAGATTTCAGGTTGTACTACAAAGCGGTGGTCATCAAGACAGTGTGGTACTGGCACAAAAACAGACACATAGATCAATGGAACAGAATAGAGAACCCAGAAGTGGACCTTCAACTTTATGGTCAACTAATATTCGATAAAGGAGGAAAGACTATCCATTGGAAGAAAGACAGTCTCTTCAATAAATGGTGCTGGGAAAATTGGACATCCACATGCAGAAGAATGAAACTAGACCACTCTCTTGCACCATACGCAAAGAAAAACTCAAAATGGATGAAAGATCTAAATGTGAGACAAGATTCCATCAAAATCCTAGAGGAGAACACAGGCAACACCCTTTTGAACTCAGCCACAGTAACTTCTTGCTAGATACATCCACGAAGGAAAGAGAGACAAAAGACAAAAGAAAAATGAAAAAATGAACTATTGGGACTTCATCAAGATAAGAAGCTTTTGCACAGCAAAAGATACTGTCAACAAAACAAAAAGACAGGCTGCAGAATGGGAGAACATATTTGCAAATGACCTATCAGATAAAGGGCTAGTATCCAAGCCATATAAAGAACATTTTAAACTCAACAGCAAAGAAGCAAACAATCCAATCATGAAATGGGCAAAAGACATGAAGAGAAATCTCACAGAGGAAGACAGACATGGTCAACAAGCACATGAGAAAATGCTCCGCATCACTTGCCATCGGGGAAATACAAATCAAAACCACAATGAGATACCACTTCACACCAGTGAGATGGGGAAAATAACAAGGGGGGAAACAATAAATTTTGGAGAGGATGTGGAGAAAGGGGAACCCTCTTACACTGTTGGTGGGAATGTGAACTGGTACAGCGACTCTGTAAAACTGTATGGAGGTTCCTCAAAGAGGTAAAAATAGACCTGCCCTATGACCCAGCAATTGCACTGCTGGGGATTTACCCCAAAAATACAGGTGCAGTGAAATGCCGGGACACCTGCACCCTAATGTTTATAGCAGCAATGTCTACAATAGCCAAACTGTGGAAGGAGCCTCGGTGTCCATCGAAAGATGAATGGATAAGGAAGATGTGGTATATGTATACAATGGAATATTACTCAGCCATTAGAAATGACAAATACCCACCATTTGCTTCAACGTGGATGGAACTGGAGGGTATTATGCTGAGTGAAATGAGCCAGTTGGAGAAGGAGAAACATTATATGGCCTCATTCGTTTGGGAAATATAAAAAATAGTGAAAGGGAATAAAGGGGAAAGGAGAAAAATGAGTGGGAAATATCAGAAAGAGACACAGAACATGAGAGACTCTTAACTCTGGGAGACGAACAAGGGGTGGTAGAAAGTGAGGTGGGCAGGGTGTGGGGGTGACTGGGTGACAGGCACTGAGGGGGGCACTTGATGGGATGAACACTGGGTGTTATTCTATATGTTGGCAAATTGAACACCAATAAAAAATAAATTTAAAAAAAATCAGTAATAGATAAAAGAAGGAAATATTTGGGTTAATGAGAGCTATAATACCACAGTCACAGAGTGAAAATTTCTCAAGACTCATTGAGAGTCACAGTCAGACAAAAGCCTCAAGACTCATAGACTCTCAGTTACAAAAGGACTTTCTTTATATGATACTTTTTGTGTGCCTTACGTTAACAACAAAGTAATTATCTAAAAAATTTGCCTTTCATGATACTTTTTTTAAAGAATTTATTTATTTATTTATTTATTTGTTTATTTGTTTGTTTATTTATTTATTTAAGACACAGCACGATACAGAGACTTAGGCACAGGGAAAAGCAGGCTCCCTATAGGGAAGCCTGGGAACTCCATCCCAGGACCCCAGGTCACATCTTGAGTCAAAGGCAGATAATCAACCACTGAACTACACAGGTGCCCCAACTTCATGATATTTTCTAATGTACAGACTTCATTCATTACTGATATGTACTTTTTATAATTTACAAATATCGTAGACTATATGCTTCAAATTGGAGTGAGCTTTATATGTGATCTAGAAAGCTTTACTTTTACCATTGATCCTGACAATACTAAACTCTTCTGAGGACTTAGAGCCTTATTCTCAAAAACACACATGAACTGTTTATCTTTGTAATCCAAACTCCTCTTTCCTTCGACTTTTCTACAGAAAATAGGATTTTATCCACTTCGAATTCATCAGATATTATTCTCACTTTTAAAGATTTCTATCTAGGGAAAATTATCTTATATTGATTCTTTATATGCAATTATAAATTTACGTCACAAACTCATAGAATTCTGGAAGGTGGGGCATGTGAATATTCCTGAAAATAATTGAGGGTTCTTATACTTAGAAGAACTTCAAAATCAGTGTCTAACGTTAGAGATTCCCTTGCTCAATTATCTGAAAAAGACATTACTAAATATAAATATAAAAAATGGGTGAAAAAGGGAATAAAAGGCATTCAAATTGGAAAAGAAGTCAAACTCTCCCTCTCCACAGATCACATGATACTCTATATAGAAAATCCAAGACTCCATCCCAAGATTGCTGGAACTCATACAACCATACACCAATTAAGCAATGTAACAAGACACAAAATCAATGCCCAGAAATCAATGGCATTTCTATACACTAAAAATGAAACTGAAGATAGAGAAATTAAGGAGTCAATCCCATTTACAATTGTACCCAATATATAAGATACCTAGGAATAAACCTAACCAAAGAGGTAAAGGATCTATAGCCTAAAAACTACAGAACACTTCTGAAAGAAATTGAGGAAGACACAAAGAGATGGAAAAATATTCCATGCTCATGGAATGGAAGAATTAATATTGTGAAAATGTCAATGTTACCCAGGGCAATTTACACGTTTTATGCTATCCCTATCAAACTATCATGGACTTTCTTCAGAGAGTTGGAAAAAATCATCTTAAGATTTGTGTGGAACTAGAAAAGACCCCGAATAGTTAGGGGAATTTTAAAAAAGAAAGCCATATCTGGGGGCATCAGAATGCCAGATTTCAGGTTGTACTACAATGCTGTGGTCATCAAGACAGTGTGGTACTGGCACAAAAACAGACACATAGATCAATGGAACAGAATAGAGAACCCAGAAGTGGACCCTGAACTTTATGGTCAACTAATATTCAATAAAGGAGGAAAGACTATCCACTGGAAGAAAGACAGTCTCTTCAATAAATGGTGCTGGGAAAATTGGACATCCACATGCAGAAGAATGAAACTAGACCACTCTCTTGCACCATACACAAAGATAAACTCAAAATGGATGAAAGATCTAAATGTGAGACAAGATTCCATCAAAATCCTAGAGGAGAACACAGGCAACACCCTTCTTGAACTTGGCCACAGTAACTACTTGCAAGATACATCCACGAAGGCAAAAGAAACAAAAGCAAAAATGAACTATTGGGACTTCATCAAGATAAGAAGCTTTTGCACAGCAAAGGATACAGTCAACAAAACAAAAAGACAACCTACAGAATGGGAGAAGATATTTGCAAATGACGTATCAGATAAAGGGCTAGTTTCCAAGATCTATAAACAACTTATTAAACTCAACAGCAAAGAAACAAACAATCCAATCATGAAATGGGCAAAAGACATGAAGAGAAATCTCACAGAGGAAGACATAGACATGGCCAAAAGGACATGAGAAAATGCTCTGCATAACTGGCCATCAGGGAAATACAAATCAAAACCACAATGAGATACCACCTCACACCAGTGAGAATGGGGAAAATTAACAAGGCAGGAAACCACAAATGTTGGAGAGGATGCAGAGGAAAGGGAACCCTCTTACACTGTTGGTGGGAATGTGAAGTGGTGCAGCCACTCTGGAAAACTGTGTGGAGGTTCCTCAAAGAGTTAAAAATAGACCTGCCCTACGACCCAGCAATTGCACTGTTGGGGATTTACCCCAAAGATTCAGATGCAATGAAACGCCGGGACACCTGCACCCCAATGTTTCTAGCAGCAATGTCCACAATAGCCACATTGTGGAAGGAGCCTCGGTGTTCATCGAAAGATGAATGGATAAAGAAGATGTGGTTTATGTATACAATGGAATATTACTCAGCCATTAGAAATGACAAATACCCACCATTTGCTTCAACGTGGATGGAACTGGAGGGTATTATGCTGAGTGAAGTAAGTCAATTGGAGAAGGACAAACTGTATGTTCTCATTCATTTGGGGAATATAAATAATAGTGAAAGGGAATATAAGGGAAGGGAGAAGAAATGTGTGGGAAATATCAGAAAGGGAGACAGAACATAAAGACTCCTAACTCTGAGAAATGAACTAGGGGTGGTGGAAGGGGAGGAGGGTGGGGGGTGGGGGTGAATGGGTGACGGGCTCTGGGGGGGGCACTTGATGGGATGAGCACTGGGTGTTATTCTGTATGTTGGTAAATTGAACACCAATAAAAATTAATTTATTAAAAAAATAATAAATAGAATATCTTTCTCAAAAAAAGCAGTGGGAAATCAAAGAAATAGGCAGAAGTTGGTTAAAGAATACAAACTTTCAGTCATAAAATAAATTTGGGTCTGAGGACCTAATGTATAATATGGTGGCTATAGTTGATAACACTGCATTGTATAATTGAAAGTTGCTAAGAGAGTAGACTTAAATGATCTCACACATAAAGTATATACATGAGGTGATGGCTATATTAATCCAATGGAATAATCTTTTTACAATGTATACCAAATCATTACTTTGTACACTTTAAATATATTTTGTTGATTATACCTTCATAAACCTGGAAAAAATGTTTTAAATGCATATGTATGTTTATTAACAAGGAAATATATTCATGATATGTCATTAAAAAAAAGAAAGAAAGAAAAATAAGCTCATGAAAATGTTGTTGGATCAGAAACTAAGAAACTAACCTGGTTTTAGTTCATGTAGGTATGGGTAAAGAATAATTTCATTTTTAGCCTCAGGTTTATACAACTAGATACCTAAAATGTAGCAGAGACACTAGTTAGCCAAGTGGACAAAATGTAAAGAAAAAAAAGGAGGCTTGAGCCTCCCCACTTTTCTACTGTATTCCAACTCATTTGTTTGATATGTGTAGACTAGTGTACAATGTACAAAAATGATATAAACATGGTTAAATACACCTAAATAAAATTGAAGGGATACATGTGAGCTCTAAGGAGGTGAAAAGATTTTAGGTACATAACTTTTCATGGATTAACTATCAAAGCTGATATTTTTACATATACTAAGCTTTTATATAGTTTGAGATCATATAAATAGAATCATGTGCTTTCCTTCTCTGTTGCTCTGACTTCTTTAACCATTTTTTTACCTTAATAAGCCTCCATTTATTCATCTTTCTATAAGTATAATAGCCATCTCATAGGATTATCACGAAAGATCATATGTACTGATATATATATATATATATATATATATATATATATATATATACACACACACACATGGAGATTATATATATATATATATATATATATATATATATATATATACACAAATAAGACCACATATTTAAGACACCTGGTATATATTTGAATTTCAGTAAGTGTTAGTTTCCACATCCTCCCACTCCTACATACGTCCTGAATGGACCTAAATATTTGTCCAGTAAAGAGAGTCAAAAAACATCAAAATAGGGGCGCCTAGATGGCTCAGCGGGTGAGTGTCTGCCTTCAGCTCAGGGTGTGATTCCAGGGTCCTGGGATCAATCCCACAACAGGTTCCCTGCATGGAGCCTGCTTCTCCCTCTGCCTGTGTCTCTGCCTCTCTCTCTTTCTCTGTGTCTCTCATGAATAAATAAATAAATAAATAAATAATAAATAAATAAAATCTTTATTTTTTATTAAAAATATCAAAATAGAGGAGAAAAAGCTATTATTTATTCAACAGATATATCCTGCAAAATGACTAGCTCTCAAAGTTGAACATGCATGAGAACTACCTGGAGGGATTAAAAAAAACTGTACTTAAATCCCAGAATTTCTAATTCAGTAGGTCTAGGGTGGGGCCAGAGAATTTTCATCAGATGATGCTGGTGATACTGGTCCAGAAAAACCATTGTGAAAACCACTGAGATAGGTAATGGGGGAAGATTAGTTACAAAATAAATATTGGTTAAATTAATAATATTAAATACAAAAGTGGTTCTTATCCTTTTTGGGGCAATGGGTATTTTTTAGTCTGATGAAAGAATTCAGGAAATTTATAGACATTTATGAGATATATCCATGTATCCAGAGGTACACATATTTTAGGTTAAAAGCCTACTCTAGAATGCAATGTGCTATATTCTTAATCTGAAGGACTTCCTACTTTTGTTCCACCCCCATCAAAAGCAGGATTACAAAGCATATTCACAGTGACTTGAACACATTCTAAACACTGAAGATGTGTCTATAATGATGAATGAATGAATAATCATCTCTCAGATATCTGATATCCATCTGGAGATAGTCAATATATGTTGAACCCACACCACATACACTTGTAAGACAACATAAAATGGTAAAGAACCAACAGTGTTGATCTAGAATAGAAGAACATGCTAAAAAGTCTTCTCTCTCTTACTTCCTATACGTTTTCTGTTTTGATGATATAGAAAGGTGTTGTTTCCTACCAAAACCAATTTCCCTGGGTATATTGTCCTATTTCTGCCTTCCTCATGTGAGTCCTAAATGTCTTCTTAACACCTCACCCTTTACTCCATCTGTAGAATCTGGCAGACTCCTTGAACTTCGGTTTTGACATCCTTTAACTTCTTGGTCTGCTTTGGGCCTATAGCCAAGCAAAGTCATTATGCTTCATTTTGTTTTATATGTTGATGATTTGCATAGTAAAATAAAATTACCAGCTCATTTAACATTGGGTAATCAACAGCTGTCTTATCCTAATAACTTACATTATACCTAACCCAAACTTAATTTAAGTCAGTAACCAAGATAAGAAACAGGCTCAGGGACCCACTACCAAGTCACTGAACCATTTATTTTCCTGTATACTGACAATGGACAGTTATTTTAGTTAATGTTATATTTATTTCTTTTTTAATATTTTATTTATTTATTCATGAGAGACACAGAGAAAGAGAGAGATAGGCAGAAATACAGGCAGAAGGAGAAGCAGGCTCCATCCAGGGAACCCGATGTGGAACTTGATCCCAGGACCCTGGGATCATACCCTGAGTTGAAGGCAGATGCTCAATCACTGAGCCACCCAGGGAGCCCCTGTCATATTTATTTCCAAAGAATGTATCACCCAACATTATTTAATATTAAATCAGTGATTCCAAAATTTTTGGAGTGAACATATTATCATTAATTTCCCAGTAACCCTTTTCCCCTACTAAGAAGTATTATACATTATATGTGTTATTTTTTAGAGGAAAACAAATGAAAATTTATTTTCAGAACTTCAATATATTCCTTGAGAAAACTCAGAAAATGATGTAATATTATTGCAAATTAAATTGTCTCTATCAGAGGGCATCTGGGTGTCGCAGCCGGCTAGGCTTCTGCCTTGGGCTTAGATCCTGGTCTCAGGGTCTTGGGATCAAGCCCCATATCAGGCGCCCTGCTCAGTAAGGAGTCTGCTTCTCCTTCTGCCCCTCCCTCTGCTTATGCTTTCTCTCTCACAAACATGCTCTCTCTCTCAAATAAATAAATAAATAAATAAATAAATAAAATCTTTAAAAATTAATGTATGACAAAGGAGGAAAAGATAAACAATGGGGAAAAGACAATCTCTTCAACAAGTGATGCTAGGAATGACATATCAGATAAAGGGCTAGTTTCCAAGATCTATAAAGAACTTCTTAAACTCAACGCCAAAGAAACAAACAATCCAATCATGAAATGGGCAAAAGACATGAACAGAAATCTCACAGAGGAAGACATAGACATGGCCAACATGCACATGAGAAAATGCTCCGCATCACTTGCCATCAGGGAAATACAAATCAAAACCACAATGAGATACCACCTCACACCAGTGAGAATGGGGAAAATTAACAAGGCAGGAAACACCAAAGTAGGAGAGGATGCAGAGAAAAGGGAACCCTCTTACACTGTTGGTGGGAATGTAAACAGGTGCAGCCACTCTGGAAAACTGTGTGGAAGTTCCTCAAAGAGTTAGAAATAGATCTGCCCTACGACCCAGCAATTGCACTGCTGGGGATTTACCCCAATGACACAGATGCAGTGAAACGCCGGGACACCTGCACTCCAATATTTATAGCAGCAATGTCCACAATAGCCAAACTATGGAAGGAGCCTCGGTGTCCATCGAAAGATGAATGGATAAAGAAGATGTGGTTTATGTATACAATGGAATATTACTCAGCCATTAGAAACGACAAATACCCACCATTTGCTTCCACGTGGATGGAACTGGAGGGTATTATGCTGAGTGAAATAAGTCAATCGGAGAAGGACAAACATTATATGGTTTCATTCATTTGGGGAATATAAATAATTGTGAAAAGGAATAAAGGGGAAAGGAGAAAAAATAAGCGGGAAATATCAGAAAGGGAGACAGAACATAAAGACTCCTAACTCTGGGAAACAAACTAGGGGTGGTGGAAGGGGAGGAGGGCGGGAGGTGGGGGTAACTGGGTGGTGGGCCCTGAGGTGGGCACTTGACGGGATGAGTACTGCGTGTTATTCTGTATGTTGGCAAATTGAACACCAATAAAAAATAAATTTATTATTTTAAAAAAGAAGTGATGCTAGGAAAACTGTTAAGCTACATGCAAAAGAATGAAACTGCACCACTTTCTAACATTATACACAAAAATAAACTCAAAATAAATTAAAGAACTAAATGTGTGATTTGATATCATAAAATGCCTGGAAGAAAATACAGGCAGTGATTTCTTTGACGTTGATCTTAACAATGTTTTTCTACCCATGTCTCCTCAGGCAAGAGAAACAAAACCAAATTAAACTATTGGAACTATGCCAAAATGGGAAATTTTAACACAGTGAAGGAAACCATCAACAAACTGGAAAGGCAACTTACAGGATAGGAGTAGATATTTGCAAATGATCTATCCAATTAGGAATTAATATCCATATACAAAGAAATTATATAACTCTGGACCGAAGGGTGAAATAATCTTGATTAAATTGGGCAGACATTTTTCTCAAGAAGACAATATGGTAAACACACACATGAAAAGATGCTGAATATTACTAACTGTCAAAGAAATGCAAATCAGAATTACAATGAAGTTTCACCTTACACGTATCAGAGTGGCTATAATCAAATAGACAAGAAATATCAAGTGCTGTTGATGATGTGGAGGAAAATGAAACTTCATGTCCTCTTAGTGGCAATGTAAATGGGTGCAGCTACTTTAGAAAACAGTATGGTGTTCCTCAAAATCTTAAAAATAGAAAAATCAGGGATGCCTGGCTGGCTCTGGTTGAGTGTTTGCCTTTGGCACAGGGCATAATTCCCGGGTCTAGGATCCAGTCACATCAGGCTCCCTGTAAGGAGCCTGCTTCTCCCTCTGACTGTGTCTCTGCCTCTCTATCTGTGTCTCTCATGAGTAAATAATTAAAATATTTTAAAAAATAGAAAAATCATATTATCCAGTAATCACACTATTGGATATTTACCCCCATGAAAAAATGAAAACACCAATTCAAAAAGATAGATGCACCTTTATGTTTATATATATAAAGAAAATTTAGGAATTCTTATTATTCCAACATCATCTACCTCCTTACTGAGATTCTGCTGATGTCTCCTTATTTATTTTCTGCTTAGATGATCTGTCCATTGCTGTAAGTGGAGTATTAAGATCCCCTACTATTATTGTATTATTATTGATGTGTTTCTTTAATTTTGCTACTAATTGATTTATATATGTGGCTACTCCCAATTTAGGGGCATAAATATCTACAATGGGTAGATCGTCTTGTTGGATAGACCATTTTATTATGATATAGTATCCTTCTTCATCTCTTATTACAGTCTTTGGTTTAAAATCTAGTTTGTCTGTTATAAGGATGGCTACTCCAGCTTTCTTTTGATGTCCATTAGCATGATAAATGGTTCTCCACCCTCAAACTTTCAGTCTGGAGGTGTTTTATGGTCTAAAATCAGTCTCTTGTAAGCAGCATATCCATGTGTCCTATTTTTTATTCATCCATTCTGGTACTTTATGTCTTCTGATTGGAACATTTAGTTCTTTTACATTCAGAGTAATTATTGAAAGATATTAATTTGGTGCCAATGTATTACCTCTAAAGTCACTGTTCCTGTAGATTATCTTTGTTCCTTCCCAGTCCTTGTTACTTTTGGGTTGTTTCTCTGCTCAAAGGATTCCCTTTAATATTTCTTGCAAGCCTGGTTTAGTGTTCATGAATTCCTTTTGTTTTTGTTTGCCCCAGAAACTCTCTCTTTCTATTCTGAATGACAGCCTTGCTAAATTAGGTACTTGGCTGCATGTTTTTCTGTTTTAGCACCTTGAATATGTCAAGCCAGTCCTTTCTGGCCTGCCAGGTCTCTGTGGACAGGTCTGCTGCCAACCTTATGTGTCTACCATTGTAGGTTAAGGACCTCTTGTCCGGAGCTGTTTTCAGCGTTTTCTCTGTATCTTTGAAATTTGAAAGCTTCACTATACTATGTCGAGGTATTGACCTATTTTTGTTGATTTTGAGGAGTGTTATCTGTGCCTTTTGGACTTGAATGCCTATTTATTTCCTCATATTAGGGAATTTCTCAGCTACAATTTCTTCAAATAAACTTCCTGTCCCTTTCTTCTGTTCCTCATCTTCTGGGACCCTTAAAATGGGGATATTATGTCACTTAATGGATTGTTGAAATTCTCTAAGTATCCTTTCATAATCTAACATTATTTTCCCTCTCCTTTCAGTTCCCTTATTTTCCATAATTTTATATTCTATATCATTGATTCACTCTTCTGCTTCATTTATTTTTGTTTTTATGAATTCCACTTGGGACTGCATATCAGTAATAACATTTTTAATTTTGGCCTTGCTAGATTTTAGTTTTTTTATTTTTACAGTAGGGGATAGTCTAGTGTTTTCTGGGGGCAGAACTGAGCAGAGATCAGAGACACAGGTAGACTGCAGACAACCTGCCTATTATTTTTTGCTGTCTGATACAATAGATTCTGGCTTGTGGGTGACTGCTTTCCTGGGAGAGAACAGAGTAGGAGACTAAGACTTCTGCCTGTGTCTCTGCTCTCTGCTCAGTTCTACTACAGAAAAGCAGTGCCTCTGCATGCATAGAGGTTTAAGCTTATTTTAGCTCACAGCAAAACATTGCTAAGAGGTTTTCTGCCCTCTGTGCACACCTCTGAACCCACTGTTGAGCACTGCTCAATGGTTCCCAGCTGGCTTTTTGTCCTTGGAGAGGCAAAATATGCTTTCCAAATATCCTCTGGGAAGGAAAGTGATCTTTTCCTGTATGACCTCAGGGATTTCCTTACTGGGGCTTATTTTGCAGTCTCTACCTGCTCTGCTCTCACCCACTGTCTCCCACTGTCACCACTCCTCTTCCCTGGAGGAGAGTCTCATGGTGCACCAAGCACTATCTGGTTCCAAAAAAGAAGCCACATGGTACTTGCACAGAGGATAGAGTTTATTGTGATGCATAGAACAAAGCTAAAACCAGGTTATCAGTTGTCTGCACAAGAACATATTTTGCCTCTCTATTTTGCTTAGAGGCAAAATATTTTGTCCACGAAATATCTGGACAAAACTCATTCATACACAGGCTGGAATCTATTGTGGCAAACAAAGGAAAAGCAATAGTCAAGTTATTTTTAGTCTGCCATGTTCTCTTCCTCCAACTATGCAGATTTTTTCTTAATCCTCAGATCATATTCCTATTTGATCAAAATAGCTGGATATTGATGTAGCTGTGATGGAAGGAGGAGGCAAGGCCAAGAACTGCTACTACTCCTAATGTAGATTTTTTTTGGAGGAGTGTTAGGATTTGGAGCCAATGGCCAAGAAAAAAATCTCAAGATGTCTTCAGTGCAAACATTTTTTTTATTAAAACATGGAATCAGGACCTGTGGGCAGAAAGAGCTATTGCCACTGCTGCCTTCTGCTTCCTGCTGCCTAGGATTGTGAGGGATGACTGATTATATATACTTTGGGGGTGGAGGAAGTAAAGATAAAAGGAAGTTCCAAAAAGACTTTCATATGTTAAAGAAGACTCAGGATCCTGGAGTAGTGTTATAATCTGCCTATCTCAATTCTTTTTCTTTTTTTTTGGGGGGGGGTACAGTATACTTTATTGATGGTACATGACAAGGAAGGGCTCCCCAAGCTCCTCCCCTTCCTTGGGGTCTAGGATGTAAATTGGAGGTCAGGAGATTCCCAGTGTGTTGGGGGATTAAGTTGGGGCAAGGACTCCCCAGCAGCTGAGGGCCTCTCTCTTCCTCTTGTTCTTGCTGGGGCTGGTGGTCCAGGAGGCTCTTACTCCTTGGAGGCCATGTGAACCATGAGGTCCACCACCCAGTTGCTGTAGCTGAATTCATACCAGGAAATGAGCTTGACAAAGTGGTCATTGAGGGCAGTGCCAGCCCCGGTGTCGAAGGTGGAAGAGTGGGTGTCACTTTTGAAGTCACAGAAGACAACCAGGTCCTAAGTGTAGCCCAGGATACCCTTGAGGGGGCCCTCTGATGCCTGCTTCACTACCTTCTTGATGTAGTCATATTTGGCAGCTTTCTCCAGGCGGCAGGTCAGATCCACAACTGACACATTGGGGGTGGGGACACGGAAGGCCATGCCAGTGAGCTTCCCATTCAGCTCAGGGATGACCTTGCCCACAGCCTTGGCGGTGCCAGTGGAAGCAGGGATGATGTTCTGGGCAGCCCCTCAGCTGGCACGCCGCAGCTTCCCAGAGGGGCCGACCACGGTCTTCTGGGTGGCAGTGATGACATGGACGGTGGTCATGAGGCCCTCCACGATGCCGAAGTGGTCATGGATGACTTTGGCTAGAGGAGCCAAGCAGTTGGTGGTGCAGGAGGCATTGCTGACAATCTTGAGGGAGTTGTCATACTTCTCGTGGTTCACGCCCATCACAAACATGGGGGCATCAGCAGAAGGAGCAGAGATTATGACCCTCTTGGTCCCACCCTTCAAGTGAGCCCCAGCCTTCTCCATGGTGGTGAAGACCCCAGTGGACTCCACAACATACTCAGCACCAGCATCACCCCATTTGATGTTGGCGGGATCTCGCTCTTGGAAGATGGAGATGGACTTCCCATTGATGACAAGTTTCCCGTTCTCAGCCTTGACTGTGCCGTGGAATTTGCCGTGGGTAGAATCATACTGGAACATGTACACCATGTAGTTGAGATCAATGAAGGGGTCATTGATGGCGACAATATCCACTTTGCCAGAGTTAAAAGCAGCCTTGGTGACCAGGTGCCCAATACGGCCAAATCCGTTCACTCTTACCTTCACCATCATGTCTCGGGGACGCGGTTGGCACTGCACCAGAAGATGCGTCTGTCTGTCGAATGGGGAGGAGCAGAGATCTCAATTATTTTTCAATGGGCTACTGGTTATAAGGACAGTTAATTTCATCTACATTTATTTCTGCCTTTGTTTCCCACATCATTTTGCTATATTAACTCTGCCCTAGCTGGGTAGTACAACCATTTTAACATTTTTCTTTCAATTCATGAGCTAGCATGAAGTGTTTTGCCATTTCTTTGTGTCATCTTCAATTTGATAAATTTGAAATAGCCCTTTTCAGTGATAGCCATATTTCTTAAACATTATTATACTTCTAGTAAATTTCTAATGTCTAATTAGTTCATTGTTACTGGCAACTGAGTATAACTATACCACAAAGGTGCATGAAGAGTTGGCAAAAAATGATGTTACTACTATAGTATTTGATCTGTTCAGCATCAATTTTTTATCCAATATTATTAATTTTTAAGATTTTATTTATTCATGAGAGACACAGACTGAGAGAGAGAGAGAGAGACAGAGACAGAGACAGAGACACAGGCAGAGAGAGAAGTAGGCTCCACACAGGGAGCCTGATGTGGGACTCACTCCCAGGACTCCAGGATTATGCCCTGGGCCAAAGGCAGGCGCCAAACCACTGAGCAACGCAGGGATCCCCCTTAATCCAATATTATTATTTCAACATGATCCCATGTAGAATATTCTAAGTATCTTAGCAGATACATAACCACAGATTAAAATTAATTGAAGAGGTCAAGTAGTTTGCATATGCTATGAGGTATATATTTTTATTATCAAAGTTACACATGCACATTATAATAAATTTCAAACAGCATAAAAGAATATAAAGTTATAATTAAATGTCATCTATTTTCAAATATATTACTTCATATTGATAAGTAATGAAACATTTTGTGGCCAAAGGAACAAATAAAGAAATACTACAATTTTTTATGTGTATGAACAATAGTATTTTGAAAGGATAAAAGAATCATATTATACTCTGTGAAGATAAATAAAAAGGGGCTTAACCAAAAGGTACCTGATAATGCCAAGTATAGCTATAGATAATATAATTTTCCAAAGTTGATTGGACATGTATACACCTGAATTCAGTAAAGATTCCTTATATTTCTCTATTAAGAAACATTTTTAAATTACTGGGAAGAGAAATATGACTTTAGAGAGCAAAACTTAAGGTAAGATATATATTGGAAGCTATAAAACATTTAATTTTGTTTGGTTAACATCAATGAAATATCATGGACAAAAGAATCAAGCTTATTAATTGCATACATTATTTTTATTCATTTTTTAATTAAAATTGAATTTGCCAACATATAGTATAACACCCAATGCTCATCCAATCACATAGCCCTCGTCAGTGCCCATCACCCAGTTATTCCATCCCCCAGCCACATCCCCTTCCACAACCCTTTGTTTCCCAGAGTCAGAAGTCTCTCATGGTTTGTCTCCTTCTCTAATTTTTCCCACTCAGTTACCCTCCTTTCCCTTATAATCTCTTTCACTATTTCTTATATTCCATGTCTGAGTGAAACCATATGATGAATGTCCTTCCCCAATTGGCTTATTTCACTCAGCATAATACCTTCCAGTTCCATCCATGTAGAGACAAATGGTGGGAATTCATCTCTTCTGATGGCTGAGGAATATTCCATTGTAAATATATACCACATCTTCTTTATCCATTTATCTGTTGAAGGACATTGTGACTCCTTCCACAGTTTGGCTATTGTGGACATCGCTGCTATGAACACTGGGGTGCAGGTGTCCCAGCATTTCACTACATCAGTATTTTGGGAATTAATACCCAGTAGGGCAATAGCTAGGTCGTAGGGTAGCTCTATTTTTAAGCTTTTGTTCTTATTTCTTGAAGAACCTCCACACTGTTTTCCAGAGTGGCTGTACCAGTTTGCATTCCCACTAACAATGCAAGAAGGCTCCCCGTTCTCTACATCCTCCCTAACAATTGATGTTTCCTGTCTTGTTAATTTTTTTTAATAAATTAATTTTTATTGGTGTTCAATTTACCAACATACAGAATAACACCCAGTGCTCATCCCTTCAAGTGTCCCCCTCAGTGCCCGTCACCCATTCACCCCCACCCCCCGCCCTCCTCCCCCTCCACCACCCCTAGTTCATTTCCCAGAGTTAGGAGTCTTTATGTTCTGTGTCCCTTTCTGATATTTCCCACACATTTCTTCTCCCTTCCCTTATATTCCCTTTCACTATTATTCATATTCCCCAAATGATTGAGAACATACACTGTTTGTCTTTCTCCGATTGACTTACTTCACTCAGCATAATACCCTCCAGTTCCATCCACGTTGAAGCAAATGGTGGGTATTTGTCGTTTCTAATGGCTGAGTAATATTCCATTGTATACATAAACCACATCTTCTTTATCCATTCATCTTTCGATGGGCACCGAGGCTCCTTCCACAGTTTGGCTATTGTGGACATGGCTGCTAGAAACATCGGGGTGCAGGTGTCCCGGCGTTTCATTGCATCTGAATCTATGGGGTAAATCCCTAACAGTGCAATTGCTGGGTCATAGGGCAGGTCTATTTCTAACTCTTTGAGGAACCTCCACACAGTTTTCCAGAGTGGCTGCACCAGTTCACATTCCCACCAACAGTGTAAGAGTGTTCCCTTTTCTCTGCATCCTCTCCAACATTTGTTGTTTCCTGCCTTGTTAATTTTCCCCATTCTCACTGGTGTGAGGTGGTATCTCATTGTGGTTTTGATTTGTATTTCCCTGATGGCAAGTGATGCAGAGCATTTTCTCATGTGCATGTTGGCCATGTCTATGTCTTCCTCTGTGAGATTTCTCTTCATGTCTTTTGCCCATTTCATGATTGGGTTGTTTGTTTCTTTGCTGTTGAGTTTAATAAGTTCTTTATAGATTTTGGAAACTAGCCCTTTATCTGATATGTTATTTGCAAATATCTTCTCCCATTCTGTAGGTTGTCTTTTAGTTCTGTTGACTGTATCCTTTGCTGTGCAAAAGCTTCTATCTTGATGAAGTCCCAATAGTTCATTTTTGCTTTTGTTTCTTTTGCTTTCATGGATGTATCTTGCAAGAAGTTACTGTGGCCGAGTTCAAAAAGGGTGTTGCCTGTGTTCTCCTCTAGGATTTTCATGGAATCTTGTCTCACATTTAGATCTTTCATCTATTTTGAGTTTATCTTTGTGTATGGTGTAAGAGAGTGGTCTAGTTTCATTCTTCTGCATGTGGATGTCCAATTTTCCCAGCACCATTTATTGAAGAGACTGTCTTTCTTCCAGTGGATCGTCTTTCCTCCTTTATCGAATATTAGTTGACCATAAAGTTCAGGGTCCACTTCTGGGTTTTCTATTCTGTTCCATTGATCTATGTGTCTGTTTTTGTGCCAGTACCACACTGTCTTGATGACCACAGCTTTGTAGTACAACCTGAAATCTGGCATTGTGATGCCCCCAGATATGGTTTTCTTTTTTAAAATTCCCCTGGCTATTCGGGGTCTTTTCTGATGCCACACAAATCTTAAAATAATTTGTTCTAACTCTCTGAAGAAAGTCCATGGTATTTTGATAGGGATTGCATTAAACGTGTAAATTGCCCTGGGTAACATTGACATTTTCACAATATTAATTCTGCCAATCCATGAGCATGGAATATTTTTCCATCTCTTTGTGTCTTCCTCAATTTCTTTCAGAAGTGTTCTATAGTTTTTAGGGTATAGATCCTTTACCTCTTTGGTTAGGTTTATTCCTAGGTATCTTATGCTTTTGGGTGCAATTGTAAATGGGATTGACTCCTTAATTTCTCTTTCTTCAGTCTCATTGTTAGTGTATAGGAATGCCATTGATTTCTGGGCATTGATTTTGTATCCTGCCACGCTACCAAATTGCTGTATGAGTTCTAGCAATCTTGGGGTGGAGGCTTTTGGGTTTTCTATGTAGAGTATCATGTCATCGGCGAAGAGGGAGAGTTTGACTTCTTCTTTGCCAATTTGAATGCCTTTAATGTCTTTTTGTTGTCTGATTGCTGAGGCTAGGACTTCCAATATTTGTTGAATAGCAGTGGTGAGAGTGGACATCTCTGTCTTGTTCCTGATCTTAGGGGAAAGGCTCCCAGTGCTTCCCCATTGAGAATGATATTTGCTGTGGGCTTTTCGTAGATGGCTTTTAAGATATCGAGGAAAGTTCCCTCTATCCCTACACTCTGAAGAGTTTTGATCAGGAATGGATGCTGTATTTTGTCAAATGCTTTCTCTGCATCTAATGAGAGGATCATATGGTTCTTGGTTTTTCTCTTGCTGATATGATGAATCACATTGATTGTTTTACGAGTGTTGAACCAGCCTTGTGTCCCGGGGATAAATCCTACTTGGTCATGGTGAATAATTTTCTTAATGTGTTGTTGGATCCTATTGGCTAGTATCTTGTTGAGAATATTTGCATCCATGTTCATCAGGGATATTGGTCTGTAATTCTCCTTTTTGGTGGGGTCTTTGTCTGGTTTTGGAATTAAGGTGATGCTGGCCTCATAGAATGAATTTGGAAGTACTCCATCTCTTTCTATCTTTCCAAACAGCTTTAGTAGAATAGGTATGATTTCTTCTTTAAACGTTTGATAGAATTCCCCTGGGAAGCCATCTGGCCCTGGACTCTTGTGTCTTGGGAGGTTTTTGATGACTTCTTCAATTTCCTCCCTGGTTATTGGCCTGTTCAGGTTTTCTATTTCTTCCTGTTCCAGTTTTGGTAGTTTGTGGCTTTCCAGGAATGCGTCCATTTCTTCCAGATTGCCTAATTTATTGGCGTAGAGCTGTTCATAATATGTTTTTAAAATCGTTTGTATTTCCTTGGTGTTGGTAGTGATCTCTCCTTTCTCATTCATGATTTTATTAATTTGAGTCTTCTCTCTCTTCTTTTTAATAAGGTTGGCTAATGGTTTATCTATCTTATTAATTCTTTCAAAGAACCAACTCCTGGTTCTATTGATCTGTTCCACAGTTCTTCTGGTCTCAATTTCGTTGAGTTCTGCTCGAATTTTAATTAACTCTCTTCTTCTGCTGGGCGTCGGGTCGATTTGCTGCTTCTTCTCTAGCTCCTTTATGTGTAAGGTTAGCTTTTGTATTTGAGTTCTTTCCAGTTTTTGAATGGATGCTTGTATTGCGATGTATTTCCCCCTCAGGACTGCTTTTGCTGCATCCCAAAGATTTTGAACAGTTGTATCTTCATTCTCATTAGTTTCCATGAATCTTTTTAATTCTTCCTTAATTTCCTGGTTGACCCTTTTATCTTTTAGCAGGATGGTCCTTAACCTCCACGTGTTTGAAGTCCTTCCAAACTTCTTCTTGTGATTGAGTTCTAATTTCAAGGCGTTATGGTCTGAGAATATGCAGGGGACGATCCCAATCTTTTGGTATCGGTTCAGACCCGATTTGTGACCCAGTATGTGGTCTATTCTGGAGAAAGTTCCATGTGCACTTGAGAAGAATGTGTTTTCAGTTGAGTTTGGATGTAAAGTTCTGTAGATATCTGTGAAATCTATCTGGTCCAGTGTATCATTTAAAGCTCTCGTTTCTTTGGAGATGTTGTGCTTAGAAGACCTATCTAGTATAGTACGAGCTAGATTGAAGTCACCAAGTATAATGTGTATTATTATCTAAGTATTTCTTCACTGTGGTTAATAATTCGTTTAAGTATTTGGCAGCTCCCACATTCGGGGCATATATATTGAGGATTGTTAAGTCCTCTTGCTGGATAGATCCTTTAAGTATGATATAGTGTCCCTCTTCATCTCTCACTACAGTCTTCGGGGTAAATTTTAGTTTATCTGATATAAGGATGGCTATCCCTGCTTTCTTTTGAGAACCATTTGAATGGTAAATGGTTCTCCAACCTTTTATTTTCAGGTTGTAGGTGTCCTTCTGTCTAAAATGAGTCTCTTGTAGACAGCAAATAGATGGGTCCTGCTTTTTTATCCAGTCTGAAACCCTGCGCCTTTTGATGGGGTCATTAAGCCCGTTCACGTTCAGAGTTACTATTGACAGATATGAGTTTAGTGTCATCATGATATCTATTTAGTCCTTGTTTTTGTGGATTGTTCCACTGAACTTCTTCTTAAAGGGGAATTTTAAGAGTCCCCCTTCAAATTTCTTGCAGAGCTGGTTTGGTGGTCACATATTCTTTCAGTTCCTGCCTGTCTTGGAAGCTCTTTATCTCTCCTTCCATTTTGAATGAGAGCCTTGCTGGATAAAGTATTCTTGGTTGCATGTTCTTCTCATTTAGGACCCTGAATATATCCTGCCAGCCCTTTCTGGCCTGCCAGGTCTCTGTGGAGAGGTCTGCTGTTACCCTAATATTCCTCCCCATGAAAGTCAGGGACTTCTTGTCTCTTGCTGCCTTAAGGATCTTCTCTTTATCTTTGGAATTTGCAAGCTTCACTATTAAATGTCGAGGTGTTGAACGGTTTTTATTGATTTTAGGGGGGGATCTCTCTATTTCCTGGATCTGAATGCCTGTTTCCCTTCCCAGATTGGGAAAGTTTTCAGCTAGGATTTGTTCAAATACATATTCTGGCACTCTGTCCCTTTCGGCGCCCTCGGGAACCCCAATTAAACGTAGGTTTTTCTTCCTTAGACTGTCATTTATTTCCCTTAATCTGTCTTCAAGGTCCTTTAATTGTCTGTCTCTTTTTTCCTCAGTTTCCCTCTTTGCCATTAACTTGTCTTCTATGTCACTCACTCGTTCTTCCACCTCGTTAACCCTCGTCGTTAGGACTTCTAGTTTGGATTGCATCTCATTCAATTGATTTTTAATTTCTGCCTGATTGGATCTAAATTCTGCAGTCATGAAGTCTCGTGAGTCCTTAATGCTTTTTTCTAGAGCCACCAGTAGCTGTAGAATAGTGCTTCTGAATTGGCTTTCTGACATTGAAGTGTAATCCAGATTTTGTAACTCTGTGGGAGAGAGGGCTGTTTCTGATTCTTTCTTTTTAGGTGAGGTTTTCCTTCTAGTCATTTTGCTCAGTGCAGAGTGGCCAAAAACAAGTTGTATTGGGAAAAGGAGAGAAAGAGAGAGAAGGAAAGAAAAGAGAAAAAGAAAAAAGAAAAAGAAGAAAAAAAGGGAAAAAAAGAAGAAAAAGAGAAAGAAAAAGAAAGAGAGGTTAAAAAAAAGGGGGTGGTGGGGGAAGCAATCAGAAATCCAAAAGAGGATCCCTGGGTGGCGCAGCAGTTTGTCGCCTGCCTTTGGCCTGGGGCGCGATCCTGGAGGTCCGGGATCGAATCCCACATCAGGCTCCCGGTGCATGGAGCCTGTTTCTCCATCTGTCTGTGTCTCTGCCTCTCTCTCTCTCTCTCTCTCTCTGTGTGTGTGTGACTATCATAAATAAATAAAAATTAAAAAAAAAAATCAAAAAGAAAAGAAAAAAGAAAAATAACAAAAAAAAAAAAAAACACACGGGGAGTATCTTCTGAATCTGTAGACTTTAAGTGCCTTGACTTCCCCTGGAACTGGTCCGTCCAGCTGGTCTTCTGGGGGAGGGGCCTGCTGTGCTGATTTTCAGGTGTTAGCACTTGGGGGAGCTGCTCTGCCCCTGCCTGCTGCAGGGCTCAGCGGGGGTTGTTTACCCTGTGAGGCCCCAGGAGGAACAGCCGCAGTTGCTATGGCAACTCTGGAAGTCTGGATTCAGCCTCCGCAGGAACTACGGGGCTCTCCGTCTGCAGGGCCTGGAGGCTCCGGGGCGTGGCCGCTGATGTGCTCAGCTCGGGGCAGGGGTGTCCTTGCTGTCCTGGGCCCTCCCGGCCTCTGCCTGTCCCGGGGGAGGCCGGATCCTGGGCTGTGTCCCGGCGCCCTGTGGTCCGGGGCCTGCGCTGTTTGATTCGCGCTCCCGCCCGGCAGCTCCCTCCGTGGAGCCGCTACCGAGTCCCTCCGAGCTGCTCCGGCCCCGCCATGCGTGCTGCAGCCCTTAGGGAGCTGGGCGCACTCTCCGGGGCGCAGGTGTCTGTTAGTGTCCCCGGGAGCCCGAGGGCATCCCCGCCCTCCTGGGTCCTGCTCTAACTCCCTGCGAGCCCCTTTCCGCCTGGGAAGGTTGGTGCAGCTCCTGCTTCCTCCGGGACGGGGCTCTCCTGTCCTGGGGACACTCGCCCCGGCCTCAGCCTGGCTTCTCGCGGGGCCCCTCCCCCTCGGAGGCCTTTTGTTTCTTTATTTCTTTTTCCCCGTCTTCCTACCTTGATAGAAGCGGGAACTCTTCTCACTGTAGCATTCCAGCTGGTCTCTCTTTACATCTCAGGCCGAATTCGTAGATTTTCAGGATGATTTGAAGGTTATCTAGGTAATTTGTTGGGGACAGGTGATTTGGGGACCCTACTCTTCCGCCATCTTGCCCCTCCTCCTGTCTTGTTAATTTTTGCCATTCTCACTGGTGTGAGGTGGTATCTCATAGTGGTTTTGATTTGTATTTCACTGATGGCAAGTTATGTGGAGCATTTTCTCATGTGCTTGTTGGCCATGTGTATGTCTTCTTCAATACAAAGTTGGAACAAATTATATTAAGATTTGTATGGAATTAGAAATGACCCTGAAGGGCAGCCCTGGTGGCACAGTGGTTTAGTGCTGCCTGCAGCCCGGGGTGTGGTCCTGGAGACCCAGGATGGAATCCCACGTCAGGCTCCCTGCATGGAGCCTGCGTCTCCCTCTGCCTGTGTCTCTGCTTCTCTCTCTCTCTCTCTCTCTCTCTCTCTCTCTCTCTCTCTCTCTCTGTCTCTGTGAAAAAATAAATAAAAAAATAAAATCTTAAAAAAAAGTATTCTCTTTAGAAATGACGCTGAATAGCCAGAGGAATATTTAAAAAGAAAACCAATGCTGGGGGTGTCAAAATGCCAGATTTCATGCTGTATTACAAAGCTGTGCTCATCAACACAGTATAGTACTGGCACAAAAATAGACATATAGCTCAACAGAAGAGAGAATGCAGAAATGGGCATTCAACTCTATGGTCAACTAATATTCAACATAGCAGGAAAGAATATCCAGTGGAAAAAGGACAGTCTATTCAAAAAATGATATTGGGAAAATTGGACAGCCATGTGCAGAAGAATGAAACTAGACCACTCCCTTGCACCATACACAAAGATAAACTCAAAATGGATGAAAGATCTAAATGTAAGATAAGAATCCATCAAAATCCTAGAGGAGAACACAGGCAACATTCTTTTTGAACTTGGACACAGTAACTTCTTGCAACATACATCTATGAAGACAAAGGAAACAAAAGCAAAAATGAACTATTGGGAATTAATCAGGATAAAAAGCTTCTGCACAGCAAAAGAAACAGTCAACAAAACTAAAGGACAACCTACAGAATGGGAGAAGATATTTGCAAATGAATTATCAGATAAAGGGCTAGTATCCAAGATCTATAAACAACTTATCAAACCCAACACTCAAGAAACCAGAAATCCAATCATGAAATGGGCAGAAGACATGAACAGAAATTTCCCCAAAGAAAACATACACATGGCAGACGTTTAGTTTTTATAGGCTCCATGGTGATTCTTGATGTATCTTACTATTTATTGTTGTGATTTTAAGGGTAGAATGCAGTATTCTCCATATGTTATTTTCATTTCCTTTTTTTAATAAAATAATTTTTATTGGTGTTCAATTTACCAACATACAGAATAACACCCAGTGCTCATCCCGTCAAGTGTCTCCCTCAGTGCCCGTCACCCACTCACCCCCACCCCCTGCCCTCCTCCCCTTCCACCACCCCTAGTTATGTTATTTTCATTTCCTCATTGCATTTTCATGTCCTTTCTTTTTCTTATTTCTTCTCAAGATGTCTATAAAACAGTTTTATGTATTTACATTTTTAAATTTGTGATAGGCAGTTTTTGAGTTGTAAAAATAATGATCTCACTGCACCTCTTATGTTTTTCCATTCTATTCTAGTAATCTTACAAGAATCAAATTTATAAAAATTATAGGAAATACAGAAAAACTGGATAAATGAAATTATGATTCGGATGTTTTATTTTATTTTATTATTTTTTAAAAATTTTATTTATTTATTCACCAAAGACACACAGAGAGAGAGGCAGAGACACAGGCAGAGGGAGAAGCAAGCTCCATGCAAGGGGCCTGACACGGGACTCGATCCTGGGACTCCAGGATCACGCCCTGGGCCAAAAGCAGGCTCTAAACTGCTGAGCTACCCAGGGATCCCCGATTCAGATTTTTTAAAAGTTGGACTGTTTTTGGATGCCTGGGTGGCTCAGCGGTTGAGCTTTTGCCTTTGGCTCAGGGTGTGATCCCAGGATCCAGGATCAAGTCCCACATCAGGCTCCTTGTGGGGAACCTGCTTCTTACTTCGCCTGTGTCTCTGCCTCTCTCTCTCTGTGTCCCTTGTGAATAAATAAAATCTTAAAAAAAATAAAAGTTGGACTGTTTGAGTTAGCTTCTGTAAATATGGACACGTGAGAATAAGCACTGGGGCAAAAGTGCGAGTTACCTGAAAGTCACCCAATCCATTTTTCTGGGGATACTCCTCCCCCTTTATATATAAATGAGTTTGTTCCAACTCTCATTCCATGTTCAATGGGAGACTGAGCATCTTTAACGTTCTTCCCCCATGTTACAGACTGAATCATGCCCTCCAATATTTATATGTTGAAGCCTTTACTCTCAGTGCTTCAGAATGTGACTGTATTTAGAGATAAGACATTCAAAGAGGTAATTAAAATGAGACTATTTGGGTAGGTCCCAATACAATCTGACTAGTGTCTTTAGAAAAAGAGCAAATTTGGGCACAATGAAAGAACCCTAGCATGCAGCATAGACAAAAGGCCATAAGAGGACAAGGCAAAAAAGTAGACATCTGGAAGCCAAGGAAAGACCTTAAAAAAATAAAATTTGCTGATGACCTTGACCCTGGACTTCTAGCTTCTTGAACTGTGAGAAAATTCATTTCTATTGTTTATGCCACTCCATCAGTTGTATTTTGTTATAGAAGCCCTAACAAATTAATATGCCCAGTATTTCTAAGGCCATTAATTTTCAGCACAGTAAACAATTCAGCATATTAGACATCTCTATCTTTAAAATCCCTTGGACGCCACTGGGAATTTCTCATTGACCATTTCTTTCATTATTGATCTGGATTCTGTCTCTTTGTGCACCTGATATTTTTCACATATTTTTCACATTTCTTTTCTGCATTTTTTTCTGGCACCTCATACCCACTCTTAGGCTGTGCCTAGAAATTCAGAACAACCCTCAATTCATTATGCAAAGTAATTCACCTCTCCAATTCTTTCCTCCCGCCATTTTCTTTTCTGTAATGGGCTCTTGTTATAGGAAGAAAACTCATTTAAGTTACTCTAGTAAATAAAGAGCAGAGGATTCCAGATATAAATTGTTCACCTAAAATAAATGTGGATTATATATTTTAGAAGATACTTTTGAATAAGTGACTTTTAAGCTGAAATCTAAAGGATATTTATGGTTTAGTCAAGTGAAAAATTGCCAAAAGTCCTATCCAAGAATAGAAAACCAAATCTGTGAAATCTCTGGTATGGAAAGAATTTGGTTTATTTAAGGGACTGAAGTCAGTGTGGTTAAAATTCAGTGAGCTGAAGGTAGAACCAATCAAGGTGATGCTAGAGAATGCAAACATTAGGCAAGGCATCTGGGTGCACACATTACTTCTCTTTTCTAAATACCATTAAAGTCAATTTAAAAAAAATTGTATTTAGTGATATCCCAAAGAAAGATGATCTTGAATGGCTTCTTACTGATTGGGTTGTCCCATAGATGCATTTTTGTGTTTGGCCCTGATAAGTATGAACCATATCAAGTAGAATTTTATCAGACATAGCAAATTTTGTATTTTTAAAATTTATCTTAACTGCAATGGAAAGTCTTTGAAATATGATTATCAATATCCCCAGGTATCTCTCTTAGCATAGTTTCTATTTTCTTTACAATCTAATCCATTCCCTCCAGACAAGCTCCATCTTATCATGTTAGGAGAGATGTGCTCAAGTATGGTCTGACCAGCACAGCATAGATTTAGAATACCATGTTCCTTTTCTGTACTTCAAACTCTTGATAATTTATTGAAGATCATATTGGTTATTTTTGCAGTCACATTCAATTATTGAGTGAGAGAATCAGACTTTTAGAATGTCCAGGAACCATTAAAATATTTTAACCCAATTACCTAAGTCTGTAAATGAAGAAACTGAAGCTCAGAGATTGAATTTATAATAAAATCCTGAAGTGGGATCCCTGGGTGGCGCAGTGGTTTGGCGCCTGCCTTTGGCCCGGGGCGCGATCCTGGAGACACTGGATCACCAGATGTGGACACAGCTGTTCACCAGATGTAATGTTTTAGTTCCTTACAAACAGGGTGGGGGGGGGAAGGGCGTGCAAAAACTAACATTGAAATTTTGAAACAGCAGCAGAGTGAGTGAATTTTAATTTTTGTTCATTGTTGGTGGTTTAAAAGAAAATTTCCCCCCATGTAATTATTGTGAACACTTTGCTTTGTGGTCACTGTAACATTTGGGGGGGGGGTGGGACAGGGAGGAAAAGTAACAATAGTCCATATGTCCCTGGCATCTATTCAGAGCAGTGTGCAGAATGTAATGCTCTTTTGTAAGAAACGTTTTATGATTTTTAAAAATAAATTTAGTGAACCTAAAAAAAAAAAAAAAAAAAAAAAAAAAGGCTCCCGGTGCATGGAGCCTGCTTCTCCCTCTGCCTGTGTCTCTGCCTCTCTCTCTCTCACTGTGTGCCTATCATAAATAAATAAAGATTAAAAAAAAAGAACTTTAAAAAAGAATAAAAAAATAAAATCCTGAAGTAATTTTCATATTGTAATAAAACATCTCACTATATTTTTTATTTGTTCAATTGGAAGTATATATTAAATCTCTTTTGATAAGATTTGGTCATTTTTTTCCAGTCCATTAAAATATTTTTGCATATTAATTAATTAAAACCATATGTTTGACTACCCTTCACTGGGTAGCTTCACTGCATTTGTGAATGACCATCCCTGTCCCAAACGATCTTTCCCAAATACTACATATAAAACAAAATAAGGCAGAGGACAGATCATGGCCACACCATAAGAGATTTTCTTCTACTGAGACCTTGTAACATTAATTCTTTTTTTTATTTTATTAATTCTTTATCTAGTTATTCAACTAGTTACAGTTCCTTATGTGTTTCATTGACTTGCCTGTACATGTTATACAACCAAACTGGCTAATCTCTTCACTGTATTCCACATGACAGTCCTTTCTATTCAGTGTAATTAATTGCATATTCAATTTACTTAGCTTGGAATGATTTCACTCATCTCTCAAGATTTCTTTTTTTTTAAGATTTTATTTATTTATTCATGAGAGACACAGAGAGAGACACAGGCAGAGGGAGAGCAGGCTCCATGCAGGAAGCCCGATGTGGGACTCGATCTTGGGTCACCAGGAACACGCCCTGGGCTGAAGGCAGCGCTAAACCGCTGAGCCACCTGGGCTGCCCTTAATATTTCTTTATCCTTTAATACTCAAACTTTCTTTATGTAGATTTCCTAAATGACTTCAATCCTCAGTGACTTCTCTTTCTAAGATTTGCATTTTTTGAGGCAGAAAGAAAGAAAAAGAGAGAGAGAGCACATGAGTGGGGAAGAGGCAGAAGGAAAGGGAGAGAAGTTCACTCCCCACTGAGCACAGAACTTGACTGATCCATGGCTTGATCTTAGGAACCTGAGATCATAACTTGAGCTGAAACCAAGAGTCAGATGCTAGTGGACTGAGTCACCCAGACACTCTGTGACTTCATTTTTTTAAGGGAAGTTCATATCTTTTTTTAAAAAAATATTTATTTATTCATGAGAGACAGAGAGAGAGAGAGAGAGAGAGAGAGAGAGAGAGAGAGACAGGGAGACAGTGAGAGACAGAGACACAGGCAGAGGAAGAAGCAGGCTCCACGCAGGAAGCCTGATTTGGGACTCAAAACAGGGTCTACAGGATCACGCCCCGGACTGAAGGTGGCGCTAAACTGCTGAGCCACCGGGTCTGCCCAGAAGTTCATCTCCTTTTCTATTTCTAGTATCCACTATACTGCTCAATACATTTATATACTATCTCTTTCTTCCTCTGTTTTGTGTGTAAATATTGTACCATTATAATTTTTTTAAGATTTTAAGAATTTATTTACTCATGGGAGATAATAAAGAGGGGCAGAAACATAGGCAGAGGGAGAAGCAGGGTCCCTGCTGGAAGCCTGAGGCAGAACTAGATCCTGGTACCCTGGGATCAGGACCTGAGTCTAAGGCAGTTGCTCAACCACTGAGCCACACAGGCATCCCGTATCATTAACTTTTTTCAAGACACTGGGTGGACTAGCCTCGTGAACTGTGATAAATAAATGTCCATTATTTAAGTTACCCAGTCTTTGGTGTTTCATTTTAACAACACATGCAGACTGAGACAATAGCTAAAATGGTCTTGAGAAACAATCACACTGAGGCACCTGGGTGGCTCAGTGGTCAAGGATCTGCGGGTGGTTCAGGTCATGATGCTGGGATCCTGGGATTGAGTCCTGAATCAGGCTCCCTGTGGAGAGCCTGTTCTCCCTCTGCCTGTGCCTGCCTCCCTCTGTGTCTCTCATGAATAATTAAAATCTTCAAAAAACCCCAAAATAATCATACTACCTAATACAAAATAATAAAACCTTCTGTATAGCTACAGTAACCAGATTGTGTTTTATTGGCAGAAAAAGTCACACATAAATAGACCAGTGGAACAAAGTAGAGAACCCAGAAGCAGATACACAAAAACATGCCAACTTGGTTTTTGACAAAGTTATAAAAGCAAAACGAGGAAAGGATAATTCTTTCAACAAATAATGAATGTCAGAGAACTGGACATCTGTAGTAAAAAAAGAAATAAATTTGACCTACATCTCACACTATATACAAAAAGCAACTCAAAATGAATAATGCAAGTAAATATAAAATATGGAACCATAAAAGTTTTAGGGAAAAAATACAAAAAAGTTTTTGGAATCTAGTCCTAGACAAAGTTTGCAGAGTTGACACTAAAAGCATGATTTATAAAAGGAAAATTTGATGAACTGGATTTGGTCAAAGTTAAAAACTTTTGCTCTACGAAAGTGCTCCTTAGGAGGATGAAAAGACAAGCTACAGAGAAAATATTTGAAACCCCATATCCGACAAAGGATTAGACCCTGGAAAAATTCAAATTTAAATCTCAATGAGCTATAAGGACAAACCTATCAAAAAGGCTAAAGTAAGAAAGAATGGCACCTCCAAGTGTTTGTGAGGATGTGGAGAAAGCAATTTTTTGTTCATGACAGGTAGCTGATACATATTCATTGAATTAAATTATCTGTTCAAACGTGGATACATGTGCTTATGTCTCATTCAGCTGAATGCAAATATCTATAGAAATAGTAAATATATTTATGCACAAAATTTATACTCAGGAATTACCTGAGTTATTTATAGTTAATTTTATATTTAATTCAACTGTCAAACCTAAACCTGATCATTAAAGTCAAAATATATATTGAGTAATTCATGTGAAAGACAGGTTAAAGAGATGCAAAAAGGAGCACATATTAATATAAATGTCTTTTCTGTGTAATGGCTATGGGAATATACACACTACAGGTGTATATAATTATTGTTTGAATTAATTTTTTGAAGCCAAATTATGATGATAGATAACTGATTTTGTAGGTCTGACTTGTTTTTTTATAATAAATTTATTTTTTATTGGTTTTCAATTTGCCAACATACAGAATAAGACCCAGTGCTCATCCCGTCAAGTGCCCCCCTCAGTGCCTGTCACCCATTCACCCCCACCCCCACCCTTCTCCTCTTCCACCACACTAGTTCGTTTCCAAGAGTTAGGAGTCTTTATGTTCTATCTCCCTTTCTGATATTTCCCACATATACTTCTCCCTTCCCTTATATTCCCTTTCACTATTATTTATCTTCCCCAAATGAATGAGAACATACACTGTTTGTCTTCTCCGATTGACTTACTTCACTCAGCATAATACCCTCCAGTTCCATCCACGTTGAAGCAAATGGTGGGTATTTGTCGTTTCTAATGGCTGAGTAATATTCCATTGTATACATAAACCACATCTTCTTTATCCATTCATCTTTCGATGGACACCGAGGCTCCTTCCACAGTTTGGCTATTGTGGACATTGCTGCTATAAAAATCCGGGTGCAGGTGTCCTGGCGTTTCACTGCATCTGTATCTTTGGGGTAAATCCCTAAGAGTGCAATTGCTGGGTCGTAAGGCAGGAATATTTTTAACTCCTTGAGGAACCTCCACACAGTTTACCAGAGTGGGTGCAACAGTTCACATTCTCACCAACAGTGTAAGAGGGTTCCCTTTTCTCTGCATCCTCTCCAACATTTGTTGTTTCCTGCCTTGTTAATTTTCCCCATTCTCACTGGTGTGAGGTGGTATCTCATTGTGGTTTTGATTTGTATATCCCTGATGGCAAGTGATGCAGAGCATTTTCTCATGCGCGTGTTGGCCATGTCTATGTCTTCCTCTGTGAGATTTCTCTTCATGTGTTTTGCCCATTCCATGATTGGATTGTTTGTTTCTTTGCTGTTGAGTTTAATAAGTTCTTTATAGATTTTGGAAACTAGCCCTTTATCTGATATGTTATTTGCAAATATCTTCTCCCATTCTGTAGGTTGTCCTTGAGTTTTGTTGACTGTATCCTTTGCTGTGCAAAAGCTTCTTATCTTGATGAAGTGCCAATAGTTCATTTTTGCTTTTGTTTCTTTTGCTTTCGTGGATGTATCTTGCAAGAAGTTACTGTGGCCAAGTTCAAAAAGGGCGTTGCCTGTGTTCTCCTCTAGGATTTTGATGGAATCTTGTCTCACATTTAGATCTTTCATCCATTTTGAGTTTATCTTTGTGTATGGTGCAAGAGAGTGGTCTAGTTTCATTCTTCTGCATGTGGATGTCCAATTTTCCCAGCACCATTTATTGAAGAGACTGTCTTTCTTCCAGTGGATAGTCTTTCCTCCTTTATCGAATATAAGTTGACCATAAAGTTCAGGGTCCACTTCTGGATTCTCTATTCTGTTCCATTGATCTATGTGTCTGTTTTTGTGCCAGTACCACACTGTCTTGATGACCACAGCATTGTAGTACAACCTGAAATCTCGCATTGTGATGCCCCCAGCTATGGTTTTCTTTTGTAAAATTCCCCTGGCTATTCGGGGTCTTTTCTGATGCCACACAAATCTTAAAATAATTTGTTCTAACTCTCTGAAGAAAGTCCATGGTATTTTGATAGAGATTGCATTAAACGTGTAAATTGCCCTGGGTAACATTGACATTTTCACAATATTAATTCTGCCAATCCATGAGCATGGAATATTTTTCCATCTCTTTGTGTCTTCCTCAAATTCTTTCAGAAGTGTTCTATAGTTTTTAGGGTACAGATCCTTTACCTCTTTGGTTACGTTTATTCCTAGGTATCTTATGCTTTTGGGTGTAATTGTAAATGGGATTGACTCCTTAATTGCTTTCTTCAGTCTCATTGTTAGTGTATAGAAATGCCATTGATTTCTGGGCATTGATTTTGTATCCTGCCACGCTACCAAATTGCTGTATGAGTTCTAGCAATCTTGGGGTGGAGGCTTTTGGGTTTTCTATGTAGAGTATCATGTCATCGGCGAAGAGGGAGAGTTTGACTTCTTCTTTGCCAATTTGAATGCCTTTAATGTCTTTTTGTTGTCTGATTGCTGAGGCTAGGACTTCCAATACTATGTTGAATAGCAGTGGTGAGAGTGGACATCCCTGTCTGGTTCCTGATCTTAGGGGAAAGGCTCCCAGTGCTTCCCCATTGAGAATGATATTTGCTGTGGGCTTTTCGTAGATGGCTTTTCAGATGTCAAGGTGTGTTCCCTCTATCCCTACACTCTGAAGAGTTTTGATCAGGAATGGATGCTGTTTTTTGTCAAATGCTTTCTCTGCATCTAATGAGAGGATCATATGGTTCTTGGTTTTTCTCTTGCTGATATGATGAATCACACTGATTGTTTTATGAGTGTTGAACCAGCCTTGTGTCCCGGGGATAAATCCTACTTGGTCATGGTGAATAATTTTCTTAATGTGTTGTTGGATCCTATTGGCTAGTATCTTGTTGAGAATTTTTGCATCCATGTTCATCAGGGATATTGGTCTGTAATTCTCCTTTTTGGTGGGGTCTTTGTCTGGTTTTGGAATTAAGGTGATGCTGGCCTCATAGAACGAATTTGGAAATATTCCATCTCTTTCTATCTTTCCAAACAGCTTTAGTAGAATAGGTATGATTTCTTCTTTAAACGTTTGATAGAATTCCCCTGGGAAGCCATCTGGACCTGGATTCTTGGGTCTTGGGGGGGTTTTTGATGACTGCTTCAATTTCCTCCCTGGTTATTGGCCTGTTCAGTTTTTCTATTTCTTCCTGTTCCAGTTTTGGTAGTTTGTGGCTTTCCAGGAATGCGTCCATTTCTTCTAGATTGCCTAATTTATTGGCGTATAGCTGTTCATAATATGTTTTTATTTTTTATTTTATTTTTTTAATTTTTTTTTATTTATGATAGTCACACACAGAGAGTGAGAGAGGTAGAGACACAAGCAGAGGGAGAAGCAGGCTCCATGCACCGGGAGCCCGACGTGGGATTCGATCCCGGGTCTCCAGGATCGCGCTCTGGGCCAAAGGCAGGCGCCAAACCGCTGCGCCTCCCAGGGATCCCCATAATATGTTTTTAAAATGGTTTGTATATCCTTGGTGTTGGTAGTGATCTCTCCTTTCTCATTCATGATTTTATTAATTTGAGTCTTCTCTCTCTTCTTTTTAATAAGGTTGGCTAATGGTTTATCTATCTTATTAATTCTTTCAAAGAAACAACTCCTGGTTCTATTGATCTGCTCCACAGTTCTTCTGGTCTCAATTTCGCTGAGTTCTGCTCGAATTTTAATTAACTCTCTTCTTCTGCTGGGTGTAGGGTCCATTTCCTGCTTCTTCTCTAGCTCTTTTATGTGTAAGGTTAGCTTTTGTATTTGAGTTCTTTCCAGTTTTTGAATGGATGCTTGTATTGTGATGTATTTCCCCCTCAGGACTGCTTTTGCTGCATCCCAAAGATTTTGAACAGTTGTATCTTCATTCTCATTAGTTTCCATGAATCTTTTTAATTCTTCCTTAATTTTCTGGTTGACCCTTTTATCTTTTAGCAAGATGGTCCTTAACCTCCGTGTGTTTGAAGTCCTTCCAAACTTCTTGTTGTGATTTAGGTCTAATTTCAAGGCGTTATGGTCTGAGAATATGTAGGGGACGATCCCAATCTTTTGGTATCGGTTCAGACCCGATTTGTGACCCAGTATGTGGTCTATTCTGGAGAAAGTTCCATGTGCACTTGAGAAGAATGTATATTCAGTTGAGTTTGGATGTAAAGTTCTGTAGATATCTGTGAAATCCATCTGGTCCAGTGTATCATTTAAAGCTCTCATTTCTTTGGAGATGTTGTGCTTAGAAGACCTATCGAGTATAGAAAGAGCTAGATTGAAGTCACCAAGTATATGTGTATTATTATCTAACTATTTCTTCACTTTGGTTAATAATTCATTTAAGTATTTGGCAGCTCCCACATTCGGGGCATATATATTGAGGATTGTTAAGTCCTCTTGTTGGATAGATCCTTTAAGTATGAGATAGTGTCCCTATTCATCTCTCACTACAGTCTTTGGTTTAAATTTTAGTTTGTCTGATATAAGGATGGCTACCCTTGCTTTCTTTTGAGGACCATTTGAATGGTAAATGGTTCTCCAACCTTTTATTTTCAGGTTGTAGGTGTCCTTCTGTCTAAAATGAGTCTCCTGTAGACAGCAAATAGATGGGTCCTGCTTTTTTATCCAGTCTGAAACCCTGCGCCTTTTGATGGGGTCATTAAGCCCGTTCACGTTCAGAGTTACTATTGACAGATATGAGTTTAGTGTTATCATGACATCTATTCAGTCCTTGTTTTTGTGGACTGTTCCACTGAACTTCTTCTTAAAGGGGAATTTTAAGAGTCCCCCTTAAAATTTCTTGCAGAGCTGGTTTGGAGGTCACATATTCTTTCAGTTCCTGCCTGTCTTGGAAGCTCTTTATCTCTCCTTCCATTTTGAATGAGAGCCTTGCTGGATAAAGTATTCCTGGTTGCATGTTCTTTTCATTTAGGAGCTTGAATATATCCTGCCAGCCCTTTCTGTCCTGCCAGGTCTCTGTGGAGAGGTCTGCTGTTACCCTGATACTCCTCCCCATAAAGGTCAGGGATTTCTTGTCTCTTGCTGCTTTAAGGATCTTCTTTTTATCTTCGGAATTTGCAAGCTTAACTATTAGATGTCGAGGTTTTGGACGGTTTTTATTGATTTTAGGGGGGGGGGAATCTCTCTATTTCCTGGATCTGAATGCCTGTTTCCCTTCCCAGATTAGGAAAGTTTTCAGCTAGGATTTGTTCAAATACATATTCTGGCCCTCTGTCCCTTTCGGCGCCCTCGGGAACCCCAATTAAACGTAGGTTTTTCTTCCTCAGGCTGTCACTTACTTCCCTTAGTCTATCCTCATGATCTTTTAATTGTCTGTCTCTTTTTTCCTCAGTTTCCCTCTTTGCCATCAACTTGTCTTCTATGTCACTCACTCGTTCTTCCACCTCGTTAACCCTCGTCGTTAGGACTTCTAGTTTGGATTGCATCTCATTCAATTGATTTTTCATTTCTGCCTGATTAGATCTAAATTCTGCAGTCATGAAGTTTCTTGAGTCCTATATGCTTTTTTCTAGAGCCACCAGTAGTTGTATAATAGTGCTTCTGAATTGGCTTTCTGACATTGAAGTGTAATCCAGACATTGTAACTCTGTGGGAGAGAGAACTGTTTCTGATTCTTTCTTTTGAGGTGAGGTTTTCATTCTAGTCATTTTGCTCCGTGCTGAGTGCTCAAAAACAAGTTGTAATGGGAAAAGGAGAAAAAGAGAGGAGAGAAAGAAGGAAAGAAAAGAGAAAAAGAAAAAAGAAAAAAGGAAAAAGGAAAAAAAGAGAAGAAAAAGAGAAAGAAAAAAAAAGAAAGGAAAAAAACGGTGGGGGAAGCAAACAGAAATCAAAAAGCAAAAAAATAAAACAAAACAACAACAACAAAAAAAAAAAAAAAACACGGGGGAGTATCTTCTGATTCTGTACACTTTAAGTCCCATGAGTTCCCCTGGAACTTGTTCCTCTAGCTGGTCTTCTGGGGGAGGGGCCTGTTGTGCTGATTTTCAGGTGTTAGCAGTTGGGGGAGCTGCTCTGCCCCCTGCCTGGTGCAGGGCTCAGTGGGGGTTGTTTACCCCGTGACGCCCCAGGAGGAACAACCCCAGTGGTGGGGCCAGCTCTGGAGCCCTGGCTTCAGCCCCCGCAGTAACTATGGAGCTCTCGGTCTGTAGGGGCCTGGATATTCTGGGGGCAGGGTCGCTTATCTTCTCAGCTCGGGGCAGGAGTGTCCTTGATGTCCTGGGCCCTCCCGGTCTCTGCCTGTCCCCGGGGGGGGAGGTCGGATCCTGGGCTGTGTCTCCGCGCCCTGGGCTCCCGGGCCAGCGCTGTTGGATTCGTGCTCCCGGCCGACCGCGCAGCCGCCTCTCTGCGGAGCCTCCGCCCAAGCCCCTCCGAGCTGCTCTGGGTCCAGCCGTGAGCGCTGCAGACCTTCAGGAGCTCCGCGCACCCCCTGCGCGCGCAGGTGTCTGTTAGTGTCCCAGGGAGCCCGAGGGCATCCCCGCCCTCCTGGGGTCCTGCTCTAACTCCCTGCGGGCCCCTTTCCGCCCGGGAAGGTAGGTGCAGCTCCTGCTTCTCCGGGACGGGGCTCTCCTGTCCTGGGGACACTTGCCCCGGCCTTATCCCGGCTCCTCGTGGGGCCCCTCCCCCTCGGAGGCCTTTTGTTTCTTATTTCTTTTCCCCATCTTCCTACCGTGATAGAAGCAGGAACTCTTCTCACTGTAGCATTCCAGCTGTTCTCTCTTTAAATCTCAGGCCGAATTCATAGATTTTCAGGATGATTTGAAGGTTATCTAGGTAATTTGGTGGGGACAGGTGATTTTGGGGACCCTACTCTTCTGCCATCTTGCCCCTCTCCTGTAGGTCTGAGTTGTATGTTCATACAAATAGGTTAAACTTTCATAGACATAAAGTTCTTTACTTTCTTAAATTTTTAACTATCTAAAAACAGTGTGTGTCTTTGTGTATGCATATTTATGTGCCTAACAGCATATAAATATGCCTTTGTGTCTATCTCTTATCTGTCCAAAGTAAAAAAAAAAATGTTATTCACTATTTCACATGGAGTTGAGTCTTTGAAGTTTTTATCTATGGGGAGTGATTTGATTCATGTTATATGTATATCTATTTCTCTGTGTTTTTACCAACACACATACATACCACATGAAGTCTTCATTGCCCAATTTGTATTTATGAAATGCTATACTGTTCTGTACTCAGAAATTTGTTTTTTGCTATGTTTAAATTTCTAAATTATTTTTCAAATTTCTTCCAGGAACTATTTTTCCCCTTTCAAATGGTTTAGAAAAACATATATAATTGGAATGCCTGGGTGGCTCAGTGGTTAAGCATCTGCCTTTGGCTCAGGGCATGATCCCGGAGTCCCGAGATCGAGTCCTGCATCGGGCTCTCTGCATGGAGCCTGCTTCTCCCTCTGCCTATGTCTCTGTCTCTCTCTCTGCGTCTCTCATGAATAAATAAATAAAATCTCTTAAAAAAAGAAAACTAAAAAATAATCAAATAAATAAATAGTAAAACTTTCAGTATATACAGCCTAATATGTTACCAACTCACATTTAAAAACTGCATTAAAGGTATTCAAATTGGCAAAGAAGAAGTCAAACTCTCCCTCTTCGCCGATGACATGATACTCTACATAGAAAACCCAAAAGCCTCCACCCCAAGATTGCTAGAACTCATACAGCAATTTGGTAGTGTGGCAGGATACAAAATCAATGCCCAGAAGTCAGTGGCATTTCTATACACTAACAATGAGACTGAAGAAAGAGAAATTAAGGAGTCAATCCCATTTACAATTACACCCAAAAGCACAAGATACCTAGGAATAAACCTAAGCAAAGAGGTAAAGGATCTATACCCTAAAAACTATAGAACACTTCTGAAAGAAATTGAGGAAGACACAAAGAGATGGAAAAATATTCCATGCTCATGGATTGGCAGAATTAATATTGTGAAAATGTCAATGTTACCCAGGGCAATTTACACGTTTAATGCAATCTCTATCAAAATACCATGGACTTTCTTCAGAGAGTTAGAACAAATTATTTTAAGATTTGTGTGGCATCAGAAAAGACCCCGAATAGCCAGGGGAATTTTACAAAAGAAAACCATAGCTGGGGGCATCACAATGCCAGATTTCAGGTTGTACTACAATGCTGTGGTCATCAAGACAGTGTGGTACTGGCACAAAAACAGACACATAGATCAATGGAACAGAATAGAGAATCCAGAAGTGGACCCTGAACTTTATGGTCAACTAATATTTGACAAAGGAGGAAAGACTATCCACTGGAAGAAAGACAGTCTCTTCAATAAATGGTGCTGGGAAAATTGGACATCCACATGCAGAAGAATGAAACTAGACCACTCCCTTGCACCATGCACAAAGATAAACTCAAAATGGATGAAAGATCTAAATGTGAGACAAGAATGCATCAAAATCCTAGAGGAGAACACAGGCAACGCCCTTTTTGAACTTGGCCCCAGTAACTTCTTGCAAGATACATCCACGAAAGCAAAAGAAACAAAAGCAAAATTGAACTATTGGGACTTCATCAAGTTAAGAAGCTTTTGCACAGCAAAGGATACAGTCAACAAAACTCAAGGACAACCTACAGAATGGGAGAAGATAATTGCAAATGACATATCAGATAAAAGACTAGTTTCCAAGATCTATGAAGAACTTATTAAACTCAACAGCAAAGAAACAAACAATCCAATCATGAAATGGGCAAAAGACATGAAGAGAAATCTCACCAAAGAAGACATAGACATGGCTAACAGGCACATGAGAAAATGCTCTGCATCACTTGCCATCAGGGAAATACAAATCAAAACCAAAATGAGATATCACCTCACACCAGTGAGAATGGGGAGAATTATAAGGCAGGAAACAACAAATGTTGGAGAGGATGCGGAGAAAAGGGAACCCTCTTACACTGTTGGTGGGAATGTGAACTGGTGCAGCCACTCTGGAAAACTGTGTGGAGGTTCCTCAAAGAGTTAGAAATAGATCTGCCCTATGACCCAGCAATTGCACTGTTGGGGATTTACCCCAAAGATACAGATGCAATGAAACGCCGGGACACCTGCACCCCGATGTTTCTAGCAGCAATGGCCACAATAGCCAAACTGTGGAAGGAGCCTCAATGTCCTTCCAAAGATGAATGGATAAAGAAGATGTGGTTTATGTATTCAATGGAACATTACTCAGCCATTAGAAATGACAAATACCCATCATTTGCTTCAACATGGTTGGAACTGGAGGGTATTATGCTGAGTGAAATAAATCAGTCGGAGAAGGACAAACATTATATGTTCTCATTCATTTGGGGAATATAAATAATAGTGAAAGGGAATAGAAGGGAAGGGAGAAGAAATGGGTAGGAAATATCAGAAAGGGAGACAGAACATAAAGACTCCTAACTCTGGGAAAGGAACTATGGGTGGTGGAAGGGGAGGTGGGCGGGAGTGTGGTTGACTGGGTGATGGGCACTGAAGGGGGCATTTGACTGGATGAGCACTGGGTATTATTTTCTATGTTGGCAAATTGAACACCAATAAAAATTAAAGTTATTATTAAAAAAATAAAAATAAAAATTGCATCGTAAATTCAAACAATTACAAAGAATTCAATATCTAGCATATTTGTAAATATTGGCATTTCAAAATAAGTCTTTTAAATCACTCTTTCAAATATATCCAATGGAATCTCAATACTATGGTGTATTGATACTGCTATCATTCATTCAATAATACATGGAAAAACTTTTCTTTAGCAGTAAAAATTTTATTTTCTCCCTGAATCCCTATTTTCATTTGATCCTTCTAAAAAATTATTTCTTAAAATAAAATATTTTAAAAGTATTCTATAGATTATCTTATAATTCCTGAAACAGAAATACATATAGAAATTAAATTGTATTTTAAAAATTTCCTTTAACTACATTTTTTTCATTGAGCGCATTATAATTATTAACAAAGATTAAAGAAAATAATATAGGTCCATTTTATATTTGTAAAATGTATTAAACAAATATTAAATTTATTGGGAATGAATCATTAGTAGAGACTGATGGGTGTTTGTGTTTTAAGCTCTTACATCAAGAATGCTAGAATGAGAAAGGAGTCAGCATCGTTTATTTCTGTTTCTTTGTTTTACAGATGTGAGTCCTAAAACAAATTGTTCACCTAGATAAGTGGATGAATGTAAATGGAAGGAGTTTTGTTACAGCAGTGCCATGCAATTCGTTGATCTCCTTGTGTTGACATCTGAAAACTGATTGACACTGTGCCTCAATGTTAATAATTTTTAGCCTTCTTCAACATTGTAATAATTAGAACAGGTTTGGTTTATTTTTAAAAATATTTTACTTATTTATTCATAAGAGACACAGAGAGAAAGGCAGAGGCATAGGCAGAAGGAGAAGCAGGCTCCACACAAGGAGCCCAATGTGGGACTCAGTCCGGGACCCAGGGATCATGTCCTGTGCTGAAGGCAGACACTAAACCACTGAACCACCCAGGCATCCCAGGATAATTTTTCCTTAAAATCCTGTGTTTAGCTTTCCAAATCAGATACTGGTTTTCTTTGTACTACTTTAGTGCTGTCCAATGTAGCTTGTGCCAAGTTAACAGATATACCTCAGGGTCATGATAGGTTGCTGATGTGCAGCATTTAATACACAGAAGCCTATGACTATATTATTTTTTTAAGTAGGCTCCTTGCCCAGGATGGAGCCCAATGCAGGGCTTGAAGTCATGACCCTGAAATCAAGACCTGAGTTGCAATCAAGAGTCAGATGCTCAACCAACTGAGCCATCCAGGTGCCCCATTATTATATTATTTTTCTTTAAGTTGTATAATCAGATAATTACAGGAAACAAACAAAACAATCTATTCCTAAATACATTTGAAAAAAAAAATGCTCACTTCCGAAGAATTCTAGTAGCTGACTGATTCGATTTGCAGGCCAGAATTTTGTTTAGAACACATCAACAGGGTGTATGGCTGCTAAGTTGACAGGTTTCAACTGGTTTGCAGGCTTCATACACAACCCCAGTATAGCAATTCATTATTTAGAAAGATATTTTAACTCATAATCAATTTGCAGCTTCATTTTAAAATTCTAGCACTTACAGAAACAGTAATTAATGTGATAATAAATTCATTCATAATTTGTCATTCAATAATTCTACATATATTATTTATTACATAAAAAGTAGATAATAAAGCAATGGGAAGGCAATGATAAGTAAATATGGTTCCTATCCTCACAGTCATCTACTTTACTTCTGTTTGAATATGTTTACATCTTACTTTTATAATCAGAAATTTAAAAGAAACCCTTATGCTTCATAAAATATTATTCTCTTCAATTATTTTCTAAAAGATCTTTATACTTTCTTAGTCATTCTACAATTCTGTGTCTAAGACCAAGGAAAATGGTCATAATCTGCATAATTTACAAAAGCAATTCTCGGTAGAATCATACAGAATATTGTGTTATTACTGTCTACACTTTGATAGGTACTAGTTAGTATTCAACTTATTGAAAAAGGACATAGAGAAATAGGCTATATCTGGATCATAATATGCTCAGAAGATATATTGGCAAAATAATGTTGTAAACCTCTGGCATCAAAGAAGATATTATTTAGGTGGAGTGTTTAGATGGATAAATTAAAACTAATTTTTGTACTACCAAAAGTTATTTTCACATCTATTATAACATTTTATTCATTTGATCTGCTATTTACACTGTGCTTACTGTATGTCTGACAGTGTTTCAAGCACAGTGGAGAATACAGTGGTGTAAAACTCAGAATTTTTTTTCAGGTTTTTATTTTTTACAAGATTTTATTTAAATACTAGTTAGTTATCATACAATGCAATATTAGTTTTGGGAGAATACCTTCATAATTTATCACTTACATAACACCCAGTCCTCATCATAATAACTGCCTTCCTTAATACTCATCACATATTTAACCCATCCCCCCATGCATCACCACTGTGATAAGTATCAGTTTGTTCTCTAAGTTAAGAGACTGTTTTCTGGCTTGCCTCTCATTTCTTCCCCTATGTTCATACATAGGTTTTGTTTCCTAAATTCCACATATGAGTGAAATTATATGCTATTTGTCTTTCTTTGACTGACTAATTTTGCTTAAGACTCTAGCTATATCCATGTCATTGCAAAGGGCAAGATTTTATTCATTTTTATGGCTCAGTGTATATATACTATATCTTCTTTATCTATTCATCAGTTGATGGACACTTGGGCTGTTTCCATAATTTGGCTATGGTAGAAAATGCTGCTATTAACATCAGGGTGCAGTATTTTTGTATTTTTTAGGTAAATACCTAGTAGTGAAACTGCTGGATCATAGATAGTTCCATTTTTAAATTTTGAGGAAATTCCATGCTGCTTTCAAGAGTGGTTGCACTAGTATGCAATCCCACCAACAACACAAAACAAAAGAGTTACCCTTTCTCCACATCTTCATCAATGCCTGTTGTTTCTTGTGTTGTTGCATTTAGCCATTCTGACAGATGCGAGGTGATATTTCATGACAGTTTTGACTTGTATTTCCCTGATGATGAGTGATGATGAACATCCTTTCATGTGTCTGTAGGCCATCTGGATGTCTTCTTTGGAAAAACGTCTATATCTTCTGCCCATCTTTAACTGGATTATTTGTTTTTTGGGTGTTGTTTGATATGTTCTTACATATTTTGGATGCTTAACCTGTGTCAGATATGTCACCTGAAAATATTTTCTCCCTTTGTAAAGGTCGCCTTTTAATTTTGTTGATTTTTCTCTTCATTGTGCAGAAGCTTTTTATCTTCATGAAGTCCCAAAATTTTATTTTTGCTTTTGTTTCCTTTGCCTCAAGCTACATATCTAGTGAGAAGTTGTTTTGGTCAATGTCAAAGAGATTACTGCCTGTATAGTCCTCTAGGACTTTGATGGTTTCCTGTTTCACATTTAGGTCTTTCATGCATTTTGAATTTATTTTTGTGTTTGGTGTAAGAAAGTGTTCCAGCTTTATTCTTTTACATGCTGTTGCGGCCCAGTTTTCCCAACAGTAATTGTTGAAGAGATTTGTCTTTTTTCTGTTGGATATTTTTTAATACTTGGTCAAAGAATAATTGACCATGTGGTTATGTTCATTTCTAGATTTATAATTCTCTTTCATTAAAATATGCATCTGTTTTTGTGCCAGTATAATATTGTTTTGATCAATACTGTCTTGTAATATTACTTGAAGTCTGGAACTGTGATGCCTCTAGCTTTAATTTTGTTTTTCAAGATAGGTTTGGCTATTAGGGATCTTTTGTGGTTCCATAAAAAGTTTAATATTTTTTCTAGTCCTGTGAAAAATGGTGGTGGTTTTTAAAAAGATTTTATTTATTTATTTGTGAGAGATACATAGAGAAAGGCAGAGCCATAGGCAGAGGGAGAAGTAGGTTCCTTGCAGGGAGCCTGATGCAGAACTTGATCCCAGGATCCCAGGTTTACAACCTGAGCCAAAGTAGACACTCAAGGACTAAGCCTCCTAGGTGGCCCTGATGGTGGCATTTTTGATAGGGATTGCATTAAATGTGAAGATTGCTTTGGGTAGTTTAAACATTTTAACAATATTTGTTCTTCCATTCTTGAGCATGGAATGTTTTTCCACTTCTTTTGTTGCCTTCAATTTCTTTCATCATTGTTTCATAGTTTTCAGAGTACAGATCTTTTCCCTTTGGCTAGGATTATTCTTAAGTATCTTATTATTTTTGGTGCAATTTTAAATAGGATTAATTCTTCAATTTCTCTTTCGGGTGCTTCATTATTGGTGAACAGAAATGCAACAGATTTCAATAGGTTGATTTTGCGTCCTGTGATCACTGAATTTGTGTATCAGTTCTAGAAATTTTCTTGTAGAGTCTTTTGGGTTCTCTCTCTTTTAAAAAAAAAGATGTATTTATTTATTCATGAGAGACACACACACAGAGAGGCAGAAACACAGGCAGAGGAGAAGCAGGCTCCTCACAGGGAGCCCAACGCGGGACTCAATATCAGATCCAGGGATCACGTCCTGAGCCTAAGGCAGACGTTCAGCCGCTGAGTCACCCAGGCGTCCCTCTTTTGGTTCTCTATATAGATTATCATGTCTTCTGCAAATAGTGAAAACTATGAATTCTTATTTACCAATGTGGAAGTCTTTTATTTCTTTTTGATGTCTGATTGCTAAAACTAAGACTTCCAGTACAATATTAAATAACAGTGGTGATTGCTGGCAATCAATATGTCGAAGTTTTCTATTTCATTTTTTTTCAGTTTCGGTTCAGTTTATATGTTTCTAGGAATTTAATCATTTCTTCCAAATTATCCAATTTGTTAACATATAATTGTTCTCAATGTTCTCTTATGACTGTTGGTATTTTTGTGCTGTTGATTTTGATCTCTCCCCCTCTCACTTATGATTTTATTTATTTGAGTCCCTTCTATTTTCTTTTTGATAAATCTGGCTAGGGATTTTATCAATTTTGTTATTTTTTTCAAACCATTTTTCTGATTTGATTAATCTGTTCTACTGTTGTTTTTGTTTTTGTTTTAGTTTCTATATCATTTATTTCTGCTCTAATTTATATTATTTCTTTCCTTCTGCTGTCTTTAAGCTTCATTTGTTGTTCTTTTTTATAGCTCTTTTCAGTGTAAGGTTAGGTTGTTTATTTGAGATTTTTCTTGCTTATTGAAGTAGGCCTATAAAGCAATATTTTCCTTCTTAGGACCAGTTTGGCTGCATCCCAAAGGTTTTGGACTGTCATGTTTTCATTTTCATTTGTCCTTGTATGTTTTTAGTTTTTTCTTTGATTTTCTGATTGACACATTCATTGTTTAGTAGCATGCTGCTTAATCTCCATGTATTTGTGGTCTTTCCAATTTTTTTTTCTTGTGGTTGACTTCAAGTTTCATAGCATTAATAGCAACTCCAAGGTCTGAAAAGATGCATGGTATGAACTCAGTCTTTTTGTACTTGTTGAAGCCTGTTTTGTGACCTAATACATGATCTACCCTGGAGAATGTCCTATGTGCACCTGAAAATAAAGTGTATTCTGTTGCTTTAGAATGAAATGTTCTGTATATATAGGTTAAGCCCATCTGGTCCATTGTATCATTCAAAGCCATTGATTCCTTGTTGATTTTCTGCTTAGATGATCAGTCCATTGATATAAGTGGGTTGTTGAATTTCCCTAGTCTTATTATATTATCAATGAGATCCTTTATGTTCTTTATTAATTGCTTTTACATATTTGATCAGCCTTCAATTGATTGGATAAAGCCCACACACATTAAGGAAGACAATTTACATTACTCAGTCTATTGATTTAAATGTTAAATTCATCCAGACACAGCCAAAATAATGTTTGACCAAGTTTATGGGTACTCCATCACCCAGCCAAATTGACACATATTTACCATTACACCTACAAAAACAAGAGAGGAAAGGGAAATTTATAATTATATTTATAGAAAACTGCAGGTAACATACCTACCAAAACGTTGAAAAAGATAATCAGTTTCTAAGCATTTAAAATCCATTGTAGGTAGAAATTTAAAAATCTCTTCAGCTCCCCATACTATGTATGAAGAAACCATGATACAAAGAAGTGAAGTTACTTATTCAAGATCATACAGCTCATTAACTACAAAGCCAGAACTAAAACCAAAACCTTACAATTCTGATATTCTTTCTAAGAATACACTGGTATAATTTCTCCCTTAGCACTTATTTACATTACATGGAAACTGGAAAAAATTCAAACTGAATTTCAAAATGACATTGTTGAAAGCATTTAAGACACATGACTGTTATAGAAGTACTTCTCTCTGTACAATGTAATGATCCTGATTTAGATATCAAAGTACTTTGTGTATAGTTATTACTGAGCTATGTGGCAATTTGGAGTTGATTCAAGACATGTCCTTTTTACTCCTGTCACAAAGACTTCTGAACAAAGAAAATAGACCTTTAACACTCCCTGTGAAAGTAAAGAGCATAATAAAGAGGTGTTTATACAGGCATAGAACCAGAATAGACTATTTGTTTTCAAGCTATTGTCACTGAGAGAAGGTATCTCTTTTAACCTAACCAGCTTAGAAAAACGCTGCTCTCTTCTTTCAGGTATAGACTTAAAATACTATTAATACTTTCGCTAGTGGGGTGTGGGAGTGTTTAGTGATGGGTAACCAACACTTTCTTATTCTACTGAAACTGTTCAGGTTTTTAAGCAAATATTAATATAAGACCATTAACATTTTTTAGATATTTTGTGAAAATAGCTACAAAGCTGCATGAGAGGACTGATGTGCATTATAAACCTGCATGTGAGGACTGATGACAAAATGTTGTCCCTTAATGAACCCTATAAAAATTGCCAAAATGACCTGAAAAAAGATCTTCATGAATCTCCTGTTACAAATTATTCTAGGACAAAGTGGCATATTCTCAGAAGTGGGCTAATCTGGCAGAGGGTGGGGTGAGTAGAGGGAATATAGAAGGAAGTGAGTTTAAATACTGCTTTTGCTTACTTGTCTGCTTTTAAGCCACAACTATTGTATTTAGGGTAAGGAAGAAGCTGGGTTAGATATTTGCAAGTCAGTGGGAGGGCTGTGAGCCTGCAAATCTAGCAGCTGCAGTGTGCTGTGGTAGCTGCTTTCCTATGCTAAGCTGATTTACATTAATGTCTGATCTCATCATCCTGTCAGTGTGAGTTCCCATCTACACTGTTAGCTTCAGTTCTCTGCTTCAACTAGAAAGCTAGAGTACACCACAGGCAGTGGGGGAAGGGAGGAAAGCAAGAAAGACTGCGCTCAGCACTTAAGCTTTTGTTAATTCTGCAGAAGAGGCAGAGAAACAGGAGATAACAAAGGCCCCATTTCCTTTAGGTAAGAGAAGGCTTTTGTCTTTCCTCTTGCAACAATGTCAGTGTCTGGCAAGAAATAGTTTCATGTGAAACAGATCCTAAGGCTGCACTGGTGGTGATTTAGTCATTCTTCTCAAGGGTCGCCCAACACTGAAAACTGCCTTCAACAGGAAGGATATGAGCATAGAGGGAACCGGGTTCAGGGCAGGTTGAACAACCATGCTCAGGACAGAAACAGCCTGAAAAAAAAAAGAAACAATCCTTTCCACCCCAACATACTAACACCAGTGCCAGGACCGGCCTCGACCATCAAAGAGCCTTTCAGAATTGGCACTCACAAAACCTGATAGAACATCTTCGAGCAAATGAAGATACTCCTAAAGCAGTTTCAGAAGAGAATTTGTTTAAAGAAGCCTGTGAGAAACACTTACAAGATTTGGAGATGATTGCTGATGATAATACAGAAGATTCTACAGCAAGGTAGGAGTTTTCAGTCACATAACTGAAAACTGTAGACTAGGTTAACTTATTCTCTACAACTAGCATTTAGTGTTTAAATAAAAGTGCTATAATTATCTGAATTTGTAAGTAGCCAATCAGGGTTTATAAGAAACCCCCTCCTCTAAGTCTATAAAGGAAAACAGTAATTTCACATATGTTTTGATAATTAACAGGAAATATGTTTTAGAGTTGTGAGTTCACTTTTCTGATTCCATTCCAATTCTGTTAGGATTTCTGTTTTAGTAATAAGAGATGATTATTATAATTACTAAATTTTGGAAATATCCTCTGTGGCTTCAATGTTTATATACTTGTGATTCTCTGTGCCAGTGTAATAAATCACATAAATAGGAACTCTTTCTGACTTCTGTGAGGGCAGTTCTGACAAAACAAAAGCTCTAATTGCTTAGCATATTCTTATCTGTTCCTCAGTACATAGTTACTGTATTTACACTCAATAAATACATCTTTATGTGATAGTAAAGAACAGCTTAATTTGGCATTTGATAATTATTTTAAGTAGTATTCATTTCATAGGTAATTTACAATCATGAAAATATTTTGCATAAAGCAAGTAATGAAATGGTGCTTATAGCAGCAATATCTGAACATAGGAAATAGAACATGTCAGCTATTTCAGGACATTAAAGGAAATAAGAAATGACAGTATAGCTCATAAAATATTTGAGTTTGTCTTTATTTTTGTGTCTACTAGTACTGTTTGAATGGAAGAAAATTATGTTCTGTACTCTAATCTCGTCCAAAGTAGCAACCTAGTAGATTCTTACTTGTTTTCTTTCTTCATACCAGATTTTATTTTCCCCATATATATGTATACACAACTGATGACCTTGACAATATAATTGAAGTGTGAAAGAGCCATAGGAAAATAAATATTTCAACATGAAGCTATGCTTATTTATTTGGAAATAATCTTTATTTATTTCCTGTACTGTGTCTCTACATAAGTATGGAGGACTGGTAAATGTGCTTCTATATATAAGGTTTCTTTTTCCCCCCAATATATCTGCCTGACAATTCTTTGCTTCCATAAATTCAAAACATAATATCAGTAGAAAAAGCAACATAACATGAGAAATGGCAATCAACTGTGCAAAATGATGCTTTTGTAGGAACTCAGTCTTCTTGTTATAATGTAAACATGCACAAGACTTTGTGAAATGACATTAAGTATAATATTAGATTGAGGGATCCCTGGGTGGCGCAGTGGTTTAGCGCCTGCCTTTGGCCCAGGGCGCGATCCTGGAGACCCGGGATCGAGTCCCACGTCGGGCTCCCGGTGCATGGAGCCTACTTCTCCCTCTGCCTGTGTCTCTGCCTCTCTCTCTCTCTCTCTGTGTGTGTGTGTGTGTGTGTGTGTGACTATCATAAATAAATAAAAATTAAAAAAAAACATGGCTTTAAAAAAATATTAGATTGAACATGATACAGACATTTTAAGAAATACTGTATATACTAATTTTCCTAGATATTTTTGTGATTACCCAAGAAAATGCTATATAACTTCTGGGATAGTAGGTTGCAATTTTTAAAATATTTTATTTATTAATTCATAAATAAATAGATAGAGGCAGAGACATAGGGAAGGAGAAGCAGGCTCCCTGCGGGGAGCCTGATGTAGGGCTAAATTATTAACATGCAACATACCTGAATAACCTACAATTATTCCTATTGGATATTAAATCCAAAGTGTTAAAGTTGTACATAAGTGATGAATCACTAAATTCTACACCTAAACTAATTATATTGTATGTTAACTAACTGGAATTTAAGTAAAAATTTGGAGAAAGAAAAAAGTAAATAGTTATATTAATATATTGGTTTGAATATTTATAAACCCAAATATATTCCAATGTACTTGAATTGTAAATATGTACTTCCTTTAGGAACTGTACTGTATTATGATCCCATATTGTAAATATGCACATACCAATAGCCAGTCATTATCATTTTTTGTCTTAGTTGTCTACTAACTCTACATTTTTGCTTCATTACAACTACCTTGTTAAGTGTCTTTTCTTTTCATTATTTCATCCTTAGCATTCCAAAAGCCAGAACAAATATTTCAACAGTGTGTTATGATCATGCTTCTTATAAGACATACATTGATTTTTGTTTGTTTATTCATTTGTTTTTAGATTCTAATTGTGAATGAGTAGATTCACATATTTGTTTTTCTCAATCTGATGTTTTTCACTTAGCAAATTTTTTATACTGCATTATTCAGTAGAAACTATTACTAAAAAGGAAATAAGGAACAAACTACAATTTGTAGTTTATAGAAAAGTTTAAGGTTAAATACCTTTGCCTATGGTTTAAAATGTACTGTACAAAATTATAGAAATTGTTTAATCATTTTACTAAATTTAGAACATTTTAACAAATAATATTAGTGCAATGATTCCAAAAAATTTTAGTGATGGAACTATTGGTTGATTTTAAATCTTTGTTACTTACAACCTCATTCTTGAGAATGAGGTACCTTGGTTCTCATGGTTCATTTCTATCAGTGTAGTATTGCATATTCATTTAACTTAAAATTAACTAAAATGTGTTTAAGATTTGAAAAATTGGGGACTCTTTTCCATCTAGAGATCTAACAATATGTTAGGTTCATATTCCTTTAAATATTATGATTAAGCATGTCTATAGTTGTTATTTCTGATATTTGAAAGGCAACTATTTCATTTCTGCTTTTGGAAATAGAACTAAAAGACAAAATGTGTTGTACTATTTAATATGTGACCTCAAGAACAACATATTAATATCAAACTGTAACACAGCTCATAAATGCCCAGTCACTTATACTTCAAAGTTTATTGTTTAAATTTGTCTGTCTTTTTTCTGATTTTTGTAAGACATCTTCTTAATAATAATCTTATTGATGTCTTTCCTATGAATTTGTAAGGAAAAATTGCTTGTAGTGTTATATGCATATCAGTGTAAAATTCATATTTAAAGATAAAAAAAATGAAATCAAGGTGGAAGAATGGGGAACAATAAGGCCCTCATTAAAAAACAAACAATCAAACTCAAGTTGTAATGTCATATTCTGCAAGATAAACCTGGAACATTTTGTGGTGCCATAAAGTAAGAAAGCCCTCAAAAAATAATGATGGGGGCTATGTCACATCAAAGGGACAAAAGAACAAACTGAAAAAGCTCCCATTGACCAAAGCCAGAACGATTTTAACAACAAAATAAAATATTGTTTGATTATAAGCAAAAGTAAAAAATATTCATAAGTCCATATCGATTTGAACAAGTGATTGAATAGAGACATATGTATTATGCAGAAAAACTCCATATGATTTATGTACATAGTATGCCCTCAAGGAGGTGGGGGTGAATATTGTGCTTTAAGTGTGGGCTGCACATAGACTTCTTTGTTAAAAGCAATACAGTATAGAACTGCTGAGGTTCTATACAGTAGAGAAACCTGACAAATACTCCCTCGGTCAGGTAATTAAGTTTAACAACAGAAGTACTCAGTCATTTTGACAGTATATACCCTTGGTATGATGTGATGAGAATGGTACTTTATTTCTGTCCTTTTCTCCCACAAAACCTATAAGCTCCCCAGTCTAATCACGAGAAAAGCCAGCAGATGAATCCAAAAAGAAGAACATTTAATAAGTACCTGGTTTGTAATCTTCAAACTATTAATGTCACAAAAAAAAGGAAAGTCTGAGGGATGCCTGGGTGGCTTAGTCAGTTGAGTGGCCGACTCGGTTTCAGCTCAGGTCATGATCTCAGGGTCCTGAGATGGAGGTCCACATCAGACTCCATGCTCAGGAGGGAGTCATCTTGAGGATCCTCTCTCCCTTTGCCACTACCCTCACTTGCTCTCTCTCTCTCTTTCTGTAAAATGAATAAATAAATTTTAAAAAAGGAAAGTCTGAGAAATTGTCACAATCAAGAAGATCCTATGAAGACATGACAAATGTGATGTAGAAGAGAAAAAAAAGACCTTAGGTAAAAACAGGAAATCTGAATAAAGAATGCATTTTAGCCAATAATAATGTGTCAATATTGGTTAATTAATCATAACAAAAGTGTCATACTAATATAAAATAATAATAGTGGAAACTGGGTATGGAGTTTATGGAGACTTTTTTTAATAAATTCATTTTTACTGGTGTTCAATTTACCAACATACAGAATAATACCCAGTGCTCATCCCGTCAAGTGTCCCCCTCAGTGCCTGTCACCTATTCACCCCCACCCCTCGCCCTCCTCCCCCTCCACCACCCCTAGTTCGTTTCCCAGAGTTAGGAGTCTTTATGTTCTGTGTCCCTTTCTGATATTTCCCACACATTTCTTCTCCCTTCCCTTATATTCCCTTTCACTATTATTCATATTCCCCAAATGAATGAGAACATACACTGTTTATGGAGACTTTCTATGCAATTATTGGACTGTAGCAATTTTTATGTAAAAAAGCACAACACTTTAGCAAGTGCTATCCTAGTATACAGATTCCAATAATCAATACTAGAAGACCACCCAGTTGTAAGAACTTATTTCTTTTCTTTAGTTTTGCTCTTGGGCAACTGATTAAAAGGGTATTAAATCAAAAGCAGTGGGCTGTTACCTCCTCCGTGCAAAAATCCTATACATTGGTAAGAAGATAATATCCTAAAGGCATTGTATGGAAGGCAGCTAAAGTTATGAGAACATCTAAAAGCTATATGCAATTTCTAGTTTTATCCTGATCATAAGGATTGTGGTTATCATTTGGTGTGGACCAATTTTTAAGGGCATAGCAAATAATAAGGTCATACTTGGGTATAATAATAAACTAATAGTATTTTTAAATTTAATCATGGAGTACACAATAGACATTAATGAAATGGCATATATTTACTGGTGCTTTCAAATGAAGCATAAACTTTTCTCCCCTCACCTCTTTACATTGCTGTCTATGGTTTATCTCTCAATATCACATATCAAGACAAGCTTCCTTATATATAAAAAATAACCCTCCATTCTAAAATGAAAAATATAACAATTAGGTATATTCTAACTTTTAAAACCTTTTTTAAGTAGACCCCATGCCTATTATGGGGTCCAATGTAGGGCTTGAATTCATGACCCTGATATCAAGACCTAAGACAAGAGCAAGAGTCAGATGCCCAACTGACTGAGCCACCCAGGTGCCCCAGCCATTAATATATTCTGTTCATGGTGAAACTATTCCATTCATATTTTAATTTTACTAAACAGAATGGAAAATGCATAGCCCTGGTGGTCAAGAAATATGATTTTTGTAAATATGCTTAAAAAGAACCATGTAAGATAAGGTAACTTGTAAGATAAAGTGACAAAATTGAAATCAAGTAGTTTTCAGATACCTGATATTTTAGGATGAAACAGGTATTACTGAAATTTAAAACAAAAAGCATTACATGAGATTTTACTCTGAAACATAGTAAAATAATACCATATTTTCCAAACCAATATATAGATATAATATTTACATATTACTAGAATTGGCACTGGAAGAGAGCAATACCAGTGATCATGTTTATTAAAACTATCAGAAGTAGGGGAGATAGGGGAAGATAGCAGAGTAGGAGGACCCTAAATTCATCTCATCCCATGGATACAACTAGACAACATATCATTGTAAACAATCCAGAAAATGACCCAATGATGGGCAGAATTAGCTCCACAACCAAAAGTAGAGAAGAGGTCACATTAAAGAAGATAGGAAAGGTGGAGATGTCATTTGAGGTCTACATGAACTATGGTCCTCTCTGGACAGGAGGGAGCCAGGAGAATGGTGAAAGGCAAGAAAGTGATGATAACACCAGAGATACCTCACAGGGAAGACAAACCCCCATAACATGTGGCTTTAAAAGTGAGAGTGTCTGAATATCATGAGTTCTTACAATGAGTAGGACTTAAACCCTGGAGTTCTAAAAACCAATGAACTTGGCTCTGGAAGAGCTCTGAGAGTCTTAGGAAGCTGAGTCCCTGCCCATAAAGAGGCAGTATGTCAAACACCCTGAGCAGATATATTATAGAACCAGTAGTTAGGTAAATACTTGGGTCACATGGGAGGGAGAGTGACTTACTCATTGCAGAGCATACCCCAGAAGAGATAAGGATATCGGAGAGACCCTCTAAGAACAAAGTAGTTGGTAGGGAGCAATTTCCCCTCCTGCCCCTCAGGGTAAACACACAGCCACCTCTAGGAATGAGCACTGTGCCCACATTCACTACCTAACATGCTCACACAAAGCCCTGACCTCCTGACCCTTCAGCTGATTCACCCTTTTCAATCACCTTTCCTCAGTCGCAGGGCCATGGGTTCCCTCCCCAAAATACCAGCACAAACCTTACCAGTACCCTCTCTTGACCCATGCCTTTTGTGGGGCCTTAGACCTGGTGGCTACAGTCGCCATAGCATTAGCTGTGACAGCAGCAGTGGGCGCCGCAGAAGCCTGAGATGCATCTTGTAACAATAGTGCCCCGACCACACATGCTGTGCAGAGCCACTTAGTCCAACCCATACTGGTAGTGGGGGTTCCAGGTTTAGCAAGCAGACTAGCCTATGCATTGTTAAAATGCACCCCACACCTACTAGAGACTAAACACTGCCTACAACAGGTGAAAAGACTTCAGATAACCAGACTGAAGGCAAAAACAACCAGATCACAACAGGACACACAAAACACATATGAGTCACTCCTAAAGTGCCAGGTCCTAGGGAGTAGGGGACACTGAACTGGAGGTTGCTACAGCAACTCTTCTCCATAAGACCATTGCCTTCAAGGTCAGGAAACATATCTGGCATTCCTGCCACACAGAAAAAGACACAGAAAGTTATACAAAATGAGGAGACAGGGAAATATATCACAAATAAAATAATAGAACAATTTCACAGCAAGAAACCTAAGACAAATGTATGTAATAATATGCCTGATGGAGAATTTAAAGCAGTGATCATAAAGATACTCACTGGACTTGAGAAAAAGGTAGAGGACATCAGTAAGACCCTTAACAAAGAGATAAAAAAAGAACCAATCAGAGATGAAGAACACAATAAATAAAATTAAAAATACACTTGATAGAATAAACAGCAGAGGGGATGAAACATAAGAATGAATTAATGACCTATAAAACAGAGCAATGGAAAGTAACCAAACTGAGCAAATGAGAGGAAAAAATAAGCAAATGGAGAATAGTCTTGCAAAACTGAGCGACTCCATTAAGCATAAAAACATTTGTGTTGTAGAAAACCCAGAAAAAGAAGAAAGAGAGAGGAGGGGCAAGATGGCGGAAGAGCAGGGTTCCCAAATCACCTGTCCCCACCAAATTACCTAGATAACCTTCAAATCATCCTGAAAATCTACGAATTCGGCCTGAGATGTAAAGAGAGACCAGCTGGAATGCTACAGTGAGAAGAGTTCGCGCTTCTATCAAGGTAGGAAGACGGGGAAAAAGAAATAAAGGAACAAAAGGCCTCCGAGGGGGAGGGGCCCCGCGAGGAGCCGGGCTGAGGCCGGGGCGAGTGTCCCCAGGACAGGAGAGCCCCGTCCCGGAGAAGCAGGAGCTGCACCAACCTTCCCGGGCGGCAAGGGGCTTGCAGGGAGTTAGAGCAGGACCCAGGAGGGCGGGGATGCCCTCGGGCTCCCGGGGACACTAACGGACACCTGCGCCCCGGAGAGTGCGCCGAGCTCCCTAAGGGCTGCAGCGCGCACCGGAGCAGCTCGGAGGGGCTCCGGAGCGGCTCCAGGGAGGGGGCTGCGGGGCAGGAGCGCAAATCCAACAGCGCAGGCCGGGACACAGCCCAGGATCCGGCCTCCCCCCGGGACAGGCAGAGGCCGGGAGGGCCCAGGACAGCGAGGACGCTCCTGCCCCGAGCTGAGCAGATCAGCGGCCCCACCCCGGAGCCTCCAGGCCCTGCAGACGGAGAGCTGAGAGCCCCGAGCCCCGTAGTTCCTGCGGAGGCTGAATCCAGGCTTCCAGAGTTGCCATAGCAACTGCGGCTGTTCCTCCTGGGGCCTCACGGGGCAAACAACCCCCGCTGAGCCCTGCAGCAGGCAGGGGCAGAGCGGCTCCCCCAAATGCTAACACCTGAAAATCAGCACAGCAGGCCCCTCCCCCAGAAGACCAGCTAGACGGACCAGTGATACTCCCCCGTGTTCCAATACAACTTGTTTTTGGCCACTCTGCACTGAGCAAAATGACTAGAAGGAAAACCTCACCTAAAAAGAAAGAATCAGAAACAGCCCTCTTTCCCACAGAGTTACAAAATCTGGATTACACTTCAATGTCAGAAAGCCAATTCAGAAGCACTATTCTACAGCTACTGGTGGCTCTAGAAAAAAGCATTAAGGACTCACGAGACTTCATGACTGCAGAATTTAGATCCAATCAGGCAGAAATTAAAAATCAATTGAATGAGATGCAATCCAAACTAGAAGTCCTAACGACAAGGGTTAACGAGGTGGAAGAACGAGTGGGTGACATAGAAGACAAGTTAATGGCAAAGAGGGAAACTGAGGAAAAAAGAGACAGACAATTAAGGGACCTTGAAGACAGATTAAGGGAAATAAATGACAGTCTAAGGAAGAAAAACCTACGTTTAATTGGGGTTCCCGAGGGCTCCGAAAGGGACAGAGGGCCAGAATATGTATTTGAACAAATCCTAGCTGAAAACTTTCCCAATATGGGAAGGGAAACACGCATTCAGATCCAGGAAATAGAGAGATCCCCCCCTAAAATCAATAAAAACCGTTCAACACCTCGACATTTAATAGTGAAGCTTGCAAATTCCAAAGATAAAGAGAAGATCCTTAAGGCAGCAAGAGACAAGAAGTCCCTGACTTTCATGGGGAGGAATATTAGGGTAACAGCAGACCTCTCCACAGAGACGTGGCAGGCCAGAAAGGGCTGGCAGGATATATTCAGGGTCCTAAATGAGAAGAACATGCAACCAAGAATACTTTATCCAGCAAGGCTCTCATTCAAAATGGAAGGAGAGATAAAGAGCTTCCAAGACAGGCAGGAACTGAAAGAATATGTGACCACCAAACCAGCTCTGCAAGAAATTTGAAGGGGGACTCTTAAAATTCCCCTTTAAGAAGAAGTTCAGTGGAACAATCCACAAAAACAAGGACTAAATAGATATCATGATGACACTAAACTCATATCTGTCAATAGTAACTCTGAACGTGAACGGGCTTAATGACCCCATCAAAAGGCGCAGGGTTTCAGACTGGATAAAAAAGCAGGACCCATCTATTTGCTGTCTACAAGAGACTCATTTTAGACAGAAGGACACCTACAACCTGAAAATAAAAGGTTGGAGAACCATTTACCATTCAAATGGTTCTCAAAATATACCCTAAAAACTATAGAACACTTCTGAAAGAAATTGAGGAAGACACAAAGAGATGGAAAAATTTTCCATGCTCATGGATTGGCAGAATTAATATTGTGAAAATGTCAATGTTACCCAGGGCAATTTACACGTATAATGCAATCCCTATCAAAATACCATGGACTTTCTTCAGAGGCTTAGAACAAATTATTTTAAGATTTGTGTGGAATCAGAAAAGACCCCGAACAGCCAGGGGAATTTTACAAAAGAAAACCATAGCTGGGGCATCACAATGCCAGATTTCAGGTTGTACTACAAAGCTGTGGTCATCAAGACAGTGTGGTACTGGCACACAAAAACAGACACATAGATCAATGGAACAGAATAGAGAACCCAGAAGTGGACCCTGAACTTTATGGTCAACTAATATTCGATAAAGGAGGAAAGACGATCCACTGGAAGAAAGACAGTCTCTTCAATAAATGGTGCTGGGAAAATTGGACATCCACATGCATAAGAATGAAACTGGACCACTCTCTTGCACCATACACAAAGATAAACTCAAAATGGATGAAAGATCTAAATGTGAGACAAGATTCCATCAAAATCCTAGAGGAGAACACAGGCAACACCCTTTTTGAACTTGGCCATAGTAACCGGAGAAGGACAAACAATGTATGTTCTCATTCATTTGGGGAATATGAATAATAGTGAACGGGAATATAAGGGAAGGGAGAAGAAATGTGTGAGAAATATCAGAAAGGGAGACAGAACATAAAGACTTCTAACTCTGGGAAATGAACTATGGGTGGTGGAGGGGGAGGAGGGCGGGGGGTGGGGGTGAATGGGTGACGGGCACTGAGGGGGACACTTGACGGGATGAGCACTGGGTGTTATTCTGTATGTTGGTAAATTGAACACCAATAAAAATTAATTTATAAAAAAAAGAAGAAAGAGAAAAGGGAGAAGGTATTTTATTTGAAGAAAGAGCTGAAAAATTCTCCAATCTGGGGAAGAAAACAGATATCCAGATCCAGGGAACATAGAGATCCCCCAAAAAATCAACCCAGGGAGGTTCATATCAAGACATAAGTAATTAAAATGGCAAAAATTAGTGATAAAAAATTAAAAATAGCAAGAAAAAAGGAGAGTTTAATACAAGGATAATCACATAAAGCTATCTGTAAGTTTTTAAGCAGAAACATTGCATGTCACAAGGGAATAGCATGTTATATTCGAAGTGCTTAAAGAGAAAAATCTGCAGCCAAAAATACTCTATCCAGCAAGGCTATCATTTAGAATAGAAAACAAAAAGATAGTTTCTCAGAAAAAAAATAGTAAAATGAAAAATGAGTTTCTCAAAGAAACAGAAACAACAGGAGTTCATAAGGACTAAACCAACCCAACAAGAAATATTAAGAGATCTGAGTGGGAAAAAGAACATAAATGTGAGTATATATATATATATATATATATATATATATATATATATATATATTTATCTGTAAAATCAGTCAGGGGATTCACAAAATAAAAACATATAAAATATAACACAATATACATAAAATGTGGGTGTGGGAGTAAAGAAAGGGCTCAAACTTCAGCTACTATTAATATACACAGATTGCCGAGGATGTTATATATCAACTAATGGTAATTGTAGTTCAATAACTAGTAAGAGATAAGCAAAGAATAAGAAAGGAATCCAAGTACATCACTAAAGAAACCCGGCAAACCATGAAAAAGAAGCAAGAAAGAATGAGACAAACTATAGAAACAACCACAAAAAAGTAACAACATGGCAATAAACACATATCGATAATTACTGTGAATATAAATGGACTAAATGTTCCAATCAAAAGACATAGGGAGACAGAATTGATTAAAAATCAAACAAACAGGAATAATCTATATCCTGCTGACAAGAGACCCATATCAGACCTAAAGGCACCTACTGATTGAAAGTGAGGGAGTGGAGAAACATTTATCATGCAAATGGATGTCAAAAGAAAGCCAGGGTAGCAATACCTATATCAGACAAAAAATTTAACACAAAGGATGTAACAAGAGATAAAGCAGGGGCACTATATCATAATAAAGGGGAGAATCCAAAAAGAAGTTATAACAATTGTAAATGATTATGTACCCAACATGAGAGCACCCAGGTACATAAAACCGGGATTAACAGTTACTAATAGTTAGTAACACAAGCATACTTGGGGACTTTAACATCCCACTTATGTCAATGGACAGATAGTCTAAACAGAGAATATAAAAGGAAATAATGACTTTGAATGACACACATGAGCACATGGATTTAAACAGATATATTCAGAGTATTCCAACCTAAAGTAGCAGAATATACATTCTTTTCAAGTGCACATTGAATTTCTCTAGAATAGATCACATATTAGGCCACAAAACGAGTCCACTCACAAAAATTAGGCCACCCAACAAATTAAAAAATATTGAAGTCATACCACACATCTCTCATGACCGCAACACTATGAAACTAGAAATCAACCAAAAGAAAAACAAACAAATAAACAAAAAGGGAAGAAAGAAAGAAGAAAGAAAGAAGAAAGAAAAAGAAAGAAAGAAAGAAAGAAAGAAAGAAAGAAAGAAAGAAAGAAAGAAAGAAACTGGAAAGACCACAAATACATGGAGGTTAAATAACATGTTACTGAACAATGAATAAGTCAACCAAAAAAAAAAATCAAGGAAGAAATACAAAAGTACATGGAAATAAATGAAAATGAAAACAAAAATAGTCCTAAGCCTTTGAGATGCAGCAAAACGTGGTTCTAAGAGGGAAATAAATAGTAATACAAGCCTATCTCAATAAGCAAGAAAAAATTAAAAACAACAAAAACAACAATTTAACATTACAACTAAAGGAGATATAAAAAAGAACTTCACTCGTCATCAGGGAAATGTAAATAAAAACTACAATGAGATATTCACACCTGTGACCTCACACCTGTAAGAATGGCCAAAAAATAAAAAATAAATAAATAAAATCACAAGAAACCTCAAATGTTGGCAAAGATGGGAAAAAAAGGAACCCTCCTGTGGGAATGCAAACTAGGGCAGCCATTGTGGAGAACAGTATGGATTCCTCAAACAGTTAAAAATAGAAGTACCTTTGATCCAGTAATCATAATATTTGGAATTTACCCCCAAAATACAAAAACACTAATTCAAAAGAATGCTTCACCCCTATGTTTATAAGCAGAATTATTTACAATAGCCAAATAATGAAATCCATGAAATCCAATTCACCAATTGATGAATTGATAAAGAATAAGTAATGTGTATATATATATACATATATAAATATGAATATTATTCAGCCATAAAAATGAATGAAATCTTGTCATTTGCAACAACATGAATGGAAGTAGAGAGTATAATTCTAAGCCAAGTAAATCAGTCTATATATATATATATATTAAAAATCAAACAAACAGGAATAATCTATATCCTGCTGACAAGAGACCCATATCAGACCTAAAGGCACCTACTGATTGAAAGTGAGGGAGTGGAGAAACATTTATCATGCAAATGGATGTCAAAAGAAAGCCAGGGTAGCAATACCTATATCAGACAAAACAAAATTTATATATATATATATATATATATATATATATATATATATATACCATATGATTTTACTCTTACATGGAATTTAATGAAGAAAACTAATAAGCAAAGGTAAAAAGAGAGATGGAAACCAAGAAACAGATTCTTCACTATAGATGATCTTTTTTTTTTTATGATAGTCACACACACACAGAGAGAGAGAGAGGCAGAGGGAGAAGCAGGCTCCATGCACCGGGAGCCCGACGTGGGATTCGATCCAGGGTCTCCAGGATCGCGCCCTGGGCCAAAGGCAGGTGCCAAACCACTGCGCCACCCAGGGATCCCCAGATTCTTCACTATAGAGAACAAACTGATTGTTACCAGAGGAAAATTGTGTGGAGGCATGGGTGAAATAGGTGATAGGGATTAAAATGTCCTTGTTGTGAGCACTGGGTGATGTATGGAATTGTTGAATCTCTATAATGTGCACCTGAAACTAATATAACAGTATATTAAATAACTGGAATTAAAATAAAAACTTAGTTAAAAATTAATCCCTGGGGGAAAATATGAGAATCCTTTGTTACTGTTGGTTAAACTTCCTTATTCTGTTACAATTAAAGTGACTTACCCTTCCATGCTCTCAAATGTTCCCATTCAAGATACAGACCTCATAACCTACTTACACCTTATTTCTATTAGTTCTTCAGTAGCCATACATTATACCTGGAAATATTTTTAGAAAGTCCTTAACATGATTGATTGGTTTTTATCCATACAACCAATAGCTTACTCAAGAGAAACTGTTAAATCTTTTGTCCACCTTTTCCCTGAAAAACTCACTGCTGTGAGCACAAGTGGCATTTAGGTGTCCTTTTATGGCTAATGATTATGATGTAGTTATAATAACACTAATAAAAACAACTACATATGTAACAGTCATATAAAAACTTAGGCAACACAACTAATTTAGTCTGAAGTCTGTTGTAACGTTCGACCAGCCAGTTCCTTAACTAAGACGTTGGTATTAATTTATTGTTTCCTTCATTCAATATTTTTTAAACCCCTGCTGTATGCATTATGTTTTTTTAAGGCTCTATAAGGATTACAAGATAAACAATATGTACTGATTCCCACTAAAGGCTTATAATATTGTTGGGGAGATAAAGTATATTCACTTAAAAGTTTTCAAGGGCATAAGAAAGGAGTATATTGCAAGGACAGTTTTAAGTTGCTTGATGATTGAGCCCTATCGGCATTCAAAGACAAGAAATAAGTCTGATCAGAGCAATATTAGAATACTTCATGGAGGAGAGATGATTTGAAATTAATCTTAAGGAATGGATAGGATTTTGATACAGATATAGGAAAGAATGAATTCTAGGTAGGAGGAACAATACAGAGTTTTTTTCAAAAAGGCACTGCAGCATGAAAGTTGAAGGTATACTCAAAAGATAGATTTAACTTTGGTTGAAATGAATTATATATATTGGAGAATAGCACAAAACTAGGCAGGAAATGAAGGTCAGGCATAGATTATGTAGGCTTTAAAAGGCATAGTAAGGACTCTGGACTTTATATTAGAGGTCAATGCAAATTAACCCCCAATAATTTGCTGAAATATTTTGTGTTTTTGAATACTTTTAGGAACAAGTTCTATTTGTTTTTCTCCTCTCAAATAGTTCCGTATCACAGGAAGAACAAAGTAAGGAATGGTAGCAAAGAAAGAATGTTAATAGGTACAATACCTTTTTTTAATTTTTTTTAAATTTTTATTTATTTATGATAGTCACAGAGAGAGAAAGAGAGAGAGGCAGAGACATAAGCAAGCTCCATGCACCGGGAGCCCGATGTGGGATTCGATCCCGGGTCTCCAGGATCGTGCCCTGGGCCAAAGGCAGGTGCCAAACCGCTGTGCCACCCAGGGATCCCAATAGGTACAATACCTTAACGAAAAAAGTGTGGTGATAAAAATAGAAAATATAGAACTCAGAGTGTCTGGGTGGCTCAGTTGGTTGAGTGTCCAACACCTTATTTCAGCTCAGGTCATGATCTCTGGGTTATGAGAACAAGCCTCACATTGGGCTGCCTGCTCAGCAGTGAGTCTGCTTCTCTACCTCTCTTTCCCCCTCTAGTACTCCCTTTCTTTCTAAAACAAATAATTCTAAAAAAGAAAATACAGGACTCAACATGACCTGTGGAATATCTACTTATGATTTTTAAATCTAAAAAAACTATGATATGTTGTTAATCAATGTGCTTGATTCCAGGACTCCAGACAGTTCATGAATATATTTTAATAAGTAATCTTTATTTTTTTATAAAAGTATTCTAGTTTTTATTTTATTTCTATTGTGGTAAGAACACTTAACATAATATCCACCCTCTCTGGGATGCCTGGGTGGCTCAGTGGTTGAGCATCTGCCTTTGGCTCAGGGCGTTATCCTGGATTCCCAGGATTGAGCCCCATAGCAGGCTCCATGCAGGGAGCCTGCTTCTCCCTCTGCCTCTCTCTCTCTCTCTCTCTCTCTCTCTGTGTCTCTCACAAATAAGTAAATAAAATCTTTAAAACAAAACAAATCTACTCTCTCCACAAAATTTAGGTGCATAAATAGAATATTGTTAGCTGTAGACACAAAGTTGTTTAGCATATCTTTAGAACTTACTCATCTTGTATAACTGAAACTTTATACCTGTTGAACAGCAACTCCCCATTCCCCATTCCCCCCAGGTTCTGGAAACCACCATTCCACTTTATTTTTATGAGTTTGATTATCTTGTTTACCTCATATAAGTGAAATCACGTAGGTTTTTTTTTTTGAAATCACGTAGTTTTTATTCTTCTGTGACTAATTTATTTCACTTAGCATGATGTCCTCCAGATTCATCCATGTTGTTGCGGAGGGCAGGATTTCTCTCTTTATTAAGACTAATATCCCATTGTATGTATACACCACATTGTTTTATGCATTTTTCTGGTGAGACAGGTTATTTCTATGCCTCAGGTATTGTGAATAATGCTGCAATGAAAATGGGAGTGTAGATATTTCTTCAAGATACTAATTTTGATTTTTTATATATACTCAGACATGGAATTTCTGTATTATACGATAGTTATATTTTTAATTTTTAGGAGGAAACTCCAAAATGAATTCCATAGCAGTTGCACCATTTTACATTTCTACTAACATTGTACAAGGATTCCAATTTCTCCACATCTTCACCAGTGCTTGTTATATTTTATTTTGTTATAATAGCCATTCTAAGAGGTACAAGGTGATATCTCAAGGTGGCTTTGATTTTTATTTCTTTGATGATTAGTGACCTTTAACACTTTTTCATATATCTATTGGCTATTTGTATGTCTTTGGAGAAATGTCTATTGAATACTTTGCCCATTGTTTAATCACACTATTTGTTTCTTTCCTAGTGAATTGTATAAGTTACTTTTATATTGAATTGCATGAGTTACTTTTATAGTTTAGTTATTAACCCCTTATTACATGGATGGTTTGCAAATATTTTCTCCCATTCTATTAGTTGCCTTTACACTCTAGATAGTTTGCTTTGTTGTACAGAAGCTTTTTGGTTTGATGTATTCCCATTGATCAATTTTTGCTTGTGTTGCTTGTTTGGTGTTATACTCAAGAAATCATCTCCAAGACGATTCTCATAAAGCTTTTCTTTTGCTGGGGGTTTTACAGCTTCAGGCACTACATTTAAATCTTCAATCCATTGTGAGTTGATTTTTGTGTATGGTGTAAGATAAGGTCCAATTTCAGTCTTTTGCATGTAGATATGCAGTTTTATTCAGGAGGCTATCCTTTTCCCATTGTATATTCTTTTTTTTCCCATTGTATATTCTTGACACCCTCATTAAAGATCAGCTAACCATAAATGCATTTTTTCTTGCTTTTTAGTCCCGTTCCGTAAGTCCATATGTCAGTTAGTGCCTATACACTACTATTTTAGTTACTATAGCTTTGTAGTATATTTTGAATTCAGAAAATGTGATGCCTTCAGCTTTGTGATGCCTTCTTCTTTCTCAAGATTGCTTTGGCTATTGGGGTTTCTATAGTTTCATATGAATGTTGTGATTTTTTTCTATTTCTATAAAAAGGGCATTGAGATTTTGTTTTTGTTTTTTAAGATTTTATTTATGTATTCATGAAAGACACACAGAAAGAGAGAGAGAGGCAGAGACACAGGCAGAGGGAGAAGCAGGCTCCATGCAGGGAGCCCGATGCGGGACTCGATCCCGGGTCTCCAGGATTATGCCCTGGCTGAAGGCAGGTGCTAAACCTCTGAGCCACCCAGGGATCCCCAGGAATTGAGATTTTGATAAAGATTGTAATGTATCTGTAGATAGCTTTGGATACTTTGGACATTTTAACAATATTATTATTTTTTTTTCAATCCGTGAACCTGGGATGCCTTTTCTTTTATTTTTGTCTAGTTTCTTTCATCAGTGTTTTGTAATTTTTACCATATGATCTTTCACCTTCTGGTTAAGTTTACCCTTAAATGTTTTATTCTTTTTGATCTTTTTGTCAATAGTGCTTTTCTTTTTTTAAGATTTATTTATTTATTTGGAGAGAGAATGAGAGAGAGAGAGAGGATGAGTGGGGAGAGAGTCAGAGGGAGAGAGAGAGAATCTCAAGCAGACTTGCCTAATGTGGGTCTCAATCTCAGGACCCCAAGTTCATGACTTGAGCTGAAACCAAGAGTTTGACACTCAACCAACTGAGCCATCCATGTGCCCAATGAGATTGTTTTTCTTAACTTCTTTTCAGATAAGTCATTGTTAATATATAGAAATACAACTGATTTTTTATATGTTGATTTTGTATTCTGCAATTCTACCAAATATATTGATTAGTTCTAGTAGGCTTTTTTTTGAGGAGTTTTTATGATTATATAAGATCATGACATCTACAAATACAGTTTTTCTTCTTCCTTTCTAATTTGTATGACTTTTATTTATTTTTCTTCCTAATTACTCTGGCTAAAAGTACCAGCATGATGTTGAATAGAAGTGATGAGAATAGGCATCCTTACATTTTATTGATCTTAAAGAAAAAGCATTCACATATATTATTTTAATGTTGACTGTGATGTGAGTTGTGTCTTTTTCATATGTGGCTTTAATTGAGGCAAATTTTCTCTATAAATATTTTCTTTTGATAATTTAAAATACTTTTTATCTATTATCACATTTCCAAATTTTAATGTAATAAATGAGAGATGTTTGTATCATCTATTAACATGTCATTTGCTTTTTTCAAGATTCCATGAAATGATATGTTAATCAAAAGACAGACAAGTTTTAGTATATTCATGTTGAGTATAATTGCTGTTGTATTGAAGAATATAATACCTTAACTGGAAGAGAAAAATATTGATTTTCAATAAAAAATTAATTATAAGATCAATCAAAGAAACCCTGCTGTATTTCCTTATGACAGTTTTATTAATCTTGAACTTTCATTATTAAATTCTATATATGTGAAAACTAAAATATAGAGTACATATGCTTGAGAAAGTTGTAATTTTGCAGAACAGTCATGATAGTATTATTATATAAAAAAGGCTAAATGTAGCTGATAATCTTATAAAACACTTAGAGACATGAAACCATACCTTTTTTATCTTTTTTAATTGAAATAAAGATACTCAAATGTATAAAATAGTAAAATATTTTGGTAAGCAATTAAAGGTGTTCATTTTCTCTGGAGAAGTAAAATCCAGCTATAAAAACTCTAGGTCAGTACACTTTATGTACTCTAATCCTGAAGCACTTCTTATTCCAGGTTAGTTAGGAAACCAGGATACTACATGATAAATTTCACTAAGTACAAGGAAAGAATTATCACAAGAGCAAGGCCACTGTGATAATACCCACCTCCTTAAAGATGGAACTTAGACCTTAAAGTTGACTCAATTTCCCCATTGCTCATAATAACCCCTTATTATTTTCACCTCCAAAATGTATCTGCAACATCTTTTCACAAGGAAAAGTAATTTAAGAGCTTCTTGCTGTCTTACAATGAATAAATTAACCAAAATTAGAATATAATCAAAGGACTAAGAACATTAAAAAGAGGTCATTAAATAAAAGGAGCTTGAATTGGGGGTTATAGTCTGCTTGCCTTGCCAAGGTCACGAAACCAGAGGTCTGAATCTGGGATAAAGGTGGCAGAAAAAATTAAGAATGTAAAGCCAACGTTAGATAAACAGCCCCTGCTAAATCTGTAAGGTTATAAAAGTTGTATCAGAGTGATAGAGGCATATCATGTTTAGATACTAGTTAAATGGATTACTACTGGGACAATTCATTTTCCTGATAGTGCTAAATAGGGTCTTGGACTTCCTTGTGCTCAAGAATGATCTGGGGAGCTTATTAAAAATGTAGTTATTCAGTATCCACCACCAGATAATTTAATTTATATTTTGATTTAATTAAAACAAAGAACACATGGCCAGAAAAGGGAGGATATGGGTTTTATAATTAATGTCAAATATTCTAAGGATTAAATAGGAGACTACCTTAGATGAGTTATTTGATACTTTATTTAAAAATGTTCATTGAGGCGCAAATTTAAGTAAGTGAGTCTGGTGTGCTAGAAAGTCACAGACATAAAAAAAAAGTCACAGACATGCACTTAGCTCCAAATAATGTAGGAAATAACAGGTTGAGACTCTCACTACAGATCTCCATTCTAAGCTAGATATAGGCAACATCAAAAACTCCTGTTATTCAGGAGATTTTCTTCCTCCTTTTTCTAACTCTTCTTTTTCTTTCTTTACTATTTTGATTCCTTTCCTAGAAAAGGATGAACAGGAGTAGGAATTTCTGTATGGAATTGAGTTGCATACAGAGTTGTGTCAGGAACCATCTATATCATGAAAATCATACCTGTATAACTGGATATGAACTATGATGATTATTGATATTTACCTCTGGAAACTACCATATCTACTTCAATAATTTTTGCTATGTATTGTTAAATAATTAGCAGAGCAAAAGCAATAGCTAAGGTGGTGACAGAAATGCCTTCCAAAAGAGTGACAATTTTTTGGAGGACAATTACTATAATTACAACATCTAATTAAAAGAGACAATGATTTTTAATTTTCTTTAGTAAATTCATACTAATAAACTTTGGGAAATCAAATTGAATTGAATTTGAGTTAACTTTATTTTTTTCCTTAAGGAAGACTTATTTTGTGGTAGCCCACTGAAGTCCCAAGATGAAATATAAGGGAAACCATATTCTGCCACACTAAATAATTTATATTGTTTTGAATATGAGTTTCAACTAATTCTACATCCTTCACCCCAATTCCTTTGCCCTTCTCTTTTTTATTTTTTTTTAAAGATTTTGTTTGTTTATTTATTTATTTATTTGAGAGAGAGAATGAGTGGGGGGATGAGCAGAGGGAGAGAGAATCTGAAGTAGACTGCATGCTGAACATGGAGCATGATGTGGGGCTTGATCCCACAACCATCAGACCATGAAACTGTAACCAAGAGTCTGACATTCAACTGATTCAACCACCCAGGCAACCCCCTCTTTTTTTTTTTTTTTTTTATAAATTAATTTTTATTGGTGTTCAATTTACCAACATACAGAATAACACCCAGTGCTCATCCCGTCAAGTGTCCCCCTCCGTGCCCGTCACCCATTCACCCCCACCCCCCGCCCTCCTCCCCTTCCACCACCCCTAGTTCATTTCCCAGAGTTAGAAGTCTTTATGTTCTGTGTCCCTTTCTGATATCTCCCACACATTTCTTCTCCCTTCCCTTATATTCCCCTTCAGTATTATTCATATTCCCCAAATAAGTGAGAACATACACTGTTTGTCCTTCTCCGATTGACTTACTTCACTCAGCATAATACCCTCCAGTTCCATCCACGTTGAAGCAAATGGTGGGTATTTGTTGTTTCTAATGGCTGAGTAATATTCCATTGTATACATAAACCACATCTTCTTTATCCATTCATCTTTCGATGGGCACTGAGGCTCCTTCCACAATTTGGCTATTGTGGACATGGCTGCTAGAAACATCGGGGTGCAGGTGCCCCGGCGTTTCATTGCATCTGAATCTTCGGGGTAAATCCCTAACAGTGCAATTGCTGGGTCGTAGGGCAGGTCTATTTTTAATTCTTTGAGGAACCTCCACACAGTTTTCCAGAGTGGCTGCACCAGTTCACATTCCCACCAACAGTGTAAGAGGGTTCCCTTTTCTCCGCATCCTCTCCAACATTTGTTGTTTCCTGCCTTGTTAATTTTCCCCATTCTCACTGGTGTGAGGTGGTATCTCATTGTGGTTTTGATTTGTATTTCCCTGATGGCAAGTGATGCAGAGCATTTTCTCATGTGCATGTTGGCCATGTCTATGTCTTCCTCTGTGAGATTTCTCTTCATGTCTTTTGCCCATTTCATGATTGGATTGTTTGTTTCTTTGCTGTTGAGTTTAATAAGTTCTTTATAGATTTTGGAAACTAGCCCTTTATCTGATATGTTATTTGCAAATATCTTCTCCCATTCTGTAGGTTGTCTTTGAGTTTTGTTGACTGTATCCTTTGCTGTGCAAAAGCTTCTTATCTTGATGAAGTCCCAATAGTTCATTTTTGCTTTTGTTTCTTTTGTTTTCGTGGATGTATCATGCAAGAAGTTACTGTGGCCAAGTTCAAAAAGGGTGTTGCCTGTGTTCTCCTCTAGGATTTTGATGGAGTCTTGTCTCACATTTAAATCTTTCATCCATTTTGAGTTTATCTTTGTGTATGGTGCAAGGGAGTGGTCTAGTTTCATTCTTCTGCATGTGGATGACCAATTTTCCCAGCACCATTTATTGAAGAGACTGTCTTTCTTCCAGTGGATCGTCTTTCCTCCTTTGTCGAATATTAGTTGACCATAAAGTTCAGGGTCCATTTCTGGATTCTCTATTCTGTTCCATTGGTCTATGTGTCTGTTTTTGTGCCAGTACCACACTGTCTTGATGACCACAGCTTTGTAGTACAACCTGAAATCTGGCATTGTGATGCCCCCAGCTATGGTTTTCTTTTTTAAAATTCCCCTGGCTATTCGGGGTCTTTTCTGATTCCACACAAATCTTAAAATAATTTGTTCTAAGTCTCTGAAAAAAGTCCATGGTATTTTGATAGGGATTGCATTGAACGTGTAAATTGCCCTGGGTAGCATTGACATTTTCACAATATTAATTCTGCCAATCCATGAGCATGGAATATTTTTCCATCTCTTTGTGTCTTCCTCAATTTCTTTCAGAAGTGTTCTATAGTTTTTAGGGTATAGATCCTTTACCTCTTTGGTTCGCTTTATTCCTAGGTATCTTATGCTTTTGGGTGCAATTGTAAATGGGATTGACTCCTTAATTTCTCTTTCTTCAGTCTCATTGTTAGTGTATAGGAATGCCATTGATTTCTGGGCATTGATTTTGTATCCTGCCACGCTACCAAATTGCTGTATGAGTTCTAGCAATCTTGGGGTGGAGGCTTTTGGGTTTTCTATGTAGAGTATCATGTCATCGGCGAAGAGGGAGAGTTTGACTTCTTCTTTGCCAATTTGAATGCCTTTAATGTCTTTTTGTTGTCTGATTGCTGAGGCTAGGACTTCCAATACTATGTTGAATAGCAGTGGTGAGAGTGGACATCCCTGTCTGGTTCCTGATCTTAGGGGGAAGGCTCCCAGTGCTTCCCCATTGAGAATGATATTTGCTGTGGGCTTTTCGTAGATGGCTTTTAAGATATCGAGGAAAGTTCCCTCTATCCCTACACTCTGAAGAGTTTTAATCAGGAATGGATGCTGTATTTTGTCAAATGCTTTCTCTGCATCTAATGAGAGGATCATATGGTTCTTGGTTTTTCTCTTGCTGATATGATGAATCACATTGATTGTTTTACGAGTGTTGAACCAGCCTTGCATCCCGGGGATAAATCCTACTTGGTCATGGTGAATAATTTTCTTAATGTGTTGTTGGATCCTATTGGCTAGTATCTTGTTGAGAATTTTTGCATCCATGTTCATCAGGGATATTGGTCTGTAATTCTCCTTTTTGGTGGGGTCTTTGTCTGGTTTTGGAATTAAGGTGATGCTGGCCTCATAGAATGAGTTTGGAAGTACTCCATCTCTTTCTATCTTTCCAAACAGCTTTAGTAGAATAGGTATGATTTCTTCTTTAAACGTTTGATAGAATTCCCCTGGGAAGCCATCTGGCCCTGGACTCTTGTGTCTTGGGAGGTTTTTGATGACTGCTTCAATTTCCTCCCTGGTTATTGGCCTGTTCAGGTTTTCTATTTCTTCCTGCTCCAGTTTTGGTAGTTTGTGGCTTTCCAGGAATGCGTCCATTTCTTCTAGATTGCCTAATTTATTGGCGTAGAGCTGTTCATAATATGTTTTTAAAATCGTTTGTATTTCCTTGGTGTTGGTAGTGATCTCTCCTTTCTCATTCATGATTTTATTAATTTGAGTCTTCTCTCTCTTCTTTTTAATAAGGTTGGCTAATGGTTTATCTATCTTATTAATTCTTTCAAAGAACCAACTCCTGGTTCTATTGATCTGTTCCACAGTTCTTCTGGTCTCAATTTCGTTGAGTTCTGCTCGAATTTTAATTAACTCTCTTCTTCTGCTGGGCGTCGGGTCGATTTGCTGCTTCTTCTCTAGCTCCTTTATGTGTAAGGTTAGCTTTTGTATTTGAGTTCTTTCCAGTTTTTGAATGGATGCTTGTATTGCGATGTATTTCCCCCTCAGGACTGCTTTTGCTGCATCCCAAAGATTTTGAACAGTTGTATCTTCATTCTCATTAGTTTCCATGAATCTTTTTAATTCTTCCTTAATTTCCTGGTTGACCCTTTTATCTTTTAGCAGGATGGTCCTTAACCTCCACGTGTTTGAGGTCCTTCCAAACTTCTTCTTGTGATTGAGTTCTAATTTCAAGGCGTTATGGTCTGAGAATATGCAGGGGACGATCCCAATCTTTTGGTATCGGTTCAGACCCGATTTGTGACCCAGTATGTGGTCTATTCTGGAAAAAGTTCCATGTGCACTTGAGAAGAATGTGTATTCAGTTGAGTTTGGATGTAAAGTTCTGTAGATATCTGTGAAATCTATCTGGTCCAGTGTATCATTTAAAGCTCTCGTTTCTTTGGAGATGTTGTGTTTAGAAGACGTATCAAGGGTAGAGAGAGCTAGATTGAAGTCACCAAGTATAAGTGTATTATTATCTAAGTATTTCTTTACTTTGGTTAATAATTCGTTTAAGTATTTGGCAGCTCCCACATTCGGGGCATATATATTGAGGATTGTTAAGTCCTCTTGTTGGATAGATCCTTTAAGTATGATATAGTGTCCCTCTTCGTCTCTCACTACTGTCTTCGGAGTGAATTTTAGTTTATCTGATATAAGGATGGCTACCCCTGCTTTCTTTTGAGAACCATTTGAATGGTAAATGGTTCTCCAACCTTTTATTTTCAGGTTGTAGGTGTCCTTCTGTCTAAAATGAGTCTCTTGTAGACAGCAAATAGATGGGTCCTGCTTTTTTATCCAGTCTGAAACCCTGCGCCTTTTGATGGGGTCATTAAGCCCGTTCACGTTCAGAGTTACTATTGACAGATATGAGTTTAGTGTCATCATGATATCTATTTAGTCCTTGTTTTTGTGGATTGTTCCACTGAACTTCTTCTTAAAGGGGAATTTTAAGAGTCCCCCTTAAAATTTCTTGCAGAGCTGGTTTGGAGGTCACATATTCTTTCAGTTCCTGCCTGTCTTGGAAGCTCTTTATCTCTCCTTCCATTTTGAATGAGAGCCTTGCTGGATAAAGTATTCTTGGTTGCATGTTCTTCTCATTTAGGACCCTGAATATATCCTGCCAGCCCTTTCTGGCCTGCCAGGTCTCTGTGGAGAGGTCTGCTGTTACCCTAATATTCCTCCCCATGAAAGTCAGGGACTTCTTGTCTCTTGCTGCTTTAAGGATCTTCTCTTTATCTTTGGAATTTGCAAGCTTCACTATTAGATGTCGAGGTGTTGAACGGTTTTTATTGATTTTAGGGGGGGATCTCTCTATTTCCTGGATCTGAATGCCTGTTTCCCTTCCCAGATTGGGAAAGTTTTCAGCTAGGATTTGTTCAAATACATATTCTGGCCCTCTGTCCCTTTCGGCGCCCTCGGGAACCCCAATTAAACGTAGATTTTTCTTCCTTAGAGTGTCATTTATTTCCCTTAATCTGTCTTCATGGTTCTTTAATTGTTTATCTCTTTTTTCCTCAGTTTCCCTCTTTGCCATTAACTTGTCTTCTATGTCACTCACTCGTTCTTCCACCTCGTTAACCCTCGTCGTTAGGACTTCTAGTTTGGATTGCATCTCATTCAGTTGATTTTTAATTTCTGCCTGATTGGATCTAAATTCTGCAGTCATGAAGTCTCGTGAGTCCTTAATGCTTTTTTCTAGAGCCACCAGTAGCTGTATAATAGTGCTTCTGAATTGGCTTTCTGACATTGAATTGTAATCCAGATTTTGTAGCTCTGTGGGAGAGAGGGCTGTTTCTGATTCTTTCTTTTGAGGTGAGGTTTTCCTTCTAGTCATTTTGCTCAGTGCGGAGTGGCCAAAAACAAGTTGTATTGGGAGAATGAGAGAAAGAGAGAGAAGGAAAGAAAAGAGAAAAAGAAAAAAGAAAAAGAAAAGAAAAAGGAAAGAAGAGAAGAAAAAGGGAAAGAAAAAGAAAGAAAGGTGAAAAAAAAAAGGGGGTGGGGGAAGCAATCAGAAATCAAAAAGAAAAGAAAAAAGAAAAGAAAAAAAAAACACGGGGGAGTATTTCTGTAGAGTTTAAGTCCCTTGACTTCCCCTGGAACTGGTCCGTCCAGCTGGTCTTCTGGGGGAGGGGCCTGTTGCGCTGATTTTCAGGTGTTAGCACTTGGGGGAGCTGCTCTGCCCCTGCCTGCTGCAGGGCTCAGCGGGGGTTGTTTACCCCGTGAGGTCTCAGGAGGATCAGTCGCAGTTGCTATGGCAACTCTGGAAGCCTGGATTCAGTCTCCGCAGGAACTACGGGGCTCGGGGCTCTCGGCTCTCCGTCCGCAGGGCCTGGAGGCTCCGGGGCGGGGCCGCTGATCTGCTCAGCTCCGGGCAGGAGCGTCCTTGCTGTCCTGGGCCCTCCCGGCCTCTGCCTGTCCCGGGGGGAGGCCGGATCCTGGGCTGTGTCCCGGCGCCCTGTGCTCCCGGGCCTGTGTTGTTGGATTTGCGCTCCCGCCCCGCAGCTCCCTCCCTGGAGCCGCTCCCGAGCCCCTCCGAACTGCTCCGGTGCGTGCTGCAGCCCTTAGGGAGCTCGGTGCACTCTCCTGCGCTTGCAGGTGCCTGTTAGTGTCCCCGGGAGCCCGAGGGCATCCCCGCCCTCCTGGGTCCTGCTCCAACTCCCTGCGAGCCCCTTTCCGCCCGCCCGGGAAGGTTGGTGCAGCTCCTGCTCCTCCGGGACGGGGCTCTCCTGTCCTGGGGACACTCGCCCCGGCCTCAGCCCGGCTCCTCCGGGGCCCCTCCCCCTCGGAGGCCTTTTGTTTCTTTATTTCTTTTTCCCCGTCTTCCTACCTTGATAGAAGCGTGAACTCCTCTCACTGTAGCATTCCAGCTGGTCTCTCTTTAAATCTCAGGCCGAATTCGTAGATTTTCAGGATGGTTTGAAGGTTATCTAGGTAATTTGTTGGGGACAGGTGATTTGGGGACCCTACTCCTCCGCCATCTTGCCCCTCCTCCAACCCCCTCTTTTTAAATTATAAGGATTTATGTGAGAAATCTTGGAAAGAAGAGAGACAAAAGTCAGAAATCCCAAAGCTGCACTTAATCTTGTATTTGAATTTTCTCTCACTGGAGACTGTTGCCAAAATCTTTGACTTTCTAGGATTTCATTAGAGGGCATAGATTCTTTAAATACTAAAACAAAACAAACCACAGAAGATTCTTCATTTTATTTTCATATTTTGTGAATAATTATGGCTGAAATATGCTTTAACATTTTAGAAGGGAAGTACTGTACAGTAGATACAAGAACTTGTCATTTAAATGAGATTAGCAAACTTAAAAAGAACCAAGGATATACATTATATTCTGTAATATATATATGTAATATTATATTCTGTATAATATATATTATTTATATGCATATGAATGTACAATATTATGATACAGACATGTCCTTAGTAATGTTAAAACCTTGAGTCATATTTAGTTTAGAATGTTTTCATGCTGGTTTCTGTGGAATCTTCTATTCCTGAGACCTTCTCATCATTATCCAGTATCTGCTGAATTTAATGGAGGCTAGTAAGAAAGACATAAAACTATTTTTTCTCAATTCAATCTTTTTGTCATCATTTTTCTTTAAATATAATATATGTTCTGATTTTCTACCAGAGTTTTCAATTCCTTTTATGTCTCCTGCATATGTGGAAAGTCTTGATGTCTTTTGCAAAATATCATGCTCATGTAAATTTCTTTCTTTTTGTTTTTCTTGATGTATGTGATTTTCACATAATGATTTAGAGGGCTTCAGCAATACTAAATACATTATTCTTTATTATTTTTCATAATTTTACACTTCTCTACAAAACATCTAAAATAGTGTTATTATAAAAATATACCTCATTGATTTTCAGATTGAGCTATAATTGAAAAGCTGCAATGAAAATTTGCCAGTTTCTATGAATTTTAAGTAGAAATCATGGAAAGTTCAGACCTAAATTTATATATACTCTCTTGCTGCTTTGCCAAATACAAAACACAGTCTTTGAGTCTCTGGATCATCTTTATGCTGCTGTCTGCAAAGAATAATTGATGATTTTTATGGACAGGAAAGTGTGTCTTTGTAATTTAGGGTTTGTTATCCCTATAAGAATCAGTTTGTATTAAATTTGCTCAAAAAAATTTGCTCGAAATATTAGACATTATTTGCTTTAGAAAATTAATGGTAATGAAAAAAACACACCGATGAAATTGCTAAAATATGGAAGATATAATCAATTGATATGAGCAATAGAAGGTATCTTCAAGTCATACTAACCAACTTAAAAAGCCCATTGCTCTCTGGAAAAATAAAAGCTCTTTATGGACCTACATGACCTCTAGTGAATTATTTAACCCCTTTGTGCCTCAGTTTACTTTCATTTTTAAAATGAGAAATCGATGTGCACCTATTTCATATGGCTGTATGGAAGAGTAATTGAAGTAATACATATAAATTTATTGGAATGGTGCCTCACATATAAGTGTTCAATAAATGTTAACATCATTATTTTACATCTTCGAACAATTTTCATCATTCTTCATCTTATGCAGATTATTAAGTGTACTATAGTTTCTTATGTGTGATAAAAACTGTATTGCTTAATTATTCAGTAACATTTTATAATAAGTCATTATTATTTTACCAATTTCTTCATTTCATTTCCAATCTGAGGAGATTTCCATGTATCTTTATAATTGAGTCAATTACAAACATCTTTCCCACATTTGCTGAAGTGAATAGCATGGTAAAGTTTAGCAGGTAACATTTTGTAATAATTCAAGCAATGAATAGAATGATAGAAATTTAATAATCTGTTTTAATACATTATTGTGATAATTGGGTTTGGTAAAATTTACTAACAAAATATAACACATGAGATAATAAAAACTTTTAAGTCCTTTTTGGACATTTTAGGAGCACATTGTGGGAAATGAATGCAGTGAATATTTTAGAGTAGGGTTAAATATATTTTTTTCTGTAAAGTGAGAGTAAATATATTGAGCTTTTCAGGCCATTCAGTTGCAACTACTCAACTGACGTTAGTATGAAAGCAGCACAGATAACATGAAAATGAATAAGTGGTACATAAATAAAATCATAATTATGGACATTGAATTTGGAATTACACATAATTTTCCTGTGTCCTTTTAATCTTTTAATTATTTAAAAATGTACAATTCATTTTTAGCTCACTAACTGTATTTTGTCAATTCTTGTTCTAGAAGCACTTAGTGAGACATAAAGGGAAAATTTTCTTTAAAAAAAAAGGAAAGAGGGGATCCCTGGGTGGCGCAGCAGTTTGGCACCTGCCTTTGGCCCAGGGTGCGATCCTGGAGACCCGGGATCGGATCCCACATTGGGCTCCCGGTGCATGGAGCCTGCTTCTCCCTCTGCCTATGTCTCTGCCTCTCTTTCTCTCTCTGTGACTATCATAAATTTAAAAAAAAATTTTTTTTTAAAATAAAAAAAATAAAAAAATAAAAAAGTAAAGAAAAGAAAAGAAAATTCTGTAATGTTGACTTCAGCTGAGATACTTTGACCCTTGAACCTTCCTGCTGCTGAGTCTTGCTCACTTTATCGAAGTGTTTTTATTTTAGTTTTTAGATTCAATTTTTTTTTGCAAAGATGTTCTCCCTACTGTTAAAGAAGCTAAATAATTCTGACTGCAAGTTTTTTACACTGATACAAAACAGAAAATGAAGTTTAAAAAAGCATATTACTCTAAAAAACTTTCACATCTGGAAAACAAAAATTTCATAAAAGTTAAAATTCCCCTAAAACTACTATTTAATTAATACACTAAATAAATATTTGTAATGCATAATATAACTGAAGTACCTTGACAGAGAGAATAATGTATAAAACAACTACTTTCCAATTGCTTACATTATAGCAGAGAGCATAAAATATGTATACCCATGAGTATACAGCAAGATGAAATGTAATAAGTGATGTAATAGTGACATATAAAATAAGCCATAGATAATGTTAGTATCCTGTAACTTAGTAACTTTACTAAATTAGTAAAGCTTGCTTACCCAAACTACACTTTTAGGAATAAAAAACAAAAAACTGTACCCTTAGTTCCAGAATGCTAACTACGGATGCATAGGATGTGTGTGTGTGTGTGTGTGTGTGTGTGTGTGTGTGTGTGTGTATTTGACATGTTTATTCCTTTGGGCAATAATTAGGTGCCTAGTAGTTTCATAAAATAAACAAACGGTTTTTCTATACTAGGGATATGTTTATGTTAAGGTAAAGTCTGGATACCAAAAGAGAGTGTACCTCCAACATTTGCTTTTAAAGCCCAGTGACAATAGTGCTTCAGTCTTGCCTCTGGACTCCTCATGGTGGCCCCTTATGTAGGCAGTGTAATTTGAGGAGGACTAGAAAAATGCATGCGCCAGATATTCTGCCTTTATTCATCTCACTAATCTCCACATTTCTTTTTGGAGATTACTTCCTCTTTTTCAAGGCAGTCATTGTCCTCTCTTAAGCCATAAATAGTCCTGGCTTCTCTGCTACTAGGTTCAGCTAGGATCTTGTTTATTTACAGGCCTCTGATCCTATTTTCTGTATGTTGTTAGGTTAAATTTTACTATAATCCAAATAAGGCAATGATGTATCAAAATGGATTATTTGTCTTTAATTTGAATATATTTGGCACACAATGTAATATTAGTTTTAGCTGTACAATGTAATGCTTGGACACTCTACACATTATGCTATACTCACAGAAGGGTAGCTACCATCACTTACCATACAATGCTATTACAATATCTTTGACTATATTCCCTATGCTGTGCCTTTTATTCCTTTGTTTTAGTTATTCCATAACTGGAAACCTGAATCTTCTACTTCCCTAAACCCATTCTGCCTATCCCTTCACCTCCTTCTTTCCAGCAACCATCAGTTCTCAATATTTATAGGTCTAATTCTGCTGTTTGTCTGTTTTTTAGATTTCACATATGAGTGAAACCATAAGATATTTACCTTTTCCTTACTTATTTCACTTACCATAATATCCCCTAAGCCCATTCGTGTTGTTGCACATATCAAGATCTCATTCTTTTTTTGGCTGTGTAATATTTCACTATATATTCTATTATATATGTATATATCTCATATATATTTATCCATTCATCTATCAATGAACATTTATGTTGCCTCCATAACTTGGTTATTATAAATAAGGATACAATCAACATAGGATGCAGTTATTTTTTATTTATTTATTTTTTAAGATTTTATTTATTTATTCATAGAGACAGAGAGAGAGAGAGAGAGGCAGAGACACAGGCAGAGGAAGAAACAGGCATCATACGGAGAGCCTGATGTGGGACTCGGTCCAGGGTCTCCAGGATCACGCCCTGGGCTGCAGGTGGCGCTAAACCGCTGCACCACCGGGGCTGCCAGGGTGCAGTTATTTTTTGATTTAGTGTTTTCATTTTCTCTAGGTAAATACCAGTAATGGAATTATTGGACCATTTTCATTTATAATTTTTTTATGAAATCTCTGTACCATTATCCACAGTGGCTGTACCAATTCACATTCTTACCAACAGTGCATAAGTGTTCCTTTCTCTCCATTTCCTCACCATAATGAATTCTTAAGTTTGTCATATTCTATCTACTGCCTCAATTACTAGAACATGTTACCTTGTAAACAGAACTATTCTGGAAACCCATGTTAGCAAATAAGAGAAATTTAATTTAATTTAATTTAAACCTGAGATAGAGTATATTTGGAAATATCCAGAAGACAGGAGAGGGACACTTGGGTGGCTTAGTCAGTTAAGCATCTGTCTTCAGCTCAGGTTATGATCTCAGGGTCCTGGAATCTAGCCCCACATTGGGCTCGCTTCTCAGCAGGGATTCTGCTTCTCCTTCCTTTGTGCATTCTTTCTCTCATGCATGCTTGTGCATTCTCTCTCTCTCTCTCTCTCTCTCTCGTAAATAAATAAATAAAACTTTTAAAAATAGGAGATAAATGTTATCAAGAACAAATCTAGAAATTAACAGCACATTTTAAAAATTAGAACCTTAAATTAAAATATACTCAACATTTTACTACTATTGAAATACATATATTATACATAGGTTTCTCACTGAAATTATTTAGTTTTTGTGCATTGATAACCAATTTACAGAAACATGGATATGTATACATTTATGGGATTTTTCTAATTTAATTTTTATAATCACATCATCAAAATAATCTCAGTTGGGTTCTTGATCAAGACTCAGGTAATACTTTTACTAATGTAGTTTTCACTTGTTTAAAAGAAAGCCTTTATTTAAATTTGGAAAGGAAACAGCAAAAAAAAAAAAGCCAACACAATGAAGACAACCTAGGGAATGGGAGAAAATATTTGCAAATTACTTATTTGATAAGAGATAAATAGCCAAAATATGTGAAGAACTCATAGAGAAAGCTAAGATGGAAGCATAGTAGGAGGATCCTAGTCTTGTCTCATCCTTAGAACATAATTAAATAACCATCAAATCATTCTGAATACCCAAGAAATCAACTTGGGGACTGATAGAACAAACTGAACAGCTAGAGATAAAAAAGAGGCCACATTGAGGAAGGTAGGGAGGGCAGAGATATGGTTTGAGGGAGAAGTAGATCACAGGTGCTACAGAAGGGAGAGAGCCCTGCTTGTAGAGAGGGAAAAGAGAGAGTAGAGGGCACAGGAATACCCACAAGGAGAACACTTCCCTAAAGGCATTGACTGGGAAAATGAGAGAGGCTGATTTTCATGAGTTTTTGCAACCAGTGGGTTTCAAAGACTAGAGTTTTAGAGGTCAGCATGCTGGGCTGGGATGGAGACCTAAGGTTGCTTCCCTAGTCCTGGAGAGAAGGCAGGGAAGCAACCTTGGAGTAGACTGTAAGATCTGAAGACCACTTAAAGTATACAGGAAGAGACTGTTTGCTTGTCTTGGAGTACATCTGTGAGAGGTGACATTCACAGAAACATCTCTGAAGACAAAAGAGCCAGCAGGTGATATTTCACTCTCCCGCCCCTCGGCATAGGCACAGAGACACCGGCTGAGGGCATCTAAACTGGACACTGGCTCTTTAGCATGCTTTGCTCCAAAGCCCACACTCTTATTCTCTGGCATTGCTGCCCTTCTCAATTAAAGCTGCATCCTTCCAAGTATCGTGAGACCCTCTCATGGAAGACCAATATGGGCCCTCACCACAATACATACCTAAAGTTTGGAATTTTAAATGTCAGCAGACTTAGCTGGGACAGAGACCAAAGTGCATTACACTTTTCTAGGCAGGCAAGCAATCCAGAGACAGACAACAAAATAACAGCAATATGAGAAATACCAGGGATCCATGAGAGGAAATTATTCATTATTCGGAGTATTTCCCTGAGAGGAGCAAGCACAGATGCTCTGCTCCTGAGATATAGGAGCTGGGTGTCACCATTTCCTCACCTCTCCCTCAGCATAAACCAACTTCAGTAAACCAACACAGCTCCACCACTGGCTGCCTAAACTGGTTACACCAAGTCAACCCCCTTAAGCTCTGCTGGTACTGCTTTTCTCAGTCAAATGAGCCTGAGGACTAGGGCAGTGGGCCTGTCCTCTAGAAGACCAGCACAAGCCCCTGCAAGCACCGCATCTACTAAACATAGAGCTCTGCAAGTCTTCAGTTCTGGAAGTAGTATCAAGTCTCACTTAGGAAGTAGAGTAGAGCACATCTAGTTAAAACTTGCCACACTCTGGCCAAGGTCCAAACACTGCCCCTTGCAGGCAAAGAGGACCTCCGGAAACTTGAGAAATAGGGCAGTCAAAACATAGCAGCAGAGTGCATGCAGAACATGCAAGAGACACTCCCTGAAGCACCAGGCCCTGGAACTATATTACTTCTTCTTCATAAAGCCATTACTCAAAGCATCAGGAACCATAACAACATTTTCTATCACACAGAAAAAGACAGAGACCTAGACAAAATGCCAGTTGGAAGAATTCATCCCAAAAGAAAGAACAATAAAAGTTCACAGCCAGAGAGCTAATTGAAACAGATATAAATAGTATGCCTGATGGCAAATTTAAAACAAAATCATAGGGCAGCCCCGGTGGCGCAGCGGTTTAGCGCCGCCTGCAGGCCGGGGTGTGACCCTGGAGACCTAGGATCGAGTCCCACGCCCGGCTCCCTGCATGGGGCCTGCTTCTCCCTCTGCCTGTGTCTCTGCCTCTCTCTCTTTCTGTGTCTCTCATGAATAAATAAACAAAAAATCTTAAAAAAAATAAAACAAAATCATAATGATACTTTTTGGGCTTGAGAAAAGCATGGAAGACATTGGGGAGACCCTTACCAAAGTGATAGAGTTAAAAAAAATCAGTCAGAAATGAAAATGCAATAATTGAGATTGATGAAAGACTGGATGCAGAGATCACAAGGATGGAGGAAGTAGTCATGAGAGACACCTAATTCTGGGAAATGAATGAGGGGTAGTGGAAGGGGAGGTGGGCAGGGTGGGGTGACAGGGTGATGGGCATTGAGGGGGGCAGTTGACTGGATGAGCACTGAGTGTTATACTATATGTTGGCAAATCAAACTCCAATAAAAATATACCAAAAAAGCATTTTTATATTGTAAAAAAAGGATGGAGGAAGTAGAGGAATAAATAAGTAATATAGAAGGTAGACTAATGGAAAATGATGAAACTGAATGAAAAAGAGAAGAGTAATTATGAGTTATAAGAATAGACTTAGAGAACTCAGTGACCCCATCAAATATAATAGTATTTGTCTCAGTGGAGTCCCAGAAAAAGAAGAAACAGAAAAAGGAGAAGAAGGTTAATTTGAGGAAATTATAGCTGAAAAGTTCCCTGATCTGGAGAAGGAACCAGACATCCATATCCAGGAGGCAGAGAGAACACATCAAAATCAGCAGAAGCAGGGCACCACTGAGACATATTGTCGTTAAAATCACACAAAATACTTAGATAGTATTAAAAGCAGCAAGGTAAAAGCCCCTAAATTATAAGGGAAGACTCATAAGTCTAGCAGAAGATCATCCCACAGCAACTTGGCAAGCAAGAAAAAAGTAGCATAATATATTCAAATTGCTGAATGAGAAAATTATGCAAACAAGAATACTCTATCAAGAAAGGCTAACATCCAAAACAGAGACACAGAGTTTCCCAGACAAAAACTGAAGGAGTTCATGATGACTAAAGCAGCCCTGCAAGATATATCAAAGTGATGCTTTGAGTGGAAAAGACCAAAAGTGACAAAGACTAGAAAGAAACAGAGGAAATTTCCAGAAACAATGAAAAAACAAGTAACAAAATGGCAATAAATACATATCCACAAATAAGTACTCTGAATGTAAATGGACTAAATGTTCTAGTCAAAAGACATACACTATCAGAGTGGATTAAAAAAAGACCCATCTATATGCTTCCTATAAGAGATGCATTTTAGATCTAAGTATCCTGCCGATTGAGTGAGGAAGAGAAAACCATTTATCATGAAGTCAAAAGAAAGCCTGAGTAACAATACTTATATCAGACAAACTAGATTTTAAACCAAAGACTGTAACAAGACATGAAGAAGGGAATCAGAACATAATAGGAAGAAAATGAATTAAGAAGATCTATCAATTGTAAATATTTATACCCCCAACTTGGAAGCACCTAAATATACAGCAATTAATAAGGAACATAAAGGATTAGAAATAATACAATAAGAGTAGGGGAATTTAACACCCCACTTACATCAATGAACTGATCATCTAAGCAGAAAATCAACAATGAAACAATGGCTTTGAATGACACAAGGAATCAGATAGGCTTAATAGGTATACTCAGAACACTTCACCCTAAAGCAGCAGAATACACATTCTTCTCAAGTGTATATGGGACATTCTCCAGAGCAGAACACATATGAGGTCACAAATTAGGCCTGAAGAAGTACCAAAAGATTGATATCATACTATGCATATTCTCTGACCACAATGCCATGAAAGTAGAGTCAACCACATGAAAAACTGGAAAGATAAATACATGGAGGATAAACACTGGACTACTAAAGATGAAGGAGTCAACCAGGAAATCAAAGAAGAAATTAAAAAATACATTGAAAAAATTGAAAATGAAAACACGATGTTCCAAAACCTTTGGGATGCAGTGGAAATCATCATGAAGTTACAGTATTTAGCAATAGAGGCCTACCTTATACTTAGAGGAGCAAGTAAAAGGATAACAAAAAAGCTAAAAGCCAGCAAAAGAAGGAAATAATAGAGATTAGAGCAGAAATAATTATAAAAAACTAAAAATACAGGTCAATGAAACCAGCAGCTGATTCATTGTGTGTGTGTATATATATATGTTCAATATGTATATATATTTGATAAATACCTAGCCAGATTTATCTAAAAGAAAAGAGAAAGGACACAAACAAAATCTCAAATGAGAAAGGACAAAAAAAAACTGAAACCAGAAAAGTACAATTATAAGAGAGTATTGTGAAAAATTATATGCCACCAAATTGGAAACCTGGAAGAAAAGGACAAATTCCTAGAAACATATGAACTACCAAAACTGAAAAAAGGAAGAAATTAAAAAAAATTGAACAGACTGATAACCTGCAAAGAAAGTGAATCAATAATCAAAAATCTCCTAGTGAACCAAAGTTCAGGGCTAGATGGCTTCCCAGGAGAATTTCACGAAACGTTTAAAGGGGAGTTAAAACCTATTATTCTCAAACTATTCAAAAAATGGAAAAGGAAGAAAAATATGTAAATTTATTCTATGAGACAAGCATTACCCTCATACCAAAACTAGACAAGGACTCCACTGAAAATGTAAACTACAAGACAATATCCTTGATAAATATGGATACAAAAATTCTCAAGAAAACACTAGCAAACTTAATGCAATAATACATTAAAAGAATGGTTCACCACAATCAAGTGGGATTTACTCCTGGACTGCAGGTGTGGTTAAATATTTGCAAATCAATGTGATACACCACATTAATAAAAGAAGGTATAACCATATGATCCTTTTAATAGATGCAGAAGAACATTTAACAAAGTACCATATCCATTCTTGATAAAAACCCTCAACAAAGTAGGGATAGAGGGAACATACCTCAACATAATAAAGGCCATATAGGAAAAACCCACAGACGACAACATGCTGAATGTGGAAAAACTGAGAACTTTTCCTCTATGGTCAGGAACAAGACAGGGATGTCCACTCTCAAGCTTTGTGTTTAACATAGTACTGCAAGTCTTAGCCTCAGCAATCAGACAATAAAAAGAAATAAAAGGCATTCAAATTGACAAGGAAGAAGTCAAACTTTGATCACTTGCAGATGTCATGATACTTTGTATAGAAAAGCCAAAAGACTCCACTAAAAGATTACTAGAACTGGTACACAAATTCACTAAGGTTGTAGGATACAAAATTAACCTATTGAAATCTGTTGCATTTCTGTAAACCAATAATGAAGCAACAGAAAGAGAAATCAAGGAATCAGTCCCATTTACAATTGCACCAAAAATAATAAATGTCTTAAGAATAAACCTAACTGAAGAGGTAAAAGATCTGTACTCTGAAAAGCATAAACCACTGATGGAAGAAGCTGAAGATGACACAAAGAAATGGAAAAACATTCCATGCTTATGGATTGGAAGAAAAAATACTGTTAGCATGTCTATACTACCCAAAGTAGTTTACATATTTGATGCAATCCATATCAAAGTACCACAGCATTTCTCATAGAGCTAAAATAAACAAACCTAAAATTTGTATGGAATCACAAAAGACCCTGAGTAGCCAGTGCGACCTTGAAAAAGAAAGGCAAAGCTCGAAGCATCACAATTATGGACTTCAAGTTATACTACAAAGCTGTAGTGATCAAGACAAGTATGGTACTAGCACAAAAACAACAATGTGGTCAATGGAACAGAATAGAAAGCCCACAATCATATGGTCAACTAATTTTTGACAAAGCAGGAAAGAATATCCAATAGAAAAAGAGTCTCCTGGACTACTTTCTTGCACTCATACAAATAAATTATTCAAAATGGATGAAAGACCCAAATGTGAGACAAGAAAACATCAAAATCCTAGAGGAGATAACAGGCAGAAGCCTCCTTGACATTGGCCATAATAAATGCTTTCTAGTTATGTCTTCTGAGGTAAGGAAAACAAAAGCAAATGTGAACTTTCGGGACTTCAACCAAATAAAATCTTCTGCACAGCAAAGGACATAACCAACAACACTAAAAGGCAATCTTTGGAATGGGAAAATACATTTTCAAATGACAACTAATGAAGTGTTAGTATCCAATATCTGTAAAGAAATTATCAAATTCAACCCAAAAAAGAAATAATCCATTTAAACAATGGGCAGAGGGGGGAGGGGCAAGATGGCGGAAGAGCAGGGTCCCCAAATCACCTGTCCCCACCAAAATACCTAGATAACCTTCAAATCATCCTGAAAATCTACGAATTCGGTCTGAGATCTAAAGAGAGACCAGCTGGAATGCTACAGTGAGAAGAGTCCGCGCTTCTATCAAGGTAGGAAGACGGGGAAAAAGAGATAAAGGAACAAAAGGCCTCCGAGGGGGAGGGGCCCCGCGAGGAGCCGGGCTGAGGCCGGGGCGAGTGTCCCCAGGACAGGAGAGCCCCGTCCCGGAGGAGCAGGAGCTGCACCAACCTTCCCGGGCGGGCGGAAAGGGGCTCGCAGGGAGTTGGAGCAGGACCCAGGAGGGCGGGGATGCCCTCGGGCTCCCGGGGACGCTAACAGACACCTGCGAGCGCAGGAGAGTGCTCCGAGCTCCCTAAGGGCTGCAGCGCGCACGCGGGGACCGATCGGAGCAGCTCGGCGGGGCTCGGGAGCGGCTCCAGGGAGGGAGCTGCAGGGCGGGAGCGCGAATCCACCAGCGCAGGCCCCGGAGCACAGGGCGCCGGGACACAGCCCAGGATCCGGCCTCCCCCGGGACAGGCAGAGGCCGGGAGGGCCCAGGACAGCGAGGACGCTCCTGCCCCGAGCTGAGCAGATCAGCGGCCCCGCCCCGGAGCCTCCAGGCCCTGCGGACGGAGAACCGAGAGCCCCGAGCCCCGTAGTTCCTGCAGAGGCTGAATCCAGGCTTCCAGAGCTGCCATAGCAACTGCTGCTGTTCCTCCTGGGGCCCCACGGGGTAAACAACCCCCACTGAGCCCGGCAGCAGGCAGGGGCAGAGCAGCTCCCCCAAGTGCTAACACCTGAGAATCAGCACAGCAGGCCCCTCCCCCAGAAGACCAGCTGGACGGACCAGTGATACTCCCCCGTGTTCCAATACAACTTGTTTTTGGCCACTCTGCACTGAGCAAAATGACTAGAAGGAAAACCTCACCTCAAAAGAAAGAATCAGAAACAGCCCTCGCTCCCACAGAGTTACAAAATCTGGATTACACTTCAATGTCAGAAAGCCAATTCAGAAGCACTATTCTACAGCTACTGGTGGCTCTAGAAAAAAGCATTAAGGACTCACGAGACTTCATGACTGCAGAATTTAGATCCAATCAGGCAGAAATTAAAAATCAATTGAATGAGATGCAATCCAAACTAGAAGTCCTAACGACGAGGGTTAACGAGGTGGAAGAACGAGTGAGTGACATAGAAGACAAGTTAATGGCAAAGAGGGAAACTGAGGAAAAAAGAGACAATCAATTAAGGGACCATGAAGACAGATTAAGGCAAATAAATGACAGTCTGAGGAAGAAAAACCTACGTTTAATTGGGGTTCCCGAGGGCGCCGAAAGGGACAGAGGGCCAGAATATGTATTTGAACAAATCCTAGCTGAAAACTTTCCCAATCTGGGAAGGGAAACAGGCATTCAGATCCAGGAAATAGAGAGATCCCCCCCTAAAATCAATAAAAACCGTTCAACACCTCGACATCTAATAGTGAAGCTTGCAAATTCCAAAGATAAAGAGAAGATCCTTAAAGCAACAAGAGACAAGAAGTCCCTGACTTTCATGGGGAGGAATATTAGGGTAACAGCAGACCTCTCCACAGAGACCTGGCAGGCCAGAAAGGGCTGGCAGGATATATTCAGGGTCCTAAATGAGAAGAACATGCAACCAAGAATACTTTATCCAGCAAGGCTCTCATTCAAAATGGAAGGAGAGATAAAGAGCTTCCAAGACAGGCAGGAACTGAAAGAATATGTGACCTCCAAACCAGCTCTGCAAGAAATTTTAAGGGGGACTCTTAAAACTCCCCTTTAAGAAGAAGTTCAAGTAACTCTGAACGTGAATGGGCTTAATGACCCCATCAAAAGGCGCAGAGTTTCAGACTGGATAAAAAAACAGGACACATCTATTTGCTGTCTACAAGAGACTCATTTTAGACAGAAGGACACCTACAACCTGAAAATAAAAGGTTGGAGAACCATTTACCATTCAAATGGTTCTCAAAATATACCCTAAAAACTACAGAACACTTCTGAAAGAAATTGAGGAAGACACAAAGAGATGGAAAAATATTCCATGCTCATGGATTGGCAGAATTAATATTGTGAAAATGTCAATGTTACCCAGGGCAATTTACACGTATAATGCAATCCCTATCAAAATACCATGGACTTTCTTCAGAGACTTAGAACAAATTATTTTAAGATTTGTGTGGAATCAGAAAAGACCCCAAACAGCCAGGGGAATTTTAAAAAAAGAAAACCATATCTGGGGGCATCACAATGCCAGATTTCAGGTTGTACTACAAAGCTGTGTTCATCAAGACAGTGTGGTACTGGCACAAAAACAGACATATAGATCAATGGAACAGAACAGAGAACCCAGAAGTGGACCCTGAACTTTATGGTCAACTAATATACGATAAAGGAGGAAAGACGATCCACTAGAAGAAAGACAGTCTCTTCAATAAATGGTGCTGGGAAAATTGGACATCCACATGCAGAAGAATGAAACTGGACCACTCTCTTGCACCATACACAAAGATAAACTCAAAATAGATGAAAGATCTAAATGTGAGACAAGATTCCATCAAAATCCCAGAGAAGAACTCAGGCAACACCCTTTTTGAACTTGGCCATAGTAACCGGAGAAGGACAAACAGTGTATGTTCTCATTCATTTGGGGAATATGAATAATAGTGAAAGGGAATATAAGGGAAGGGAGAAGAAATGTGTGAGAAATATCAGAAAGGGAGACAGAACATAAAGACTTCTAACTCTGGGAAACGAACTAGGGGTGGTGGAGGGGGAGGAGGGTGGGGGGTGGGGGTGAATGGGTGACGGGCACTGAGGGGTACACTTGACGGGATGAGCACTGGGTGTTATTCTGTATGTTGGTAAATTGAACACCAATAAAAATTAATTTATAAAAAAATAAAAATAAAAAAAATAAAATGCTACCTCTTACTATGCAAAAAAAAAAAAATAAAAAAAAAATAAACAATGGGCAGAAACAGTATGCCTGGGTGCCTCAGTGGTTGAGCATCTGCCTTTTGTTCAGGTTGTGATCCCAGAGTCATGGGATTGAATCCCACATCAGGCTCCCTGCATGGAGCCAGCTTCTTCTCTGCCTATGTCTCTGCCTCTCTCTGTGTGTCTTTAGTGAATAAATAAAATCTTAAAAAAAAAAGAAATGGGAAGAAGACATGAATAGACATCTTTCCAAAGAAGACATATAGATTGGTAACAAACACATTAAAAGTTATTCAACATCTCTCCTCATTACAGAAATAGGAATGAAAACTACAATGAGATTTCACCTCACACCTGTCAGAATGTCTAAAATTAACAGGTGTTGGCGAGGATGCAGAGAAAGGAGAATACGCTTACACTGCTGTTGGGAGTATGAACTGGTGGAGCCACTTGCAAGACAGTATGGATGTTCCTCAAAAAGTTAAATAGTACTACTTTACAAATTCAGCAATTGCATTACTGGGTATTTACCTAGAGGATTAAAATATACTGATTCAAAGTGACACATGCAGGGCACGTGGGTGGCTCAGTGGTTGAGCGTCTGCCTTTGGCTCAGGTCATGATACCATAGGATTGAATCCCACATCGGGCTCCCTGTAGGAAGCCTGCTTCCCCCTCTGGCTATGTCTCTGCCACTGTTTTTCTCATGAATTAATAAATAAAATCTTTTTAAAAATTGACATATGCACCCTGATGATTATAGCAGCATTATCAACAATCGCCAAATTATGGAAAGAGACCAAGTGTCCTTTGATGAATGGATAAAGAAATTATATATATACATATATATATACATATATATGCCAAAAAATAATGAAAAAATAATGAAATCTTGTCATTTGCCACAAGGTGGATGGAGCTAGAAAGTATTATACTAAGTGAAATAAGTCAGTCAGAGGAAGACAAATACAATATGGTTTCACTCATATGTGGAATTAAAGAAACAGAACAATATAGGGGAAAAAAGAGTCTCATGAGGAAAAAAATTCTCAATGTTAGAGAACAAACTGTGTGTTACGGGAGGGGAGGTAAGTGGGGAGTGTGTGTTAAATAGGTGATAGATATTACAGAGGGCACTGATTGTGATGAATGCTGGGTATTGTATGTAAGTAATGAATCACTAAATTCTATACCTGAAGCTAATATAATGTATGTTAACTGGAATTTAAATAAACCTTGGAATATATGAACTCATACAACTCAATGAAAATAATAATAATAATAATAATAATAGTCTGATTTTTTAAATGGGCAGAGAACTTGAATTGACATTTTCACAAAGACACACAAATGGTCCACATGTACATGAAAAGATGCTCAATATCACCAATCATCAGGGAAATGCAAAGCAAAATCACATTGAGCTATCACTTCACACCTATTAGAATGGCTATTATAAGAAACAGAAGAGATGTCAAGTGTTGGTAAGAATGGTGAGAAAGGGCAACCCTTGTGCATATTTGGTGGGAGTGTAAAATTGTGCAGATATTATGGAAATCAGTTTGGAGCTGCCTAAAATAATCAAAAATAAAACTATTTGATCTAAAAATCCCACTTCTGGGTATGTATCTTTAAAAAAATGAAATCAATATCTTGAGGTGATATCTGTACTCCCATGTTCACTGTAGCATTAGTCACAACTGTCATGGTGTGGAAACAAGCTAAGCGTCCATCAACAGATAACTGAATAAAGAAAATGTAATATTTTTTCACATAATGCATATATAGTTTTATACTCTGTCTAAACATTTATATGTATATACACACACACAATTTTATTGAACCATAGAAAAGGGGGAACACTGACATTTGTGATAATGATGAACTGTATGATCTCACTTAAATGTGGAATCTAAAAATCTAAAAAAACACCCGAACTCTTAGAAAATGATAGTAGATTTAATAGATTGTTGTTTGCAAGGAGCTGGGAGGTGGGGAAAATGGATTTTGGTCAAAATGTGCAAATTTCCAGTTATATGATGAATAAGTTCAGAGGATCTAATATACAGCATGATGACTGTAGTTAACAATACAGTATTATATACTATAAAGTTCTAAGAGAGTAGATCTGAAATGTTCTCATCACAAAAAATATAATTATGTGAGGTGATGAAGGTATTAAATAACCCTATTACACTAATCATTTTGCAATATATAAGTGTATTTACCTTCATATTACATACCTTAAAGGCACACAATTTTAGGGGTGCCTGAGTGTCTTAGAGGGTTAAGTGACAGACTCTTAATTTCAGCTCACATCATGATTTCAGGGTTGTGGGATCAAGCGCTCTGGTAGGTAGGCTTTGCAGAGATGGAGTCTGCTTGAGATTCTCTCCCTCTCTCTTCCTCTCTCCCTGTCTCATAAATAAATAAATAAATAAATAAATAAATAAATAAATAAATTTCGATAAATAAATAAGATGTTACACAATGTTATAAGTCAATTATATCTCAATATAGCTGGAAATAAAGGTGCCAAAAATAAATATGTAAAGATATAAGCCAAAAGGAGGAAGGCAACTTTCTTTTTTTTATAATAAATTTATTTTGTAGTGGTGTTCAATTTGCTAACTTACAGAATAACACCCAGTGCTCATCCCGTCCAGTGCCCCCCTCAGTGCCCGTCACCCATTCACCCCCACCCCCCGCCCTCCTCCCCTTCCATCACCCCTAGTTCTTTTCCCAGAGTTAGGAGTCTTTATGTTCTGTCTCCCTTTCTGATATTTCCCACACACTTCTCCTTCCCTTATATTCCCTTTCACTATTATTTATATTCCCCAAATGAAAGAGAACATGTAATGTTTGTCAGAAGGCAACTTTCAAATGAAGCAAGGCATGATTCCATTATCAGAAAAAAAAATAGAGATGTTAAATATAGTGTTTCAAAAAAAAAGGAATAGAGACAGAGTAGAAAAGTGCTCAACAGAGACTGAAGCATGGAGGAAATCAGAAGAGGTTGGTAAAAGGGTACAAACGTCCATCTATAAGATGAATATTGTCTAAGGATCTAATTTAACACGGTAACTATAGTTCATAACAACATATTGTATAGTTGAAATTTGCTAAGAAAATAGAACTTAAATGTCATCATCAAAAAATAATAAATTTTTATAGCAGCAATGTCCACAATAGCCATCGAAAGATGAATGGATAAAGAAGATGTGGTTTATGTATACAATGGAATATTACTCAGCCATTAGAAATGACAAATACCCACCATTTGCTTCAACGTGGATGGAACTGGAGGGTATTATGCTGAGTGAAATAAGTCAATCGGAGAAGGACAAACATTATATGGTCTCATTCATTTGGGGAATGTAAAAAATAGTGAAAGGGAATAAAGGGGAAAGGAGAAAAAAATGAGTGGGAAATATCAGAAAGGGAGGCAGAACATGAGACACTCCTGACTCTAGGAAACGAACAAGGGGTGGTAGAAAGGGAGGTGGGTGGGGGGTGGGGGTGACTGGGTGACAGGCACTGAGGGGGCACTTGATGGGATGAGCACTGGGTGTTATTCTATATGTTGTCAAATTGAACACCAATAAAAAATAGATAAATAAAATTTAAAAAATAATTAATTTTTAAATATATATGTAAGGTGATAGATGTGTGATTTAGATGGAAGGAAGGAACCCTTTCACAATGTATACATATATCACATCATTATGATGGTCACTTAAAATATTTTACAATTTTGTCTGTCATTCCTCAGTAACACTAAAAAAGAATGCTAAACATATCTAATATTTTAGCATATCCTAGATGTTTTAACATTTAGGGTGCACTGACCTGTCTATTATAATCTAATGCCATATATCTTAATTATTGCTGAAAGTTCCTAGTGTGTAACTTTATAACAGTATTTTAAAAATGTCAAGTGCCATAATTTAAAAGATGATATTTAAAAAGCCTTTGATTTCTCATGAGGGTTCAGTCAATACAATATATAAAGGCCAGTTATCATTGTTTTCTCATGAACTAGATATATTATTTGGCTATTTTACAGAAATATATATATTTTTTTCTTAGAGAATTCACATGGAAAATATTTTTTCTTAAGAATTAGCAAATGTTATCACCATGCATCTGTTCAATGTTTTGTATTAAGTAGTAAAGGACTCTATAACACTACCACAACTCTAATAATTTCATGACAGATAAAAATGATGCCACAAAAAGTAGTTTTAAGTTACTTTAAAAAAAGTCTAAGAAAATTTTATAATGGAATACAATTCTCATAATCAATTATAGTTTATTTTATTTTAAATATATTTTCTTTAAAGTAAAGGAAACTACATTCATCATAAGATGGTTCATTTTAAGGCTCTCTTACCTTGTATTTTTAGGGGTTTTTTTCCCCTTTTTTCTTAATTAATTAATTAATTAATTAATTATTTAAAATACAGATACACAAAAAAGCATTTTATTTCAGTTTTCATTTCTTCTTTTAAAGGAATTTTTACTTATTCATGAAAGAGAGAGAGAGGTAGAGACATAGACAAAGGAAGAAACAGGCTTCTCGCAGGAAGCCCATTGCGAGACTGGGTCCCCAGACAAGGATCACGCCCTAAGCCAAAGGCAGACTCTCAACCGCTGAGCCACTCAGGGGTCCCTTCATTTCTTATTTCAAATCTCTAGAACTACAGCAAGGAACATCACACAATCTTTTCTTTTTACTAATAACGGATAAAATGTGAGGCTGATCACTAACATCATCATAAAGATTAGCTACCATTTGTCACTGTGTCTTTGAAAACAAAAGATTCTAGTTACTTAATAATGTCATAGAATTGTAGAAATCTCACATAAAGGGTAGACTCTGATGTTTGTCACTACCTCATAGATTTCTCTTTAGCTTTATTAATGAATGTTTCTATGTTCAGACCTTCATTCCAAAATTGTCATACCAACATTTTAATGCTCCATTTAATACATAGTCCTTGTCTAAGATGAATTTGTTTCATATCAGAAATTGCCTAGAGAAAATATTTTCAGTAATTTACACTGATCAGCTATCATAGTTGCTTTTCAGCTCTCCAAATTAAGTTTAATAGAACAGAAACCCAATAATTGCTAATTCTATATATTTACCTCTCCCCAGTACATTATTTTTTTAAATTCTATTCTTAATCCAATATTAGATTTTGCCTTTTATTTAAAGCTTTCCCTGAACACTCCAGCCCACAATGATCTCTTCTTTGAAATTATAGAACATACCATATGTGCCTTACATTCTACAACTCTTTCTCCTCATATCACCTGTTTTTCTAGACTCATGACTATCTAAGATATTCTCTTACAGATATACTCCAATTTCAATATCATTCATTAAGAGGAGAGTAACTATAATTAGTTTTAAAACTGCAAACCTAATCTGACCAATATAGAATCCAATACGTCTGTTATCACCCATACCTGTCCCCACCATTGTATCAGGAAACTTCTAGTAAAGTGTCCAAAGACTGTATTAGTCTATTTTGTCAACCATAGTACACTCTACTGATCCATAAGGCGATTGTTGTCATCTGATTTAGTAGGGCTTTTTAACATTTGAACTGTTAGTGGAAAGCCAATTTTCCTGTTTCATGTATTAGTTTAGTCATCACTGTTTTATTTTTTATGGAAATGATTAAAAACAGAATTTGAGTTTTTAAAGTATGATTTGAATTCTTATTAGCTTTGGATTGTATAAACTAGAATTATTCATGGACCGATGAAACACTTTCAGTATACATGGGCATTAGTAGTTCTTAAAAATTCTATTTTAATAAGGATTTGTTTTTTTTAATAATAAGGATTTGTTTTAACACATTTTAAAAACATCAGTTACATTTGCTGAACTGGATACACATACACTAATTACAATAGGAAGTGAAACGTTAATCGCACTTATAATAAGACTTTTTTCTTTCTTCACAAATTGGGCTTGACTTGAAGAATCAGATTAATCTGTTCCCTATCTGTTGTCACAAAGAAAAGTTTACATTAACTATATTTTAATGATATTGTTGCATTTGGAATACATTTTTTAGTACATAAATAGACAATAGTAAATAACCCTCAGGTAATTGCCCAAATCATGCAATCCCTTGAGATTGCTAGCTTGCTATGTTATATACATGAATATTAAGACATATTCATACTCTTTAAGGACGTTTTTTACACTTTTTAAAAATATTTTACTTATTTATCTGAAAGAGAGAATAAGTGGAGGCAGGAGCAGAAGGAGAGGGGCAAGTAGACTCTCCACTGAGCAGGAAGAGTCTGCAGGGCTCAATCCCAGGACTCTGGGTTCATGACCTGAGCCAAAAGCAGATACTTAACTGACTGAGGCACCAAGGCAACCCTCCTTTACAATTTTTAAGCCAAAAGTATTTTATAACATAATGCTCTGGGGTATCAGCCAAGTATATATTAAAATTATCAGGTATATTGAAGGCTCTGTATTGGTCCCAATTTTTTAAGGTTCCGAGAGGCATTTCTGAAATCTATTTCTAAACAGATTATGATTGCTCTCACACAAAATAAAAATGAAGTCAGTTTCTCAATCTTTATTATAGAAATTAAATCCAATACTGGATCTTTATTATTTAACCAACAGCTATGCTACTAGTACTTCAGATCCTTATGTTCCTTTCATCAACTAATCAATTCCCACTTGTCCATTCATTTTCTATCCATCATCACCTTGTTCCATTTTCTTCACAAAACTAGTCACCATTGAAATTTTCTTGTTTATTTATTTGTTCATTTGTGTGCCTAACCCCCACCCTCCCCAGAATGCAAGCTCTATGAGAGCTGAAATTCCACCTGTCTTGTTTGCCTAGGTATCCTAGTGCTCAAAAAATATTTGTTGAATTGTACTTTATCATAGAATTTAATTATGAATTAATTATCATCCAGAATTTCACAAGTTCGATTGATAACAATGATATTTGGACAATATAGATGTGTATCAGAATTTCTGGGGTTGTGGCCCAGGTGTCCATATTGTTTAAAAAGTTCACCAAGTGATACTGATATAATATTTCCACTGAATAAATCTGATTGGCATTTGAAAACCATCAGTCTAGTGTACAGGCCAATTTTCTATTCACTGTTTTTTTATTTTTAAAAATACTTTCTCTGTATTACGTTAGCTCTTCTAAAAGCAATAATCCTAAAGTTTATGATATGGCAACCCACACAAATGCCTTTACTGAATTTTAGTATATTTTCAGACTTAAGTTACCACCAACTTAAAATAGAGTGTTATATACTTAGGATCCTATAAATGAACTTTATGTCAACCACAAACCAAAAACTTATAATAAATATGCAAAAAATAAAAAGAAAGAAAATCAAGCATAACACTATTGAAAGTCATCAATCTCAAGGAAAGAGAGCAAGAGAATATGAAGGAACAGAAAATGTAAATGGTCTAAAAGACTCAATCAAAAAACATACAGTGACAGAATACGTTTAGAAAAAAAAGACCCATTTATATATTGTTTAAAAAAACTCACTTCAGACCTAAAAGGCACATACAGACTAAAAGTGAAAGTGTGGAAAAAGATATACCATGCACATAGAAGCAAAAGTAAGTCAAGGTAGCAATAGTTATATCAGACAAAATAGACTTTAAAACAAACACTCTAACAAGAGACAAAGTGGGCTATTACCTAATGATAAAGGGAAGATAAAACAATTGTAAGTATCTAGGCACCCAACATTAGAGTGCCTAAGTACATAAATCAAGTATTAACAGACATAAAAGGAGGAATTGAGGGGCAGCCCGGGTAGCTCAGCGGTTTAGCGCCGCCTTCAGCCCAGGATGTGATCCTGGAGACCCCAAATCCAGTCCCACATCAGGCTCCCTGCATGGAGCCTGCTTCTCCCTCTGCCTATGTCTCTGCTTCTCTCTCTCTCCCTCTCTCTCTCTCTGTGTGTGTGTGTGTATGTCTCATGAATAAATAAAAAAATTCTTTAAAAAATGAGGAATTGATAGTAATACAATAATATAGTAGGGGACATTAACCCCCAACTAACATCAATGAATAGATCCTCCAGGCAGAAAATCAATCAGTAAACAGTGTCATTGAACAACACATTAAAGCAGATGAACTTAACAGATATATATAGAACATTCCATCCAAAAATAACAGATTGCATTTTTTTAAGTGAACATGGAACATTCTCCAGTACAGATCACACATTAGGCCACATATCAAGCTTCAATAAATTTAAAAGTACTGAAATCATACCATGCATCTTTTCTGACCACAAAAGTATGAAACTAAAAATCAATCACAAGAAAAAAATGTAGGAAACACAAACACATGGAGGCTAAAAAAATGTGATACTAAACAACTAATGCATCAACAAAATGATCATAAATAAAAAATACACAGAGATAAGTAAAAATAAAAACACTATGTTCCAAACTATTTGGGATGCAGTGAAAGCAGTTCTAAGATGGAAAATTATAGTGATATAGGCCTACCTCAAGAAGAATATTTCAAATAATCTCAAACTTAAAGGAATAGGAAAAGATCAAAGCCCAAGGTCAGAAGAAAGAAAGAAATATTAAGAATCAGAGCAGAAACAAATGAAATAGAGACAAAATAATAGGAAAGATAAATAAACCAAGAGCTCATAATTTGAAAAAAAATAAACAAAATTGATGAATCTTTAGAAAGAGTCACAAATAAAAAGCACAGATAAATAAAATCAGAAACTAAACAAAGGTAAATAACTGACACCACAGAAATGCAAAGATAAAAAAGCCAACAGAAATACAAAAATACAAGAATACTATAAAAAATTTTATGCCAGCAAATTGAACAGCCTAAAAGTAATTAATAAATTTCTAGAAACATTCAATCTTCCAAAACTGACACAGAAAGAAATAGAAAATCATCACAAAATACTAGTAATGAAATTGATTCAGTAATCAAAGGAATTCCAACAAACAAAAATCAAGCACCAGTTGGATTCACAGATGAATTCTACCAAACGCTTAAATAATAGTTAGTACCTATTAGGTTTAAACAATTACAAAAAATAGAAGAGGAATAAAAGCTTCCAATTGCATTCTATGTGGCCAACATTACCCCAATACTAAAACTAGACAAAGATACCACATATAAAGAAAGCCAGAGGCCAATATCCATGATGAACATAGATGTAAAAATTCTCAATAAATTATGAGGAAACTGAATTCAACAATTTAATGAAAAGGATCATTCACCATGATCTAGTGAAATATATTCTGAGTATGTAATGCTGGCTCAGTATTTGCAAATTGATCAACGTGATACACCTTATCAAAAAAAATGAAGGATAAAAATCATATGATCATCTCAATAGATGTATAAATACCATTTGACATAATTCAATGACTGTTCATGACAGAAACTCACAACAAAGTGGGTTGAGAGGGAACATACCTCAACATAATATAGGCATATATATAATAACCACAGCTAACATCATTCTCAATGGTGAAAAACTGAGACCTTATTCTTTAAGATAAGGGACAAGACAAGGATGTCTCACCAATTTTATTCAACATAGTACTAGAAGTCCTGGCCACAGCAATCAGAGAAAAAAAATAAATGAAAGGTATCCAAATTGACATGGAAGAAGTTAATCTGTAACTATTTGAAGGTGACATGATACTCTACATAGAAAACTCTAAAGACTCTGCCAAAAAAATAACAGAAATGATAAATGAATTAAGTAATGTTGGAGGAAACAAAATTCATAGCCAGAATCAGTTGCATATGCATACTAATATTGAAGTAGCAGAAAGAGAAATTAAGAAAAAAACTCCATTTAAAATTGCACCAAAAGAGTAAAATACTTAAGAATTAACCAAAGAGGTTAAAGACCAGTACTCTGAAAACTATAAAATATAGATGACACAATTGAAGACAACAGAAACAATGCAAAGATATTCCATGCTCATGGCTTAGAAGAATTAATAATGATAAAATGTCTGTACTACCCAAAGTGATCTACAAATTCAGTGTAATCCTTATCAAAATATCAACAGCATTTTTGAAATAACTAGAGCACTGCTAAAATTTAAATGGAACCAGGGAAGATCCCAAATAGCCAAAGCAATTAAAAAACAAAAAGAACTGGATGTATCGCAATACAGATTTCAAGATATATTATGAAGCTGTAATGATCAAAACAGTACTAGCACAAAAACAGACACATAGATCAATAGAACAGAATGGAGAGTCCAGAAGTAAACCCATACTTATATGATCAACTAGTCTATACGAGAGGAGGCAAGAATATACACCAGGGAAAAATAGTCTCTTCAAAAACTGGTTCTGGAAAAACTGGATAGCTACACACAAAAAATGAAAATGGACCACGGTCTTACACCACATACAAATATAAACTCAAAATGGATTACAGACCTAAGTATGAGGCCTGAAACCTTAAGACTTCTAAAAGAAAACAGGTAGTAATTACTTGACATTCTTTTTCCCATTTTTCTAGAGAGGTCTCCTAAAGCAAAGGAAGAAAAGCAAAAATATTGAGACTACAATAAAATAACAATAAACTTTTACATCAACAAAACACAAAGATGACCTACTAAATGGGAGAAGATAGTTGCAAACAATAAGTCTGGTAAGGGGTTACTATCCAAAGTAAATAATTTATACAAGTCAACAACAAAACAAAAAAACAATCCAATTAAAAAAAAAGTCAGATGGCCTAAATAGACATTGTTCCAAGGAAGACATACAGATGGCCAAGAGATAACTGAAAAGATGTTCAACATCACTAACCGTTAGGGGAATGGAAACCAAAACCACAAAGAGATATAATCTTAAATTTGTCAGAGTGACTAGAATTAAAAAGACAAGAAACAACAAGTGTTGGGGAGAATGTGAAGAAAACAGAACACTTGTACCCTGTTACTGGTCATGTAATTTGGTACTGCCACTATAGAAAACAATATGGAGGTTCCTTAAAATAATAAAAATAGGAATATCATTTTATCCAGTAATTCCACTACTGGCTATTTATGTGAAGAAAATATGAACAGATATTTAAAAAGATAATTGCACCCATATATTTATTATAGTGTTTACAAAAGCTAAGATATGAAAGCAGCTCAAGTGTTTATTGATATATAAAAATGGATGAAGAAGTGAAACACACACACACACACACACACACACAGAAGAATATTATCCAGCCAGCAAAAAAGGATGAGATCTTGCCATTTGCAACAACATGGATGGCCTTAGAGAACATTATACCCTCTAAATGAAATAAATGAAACAAGTCAGACAGATAAAAACATATGCTAAATGATTTAATTTATATGTGAAACTTAAAAAGCAAAACAAATTAATAAACAAACAAAAAGCAGAAACAGACCCGTAATACAGAGGATAATCTGGTTGTTGCTAGAGGGAAGGAGGGTAAGGAAATAGGCAAAATGGATGGAGGAGAGATGCAGATACAGGTTCTGAGTTACAGAAAGAATAAGTCATAGAGATAAAAGGTAAAAAGAATAGAAAAGAACTAACGCTTTACTGCCATGGTTTTAGGTCTATCTCTGTTCTAGAGAACCAATAAAATTCCATTACTGATTTTCCTTATTCTTTTTGTCTCTTTGGGCTTCTTCTTAGATGGTACTTGATGCTATTTTTTTTTTTAACTTCCCTTCACACAGTGAAAGAGTTTCAAGCCTTTTTCTTAAGGGCTTAATGATGAGCGAGTGACTTGGAAATTTTTACTTATACATTCTGACCCTGTAGCTATGAACAATATGTGCGTACAGTCCTCATGATCTGTAGAGGGGATTTAAAACAGTTTACCCCAACAGTTCAGACTATGTCATTTATTGAAAAATCCCCTTAGTTGAAGGATAAAGTCTAAATTATATCCTTGTCTGAAGTCTTAAATAGCCTCATTCATTATCCTATAGTGAATATGAGGTACCTGAGCATAATACCCCTGAATATATAAGCATGCATTTCCCACTTTTAGCCTTTTTATGACCAGCAGTTTACTTACCCACTTCACACAGCTTGCTTCCTTATCATTGAAATTAGTATAAGAATAGCGTTGTTGAGAGGATTAAATGAGTTACTTTATAAAGACTACTTTGATAAGTAGCTGTAATTTAGGAAGTGATTATTCTATGTTAACTATGATTATTATTCATATTGAACTATATCTAGAATTCATTTCAGAACATAAGATTGCCTTAACATAAGGAATTGAAATTTTCATACCTGCCCCTTACCTGCCTGTGAATAAAAATAATAGACAATTAATTTGTCTAATAATTAGACAATTAATTTATCTAAGTATCTGCTTATATTTCTAAGTGGCACAAGTGTTAACAGACCTTTCTGGTATAAATCCTCTTCAAAGGTACCATGACAATTCCAGGCCTAACTTTTGTCTAACCTTATTCCCCTTGAATTTCTTCTCAATATTTAAAAAGTTAGTTTAACTTAAGTTCAGTAAGTAAAATTAATTTTGATAATTTTTAGGCATATAGAATACATACGAAAAGGGGGTAAGTAGTGGTTAGTTCAAGGCAACAGTATTCCCCTTTGGTCCATATTTGTTTTAGTATATGTAGAAATAAATACAGGACAACACTAGTCTGAACTTTCTTGAAAATCTGACCATAGACCTTCTATAGAAATTGGTGGGCTGTTCACATGTTTTATGGTGCATTATAATCAGCATAGTGCCTTGTACAATAAGCAGGCTTTCAATAAATATATGCTGAACTGAATGAATTGGTATTTTACATATAATTTTCCACAAGTATTAAGAAAATGACTTATTCCCATCATTTGGTATTTGGTGCAGAAGAATCATTCCATAGAAAGAGCATTAACTTTATAATGCTTTCCTTGTGTAGAAAAATCTGTTCATTCAAATTTGATTTCTTTTCACTTACTAGTCTTAGGAGATAGAATATTATAGTAATGGGATTCTGATATTTATACTGTTTTTAAAAGAAATAAAAACTATTTCAAATGCATATGACCTAGTAGGAATACTAATTGAATATCTATGCAATACTTATTTGTAATGAGTACATCAAACTGTTCTTCTCTGTGCATGCTAGGGTTATATATTTTCTTTGTAAATTAATGTTTCTAATATAGTTTAAAACTGTTGCCCATGCAAAATGAGCAAACCATTTAGAATCTCTAAAAGTAAAAAAAGAGAGAGAGAGAGAGAGAGAGAGAGAGAGAGATTTATTTGAGCACAAGTTAAGACAGCTACCCAGGAAACAGGCTCTTCACAGGGAAGAAAGTGTTTCATAGAAAAACAAGTTTTCACAGGATTATATGCTTTTTTACATCTTATAAAAGCTCAAAAGGTTATAGATTAGCATATGGGCAGGAATGAGTTTTATCATAAAGGAATGCAGGGAGTAGGAGCATTGATTGATATCTCAAGGACAAAATGTTTTTTTCTTTAGGCTACTCATTCACAAAGCAAATGTACAATGCATTCATGGTGGACTACAAATCAGGCGTTTTGGTGTGAACAAAGTTTATACACAGTCATGTTGACTTAGAAATAAATCTAATATGGCTTCCACTGTATATTGGGCCTTCAGAGAGTTTTTGTCTCATAATTTCCCCTTTTTTGAACAATAATCTTTTGACAGAAAGCATTGATGATCATTTCTTGTCCCTTGATGCCAGGGTGATTGCTTTTCTGCCCTGGGTCCATCATATCCTTCAATGCTAGGCCCAAATTAGATCACTTAGGAGTCTACATCAGGGGATTAGCAGTGTGGCCTTTGATAGAGAATAATATATATTTTTTCAGTGAGACCAAATTGTCATGAAAACATAGCACGTGTGCTTTGTGGTAAGTGGTGTACTTTTTGCCTTTGCATTTTTGTAACATTTATAGCATAAAATCAGAAATAGTAATAAAAATCCAATCAATAACTTTTATTTTTTTTGGTATTCAAATTCTCTTATTATTTATTTGCTTGTAACATCTTCATTCTTGTTTATTTTTGTTCCTCTTGGGAGTAGGGGCTGTCGGCCCATCAGATTATAAGCTCCTTGAAGGCAGGGTCCCTGGCAGAGTGGTGTCTATAGAATTAGCATATAAGTGATTCTCATCACGTATTACTGACTGCTTGGCCTCTGAGAGAAGGGATATCTAATGATGAGGAAAGTGGGTCTTACTTTGTGCAAATCAAAATTAGTGGTAATGGAGGGCCCTAGGCTGGCTTTGAGGTGGTGGTCACAAAAGATGGCATTTGGGGGCTGAAGGCAAGGGAGATTTGGGAGGGAAGGTGCAGAGCAGTCCTAGAGGAGGAAATGCATGGTTTCTTATTCTGGTTAACTGGGAGAATTGTGGACATTTGCTCTAGGGACTGTCAAGCAAGGACTGACCTTTACCACTGAACTGGTTTTAGCTTTTGTTTTAAAATCAGTTTTCAGGTGGGTCAGAGTGTCTATGGATGTCACTTCTCATCAGTTCATGACTGAACCTGTCTGCCTACTTTTAGTTAGAGAGATCCCTGGAGGTTTCTTCCTCTTCTTCTTTTTTTTTTTTTAATAAACTAATTTTTATTGGTGTTCAATTTACCAACATACAGAATAACACCCAGTGCTCATCCCGTCAACTGTCCCCCTCAGTGCCCGTCACCCATTCACCCCCAACCCCCGCCCTCCTCCCCCTCCACCACCCCTAGTTCATTTCCCAGAGTTAGAGGTCTTTATGTTCTGTCTCACTTTCTGATATTTCCCACACATTTCTTCTCCCTTCCCTTATATTCCCTTTCACTATTATTCATATTCCCCAAATGAATGAGAACATACACTGTTTGTCCTTCTCTGATTGACTTACTTCACTCAGCATAATACCCTCCAGATCCATCCACGTTGAGGCAAATGGTGGGTATTTGTCGTTTCTAATGGCTGAGTAATATTCCATTGTATACATAAACCACATCTTTATCCATTCATATTTCGATGGGCACCGAGGCTCCTTCCACAGTTTGGCTATTGTGGACATTGCTGCTAGAAACATCGGGGTGCAGGTGTCCCGGCGTTTCATTGCATCTGAATCTCTGGGGTAAATCCCTAACAGTGCAATTGCTGGGTTGTAGGGCAGGTCTATTTTTAATTCTTTGAGGAACCTCCACACAGTTTTCCAGAGTGGCTGCACCAGTTCACATTCCCACCAACAGTGTAAGAGGGTTCCCTTTTCTCCGCATCCTCTCCAACATTTGCGGTTTCCTCCCTTGTTAATTTTCCCCATTCTCACTGGTGTGAGGTGGTATCTCATTGTGGTTTTGATTTGTATTTCCCTGATGGCAAGTGATGCAGAGCATTTTCTCATGTGCCTGTTGGCCATGTCTATGTCTTCCTCTGTGAGATTTCTCTTCATGTCTTTTGCCCATTTCATGATTGGATTGTTTGTTTCTTTGCTGTTGAGTTTAATAAGTTCTTTATAGATTTTGGAAACTAGCCCTTTATCTGATATGTTATTTGCAAATATCTTCTCCCATTCTCTAGGTTGTCTTTTATTTCTGTTGACTGTATCCTTTGCTGTGCAAAAGCTTCTTATCTTGATGAAGTCCCAATAGTTCATTTTTGCTTTTGTTTCTTTTGCTTTCGTGGATGTATCTTGCAAGAAGTTACTGTGGCCAAGTTCAAAAAGGGCGTTGCCTGTGTTCTCCTCTAGGATTTTGATGGAATCTTGTCTCATATTTAGATCTTTCATCCATTTTGAGTTTATCTTTGTGTACGGTGCAAGAGAGTGATCTAGTTTCATTCTTCTGCATGTGGATGTCCAATTTTCCCAGCACCATTTATTGAAGAGACTGTCTTTCTTCCAATGGATAGTCTTTCCTCCTTTATCGAATATTAGTTGACCATAAAGTTCAGGGTCCACTTCTGGGTTCTCTATTCCGTTCCATTGATCCATGTGTCTGGTTTTGGGCCAGTACCACACTGTCTTGATGACCACAGCTTTGTAGTACAACCTGAAATCTGGCATTGTGATGCCCCCAGATATGGTTTTCTTTTTTAAAATTCCCCTGGCTATTCGGGGACTTTTCTGATTCCACACAAATCTTAAAATAATTTGTTCTAACTCTCTGAATAAAGTCCATGGTATTTTCATAGGGATTGCATTAAACGTGTAAATTGCCCTGGGTAACATTGACATTTTCACAATATTAATTCTGCCAATCCATGAGCATGGAATATTTTTCCATCTCTTTGTGTCTTCCTCCATTTCTTTCAGAAGTGTTCTATAGTTTTTAGGGTATAGATCCTTTACCTCTTTGCTTAGGTTTATTCCTAGGTATCTTATGCTTTTGGGTGCAATTGTAAATGGGATTGACTCCTTAATTTCTCTTTCTTCAGTCTCATTGTTAGTGTATAGGAATGCCATTGATTTCTGGGCATTGATTTTGTATCCTGCCATGCTACCAAATTTCTGTATGAGTTCTAGCAATCTTGGAGTGGAGGCTTTTGGGTTTTCTATGTAGAATATCATGTCATCGGCGAAGAGGGAGAGTTTGACTTCTTCTTTGCCAATTTGAATGCCTTTAATGTCTTTTTGTTGTCTGATTGCTGAGCCTAGGACTTCCAGCACTATGTTGAATAGCAGTGGTGAGAATGGACATCCCTGTCTTGTTCCTGATCTTAGGGGAAAGGCTCCCAGTGCTTCCCCATTGAGAATGATATTTGCTGTGGGCTTTTCGTAGATGGCTTTTAAGGTGTCGAGGAAAGTTCCCTCTATCCCTACCCTCTGAAGAGTTTTGATCAGGAATGGATGCTGTATTTTGTCAAATGCTTTCTCTGCATCTAATGAGAGGATCATATGGTTCTTGGTTTTTCTCTTGCTGATATGATGAATCACATTGATTGTTTTACGAGTGTTGAACCAGCCTTGTGTCCCGGGGATAAATCCTACTTGGTCATGGTGAATAATTTTCTTAATGTGTTGTTGGATCCTATTGGCTAGTATCTTGTTGAGAATTTTTGCATCCATATTCATCAGGGATATTGGTCTGTAATTCTCCTTTTTGGTGGGGTCTTTGTCTGGTTTTGGAATTAAGGTGATGCTGGCCTCATAGAATGAATTTGGAAGTACTCCATCTCTTTCTATCTTTCCAAACAGCTTTAGTAGAATAGGTATGATTTCTTCTTTAAACGTTTGATAGAATTCCCCTGGGAAGCCATCTGGCCCTGGACTCTTGTGTCTTGGGAGGTTTTTGATGACTTCTTCAATTTCCTCCCTGGTTATTGGCCTGTTCAGGTTTTCTATTTCTTCCTGTTCCAGTTTTGGTAGTTCGTGGCTTTCCAGGAATGCGTCCATTTCTTCCAGATTGCCTAATTTATTGGCGTAGAGATGTTCATAATATGTTTTTAAAATCGTTTGTATTTCCTTGGTGTTGGTAGTGATCTCTCCTTTCTCATTCATGATTTTATTAATTTGAGTCTTCTCTCTCTTCTTTTTAATAAGGTTGGCTAATGGTTTATCTATCGTATTAATTCTTTCAAAGAACCAACTCCTGGTTCTATTGATCTGTTCCACAGTTCTTCTGGTCTCGATTTCGTTGATTTCTGCTCGAATTTTAATTAACTCTCTTCTTCTGCTGGGCGTCGGGTCGATTTGCTGCTTCTTCTCTAGTTCCTTTATGTGTAAGGTTAGCTTTTGTATTTGAGTTCTTTCCAGTTTTTGAATGGATGCTTGTATTGCGATGTATTTCCCCCTCAGGACTGCTTTTGCTGCATCCCAAAGATTTTGAACGGTTGTATCTTCATTCTCATTAGTTTCCATGAATCTTTTAATTCTTAATTTCCTGGTTGACCCTTTTATCTTTTAGCAGGATGGTCCTTAACCTCCACGTGTTTGAGGTCCTTCCAAACTTCTTCTTGTGATTGAGTTCTAATTTCAAGGCATTATGGTCTGAGAATATGCAGGGGACGATCCCAATCTTTTGGTATCGGTTCAGACCCGATTTGTGACCCAGTATGTGGTCTCTTCTGGAGAAAGTTCCATGTGCACTTGAGAAGAATGTGTATTCAGTTGAGTTTGGATGTAAAGTTCTGTAGATATCTTTGAAATCTATCTGGTCCAGTGTATCATTTAAAGCTCTCGTGTCTTTGGAGATGTTGTGCTTAGAAGACCTATCGAGGGTAGAAAGAGCGAGATTGAAGTCACCAAGTATATGTGTATTATTATCTAAGTATTTCTTCACTTTGGTTAATAATTCGTTTAAGTATTTGGCAGCTCCCACATTCGGGGCATATATATTGAGGATTCTTAAGTCCTCTTGCTGGATAGATCCTTTAAGTATGATACAGTGTCCCTCTTCGTCTCTCACTACTGTCTTCGGGGTAAATTTTAGTTTATCTGATATAAGGATGGCTACCCCTGCTTTCTTTTGAGAACGATTTAAATGGTAAATGGTTCTCCAACCTTTTATTTTCAGGTTGTAGGTGTCCTTCTGTCTAAAATGAGTCTCTTGTAGACAGCAAATAGATGGGTCCTGCTTTTTTATCCAGTCTGAAACCCTGTGCCTTTTGATGGGGTCATTAAGCCCGTTCACGTTCAGAGTTACTATTGACAGATATGAGTTTAGTGTCATCATGATATCTATTTAGTCCTTGTTTTTGTGGATTGTTCCACTGAACTTCTTCTTAAAGTGGAATTTTAAGAGTCCCCCTTAAAATTTCTTGCAGAGCTGGTTTGGTGGTCACATATTCTTTCAGTTCCTGCCTGTCTTGGAAGCTCTTTATCTCTCCTTCCATTTTGAATGAGAGCCTTGCTGGATAAAGTATTCTTGGTTGCATGTTCTTCTCATTTAGGACCCTGAATATATCCTGCCAGCCCTTTCTGGCCTGCCAAGTCTCTGTGGAGAGGTCTGCTGTCACCCTAATATTCCTCCCCATGAAAGTCAGGGACTTCTTGTCTCTTGCTGCTTTAAGGATCTTCTCTTTATCTTTGGAATTTGCAAGCTTCACTATTAGATGTCGAGGTGTTGAACGGTTTTTATTGATTTTAGGGGGGGGAATCTCTCTATTTCCTGGATCTGAATGCCTGTTTCCCTTCCCAGATTGGGAAAGTTTTCAGCTAGGATTTGTTTAAATACATATTCTGGCCCTCTGTCCCTTTCGGCGCCCTCGGGAACCCCAATTAAACGTAGGTTTTTCTTCCTTAGGTTGTCGTTTATTTCCCTTAATCTGTCTTCATGGTCTTTTAATTGTCTGTGTCTTTTTTCCTCACTTTCCCTCTTTGCCATTAACTTGTCTTCTATGTCATTCACTCGTTCTTCCACCTCGTTAACCCTCGTCGTTAGGACTTCTAGTTTGGATTGTATCTCATTCAATTGATTTTTAATTTCTGCCTGATTGGATCTAAATTCTGCAGTCATGAAGTCTCGTGAGTCCTTAATGCTTTTTTCTAGAGCCACCAGTAGCTGTATAATAGTGTTTCTGAATTGGCTTTCTGACATTGAATTGTAATCCAGATTTTGTAACTCTGTGGAAGAGAGGGCTGTTTCTGATTCTTTCTTTTGAGGTGAGGTTTTCCTTCTAGTCATTTTGCTCAGTGCAGAGTGGCCAAAAACAAGTTGTATTGGGAAAAGGAGAAAAAGAGAGAGAAGGAAACAGAAAGAGAAAAAGAAAAAAGAAAAAGAAGAAAAAAAACAAAAAACAAAAACCACGGGGGAGTATCTTCTGATTCTGTATAATTTAAGTCCCTTGACTTCCCCTGGAACTGGTCCGTCCAGCTGGTCTTCTGGGGGAAGGGCCTGTTGTGCTGATTTTCAGGTGTTAGCACTTGGGGAAGCTGCTCTGCCCCCTGCCTGGAGCAGTGCTCAGTGGGGGTTGTTTACCCCGTGAGGCACCAGGAGGAACAGCCCCAGTGGTTAGGGCAGCTCCAGGGAAACCTGGATTCAGCCTCCGCAGGAACTACGGGGCTCTCCGTCCCGTCCGCAGGGCCTGGAGGCTCCGGGGCGGGGCCGCTGATCTGCTCAGCTCGGGGCAGGAGCGTCCTTGCTGTCCTGGGCCCTCCTGGTCTCTGCTTGTCCTGGGGGGAGGCCGGATCCTGGGCTGTGTCCCGGCGCCCTGTGCTCCGGGGTGTGCGCTGTTGGATTCGTGCTCCCGGTGGCGCAGCCGCCTCTCTGCGGTGCCGCCGCCCGAACCCCTCCGAGCTGCTCCCGGCCGCGCAGCCCCCTCTGCACGGAGCGTCTTCCTCTGCCGGAGCCGCCGCCGCCGCCGAGCTGCTCCCGGCCGCGCAGCCCCCTCCGCAGATCCGCTGCCCGAGCCCCTCCCAGCTGCTCCGGGTCCCGCGGTGCGCGCTGCAGCCCTTAGGGAGCTCGGCGCACTCTCCCGGGGCGCAGGTGCCTGTTAGTGTCCCAGGGAGCCCGAGGGCATCCCCGCCCTCCTGGGTCCTGCTCTAACTCCCTGCGGGCCCCTTTCCGCCCGGGAAGGTTGGTGCAGCTCCTGCTTCTCCAGGACGGGGCTCTCCTGTCCCGGGGACACTCGCCCCGGCCTCAGCCCGGCTCCTCGCGGGGCCCCTCCCCCTTGGAGGCCTTTTGTTTCTTTATTTCTTTTTCCCCGTCTTCCTACCTTGATAGAAGCGCGAACTCTTCTCACTGTAGCATTCCAGCTGGTCTCTCTTTAAATCTCAGGCCGAATTCGTAGATTTTCAGGATGATTTGAAGGTTATCTAGGTAATTTGGTGGGGACAGATGATTTGGGGACCCTACTCTTCCACCATCTTGCCCCTCCCTCTCTAGCATTTATTTCATTAACATTTGTGGAGAATGTTTTTGGAGAATGTTGTGGAGAAGACATTAAGGGTTAAATTTTCAAATATCTCTCTTTCATTAAAGCAAATCTAATGGGAAGATAGCATGATAATTTATGGATCTATTAATTAGACATTTTCCAATCTAATATGACCAGTTTTGTCTAAAAATGCCAAAAGCTCCAGCAACAAATAAACCAAATGAAGTCAAGTGCCTCCATGAGCATTGGTTCCTCCCAAATTCAGGGACTTTGCAGACAGCCAAATAGCTTCCTAGCTTCTAGTTGCTTAATCTTATAGCTGGCTTTCTCTAATTGTGCATTCAGGAAAACTAACTTAGACATGTCAAAATAAGCCTATTTGGGCCATCTGGAACTCAGGTTATCATTCAATTTTCGCATTTAAGTAAGCACTTTCAAGTAGAGGCTCCATATGTGTTGTATATAGAGCCTGCCATAATTACTGTCAGTTAATGTTGGTTTTCTAGGATCTGCAGGGCTTTAGCGCAATTCCCTATTTATTTTAGTGTTAGTTTCAGAATAAGGCTTGAATAAATTATAAGGATGGTAAATGTAGTGGATTGAGAAGGTGCTGTGTTTTTTAAAATATTTTATTTATTTATTCATGAAAGACAAAGAGAAAGAGAGAGAGAGGAGGCAGAGGCAGGGGGAAGCAGGTTTTCCATGGAGATGGGAGTCTAATGCAGGGTTCAATCCCAGGACCCTGGGGTTACTACCTGAGCCAAAGGCCGATGCTTAATGGACTGAGCCACTCAGGTGCCCAGAGAAGGTGCTGTTTCTGAGTGTCTATTCCAAACAGCCATGTTACACTATTTTATGTGCTGTGGCTTATGCCAGTGAGATCTAAGAATATCAATGGCTCTTGGAGCACTGAGGATCAATCCTTATGTCTGTGTTCCTCAATGAACCAATTTTAGTTATCTTATGAGATAAAAAATTTCCATGGAACTGCGACATGTCTTCAGAAATATCCTCGGACACTTATGCAAGGCTTTCATTCACCTGAAAGTGTCGTTCAGCCAGGAGCAAGTGCCCCTTCTCTTTGGAGCCAAATGATTCAATCTCTAAGGTTTCTAGCCAGAAAACTTTTCCAAGCCTTTTTTTTAATAAATTAATTTTTATTGGTGTTCAATTTACCAACATACAGAACAACACCCAGTGCTCATCCTGTCAACTGTCCCCCTCAGTGCCCGTCACCCATTCACCCCCACCCCCCGCCCTCCTCCCCCTCCACCACCCCTAGTTCGTTTCCCAGAGTTAGGAGTCTTTATGTTCTGTGTCCCTTTCTGATATTTCCCACACATTTCTTCTCCCTTCCCTTATATTCCCTTTCACTATTATTCATATTCCCCAAATGAATGAGACCATACAATGTTTGTCTTTCTCCGATTGACTTACTTCACTCAGCATAATACCCTCCAGTTCCATCCACATTGAAGCAAATGGTGGGTATTTGTCGTTCCAAGCCTTATGTTAATAACAACTGTTAGTACAATGCCAAATTAAAACAACCAACCCATCAACTCAAACCCCTCTAGGTTATTCCCAACTAGACAATATTACCTGAAATCCTCAAAAGACCAAATAAATTCAGGACTTCAGGACCTTCAACTCAAATTTAGGAGGTCCGGGTTTCAGGAGAACACACTGATAACATCTGTGAAGGGCTGTTAAGTCAGAGGGGGCACAAAGGGCCTCTTTTTTTCTGATATCCTGCTGACTATGCCAAGAAATGCTGACACAAAGTAAACAAACCTCTTATAATCTAAAAGTAAGTGTTGTAATTAAGCCTAAGTTGAGACAGCTTCCCAGGAAACATGGTATTCAAAGGGAAGGAAGAAAGTCGTCTGGAAAATGAACAGTTTTTACAAGGATATATGCTTTTTCTTACAGCTTGTAAAATCTCAAAAGGTTATAGATTAGCATATAGGAAAGAATCATGAGTTTTATCATACATGATGTAGAGAATGGGAGCATTGATCAATATCTTAGGGACAAGGGAGGCTTTGGAAAATGGCAAAGTAGGAGGACCCTAAACTCACGTTGTCACACATTTACAACTAGATATCACTCACATCTGAGTAACTAAACTGGAGAGTGGGGGATCCATGGATGCCTCAGTGGTTTAGCACCTGCTTTCACCCCAGGTTGTGATCCTGGAGTCCCAGGATTGAGTCCCAGGATCGAGTCCTATATTGGGCTCCCTGCATGGAGCCTGCTTCTCCCTCTGCCTGTGTGTCTGCCTCTCTCTCTCCGTGTGTCTCTCATGAATAAATAAATAAAATCTTTAAAAAAATAAAAAATAAAATAAACTGGAGAATGATCTAAAGAATGACAAAACAAACTCCACAGATAAATGTAGAGATGAATCCACATCAGAGAGATTAGGAAAGGCAGAAATTGGGATTGGAAGCTGCCTACTGGAGTGAGAGAGCTGTTGGCACAGAAAAGGGGAAGCACTAGGGATCCCACAAAGGGAAAAGAAATCCCCTTAAACTCTATCCTTAAAAACTAAAGGGGCTGAATCCTGTTTTTGTATAAGCAGTGGGACTTGGAGCCTGGTTATTTAAAAGACAGCTGACTCAGTATTAGGTGAATGGAGAGAGCAGGTGATAGACCTTGCCCTTAAGGAGACAACAGCGTGAGGAGAGGCAACATAGAAATCACAGCCTACAAAAAGAGGAAGATGTGTTTATATGGATTTCAGAGGATGTTAGGATACACCTCAGGGAAAAAGGAGCTGACTGACGCCATTTTCCTCCTGCTTCCCAGCAGAAACACAGTGCTACCTATAGGAGGCAGTGTTGCAGAGACACTTGCTACCTAACTGCTAGCAGTGGACCCCACCCACAAGTTCTACTGGGGACACATCCACTACATGCCTAATGTCAGGGACCATGGGTCAGTAAAAATTTTTTTAAGGCCCTGCACACCCCACCCAGCTGCTGCCTCTGTTCCACACCACCAGCAGCCACCACACTTCCAGGGATCTGGCTAGGATTAATGGTTCAGTGCAAATTTTGCTAATTCTGCATGAGTCCTGCCCAGCCACTCAGCACACAGATGTCATGCTCAGCTTCTGCACATAATGACAGTATGCACTGTGCCCAGTCACCAGTTCACCATGTGAAGAGAAATCTTACATCCCTGGCCACCACCATCATCTCCTCTATACGCTGTACTCCCAGCAGCCACTGGGCTATAGGAGATCCAGTCTAGGACTAGCAACTCAGTGTAAATTTTGCTAACAATAATATCACACACCCAAACCCTCTGCAGTCACACCCCCACAGAACTTCCCTACTGGATTACATTAATAGCACAGAGAGCAAGCAAAGCACACAAAAGGTGTACAGTTATTTCAGATATCTGAACTAAAAGGAAAAGCAACCCAGAGAAAATAGCAGGATGCAAGCAACACACATAGGAAACTCTCCTGAAGTGCCAAGTTCTGGTAAATGGGGAACATTGCACTGAAGAGCACTGTAAGACTACCCCCCCCTTCATAAAGACACCACTATCAAAAGCAGTAGATGTAGCTGACTTTTCCAACATACAGAAAAAGATGCAGAGAGGTACACAAAATAAAGAGACAGAGAAACAGATCCAAACTAAAGAACAAGACAAAAGCACAGCGGATCTAAGTGAAAGGGAAATAGGTAATATGCCTGACACAGAATTTAAAGAAATGATCATAAAGAAAATGGTTTCTGAACAATGTGAAGGACATCAGTGAGACTCTAGAAAAAAATTAAAAATAGCATATCAGAGATGAAGAATTAAAAAATGAAAATAAAAATACAATAGATGGAATAAATAATATGCTATATAGGAAGCAGAGGAATGTACCAGTGACCTGGAGGATAGCATAATGGAAAGCAATAAAGCTGAACAGATTAGAGACAAACAATACTGTGTAATAAGAAATAGACTTGGAGAACTCAGTGACTCCATCAAGTATAATAGCATTTGCATTATAGAGATCCCAGAAGGAGAAGAAAGAGAACAAAGGGCAGAAAATGTATTTGAAGAAATAATAGCTGTAAATTTCCTCCATCTGGGGAAGGAAATAATACAGATTCAGAAAGCACAGTAATCTCCCAACAAATGCAACCCAATGAACTCCATACCAAGATGGATGGTAATTAAAATGACAAAAAAATAGTGATAAAGAATTTTAAATGTTGAAAGAGAAAAGAACACAGGCAAACCACATAAGGTTATCAGGTGATTTTTCAGCAAAACTTTGCAGTCCAGAAGGGAGAGGCATAATCGTTCAAAGTGCTAGAAGAGAAAAATCTGCAGGAAATAATACTGTATCCAACAAGGTTGTGATTCAGAATAGAAGGAATAAAGATTTTCCGAAACAAACAAAAGTTAAAAGAATTAATGACTATTAAACCAGCATTACAAGAAAAGTTAAGGGTAATTTTCTGAGGGGAAAAAATAAGTAAAAGTAAGAATAGGAAGCACAAAAACACAAAAAAAATCAAGTATACCTATATAAATCAGTCAAGAGAAGCACAAAATAAAAGGATGTGAAATATGATACCAAATATCTGAAATTCAGAGGGGAGAGAAGTAAAGAGTGTTTCAAAATTAAGCAACCATCAGACTGCTATATGTAGGAGATATTACATATATAAACAGAATGGACAAGAGTAACAGATATGCAAGACATAAAGGGTAAGAAATCCAAGCATATCACTAAACAAATCAACAAACTGTGAAAGAGACTAAGAAGAAAGTATCAGAGAAAAACTACAAAACACCAACAAAAAGTAACAAAATGACAATAAACACATATCTATCAATAATTACTATGAATCTAAATGGACTAAAAGCTCCAATCATAGGCAAAGGATAACAGAGTAGATAAAAACAAGACTCATCCATATGGTGGTTATGAGAGACTCATTTCATACCTAATAACACATGAAGATTGAAAGTGAGGAGATGGAGAATCATTTAACATGCAAATGGATGCCAAAAGAAAGCCAGAGAAGCAATACTTACATCACACAAAATAGTCTCTGAAACAAGGACTGTGACAAGAGACAAAGAAGGACACTATATGATAATACAAGGGACAATCTATATAATAAGAAGATATTACAATAATTGTTAATACATATGTACTCAATATGGGAGCACTCAAATGCATAAAACAGTTAATAACAAGCATAAAGGAACTAATTGATAATAATAAAATAATAGTGGACTTTTACTCACATCAATGGACAGATTATTCAAACATAAACAAGGAAACAGTGACTTTGAATGGCATACTGGACCAGATGGATTTAACAGATACATTGAAAACATTCCACCTCAAAACAGAATACCCATTCTTATCACAAAGAACATGCTACAGAATAGATCATATATTAGGCTACAAAGCAGACCTCAAAAATTTTAAAAATTTGATATTATATCATTCATCTTTTCTAACCACAACAATATGAATTTACAAACCAATCAGAAGAAAAAATCTGGAAGGGCCACAAATACATGGAAGTTAAATAATATACTACAATGAATAAGCCAGCAAAGAAATCAAAGAGGAAATTAAAAAGTACATGAAAACCAAAAAAAAAAAAAAAAACCCACAACAGTACAAAACCTCTGGGGTGTACCAAAAGTGGTTATAAGAGGGAAATATACAGCAATAAAGACACACCTCAAGAAGCAAGATAAATCTCAAATAAAACATCCTAAATTTACACCTAAAGGAGCTGGAAAAAGAACAGTGAACAAACCCCAAAACAGCTGAAGGAAGGAAATAATAAAAATTAGAGCAGAAATAAAATATATAGAAACTAAAAATACAATAGAACAAAGCAAAGGAAACAGGAGTCAATTCATTGTAAAGATCAACAAAATTGATAAACATCTAGCCAGGCTCATAAAAGAGTGAGACAGAGAAAGGACTCAAAGAAAATCTCCAGTGAAAGAGGAGAAATAACAACCAATACCACAGAAATACAAACAATTGAAAAAGAATATTATGAAAACCTATATGCCAACAAATTAGACAACTTAGATAAAATGGATAAATTTGGGACACCTGAGTAGCTCAGGGGTTGTGCATCTGCTTTAGGCTCGGGGCATGATCCTGGAGTTCAGGTCCCACATCAGGCTCCCTGCAGGGAGACTGCTTCTCCCCTCTGCCTCTGCTTCTCTCTGTGTTTCTCAGGAATAAATGAATAAAATATTAACAAAATAAATAAAATGGATAAATTCCTGGAAACGTTTAACCTGACAAAATTGAAGCAGAAAGCAATAGAAAATTTGGACAGGCCAATGAAGAACAAGGAGATTGTATTTTTAATAATAAAAAAAACTCCAAAAAATGTTTAGGACCAGACAGCTACACAGGTGAATTCTATCACACATTTATGGAAAAGTTTGTATTTGTTCTCCTCAAAATATTACCCAAAAAAGGAAGAAGTAGAAAAACTTCCAAACTCATTCTATGAGGTATTACCTTGATATCAAAACCAAATAAAGACACCACCAAAGAAGGGAACTACAGGCCAATATCTCTGATGAACATAGCTACAAAAATCCTCGAGAAAACACTAGCAAACTAAATCCAACAATATGATAAAAAAAATTCATCACAATCAAGTGGGATTTATTCCTGGTATGCAAGTGTGGTTCAATATTGACAATTCAATCAACGTGATACATCAAAAAAAGAAAGAATAGAAACTGCATGATTATCTCAGTAGATACATAAATAGCATTTGACAAATTACAACATTTATTTACAATAAGAGCTCTCAACGAAGTAGGTTTAGAGGGAACCTATGTTAACATAATAAAGGCCATTAATTAAAAACCCACAGTAAACATAAACAACGGTGAAAAACAGAGCTTTCCCCCTACAGTCAGGACAAGACAAGGATGCCTATTCTCACCACTTTTGGTAACATACCATACATCTCCTGAGGCAAGTGAAACAAAAACAAAAACAGAGTATATGGACTACTTCAAGTAAAAAGTTTCTGCACAGCAAAGGGAATAGTCTACAAAATTGCAAAACAACCTACTGAATCAAAGAAGACATTTGAAAATGACATTATTTATAAAAAGTATCCAAAATATATAAAGAACTTAAACAACTCTGAAGTGTCTGGGTGCTTCAGTTGGTTAACTGTGCAACTCTTGATATCTATACAGGTCATGATCTCAGGGTTGTGAGATAGAGTACTGTGTCAGACTCCATGCTGAGTGTAGAGCTTGCTGAAAATTCTATCTTCCTCTGCCTTTTCATGCTCCCTGTTTCTCTAAAAACAAAACAACAACAACAAAACCTTATACAGCTCACCATAGAAAAAAACAAATAATCCAATTAAAACATGAGAGGAAGACATGAACAGATATTTCTCCAAAGAAGGCATACAGATGACCAACAGACACATGAAAAGATGCTCAATATCACTCATCAGGGAAATGCAGATCAAAACTTCAATGAGATATCTCACACCTGTCAGAATAGCTAAAATAAAAAACACAAGAAACTACAGGTATTGGCAAGGATGTAGAGAAATGTAAATACCCTTGCATGATTGATGGAAATGCAAACTGGTGCATCCATTGTGGAAAACAGTATGCAGGTTCCCTAGAAAGTAAAAATAGAACTACCCTATAATCTTTATATGTCTGTATTGCTGGCTTTTTGCTTTCTGAGACTTTTATTGCATGTATTCTTTTGAACACCCTTCTTACTGAAAGTACTATGAATAGGGAAAAATCTCCCCAAAATATTCAACTCCAATCTATATTTTGCTGTTTTAGATTCAAATTTAATCCAGCTTTGAAAACTGAAATACAATTACGATTATGATACTATTACGATTATTTCAAAATTGTTCCATATATGAATTACATTTTTAATTTTATCATACAACATTCTAAAAAGTACCACTCATATTTCCATTCTATAATATCAGGCCCTGAGTAATTAAAATATCTGAAGTAAACATGTAATCAGATCCACCTGACCCACTTACAAGTGGTTTAGAAATATGAAAAATATAGTTAACAAACAAACTGATATGATCTCAGGGTGTCAGTCAAGGGCTTAAAGGATTGTACTACCTGTACTGCTTTGAATATAGCATTCTTAAGTCATTGAGAGAGTGTGATCCCTTCAACTTAGTATTTCTACTTCTGTCAGTACCTCTTTAACAACTCTAGTTTGAGTTTGGTAATAGTAGGACTGAAAAAAGAGATGAGAACACTGGATGACTTACATTTTTGAAGAAACCATATAGGCAATAAAGCCATCCAACACTAGTAGATTAAGAGAAAGCCCATTGTGCTTTTATTTTTTCTTGTAGTTCCTGTTTTTCAAGTATAGTACAAATCAAGTATTTGGTACAGGAGCCTAAAAATATAAATTAAAAAATCAAAACACCTCATTATCAATCTGGAAATATTATTTAAAAAAACACATTTCCTCCTTCCATGTATCTTCACTAAAATCTGGTAGTGAAGAAGATAGACTTTTTTTTAATCTAAAAATATCCATAGATAAGATTTTTTTAAGAGAATAGTAAATGACATAGCTTCAAGATCCCTCTCTTCCTGAAACAAGTTCTAAAATTAAAGGATTTAAAACTGCTAAAATTAGTAGGTCAGTCAAAGGAAACTAAGGCACTTCTCAAATGACTTATAAGCCAATCAACCCCCAAATCCTTTGTCTTCCTATTCCTACCTCAAAATATCCTGAGCTAAAAATGTGATTTCCAGGTCTATTTGTAATCCTCACATTATATCAGTGTAATAAGTGAATTAAGAAGCTTATGAAGTTTAATAATTTCTGAAATTATAGAAGTTGTAGAGCTGTTTTCTGAAATTTAACATTTTTCTTTAGAATTTGGCAGCATAAATTAACAACTGCTTAGAAGACAATATAAAGATTCTGACATCCTATAAATTAAATGTTCAATATAAGTACATAAATGATATTGCAAGATACTAGAAAAAAGGGAGCCAGATAGATCTTGGCTTGATGCCCAACTCTTCATTTATTAGCTATGCAATATTGTACAATTTTAAAATCTTTATGAGCCTTAGTTTCCATATCTGAAAAATGAGAATAACATTTGACTTATACACTGTGAATATTAAATGGGTTAATATACAAAGAAATATAAATCATATTGCCTGGCTCATAACTGACTCTCATTAATAGACAATGTCTTCCTCCTCCTCCTCTTCCTCTTTTTCTCTTCTTCTTCTACCTCTTATATCGGTAATATATGAGGATGTGTAAATCTTCCTTTTCAGATAACTGTAGACAAAAATAAAATCTATTTTGTATTTGCATGGGAACTTGCACCATGGTTGTAACTAAAAAGTATACAATTATTATTTTTTTGGTATTTTTATTTTTTTATTTTTTTTATAAATTAATTTTTATTGGTGTTCAATTTACCAACATACAGAATAACACCCAGTGCTCATCCCGTCAAGTGTCCCCCTCCGTGCCCGTCACCCATTCACCCCCACCCCCCGCCCTCCTCCCCTTCCACCACCCCTAGTTCATTTCCCAGAGTTAGGAGTCTTTATGTTCTGTGTCCCTTTCTGATATCTCCCACACATTTCTTCTCCCTTCCCTTATATTCCCCTTCACTATTATTCATATTCCCCAAATGAGTGAGAACATACACTGTTTGTCCTTCTCCGATTGACTTACTTCACTCAGCATAATATCCTCCAGTTCCATCCACGTTGAAGCAAATGGTGGGTATTTGTCGTTTCTAATGGCTGAGTAATATTCCATTGTATACATAAACCACATCTTCTTTATCCATTCATCTTTCGATGGGCACCGAGGCTCCTTCCACAGTTTGGCTATTGTGGACATGGCTGCTAGAAACATCGGGGTGCAGGTGCCCCGGCGTTTCATTGCATCTGAATCTTCCGGGTAAATCCCTAACAGTGCAATTGCTGGGTCGTAGGGCAGGTCTATTTTTAATTCTTTGAGGAACCTCCACACAGTTTTCCAGAGTGGCTGCACCAGACACATAGACCAATGGAACAGAATAGAGAACCCAGAAATGGACCCTGAACTTTATGGTCAACTAATATTCGACAAAGGAGGAAAGACGATCCACTGGAAGAAAGACAGTCTCTTCAATAAATGGTGCTGGGAAAATTGGACATCCACATGCAGAAAAATGAAACTAGACCACTCTCTTGCACCATACACAAAGATAAACTCAAAATGGATGAAAGATTTAAATGTGAGACAAGACTCCATCAAAATCCTAGAGGAGAACACAGGCAACACCCTTTTTGAACTTGGCCACAGTAACTTCTTGCAAGATACATCCACGAAAACAAAAAGTATACAATTATTATAAAATAAATGTAGATACACTGCTATGTGTCCCAATATGTAGCAACTCTGAAGAGTAATAGGTTTATAAGAGGTACCAGATAAGGCAATTGCCAGTTGACTCAGTGCCCACTCTACCCTCATGAAGAAGCTTTTGCTTTGATTGATTGATATTTATTTATCAAATGCCAGTATAACTGATATAAATGTTTTATCAGATTCAGGTGTATAATATAGTAATTCAGCAATTCTATACATTGCTCAGTGTTCATCACAGTGTATTATTAATAGTCTTCAACAATTTCACTTATCATCCAACCCACTTCCCATGTGGCAACCACCGGTTTCTTATCTATATTTAACAGTCTCAATTTTGTCTTTTTTTCCCTTTGTTCACTTGCTTTGTTTCTCTCTTTTTTTAAAATTTTCTGCTTCTACACATGCTTTTATTTTTTAAGTACTTACTTCTTTTTAAAGATTTATATATTTATTTTAGAGAGACACAAAGAGAGAGTGCACAAGTGGGGGGAAGGACAGAAGGATGGGGAAAGCAGACTCTCCCTGAGTGGGGAGCCCTTCACAGGGCTTGATCTCAGGACTTTGAGATCATGACTTGAGCTGAAACCAAGAGTCGGATGCTTAACTGACTGAGCCACCCAGTTGCCCCAAGTTATTATTTAAATTCTAGTTAGTTAACATACAGTATAATATTAGTTTCAAGTGTACAATAGCGATTCAACACTTCCATACAATATTCAGTGCTCATCACAAGTGCACTCCTTATTCCCCACCACCTATTTAACTCATGCACCCGCCCCTCTCTCCTCTGATAACTATTAGTTTGTTCTTTATACTTAAGAGTCTATTTTTGGTTTGCCTCCCTCTCTTTTTTCCCCTTGCTCTTTTATTTTGTTTCTTAAATTCCACATATGAATGAAATCATATGGTATTTATCTTTCTCTAACTTATTTTGCTTAGCATAATACTCTCTAGCTACATTCATATTCTTGCAAATGGCAATATTTCATATATATATATATATATATATATATATATATATATATATATTCCATTCCTTTAGCAATGGACACTATAGTTGCTTCTATTTCTTGGCTATTGTAAATAATGTTGTAATAAACATAAGAGTGCATATATCTTTTGGAATTAGTGTTTTTGTTTCCTTTGAGTAAATACCAAGTAGCAGAATTATTGCATTATATGGTATTTTATTTTTGACTTTTTAGTTGATCCATGTGTCTATGTTTGTGCCATTTCCATACAGTTTTATATTATATCTTGAAATTTGGGATTGGGATACCTCCAGTTCTGTTCTTTTTCAAGATTGCTTTGGCTATTTGACTTTTTTGTGGTTCCATACAAAATTTAGTATTATTTGTTCTAGTTTTGTGAAAAAAAAGTTGTTGATATTTTGATAGAGATTGTATTAAATGCATTGATAGATTTTGGTAGTATGAACATTTTAATAATATTTGTTCTCCCTGTCGATGAGCATGGGATATCTTTCCATTTGTGTCATCTTCAGTATCTTTCATCAATGTTTTATAGGTCTCAGAATACAGGTCTTTCATCTTCTTAGTTAAGCTTACTCCTAGGTATTTTATTCTTTTTACTGCAATTCACAAGATTGTTTTCTTAATTTCTTGTTCTGCTACTTCATTCTTTTTATATAAAAATACAACCAATTCTTGTAAATTGATTTCATAATGTGTGGCTTTACTGAATTCATTTACTTGTTATAGTAGTTTTATAGTGAAATCATATATATGTATATATATATATCAGATTTATAGTCAAATATCACTCAATCATAAAAAAGAATGAAATCTAGACATTTGTAACAACATAGATGGATCTAGAGGGTATAATGCTATCTGAAATAAGTCAATCAGAAAAAGACAAATTCCATATGATCTCACTTATATGCAGAATTAAAGAAACTAATAAACAAAAGCAGGATCAGATCTATACATACAGAGAACAAACTGTTGGAAGAGGAAAAGCATGTAGGGGGTGGGCAGAATAGATGAAGGGAATCAGAGATAGAAGCTTCCAAGTATGGAATGAATAAGTCACAGGATTAAAACGTACATATAGGGAATATAGTCATTAATAATTTCATAGCAATGTATAGTGACAGACGGAAGATACAATTTTGGTGATCATAGCATAACATATAGAGAAGTCAAATCACTATATTGTATGCCTGAAAATAAGATAAGATTTGGTATCAAACATACTCAAATGAAAAAAATTAAAAAAGATAGACACATAAATATCCAGATGCTTAAATACAGGGAACTGGTGGCTGCCAGAAGGTAGGTGGGTGCGGGATGAATGAGATAGGCAAAGATCAAAGATACAAAATTCAAGTTATAAAATAAATAGGTCACAGAAATGAAAAATATAGGGAATATATTCAATATGATTGCAATATATTTGATATGATTGCAATATATTCATATTGCAATATGATTGCAATAATGTGGTTTGGTAACAGATGGTGACTACACTCATGGTGAACAATGAGTGATGTATACAATTATTGAATCATTGTGGTGTACACCTGAAAAATATACACTGTATGTTACTTATACTTTAATAAAATATAAATAAATAAATAAAGTATCTAAATGAAATGCAAGAGGATAAATCCAATAGAACCAGAGAAGACTCATTATAATCAAACTGTCAGAAATAAAAGGGCATTTTTAAAATAACAAGAGAAGTGATTCATCACATATAAGTAACACATATAACATATAAGTAACCATCAATAACATCATTTGTGGGTCCATCAGCAGAAATCCTGTAAGAGAAAAAGCATTCAGATGGTATAAAGTACTGAAGAAAATGAACTGAGAATTCTATATCTGGCAAAACTGTCCTTCAAAAATGAGGGACAGATTAAGATATTCCTAAATAAATACAGACAGTTTATTACCATTAGACCTGCCCAAAAAGAGATATTAAAGGGAATACTTAAAGTTGAAAAGATGCTAGACAGTAGCTCAAAACAAAAATATAATGTCCTCAGAACAAAGAAGATAGATGCATGGCAAATATAAAAACAAGTATTAATATAATATTGACACATAACTCCACTTTTTTCTATATTTTATTATTGGAATCTGATTTGACAACATATAGTATAACAGCCAGTTATACTACATCAAGTGCCCCCTCAGTGCCCATCACCCAGTCACCCCACCCTCCTGCCCACCTCCCCTTCCACTATCCCTTGTTCGCTTCCCAGAGTTAGGAGTCCCTCATGTTCTGTCACACTCTGATATTTCCCACGCATTTTCTCTCCTTTCCCCTTTAATCCTTTACACTAATTTTTATATTCCATGAATGAATGAAGCCATATAATGATTGTCCTTCTCTGACTGACGCACTGTACTCAGCATAATACCCTGCAATTCTATCCACATTGAAGCAAATGGTGGGTATTCATCATTTCTAATGGCTGAGTGATATTCCATTGTATACATAAACCACATCTTTATCCATTCATCTTTTGATGGACACCGAGGCTCCTTCCACAGTTTGGCTATTGTGGACATTGCTGCTATAAACATCGGGGTGCAGATGTTTCAGGTTTTCACTGCATCTGTATCTTTGGGGTAAATCCCAGCAGTGCAATTGCTGGGTCTAGGGTAGCTCTATTGATACTTTTATGAGTGTTGAACCAACTTTGCATCACGGGGATAAGCTCATGGTGAATAATATTCTTAATGTACAGTTGGATTCTGTTGGCTAGTATCTTGGTGACAATTTTTGCATCTGTGTTCATCAGGGATATTGGTCTGTAATTCTCCTTTTGGTGGGGTCTTTGTCTGGTTTTGGAATTAAGGTGATGCTGGCATCATAAAATGAGTTTGGAAGTATTCCATCCCTTTCTATACTTCAGAACAGCTTTAGTAGAATAGGTATTGTTTCTTCTTTAAATGTTTGATAGAATTCCCCTGGGAAGCCATCTGGCCCTGGACTTTAGTGTCTTGGGAAGATTTTGATGACTGCTTCAATTTCCTCCCTTGTTATCAGCCTGTTCAGGTGTTCGATTTCTTCTCTTACAGTTTTGATAGTTTGTGGTTTTCCAAAAATGCATCCATTTCTTCTAGATTGCCTAATTTATTTGCATATATCTGCTCATAATGTTTTTAAAATCGCTTGTATACCCTTGGTTGTGATATCTCCTCTTTCATTCGTGATTTTATTAAATAGAGTCTTTTCTCTTTTGTTTTGAATGAGGCTGGCTAATGGTTTATCTATCTTATTAATTCTTTCAAAGAACAATTCCAGGTTTTGCTAATCTGTTCTACAGTTCTTCTGGTCTTTAGTTCTTTCAGTTCTGCTCAAATCTTAATTAGCTCTCTTCTTCTTGGTGTAGGTTTTATTTGATGTTCTTTCTCCAGTTCCTTTAGGTGCAAGATTAGCTTGTGTATTTGAGTTTTTTTTTCCAATTTCTTGAGGGATGCTTGTATTGACATGTATTTTCCTCTTAGGGTTGCTTTTACTGTATTCCAAAGATTTTGAATGATTGTATCTTCATTCTCATTAGTTTCCATGAATCTTTTTATTTCTTCTCTAATTTCCTGACTGATCCCCTTCATCTTTTAGCAGGATGCTCTTTAACCTCCATATTTGTTTGAGTATCTTCCAAATTTCTTCTTGTGATTGAGTTCTTTTTTCAAAGCATTATAGTCTGAAAATATGCAGGTGACAATCCCAATCTTTTGGTATCAGTTAAGACCTGATTTGTGACCCAGGATGTGGTCTATTCTGGAGAAAGTTCCATGTGCATTTGAGAAGAATGTGTATTCAGTTGTGTTTGGTTGTAGAGTTCTGTACATATCTGTGAAATCCATCTGGTCCAGAGTATCACTTAAAGCTCTTGTTTCTTTGGAGATGTTGTGCTTAGAATATCTGTCATTTGCAGGAAGGGCCGTTTTGAAGTCTCCCACTATTAGTGTATTCTTATCTAAGTATGTCTTAACTTTCTTATTAATTTATTGAGATACTTGGCAACTCCCAATTAAGGGGCATAAATATTCATGATTGTTCGGTCCTCTTTTTGGATAGATCCTTTAAATATTATATAGTTTCCCTCTTCATCTCCTGCTACAGCCTTTGGGATAAACTTTAATATATCTTATATGAGGATGGCTACCCCTGCTTTCTTTTGAGGACCATTTGAATGGTAAATGGTTCTCCTACCTTTCATTTTCAGGTTGGATATGTCCTTAGGTCTAAAATGAATCTCTTGCCATCAACTTGTCTTCTATGTCACTCACTTGTTCTTCTACGTCATTAACCCTTGTTGTTAGGACCTCCAGTTTGGATTGCATCTCATTTAATGGATTTTTAGTTTCAGCTTGATTCGATCTAAATTCTGCAGTCATGAAGTCTGTTGATTTCTTCATGCTTTTTTTCCAGAGCCACCAGTAGCTTTATATTGTGCTTCTGAATTGACTTTTTGCCATCTGATTGCAATCCAAATTCTTTAACTCTGTGGCAGAGAGTACTGTTTCTGATTCTTTCTTTTGTGGTGAGTTTTTCTTTCTAGTCATTTTGCTCAGTGCCGAGTGGCTCTATGAGTGGGCTGAGTCAAGAATGTCAACCATTACCTAAGTAAATTTCACCCTAGATGATTCTGCCAAGGTCAGAGAGCAGAAATTGAAAACAAAGATCAGAATGAAATAAAAGAAAAAGACCACTAAAGTGAAAAAAATTTTTTTTGAAAATTAAAAAGTAGTAAAAAGTAAAAGGCTAGGAATCCCAAGGACGAAGGGGAAAAAACAGGAGAAGAAAAAAAAGGGGGGTGACTAGGAGATGGTGGTGGTGACAAAGTTGTAGTGGAGGGAGAACGTGGTCTACCTGAGGAGTTCTAGAGGGTGATCCTCTTTTTCCTGAGTATATTAATTTCTTTATATTAGAAGATGCTCAGCCCTAAATTTATATAAAGCAGGAATACTTGTCGAAGCCCCCAAACATTGACCACCACAACATAAATGAGATAAAAAAGGGGGCTGAATGGGAATGAGGTATCTCACAAAATGAACCAGCATGGTGTACCACTTGGTTCTGGTTGCATACAGTCATGTTTTAGAAGGTATTAACTTCCGCCATTGTAGAACAAAATGAGCCAGTGGAAACAAAAAACACAAAACAAAACAAAACAACATATCTCTTATATCTCCCCAAATTGAGTATGTTGAGGGGCATCTAGAAGTGGAACATATACCTAGGTCCTATAATTGTAGAAATATGAAAGTCAAAAAGGAGGAATCTTATAAATGAAGAGGTGGTAAATATTGTAGTTAAGGTGGGAAAAGAAAAAAAAATGGAAATTTACAGTCTGATATAAAACAAGTTGTACTGGATGGGGCAGCCCTGGTTGTGCAGCGGTTTATCGCTACTTGCAGCCTGGGGTGTGATCCTGGGGACCCGGATCAGGTCTGCATCCGGCTTCCTGCATGGAGCCTACTTCTCCCTCTGCCTGTGTCTCTGCCTCTCTCTCTCTCTGAATAAATAAATAAATAAATAGATCTTAAAAAAAAAACCCCACAAGTTGTACTGGAAAAAGGAAGAAAATAAAATAAAAATAGGAGCAGTATCCTCTGGTTCTATATACTGTAAATCCCTTGACTTCCCCTTGAGCTTTCCAGTGATGCTTGTTCAAGAGCTTGCTCTTCCTTTGTCCTTCCAGCTTGTCTTCTGGGGAAGGGGCCTGCTGTGCTGATTCTCAGGTGTGTGTACCTGGGGGAGCTGCTCTGCACCCTGGTGGGTGCCAGGCTCAGTGAGAGCTGTTTGTCTGTGAGGCTTCTGTTTCCTGGCAGCCGCGCCTCTCCCAGGTACAGGGTGAAACAAGGAAGAACAAGAAAACTGGCAGTGGCCACGTCTCCAGCTCTGGAGTCAGCTCCCCGCAGTAACTAATGCAATCTCCCAGTCTGCACTGGCCTGGATGCTCCAGGGCCAGCGGTGTGGGGGAGGGCACTGGTCTGCACAGCTTGGAGAGTCCTGTCCCTGCGGCAGGAGAGTCCTCGCTGTCCTGTGCCCTCCTCACCTCTGCCTGTCCCTAGGGGAGTGCAGTATAGTGGCCTATGTCTGCTTGGCGCCCTGGGATCTGGGGCCTGAGCTGTTGGAATCGCACTCCTAGGGCATGCAGCTCCTGAAGGCAGCAGGGCACAGACCCCTCCATCCGGAGCCCCCACCTGACCCACCTGCTCCTCCTGGCTGCCCCCCAGGCATGCACTTCAGCCCTTTACTGAGATCGGCCCACAGACTGTGGCGTGCTTTACCCCAGGGTGCACTTCCTCTATTAGTGACTCCGGGAAACTGGAGGCTCCACTGCCCCTCCTGGTGTTCTGCTAGATTTCCCTGCTAAGTGCCTTTCTGTCCAGGAAGAATCTGGTGCATATTTTTTAAAGTTACTGCTTCTCTGGGGCTGGGTTTTCCTGTCCTGTCCTGGAGGCTTTAGCTGCAGGCCTTAGCCTGGCTTCTCATGGGGCCTTTCCCCCACTTGATTCATTTTTATTTTTTTTCCACCTTCCTACCTTGCTCCAAGCGAAAATCCTTTTCTCTGTAGTGTCCCAGCTGTTCTCTCTTTAAATCTCAGGTCGAATCCGTAGGTTTTCATGATGGTTTGAAAGTAATCCAGGTGAGTTGGTGGGGCCAGGGGAGTTGAGGACCTCTATTCCTCCGCCATCTTGCCCTACTCTCCATAACTCCACTCTTTATTCTTCTATAGGATTTATGAATCTGAACAATAAAAAAAGAATATAAATCTGTGGTAATGGGTACACAGTAGATAAAAATATAATTTGTGATGTCAATAACAAAAAAGGATGAGCAAAGTTGTAATGGAATAGGTTTTCTATTTAATTGAATCATTATCTATGTCATATAATCAGGTATATCTGATTACAATAAATTTTTGACTTTAGGCTTTTATATGTAATGTTAGTGATAACCAAAAATGAAATATCTATAGAATATTCGCAATTAAAAATGAGGAGGGAATTAAAACATTTCAATTCAAGAAAATCAATTTAAGTAGAAATAAAGGCAGTAATGGAACAAATGAAGACGTTAGTACAAGATATATATACTTTGGAATAGCAAAATGGCATTAAATAAGAAGTGAAGAAATCTGACTAAAGTATGGACTTTAGTCAATAATAATGTACCAGTGTTGGTTTATTAATTACAAAGCAGTATCATATTTATTAATATATTAATAATAATGGAAACTGAATATGGATATGCAAATATCTATTATCATATCAATTTTATGTAAATCTGAAATTGACCTAAAAACTTTGGTTTAAAAATTAGTTTTTTGGTTATAATGGTTCTTTGTAATGATAGTCCAAATATCCCTCCTCATTCTCAAAACTCAATAAATTTATTCACTTTGCCATAGTAAAAAACATTAATGTACGATATTTAATCACTGAAATTAGGCTTAAATACGAAATCAGTGATTACATGTTCATTGTGTACAAAATATTTATTAGGTTCATCCTTTAAATGTTTTTAAACATAGCCTCTGCTCTCAAAAGTTTAAAAAGCTAACTATAGGATTAAGAGGTAGACCAGAGTGTTTCAAATTTGGAAATATTGACATTTTGGGCTGGACAATTATTGTAAAGGGCTGTCTTATGCATTATATGGTGTTTACTAGTATCTTTGGTCTCTACCTATTTGCTACCAGTACACTCTTCCATAATTATGACACCCAAGTAAAGAATTATCTACTTCTCAATTTTTTTACAATTCTATAACTTAGTCTATTAATTGACTAAATTATAGTCTAATTGTAAAAATTGTAGTCTAAAATTGTAGTCTATTAATTAATGAATAACAATTCCAGATAAAAACATTTTAAATATATTTATGGAAATAATTACATCTTTGTAGTCAGGATGAACTTAACATAAGATTACAGAAAAATGTTTTTCTGTATTATTATTGACTAAAGTCCATACTTTAGTCAGATTTCTTCACTTCTTATTTAATGCCATTTTGCTATTCCAAAGTCTATATATCTTGTACTAACTTCTTCATTTGTTCCATTACTGCCTTTATTTCTACTTGTTGATTTTCTTGAATTGAAATGTTTTAATTCCCTCCTCATTTTTAATTGTGAATATTCTATAGATATTTCATTTTTGGTTATCACTAACATTACATATAAAAGCCTAAAGTCATAAAAACTTATTGTAATCATATATACCTGATTATATCACAAATTTACAAAAATGTACAGAAATTTTTATGTACATTTTCTCATATAATCATCTGAAGAACCCTGTGACATAAGCATTACTTTTGGTAGTATTGGTATTAGTATTATTTTTATCTCCATTTTGTAGGAGAAAATTAAAGCTTAGAAAGATATAGTGAGTTGCTCAAGATCATTCAGCTTGTATGTACAAGGGCAGGAACTAAATCTAGGTATTTTAGTGTTTTTTTCTCCATTTCAGCATGCTGCCTCTCCTGTCACCATCTATATACCATACAATAATGAAAAGGGAAGAACATTCTCTAATGCATTGGCTTCCATTATAACATCTGACCTGACATTACAGTATTTAAAATGGAGACAAGGGAATTGTAGTTTATGAGCTCTGGGAACTTATTCAGATTGGGTTGTTTTTCAAAAGTTTAGTTTTAATTGTTGGTATGCTTTTTTGGCTTGTTTTATTATATTCTGGTTAGGTGATGACCACAAATAGATTTTAATATTTTATAATTTTGGTTACTATGCATGTTATATTTTGGATGTTATAGTTTGATATAGCCAAATTTTTTGAATATTAATTTCTTATTTTTTATAATATTTTTTAAAAATATTTTTGTTTATTTATTCATGAGGGACACAGAGAGAGGCAGAGATTTAGGCAGTAGGAGAAGCAGGCTCCCTGCAGGGAGCCCAATGTGGGACTGGATCCCAGGACCTTGGGATCATGACCTGAGCTGAAGGCAGATGCTCAACCACTGAGCAACCAAGATGCCCCTAATTTCTTATTTCTTAATGAGACACAAGATGCAGTTGCCTTTGTATTTGGAAACATAACAAAATTATGCATGGTTCATATTGATAGGATTTTTAGATTCTAAAAATCTGTATTTTAATCATAAAAAATACTGCAGAGATCTAATAAATTTGCATGCCCAAGTAAATACATCCCCAAATAGTTAATAATTAAAGATGATTTTTTCATCCTTAACCAAATTAGGCTGAAGAAATTTCACAGAATAATATTATTTCCTGGCCAGAACTTCCCAAAATATATTCCTGCTTTAGAATATGCTCCTCTGCAATAAATGATGGAATATACATGAGGAATGCTAAGATAATACGGCATTGACATTGAACATTTGATTGACTCAATGTAAACCAAACCATTATTTGAGCAGAGAAAAGATTATGGTAACTGAGTTAAGGGGAACCTGGATGCTTTTTAACCTATGGTGAAAAAGTATTGTTCCTTTCAAAAACAAACACATTTTGTAGCAGACAATTTCTAAGGATATTCATACCATGCCAACCTAATTATCCGTGTAATACTGTGACTGAATGTCCCAAAGAGTCTTTAGAGGTTAAGAAGATTCAGAGACAAAAAAAGAAGATTCAGAGATGAATCATTTATTTAAATTAAACAGAGAATAACGTCACCCTGGCCCAATTGTCTTCAGAGAAACACAGGCTGAATTGGGGGTGGGGGAACCTAAAACTAATGATTGTAAAATGATGCCCAAAAGAAACAAAGACCATAAGCAAAGTATTTGTGTTCATCCAACCATTAAGGATTTAATCTTCTACTGATCATAAGCTTCTATATGCTTGTGTTAGTATTTAAATTCCACCATTGTGTGATGCTGAGAAAACATGAAGACAACTTGCATCATTGTGAATTCAAGTCATCATATTTGCCTAAATAGTCAAGTGGTACAAGCTTCCAGTTAGAAGATGAAAGAGCCAAGATTTCCATCAGTAGATGAATGGATAAAGAAGATGTGGCATATATATACACAATGGATGTGTATTAGAAAGGATGAATGCCTACTATCTACATCAACGTGGATGGAACTGGAGGGTATTATGCTGAGTGAAAGTGGTCAGCGAAAGACAATTCTCATATGGTTTTACTTATATGTGGAATATAAGAAACAGTGCAGAGGATCATAGGGGAAGAGAGGGAAAACTAAATGGGAATTCATCAGAGAGGGAGAAAAACCATGAGAGACTCTTAACTATAGGCAACACACTGAGGGTTGCTGGAGGGGAGGTGGGCAGGGGTATGGGGTAATTGGATGATGGGTATTAAGGAGGGTATGTTGATAAGCACTGGGTGTTATATGCAACTGATGAATTACTAAACTCTACATCTGAAGCTAATGATGTACTACTATATGTTGGTTAATTGAATTTAAATTAAAATAGGAAAGAAATAAAATAAAATCTATTGGTCTGGGGAAAAAAACATGAATAAGCTCTGGAGATCTAATATACAGCCTTGTGACTATTGTTTTTTTTTTTTATCTTTTGAGTTTTTATTTTTTTTTTTATTTTTTTTTATAAATTAATTTTTATTGGTGTTCAATTTACCAACATATAGAATAACACCCAGTGCTCATCCCGTCAGGTGTCCCCCTCCGTGCCCGTCACCCATTCACCCCCACCCCCCGCCCTCCTCCCCTTCCACCACCCCTAGTTCATTTCCCAGAGTTAGGAGTCTTTATGTTCTGTGTCCCTTTCTGATATCTCCCACACATTTCTTCTCCCTTCCCTTATATTCCCCTTCACTATTATTCATATTCCCCAAATGAGTGAGAACATACACTGTTTGTCCTTCTCTGATTGACTTACTTCACTCAGCATAATACCCTCCAGTTCCATCCACGTTGAAGCAAATGGTGGGTATTTGTCGTTTCTAATGGCTGAGTAATATTCCATTGTATACATAAACCACATCTTCTTTATCCATTCATCTTTCGATGGGCACCGAGGCTCCTTCCACAGTTTGGCTATTGTGGACATGGCTGCTAGAAACATCGGGGTGCAGGTGCCCCGACGTTTCATTGCATCTGAATCTTCGGGGTAAATCCCTAACAGTGCAATTGCTGGGTCGTAGGGCAGGTCTATTTTTAATTCTTTGAGGAACCTCCACACAGTTTTCCAGAGTGGCTGCACCAGTTCACATTCCCACCAACAGTGTAAGAGGGTTCCCTTTTCTCCGCATCCTCTCCAACATTTGTTGTTTCCTGCCTTATTAATTTTCCCCATTCTCACTGGTGTGAGGTGGTATCTCATTGTGGTTTTGATTTGTATTTTCCTGATGGCAAGTGATGCAGAGCATTTTCTCATGTGCATGTTGGCCATGTCTATGTCTTCCTCTGTGAGATTTCTCTTCATGTCTTTTGCCCATTTCATGAGACTCATTTTAGACAGAAGGACACCTACAACCTGAAAATAAAAGGTTGGAGAACCATTTACCATTCAAATGGTTCTCAAAAGAAAGCAGGGGTAGCCATCCTTATATCAGATAAACTAAAATTCACTCCGAAGACAGTAGTGAGAGACGAAGAGGGACACTATATCATACTTAAAGGATCTATCCAACAAGAGGACTTAACAATCCTTGTGACTATTGTTAACGATACTGTATTGTATACTTGAAAGTTGATAAGACTCTAGATCTTAAATGTTCTCAGCACATTCATTAAAAATGGTAACTCTGTGAAGTGACAGACGTGTTTACTAACCTTATCATGGTAATAATTTCACAATCTATACATGTATGAAATCATTACACTGTACACCTTAAACTCACACAATGTTATGTGTTAATTATGTCTCAATAAATCTGGAAAAAATATATAAAATATGGAAATTGTATATTTTCTTGATGGCACTGACCTTGTAAAGAATGTTATGAACTCAAGTTTGAAATTCTTTGGGAAATATTTCTGATGTATAATGAGTATCCCATGGAGAAGCTTCAGGACATAATCAAATTTGAAAAGTTTTTGAATCATCCCTACAATTTTATGCCTAATTACATAACTGTGGTACCAATAAAAAACAAAAAAAGAGGCTGGCATATTTAAGTTTATGTTTATGCATGTAAAAATTACCACTAGTCCTGCAATGGTGCTATACACATTTATGATTCCATTCTAAGTATAAATATGAACCATCACATTTCATTTTAATGGGAAGCTAGACAGTAATCATACTGAAATATTTAAGATAGGAGGGCAAATCTGAATTTGATGTACCCAAATTTCTGCTGGACATTTTCACACTCAGCAAATCATATTCTCCCTCTTACTCCCCTTTCAGATTGAATACACAAAATCCTGAAGCTATGAATGTCAGCAGGTCCGAGGAGCAGTTCCATGCTGTAAACCACGCAGAGCAAACTCTTCACAAAATGGAGAACTACCTGAAAGAGGAACAGCTGTGTGATGTATTACTTATTGCTGGACACCTCCGAATCCCAGCCCATCGGTAAGCATCCTTATGTAGACAGATCATTTTGTGAATATAGCATGTCAATGAGAATGAATTGGTCCTTTGAAAACAAATTAGAACACTGAAGAAAAATATATTTTTATCTTCCTACACTGAAAAACTATTAGTATATATGTTCCATTTCCCTGTGTGATATTTAGAAGAACCAAACTTTAGAGAAATTGATTTAAAACAGCACAAATCCTCAAAAGAAAATCAACTTACTTAATTTACCTTTCTAATTTCACTACACTTTACTGTGAAAAATTTATGTGGATAACAAACTCAGCAGTGTTACAAACTTACTGATTGTATTTCATGTTTTTGATGAAACTACAGACTAACTTAAATTCCTATGAAACATTCCTATTTCAAGGTTGGTTCTCAGCGCAGTGTCTGATTATTTCGCTGCAATGTTTACTAATGATGTGCTTGAAGCCAAACAAGAAGAGGTCAGGATGGAAGGAATTGATCCTAATGCACTTAATTCCTTGGTGCAGTATGCTTACACAGGTAAAGTGAAATGTATTAAGTCAATCAATCATCACAAATACCCTATATTAGATAATCTACATTATTATTATTCCTACTCTAGAAATGAGAAAATTGAAGGATCAACTAGTTAAGTAATTTTCCCAAGGTAGTAAGGGGCAGAATCAAAATCTAAATTCAGGGATCCCTGGGTGGCGCAGCAGTTTGGCGCCTGCCTTTGGCCCAGGGCGCGATCCTGGAGACCCGGGATCGAATCCCACATTGGGCTTCCGGTGCATGGAGCCTGCTTCTCCCTCTGCCTGTGTCTCTGCCTCTCTCTCTCTCTCTCTGTGACTATGATAAATAAATAAAAATTTTAAAAAAAAGTCTAAATTCAGTAGTATAAAAGAATAAGAGGTGAATAATATGCCATAAAATTTTTGACCATGAGAGAATAAAGCTATTTTAACACAAAAATACAGGGACATGTCTCTCCTGAATGGTGTGGGTACATTCCCATTTTTAAAAAAGATTTATTTATTTATTTATTTATTTATTTATTTATTTATTTATTAGTTAGTTAGAAAGTGTGTGCAAGCGGGAGCGGGAGGAGGGGCAGAGGGAGAAGGAGAGAGAATCTCAAGCAAACTCCATGGTCAGTGCACAGAATCCCATGCAGGGCTTTATCTCAAGACCCAGCAATCATGACCTGATCTGAAATCAAGAGTTGGATGCTTAACGAGCTGAGCCACATATGGCCCCCATTCTCATTTGTAAAACTAGAAGTGTAGTATTCCATGTCTATATTAAAGACTTAGTCTCTTCTTTTGAAATAATAAAGTCATATTTACTCAAACTATAAGGCAAAGGTAACAAGATAAGTTTAGGGGATTAGAAGTATTCATCTATTCCAACTGTCTTGAGTGACAATTGATAAATACATATTTTAAAGTATACTTTGTGATGATTTGCTATGCATATATAAGTGGAAAGTTTACAAAGATGAAGATAATAATGTACATTATCTCAAATAGTTAATTTCCTTTTGTGGTGAAAATGCTTAAGATATATCTCAACAAGTTTCAAGTATACAGTACCCAATACCATGTTATTAACTAAACACAGCATACTATATGTTAGATCACCAGAACTATTATAACTGAAACTTTACACTCTTTGACCTAAACCTCCCCATTTCCCCACTCCCAGCCACTAGCAACCACCAATGTACCTGCCATTTCTGTGAAATCAGAGAAAAAAATGTATAAACATTTTCTTTATTCATTCAACCTTTGAAGGACATTTAGGTTGTTTGATTGTTTCCATATCTTAGCAAATAAATAATAATAGTAAATAATAAGTAAATAATAATAGTAAATAATACTGCAACAAATATGGAAGTGCAGATATCTCTTAAGATCCTGATTTCATAGGAATGCCTGGGTGGCCCAGCGGTTGAGTGTTTGCCTTTGGCTCAAGGTGTGATCCTGGGGTCCTGGGATCGAGTCCTGCATTGGGCTCCCTGCGTGAAGCCTGTTTCTCCTTCTGCCTATGTCTCTGCCTCTCTCTCTTTCTCTCTCTCTCTGTGTCTCTCATGAATAAATAAATAAAATCATCTTAAAAATCTTGATTTCATTTCTTTGTATAAATAATTATGATTGCTGGATCATATGGTAGTTTTATTTTCTAATTTTTTCAGGAATGACCATATTATTTTCCATAAAGCTTTATTAATTTGCATTCCCACAAATAGTGCATAAAGATTTCCTTTTCTCCAAAGTCTCACCAACATTGGTTATACCTTATCTTTTTGATAATAGCCATCTTAACAGCTATGCGTTTTGATTTACATTTCACTGGTAATTAGTGATATTAAGCACCTTTTCATATCCCTATTGGTAATTTGTATGTTATCTTTGGGAAAAAAAATATTATCCAGGTTACTTGATCTTTTTTAATTAGATTATTAGCTTTCGTGCTATTGAATTGTAGGAGTCCTTTATATATTTCAGATATTAGCCCCTTATCAGATATATGGTTTGCAATATTTTTCTCTCATTCTGCAGATTGCCTTTTCAATACATTTTATATTTCGTTCTCTATGCAGAAGATTTTTAGATTGATGTAGTCCCACTTGTTTATTTTAGTTTTTGTGGCCTGTCTTTTGGTTTATTATCCAATAAATTGTCAAGAACAATGTCAAGGAATTTTTTTACTGTTTTCTTCTAGGAGCTTTATGATTTTGTTCATTAAAAAATGAATATTATTTTTAATAATCAAGCCAAGTTTCAATGTCTGTAGCAAGTGAATCTTTAGATATGTATCTGAGAATAGTTTATAACTTCTCTGGGTCTCATGAGATACAGGCAGCAGTCTCCCATCAAAATCTATGACAATAAACAAACAAAGAAACAAAAAAAAAAAACAACTCAAAAAAGTCTGCTGATGGATGAGACCCTTTTGCACCATATTTTAGAGGTTGAAACAAATACAGAGCATATCACAGTCTCTATTTCTCTTTTCTTTATGCATATGAAACCATATAGCATCCATACTAAGACATTTTACAAGGAAAAATATAAGGAAATAGTTTATAGTATATATGTCCCATATGAAATATCATTTTTAAAATTACATATAGGTTGGCTAAAACAAAAAAAGGAATATAACTTATGAAAATAACTTACAACATTTGCAATAAGTCATTAACAATGCTACCTCTGAAAATTTATATATATATGTGTGTGTGTATATATATATAATATCTCCATATAAAGGAAATAAATAGCTCTGATCTCATTATAAAAAATCTCTTCATAGACATTTTCAAAGAGAGTCACTTTTTTATATCTAAGAAAATGATCATACAAACATTTATTTGAGGACTGTTGGCAATATTATTTTTCTTAATTGAGACAATGCCAGGTGTTAGTTCCAGGTATAATACCTTAGTAAACTCATCCTTATCAGTTAATAAATGCAGACACACACACAAAAATATAGACATATAATCTTAGTGCTCTACTTATTTATCAAAAAAATTATTGCCCTACAAATGATAGTTACCTGTATGGGCAATTGTATGGTCCTTACACAATATGATATAATACTCCCTGAGTCATAGTATTTACAATTTTTGATATAAGATTTAGAGGCAGGTCTAAGATGACAAATAACATTACTGTTCTTTGCAATAATGGTGTTCACTGTTCCTTTGCTACATTTGATAATCTAGCCTGGCTCCCTGCATCCATTTTATTAGTGTTTTTATGGACTTCCTTGCATATGACGACCTTGAAAAGTATTCCCATAGTGAATGCTATGCCCTAGAAAAGATGGCCCTAGTAATGACAGAAATTGAAAAGTTCACCTAATGAGCACATTTGTGTCTTACTTTATTGGACATATAATCATTCTTTACTTTTTCAAACCATCTAGGTGTCCTACAGCTAAAAGAAGATACTATTGAAAATTTGCTGGCTGCAGCTTGTCTCTTGCAGCTGACTCAAGTCATTGAAGTCTGCTCCAATTTTCTCATAAAGCAGCTCCATCCTTCAAACTGTTTAGGGATTCGGTCATTTGGAGATGCCCAGGGTTGTACAGAGCTCTTAAGTGTGGCACATAATTACACAATGGTAAAATAAATTGCTTCAAATTAACTTGTAATAATGTTATACTAACCCAATAGCTAACTTACCGATTTCTTTACTAATATATATGTGTACATGTGCATATACGTGTATATCAATATATAATGTATAAGTGTGTGTATATATACTATATAATATATATATAATATATATATATATACAGCCTTTGCAAAGTAAAAATTCTAATGTTGGTATAAAATTAAAGACCTATAAAAATGTATATAATTATATAATTTGAACCAGACAAAATTTTTATCTAATATCCATTATGTGCAAGTTATTTATAAATTATTCATATAATTCAAGCTGTACTCAAACAATGAGTACAAAGAGAAACAATGTTTCTCATTTTGTAAATTGAAAAAGTGTACTTAAATCTCAAAGCTTGGAGAAATGAAAATACTGCAAAACATAAATCATATAAGTACATATTTCTTTTTTTAAAAGATTTTATTTATTTATTCATTTGAGACCCACAGAGAGAGAGGCAGAGACACAGGCAGGGGGAGAGGCAGGCTCCATGCAGGGAGCCCGATGTGGGACTCCAGGATCACGCCTTGGGCCAAAGGCAGGCACTAAACCGCTGAGCCAAGCACATATTTCAATTGAATCCACAGTATTAGGAAAATATATTATATTATATTATTCCTGATTTCTTTTAAGTTTTTATTTACATTCCAGTTAGCATACAGAGCACTATCAGTTTCAAATGTACAATTTAGTGATTCAACTATACATGCAGTGCCTGGTGCTCTTCACAGCAAGTGCACTCCTAACCCCCATCACTTATTTAACCTATCCCCCACCCACCTCCTTTCTAGTAATCATCAGTTTGTTCTCTACAGAACAAGAGTCTGTTACATCACTGTAGCTCCATCCATGTTGTTGCAAATGGCAAGATTTCATTCTTTTTGATGGCTGAGTAATATTTCATTGTGCGTATATATATAATACATATCGAGTTATATATATATATATATATATATATATATATATATATATATATATATAAATTTATTCTTTATCCATTTAAAAGCTGGTGGACATTTGGGATCTCTCCATGTTTTGGCAGTTGTGCTAATGCTGCTATAAACTTTAGGGTGCATGTACCCCTTCTAATTATTTTGTATTAATTTTTTAATAATAAATTTATTTTTTTTGGTGTTCAATTTGCCAACATACAGAATAACACCCAGTGCTCATCCCGTCAAGTGCCCCCCTCAGTGCCCGTCACCCATTCACCCCCACCCCGTGCCCTCCTCCCCTTCCACTACCCCTAGTTCATTTCTCAGAGTTAGGAGTCTTTATGTTCTGTCTCCCTTTCTGATATTTCCTACCCATTTCTTCTCCCTTCCCTTCTATTCCCTTTCACTATTATTTATATTCCCCAAATGAATGAGAACATATAATGTTTGTCCTTCTCCGATTGACTTATTTCACTCAGTATAATACCCTCCAGTTCCATCCACGTTGAAGCAAATGGTGGGTATTTGTCATTTCTAATGGCTAATATTCCATTGCATACATAAACCACAAGAAGATGTGGTTTATTTTGTATTCTTTAGGTAAATACATAGTAGTGCAATTTCTGGATGGTGGGGCTGTTATATTTTTAACTATTTGAGTAACTTCCATCCTTTTTTTCCAGAGTGGTTGTACCAGTTTGCATTCCCCCTAACAGTGTAAGAGAGTTCCCCTTTTTCCACATCCTCACCAATATCTTTTGTTTCTTGTGCTATTAGTTTTAGCCATTCTGACAAGTGATATCTCATTGCCGTTTTCATTTGTATTTTTCTTTTTAAAAAATATTGTATTTATTTTTTCATGAGACACACACACAGAGGCAGAGACACAGGCAGAGGGAGAAACAGGCTCCATGCAGGGCACCTGATGCAGGACTCGATCCCTGGTCTCCAGGATCACATCCTGGGCCAAAGGCGGCGCTAAACCACTGAGACACCAGGGTTGCCCCATTTGTATTTTTCTGATGATGTGTGATGTTGATCATCTTTTCATGTGTATGTTGGCCACCTGTAGGTCTTCTTTGGAAAAATATCTATTCATGCTTCTGCTCATTGTTAAATCAGTGTATTTGTTTCTTTGTCCCTGACTTTTTGTAATATTAGAACTTAAGTTTCTATAATTGTATACATTATGATTTCTAATGAAAGTTAAATAACTTTCAATAAGAAAAGACTAATTAATATACCAATGTTAACTAGAAGAACTTAAGCACTATCAAAATCAGCCAATTCTGAATGGATATTTTATGTTGTAACAAAAAATATCTATTTCGGTTAAAAACAATTTGAAGTTCAATCCTTTAACTTGACTAAACTTAACTTAAAATCCTTGTCAATTCTATCAGTAATTATAATAAATTAACTGAACATGTTTGTATGTGTTAATTCCTTAAAGAATTTTAAAACATGCATGGGATAAGACTATCTGTATTCAGTCAAGTGACAGTGAGGTGAAATATATATTATATATTGTCTGTAGGGAGGCAAGAAAAAGTAGTCAGAGGATATTAAATTACCATTAATGTTAATAATTCCATGATGAAAAGAAAATGAACTTTTGAACATCTGAAGCAAGAAAAATATCAGATGGCTCTTTCTGTGAAACCCAAACAAAAAGTTAAATATTTCCAACTACAAAAATGCTATAGTTATTTAAGATTTAAAAATAAAAGATGGATAAATAAAGGCAACCAATAGAGAATCACATGTAAAACTAAAACTAACAATATGAATTCAGAATTGAGATGCGTATAAACAATATTTTGCTAGAATTTCATACGGATCTTAATTTTTTCAACTTTCTAATATTAGAATTCTTTAAATTTGCTTAGCAAAACTTTCTCCTTCTTGGGATATGTGGGTGGCTCAGCAGTTGAGCGCTTCTGCCTTCTGTTCAAGGCATGATCCTGGGATCAAGTCCGACATCAGGGTCCCCCCAGGGAGCCTACTTTTCCCTCTGCCTGTGTCGCTGCCTCTCTATGTGTGTGTCTCATGAATAAATAAATAAATTATTTTAAAAAAAACTTTCTCCTTTTTCCCATCCCTAGTTATTTTTCCAAATTAGAAGTTTTAAACAAAGTCCTGAAACTATGCCATTATGGGGAGAATTATATTATAATGGCCTGGTTTTTTAATACATGTAATCTAACTGTGTTACATATACTCCTATGTGCTAAATACAGGTGCCATATAGTCTGTAGGAACATCAGTTGTATAGTTCAAAGATTAATCCTACCACAAAAGCCAAACATTAAAACTACTTGTTAATTTACTTAAATTCTTAAACTAAATATTAAATTTCTTATCTGGTATCTTACTCTCACAGACAGAACCCATTCTGATAAACAGCTTGAATTATGTTTTGTTGCTCAAAGTGACTTGTTTTCCTTTTCTTATTATGTGAGTGAAACTGAGTGTTAAAGTAGGATGTGCACAAAAATACTATTGTCTTACTAAGCTACCTTTCTTTCTTTCTTTTTTTTTTTTTAGCTACCTTTCTTTAGTTGTCTTAGTATCTAGTATAAATGAAGCGAGGTAGGCAAAGATCTTGCTATCATAATGCTTTTGTAATACTGTATTGATATTATAAAATACAAATAGTTTTAATGTTTAAGAATAATGTTAATCTCTCAAGACTCAATTACAAACCTTTGAATCATAGACTGAGTATAACAGATCTCCCTCCCTAAAGAGAATGGGCTTCATTCAGAAACATCCTCACTGACACACTCAGAATAATGTTTGATCAAAAGTCTAGACATTCCGTGGTTAAGTAAGTTGACACATTAAATTAACCATCATAATTCTATAAATAGTAGTCTGCATTGATGAAACACTCAGCAAGTATGGTACGCGCTCATTTAGTAAGTTTAACAACAAGGTAAGTGTGAATTAAAAAAATAAATATCAAACCTTTTGGGAAGGTACATAAAAGAAAGTGTTTACCTTGAAATTGGAAACGAAATAATTCCAAAATAAAACAATTTAAAATTAATCATTAAGCTTAACTAAATATTTCTCCATAATAGTGGATAATGAAGTATCATATGTAGATCATTTAAACCAATATATTATTTTTTTATTTAGACTAAGTTACTATATTGCCAAACAATTTTAATATTCTCATCAGGAAGTTTCTCTGGAGCCATAACAAATTCTATCCTAAACTCTAATTGCTTGCTATAAATGTGATCATCATATACATCATTTGAGTAATTTCTTTTTTTCAAATGCATAACCAAATTTGATAGCTTTTTCTATGATCCACATTAGCTATTGAGTAGGTTTTACAACTGAGCCAATCTCTTTCTCTCCTTCACTCTATCTCTCAGTCTCATTTACTATTTTTCTTTTCTTTCATTGGGGAGTAGATAGGAGAATGGAATATACGGTCTTTTATCATATTGACATAATGATATAAACTCTCAGAGTTTACATACATGACCTAATAGGTAACCACATTTTTAGACTGTTTTATGTTTTTTTTCTTAACCCATTCATAAAAATTATGTCACTTATGAAAGGCAGTCACAGTGTTGAACAAAATGGAGTAGACCTGGAGACTTAGGTTTTTGCCTATACTTTGTCATTTATTGCACAGGAAACCAAAAAATTCACATAGCCTGTTTTCTCATCAGAATAATTTGACCTCCCACAAGATCACATTGGTGATGACTTAATGTGGCTGGATTTTTTTGACTTAATGTTTGTGAAAGTATGATGTACTGTATAAATGTAATGTATTATTATTTGTAGTACTAGTTGCATTACATTGCTGTAGGTGAGAGGGTTTTCAACCAGGGACACTGGCTACAATAAAAACACCATCCTATCTCAATTGTTCATCTGAATCACAAAAGGGCTCTTCATTTAAATAGGCAGTTTAGCTTGGAATTTATGGTATTAGAGCTCCCTGATGGGGCTATCAAATAGTGGTTTTTGTATGAATAATTTTACTATTAAGCTAAGGCACTTCCAAAATAACTAAACTCTGAGTGGAGCTGAGGGAGTGATTAGATTCATCCAAGATGCCCCCAATTTATTTAGAGGCTGTTTTAAGCTGATTCAAGATTATCTCTTTATTGTACAAAATAAATTACCAACTAGACAAGTTTATCTCCATTTTGGAAGTATATTTTTTCACATTTAGAACTTGAGCCTTTTTTACTCTGAAAAATGTTGTGAATGATAACTGTGTTGCCATAGAAAAATATGCAACATTACAAATAAGAAAAATATAGTGGTATTTTCATGAAAAAATTGAAATACAAAGGCCTGAAATTTGATACTTCATAAAATATAGCCCTGTGACAAAGAGAGAATTAAGTAATAATATATAATAATTGAAAGACAACCCCAACACCTCCCTCCCAAAAATAACTCCATCGGAATCCCTTTTAGATTGTCCTAAATTTGTATATTATCCATTGTAAAATATATATTTGCCTTGGTTAATAAAAGATCATGTTTTTCCATAAGGGAAGAGTTTTTCATTAATCTGTTTATCTCATCTCAAAGGAATTCAGTATGTTGCCCCCTCAAATGCACAAAGCTACCTTTCCCAGGTCTTCAACATAGCCTCCACCTTGAAAATTTCCAGCCTTCCTCTTAAGGTTTTTGGCTAAAGATCAACTTAAAATCAGTCACTTTCGGGGTCATAAGCTGTTGCTACCTACAACAGCTTGGAGAGAAAAAGCACTTGTAACAACTCGAACACTTACCCATGTGGCCTGTGAAACAGTTAAGACCTTTTGTTGTGTTCAATAAATAATTCTCAGTGGAAACATTTGGCTCCTCAGCTTCAGAAGGTTCCCCTTACCCTCTTTCACAGGCAGCAATGACATCTATTTGTTATAAATGCATATATCTGTCTCTCTCATATTTTCTTAATTTCAACAATGTGAAATGCTTTCATATGCTTATTTTGTTAAGATATTTCTAAAGTAAAAGTTTCAGTAAAAGATCTTTCTTTTCTAGGAACACTTCATTGAGGTAATAAAGAACCAAGAATTCCTCCTGCTTCCAGCTAATGAAATTTCAAAACTTCTGTGCAGTGATGACATTAATGTGCCTGATGAAGAAACATTATTCCATGCTCTGATGCACTGGGTGGGGCATGATGTGCAGGCTAGACAACAGGACCTAGCGATGTTGCTTTCTTATATCAGGCTGCCATTACTTCCACCACAGGTATGAAAATTTACCCAGGTAACATATAATTCTAAACTACCACTAGGCATTAATCCATTCCTTTTTTGTATTATTTTATTCTGAGAATTTCTGTTAACTGGAATGTACATTGTTTCACAAAAAGACATATCCAGCCTTCAAATAGCACTATTTATGATGAAGAGAGAAAACAAGTATTAAAAAAAGTACAGATATTCCCTACATTTCAGCATACTCTAGTTTCAGTTTCCTCTCTCACCAAATAGCACTTGTAAGAAGCAGAAAGAAGAGAAAATGACTAGGTTCTTTTTTTCTTTTCCTGACCACCTTCTAGGTAAGCTGATAATAACCAGTATAGTAGCATCCAGAGGAGACTTTAGCAAGGAGTTAGTCTAATCTGGTTAATAGTTATTAACATATTAATTAGCTGCTATGATTGAAATCATACTATAGTAGCTTCAGATGCACTACAGAATCATTATAATGGCACCCTCATCATACATGCTGTAGGATAATAGTATAAACTATTCTAAACACAAACACCCTTGTATATGGTTTGGGATTGACCTATCTCATACTGAGTTTTAGTAAGTGAAGTTTAGTGAAGTTGGAGTGCAGTCTCACTATATACTTCTACCATTGGTGATTTTTTTCTGTAGCAAATTTATCAATAGAAGGTATCGATTGTATTCTATATATATGGATATATTGCACATACGCACATTTCATATATTATATAGCCTGTGACTGATATCATCAAACATCATCCACATTGTAAGTAGGAGCTTCATCTAGATTTAGTGTATTAGTAACTTCATAAACGTTAAAATTAATTCACTTTCAACAAACTGCTAATATTAAAAAATAGAATATTAATTTGCTAATGTTTTCTCTACTTTTTTTTAACTTTTATCTGTTAATTAAATCCATGGAGCTACATATTTACTTTTAAGAATCTATCCACATGCAGTGAAAGAATCCTGACTGCCTTCTTGGGTATAGCAAATTTATTCGAAGGGCAAGGCAATAGTAACACCAAAAAGAGAAACATTAAAATATATGTGTAATTTTAGACCCAAGGTTCCGAATTTTTGGAAATTTTATGTTTGTGTGAATGTGTATACACTTATATGTGTTATTCTCATGAGAGGTTCTAATATGATTTATTAGATTCTTTAAGGCAGTGCTACTCAAAATGGCCCTGAGCTAGCAGCATAGCATTGCCTGAAAGCTGGTTTTAAACTCTGTTTCCTAGGCCCCCACCACAGACCTACTGAAAGAATTTATGGCTGTGAGGCCAAGGAATCTGTGTTTTAATATGTTCTCCAGATGATTCTTAGATATGCATAAAAACTGAGACACAATGGTGTAAAGGATCAGAGGTCCTTAATTTTACACTGCTTTGTCTATATGATGTTATTTCAGCAAACTGCTTAGTTTGGCTTCTCTTACTTTATTGGAATAAGAAGAAATTTCCAGCACAAACACACAACCAATGGTCTTTGGCCTCCCACCCCTGAGTATGTCTTAGGTCTAAAGTGTGGACTTCTGTGAACTTTTCCTAATAATGTTAGTGATGGGTAATATCATACAAAAAATAGACCTTCCAATATAATTTTAATAGTGACTTTAACAAATATTCTAGAAATGAAATATATGAAGAGAATGATGGTAAATGCCTGAAGAATATTTTGAAAAAAAAGTTATATAGCCCAGTTTTCAAATAAATTTTCAGCAACATATGCATTAAGGAGATGCCTGGGGTCTCACCAGCCAAGTCAAATAGTAATCCATAAGATGTTACAGGTGGAATGAAAACTAAGCTAGGGTTAAGTACTGCAGAACAGGAAACCTCAGGGAAGTTTTATGTGAAGAGATTAGCATTTCCACTCCAACAAACTGCTTACAATTCCTTTCAGTGTCCTATGATACTGTAGACCCAAAACTCTAATGAACCAATATAAATGACCCTTGGTAAAATTCTGAAACAGGCTCTTGAGTCTCCTCAGCTCATCTCAGGAAAAATATTTTACTTAGATTTTATCCCATTCAATTGAGGTCTTATTGTCTTCCAGGCAATGATGGTCATAAAGCATTTATCATCTAATATTACTTAATTATTAACACATATTCTTTTCTGATATACACATGTACAAGTATAGATAAAAAACATCCACTTTCAAAATACTTATAAAAGTGACTTGATAAAGATGCAGTTCTTTATAGGTGATATTACTTTATTTTAACTGGTCATGTTTATACCAACTTCTCTTAGTTCACCAATAACTGTTTGATTAGCTACATGCAATAGACTGAAAGATGCCTATTTTGTGTAGACATAGCCAGTCCCTTGAAGGGGACCCATTTTATGAGTGTCTTTTCACTCTCACTTCTTGTTATTCTATGAGTATCTATTGAAAAAAATATATATCAAATAAATCTGAACAGATCAGTAGCTACTACCATGAGATCTTTAACTATTTTACATCATAAGTGGACATAAAAATGTTACTAAGCAATTTAAAATGCAAACACTTTTACATTTGAATTAGCTCATGTTTTCTCCAAAGTTATATAAGCAAAAATATGCTCTTTTTAGTGGTGGATTCTTTACTTCATATACCATGAATCATTACTTTTCAGTTACTGGTGGATCTTGAAAATAGCTCCATGTTTACTGGTGATCTTGAATGTCAGAAGCTCCTAATGGAAGCTATGAAGTATCATCTCTTACCTGAGAAAAGACCTATGATGCAAAGCCCTCGGACAAAGCCTAGAAAATCAACTGTAGGGGCACTTTATGCTGTGGGAGGCATGGATTCTATGAAAGGTAACAATAATGATTAGAAAGTAATATTCAAAAAAGAAGACATATTGTCAACACCCCCAAGTTTTGAAGGTGGCATATTTAAATTTGTGCATGTAAAACTCATTTCATAAATAGCATACTTTATGAAATTTTGCAAATTTCTTTTTTTACCTTATGGGATATAATCCTTTAATTAATGTTACCTCTTACTAGGTACTTTTATTTTATGGCAGCAATTTTTAAATTTGAGTACGTGCTTTGCAATATAAGATGTTTTCAGGGAAAACTTACTTCAGGTTTATCATAATTGGAAGGGTTTAGCAAATTTGTATAAAAAGCATATTTGTTGTTAGAAATAGAAGAGGAGCTTTGCTCCAAGTTCCTGTTAGATGCTCAAAGACCTGTTACAAAGAATCTTGATGTATTGAAGTTACGGAATAAAAAACTAGTTCCAAACTCAGGTTTGGCTGCTTTCCGTGTGAAAATCAATATCCAGAGACAAGTAATGGTGAGAAAAGAAAGATTGCTTTATTCAGAAAGTCACAATGTGGGAAGATGGTGGACTAATGTCTCCAAGACCACCTTCCCAGTCAAGATGAACCCAGAGGGTTTTAAAGGAGAAGGTTTGGGAAATGGTTGGGGCTGAGTGCAGGAGAAGCTGGTGCTCAGGCAGTTAATCATATGTCAACATGACCTTGAACAGACTTGCTGGCATCAATGGCAGCTATTTTCAAATGTGATCAGGCCTTATCTTTTGGGATAGTCTGGTTCTTCATTCCTTAAGGCCAATGGTCTACAAAATCTCAAGGAAAATAGGTTGACTCTATTATAAACAAAGGGACACAGGTCAATAAACAAGGAGTGCATAATCTTGAAGTAATTTAACCCTTAAGACCAGCAGGAGTGCTATTATAAATCCCTGTTGTCAATCCTTCATTCCTTTCTATGGGATATAGGTAGAAGTCCATCTTCTGTAACTGCTCCAAACTGAATTAGGACAGACTATGGCTTTGGAATGGAAAAATCTGATATAGTGCAGGACATAGTTTTTGCTACCTTGTTCTCATGGAGGGAGTATAGAGGTGGTTTCTTATCCCATAGCTTGCATATTTTTCTACATTGTTTGACACTACATGGCATCATTAACTTTATCCCATAGTCTAAGGACTAGTAACAGTAGAGTTAAGTCAAATTTTATCATTCCCTCTAAAATTGATCTGATACCAAAAGAATAGATCAGTATAAAAGAAAAAGAGATCAGTAAACCAGTCCCAGACACCTTGGAAAAATGAAATGTTGTGAGCAAAGGCCTATTGCAGCCAAGTGGCTTGCTGCCTGATTTTGTCCCTCTGGGTTCTTACTTCTAAGGAGGAGTTATTATAGGTACAGAAAGTGGTATTAGCTATTATATAGACTCTGGCTTGTGCAGCAAGCAATTAAGAAATTAATAAGAGGCAATTCTATGGAAACAAAAACAAAGGTTAATGCTTGGAGCAAATTATAAACCCAATATCAGAGTCCCAAATGCTCCCAATGAGAGGACATTTAGATGTCAGGCTCAAAGCATCCTCAGATGGAGTGGGAGTAAGCACTGGCAATCTGGTAGATTTTTATGGTTTGTAGTTCAAATGTTTCTAGTGGTTTTTTTTGAGTGGCCCATAGAGCAGCAGGCATGAAGATTGACTATATATGAGCTATTGTGCCAATTTCACTGAAGTTTCTCTTGAGTTGTCTAGTTTCAATTTACAGGGCTTCAAGAAAAAGGGCAGTTTTAGTTCTTAATTATTTTTAAGACAAGAGAATAGGAGAAGATTGGAAACCTTACTTTGGAGAGTCACAGACAAATATTGGAAGAAACCAGAACTTAGTTCCAGCCCAGGTTTATAAGCAAATAACAAACTCTCAAAGATAATTATTCAGAACTAGAATCTACATCTATGAAAGTGTGTTATTGAAATATAATTTTTCTCTCTAAAGTCACCCTCATTCCTGTCGAAGATAGTCAAATGAAGACTGATTTGTTTGTAAGATAAGTTTAGTTTTAATAAATTTAATTAACATTTTACATAATTATTTACATAAATACAGCAAGAATAGTGATTGACAATAGAGATTCTTTTAAAACCTGCTTTGCCAGAGGTTTTTACAAGGAATTTTAGATTAAACTTCCAATAGCCTCTCAAGGCCAGAAGCCAGGTCAAATATATGCCATCAGATTTGCCTACAATACCTGCAGATTTGGCTGAATTCTTCTCTTCCTGAGGTCTTGGAAATATATTGAGGTTCCTGCATCTTCCGGGAAGTGACATTTCTGACTCACCTGGTATGACTGCTGGGAACTCTTTAAACAAGGTACCAGGCCAACATCTCCAAGGGACTTTATTGGTTCCATATAGTCCACCTGAGTTCCTTAAAACAATCTAGTTATAACTGAATCTTTGCGTGTCTTTCTTAAATATGGCATTCCACTTAAAGCCTTGGTAAAGTAACCGATGTTTCCAATGGTGTCTTGTTAAAAGAGTATCAATTTTCATTGAATATATGCAAATAATGATAATTGCCATGAAAGAAAGAATACTGATTGACAGTTTCCAAATTCCTCAGGGATCAGGTAAGGAAAAAATAAGTATTTCAGTTTGTTTACAAAAGAATATTTTCATCAAATTTCTATAAGTCATAGATATCTTAAGAGAGGGATCCCTGGGTGGCGCAGCGGTTTGGCGCCTGCCTTTGGCCCAGGGCGCGATCCTGGAGACCCGGGATCGAATCCCACATCAGGCTCCCGGTGCATGGAGCCTGCTTCTCCCTCTGCCTATGTCTCTGCCTCTCTCTCTCTCTCTCTGTGACTATCATAAATAAATAAAAATTAAAAAAAAAAGTTATTCAGTGTGGTATCTAAAAAAAAAGATATCTTAAGAGAAAAAGCTTTCTTAAATTTGGGAGAGCAAACATTAGAGAAACAGCAATGTTTTAAATAAGAATTATAAAAATATGATTATATTTTAAAATTTATTTAGTCCCATGTTTTTTAATTCTTGTTCTGTTTGGATGCAGTTTTTCCATTAGTTCTGGAAATTGTTAGTTTAGTTTTATGATCTTAAAAGTATCAGACTTGTGTCTGTCAAAAGTCCTTTTCATGAATCTCCTTGAAGTTGAAATGTATTTTGCAAGAGCATCAGAATAACTGAAAATGACAAAAGAGTCAAAAATCGCCATGTTTGGGGGATCCCTGGGTGGCTCAGCGGATTGGCGCCTGCCTTTGGCCCCGGGGCGCAGTCCTGGAGTCACGGGATCGACTCCCACATAGGGCTCCCCACATGGAGCCTGCTTCTCCCTCTGCCTGTGTCTCTGCTTCTGTGTGTGTGTGTGTGTGTGTGTGTGTGTGTGTCTATCATGAATGAATCTTTTAAAAAATTATTTTAAAAAATCGCCATGTTTAAAAATCTGATAAGACTTTATTATAATGTGGTTGACAAGGAAATCCAGTTATTTCTGTGGCACACAATGTTTTACCAATTAGAATTACATGTAATGACATTATATCAGGACATATTAATACTTTAAGAATCTTACATAACTTTTAGAACCATCATAACATTTACACACATAATATAACCTCATAAAATTAATCATTGTTTGACAATGCTTCCAATGTAACTTAACATACCAAATAAACAAACCTAATTAGTCAAGATTATTTAGAATTTGAATTTTTAGGAAGTTTGTTAAGAACCTCAGAAGATTCTAAATGGTATGCCTAAATAGGATCGTAGGTCACTATAAAATTTTAATACTTTATCATGTATTTAACCAAGGTGACAATAAAAGATCCCAAAGGCAAAAACAGAGGGTTACTTGGTTGTTAGCAAAACAGCTTCTTTAAATATTGAGAAGATTTAGTAATCAAAGACCCAATGAAAACAGAGAAACCTTGGTTTTCTGGGCAGATAAAGATAAAATAGCTTGTTTATAATTTCTTATCAAGAACAGACCAAATATAAAAAAATATATAAAAAAAAGAACAGACCAAATATAAAAGAAGCTTTTGTCTTTTTAACAAAGCTAAGCCAATTTCCAGAGAAAAAAACAAATTCCAATCTTATATCAGGATATTTTAAAAATTCATTTCTTCCAATCTTAGTGAGTCCTGACCATGCATAGTTTTTCCCAAAGATTCCCCTTTATAACCTTCCTACAATTTCTTTTTTAACTCAAATTATTTCATAAGCCTCACCTCTCTATAAATAGCCAATCTCGTTTTGGGAAAAAATACTTTCTTTCCCTCAACAAAAATGCATTTTATTCCTCATACCTTTCTTATACATCTCCTGTTTTCCTATATACAGTTACTTTCCTTATCATTTCCAGCAGTCTCAATTCCATTCATCAGAACTTTAACTCTTAGAAACCTTTCTCCAGTGAAAACTCAGTAGTAACCAACAAATTGTGAACTATTAGACCAGAATTATTTAGGTTGGTATATTTGTGAATACATTTTATATTTTATAGGAATGTGATTTTTTTATAGTACAACTTTTTAATAAAGCATAAGACATAGTTATTAGCAGACCCAAGTATATTTAGTTTTCTGTAATAAGAAGCCAAAATCAGATAAACCTGTATTTAGTAATTAATGTTAAACAATTAACATATTTTGTCAAGACTTGAATATCCTAAGAAACTAAGCCAATTTATTATTTAACCTAACAAAACTTCAAAGTTTCAGGTTACTGAAGATTTTGGAAGCTATTTAAAATTTTATTTGTACACCCTTTTATCTATTCAACCTACTTATTCTCAGCATTTACCCACGTAAACTTCATTAGATAAAAATCAGTCATTATTTTAGGTCATTTTGTCAACAAATTGCAACAATTACAACGTGAATTTAATAAATTCAGGTAGAATAAAAGCTAATTATCTGTATTATATTTGATGATGATAACTCCAAAAGATATGTCTATTTTATTTATTTATTTTTAAAGATTTTATTTATTTATTCATGAGAGACACACACAGAGAGAGGCAGAGATATAGGAGATGTTTGAAAATACACAGTCACCATATCTGGGCAAGGTGGATGACTGTTGGGTAGTGGCTGAATGGGAGGTAGAGTTGGACCAGAATTCCAGGGACGTTCCTGTCTTTTTTTTTTTAAGATTTTTTTTATTTATTCAAAAGAGACACAGAGAGAGGCAGAGACACAGGCAGAGGGAGAAGCAGGCTCTCTGCAGCGGGTCCAATGTGGGACTGGAACCCCAGACCCCAGGATCATGCCCTGAGCCAAAGGCAGATGCTCAACCACTGAGTCACCCAGGTGTCCTGACGTGTCTATTTTAATGAAGCCATCAATCTTGATTAGCTTTAATAAAAAAAATACATCACACCTTTGTCCACTAAAAGGTCAATTAATTTTTTCCTCACTGTCAATTTTATCGGGGGTTCTTGTGGGGAAATCTGAATTGGGCAGTTTAAGTCCAGGGGAGCCTTTGGGCCCCTTCCTGCTGATTTAGGAGTTGTTCCAGTTTGAATCTCATAAGAAGGTGGCTGAACAGCTTGGGGTGCTTTTTTTCTTCAATAGTGAGGATAGAAAGAGCAGGAGTCAATGATGCTGAAGGTACCAAGGATGGTATAGGAGCCACTGAGTGAGAGGTATCCATTGTGGTAGAATAAAAGGAGGAGGGGGAAGGCAGAGGAAGAGACAGTAGGGGTGCTGCTGGCAAGGCCAGAGGCAGATTTTAAGTTTGGACTAACATTTCTCCATCTCTATTTTCTGTCTTTCTCTCCTGTTCTCTGCTTTTCAGCTTTCTGGTGGAGGTGGAGAAGCCAGGAGTGGGTAGGGCATTGGTTTTGATGTTTGAGTTTGGGCAGGTGGAGCTTGGATCTCCAGTATCTGACTGTATTCCTCCTCCTCTTCTTTATTATTCTGATTATTGGAAAAAAGGTCAGGTATCTTAGATTTTTGTCCTCTTTATCTCTCTGCACCATCAATTGGGTCCCTTCCTGTGAGGCATCTTTATTATGAAGTAATATAAAAGCCTGAATGTGGGGAATTTCATCCCATTTATCTGATCTCTGACAAAATAACTCTGATTTACAAAATGGTCTAATAATTTAGACATTCACTTAATGGTGTTTTTCTTTCAAGCTCAAAACATACATATTCCCAGAAGCATTAACAATAAAATACCATTTTTTAGGATATGAAATCATAACTGTATGTTTGCTAATCAGACAGAATTCACTCCAGTGTGTGTTTTTTTTAAAGATTTTATTTATTTATTCATGAGAGACACACAGAGAGAGGAAGAGACACAGGCAGAGGGAGAAGCAGGCTCCATGCAGAAGCCTGACATGGGACTAGATCCCGGGACCCCAGGATCACACCCTAGGCCAAAAGCAGGCGCTAAACCACTGAGCCACCCAGGTATCCCCACTCCAGTGTGTATTATTCCATCCTAAAACAGACAAAGTACTTCTGAGACAGAGAGATTCCTTTCCTTCAAGGACAGATTGGTATGGAGTCACTTATGAGCCAATTCTCTTACCACTGGTACCAGAGATTGACCCATAAAGGTTGAAATGGCTAAAAGCCTAGATGGCATAGAAAAAGGACTCCTGGATGCATGCCAGTGAACTGACTTGATCTGATATCTCAGCTCAAACAGATAAACAGATGCACGATTCCTCTCCACCAACAAAAACCACAGTAGGCAGTCCATACCAGTTTGGAGAAGACAGGGAGCCTCCTTGAAACAAAAGGAGTTTGGGCGGCTGCTTGAGAAAATCTGTCAAAGTCTCCTATCCAGGGCTCACTAACCATGAGCAGATGGCTCCAACTATCATAGCCATTGGCTTGGGAAATAAATGCATAAGTCCTGGCACTGTCTGAGAAAACTGCTCCACCCCAGGAATCCCAAGGGGGGGCGGCTGGACATATTGGAAGCACAACTCTTGACTAGCTCATCAAAATCTCTTACCAGGTAAAGAACCATTTCCAAACACTTTTGGCCACTCATCACTTAAAAAAAAATTTTTGAGAGAAAAGTAATGGTGGGAAGGGAAAATTGCTTTATTCAGGAAGCTAGAAACTTGGGAAGATAGTGGACTAATGTCCCTAAGACCATCTTCCCAGTCCAGTTGAAGCCGCAGAGTTTTAATGAGGAAGTGTGGGAAATAGTGGGCTATGTGCTGGAGAAGCTGGTGCTCAAGCAGTTAATTGCATGTCAACATGAATTTGAACAGACTTGCTGGCATCAGAGGTAGCTGTTTTCAAATGTGGTCAGGCCTTATCTTTTCAGAAAGTATGGCCCTTCAACCCTCAAGGTCAATGGTCTGCAAAATCTCAAGGAAAGTGGGTTGGTTTTAGGACTCAAACTAGCAAACAATAAATGCATAAGCTTGAAGTAAGTTAACCATTAAGACCAATTGGAAAGCTATTAACATTGATAAAAGATTGGAAATTTAAACCTGGAATAAGGTAATGATTTCACAAAAGAATTTTTTAATTATTTATTTATTTATTTATTTATTTATTTATTTATTTATTTAATTATTTTATTGGAGTTCAAATTGCCAACATATACCATATCACCCAATGCTCATCCCGTTAAGTGCCCCCTCAGTGCCCATCACCCAGTCACCCCAAGGCCCTGCCCACCTCCCCTTCCTCTAACCCTTGTTCGTTTCCCAGAGTTAAGAGCCTCTCATATTCTGTCACCCTCACTGATATTTCCACTCATTTTCTCTCCTTTCCCTTTATTCCCTTTCACTAATTTTTATATTCCCGAAATGAATGAGACCATATAATGTTTGTCCTTCTCCGACTGACTTTTTTCACTCAGCATATTACCCTCCAGTTCCATCCACGTTGAAGCAAATGGTGGGTATTTGTCATTTCTAATGGCTGAGTAATATTACATTCTATACATACACCATACCTTCTTTATCCATTCATCTTTTGAAGGACAATGAGGGTCCTTCCACAGTTTGGCTATTGTGGACATTGCTGCTATAAACATCGGGGTGCAGGTGTCCCGGCGTTTCATTGCACCTGTATCTTTGGGGTAAATCCCCAGCAGTGCAATTTCAGGGTCGAAGGGTAGTTCTATTTTTAACTCTTTGAGGAGCCTCCACACGGTTTTCCAGAGTGGCTGCCCCAGTTCACATTCCCACCAACAGTGCAAGAGGGTTCCCCTTTCTCCACATCCTCTCCAACGTGTTGTTTCCGGTCTTGTTAATTTTCACCATTCTCAACTAGTGTGAGGTGGTATCTCATTATGGTTTTGATTTGTATTTCCCTGATGGCAAGTGATGCAGATCTGATAGGTCATTTGCACATACCTTCTCCTTTTCTGTAGGTTGTTGACTGTTTCTTTTGCTTTGCAAAAGCTTTTTATCTTGATGAAGTCCCAATAATTCATTTTTGCTTTTGTTTCCCTTGCCTTCATAGATGTATCTTGCAAGAAGTTGCTGTGGCCAAGTTCAAAAAAGGTGTTGCCTGTGTTCTCCTCTAGAATTTTGATGGATGCTTTTCTCACATTTAGATCTTTCATCCATTTTGAGTTTATCTTTGTGTATGGTGAAAGAGCATGGTCTAGTTTCATTCTTCTGCATGTGGATGTCCAATTTTCCCAGCACCATTTATTGAAGACACGGTCTTTTTTCCAGTGGATAGTCTTTTCTGCTATGTCGAATTTCAGTTGGCCATAAACTTGAGGGTCCACTTCTGGACTCTCTATTCTGTTCCATTAATCTATGTGTCTGTTTTTGTGCCAGTACCACACTGTCTTGATGATCACAGCTTTGTAGAATAACCTGAAATCTGGCATTGTGATGCTCCCAGCTCTGGCTTTCTTTTTCAATATTCCCTTGGCTTTTCAGGGTCGTTTCTGATTCCACACAAATCTTAAGATGATTTGTTCCAACTCTCGAAGAAAGTCCATGGTATTTTGATAAGGACTGCTTTAAATGTGTAAATTCCCCTGGGTATCATTGACATTTTCACAATATTAATTCTTCCAATCCATGAGCATGGAATATTTTTCCATCTCTTTGTGTCTTCCTCAATTTCTTTCAGATGTGTTCTGTAGTTTTTAGGGTATAGATCCTTTACCTTTTTGGTTAGGTTTATTCCTAGGTATCTTATGCTTTTGGGTGCAATTGTAAATGGGATTTAATCATTAATTTCTCTTTCTTCAGTCTCATTGTTAGTGTATAGAAATGCTACTGAATTCTAGGCATTGTTTTTGTATCCTGCCACACTGTCGAATTGCTGTATGAGTTCTAGCAAACTTGAAGTGAGTCTTTTGGGTCTTCTATGCACAGTCTCATGTCATCGGGGAAGAGGGAGAGTTTGACTTCTTTGCCAACTTGAATGCCTTTTAATTCCTTTTGTTGTCTGATTGCTGAGGCTAGGGAGTCTAGTACTATGTTGAATAGCAGTGGTGAGAGTGAACATCCCTGTCGTGTTCCTGATATAGGGGAAAGGCTCCCAGTGTTTCCCCATTGAGGAAGGTAATAGCTGTGGACTTTTTGTAGATGGGTTTTAGGATGCTGAGGAATGGTCCCTCTATCCCTACATTCTGAAGAGTTTTGATCAGGAATGGATGCTGTATTTTGCCAAATGCTTTTCTGCATCTACTGAGAGGATCATGTGATTCTTGTTTTTTCTCTGGTTGATATGATTTATCACATTGATTGCTTTATGATTGTTGAACCAACCTTGCATCCTGGGGATAAATTACACTTGGTCATGGTGAATAATCTTCTTAATATACTGATAAATCCTATTGGCTAGTATCTTGTTGAGAATGTTTGCATCAGTGTTCATCAGGAATATTGGTCTATAATTCTCCTTTTTGGTGGGGTCTTTGTCTGCTTTTGGAATTAACGTGATGCTGGCCTCATAGAACGAATTTGGAAGTACTCCCATCTCTTTCTATCTTTCTGAACAGCTTTTGTAGAATATATATTGTTTCTTCTTTAAAAATTTCATAGAATTCCCCTGGGAAGCCATCTGGTCCCCGAGTTTTGTGTCTTGGGAGGTTTTTGATGACTACATCAGTTTCCTCCCTGGTGATTGGCCTGTTCAGGTTTTCTATTTCTTCTGGTTCCAGTTTTGGTAGTTTGGGTTTTCCTGAAATGTGTCCGTTTCTTCTAGATTGCCTAATTGATTGGCATATTGCTGGTCATAATATGTTTTTAACATCGTTTGTATTTACTTGGTGTTGGTGTGATCTCTCCTTTTTCATTTGTGATTTTATGAATTAGGGTCCTTTCTCTTTTCTTTTTAATAAGGCTGGCTAATGGTGTATCTACCTTATTAATTTTTTCAAAGAACCAACTCCTGGTTTTCTTGATCTGTTCCACAGTTCTTCTGGTCGCTCTATCATTGAGTTCTGCTCAAATCTTTCTTAAGTCCCTTCTTCTTCTTGGTGTAGGTTTTATTTGCTGTTCTTTCTCCTGTTCCTTTAGGTGCAAGGCTAGCTTTGTATTTGAGTTTTTTCCAGTTTTTTGAGTGATGCTTCTATTGAGATGTATTTTCCTCTCAGGACTGGTTTTGCTGTATCCCAAAGATTTTGAACAGTTGTATCTTCATTCTCATTAGTTTCCATGAATCTTTTTAATTCTTCTCTAATATCTGGTTGACCCATTCATCTTTTGCAGGATGCTCTTTAAGTCTACGTTTTTGAGGTTCTTCCAAATTTTTTCCTGTGATTGAGTTCTAGTTTCAAAGCATTATTGGCAGAAAATATGCAAGGGACAATCCCAGTGTTTGGGTATTGGTTGAGACATGATCTGTGACCCAGGATGTGGTCTATTCTGGAAAAAGTTCCATGTGCATTTGAGAACAATGTGTATTCAGTTTTGTTTGGATGGAAAGTTCTGTAAATATCTGTGAAATCCATCTGGTCGAGTGTATCATTTAAAGCTCTTGTTTTTTGGAGATTTTGTGCTTAGAATATCTGTCATTTACAGAAAGCGCCATGTTGAGGTCTCCCAGTCTTAGTGTATTCTTATCTAAGTATGTCTTAAAATTGGTTATTAATTGTGATATACTTCGCAGGTCCCACATTAGGTGCATTAATATTGATGATTGTTAGGTCCTCTTTTTGGATAGATCCTTTAAATATGATATAGTGTTCCTCTTCATTTCTTATCATAGTCTTTGAGATAAAGTTTAATTTTTCTGATATGAGGGTGGCTACCCCTGCTCACTTTTGCGGACCATTTGAATGATAAATGGTTCTCCAAACTTTCATTTTCAGGGCGTAGGTGTCCTTGGGTCTAAAATGAGTGTCTTGTATATAGCAAATAGATGGGTCTTGCTTTTTTATTCAGTCTGAAACCATTTACCTTTTGATGGGATCATTTAGCCCATTCATGTTCAGAGTTACTATTGAAAGATATGAGTTTTGTGTCATGATACCTATTCAGTCCCTGTTTTTGTGGATTATTTCCTTGGGCTTCCTCTTTCTTTTACAGTGTCCCCCTTAATATTTCTTGCAGGGCTGGTTTGGTGGTCACACATTCTTTCAGTTCCTGCCTATCTTGGAAGCTCTTTATCTCTCCTTCTAATCTGAATGAGAGCCTTGCTGGATAGAGTATTCTTGGCTGCATGTTCTTCTCATTTTGAATATATCCTGCCACCCCTTTCTGGTCTGCCAGGTCTCTGTGGAGAGGTCTGCTGTTAACCTAATACTTCTCCGCATATAGTTTTGGGATCTCTTGTCTCTTGCTGCTTTCAGGATTTTCTCTTTATCTTTGGAATTTGCAAGTTTCACTCTTAAATGTCAGGGTGTTGTATGGTTTTTATTGATTTTAGGGGGGATCTCTCTATTTCCTGGATCTGAACACCTGTTTCCCTTCCCAAGTTAGGGAAATTCTCAGCTATGTTTTGTTCAAATACACTTTCTGGTCCTCTCTCCCTTTCGACGCCCTCTAGAACCCCAGTTAAACGTAGAGTTTTCCTTCTGAGGCTGTAATTTATTTCCCTTAACCTTTCCTCGTGATCTTTTAATTGTTTTTCTCTTTTTTTTCCCCAGCTTCCTTCCTTGCCATCAACTTGTCTTCTATGTCACTCACTCGTTCTCTTACCTCATTAACACTTGTCTTAGGACCTCCAGGTTGGATTGCATCTCATTTTATTGTTTTTGAATTTTGGCCTGATTAGATCTAAATTCTGCAGTCATGAAGTCTTTTGAATTCTTTATGCTTTTTTCTAGATCCACCAGTAGCTTTATAATTGTGCTTCTGAATTGTTTTTCTCTCCTCGAATTGTAATCCAAATTCTGTAACTCTATGGTAGAGAGCATGGTTTCTGATTCTTTCTTTTGTGGGGAGTTCTTCTTTCTAGTCATTTTCCTCAGTGCAGAGTGGCTAAAAATAAGTAGTACTGGAAAAATGAAGAAAAAAAAAGAGAAAAAGGGGAAAAAAACAAAGAACGAAGAACAAGAACAATAACAACAATAAAAAAAAGGAGGGATATCCTGTGATTCTATATACTGTATGTCCCTCGACTTCCCCTGGAGCTTTCCAGTGCTGCTTGGTCAAGAACTTGCTTGTTCCTTGTCCTTCTAGCTGGTCTTCTGGGGAAGGGGCCTGCTGTTCTGATTCTCAGGTGTGTGCACCTGGGGGAGCTGCCATGCCCTGTGCCAGGTGCAGGGCTCAGTGGGAGATGCTTATCCTGTGAGGCCCCTGTTCCCAGATGGCCCTGCCCCATCCCAGGCACAGGGTGACATCAGGAGGAACAACCCCACTGGAGGCGGCCAGCTCTCCAGTCCTGCAGTCAGCTTTTGCAGTAACTACCTCAGTCTCCCAGTCTGCAGTGGCCTGGATACTCCGGGGGTGGGGGATGCTGATTTGCACAGCTCGGGGCCAACCAGCTGCAGGAGAATCCTCGCTGTCCTGTACCCTCCCTGCCTCTGCCTGTCCCAAGGAGATCACAGGATTGTGTTCTGTGTCCCCCAGTGCCTGGGCTCTGGGGCCTGTGCTGCTGCTATCATGCTCCCAGGGCCATGGAGCCCCCTCTGTGTGGAGCCCCAGCCTGAGCCGTTGCCTGAGCTGCTCCTGAGGTTTTGCCAGGTGCACGCTCCAGCCCTTTACCACGCGCGGCCTGCTGTCTGTGGAGTGCTCTCCCCCTGGGCATACCTCCTCTGTTAGTGACCCCGGGAACCTGGGGCATTCCACTGCCCTTCCTGGGGTGTTTCCCGAGTTCCCTAAGAGCATCTTTCCATCCAGAAAGATTGGTAAAGTTCCTGCTGCTCCAGGACTGGGCTTTCCTGTCCTGGAGGCACTCACCACCTGGCCTTAGCCTGGCTCCTCAAGGGGCCCCTCCCCCACTGGATTTTATTTATTTATTTATTTATTTATTTATTTATTTATTTATTTATTTATTCCTTCTTCCTACTTTGTTAGAAGCGCGAAATCTTCTCACTGTAGCATTCCAGCTGTTCTCTCTTTAAATCTCAGGCCGAATTCATAGGTTTTCAGGATGATTTGAAAGTTATCTAGGTAAGTTGGTGGGGACAGGTGACTTGGGGTCCCTACTCTTCTGCCATCTTGCCCCGCCCATTTTACATAAGAATTTCATCAAAGGGAATAGGAACAACTTTCTGAAGCCATTGTGTGTACCCTAAACCCTCTGACAACCTGCTTTTCTACATCTCTGCCTTTTTTGACTTGCTTTTCTACATCTCTGCCTTTTTTGACTTGGTTTTTTAGTTTGTAGACCCACATTTCCAAAACAACAAGGCAAGGATTTTGTAATTAAGACTTGGGCTTGTAGAAATTAAATTCAACTGGCTTAAAATCTGCCAAATCATGAATAGAAATGTTATTTGGTACTTTGTAGAAAATAATCCAAAAGTGAAAGTTCTGTGCCACTGGAAACCAATTCTTTCATTTAATATGTATAACTGGAAGTTGAAAGATGGTATAAGAAATAGCTAATTAATCTTAAATCTATAAAACAATGGGATCCCTGGGTGGCGCAGCGGTTTGGCGCCTGCCTTTGACCCAGGGCACGATCCTGGAGACCCGGGATCGAATTCCACATCGGGCTCCCGGTGCATGGAGCCTGCTTCTCCCTCTGCCTATGTCTCTTCCTCTCTCTCTCTCTCTCTCTGTGACTATCATAAAATAAATAAATAAATAAATAAATAAATAAATAAATAAATCTATAAAACAAGAACTTGGAAATGCAAGTATTTATAAAGTAGCAAAGTAGCTTCACAGAAATAATGCTTTTCAGAAAATAACGAATAGGGACAACCCCGGTGGCTCAGCAGTTTAGCGCCGACTTCAGCCCAGGGCCTGATCCTGGAGACCCGGGATCAAGTCCCATGACAGGCTCCCTGCGTGGAGACTGCTTCTCCCTCTGCCTGTGCCTCTGCCTCTCTCTCTCTCTTTGTCTGTGTCTGTCACGAATAAATAAATTTTAAAAATTTTAAAAAGAAATAACAATTATAGTGAAATACTATAATTAATTGCAAGTCTGATAACTTGCATTTTATTGACTAGAATGAAGATGAACAACACTTTAAAAGGTGTCTAGTTTGATATTTAAATTTAAAGGGAACTAAATGCAAAATGCAAGCATAATTATCCTTAGTTTCTTTTCTTTTTTAAATTTTATTTATTCATGACACAGAGAGAGAGAGAGAGAAAGAGAGACAGAGACACAGGCAGAGGGAGAAGCAGGCTCCATGCAGGGAGCCTGACGTGGGACTCAATTCCGGGACTCCAGGATCAGTCCCTGGGCTGAAAGCGGCACTAAACCACTGGGCCACCAGGGCTGCCCTATCCTTAGTTTCTACTAAAAAAAAAAAAAAATCCTAACCTGCAAAGTGCAAAAATGGATCATTTTGTGTTTTTTAATTTTTTCCCTATTTTTGCTATTTTTGGCTTCCTGCTGTTTAAGTTATATTACAAAATGAATGTGTTATAAAAAATAGTAATAGGTATCTATAGTTCCTTATCAAGTTTTTAAGAATGATTGAAATGGGGCAGCCCGAGTGGCTCAGTGGTTTAGCACCCCCTTCGTGCCAGGGTGTGATCCCGGAGACCGGGGATCGAGTCCCAGGTCCGACTCCCTGCATGGAGCCTGCTTCTCCCTCTGCCTGTGTCTCTGCCTGTCTCTCTCTCTCTCTCTCTCTCTCTCTCTCTGTGTGTGTGTGTCTCTCATAAATAAATAAATAAATAAATAACCTTTAAGAAAAAAGAATGATTGAAATGTGAACCTATAATCCCTTTTATTCTGTTATCAGTTTCATATGGAAGGAACCAAGTTTCATTTGAGACTTCATTGGTACCTATTGTGTGGAGACATAAAAGTCCCTATGAATAGTTGCAGACAACTACAATAATAGTAAAGAACAACTATTTTTGAGTACCTAATCCTTCATTGTCATTTTGCAAACATAATCTGTAATCCTCACAATAATGCTACAAAATAATATTGTTATTTTGCAGATGAGGAAACTGAAGCTCTTGAGGTTACATAGCCAACCGAAGGACCAGCATCGAGAAACACTGGAATTGGAATTTTTACTCAAATTATATGATCCTTTTTGCTTTACTACCACTATTTTAGAGGAAAGAGCAACAACAACAAAACTGACCTCTCTCTCTGAGAGTCTTAGAAACTGTTGAAAAGCCAGTTGGAACACTTAAGGAGAAGAAAGAAAGGAAAGAAAGAAAAATAACACTAAGTGTAGCAAAACATTAAAGAAATAATATATCTATATAAGTCTATAATAATATATCTATATAAATCAATATTTTAATTAATATTTATTTAATATTATATCTATATAAATCTATAATAATATATCTATATAAATATTTTATTTTAATTCTTTCATAAAGCTTAAAATAGTTTCAATATGTGTGCTTTTTCTTACAGTGCATTATTTCACTTTTTTATAGAAATTTTCTTAGATTTCACCTTTTGATGTTTGAGGAAGGCAGTACTTCGTCAGTTTTTAATTTTCTTTTTGACTCATACAGTTAACTTGGAATTAGTTGCTAAATACAGGCATCACACAAGTGGCTCGGGTTAACTATAATTCCTGCCATGTATATTAAAGGAATCATCAGAAAGTTGTAATTAAAATCACAGAGTCAAAATTTTAAGATGGTCAAATTGTAAACTTTGGGCTTTTGTACATAAAGGTATGCAGTACCTTTTCATTTATTAAAACAATGAATTCTGAGAGTCAGTATGGCATGGTATAAATGAAAGACTAGCATAGTTATTTTTAGATCATCTTGAAAATAGATGGAGAAAATCACTGAATCAGATATATTCACAACTAGAGGAACTATCATTTTCCCATCAAGTCTACAGAGTTAAGTTAGTTTTGTTTCCTCTTGACCAGAATATAAATGAAGGTTGAATAGGAACTTAGAGATGAATTGAAAAACAATAGTTGCAATGCTTTAGGGAAGAAGAGCTATATACACAGACAATTCATAAAAATGAGTCCTAAGGAGAGACGTCAGTAAAAAAAAAATCTAATTTGAGTTTTCCTATCAAATATAGAGCTTATATAGTAGGCCAACTAGGGGATTTACATTTTGAGTAGTTGAAGCAAAAGTGGAGGTAGGTAAATGAGCTGAAGAAATCTTCAGAATTCAAGTTATAGAACTGCAAGTCATATATGTTCACAGACAAAAATAAGTGATGTGGGATATATTTATCTTTTATATTTAATCTAATGTCCAGAAAAAAATTAACTTGGCATAAAACAGACTTCTACATTCTTTTGTGTTAATCTTCTGTATACACTTGATTAATATAGCTTTGTACAATTTCCTGACTAATTACTTCACTATTAGTATTTCTATAATTTTAGTAATAGAGCAGGCTAATCTTCATTTCCTAATCTCTAAATTTGCATTTTGGTAAATTTCACTAATGAAAAGAGTTTGAAATAAAAAGTTAAAGTAGGAAGAAGTGGATAGGAAGACAAATTTGGGAAGATTGGAATGAGAAAGTTGAAAGATATGAAAACATTCAGAAAAAAATGAACTGTTGACAGAGTGAAAGTTGATGTGAGTTTGTAGATATTCCAGTTTTAATAGTATCATCCAGAGTTATTTAGTGTAGAAAAGATATTCTTCTAAGTGATGTTATTTGATCTCTCAGTAATAAATGCAGTCAGTAGAGCAATTGTTGATTTGTAAAACAGTATTCAGCCAAATCCATCTATCAGTGAAAGATGGAGAGATTAAAGAGAAAGGATAATGAGTATCTGTTTATAGACAATTTTTATCATGAAAATCCAAACTCGAGACATAAATACTTAACAGTTCACTATTCATCAGAAAAGATAAAAAAATTACATATAAAATTAAACACTCTGTTCACTAATCCAATATACCTAGAAAAACTTTTAGAAGTAGCCATTGATACAATATACTTTGCTTAAATTTTGACTTAGTATGATCTCATACCATAGCATTATAATTTACTAGTATATACACTTCAGATGTAAACATATTTTTAGCATAACTAATGCTCCACAAATTGCCCAGAAGAATAACAACTGAAAAGTGGTTTTTGCTTATTCCTATGATTGGCTCTATATATTTGTGATGAAATTCCCTAAATCTGGAATCCCTGGGTGGCTCAGCAGTTTGGCACCTGCCTTTGGCCCAGGGCGGGATCCTAGGCTCCCGGGATCGAGTCCCGCATTGGGCTCCCGGCATGGAGCCTGCTTCTCCCTCTGCCTCTCTCTCTCTCTCTCTCTCTCTCTCTCTCTCATAAATAAATAAATCTTAAAAAAAGAAATTCCCTAAATCTGTCTAAAGCTGTCTTAGGTACACTATTTGTGTAAATAATACATCTTTATTTCCAATCTTGGTTATTAGTCAGAAACTTCCTTGTGTAATATCAACTTTTACTCAAAAAAAATAGCAACACCTATTGTGAATGACTGGTAAAAAGCATTGCTTACAGAAATGACAATTTATTATGTACTAAAGGAGTTAGAAGAATAACAACGTATGAAACATAAGCCAGTAGAAGGAAGGAAATAAAAATTAGAGCAGAAATAAATGATATGGAAATTTAAAAAAAACAATAGAACAAATCAGTTAAACCAAGAGCTAGTTCTTTGAAAAAAAAATTGATAACCTCTAACCACACTTATCAAAAAGAAAAGAGAAATGACCAAAACAAATAAAATCACAAATGAGAGAGGTGGAATAATAACCAACACCACAGAAATACAATTATAAAGAGTATTATGGGAGACAGAACATAAAGACTCCTAACTCTGGGAAATGAACTAGGGGTGGTGGAAGGGGAGGAGGGCAGGGGGTGGGGATGAATGGGTGACGGGCACTGAGGGGGGCACTTGACAGGATGAGCACTGGGTGTTATTCTGTATGTTGGTAAATTGAACACCAATAAAAATTAATTTATTAAAAAAAGAACACCTTATTCAAAACTTAAAGAGTATTATGAAATATTATATGCCAACAATTGTAGAACCTTGAATAAATGGATAAATTCCTAGAAACATATAAACTACCAAAACCAAAATAAGAAGAAATAGAAAACTTGAATAGACTGATAGCAAAGATATTAAATCAGTAATCAGTAAACAAAATTCCAGAGTTGGATGGCTTCATGGGTACTTCTACCAAACATTTAAAGAAGAGTTAATACCTATTCTCACACTATTTCAAAAAATAGAAAAGGAAGGAAAACTTCCAAATTCACTGTATGAGTTCAGCATTACTCTGATAACAAAACCAGATAAAGACCCCACTAAAAAGGCTAATATTGCTGATTAACATTGATGCAAAAATTCTCAATTTTTAATGAAGAAGTGACAATTTGTAAAATTGAACTTGTATAAACACCCAAAGTTGATACCTCAGAACCACACTATTAATTATAATAATTAATAATCTTAATCTATTTTAATCATAATCCTTCATTTTACCATCATGGAAAATTGTATGAATCAACACCATTTAAAAGGAATTTTCATTCTTGTTTCTTTAGTCACTTGTATTTTAAATTAACACACATGCTCAAAATTGAATAAAATAAATGATATAAATTCATATATATATATTCTATATATATATTCTATATATATATAGAATGATAATGGGTGTGTAAAGGGTGGGTAATAGATTCTAAGGTAATTTTTTGTTGACAGGTATGTTAAACACTTGTGTTAGTAATACTAGAAGTATAGTATAGCCAAGAGACCATTACAAGGATACAAACCATATATATTAAATAAATTGCTTTATTCTGACTCTTCCATTTAGATCCAGTAATAGCAAAATATTACCTTTTCCTTGTTAGCCAGGTTAGAGAATCATTAGGCTACTTTAATTTGAGTTGCAATCACTGATTCTATGCTATAAATTATAGGTACATAAATATAACTTGAATGATGCCAATTAAAATTAAAATTTTTATTCAAGCGATTTTTCCTTTGTTCAATATCCCTTTAAAAGGTACCACTACAATTGAAAAGTATGATCTCAGAACCAACAGCTGGCTACATATTGGCACCATGAGTGGCCATAGGCTTCAGTTTGGAGTTGCAGTTATTGATAATAAGCTCTATGTCGTGGGAGGAAGAGATGGTTTAAAAACTTTGAATACTGTGGAATGTTTTAATCCAGTTGGCAAAATCTGGACTGTGATGCCTCCCATGTCAACACATAGGCATGGCTTAGGTAAGAGCTTACTGTTGTATAGTTTCTAAAGAATGTGTCATTAGTAGAGCTTTTAAATAATTAAATACAGTTGCATATTATTGGGATTTTACTTTAATTCCATAATGGTAAACTTACAGTATAATATTAGTTTCAGGTGTACAATCCAGTGATTCAACAATTCCAAACATCACCCAGTGCTCACCTTGAATGCACATTATTGGGATTTAGCCAAACCCTTAGTCAGAATGTCTCCAAAATGCTGAGAAGGTTAAGCAAATGGTAAAAGCTTGTGAAACTTTTTTCTTGTTTCAGATATCATATATGCTAATCTTGCATCCCTTCAAATGTATTTTAAAGGGTATCAATTTAGGAAGGATAAAAGTTTTATGAGGAGTACACCATTGAGGAACATAAAACTACAATAGGGAGTTTTCTTCTAAACTAAATTTGGCGGGGGAAGCATTTGATAATGGAGAGACATTGTATTTCTAATTTGATGAACTGTGTCCCTTCCCATAAGAGGCAAATATGTATTTCAGCAAAAGCCTTGGGATACAGGTCCAAGGCAGGAATATTAAGAAAAAACTACTTTAATTGAGAGCAACTTATACTTGAGCCAGAGATTCCCAAGAAGTTTAAGAAAGATGAAGTGGAGATTTCTCAAACAGTTGGGAACTTTGATTCTCCTGAATATTTGTCAAGGTACATTTTTCTTCATACAAGCCTCCACAAATTTTCAATATCATAGAGTTTGTTGTAAAAGCATAATTTCCTTATTTTTTTTAAGAACTGACTTAGACACACACACACACACACAGAGAGAACTGACTTACACAGCTAAAAAGTGGCAGATTCAGGACTGGTATTGTTTTTTCCAAAAAAATATTTAAAAACTGTCTCTGTCAAATGATAAACTATATAATTATTCAGCTCAGTTGTGTCAATGTGATTCCTAGACAATGTTTAGAAAAAGAATCTCACAGAGAAATTACAGCAAGTTTTCAAAATCTAATTGATATTACCAAGAAAGTAGAAGTGAAGAATTTATACCACTGTGATGCTGATTGAGATGGTGGAAAAGACGAGTTATGTGAATTCCCAGAGAATCAGTTAGATAGGGGCTACTCATAGTATGTAATGGAACAAATTTCTAATTAAACCTCAAAAAAGTCCCTGTTTATTTTGTTATCTCCTGGGAATATTTTTATTACTATAAAAAAAGCAGGGATTGGAAAGGCCTACCACAGTCTGCAATTCTATGAATTATCTAAAAGTCAGTATAGATGTCTCATCTATCCCTTATATTTAAAAAACTGATGTCAAAATGATCCCCCCAAAAATTAGTTTTCATTTTCTATTACATCCCCAGAAATGGTGTGTTCCATTACTTCCTTTAACTTCAGCATTACAACAATGATACCCTCCCATGATACAGGCTATTTCTGAAAATATCTTAGGGTTAAGAGACCATGTTTAGTTTCATATCAAGATTAGTAAATTATAATGTATATACAAAATAATTTAAGAAACAAAACAATTTTTAAGCAGCCAGTAGCTTGGAAAATGAAAAAAAAAACATTATGTGTGATATATCTAGGTGAGATCTCATGCTATTTTCAATCTTTTAGGTGTAGCCACACTTGAAGGACCAATGTATGCTGTAGGTGGTCATGATGGATGGAGTTATCTAAATACTGTAGAAAGATGGGACCCTGAGGGACATCAGTGGAATTATGTGGCCAGTATGTCAACTCCCAGAAGCACAGTTGGCGTTGTTGCATTAAATAATAAGTGAGTAAACCCAAACATGAATGCTCTTTACTCTGAGGTCATGTGGTACAACACTTCAGTGATATGATCCATTAATCAATAAGCATTCTCAATGACCAGGACATTCTAGTAATCAGTAACAAAAGGCCTTTGTTGGAACTTTCTCTTCAGTATATAGAAAATGCTCGTCTAAATTGAATATTTAATTAAATATTCTGTATTGTCTTGCTACTCAAGCATAGTCCTCGGATGAGCAGCATCAGTATTACCTCAGAGCTATTTATAAATGCTGAATTTTAGCCTCAAACTAGACTTCATGAATCAGAATTGGCATTTTAAAAATATCAAGTGACTTGTGAGCATATTAAATCTAAGAAGTGCTTTTATAGGCAAAAAAGTTCCAATTTTACCCTTGAGAAGTTACCATTTTTTGCATCATGACTTATTAAAATTTTGGTTAGTCTTATATTAAGGCAAGTCTTTTTATTATTTTTTAAAGAGTTAATTTATTTATTCATGAGAGACATAGAGAGAGATAGAGGCAGAAACACAGGCAGTGGGAGAAGCAGGCTCCATTCCATGCAAGGAGCCTGAAGTGGGATTCGATCTCAGGTCTCCAGGATCACGCCCCTGGCTGGAGGTGGCGCTAAACTGCTGAGCTACCCAGGCTACCCTTATTCTTTATCATTCACTATCCTGAGTGTTCAGAGTTCCCAACTTTATAATTACACCAAGGCCCATCTTTCTGAAACTTTTCCCTTCTTGAGCACTTGCCTATGAAAGCAAGGTAATATATTAAAATCCAATGACATTAAAGGTTGCTAAGATCGTGAATTGCTACTTATTCAAGGTAATTATGCCATTTCTGAAAAGGTACCTTTGGAAACAATGACCAGCATATAAGAGGAACTTGAATGATGACAATTTCAGATACTGGGATGGATCAGTGGCAGGAGACAGCTTTGTGTGTCTACAAAGTCAATATCTCATCATGTAATTGGGCCCAGTAGAAATTTCAACACAGATGGTTTATAGTATCTTGTGCATGAAGTAGGAAATCTCTATACTTAAGAAGTTACCCACGCTTACAGTGTCTTAGAGCTTAAAATACTCCAAAATTTGATTATCTTTGGCCTGACCTCAATGTAAGGTTACTTAGGAACAATCTCCTACTTATTACAGAAAAGACTGAAATCATCAAATTTAACTAACTTAATTTTTTTAATGACTTGTTATTATTGACAACTGAGCATGAAGGACAGTTACAAACATATGGTTTAGTAAATGTTTATTTTCTTTATTGATGCAGGACTACATTTAGATTAAAAATATTGCTCATCATAAGAATTGGCATTCTAAAATTTATGGGAGAAATGTGATAGCTAATATATCTTCTTAGGGAAAAGTCCAGTTTGTTGATTCTTTTTCCCTTAGTTGTTTATTAAGTTAGTCTTCTTAATGACAAATGTTTTTGATACTAAGTAAACCAGTTCATAAAAATAAGAGAGATTCTAATGCTAAGCAGTTGAACCAAGCCAAAATTATAAGGTTGCTGGAGTTAGTCTTTGGAAACATTCTACCTACCCTTTTCCTACTTTAATTTCCAGATTTATGGAGGTATAATTTACAAATACTGCCAATGCTTTTGATAACTCCTTTCTTTTTCTGTATTCATTTCTCATGAGATGTTTTAATCTATTTTTGTCAAACTTTCACAAAAATTATGAAGCCTGGGTGGTTCATAGACCTTGAAAAGTGTCTTTAGGTAACTATCCATTCGCAAACTGAGACCATCCACTACAAAATACCAAAGGAGTCATAAACTTGAAGTGCTTTGTACAGTATTTTTTTTCACTTTTATTTTATGCACAAATTGAAATTGTCTTAAACACACACACACACATTTCTGTTCTTTTTTTCCTAGGCTATATGCTATTGGTGGTCGTGATGGAAGTTCCTGCCTCAGATCAATGGAATACTTTGACCCACACACTAACAAGTGGAGTTTATGTGCTTCAATGTCCAAAAGACGTGGAGGTGTGGGAGTTGCAGCATACAATGGATTCTTATATGTTGCTGGGGGTCATGATGCCCCTGTTTCTACCCATTGCTCCAGACTTTCTGGCTGTGTGGAACGGTAAAATGCTTCCACTTATGTATGTATGTATGTATTTGGTTATTTTTTTCAGAAATGAGAAAGACTTTTATGCGACTAGAAATTAGTCTTCCAGATAAGTGTTAATCCTCTCAGAGGTTTGTTTTTTTGTTTGTTTGTTTTGTTTGTTTGTTTGTTTTAAATTGCACACTTACCTCCAGGCTCAAAATATTTTGAAGAGGTTCTTCTGTTGTGTTTTAGGTTCATCATAAGAAATATATTCTAAATGTTCTTTTATTGGTTGATAATCACCCTAAAAAATAATGAGATAAAAGATTCTAGAATAAATAAATTTAATGCCAAATTATATCACTCAAACTATTCACCATCTTAAATCCATATGAGTTTACTATTTCAAAAATTATATTGGTCCCCAAAGGATGAAGAGTATACAGAAATAATTCCCCAGAAGAGATGATAATTATATTTTGAACAATAACTCTATTTTATTAAGCATTTAATTTTCCAAAGGCAACTTTTTTGAATGGAAGACACTCATTTAGATAAAGTGTGATAGATTTGTTCAATAACACAGTCATATGATTTGTAGCTATAACACTCACATTCCCTTCAAGATAGAGTGTGTGTGTGTGTGTGCACATAATAGATAAAAGATATTAACCTAAGGCCAAGTGACAAATTTATTATCAGTAACATTATAATTCAGAAGATGGAGATAAGTATGAGTTGATGTTCTTAAAAGAAATTAATGATGGAAGTAGAATTCATACTTTGTACCTACACAATATAATGAAGGGAATTCCAGGTCTAAAAAAATTCACAACCAAAACCATGGATAGAAAGAAGAATGATTTGTAGATGAAAGCATAGACTTCAGGTTGAAATGTGATTTGGGAGGACAATTCAAAACACAAATAAGTACCAGAAAATTTACTAGCCTGAGTGTCAAAGTGGAAGCTTTTGGATTTTAACTTGTAGTTAAGGAACAATTAAATTTGAGGGCAGCGGAATATCACAAAGAAAACAGATTAGGGGAAATTGATCTAACAGTGATACAAAGCATAGAATTTAGGGAGAACAGACTAAAGGGGGGAATATGGATATTACATATTCTTCTAAGAAACATATTACAGGGGATCCCTGTGTGGCACAGCGGTTTGGCGCCTGCCTTTGGCCCAGGGCGCGATCCTGGAGATCCGGGATCGAATCCCACATCGGGCTCCCGGTGCATGGAGCCTGCTTCTCCCTCTGCCTATGTCTGCCTCTCTCTCTCTCTCTCTCTCTCTCTCTCTCTCTCTCTCTGTGTGTGTGTGTGTGTGTGTGTGTGACTATCATAAATAAAAATTAGGAAAAAAAAGAAACATATTACAGGAAGGCAGGGCAAGATGGCGGAAGAGTAGGATCCCAAGTCACCTGTCCCCACCAACTTACCTAGATAACTTTCAAATCATCCTGAAAACCTACGAATTCAGCCAGAGATTTAAAGAGAGAACGTCTGGAATGACGGGAAAAAAAAAATGAAAAAGCATCCAAGGGGGAGGGCCCTCCGCCCCCCCCCCCCGGCGAGGAGCTGGGCTAAGGCCCCGCTGCGAGTGCCCCCAGGACAGGAAAGCCCCCACCCGGAGAAGCAGGACTTTACCAATCTTCCTGGACAGAAAGGCACTCTCAAGGAACTCGGACAGGATCACAGGAGGGGAAGTGGAGGCCACAAGTTCCCGTGGTCACTAACAGAGGACCTGCGCCCCGGGGGACAGCGTGCCACACACCATGGGCTGAGCTCCATAGGCACCGGAGCACAAGGCGCCAGGGGACACAGCCGAGGATCCTGTGCTCTCCCCGGGACAGGCGGAGGCCCGGAGGGCACAAGACAGTGAACGCTCCTGCAACCAGGTGGCCCCGTGATGTGCAGATCAGCGACCCCCAACCCCCGGACCATCCAGGCCCCTGCAGACTGAGAGACTATGGTAGTTACTGCTGGAGCTGCCTCTAGGGCTGAAGAGCTAGCCGCCGTCACTGTTGTTCCTCCTGGTGTCACCTTGTGCCTGGACTGAGTGGGCCGCCAGGGAGCAAGGGCCTCACAGGATAAACAGCTCCCACTGAACCCTGCACCTGGCAGGGGGTAGGGAAGCTCCCCCAGGTGGACACACCTGAGAATCAGCACAGCAGGCCCCTCCCCTAGAAGACCAGCTGGAAGGACAGGGGAAGAGCAAGTTCTTGACCAAGCAGCACGGGAAAGCTCCAGGGGAAGTCGAGAGACTTACAGTATATAGAATCAGAGGATACCCCTCCTTGGTTTTGTTTTGTTTTGTTTTGTTTGTTTCCCTCTCCTTTTTTTCTTCCTTTTTCCTTCCTTTTTCCAGTACAACTTGTTTTTAGCCACTCTGCACTGAGCAAAATGACTAGAAGGTTAAAAAAAAACACACAAAAAAAGATTCAAAAACAGTAATCTCTCCCACAGAATTACAGAATTTGGATTACAATTCAATGTCAGAAAGCCAATTCAGAAGCACAATTATAAAGCTACTGGTGGCTCTGGGGGAAAAAAAAAGCATAAAGGAATCAAGATCAATAGATGCAGAGAAAGCATTTGACAAAATACAGCATCCATTCCTGATCAAAACTCTTCAGAGTGTAGGGATAGAGGAAATGTTCCTCAGCCTCTTAAAAGCCATCTACGAAAAGCCCACAGCAAATATCATTCTCAGTGGGGAAACACTGGGAGCCTTTCCCCTAAGATCAGGAACATGACAGGGATGTCCACTCTCGCCACTGCTATTCAACATAATACTAAAAGTGCTCGCCTCAGTAATCAGGCAACAAGAAGAAATGAAAGGCATTCAAATTGGCAAAGAATAAGTCAAACTCTCCCTCTTTGCAGATGACATGATACTGTACATAGAAAACCCAAAAGACTCAACCCCGAGATGGCTAGAACTCATACAGCAATTTGGCAGGGTGGCAGGATACAAAATCAATGCCCAAAAATCAGTGGCATTTCTATACACTAACAATGAGACTGAAGAAAGAGAAATTAAGGAGTCCATCCCATTGACAATTTCACCCAAAAGCATAAGATACCTAGGAATAAACCTAACCAAAGAGGTAAAGGATCTATACCCTAAAAACTGTAGAACACTTCTGAAAGAAATTGAGGAGGACTCAAAGAGATGGAAAAATATTCCATGCTCATGGATTGGAAGAAATAATATTGTGAAAATGTCAATGCTACCCAGGGCAATTTACACATTTAATGCAATCCCCATCAAGATACCATGGAGTTTCTTCAGAGAGTTGGAACAAATCATCTTAAGATTTGTGTGGAATTAGAAAAGACACCTAACTCTGGGAAATGAATAAGGGGTAGTGGAAGGGGAGGTGGGCGGGGGGTTGAGGTGACTGGATGATGGGCACCGAGGGGGGCACTTGGCGGGATGAGCACTGGGTGTTATGCTATATGTTTGCAAATTGAACTCCAATAAAAAAATATAAAAAAGAAACGTATCACTGAATCAAATTGATAACACTAATACTCTGTTTCTTTATGGTAATAACTAGTCTGTCAATTTTTATTATAAAGGTTAATCTTATAAAGCCATATTATCATTTCAATTAATGAAGAAAAAATACAATATCCATTTTGATAAAAAAAATTTCAAAAAGGAGTTTTAGAGGGAATATGCTTCAACATAATAAATGTCATATATATGAAAAGCCAGCAGCCGACATCATGCTTAATGGGGAAAACTGAGTTTTTCCTCTAACAAGATGAGGATATCCACTCTCACCAATTTTATTCAACATATTATGAGAAATATAAGCCACACCAATTAGACAACAAAAAACAAATAAAAGGTATCCAAATCAGCAAGGAAGAAGGAAACTTTCACTATTTGCAGATGACATGATACTATATATATAAAAAATCCTAACGACGCCAGCAAAAAACTACTAGAAGTGATAATTTAGTAAAATCAATGTACAGAAATCTGTTGTATTTCTACATAGTAACAATGAGACAGCAGAAAGAGAAGAAAACAATTCCATTTACAACTTTACCAAAAACAATAAAATATCTAGAATGAAACTTAACCCAAAGTTCTGAAAGACTTGTTCTCTGAAAACACTATAACACTGATGAAAGAAATTGAAAATGACACCAATAATGTAAATACATACCATGCTGAAATATTGAAAGAAAAAAATTGTTATAATGTGTATACTACACATTTAACGCAATCCTTATCAAGATACCAACTACATTTTTCACAGAGCTAGAACAAACTGTCCAAAAATTCATATGGAACCAGAAAAGACCCCAAATAACCAAAGCAATCTTGAAAAAGACAAGCAAAGCTGGAAGCATCACGACTCCAGTCCTCAAGTTATATTACAGAGCTGTAGTGATTTTTTTAAAAAGTATGTTACTGGTAGAAAAATAGACTCATAGATCAATACAACCATATAGAAAACTCAGAAATGAACCCCCAACTCTAAGGTCAACTAATCTTTGACAAAGCAGGAAAGAATATCCAATGGAAATAAAAAATTCTAGAAATGAACACAGGCAGTAATTTCTCTGACATCAGCCTTAGCAAAATTTTGGTAGATAAATCTCCTGAAGCAAGGGAATCAAAAGCAAAAGTAAACAATTGGGACTACATCAAAATAAAAATCTTCTGCATAGCAAAGAAATGAATCAACAAAACTTCAAGGCAACCTACTGAAGAAAGGACATATTTGCAAACACCATATCCCACAAAAAGTTAGTATCTGGGACACCGGTGTTGCTTAGTGGTTGAGCGTATGCCTTTGGCTCAGATTGTGATCCTGGGGCCCTGGGATCAAGTCCCACATCGGGCTCCCTGCAGGGAGCCTGCTTCTCCCTCTGTCTATGCCTCTGCCTCTCTCCCTGTGTCTCTCATGAATAGATGAATAAAATCTTTTAAAAATATCTTTTAAAATGTTAGTATCCAAAATATATAAAGAACTCATACAACTCAACAGAAATAAAAAGCCCAAATAATCCAATTAAAAATTGGTAGAAGGCATGAACAGACAGTTCTCCAAAGAAAACATACAGATAAATAGACTGTTTTCAGAACAAAAACAAAAACATTTAGATGGCCAACAGATACAAGAAAAGATACTCAACATCACTCATTGTCTGGGAAATGCAAGTCAAAACTACAATGAGATATCATTTTACACCTATCTGAATGGCTAAAAGCAACAATGCAAGAAAGTCTTGAAGAGGATGGGAAGGAAAAGGAATCTCTTTGCACTGTCATTGGGAATACAAACTGGTGCCACTAGAGTGGAAGACAGTATGGAAGTTCCTCTAAAATTTAAAAATTCAATTACCTTATGATCCAGTAATTGCAGTACTGGGTATTTACTCAAAATGATACCAAAAAAATTGAAAGGAATAGATGTACATGCTTATTGTAATATTATTTACAGTAACCAAATTATTGAAGCAGTCTAAGTGTCCATCACCAGGTGAATAGATATATAATATGTAGTATATATGTGCACTACTATGTATTTACCCACAGGATACAAAATACTGATTTGAAGGGACACATACACCACAGTATTTATAGTAGCATTGCCAAATTATGGAAAAAGCTCAAGTGATCATTGTCAGATGATTGGATAAAGAAAATTTATAAATATATAATGGAATATTATGCAGCTATAAAGACGAATGATATCTTGCCATTTGCAACAAATTGGATGGAGTTAGAAAGTATTATGCTAAGCAAAATAAGTCAGAGAAAGACAAATACCATATGATTTCACTCACCTGTGGAATTTAAGAAATAAAACAAAGAAGCAAACAGAAAGAGAGAGAGAGACCCAAAATCAGACTCTTAACTATAGAGAACAAACTGATGATTACCAGAGGGTAGGTGGGTAGGGGAATGAGTGAATTAGGTGATGGGGACTAAAGAGTAAATTTTTCATGTTGGGCACTGAGTAATGTATAGAGTTGTTGAATCACTATATTTTATATCTGAAACTAATGTACCAGTGCATGTTAATTTTACTAGGATTAAAACAAAAAACTTACAAAATTTAATACTAAGTGACTAGATTCCTGATATTCAGTGTATATCTGAAATGCTTCTCCTGAGATTGGTTATTAAGTAATATGAACAAATTTTATTTTAACACTATGCAAAATATAAACATCTGCCTCAAATACTAATGTATTATAGCCAAATATATGTGATCCTAGGATTATCCACACCAGTTTTCCCCATAATTACCAATGTAATTATTGATCATCTTTTCATTATGCCAGGTTTTTTAGCCAAAATATACATAACATAAAATTTATCATATAACCACTTTCAAATGTGAAATTCAGTGGCATTAAGTACATTCACATTGCTGAGAAAACATTGCCATCATTCATCTTCAGATCTTTTGTCTCCTCAAACTGAAACTCTGTACTCATTAAAAAAAATCACATTCCTCACTCACTTCAGCCACTGACAAATACCATTTATTTTATTTTCCTATGAATCTGTCATTTCTAGGTACTTCGTAATTGTGGAATCATAAAGTAGTTACCCTTTTGTGACTGGTATATTTTACTTAGACCATAATTTTTCAAAGTTCATCCATGTTAATACCATCTGTCAGAATTTCCTTTCCTTTTAAAGCTGAACAATTAAAAAAAACAAAGCTGAACAATTTACATTATATGTACACATCATGTTTTATTATTCATTCATTCATCAGTGAACAATTGAGTTGCTCCTACCTTTTGGCTACTGTGAATATTGCTGCTATGAACATATGTGTACAAATATGTGGTTGAAACTGCTTTCAATTCTTTTAGCTAAATACTAAGCAGCGAAATGATTAAATGTTAATGGTATTTTTAATTTTTTGAAGAGCATCCATACTGTTTCCCATAACAACTGCAATATTTTTAATTCCAATCAACAAAGTGAAAGTGTTCCAATTTCTGCAAATCATCACCAATGCTTGTTTTTTTTTTGTTTGTTTGTTTGTTTTCTTTGGTTTTGTTTTTAATAGTTATCCCAATGTATTTTAAGTGGTATCTCTTTGTGGATGTAATATGAGTTTCCCTAATAATTAGTCAAGTAATGATATTGTATTTGTGTGTGCGTGTGTGTGTGTGTGCATATATATATATATATACACATATATATACATTATATATTATATGTAATATAATACATATAATACATTATATAATTCACACCAGAAGAGTATATAGTATATATATAATCTCAATCTCCCATTATATAATTATGATTATTTTTTATAATCTCCCAAATATGATTATATAATTATATAATCAATATATATAATAAATGACATATAATTCACACATACTTAGTCTTAACCAATAAAACTATATATATATTGTTTTATGTTTATGCTAGTACAACATCATTTTCATTTCTGTAACATTGTAGTAAGCATTATAATAAGTTTTGAAAACAGGAAGTGTCAGACCTCAAACCTTGTTCATCTTTTGTTCATCTTTTTCAAAATTATTTTGGCTATTCTGGGTCCCTGAGATTACATATGGATTTATAATGGATTTTTTATCACTGCAAAAAATGTTGTTGGTGTTTTGTTAGAGATTGCACGGAATCTGTAGATGAATTGGTAGATATTGCCATCCTAACAATATTGAGTCTTCTAATCCAGGAACATAAAGTATCTTTCTATTTATTGAAGTCTAGTTTCTTCATTCCACTGCAGATGCTTTTGATCTATTTTTCTTGCCTAATTGCTCTGACTTGAAGTTCTAGTACTATATTGTATAGAAGTAGTAAAATTGTCATCCTTAATATGTCCTTATCTTAAAGGAAAAATCTTCAGTTTTTCACCACTGAGTATGATGTTAGCCCTGTTTTTTTCCATATAAGGCCATTATTAGGTTAATGTAGTTTCTTTTTTCTATTCCTTATTTTGTTAGTATTTTCATCATAAAAATATGGTGCATTATGTCACATTTTTTTCTACATCAGTTGACATGCTCATGTGTTTTATTTTCTGCTTCATTCTGTCAGGGTTTCAATCGATCGGTTTTGATGAGATCCCCTTGTATTCCAGGAATAAATCCAACTTTACTATAGTCTTATCATTTTGATAATGCTGGTGAATTGTTTGCTAGTGTTATGTTGACATTTTTTGCATCAGTATTCATTAAGGATATTAGTCTGCAGTTTTCTTATTGTGTCTTTGGCTTTGATGTCAGTGTAATTTTTACCTTATAGAATAAGTTTAGAAGTATTTTTCAGTATTTTGAAGATAAGAGGGATTGGTGTTAACTAAATGTTAGGAAATAATTCACCAATAAAACCATGTGGCCCTCAGCTTTCCCTTGTTGGTTACTTTTGATTACTTTGTGAGAAGACTTGCTCTTCTTAAAATTACAGTTCTGTTCAGGTTTTCTGTTTCCTGATGGTTCAAGATGGGTAGGTTCGGTGTTTCTAATAATGTGTCCATTTAATCAAAGTTATGGAAATTGTTGATGTACAATTGTCTATAACACTCTCTTTATTTTTTTTGAATGTACCATTTTTATTTTTTTTATTTTTTTATAAATTAATTTTTATTGGTGTTCAATTTACCAACATACAGAATAACACCCAGTGCTCATCCCGTCAAGTGTCCCCCTCCGTGCCCGTCACCCATTCACCCCCACCCCCCGCCCTCCTCCCCTTCCACCACCCCTAGTTCATTTCCCAGAGTTAGAAGTCTTTATGTTCTGTGTCCCTTTCTGATATCTCCCACACATTTCTTCTCCCTTCCCTTATATTCCCCTTCACTATTATTCATATTCCCCAAATGAATGAGAACATACACTGTTTGTCCTTCTCCGATTGACTTACTTCACTCAGCATAATACCCTCCAGTTCCATCCACGTTGAAGCAAATGGTGGGTATTTGTCGTTTCTAATGGCTGAGTAATATAACACTCTCTTTAAATCCTCTTTTTTCTTGCTGTAAAGTTGGTACTGATGCTCTTTTTTCGTTTGTTTTTGGATTAAGGAATTCATTTCATGTGGAATTGTAGTTACTTGGGTATTTGATATTTTTTAAATTATTTTATTTGAATGTTGTTGGCACACATTACATTGTTTTCAGGTGTACAGCATGGTGATTAAACAAGTTTATATATCATGCTATGCTAACCACAAGTGTAGATCTCATTACTATTACAATACTAATGCTATTTAATATTATTGATTATATTCGTTATGCTGGTACTTTTATTCCCATTCAGTCCATAAGTGGATATATTTACAGATATGATTCTGCTTTTTGTTTATTTATTCATTTTATTCTAGATTCCACATTTGAGTGAAATCATATCGTATTGGTCTTTCACAGTTTGACTTATTTCACTTAGTATAACATATAGTCTAAGTCCATCCTTGTTTTCACAAATGGCACAATCTCAGTCTGACTTTCTTTCTTTCTTTCTTTCTTTCTTCTTTCTTTCTTTCTTTCTTTTCTTTCTTTCTTCTTTCTCTTTCTTTCTTCTTTCTTCCTGCCTTTCTTTCTTTCTTTCTTCTCTTTCTTTCTTTCTTTCTTTCTTTCTTTCTTTCTTTCTTTCTTCTTTCTCTTTCTTTCTTCTTTCTTCCTGCCTTTCTTTCTTTCTTTCTTTCTTTCTTTCTTTCTTTCTTTCTTTCTTTCTTCTCTTTCTTTCTTTCTTTCTTTCTTTCTCTTTCTTTCTTTCTTTCTTTCTTTCTTTCTTTCTTTCTTTCTTTCTTCTTTCTTTTCTTTCTTCTTCTTTTTCTTTTTCTCCACAATATTCATGTGTGTGTTTCTGTGTGTGTGTGTATCTTCCTTATCCTTTCATCTATTGGTGGACACTGAGGGTGCTTCCATATATGACTATTGTAAATAATTCAATAAACATAGGGGTACATATATCTTTTTGAATTAAGATTTCAAATTTCTGGGGGACCTGGGTGGCTTAGTGGTTGAGCATCTGCCTTTGGCTCAGGTCATGATCCCGGAGTCCTGGGATCTAGTCCTGCATTTGGCTCCCTACAGGGTGCCTACTTCTCCCTCTGCCTGTGTGTGTCTCTCTCTGTGTGTGTCTCTCATGAATAAATAAACACAGTCTTAAAAAAACAAAGATTTCAAATGTCTTTGTGTAATTCCACCCAGTACTGGAATTACTGAATCATATGATCTTGATATTTTTAATTGTTGAGGAACTCCCATACTGTTTTCTGCAGTGGCTGCATCAATTTACATTCACAACAATAGTGTATCAGGTTCCTTTTCCTCCACATCCTCATCTACAGTTACTACTTCTTGTCTTTATATTTTAGCTATTCTGACAGGTGTACGGTGATACCTGATTATGTTTTTTTTTTATTTTCATTTCCTTGATAATTACTGATGTTGAGCATCTTTGCAAGTCTCTGTTGAATATCTGAATGTCTTTTTTGGAAAAGTGTCTATTCAGGTACTCCACCCATGTATAAATCAGATTGCTTACCATTTGTATTGAGTTATATAAGTTATTGTTATATTTTGGGTATTAACCCCTTATCACTTATATCAATTGCAAATATCTTTTACTATTCAATAGTAGATTGCTCTTAGTTTTGTCAATGGTTTCCTTAGCTATGAAAAAGCTTTTTAACTTGATGTAGTCCCATAGTTCATTTTTTGCCTTGGCATCTCTTGCCTTTGGAATCTTATCTAGAAAAATGTTGCTAAGGCTTATGTTCAAGAAATTATTTCTGTGTTCTTTTATAGGATTTTTATGCTTCAGGTCTCACATTTAGGTCTTTAGTACTATTTGAGGTGTTTGTTTTGTTTTGTTTTGTTTTGTATATGATTTTAGTAGGTGGTCAGTTACATTCATTTAAAATTGTCTATGCAAAAAAAGTACCTGCACAGTTTTCACACCATTTCTTAAATAGACTGTCTTTCCAGCATTGTATATTCATGCTTTCATTGTCATAGATTAATTGACCATATAATAATGGATTTATTTCTGATCTCTCTTTCTTGTTCTATTGCTCCATGTGTCTATATCTGTGTCACTACTATACAGTCTTTATGACTATAGCTTTGCAGTATATCTTGAAATCTGAATAACAACTGTTATTCTTTCTCAAAATTGCTTTGGCTATTCAAGGTCTTTTGTGGTTCCATACAGATTTTATGATTGTTCATTCTAGTTCTGTAAAAATGATATTGGTGCTTTTACAGAGATTGCAAAGGCTTTGTATATCACTTTGGAGAATATGGGAATTTTAACAATATTAATTTTTCCAATCCATGAGCATGAAATATATTTCCATTTATGGTATAGTTTTCAACTTCTTTCATCAGTGTTTTATAGTTTTCAGAGTATAGTTCTTTCATCTCTTTGGTGAAGTTTATTCCTAGGTATTTTATTCTTTTTGGTGCAGTTGTAAATGGAGTTTTTTTTCTTAATTTCTTTTACTGCTACTTCATTATTAGTTTATGGAAATGCTACCAATTTGGGGTGTTAAATTTCTATTCTGCAACTTTACTGAATTCATTTATTACTTTTAGTATTTTTTGGTTGGATATCTAAAGTATCATGTGATCAGAAAATAGTGACAGTTTAGCTTCTTCTTTTTCCAATGTGGATTCCTCTAATTTCTTTTCCTTGCCTTATTGCTATGGCCAGGACTCCCTGTACTATGTTGAATAAAAATGGTGGAAATGGACATCTATATCTTATTCCTTACAATAGACGAAAAGCTCTAGGTTTTTCACCATTGAGTAAATGTTATCACTATTCAGTAAGATGTTAGCTCTGAGTTTTTCATAGAGTTTAGTACACTGAGGTATGGTCCCTCCAAATTAACCTTGTTGAAAGTATTTTTGTCATGAGCAAAGGTTGAATAGTATTACTTTTTCTGCATCAATTCAGATGATTTTCTTTTAAATTCCTGTACAGATAACATTAATTATATTAGTTTCAGGTGTACAATATAGTGATTCAAAATTTTTTACCTTACTCAGCCCTCATCATGATAAGTGTACTTGTACTCCCCATCACTTATTTCACACACCATCTACACACACCCACTCTGTTGACCATCAGTTTGTTCTTAGTTTATAGTTAAAAGTTTGTGGGGGTTTTTTTTGGGGGGGGTTCTCTTTGATCATTTGTTTTGTTTCTTAAATTTCACATATGGATGAAATTCTATGATATTTGTCTTTCTCTGACTGACTTATGTCACTTAGCACTATATTCTCTACATCCATCTATGTATTGCAAATGACAAGATTTTTTGTTATGGCTGGAAATATCTATCTTCTTTGTCCACTCTTCTATTGATGGGCTCGGGCTTCTTCCATAATTTGGTTATTGAAAATAATGCTGTAATAAACATAGGGGGAATATGTATGTTTGAATTGGGTGGGGTTTTTTTTGGTATTCTTTGGGTAAATATTTAATAGTGGAATTTAATAGTAGCTCTATTATTTGTTTTCCATAGTAGCTGCACCAGTTTGCATCTCCACCACCAGTACACAGTTCTCCACATCCTTGCCAACACAGTTATTCCTTGTGTTTTTTATTTTAGCCATTCTTACAGGTGTGAGGTGATATCTCATTGTGGGTTCACATTTCTCTGAGCATGAGTGATGTTGAGCATCTTTTCATGAGTCTGTTGGACATCTGTATTTCTTCTTTGGAAAAATATCTATTCATGTCTTCTGCTCATTTTTTATTTGAAGTCATATCTAGAAAAATGTTGCTATAGACCATGTCAAAGAAATCAATGCCTGTGTTCTCTTCTAGGAATTTTCTATTTTCAGGTCTCATATTTAGATCCTTAATCCATTTGACCTTATTTTTATATATAAGGAAGTTGTCCAGTTTATTTTTTTTAGCACGTAGCTCTCAGTTTTCTCAACTATTTGTTGAAGGGCCTTTTTCCCATTCATATTCCTGCTTCCTTTATTGAAGATTAATTGACCACGTAATTGTGGTTTTATTTTTGGACTCTCTATTGTTCTATTGATCTATGTGTCCATTTTTGTGCCAATGCCATATTGTTTTTATTACCATAGCTTTGTAATATATCTTGAAGTCTGGGATCATGAAACCCCCAGATTAAGTTTTCTTTTTCAAGATTTCTTTGCCTATTTGGGTTCTATTTTGTTTTCTTACAAATTGAGGATTATTTGTTCAGTATTATGGATATGGAAGACAATATTTGATCCTCCAATCCATGAGCATGGAAAACATTTTCATTTGTTTGTGTTGCCCTTAATTTCTTTATTTTTTTATAGTTTTCAGAATACAGGTCTTTTACAACTTTGAGTAAGTTTACTTCAGGTTATTTTATTGTTCTTGGTACAATTGTAAATAGGATTTTTTCTTAATTTCTTTTTTCCCTATTTCATTATTAATGTGTATAAATGGAATGGATTTGTATATATTTATTTTAAATCCTGAAACTTCATTGAATTCACTTTTCCATTCTAGCAGTTTTGTGGTGGAGTCTTCAGTGCTTTCTATATGTAGTATCAGGTCATTTGCAAATAGTGAAAACTTTACTTCTTCTTTACTAGTTTAATGTATTTTATTTTATTTTAGTCTGTTTGCTGTGGCCAGGACTTCCACTACTGTGTTAAATAAAAGTAGTGAGAGTGGACATCTTTGTCTTGTTCCTGATCTTAAGGGAAATGCTATCAGTTTTTCCTATTGAATAATATGTTAGCTGTGAGTTTTTCATATATGGCCTTTATTATGTTAATGTATGTTCCCTCTATTTACAAAATATTTGCAAACCAAATCTACAACATAATTTTTTTAAAAAATCATTCACCATAATTAATTGGGACTTATTCCCAGGATGCAAATGTGGCTCAATATTCACTAATCAACAAGAGAAAGGAGAAAAAAAACATGATTATTTCAATAGAAGCAGAAAAAGCTTCTGACAAATACAACATCCATTCATAATAAACACCCTTAACAAAGTAAATGTAAATGGAATTTTATAGGCTCCATCTTTATATCTTGTTAGTCTTTGTTTTAAAATCTATTTTGTCTGATATAAGTATTATTACCCCAGCTTTCTTTTAGCATCAAATTGCATGATAAATCGTTCTCCATCCCTTCACTTACAATTTGCATTTGTCTTTGGGTCTGAAATCAATCTGTTTTTAGGCAGCATATTGATGAGTCTTGTTTTTTTATACATTTCATCACACTATGTCTTTAGAGTGTTTCATCCATTTACATTCAAAGTAATTACTGATAGGTTTATAGCTACTACATTTTGTTACTTGTTTTATGGTTGCTTTTGTAGTTCTTTGATGTTCTCTTTTATCATGGTTAGTTGGCTTTTTTAGTGCCATAGTTAGATTCTTTTCTCTTTATTTTTTCTATAACCCTGGTTTCTGATTTGTGGTTGCCATTAGGTTTTTATATAACATCTTATGCATATACCAGTGTAGATTAAGTTGATTGTGGCTTAAGTTTGAACCCATTCTTTACTCCTCTTCCCTCATGTTTTAATCTTTTCATTGATTTTTTTTATTTTACTGCTTTCATGTTTCCTACTATTTTTAGTACTACTTATGAACTTTCCATTCCACTCAAAGAGAGCCATGTAACATTTCTTGTAAGGCTGGTTTAGTGGCTATGAATTCCTTTAACTTTAATCTCCTGTTGCCTGACCCATTTTGGTTCTTCTAATCTACTATTTACTCTAATCACTATAGGTTTAATTTCATTTATTGAGTTTTTTCCTCTAATTGGTCCTTACTAATATTTTCTATCTCTTTTTTAAAGGTCCTGTTGATGTTCTCCACTCTTTTCTCAAGTTCATGAGTACCTTTAAGAACATTACTTTATATTGTATATCAGTCATATTATTTACCTCTGTTTCATTTAGCACCCTTGCTGTGATTTCGTCTGTTCTCTCATTTGAGACATATTCCTCTATCATCTCATTTTTTTTCTTTTTTATAGATTATATTTATTTATTCATGAGAGACGCATAGACAGGGAGAGAAGCAGACTCCTCACAGGGAGCCCTATGGGGGACTGGATCCCTGGACCTTGGATCATGCCCCAAGCCAAAGGCAGATACTCAACTGCTGGGCTGCCCAGGTGTCCTTCATTGTTTTCCCTAACTCTGTGTGTCAATCTCTAACTGTTGGGAAAACCAGCTACATTTTCTCCTTGTAAAAGAAGTGTCCTTGTGGAAAGTTCCTGTAGGGCTATGCAGTGCAATGTCCTCTGTGCACCAGAACCTGGTACTTCAAGGATGCCTCCTATGTGTATTGTTTGCACCCTGCTATTGTGGCTGAGCTATTTTTGCCTTCAGTCCAGGAATTTGCAATGGCTCTTTTGGCCTGTGGTGGGCAGGGTTTGGTCCCTGTGTTGTTAGCAGCCCCACTTGGATCCTCCTTGGGCTTGAGTCAGACCAGGAATTTGCTGGTGACTTATCAGCAAAGTGAATTATCACTGAGCTATAAACCACGTTTCCTGTGTTATGCCATGAGAAGCTTTCATTCGTGGATAGATTCTGCAGTCAGAGCAGGTATCTGCCACCCGCTCACTGCTAAGCAGAGTTGAACTGTTGTATGTGGTTATATTCCCCTCCTCCTGGGGCAAGAGTCACCTTGGAGTGGTACTGGCCCCTATTATTGCTGTTTGCACACTGCCATGCCTGTAGCACTCCTTTGCATGGCCTCTGGCAAATACATATTGGAGGTAGCAGGTCCTCAGGAGAACCTGGGTGTGGGGTCCATAGTGTTAGAAAAGTTTGCACAGATCTGCTGTGGAAGGGGACCTGGAACCACTTTAGAAAGCGCTTGCAGCAGGGCAGGAGGGGACAGGTCCCCATGAGTATTTGGAGATGGGAAACGCTGTTGGCAAATTCGGTAGCAATTTTTGGCAGTGTGCTGGTTTGCACAGTTTCCGTGTCTCTAGACTGGGTTCTAGGGCAGGGAAATGGCACCTGCTAGTTTCTTTGTTCCTCAGAAGTCTCCTAAGGATCCCTGTACCTCCAGTACATGCTCTGAGACTAGTAAAGAAATCTCCCTCCTGTATATCCCAGCTGTTTTTCAAACTACTGCTTCTATGCTGTATCTCAGTAGAGCTTTCTTTAAGGTCAGGAACTCAGTTTCCTATTGACCTCCTATTTCTCCCTTGCCTAATCTTGTGAATTTTTAAAGTTCCAGGTGTTAAGACCTGCTGATTATAAAAACTTGTGAAATTTCACCCTTCTGGTTTTCAAAACCAAGTATTATGGGGATTCATCTTTCCCATACAGGGTTCCTATATCTGGTGTGCAGGTGTTTTTTCCCCTCTCTATGTCTGTGGCAACTTTTCTTCCCATGGACAGTCCCATGGGCCCCTTTATTTCCAAACCACATCACTGTCCTTCCTAACCAATTTGATGTGGCCTCTTCTCTTCATTTACCTGTGGAGATTGTGTGTTCTAGCAGTCTTTGGGTCATTTTCTGAGGGTTTTGGGGGTGCTAGCTAGTTGTATCCATAGGACAAGGTGAGCATAGGGTCCTCCCACTATCCCATCTTCCCCAGAAGTCCTCAATCACAAGATCTTTATCCTTTGTTTTTTTAATGTGATGTATCATTTTGATTGATGAGTGAATATTAAACAATCATGCATCTCTGGAATATATCCAATTTGATCATGGTGAATGATCCTTTTAACATATTGCTGAATATTGTTTGCTAATATTCTATTGAGGATTTTGCATCTGTATTCCTGGTCATTGGCTTGTAGGATAAGGTGTTTTGTTTTTGTTTTGTTTTGTTTTTGTTTTTGTTTCTTTTATTTTTTTGTGGTGCCTTTGTCTGGTTTTGATATCATAATAGTATTGGCTTCATATAATATATTTGGAAGCATCCTTTCCCCTTATATTTTTCAGAATACTTTGAGGACTGTAGATATCAACTCTTTTTTAAATGTTTGTTTGAGGGACACCTGGGTGGCTCGGGGGTTGAGCATCTGCCTTTGGCTCAGGTCGTGATCCTGGAGTCCTGGGATCCAGTCTGGCAACAGGCTCCCTACTGGGAACCTGCTTCTCCCTCTGCCTAAGTCTCTGCCTCTCTCTCTCTCTCGTGCCTCTTATGAATAAACAAATAAAATATTTTTAAATTGATGAAGTCCCAATAGTTCATTTTTGCTTTTGTTTCTTTTGTTTTAATGGATGTATCTTGCAAGAAGTTACTGTGGCCAAGTTCAAAAAGGGTGTTGCCTGTGTTCTCCTCTAGGATTTTGATGGAGTCTTGTCTCACATTTAAATCTTTCATCCATTTTGAGTTTATCTTTGTGTATGGTGCAAGAGAGTGGTCTAGTTTCATTCTTCTGCATGTGGATGACCAATTTTCCCAGCACCATTTATTGAAGAGACTGTCTTTCTTCCAGTGGATCGTCTTTCCTCCTTTGTCGAATATTAGTTGACTATAAAGTTCAGGGTCCATTTCTGGATTCTCTATTCTGTTCCATTGGTCTATGTGTCTGTTTTTGTGCCAGTACCACACTGTCTTGATGACCACAGCTTTGTAGTACAACCTGAAATCTGGCATTGTGATGCCCCCAGCTATGGTTTTCTTTTTTAAAATTCCCCTGGCTATTCGGGGTCTTTTCTGATTCCACACAAATCTTTTGCACAGCAAAGGATACAGTCAACAAAACTCAAAGACAACCTACAGAATGGGAGAAGATATTTGCAAATAACATATCAGATAAAGGGCTAGTTTCCAAAATCTATAAAGAACTTATTAAACTCAACACCAAAGAAACAAACAATCCAATCATGAAATGGGCAAAAGACATGAAGAGAAATCTCACAGAGGAAGACATAGACATGGCCAACATGCACATGAGAAAATGCTCTGCATCACTTGCCATCAGGGAAATACAAATCAAAACCACAATGAGATACCACCTCACACCAGTGAGAATGGGGAAAATTAATAAGGCAGGAAACAACAAATGTTGGAGAGGATGCGGAGAAAAGGGAACCCTCTTACACTGTTGGTGGGAATGTGAACTGGTGCAGCCACTCTGGAAAACTGTGTGGAGGTTCCTCAAAGAATTAAAAATAGACCTGCCCTACGACCCAGCAATTGCACTGTTAGGGATTTACCCCGAAGATTCAGATGCAATGAAACGCCGGGGCACCTGCACCCCGATGTTTCTAGCAGCCATGTCCACAATAGCCAAACTGTGGAAGGAGCCTCGGTGCCCATCGAAAGATGAATGGATAAAGAAGATGTGGTTTATGTATACAATGGAATATTACTCAGCCATTAGAAACAACAAATACCCACCATTTGCTTCAACGTGGATGGAACTGGAGGGTATTATGCTGAGTGAAGTAAGTCAATCAGAGAAGGACAAACAGTGTATGTTCTCACTCATTTGGGGAATATGAATAATAGTGAAGGGGAATATAAGGGAAGGGAGAAGAAATGTGTGGGAGATATCAGAAAGGGACACAGAACATAAAGACTCCTAACTCTGGGAAATGAACTAGGGGTGGTGGAAGGGGAGGAGGGCGGGGGGTGGGGGTGAATGGGTGACGGGCACGGAGGGGGACACTTGACGGGATGAGCACTGGGTGTTATTCTGTATGTTGGTAAATTGAACACCAATAAAAATTAATTTATAAAAAAAAATATATTTTTTAAAAAATAAATGTTTGGTAGAATTTACTAAGCTATGTAGTTCTGAATAGTTATTTCTTAATAATTTTTTGGTTACTGATTCAATTTTATTACTAACAATTGGACTGTTCAAATCTTATATACCTTCTCATTCTGTTTTAAAAGATTGTATGCTACCAGGAATTTATGCATTTCTTCTAGGGTTTGCTGACACATAATTTTTCAAAGTATTTTCTCTTTTTTTTAAAAGATTTTATTTGTTTATTCATGAGAGACACACACAGAGAGAGAGACAGACAGACAGACACAGGCAGAGGGAGAAAGCAGGCTCCATGCAAGGAACCTGACATGGGACTCGATCCCTTGTCTCCAGGATCACACACTAAGCTGAAGGCAGTGCTAAACCACTAAGCCACCCAGGCTGTCCTAGTATTTTCATATATATATATATTTGTATTTCTGTGGTTTCAGATAACTTCTCTCTCATTTCTGATTTTATTTATTTGAGTCCTTTCTCTTTTTCTTTTGATGAATCTGGCTAAGGGTTTATCAACTCTGCTATTCTTTTCAAAGAACCAATTCTTGGTTTCATTCATTCTTTTCTTTTTTTTTTCCAGCCTCTATGTCATTTATGTCTGCTCTGATCTTTACTATTTTCCTTTTATTCAACTTGGAATTTTTTTGTTGTTACTGTTTTTTTTCTAGCTCATTTAGGTATAAGGTTATATTGTTTGAGGGTTTATTTTCTTATTTCTTGATGCAGGCCTGTATTGCTATATGTTTTCCTCTTTGAACTACTTTCACTACATCTGAAGTATTTTAACACATTGTGTTTTTATTTTTATTTGTCCCCGTTTATTTTTGCTTTATTTCTTCGATTTCTTCCTTGATGCCCTGGTTGTGTCATATCATGTTTTTAACCTCCATGCATTTGTGGGTTTGTTTGTTTTTTTACTTTTTTTTCTTTTGAAACATTTCTAGTTTCATAATTTTGTGGTCAGAAAAGATGCATGGTATGAATTCAGTCTTCTGAAATTTATTGAGGCTTGTTTTGTGGCCTAGCATGTTATCTATTCAGGAGAAAATCCCAAGTATAATTGTAAACAATGTGTACTTTGTTGTTTTTGGATGGAATGTTCTGTGTATAACTGTTATGTTTATCTTGTCTAATGTATCATTGAAAGACACTGTTTCTTTATTGATTTCATGTCTAGATATTCTCTCCATTAATGCAAATTGGATGATAAGCCCCCTATTATTGTATTACCATGACTTTCTCTATGCCCCATAATATTTGCCTTATGTATTTAGGTGCTCCAGTGTTGGGTACATGGATATTTATACTTGATTTTATTGATCCTCTTATCATTAGGTAATAGCCTTCTTTTTTTTCTTGTTACACTCTGTTTTACCATCTACTTTTTTGTGATAGTGTTGCTACCTCAGCTGTTTTTTTTTCTCACTTCCACATGAATGGTAAATATTATTCCATCCCTTCACTTTATTTTTTTTAATTTCTTAAATTTATTTATGATAGTCATACAGTGAGAGAGAGAGAGAGAGAGAGAGAGAGAGAGAGAGGCAGAGACACAGGCAGAGGGAGAAGCAGGCTCCATGCACCGGGAGCCTGACGTGGGACTCGATCCCGGGTTTCCAGGATCACGCCCTGGGCCAAAGGCAGGCGCCAAACCGCTGCGCCACCCAGGGATCCCCATCCCTTCACTTAAATCTGAAACTAACTTTAGGTATGAAGTGAGTCTCTTATAGGCAGCAAAGAAGTGAATCTTTTAAAAAATTATTCTGCCATCCTATGGCTTTTGATAGGAGCATTTAGGACATTTATATTTAAAGAAAATATTGATAAGTATATATTTATGGGCATTTTGTTATTTGTTTTCTGGTTGTTTCTGTATTTCTTCTCTGGTTCTTCTTGCCTTGGTCTCTTTCTTTGTGAATGACAAAATTCTGTAGTGTTTTAATTGGCTTTCCTTTTATTTTTTAGAATAGAGTATAGATTTTGGGTTACCATGAAGTTCTTATATAACATCCTATGTATATAGCGATCTATATTAATTTGATGGCCATTTAAGTTCAAACACATCCTTTAGGGAGAAAAAAAGAACTTTTTCCCCTCTTTCTTCTTTTTTTAGTCCTTCATACATGTTTTATGTATATGTTGTCATATTATACATCTTTTATTCATAATATTCTTACATTTAATTATGGCCATTTCTTTTCCATTTATAGAAGTCCCTTCATTTGTTGTAAGGCTGGTTTAGTATTGATGAACTCTTATTTCTGATTGTCTTTGAAAACTCTTTATCACTCTTTCAAATCTGAAAGATAAACTTGCTGAATAGAGTATCTGTAGTCACATTTTTTTTTCTTTCAGCACTTTGCATACATCATGCCACTTACTTCCTGCTTGCAAAATTTCTGCTGAAAAATCAGCTGATAGCCTTATAAGTTTTCCTTTGTATCTAACATTTTGCTTTCATCTTGCAGCTTTTAACTTTTTCTCTTCATTATTAACCTTTCACATGTTAATTATTGTCACTTTGTAGACTTCTTTAGGTTCATCTTGTTTGGAATTCTCTGTGCTTCATTTACCTAAATGTTTATTTCCTTCCCTCTATTAGGGAAGATTTCAGCTAATATTTCTTCATAGAAGTTTTATACTTCCTTCTCTGTCTATTCTTCTTCTGAAATCTTTATTTATTTATATATTTTAAAATATTTTATTTATTTATGCATGAAAGACACAGAGAGAGAGGCAGAGACACAGTCAGAGGGAGAAGTAGGCTCTTCACAGGGTGCCTGACGTGGGATTAGATCCCTGATCCTGGGATCACACCCTGAGCCAAAGGCAGACACTTAAGCACCGAGCCACCCAGGCATCCCTGAAATCTTTATTTCTTTTTTTTTTAATATTTAATTTATTTATTCTTGACAGACACAGAGACAGAGAGAGAGAGGCAGAGACAGGCAGAGGGAGAAGCAGGCTCCACCCTGGGATCCCAACACGGGACTCGATCCTGGGACTCCAGGACCACGCCCTGGGCCAAAGGCAGGCGCCAAACCGCTGAGTCACCCAGGGATCCCCTCTTTATTTCTTTTTTAAAGATACAATTATTCAGCCTGATCAATCAGACTATTACCTTTCGTGATCAACAGCATCGGTGCAAAAAGAAACAAACAAAATAACTACGTTAAAACCCTTTGTTGAATCCTTTACACTTTCCACAGAACAGAAACAAAATAACCTGCTACAGAGTTAGTCACAAATACAGCTCTCGAGATTTTTTGCCCATAAACATGAGTATTGTTTACAAATGTCTACGTTGTAGCAGCCAGGCCCTGACACCACACTGCTTGTCTGAGTTCACAAATCTGCTGTAACCTGGAGCTTCCCTGTCACTTCTCTGGCTCTCCTCTCCTGCTAAGCTTTGTTTCCTGGCAGTAATTAAAACCTTCTGCCACTGCCTTCGCTGCTGCTGTTGCTAGAACTTCCATAGCCACCTTGGTTTTGTGGTTTGGCAAAGTATTGGTCTCCACTACTATAGGGCCCAGAGCTTTTGCCTCCAAAATTTCTTCCTTTCAAGGGTCCAAAATTTGAGATTTGATTGTTGTAATTGCCAAAATCACATAGATTCTGCCACTTCCAAAGTTGCTTCCATTATTACCAAATCTATTACAACCATCTCCACTGCCACCATATCCACCACCACCTTTACTGCCACCAAAGCCATCTCTCCCACTGAAGTTATCTCCACAACTAAAGTTGCCATTCCCAACAGAACCCCCTCCATGACCACCATCGAAGTTTTCAGAGCCACTTCGACCTCTTTGGCTGGATGCAACACTATTCATCTCTTGTTTCGATAGGGTTTTCCTTACTTCACAGTTGTGGCCATTCACATTATGCTATGTTTGAATGACAGTCTTGTCTACAGACTCATGATCATCAAATGTTACAAAAGCAAAGCCTTTCTTTCTGTCTGTGCATTGGTCAGTTAGGATTGCAATCATTTCCATTTTCCCACTGTTCAAAATAATCTCTTAGATGATTTTTTTTCAGTGTCTTCTGTAATGCTACCAACAGAAATCTTTTTCACAGTTAAGTGGGAACCAGGTCTTTGAGAATCTTCTCTTGAGGACAATCCTCTTTGCTTCCACAACTCTTCCATCCACCTCATGTGGCCTTGCATTCATGGCTGCATCGACTTCCTCCACAGTGGCATATGTCACAAACTCAAAGCCTCTGAAACACTTGGATTTTGAATCTCTCATTACCACACAGTCCATAAGCATTCCCCATTGCTCAAAATAGCTCCTCAGACTTTTCTCAGTTATTTCAAAGCTCAAACCTCCAAAGAAGAGCTTCCACAACTGTTCAGGTTCTTTGAGAGTCTCTGACCTAGGCATGATGATGGTGGGAAGGGAGATTTTAATGATGCTTATTCAGCGGTATCAGTGGGAAGAAAACCTGAAATCTTTATTATGTGAATATTTGTTTGCTTGATGTTGACCAGGGGATCCTTTAACTTATGGTTATTTTTGAAAATTGGTTTTTCTTTGTCATTGTTCAGGCTGGGAGCCTTCCATTATTCTGTCTCTTAATATAGTGATATGTTCTTTTGCATCTGCTAGTCTACTGCTGATTCCCTCTAATGCATTTTTATTTCAGTTATTATATTCTTCAAATTTGGTTCTTTTTTATATTTTTCTATCTCTTTATTGAATATCTCACCGAATTCTTCCACTCTTCTCTCCAGACCAATGAGTTACTTCATGATCATTACTTTAAATTCTGTATAAGGTATATCACTTATCTCCAGGTAATTTAATTCTTTCTCAAAACTTTGTCTTGTTCTTTCTTTGGGAGAATATTGCTCTGTCTTCCCATTTTGCTTGCCTTTCTGCATTTGTTTCTATGGATTAGGTAGAACAGCTATCTCTCCTAAACTAGAAGGGATGATCTTGTTTATCGTTATCCACAATGTAGATTGCGTGTGCATGGTGACTTTTGGTGATTGGCTGGGGCTGTGTCTGGCATCAGCTGTGGGTACAGAGGGTTTCCACAAAGCAAGTGCCCTTTCAGGACAAGTAAAGCTGAACTATATGCAGGCTGGGATGTCCCAGGGTTCTATGTGTTCGGGCACCCTGGAATTACGGCTTAATCTGGAATTTGTGCAAGGGTGGCCCAGGGCACTCTGTGCAGGGTGTGCCTTGGCATAGCTCAGGTGGTGTATGGGAAAAGATCATCCTGACCTCTCTGCATAAAGGGTGCCCTGGCAGGGTAGTTAAAACTAAACAGATGCAGTCTGAGGCTACCCTGGCTCTGTGCACAGAGGGAAACTGCAGGATAGCTGAAGCTGAAATGGTTGCAAAACAGGGTGTTTCAGGACTCTCCATAGAAACAGTCTACTGAAGGGTCACCTAGAGCCAAGGCAAGGGACATGCTGGAAGGTCCTGGTGACTCCATGCAGGGGGTACCATGGAAGGGCAGCGAAAGCTAAAATGAGTGCAGTGGCCCCTGGTCCTTCACACAAAATGTACCCTGAAAATACAACTGAAGGTGAATTGGGTGCAAACTGAGATGTCCCAAGGTACTCAGCACAGGGGCACTGTGCACCAGAGGTATCCTAGCAAGCCAACTGAATGAAGCTGAAGTGATATGGTCCTGGAGTTTTCCAGGTTGCTTTTCACCTTTGTCACATTGTCACAAAGGCTAGGGCTGAAGTTAGCACTAACCAGGGTATCCTGGTGTATACCACCATGTGGCCTCCTTAGTGGGACCATTGTTGCTGGTGTGAGCTATGGACCCAATGCTCACTGATGCTGCAGGCCAGTTATAATGCACAGACTGTGCATTGGTCTATGCTTTCAAGGTGAAGAGGGGAGCATAGATTATGTCTGTCAGCCCCTCCCACTCAGAGAGCATTTCAGCAGCTCCCCTAGCCATCTGGTGGAATTCTAGGGCTGGTTGATTTGTGTGCTAGTTGCTCTTCTTTTTTTTTTGTATATTTTTTTTTATTGGAGTTCGATTTGCCAACATATAGTGTAACACCCAGTACTCATCCTGTCAAGTGCATCCCTCAGTGCCCATCACCTAGTTACCCCATATCCCCACCCACCTCCCCTTCCACTATAGTTGCTCTTTCTTTTTTTATAATCAATATGCCAAAGAGACATATTTTATTTTTTTAAAGATTTATTTATTTATTCATGAGATACACACAGAGAGAGAAAGGCAGAGGGAAAAGCAGGCTCCATGCAGGGAGCCCAATGTGGGACTCGATCCCGGGTCTCCAGGATCAGGCCCTGGGCCGAAGGCAGCGCTAAACCACTGGGCCACCCGGGCCGCCCTATAGCTGCTCTTCTAAAATGAAGCTTTTAAAGAAAGAAAAGAAAAAAAAATGTAAGGAAGGAAAGAGGGAAAAAATTTAAAAAAAAAGAAAGTTAGAAAAAAAACTTTGCCATTTATATGTTTTTTTTTTTTTCTTTGCACTGGCATGATCGTTGCTCTTATGGGCTTCTGGACCCAGGGCTCACTAAGGCAGCAAACAAGTCCCTTGACTCAGAGAGCATCCCCAAGCTCATCAGCCTTTGTAAACTGTGGTGTTTCTTTCTGTGCTCCAGACTCAGCAGGGAGCCTGATGTGGGCATCGGTCCCAGGACCCCAGGATCATGACCTGAGCTGAAGGCAGCTGCTGAACTGAGCCAGCCATCCAAGCGCCCCAATGTTCAAGTCTTCTATGTATTTATTTATCTTGTATCTGGTTATTCAATCCATAATGAAAAGTAAAGAATTGAATTCCCTTATTACTGTAGAGCTATTTCTCCCTCTAATTCTGTCAATTTCCTTCATATATTTAGGAGATTTGGTGTTTGCTCCCTTTATGTTTATAATTTTTATATGTTCTTTGTGAATTGATAATTTATCATTATATAATGTGTTTCATGTCTCTTATAATAGCATTTGTCTTAAATTCTATTTTGTATTATATTAGTATATTCATCCTTGCTGTCTTTTGGTTACCATTTGCCTGGATTTTTTCCCCATTCTTTCATATTTGACCTATGTGCTTCCTTAAATCTAAAATGAGTCTCTTGTAGACAGCATACAGTTGGATTGCTTTCTTTTTTAAAATACTCTACCAAGGTATGCCTTTTATTATTTTTTTTAATTTATTCAGAGAGAGAGAGAGGCAGAGACACAGGCAGAGGGAGAAGCAGGCTCTATGCAGGGAGCCGAATGTGGGACTTGATCCCTGGTCTCCAGGATCACGCCCTGGACTGAAGGTGGCACTAAACTGCTGAGCCACCCAGGCTGCCCAGCAATACTATTTTAAATAGGCATTTACACATGCATGTAGAAAAATATAAAATTTCTGGGATGCCTGGGTGGCTCAGTGGTTAAGTGCCTGCCTTCAGCTCATAGTGTGATCCTGGAGTCCTAGGATCAAGTCCCACATTGGGGTCCCTGCATGGAGCCTGCTTCTCCCTCTGCCTATGTCTCTGCCTTTCTCTCTCTGTGTCTCTCATGAATAAATAAATAAAATATTTTAAAAATAAATAAAATTTCACATTTTTGATATAGAAAGTTCATAGTGCAGACTAAAAAATTAAATATGTACAGTCATATCCTAATAATTAAATGTTTAACATTATTTGACATAATTACTTTTCCAAGTTTACTGGTTATTTCAAAATTCAGATAATTTTTTTAAAAAAATGGAAAAAAGAACAATTAACATGTACTAAAAATATGTAGCATACTAGTAAAAAGTATTGGTCTCAGAAACAGACAAATCTGAGTTAAAAATCCCAGTTTTTAAAATATTTTAAATTCAATTTGCCAACATATAGTATAACATCAGTGCTCATCTCACCATGTGCCCTCCTTAATGCTCATCAGTTTTACTATTTACAAGTTATGTGACCTTAACACAGTTATTTCACATCCATAAATGACAGTTTCCTCATGTGAAAATAAAGGAATAATCATAGTATCAATCTCAGAGTACAATATAATAAATGATAAGGAACTTATACATTGCCTCTCACCTGTTAAGTACTCAGTAGAAGTTGGTTGATGATATTGTTTTTTGTTTGTATTATTTTTCCAATGATTAATATTGTCTATAATTATTATCCCCCTTTTTAGCATTTTCCTTGAAAAGACATTAAGAAAATGATTAATGTTAAAGTATAATTTTCAAAGAAATATAATTATGATTTTCACGCAACTATAAAATTAACATGGGTCAAGGATTTTATGATTCATTAATTAATGTGGTAACTCTTACAATGTTAAAACTAGTTCAAAGGAGTCTTTCAGGAAAAGACATACAATTAGGAATACCGGAAAAAATGTTAATAGATGCAAAAGTAGTTAATATCTTATAGAGAGTAAAAATTATTTATTTATTTTTAAAGATTTTATTTATTTATTCATAAGAGACGGGGGGGGTAGAGGCACAGGCAAAAGGAGAAGCAGGCTCCCTGCAGGGATCCTGATGAGACTGGATCCCAGGACCCCAGGATCACTCCCTGGGCCAAAGGCAGATGCTCAACCACTGAGCCACCCAGGTATCCCTAGAGAGTAAAATTTAATCCTTGGGGCCATTTCTACATGGTAGAAATTCATTCTATCTCTATTACGCAAAATTCCTTGTACAAGAAAACTCAGTTTTCTACAACTTGACACATACAGAGCTGTAAAATTGTCTTCTTAGTAGAAAGTCAATCAAAAGTTCATATTCTAGGGAAATCATATAATCCCCATTTCTTAAAGTGTCAATACTATTTTTTATTTATTTATTTATTCATTCATTCATTCATTCATTCATTCATTTATTGCTGAATTTCCTGTATTGGTTAGCAGAGCTTATAAATTTTGGGGGGTGGAGAGCTCTATAAAAATTTTTTGTATATATTTTTTATTGGAGTTTGATTTGCCAACATATAGTGGGTGTTATACTATATGTTGATAATACTATTTTAAATAGACACTTACACATACAAGTAGAAAAATATAAAATTTCACGATTGCCTGGGTGGCCCAGGGGTTATGCACCTGCCTTCAGCTCAGGGTGTGATCCTGGAGTCCCAGAATCAAGTCCCACATCGGGCTGATTGGATGGAGCCTGCTACTCCCTCTGCCTTATGCCTCTGTCCTGGAGCAGACTATATTATTATACTAACTAAAGTAAACTATATAATTAACTTTTTCTTTAATAATTTCCCCTGCGCGTCCTAACAGATAGTATACAGATAGATATTGCCAATTTTTTTAATAATTTTTTTTTGGTGTTCAATTTACCAACATAAAGAATAACACCCAGTGCTCATCCCGTCAAGTGTCCCCCTCAGTGCCTATCACCCACTCACCCCCTCCCCCCGCCCTCCTCCCCTTCCACCACCCCTAGTTCGTTTCCTAGAGTTAGGAGTCTTTATGTTCTCTCTCCTTTTCTGATATTTCCCCACACATTTCTTCTCCCTTCCCTTATATTCCCTTTCACTATTATTTATATTCCCCAAATGAATGAGACCATACAATGTTTGTCCTTCTCCGATTGACTTACTTCACTCAGCATAATACCCTCCAGTTCCATTCACGTTGAAGCAAATGGTGGGTATTTGTCGATCCTAATGGCTGAGTAATATTCCATTGTATACATAAACCACATCTTCTTTATCCATTCATCTTTCGATGGACACTGAGGCTCCTTCCACAGTTTGGCTATTGTGGACATTGCTGGTATAAACATTGGGGGGCAGGTGTCCCGGCGTTTCATTGCATCTGTATCTTTGGGGTAAATCCCCAACAGTTCAATTGCTGGGTCGTAGGATAGGTCTATTTTTAACTCTTTGAGGAACCTCCACACAGTATTCTGGAGTGGCTGCACCAGTTCACATTCCCACCAACAGTGTAAGAGGGTTCCCTTTTCTCCGCATCCTCTCCAACAGTTGTGGTTTCCTGCCTTGTTAATTTTCCCCGTTCTCACTGGTGTGAGGTGGTATCTCATTGTGGTTTTGATTTGTATTTCCCTGATGGCAAGTGATGCAGAGCATTTTCTCATGTGCTTGTTGGCCATGTCTATGTCTTCCTCTGTGAGATTTCTCTTCATGTCTTTTGCCCATTTTATGATTGGATTGTTTGTTTCTTCAGTGATGAGTTTAAGAAGTTCTTTATAGTTCTTGGAAACTAGCCCTTTATCTGATACGTCATTTGCAAATATCTTCTCCCATTCTGTAGGTTGTCTTTTAGTTTTGTTGACTGTATCCTTTGCTGTGCAAAAGTTTCTTATCTTGATGAAGTCCCAATAGTTCATTATTGCTTTTGTTTTTTTTTTTTCCGTTGTGGATGTATCTTGCAAGAAATTACTGTGCCTGAGTTCAAAAAGGGTGTTGTCTGTGTTCTCCTCTAGGATTTTGATGGAATCTTGTCTCACATTTAGATGTTTCATCCATTTTGGGTTTATCTTTGTGTATGGTGCAAGAGAGTGGTCTAGTTTCATTCTTCTGCATGTGGATGACCAATTTTCCCAGCACCATTTATTGAAGAGACTGTCTTTCTTCCAATGGAGAGTCTTTCCTCCTTTATCGAATATTAGTTGACCATAAAGTTGAGGGTCCACTTCTGGGTTCTCTATTCTGTTCCATTGATCTATGTGTCTGTTTTTGTGCCAGCACCACACTGTCTTGATGACCACAGCTTTGTAGTACAACCTGAAATCTGGCATTGTGATGCCCCGAGCTATGGTTTTCTTTCGTAAAATTCCCCTGGCTATTCGGGGTCTTTTCTGATGCCACACAAATCTTCAAATAATTTGTTCTAACTCTCTGAAGAAAGTCCATGGTATTTTCATAGGGATTGCATTAAACGTGTAAACTGCCCTTGGTAACATTGACATTTTCACAATATTAATTCTGCCAATCCATGAGCATGGAATATTTTTCCATCTCTTTGTGTCTTCCTCAATTTCTTTGAGAAGTGTTCTATAGTTTTCAGGGTATAGATCCTTTACCTGTTTGGTTAGGTTTATTCCTAGGTATCTTATGCTTTTGGGTTCAATTGTAAATGGGATTGACTCCTTAATTTCGCTTTCTTCAGTCTCATTGTTAGTATATAGAAATGCCACTGATTTCTGGGCATTGATTTTGTATCCTGCCATGCTACCAAATTGCTGTTTGAGTTCTAGCAATCTTGGGGTGGAGGATTTTGGGTTTTCTATGTAGAGTATCATGTCATCGGCGAAGAGGGAAAGTTTGACTTCTTTGCCAATTCGAATGCCTTTAATGTCTTATTGTTGTCTGATTGCTGAGCCTAGGACTTCCAATACTATGTTGAATAGCAGTGGTGAGAGTGGACATCCATGTCTTGTTCCTGATCTTAGGGGAAAGACTCCCAGTGCTTCCCCATTGAGAATGATATTTGCTGTGGGCTTTTTGTAGTTGGCTTTTAAGGTGTCGAGGAAAGTTCCCTCTATCCCTACACTCTGAAGAGTTTTGATCAGGAATGGATGCTGTTTTTTGTCAAATGCTTTCTCTGCATCTAATGAGAGGATCATATGGTTCTTGGTTTTTCTCTTGCTGATATGATGAATCACATTGATTGTTTTACGAGTGTTGAACCAGCCTTGTGTCCCGGGGATAAATGCTACTTGGTCATGGTGAATAATTTTCTTAATGTATACTCTTGGATCCCATTGGCTAGTATCTTGTTGAGAATTTTTGCATCCATGTTCATCAGGGATATTGGTCTGTAATTCTCCTTTTTGGTGGGGTCTTTGTCTGGTTTTTGAATTAAGGTGATGCTGGCCTCATCGAACGAATTTGGAAGTACTCCATCTCTTTCTATCTTTCCAAACAGCTTTAGTAGAATAGGTATGGTTTCTTCTTTAAACGTTTGATAGAAATCCCCTGGGAAGCAATCTGGCCTTGGCCTTTGGTGTCTTGGGAGGTTTTTGATGACTGCTTCAATTTCCTCCCTGGTTATTGGCCTGTTCAGGTTTTCTATTTCTTCCTGTTCCAGTTTTGGTAGTTTGTGGCTTTCCAGGAATGCGTCCATTTCTTCTAGATTGCCTAATTTATTGGTGTAGAGCTGTTCATAATATGTTTTTAAAATCGTTTGTATTTCCTTGGTGTTGGTAGTGATCTCTCTTTTCTCATTCATGATTTTATTAATTTGAGTCTTCTCTCTCTTCTTTTTAATAAGGTTGGCTAATGGTTTATCTATCTTATTAATTCTTTCAAAGAACCAACGCCTGCTTCTATTGCTCTGTTCCACAGTTCTTCTGGTCTCAATTTCGTTGAGTTCTGCTCGAATTTTAATTAACTCTCTTCCTCTGCTGGGTGTAGGATCTATTTGCTGTTTTTTCTCTAGCTCCTTTATGTGTAAGGTTAGCATTTGTATTTGAGTTCTTTCCAGTTTTTGAATGGATGCTTGTATTGTGATGTATTCCTCCTTAGGACTGCTTTTGCTGCATCCCAAAGATTTTGAATGGTTGTATCTTCATTCTCATTAGTTTCCATGAATCTTTTTAATTCTTCCTTAATTTCCTGGTTGACCCTTTTATCTTTTAGCAGGATGATCCTTAACCTCCACATGTTTGAGGTCCTTCCAAACTTCTTGTTGTGATTTAGTTCTAATTTCAAGGCATTAGGGTCTGAGAATATGCAGGGGACAATCCCAATCTTTTGGTATCGGTTCAGACCCGATTTGTGACCCAGTATGTGGTCTATTCTGGAGAAAGTTCCATGTGCACTTGAGAAGAATGTGTATTCAGTTGAGTTTGGATGTAAAGTTGTGTAGATATCTGTGAAATCCATCTGGTCCAGTGTATCATTTAAAGCTCTTGTTTCTTTGGAGATGTTGTGCTTAGAAGACCTATCGAGGGTAGAAAGAGCTAGACTGAAGTCACCAAGTATAAGTGTATTATTATCTAAGTATTTCTTCACTTTGGTTACTAGTTGGTTTAAATATTTGGCAGCTCTCACATTCGGGGCATATATATTGAGGATTGTTAAGTCGTCTTCTTGGATAGATCCTTGAAGTATGATATAGTGTCCCTCTTCATCTCTTACTACAGTCTTCGGGGTAAATTTTAGTTTATCTGATATAAGGATGGCTACCCCTGCTTTCTTTTGAGGACCATTTGAATGGTAAATGGTTCTCCAACCTTTTATTTTCAGGCTGTAGGTGTCCTTCTGTCTAAAATGAGTGTCTTGTAGACAGCAAATAGATGGGTCCTGCTTTTTTATCCAGTCTGAAACCCTGCGCCTTTTGATGGGGTCATTAAGCCCGTTCACGTTCAGAGTTACTATTGAAAGGTATGAGTTTATTGTCATCATGATATCTATTCAGTCCTTGTTTTTGTGGATTGTTCCACTGAACTTCTTCTTAAAGGGGAATTTTAAGAGTCCCCCTGAAAATTTCTTGCAGAGCTGGTTTGGTGGTCACATATTCTATCAGTTCCTGCCTGTCTTGGAAGCTCTTTATCTCTCCTTCCATTTTGAATGAGAGCTTTGCTGGATAAAGTATTCTTGGTTTCATGTTCTTCTCATTTAGGACCCTGAATATATCCTGCCAGCCCTTTCTGTCCTGCCAGGTCTATGTGGAGAGGTCTGCTGTTCCCCTAATACTCCTCCCCATAAAAGTCAGGGATTTCTTGTCTCTTGCTGCTTTAAGTATCTTCTCTTTATCTTTGGATTTGCAAGCTTCACTATTAAATGTCGAGGTGTTGAACGGTTTTTATTGATTTTAGGGGGAGGATCTCTCTATTTTCTATTTCCTGGATCTGAATGCCTGTTTCCCTTCCCAGATTAGGAAAGTTTTCAGATAGGTTTGTTCAAATACATATTCTGGCCCTCTGTCCCTTTCGGCGCCCTCCTGAACCCCAATTAAACGTAGGTTTTTCTTCCTCAGGCTGTCGTTTATTTCCCTCAATCTATCTTCATGGTCTTTTAATTGTCTCTTTTTTCGTCAGTTTCCCTCTTTGCCATCAACTTGTCTTCTATGTCACCCACTTGTTCTTCCATCTCATTAACCCTTGTCGTTAGGACTTCTAGTTTGGATTGCACCTCATTCAATTGATTTTTAATTTCTGCCTGATTGGATCTAAATTCTACAGTACTTGAAGTTTCTTGAGTCCTTTATGCTTTTTTTCTAGAGCCACCAGTAGGTGTATAATAGTGCTTCTGAATTGGCTTTCTGACACTGAATTGTAATCCAGATTTTGTAACTCTGTGGGAGAGAGGACTGTTTCTGATTCTTTCTTTTGAGGTGAGGTTTTCCTTCTAGTCATTTTGCTCAGTGCAGAGTGGCCAAAAACAAGTTGTATTGGGAAAAGGAGAGAAAGAAGGAAAGAAAAGAGAAAAAGAAAAAAGAAAAAAGGAAGAAAAAAGAGAAGAAAAAGAGAAAGAAAAAGAAAGGGAAAAAAGGGGTGGGGGAAGCAAACAAATCAAAAAGAAAAAAAAAAAAACACCGGGAGTATCTTCTGATTCTGTATACTTTAAGTCCCTTGACTTCCCCTGGAACTGGTCCGTCTAGCTGGTCTTCTGGGGGAGGGGCCTGCTGTGCTAATTTTCAGGTGTTAGCACTTGGGGGAGCTGCTCTGCCCCCTGCCTGGTGCAGGGCTCAGTGGGGGTTGTTTACCCCGTGAGGCCCCAGGAGGAACAGCCTCAGTTGTTACGGCAGCTCTGGAAACCTGGATTCAGCCTCCACAGGAACTACGGGGCTCTCCATCTGCAGGGCCTGGATGCTCCGGGGCGGGGCCGCTGATCTGCTCAGCTCCGGGCAGGAGCGTCCTTGCAGTCTGGTCCCTCCCGGCCTCTGCCAGTTCTGGGGGGAGGCCGGATCCTGGGCTGTGTCCCCGGCGCCCTGTGCTCCTGGGCCTGTGCTGTTGGATTCGCGCTCCTGGTGGCGCAGCCGGCTCTGTGGAGCCCCGGCCCGAGCCCCTCGAAGCTGCTCCCGGGTCCCTCCGTGCGCGCTGCAGCCCTTAGGGATCTTGGCGCACTCCCCTGGGGCGCAGGTGTCTGTTAGTGTCCCCAGGAGCCCGAGGGCATCCCCGCTCTCCTGGGTCCTGCTCCAACTCCCTGCGGGCCCCTTTCCCCCGGGAAGGTTGGTGCAGCTCCTGCTCCTCCGGGACGGGGCTCTCCTGTCCTGGGGACACTCGCCCCGGCCTCAGCCCGGCTCCTCGCGGGGCCCCTCCCCCTCGGAGGCCTTTTGTTTCTTTATTTCTTTTTCCCCGTTTTCTTACCTTGGTAGAAGCTGGACCTCTTCTCACTGTAGCGTTCCAGCTGTTCTCTCTTTAAATCTCAGGCCGAATTCGTAGATTTTCAGGATGATTTAAAGGTTATCTAGGTAATTTGGTGGGGACAGGTGATTTGGGGACCCTGCTCTTCCGCCATCTTGCCCCTCCTCCGCGATATTCCCACTTTTTTCTTCAAAAGATTCAGTGTTACCAAATACCTCTCGTTAATCAAATAGTAGCCAGATAATAGTAACATTAGACAGCTTTTTTAAAAAAAGATTTTATTTATTTATTCATGACAGACACAGACAACGAGAGACAGGCAAAAACACAGGCAGAGGGAAGCAGGCTCCATGCAGGGAGCCCAAAGTAAGACTCAGAGTCTCCAGGACCACCCCCCAGGCTGAAAGTGGCGCTAAACCGCTGGGCCACCGGGGCTGCCCTAGACAGCTTTTTGAACCTTAATTATTATGCACATACAGGAAAGTTAGGTTTGGATACAAATCTATAAATAAATTCTTCTGTTCACCATTAATTTATGTTTGTAATCTGTTAGTCAAGGGCAGCATCAATTAGCAATACAAAATATTTTGAAATTTCAGCTTAACTAAAGCATGCAGTTATGGATTTTTTGGTCCTGGGTTTTCTGGTTCTGGCTTTTATTATACCAGCTGAATTGAAGATGATATGCTGCATGACAATCAACAATATGTATGGAACATTGAGGTTATTTTAATTATCGCTGATTTCAGATATTTTTTAAAAGTATTACTGGATGTAAGTCCATGTTCAAATGGAAGCTGAGATCAGATAATTTAGAATATAACTAAAGAGATGAAAACAGGAATAAGAGATGTAATAAAATATAGGAAAATTAGTAATAGGTAATAAAAAAATCTCCTCTGTAAAATAAACGTTTTTCATTGGGTTTTACAAATAGGCCAAAATAAAATCAGAAAACATATCCATGTATAATTAGATTAGTTTTCTTTTATTGTCCACCTCTTTTAGATTTTAGTGTTTTTTTTTAAGCTTTTTTTAAAAGCTTCAGAATTTAGGAAAAAAATTCCTGGAGAAGATTTTATTACTTAATGAACTCTCTTTCATTTTGCTTACAGAAAAGATATGGAAATAAGGAGTTAACTTCAGATGAAATGGAAAAAAAACGTTCTCTTGAGAAGATAAATTGCAATACTAATGGGGAGAAAGGATAAGATTATGGTCATTCTAATGACAAATAATAGTAAAACCAGGGTACTATATTCTACAAAATAAGAAGGCAATTATATTCAGATTTACTTGAAATATGTACTCTCACATGAATAAGACAAAGCATCTTGCATAAAACTTTTGATAAGAATAAAAGAAAACTTAAGATCTCCAACCAGCATACGAAATGAGAGAGGGGGCATTTTTCTCATAATGTTAAGATGCTAATATGTGAAATTTCCTCAAACTTTTGATATGCTTTGAATGATGTGGTTGAGAAAATTTTTGTCATGTACTTGTTTTTAACATTTATTAGTCAGACTAAACTTGATATTGATAAGGTGTTTTTAATTCTTCACATTTGGATAAGTTTATATTTTATTAATACCTATTATTTTAACACTTTTGGACTTCTTTTAATTGTCTTCCTAAACTTCTTAAGGTATGATCCAAAAAATAATTCATGGTCAACTGTGGCACCTCTGAGTGTTCCTCGAGATGGTGTTGCTGTATGTTCCCTTGGAGACAAACTCTATGTGGTTGGAGGATATGATGGACATACTTATTTGAATACTGTTGAGTCATATGATGTACAGAACGATGAATGGAAAGAGGTACTGTTATTGAAAGTATTGAAATTAGTACATTTCAGGTTTTAATAAAAGTCCTTACAATATTTGTCCTGAATTAATTCCATTCTCTTCTTCTCTAGGGCCCAATATTTTAGTTAAGTTTGCAGTATTTTCATTATTTATACCATACTGAAGTACGAATTAGTTGATCTAATTTGTCATTGGCAGGATCCATCAGTACTTAGGGAACAGAACATTGTCCTGAATTTATGGACTCATTCCTTTCATAGTATAGTGAATCTGATTCAATAATGTAAATGTTTCTCTCTGGCCAACTTTCTAAGGATGTATTATGACTTGAGAACCAAAGAGCAATGTCCTTATCAACAAATATCTGCCCCTTCTTATTGGTTGTTGCCCCAGGGGAAATTTTTTCAGTCCCTTTTTTATAGAGATTTTTAAAATTGCAACACTCTAAATTCTTAACCAGTCACTCAAGGAATTTAGTGAACAATGATAGATGGGAATTAAACCCTCTCAAGAATGCTGGGCATCTAACAGAAGAAATTCTAAGTAGAGTACAAGAAGAAATTCTGCAAGGACATCCTAAAGATGCTAAAGGCAAAAGTGATGCTTTTGATATTTTTTCTAGTGGTAAATCTGGATTTATTCCAAAATATCTAATAGCGTTCTGTTAATTAAATGATAGCTCAATAAAAATAAAGTATGATTAACTCTTCATCATTTCCACAAACATGCAAACATTGTATTTTGTATCTAACTCCACCTTCCCTTATGATACTGAGAGCCTTCATACTGCTCTATATTCTACACAGTAAGTTGGTTACTGTTCTAAATAAATATGTTAATATGACAGCTGAAAATGGCTTTCTATCTCTTTCCTCCAACAATTTGATTCATTAAGACCCTTAGAAAAACTCAAATTCTGCCATGTATGTAGCTCCTTACTTTATCAATGCTTAGCACCAGCAAGAAATGGAAGAAAAAATTTTAGCCAACAAGGAGTTGTTAAGCCAAATACAAAAATCAAAAAGTCTAAGCTTGAGGAATTTACTTTTCTGAAAATCCAGACCAGTAGCTAAAAGACCTAGATTCTATTCCTGACTTTTCACTGTTTCATTGTGTGACTTTGGAAAGAGTTAAAGAGAACTAATAAATAGTAGAATTATAACCACTATCTGCCAAATTATTTTTATTCATTATCTCAGTTCATCCTAACAAAAATCTTGAAGGTTGAGTATTATTACCTGTAATTTTTCAAATGAGAAAATCATTGACCGAAATCATCTGTTTTTCAGACTCAGCTCTACATGATTTAAATAATATGTTCTTTCCACCACCCTGGACAATTATCCAGGCTGCATTTTCCATCTTTATACCAGGTGAAGGTTGGACCCGGATAGCCTTAGTTATTAAACTCCAACATGGTATATTATATATCTTATGCTGAAGATAGAGTTCATTAAGACAGTATTTCTTTCCTTGTTTTTGTTTTCTGTGTTAGGAAGTTCCCATCAACATTGGAAGAGCTGGTGCATGTGTTGTGGTGGTGAAGCTGCCATAAAGCTATATTTATCCATAGGAAGGAAACTGGTCATTTCAAGAAATGGATTAGGAAGAAGAAAAGAAGAAACACTTTTTCCCCTTCAATTATTAATCAAACATGAACATTGTTGTATCATTTTAATATGTAGTTATAATTGCTTTCATTTCTGAAGTCAAAGGAACTTTTCTTTTTTTTTTTTCAAAGCAAGTTTTCAAACATGAATTACATATACCTGTTAAATGTATGTGTTGTTGCAGCTGATATTGTAAGTGGAAATCCAATAGTCTAGGTTTAGCCTCATTATTAAAATGTTTAGGGTAAGTCAATAGTGACCAAGGCATGAAAGTTTGTAAAATCATTGGTAATTTTTAGGTTAAGAATATGAGAATTTAAAAACATTTTCTATTTCAAAAATCAAAAGGTACTCCATTTTCTGAAATACAGTATAAATGAGAACATCTCAAGCTTAAAACGTGAAGTCTAATTTTCAGTAAGACATCATTCTCTTATTCAAAAATATCACAAATAGCTAAATAATACCTCATATGTACCAACAGGAAGGCTTTTACTGGGTTAGGGCTAAAAAATAATTCATTTACATAATATGTTATGCTGATCATAGTATGTTAAAATTTTTACAGACTTACTCTTTTACACTGCCATCTTGCAAAGCACACATACAGATTTGGAATTCTTTAACATATTGGCTTATTGAATTTGTTACTTCATATATACAACCCATATAATAAAATAGTAAATATTTATCATATTGATACAAACTGTGACCTCAGATTCAGAGTGTCAGGGCCTCACTTGTATAAAAAGTAGTATTCTCAGGGCACCTGGGTGCTTCAGTTAAGCACCTGCCTTCAGCTCAAGTCATGATCCTGGAGTCCTGGGATCCAGCCCCTTGTGGGGCTACCTGCTCAGCAGGAAGCCTGTTTCTCCCACTCCCCCTGCCATGCTCTCTGTCTCTGTGTCAAATAAATAAATAAAATCATTAAAAAAAGAAAGTAGTATTCTCAAACATTTCTTTGAACTCTGGAGGAACCATCATTAAACAATTTTTAAAAACAAAACAATTGGTGCTACACTATATGCTGGCAAATTGAATTTATTTTTTTATAAATTTATTTTTTATTTGTGTTCAATTTGCCAACATAGAATAACACCCAGTGCTCATCCCATCAAGTGCCCACCTCAGTGCCTGTCACCCAGTCACCCCCCCCGCCCTCCTCCCCTTCCACCACCCCTAGTTAGTTTCCTAGAGATAGGAGTCTTTATGTTCTGTCTCCCTTTCTGATATTTCCCACACATTTCCTCTCCCTTCCCTTCTATTCCCTTTCACTATTTTTTATATTCCCCTAATGAATGAGACCATATAATGTTTGTCCTTCTCCGATTGACTTACTTCACTCAGCATAATACCCTCCAGTTCCATCCACGTCTAAGCAAATGGTGGGTATTTGTCGTTTCTAATGGCTGAGTAATATTCCATTGTATACATAGACCACATCTTCTTTATCCATTCATCTTTCGATGGGCACGGAGGCTCCTTCCACAGTTTGGCTATTGTGGACATTGCTGCTAGAAACATCGGGGTGCAGGTGTCCCGGCGTTTCATTGCATCTGTCTCTTTGGGGTAAATCCCCAGCAGTGCAATTGCTCGGTCGTAGGGCAGATCTACTTTCAACTCTTTGAGGAACCTCCACACAGTTTTCCAGAGTGGCTGCACCATTTCACATTCCCACCAACAGTGTAAGAGGGTTCCCTTTTCTCCGCATCCTCTCCAACATTTGTTGTTTCCTGCCTTGTTTCATTCTTTTGCATGTAGCTTTCCAGTTTTCCTAGCATCACTTGTTTTTTTTAATAATAAATATATTTTTTATTGGTGTTCAATTTGCCAACATACAGAATAACACCCAGTGCTCATCCCGTCAAGTGCCCACCTCAGTGCCCCTCACCCAGTCACCTCCACTCCCTGCCCTCCTCCCCTTCCACCACCCCTAGTTAGTTTCCCAGAGTTAGGAGTCTCTCATGTTCTGTCTCCCTTTCTGATATTTCCCACTCATTTTTCTCCTTTCCCCTTTATTCCCTTTCATTATTTTTTATATTCTCCAAATGAATGAGACCATATAATGTTTGTCCTTCTCCAATTGACTTATTTCACTCAGCATAATACCCTCCAGTTCCATCCGCATCGAAGCAAATGGTGGGTATTTGTCGTTTCTAATGGCTGAGTAATATTCCATTGTATACATAAACCACATCTTCTTTATCCATTCATCTTTCGATGGACACCGAGGCTCCTTCCACAGTTTGGCTATTGTGGACATTGCTGCTAGAAACATCAGGGTACAGGTGTCCCGGTGTTCCATTGGAAAATTGAATTTAAATAAAAAATGTAGGGATGCCTGGGTGGCTCAGTGGTTGAGTGCCCACCTTCAAGGCATGATCCTGGAGTCTGGGGATCGAGTCCTGCATCCAGCTCCCTGCATGGAGCCTGCTCCTCCTTCTGCCTGTGTCTCTGCTTCTCTTTCTCTCTCTCTGTCTCTCATGAATAAATAATTAAAATCTTTTTAAAAAATTTAAATGTAACAAAAACACAATTTTTTAAAGAACAGGAAAGTGAGAAGATGTTCTACAATATTAACACGTGGCAACACCAAAATGTTCAATATTCATGGTTGATTCTATAATTCTATTTTATGTAACTAATACATGGTTTCTGTTGATATTATATTCATCCAGAAGAAAGTGTTAAGGACATATGCACTACAATTTTTTTTTAATTTAAAGAAACAACAAAATAGCTAGTTCGGTAGTATTTTACCTTTAATTCCCTACTTCCGGGCAGCCTGGGTGGCTCAGTGGTTTAGCACCACCTTCAGCCCAGGGCATGATCCTTCAGACCCAGAATCGAGTCATGTCTGATCAGGCAAGCAGAAATTGAATAGTATCTTCTTGATGGTCCATTTGGTTTGCTTCATTTTGATCAGATTTTGATTAATATCACCCAGGGCTACTGTATTTGAAAATTGGGCTTAGGCCAATATGGCTTAGGTGGATTGCCAAAGTCTAAGTAAATCTGAGCATTTAGAATGGAAATATACAGAGGCTCAAGGCAATAAAACATAACTGTGCTAGCCTCAGTCAAACCTAGTTGGGAAAGGAGTTATATAGTAATCCCCTTGGTGCTTTGTTGTAGTAGAGATTATCTATCAGGCTGGTTTAAGCTAACAAGGATAAGAAATGGAGTTATTTTTATATATTTTCTCAACCAGTTGAAGGGCTGATGCATTTAGACACTGTACTCATATTGGAAAGACAATGTTAGCTTTTTAAATTTTTCTGTAATGACTATGACCTTGCTCAGGATCACCTACTCTGTGCACTCAGCCTGTATCATGATGACTTTCTAGACAACACCATCAGCTACTTTACCTGTATTTTCATAGGGCATGCAGGAAACATCTAAATACCACACAGGAGCTTAACGAGACTAAGACACTAAACTTGACTCCTTCCTTTGCTTATGTCATCCATCAACTTGACTCACATGTGGTTGGTGACTCATTTTGATGTGGAGGGAACACTGAAAAGAGGTCTCTGCCTAGAGTCCCAAATAGGGTATAAAAAAAATTCCTCTGATTTCAGATTTTCCCTTAAGCTCTCTAATAAGACTTGTACCCTGAAGTTGTAGTCCAGGAAAGGAAAGAAGACCATAAAACATATATCTCATCACCTGTTGTCATCCTGTCCTCTTCCTCTTACCATGGTCATCTGAGGGAGAGGGATAAGTTTTTCCAATTACTTTTCCTCTTGATAATGACCTCCTTTTGCATCATATTCCTCTTCCTCTTGCTGGAGACAGTAAACCCCAACCTGATGATGGAAAGAATATCTCCTCTCTTGTCCATGGAATATACACATGAACTTCCTATTATACCAACCTGGCTTTCTATATGTCAAAGGAAACTTTTTAAAAGTTATGATTTTTTTCCTTTCTTGACAATATTCATTTTTTAAGATTGTTGCCTACTACAGATTAGGGGGAAAAGCCTATTTTACAAGTGTAATATTGACATCCTCTTTTTTTTTGCATTCCTGTTACAATCCTAACACACATATGCACATAACATAAACAATGAGGGAAGGGGGCACATGTAACAAAATATGAAAAATCTCATACATGAGTAAATGTTAAAAGGTAAAAGCACATTACTAAAATGAAAATTAGTGTCTCACTATCACATTTATTAAGAATCTGTGCTTTAGATTCCAGTGGTATATATATAAATTAGGGTTAAGTTTACGAAATCTTTACCAGATCTAGGTCTATATACTTTATATTTTATTCCAAGTGGTGGAGAACAGGAGTTGTTTACCTCTCCTCTACTATGGCCAACTGAATTTCTAAGTTCTTGTTTCATCTAAATTCATGGAGACCCTTATACAAACGTCCCAGAGTCATATGCTAAATTTAGCACTGAGAGATTAAATCTTTGTTTCCAGGTCATAACTGATTAAACTTACCAGAATTGGAACACACAGAGGTTCTGGCCATCACAGAACAGCCAGTCTTATTTTAAAATATGCCTAAAAAGACAAAATCAGAAAGAGATCTTTGGGAAAAGTAATATAAGCAAAATGGTAACATAGGAATTTCTATGGCTTGTTCCTCCCCCTTCCCCTAACATCAATTTGAACAACTATCCATATGTGAAAATACCTTCACAAGAGCAAAGATTTGAGGTGAGTGATCACAGCACCTGGGTAAAGTACAGAAATAAGAAAAGGCACACTGAGAAGGGAGGGAAAGATAGATTCACATTATCATATGAGCCCTCCACCAAGCCCAGGCATTCCAAAATTGAGAGGAACAACTTACCCCATGGGACAAGGAGAATAATGTGAGCGTCCAATTTTACCATGGATACCAGAGTGGACCCACCCCAGTACCAGGCCAGCTCCTGCAGCTCTCGGTTTCTCCCCACAGGCTCTTGCAAACACAGGTCACTCATTTACCCTTACGCTTTTCGGCTCCAGTAGCTGCAGGCAATTCCAGTAGCCCGAAATGTTGTCTTTGGCATCAGGTTCTCAACAGGCTCCAGTGAACACAGACCCCAGCTCATCCCCATGCCTGCCTATTATTCTGGTGGCCTCAGACAGTTCACACAGCCCTAGAGAGCTTTCATAGGAGGACTCCTGGTGGGATCCCACAAACTGAGCACTGCTCACCTCTTCTCATATGCTAATTCCAGCAGCCCCAGGAGGATCCCTTGGCACCAGGCTCATCAGGGCTCCCAAGAACACAGGCCCCCATCTCACCCTAGTGCCTACTGGCTCTGACAGCTCCAAATGGTGTCCTTGGCACAAACTTCCTGGTGAGTTCCCATGAACACAGTTCCAGGATCACTTCAGCACCTTCCTATTCCATTGTCCCAAAGCATTTCACATGACAAGGCTTCCAACAGGCTACCACAAGTCCAGGTCTCTGACTTACTCTGGTTACTGTCTACTCTAGCAGCCACAAGTATTTTCCATGACTCCAGGTGTCTTATACTGCAGGGCTTCCAACAGGCTCTTGGTAACCCAGGCTCCTGTTGTACCCAGGATCCTGATAGCTCTGGTGAGCTTTGCTGGCTCCTGTAACACCTAGGCTCCCAGGGATCTCTGAGAAACCCAGATCCCAAACTCACCCCCAGCACCTACCAGCTCTGGTGAACTCAGATAGCTTTTGATTCACTAGGTGGTCTCTCTGACACCTGGATCCCAGCAGGACCCCAGAAATATAAGCCTCCAGATCATCCTGGCACCTGCTGCCACTGGTAGCCCCATGTAACTCCCATGGATCCAGGTGGCTTCTATTAACAGCAGGCTCCCAGCAGGTTCCCATGAAGCCAAGCTCCCATCTCACACTGGTGCCTTTTAGCTTCAGCAGCCACAGGCAACACAAAAATGAACAAACATAAAAGAAAATCAAGAAAATAATTCAATTCACAATAGCACCACAAACAATAATCAGGATTAGACTTAACAAAGGAAGCAGAAGACTTGTACACCAAAATCTACAAAACATGGCTGAAATAAATTAAACACACATAAACAAAAAAACATGTTTTGTTCATGGATTGGAAAACTTAATATTGTTAAGATACCAATACTAACCAAAACAATCTACAGATGTAATGAAATTGGATTTTCTTAATCCAAATGACATTTCAGCATGAATAGTAAAATCTATCCTAAAATTTATACAGAATGTCAAGGACCTCGAATAACCAAAACAATGCTGAAAATGTTGGACAAAATTTGAAGTCTCTACACTTCTATATTTCAATATTTACTACAAGCTACAATAATCAAAATACTATGGAGTTCTGGTCCAAGATGGTGATGTAGGAAGACTCTGAACCCATCTATTCCAGGGAACACACCAAAATACATCTATTGGTAAAATTATTCCTCCTGATAAAGAAATGAAGTCTGACTGAACAACTTCTGAACAACCAAAGATGGAATGGCAAGAAAATAGCTGGAGTGATGGAGACTGTAACAAAGGAAATTACCATCTCCAAAGCTGCGAACAGCAGTGGGGAGGGATAGTATTTAGGGACCTAGAACAGATGCCTCTCTCTTTGGGTACAGGAAAAAATATCATTGGTTTTAAAAAGCAGTTCGCATAAAAAGAAATAGTGCCAGATCTCTACCAAGCAGCAGAGGAGCTTCAGGAACATTGTCCAGACCAGAGGGACTGGAGAATGACACAGTTTACATTCCCACTGCACCTTAAAATCCTAGACCAGTGAAGAACCCAGGCCACATAAGTGCTGAGTCCAGTTGCTACAGGGAGCTTGGGACCTCAGAGATCCCTGGATCCACAAGCACACTCCAGCTTCACTCACGCTGGTGCACAGGAAAAAGCAAAGAAAAAAAGAAAGAAACAGACAGGGTTTAAAAGATCTAAGGAGCTGCAGGGATGGTCTCTCCCTATCTACATTAAAATCCAAAACTGGAATACATTCCTTCTCACACTGAGCTTGGGACTTTAGGGATCCCGGGGACTGCAAATTCACCGCAGCACTTGAGGTGTTGGGGTACAGAAAATAAGTTGTTTTTTTAATAAAAAAATTATTATTTTTATTTAATTTTTAATTATTTAAGTTAATCTTCACTTGTTTTTTGTTCTTATGTTCTTTTTCTTTTGTTTTCTTCTTCTTCTTCATTATTATTATTATTATTATTATTATTATTAATTATTATTATTTCTGTAAAAAGCCACAGTTTAAAAGAGTAACTAGGGACACCTGGATGATTCAGTCAGCGAGTATCTGGATCTTGATATCAGCTCTTGTCTCCACCTCATAGGTCATGGGATGGAGGCCCACATTGTACTCCCAGCTCAGTGAGGAGTCTGCTTGATATTCTATCCCTCTCCCTCTGCTCCTCCCCCTGCTCGTCCTTTCTCTGTTTCTCTCATAAACAAATAGATAGAAAGATAGATAGATAGATAGATAGATAGATAGATAGATACTTTCTTTTCTTGGTATTTTTTTAAGGGAGTTCAATTTACCAACATATAACACCCAGTGCTCATCCTGCCAAGTGCTGGAATCAGTGCCCGTCACCCAGTCACCCCAACCCCTCACACACTTCCCTTTCCACTACCCTTATTTGTTTCCAAAGTTTAGGAATCTCTCATGTTCTGTCACTCTCACTGATATTTCCAACTAATTTAGAATTTTGCTTTTGTTTCCCTTGCCTATATAGATGCATCTTGCAAGAAGTTGTTGTGGCCAAGTACAAAAAGGGTGTTGCCTGTATTCTCCTCTAGGATTTTGATGGATTCTTGTCTCACATTTAGATCTTTCATCCATTTTGAGATTATCATTGCATATGGTGTAAGAGAATAGTCTAGTTTCATTCTTCTGCACGTGGCTGCCCAATTTTCCCAGCACCATTTATTGAACACTGTCCTTTTTCCAGTAGATAGTCTTTCCTGCTTTGTCAAATATTAGTTGACCACAGAGGTAAGGGCACATTCCTGGGTTCTCTACTCTGTTACATAGAACTTAGTGTCTGTTTCTGTGCCAGTACCACACTGACTTGATGATCACAGCTTTGTAGTACAACCTGAAAGCTGACATTGTGATGCCCCCAGCTCTGATTTTCTTTTTCAATATTACCCTGGCTATTGGGGGTCTTTTCTGGTTCCACACAAATCTTAAGATGATTTGTTCCAACTCTCTGAAGAAAGTCCATGGTATTTTGATAGGGATTCCATTGAATGTGTAAATTGCCCTGAGTAGCATTCATATTTTCACAATATTAATTCTTCCAATGCACGAGCATAGAATATTTTTCCATTTCTTTGTGTCTTCCTCAATTTCTTTCAGAAGGGTTGTGTAGTTTTTAGGGTATAGATTCTTTACCTCTTTGGATAGGTTTATTCCTAGGTATCTTATGCTTTTGGGTGCAATTGTCAATGGGATGGACTCCTTAATTTCTCTTTCTTCAGTTTCATTGTTAGTGTACAGAAATGCCACTGATTTTTGGGCATTGATTTTGTATCCTGCCACACTGCCGAATTGCTGTATGAGTTCTAGCAATCTTGGGGTAGAGTCTTTTGGGTTTTCTATGTGCAATATCATGTCATCTCCAAATAAGGAGAGTTTGACTTCTTCTTTCCCAATTTTAATGCCTTTTATTTCTTTTTGTTGCCTGATTCCTGAGGCTAGGACTTCTAGTACTATGTTGAAGAGCAGTGGTAAGAACGGACATCTCTGGCATGTTCCTGATCTTAGGGGAAAGGCTCCCAGTGTTTCCCCATTGAGAATGATAGTTGCTGTGGGCTTTTCATCGAATGCTTTTAAGGTGCCGAGGAATGGGGGCAGCCCAGGTGGCTCAGCAGTTTAACACTGCCTTCACCCCAGAGCCTCACCCGGGAGACCTGGGATCAAATCCCATGTTGGGCTCCCTGCATGGAACCTGCTTCTCCCTCTGCCTCTGTCTCTGCCTCTCTCTCTCTCTCTCTCTCTCTCTCTCTCTCTCAAATAAAATCTTTTAAAAAAAGATGCTGAGGAATGTTCCCTCTATCCTTGCACGGTGAAGAGTTTGATCAGGAATGGATGCTGTATTTTGTCAAATGCTTTCTCTGCGTCTATTGAGAGGATCACATGGTTCTTGCTTTTTCTCTTGTTGATATGATCTATCACATTTATTGCTATATGAGTGTTGAACCAGCCTTGCATCCCAGGGATAAATCACACTTGGACATGGTGAATAATCTTCTTCATGCACTGTTGGATCCTATGGGCTAGTATCTTGTTGAGAATGTTTGCATCTGTGTTCATCAGGGATATTGGTCTATAATTCTCCTTTCTGGTGGGGTCTCTGACTGCTTTTGGAATTAAGGTGATGTTGGCCTCATAAAATGAGTTTGGAAGTATTTCCTCTCTTTCTATCTTTCGGAACAGCTTTAATAGAAGAGGTATTGTTTCTTCTTAATCGTTTGATAGAATTCCCTGGGAAGCCATCTGGCCCTGGACTTTTGTATCTTGGGAGGTTTTTGGTGACTTCTTCAATTTCCTCCCTGGTTATTGGCCTGTTCAGGTTTTCTATTTCTTCCTGCTTCAGTTTTGGTAGTTTGTGGCTTTCCAGGAATGCGTCCATTTCTTCTAGATTGCCTAATTTATTGGTGTAGAGCTGTTCATAATATGTTTTTAAAATCGTTTGTATTTCCTTGGTGTTGGTAGTGATCTCTCCTTTCTCATTCATGATTTTATTAATTTGAGTCTTCTCTCTCTTCTTTTTAATAAGGTTGGCTAATGGTTTATCATTCTTATTAATTCTTTCAAAGAAACAACTCCTGGTTCTATTGATCTGTTCCACAGTTCTTCTGGTCTCAATTTCATTGATTTCTGCTCGAATTTTAATTAACTCTCTTCTTCTGCTGGGCGTCGGGTCGATTTGCTGCTTCTTCTCTAGCTCCTTTATGTGTAAGGTTAGCTTTTGTATTTGAGTTCTTTCCAGTTTTTGAATGGATGCTTATATTGCGATGTATTCCCCCTCAGGACTGCTTTTGCTGCATCCCAAAGATTTTGAACGGTTGTATCTTCATTCTCATTAGTTTCCATGAATCTTTTTAATTCTTCCTTAATTTCCTGGTTGACCCTTTTATCTTTTAGCAAGATGGTCCTTAACCTCCACGTGTTTGAGGTCCTTCCAAAATTCTTCTTGTGATTGAGTTCTAATTTCAAGGCGTTATGGTCTGAGAATATGCAGGGGACGATCCCAATCTTTTGGTATCGGTTCAGATCCGATTTGTGACCCAGTATGTGATCTATTCTGGAGAAAGTTCCATGTGCACTTGAGAAGAATGTGTATTCAGTTGAGTTTAGATGTAAAGTTCTGTAGGTATCTGTGAAATCCATCTGGTCCAGTGTATCATTTAAAGCTCTCGTTTCTTTGGAGATGTTGTGCCTAGAAGACCTATCGAGGGTAGAAAGAGCTAGATTGAAGTCACCAAGTATAAGTGTATTATTATCTAAGTATTTCTTCACTTTGGTTAATAATTCGATTAAGTATTTGGCAGCTCCCACATTCGGGGCATATATATTGAGGATTGTTAAGTCCTCTTGCTGGATAGATCCTTTAAGTATGATATAGTGTCCCTCTTCGTCTCTCACTACTGTCTTCGGGGTAAATTTTGGTTTATCTGATATAAGGATGGCTATCCCTGCTTTCTTTTGAGAACCATTTGAATGGTAAATGGTTCTCCAACCTTTTATTTTCAGATTGTAGGTGTCCTTCTGTCTAAAATGAGTCTCTTGTAGACAGCAAATAGATGGGTCCTGCTTTTTTATCCAGTCTGACACCCTGCGCCTTTTGATGGGGTCATTAAGCCCGTTCACGTTCAGAGTTACTATTGACAGATATGAGTTTAGTGTCATCATGATATCTATTTAGTCCTTGTTTTTTGTGGATTGTTCCACTGAACTTCTTCTTAAAGGGGAGTTTTAAGAGTCCCCCTTAAAATTTCTTGCAGAGCTGGTTTGGAGGTCACATATTCTTTCAGTTCCTGCCTGTCTTGGAAGCTCTTTATCTCTCCTTCCATTTTGAATGAGAGCCTTGCTGGATAAAGTATTCTTGGTTGCATGTTCTTCTTATTTAGGACCCTGAATATATCCTGCCAGCCCTTTCTGGCCTGCCACATCTCTGTGGAGAGGTCTGCTGTTACCCGAATATTCCTCCCCATGAAAGTCAGGGACTTCTTGTCTCTTGCTGCTTTAAGGATCTTCTCTTTATCTTTGGAATTTGCAAGCTTCACTATTAGATGTCGAGGTGTTGAACGGTTTTTATTGATTTTAGGGGGGGATCTCTCTATTTCCTGGATCTGAATGCCTGTTTCCCTTCCCAGATTGGGAAAGTTTTCAGCAGGATTTGTTCAAATACATATTCTGGCCCTCTGTCCCTTTCGGCGCCCTCCTGAACCCCAATTAAATGTAGGTTTTTCTTCCTTAGGCTGTCATTTATTTCCCTTAATCTGTCTTCATGGTCTTTTAATTGTCTGTCCCTTTTTTCCTCAGTTTCCCTCTTTGCCATTAACTTGTCTTCTATGTCACTCACTCATTCTTCCACCTCGTTAACCCTCGTCGTTAGGACTTCTAGTTTGGATTGCACCTCATTCAATTGATTTTTAATTTCTGCCTGATTGGACCTAAATTCTGCAGTCATGAAGTCTCGTGAGTCCTTAATGCTTTTTTCTAGAGCCACCAGTAGCTGTATAATAGTGCTTCTGAATTGGCTTTCTGACATTGAAGTGTAATCCAGATTTTGTAACTCTGTGGGAGAGAGGGCTGTTTCTGATTCTTTCTTTTGAGGTGAGATTTTCCTTCTAGTCATTTTGCTCAGTGCAGAGTGGCCAAAAACAAGTTGTATTGGGAAAAGGAGAGAAAGAGAGAGAAGGAAGGAAAAGAGAAAGAGAAAAAAGAAAAAAAAGGAAAAAAGAGAAGAAAAAGAGAAAGAAAAAGAAAGAAAGGTAAAAAAAGGGGGGTGGGGGAAGCAATCAGAAATCAAAAAGAAAAGAAAAAAAAACAAAAAAAAAAAAACACGGGGGAGTATCTTCTGAATCTGTAGACTTTAAGTCCCTTGACTTCCCCTGGAACGGGTCCGTCTAGCTGGTCTTCTGGAAGGGGCCTGCTGTGCTGATTTTCAGGTGTTAGCACTTGGGGTAGCTGCTCTGCCCCTGCGTGCTGCAGGGCTCAGCGGGGGTTGTTTACCCCGTGAGGCCCCAGGAGGAACAGCTGCAGTTGCTATGGCAACTCTGGAAGCCTGGATTCAGCCTCTGCAGGAACTATGGGGCTCTCCGTCTGCAGGGCCTGGAGGCTCCGGGGCGGGGCCGCTGATCTGCTCAGCTCGGGGCAGGAGTGTCCTTGCTGTCCTGGGCCCTCCGGGCCTCTGCCTGTCCCGGGGGAGGCCGGATCCTGGGCTGTGTCCCGGCGCCCTGTGCTCCAGGTTTGCGCTGTTGGATTCGTGCTCCCACCCCGCAGCTCCCTCCGTGGAGCCGCTCCCGAGTCCCTCCGAGCTGCTCCGGCCCCACCGTGCGCGCTGCAGCCCTTAGGGAGCTCGGCGCACTCTCGTGCGCGCGCAGGTGTCTGTTAGTGTCCCAGGGAGCCCGAGGGCATCCCCGCCCTCCTGGGTCCTGCTCCAACTCCCTGCGAGCCCCTTTCTGCCCGGGAAGGTTGGTGCAGCAACTGCTTCTCCAGGACGGGGCTCTCCTGTCCTGGGGACACCCACCCCGGCCTCAGCCCGGCTCCTCGCGGGGCCCCTCCCCCTCGGAGGCCTTTTGTTTCTTTATTTCTTTTTCCCTGTCTTCCTACCTTGATAGAAGTGCGAACTCTTATCACTGTAGCATTCCAGCTGTTCTCTCTTTAAATCTCAGGCCGAATTCGTAGATTTTTCAGGATGATTTGAAGGTGATCTAGGTAATTTGTTGGGGACAGTTGATTTGGGGACCCTACTCTTCCGCCATCTTGCCCCTCCTCCTGGATACTAGCCTTTTATCTGATAGGTCATTTGCAAATATCTTCTCCCTTTCTGTAGGTTGTCTTTTAGTTTTGTTGACTGTTTCTTTGGCTGTGCAGAATCTTTTAATCTTGATGAAGTCACAATAGTTCATTTTGCTTTTGTTTCCCTTGCCTTCATGGATGTATCTTCAAGAAGTTGCTGTGGCTAAGTTCAAAAAGGGTATTGCCTGTGTTCTCTAGAATTTTGATGGAATCTTGGCTCACATGTAGATCTTTCGTCCATTTTGAGTTTATCTTTTTGTATGGTGTAAGAGAATGGTTTAGTTTCATCCTTCTGCATGTGGATGTCCAATTTTCCCAGCACCATTTTTTGAAGAAACTTTTTTTCCAGTGGATAGTCTTTTCTACTTTGTCGAATATTAGTTGACCATGAAGTTGAGGGTCCACTTCTGGATTCTCTATTCTATCCATTGATCTAGATGTCTGTTTTTGTGCCAGTACCACACTGTCTTAATGATCACAGCTTTGTAGTACAACCTGAAATCTGGCATTGTGATGCCCCCAGCTATGGCTTTCTTTCTTAATATTCTCCTGGTTATTCAGGATCTTTTCTGATTGCACACAAATCTTAAGATGATTTTTTTTCCAACTCTCTGAAGAAAGTCCATGGTATTTTGATAGGGATTGCATTGAATGTGTGCATTGCCCTGGATAACATTGACATTTTCACAATATTAATTCTTCCAATCCATGAGCATGGTATATTTTTCCATCTCTTTGTGTCTTCCTCAATTTCTTTCAGAAGTGTTCTGTAGTTTTTAAGGTATATATCCTTTACATTTTGTTTAGGTTTATTCCTAGGTATCTTACGCTTTTGGGTGCAATTGTAAATGGGATTGACTACTTAATTTCTCTTTCTTCAGGCTCATTGTTAGTGCATAGAAAAGTCACTAACTTCTGGGCATTGATTTTGTTTCCAGCCACACTGTTGAATTGCTGCATGAGTTCTAGCAATCTTGGGATGGGGTCCTTTGGGTTTCCTACATAAAGTATCATGTCATCTGTGAAGAGAGAGCGTTTGACTTCCTCTTTGAAAACTTGAAAGCATTTTATTTCTTTTTGTTGCCTGATTGCTGAGGCTAGGACTTCTCGTACTATGCGGAATAACAGTGGTGAGAGTGGACATCCCTGTCTTGTTACTGATCTTACACCGGGCTCCCAGAAAAGGCTCCCAGTGTTTCCCCATTGAGGATGATATTTTCTGTGAGCTTTTCATAGATGGCTTTTAAGATGCTGAGGTATGTTCCCTCGCTTCCTACACTCTGAAGAGTTTTGATCAGGAATGGATGCTGTATTTTGTCAAATGCTTTCTCTGCATCTAATGAGAGGATCATATCGTTCTTGGTTTTTCTCTTGTTGATATAATCTGTCACATTAATTGCTTTATGAATGTTGAACCGGCCTTGCATCCCGGGGATAAATCCCATTTGGTCATGGTGAATCATCTTCTTAAACTACTGTTGGATCCTATTGGCTAGTATCTGGTTGAGAATTTTTGCATCCATGTTCATCAGGGATATTGGTCTATAATTCTCCTTTATCTGGGGTCTTTGACTGGGTTGGAATTAAGGTGATGCTGGCCTCATTGAACAAGTTTGGAAGTTATCCATCTCTATCTTTCCGAAGAGCTTTATTAGAATAGGTACATTTTCTTCTTCAAACGTTTGATAGAATTCCCCAGGGAAGCCATCTGACACTGGACTTTTGTGTCTTGGGAGGTTTTTGATGACTGCTTCAATTTCCTCCCTGGAAATCAGCCTGTTCATGTATTCTGTTTCTTCCTGTTTCAGTTTTGGTAATTTGTGGTTTTCCAGAAATGCATCCATTTCCTCTAGATTGCCTAAATTATTGGCTTAAAGCTGCTTGTAATAAGTTTTTAAAATCTTTTGTATTTCCTTGGTATTGGTGGTGATCTCTCCTTTCTCACTCATGATTTTATTAATTTGAGTCTTTTCTCTCTTCTTTTTAATAAGGCTGGCTAATGGTTTATCTATCTTATTAATTCTTTCAAAGAACCAACTCCTGGTATTGTTAATCTGTTCCACAGTTCTTCTGGTCTCGATTTCATTGAGTTCTGCTAGAATCTTTATTAACTCTCTTGTACTGCTGGGTGAAGGTTTTATTTGCTGTTCCTTCTCCAGTTCCTTTAGGTGCAATGTTAGCTTCTGTATTTGAGTCTTTCCAGTTTTTTGAGGGATATTTGTATTGTGATGTATTTCCCCTCAGGACTGCTTTTGCTGTATCCCAAAGATTTGGAACAGTTGTATCTTCACTCTCATTAGTTTCCATTAATCTTTTTAATTCTTCTCTAATTTCCTGGTTGACATTTTCATCTTTTACCAGGTGCTGTTTAACCGCCACATGTTTGAATTTCTTCCAAATTTCTTCGTGTGATTGATTTGAAGTTTAAAAGCATATGGTCAAAATATTCAGGGGGCAATCCCAATCATTTGGCATTGGTTAAAACCTGATTTGTGACCCAGCATGTGGTTTATTCTGGAGAAAGTTTTATGTGCACCTGAGAAGAATGTGTATTCAGTTGCATTTGGATGTAATGTTCTGTAATTATCTGTGAAATCTATCTGGTCCAGTGTATCATTTAAAGCTCTTGTTTCTTTGGAGATGTTGTGCTTAGAATATCTGTCGATTGTAGAAGGCGCTATATTCAAGTCACCAACTCTAAGTGTATTATTATCTAAGTGTCTTAACTTTGGTTATTAATTGATATACTCCCATATTCGGGGCATAAATATGCATGATTCTTACGTCCTCTTGTTTGAGAGATCCTTTAAGTGTGATATTCTGTCCTTCTTCATCTCTCACTACAGTCTTTGGGATAAACTTTAATTTATCTGATATGAGATTGGCTACTCCTGCTTTCTTTTGAGGACCATTTGAATGGTAAATGGTAACCTTTTATTTTCAGGCTGGAGATGTCCTTAGGTCTCAAATGAGTCTCTTGTAGACAGCAAATAGATGGGTCTTGCTTTTTTATCCAGTCTGAAACCCTGCACCTTTCAATGGTGTCATTAAGCCCATTCATGTTCAGAGGTACTATTGAAGGATATGAGTTTAGTGTCATCATGATACCTATTCAGTCCCTGTTTTTGTGAATTGTTTCCTTGAACTTCCACTTTCTTTTACAGAGTCCCCCATAATATTTCTTGGAGAGCTGGTTTGGGGGTCAGCTATTCTTTCAGTTTTTGCCTATCTTGGCAGCTCTTCATTTCTCCTTCTATTCTGAATGAGAGCCATACTGGATTAAATATTCTTGCTTGCATGTTCTTCTCATTTAGGACCCTGAATATATCCTGCCACTCCTTTCTGGCCTGCCAGGTCTCTGTGGAGATGTGTGCTCTTAACTTAATACTTCACCCCATAAAGTTTAGGGATTTCTTGTGTCTTGCTGCTTTAAGTATCTTCTCTTTATCTTTGGAATTTCCAAGTTTCACTATTGTATGTCAGGGTGTTGACCAGTTTTCATTGATTTAAGGGGGGGGATCTCTCCAATTCCTGGATTTGAATGACTGTTTCCCTCTCCAAGTTAGGAAAGTTCTCAGCAATGATTTGTTCAAATACACTTTCTGGACCTCTGTCCCTTTCAGCGCCTTCTGGAACCCCAAGTATATGCAGATTTTTTTCCTTCTGAGGCTGTGGTTTATTTACCTTAACCTACCCTCATGCTTTTCAATTGTTTTTCTCTTTTTTCCTCAGCTTCTTCCTTCCTTGTTGTCAACTTGTGTTCTATGTCACTCCCTCGTTCTTCCTCATTAACCCTCCAGTTTGGATTGCATCTCATTTACTTGATATTTAATTTCAGCCTAATTACATCTAAATTCTGCAGGCATGAAGTCTCTTGATTCCTTTATGCTTTTTCCAGAGCCACCAGTAGCTTTATAATTGTGCTTCTGAATTGGATTTCTGACATTGAATTGTAATCCAAAATTCTGTAGTTTTGTGGGAGAGAGTACTATTTTTGATTTTTTCTTTTGTGGTGTTCTTCATTCTAGTCATTTTGCTCAGTGCAGAGTGCCTAAAAACAAGTTTTACTGGAAAAAGGAAGGAAAAGGTGAATAAAAAAGGCAGGGGACAAACAAACAAAAAACAAAAAACAAGGAGTGGTATCCTCTGATTCTATATACTGTAAGTGCCTCGACTTCCCCTGGAGCTGTCTAGTGCTTCTTACTCAAGAAACTGCTCTTCCCCTGTCCTTCCAGCTGGTCTTCTGGGGGAGGGCCTGCTGTGCTGATTCTCAGGTGTGTGCACCCGGGGGAGCTGCCTAGCCCCCTGCCAGGTGCACTGTCATTGGGAGCTGTTTATCCTGTGAGGCCCCTGCTCAGTCCCAGGTACAAGATGACACCAGAAGGAACAACAACAGTGGCGGTGGCCAGCTCTCCAGCTCTGAGTCAGCTCCCACAGTAACTACCATTCTGTAGGTTGTCTTTTAGTTTTTTTGACTGTTGCTTTTGCTGTGCAGCTCTCAGTCCACAGGGAGCTGGATGCTCCCAGGTCAGGGAGCGCTGATCGGCACAGCTCGGGGCTTCCCGGCGGCAGGAGTGTCCTTGCTGTCCTGTGTCCTCCCGGCCTCTGCCTGTCCCAATGGGAGTGATGGATCCTGGGCTGTGTCAGTCAGGTCCTTGTGCTCCGGGGCCTGCACTGTTGGAATCGTGCTTCTGGGACCACACAGCTCCCACCATGTGGAGCCGCCACCTGAGCTGCTGCCTGAGCTGCTCCTGAGGCCCTGCAGGGCGCATGCCCCAGCTGTTTAGGGAGCTTGGCCGGGGGTGTGTGGCGCGCTCTACCCCGGGCACACTTCCTCTGTTAGTGACCCCAGAGAGCCTGGGGGCTTCTCTGCCCCTCCTGGGGCCCTGCCCAAGTTCCCTGCGAGTTCCTTTCCATCTGTGAAGATTCATAAATTTCCTGCTTCTCTGGGACTGGGCTTTCCTGTCCTTGGGGCACTCCTGCAGGGCCTTAGCCAGGCTCCTTGCGGGGGCCCCGCCCCCTTGCTTGTTTTTTTATTTATTTATTTTTCTGTCTTCCTACCTTGATAGAAGTGTGAACACTTCTCTCTGTAGCATTCTAGCTGTTCTCTCTTTAAATCTCAGGTCTAATTTATAGGTTTTTGGGATGATTTGAAAGTTATCTAGGTAAGTTGGTGGGGACAGGTGACTTGGGGATCCTACTCTTCCGCCATCTTGCCGGGCTTCCTCTCTTCTCCCATTCTGTAGGTTGTCATTTAGTTTTGTTAACTGTTGCTTTTGCTGTGCAGAAGCTTTTTATCTTTATGTAGTCCCAATAGTGCATTCTTGCAAGAAGTTGCCATGGCCACGTTCATAAAGGGTATTGCCTGTGTTCTCCTCTAGGATTTTGATGGACTCTTGTCTCATATTTAGATCTTTCATCCGTTTTGAATTTATCTTTGTCTATGGTGTAAGAGAATGGCCCAGTTTCATTCTTCTGCACATGCCTGTGCAATTTTCCCAGCACCATTTATTGAAGTGACTGTCCTTTTTTCAGTGGATAGTCTTCGCTGCTTTGGTGAATTTTTGTTGAGTATAGAGTTAGGGCCCATTTCTGGATTCTATATTCTGTTCCATTGTTCTATGGTCTGTTTTTGTGCCAGGACCACACTATCCTAATGATCACCACTTTGTAGTACAACTTGAAATCCAGCTTTGCGATGCCACTGGCTCTGGTTTTCTTTTTTCTTTTTTCTTTTTTTTTAGATTTTATTTATTTATTCATGGGAGGCACACACACACACACAGAGAGAGAGAGAGAGAGAGAGAGAGAGAGAGAGAGGCTGAGACACAGGCAGAGGGAGAAGGCGGCTCCATGCAGGGAGCCTGACATGGGACTTAATCTCAGATCTCCAGGATCATCTGGTTTTCCTTTTCAATATTCCCCTGTCTATTCAGCATCCACACAAATCTTAAGATGATTTGTTCCAACTCTCTGAAGAAAGTCCATGTCATTCTGATAGGGATTGCACTGAATGTTTAACTTGCCCTGGGTAAGAAAGGGGAACCCTCCTGCACTGTTGGTGGGAATGTGAACTGGTACAGCCACTCTGGAAAACTGTGTGGAGGTTCCTCAAAGAGTTAAACATAGATCTGCCCTATGACCCAGCAATTGAACTGCTGGGGATTTACCCCTAAGATACAAAAGCAGAGAAACACCGGGACACCTGCCCCCCGATGTTTCTAGCAGCAATGTCCACAATAGCCAAACTGTGGAAGGAGCCTCGGTGTCCATTGAAAGATGAATGGATAAAGAAGATGTGGTCTATGTATACAATGGAATATTACTCAGCCATTAGAAACGACAAATACCCACCATTTGCTTCGACGTGGATGGAATTGGAGGGTATTATGCTGAGTGAAATAAGTCAATCAGAGAAGGACAAACATTATATGGTCTCATTCATTTGGGGAATATAAAAAATAGTGAAAGGGAATAAAGGGGAAAGGAGAAAAAATGAGTTGGGAAATATCAGAAAGGGAGACAGAACATGAGAGACTCCTAACTCTGGGAAACGAACTAAGGGTGGTGGAATGGGAGGTGGGCGGGGGGTGGAGGTGACTGGGTGACGGGCATTGAGGTGGGCACTTGATGGGATGAGCACTGGATGTTATTCTATATGTAGGAAAATTGAACACCAATAAAAAATAAATTAAAAAAATTGCCCTGGGTAGCATAGACATTGTCACAATATTAATTATTCCAATCCACGAGCATAGAATATTTTTTCCACCTCTGTGTGTCTTCCTCAATTTCTTTCAGAAGTGTTCTGTAGTTTTTAGGGTATAGATCCTTTACCTTTTTGGTTAGGTTTATTCCTATATATCTTATGCTTTTGATTGCAATTCTAAATGGGATTGACTCCTTAATTTCTCTTTCTTCAGTCTCATTGTTAGTGTGTAGAAATGCCACTGATTTCTGGGCATTGATTTTGTAAGCTGCCACATAACTGAATTGCTGTATGAGTTCTAGCAATTTTGGGGTGAAGTATTTTGGGTTTTCTATGTACAGTATCATGTCATCTGTTAAGAGGGAGAGTTTGACTTCCTCTTTGCCAATTTCAATGCCTTTTATTTGTTTTTGTTGTCTGATTTCTGAGCCTACGACTTCTAGTATTATGTTGAATAGCAGTGGTGAGAGTGGACATCCTTGTCGTGTTCCTGATCTTAGGGAAATGGCTCCCATTTTTTCCCTATTGAGAATGATATTAACTCTGGGCTTTTCGCAGATGGCTTTTAAGATGTTAATGAATGTTCCTTCTATTCCTACACTCTGAAGAGTTTTGATCAGGAATCAATGCTGTTTTTTGTCAAATGCTCTCTCTGCACCTATTGAGAGGAATATAATATATATATGTATATAATATATATATACTTATATATATTATATACATATATAATATATATATAATATATATAAAATCCCTGTTCTCCAGTTTCAAGTTATCTTAAAAAACATTTTGGTATTTTCCTCACAACTAGGGTGGAATTTCATAAGATACATGAAATTGACACAAGTGGTTGAAAAGTTAGAATACGTGCTAATGACTTTTACTTTCCTTCCACAAACTTAATGGAACAGAATAGTGAAAAAGTTAAGATTTAAAATATTAAATATTGTGTCCACAACAAAGACATATAGTTCAATGGAACAATGGAGAGCTCATAAATGAACCCACACTTTTCTGGTCAATTAATCTGTGACAAGTGAGGCAAGATATAATGGTGAAAAATTATTTTAAATAAATTGTTTTGAAATACTGGACAGTTACATACAAAAGAATGAAATTTGACTAATTTCTTACACTATACATAAAAATAAACTCAAAATAAAGACCTCATGAAACCTGAAACCGTAAAAATCCTAGAAGAGAACATAGAGAGTAATTACATTCATATTAGTCATAACAACATTATTATAAATATGTCTCCTAAAGCAAGGGAAACAAACAAACAAAATAGACTATTGGAGCCACGTCAAAATAGAAAGCTTTTGCACAGTGAAGAAAACCATCAACAAAGCAAAAAGACAACATACTGAATGGTAGAATATATTTGCAAATGATATATCTGATAAGGGGTTAATATCCAAGCAATATAAAGAGCTTATACAACTCAACACCAAAAAACTCAAATAATCCAATTTAAAATGAGCAGAAGACATGAATAGATATTTTCCAAAGAAGACATACAGATGGCCAAGAGACACATGAAAAAATTATCAACAACACTAGTCCTAAGGGAAATAGAAATAAAATCCACAATGAGAGATCACCTTACACCTATCAGAATGGCCATAGTTAATAGATAAGAAATAACAACTGTTTGTGATGTAGAGAAAAGGAAACCCTCATGCACTGTTGGCAGAAATGTAAATTGCTGCAGTCACTGTGGAAAGCAATATAGAAATTCCCCAAAACTTACAATTAAAAATAGAATACTCTGCAATAATACAGCTACTTGGAATATTCCCCTCAAAATAAACTGGAAAAACTAATTAGAAAATAGATATGCACCCCTATGTTAATTGCAGCTATTGTAGCTATTGCTTGACAATAGCCAAGATACGGAAGCAATTTATGTGTCCCTCAATATGTGAATTGATAAAAAATGTGTGGTATACAAAAACACACACAAGCACACAAGGGAATATTATGCAGCGATAAAAAGGATCAGATTAAAGATCATGCTAAGTAAAATAAATCAGACTGAGAGATATAAATAATATGTGATTTCACTGAAATGTGAAATCTAAAAATCAAGACAAATGGATAAAGAAACAAATAGAAAGAGTCAGTCTTATAAATACAGAGAAAAAAACTGATGGTTGCTAGAAGAAAGAAGGGGAGAGGGATGGCCAAATTAGTGAAGGGGTTTGGAAATTACAGGCTTCCAGTTATGGAATGAATGATTAATGGAAATAAAAGGCTCAGCATAAGGAATATTGTCAGTGACATGTTAAGTGTTCAATGTTGACAGATGGTAGCTAGTGACACTAGTGGTGAGCATAGCATAACATATAGAGGTGTTAAACCACTATGTTGTACATCTGAAACTAATGTAACATTGTGTATTGACTATACTGAAATTAAAAAAGAAATAAATGTGACCAATTCATGAAATCAACAAAATGTCCTGTCCTCTGCTCATGACTATTTTTCCCTTTCTTTTTATACCATTGTACTTCATATATTATTTTCATTTTATACTTGTTCTATTAATTTCTCACAGCTACATTATCCATGAGTCTATTCACAACATATTATATGCTACTAATCTTTGAGTTCTTAACGTACAGAACATAATACATATATATAAATATAGATATATCCTGTATATAGATAAATAGATGTATACAGCTAGATATTTACAAATATATATTATATATAAATATATAGTATTTATGTAGATATATTATCTATAACATATATAAATGATATATAAATAATACACATAACATGTTATACATAATAAAATAAATATCTATCTATATGTAGGTATATATTTATATATAGATATATATGGATATATATACATATACATAGATATGTATTTATGTATTGATATATTATCTGCAAATATATATGAAATAATATACATAATAAAATAACATAGATTATATATGACTATATATATGTATTTACATATATGTATATATATATATTATATATACACCAAAATGATATAAGCGTGTGTGTGTGCGTGTGTGTGTATGTGTGTAAATAAAAATATCTGAAAGATTGGAAATTGAAGTGACAGCATCTTTTTGGGAACCTTCCATTATAAAGTTTTTCCACTTTAAATATGTATGCGTTTTTGACAAAGGAGAGAAAACACAGTAGCGGAGTAGTGGTGACAACTCAAAAGAAAAAATAAAATATACACACACAAGTTATATTAACTTTTTTTGTGTAGCTGTTTCTTTTTTATAGGAAGGCAACCATGGAAATGAACAGAAATAATAATTCAGTAGTAAATAAATCTACTTTCTAGTCTTTTTTCTCCTATTATTTGTCTATATTTTATTGAGGAAGTGTTTAAGCATTTTTTTGACTTTAAATTCATTTTTCAAATGGGGATATTTGATTAAATCATTTCTAAGAGTACCTTAAGTCCTAAAATTATAAGTCTTGGTATGAAAGGCCTAGAAATAATGATAATTTATCCTGATCAAAACCAGAATTAAAAATGAGTAAGAGTTTTTCATGACTGGCAAATATTTTTTTACAAGAATAAAAAATAATTGCTTTCTACTATGTTGCACACATGTAAAGGGAAAATAGTCTTATATATTACTTTCCTGGACCATGTTTGTTAGATTTTTAGAAACAAACATATAATACACTGGAGAACTTTCATTGAAAACACTGAATCTTTAAGAATTGAGTATTTCAGAAATATTTGTACTTACTGTTTAGAACACATGACAGATAAAATAATAAATATGATTATTGTTAAATGTAGAAATTACATGATAAATTATAAAGGTATGATTATGATAAGACACTTCTGGAGCTTTATTTTTTTTCTTTTTTTTTCTGGAGCTTTAGTAGGGCAAAATAAATAACTATGATATTGATTGGGGATTAGCCATGTTTTTCAATCCTTCAAGATCGATGACTACATAAAATTCATACCCAACACAAGCTTAGTTCATTTTATAAAAAGATAGTAAATTCAGAGTCCTAAAAAAGGATGCAAAACCAAGAATGAAAAATAAAACAGGAAGCAGTAGAATACATAATTAAAAATTCAATTAAGCAAAAGTCTCTCTAATATTTATTTCACTTTTCTACTCTGTAGCAATTTTTCATGTAGCCTGTTCTAATATCTGTATAAATAATAATAAGCTACTGATATATTTTCATACTACCAACAAGATTGATTTGAATCATATTTTGCAACTAATTTTTTTAAAAGGTTTTATTTATTTGTTTCAGAGAGAGCATGATCAGGGGGAGTGGCAGACAGAAATAAGAAGGCTCCCCACTGAGCAGGGAGCCTGATGCAAGGCTTGATTCCAAGACCCTGAGGTCATGACCTGAGCTAAAGGCAGTTGCTTAGGCAGCTAAGCCAACCAGGTGCTCCTGCAGCCAATGTTTAAAAAGATTTATTTATTCATTTGAGAGAGAGAGAGAGAGAGAGAGCATGAGCAGGGAAGGGGAAGAGGGATAGTGAATCTCAAGAAGACTCCCTGCTAAGTGCACAGCCTCATGTGGGGCTTGATCCCATCACCCTGAGATCATGACCAGAGTCAGAACCAAGAGTTGGACATTACACCCATTGAGTCACTCAGGTGCCCCGATTTTGCAGCCGATTAATCCTCTTCACTTCCCACAGAGTGAAAAGTGGAAGTCATCTGCTATAAAGATATGATGGAATATCCATGGGTTTTACGAAATCAGGAAGAGATTTTATGTTAGGTCACTGCCCATATATAATCCTAAGCAGGCCCGTAAATAAGGTGTCTGGAGACTAAGTTGCTGCCCACTCTACTACAGGCAAAGCAGTTCATGGTCCAGTAGCCAAGAAGTGTTTAGTTCTGCTAGCTTTGGGAGGTGGGGCAAGATGGCGGAAGAGTAGGGTCCTCAAGTCACCTGTCCCCACCAATTTACCTAGGTAACTTTCAAATAATCCCGAAAACCTACAAATTTGGCCTGAGATTTAAAGAGAGAACACCTGGAAAGCTACAGTGAGAAGAGTCCGTGCTTCTATCAAGGTAGGAAGATGGAAAAAATTAAAGAAATAAAAAAGCATCCAAGAGGGAGGGGCCCCCATTAGGAGCCCGCTAAGGCTGCACGGCGAGTGCCCCCAGGACAGGAAAGCCCAGTCCCGGAGAAGCAGGAGCTTTACCAATCTTCCCGGACCGAATGGCGCTCGCAGGGATCTCGGGCAGGATCCCAGGAGGGGCAGGGTTACCCTCAAGCTCCCAGGGGCACTAAGAGAGGAACTGCGCCCCGAGGGACAGCGCAGCACACACCACGGGTCAAGCTTCCTAAGGGGCTGCAGCACACGCCAGTGGGGCCAGGGAGCACTTCGGAGGCAGCTCAGGCATCGGCAGCTCAGGTGCAGGCCCCAGAGCCAAGGTTGCTGGGGAAACACAGCCCAAGATCCCGCGTTCCCCCCAGGACAGGCAGAGGCCGGCAGGACACAGGACAGCAAGGACGCTCTGCCGCCAGGCGGCCCCAAGCTGTGCAGATCAGCACCCCCTGCCCCCGGATCATCCAGGCCCCTGTCAACTGGGAGCTGCGGTAGTTAGTGCGGGAGATGACTCCAAGGCTGGAGAGCTGGCCACCAACACTATCTTTGTACCTCCTAGTGTAACCTTGTACCTGGGACAGAGTAGGGGCGTCACAGGATAAAAAGCTCCCACTGAGCTGTGCACTTGGCAGGGGGCTGGGCAGCTCCCCCAGGTGCACACACCTGAGAATCAGCACAGCAGGCCCCTTCCCCAAAAGACAACCTAGAAATACAGAGGAAAAGCAAGTTATTGACCAAGCAGCACTAGAAAGTTCCATAGGAAGTAAAGGGATTTACAGTATATAGAATCAGAGGATACTCCCTCTTGTTTTTTGTTTTCTGTTTGCCCCCCCCCTTTTTTTCCTCACTTTTTCTAGCTATTCCAGTACACTTGTTTTTGGCTAATCTGCACTGAGCAAAATGACTAGAAGGAAAGACTCACCACAAAAGAAAGAATCAGAAACAGTCCTCTATCCCACAGAGTTACAAAATTTGGATTACAATTCAATGGCAGAAAGCCAAATCAGAAGCACAATTATAAAGCTACTGGTGGCTCTAGAAAAAAGCATAAAAGATTCAAGAGACTTCACGTCTGCAGAATATAGATCTAGTCATGCCAAAATTAAAAATCATTTAAATGAGATGCAATCCAAACTGGAGGTCCTAACAACGAAGTTTAACGAGGTAGAAGAACAAGTGAGAGACATAGAAGACAAGTTGATGGCAAGGAAAGAAGCTGAGGAAAAAAGAGAAAAAAAATTAAAATATCATGAGGATAGTTTAAAGGAAATAAATGAAAGCCTCAGAAGGAAAAATCCACGTTAAATTGGGCTTCCAGAGGGCGCCGAAAGGGACTGAGGTCCAGAATATGTATTTGAACAAATCATAGCTGAAAATTTCCCTAACTTGGAGAGGGAAACAGACATTCAGATCCAGGATATAGAGAGATCCCCCCCTTAAACCAATTAAAACTGGCAACACCTCGACATTTAATAGGGAAACTTGCAAATACCAAAGATAAAGAGAAGATCCCTAAAGCAGCAACAGACGAGAAATCCTTAACCTTTATGGGGAGAAGTATTAGTATAACAGCAGACTGTTCCACAGAGACCTGGCAGGCCAAAAAGGGCTGGCAAGATATATTCAGGGTCCTAAATGAGAAGAACAGGCAGTCAAGAATACTTTATCCAGCAAGGCTCTCATTCAGAATAGAAGGAGAGATAAAGAGCTTCCAAGATAGGCAAAAACTAAAAGAATAGGTGACCCCCAAAACAGCTCTACAAGAATTAATAAGGGGGACTCTGTAAAAGAAAGTGGAAGTCCAAGGAAACAATCCAGAAAAACAGAAACTGAATAGGTATCATGATGACACTAAACTCATATCTTTCAATAGTACCTCTAAACGTGAATGAGCTTAAGGATCCCATCAGAAGGCGCAGGGTTTCAGACTGGATAAAAATGCAAGACCCATCTATTTGCTGTCTACAAGAGACTCTAAAGAGACCAGAGACACCTCCAGCCTGTAAATAAAAGATTGGAGAATCATTTACCATTCAAATGGTCCTCAACAGAAAGCAGGGGTAGCCATCCTATATCAGATAAATTAAAGTTTATCCCAAAGACTCTAGTGAGAGATGAAGAAGGACACTATATCATACTTAAAGGATCTATCCAACAAGAGGACCTAAGAATCATGAACATTTATGCCCCGAATGTGGGAGCTGCCAAGTATATCAATAAATTAATAACCAAAGTTAAGACATACTTATGTAATAATACACTTATACTTGGTGACTTGAACACACTGCTTTTCTATTATAGACAGATTTAAGCACAAAATCTCCAAAGAAACAAGAACTTTAAACGATACACTGGACCAGATGGATTTCAGAGATATTTATGAAACTTTATATCCAAACGCAACTGAACACACCTTCTTCTCAAGTGCACAAGGGACGTTTCTAGAATAGACTACATACTAGGTCACAAAACAGTTCTTAACTGATACCAAAGGTTTGGGACCATCAGCTGCATATTTTCAGACCATGATGCTTTGAAACTAGAACTAAATCACAAGAAGCAGTTTGGAAGGATTTCAAACATGTGTAGGTTAAAGACCATTCTTCTAAAAGATAAAAGGGTCAACCAGGAAATTAGAGAAGAATTAAAAAGATTCATGGAAACTAATGAGAATGAAGATACAACCGTTCAAAATCTTTGGGATACAGCAAAAGCAGTCCTAAGGGGGAAGTACATCGCAATACAAGCAGCCATCCAAAAACTAGAAAGAACTCAAATACAAAAGCTAACCTTGCACCTAAGGCAGCTGGAGAAAAAACAGCAAATAGATCCTACACCCAACAGAAGAAGAGAGTTAATAAAGACTCGTGCAGAACTCAATGAAATAGATACCAGAAGAACTGTGGAACAGATTAACAAAACCTTCATCCCCATTATCTATTTAACCCATCTCCTCACCGACCTCCCTCTGCTAACCATCAGTTTGTTTTCTATAGTTAAGAAACTGTTTCTTGGTTTGCTTCTCTCTCTCTCTCTTTTGCCCCTTTGCACCTTTGTTTCCTTTCTAAATTCCACATTTGACTGAAATTATATGGTATTGTCTCTCTGACTTATTTTGCTTAGCATAATACTCTCTAGCTCCATGTACTTATAACTATATTGAATAAACAATTTTAAACAATGCAAAACCCAATTTCAGCTGATGGATTCTGTGTATAAGTCTATATTATGTTTAAAATTTTGTGTAATAGTTGACCAAAGGTTTTCCTAGACAAAGAAAATAATTGGAATACTCCACATTAGAGCATACTATGCCTATGAAATAGACAAATATTAGATTAAAGGCAGGATGTGTGGATGAATGGATAGATGGTTAAATAGATGATAGTTGATAGATATATAGTTTTTTATTTTTATTTATTTTCATAGATTTTTAAAAGTAATTTCCAGTATTTTGTCCTGTGCAAAGTTCAAATTCACTACCAGTAGATATATGACGCTAATGCAACATTTCCTGTGCTGTACCAGTGTAGTAGAATACATATTAGTTGTTATGCTCATGTAGGTCTAAATTGGAATTTTACTCTGCCACTAAGTAGCTGTATGATTTTAATAAGTTGCAAAACCCCCAAATTTACTTTTTTTCACCATTAGATAGAAAAAAAATACTCATTTTTCTCTATATGAGAATGATTGGTTGTAAAAGGGATGTTTATGGGACGCCTGGGTGGCTCAGTGGTTTAGCGCCTGCCTTCAGCCCAGGGCATGAACCTGGAATCCTGGGATGGAGCCCCACATCAGGCTCTCTGCATGGAGCCTGCTTCTCCCTCTGCCTGTGTCTCTGCCATTCTCTCTCTCTCTCTCTGGGTCTCTCTTGAATAAACAAATCAAATCTTTAAAAATAAATAAATAAATAAATAAATAAATAAATAAATAAGATGTTTATGAGTATTAGAAATGTTATTGTTCATTATAATTTGTGTAATATCTATAAGGCTCTAATTAGTTAAGAATGAACTCAAGCATCAAACTTATAATTGATTGTAATATACATTCACATTTGGATTGTGTGCAAAACTATAGTATAAATAATAGTATATTATTTACCAATATACCAACAAAAATATTTATGTTTTACAACTTGTTTAAAAGCTAGGTAAATGATAAAAAAAAATAGTAGCAATCTTCTAAATGATGAAGTGATCATTCTTGAAGAAAATAAGATTGACTTGGTTTTAGAAAGAAAACACATTTACATTACATCTTAATGTAAGAATATAAGATTATGAGAGTCCACTAAGAAGATATTAAACCAGATGTTTGTTTTGGGAGAGTTAGGTAAGCTAATATATGTTAATCATTTTCTACAGTGCACATTCTATAGTACATGATCAATAAATATTATTTCTCTTTTGTTTGCAGAGACTCAATGTTCTCAATATGAACACGATATCTCATCATTTAACATAGTACGTGAAATGCCCCCACTGGAGGTAGCGAAACTTGAAAATAATTTTGTTTTCAAAATTCTCCCATTGAAATACCTTATCTTTCTAGGACGTCTAACATCTTAAATGTAGGTAACATCTTTGTAATAAGGAATTTGCTGACAAGATGAAAGGAAACCACTGGAAAATGTGTGTGTGTGTGTGTGTGTGATGACATCTAATTCAGAATATATTTCAAAAAGAAGGGATTAATAAACACGTAGATATTGATAGAAAAAGAACCATAACTATGATAATGAATTTGAAAATTACCTTGTAGTCAGTGGGAATTGAACCACTATAGTCAGGGGAGTAACATGATCAGACTTAATTTGGGGGACACTGAAGATGATATAGAAGGAAAGCAAAGAAAGTGAAGATAGGATCTGTAAAGAGTTCACTGGCTAATTCAGGCCACAAGGGATGAGAACTTTAAATAAGTGTCCCTGGAAGGATGAAAAGATAGATTTGAGAAGTATTTTAAAGTGAGAACTTACAGAACTTCACAATGAATTAAAGAGGCTAATTTGGGAATTTCTTGCTTGGGATAATAAGCAAGTATTGTTTGATTTATTATGTTAGAGATTATGTAAGTAGAACAAGTTTGGTGGCTAGGTGAGGAGTGGATGATGAATATATTTGTTTGACTTCTTTTTAATTTTATGATGAAACTACCCAGATAATAGATTGAAAATATAAGATGTTATCAGCACATAAAGGCAGGCTGAAGAATAAAGGTAATAGTCTGACAAAGAACAGTAAAATAGAAGAAAAACAAGATATGTTACAATAGCCAAACAAGCAGAGAGTTTTAAGCATGAAGTGGTTACCAATATCATATTCTTGTCAGTGTCATAACAGTTCAGATTAATAAAAGAAAATATCAAATTTAGCAGTGTGTATATAAATCCAATTAAGAGATGGTCACTACTTTGGTGTGAATCAAATGTTATCTACTGTGATTTAAGAATCAACTGAAAGAAGACAAAATAGCAAGAAATTATAAAAGATTTTCATTAGTTTGTTGAAGGAAAGAAGAAATATTTAATAATAGCTTGAAATAGAGAAATAACTGAATTTTTTCTAAAGCAAACTATTTCTGCTGTAGATAAGCTAGGTACAAGTTCAAAATCTCAGGTTTTTAATAATTTAAAATATCTTTCTCATGTAGTCAAAGTCAAATTTCTAATTTTAATAACGTAATGACATTTTGGCATTATCAATATTCCTTAACCAAGTTTCTTCTGCATCAGCCCTTTTCAAATAAGTGACATTATGACTTTTAGACTCTTTTTGATTTTCTCTTTCTCTACGCTAGTTTTTCCATTTTTTCAATGTTCATACTTTAGACCCATATTCACTAAAAATGATTTGTGCCATTATAGTAATGATAGTAATTTTGTCAGTTATAAGAAACAAACAAACAAAGAATCACAAATTCCTTCACCACTGAAAAATCCCACTTTACCACTCCACCATTTTCCAGAATAATATTGCAGGCTTATCATTTCTCTACAACTTTGTTCACGATATTCTTGCTTGTATATGTCATCTCTCCTTTTATTCCTATTCAAACTCCACCCATTCTTTGAGGTTGTTCTCTAAGCTTCACCTCTTCCATAAAGCTTCTTATGTCTACTCCAGTTTATTTGGCCCCTAATCTGACCTCCTATAGTTCTTAAGTACACTATAAAAAAATGACTCATGATCATATGCTATAGTCTACTTTCATTTCTTTGATTTATTTTCACATGTCTCTTCTCACCTATTAAATTGTAAGTTCATCAATGGCAATGAGCTAATCCTATGTGTTTTTATTCTTAGGCTCCAACTCCCACACCAAATCTTCCTTCAGTTGCTAGAAATATATAGACAATGGGTAGGAAAAATAGATCATTTATCAACACTTTTTATTTTAACATCTTTGAGTAAATATAGAAGCATAATGTAGCTAAGACATTCCCCCTTATTAGTGCTTCTAAATTCTGATATGTAATAACTTTGAGGAAAAGAAAGCACGTAGTATATATGTGCATAAACTGAGATTTCCAAGAAAATATAGTGCTTTTACTATAAGCTATTTCAGAAAATTTATCAGCAAGTAGCATATAATATTTTGGCTAGAAATTTTCAATTGAGAATTCTCAAAATCTCTTTAAGTTTGATATTTTCCTCATAATAAAAGAAATATGAAGCTTCTCTGAGCACCTTGAAAATAACAGATTGCAAAAAAAAAAGAAAATAACAGATTGCAATGACATAAATCCTAATACTTAAATCTGTCTGCCATTCAATTGAACTGTCCTATAAACACAATCTAGTCTAATCTAAAACAGCAATGGCCATCAACTTTTCTAAAGGTTTGTTTTAATGATTTCATGTTGAGAACACATTTAAACATAATAGATCATAGGCGGTTCTGGATGGCTCATTTAAGTGTCCAATTCTTGATTTCAGCTCAGATTTAATGATCTCAGGGTTGTGAGTTCAAGTGTCATGTTGGGCTATGCACTGGGCATGGAGCCTGCTTGAGATTCTGTCTGTCCCTCTCCATCTGCCTCTCCCTACCATTCACACTGTCTTTCAATCAATCAATCATCGATCAATCAATAAACAAACACACAATAAGTCATTTTTCTACATTACTTTAGTTCCCTTTTCCAGCCTCACATTTGGAGCTGTCATGTTTAAATAACAAATGCACAGAACCATCTGAAATACTTTAAATCACTAGAAAACTTATCTAGTTTCCAAATGAAAACAAAATATAGACTTATGTGAGGCAGAATAAGCATTTTCAATAAGTCTGATGGATTCCATAGTATTACTTCACAACTTTAAATTAGGCAAATTTTATTTCATTTTCATACTATCTTTTGGTGGTCTCAAATATCACATCTCCCCTTACCACAAACATAATAATATGTGGATGTTGTGTTATCTTATGATTCCTTTGGCTTTTCATTAGAACTAAAATATTATTTCAGACCTTATCCTCTTTCTGTTCTTTGCTCATCAAAATTTACCTGTGTTTCACACCCTCATGTTCCTTCTCCCTGAAAATTACCAATAAGACATTACTTGAATAAATTAACTCTGATGCAAAACCATACCTTAACTAAATCAAAATGCAAACACTATGAGGTACTTAAATAATTAGTCTAATAGTTAGATTTGCAGCTCCCAGCAGAGGCTTTGGTTGGTGGGAGAGTAAGTGAATTTTTCCATGGGGGAGATATGTGGCATTCCTCAAAATTAGGGCTCATATGGATAAGACGTTGTCAGAAAGCTTCCTCTGACATCTATAGTTTTAGTGAACCACAATAATAGCCCTCTTACATTAAGGGCCCATTAAATGTGAGACAGGCATACCTCAAGAAAAGTCTCAAATACACAATCTAAACTTATATCCTAAAAAGAGCTAGAAAAGGAAAAGAAAATAAAGCATAAAGCCAGCAGAAAAAAAAGAAATAATAAATATTATAACAGAAATAAAGGATATAGAGACAAAACAAACAAACAGCAGTAGAATGGAGCTGGTTCTTTGAAAGAATTAATAATATTGATAAACATCTAGCCAGACATCAAAAGGAAAAGGGGAAGGGCCCAAATAGATAAAGTCATGAATGAAAGAGGAAAGATCACAACCAACCCCACAGAAATAAAATAATTAGAGAATACTAGGAAAAATTATATGTCAATAAACTGGGCACCTGGACAAAATGGACAAATTCCTCGAAATTTACAAACTACCAAAACTGAAACAGGGAGAAATAGAATATTTGAACAAAACTATAACCAGCAAAGAAATTGAAAAAGTAATTAAAAGTCAACAAACAAAAGTCCAGGGTCTTACGGAATCTCAGAGAGGAGTCAACCACACATTTTAAAAAGAGTTAATACCGGGCAGCCCCGGTGGCGCAGTGGTTTAGCGCTGCCTGCAGCCTGGGGTGTGATCTTGGAGACCCAGGATCGAGTCCCATATCAGTCTCCCTGCATGGAGCCTGCTTCTCCCTCTGCCTATGTCTCTGCCTCTCTCTTCGCTCTCTCTGAATTAATAAATAAATAAATCTTTAAAAAAAAGAGTTAATACCTATTAACTCTTCTGAACTGTTAAAAAAAAAAAGAAATGGAAGAAAAGCTTCCATATTCATTCTACAGAGCCAGCATGACCTTGATTCCAAAACCAACAAAAACACCACTACAAAGGAGAATTCCAGGCCAATATCCCTGATGAACATGTATGCAAAAATTCTCAATAAAATATTAACAAATCAAATTCCAAAGTACATTAAAGGAATTATTCACCACAGTCAAGTGGGATTTATTCCTGGGCTGCTGTGGTGGTTCAATATTCATAAATCAATCAACATGAAACATCACATTAATAAAAAAAGTATAAAAATAATATGATCCATTCAATAGATGAAGAAAAATCATTTGACAAAATATTGAATATTTTCATAAAAACTATGAATAAATTAGGGATAGATGGAATATACCTTAACATCACAAAGACCATATATGAAAGATCCACAGCTAATATCATTCTCAATGGGAAAAAACTGAGAGCCTTTTCCCTAAGCTCAGGAAGAAGACAAGGATGTCTATTCCCACCAATACTATTTAGCATATTACTGGAAGTCTCAGCCTCAGGAATCAGACAACAAAAAGAAATAAAAGGCATCCAAATCAGCAAGGAAAACGTCAAACTTCTACTCTTTGCAAATGACATGATATTTTATGTAGAAAACCCAAAAGACTCCACCAAAACACTGCTAGAATTCATACATTAATTCATCAATGTTGCATGATATAAAACCAATGTGCAGAAATCTGTTGCATTTCTAAACACCAAAAACAAAGCAGTAGAAAAGCAAGCAAGCAATTGATCCCATTTGCAACTGCACTCCCCCCCCCAAAAAAAGCACAAAAAAATTACCTTGGAATAAACCTAACTAATGAGGCAAAAATCTATAGTCTGAAAACTACAGAACACTTATAAAAGAAATTGAAGAGGACACAAAGAAATGGAAAATAATTTCCTGTTAATGGATGGTTAGCTGAGCATTTTAATACAAGACATTATAGAAGTATTTATTGTAAGTGATTCCATTATTATTATTATCTGATTAACTCAAGAGGTTTTGCTAATAATATACTATATGTTATACATAAATTTTCATTGGCAAAATTTAGAATATTCTAGGTATCTGGATTGTTTAGACACAGTTAAGAGTCAGTATCATTGTCTTATCTTGAGTTTCCACAGAAAGTGGAGACTAATAATTTGTATCCAGGTTGATTATTTCTTGAAATAATCTCAGGGAATTGGAGTGGAAGATAAGGAAAAGTGAACTATGGAAGGAGGGATAGTCAATAGTGGGGTGCATTGCTGAACTGATGATTGTTGTGGGCAACCAGGAATCAATGAGGATGGGCCATTTGTAGAGTTAGGGAGATTGTGCTTGAGAACTATCCACCTTAGAGATAGAAGAGAGGAGAAGTGATCTTATGGATCTCATCTTCTACAGGGTGCTACAATACTTTTCCACGTTTGAGTATGCAGAAGTGCTGTGCAGACTTCTGCAGACATCTCTAACCAAAGATTTAATGAAACGCTGAGGCAAAATGTGTAGGCGATACATGACTCAACCAAAAAGTAATGCTATCAGTTTACACCTACATAAATCTGATTGCTTACATAGTAGGTGGAGTAAAAGTTGAGCTAATAGGATATAAGCCGGAAAATGAAGTGGTATCTGATATTTCCAACCATGTATGGACCATGCTGTGACTTTGTTAAATTGCATAATAGTTGTTATAAATGGGTTTTATTGGTGAAATTTCTAGAGTTCAAAATATGTGCACTGAATAAAAGTATTTTAATGTCATTATCATACTTCCATGAATAGAGTATTAATATATAATGATATAAATGGCCTAGACCATTAAAGATGACCCTGTACTTTTGATTTCTAAGTGATTCTGTGTCTAGCTACTGATTTTGAGGACTCTTGGCTACCACTCTGAATAGAAAAAAGTAAATTTCTTTATTCAAGATGATGTTAGAGCACCTAAAAAAATGCTCTAAGATTCATTTATCTTACACATGGGATCTTCTTTCTAACAAATACCTGTACATGCAGAAGAATTAGCTTGAGACTTGCTTTCATTTTATAGGATTGTGGGGAAGAAACCTTTGCTCTTATCAACTTCTAATTCCTAAAGAGTAAATCTATCTATATAAAAATAATGTAATAATTGTGCTTGCCCAAATTATCTTAAATCAGTGCACACCAATTTACAAACATATTATATCTTTGAAATATGTTAGAAGTCATTTATTATTAATTTTAAAAGTTTGGGATAAATATGTAGAAAACATGTCCATACCATTCAACAATTGGAAAGATGATATCTATTTAGAGTTTTGTGCCTCTGGCTTTCTTGTATACATATAGGACAAGATTTTATAAAATAATTACCAACTCAGAAAATTAATTGTAAGGGGTTATTTTAGCCACGAGGTAAAAAAAACAAAGAGTGAAATTATTTTTAGACATGCATACACATATAATTCAAAAGTTTAATAACAATAACTGACATTTATTTTGAGCTTAAAGTTCAGATATTAGATCTCAAGATGAGGTTTTTAATTATTTTATTATTTTTGCTGGAGCAAAAACAAGAGTCCAAATCTTGTCCTACTAGTCATCTCTTCTACCAAGAAGCTCCAAATAGAGCTCTAAAACCAAGAGGAAATAGCAAAATTATAATCAAAGTACAGCTTTATTATTAGTTGGACCTGTGATCAATATTTTCAATAAATAGAAAAGGCAAAGCTTGCTTGGGACGTCTATTAAAATGGAGAACTGGGACAATGATTGATTTTTAAGCTAAATCTTGGAAAAATATAACCTTCTAGTGATCTGATGTATCTAAAACCCAGCATAGTCTTATATCCAGAAAGATAAAAAAATTCTGTGTATTGAAGGGAATGCAATTTGAAATTGAGTGGGAAAATAATAAAGTCAGATGAAGGTTTAGAAACATCTTTTTTCCATGAAGCTATGCATGATTGATTGCTAAGTACTATAGATAAAATATCTCATTTAATTTCTCCCAGAAATTTTATTGGGTAGTTAATATTATTGACTATTAATGATAAAAAACTGAGTCATAGAGAATATAAATAACTTGTTCAAAATTAAAAAGGTCTGAATAACTCCAAAATATTTGCTTTGTCCACTATGTAATCCCAGTTTTAAGGATCTATTATATCACATTTTCCCAAAGTTTGTGTATAAAATGTTAGTTTGATCAGGTGGTTTTAAAAAGAAACATTCTATATAAGATAGGAATTTATTTCATCTTTTGGAATATATAAAATAGTCATATATTAAATGTTCAATGAATTCCTGTAGTCAAAATTTATGCTTAATATTTTTTAAAGATATTTATTTGAGAGAGAATGAGCATGAGAAAGGAGACACAGAGGGAAAGGGTGAGAGAGTATCAAACAAACTCTGCACTGAACACTGAGCCTGAGGTGGGGCTCAATTCCACAACCCTGAGATCACAAACTGACCTGAAGCCAAGAGTCAGACACTCAACTGACTGCACTATCCAGGTGCCCTCATGCTTAATATTTTTAAAGACAGTATTGTTTATACTCATTTGGCCATAAAATACTTTTCCATGTAGCACATATTAATGTATTTATAAAGAGAGAAACCCTACATTCTATTTCTAGTTGGAATCAGATCAGCATTTTACTTATTGTCATGCACTTATTTTCCATGACTCTTTATTATAAACTATGCTAGTTGAAAAGTAGAAAGATAGAAATATGACAGATTCTCTATCTCCTAGGGAACTCAGACCAGTAGCAAACTGTAAGAGATGGCTTTTCTCTATGGCAGCTACCTACTCAGATTAGTTTCTTACAAACCAACTCTATGTCACAAGGTTGGTCTCTGAAAAGTTAATTGGTTAGGCTGAATGTTAGACTACATTTAAATGATGACCAAAAGCATGTGTAATTTCAGTTAAGATGGCATCTCTCTTTCATCCTTAATTCCAAACCTAATCCAAACAAATTACTTAAGAAAAAAAGAAGCCAACAGTGACTATCACAATCATGCTTAAAACAAAATGAGAATAACTTTGGACCTGAAATGGAAGAGATACACAGAATAACTACACTTAAAATACAGTGTTTGAAATAAAATGTCCAATGATTGTTTTCTCTACTGAAGAAAGTAAGGGAATTAATAAACTAAGGTATGTTAATATACTGAGGAGTTCACACTGGATATAGCAGAGAACTAAAGATATTTAAAATATAAAAGAGAAGTTAAGAGATGTGGAGGGTAGATTAAGAATCTTCAATATTTCAAATAGGATTTTTAAAAAGATTTTATTTACTTATTTACTCATTAGAGAACACCGAGAGAGAGACGCAGAGACACAGCCAGAGGGAGAAGCAGGCTCCATGCAGGGAGTCTGATGTGGCAGTCGATCCCGGGACTTCAGGATCATGCCCTGAGCCGAAGGCAGACGCCCAACCGCTGAGCCACCCAGGCGTCCCTCAAATAGGATTTAGAGAAATAAAAGGTAGTTATATTTTGAAAAGCTAAGCAATAATTGAAATTATTTTAGTTCAGACTATCTTTCTTAATGCTTATCCCATTAATTTTTTGTGGGTGACCACAGACTAGCTGGAGTAACTGAACCAAACCAGGCCCGGACCTGCGTCCCTCATTCACTCAAAAGGCTCGGGAGCCTAAAGGGTGAATAGTTGGTTGCCGCTTGAGAAAGGTCTTGAGCAATGGTTCTCAGGGCTCGCTTGTGCGTGATCGCCCACATAACACAATAGATACAATTTATTCTGGCCTGGTCATAAATGTAAATAAGGGTCTGTGCTGTCCTTGCTGGTCTGTTTACCATATCTAATATTCCTTTGAAGTATGCACATCTGGAGCAACAAGCTTATCTATTTACCAAGGTCTTCTGGCACCTGTGAGTCTGTCTTGCATGCTGAGAAAAGGGAACTTTGGAGAGTTTCACAAACATGCTAAAAATAGATACCTTCTTAGCTTTGTTTTGCTCATGCTGTAAAATGTTGTAAAACCTTGAATAAAGCTGGCACTGCTTGGACATCATCCACTGTGTCCCTCCTGTCCTCATCTCTTTACTTTTCTTTTATTTTCCTCATCCCCTTACCCTCGGGACCCTGATCGTGTTGCCGCAGAGCGCGCAACAATTTTTAGTCTTCTTTTCTCTATTACAGGGGTCTGCAAGTGCGGTCCATAAGCCACATATAGACCACTGCCTACTTTTCTATGTCCTGTGAGCTAAGGATATTTTTACTTTTTAAATGTTGGAAAAAATAATGTTTTGTAACTCATGAAAATTAAATGAGATTTAAATTTCAATGTCCATAAAGTTTTGTTCACAGTAATGTTAATAAGTTCAGATATTGTATATGGCTCATTTTGTTGAAACAGACAGGGATCTTTTGTGCTACAAAGACAAAAATATTTATATATCTGGCCCTTTACAGAAAAAACAAATATACTATTGTCATTCTCTTACAGGTATAAATATATTAATATTTCATGTGACTTTTTGATTTACGAGTAATATAAAATTTGTATTTCATTTTAAATTATATTTAAAATATATTTTTTGTCATTTTTTGCTTAATTGAGTTTTGTCCCAGTAACATATTCTGTTAGGCATCTTAACTTTCCATGTAGTTAAAATATGTATTATTTTAATGGTTACACTAGTAGATTTACTATACATAATTAAAGTATAAACTTAATTGCTTGCCTCAAATCATGCAAAATTCTTGGGAAGTCTATAAAAGCAATCACCTTCTTAACTACCAATTCTAAAGTAAATCACTAAAATTATTACTTTCATAAAGTTTTTTTTTTAGATATATCAACAGGTTTCCCAATTTCTTTGCTCATTTTTCATTTTTATACCTAAGAACTTCTCTTGCTTTTTATACTTAAAAAATGAAGGTATAATTCTCTTCCTCTTGAATTATATTTTTTAGAACTTACTTTAGTAGAGAGTTTGGTTGTGTTAAACTCTCTGTTCTTGTCTATAACAAAGTATATTTAATTATTGTTCTTGAAAGATAATTTTGAGGGTACTCACTTCTAGGTTGAAAGTATTCTTCTCCCAGCTCATGATGATATTATTGTTTATTTTTTCTTCTTCGCTTCATTTGTTGCTTTTGATAATTCTGCTATCATTCAAATGGTAACAAAAGAGATAACAAAATTAAATATTTAAGGATATCTAGTGTAAAGTCCATACAAAATCTTTAGCTTATACATATTAAATGGACCCCAGGGTTTTTTTATGTTATTTATTTTTTCATGAGTGACACAGAGAGAGAGGCAAAGACATAGGCAGAGGGAGAAGCAAGCTCCTCGAGGGGAGCCTGATGTGGGACTCAATCCTGGGACCCTGGGACTATGCTCTGAGCCAAAGGCAGACGCTCAACCACTGAACCACCCAGGTATCCCTCTCCAGGTTTTTTTTTTTTAATCTGTTTGTTTTATTTTGTTTTGGTCCTTCATCAAGAATGTGCTAATAAGTTGTCAAAGGGAGAAATAATACAAATCTTACCCATCTATTTTTTTTTATTTATGATAGTCACAGAGAGAGAGAGAGGCAGAGACATAGGCAGAGGGAGAAGCAGGCTCCATGCACTGGGAGCCTGATGTGGGATTCGATCCAGGGTCTCCAGGATCGCACCCTGGGCCAAAGGCAGGCACCAAACCGCTGTGCCACCCAGGGATCCCAAATCTTACCCATCTAAATATTATGTGGTATCCATTTGGTCCATATTATGATTTTGATCAATTAATATTTGTTAAATGGAAAAAATGGTGCTAGATGGTGGAGACATGGTTCAACAAAAGATCACAAAAGTAATTAAAATAAAGAAGTTTATTACTCACAAGTCTTGGAGGAAGTTCCTGACATGTTTTGAAGGACAATAGGGAGGTCAAGGCAGAGTGCAGAGAAAGCAATAGGATCTGGGACACATTCCTTTATGGTTGGAGTGCTTAGGGGTTTTGGGGCTAAGTCTAGATTGGTCAATTCTAACCAAAGGAGGGGTATTCTGGTAAGTTCCACAGTAGTCTTATCTAACAAGTGCCCAAGGGAAAGGCCCTAGGAAGCAGAGAAATCTATTTATCACTAGAGTTGTTGTGAAAGTGATATCGAAAATTTAATTTGCTTGTGGCTCTATGGGATCTTATCTAGGGCATGTGCTTACATGAAGGGGCTAGTGTTAGTTTGAGGTTCCTGCAGAACCATTGGACAAACAAAATGGATACTGAGGCAGTAATACCATGGGATAGCTTAGCTAGAATCTCAATACCTTATGACTTTTTTTTAAGAGTGTTATAATGGAAGCCTGGGTGGATCAGTGGTTTAGTGACACCTTCAGCCCAGGCAGTGATCCTGGACACTCGGAATTGAGTCCCACGTCAGGCTTCCCACATGGAGCCTGCTTCTCCCTCTGCCTGTGTCTCTGCCTCTCTCTCTCTCTCTCTCATGCTGTGTCTCTTATGAATAAATAAATAAAATCATAAAAAAGAGTCTTATTAGATCTTTATTAGGTACTCTGGCTGAGGAAAAAAATGCAAACAAATGAATTACAAAACTTGTAACATTTCTTGCTAATCTTCCCATTAATTTCATTTTTTAAAGATTTTATTTATTTGATGAGAGAGAGAAAGAGAGATAACCAGATAGCACAAATGGGAAGAACAGCAGAAGGAGAGGGAGAAGCAGTCTCCCCACTGGGCAAGGAGCCTGATGTAGGGCTCTGTCCCAGGACCTCAGGATCATAGCCTGACCAGAAGGCAGATACTTAACCAATTGAGCCATCCAGGCACTCCCCATTAATTTCTAAATTTGGCTACTAATTGCTAAGACCATCAAACACCCACTGCTCTTGAAACATCTTCATTACTTCCCTGTCCCTACCCCGTGATACACTCACAATATCACTGAAAAGTAACTCCAAAATGAACCATATTTCAAACATGTCTGTTTTTTAATACCAATAGTTATGGAGTATACAGAGCATTAAACCATCTTAGCAGGCATAAATGCTGTAAAATCAGGTAGCTTTGTTTTCATCTTCTGTCCTGGGTATGTTTGTGAAAAATCCAATTGTTTTCCCTCAAAAGTACTATCATTGGGACAGTTTATCTAATTTATTTTTGCTTACTTTTCTTCTGGCTACAAAATTTAGGGCAGCCCAGGTGACTCAATGGTTTAGCATCGCCTTCAGCCCAGGACCTGATCCTGGAGACCCAGGATCGAGTCCCACGTCGGGCTCCCTGCATGGAACCTGCTTCCCTCTCACTCTCTCTCTCTCTCTCTCTCTGTCTCATGAATAAATAAATAAAATCTTTAAAAAATATTTTATGATGATGACTATAGATTTATTGAGAAAGTTGCACTGACTACATTCTCATTCTATCACTGTTTTCCTCCACATCAAAGGGTAAGGCAAAGGAATACTCTTGATGAAATTCTCTATAGTCTATCCAACTGGTACCACTTTTGTAAAATCTTTTGATATAAATGAAATTCTCAGCAATAAATTACAGTTACTTTTTATCCCTCAAATGATCACTGGTCAGAGATGCAATATGAGAATGATTTTGTGTCAATTACCTTCTGAAGAAAAAATGTGTATTAAGAATCCTGTTCAAAATGATATGTTGTGACATACATCCAAGCATACTGTGTGTTATATCATAACCCCCAAAATTTACTAGACACAGTCAAATGTGATAGAATACAACTGGTGTTGTTCTGGACAGAAAAAGTGTTCCAAATTCAGATTTGACCATTCTTCACTTGAATATGAATACTCAAGAATGGAGTGATGGTGGGAAAGGAAAGATTGTTTTATACAGGAAGTCAGTAATCTGGGAAGATGATGGACTAACATCCCAAAGGGGGGGGGGGGAGTGGCTACATGCTTGAGAAGCTGGTACCCAAGCAGTTAGTTGTATGTCAACATGACCCTGACAGGATTTTCTGGCATCAGCAGCAGCTATTTTCAAATGTGGTCTTTATCTTCTGGGAAAGTCTGGTCTTTCATTCCTTTAGACTAGAGGACGTAAATCTCAAGGAAAATGATTTGGCACAACATGATATCATTACCCTTATCCCCACATATATTCCAAGGAATAGTAATAGTATAGTTAAACCCAATTTATTATTTCTTCCAAAATTGATCTGGTACCATTGCTTATACAAGAGAATAGATCAGTAAAGCAATCTCTTAGAAAAAGATAATGTGGTGGTCAAGTGTCTCTTGTAGTCAAGTGGCTTGCTGATCATTTTATTTATATGGTTTCTTCCTTTTGAGGAAGAATTAATATAGGCAAAGCAAGTGGTGTTAGCTATCTTTTTTAATATTTTTATTTATTCATGAGAGACACAAAGAGAGGCAGAGACATATGCAGAGGAAGAAGCAGGTTCCCTGTGGGGTGCCTGATGTGGAACTCTATCCCAGGACCCTGGGATTACAACCTGTGCCAAAGGCAGTTGCTCAATCACTGAGTCATTCAGGCACCCCAGGGTGTTAGCTATTTTATAGAATCTTCCCTGTTTAGCAAGGATTCAGGTAATTAATAAGAGGCATGTTTATTGACCTAAAAGTAAAACACAGGCTAATGGTTAGAGCAAATTATAAATGCAGTATCTGAGTCCCAAGTGCTGACAGTGAGATTTCTAGATGTCAGGTTTAAAGCATCCTCAGATGGAGTGGGAGCAGGCATCAGCAATCTGATGAATTTTTCTAGTAGGTAGTCCATATGATTTTGGTGAGCCTTTTGAGTGACCCAAAGAACAACATACATAAAGACTATCTATACATGACCTGTTGTAGCAATTTCTCTGAAGTGTATCTCAAGTTGTCTAGTTTCAGTTTGCAGGGCTTCAGGAAAAAGGAAAGTTTTAGTTCTTAATTATTTCAATCAAGAGAATGGTAGAATATTGGGAACCTTAATCTGGAGAGTCATAGCCAGATATTCAAGGAAACCAGAAGAATTCAGGACCCAGCCCAGTTTTATAGCCAAACAACCAACACTCAAAGATAATTAATCAGATCTAATATCCACAGAGATGTGTTTTAAAATAATCTTTTTTTAAAAGTCATCTTCACTCCTCTCAAAGATAACCAAATTTACTAATTTGTTTGTAAAATAGGTCAGATTTTTACAAACATGACCTAAATATTTATATAAATCCAGGAAGAACAGCAATCAACCACATGTTTTTTTAATTTGCTGTGCTAGAACTTTTATAATTTCAGATTGAACTATTTTGAAGAGCCTCAAAGTCAGGATCCAAGCCAAATACTTGCCATTAGATTCACCTGCACACCTGTGGACTTGGGTGAATTCCTCTCTTTCTGAGGTATCCAAAACATCCTGAGTTCCCTGTACCCACAATAAAGTGACCTTCCTTACTCACCTAGTATGATTGCTGGGCACTCTGTAAGGAATATAATGGGACACCATTTCCAAGGGTTTTTATTGGCTCCATAAAGTCAACTTTGTTCTTTTAAGCTCTCTGGCCATTTCTGACTCTTCATGTCTCTCTCAAATATGGCATTCCAGTCAAAGCTTTGGTAATGTGACCGAGATTTCCAATGGTGTCCTCTACAAGGAAAACAGACTCTCCTTGAATTTATGCAAATAAGTAAAATTGTCCTGAAATAATGGATGCTCACTGAGAGTTTCTGAATTCTGGGGAGTTCAGGTAGGGAGAAAAGATAAATGTTTCAATTTGATTACAAATAAATATTTTGCCAAATTTCTGCAACTCATAGATATCTTATTAGAAATAGTTTCCTTGGAGCTGGAAAAGCAAACAGCAGAGAACCAACAATGTTTCAAGCAAGAGACATGAAAACTATAATCCCTTTCTTAATTCATTTAGTCCCATGTTATTAATTCTTGTTCTAAGTGTAGTTTTCCCATTAGGTCTGGAAATTGTTAGTTTAATTTTGTGATCTTAAAGATATTAGAAACCTGTATTTGTCAAAAGTCCTTTGGATGAATCTCTTTGAAGCCAAAACATTTTTCAAGAGAATCAAAACAACTGTAAATGAAAAAGAGTAAAAAATGGCCATGGTTAAAAATCTGGGGAGAGTTCATTATAATGCAATTGTAATAACTGCATTATTGTCTATTATACATACATGTCTATTACAATTAAAATAACTAAAGGAAATTTAGTTATTTTTGTTAAACACATTTTAATAATTAAAATTACATGTGATGACATTATACCAGGGTTTATTAAAACTTTACAAATTCTTAGGACACTTGGATGGCTCAGTGGTTGACATTTGCCTTTGGGTCACAGCTTGATCCCCTGGTTCCAGGATCAAGTCCCACACTGGACTCCCAGCAGGGACCCTGCTTCTCCCTCTGCCTATATCTCTGCCTCTCTATGTGTGTCTCTCATGAAAAAACAAACAAAAAAATCTTAAATAAAAAACTATGGGGGATCCCTGGGTGGCTCAGTGGTTTAGCACCTGCCTTTGGCCCAGGGTGTGATCCTGGAGTCCCGGGATCGAGTCCCACGTCGGGGTCCCGGCATGGAGCCTGCTTCTCCCTCCTCCTGTGTCTCTGCCTCTATGTGTATCATAAATAAATAAATAAATAAATAAATAAATAAATAAATAATTTAAAAAAACTATGAATTCTCTATAATTCTGAAACAATTACAGCATTTGCTCACACATAACCTAAGAAGGTTTATCATCATTTGTTTGACAATGCTTCTCATGTAACCAAATACAGAATATGTAAGACTAATTGTCAATGTATTTCATTTAGGATTTGAATTTTTGGGGAGTTTTATTAAAAACCTCAGAAGGGTTTAAAGCATGTGTCTATTTTTTTTTATTTATGGTAGTCACACACAGAGAGAGAGAGAGGCAGAGACATAGGCAGAGGGAGAAGCAAGCTCCATGCACCGGGAGCCCGACGTGGGATTCGATCCCAGGTCTCCAGGATCGCGCCCTGGGCCAAAGGCAGGTGCCAAACCGCTGCACCACCCAGGGATCCCAAAGCATGTGTCTAAATAGGATTAGATATCATTATAAAACTTAATAATTAACCAATTAAGCAATGTGGTGATATGAGATTCTACAGATGGTAATATAGTTGTTAGCAAAGCTTAGCTTCTTTAATATTAAGAATGTATAACTTTCTTAAGTAATTAAAGACCCAATAAAGACAAAGCATATAAATTTTGGTTTCCAGCAAGATGGCAGAGAAGTAGGGGTCCTCAACTCACCTGGTCCCACCAACATACCTAAATTACTATCAAACCATCCTGAAAACCTATGAATTTGACATGAGATTTAAAGAGAGAACAGCTGGAACGCTTCTAGCAAGGTAGGAAGGTAGAAAAAAAAAAGAATCAAGTTGGGGAGGGGCCCCGTGAGGAGCGGGGCTAAAGCCGTGTGGCTAGAGCCTCTGGAACAGGAAAGCCCAGCCCTGGAGAAGCAGGAACGTTAAAAATCCGCACCGTATTCTTCCTGGACTGAAAGGTACTTAGCCGGGAACTCGGGTGGAATTTCAGGAGGGGCAGTGGAGCCTCCAGTATCCCAGAATCACCAATAGAGGAAGTGCACCTGGGGAAAGCACGCCACAAACTGTGGGCCGATCTCACTAAAGGGCTGGAGCGCCACCAGCACGAGGCATGGAGGAGGAATTGGTCGGTCAGGCAGGGAGCGTCAGACTGGGTGGTCTGCACCCTACTGCCTTCGGGAGCCGCAGCCCTGGGAGCACGATTCCAGCAGTGCAGGGCCCTGGATCTGAGGGCCCCAAGCCTACACAGCAACCATCCTGCGTTGCCCCCAGGACAGGCGGAGGCCGGGAGGGCACAGGACAGCAAGAACTCTCCTGCCCTCTGGGCACCCCCAAGCTGTGCAGATCAATGCAACTATGCCACCCTGGAAGCATCTAGGCCAGTGCAGACTGGGAGACTATGTTAGTTACTGCAGGAGCTGACTCCAGAACTGGAGATCTGATGGTCACCAGTGTTGTTGTTCCTCCTTGTTTCACCATGTGCCTGGAAGAGACGGGGCTGACAGGGAACAAAGGCCTCACCTGCAAACAGCTACCACTGAGCTGAGCACATGGCGGGGGGTGGGGCAACTCACCCAGGTACACACACCTGAGAATCAGCACAGCAGGTGCCTCTCCCAGAAGACCAGCTGGAAGGACAGGGGAAGAACAAGTTCTTGACCAAACAGTGCTAGAAAGCTCCAGGGGAATCTGGGATATACAGTATATAAAGCCAGAGGGTAACCCTCCTATTTTATTTTTCGTCCTTTTTCCAGTAAAACTTGTTTTTATATCAGACTGTAAATTTCCAATTTTTTTCTCTTTTCCACCTTAACTACAATACTTTACCACCTCTTCATTTTTAAGATTCTTCCTTTTTGACTTTCATATTTCTACAATTACAGGTTCTAGATATATTTTCCACTTCTAGATTCCCTTCAACATACTCAACTTAATTTTGGGAAATATACAAGATATGTTTTTTGTTTTGTTTTGTGTTTTGTTTGTTTGTTTTGTTTTCTCTGCTTCATTGTGTTCTACAATGGCGGAAGTTAATACCTTCTAAAACATGACCAGCATGCATCCAGAACCAAGTGGTATACCATGCTGGTTCATTCTGTGAGATTCCTCATTCCCATTCTGCCCCCCTCTTTTATCACATTTATGTTGTAGCGGTCATTGTTGGGGCTTTCTACAATTATCTCTAGTTTATATAAATTTCGGACTGGGCATCTTCCAACATACAGAACTTAATAACTCAGAACCAAGAGGATCAACCTCTACAACCCCTCAGATAGAGTACTTTCTCCCTCCATTACAACTTTGTAACTATGACCATCTCCCAGTACCCCCCCCTTTTGTCTTCTCCCTTTTTTTTTCTTTTTCTCTTATCTTTGGGATTATTGACCTTTTATTTTTTACTATTTTGTTTTAAAATTTGTTTCTCATTTTAGTGGTCCTGTTGTTTTATTTTGTTCTGATATTTGTTTTCAATTTCTGATCTCTGGCCTTGGCTGAATCACCTACGGTGAAATTTACTGAGGTCGTGGTTGATATTTTTAACTCAGCCCACTCATACAGCCACTCTGCACTGAGCAAAATGACTAGAAAGAACTCACTGCAAAAGAATGAATCAGAAGCAGTACTCTCTGCTACAGAATTACAGAATTTGGATTACAAATCGAGGTCAAAAAGCCAATTCAAAAGCACAATTATAAAGCTACTGGTGGCTCTGGAAAAAAGCATAAAGGAATCAAGAGACTTCATGAGTGCAGAATTTAGATCCAATCAAGATGAAATTTAAAAAAAATTAAATAAAATGCAAACCAAACTTGAGGTCTTAAGGACAAGGGTTAATGAGGTGAAAGAAAGAGTGAGTGACATAGAAGACAAGTTGATGTCAAGGAAGGAAGCTGATGAAAAAAAGAGAAAAACAATTAAAAGACCATGAGGAAAGGTTAAGGGAAATAAATGACAGCCTCAGAAGGAAAAATCCTTTTTTTCTTTTTTTAATTTTTATTTATTTATGATAGTCACAGAGAGAGAGAGAGAGAGAGAGAGAGAGAGAGAGAGAGAGAGAGGCAGAGACACAGGCAGAGGGAGAAGCAGGCTCCATGCACCGGGAGTCCGATGTGGGATTCGATCCCGGGTCTCCAGGATCACGCCCTGGGCCAAAGGCAAGCGCTAAACCACTGCGCCACCCAGGGATCCCTCAGAAGGAAAAATCTACAAACAATTGGGGTTCCAGAGAGCGCCGAGAGGGACAGAGAGCCACAAAGCATATTTGAACAAATCATAGCTGATAACTTCCCTAATTTGGGGAGGGAAACAGGCATTCAGATCCAGGAGATAGAGAGGTCCCCTCCAAAATCAATTAAAACTGTTCAACACCCCGACATTTAATAGTGAAACTTGCAAAATCCAAAGATAAAGAGAAAATCCTTAAAGCAGCAAGAGACAAGAGATCCCTATCTTACATGGGGAGAAATATTACATTAACAAGAGACCTCTCCACAGAGACCTGGCAGGCCACAAAGGGCTGGCAGGATATATTCAGGGTCCTAAATGAGAAGAATATGCAGCCAAGAACACTTTATCCAACAAGGTTCTCAATCAGAATACAAGAGTTAAAAGAGCTCCAAAAAAGGCAGAAACTGAAAGAATATGTGACCACCAAACCTGCTCTCCAAGAAATATTAAGGGGCACTCTGTAAAAGAAAGAGGAAGCCCAAAGAAATAATCTACAAAAACAGGCACTGAATAGGAATTATGATGACACTAAATTCATATTTTTCAATAGTAATTCTGAATGAGAATGGGCTAAATGATCCCATCAAAAGACGCAGGGTTTCAGACTGGATAAAAAGCAAGACCCATCTATTTGCTGTCTACAAGAGACTCCTTTTAGACCTAAGGACACCTCGCCTGAAAATGAAAGGGGAGAGAACCATTTATCATTCAAATGGTCCTCAAAAGAAAGCAGAGGTAGCAATCCTCATATCAGATAAATTAAAATTGTCCCAAAGACTGTAGTAAGAGATGAAAAGGGACATTATATCATACTTAAAAGGTTTATCCAACAAGAAGACTTAAAGACTTAACCATCATGAATATTTATGCCCCTAATGTGGGAGCTGCCAATTATATCAATCAATTAATAACCAAAGTATAGACATACTTAGGTAATAATACACTACTAGTAGAAGACTTCACAACACTTTCTGCAAAGGACAGATCTTCTAAGCACATCATCACCAAAGAAACAAGAGCTTTAAATGATACACTGGACCAGATGGATTTCACAGATATTTACAGAACTTTGCATTCAAAACAGAACTGAATACACATTCTTCTCAAGTGCACATGGAACTTTCTCCAGAACAGACCACATACTGGGTCACAAATCAGATCTTAACTGATACCAAAAGATTGGGATTGTCCCCTGCATATTTTCAGACACAGTGCTTTGAAACTTGAACTCAATCACAAGAAGAAACTTGGAAGAAACTCAAAGCATTGAGGTTACAGAACATCCTACTAAAAGATGAAAAGGTGAACCAGGAAATTAGAGAAGAATTCAAAAGATTGATGGAAACTCCCAAAAATGAAGATACAACCATTCCAAATCTTTGTGATACAGCAAAAGCAGTCCTAAGAGGGAAATACATCATAATACAAGCATCCCTCAAAGCATTGGGAAAAACTCAAATACACAAGGTACCTCGCACCTAAAGGATCTGGAAAAAGAACAGCAAATAAAACCTGCACCAAGCAGAAGAAGAGAGTTAATAAATATTTGAGCAGAACACAATGAAACAGAGACCAGAAGAACTGTGGAACAGATCAACAAAACCAGGAGCTGGTACTTTGAAAGAATTAATAAGATAGATAAACCATTAGTCAGCCTTACTGAAAAGAAAAAAAAAGACTCAAATAAATAAAATCTGGAAGGAAAAAGTAGAGATCACCACCAATACCAAGGAAAAACAAACAATTTTAAGAACCTATTATTAGGGATCCCTGGGTGGCGCAGCGGTTTGGCGCCTGCCTTTGGCCCAGGGCGCGATCCTGGAGACCCAGGATCGAATCCCACATCGGGCTCCCAGTGCATGGAGCCTGCTTCTCCCTCTGCCTATGTCTCTGCCTCTCTCTCTCTCTCTCTCTCTCTCTCTCTCTCTCTCTCTCTGTGACTATCATAAATAAATAAAAAATTTAAAAAAGAACCAATTATTGGCAGCTATATGCCAATACATTAGACAATCTACAAGAAATGGATGCATTTTTGGAAAACCACAAATTACCCAAACTGGAAAAGGAAGAAATGGAAAACCTGAACAGGCCAATAACAAGGGAGGCAATTAAGCAATCATAAAAAACCTCCGAAGACACAAAATCCAGGGCCAGATGGCTTTCCAGGAGAATTCTATCAAACGTTTAAAGAAGAAACAATAGCTATTCTTCTAAAGGTGTGCTGAAAGATACAAAGGAACAGAGTACACCCAAATGCATTTTATGAGGCCAGCATCACCTTAATTCCAAAACCAGGCAAAGACCCCACCAAAAAGGAGAATTATAGACCAATATCCCTCATGAACACCGATGCAAAAATTCTCAACAAGATACTAACCAATAGAATGCAACAATACATTAAGAAGATTATTCACCATGACCAAGTGGGATGTATCCCCGGGATGAAAGGCTGATTCAACATTCATAAAGCCATCAATGTGACAGTTCATATCAACAAGAGATAAAACAAGAACCATATGATCCTCTCAATAGATGCAGAGACAATATTTGACACAATACAGCATCCATTCTATTGGGACTTCATCAAGATAAGAAGCTTTTGCACAGCAAAAGAAACAGTCCACAAAACTAAAAGACAACCTATAGAATGGGAGAAGATATTTGCAAATGACCTAGCAGATAAAGGGCTAGTATCCAAGATCTAAAAAGAACTTATGAAACTCAGCAGCAAAGAAACAACAATCCAAGCATGAAATGAGCAAAAGACATGAACAGAAATTTCACCGAAGCAGACACACACATGGCTGGCAAGCACATGAGAAAATCCTCAGCATCACTTGCCATCAGGGAAATACAAATCAAAACCATAATGAGATACCACCTTACACCCGTGAGAATGGTGAAAATTAACAAGACAGCCAACAACAAATGTTGGCGAGGATGTGGAGAATGGGGAACCCTCTTGCACTTTTGGTGGGAATGTGAACTGGTACAGCCACTCTGGAAAACTATGTGGAGTTTCCTCAAAGAATTAAAAATAGAGCTACCCTATGAGTCAGCATTTGTATGACTGGGAATCTACCCCAAAGATACAGATGCAGTGAAAAACCGAGACACCTGCACCCCAATGTTTATAGCAGCAATGTCCACAATAGACAAACTGTGGAAGGAGCCTCGGTGTCCATCAAAAGATGAATGGATAAAGAAGATATATATATATATATATATATATATATATACAATGGAATATTACTCAGCCATTAGAAACGACGAATACCCACCATTTGCTTCGACATGGATGGGACTGGAGGGTATTATGCTGAGTGCAGTAAGTCAATTGGAGAAGGACAAACATTATATGGTTTCGTTCATTCAGGGAATATAAAAAATAGTGAAAGGGAATAAAGGGGAAAGGAGAGAAAATGAGTGGGAAATATCAGAGAGGGTGGCAGAATATGACAGATTCCTAACTGGGAAATGAACAGGGGGTAGTGGAAGGGGAAGTGGTTGGGGGGATGTGGTGACTGGGTGATGGGCACTGAGCGGGGCACTTGTCTGGATGAGCACTGGGTGTTACACTATATGTTAGCAAATCTAAGTCCAATAAAAAACTATACAAAAAAAGAGCTTTGATTTCCTGGGCAGATATAGAAAAAAAAAGAGAACTTTTTTTTACAATTGCTGATAAAGAATAGAACAAGCACCCCAATAAAACACTGTCTCTTTAGCAGAAAGAAAAACAACAAACTTCAATCTTATTAGTGTAATTTTATTTATTTTTTTATTAGTGTAATTTTAAAACTCATTTATTCCCATCTTAGTTCTGATCACGCATAATTTTTTTCTAAATATCCCCTTCATACACCTTCTACAATTTTTTTCACATTTAGATTTTTGTTCTGTTTTTCCTTTCTAAATAGTCATATTTTAGTACAAAATTATTTTTCTTTACCCCAACAAAATGTATTGTTATTCCTTCTACCTTTTGTATATATCTGTTATTTTATATATAAAGTTGCTTTCCTTAACATTTCCAACAGTCTCAAGTTTATCCATATTTTATCTTTTAGAAACTTTAGACTTCAGTGAGAAATAAGTAGTAAAAATTGTTAACTATCACAACAGAATTCTTTCAATTGAAAATTTTATGACCACATTTCATAATTTATGAACATGTTTTATACAACTTTTTAATAAAGCATAAAAATATTTACTAACAAACTCAAGTATATAGTTTCTCTGCAATAAGAACCCAATAGCAGACAAATTTATGTTTAGTAATTAATGTTTCAGTATTTTATTTGGAAAAGACATAGATATCTAATGAATTTAATCAAATTTATCAATTAATCCAGCAAAATTTCAAAGTTTCAGGTTACCAAAGATTTTCAAAGCTATTACAAATTTACCTATAACTTTAAGTTTTTAATTTGTTTTTAATTGTTTTAAGTTTTTTTAACTTTTTAATTATTTATTCATGAGAGACACAGAGAGAAAGTCAGAGACATAGTCTGAGGGAGACCTAGGCTCCCTGAGGGGAGCTTGATGTGGAATTCAGTCCCAGGACCCCAGGATCATGACCTGAGCTGCTGGCAGATGTTCAACCACTGAACCACCCAGGTGCTCCTCTTCTTAATCTAGTTAAACTTCTTGCTTGTAAGAATTACCCATGAAACTTTATGAGACAGACAAAATCAACCATCAGTTTAGTCATTTTGGTTGACAAATTGCAATAGGTACAACATGAATTTAACTAATAAATTCAGGTAGAATAAGAGCTAATTATGCATATTATGTTTAATGTTGATAACTACAGAATACATGTCTATTTTAATTAACCCAATAGCTTTGAATTTGGTTTAATACCAAATGTATTGCACCTGTCTCTACTAAAAAGTCAATCAATTTACTCTCCACTGTTAGCTCTAATCAGGTTTCCTATGGGAAAATCTGTAGTGGGTCCTTTTATGTTGATTTGGGAGGTGCTCCAGTTTGAACCTCATAGATAAGTGGCCTGAAAGTTTGAGATGCTTTTTGTTTCTCAATAATGAGGGCAGGAAGAGCATGTGCAGATGGCATAGAGGAGTGAGTATATCATAGGCATGTGCTGTGTGAGTGAGAGGCACTGGTGGTGGTAAAGGAATAGGAAAAGGGGGAAGCAGGGGCATAGGTGTCAGAGGTGCCCCTGGCAAGACCAGAGGTGAGTCTGAAGTTTGGGTTAACATTCTTCATGAGATACCACCCACATCGCACCAGTCAGAATGGCTAAAATTAACAAGTCATGAAACAACAAATACTGGTGAAGATGTGTAGAAAGGGGAACCCTCTTATACCGTTGATTAGAATGCAAGCTGGCACAGGCACTCAAAAACAAAATGGAGGTTCCTCAAGCAGTTTAAAATACAGCTATCCTATGACTCAGCAATTGCACTACTAGGTATTTACCCCAAAGATACAAATACAGTGATCCAAAGGGGCACCTGTACTCCAATGTTTATAGCAGCAATGTCCACAATAGCCAAACTATGAAAAAAGCCCATATGTCCATCAACAGATGAATGCATAAAGAAGATGTGGTAGAGGGACGCCTGGGTGGATCAGTGGTTAAACGTCTGCCTTCGGCTCAGGGAGTGATCCTGGAGTCCTGGGACAGAGTCCCACATTGGATTCCTGCATTGAGACTGTTTCTCTCTCTATGTCTCTGCCTCTCTGTGTGTGTGCCTCTCATGAATAAATAAAAATCTTAAAAAAAGAATAGAAGCATTTTGTATTTTTTGAAAAAGATATGGTATAATATATAATGACATATTAGTCAACAAAAAGGATGAAATCTTACTATTTACAACCATTTGTATGGAACTGGAGTGTATTACACTGAGCTCAATAAGTCAATCAGAGGAAGACAATTATCATATGGTTTCACTCGGATGTGCAATGTATGAATCATTGCAGAGCATCATAGGGGAAAGGAGGGAAAACTGGGAAGAATTCAGACAGGGAGACAAACCTTGAAAGAATATTAACTATAGGAAACAAACTCGGGGTTGCGGGAGGGGAGGTGGGTGGGAGGATGTGGTAACTATATGATAGACATTAAGGGGGGTATGTAATGTTATGAGCACTTGGTGTTATACATAACTGGTGAATAACTGAACTCTATATCTCTAACTAATGTTATTATATGTTGGCTAATTTAAATTAAAAAAAAATTCTTCCAATACAATTTCCTGTCTCTCCCTCCTGCGAAATAGGCTTTTTCTTTTATTGCTTTTCAGCCATCTGGCAGAGACAGAGGAACAGAGATAGGATTGAACATTAGTTTTGGTGATTGTTTTTGAGGAGGTGGATTCAGGATTTCCTGCATCTGTCTTCCATCAACATTTCTTCATTATTCTGATTATTGGGAAGGGGGTCAGGTGTCTTAGATTTTTGTTCATCTTTATCTCTCTGGAACATCAATTCTGTCTTTTCCCATAAGGCATCTTTAATATGGAATAACATAAAAGATTCAATGTAGGGAATTTCATCCCATTTATCTGATCTCTGACAAAGCAACTTCAATTGAAAGATGGTGTAATAACTTAAAGATCCATTTGGTGGCCATACTTCTTCTACACTCAAAACATACATGGGCCAAGCAGTGTTACAACTAACCCCTAACTCTTAACCCAAAGCTTTGCATCCAGATTTTGTCCCATGTCATTTCTTTCCAATCAACCAGTCTTATTTATTTCACAATTTCCTTCTTTTACCTTCAACAAAAATACATATCCATTCCTTATATCTTTGTAGCCTATCTCCTAGTTTTATACACACAGAATTTTTTCCTCACTCCTACCAATCTATGTACATTTAGGAGAATTTTAACTTTTAATAACCTTAGTCTTCCTTGAAAAAAATGCAGTAAGCAAGTGTGAACCCTTATATCAGGATTCTTTAGACATAAATTTATGAATCAATAAAGCACATACCTTAGTATCTTCTACCCATATCAGTCTATATGAAGTTGATGGTCACTTACATTTCTTTTATTTTATTGATGGTCATTTGTGTTTAAACTCATTATTTATTCCTCTTCCTCCACATTTTTGGTGTATGCTGTCATAATTTACATCCTTTTGTGAATCTACTGATTTTTTCTCTTTGATTTTTATAGATATCCTTGTTTTTACTGCTTTTGTGTTTTATACATTTCCTACTCATTTTAAATATTTATTTATTTATTTATTTATTTATTTATTTATTTATTTATTTATTTATTTATTTATTTATAAAGAGTGTTAATGAATGGAGAGGCAGAGGGAGAATCTCAAGCAAGCTCCCCTCTGACTGTGGAGCCCAACTCAGGGGTTGATCCTATGAACCAAAGATCATGACCTGACCTGAAATCAAGACCAAGATGTTTAGCCAACTGAGACACCCAGGTGCCACTACATTTCCTACTCTTTCTTTATAGTCTTTCTTTTCCACTCAAAGAATCCTATTTAACATTTCTTATACAGCTGGGTTAGTGGTCATGAACTCTTGTAGCTTTTGTCTGGGAAACACTTTATCTCTCCTTCTAGTGTAAATGATAGCCTTTCTGGATATTCTTGGCTGCAGATTTTTCCCTTTCCGTACTTTGAATATACCATCATTCCCTTCTGGCTTGGAAAGACTCTGCCAAAAAAATCTGCTAATACTTTAATAGGGCTTTCTTTGTAAGTGACTGTCTTCTTTTCTCTTGCTGCATTTAAAATTCTCTCTTTGTCACTACTTTTACTTACTATATGTCTTGGTGTGGACCTCCTTGGGTTGATATTTTCTTAGGTTTTTCTGTGCCTCATGGATTTGGATATCTGTTTCCTTCCCCAGATTAGGGAAGTTTTCAACTATTATTTCTTCAAAAACGTTTTTTGCCTCCCTTCCTCCTTCTATTCCTTCTGGGATCCCTATAATGAAAGTGCTATTATGCTTAATGGAGTCCTGAGTATTTTAAGAGTATTCTTATTTTGTGTATTTTTTTTCTCATCTGCACAGCTTGGTTACTTTCCATTACTGTGTCTTCCAATTTGTTAATTTGTTCCTCTGTTTCCTGTAACCTGCTTTTTTTGTTCTAGCTAATGTGTTTTAAATCTCATTTACTGTGTTCTTTGTCTCTGATAGGTTCTCTTTTTCCTTTCTTTGATAAAGGTCTCACTGAGGTCCTCCACTCTTTTCTCAAGTCCAGTGAGTATCTTTGTGATCATTATTATTTTTTATATTGTATTTATTTATTCATGAGACACACACACAGTGGCAGAGACAGAGGCAGGGGGAGAAGCAGGCTCCATGCAGGGAGCCCAATGTGGGACTAGATCCTGGGACTGTGGGATCACACCCTGAGCTGAAGGCAGATGCTCAACCACTGAGCCACCCAGGCATCCCATAATCATTATTTTAAATTGCCTAGCAGGCATATTACTTATGTCCACTTTGCTTAAGCCTCTTGTAGTTTTGTCCTATTATTTCTTTTGGGACTTCTTCCTCTCTTTCCTTAGTTTGTCTAACTCTCTGTTTCTGTTTCTGTGTGTTAGGAAGTCGCTTATGTCTCCTGCTCTAAAAAGTAATGGTTTTATGAAGAAGTGTTCCTGTAGTGCCCTGACATGCACTGTCCCCTGTTCAACAAGACCTTGAACTTCGGGGGATGTCTGTGCCCCGCAGTTGTATCCTGATTGCTTTTCCCTTCAATCCAGCCTGCAGTGGCTCTCTTTGCCTGTTGTGGGCAGTATTTGGGTCCTGCCTGGAATGCGGAATACAATATTAGTAAGTTGTATACTGGTCTGCTTGTGAAATGGACCTGCCACAGGGGCTTCTGGGTCTGTGCTATTTGGGCAGATCCACATAGCATGTGTGGGTGGGGTGTACAATTTTAAAAAGGTGCATGTTGATCTTCCACAAGGCCTCCTGCCACTACCACCAGAATGAGGCTTTGCAAAATGCATAGGTAGGGACACAGGAAGTTGGTGAGGTTTGCAGTGGTCTTCTGAGGGAGGGGGTCTGTCGTGTTATAATTAAAGTAAGCCTGGTTAAAGGGGGTAAAGTACAGTGTATGCATGTTTAGGTAGTGAATGTTAGTGCAGTGCTGGTTCCTGTATGTGGCCCTTTGTTTAGGTTGGGGAGGGGCAGTGGAGGGAAGTGACATCTGCCAGCTCCTTTGTTCCTAGAGGATCCTCCCAAAGATCACTGTCTCTCAGAAAGATGTTCTGAAATTATTAAAAACTATCACTCTAGTATATCCCAGGCATTATTTGAAATACTCCTTCTAAACTGTATCTCTGGGGATCCCTGGGTGGCGCAGCAGTTTAGCGCCTGCCTTTGGCCCAGGGCGCGATCCTGGAGACCCGGGATCGAATCCCACATCGGGCTCCCGGTGCATGGAGCCTGCTTCTCCCTCTGCCTGTGTCTCTGCCTCTCTCTCTCTCTCTCTCTCTCTCTCTCTCTCTCTCTCTCTCTCTCTGTGACTATCATAAATAAATAAAAATAAAAAAATTTTTGAAAAAAAAAATAAAAAAAAATAAACTGTATCTCTATGGGCTGTTTGTCTCACCGTCTCTTTATTTCGTTTCTTTTTTTTTCAAATTTCTTTTTTTTTCACTTTTTTTATTGCAGTACAATTTGCCAACATATAGAATAAGATGCAGTGCTCATCCCACCAAGTGACCCCTTCAGTGCCCATCACCCAGTAACCCAACCCCCAGCCAACCACCCTTCTACTACCCCTTGTTCATTTCCCAGAGTTAGGTGTCTATCATGTTTTGTCACCCTCACTGATATTTTCACTCATTTTCTCTCCTTTCCCATTATTGCCTTTCGCTAATTTTTATATTGCCCAAGTGAATGAAACCATGTAATATTTGTCCTTTTCTGATTGACTTATTTCACTCAGCATAATACCATCCAGGTCCCTTCACATCGAAGCAAATAGTGGGTATGTGTCATTTCTAATGGCTGAGTAATACTCCATTGTATACATAGAACACAACTTCTTTTTCCATTCATCTTTCTTTCTTTTTAAATTTTTTTATTGGAGTTCAATTTGCCAACTTATAGCATAACACCCAGTGCTCATCCCATCAAGTGTCCCCCCTCAGAGCCTGTCACCCAGTCACCCCCAACCCCCGCCCACCTCCCTTTCCACCATCCCTTGTTCGTTTCCCAGAGTTAGGAGTCTCTCATGTTCTGTCTCACTTTCTGATATTTCCCACTCAATTTCTCCTTTCCCCTTTATTCCCTTTCACTATTTTTTATATTCCCCAAATGAATGAGACCATATAATGTTTGTCCTTCTCCGACTGACTTCTTTCACTCAGCATAATACCCACCAGTTCCATCCAAGTCGAAACAAATGGTGGGTATTTGTCGTTTCTAATGGCTGAGTATTATTCCATTGTATACATAGACCACATCTTCTTTATCCATTCATCTTTCGATGGACACTGAGGCTCCTTCCACAGTTTGGCTATAGTGGACAGTGCTGCTAGAAACATCGGGGTGCAAGTATCCTGGCATTTCACTGCATCTGTATCTTTGGGGTAAATCCCCAGCAGTGCAACTGCTGGGTCATAGGGCAGATCTATTTTTAACTCTTTGAGGAACCTCCACACAATTTTCAGAGTGGCTGCACCAGTTCACATTGCCACCAACAGTGCAAGAGGGTTTCCGTTTCTCCACATCCTCTCCAACATTTGTGGTTTCCTGTCTTGTTAACTTACCCCATTCTCACTGGTGTGAGGTGGTATCTCATTGTGGTTTTGAATTGTATGTCCCTGATGGCCAGAGATGTAGAGCATTTTCGCATGTCCTTGTTGGCCTTGTCTCTGTCTTCCTCTGGGAGATTTCTGTTCATGTATTTTGCCCATTTCAGGATTGGATTGTTTGTTTCTTTGCTGTTGAGTTTAATAAGTTCTTTATACATCTTGGATACTAGCCCTTTCTCTGATAGGTCATTTGCAAATATCTTCTCCCATTGTGTAGGTTGTCTTTTAGTTTTGTTGACTGTTTCTTTGGCTGTGCAGAAGTTTCTTATCTTGATGAAGTCCCAATAATTCATTTTTGCTTTTGTTTCTCTTGCCTTCCTGGATGTATCTTGCAAGAAGTTGCTGTGGGCAAGTTCAAAAAGGGTGTTGCCTGTGTTCTCAACTACGATTTTGATGGATTCTTGTCTCACATTTAGATCTTTCATCCATTTTGAGTTTATCTTTGTGTATGGTGTAAGAGAGTGGTCTAGTTTCATTCTTCTGCATGTGGATGTCCAATTTTCCCAAAACCATTTAATGAAGAGATGGTCTTTTTCCCAGTGGACAGTCTTTCCTGCTTTTTCGAATATTAGTTGACTAGAAAGTTGAGGGTCCATTTCTGGATTCTCTATTCTGTTCCATTGATATATGTCTGTTTTTGTGCCAGTACCACACTGTCTTGATGACCATGGCTTTATAGTACAACCTGAAATGTGGCATTGTGATGCCCCCAGATATGGCTTTCTTTTTCAATATTCCCCTGACTTTTTGGGGTCTTTTCTGATTCCACACCAATCTTAAGATGATTTCTTCCAACTCTCTGAAGAAAGTCCATGGTATTTTGATAGGGATTGCAATAAATGTGTATTTTGCCCTGGGTAACATTGACATTTACAATATTAATTCTTCCAATCCATTGCATGGAATAATTTTCCATCTCTTTGTGTCTTCCTCAATTTCTTTCAGAAGTGTTCTGTAGTTTTTAGGGTATAGAACCTTAACCTCTTTGGTTAGGTTTATTCCTAGGTATCTTCTGCTTTTGGGTGCAATTGCAAATGGGATTGACTCCTTTATTTTTCTTTCATCAGTCTCATTGTTAGTGTATAGAAATGCCAGTGATTTCTGGGCATTGATTTTGTATCCTGCCACACTGCCAAATTGCTGTATAAGTTGTAGCAATCTGGGGGTGGAGCCTTCTGGGTTTTCCACGTACAGTATCATGTCATCAGCGAAGATGGAGAGTTTGCTTCTTTGCCAATTTGAATGCCTTTTATTTCTTTTTGTTGTCTGATTGCTGAGACTGGGACTTCTATACTATGCTGAATAGCAGTGGTGAGAGTGAACATCCCTGACTTGTTCATGATCTTAGGGGAAAGGCTCCCAGTGTTTCCCCATTGAGAATATTTGCTGTGGGCTTTTCATAGATGGCTTTTAAGATGCTGAGGAATGTTCCCTCTATCCCTACACTCTGAAGAGTTTTTATTCAGGAACAGATGCTGTATTTTGTCAAATGCTTTCTCTGCATCTATTGAGAGTATCATGTGGTTCTTGGTTTTTCTCTTGCTGATATGATGAATCACATTGATTGCTTTATGAGTGTTGAACCAGCCTTGCATCCTGGGGATAAATCCCACTTGATCTTGGTGGATAATCTTCTTAATGTACAGTTGGATCCTATTGGCTGGTATCTTGTTGAGAATTTTTGCATCCATGTTCATCAGGGATATTGGTCTATACTTCTCCTTTTTGGTGGGGTCTTTGTCTGTTTTTAGAATTAAGGTGACGCTGGCCTTATAGAAAGGGTTTGGAAGTATTCCATCTCTTCCTATCTTTCTGAACAGCTTTAGTAGAATAGGTATGTTTTCTTCTTTAAACATCTGGTAGAATTCCCCTGGGAAGCCATCTGGCCCTGGACTTTTGTGTTTTGGAAGGTTTTTGATGACTGCTTCAATTTTCTCCCTGGTTATTGGCCTATTCAGGTTTTCTATTTCTTCCAGTTCCAGATTTGGTAGTTTGTGGTTTTCTAGAAATGCGTCCATTTCTTCTAGATTGCCTAATTTATTGGCACAAAGCTGCTCATAGTAAGTTTTTAAGATCCTTTGTATTTCTTTGGTATTGGTGGTGATCTCTCCTTTCTCATTCATGATTTTATTAATTTGAGTCTTTTCCCTCTTCTTTTTAATAAGGCTGGCTAATGGTTTATCTATCTTATTAATTCTTTCAAAGAACCAACTGGAGAACCCTTGGAGTCATTCCCAGGTGATGGAACTATAAATGCTAAATCCCCACATGCCAACGGTCTAGTGTGTTCTTGTGGTTTTCCTTAACAGAGGAGAACATGAAGATTTCCAAACTGTTGTGGGTTTTTGGATGGCTGAGGGCTCCTGGGCTATGTTCATGTGCTGTTTGAGCAGCCCCTATCCTGTACTCAGAGCTAGAATGCCGTGGACCACGTGTGAATGAAAACGTTTCTCTGTAGTTACTTAAAGCCCATAGTCACAGGTGGTTAAAAGAAAAGTTAGCCTTTTCAAAGTGACGCTCTTCATTATCTTGTATGGTGGCTTTTTTATGGCTTTTATAAATTATTAATGCATTTTTGGGTTAAATAAAGCAACCTGTCTGGCTCAATGCAAAAAAAAAAATCTGTTCCACAGTTCTTCTGGTCTCTATTTCATTGAATTCTGTTCAAATCTTTATTAATTCTCTTCTTCTGCTGGGTGTAGGATCTATTTGATGTTTTAATCTCCAGCTCCTTTACGTGCAAGCTTAGCTTATGTATTTGAGTTCTTTCCAGTTTTTTGGATGGATGCTTGTATTGCGATGTATTCCCCCCTCAGGACTGCTTTTGCTGTATCCCAAAGATTTTGAACAGTTGTATCTTCATTCTCCTTAGTTTCCATGAATCTTTTTAATTCTTCTCCAATTTCCTGGTTGACCCTTTCGTCTTTTAGCAGGATGGTCCTTAGCCCCCATGTGTTTTAAATCCTTCCAAACTTCCTCTTGTGGTTTAGTTCTAGTTTCAAAGCATTATGGTCTGAAAATATGCAGGGGACAATCTCAATCTTTTGGTATGGTTAAGACCTGATTTCTGACCCACTATGTGTTCTATTCTGGAGAAAGTCCATATGCACTTGAGAAGAAGGTGTATTCAGTTACGTTTGGATGTAAAATTCTGTAAATATCTGTGAAATCCATCTGGTCCAATGTATCACTTAAAGCTCTTGTTTCGGGTAGCCTGGGTGGCTCAGTGGTTTAGCGCTGCCTTCAGTCCAGGGCATGATCCTGGAGACCCGGGATTGAGTCCCATGTCGGACTCCCTGCGTGGAGTCTGCTCCCCTTCCACCTGTGTCTCTGCCTCTCTCTCTTTCTCTCTCTCTGTGTGTCTCTCACGAATAAATAAAATCTTTTAAAAATATTAAAGCTCTTTCTTTGGAGATGTTGTACTTAAGAGACCTGTTGATATTAGAAAGCGCTACATTCAAGTCACCAAGTATAAGTGTATTATTTTCTAAGTTTGTCTTAACTGGTTATTAATTTGATATACTTGGCAGCTCCAACATTCGGTGCATAAATATTGATGATTGTTAAGTCCTCTTGTTGGATAGATCCTTTAAGAATGTTAGAGTGTCTCTGTTCATCTCTCACTACAGTCTTTGGGATAAACTTTAGTTTATCTGATATAAGAATGGCTACCCCTGCTTTTTTTTTGAGGACCATTTGGATGGTAAATGGTTTTCCAACCTTTTATTTCCAGGCTGTAGGTTTCCTTATGTGTAAAATGAGTCTCCTGTAGACAGCAAATAGATGGGTCCTGCTTTTTTATCCAGTCTGAAACCCTGAGCCTTTTGATGGGGTCATTAAGCTCATTCACGTTCAGAGGTACTATTGAAAGATATGAATTCAGTGTCTTTATGATACCTATTCAGTTCCTGTTTTTGTGGATTGTTCCCTTGGACTTCCTCTATTACAGATTCCCCCTTAGTATTTCTGGCAGAGCTGGCTTCGTGGATTGTTCCCTTGGACTTCCTCTATTACAGATTCCCCCTTAGTATTTCTTGCAAAGCTGGCTTCGTGGTCACATATTCTTTCAGTTTCTGCCTGTATTGGAAGCTCTTTATCTCTCCTTCTATTCTGAATGAGAGCCTTGCTGGATAAAGTATTCTTGGCTGCATGTTCTTCTCATTTACCACCCTGAATATATCCTGCCAGCCCTTTCTGGCCTGCCAGGTCTCTTTGGAAAGGTTTGTTGTTAGTATCATATTTTTCCTCATAAAAGTTAGAGATTTCTTGTCTCTTGCTGCTTTAAGGATCTTCTCTTTCTCTTTGGAATTTGCAAGCTTCACTATTAAATGTCGAGGTGTTGAGCGGTTTTTATTGATTTTAGGGGGGAATCTCTCTATTTCCTGGATCTGAATGCCTGTTTCCCTTCCCACATTAGGAAAGTTTTCAGCTATGATTTGTTCAAATACATATTCTGGACCTCTGTCCCTTTCGGTGTCCTCAGGAACCCCAATTAAACATAGATTTTTCTTTCTGAGGCTGTCATTTATTTCCCTAAATCTATCCTCATGCTCTTTTAATATTTTTCTCTTTTTTCCTCAGTTTCCCTCTTTGCTATCAACTTGTCTTCTATGTCACCCACTCGTTCTTCTACCTAGTTAACCTTCGTCGTTAGTATCTCTAGTTTGGATTGCATCTCATTTAATTGATTTTTAACTTCAGCCTCATTAGATCTAAATTCTGCAGTCATGAAGTCTCTTGAGTCTTTTATGCTTTTTTCTAGAGCCACCAGTTGTTTTATAATTGTGCTTCTGAATTGGCTTTCTGATATTGAATTGTAATCCAAATTTTGTAACTGTGTGGGAGAGAGGACTGTTTCTAATTCTTTCTTGTGAAGTGAGTTTCTCCTTCTATGCATTTTGCTCAGTGCAGAGTGGCCAAAAACAAGTTGTTCTGAGAAAAGGAGAAAAAGAGAGAAGAGAAAAAAGAAAAGAAAAAGAAAAAAAGAGAAGAGAATTAAAGAAGGAAAAAGGGGGGAAGCAAACAGAAAACAAAAAACTAGGGGGAGTATCCTCTGATTCTATATATTGTAAACCCCTCGACTTCCCCTGGAACTTTCCAGTGCTGCTTGGTCAATAACTTGCTTTTCCCCAGTCCGTCTAGCTGGTCTGGGGGAGGGGCCTTCTGTGCTGATTCTCAGGTGTGAGCACTTGGGGGAGCTGCTCAGCCCCCTGCCTGGTGCCCGGCTCAGTTGGAGTTGTTTATCCTGTTTATCCTGTGAGGCCTCTGTGAGGCTCAGTGGGGGTTGTTTATACTGTGAGGCCCCAGGAGGAACAACAGCAGTGGGGTGGGCAGCTCTCCAGCTCTGGAGTCAGCTCCTGCAGTCACTACCGTAGCTCCTAGTCTGCAGGGACCTGCATGCTCCCGGGGCAGGGGCCATCAATCCGCACAGGGCAGGAGCGTCCTTGCTGTCCTGTGCCCTCTCAACCTCTGCCTGTCCTGGGGTAGCCCCATCCTGGGCTGTGTCCCCCGGCGCCCTGGGCTCTTGGGCCTATGCTGCTGGAATTGCGCTCCTGGTGCTGCGCAGCCCCCTCCCCATGGAGCTGCCTCCGAGTTGCTCCCGGCCCCGCTGGCGCTGCTGCAGCCCTTTAGGTAGCTCGGCCGCGGGATGTGGAGCGCTCTCCCCCGGGGCGCAGGTCCTCTGTTAGTGACCCTGGGAGCCTGAAGGCATCCCCGCCCCTCCTGGAATCCTGGTCCAATTCCCTGCGAGTGCCTTTGTGTCTGGGAAGATTGGTGAAGCTCCCGCTTCTCCGGGACGGGACTTTCCTGTCCTGGGTGCACTCCCTGCAGCCTTACCCGGCTCCTCGCGGGGCTCCTCCCCCTCGGATGCCTTTTATTTCTTTATTTTTTTCCCCGTCTTCCCACCTTGATAGAAGCGCGAACTCTTCTCACTGTAGCATTCCAGCTGTTCTCTCTTTAAATCTCAGGCCGAATTCGTAGGTTTTCAAGATGATTTGAAAGTTATCTAGGTAATTTGGTGGGGACAGGTGACTTGGGGACCCTACTCTTCCACCACCTTGCCCCCTCTTCCTGGACTTCCACACACACATTTAAAAAATATTTCAAATTTTTACATACGAGGTATAAGAAAATTTGCAGAATGAATATTAATGAACTGGGAGAAAATAAATAGAAACTTTTGTTTCTTTATTCACGCTAATGCTTATGTTTTGAATTATAATTAACATACAGTAAAGGAGAGGGAGGCAAGATGGCAGGATAGAGGACTTCGTTTCCTCTGGTCCACTAAACTTAGCTAGATAACTATCAAATCATTCTGAACACCTATGAATTCAATCTGAGATGCAAGAAAAGAATTGCTGGAATTCTACAAAGAGAAAAGCTATGACTTTTTGCAAGTAGGACTGCAGAAAAGTTAAACGGAGGGGATATATCAGAAGATAAACAATAAGGGGAAAGGAGCTTCTAAAAGCTAGCTACTGGAGGGGTATCCCTGGGTGGCTCAATGTTTTAGCGCCTGCCTTTGGGCCAGGACATGGTTCTGGGGTCTTGGGATCAAGTCCTACATTGGGCTTCCTGTATGGAGCCTGCTTCTCCCTCTGCCTGTGTCTCTGCCTCTCTCTCTCTCTCTGTGTCTCTCATGAATAAATAAAATCTTTACAAATAATAATAAAAGCTAGCGACTGGAAAGTGATATAGCATCACAGTGTAAAATTGGAATCTTTAGGGATGCCTGGGTGGCTCAGAAGTTTAGCACCTGCCTTTGGCTCAGGGCGTGATTTTGGAGTCTCACATCGGGCTCCCTGCATGGAGCCTGCTTCTCTCTCTGCCTGTGTCTCTGCCTCTCTCTCTCTCTCTCTGTATGTGTCTTTCATGAATAAATAAATAAAATCTTTAAAAAAGGAACTTTTAGAAACTGCTACAATGAGAGATGTCTCTGCCTGAAAAGTCCCCAGTCGTGGAGGGGAGCAGAATCCTAAGTGGGACAGTGTGGTCTCAAGATCCCCAGAATAACAGAAAGAACAGAGGTGCCTGAGCCAGCAGAGTTCTCAAGCATTGGATCAGGGAAACAGGTTATGACCAGTAAGCCCAGAAGTGGGTTCTCAGCTTGGGTTGTCATAAACTGAGAACTGCATCATGATTGAGTAACAACTGTTTGGGGTGGCCGCAAAGGGTGACGACTCTTTGCATTCCCCCCTGGAGAGGTGGAGCAGGTGTGCACACAACTAGACAACAGTTCTCAGTGCCAGGGCCCTGAGAAGGACAGGAACATTGTTACCCTCCATCTTCCCCCAGGATGGTCGGAACAGTGTGCACAATTGGGAGACAGTTCTCAGTGCTGGGCCCTGTAAAGAATTGAAAAGGGGAAATCCTCTCCATTCCTCTAGAAGGGGTGGGGAAGATGCATGCACTAATGCACTATCGAGCTAACACTCTTTTTGCCCAGGTCCTGCAAAATGCAGAAATGCCTTCTGACAGAAGGATCAGTGGGTGCACACTGCAGGAGTCTGCTGTTTGACACACATCTCAAAATTTCAGCTCTGGGGCTGAGATTCTCCATTGCCATTTTTATTTTCACCCTCTAAAAAGGCACAGAAAGCCTTGGGAACAAAAGCCACACAGAGTAACCAGTTTACACTGAGTCTGGCCTGTTTGCAAGAGGCAGTACAACTACACCCAGACAAAGACACCTGAGAATAAGCACAGCAGGTACCTCCCCCAGAAGACCAGCTGGAAGAACAGGTGAACATCAAGTTTACTGACCAAACAGGAGTGCAAGACTTCAGTGCCAGTGGAAAAGAGTATATAGAATACAAGGATTTATATCATGATTCATGTATCTTTCATTTTATTTTTTATTTATTTTACTTTATGATAGTCAGAGAGAGAGAGAGAGAGAGAGAGAGAGAGAGGCAGAGACACAGACAGAGGGAGAAGCAGGCTCCATGCACTGGGAGCCTGATATGGGATTCGATCCCGGGTCTCCAGGATCACGCCCTGGGCCAAAGGCAGGCGCCAGACTGCTGCGCCACCCAGGGATCCCCGTATCTTTCATTTTAAAATGTTCAATTTCCCCCTTTAGAACAAGTATCTTATTTTATCAACACTTCATTTTTAACTCTTTTTTGACTTAAAATTTTTATGTGTTTGCATTTTTTAGATGTATTCTTCATTTTTGGCTTCTTTTCACTCTATTCAATTTTATTTTTGTATGTATATACGTTTTGCTTTCTTTACAATTAAGGGATTTAGTGCCTTCTAACACATGGACCAAAATACACACAGGATGAAGTGGATCAGTCTGTCTTGTCCATCCTGGGAGCTTATATTATCCCTCCCCCGCCCATTTTTTGGTTATTGTTCTTTTCTCTTTTGGTTTCTGAACTCTTTGGATTTCTCTAGTGTATATTCCACTTGGGCCATGGTTGACATTTTTTTATTTTGTTCTTTGTTCATCCATTATTCTCTGGGAAAAATGACTAGAAGGAGAAATTCACACCAAACTAAGAATCAAAGGCAATACTCTCTGCTACAGATCTAATCCATATGTATATAAGTAAAATGTCAGAGCTGGAATTCAGGATAACAATTATAAAGTTACCTTACCAGCTGGACTGAAAAAAAAATAGAAGACATTGGAAAATCACTTAGTGCAGAAATGAAATCCAATCAGTCTGAAATGAAAAATTCTTTAACTGAGATGTAGTCAAAATTGGATGCTCTAACAAGGAGAATAAATAAGGTGGGAGAGAGACATAGGAGGCAAGTTGATGGGAAGGAAGGAAGCTGAAGAAAAGAGAAAAAAATTAAGGGACCAAGAGAGGAGGGTTCAAGAAATCAGTGATGACACAAAATAAAACAATACTAGAATTATTGGGATCACTGAGAGAGAAGAAAGAGAGAGGGGCAGAATAGATTTTTGAGAATATCATAGCTAAGAAAATCTCTAATCTGGGGAAGGAAAAAGCCATCAAAGTCAAGAGATAGAGAGGACCCCTCCTCAAAGCAGTGAAAATAGATCAGTACCTCAACATGTAATAATGAATCTTGCAAATTTCAGAGATAAAGACAAAATCCTGAGAGAAGCTGAAGCAAAAAAGCCCTTAGTATAATGGGGTAGGAATATTAGACTGGCAGAATGTCTATCCACAGAGACCTGGCAGGACAGAAAGGGATGGCATGATATACTCAGGGTATTAAGTGAGAAAAACATGCAGACAAGAACTTTATCCAGGAAGGCTGTCATTCCAAATGGAAGAAGAGATAAAGAGCTTCCAGGACAAACAGAAAATTAATGAATTTGTAACCACTACACCAGCCCCACAATGAATATTAAGGGGGACTCTGTAAGCAAAGAGAGAGCCCGAAGTAACATAGACCAGAGAGAAACAGACAATCCACAATAACAGGCACTTTACAAGTAATAAAATGGCACTAAATTCATATCTTTCAATACTTACTCTGCTATTTTGAAATGAGCAAAATGCTCTAAGAAAAAGACACAAGATATCAGATTGGCTAGAAAAGCAAGATTCATCCATATGCTGTCTACAAGACTCATTTTATTCCTAAAGGCAACTACAGATTAAAAGTTATGGGGTAGAGGGGCACCCGAATGGCTCAGTGGTTGAGCATCAGCCATTAGCTCAGGTCATGATCCTGAAGTTCTGTGATCAAGTCCCTCATCAAGCTCCCCATGGGGAGCCGGCTTCTCCCTCTGCCTATGTTTTTGCCTCTCCCTCTGTGTCTCTCATGAATTAATAAATAAATAAAATCTTTTAAAAAATTAAAAGTGATTTATTAATAAATAAATAAAATCTTTTAAAAAAAATTAAAAACATTTTCACAAGTGATTTCATTAAAGGAAGGCTTTTTCCTGCCTATATTGGTTAACATCACTTTTGCCCCTATCACAATCTCATGGTGTAGTCTTTGCATGTAGCAGGAACTCAACAAATGTCTGCTAAATTGACAGATGGAGCCCCAGACGACCTAAAACTTGCACTTTAGAACCACTTACTTCATCCTGAGCTATTATGAATAAGGAACTCAAGTTACTGTTAAAAGCATTCTACTGATGAGTTTGATAATGTTCCAAAGCAACATATCCCAAAGGAAAGGATATTGGGTTTGTCTCCACCATAAAATCCTATTTTTACACAAAGGTACTACTTAAAAATGGTCTTCCAAGGCTATTTATCATGCTAATGGACCTCAAAAGAAAGCTGGGGTAACAACCTCATATAAGACAAATTAGATTTTAAACCAAAAACTGTAGTATGGGATGAAGAGCGACACTATATCCTACTAAAAGGGTCTATCCAACAAGAATTTCTAACAATTACAAACATTTATGCTCCTAACTTGAAGCAGCCAATTATACCAACAATTAACCAAATTTAAGAAACACACAGATGATAATACAATAATAGTAGGGGACCTCAACACCCCACTCATAGCAATGGATATATCATCTATGCAAAAGATCAACAAGGAAACAAGGGGTTTGAATGCACACTGGACCAGGTGGAATTCACAGATATATTCAGAGCATTCCACTTTAAAACAACAGAATAATAATTCTTCTCAAGCACACATGGATTATTCTCCAGAATAGAAAACATACTAGGTCACAAATCAATACCAGAAGATTGGGAATCCTCCCTACATATTTTCAGACCACAACGCTTTGAAACTTGGACCCAATCACAAGAGGAAATTTGGAAAGAACTCAAACACTTGTTGGTTAAAGAGCATCCTGCTAAAGAATGAAGAGGTCAACTCAGAAATTAAAAAAAAAAAACTTTTTGGAAGAGGAGGGGCAAGATGGTGGAAGAGTAGGGTCCCCAAATCACCTGTCCCCACCAAATTACCTAGATAACCTTCAAATCGTCCTGAAAATCTACGAATTCGGCCTGAGATTTAAAGAGAGAACAGCTGGAATGATACAGTGAGAAGAGTTCGCGCTTCTATCAAGGTAGGAAGACGGGGAAAAAGAAATAAAGAAACAAAAGGCCTCCGAGGGGGAGGGGCCCCGCGAGGAGCTGGGCTGAGGCCGGGGCGAGTGCCCCCAGAACAGGAGAGCCCCGTCCCGGAGAAGCAGGAGCTGCACCAACCTTCCCGGGCGGAAAGGCGCCCGCAGGGAGTTGGAGCAGGACCTCAGGAGGGCGGGGATGTCCTCAGGCTCCCTGGGACACTAACAGACACCTGCGCCCCGGAGAGTGCGCCGAGCTCCCTAAGGGCTGCAGCGCACACGGCGGGACCCAGAGCAGCTTGGAGGGGCTCGGGCGGCGGCTCCGCGGAGGGGGCTGCGCGGCTCCGGGAGCAGCTCGGCAGCGGCGGCACAGGCAGAGGAAGAGACTCCGTGCGGAGGGGGCTGCGCGGCCGGGAGCAGCTCGGAGGGGCTCGAGCGGCTCCGCAGAGAGGCGGCTGTGCGACCGGGAGCGCAAATCCAACAGTGCAGGCTCCGGAGCACAGGGCGCCGGGACACAGCCCGGGATCCGGCCTCCCCCCGGGACAGGCAGAGGCCGGGAGGGCCCAGGACAGCAAGGACGCTCCTGCCCCGAGCTGAGCAGATCAGCGGCCCCGCCCCGGAACCTCCAGGCCCTGCGGACGGGACGGAGAGCCCCATAGTTCCTGCGGGGGCTGACTCCAGGCTTCCAGAGCTGCCGTAACAACTGCGGCTGTTCCTCCTGGGGCTTCACGGGGTAAACAACCCCCGCTGAGCCCTGCAGCAGGCAGGGGCAGAGCAGCTCCCCCAAGTGCTAACACCTGAAAATCAGCACAACAGGCCCCTCCCCCAGAAGACCAGCTAGACGGACCAGTTCCAGGGGAAGTCAAGGGACTTAAAGTATACAGAATCAGAAGATACTCCCCCGTGTTTTTTTGTTTTTTTTTTTTCTTTTTTCTTTTCTTTTTGATTTCTGATTGCTTCCCCCACCCCCCCTTTTTTTCACCTTTCTTTCTTTTTCTTTCTCTTTTTCTTCTCTTTTTTTCCTTTTTTAAATTCTTTTTCTTTTTTATTTTCTCTTTTCTTTCCTTCTCTCTCTTTCTCTCCTTTTCCCAATACAACTTGTTTTTGGCCACTCTGCACTGAGCAAAATGATTAGAATGAAAACCTCACCTCAAAAGAAAGAATCAGAAACAGCCCTCACTCCCACAGAGTTACAAAATCTGGATTACAATTCAATGTCAGAAAGCCAATTCAGAAGCACTATTATACAGCTACTGGTGGCTCTAGAAAAAAGCATTAAGGACTCATGAGACTTCATGACTGCAGAATTTAGATCCAATCAGGCAGAAATTAAAAATCAATTGAATGAGATGCAATCCAAACTAGAAGTCCTAATGATGAGGGTTAACGAGGTGGAAGAACGAGTGAGTGACATAGAAGACAAGTTGATGGCAAAGAGGGAAACTGAGGAAAAAAGAGACAATTAAAAGACCATGAAGATAGATTAAGGGAAATAAACGACAGCCTGAGGAAGAAAAACCTACATTTAATTGGGGTTCCCGAGGGCGCCGAAAGGGCCAGAGGGCCAGAATATGTATTTGAACAAATCTAGCTGAAAACTTTCCCAGTCTGGGAAGGGAAACAGGCATTCAGATCCAGGAAATAGAGAGATCCCCCTCTAAAATCAATAAAAACCGTTCAACACCATGACATTTAATAGTTAAGCTTCCATATTCCAAAGATAAAGAGAAGATCCTTAAAGCAGCAAGAGACAAGAAATCCATGACTTTTATGGGGAGGAATATTAGGGTAACAGCAGACCTCTCCACAGAGACCTGGCAGGCCAGAAAGGGCTGGCAGGATATATTCAGGGTCCTAAATGAGTAGAACATGCAGCCAAGAATACTTTATCCAGCAAGGCTTTCATTCAAAATGGAAGGAGAGATAAAGAGCTTCCAAGACAGGCAGGAACTGAAAGAATATGTGACCTCCAAACCACCCACCTCTGCAAGAAATTTTAAGGGGGACTCTTAAAATTCCCCTTTAAGAAGAAGTTCAGAGGAACAATCCACAAAAACAAGGACTGAATACATATCATGATGACACTAAACTCATATCTGTCAATAGTAACTCTGAACATGAACGGGCTTAATGACCCCATCAAAAGGCGCGGGGTTTCATACAGGATAAAAAAGCAGGAACCATCTATTTGCTGTCTACAAGAGACTCATTTTTGACAGAAGGACACCTATAGCCTGAAAATAAAAGGTTGGAGAACCATTTACCATTCAAATGGTCCTCAAAAGAAAGCATGGGTAGCCATCTTTATATCAGATAAACTAAAATTTACCCTGAAGACTGTAGTGAGAGATGAAGAGGGACACTCTATCATACTTAAAGGATCTATACAACAAGAGGACTTAACAATCCTCAATATATATGCCCCGAATGTGGGAGCTGCCAAATACTTAAACCAATTATTAACCAAAGTGAAGACATACTTAGATAATAATACACTTATACTTGGTGACTTCAATCTAGCTCTTTCTACCCTCGATAGGTCTTCTAGGCACAACATCTCCAAAGAAACGAGAGCTTTAAATGATGCACGGAACCAGATGGATTTCACAAATATCTACAGAACTTTACATCCAAACTCAACTGAATAAACATTCTTCTCAAGTGCACATGGAACTTTCTCCAGAATAGACCACATACTGGGTCACAAATCGGGTCTGAACCGATACCAAAAGATTGGGATCGTCGCCTGCATACTCTCAGATCATAACGCCTTGAAATTAGAACTCAATCACAACAAGAAGTTTGGAAGGACCTCAAACATGTGGGGGTTAAGGTCCATCCTGCTAAAAGATGAAAGGGTCAACCAGGAAATTAAGGAAGAATTAAAAAAATTCATGGAAACTAATGAGAATGAAGATACAACCGTTCAAAATCTTTGGCATGCAGCAAAAGCAGTCCTGAGGGGGAAATACATCGCAATACAAGCATCCATTCAAAAACTGGAAAGAACTCAAATACAAAAGCTAACCTTACACATAAAGGCGCTAGAGAAAAAACAGCAAATGGACCCGGCACCCAACAGAAGAAGAGAGTTAATTAAAATTCTAGCAGAACTCAACGAAATTGAGACCAGAAGAACTGTGGAACAGATTAATAGAACGAGGAGTTGGTTCTTTGAAAGAATTAATACGATAGATAAACCATTAGCCAACCTTATTAAAAAGAAGAGAGAGAAGACTCAAATTAATAAAATCATGAATGAGAAAGGAGAGATCACTACCAACACCAAGGAAATACAAATGGTTTTAAAAACATATTATGAGCAGCTCTATGCCAATAAATTAGGCAATCTAGAAGAAATGGACGCATTCCTGGAAAGCCACAAACTACCAAAACTGGAACAGGAAGAAATAGACAACCTGAACAGGCCAATAACCAGGGAGGAAATTGAAGCAGTCATCAAAAACCTCCCAAGACACAAGAGTCCAGGGCCAGATGGCTTCCCAGGGGAATTCTATCAAACGTTTAAAGAAGAAATCATACCTATTCTCCTAAAGCTGTTTGGAAAGATAGAAAAAGATGGAGTACTTCCAAATTCATTCTATGAGGCCAGCATCACCTTAATTCCAAAATCAGACAAAGACCCCACCAAAAAGGAGAATTACAGACCAATATCCCTGATGAACATGGATGCAAAAATTCTCAACAAGATACTAGCCAATAGGATCCAACAACACATTAAGAAAATTATTCACCATGACCAAGTAGGATTTATCCCTGGGACACAAGGCTGGTTCAACACTCGTAAAACAGTCAATGTGATTCATCATATCAGCAGGAGAAAAACCAAGAACCATATGATCCTCTCATTAGATGCAGAGAAAGCATTTGACAAAATACAGCATCCATTCCTGATCAAAACTCTTCAGAGTGTAGGGATAGAGGGAACTTTCCTCGACACCTTAAAAGCCATCTACGAAAAGCCCACAGCAAATATCATTCTCAATGGGGAAGCACTGGGAGCCTTTCCCCTAAGATCAGGAACAAGACATGGATGTCCACTCTCACCACTGCTATTCCACATAGTACTAGAACTCCTAGGCTCAGCAATCAGACAACAAAAAGACATTAAAGGCATTCAAATTGGCAAAGAAGAAGTCAAACTCTCCCTCTTCGCCGATGACATGATACTCTACATAGAAAACCCAAAAGCCTCCACCCCAAGATTGCTAGAACTCTTAAAGCAATTTGGCAGCGTGGCAGGATACAAAATCAATGCCCAGAAATCAATGGCATTTCTATACACTAACAATGAGACTGAAGAAAGAGAAATTAAGGAGTCAATCCCATTTACAATTGCACCCAAAAGCATAAGATACCTAGGAATAAACCTAACCAAAGAGGTAAAGGATCTATACCCTAAAAACTATAGAAGACTTCTGAAAGAAATTGAGGAAGACACAAAGAGATGGAAAACTATTCCATGCTCATGGATTGGCAGAATTAATATTGTGAAAAGTTCAAGGTTACCCAGGTCAATTTACACGTTTAATGCAATCCCTATCAAAATACCATGGACTTTCTTCAGAGAGTTAGAACAAATCATTTTAAGATTTGTGTGGAATCAGAAAAGACTCCGAATAGCCAGGGGAATTTTAAAAAAGAAAACCATAGCTGGGGGCATCACAATGCCAGATTTCAGGTTGTACTACAAAGCTGTGTTCATCAAGACAGTGTGGTACTGGCACAAAAACAGACATATATCAATGGAACAGAATAGAGAATCCAGAAATGGACCCTCAACTTTCTAGTCAACTAATATTCGATAAAGTAGGAAAGACTATCCACTGGAAGAAAGACAGTCTCTTCAATAATGGTGCTGGGAAAATTGGACATCCACATGCAGAAGAATGAAACTAGACCACTCTCTTGCACCATACACAAAGATAAACTCAAAATGGATGAAAGATCTAAATGTGAGACAAGATTCCATCAAAATCCTAGAGGAAACACAGGCAACACCCTTTTTGAACTCGGCCACAGTAACTTTTTGCAAGATACATCCATGATTGCAAAAGAAACAAAAGCAAAAATGAACTATTGGGACTTCATCAAGATAAGAAGCTTTTGCACAGCAAAGGATACAGTCAACAAAACTCAAGGACAACCTACAGAATGGGAGAAGATATTTGCAAATGACATATCAGATAAAGGGTAGTTTCCAAAATCTATAAAGAACTTATTAAACTCAACAGCAAAGAAACAAACAATCCAATCATGAAATGGGCAAAACACATGAAGAGAAATCTCACAGAGGAAGACATAGACATGGCCAACAGGCACATGAGAAAATGCTCTGCATCACTTGCCATCAGGGAAATACAAATCAAAACCACAATGAGATACCACCTCACACCAGTGAGAATGGGGAAAATTAACAAGGCAGGAAACAACAACTGTTGGAGAGGATGCGGAGGAAAGGGAACCCTCTTACACTGTTGGTGGGAATGTGAACTGGTGCAGCTACTCTGGAAAACTGTGTGGAGGTTCCTCAAAGAGTTAAAAATAGACCTGCCCTACGACCCAGCAATTGCACTGTTGGGGATTTACCCCAAAGATTCAGATGCAATGAAATGCCGGGACACCTGCACCCCGATGTTTCTAGCATCCATGTCCACAATAGCCAAACTGTAGAAGGAGCCTAGGTGCCCATCGAAAGATGAATGGATAAAGAAGATGTGGTTTATGTATACAATGGAATATTACTCAGCCATTAGAAACGACAAATACCCACCATTTGCTTCCACGTGGATGGAACTGGAGGGTATTATGCTGAGTGAAGTAAGTCAATCGGAGAAGGACAAACAGTGTATGTTCTCATTCATTTGGGCAATATGAATCATTGTGAAAGGGAATATAAGGGAAGGGAGAAGAAATGTGTGGGAAATATCAGAAATGGAGACAGAACATAAAGACTCCTAACTCTGGGAAACGAACTAGGGGTGGTGCCAGGGGAGGAGTTCGGGGGGCGGGGGTGACTGGGTGGCGGGCACTGAGGGGGGCACTTGACGGGTGAGCACTGGGTGTTATTCTGTATGTTGGTAAATTGAACACCAATAAAAATTAATTTATTAAAAAAACTTTTTAAAATCATGAAAACTAGTGAATATGAAAACATAAACGTTCAAAATCTTTTGGATAAAGCAAAAGTGGCCCTAAGAGGGAAGTAAATTTTAATACAAGACTTTCTCAAAAAATTAGAAAAGTCTCAAAGACATAAGCTAACCATACACCTAAAAAACTGGAGAAAGAACAGCAAATAAAGCCTCAACCAAGCAGGAGAAGAGAAATAAAGTTTAGAGCATAAATCAATGAAATAGAACCCAGAAGTACTTGAAAGAAGAACAATGAAAGTAGAATCTGGTTCGTTGAAAGAATTAATAAGATCTACAAATCCCTAGCCAGAGTATTCATGAAGAAAAGAGAAAGGACCCAAATAAATAACATCATGAATGAAAGAGGAGAAATCATGACCAACACCAAAGAAATATAAATGATTTTATTTATTTATTCATGAGACACACACACACACACACACACACACACACACACACGGAGAGAGATTGAGAGAGAGAGAGACAGAGACAGAGAGAGAGGCAGAGACACAGGTAGAGGGAGAAGCAGGCTCCATGCAGGGAGCCTGATAGGGGACTCAATCCCAGGTCTCTGGGATCACGCCCTGGACTGAAGGTGGCGCTAAACCACTGAGCCCCCCGGGCTCCCCAAAAATGATTTTAGAACATATTATAAACAATTATATGCCAAAATTAGGCAACCTGGAAGAAACGGCTGCATTCCTGGAAACTTATAAACTACCACAACTGAAACAGGAAGAAATAGCAAGCCTGAACACCCCATAACCAACAAGGAGATAAAATTAATAATAAAAAATCTCCCAATGAATAAGAGTCCAGGGCTGGATAGCTTCCCAGCATAACTGTACCAATATTTAAAGAAGAAATAGTACTTTTCTTCTGAAGCTCTTTCAAAAAATAGAAATGGAAGAAAATCTACCAAACTCATTCTATGAGGCTAAAATTACCTTGACCCCAAAACCAAAGACCCCATCAAAAAGGGCAATCACAGATCAGTATTCCTGATGAACATGGATGCCAAAATTCTCACCAAGATACTAGCCAATAGGATCTAACAGTACATTAAAAGGATTATTTACCATGACCAACTAGGTTTACTCCTGCAGTACAGGGGTGGCTTAATATGCACAAATTAATCAATGTGATACATACATCAATGAAAGAAAGGACGATAGCTATATATGATCTTCTCAACTGATGCAGAAAAAACCTTTGACAAAATATAGTATTCTTTCTTGATTAAAAGTCTCCACAGTATAGGGATAGAGGGAACATATCTCAACATCAAAAAAGAAATAAAAGACGTTCAAATTAGCAAAGGAGTATTCTAGCTATACATATGTATATAGTATATATATCATATATATGTATATCATGTATCATATATATCATATATATCAATACATATTAGAATATTACTCAGCCATCAGAAAGGACTAATACCACTTACATCAATATGGATGGAACTGGAAGGTATTATGCTGAGTGAAATCAATTGGAGAAAGACAATTATCATATGATTTCACTTATATGTGGAATATAGGAAACAGCACAGAGGATAATAGAGTAAGGGAGGAAAAACTGAATGGAACGTATCAGAGAGAAAAACCATGAGAAACTCTTAGCTATAGGAAACAAACTGAGGGTTGCTGGAGGGGAGGTGGTTGGGAGGAGGAGTTAATTGAATGATTGGCATTAATAGGGCACAGGATGTGATGAGCACTTGGTGTCTTAGGCAACTGATGAATTATTGAACACTACATCTGAAAATAAATATGTAATATAGTTGGCTAACTCATTTTAAATAAAATAAATAAATAAAATACCACCTATATTGCTGAAATAATATTTTTAAATAAAAAAGTAAGTCACAATTTCCCTGCAAATTTTAACTTACAAATAAAAACATTAAAACTGTGCTTTGCATAATACAAATGTATAAAAATTATTTTTAAATAACTTTTTTAAGTATTATGTCTGAACCATGGAATATCTATATAGAAGTTCTTATTTATGCCTGAGGCTGAACTATGTGGATATTTGTTGATTCTGATAACAGTTGACTTCCCATTACTTTAACTTTTCTTATAACGTCTAAAGATCTTTAAGTTTCAAGCACTTAATTATATTCCATAGCTAAGGAAGTCCTTGATAATATAACACAATTACACGTCATAGTTATATTAACATCTTAATAAGACAATGATTTGCTTAATGAGAGGAAAAATATTGTAATCAAAATCAGTCTTATCTCTATGAGAGGCAGAATATATTGTAAATTTTGAAGCATACTAGGATACCTGTCTGATGAAATAGATTTTACAACTACATTGACCATGACATTTAGTTGGTGGTCATAAAATTTACTTAGGTTAGTAAATATCCCTGTTAAAATTCATTGTTATCAGAAATAGTTGAAACTTTGAAATAAGATTGTTGTATAACCACTTATTGTCAGTTAATTTTTACATTATCTTTATTCATCCAAGTTGAATGATATTGTAGTTATTCTTGTGTTCTTATATACAGAAATAATGACTCAAGTGTCTGGAGGGTGGAACTATTATTGCTTGAAATGTTGGCAATATAGGTTCAAAAATTTCCATAGTTGAGGGGCCCCTGGGTGTCTCATTCACTTAATTCTCCAACTCTTGGTTTAAGCTCAGCTCATGATCTCAGGGTTGTGAGACAAGCCATGCATTGGGCTCCATGCTCAGAGTGGAGTCTCCTTGAGATTCTTTTCTGACTTTCTCCTTTCTTCTCTATTCCTCACTCTGCTTTCACGTTCTCTCATTCTCTAAAATAAATACATAAATACATAAATAAAACTTTAATTTATTAAAGGGGAACACTCTTCCAGAGTTGTTGGGAATGCAAACTTGTACAGCCACTCTGGAAACAGTTTGGAGGTTCCTTAAAAATTAAAAAAAAATAGAACTACTCTATGACCCACTAATTGAACAAGTATATATTTACCCAAAGGATTCAAAACTACAGATCTGAAGGAGTCCACCCACCCCATCATTTATAGCAGTACAATCAATAATAGCCAAACTATGGAGAGAGCCCAAATGTCCATCAACTGATGAATAGATAAAGAAGAGTTATATATACCACACACAATGGAATATTAGGCATCAAAAGTAATGAAATATGTACATTTGCAACATTGTAAATGGAGCTAGAGTGTATTATTCTAACTGAAACAAGTCAGTCAGAGAAAGACAAATATCATATGATCTCACTCACATGTGGAATTTAAGAAAGAAAATAGGTGGCCATATGGGAAGGGGAAAAGAAAAATTGGAAGGGAAATAAGGCAAAAGAGACAAATGTAGAGAATAAAGTATTTTGTTGGAGGAAGGTGGGGGGGATAGGCTAGATGGGGGATGGGCATTAAAGAGGACACTTGGTGTTTTTATGTAAGTGATGAATCATTGGATTCTACTGTATTTTAACTAACTCTAAATTTAAAAAATAAATTAAAAAAAGTAAGCAAAAAAAGAGAAGAGGTTAGAGCAGTGGGAAGGAGTTAGATTGTGAGGGCTTTTGTTGGTCACATTATAGTAGCATTATTTACCTTTGTCATAAGACCTAGATTGTTATTTTTTCTAAAGATTGGTGGCTTGAGGAATAGCATGACACATGATCCAATATGTTTTTAAAGATTTATTTATTTATCCATGAGAGACACAGAGAGAGAGGCAGACACATAGTTGGAGAAGCAGGCCCCTCACAGGGAGCCTGATGTGGGACTCAATTCCCTGACCCAGGATCAAGCCCTGAGCCGAAGGCAGACACTCAACCCCTGAGCCACCCAGGCATCCCATGGTCCAGGATTTTTAATAATTAAATAATAGCATATTATGAATAAAATTTTTAAAAAATAGTTTATATGCTTAAAAATGATAATATGAAATTTTCATTGGAAAGTGCAAGAGTTCAGAAACTGTACTTGTTTAATCCATCTTTGTAATTGTAGTCTACCGTGGAGTCTGGTAGCATAGAGGGCCTCCAAAAACATTCATTGCATGTATGCATGGGTTGATGTAGAATTTTTTTATGTTCATAATGAATATTTTGCAGGGCTGTCTTCTACACACATTCTGCACCTAATAAACATTTTTGAATGATGATCTTTCTGCCTACTTTACTCATCTTTCACAGTCCAATAACTTTCATTAGAATATTAAGCTACTAAAACTAAAAATTTCATCTCTATAATGACCATGCATAAAATAAAATTCCACACTCGACTTGATTTTCTATATTTTTCTGTTTTCAAATCCTGTGACTCAAAATATATTTTATTTTTTTAAAGATTTTATTTATTTATTTATTTATTTATTTATTTATTTATTTATTTATTTGATTATTTGAGAGGGAGAGTGTGTACATGAGTGGAGGAGGGGCAGGAGGAGAGGGAGAAGCAGACTTGCTACTGAGCTGTGAACACATTTTGGGTCTGAATCGCACATATTGGGCCTGAATCCCAGGACCCTGAGATCATGACCTGAGCTGAAAGAAGGCAGATGCTTAACCAATTGAGCCACACAGGAACCCCTCAAAATTGATTTTTGTACATATATAATAAGACTGAGGAGATCCCTGGGTGGCGCAGCGGTTTAGCGCCTGCCTTTGGCCCAGGGCGCGATCCTGGAGACCCGGGATCGAATCCCACGTCGGGCTCCCAGTGCATGGAGCCTGCTTCTCCCTCTGCCTATATCTCTGCCTCTCTCTCTCTCTCTCTCTCTCTCTCTCTCTGTGTGTGTGACTATCATAAATAAATAAAAATTTAAAAAAAAGACTGAGGTTAAGTTTTTGGCTTCTCTCATATTTTTAAAATAGTGAAGGAAAATGTGTTCTTACTAGAGTTATGTGACTCCAACAATGAATTTTCATTGTTTGGTGTCTGTTAAAATTCTCAATCTATTTCTGAAATATTATGTTGTCCCCCTTTATAGAGATATATTGAAACAATTATCCAGAGGCTACTCTTAAATGTGACATGTGTCCCACACTCTAATCCATAGTATAAAGTCATCATTTGCTCTTCCGGTCCAAATTGCTGAAACATTCAATGAATTCAACCATCCTTTTCTGTGCATAAAGCAAGAAGTAGCCATTATGGAAAGATTTGAAGAAATACCAAATATCTACTAACCAATAAATTCTTTCCCTTTTCAAATTATGTGTTTTGTACAAAATTCAAACCAATAAAACTAGTTTTGGTTAGTATCAGAAAGTAATGCTACTTGAATAACTATTATGTGTTACAAACTTCCAAGTATTTTAAAAATTATATTTATTGAGATATATACATTTTATTGTATTTAACTATGTTTTAAGCATGCAGTTTGATGAGTTTTGGCAAATGTGTACACATATGTGACCATGATACCAAACAAGATACAGAAAACTTCTATCACTCTAATAACTTCATTCCTGCTTCTGTTTAATCTCTACATTCCCACTACACATAAACACTCATGTGATTTCCATGTCTATAGATTAGTTTTTCTTCTTCTAAAACTTCATATAAACGGAATGTGTGTTGGTAAATTGTTTGTTTGTAGGTATTTATTTATTTATTTATTTATTTATTTATTTATTTTGCTGAGTGGCATTACTTTGAAGATACCATTAATTTCTCACCTATTCACTTATTAATAAACATATCAATTTTTCAGTTGTGGCTTTTTTTCTTTTTTCTTTCTTATTTTACAATTGCTATTATAATTTTTGCCCAGGTGACAAGTGTTTCTATGGACACATTTTCAATTCCTTTGATTAAATACCAAACAATTGATATCTTGGCTTTAGAGTAAATTATCATTAGCTTTATAATAAAATGCCGATTTTCCCCAAATTTGTTATAATATTACTATACACTCACCACTATATAGGAATGAATAGTTTACTACATTTATTCATGTTAATATTTGATATTGTCAGTCTTTCCATTCTGATGGTCTGTGAAGTAATATAAGATTCATATTGTGATTTAAATTACATTTTCTCTAATGTTAGTAATATTGAGTACCTACTCATGGGTCCAATGTTGTTGAGTATATTTCTTGAGTTTATTAAAATCTTTCAAATTTTTTTCAAGTACTTTTATAACTGCTTTATTGAAATATAATTTTCCCTAGGAATCTGCCAATCTACTTTCTGTCTGTACATATGATTTCCTTATTTTGAATATTTCATATAAATGGAATTATAGAATTTTTAAATATTTTCTGACTGACTTCTTAGACATAGAAAAACATTTTAGGTGTTTTTTCACATGTTAGCATATCTTAGAGCTCCATTTTTTATGGCTGAATTGCACTGTATATATATATATACCACATCTTCTTTATACATTTCTCACTTAATGAAAATTTGAATTGTTTTCATTTCTTAGCTACTATGAATAACATGCTATGAACATTTGCGTACAAATTTTTTTAACACATGCTTTAATTCCCTAGATTATATATTTGGGAGTAGAACTTCTGGGTTGTATGGTATCTTCATATTTGAATTTTGAAGAAATGCCAAATATTTCTAAATGCATTACACAATTTTACACTGTAACCAATAGTGTACAAGGTTAAAATATATTCACTTCATTGTCAAAAATTATTATTATTTGTATTTTTATCTTACCCATTTCAGTGGGTATGAAGTGTTACCTCACTATGGTTTTGATCTGCATTTTTCAGATAGCTAACAATATAGGATATTTTTAACTGTTTTAGTGGCAGTTTGTATGTATAGCTTAGATGATTGTTTAATCATTTTAATTGGGATATATGTCTTTTTCTTATTGAGCTATAACTATTCTTTATGTATTTTAGATATAAATTCTTTTTCAGGTGTATGATTTTCAAATATTTATTTCATTCTGTGAGTTGTATTTTTACTAATTTGATGTTATATTTTGTACCAATAAAACTTCTTTCTGAAGTTCAATTACTGATATGTTGCAAAAATTCAATGTTGTTGGAGCAATAATTTATATAAAATAAGATACATATATTTCTTCTTCCAAAGTTTTCATATAAATCCCAGTTAGTTAAAATACAGTGTAATATTAGTTTCAGGTATAGGATTCAGTGACTTATCACTTACATAAAACATCCATTGATCATCACAAGTGCTTCCTTAATACTCATTACTCATTTTACCCATCCCCTCATTCACCTCCCACCAGCAACCCTGAATTTGTTCCTATAGTTAAGAGGCTGCTTTACGTTTGGCCTTTCTCTCTTCCTCCACAATGTTCATCTGTTTTGTTTCTTAAATTTCACATATGAATGAAATAATATGGTGTTTGTCTTTTCCTGACTTATTTTGCTTATTGTTATATTATCTAGTTCCATCCATGTCATTGGAAATAGCAAGATTTCATTCCTTTTTATGGCTAAGATTCCATTATATATACAACTTCTTTATCCATTCATCAGCCAGCGGATGATTGGGCTTTTCCATGATTTGACTATTGATAATTCTGCTATAAATATAAGGGTACATCTACCACTACAAATATTTTTGTATCATTTGGATAAATACCCAGTATTGTGATTATTGGATTGTAAAGTCTTATTTTTAACTTTTTGAGAAGCCTCCATAGTGTTTTCCAGCGTGGCTCTGCTATTTTGCATTCCCATCAACATTTTTAGAGGGTTCTTCTTTCTCCACATCTTCACCAACATCTGTTGATTCTTGTATTATTAATTTTACACATTCTAACAGGTGTGAGGTGATATCTCATTGTAGTTTTTATTTGTATTTCTCTGATAATAAGTGACATTGAACATCTTTTCATGTGTCTGTCTGATAGCCATTTGAATGTCTTCTTTAGAAAAATGTTCATTTATGACATCTTCCTATTTTTAAGTGGATTATTTGTTTTTTTGGATATTGAGTTTACAAGCTTTTATATAATTTGGATACTAACCCTTTATCAGATATGTCATTTGCAAATATCTTCTACCATTCTGAAGGTTACCTTTTAGTTTTGTTGATTGCTTCCTTCACCATGCAGAAGATTTTTTATCTTGATGAAGTCTTAATAGTTTATTTTTTTCCTTTGCCTCAGGAGACATTTCTAGCAAGAATATGCTATAGCTGAGGTCAAAGAGGTTGCTACATGTGTTGTCCTCTAGAATTTTGATGGTTTATTGTCTCACACTTAGTTATTTCATCTACTTTGAATTTATTTTTGTGTATGTTGATACAGGTTCATTATTTTTCATGTTGCTGTCCAGTTTTCCCAGTACCATTTGAAGATACTGTCTTTTCCATTGGATAGTTCTTCCTGATTTGTTAAAAAATAGTTGACCATATAGGTGTTGGTCCATTTCTGGATTTTATCTTCTGTTCCATTGATCTACATCTGCTTTTATGTCAGCATTATATTATAGCTTTGTAATATAGCTTGAAGTCTGGAATTGTGATGCACCTAGCTTTGCTTTGCTTTTTCAAGATTGTTTTGACTTTTGGGGTTCCATATAAATTTTAATATTGTTAGTTCTAGCTCTGTGAAAAATGCTGGTGGTATTTTGATAGGGATTACATTAAATGTATAGATAACATTGGGTATTAGAGATATTTTATTTTTTAAGATTTAAAAAATTTTTGATAGGGAGTGAGAGAGCACAAGCAAGGGGAGCTGCAGAGGAAGAGGGAGAATCAGGCCCTCCACTGGAAAGAAAGCCCAATGTGGGGCTCAATCCCAGGAATCTGGGATCATGACCTGAGCCAGACAGACACTTAACAAGTGGAGCCACACAGGCTCCCTAGTATAAACATTTTAACACTATTTATTCTTGCAATCCATGAGCATGGAGTGTTTTTCCATTTAATTTTGTCATCTCCAATTTCTTTCATTGATGTTTTATAGTTTTCAGAATAGAGATCTTTTACCTCTTTAACCCAATTAAAGTTGGGTTATTCCTAGGTTTCTTATGGTTTGGACCCAATTGTAAATGGGATCGGTTCCTTGATTTCCATTTCTGCTGCTTCATTATTGGTGGTATACAAATGCAACAGATTTCTGTATGTTGATTTTATATTCTGCAACTTTGCTGAATTTGTGTATCATTTCTAGCATTTTTTTGTGGAGTCTTTCAGAATATCATGTCTTCCACAAATAGTGAAAGTTTGACTTCTTTCTTGCTGATTTGATGATTTTTGTTTATCTTTTTTTCTGATTCCTGAGGCTAGGACTTCCAGTACCATGTTAAATAACAGTGGTGCAAGTAGACATGCCTGTCTCGTTCCTAACTATAGAGGAAAAGCTTTCTGTTTTTCCTCATTGAGAATAATATTAGCTGTGGGTTGTTCTATATGTCCTTTATGATGTTGAGGTATGTTCCCTCTGTCCCTGCTCTGTCCCTTTTTATCAAGAAAAGATGCTGTACTTTGCTAAATGCTTTTATCTGCATCTATTGAGGGGATCATATAGCTCTTAACCTTTATTTTATTAATGTGATGTATCACACTGATTGATTTGTGAATAGTGAACCATTCTTGCAGCCCTGAAATAAGTTGCTCTTGATTGTGGTGAATGATTCTTTTAAGGTACTATTGGGTTAGATCTGCTAGCACTTTCTTAGTATTTTTGCATCCATGTTCATAGGGATATTGGTCTGTAGTTTAATCTTATAGTGGAATCTTTGGTTTCAAATCAGAGTAAAGCCAGCTTGGTAGAATGAGTTTAGAGATCTTTGTTCCATTTCTATTTTTTTTGGAATATTTTGAGAATAGGTTTTAACTCTTCCTTATGTATTTAATAACATTCACCTGTGAAGCCATCTGGCTATGGACTTATGTTTCTTGGGAGATTATTGATTACTGATTCAGTTTCTTTGCTTCTTTTTGGTCTGTACAAGTTTTTGATTTCTTTCTATTTATTTTGGAGTCTATATGTTTCTAAGAATGTATCCATTTCTTCTAGATTGCCCAATTTATTGGCACATATTTTTCATAATATTCTCTTATTGTTTTTCTGTGGTGTTGGTTGTGATATCTCTCAGTCATGATTTTATTTATTTGGTTCTTATCTGTTTTCTTTTTGATAAATCTGACTAGGGGTTTGTCAGTTTTATTAATTCTTTCAGAGAAGTAGCACCTGGTTTTATTGATCTGCTCTACTGTTTGTTTGTTTCTATTTTGTTTCCATTCTAGTCATTTAATTCTGTTCTCATTTTTGCTGTTTCCCTTCTTTGCTGCCCTTAGACTTAATTTGTTGTTCTTTTTCTAGCTCCTTTAGGTGTAAATTAATGTGAGTATTTGTAATTTTTCTTGCTTCTTGAGGTAGGCTTGTATATAATTCCCTCTTATGACTGCTATTGCTGCATCCCAAAGTTTTAGACCCGTTCACTGTCATTTATTTATTTATTTATTTATTTATTTATTTATTTATATCTTATTTAATTTCCTGGTTGACCCATTCATTACTTAGTTCCACTTTGTTGCTTCTTTTATCATTGTTTTTGGAGATTTTCTCTGTTTCTTTGTAGTCTTTTTCACTATTGGTCTTTCCCACTCAAAGTACCCCCTTTACTATTTCTTGCAGGGCTGGTTTAGTGTTCACAAACTCCTTTAATTTTTGTTTATCTGGGAATCTCTTTATCTCTCCTTCTATTCTGAATGGTAACCTTGCTGAGTAGAGTATCCTTGGCTGCAGATTTTTTTTTCCATTCAACACATCAAATATATCATACCACTCTCTTCTGGCCTGCAGGCTTCTGTCGGTAGTTCTGCTAATCTTATTTGTCTGTCTTTGGAAGTTACGGACTTCTTTTGTCTTTCTGCTTTTAGTATTTTTTTATCTATGTATTTTTAAAATTTGTGTATAATATATCTTGGTGTTGGTCTGCTCTTGTTGATTTTGATGGGAGTCTCTGTGCTTCCTAGTTTTGAAAGTTCATTTCCTTCTTAAGATTAAGGAAGTTTTCAGCTATAATTTCCTCAAATAAACCTCATGCCCCTTTTTCTTTCTCTTCTTCTTATATGATATAAATATTATTATGTCTCATGGAATCACTCAGTTCTCTAAGTATACTTTCATGGTCCAAGTTTTTCTTTCCCTCTTTTGTTCAGCTATATTATCTTCCATAATTCTATGTTCTCTATCACTTATTTATATTCCTCTGTTTCTTACATACTTGTCATTTCATCCACTTGGTTTTGAATCTTGATAATTGCATTTTTCATTTAAGCCTATTTGGTTTCAACTCTTTTATCTCTGCACTAAGCATATCCCTGATATCTTCTATGCTTTTCTCAAGTTCAGCTACTACCCTTACGATTGTTTCTTTAAATTCTGGATCAAGCATATTACTTTAACTGGTTTTGATTAGATCCCTGGCCATGACTTTTGTTGTTCTTTTTTGGGGGATGGATTCTTCACTCTTGGCATTTTGTCTAGGTCTCTGTCTTCTCTGTGTTAGGAAAGCCTTTTATGTTTCCTGCTCTTGAGAGTAATTGCTTTCTGAAGAAGAGGTCATATAATGCCCATGGCCTGGTGTCAGCTACATGCATTCTGGTGCTGTTTTATGGCTGTTCTTTCCCTCAGCTCAGTATTCTGCAGATTTTTTTCCTTCCCTGCAGTGGGGATTCTTTTTTTAAAGATTTTATTTATTCATGAGAGACACAGAGAAAGAGAGGCAGAGACACAGGCAGAGGGAAAAGCAGGCTCCATGCAGGGAGCCCAATATGGGACTCAATCCCAGGACTCCAGGATCATCAGGATCATGCCCTGAGCCAAAGGCAGATGCTCAACCACTGAGCCACCCAGGTGTCCCTGCAGTGGGATTAGAACTTGATCAGAGTGTGGTGAGTTTTTACTAAGTGTGGTCTGGTTTGCTTGTTAAGAAACCTGATGATATTTCCAGGAGAGCTGAAGCTTTGTAGAACTCTATAGCCAGTAGATGTGGTAAGTGTAGGGTTTGTTCTGTCTTCTGGGGGAGGGGCCTGCTATGTTATTTCTCAGACACACTTGCCTGAGAAAAGCAGTACCAGTAGAGATCATAGGGGCAGGGCTTGGTGTAAACAGTTTAGGCAGCCAGTGTTGGTGCTGTACTGTTTACTGAAGTTAGTTTATGCTGACAGATGGGGAACATAAATGGTACTAGCCAGCTTCTTTGCCCTGGAGAGGAATTTATGCTTGCTGCTGTCAGGGAAGCCCTCTCAGAAAAACCTAGCCCAAATGAATATTAGGTATTTTTCAGATCACTGTTTTCACACTGTGTCCAGGTTGCTTGCCTGCCTGGAGAAGGGCAGTGCACTTTGGGCTCCCTACCCCATCTAGGTTGGCTCACTTAAAATTCCCAACTTTAAGGATCTGATTCGGCCTGAGCCTTCACTAGTCTTCTGGGGCAGTGTCTTGCCACACTGGGATTGATTCAAGTTAGATGCAGAAGGGCAGTTACACCAGAGTACAATAACATGGGGTTTGGAACAAAGCATACTAAAGAGCCAGTGTCCAGGTTGGCCAGCTTTGGGAGGTGTCTCTGCACCTATGCTGAAAGGTGGAGGGGAAGAAAAGGTGTCCACACACTCTTTTGTCCCAGAATAAAATGGCACCCCTCTCCCATGTGTTTCAAGAAGAGGGAACCATCTCTTCCAGTGTGTCTTAGGTGATCCTCAGATCTTTCCATCTGTCTGAGGTTACCTGCTTGCCTTCTCTACAAGAACACTGAAATGCCTTCTGGGGTCTATACCAGCCAAGACATAGACGTCTAAAACCCCAGCCTTTGAGCCTTACTGGTGGCAAAATCTCATGAAAATCATCCCCTCTCATTTCCTCAATGTCTTTGGGGAAGTGTTTTCCTTGTGTGATCCCCCTGTGTCCTCCTCTCTTTCTCTCCTCTCTCCCTAATCAGTGCTCCTTCCCCTCTGTAGCACCCTTGACCCATTTCTTCCCCACACCATTTCTCTGCACCTCCTACCTTCCATGATGTGGTCTCCTCTCTCCCTTTAGTTGTGTAGTTTGTTATGTCGATCCTCAGAATGATTTCTTGTGTATTCAGAATATTTTGATATTTATCTAGTTGTGTTCAAGGGATGATAAAAGCCTACGATCCTCCTACTAATCCATAATCGTAGCTACTCTCCCTAAGTTACATATATTTTAAATATATATTAAAATGAGTTTGGGGGGCATGTTAGTGGATCAGTCAGTTAAGCATCTATCTCTAGCTCAGGTTGTGATCCCAGGGTCCTGGGATTAAACCCAGAATTGGGCTCTCCGTTCAGCGGGAAATTTATCCTTCTCTTCCTCACTCATACACTCTCTCTCTCAAATAAAGAAACAAAATCTTTAAATAAAAATAACATGAGTTTTGGCACTTATATTTATTTCCTACATACCTAATGCAGTTAACCACTAATGAGGTTTCTATCAATATAAATCATTTTGTCACTTCTAGATCTTTATGTAAATGGAATAATGCAAAATGGAGTAATGCAAAAGGCATTGCTTTTTTTTTTAGTATACATCCAACAGAGCTTTATTTTTTTATTTTTTTTATAAATTAATTTTTATTGGTGTTCAATTTACCAACATACAGAATAACACCCAGTGCTCATCCCGTCAAGTGTCCCCCTCCGTGCCCGTCACCCATTCACCCCCACCCCCCGCCCTCCTCCCCTTCCACCACCCCTAGTTCATTTCCCAGAGTTAGAAGTCTTTATGTTCTGTGTCCCTTTCTGATATCTCCCACACATTTCTTCTCCCTTCCCTTATATTCCCCTTCACTATTATTCATATTCCCCAAATGAGTGAGAACATACACTGTTTGTCCTTCTCCGATTGACTTACTTCACTCAGCATAATACCCTCCAGTTCCATCCACGTTGAAGCAAATGGTGGGTATTTGTCGTTTCTAATGGCTGAGTAATATTCCATTGTATACATAAACCACATCTTCTTTATCCATTCATCTTTCGATGGGCACCGAGGCTCCTTCCACAGTTTGGCTATTGTGGACATGGCTGCTAGAAACATCGGGGTGCAGGTGCCCCGGCGTTTCATTGCATCTGAATCTTCGGGGTAAATCCCCAACAGTGCAATTGCTGGGTCGTAGGGCAGGTCTATTTTTAATTCTTTGAGGAACCTCCACACAGTTTTCCAGAGTGGCTGCACCAGTTCACATTCCCACCAACAGTGTAAGAGGGTTCCCTTTTCTCCACATCCTCTCCAACATTTGTTGTTTCCTGCCTTATTAATTTTCCCCATTCTCACTGGTGTGAGGTGGTATCTCATTGTGGTTTTGATTTGTATTTCCCTGATGGCAAGTGATGCAGAGCATTTTCTCATGTGCATGTTGGCCATGTCTATGTCTTCCTCTGTGAGATTTCTCTTCATGTCTTTTGCCCATTTCATGATTGGATTGTTTGTTTCTTTGGTGTTAAGTTTAATAAGTTCTTTATAGATTTTGGAAACTAGCCCTTTATCTGATATGTTATTTGCAAATATCTTCTCCCATTCTGTAGGTTGTCTTTGAGTTTTGTTGACTGTATCCTTTGCTGTGCAAAAGCTTCTTATCTTGATGAAGTCCCAATAGTTCATTTTTGCTTTTGTTTCTTTTGTTTTCGTGGATGTATCTTGCAAGAAGTTACTGTGGCCAAGTTCAAGAAGGGTGTTGCCTGTGTTCTCCTCTAGGATTTTGATGGAGTCTTGTCTCACATTTAAATCTTTCATCCATTTTGAGTTTATCTTTGTGTATGGTGCAAGAGAGTGGTCTAGTTTCATTCTTCTGCATGTGGATGACCAATTTTCCCAGCACCATTTATTGAAGAGACTGTCTTTCTTCCAGTGGATCGTCTTTCCTCCTTTGTCGAATATTAGTTGACCATAAAGTTCAGGGTCCATTTCTGGATTCTCTATTCTGTTCCATTGGTCTATGTGTCTGTTTTTGTGCCAGTACCACACTGTCTTGATGACCACAGCTTTGTAGTACAACCTGAAATCTGGCATTGTGATGCCCCCAGCTATGGTTTTCTTTTTTAAAATTCCCCTGGCTATTCGGGGTCTTTTCTGATTCCAAACAAATCTTACAATAATTTGTTCTAAGTCTCTGAAAAAAGTCCATGGTATTTTGATAGGGATTGCATTGAACGTGTAAATTGCCCTGGGTAGCATTGACATTTTCACAATATTAATTCTGCCAATCCATGAGCATGGAATATTTTTCCATCTCTTTGTGTCTTCCTCAATTTCTTTCAGAAGTGTTCTATAGTTTTTAGGGTATAGATCCTTTACCTCTTTGGTTAGGTTTATTCCTAGGTATCTTATGCTTTTGGGTGCAATTGTAAATGGGATTGACTCCTTAATTTCTCTTTCTTCAGTCTCATTGTTAGTGTATAGGAATGCCATTGATTTCTGGGCATTGATTTTGTATCCTGCCACGCTACCAAATTGCTGTATGAGTTCTAGCAATCTTGGGGTGGAGGCTTTTGGGTTTTCTATGTAGAGTATCATGTCATCGGCGAAGAGGGAGAGTTTGACTTCTTCTTTGCCAATTTGAATGCCTTTAATGTCTTTTTGTTGTCTGATTGCTGAGGCTAGGACTTCCAATACTATGTTGAATAGCAGTGGTGAGAGTGGACATCCCTGTCTGGTTCCTGATCTTAGGGGAAAGGCTCCCAGTGCTTCCCCATTGAGAATGATATTTGCTGTGGGCTTTTCGTAGATGGCTTTTAAGATATCGAGGAAAGTTCCCTCTATCCCTACACTCTGAAGAGTTTTGATCAGGAATGGATGCTGTATTTTGTCAAATGCTTTCTCTGCATCTAATGAGAGGATCATATGGTTCTTGGTTTTTCTCTTGCTGATATGATGAATCACATTGATTGTTTTACGAGTGTTGAACCAGCCTTGCATCCCGGGGATAAATCCTACTTGGTCATGGTGAATAATTTTCTTAATGTGTTGTTGGATCCTATTGGCTAGTATCTTGTTGAGAATTTTTGCATCCATGTTCATCAGGGATATTGCTTTTTAACTGGTTTCTTTAAACATGTTGTTTCTGAGATTTATTCATGTTGTTATATGTATCAGTGTTTATTCATTTTTATTGCAATGTAGTTATGGCTATACTAGTGTCTTTATCCAGTCATCATTTGATAGACATTTAGTTTCTAGTTTTTGTTATTATGAGTAAATTAGCTGCAAACATTTGTTCATAAGTCCTTTGTGTTTACCCATTTTTTATTGAGGGGAGTATAAAAGTTTTTGTATGTTCCATATACAAGACTTTTGTCATATATATTTTTTATATGTATTCACTTTCATGAAGCAATTGTAACCTTGGAAAACATTAACAAACTGGTCTTGTTGAGGGTAAGAGCTAGTGTAACAGATATTTATACCAAAGAAAACCACAAGGCAACATGACATTTTCTACATAATGAAAGTGGAAGCTTTGCTCAAGGTTGCAGGAAAAGGGGACTGGAGGGAATAAAGAAGTCATAATAAGGTAGATAATGAACTAAAAAAAGAAAAAAACAAACTCTCACTATTTTACCATATTGCCTGTGTTTTTTATTCCACCAAAATAAATTAATACTCATTTATCTGAATAAAACTTCTATTTATTTCATGTTTTATACTGTCCCTTCCTTTTGACTCCTTTTACAGAAGGAACAAAATGGTAGGTGCTTTTCCTACGACAAATATATATTTATGGCATAACTTTTGCCAGTGAGAAAGGATGACAATACATTGTAGAGTCAAAGACACAGACTTTAAACTCAGAAATATTGCAATTTTAATTATACTTCTGCTATCTTAGATGTGTGACTTTGTATAAGATACTCAATATCTCTAAGCATCTAGGATTTCATATGTTTTATGATAAAATCATATAATGATTACATATAAAGCAGGGTAGTTTCAGGATTTAAAAATGTGTATTTATAATTTGCTTAGCTATTTTGATACATGATGATTATTTGTCAGTTCCTTAATTATGGGGGTTATTTCATAATAAATAATATAGCTTTACATGCTCATAATTAAAAAGGTTTAGGATAGGCCAGATATTGCCTCTGATGTTATACTTCTGGCAAGGCCTCTAATATATCATCATCTTCAATTTAGAAACTGAGTTACATAACCTATAGAATTTATTCCTTTTAGTCTACTATTCACTTATTGTCAGGTTTCTTACAGTTTGAAGCTCCTTGAGGAATATGATTTATCTTCACAGCAATATCATTGATTAATCAGCAGCAGAAGTAAAAAATATGGCCATTTTACTCATTATTTGTTCTTTAATAATGAGACTCAATAGATATCTTTCCCTAGTTTTATTTAATTCTTATTACTTTGAGATTTATATATTTGCTTTTTTATTTGTTTATTTTCCATCTTTTACCACTGGAATATAAGCTCCATACTGCCAAGATAATTTCTGTTATATTCACTTTTGTTTATCCAGAATAGAGAGTGTCTGATGCATAGTATCAGCATAGTACATATTTTTGATAAGAATAAATGATTTAATGCCATCTTCTAGAGTTTATAATAGAAAATTCTATTAGGTAGTTTTTACAATGCCTTATGAAGTTTATGAATAAGAAAATAATCCAATGAAGTAGAAACATCAGTTTATTTTGCATAAATAATGTGCTACTTTAAAATTCTCCTTTTAAAACTTGCTTCTGAGGGCAATCTGAAAAAGTACACCAAGAAAGATAGCTAAAGATTTTTTAAAATTTGTATTTATTTTAAAAAAATTGTATTTATTTGAGGAGAGAGAGTGAGCAAGAGAGAAAGAGAGCATGAATGGGAGGAGAGGGAGAAGCAGACTCCCTGCTGAGCAGGAAGCCCTGTGCTGGGCTTGATCCTGGCCCTCCAGGATCATGATCTGAACCAAATGCATTTTAAAGTAATCACACTCAACAAAGGGCTGAAACTCACAGCCCTGTAATCAAGAGTTGCTCACTCTACCAACTGAGCCAGCCAGGTGCCCCACCCCCTAAGAAGGGTAACTTCAGAATATTTCCACTTTGTCTTCAATAAATATTTAATGCCAAGGGAATAATTTTATTATTTCCTATAGAGTTTTTTCCAGTGAAATTAATACTGAATTGTTTCTTTCCTCAGAAAGAAAAGGTAGCAACAATAAAAATATAGATTTATATCCCTTTCCAGTAAAAATCGTCTAAAGTTCCAAAGTGTTGGAAGAGAAGCTGGGAGTGGTGGTGTTGACTAAAATGTTCAGTGAGTACAAGAACTGTGAAACAATATCAAACTCCACTTAACCTGTGTTCTAAAGAAAAGACTTCTGGATATGCAGTTTGAAAATCAGCTGTAGTATTGTCTGTGTGACCAAACCTTGAGTCACTTACTTAATTTTCCTAATTCACAATTATTTGTATTACAGACTCTTAAAATGAGTGAGAAAACTCATGGCTCTCTGTCTTTTTAAATTTAGTTAAGGAATGTTTATTTAATATACAATGTTCTTTTTAAGGAATATGACAAGCTCAGGCACCTGTGCAGCACAGTCAGTTAAGCATCTGACTCTTGGTCGTGGCTCAGGTCATGATCTCAGTGTCATGAGATACAGCCCCATGTCAGGCTACATGTTTAGCATGGATTCTGCTTCAGATTCTCTTCTTCTGCACTTCCCTGCTGTTCTCTCTCTCTCTCTCTCTCTCTCTCTCTCTCTCTCTCTCTCTCATAAATAAATAAATAAATCTTTAAAAATATGATGAGCATAATACAAAGTATTATCTATCATTTAAAGTATTGATTTTGCTCATTAAAAACTCCTACTAAACCTTCCAACTCTGAATTGAGCTTCCTGTTTTGATTCCTTAACTATGTCAAACCTTACTGCTTGTGAGCAGCTAGTCTACCCTTTTATACCTCACTCCTCAAATAGCATTTCATTATTGTTGCCCTATGAGTTAATCAGTGACACCAATAAAGATATGTCATTATCAATACATTTTATTCTCTACAGGTGGTATGTACATAGCATAGTTGAAGCTGACTAGTGATGGCTCTGTTAAGAGGGTGTGAGGAAAAAAAAGGTAGTATAAATTACTAAAATTCCCTTGGTTTCAAGGATAAGTAGAGTCATAGAGTGAACATTTGCATCATTAAATATACTGAAAGTAGTTATCAGTGATTTTGAAGATGAAGGATTTTTTTAGCTTTTCATCTGTTTCAAACATAAGGATAAGAATATCAAATACTTTTCTAAAAACTTGCAAAATTCCTAAATTCCCTTTTTAAAATCTTTAAGCCATGTTCATCTTCTGTTTTTTTAATGTTATTTAGGAGGATATGTTCCTTTGAAAAATAACCCTGCTGTTTGGTTAATTTTATATTTCCTTGATTCTTCACTCATCTTCAGTCTTTTTTCATCTTTAAACTCTCTTCATTCCTTTCTACCATCAAATATATAGTGGGCCTATGAAAACAAACAAACAAACAACAACGACCAAAACAAAGCAAAACAGAAAACATTGCTGTCATCATTCTTAATACCTAAATGTACATTTTTAAATCTATCTTCTTCCTTTTATCAGCAAACATATGAAAAGAATAAGTTATACATTTATTTTACTTTAAGATAAGATTTCCATCTATGTGATTTTGAATTCTGCCTTTATCACACTTATAGAAATTGTTGTCTCAGAAGTCAGCTAGAAAACCCTAAATAAAAATTCAAAAGCCTATTCTCAGTACTTCACATAATCTAAATCTGGAATATATCACTCTAATGACAAGCCACTTTTTGAAAATTTCTTTCTCTTTACTTTCATTGACTGTGCACTCTTCTATTTCTTATTCCACCTCTAACTTGTTTTTCATTCTTCACTGACTCCTCTTTGTTCATTTTCCCCTTATATCAAAGTTGTCTTAAAACTACTGCCACAAGGTATTTTCTTGGCCTCTGACCCCTGCCCAACCTGAGCAAATTAAACCACTCTTAGAATTTCAATTGTCACATTTCTATGAATACGAATCCACATTTCCAATTCTGTTGTAAGATTTTGTCATATATTTTCAATTGCCTTGAATACTGCTGTATTGATATTTAGATAGCAGCATGTCCAAATCCAAATATATATCATTATTCTCCCAAATGTATAATTTTTATTATGTGTGTTTGTAGAACCATTTTTTTATTTTTAAAAAATATTTAATTTTTGTCAGTAACCTATATACCCAATGTGGTGTCAAATTTACAACTCCAAGATCAAGAGTCACATGCTTTATCAAATTATTCAGCCAGGTGCCCCAGATCAGAAATTTTCAGTTAACAACAATATATTAATTATCTACTATTGCATCAATGGTATTTCATCTTTCCTCATAAGTTTATGAGGCAGATAATACTCTCCTTTTATATATAGGGATGTGAATAGTATTTTATCACTTGTTTATATTCATATGACATTAGGTGTTAGATTCAGAATTTGAATTAATTTGTCTCAAGTACATTGCATTATGACATGTTAACTCCCAGTCATATTCAAAAATGTGGAGTTGGTTTTAGTTTTTTTTTTCTTTTCTCTGTTAGCCTCAATCCCTTAACTACACACTTAAGAGACCCCAGGAAATTTTAATTCTGAAATGTTTCATGTCTATACCTCTTTTCAGTTTTTTAAAAATTTTCCTTGTCACTGCTAATGCCCTAATACAGGCCTTCATCATTTCTTACCTTGATTGCAGATATTATGATAACTGCTGTCCCTTTTTCAGTCTAATTACATACTCAATTATATTCTATATGGTCATGGAGATGATCCTTAAAAAACACTTCGCTGTTTGTGTCAATACATTGTTACAAGTTGCCTGAAAAGGAAAATCAGAAGAGAACATCATATTCAAGGTAATCCAAAACCTTATATCAATCTAACAATCCAATTACTATACTTTTATTTGTGTTTCCACTAAACCCATATCAGGTTATTTTTACTATTCCAAAAGGGTGGGACTTTACTTTTATCCCCCTATACCTTTGCTCATACATTTTCCTATATATTTAATGCATTTCTCTTTGTTAAAAAATGATGCAAATCAAGAAACAGATTTACATATAAATAGGCAGTTCATTTAAAACAAAAGTTCAAAGCAAATTGATGAAGAATCAATAGTCTTTTCATTAATGGTGCTGGAAGAATTGGATATCTCTATCCAAAATAAATAAAATAACATAACATAAGGTAAACTTGATTGAAAACTAATATTATATACACACACACTGTCTCAAAATGTTTCAGCAACCAACAATCATAAAACTAATAGAAGAAAGCAAAGAGAAAATTATGTGGCTGGATTAGGAAAATATTTATAAATATTTAACAAAATTATATTCACAGGAGAATAAAAATAAATAATGGACATTATATTAAAAAAAACCTGTTATCCAAAAGACATTGCCAAGGTAATGAAAAGACAAGCTACAGGGACGCCTGGGTGACTCAGCAGTTGAGTGTCTGCTGTCAGCTTCACGTGATCCTGGAGTCCTGGGATCAAGTCCCACATCAGGCTCCCTACATGGAGCCTGCTTCTCTATTTGCTTATGTTTCTGCCTCTCTCTCTCATAAATAAATAAATAAATAAATAAATAAATAAATAAATAAATTCTTTTAATAAAAAAAGAAAAGACATGATACATATTAGGAGAAAATATTTACAAAACATATGTCTGATAAAGGACTCATAACCAAAATATAAAAAGAACATTCAGATATCAATAACATACAAAAAATAAACTTACAAACAGGAGGAAATATATTAATAAACACTTAACAAAATATATGGATGGCAAATGAGCACACAAAATAATCATTTTCAGTTTTCATGGAAAAGCAGGTGAGAAACACAATGAGATATCTCTATACACCTAAATGGTTTAAATAATTTTTAATGATATACTAAGGGCTTATGAATTTATGGAACCAATCGGAGCTCTCATACACTGCATATAAAAATGTAAAATAATACAGTCACTTGAGAAAAAAAAACGGTTGTTTCTTAAAAACTTGAACATGTACTTACCATGTGATCTGGTAATCCCATTGACAGGTATTTTCCCATGTAGAATAAATATTCTACTTCACACAAAAACCAATACAACGATGTTTATAGCTAATTTATTCATAATTATGAGACACCAGGAACAACACAAATAGCTCTGGAAACCCATGAATAAATGAGTAAACACAGTGTAGTACATGCAGAGTTGAATATGACTCAGAAATTTAAAAAGAATAAACTATGAAAAAACTAAAAAGAAAAGACTATGAATACATTCAATAACATTGTCAAAATGCTACATCCTAGGGAGGGGCAAGATGGTGAAGTAGCTGTCTCAACTCATCTGGCCCCACAAACTTACCTAGATAACTTTCAAAATATTCCGAACACTTACTTACGAATTCGACCTGAGATTTCTTTCTCTGTTTTTTTTAAATATTTTATTTATTTATTCATGAGAGATGCAGAGAGAGACAGAGACACAAGCAGAGGGAGTAGCAGGCTCCATGCAGGGAGCCCGGTGTGGGACTCAATCCCAGGTCCTCAGTATCACACCCTGGGCCAAAGGCAGCACTAAACCGCTGAGCCACCGACTGCTTGTTGACCTGAGATTTCAAGAGAGAACATCTGGAGTGCTACAGAGAGCAAATTTTTCGCTTCTAACAAGGTAGGAAGGTGAAAAAAAAATGAAAAAGAATAAAGTGGGGGAGGGGAACCGTGAGTAGCCCTGCTAAAGCAGAGCAGGAAAGCCTCCAGGGCAGGAAAGTCCATCCCTGGAGAAGGGAGAACTTTAAAAATCCACGCCAGAGTTTTCCCTGATGGAAAAGTGCTAAGCAGGGAAATCGGGCAGAATTGCAGGAGGGACAGTGAAGCCCGAAGATTCCCGAAGTCACTATAAGAAGAGGGGAGACCAGGGGAAATCTCAACGCAAACCTTGGTCAGATATAGGTAAAGGGTTGGAGCGCTGCAGCCCTCTGGGGCATTTGGGAGAAGCCAGTCAGGCGAGGCTGCTCTGTTTGGAGGTGGCTGTGCCCCATTCCCTTTCGGAGAGGCGGTCCCCTGGAGCACAGTCCAATGGCACAGGGAGCCCAAGCACACAAAGCCCATGATGCATTCCCCCTGGGACAGGCAGAAGCGAGGAGGGCACAGGACAGTGAGAACTCTCCTGTCTCTGGGTGCCCCGTGAGCTGTGCCAATCAGTGCACTGGAATCGGCCCTGGGAGCAACTAGGCCAGTGTGGACTGGGAGACTGCAATTACCCTCAGAGAGCTGGACTCCAGAGCTGGAAATCTGTTTGTCGCCATTGTTGTTTTCCCTCTTTGATTCACCTTGTGCCTGGGAGAGGCAGGGCCTCTAGGGAACAAAGGCCTCACAAGATCAACAGCTCATACTGAGTCCAGCACCTGGCAAGGGGTGGGGCATCTCTGCCTAGGCACAGAAACTTGAGAATTAGCACAGCATAACTTTCCCCCAGAAGACTAGCTGGAAGAACAAGGGAAGACCAATTTATTGACCAAGCAGCACTGGAAAGCTCCAGAACTGAGGGAAACTACTATATAAAACTAGAGGGTCCTTTTTTTTAGTTTTTTTTTTCTTTTTCCATTATGACTCATTTTTATATCAAACTAGAAATTGCCAATATTTTTTTTCTCACTTCAACTATAATATTTTACCAGCTCTTCATTTTTAAGGTTTTTTTTTCCTTTTTGACTTTCACATTTCTACAATTAGATATCTTAGATATATTTTTCACTTCTGGATTCTGTTCAATGTATTCAATTTAATTTTGGGAGATATATGACATATGAGTATTTGCTTTGTGTTTTTTTTGCTTTTTCTGCCTCATTTTGTTTCACAATAGTGGAAATTAGTATCTCCTAAAACATGACCAACATACACCCAGAACCAAGTGGTTCTGTTTTGGTTCATTATGTGAAATTATATTATCTCCCATTCTGCCCCCCCCCTTTTTATCTTGTTTATGTTTTGGTGGTCAGTGTTGGGTTTTTATATAAGTATGGCTGGTTTATATAAATTTTGGATTGAGCATCTTCTAACATAAGGAACAAAACACTCAGAACCAATAGGATCACCCTCTAGGACCCCCTCAGGGAGACTAGATTTTCTCTCCGCTACCACTTACCACCACCATCCTCCCTTTTTCTATTTCTCTTTTTCCTCTTTTCTTTACTTTTTTTCTTTTTCTTTTTTCTTCTTCTTTCTTTTTGGTTTTTAGCTTTTTATTTTTACTACTATGATTTGAAAATTGGTTTTCACTTTAGTGGTCGTTTTGTTTTACTTTGTTCTGTTCTTTTTATTCTTTTATGTTCTGGTCTCTGACCTCTTTGGAATCATCTAGGGTGTATTTTACTTAGGTTGTGGTTGATAATTTTGACTCAGACCACTCATACAGCCACTCTCTAATAGACAAAAAGACTAGAAGGAAGATTTCACCACAAAATAAAGTACCGGAAACAGTATTCTCTGCCACAGAGTTTCAGAATTTGGATTTCAATATGATGTTAGTAACTCAATTCAGAAGTACAATTATAGGGATCCCTGGGTGGCGCAGCGGTTTGGCGCCTGCCTTTGGCCCAGGGCGGATCCTGGAGACCCGGGATCAAATCCCACATCGGGCTCCCGGTGCATGGAGCCTGCTTCTCCCTCTGCCTGTGTCTCTGCCTCTCTCTCTCTGTGACTATCATAAATAAAAAAAAAAAAATAAAAAAAAAATATATTTAAAAAAAAAAAAAAGAAGTACAATTATAAAGCTACTGGTGGCTCTGGAAAAAAAAAAGCATAAAGGACTCTAGAGACTTCCTTACTGCAGAATTAGGATCTAATCAGGGTGAAATTAAAAATAAATTGAATGAGGGCGGGGCAAGAGGGCAGAGGAGTTGGGTCCCCAAGTCACCTGTCTCCACCACCTTACCTAGATAAGGTTCAAATCATCCTGAAAACCTACGAATTCGGCCTGAGATTGAAAGAGAGAATAGCTGGAATGCCACAGTGAGAAGAGTTCACACATCCATCAAGGTAGGGAGATGGAAAATAAATAAATAAAAAAAACATCCAGTAGGGTGGGGTCCCCGGGAGGAGACCAGCTAAGGTCGGGCAGCGAGAGCCTCCAGGACAGGAAAGCCAGTCCCAGAGAAGCATGAACTTTACAAATCTTCCCAGACAGAAAGGCGCTCCCAGGGAACTCAGGCAGGACCACAGGAGGGGCAGTGGAGCCCCCAGTTTCCCAGGGTCACTAACAGAGGAAGTGCACCCCGCAGGAGAGCGCGCCACACACCACCCACAGAGCTCCCTAAAGGGCTGGAGCGCGTGCCAGGTGAGGCCTCGGGAGTGGCTCAGGTGAGGGCTCAGGCGGGGGCTCCGCGTGGAGGGGGCTGAGTGGCCCCAGGAGCACGATTCCAGCGGCCCAGGCCCCAGAGCCCAGGCCGCAGGGGGACAGAGTCCAGGATCCTGCACTCTCCCCTGGGATACGGGGAGGCCTGGAGGGCACAGGACAGTGAGGACAATCCTGCCACCACCAGCCCGGAGCTGTAAAGATCGGAGACCCCGCCCCTGGAGCATCCAGGCCAGTACGGACTGGGAGACTGCAGTAGCTACTGCCGGAGCTGAATCCAGGGCTGGAGAGCTGGCCGCCACAGCTGTGGTTGTTCCTCCCTGTGTGACCTTGTGCCTGGGATGGAGAGGAGCTGCCAGGGAACAGGGGCCTCACAGGATAAACAGCTCCCACTGAGCCGTGCACCTGGCAGGGAGCAGGGCAGCTCCCCCAGGTGCACACACCTGAGAATCAGAACAGCAGGCCCCACCCCAGAAGACCAGCTGGAAGGACAGGAGAAGAGCAAGTTCTTGGCTTAGCAGTCCTGGAAAGGTCCAGGGGAAGTCAAGGGACTTGTAGTATATAGAATCAGAGGATAACTCTTCTTGTTTTTCCTTTTTCTTTTTCTTTTTTTTTAAACATTTTTTTTAATTTTTTAAATTTATTTATGATAGTCACAGAGAGAGAGAGAGAGAGAGAGAGAGAGAGAGAGGCAGAGACACAGGCAGAGGGAGAAGCAGGCTCCATGCACCGGGAGCCCAACGTGGGATTCGATCCCGGGTCTCTAGGATCGCGCCCTGGGCCAAAGGCAGGCGCCAAACCGGTGTGCCACCCAGGGATCCCTTCTTTTTCTTTTTTGTATTGTTTTGTGTTTTTGTTTTTGTTCGTTGTTTCCCCCCTTTTTTCTCTTTTTTCCCTTCCTTTTCCTAATACAACTTGTTTTTAGCCACTCAACATTGAGCAAAATGACTAGAAATAAGAACTCACCACAAAAGAAAGAATCAGAAATAGTACTCTCCCCCACAGAGTTAAAGAATTTGGATTACAATTCGATTTCAGAAAGCTAATTCAGAAGCACAATTATAAAGCTACTGGTGGCTCTGTAAAAAAGCAAAAAGAATTCAAGAGACTTCATGACTGCAGAATTATAATTTTTTTAATTTTTATTTATTTATGATAGTCAGAGAGAGAGAGAGGCAGAGATGTAGGCAGAGGGAGAAGCAGGCTCCATGCACCAGGAGCCCGAAGTGGGACTCGATCCCGGGTCTCCAGGATTGCGCCCTGGGCCAAAGGCAGGCGCTAAACCGCTGCGCCACCCAGGGATCCCATGACTGCAGAATTTAGACTTAATCAGGCCAAAATTCAAAATCAATTAAAGGAGATGCAATCCAAACTGGAGGTCCTAACGACGAGGGTTAATGAGGAACAAGAATGAGTGAATGACATAGAAGGCAAGTTTATGGCAAGGAAGGAAGCTGAGGAAAAAAGAGAAAAACAATTAAAAGATCATGAGGATGGGTTAAGGGAAATAAATGACAGCTTCAGAAGGAAAAATCTATGTGTAATTGGGGTTCCAGTGGGCGCCAAAAGGCACAGAGGTCCAGAATGTGTATTTGAAAAAATCATAGTTGAGAACTTCCCTAAATTGGGAAGGGAAACAGGCATTCAGATCCAGGAGATAGAGAGATCCCCCCTAAAATCAATAAAAACCTCTCAACACGTCAACATTTAATAGTGAAACTTGCAAATTCCAAAGATAAAGAGAAAATCCTTAAAGCAGCAAGAGACAAGAAATCCCTAACTTTTATGGGGAGAAGCATTAGGATAACAGAAGACCTCTCCACAGAGACCTGGCTGGCCAAAAAGGGCAGGCAAGATATATTCAGGGTCATAAAGGAGAAGAACCTGCAGCCAAGAATACTTTATCCAGCAAGGCTCTCATTCAAAATAGAAGGAGAGATAAAGAGCTTCCAAGATAGACAGAATCTGAAAGAATATGTGACCACCAAACTGGCTCTGCAAGAAATATTAAGGGGGACTCTGTAAAAGAAAGAGGAAGTCCAAGGAAATAATCCACAACAACAGGGACTGAACAGGTATCATGATGACACTGAATTCATATCTTTCAATAGTACCTCTGAACGTGAATGGGCTTAATGACCCCATCAAAAGGTGCAGGGTCTCAGACTTGATAAAAAAGCAAGACTCATCTATTTGCTGTCTACAAGAAACTCATTTGAGACCTAAAGACACCTCCAGCCTGAAAATGAAAGGTTGTAGAACCATGTAACATTCAAATGGTCCTCAAAAGAAAGCAGGGGTAGCCATCGTTATATAAGATAAATTAAAGTTTATCCTGAAGACTGTAGTAACAGATGAAGAGGGACACTATATCATACTTAAAGGATCTCTCCAGGGATCCCTGGGTGGTGCAGCGGTTTAGCGCCTGCCTTTGGCCCAGGGCGCGATCCTGGAGACCCGGGATCGAATCCCACGTCGGGCTCCCGGTGCATGGAGCCTGCTTCTCCCTCTGCCTGTGTCTCTGCCTCTCTCTCTCTCTCTCTGTGTGTGTGACTATCATAAATAAATAAAAATTTGGGATCCCTGGGTGGCGCAGCGGTTTGGCGCCTGTCTTTGGCCCAGGGCGCGATCCTGGAGACCCGGGATCGAGTCCCACGTCAGGCTCCCGGTGCATGGAGCCTGCTTCTCCCACTGCCTGTGTCTCTGCCTCTCTTTCTCTCTCTGTGTGACTATCATAAATAAATTAAAAAAAAAATTAAAAACATTAATAAATAAAAATTTAAAAAAAGGATCTCTCCAACAATAAGACCTAACAATCACGTATTTTTATGCCCCCAATGTGGGAGCTGCCAAGTATATCAATCAATTAATAACCAAAGTTAAGACATACTTAGATAATAATAAACTTATACTTGGTGACTTGAATGCAGCACTTTCTACAATCGACAGATTTCTAAGCACAACATCACCAAAGAAAGAAGAGCTTTAAATGATACACTGGACCAGAGGATTTCACAGATAGTTTCAGAACTTTACATCCAAATGCAAATGAATACACATTCTTCTCAAGTGCACATGGAACTTTCTCCAGAATAGAACACATAGTGGGTCACAAAACAGGGCTTAACCGATAGCAAAAGATTGGGATTGTTCCATGCATGTTTCCAGTTCATAATAATTTATAAGTAGAACTAAATCGCAAGAAGAAGTTTGGAAGGATTTCAAACACGTGGAGGTTAAGGACCATCCTGCTAAAAGATGAAAGGGTCAACCAGGAAATTAGGAAAGAATTAAAAAGATTCATGGAAACTAATGAGAATGAAGATACAACTGTTCAAAATCTTTGGGATACAGCAAAAGCAGTCCTGAGGGGAAAATACATCGCAATACAAGCATCCCGCAAAAAACTGGAAAAAACTCAAATACACCAGCCAACCTTGCACCTAATGGAACTGGAGTAAGAATAGCATATAAAACCTATACCCAGCAGAGAAGAGAGTCAATGAAGACTGGAGCAGAACTCAATGAAATAGAGACCAGAAGAACTGTGGAACACATCAACAAAACCAGGAGTTAATAAGATAGATAAGCCATTAGCCGGCATTATGAAAAACAAAAGAGAAAAAATTCTAATTAAATCATGAATGAGAAAGGAGAGATCACCACCAATACCAAGGAAATACAAATGATTTTAAAAACATATAATGAGCAACTGTATGCCAATAAATTAGGTAATCTAAAGAAATAGACGCATTTCTGGAAAGCCACAAACTACCAAAACTGGAACAGGAAGAAATAGAAAAAGGGAACAGACCAATAACCAGAGAGGAATTTGAAGCAGTCATCAAAAACCTCGCAAAACACAAAAGTCCAGGGTCAAATGGCTTCCCAGGGGAATTCTATAAAACATTTAAAGAAGAAACCATACCTATTCTACTAAAGCTGTTCAGAAAGATAGAAAGAGATGGAATACTTACAAACTCGTTTTATGAGTCCAGCATCACCTTAATTCCAAAACCAGACAAAGACCTCACCAAAAAGGAGAATTAGATACCAATATCCCTGATGAACACAGATGCAAAAATTCTCAACAAGATATCAGCCAATAGGATCCAATAGTACATGAAGAAGATTCTTCACCATTACCAAGTGGGATTTATCCCCGTGATGCAAGGCTAGTTCAACACTTGTAAAGCAATCAATGTGGTTCATCATATCAGCAAGATAAAAAACAAGAACCATATGATCCTCTCCATAAATGCAAAGAAAGCATTTGACAACACACAGCATCCATTCCTGATCAAAACTCTTCAGAGTGTAGGGATAGAGGGAACATTCCTCAGTATCTTAAAAGCCATCTACGAAAAGCCCACCAAATATCATTCTCAATGGGGAAACACTGGGAGCCTTTCCCCTAAGATAAAGAACAAGACAGGGATGTCTACTCTCACCCCTGCTATTCAACATAGTACTAGGAGTCCTAGCCTCAGCAATCAGGCCCCCCAAAAAACTAAAAGGCATTCAAATTGGCAAAGAAGTTAAACTCTCCCTCTTTGCAGATGACATGATACTGTATGTAGGAAACCCCAAAGACTCCCCCACAAAATTTCTAGGACTCATACAGCAATTTGGCAGTGTGGCAGGATACAAAATCAATGCTCAGGAGTCAATGGCATTTCTACACACTAACAATGAGACTGAGGAAGGAGAAATTTATGAGTCAATCCCATTTACAATTGCACCCAAAAGCATAAGATCCCTGGGAATAAACCTAACCAAAGAGGTAAAGGATTTATAACCTAAAAACTACAGAACATTTCTGGAAGAACTTAGGAAGACACAAAGAGATGGAAAAATATTCCATGCTCATGGATTGAAAGAATTAATATTGTGAAAATGTCAATGTTACCCAGGGCAATGTACACATTTAATGCAATTCTATCAGAATACCATGGAATTCCTTCACAGAGTTGGAACAAATCATCTTAAGATTTGTGTGGAATCAGAAAAGACCCTTAATAGCCAGGGGTACATTGAAAAAGACAACCGGAGCTAGGGGCGTCACAATGCCACATTTCAGGTTGTACTACAAAGCTGTGATCATCAAGGCAGTGTGGTAATGGCACAGAAACAAACACATAGATCAATGAAAAAGAATAGAGCATCCAGAAATGGCCCCTCAACTGTATGGTCAACTAATATTCAACAAAGCAGGAAAGACTATCCACTGGAAAAAAGAGTCTCTTCAATAAATGGTGCTGGGAAAATTGAACAGCCACATGCAGAAGACTGAAACTAGACCATTCTCTTACACCATACACAAAGATAAACCCAAAATGGATGAAAGATGTAAATGTAAGACAAGCATCCATTAAATTCCTAGAGGAGAACACAGGCAACACCCTTTTTGAACTTGGGCACAGCAATTTCTTGCAAGATACATCCATGAAGTCAAGGGAAACAAAAGCAAAAATGAATTATTGGGACTTCATCAAGATAAGAAGCTTCTGCACAGCAAAAGAAACAGTCAACAAAACTAAAAGACAACCTACAGAATGGGACAAGATATTGGCAAAAGACATATCAGAGGAAGGCTAGTATCCAAGATCTATAAAGTATTTATTAAACTCAACAGCAAGGAAACAAAGAATCATAGGAACCCTCTTGCACTGTTGGTGGGATTGTGAACCGGTACAGCTTTCTGGAGAACTCTGTGGAAGTTCCTCAAAGAGATAAAAATAGAACTTCCCTATAATCCAGTAATTGCAGTGCTGATGATTTACCCCAAAGATACAGATGCAGTGAAACGTTGGCACTCCTGCTCCCCAATGCTTATAGCAGCAATGTCCACAATAGCCAAACTGTGGGGGAAACCTCTGTGCCCATCCTAAGATACATGGATAAAGAAGATGTGGTAGATATATATACAATGGAATATTACTCAGCCATTAGAAACGACAAATACCTACCATTTGCTTCGACATGGATGTAACTGGAGGGTATTATGCTAATTGAAGTAAGTCATTCGGAGAAGGACAAACATTATATGGTCTCATTCATTTCGGGAATATAAAAAATAGTGAAAGGGAATAAAGGGGAAAATAGAGAAAATGAGTGAAAATATCAGTGATAGTGACAGAACATGGGAGATTCCTCCCTCTGGATAACGAACAACGGGTAGTGGAAAAGGAGATAGGTGAGGGATTGGGATACTGTGTGATGGGAACTGGGTGATATGCTATATATTGGCAAATTGAACTCCAATAAAAAATAAATTAAAAAAATTAAATGAGATAAAATCCAAACTGAATATTCTGTTAGGGTTAATGAGGTGGAAGAAAGAGTAAGTAGCATAGAAGCTGATGATAAGGAAGGTAGCTGAGGATAAAAGGAATAAAAAACAATTAAAAGCCCATGAGGAAAGGCTTAGGGAAATTAATTATTGCTTGAGAAGGAAGAATATACATATACTGGGGATTCCAGAAGAGGCTAAGAGAGAGAGAGAGAGAGAGAGAGAGAGAGGACCACAAATACTTGAGCAAATCATAGCTTAGAACTTTCCAAATCTGTGGAAGGAATTAGGCATTCAGATCCAAGAGATAGGGAGGACACCCCCCCAAAATCAATAAAAAACGTTCATCACCTTAGCATTTAATAGTGAAACTTGCAAATTTTAAAGATAAAGAAAAGTTTTTTAAAGCTGTGTGAGTCAAGAGATTCTTAAATTATATGGGGAGAAATATCAGATTAACATAAGACCACTCCACAGAGACCTGGCAGGCCAGAAGGACCTGGCATGATATATAAAGGGTACTAAATGAGAAGAACATGCATCCAAAGATACATGATCCAGCAAGGCTGTCATTCAGAATAGAAGGAGAGATAAAGAGCTTCCAGGATAGACATAACTGAAAGAATATGTGAGGACCAACCTGGCTCTGCAAGAAATATTAAGGGGGACCCTGTAAAAGAAAGAGGAAGCCCAAAGAAATAATCCACAAAACAGGGATTGAATAGGTATTACAATGCACTAAATTCATATCTTTCAATACTTACTCTGAACATGAATTGGTTAAATGATTCCATCAAAAAATGCAGGGTATTGGACTGGATAAAAAAGCAAGACCCATCTATATGCTGTCTATAAGAGACTCAATGTAGACCTAAGGACAGTTCCAGCCTGAAAATGAAGGGGTGGAGAACCATTTACCTTTCAAATGGTCCTCACAACAAAGCTGGGGTATGATCTTCATATCAGATAACTTAAAGTTTACATCAAAGACTATAGTAAGAGATGAAGAGGGACACTATATCATACTTAAAGGGCCTACCCAACAAGAAGACCTAAGAATCATGAATATTTATGCCCCTAATGTGGCAGATGCCAAACCAATCAATCAATTAATAACCCAAATAAAGAGATATTTAGAAAATAATATACTAATAGTAGAAGATTCAACATGGCCATTCTGCAAATGACAGATCTTCTAAGTAGAACATCACCAAAGAAACAAGGGCTTGGAATGATACAGTGGATGGAACATATTTCACAAATATATACAGAACATTACATCCTAATGCAAATGAATACACATTCTTCTCATGTGCACAAAGAACTTTCTCCAGAATGGACCACATACTGGTCACAAAGTAGGTGTCAACTGATACCAAAAGATTGGGATTGTCCCCTGCATATTTTCAGACCATAAAGCTTTGAAACTTGAATTCAATTACAAGAAGAAATTTGGAAGAAATTCAAACACGTGGAGGTTAAAGATCATCCTACCAAAAGATGAATGGGTCAACCAGGTAATTAGAGAAGAATTCAAAAGACTCATGGAAGCTAAGAAAAATGAAGATAAAACCAAAATATTTGGGATGCAGTAAAAGCAGTCATAAAAGGGAAACACCTGTCAATACAAGCCTCCCTCAAAAACTGGGAAAAAAACTCAAATACACAAGCTAACCTTGTACATAAAGAACTGGAGAAAGAACACCAAGTAAAACTTACAGCAAACAGAAAAAGAGAAATAATAAATATTTGAGCAGAACTCAATGAAATAGAGACAAGAACTGTAGAACAGTTCAACAAAACCAGGAGTTGGTTCTTTAAAAGAATTAATAAGATAGATAAACCATTAGCCAGCCTTATTAACAAAAGAGGACTCAAATTTATAAAATCACAAATGAAAGAGGAAAGATCGCAACCATTACCAAAGAAATACAAACAATTTTAATAATGTGTTATGAGCGGCTATATGCCAACAAATTAGGCAATCTAGAAGAAATGGATGCATTTCTGGAAAACCACAAACTACCAAAACAGGAACAGGAAGAAACAGAAAACATGAACATGCCAATAACCAGGAAGGAAATTGAAGCAGTCATCAAAAAACCTCCCAAGACACAAAAATCCAGGGTCAGATGGCTTCCCAGGGAAATTCTACCAAACTTTTAAAGAAGAATACCCATTCTACTAAAGCTGTTTCAAAGGATAGAAAGGAACAGAATACTTCCAAACTTGTTTTATGAGGCCAGCTTTACCTTGATTTCAAAACCAGACAAAGATGTCACCAAAAGAATTAGAGATCAATATCCCTGATGAACACATATGCAAATATTCTTAAAAACATATTAACCAATAGGATCGAACAGTACATTAAGAAGATTATTCACCATGACCAAATGGGATTTATCCCTGGGATTGAAGAGTGGTTCAGTATTAGTAAAACAATCAACATGATAGGTCACATCAATAAGAGAAAAAACAAGAACAATATGACCCTCTCATTAGATGCAGAGAAAGCATTTGACAAAATACAGCATGCATTCCTGATTAAAATTTTTCAAAGTGTAGGGATATAGGGGCATTCCTCAATATCTTAAAAGCTATTTATGAAAAGCCCACATTGAATATCATTCTCAAAGCAGAAAAGCTGAGGGCCTTTCCCTTAAGATCAGGAACATGACAGGGATGTCCACTCTCACCACTACTGTTCAACATAGTACTTGTCCTAGCCTCAGCAATCAGGCAACAAAAAGAAATAAAAGGCATTCAAATTGGCAAAGAAGAAGTCAAACTCTCCCTCTTTGCAAAGGGCATGATACTGTATATGGAGAACCCAAAAGACTCCATCCCAAAATTGCTAGAACTCATACAACAATTCAACAATGAGGATACAAAATGAGTGCGCAGAAATCAGTGGTATTTCTATACAGGAACAATGAGACCAAAGAAAGAAATTAAGGAATAAATCTCATGTATAATTACACCCCAAATCATAAGATACCTAGGAATAAACCTAACCAAAGAGGTAAAGGACTTATACCCTAAAAACTACAGAACACTTCTGAAAGTAATTGAGGAAGACAAAAATAGATGGAAAAACATTCCATGCTCACGGATTGGAAGAATTAATATTGTGAAAATGTCTATGCTACCCAGAGCAATTTACACTTTCAATGCAATCCCTATCATAATTTCTTGGACTTTCTTCACAGTGTTATAACAAAGGACCTTAAGATTTAGACCCTGAAGAGTCAGACAAATATTGAAAAATAAACAATGCTGAAGCATCACATTGCCTGATTTCATGCTGTAGTACAAAGCTGTGATCATCAAGACAGCATGGTACTGGCGCAAAAACAGACACCTAGATCAATAGAACAGAATAGAGAACCCAGAAAAGGGCCCTCAACTCTATGGTTAATTAATTTTCAACAAAGCAGGAAGGAATATCCCCTGGAAAAAATACAATCTATTAAATAAATGGTGTTGGAAAAATAGGACAGCCATGTGCAAAATAATGAAACTAGACTATTCCCTTACACCATACACAACGATAAACTCAAAATGGATGAAATATCTAAATGTGAGACAAGAATCCATCAATATCCTAAGGGAGAACCCAGGCAACAACCTTTTTGAACTTAACCACAGTAACTTCTTTCAAGATATATCTATAAAGGCAAAGGAAACAAAAACAAAAATGAACTATGACTTAATCAGGATAAAAATCTTGTGAACAGCAAAAGAAACATACAACAACACTAAAATACAACCTACAGAATGGGAGAAGATATTTGCAAGTGACATTTCAGATAAAGGGCTAGTATCCAATATCTATAGAGAACTTATGAAACACCCAAGAAACAAACAATCCAATCATGAACTGGGCAGATGACCTGAACAGAAATTTCACCAAAGAAGATAAAGACATGGCCAACAAGCACATGAGAAAATGCTCTGTATGAAGGCAGGAGGAGAATTCTATAATCCAATAATTACTTTCTAGTCATTCAGCCAACCTTATTTCAGTATTTTACCCCAATATCAGAATCTATAAAAGGCCAAAATAGACACTTATTTCACCCCATTTTGAAGCCTTAAAAAGTCTAGATTTGCATGTTTCCCTTTATCAGTTCAGTTAGATTTTGGTAAAATCCCTGAAGATTTGGCTCAGGTAAAGTAGTTTCCTTTCTGGGTCTGCTTTGTTAAGAACAGAAAACTCTGGGGGGCTTCTAGGGGCAGGGGGTGAGTCAGCAGAGCATCTGACTTTTTATTTTAGCTCAGGTCATGATTTCAGGATAGTGAGATGGAACCCAACCCCATGTCAGGCTCCATACTCAGCGAGGAGTCTGATTGATATCCTCTCTCCCTCTCCTTCTGCCCCTCCCCCCACTCACTCTCTTTGTCTCTCTTTAAAAGAAATGGATAAATATTTTTTTAAAGTTTTTTTGGGATGCCTGGGTGGCTCAGCTGTTGGGCATCTGCCTTTGGCTCAGGGCATGATCCCAGAGCCCGGGGATTGAGTCCCCCATCGGGCTCCCTGAATGGAACCTGCTTCTCCCTCTGTGTGTCTTTTGTGAATAAATAAATAAAATCTTAAAAAATAATAAAATAAAATTTTTGTTTTGTTTTGTTTTTAAGAAGAGATAAGTCTGGGAATATCTACAAATGGTTATGCTTAAATATCCTCCAGCACGATGGGATTTTTCTTCTATTTTCACAATGAGCACCTGATAAGTTCCAGTAGACTAGCCAGGAGGTAAAACTCACATAAGTGTAGAGGAACCCCTAAGACAGAACCCTTTCAGAGTTTTTAACTTAAGCTACTCTACACTGCACCTCCAAGCATTTGTTAGTCATAGTTCAAGTGTTCCTACCTATACTGTCACCAGGTATGGGCCTCTGCTCCTGGGTATTTGTCCTAGTAAATGGCAATGCTCATTATCTATATATATTTCCAGTTTTCAGGGCAACAATTTGCTTTATGGCCTTGATCCTCTGATGGATCTAAGTTTTCTTGATTTTCAATTTGTTTGGCTTTCTAGTGTGAAGATGGGAATGATAATTTAAAAGCTCTTTACATGTTATATCAGAAACTGGAAGTAATTCAATACTTTCTAAATTTAAAAAAATCCTCCCAATATTTCTTCAAGCCTTGCCTTTTGCATTTGTTTATTATTATATTCATTCTCATTTTGATTTCACTTCTGATATGTTTTATATACAATTATTTCCTTAAGTCTGAGACCTCATTTCTGAGTTTTTCTAACTCATATTGAAAATAATATATTATGCCTTGTAACATTATCTAAATATATTTCTAAAAGCCAATCTTTTAAAAATTGTTCATAGCAATTTCCTTTTATATATATATACTCTCCTGGCATACTGTCATTTGTTTGTTATACTTCCTCTTCTTTTCAACCCTCTACCCAATCTTTAAAAAATCTTCCTATGGGTTTATTCATTTTCTGTTTGCTACTATAAGAAATTAACATAACTTTATAGTTTAAAATAACTCAACTTAATTTTCTTATGGTACTGTAAGTATAGGGGGTTTGAAGGATATCTTCATTCATTAATAAAAACAGTAGAACCATGAGGGGGCAGGAACACAAACTTATTTGTTTGCTTATTTAGTACAAACTTTATTTGATTGGCAATTTGACAGGCCTGTATGCTGGGGAAATTTCCTCACAGCAGAAGCTATAATATGGAGGTTTTGATGCAGAGGGGAACCAAAACAAGGAAACTTTCAAGGAAAAATAGGCTCAGAGTGGGTCCTTACATGTTTAGGTGATGTTGCTTGGTACCATGATGGGAATCTCTGTGTTTGAGAGTTCTGTAGGGGCTTGGGGTCTTCATAGCTCAGGGCTTATCTTGCTAATTATAAGTAGATATTTGGTACAACTTTGTGGAATATACTAAGCTGACTAAAAAATCCTTATCTGTGCAATGTTTAAAACATTGATTAAGTCGGTGGAAGAGTAGGGTTCTCAAGTCACCTGTCCCCACCAACTTACCTAGATAACTTTCAAATCATCCTGAAAACCTACGAATTCAGCCTGAGATTTAAAGAGAGAACAGCTGGAATGCTACAGTGAGAAGAGTTTGTGCTTCTATCAAGGTAGGAAGACAGAAAAAAATAATAAAGAAATAAAAAAGCATCCAAGGGGGAGGGGCCCCCCGCGAGGAGCTGTGCTAAGGCCAAGAGGTGAGTGCCCCCAAGACAGGAAAGCCCCATTCAGGAGAAGCAGGAACTTTACCAATCTTCCCAGATGGAAAGGAACTTGCAGGGAGATCTGGCAGGATCCCAGGAGGGGCAGGGATGCCCTCAGGCTCCCAGGGGCATTAACAGAGGACCTGTGCCCCAGGGGAGAGCACGCCACACACTGCGGCGTAGCTCCCTAAAGGGCTGGAGGGCACTCCAGTGCTGGCCCCAGGAGCAGCTCAGGCAGCGGTAAGGGTGGCGGCACAGCGGGAGCGGGCTATGTGGCCCCAGGACCCCGATTCCAGGGGCGCAAACTTCAGAGCCCAGGACACTGGGGGACCAGCCCAAGATCTGGCGCTCCCATTGGGACAGGCAGAGGCCGGGAGGGCCCAGGACAGCGAGGATGCTCCTCCTACCCGGCAGTCCCGAGCTGGGCAGATCAGTGCCCCAAGCCCCTGGAGCATCCAGGCCCCTGCGATTGAGAGAGGCGGTAGTTACTGCGGGAGCTGACTCCAAGGCTGGAGAGCTGGCTGCTGCCACTGTTGTTCCTCCTGGTGTCACCTTGTACCCGGGACTGAGCAGGGGACTCACAGTATAAACAGCTCCCACTGAGCCTTGCACCTGGCAGGAGGCTGGGCAGCTGCTCTCAGGTGCACACACCTGAGAATCAGCACAGCAGGCCTGTCCCCCAGAAGACCAGCTAGAAGGACAGGGGAAAAGCAAGTGATTGACCAGGCAGCACTGGAAAGTTCCAGGGGAATTCGAGGGATTTACGGTATATAGAATCAGAGGATACTTCCTCTTGTTTTTTGTTTTCTGTTTCTTCCCCCTCATTTTTTCTATTTTGTCTCTCTTTTTCCAGTACAGCATGTTTTGGCCACTCTATACTGAGCAAAAAGACTAGAAGTAAAAACTCAACTCAAAAGAAAGGATCAGAAAACAGTCCTTTCTCCCACAGAGTTACAAAATTTGGATTACAAGTCAATGTCAGAAAGCCAATTCAGAAGCACAATTATAAAGCTACTGCTGGCTCTAGAAAAAAAGCATAAAGGATTCAAGAGACTTCATGACAGCAGAATTTAGGTATAATAAGGCCAAAATTAAAAATCAATTAAATGAGATGCAATCTAAACTGGAGGTCTTAATGAAGAGGGTTAATGAGGAATAAGAATAAGTGAATGACATAGAAGACAAGTTGATGGCAAGGAAGGAAGCTGAGGAAAAAAGAGAAAAAAAAACAATTAAAAGCTCATCAGGATAGGTTAAAGGAAATAAATCACAGCCTCAGAAGGAAATATCTACGTTTAATTGGGGTTTCCGAGGGCGCTAAAAGGGACAGAAGTCCAGAATGTGTATTTGAACAAATCATACCTGAACTTCCCTAACTTGGGGAGGGAAACAGGCATTCAGATCCAGGAGATAGAGAGATTCCCCCCTAAAATCAATAAAAACCGTTCAACATCTCGACACTTAAGAGTGAAACTTGCAAATTCCAAAGATAAAGAGAAGATCCTTAAAGCAGCAAGAGACAAGAAATCCCTAACTTTCATGGGGAGAAGCATTAGGATAGCAGGAGACATCTACAGAGACTTGGCAGGCCAGAAAGGAATGGCAGGATATATTCAGAGTCCTAAATGAGAAGAACTTACAGCCAAGAATACTTTATCTAGCAAGGCTCTCATTCAGAATAGAAGGAAAGATAAAGAGCTTCCAAGATAGGCAGAAACTGAAAGAATATGTGACCACCAAACCGGCTCTGCAAGAAATATTAAGGGGGGCTCTAAAAGAAAGAGGAAGCCCAAGGAAACAATCCACAACAACAGGGACTGAATAGGTATCATGATGACAATGAATTCATATCTTTCGATAGTAACTCTGAATGTGAATGGGCTTAATGACACCATCAAAAGGTACAGGGTTTCAGACTGGATAAAAAAGTAATACCCATCTATTTGCTGTCTACAAGAGATTCATTTGAGATATAAGGACACCTACTGACTGAAAATAAAAGGTTGGAGAACTATTTACCATTCAAATGGTCATCAAAAGAAAGCAGGGGCAGCCATCCTTATATCAGATAAAGTTTATCCCAAAGGCTGTAGTAAGAGATGAAGAGGGACACTATATCATAGTTAAAGGATCTCTCCAACAAGAGGACCTAACAATCATGCATTTTTATGTCCTGAATGTGGGAGCTGCCAAATATATTCATCAATTAATAACCAAAGTAAAGACATACGTAGATAATAATGCACTTATACTTGGTGACTTGAATACAGCACTTTCGACAATTGAAAAATCTTTTAAGCACAACATCTCCAAAGAAACAAGAGCTTTAAATGACTTTAAATGATACACTGGACCAGATGGAGTTCACAGATATTTATAGAACTTTACATCCAAATGCAACTGAATACACATTCTTCTCAAGTGCACATGGAACTTTGAACTTTCTCCAGAATAGACCACATACTGGGTCACAAATCAGGTCTGAACCGATACCAAAAGATTGGGATAATCCCCTGCATATTTTCAGATGAAAATGCTTTAAAAGTAGAACTAAATCGCAAGAAGAAGTTTGGAAGGATTTCAAACATGTGGAGGTTAAGAACCATCCTGCTAAAAGATGAAAGGGTCAACCAGGCAATTAGGGAAGAATTAAAAAGATTCATGGAAACTAATGAGAATGAAGATACAACCATTCAAAATCTTTGGGATACAGCAAAAGCAGTCCTGAGGGGGAAATACATCGCAATGCAATCATCCATCCAAAACTGAAAAGAACTCAAATACACAAGCTAACCTTGCACCTAAGGGAGCTGGAGAAAAAAACAGCAAATAGATCCTACACCCAGCAGAAGAAGACAGTTAATAAAGATTCGAGCAGAACTCAACGAAATAGAGACCAGAACTCTGGAACAGATCAAGAAAACCAGGAGTTGGTTCTTTGAAAGAATTAATAAGATAGATAAACCATTAACCAGCCTTATTAAAAAGAAGAGAGAAAAGACTCAAATTAATAAAATCATGAATGGGAAAGGAGAGATCACCACCAATACCAAGGAAATACAAATGATTTTTAAAAAATATAATGAGCAATTATATTTTTAACGCCAATAAAATAGGCAATCTAGAAGAAATGGATGCATTTCTGGAAAGGCAAAAACTACCAAAACTGGAACAGGACGAAATAAAAAACCTGAACAGGCAGATAACCAGTGAAGAAATTGAAGCAGTCATGAAAAACTTCCCAAGACACAAAAGTCCAGGGCCAGATGGCTTCCCTGGGGAATTCTATCAAACGTTTAAAGAAGAAACCATACCTATTCTACTAAAGCTGTTCGGAAAGATAGAAAGAGATGGAGTCCTTCCAATCTCGTTCTATGAGGCCAGCATCACCTTAATTCCAAAACCAGACAAAGACCTCACCAAAAAGGAGAACTATAGACCAATATCCCTGATGAACATGGATGCAAAAATTCTCAACAAGACACTAGCCAGTAGGATCCAACAATACATTAAGATTATTCACCATGACCAAGTGGGATTTATCCCTGGGATGCAAGGCTGGATCAACACTCATAAAGCAATCAATGTGATTGATTATATCAGCAAGAGAAAAACCAAGAACCCTATGATCCTCTCATTAGATGCAGAGAAAGCATTTGACAAAATACAGCATCCATTCCTGATCAAGACTCTTCAAGTGTAGGGATAGAGGGACCATCCCTCAATATCAGAAAGGCCATCTATGAAAAGTCCACGGCAAATATCATTTCCATGGGGAAACACTGGGAACCTTTCCCCTAAGATCAGGAACAAGACAGGAATGTCCAATCTCACCACTGCTATTCAACATAGTACTAGAAGTCCTAGCCTCAGCAATCAGGCAACAAAAAGAAATATCAGAGTGGGTGACCTAACATGAGAGACTCCCAATTCCGGGAAACAAACAAGGGGTAGTGGACAGGGAGGTGGGAAGGGGAATAGGTTACTGGGTGATGGGCACTGAAGGGGGCACATGACAGGATGAGCACTGGGTGTTATACTATATGTTGCCACATTGAACTCCAATAAAAATATACAGATAAAATAAAATAAAATAAAATATATAATATAAATAAGCCACAAGAATTTAAAAAAATACAGCTTAGATAATAGAGTGAGTACTCTTGTAATAATTTTGTATGGGGAAAGGTGGTGATTACACTTCCCGTGGGGAGAGCTGAGTAATGTACAGAATTGTTGAATCACTAAGTTGTAGCCCTGAAATAATGTAACATTTTGTGTTGACTATACTTGAATAAATATTTAAAAAAGTAAATCCCACAGCTAATATCATCCTCAATGGGGAAATATTGAGATGTTTCCCTCAATGGCAGGGAACAGGACAGTGATGTTCACTCTCGACAGTGTTATTACCAATACTTGAAGTCCTAGCCATAGCAATCAGACAACACAAAGAAAGAAAAGGCATACATATCAATGAGAAAGAAGTAAAACTGTCACTATTTGAAGATGACAGGATGCTATATATAGAACTACCTGAAAGACTCCATCAAAGTACTGGAAACTTGATACATGGATTCAGTGAAGTTGCAGGATAGAAAATCAGCTTGCAGAAATCAGTTGCATTTCTATATACCTATAATGAAGCAGCAGAGAGAAATCAAGGACTCAAACCCATTTACAATTGAACAAAAACTGAAAGATACCTGGGAAAAACCTAATCAAAGAGGTGAAATATTGGTACTCTGAAAATATGAAACATTGATGAAAGAAATTGAATAAGACACAAAAAAATGGAAAAATATTCCATGCTCATGGATTAGATCGAATATTGTTAAAATGTATACTCTACCTAAAGCTATCTCCACATTTAATTCCATTCTTTTCAAAATAACAAGAGCATTTTTTGCACTTCTAAAACAAAGAATCATAAAATTGTATAGAACCACAAAAGAACCTGGATAGCTAATGTAACTTTGAAAAAGGAAAGCAAAGCTGGAGGGATCAAAATTACAGACTTAAAGCTATTTTACACAGGTGGAGTGATCAAGACTGTATCTACAGTACTGGCACAAAAGTGAAGTGGACAGATAGGTTAATGGAACACAAATAAAGACCTTAGAAATGAACCCACAACCATATGGCTAATTAATCTTCCACAAAGCAGGAATGAATATCCAATCAAAAAAATACAACCTCTTCAACAAATGGTGTTGGGAAAACAGTAATGAGGAAAATCATAAATCCAGACCACTTTATTACACCATGCACAAAAATAAATTCAAAATGGTGTAAAGATCTAAGTGTGAGTCAGGAAAATATTGAAATCCTAGAGGAAAACACAGACGACAACCTCTTTGACATTGGTTGTAACAACTTATTACTAGATATGTCACCTAAGGGAAACAAAAGCAAAAACAAACTACTGGAACTTCATTGAAATAAACATCGTCTGAACAGTGCAAGAGACAATTAAAAAAGAAAACTAAAAGGCAACCTATGAAATGGAAGAAGAGATTTGCAAATGACATATCTGATAGGGGATTCATATCCAAAATATCTAAAGATCTTCTAAAACTCAAGACACACAAAAAGAATAACCCATTCAAAGCATGACAGAAAACATGAATATACATTTTTCCAGAGATGACTTCCAGATGGCCAACAGACAACTGAAAATATGCTCAACATCACTCAAGATCAGATAAATACAAATTAGAACCACAATGAGATGTCACCTTACACCTGTCAGAATTGTTAAAATTAGCAGGATTGCAAACAGGTATAACCTGTTATATAACCTGCAACCAAAGTGCTTCCATACTTGAATGAATAAAGAAAATATGATATATCACATCATATCATAATATATATAACTAGTATTAACATTATAATACTAAGAAAATATTAGCTATAAAAAGAATGAGAGCTTGGATGGACCTAGAGGGTATAATGCTAAGTGAAGTAAATCAATCTGAGAAAGACAAATGCTATAAGATTTCAATCAAGTGTAGAATTTTAGAAACAAAACAAATAAAAGAATAAAGAGATACAAAAACCTGGCTCTTAAATACAGAGAAAAAACTTGTGGTTGTCAAAGGGCAGATGGGTAGGTGGATGGATGAAATAATGGGATTGAGTATAATTATCTTGGTTACCACTTAGTAATTTACAGAATTGTTGAATAATTATGTTGTACACCTGAAACTAATATAACAGTGTATATTAATCATATTTCAATTAATATAATATAATGTAATTAATAATATTTTAATAATATAATTATATCAACAAATGTAGAAAACATTTGTAAATTTTTATTTTATTTTTTATTTTTTTATGATAGTCACAGAGAGAGAGAGGCAGAGACACAGGTAGAGGGAGAAGCAGGCTCCATGCACCGGGAGCCCGATGTGGGACTCGATCCCGGGTCTCCAGGATGGCGCCCTGGACCAAAGGCAAGCGCCAAACCGCTGGGCCACCCAGGGATCCCAGAAAACAACATTTGAAAGAAATGGAATAACTATTCATGATAAAATCTCTCAGAAAAATAGTAATATTAGGGAATGTTATCAACTTCATAATGAAGATGTACGAAAATCATATAGGTTACATTATTCTTAATTTTGAAAAACTTGGAACTTTTATGATAAAGTCAAGAACAAGGAAATAATATTTATTCTCATCATTCTTTTTCAACATTATATTAGTAGTTAGCTAATGCAATTACAAGAAAATTTAAAAATATATACTAATTGGGAAGATAGACATAAAAATGGATTTGCTCACAGATAGCATGTTTGTATATATTCAAAAATGTGAAAGAATTGACAAAAAAGCTGCTGAAACTGATAAATAATTATAGCTATGTTGCCAGATACAAGTTTATTATACAAAAGTCAAGTTCTTTCTATATGCCAGCAACGAATAATTGGAAATAAAAATTAAGAACAATACCATTTGCATCAGTACACCCCAAAATAAAATACTTAGATATAAATCTAACAAAAATATGTACAAGATCTGTATTTTAAAAGCCTACAAGACTATGATGAAAGAAGTCACATAAAAACTAAATAAGTGGAGAGATGTTCCATGTTCATAGTTTCAATATTTTGAAACTATTAATTCTTCCTAGCTTGATTTGCAGATAAAATTCAATCTCAATCAAAATGCCCATTTTTTTGATATTAACAAACTGATTCTAATTTTAAATGGGGGGTCAAAAGAACTAGAATAGACAACACAATAATTAAGAGGAATAAAGTAAGAAGACTGACAGTACTCAATTTCAAGTCTTCCTATAAAGCTATAAAGATTTTAAGATAGTGTGCTGTTGGTGAAAGGAAAGGGGAATGGATCGGTGGAACAGAATAGAAGTCTGAGGTGTCAACCTATAAAATTATTCTCACCTTATCCTTGACAAAGTAGCTAAAGCTATTCAATGAAAAAACAATAGTCTTTTCAACAAATAGTGCTGAAATAACTATATACCCACAAGCAAGCAAGGAAATCAATCAATAAATAAATATCTAGACAAATTCCTTACAATTTCACAAAAATTACCTGAAAATAGATCGCAGACATAAATGTAAGATGAAAAACTTCAAAACTCTTAGAAGATAATATAGGAGAAGATCTAGATTACCCTAAATTTGGCAAAGACATTTTAGATACATCATAGGTTAAATACGTGAAGGAAAGAATTGACCAGCTAGATTTGGATAATACATTTGAAAAAAATCTAATATACATATTATATTTTATATACTATATATACATATATACATTTATATTACAGAGAGAGTTTGTGTGAACTGGGAGAATGGCGGGGGGGGAGAGGGAGAAAGAAACTGAAGCAGACCCTGGGCTCAATGCAGTTTGACATGGGCCTGAAACCTATGACCAGGAGATCATGACCTGAGCAGAAAACAAAAGTCAGACTCTTAACCGACTGAAACACCCACGTCCCCCCAAATCATATATCTGATCAAGGACTGATTCTTTTTTTTTTTTATAAATTAATTTTTATTGGTGTTCAATTTACCAACATACAGAATAACACCCAGTGCTCATCCCGTCAAGTGTCCCCCTCCGTGCCCGTCACCCATTCACCCCCACCCCCCGCCCTCCTCCCCTTCCACCACCCCTAGTTCGTTTCCCAGAGTTAGGAGTCTTTATGTTCTGTGTCCCTTTCTGATATCTCCACACATTTCTTCTCCATTCCCTTATATTCCCCTTCACTATTATTCATATTCCCCAAATGAGTGAGAACATACACTGTTTGTCCTTCTCCGACTGACTTACTTCACTCAGCATAATACCCTCCAGTTCCATCCACGTTGAAGCAAATGGTGGGTATTTGTTGTTTCTAATGGCTGAGTAATATTCCATTGTATACATAAACCACATCTTCTTTATCCATTCATCTTTCGATGGGCACCGAGGCTCCTTCCACAGTTTGGCTATTGTGGACATGGCTGCTAGAAACATCGGGGTGCAGGTGCCCCGGCGTTTCATTGCATCTGAATCTTCGGGGTAAATCCCTAACAGTGCAATTGCTGGGTCGTAGGGCAGGTCTATTTTTAATTCTTTGAGGAACCTCCACACAGTTTTCCAGAGTGGCTGCACCAGTTCACATTCCCACCAACAGTGTAAGAGGGTTCCCTTTTCTCCACATCCTCTCCAACATTTGTTGTTTCCTGCCTTATTAATTTTCCCCATTCTCACTGGTGTGAGGTGGTATCTCATTGTGGTTTTTTTTTTTTTTTATAAATTAATTTTTATTGGTGTTCAATTTACCAACATACAGAATAACACCCAGTGCTCATCCCGTCAAGTGTCTCCCTCCGTGCCCGTCACCCATTCACCCCCACCCCCCGCCCTCCTCCCCTTCCACCACCCCTAGTTCGTTTCCCAGAGTTAGGAGTCTTTATGTTCTGTGTCCCTTTCTGATATCTCCCACACATTTCTTCTCCCTTCCCTTATATTCCCCTACTATTATTCATATTCCCCAAATGAGTGAGAACATACACTGTTTGTCCTTCTCCGATTGACTTACTTCACTCAGCATAATACCCTCCAGTTCCATCCACGTTGAAGCAAATGGTGGGTATTTGTTGTTTCTAATGGCTGAGTAATATTCCATTGTATACATAAACCACATCTTCTTTATCCATTCATCTTTCGATGGGCACCGAGGCTCCTTCCACAGTTTGGCTATTGTGGACATGGCTGCTAGAAACATCGGGGTGCAGGTGCCCCGGCGTTTCATTGCATCTGAATCTTCGGGGTAAATCCCTAACAGTGCAATTGCTGGGTCGTAGGGCAGGTCTATTTTTAATTCTTTGAGGAACCTCCACACAGTTTTCCAGAGTGGCTGCACCAGTTCACATTCCCACCAACAGTGTAAGAGGGTTCCCTTTTCTCCACATCCTCTCCAACATTTGTTGTTTCCTGCCTTATTAATTTTCCCCATTCTCACTGGTGTGAGGTGGTATCTCATTGTGGTTTTGATTTGTATTTCCCTGATGGCAAGTGATGCAGAGCATTTTCTCATGTGCATGTTGGCCATGTCTATGTCTTCCTCTGTGAGATTTCTCTTCATGTCTTTTGCCCATTTCATGATTGGATTGTTTGTTTCTTTGGTGTTGAGTTTAAGAAGTTCTTTATAGATTTTGGAAACTAGCCCTTTATCTGATATGTTATTTGCAAATATCTTCTCCCATTCTGTAGGTTGTCTTTGAGTTTTGTTGACTGTATCCTTTGCTGTGCAAAAGCTTCTTATCTTGATGAAGTCCCAATAGTTCATTTTTGCTTTTGTTTCTTTTGTTTTCGTGGATGTATCTTGCAAGAAGTTACTGTGGCCAAGTTCAAAAAGGGTGTTGCCTGTGCTCTCCTCTAGGATTTTGATGGAGTCTTGTCTCACATTTAAATCTTTCATCCATTTTGAGTTTATCTTTGTGTATGGTGCAAGAGAGTGGTCTAGTTTCATTCTTCTGCATGTGGATGTCCAGTTTTCCCAGCACCATTTATTGAAGAGACTGTCTTTCTTCCAGTGGATCGTCTTTCCTCCTTTGTCGAATATTAGTTGACCATAAAGTTCAGGGTCCATTTCTGGATTCTCTATTCTGTTCCATTGGTCTATGTGTCTGTTTTTGTGCCAGTACCACACTGTCTTGATGACCACAGCTTTGTAGTACAACCTGAAATCTGGCATTGTGATGCCCCCAGCTATGGTTTTCTTTTTTAAAATTCCCCTGGCTATTCGGGGTCTTTTCTGATTCCACACAAATCTTACAATAATTTGTTCCAAGTCTCTGAAAAAAGTCCATGGTATTTTGATAGGGATTGCATTGAACGTGTAAATTGCCCTGGGTAGCATTGACATCTTCACAATATTAATTCTGCCAATCCATGAGCATGGAATATTTTTCCATCTCTTTGTGTCTTCCTCAATTTCTTTCAGAAGTGTTCTATAGTTTTTAAGGTATAGATCCTTTACCTCTTTGGTTAGGTTTATTCCTAGGTATCTTATGCTTTTGGGTGCAATTGTAAATGGGATTGACTCCTTAATTTCTCTTTCTTCAGACTCATTGTTAGTGTATAGGAATGCCATTGATTTCTGGGCATTGATTTTGTATCCTGCCACGCTACCAAATTGCTGTATGAGTTCTAGCAATCTTGGGGTGGATCCAACAACACATTAAGAAAATTATTCACCATGACCAAGTAGGATTTATCCCCGGGATGCAAGGCTGGTTCAACACTCGTAAAACAATCAATGTGATTCATCATATCAGCAAGAGAAAAACCAAGAACCATATGATCCTCTCATTAGATGCAGAGAAAGCATTTGACAAAATACAGCATCCATTCCTGATCAAAACTCTTCAGAGTGTAGGGATAGAGGGAACTTTCCTCGATATCTTAAAAGCCATCTACGAAAAGCCCACAGCAAATATCATTCTCAATGGGGAAGCACTGGGAGCCTTTCCCCTAAGATCAGGAACCAGACAGGGATGTCCACTCTCACCACTGCTATTCAACATAGTATTGGAAGTCCTAGCCTCAGCAATCAGACAACAAAAAGACATTAAAGGCATTCAAATTGGCAAAGAAGAAGTCAAACTCTCCCTCTTCGCCGAGGACATGATACTCTACATAGAAAATCCAAAAGCCTCCACCTCAAGGACTGATTCTTAAAGTTACAAACAACTTTTAAAATTTAACAATAAGGAAACAAATGACTTGATCAAAACTTAGGCAAAATATCTGAATAGACACTTCGCCACAGATATATATGACATAATACAATTTTATGTAAATACAACGTAAAAATGGGTACTGAGTCAAATATTTTCAAAAACTATATTTATGAACATTGGGGTACAGGTGTCCCAGAATTTCACTACATCAATGAAGGGGAGGTAGGTGGGGGGATGAGGTAACTGGATGATGGGCAATAAGGAGGGTACTTGATGGGATGAGCACTGAGTGTTATACTGAATGTTGGCAAATTGAATTTAAATAAAATAAATAGGGCAAGATGGTGGAAGAGTAGGGTCCCCAAATCACCTGTCCCCACCAAATTACCTAGATAACCTTCAAATTATCCTGAAAATCTACGAATTCGGCCTGAGATTTAAAGACAGAGCAGCTGGAATGCTACAGTGAGAAGAGTTCCTGCTTCTATCAAGGTAGGAAGACGGGGAAAAAAGAAATAAGAAACAAAAGGCATCCAAGGGGGAGGGGACCCACGAGGAGCCCGGCTAAGGCCGGGGCGAGTGCCCCCAGGACAGGAAAGCTCTGTCCCAGAGAAGCAGGATCTTCACCAATCTTCCCCGGCCGAAAGGGGCTCCCAGGGAGTTAGTGCAGGACCCCAGGAGGGCGGGGATGCCCTCAGGCTCGCTGGGACACTAACGGACACCAGTGCCCCCGGGAGAGTGCACTGAGCTCCCTAAAGGGCTGCAGCACGCACCGCGGGACCCGGGAGCAGATCGGAGGGGCTCAGCAGATGAAGAGGCTCCGTGCTGAGGGGGCTGCGCAGCCCCATGAGCAGCTCCGAGGGGCTCGGGTGGCCGCTCCGCGGAGAGGCGGCTGCGCCACCGGGAGCGCGAATCCAACAGCACAGGGCGCCGGGGACACAGCCCAAATTCCGGCCTCCCCCCGGGACAGGCAGAGGCCAGGAAGGCCCAGGACAGCAAGGACGCTCCTGCCCCGAGCTGAGCAGATCAGCGGCCCCGCCCCCGGAGCCTCCAGGCCCCTGCAGATGGAGAGCTCGGTAGTTACGGCGGGGGCTGAATCAAGGGCTCCAGAGCTGGCCGCCGCCACTGTTGTTCCTCCTGGGGCCTCACGGGGTAAACAACCCCCACTGAGCCCTGCACCAGGCAGGGGGCAGAGCAGCTCCCCCAAGTGCTAACACCTGAAAATCAACACAATAGAACATCCCCAAGAAGACCAACTAGACGGACAAGTTCCAGGGGAAGTCAAGGGACTTAAAGCATACAGAATAAGAAGATACTCCCCCGTGTTTTTTTGTTTTTTTTTTTCTTTTGGATTACTGTTTGGTTCACCCACCCTTTTTTTCCTTTGTTTCGTTTTCGTTCTCTTTTTCTTCTCTTTCATTTTTTCTTCCTTTTTTTTTCGTTTTCTCTTTTCTTTCCTTCTTTTTCTCCTCTCTTTTTCTCCTTTTGCCAATACAACTTGTTTTTGGCCACTCTGCACTGAGCAAAATGACTAGAAGGAAAACCTCACCTCAAAAGAAAGAATAAGAAATAGTCCTCTCTCCCACAGAGTTACAAAATCTGGATTACAATTCAATGTCAGAAAGCCAATTCAGAAGCACTGTTATAGACCTACTGGTGGCTCTAGAAAAAAGTATAAAGGACTCACGAGTCTTCATGACTGCAGAATTTAGATCCAATCAGGCAGAAATTAAAAGTCAATTGAATGAGATGCAATCCAAACTAGAAGTCCTAATGATGAGGGTTAACGAGGTGGAAGAACGAGTGAGTGACATAGAAGACAAGTTGATGGCAAAGAGGGAAACTGAGGAAAAAAGAGACAATTAAAAGACCATGAAGATAGATTAAGGGAAATAAACGACAGCCTGAGGAAGAAAAACCTACATTTAATTGGGGTTCCCGAGGGCGCCGAAAGGGCCAGAGGGCCAGAATATGTATTTGAACAAATCTAGCTGAAAACTTTCCCAGTCTGGGAAGGGAAACAGGCATTCAGATCCAGGAAATAGAGAGATCCCCCTCTAAAATCAATAAAAACCGTTCAACACCATGACATTTAATAGTTAAGCTTCCATATTCCAAAGATAAAGAGAAGATCCTTAAAGCAGCAAGAGACAAGAAATCCATGACTTTTATGGGGAGGAATATTAGGGTAACAGCAGACCTCTCCACAGAGACCTGGCAGGCCAGAAAGGGCTGGCAGGATATATTCAGGGTCCTAAATGAGTAGAACATGCAGCCAAGAATACTTTATCCAGCAAGGCTTTCATTCAAAATGGAAGGAGAGATAAAGAGCTTCCAAGACAGGCAGGAACTGAAAGAATATGTGACCTCCAAACCACCCACCTCTGCAAGAAATTTTAAGGGGGACTCTTAAAATTCCCCTTTAAGAAGAAGTTCAGAGGAACAATCCACAAAAACAAGGACTGAATACATATCATGATGACACTAAACTCATATCTGTCAATAGTAACTCTGAACATGAACGGGCTTAATGACCCCATCAAAAGGCGCGGGGTTTCATACAGGATAAAAAAGCAGGAACCATCTATTTGCTGTCTACAAGAGACTCATTTTTGACAGAAGGACACCTATAGCCTGAAAATAAAAGGTTGGAGAACCATTTACCATTCAAATGGTCCTCAAAAGAAAGCATGGGTAGCCATCTTTATATCAGATAAACTAAAATTTACCCTGAAGACTGTAGTGAGAGATGAAGAGGGACACTCTATCATACTTAAAGGATCTATACAACAAGAGGACTTAACAATCCTCAATATATATGCCCCGAATGTGGGAGCTGCCAAATACTTAAACCAATTATTAACCAAAGTGAAGACATACTTAGATAATAATACACTTATACTTGGTGACTTCAATCTAGCTCTTTCTACCCTCGATAGGTCTTCTAGGCACAACATCTCCAAAGAAACGAGAGCTTTAAATGATGCACGGAACCAGATGGATTTCACAAATATCTACAGAACTTTACATCCAAACTCAACTGAATAAACATTCTTCTCAAGTGCACATGGAACTTTCTCCAGAATAGACCACATACTGGGTCACAAATCGGGTCTGAACCGATACCAAAAGATTGGGATCGTCGCCTGCATATTCTCAGACCCTAATGCCTTGAAATTAGAACTAAATCACAACAAGAAGTTTGGAAGGACCTCAAACATGTGGGGGTTAAGGACCATCCTGCTAAAAGATGAAAGGGTCAACCAGGAAATTAAGGAAGAATTAAAAAAGATTCAGGGAAACTAATGAGAATGAAATTACAACCATTCAAAATCTTTAGGATGCAGCAAAAGCAGTCCTAAGGGGGAAAATACATTGCAATACAAGCATCCATTCAAAATCTGGAGAGAACTCAAATACAAAAGCTAACCTTACACATAAAGGAGCTAGATAAAAAACAGCAAATAGATCCTACACCCAGCAGAAGAAGAGAGTTAATAAAGATTCAAGCAGAACTCAATGAAATAGAGACCAGAAAACTGTGGAACAGATCAACAAAACCAGGAGTTGGTTCTTTGAAAGAATTAAAGATAGATAAACCATTTGCCAGCCTTATTAAAAAGAAGAGAGAGAAGACTCAAATTAATAAAATCATGAATGAGAAAGGAGAGATCTCTACCAACAACAAGGAAATACAAACGATTTTAAAAACATATTATGAACAGCTATAGGCCAATGAATTAGGCAATCTAGAAGAAATGGGCGCATTTCTGGAAAGCCACAAAGTACGAAAACTGGAACAGGAAGAAATAGAAACCTGAACAGGCCAATAACCAGGGAGCAAATTGAAGCAGTCATCAAAAACCTCCCAAGACACAAGAGTCCAGGGCCAGATGGCTTCCCAGGGGAATTCTATCAAACGTTTAAAGAAGAAACCATACCTATTCTACTAAAGCTGTTCAGAAAGATAGAAAGAGATGGAGTACTTCCAAATTCGTTCTATGAGGCCAGCATCCCCTTAATTCCAAAACCAGACAAAGACGCCACCAAAAAGGAGAATTACAGACCAATATCCCTGATGAACATGGATGCAAAAATTCTCAACAAGATACCAGCCAATAGGATCCAACAGTACATTAAGAAAATGATTCACTTTGACCAAGTAGGATTTATCCCCAGGACAAAAGGCTGGTTCAACACTCGTAAAACAATCAATGTGATTCATCATATCAGCAGGAGAAAATCCAAGAACCATATGATCCTCTCAATAGATGCAGAGAAAGCATTTGACAAAATACAGCATCCATTCCTGATCAAAACTCTTCAGAGTGTAGGGATAGAGGGAACATTCCTCGACATCTGAAAAGCCATCTAAGAAAAGCCCACAGCAAATATCATTCTCAATGGGGAAGCACTGGGAGCCTTCCCCTAAGATCAGGAACAAGACAGGGATGTCCACTCTCACTACTGCTATTCAACATAATACTGGAAGTCCTAGCCTCAGCAATCAGACAACAAAAAGACATTAAAGGCATTCAAACTGGCAAAGAGGAAGTGAAACTCTCCCTCTTTGCCGATGACATGATACTCTACATAGAAAACCCAAAAGCCTCCACCCCAAGATTGCTAGAAATCATACCGCAATTTGGTAGCGTGGCAGGATACAAAATCAATGCCCAGGAATCAGTGGCATTCCTATACACTAACAATGAGACTGAAGAAAGAGAAATTAAGGAGTCAATCCCATTTACAATGGCACCCAAAAGCATAAGATACCTAAGAATAAACCTAACCAAAGAGGTAAAGGATCTATACCCTAAAAACCAGAGAACACTTCTGAAGAAAGTGAGGAAGACACAAAGAGATGGAAAAATATTCCATGCTCATGGATTGGCAGAATTAATATTGTGAAAATATCAATGTTACCCAGGGGAATTTACACGTTTAATGCAATCCCTATCAAAATACCATGGACTTTCTTCAGAGACTTAGAACAAATTATTTTAAGATTTGTGTGGAATCAGAAAAGACCTCGAATAGCCAGGCGAATTTTATAAAAGAAAACCATATCTGGGGGCATCACAATGCCAGATTTCACGTTGTACTACAAAGCTGTGGTCATCAAGACAATGTGGTACTGGCACAAAAACAGACACATATATCAATGGAACAGACTAGAGAACCCAGAAGTGGACCCTGAACTTTATGGTCAACTAATATTCGATAAAGGAGGAAAGACTATCCATTGGAAGAATGACAGTCTCTTCAGTAAATGGTGCTGGGAAAATTGGACATCCACATGCAGAAGAATGAAACTAGACCACTCTCTTGCACCATACACAAAGATAAACTCAAAATGGATGAAAGATCTAAATGTGAGACAAGATTCCATCAAAATCCTAGAGGAGAACACAGGTAACACCCTTTTTGAACTCGGCCACTGCAACTTCTTGCAAGATACATCCACGAAGGGAAAAGAAACAAAAGCAAAAATGAACTATTGGGACTTCATCAAGACAAGAAGTTTTTGCACAGCAAAGGATACAGTCAACAAAACTAAAAGACAACCTACAGAATGGGAGAAGATATTTGCAAATGACGTTTCAGATAAAGGGCTAGTATCCAAGATCTATAAAGAACTTATTAAACTCAACACCAAAGAAACAAAGAATCCATCATGAAGTAGGCCAAAGACATGAAGAGAAATCTCACAGAGGAAGACATAGACATGGCCAACATGCACATGAGAAAATGCTCTGCATCACTTGCCATCCGGGAAATAAAAATCAAAACCACAGTGAGGGGATCCCTGGGTGGCGCAGCGGTTTGGTGCCTGCCTTTGGCCCAGGGCGCGATCCAGGAGAGCCGGGATTGAGTCCCACGTCGGGCTCCCAGTACATGGAGCCTGCTTCTCCCTCTGCCCGTGTCTCTGCCTCTTTCTCTCTCTCTCTCTCTCTCTCTCTCTCTCTCTCTGTGACTATCAGAAATAAATAAATAAATAAATAAATAAATAAATAAATAAATAAATAACCACAATGAGATACCACCTCACACCAGTGAGAATACGGAAAATTTACACGGCAGGAAACTACAAATGTTGGAGAGGATGGGGAGAAAAGGGAACCGTCTTACACTTTTGGTGAGAATGTGAGCTGGTACAGCCACTCTGGAAAACTGTGTGGGGGTTCCTCAAAGAGTTAAAAATAGATCTCTCCTACGACCCAGCAATTGCACTGTTGGGGATTTACCCCAAAGATACAGATCAATGAAACGCCGGGACACCTGCACCCCGATGTTTCTAGCAGCAATGTCCACAATAGCCACACTGTGGAAGGAGCCTTGGTGTCCATTGAAAGATGAATGGATAAAGAAGATGTGGTTTATGTATACAATGGAATATTACTCAGCCATTAGAAATGACAAATACCCACCATTTGCTTCAAGGTGTCCGGAGACGGACAAACATATGGTCTCATTCATTTGGGGAATATAAATAATAGTGAAAGGGAATAGAAGGGAAGGGAGAAGAAATGTGTGGGAAATATCAGAAAGGGAGACAGAACATAAAGACTCCTAACTCTGGGAAACGAACTAGGGGTGGTGGAAGGGGAGGAAGGTGGGGGGGTGGGGTGAATGGGTGACAGGCACTGAGGGGGTCACTTGACGGGATGAGCAGTGGGTGTTATTCTGTTATGTTGGTAAATTGAACAGGAATAAAAAATAAATTTATTATAAAAAAATAAAAAAACAAAAAAATATAAATAAATAAATATTTAACAAATCATTTGCAATCAGATATCTACTAAGCTACTTGCATTTCAATTAAATAAAAACACATTATAACTCAATAGTAATACAGACATAATTTCTTTTAGTATATGAAACTTGAACAGAAACATTAAAAAATATATAGATGATAGCAGAGGACAAGAAACAATGCTTTACTTCTAAGGATAGCAAACTATGGCTTTTTTTTTTTTTACCAAATAAAGCTTATTTTTACAAATAAGGTTATATTGTACATAGCATTGCTCATTTGTTTACTATTCATGATGGCTGTTTTGCAGTACAATTACAGAATCGAGTGGTGCCAAGAGGCTTTATGACTTTCAATGCCAAAAATATCTACTATTTGGGTATTTAAAAAAAGTATTTGGCAACCCTTGTTTACATCATTACTCAGAAAATAAATACATATTTTTAAAAAGTTAGATACTCTTCATTCCCCATCAAATAATGAAAGTTAACGAAACTTTCAATTGCACGTGATGGCAAGTATATAGAGCAAATTGAGCTATCAAAAACTGCTTATGGAAATGTAAAGTAGTACAATTATGTTGGAAAACATCCCACTTTTCCTGTTTTTTAAATGATTTCAGGCTTAAATTTGAAAAATTGTAGAGTTCCTGTGTGCTTTTAACTCAGTTTACCATAATAATATCTTTAAAATAATACACTTTATCAAAATGACATTGACTTTTGTATAATTCTAGTAACTGAAGTACAGATTTTATTCAGATTTTAACATTTTATTGTAGTTGTTTGTGAATACAGAGATAGATGGCATAAGAAAATTAATTTCAAATCTTCAAAGGCGTTAATAACAGTAAGAGTGTGTTGAATATTTGAGAGAGGTAGTTTTCTTAGTGTTTTCTCTTTACCCTGATGACTGGAGCAGAATCCTAGGACAGAATTATTAGCTGCCTTTCACTAGCCAACTTTTGAACAATATTGAAAAATAGGCAATTTTACTCCACATGTGCAGGTTCTTATTGAGGCACTTGAAGATTCCTGAATAAGAGTCACAGTAACTTCCCAAGTGCCTTTTCCACCTTTGTTGATAGTAGTAAAATGTTTCAGATTCCCACTGTGCAGACCTCTCTTCCTACTGCTAAGTGTTGGGAGACTAAGGGATTTCAGGCTCTTAGGCTTTGTAATTCTTCATTCTTCATACCTATTTGGGAATATAACATTTAATTCTGAGGAATCTTTCCTGACCCCCGATCATATATATAAGGATTTCCCAAAAATGTTATTTTTATATAAAATGTGTGGTCTTTTTAACTCTCAATATAATGAGGATTTATTTTTTTATGTATATCTTTTTTTTTATTGGAGTTCGATTTGCCAACATATAGTAAGACACCCAGTGCTCATCCTATCAAGTGCCCTTCTCAGTGCCCATTGCCCAGTCACCCCATCCCCCCACCCGCCTCCCCTTCCACTACCCCTTGTTCATTTCCCAGAGTTAGGAGTTTCTCATGGTTTGTCACCCTCTCTGATTTTTCCCACTCATTTTCTCTCCTTTCCCCTATAACCCCTTTCACTATTTTTATATTCCCCATATGAATGAAACCATATAATGTCTGTCCCTCTCTGATTGACTTACTTCACTCAGCATAATACCTTCCCATTCCATCCACGTTGAAGCAAATGTTGGGTATTCGTCATTTCTAAAGGCTGAGTAATATATATATATATATGCCACAGCTTCTTTATCCATTCATCTTTCAATGGACACCGAATTTCCTTCCACAGTTTGGCTATGATGGACATTGTTGCTATAAACATTGGGGTGCAGTTGTCTCGGTGTTTCACTGCATCTGTATCTTTGGGGTAAATCCCTAGTTGTTCAATTGCTGGGTCATAGGGCAGCTCTATTTTTAACTCTTTGAGGAACTTTCACACAGTTTTCCAGAGCGGCTGTCCCAGTTCACATTCCCAGCAACAATGCAAGAGGGTTCCCCTTTCTCCACATCGACTCCAACATTTGTTTCCTTCTTGTTAATTTTCACCATTCTCACTGGTGTGAGGTGGTATCTCATTGTGGTTTTGATTTGGATTTCCCTGATGGCAAGTGATGCGGAGCATTTTCTCATGTGCTTGTTAGCCATGTCTATGTCTCCTTTGGTGAAATTTCTGAGGATTTAATTTTGTATTTTTTTTCTTTTGTATCCACAAGAACACACAGACACAAGCACACTGCATGTTTATATGTATATATGTACTTTGTTTTCTTTATCTTTCCTTTTTCCTAAACAATGATAATTTGCATGCCATTTTTTATTGTTCTTTTCATATTCCACACTCACCCACCTTGATGTATGTCTATGCCATCAAAATTAATTGCTAGCTTCTCATCAATTATAAAGAAGTATCTCTTTATTTAACCAATCCCATTATGCTGGAAATCTGTTTTTAATTTTTTACAAGTATATTTAATTCCTTAAAAACGGTTTTGTATATTTAATCTCTATAATATTATCAAATATTTTCCTTGTGTTCAATTTCTTGAATAATCCTGGGTTAAACAGGGATGCCTGGGTGGCTCAGTGGTTGGGCACCCCCACTTGGGGGTGCCCAGAGGGAGCAAGCATCTCTCTCTGCCTGTGTCTCTGTCTCTCAGTGTGTCTCTCATGAATGAACAAATAAAATCTTTAAAAAAAACAGCTCTAAAAAGGCTGCCCTTTTGTACTACTACCAGAAGTATATCAATATACTTATTACAACATATAGCTCTCAAAAATATGTTCTTTAGAATCCACTTGGTCTTTGGTAATTTGATAGGAGAAAACTATACCAAATGTTTTATATGCTTCTTTTGGTTACTATGAAAGCTAATCAAATTTTAATTTATTTATTGTCCATTTGTATTTATTCTTTGTTAAGTTGCCCATATTCTTTGTTCACTTTTCCTATTTGAGTGACCTACTCTGTATTGATTTATAGGGGACATGAAAATGATAAATAGACTAAAAACTTGCCTGCCATATACATTGTCAATATATATATTTTACCATTTGTCATTTTTAAAAATGTATGCTTTTTAAAGTTTTTGTTTGGCTACAGGTTGGGATCTTTCATACAAAAGTTTCTAATTAATATTTATATACTCACATTCAACAATCTTTACACTTGTGATGCTTTTATCTCAATTGTGCATGAAAATGTGTGTGTGTATGCACATGCACAATAGATAAAATTCCTAATACCCAACTTCATACTTAATGATAAAGCAAAACTATTCCTTTTTTCACAGGCCAGTCGCTTATCCCAACTTTTCCTTTCTTCTACAGTCTGCTCACTCTCACCTTAATTCCTCATAATTAAAGGGTATTAAATTAATTTGCCAGGATTCTTCATACTTTCTACCCATACCACTCTATCAATATAATGACTTTAAAGATGGCTCCTTGTGTGGTTCTTCAATTTATTTAAAACTAAAGTATCTGGCAGAAAGTATCCAAAGTTTGTGGTACATTTTTGGCAACACCCATTATTTTCAGTATGAATAGGCATCCTCATCAATAATATGAAAAGCCATACCAATTATATACACATTACCATTAAGTCCTTGAGCCTATTGCCATATTCTGTTTGTTTCATTGATCTGTTTATGCCTGTATATCACACTGTTGTAATTACTTTCTATTTTAAAATATAGTATACTGTCTAGTTGGAGAAATGTTTCCATATTATTTCATTATTTCCCAAAAAATGCCACAATATATTACACATTTATCCCACCATATTAATTTTAGAATTATTTTTCCACAAGTATTGTAAGGTAAGTGGTTAAAGGAGGTTGATAGTACTTGTATTTTGATTGAAAAAAGACACAAAGAAATATTTAAAGAAAATTGACATAATTACAATATTGAGATTTCCTACCCAAGAAATAAATGATTTTGCAATTTATCAATATCTCATTTTATGTTCTTAAATAGAATTTAAATTTTGTTTCAGTATGATCCCTGAATAATACTTTCTAATTTTATTCCTAGACATTTTATATCTTTATTCTTGTTATGATTATGAAATAGATAATTTCCCCAATATATTTTCTAAATGATAATTATTGGTGTATGTTAAAGTTTATCATGTGTTTTTTTGTAACTGGCTACATCACCTAACTCTTATTATTTGTAATAGTTTCTCAATCGATTTTTAAATATTTCCTAAATGGCTCATCATACCATCAACTAATCATTCTATTTTATTTCCTTTTCTTACATATATTACAAATTTTTTATTAATTCCATTGACTTCAATGTCTAAACAATGATACAGTCGTGAAAATAGATACTTTTTCCTTGCTCATGAAATAAAAAGAGTAATTTTTACTACTAAGTATGAATTGGGGTATTGGTGATTTTATCTCCTTACAAATCTGAGTTAGGCTAAGAAAGCGTTAGTTGAATTTACCAGAACGTTCTACATTTTCTCTTCCTAACTTGTCAACACTCCTTCAATTTGGGGAGGTTTTTTAAAGATTCTTGTTATTATTCATGAGAGAGAGAGAGAGAGAGAGAGAGAGAGAGAGAGAGAGATGCAGAGACACAGGCAGAGGTAGAAGCAGGCTCCATGCAGGTAGCCTGACGTGGGACTCAATCCAGGGTCTCCAGGATCACACCCTGGGCTGAAGGTGGAGCTAAACCACTAAGCCACCAGAGCTGCCCTATTTGGGGAGTTTTTTGATGGCTTCCTGAATATTCCTTCAATCCATTTCAAAGTGTAAAGTATCTGGCAGATATTATCAAGATACTTTACAGTATGATAAAGTCTATGCACTTAACATACTCTATTTTCAGACTTGGCAAAGTCCCATTACCACAGCATCAATTTTTGCTTCTTTTATATCACTGTGTTTTGTTTGAGGAAATGTTTGTTTGTTTGTTTTAGGTTTAGTTTTTGGCTTTTTGTTGCTTTTCTCAATTTTCCTTTGCATTATTTCATTTCTTGGAAGTAAAAATTTAAGCTATTCTTTTTTTAACTCTACAGATAGACTAACGTAATTTGGAAAGTAGAACACTCAAACTGATATTGAATTATAAGTAGATTACCAGAAATGATAAGCAACAAGGTATAAAAGACTTCAGTCTTGCCGTGCTTTACATAATTTGAAAATTAAGCTGCATATTACAGCATAATACCATGTTCACTTATTATACAATCATGAGAAGACACTTTTTCAGAGTTATATGCAAATAAATCATTGCTTATAGATATACAACATTATTTTCAATAAGATCCCATGATATTTTATGTTGGAGGAACCAATGAAGGAAGAAAAAATCTCATAGTAATCATTTAAATAATTTGAGCTCCTTAGAAATTTTAAAGAATTGGATGAAAAGAATACCTCACTGTCTTAAATATCTTTTTAATTCATATTTTGCATCCTCAAAAACTTAAAGAAAGGCAACCAGATTCTATACAGTGTTTCTATGGTTACATAATGAAACAAAATCATGTTTTTTTAGATTGTTATTAAAGGGTTTCTTACTAATTTTTATCACCTTACTTTCCAGATTTTTCTATATACCTACAGCTAGTTTTAAAGGAAAAAAATCTCCCAATTGCTGGGGGATAATTTTGAACCACCATGATATTCCTTTTCAAGGAGATTAATAAAGGAGTTATTAAAAATCAGGAATGTAGATCTTGTCATTTAGAATAAATCAGTGATTTAAATATGTGCAATTCTGTCAATCCTTCAGCAGACACCTGAATCACAGAAATACAAAGATATTATACAAGCAACAAGTGATGGAGGATATGTTACTAGAAATCATAATGGCAGACAAGAGTAGTTTCAGAGAGCATGGGCCGGGCATGTATTGGTAGGAAATAACTATAGGAAATTAGTTTTCATTCTGAATAGAAAACATTCTATTAACCCAAAAGACCAATGGAAATAGTAGCACTCACAGAGTATTCCAATGAAGACCTCCAATTTAGCCAACATATGCATTCTCTGTTTGTTGGGAGCTTTGCTAAAATGACTATTAGATTTGATTGTGTATTTCAATTGGTTCCCCTTTCAATAAGTTTTAAACAATGAAAGTCAGCACTGGTAAGATTACTAACAGCCAAAGGATTAGTAGATAATATTCTGATGCCCAGCCCAGTGACACCAAATAAGAACTCTTAAGGGTGAAGTGATATTGTCCTTACCAAATAGAAACTGTAGATTATATGTAATTCTTAAGATGATGACCTGGAGTTTTCTTTTGAGAAACCTCTGAAATTAGCAATCAGTAATACCACAGAGTATCCTTAAAAAGTCAAAGATTATGATTGTCTTCTAAGTGAATCATAGTGTTCTGAAAGAACCAGCACTTGTCTTCAGCTCTCTGAAATTAAAATGTATGATTTATAAATTATTTTCATCTGATTCAGAGGTAATTTCTATATATTTAAACTATCAATAGAGATTTAAATAATCTAAATCTGTAATCACCATTTTTTCTTGAGTCCTATCTTGCTCCATGTTTTTAAAAACTTCTGACTGAAGCTTCAAAGAGAATTATCAAACTGGATGCCATAGCCCAAAGTATAGACATAAAGATCCTGATGGCATAGTGAAGTCATATCAAAGCTGAACATTTCAAGGCCATAAAGAAAAATTGAAGGGACAGGGTGTCAAATATATCTATCTAGGTAAAAATTACTCTTAAATCAGCTTTAAATATGGAAGGAAGGGGTCAGAATATACCACTTAAACTCTCCTTTTATTGTGGTTAATTTTTAATAGATAAGTTACTTTTGATATATGTATATAAGCCAATATGCAAGTATAAGGAAAAAGAAGGAAGAACAATAATCAAAGTAAAGTCAAAAAGGAATAAAATGAGGAACCTATGTATCTATGTATAAGCTAGATTTAACCAATAGAATTAGAACTCATTAATTAGCAGAAACTAGTGATAACAGCAGAGAAAAATCTGGAGAGCTTTAAATTGATGAGATAAGAATAAATGCATTTGAATCTATGAAAAAAGAACAGGTAAAAGAAGAACTAGGAAATGGGGGGGAGGGGCAGCATATAGGGCAGAAAGGATATGACATCACAAAGCCCACTAGCTCAAAGCAGTTACTAACACTGTTTATCTGCTTGGGAAGCAGAAGGTGAGACGTCCCCTTAGAGAACGGCCCATGTCTTCCTCACTGGTTCTTCCAGATCCACGTTAGTCCTAACTCAGGCATTCCTAATTCCCAAAATAGTGAAGACCAGCCTCATGAGTATGGAAGCCACTGAAGAAACCCCAGCAGATAACCAAAGCCTGACTGAAGGCACCTCAGTCACATTGAATAGGGACACTGGTGCAGATAAAGTTCTTGCTTCACTAGAGGGCAAGAGGAAGAGAAAAGGGTACTTGCCAACTGAGTCAGTGAAGATCCTCCGAGACTGGCTGTATGAACACCGGTTTAAGGCCTACCCTTCAGAAGCAGAGAAGCGAATGCTGTCTGAGCAGACTAATTTGTCTTTCCTGCAGATCTCTAACTGGTTTATCAATGCCCGCAGACGTGTTCTTCCAGAAATGCTTCAACAGGATGGAAATGACCCCAACCAGACCATCATATACCACCAAAAAGGCAAGGCTGCTGATGTGACCCATGAGCAGAGCACAGATTTATCTCCACAGTCCAGGTCAGGGCCGAGAGGTCCAGACAAGATGCAGTGCCTGCCCTTGAGCCTCCTTCCAGTGGGCCAGAAGACAGAGGAGAAGCTGCTAGATTCAGAGTTGTCCCCAGGCCAGAAGCTGACCCCAAAGGCCCAGCCAAATAAAATGATCAAGTTTTCCACTAGTGAATCCTTGCTTATGACATCTCCCAAACCTGTGTTAACAGAGGAGTACAAGGACTTCAGTAGCTTCCAGCTGCTGGTTGATGCAGCTGTGCAAAAAGCTGCAGAACTGGAGCTACAGAAGAAACAAGAGCCCAATCCATGATGTCCAATGTCCCTGAAAAGCTCAAGTTGCCAGTTCCTTGTCTACAGTGGTAGATCCATTTATGTTCCCCCAGCTAACTCATAGTTTTACCTTTTATAGAGACATTATTCTTCCTAGGAATTTTATGAGAGCCATCACTGGCTATTAGGACTCAATTCTCTAGCTATTTCAGCGTTTCCAAATGGACTTGTCATGATTGACACTAAAGTAAAGATATCTTCTCTACTTCTACTTCCTCCTACGTTTAAAGGCTTCAGACAATCACACACCTGAGACTAGACACGGTGCTAATGAATCTTCAGAACCCTTGCTTTGTTTTTTCTAGCCAGACTTTATTGTCCTAGGACTGCTGCAGATACAGAATCACCAATCTTTCTCCCTCTCTCTAACTTTCCTTGTCAATTAGCATGAATAATGGAAAAGAAAGGCTCTATAAAAGATGACTATAACAGCACTGGCATAATTTTAATGTTGAGCTTTTTGTGAAAATATCAACTTTATGTTTTCTTTTGTAAGTTTATTGACAATCTTAAAGAGTAGCTAAATTTATGCAAGAAGTAAGCATGAGCATCAAAATACAGTGAATTCATAAACATGTTACAGATAAGGATGCACTCTTATTTGGTGTACTAGAGAAAAGTATGCAGTAAATATAGGAAAATTCTATGTGGTAATTTCCTGCTGTTGCAGTATAGTGTTAGACAGTATAGTGTTAAACACTATTTAAACAACTTCTTTGTTTCTTTTCATTTTGTTTTGCTTTGTTTTTTTGAAGGGCTTAAACAACAAATTTATTTTCCACAGTTCTGGAGCCTGGAAGTCCAACCTCAAGATGCCAACTTGATCACATTATTATGAGGGCTCATCTCTTGGTTCGTACCCAGCATCTTGTATCTTGTATGATGAAAGAAACTAGCTCTCCCGGGAGCATCTTTTATAAAGGCATTTACCCCATTCAGAGAGGTCTACCCTTATGACCTAAGCCCCTCCCAAAGCCTTAGCTCAAATATAATCATCTTTGGGATGTTTTCAACACATGATTTTAACATATGAATTGCGGGGGGGGGGACACAAACATAACAGGAAATAGTAATGTGTACGTGCTAAATATAAAAATATTATGGTACCATTTAAATATGTTAAGTGTTAAATATCTATATATGTATTTAACATTTCAGTTGCTGCTTATTGTCCTTAGGATAAAATATAATTTATTTTTAAACACTTTTTTAAAATTTGAATGCAATTGACACACAATGTTGCATTACTTTCAGGTGTAAGCACAATATAGTGCTTCAATTTCTCTTTATGTTATGTTCACCACAAGCATGGTTACCAACTATCACAATGCAATACTATTACAACATAATTGATTACATTCCTTATATGGTGCATTTTATTTCATGACTTATTTATTTCATAACCGGAATTCTGTACTTCCACCTTCCCTCATTCCTTTTGCCCACTGCCCCTTTTACCTCTGGTAGCCATCATTTTGTTTTCTGTATTTATAGGCTTGACTCTGCTTTTTGTTTATGCATTTGTTTTGTTTTTGAGTCCATATATGAGTGAAATCATGTGGTACCTATCTTTCTCAGTTTTACTTTACTTAACACAATACCATCTATGTCCATCAATGTTACAAGTCACAAGATCTTATTCTTTTTTACAGTGTCAATTTGCCTATTGAAGGACACTTAGGTTGCTGCCATATCTTGGCTATTATAAATAATGCTGAAATAAACATAGGTGCACATAGATCTTTTTGAATTAGTGTTCTCATGTTGGGTACATAAACAGTAGTGAAATACTGGATTGCATGGTATTTGTATTCATAATTTTTTGAGGAAACTCCATAATGTTTTTTACAGTGGTTGTACTCATTTACACTCCCACCAATAGCACAAGAGGATTCCTTTTTCTTTATATCCTCACCAACACTTATTTGTTTTTTGCTTTTTCTTTTTTGCCATTCTGACAGATGTAATGTGATGTTTCATGTAGTTTTCATCTGCATTTCCATGATAATTAGCAATATTGAGCATCTTTTCATGTTTTTGTTAGCCATCTATTGGTATTCTTTAGAAAAATGTCTATTCAGGTCCTCTGCTCATCTTTTAATCAGGTAGTTTGTTTTTGAGTTGTGTATGTTCTTGATATATTTTGGATAGTAATTCTTTACTGAATATATCATTCACAAATATCTTCTCTCAGTAGATTGCTTTTTTTTGTTTTGTTGATGGTTTCCTCCACAGTACAAAATACTTTTATTTTCATGTAGTCTCTATACTTTATTTTTGCTTTTGCTTCTCTTGCCTTAGGAGACACACCTAAAAAAAAGAAAAAAAAATGTTGCTATGGCTAATGTCAAATTAAATCACTACTTGTTTTCTTTTCTAAGATTTTCATGGTGTAAGGTCCCAAATTTAGGTCTTTATTCCATTTGGAGATTATGGTCTATGGTGTTATAATGTGTTCCAGTTTCATTATTTTGCATGTAGCACTCCAGTCTCCCCAGCACCATTTGTTGAAGAGAGTATCTTTTCCATATTGTTTGATCTTATGTCTTTTATCATAGATTAATTAAACATATATGTGTGGGTTTATTTATGGACTCTCTATTCTGTTATATTGATCTTTCTATTTTTGTGCCAGTACCATACTGTTTTGATTACTACAGTTTTGTGGTATATCTTGAAACCTGGAACTATGATACCTTCAGCTTTGTCCTACTTCTCCACAATTATTCTGGTGATTTAAGGTCTTTTGTGTTCCCATACAAATTTTAGTATTACTTGAGCTAGTTCTGTGAAAACTGCTCTTGGTATTTAATAGGGATAACTTAGAATCTGTAGATTTCTTTAAGTAGTGTATGGACATTTTAACATTATTCTTCCAATCCATAAGCACTGAATATCTTTCATTTGGTTGTGCTGTCTTCAGTTCCTTTCATTAATGTTTTATAGTTTTAAGAATACAAGTCTTTCACCTTCCTGATAAAGTTTATTCCTAGGTATTCTATTTCTTTTGGTGCAATTGTAAAAAAAATGTTTTCTTAAATTCATTTTCTTCTTCTTTATTATTAATGTATAGAAACACTACCAATATATTCCCTATCTCTTTATTGAATATCTCACTGAATTCCTGTCTTTTCTCCAGCCTGGTGAGCAAAATTACAATCATTAATTCAAATTCTTCACCAGGCATATTGTTTATCTCTATTTCATTTAGGTTTTATGGAGGTTTTGTCCCTTTTTTGGTATGTATTCTTTTGTCTCTCCATTTTACTTGACTTTCTGTGTTTGTTTCTATGGATTAGGTGGAACAGCTACTTCTCCTAAGCTTGAATGAATGATTTTCTGTATGGTCATCCCCTAGGATGTGTGCTTGATAAATTTTGCTGGCTTGCTGGAGCTGTGGCTGGCATGAGCTGGTTATCCTGTGGCTAATCCACACAGTGGGTACCCTGGAAATAGTGCTAAAACTTAAATGATCATAGGTTGATGTGGTCCCTGGGCTCTTCACACATTAGGTGGCCTGATGGGACATTTAAAGCTGAAGTGGGTATAAGCTGGGTTATCCAGAGGCTATAATTAGATTGCCCTGGCAGAGCAGCCAGAGCTGAGGCAGCAAGTAGGTTGGGAAGTCTCAGTGTTTTCCATGCAGAAGGCATTCTGACAGGACATTTAAAGTGGGTGAAGTCTAGAAGGTCCTGTGGTTCTTCATTCTGAGGGTACCCTGACAGGATAGCTGAATCTGAACTTAGTGAAAACTGGGGGATCTTTGGGATGCTCCCTGATAGGGATGTTCTAGCAGAGTAGTTGAAGCTAGGATGGTCTGCAGATTGGGAGGTTCTGGGGCTCTCCACACAGAATGCACCCTATCAGGACAGCTGAAGCTAACATGGGTATAAGTGGGAGGATCCTGTGGCTTTTAGTAAACTAAACATCATGGTAGGACAGCCAAAGCTTAAGTGGATGCAGGCTTGGGTGTCCTGGGCTTCTATGTGCAGAGCCCACCCTGACAGGACAGCTGAAGCTGAGGTAGGTACAAGGCAGGAGACTCCAGAACATTCTATGGAGGGATGCTCCCTGTAGGGTAGCTGGAACTGAGGTAGTGCATCAGCCAGGAGGTCCCTGGGCACTCTAAGCAGAGAGTGCCCTAGCAGGATAACTGAAACTGAAATGAGTGTAAGCTGAAGTGTCCCAGAGGTCTACACACAGAAGGCATCTGAGCAGAATAGCTGGAGCTGAAGTGGGTATAAACTGGGGTGTTTGAAGAGTCTCCACACAGAAGGTAATCTAAAGGGATGGCTATAGCCAAGGTGGGGTCTAGACCAGGGGGTGATGAGGCACTCTGTGCTAGGGGCATCCTGACAAGACATCTAAATATAAAGTGGGCATGGGCCACTGTGATCTCTGGGCTCTCTGTGAAAATGTGTCCTGGCAAGACAGCTGAAGCTGAACTGGGTTCAAACCAGGGTCTCCCAGGGTGTTCAGTTTTGTGGGTGCCCTGGCTGGGTAACTGAAGCTATTGTTCTGTGATTTTGGGGTGTTCTACATAGAGAGAACCCTGGTGGGGTAGTTGGATCTGAAGCAAACATCAACTTGGAATGTACAAGGCCATTTAGTACTAGGATGCTCTAGTAACCTGCCTGAAGCCAAAGGGGTACAGGCAAGGAATGTTTTGTGGTACTTCTTACCTGTGTCAGATATAAAGGTTGGAAATAAACTGAATGCTAACCAGGGGTGTCTGAGTGTGCACCACACTATGGCTACCCTGGTGAGATCATGGGGGCTGGTGTGGGCTAGAGGGTCACTGAGGTGGTATGCCAGTTAGGGCACCAGGACTGTTCCCCAGTCTGTGCTTTTAAGTTGGAAGAGGAGCATAGATCATGTCCTCACTCCTTCCTTCCCAGAGAGCATTCCAATAGCTCCCTTGCCATTTTGTGGAGTTCTAAAACTAGATCTTCTATATGCTAGTTGTTCTTTTAAATGGGGGCTTTTTATCCTGTGCTGGAGCATGTCTGGGCCTGTGTGGGTTAGGAGACCTGGGGCTTGCTGAAATGGCAAGGTGGATATGACACTGGACCTTTCTCTGGTCTGCACTTTCAAGGTTGAAGGGAAGTATAAATCATATGGCTTCCCATTCCCTCTGACCCAGATTGAGTCCAGCATTTGGTAAAGTTCTAAGGCTGGCTATTTTATGAACTAGTTGCTCTTTTAAATGATGGCCTTGAGGGAGGAAGCAAGATGATGGAAGAGTAGGGGGTCCTCATTTCATCCGGTCCCCCATTTAGCTATATAACTTTCAAACCATCCTTAATATCTATTAATTAAACCTGAGATGTAAAGAGAGAACAGCTAGAATACTAGAGAGAAAAATGATTGCTTCTTACAAGGTAGGATTGCAGAGAAGAGAAACGGAAGGGATATACTGGAAGATAAAAGGCAAGGGAAGGAATTCTTTGGAAGCTGGCACCAGGAAAATAGTACAGCACTAGGGCATACAATTGGATCATTTAGAAATCTGTTCCTGAGACAGTCTTCCCTGCCTGAAAAGTACTCAGTGGTGAAATAGGGCAAAATCACAGAAGGGCAGTGAAGTCTCAGTATTCCCGAAGAAACAGAAAGAATAGGGTGTCCGAGAGAGAGAGAGCTCAGCTTCTGCCATAAACTGCAAGCCAATGTGGGATAAGGGGACCACTGCTTTCCTATGTTCCAGTAAAGGAGTGGAATGCAGCAACCCTTCAGTGAGCATCTGGGAGAGGCAGATCAGGTGTGAACACATCCAGCAGGTGAACGCCCCAGGGCTTGGCTGCAGAGAGAAGGGGGCTATCCTCCCCTCCCCCTAGGAGAGGCAAATCTGGTGAGTTCAAAAGACTGTGAGCCCTCCCACAAATCAGCACTCTTCATATTATATGAGTCAGTGCCCTAGCTCCTGCACCTAGGAGGATATGAGGCAGTGCCCGCTAAGAGACTGCAGTTTAGTACACACTTGGAGCTCTTGGCTCCGTGGCTGGAGATCTGATTGCTGCCATTTTTTTGTTGTTTTGTTTTTTTCTACTTTCACCCTGGAGAAGCAAAGCCTACAGGGAACAAAGACCTCATAGAGCAAACATCTTACATTGAGCACAGCCACCTGGTGAGGGGCTGAACATCCCCATCCAGGCACAGACACCTGAGAATCAGAGCAGCAGGCCCCTCTCCCAGAAGAACAAGTTTACTGACCAAGAAGCACTGGAAAACTCGAGGACTGAGAGAAAATATTATATAGAACTGAGGTGTTTTCTTTATGATTCATTTATCTTTCAGGTTGAAAATTTCCAATATTCTTTTTTCCTGTCTTAACTACAATATTTTATCAACTAATCATTTTTAAGTTCTTTTTTCCTTTTTGACTTTCATATCTTTATAATTACAGCTCATAGATATATTCATTATTTTTACTTCCTTTAAACATATTCAATTTAATTTTAGTAGCTATATAAGTTGTGACAGATTTTTGTTGTTTTTTGTTTTGTTTTGTTTTAGTTTGTTTTATAATTTTGGAGTTGCATACCTTCTAACAGATGGACCAAAATACACTCAGAACCGATATTTCCTTGGTGTTGGTCATGATCACTCCTCTTTCATCCGTGATTTTACTAATTTGGATCTTTCCCCTTTTATTTTAATTGAGTCTGGCTAGGGTTTTATCTATCTTTTTAATTATTTTAAAGAACTAGGTCTTAGATTCATTGATCTGTTCTACCGTTGTTCTGTTTTCTATTTCATTGATTTCTGCTCTAATCTTTATTATTTTTCTCCTCCTGAGTAGTTTAAGTTTTAATTGCTGTTCTTTCTCCAGATACTTTAGATGTAAGGTTACAATGGTGTATCTGAGATTTACCTAATTTTTAGAAGCTTATTTTGAAATATACTTCCTTTGTGGGACCACCTTTGCTGTATCCCAAAAGTTTTGAACAGATGTGCTTTCATTTTCATTAGTTTGCAAGAAACTTTTAAATTATTCTCTAATTTTGTGGTTGACCCATTAATTTTTTAATAAAATGTTCATTATCTTCCAAGTGTTTGAGCTCCTTTCAAATTTCCTCTTGTGATTGAGCTCCAGTTTCAAAACACTGTGGTCTGAAAATATGCAGGGGATAATCTACATCTTTTCATATCAGTTGAGACCTGAATTGTGACCCAGTATATGGTCTATTCTGGAGAAAGTTATATATGCAGTTCATAATAATGTGTATTCTGTTGCATTAGGATGGAATGTTCTGTATATATTTTTGAAGCCTAGCTGGGCCAGTGTGTCATTCAAAGCCCTTGTTACTTGTTGATCTTCTGTTTAGATAATCTGTCCATTGCTGTGAGTAGGGTGTTGAAGTCTCCTACTATTAATTTATTATCATCTACGTTTTTCTTTACTTTGGTTATTAATTGGTTGATATAATTGAATGCTACCAAGTTGTGTAATAGTTATATCTTCTTGTTGGATAGACCCTTAATTATGATATAGTGTTCCTCTTCATCTCTTACTACTGTCTTTGGTTTAAAAAATAATTTGCCTGATATGAATATTGCTACCTCTTCTTTCCTTGAGCTCAATTTGGTGGTAAATATTTCTGAAGCCCCTCATTTTCAGTCTGAAGTATTTTTAGGTCTCAACTGAGTGTCAAAAAAAAAACTGAGTGTCTTGTAGAAAGCATATGGATGGATTTTTTTTTTAATCCAGCATGATACCCTTTGTCTTTTGACTGGGACATTTATCCTATTCATGTTCACAGTAACTATTGATAGATATGTATCTAGTGCCATTGTATTACTTGTACCGTTACTGTTTCTGCAGATTGTCTTTGTTTCTTTGGGTTCCCTTTTTGCTTATAGGATACCCTTTAATATTTCTTGCAGGTATATTAAAGATATTCACATATTCTTTCAGTTTCTGTCTGTCCTGAAACCTCTTTATCTCTCCTGCCATTCTGAATGACAGCATTTTTGAATAAAATAACCTTGACCGCATGTTTTTTTTTAATTTTTTTTTATTTAGTAACCTGAATATTTCATGCCAGCTCTTTCTGGCCTGCCAGGTCTCTGTGAATGTCTGCTGTTAATCTAATATTTCTCTCTCTACATGTTAGGAATCTCTTGTCTCAAGCTCTTTTCTGCATTTTGTCTTTATTTCCGAAATTTGCAAGCTTCACTATTATATATCAGGTTGTTGGTGTATTTTTATTGACTTTGGGGGGGGGGTTCTCTCTACTCCTTGGATATGAATGCCTGTTTCCTTCCCCAGATTAGGGAAGTTCTCAGCTATGATTTGTTCAAATATACCTTCTCCCCCCGCCCGCCCCTCAGGAATTCCAATAATATGGATGTTATATTTTTTCCAATTATCACTTAACTCGTGGAGCCACTCTTCATAGGCTCTTAGCTGTTTTTCCTTCTTTTCCTCTGTTTCTTTCCTTGCCATCAGCTCATTTTCTATGTCACTTATTCCCTCTTCTGCCTCATTTACCCTAGCTCTTAGAGCATCCAGTTTTTAGTGTATCTCAGAGCATTTTTAGTTTGGGCCTGATTATATCTCATTTCTGCACTAAGGGATTCTCTAGTCTTTTATGCATTTTTCAAGCCCAAGTAGTAAATTTATAATTGTTTTCCTGAATTCCATCTCTGATATTTTACTTACATCCATATAAATTAGATAAATGGCAGAGAGTATTACCTCTAGTTCTTTCTTTTGCTGTTAATTGTTCATTCTAGTCATTTTGTTCAGTGAAGAATGGTTGTTTGAATGAGCAGAGTCAAAAATATCAACCATGACCTAAACAAAATACACACTAGACAATTCCAAAGAGGTCAAGAAACAAAAAAGAAAAGAAAAAAGACAACAAAAAAAGAAAAGCAAAAACGAAAAAGAGAGAGAGAGAGAAGGAAAAGAGTGGATGGGGGAAAGGGGAGAGAACATAATCTCACAGACTGGACAAAACAGAGTGATCCACTGGGTCCTGAGTATATTTTGGTTTGTGTGTTTGAAGATACTAAATTCCAAAATTATAATGAAAGAAAAACATTCATATATAGATAAAATAAAATTGAATGCAGTGAAATGAAAGCAAAAATGAAAAATACATCTATAACATCTAATTGTAAAATATGAAAGTTAAAACATTAAAGACCTAAAAACAAATGGTAAAATTAGAAACTAGTTAAAAAGTTTAGAAAGATAAAAATAATTGGAAAAATTTTAACTAAAAAATAATTGAATCATAAGAAAAAACCTTGAGTTCTATACACTATTTTCTCCTAGGTCTGAAGTGTTCCAGTTCTGTTTGGCCAGTAAACTTGTTGTTCACCTGTTCTTCTAGCTAGTCTTCTTGGGGAGGGTTGTCTTGTGCTGATTCTCAGCTGTTGTGTCTGGGCAGAGTTTTATTGCCTCTAGCCAGAGGGCTGGGCTCAGTTTAAGCTTTTTCTGTGTGATGCATTTTTGCCTGAAACATTAGGTGCCTCTTTAGAGGGTGAAAATAAAAATGGCCATGCCCTAATCTCCAACCCTGGATCTGAGAAACCCCAGCATCTGCCAAACTCTGCAGACTTCTATGGTGCCTGCCAACTCTAATCTTCCCTGGGAGCAGGCAGCGGGTCACTCATTTGTGCAAGTTTTAGGGATTTAGCAGGGAGAGCTTTTGCCTGTTCATGCATGCACTCCGTTTGCCCTTCTCGGAGGAAGCTGAGGGTTGCCCTGTTTCTGTCTTTTGCAGGGCCCTGGCACAGAGAGTGTTCACCAGGTGGAGTTTACACCCCCTCTTCCTCTCCCAGAGGAAGGCAGATAGTTATTGTGTTCCAGTCCTTTGAAGGGACCCAACATGGTGTACAGTCACCTGATCCAGCTGCAGTTACAGCCACAGTTTGTAGTTTATGGCACAACAAGCTGAGCCTCCTCCCAGGCTCACTAACCTAAACCCATTACCCTGCTCCAGTGCTTGGGAACTCTGTCAGCTCAGGCATTCATGTTCTTTCTGTCCTCCAGGAATATTGAGATTCCACTGTTCCACTTATGATTCTGCCCTGCTTTGCCACTGAGCACCCTTCAGGCAGGGAACTCTGTTGCAAAAACAGATTTCTAAAGGTCCTGATTTCGAGGTCCAAGGCCATTTCACTTTCCTGTATCCAGTTTACAAAGACTACATCACCTTGCTACTCATTTTCTGACTTATCCCTTCCAATCCTCATTTCTGTACTCCTATCTTGCAAAAAGTGGTCACTTTTCTGTTAGTAGGGTTCCAGCCATTCTTTCCTTACATCTCAGGTTGAATTCATACATGTTCAGGATGGTTTGATAGTTATCTATATAAAATGAAGGGGACCAGATTAAACGAGGCCCCTTACTCTTCCACTATCTTGCCTCCTCTCTGTGATTTCAGTTCTTTATCCTCTTTCATTTGTGATTTCGTTTATTTGAGTCCTGTCTCTCTTTTTGTTTTCCGTGATGAGTCTGGATATTGGTTTATCAATTTTATTGATCTTTTCAAAGAACCAGCTCATAATTTAATTGATCTGTTGTACTGTTTTATTAGTTTCCATATCATTTATTTCTGATATAATTTGTATTTTTTAGTTCCTTCTGCTATTCTTTGCGCTTTGGTTGTTGGTGTTTTTTTCTAGCTCTTTAGATATAAGGTTAAGTTGTTTATTTGAGGTTTCTCTTGCTTCTTGAATTAGATCCACATTGCTACAAACTTCTCTCTTTGCACCACTTTTGCTGTATAACAAAGATATTGGGACATTATGCATTAATTTTCATTTTTCTCTGTGTACTTTTTATTTCTTCTTTGATTCCTTGGTTGAGGATTCATTTTTTATTAGCATGTCATTTAACTCCCATGTATTTGTACTCTTTCCAGATTTTTTTCTTATGGTTGATTTTTTATTTTATAACATTGTGGTCAGAAAAGATACATGGTATTCAATCTTTTTTTAATTCATTGAGATTTATTTTGTGGCCTAATATGTGATCTATTTGTAAATTGATCCATATGTACTTGAAAAGAATATGTATTCTGCTCTTTTAGGATGGGGTGGAGTATTCTGAATATATTTGTTAAATTCCTCTGCTCCAGTTTGTCCTTCAAAACTTTTGTTTCCTTGTGGACTTTCTGTTTAATCTCTCCATTCATATAAGCAGGGTATTAAATTCCCCTACTATCACTGTATTACTATCAATTTCTTCTTTAATGTCTTTTAAGAGTTGCTTTATGTATTTGGGTTTTACCATGCTGGATGCATAAATATTTATAATTGTTATATCTTCCTGTTTATAGTGTCTCCTTTATATGATTTCCCTCTTTCTCTCTTGGCATAATGTCTGGTTTTTTTTTTAGCTTTTTATTTTTTAATAATAAATTTATTTTTTATTGGTGTTCAATTTGCCAACATACAGAATAACACCCAGTGCTCATCCCATCAAGTGCCCACCTCAGTGCCCGTCACCCAGTCACCCCCACACCCGCCCACACCCGCCCACCTACTGCAATACTTTTTTCTTCTTTTAAGCACTATTAATATATCATATCACTCATTTCCAGCCTGCAGAGTTTCTGTTGAAACATCTGCTGAAAGCCTTATGGGGCTTTCCTTGTATGTAACTGTCTTCTTTTCTCTTGGTAATTTTAAAATTCTCTCTTTATCACTAGTTTGTGTCATTTTAATTACAATGTGTCTTTGCGTGACCTCCTTTAGTTGATTTTGTTGGGGGATCTCTATGCCTCCTGGACCTGGATATTTGTTTCCTTATTTAGATCAGGGAAATTTTATTTTTATTTTTTTAAGATTTTATTTATTTATTCATGAAAGACAGAGAGAGGCAAAGACATAGGCAGAGGGAGAAGCAGATCCCAGGCAGGAAGCCTGATGCAGGACTCAATTCCAGGACCCTGGGATCACACTCTGAGCCAAAGGCAGACAGTCAACTGCTAAGCCACCCAGGCATCCCAATCAGGGAAATTTAAGCTATTATTTCTTGAAATAAATTTTCTGCCCACTTTTCACTCTCTTCTTTTTCTGGGATACATATTATGCAAATATTATTAAGCTTGATAGACTTGCTAAGTTCCCTAAATCTAACCTCATTTTCGATTATTATTTTTCTCTCGCATTTTAAACTTGATTATTTTCTAATAATCATTTTTCAGGTCAATAATTTGTTCCTCTGCTTCCTTTGCAGGTTACTTAGTCCATCTAGTGTAGTTTTAATTTCAGGTATATGTCCTTCATCTGTGATTTATTCTTTCTTATCTTCTTGTTAAGGATCTCACTGATGCCCTCCATTCTTTTCTATGTTAGGTGAGCATCTTTATGATCATTAATTTAAGTTCTCTATTAGGCATATTATATCTGTTTCATTCAGGTCTATTTTTTTTTTTGTTTTGTTCCTTCATTTAGGACATATTCCTCTGTTTTCTTATTCTGGCTAATTCTCTGGGTCTGTCTCTCTGTGTTAAAAAAGTCAGCTATATATCCTGTTCTTGAAGTTGATGACCTTATAAAGAAGAGATCCTATTGCCCTGCACTGCTGAGTCCCTGTTCATCAAAATCTGGCACTTGAAGTGTGTCTCCTATGTTCGTTGTGTGCACACTGATGTTTTATTCTGACCACTATTTCCTTCAGTTTATTCATCTTAAGTATCTTAGTCTGCTTGTAATAGGCAGTATTTGATCCCTAGCTGTGCTGTGGTACACAGTTTTACCAAGGTGCAAAGGGATCTCCTTGTGAAATGAGACATGCTATTGCTGTTGGGACTCGGCTGGCCTAAGAGGATTCACAAAGCATGCAGATGGAATGTACAATTTTAACCACCTGCCGACTGGAATTTCGCAGGGACCACTGCAGCCACCACACCCACATTGTTTATAAACAGTGGTGTGCATGTGCAGGAGATGACCCCACAAAACACAGGGGTAAGAGGATGATGCATTGGCAATGTTTGCATTGGTTTTCCATGGGAGGGGAATCACAGGGCCAGGAGTGAGGTAAGCATGACTTGAAAGAGCTGATTCCCAAAGCTGCAGGTAGTGCTTGGTGTAAGCTAAGTAGATAGTAAATACGAACACGGTGCTGGTTCCCACCAATGACTGTTTAGCTGAAGGATGTGGAAGGGAAATAGAATTTTTTAGCTCATTGTTCCTAAAGGGGATGTACTGGGAATCCTGCCCATCCAGGATATGCTTTGAAATGAGTAAATGACTGCCCCTGGCATTTTTTAAATTTTTATTTTAATTTATTTTTTTTAATTTCATATTATTGGAGTTCAACTTACCAACATATAGCATCACACCCAGTGCTCATCCCATCAAGTTCCCCCCTCAGTGCCTGTCACCCAGTCACCCCACCCCCTGACCACCTCCTTTTCCACCACGCCTTGTTTATTTCCCAGAGACAGGAGTCTCACATGTTCTGTCACCCTCTCTGATTTTTCCCACTCATTTTCTCTCCTTTCCCCTTTATTCCCTTTCACTATATTTTATATTCCCCCAATGAATGAGACCAATAATATTTCCCCTCTGATTGACTTATTTCATTCAGCATATAAACCTCCAATTCCGTCCAGGTTGAAGCAAATGGTGGGTATTTGTCATTTCTAATGGCTGAGTAATATTCCATGGTATACATAGATCACAACTTCTTTATCCATTCATCTTTTGATGGATGCCAAGGCTCCATCCAAGGTTTAGCTATTGTGGACATTGCTGCTATAATCATTGGGGTGCAGGTGTCCTGGCGTTTCACTGCTTCTGTATCTTTGGGGTAAATCCCCAGCAGCGCAATTGCTGGGTCATAGGGAAGTTTTATTTTTAACTTTTGGAGGAACTTCCACACAGTTTTCCAGAGTGGCTGCAGCAGTTCACATTCCCACCAACAGTGCAAGAGGGTTTCCCTTTCTCCACATCCTCTCCAACATTTGTGGTTTCCTGCCTTGTTAATTTTCCCCATTCTCACTGGTGTGAGGTGGTATCTCATTGTGGTTATGATTTGTATTTCTCTGATGGCAAGTGATGCAGAGCATTTTCTCATGTGCTTGCTGGCCACGTCTATGTCTTCCTCTGTGAAATTTCTGTTCATGTCTTTTACCCATTTCATGATTAGATTGTTTGTTTCTTTGCTGTTGAGTTTAATAAGTTCTTTATAGATCTTGGATACTAACCCTTCGTTTGAAAGGTCATTTGCAAATGTCTTCTACCATTCTGTAGGTTGTCTTTTAGTTTTGTTGACTGTTACTTTTGCTGTGCAGAAGCTTCTTATCTTGAGGAAGTCCCAATAGTTCATTTTTGCTTTTGTTTCTCTTGCCTTCAGGGATGTATCTTGCAAGAAGTTACTGTGGCCAAGTTCAAAAAGGGTGTTGCCTGTGTTCTCCTCTAGGATTTTGATGGAATCTTGTCTCACAGTTAGATCTTTCATCCATTTTGAGTTTATCTTTGTGTATGGTGTAAGAGAATGGTCCAGATTCATTTTTCTGCATGTGGATGTCCAATTTTCCCAGCACCATTTATGGAAGGACTCCATCTCTTTCTGTCTTTTTTCCGGTGGATAGTATGTCCTCCTTTGTTGAATATTAGTTGACCGTAAAGTTGAGGGTCCACTTCTGAATTCTCCATTCTGTTCCATTGATCTATGTGTCTGTTTTGGTGCCAGTACAACACTGTCTTGATGACCACAGCTTTGTAGTACAACCTAGTAATAATTCTTGAGATGATTATAAATGCAATTGAGGCAAATCGTCATAATCCCCACATACTCCTCTCAGCAAATCACAGAATAAGGACACCTATATTTGCTGGCAAATGAGTTGATTATTTAGAAAAAAGAAACTAGTTATTTTTGTTTGTTTCAATTTTAAGTAATTACCTTCTTTCAGTATTTTATTTTGTCTATATAGTGAACTAAATATTTTAGTTCAGGAAAAGATATTCCTATAGAAATAAAAGGCAAAAACAAAAATTCATTAGACTATTTTAGATCTGATAATTTCCTTAACCCCACACATTATCCAGTGCCATTATAATACAGAGATCTTATCCTGTCTGTTAATAATCATTTTCACCTGACATTGTTTCTACTCATTATTTACATATAATTAATACAAGAGTATTTAAATGCAGATTGTAGAAACTACAACTGGTCAATTTAATACAATTCAAATATAAATGCTTTTTTAGAAAAAAGACTCAGTAGATATACATTAAAATATATGCATATTATTTTTCATTGAATAAACTTGGTTGACAATTTTAATCCTGTGACACTATATTGACTTAAGAATATTTCATGAAGGGCAGCCCAGGTGGCTCAGTGGTTTAGTGCCACCTTCAGCCCAGGGCCTGATCCTGGAGACCCAGGATTGAGTCTCACGTCGGGCTCTCTGCATGGAGCCTGCTTCTCCCGCTGCCTGTCTCTCTCTCTCTCTCTCTCTCTCTCTCTCTCTGTCTGTCTCTTGAATAAATAAATAAAATCTAAAAAAAGAATATTTCATCAAGATGAATTAAAATTATGTCATTTGTGACAATATGAGTGGACCTTAAGGGTATTATGCTAAATAAAATAAGTCAGACAGAATGACAAATACCATATAATTTCACTCATATGTAAAATCTTAAAAAAAGAAAACAAAACAAAACAAATAATAATCAAACAAAAAGTGGAATCAGATCTATAAATACAGAGAACAAACAGTCCCCAGGAAGGAAATGGGTGGGAGGATGAGCAAAATAGGTGAAGAGGAGTGGAAGATACAAGTTTCCAATTATGTAATGAATAAGTCACCGGAATAAAAGGCACAGAATAAGCAATATAGTCAATGATATTATAATATTATACATCTATAATATTATAATAGCATTATATGATGACATATGGTAGTTATGGTGAGCATTGCATAAGCTATAGAGAAGTTGAATCTCTATGTTGTACTCCTGAAATTAATGTAACATTGTGTGTGTATTTATTTATGTATTTATTTATCTATTTATGAAATAATGTCTAATTTCTGCAGTTGGGTTATATTGTAATTATTTTTTCCTAATTTATATGACAGTTTATTTTCCTTTAATTTTTAATATTACTAACAGTTCACATTGATGCTTAGCCTTTTTAAAATTTATGCTCATTTTTTCTTTTTAGTTTTTTTTATTGGAGTTCAATTTGCCAACATATAGCATAACACCCAGTGCTCATCCTGCCTAGTACCCCCTCAGTGCCCATCACCCAGTCACCCCAGCCCCCCCCACTTCCCCTTCTACTACCCCTCGTTCATTTCCCAGAGTTAGGTGTCTCTCATGTTTTGTCACCCTCACTGATGTTTTCACTCATTTTCTCTCCTTTCCCTTTATTCTCTTTGACTAATTTTTATATTCCCCAAATGAATGAGACCATATAATGTTTGTCCTTTTCCTATTGACTTATTTCACTCAGCACAATACCCTCCAGGTCCCTTCACGTCGAAGCAAATAGTGGGTATTTGTTGTTTCTATGCTCATTTTTCAAAAGATTTTACTTATTTATTCATGAGAGATAGAGAGACAAGCAGAGACATAGGCAAAGGGAGAAGCAAGCTCCCTGTAGGGAGCCCGATGTGGGACTCAATCCTGGAACTCGGGGATCACCCCCCAGGTGGAAGGCAAATGCTCAACCACTGAGCCACCCAGGCATCCCCATGCTCATGTTTTTACTATGATTAATGCAAGTGAGTGGATCTCTCTCTCTATCCATAGTCCTGTTTTAAATGTGTTTCTTTTATTCCTCTGTATATCCCTAACTATACTTCTTAAGCCTGCATGGTAAAACTTTGAGATATACATATAATATATATCATATAGTTATATTATTGATACGTATATATCATATATATACTTTGATACATATATATTTATATTATATTAATTTATTCATAAATATAGAAATATATAAATCAATATATATGTATTGATACATAAATGTATATAATAAATATAACATGTAAATATAAATCAATAACTTTGGTAAATCATTAAATGTGTCTATTGTGTAAAGGTGTTTAATGATTTTTACCCCTCCATATCTGTATCTATACTTCTTAAGCCTGCATGGTAAAACTTTGAAATAAATAAATAAATAAATAAATAAATAAATAAATAAATAAATAAAGACATATTTATTTCATTTATTCATAAATATTTGAAACATATATAGAAATAAATATATACAAATCAATAACCTTAGGAAATGGAATAGTGATACAGGTATATGCTGCTAAATTTTGACAACTTGGTAATGATTGAATTTTACAGGTGGTAAATTAGTTTTATTGTGATGTTTAATCAGCATTCATAACTGCAGAAATTTGGAAGTTTTATTTTTCTTTTACATATCCCAGCACATCTTTAGACTAGTCTTAATTATCACATTAACAGTTCTTGTTAAAATAAACCCACCAGCTTTATTTGTTTTGGTTTTTGGTTTTCACAGTGCTATGAATTGAAATAATAATAATCGTTGTAAAATAGTAATTGCTTAACATATGGATCTGGTTTTATCAAAAGATGGAAATAGTCTTGTGACTGCTTAGTAAACATTGTATGTTCTTCCTCTGAAAATTATATTTGTAAAAAAAAAAGAAAATTATATTTGTGTATGATACAGCTTTCAGAGATAAAATTCTCAGGTTAAACATGAGCCTTTGATATTGTCAAAAAAATGATTTTCTTCATTTCTCTAAAATGTCACAGAATGATAAAAAATTTATCTTTTCTTATACTTTCTGTACATCACATAATTGCTCTTTTCTACCTTTTCAAATATTTAGTGGTTTTTTTTATTTGATTTCTTTCAATTTCAATGAAATCCACTTTTTTATAATATTACAAATTTGAACTCTTTATCTAAATGTGCACATGAAAAATAAACCATTTTGTCCAGTGTTAAGTCTGGTCTACTCAGGTGGTAAAATGAATAAGTTAATTAAATTTTTAGAAGGATAGCTAAAAAAAAGAATAACTGTTTAGAAGTTGTGGACTTTATGATATGAATACTTGAATTCTAAAACCAGAAAACGTGTCTTTAGTTCTATTGAATAAGCATATATACAGCCCCCTCTTCTTTTGTTTCTAAGAGAGACTCATTTAGTTGCAAGAAAGAGATATATTCAAGCTAGTTCAGATAAGGAGAATCTCTTGAATAGCTTGCAGAACAAAAATATTGACAAAATATCATACATATGCAAGAATTCAAAAAAGACAATCTGGTTTTAAGGGTTTCTTAAGAGACTTCTATAAACAGCACTGTTGTTACAAATAAAGGTTCATGATCAAACTGCTTAGAGCTAATTCTAGACTCTGTCAGGAGTTTTATTTTAGGCAAATTATTTAAAGCCTCAATTTTATTTTTTGTTTCATTTTCAAAAATCCAAAGATGATAAGAACCAACTCGTAGAGATAGTATGAAGATTAAATGAAATTATTTGTGCTGGTAAATTATTTTCATGGTTGACTTACTACTTGGTAAGTTCTTTATTACTGAAATTATGTATATTTGCTTCCTTCAGCTCTACTATAGAATACTAAAAACTCCTGTTCTTCTAGTTCTAATCCTAAGAGACTTATTTTTTTTATATAAATATGTCTCTATAGCAGCAGCTCCTTGTACAAGGTATGTCATCACTTTATGGTCAACCTATACATGATCCAACCTTGAGTATTTTTAGCTGCTGCTGAAATAACAATTTCAAATGATATGAAAATTGTTATCTAGTGATCAGGGATTTGAGATGGTAAAATCTGTAAGATTAAGATATGGGTAAAATAGACAATAAATGCTGTCATAACCTAATCACTCTTTACAAATGATGGAAATTATCCAAATATACTTTTTCAACATCAAAAACAACAATTAAAAAAAACCGTATCTTGAGAAAAAAGAGGTGAACAAAATATGTGGCCATCTAGGGGATCTGTGAATAGATTAAAAAGTTGTATGAAACAGAGATTTGCTATTGCTATTCTCATAAAGGGATATAGTAGGGCCTGAGAATGTATTGCATATCACAAAACATTTTGCATGTCAAATCAAAATATCTGAAAAAAAGGCTGCCCATTAGTGATTTAGTTTAATTCTAAATGTTAATGAATAGTTTTCTCCATTTTTATAGTTGTTACTCATCAGTAAGTAAACGATTGATATTTAATTATATAATAGCCAACATTATCAAAGATCTATTTTTTACAGAATAGCCAGTTAACTATTTCAATTCTTACTTCATTTCCATGATTAGATAGAATTTTAAGATATTTTTATTCTATATTTGTATTTCATACACATTTCTGTATTTCATTATTCATGAACACACTAATTGCTGTACATGAGAATTCTGAATTTCATTGGAAATGGAGTAAAATTAATTGGTGGATATTTGAAGAAAATTGGCAAATAAATTAAAAACAGCTAGAATTTAAAAAATAATAATATAATTTTCTATAGTTTTTACCTGTGAAATATAAGCAGTAGATCATATTGTTTTATTTATTTTTTTAAAAAAAATTATTTTTTATTGGTGTTCAATTTACCAACATACAGAATAACACCCAGTGCTCATCCCGACAAGTGTCCCCCTCAGTGCCCGTCACCCATTCACCCCCACCCCTCGCCCTCCTCCCCTTCCACCACCCCTAGTTCATTTCCCAGAGTTAGGAGTCTTATGTTCTGTCTCCTTTCTGATATTTCCCACACATTTCTTCTCCCTTCCCTTATATTCCCTTTCACTATTATTCATATTCCCCAAATGAATGAGAACATACACTGTTTGTCTTTCTCCGATTGACTTACTTCACTCAGCATAATACCCTCCAGTTCCATCCACGTTGAAGCAAATGGTGGGTATTTGTGGTTTCTAATGGCTGAGTAATATTCCATTGTATACATAAACCACATCTTCTTTATCCATTCATCTTTCGATGGACACCGAGGCTCCTTCCACAGTTTGGCTATTGTGGACATGGCTGCTAGAAACATCGGGGTGCAGGTGTCCCGGCGTTTCATTGCATCTGAATCTTTGGGGTAAATCCCTAACAGTGCAATTGCTGGGTCAGTAGGGCAGGTCTATTTTTAACTCTTTGAGGAACCTCCACACAGTTTTCCAGAGTGGCTGCACCAGTTCACATTCCCACCAACAGTGTAAGAGGGTTCCCTTTTCTCCGCATCCTCTCCAACATTTGTGGTTTCCTGCCTTGTTAATTTTCCCCATTCTCACTGGTGTGAGGTGGTATCTCATTGTGGTTTTGATTTGTATTTCCCTGATGGCAAGTGATGCAGAGCATTTTCTCATGTGCATGTTGGCCATGTCTATGTCTTCCTCTGTGAGATTTCTCTTCATGTCTTTTGCCCATTTCATGATTGGATTGTTTGTTTCTTTGCTGTTGAGTTGAATAAGTTCTTTATAGATCTTGGAAACTAGCCCTTTATCTGATATGTCATTTGCAAATATCTTCTCCCATTCTGTAGGTTGTCTTTTAGTTTTGTTGACTGTATCCTTTGCTGTGCAAAAGCTTCTTATCTTGATGAAGTCCCAATAGTTCATTTTTGCTTTTGTTTCTTTTGCCTTCGTGGATGTATCTTGCAAGAAGTTACTGTGGCCGAGTTCAAAAAGGGTGTTGCCTGTGTTCTCCTCTAGGATTTTGATGTAATCTTGTCTCACATTTAGATCTTTCATCCATTTTGAGTTTATCTTTGTGTATGGTGCAAGAGAGTGGTCTAGTTTCATTCTTCTGCATGTGGATGTCCAATTTTCCCAGCACCATTTATTGAAGAGACTGTCTTTCTTCCAGTGGATAGTCTTTCCTCCTTTATCGAATATTAGTTGACCATAAAGTTGAGGGTCCACTTCTGGATTCTCTATTCTGTTCCATTGGTCTATGTGTCTGTTTTTGTGCCAGTACCACACTGTCTTGATGACCACAGCTTTGTAGTACAACCTGAAATCTGGCATTGTGATGCCCCCAGATATGGTTTTCTTTTTTAAATTCCCCTGGCTATTCGGGGTCTTTTCTGATTCCACACAAATCTTAAAATAATTTGTTCTAACTCTCTGAAGAATGTCCATGGTATTTTGATAGGGATTGCATTAAACGTGTAAATTGCCCTGGGTAACATTGACATTTTCACAATATTAATTCTGCCAATCCATGAGCATGGAATATTTTTCCATCTCTTTGTGTCTTCCTCAATTTCTTTCAGAAGTGTTCTATAGTTTTTAGGGTATAGATCCTTTACCTCTTTGGTTAGGTTTATTCCTAGGTATCTTATGCTTTTGGGTGCAATTGTAAATGGGATTGACTCCTTAATTTCTCTTTCTTCAGTCTCATTGTTAGTGTATAGAAATGCCATTGATTTCTGGGCATTGATTTTGTATCCTGCCACGCTACCAAATTGCTGTATGAGTTCTAGCAATCTTGGGGTGGAGGCTTTTGGGTTTTCTATGTAGAGTATCATGTCATCGGCGAAGAGGGAGAGTTTGACTTCTTCTTTGCCAATTTGAATGCCTTTAATGTCTTTTTGTTGTCTGATTGCTGAGGCTAGGACTTCCAATACTATGTTGAATAGCAGTGGTGAGAGTGGACATCCCTGTCTTGTTCCTGATCTTAGGGGAAAGGCTCCCAGTGCTTCCCCATTGAGAATGATATTTGCTGTGGGCTTTTCGTAGATGGCTTTTAAGATGTCGAGGAAAGTTCCCTCTATCCCTACACTCTGAAGAGTTTTGATCAGGAATGGATGCTGTATTTTGTCAAATGCTTTCTCTGCATCTAATGAGAGGATCATATGGTTCTTGGTTTTTCTCTTGCTGATATGATGAATCACATTGATTGTTTTACGAGTGTTGAACCAGCCTTGAGTCCCGGGGATAAATCCTACTTGGTCATGGTGAATAATTTTCTTAATGTGTTGTTGGATCCTATTGGCTAGTATCTTGTTGAGAATTTTTGCATCCATGTTCATCAGGGATATTGGTCTGTAATTCTCCTTTTTGGTGGGGTCTTTGTCTGGTTTTGGAATTAAGGTGATGCTGGCCTCATAGAATGAATTTGGAAGTACTCCATCTCTTTCTATCTTTCCAAACAGCTTTAGTAGAATAGGTATGATTTCTTCTTTAAACGTTTGATAGAATTCCCCTGGGAAGCCATCTGGCCCTGGACTCTTGTGTCTTGGGAGGTTTTTGATGACTGCTTCAATTTCCTCCCTGGTTATTGGCCTGTTCAGGTTTTCTATTTCTTCCTGTTCCAGTTTTGGTAGTTTGTGGCTTTCCAGGAATGCGTCCATTTCTTCTAGATTGCCTAATTTATTGGCGTAGAGCTGTTCATAATATGTTTTTAAAATCGTTTGTATTTCCTTGGTGTTGGTAGTGATCTCTCCTTTCTCATTCATGATTTTATTAATTTGAGTCTTCTCTCTCTTCTTTTTAATAAGGTTGGCTAATGGTTTATCTATCTTATTAATTCTTTCAAAGAACCAACTCCTGGTTCTATTGATCTGTTCCACAGTTCTTCTGGTCTCAATTTCGTTGAGTTCTGCTCGAATTTTAATTAACTCTCTTCTTCTGCTGGGTGTCGGGTCGATTTGCTGCTTTTTCTCTAGCTCCTTTATGTGTAAGGTTAGCTTTTGTATTTGAGTTCTTTCCAGTTTTTGAATGGATGCTTGTATTGCGATGTATTTCCCCCTCAGGACTGCTTTTGCTGCATCCCAAAGATTTTGAACAGTTGTATCTTCATTCTCATTAGTTTCCATGAATCTTTTTAATTCTTCCTTAATTTCCTGGTTGACCCTTTTATCTTTTAGCAGGATGGTCCTTAACCTCCACGTGTTTGAGGTCCTTCCAAACTTCTTCTTGTGATTGAGTTCTAATTTCAAGGCGTTATGGTCTGAGAATATGCAGGGGACGATCCCAATCTTTTGGTATCGGTTCAGACACGATTTGTGACCCAGTATGTGGTCTATTCTGGAGAAAGTTCCATGTGCACTTGAGAAGAATGTGTATTCAGTTGAGTTTGGATGTAAAGTTCTGTAGATATCTGTGAAATCTATCTGGTCCAGTGTATCATTTAAAGCTCTCGTTTCTTTGGAGATGTTGTGCTTAGAAGACCTATCAAGGGTAGAAAGAGCTAGATTGAAGTCATCAAGTATAAGTGTATTATTATCTAAGTATTTCTTCACTTTGGTTAATAATTCGTTTAAGTATTTGGCAGCTCCTACATTCGGGGCATATATATTGAGGATTGTTAAGTCCTCTTGTGGATAGATCCTTTAAGTATGATATAGTGTCCCTCTTCGTCTCTCACTACAGTCTTCGGGGTAAATTTTAGTTTATCTGATATAAGGATGGCTACCCTTGCTTTCTTTTGAGAACCATTTGAATGGTAAATGGTTCTCCAACCTTTTATTTTCAGGTTGTAGGTGTCCTTCTGTCTAAAATGAGTCTCTTGTAGACAGCAAATAGATGGGTCCTGCTTTTTTATCCAGTCTGAAACCCTGCGCCTTTTGATGGGGTCATTAAGCCCGTTCACGTTCAGAGTTACTATTGACAGATATGAGTTTAGTGTCATCATGATATCTATTTAGTCCTTGTTTTTGTGGATTGTTCCACTGAACTTCTTCTTAAAGGGGTATTTTAAGAGTCCCCCTTAAAATTTCTTGCAGAGCTGGTTTGGAGGTCACATATTCTTTCAGTTCCTGCCTGTCTTGCAATCTCTTTATCTCTCCTTCCATCTTGAATGAGAGCCTTGCTGGATAAAGTATTCTTGGTTGCATGTTCTTCTCATTTAGGACCCTGAATATATCCTGCCAGCCCTTTCTGGCCTGCCACGTCTCTGTGGAGAGGTCTGCTGTTACCCTAATATTCCTCCCCATGAAAGTCAGGGATTTCTTGTCTCTTGCTGCTTTAAGGATCTTCTCTTTATCTTTGGAATTTGCAAGCTTCACTATTAGATGTCGAGGTGTTGAACGGTTTTTATTGATTTTAGGGGGGATCTCTCTATTTCCTGGATCTGAATGCCTGTTTCCCTTCCCAGATTGGGAAAGTTTTCAGCTAGGATTTGTTCAAATACATATTCTGGCCCTCTGTCCCTTTCGGCGCCCTCGGGAACCCCAATTAAACGTAGGTTTTTCTTCCTTAGGCTGTCATTTATTTCCCTTAATCTGTCTTCATGGTCTTTTAATGTTGTCTCTTTTTTCCTCGTTTCCCTCTTTGCCATTAACTTGTCTTCTATGTCACTCACTCGTTCTTCCACCTCGTTAACCCTCGTCGTTAGGACTTCTAGTTTGGATTGCATCTCATTCAATTGATTTTTAATTTCTGCCTGATTGGATCTAAATTCTGCAGTCATGAAGTCTCGTGAGTCCTTAATGCTTTTTTCTAGAGCCACCAGTAGCTGTATAATAGTGCTTCTGAATTGGCTTTCTGACATTGAATTGTAATCCAGATTTTGTAACTCTGTGGGAGAGAGGGCTGTTTCTGATTCTTTCTTTTGAGGTGAGGTTTTCCTTCTAGTCATTTTGCTCAGTGCAGAGTGGCCAAAAACACGTTGTATTGGGAAAAGGAGAGAAAGAGAGAGAAGGAAAGAAAAGAGAAAAAGAAAAAGAAGAAAAAGAAGGAAAAAAAGAGAAGAAAAAGAGAAAGAAAAAGAAAGAAAGGTGAAAAAAAGGGGGTGGGGGAAGCAATCAGAAATCAAAAAGAAAAGAAAAAAGAAAAAAAAAACAAAAAAACACGGGGGAGTATCTTCTGATTCTGTAGACTTTAAGTCCCTTGACCTCCCCTGGAACTGGTCCGTCTAGCTGGTCTTCTGGGGGAGGGGCCTGCTGTGCTGATTCTCAGGTGTTAGCACTTGGGGGAGCTGCTCTGCCCCTGCCTGCTGCAGGGCTCAGCGGGGGTTGTTTACCCCGTGAGGCCCCAGGAGGAACAGCCGCAGTTGTTACGGCAGCTCTGGAAGCCTGGATTCAGCCTCCGCAGGAACTACGGGGCTCTCTGTCCCGTCTGCAGGGCCTGGAGGCTCCGGGGCGGGGCCGCTGATCTGCTCAGCTCGGGGCAGGAGCGTCCTTGCTGTCCTGGGCCCTCCCGGCCTCTGCCTGTCCCGGGGGAGGCCGGATCCTGGGCTGTGTCCCGGCGCCCTGTGCTCCGGGGCCTGCGCTGTTGGATTCGCGCTCCGTCGCCGCCCGCTGCAGAGCCTCAGCCCTCGCGCTCCCGGCGAGCCCCTCCGGGCCGCCCGAGCCCCTCCGAGCTGCTCCGTGTCCCGCCGTGCGCGCCGCAGCCCTTAGGGAGCTCGGAGCACTCTCCCGGGGCGCAGGTGTCTGTTAGTGTCCCCGGGAGCCCGAGGGCATCCCCGCCCTCCTGGGTCCTGCTCCAACTCCCTGCGAGCCCCTTGCCGCCCGGGAAGGTTGGTGCAGCTCCTGCTCCTCCGGGACGGGTCTCTCCTGTCCTGGGGACACTCGCCCGGCCTCAGCCCGGCTCCTCGCGGGGCCCTTCCCCCTCGGAGGCCTTTTGTTTCTTTATTTCTTTTTCCCCGTCTTCCTACCTTGATAGAAGCGTGAACTCTTCTCACTGTAGCATTCCAGCTGGTCTCTCTTTAAATCTCAGGCCGAATTCGTAGATTTTCAGGATGATTTGAAGGTTATCTAGGTAATTTGGTGGGGACAGGTGATTTGGGGACCCTACTCTTCCGCCATCTTGCCCCTCCTCCTATAGTACTCATTTTAATATTTACTATAAAGCTACAGTATTTTATTTGGCAACTGCCAAGTTAAGTAAGTCAATGGGACAGAACATTGTCCAAATATAAATTCATAGATATTTGGTTTTTGATTTTTAATAGTGGTGCCTAGGCAATTAAATGGTCAATAAATGGTTTTAGAATAATTTCCTGGGGGAAAGAATATCTTTTTATAAATGTTTTGAAATATCTGGTTGTTGATATACAAAACTATGCACATGAAGATGAACTCATGCTATATAGAAAAGCTAATTTAAGATATATCACAACTAAAAGTGTAAAACTCCTAGAAGAAAATTTTAAAAAATATTTTGCTAATTTCAAGTTATCAAAGAATAAACAAGAGGAAAAATGTTAACAATTAAATAAAAATATAATAATAAATTATGCTTCATTAAAATTAAAAAAGTATAACCTTCAAATGGCAAGTTACAGCAAAATTTACACTTTAATAAATATTTGTAATACAAAATCTTACAAAATACTTCTAAACTAGAATATATAACGAACTCAGAAATCACACTAAAAATCAATTACAGGTGAAGATATATATATATATAAAGACAAACTGTTAACTAGAATTCATGAGAGGAGTCAAATAAATGTAATTATAAATGAAAGAACACATACTAATACCATAGATATACAATCATCATAAGAGAATACTATGAGCAATTATATGCCCAAATGTACTATCTACAAGAAATGGATATATTCCTAGAAACATACAACATACCAGAGATGAATCATGAAGAAATAGAAAATATAAACAGATCAACTACTGCAAAAGGGATTGAATCAGTAGTTTAAAATCTATAAGCAAAGAAAAGCACAGGTCCAGATGACTTTACTGGTGAATTCTACCAAATATTTAAAGAATAACTAAAATTATTCCTTCTCAGAGTCTTATAAAATAGATAAAAGAAATTTTCTAATTTATTTTACAGGTCCAGCATTATCTCAATATCAAACCAGAGAAAGAAAATACAATAAAAGAAAATTATAGGCCAATATTCCTAAAGAACACAGATGCAAAAATATCCACAACAAAAATATTTGCAAATCAAATTCAACAATAATTTAAAAGGATCATATACCTTGATGAAGTAAGATTGATCCCAGGGATGAAAGGATGGGAAAAAATGGCTAAAACAATAAATGTAATAACTACATTAGGAGAATAAAGGGTAAAAAATCTTATTATCACAATAGATGTAGAAAGAGTATCTGAAAATTTCAACATTATTTATTTTTTATTATTTTTATTTTTATTTTTTAAATAAATTTATTTTTTATTGGTGTTCAATTTACCAACATACAGAATAACACCCAGTGCTCATCCCGTCAAGTGCCCCCCCCCAGTGCCCGTCACCCATTCACCCCCACCCCCCGCCTTCCTCCCCTTCCACAACCCCTAGTTCGTTTCCCAGAGTTAGGATTCTCAACAAACTGGGTATAGAGGGAATGTATCTCAATATATTAAAGATAATATATAACAAGCCCACAGCTAACATGATTCTCAGTAGTGAAACACTGAAAGCTTTTTCTTTAAGATCAGGAGCAAGACAAGGATACCCAATCTCACCATTTTTATTCAACATATCACAAGAAGTCCTATTGAAAGGAAGTACAAATTGGAAAGGAAGAAGGAAAATTATCTCTATTTGAAGATGACATATTATAAATAGATAACCCTAAAGATTCCAGAAAAAAAATCCTGTTAAAACTAACAATTTTAGTAAAGTCAACATCAAATCCCTATCAGCATTCCATTGACATTTTTCAAAGAAATAGAGAAAATAGTCCTAAAATTCATATACAACCACAAAATATCCCAAATTGCTAAAGAAATCTTGAGAAAGATCAAAGCTGGAAGCAACACATTTACTGATTTCAAACTATATTACAAAGCTATAGTAATCGAAACAGCATGGTATTAGAACAAAAACAGACATAGATGAATGGGACAAGATTGAAAGGTAGAAATAAATCCTAGCCAAGAATATCCACTAAAGTAATGCAGTATCTTTAATAAATGGTGGATAGCCACATGTAAAAGAATGAAAATAAACAAAAATCAATCCAAAATGAATCAAAGATTTAAGCATCAGAAAACTATAAAACTCCTAGGAGAAAATATAGGGGTAATCTCTCCTCGACATGTTTTGGCAATATTTTTTTAAATATTTTTTAATTTATTCATTCAGAGAGAGAGAGAGAGAGAGAGAGAGTTTTTTGGTTTTGATACCAAAAGTATAGACAGTAAAAGCAAAAATAAACAAGTGGGATTACATCAAAATAAAATGTTTCTAGACAATAAAGAAAACCATTAATAAAATGAAAAAGGAACATATGGAATGGGAGAAAATATGTTCAAACCACAAATCCAATAGAGTAAATACCCAATATACAAGGAACTTATACAACTCAATACCATGAAAATAAATAACTCCATTTAAAATGGGCAAAAGACCTGAATTTACATTGTTCTGAAGAATACATGTAAATGGCCAACAGGTGTATGAAAAGGTGTTCAACATCACTAATCATCATGGAAATAAAATCAAAAGCACAAAAGCTTTCACCTGATCCCTATTAGAATTTGTATTATCAAAAAGACAAAAGGTGATAAATGGTGAAAATATGAAGAGAATGAAACTATTATATGCTGTAGGTGGGAAAGTAAGCTATTACATCCACTAGGGAACAAAGTATAGAAGCCCCTCAAAAAATTTAAAATAGAACTATCATATGATCTATCAATCCCACTTCCAGGAATGTATCCGAAGGAAATTAAATCATTATCTTGAAAAGATAACTGTGCTATCATATTCATAACAGCATCATTCACAATAACCAAGGTAAGCAATCAACTCAAGTGTCCATCAATGGATGAATGGATAAAAATAATCACATACACACACACAACACACACACACACACACACACATTAAAATATTATCCAGCCTGGGGGCAGGGCAAGATTGCAAGGAGTAGGGTCCCCAAGTCACCTGGCCCCACCAACTTACCTAGATAATTTTCAAATCAACCTGAAAACCTACGAATTTGACCTGAGATTTAAAGAAAGAACAGCTGGAACTCTACAGAGAGAAGGATTTTCACGTCTAACAAGATAGGAAGGTGGAAAAAAAAATAAAACAGAATCAAGTCGGGGAGGTGCCCCACGAAGAGCCTGGCTAAGGATGGGCGGTGAAAGCCTCCAGGACAGGAAAGCCCGGCCCCAGAGAAGAGGAACTTTAAAAATCCGCACCAGATTCTTCCCAGATGGAAAGGCACTGAGCAGGGAAATTGGGCAGGATCCCAGGAGGGGCAGTGGAACCTCCAGTTTCCTGGAGTCACTAATAGAGGAAGAGCGCCTGGGGGAAAGTGTGCCACAGACTCCTGGCTGATCTCGGTAAAGGGATGGAGCGCACACGCGGCGATCACGGGAGAAACTCAGACAGGGTCTCCGAGTGGAGGGGGCTATGCCATGATGCCCTCCAGAGACCTAGGAGGGAGTCCTGGGAGCATGATTCCAGGAGCACAAGGCACAGATCCCAGGGCACCAAGCAGACACAGCCCCCAATCCTGCACTTCTGCCTAGACAAGCAGAGTGGGAGGGCACAGGGCAGTGAGGACTCTCCGCCACCGGGCGCCCCCAAACTGTGCAAGTCAGCATCCCCCAACACCCCAGGAGCATCCAGAACAGTGCAACTTGGGAGACTGTGGTAGTTACTGCAGGAGCTGACTCCAGAGCTGAACAGCTGACTGCCACCAGTGTGGTTGTTCCTCCTGTTCCTCCTTGTATCCCTGTGTGCATGGGAGAGGAGGGGCCACCAGGGAACAGGGGCCTCATTGGGTAAACAGCTCCCACTGAGAACAGCACGCAGCTGGGGTTGGGGCAGCTCCCCTAATTGCACACACCCGAGAATCAGCACAGCAGGCCCCTCCGCCAGAAGACCAGCTGGAAGGGCAGGGGAAGAGCAAGTTCTTGACTGAGCAGCACCAGGGGAAAGAAAGGGATTTGCAATATATAGAACCAGAGAGTACCCCTCCTTTGTCCTTTCTTCCTTTTTCCAATGCAACTCGTTTTTATATCAGACTATAAATTTCCATTTTTTTCTCTTATCCCACCTTAAATACAATATCTTAGCATCTCTTCATTTTTAAGTTTCTTTCTTTTTGACTTTCATATTTCTACAATTAGAGGCCCTAAATATATTTTCCAGTTCTAGATTCCCTTCAATATACTCGAATTAATTTGGGGAGATACACAATATATATATTTTGTGTTTTGTGTTTTTTGTTTTTTGTTTTTGCTGCCTCATTTTGTTCTACAATGGCAGAAATTAATACCTTCTAAAACATGACTAGCATGCACCCAGAACCAAGTGATATTCCGTGCTGGTTCATTCTGTGAGATTCCTCATTCCCATTCTGCCACCCTCTTTTATCTCATTCATGTTTTGGTGGTCAATGTTGGGGTTCTCCACAAGTATTTCTGGTTTATATAAATTTGGGACTGAGCATCTTCTAACATACAAAACTTAATACACACATAAACAAGAGGATCTCCCTCTAGAACCCCTCAGGTAGACTACATACTCTCTCCACTACAACTTCTTCACCACCACCATCTCCCAGTACCCCCTTTCTTTTTCTTCCCCTTTTTTCTTTTTTCTTTTTTCTTAATTTTCCTATTCTTCTTCATGTTTCTTGACCTTTTATTTTTTACTACTTTGTTTTAAAATTTGCTTTTCAATATACTGTTCCTTCTGTTTTCTTTCATTCTGACCTTTGATCTCAATTTCTGGTCTCTGACCTCAGCAGAATCATCTGGGGTGAAATTTACTTAGGACATAGTTGATATTCCTGATGCAGCCCACTCATACAGCCACTCTACCCTGAGCAAAATGACTAGAAAGAAGAACTCACCAGAAAAGAAAGAATCAGAAACAGTACTCTCTGCCAGAGAGTTACAGAATTAGGATTACAATTTGATGTCAGAAAGCCAATTCAGAAGCACAATTATAAAGCTACTGGTGGCTCTGGAAAAAAAGCATAATGGAATCAAGAGACTTCATTACTGCAGAATTTAGATCTACTCAGGCCGAAATTAAAAATCGATTAAATGAGATGCAATCCAAACTGGAAGTCTTAATGACGAGGGTTAATGATGTAGAAGAATGAGTGAATTATTTAGAAGACAAGTAGATGGCAAGGAAGGAAAATGAGAAAAACAGAAAAACAATTAAAAGACCATGAGGAAAGGTTAAGGAAAATAAATTACAGCCTCAGAAAGAAAAATCTATGTTTAATTGGGGTTCCAGAGGGCGCAGAGAGGGACAAAGGGCCAGAAAATATATTTGAACAAATCATAGCTGAGAACATCCCTAATTTGGGAAGTGAAACAGGCATTCAGATAAAAGAGATGGAGAGGTCCCCCTCAAAATCAATAAAAAACATTCAACACGAGGGGGAGGGGCAAGATGGCGGAAGAGCAGGGTCCCCAAATCACCTGTCCCCACCAAATTACCTAGATAACCTTCAAACCATCCTGAAAATTTACGAATTCGGCCTGAGATGTAAAGAGAGACCAGCTGGAATGCTACAGTGAGAAGAGTCCGCGCTTCTATCAAGGTAGGAAGACGGGGAAAAAGAAATAAAGAAACAAAAGGCCTCCGAGGGGGAGGGGCCCCGCGAGGAGCCGGGCTGAGGCCGGGGCGAGTGTCCCCAGGACAGGAGAGCCCCGTCCCGGAGGAGCAGGAGCTGCACCAACCTTCCCGGGCGGGCGGAAAGGGGCTCGCAGGGAGTTGGAGCAGGACCCAGGAGGGCGGGGATGCCCTCGGGCTCCCGGGGACACTAACAGACACCTGCGAGCGCAGGAGAGTGCTCCGAGCTCCCTAAGGGCTGCAGCGCGCACGGCGGGACCGACCGGAGCAGCTCGGAGGGGCTCGGGAGCGGCTCCAGGGAGGGGGCTGCGGGGCGGGAGCGCGAATCCCACAGCGCAGGCCCCGGAGCACAGGGCGCCGGGACACAGCCCAGGATCCGGCCTCCCCCGGGACAGGCAGAGGCCGGGAGGGCCCAGGACAGCGAGGACGCTCCTGCCCCGAGCTGAGCAGATCAGCGGCCCCGCCCCGGAGCCTCCAGGCCCTGCGGACGGAGAGCCGAGAGCCCCGAGCCCCGTAGTTCCTGCGGAGGCTGAATCCAGGCTTCCAGAGTTGCCATAGCAACTGCGACTGTTCCTCCTGGGGCCTGGCGGGGTAAACAACCCCCGCTGAGCCCTGCAGCAGGCAGGGGCAGAGCAGCTCCCCCAAGTGCTAACACCTGAAAATCAGCACAGCAGGCCCCTCCCCCAGAAGACCAGCTAGAGGGACCAGTGATACTCCCCCGTGTTCCAATACAACTTGTTTCTGGCCACTCTGCACTGAGCAAAATGACTAGAAGGAAAACCTAACTCAAAAGAAAGAATCAGAAACAGCCCTCTTTCCCACAGAGTTACAAAATCTGGATTACACTTCAATGTCAGAAAGCCAATTCAGAAGCACCATTATACAGCTACTGGTGGCTCTAGAAAAAAGCATTAAGGCCTCACGAGACTTCATGACTGCAGAATTTAGATCCAATCAGGCAGAAATTAAAAATCAATTGAATGAGATGCAATCCAAACTAGAAGTCCTAACGACGAGGGTTAACGAGGTGGAAGAACGAGTGAGTGACATAGAAGACAAGTTAATGGCAAAGAGGGAAACTGAGGAAAAAAGAGATAAACAATTAAAGAACCATGAAGACAGATTAAGGCAAATAAATGACAGTCTAAGGAAGAAAAACCTACGTTTAATTGGGGTTCCCGAGGGCGCCGAAAGGGACAGAGGGCCAGAATATGTATTTGAACAAATCCTAGCTGAAAACTTTCCCAATCTGGGAAGGGAAACAGGCATTCAGATCCAGGAAATAGAGAGATCCCCCCTAAAATCAATAAAAACCGTTCAACACCTCGACATCTAATAGTGAAGCTTGCAAATTCCAAAGATAAAGAGAAGATCCTTAAAGCAGCAAGAGACAAGAAGTCCCTGACTTTCATGGGGAGGAATATTAGGGTAACAGCAGACCTCTCCACAGAGACGTGGCAGGCCAGAAAGGGCTGGCAGGATATATTCAGGGTCCTAAATGAGAAGAACATGCAACCAAGAATACTTTATCCAGCAAGGCTCTCATTCAAAATGGAAGGAGAGATAAAGAGCTTCCAAGACAGGCAGGAACTGAAAGAATATGTGACCTCCAAACCAGCTCTGCAAGAAATTTTAAGGGGGACTCTTAAAACTCCCCTTTAAGAAGAAGTTCAAGTAACTCTGAACGTGAATGGGCTTAATGACCCCATCAAAAGGCGCAGAGTTTCAGACTGGATAAAAAAACAGGACCCATCTATTTGCTGTCTACAAGAGACTCATTTTAGACAGAAGGACACCAACAACCTGAAAATAAAAGGTTGGAGAACCATTTACCATTCAAATGGTTCTCAAAATATACCCTAAAAACTACAGAACACTTCTGAAAGAAATTGAGGAAGACACAAAGAGATGGAAAAATATTCCATGCTCATGGATTGGCAGAATTAATATTGTGAAAATGTCAATGTTACCCAGGGCAATTTACACGTATAATGCAATCCCTATCAAAATACCATGGACTTTCTTCAGAGACTTAGAACAAATTATTTTAAGATTTGTGTGGAATCAGAAAAGACCCCAAACAGCCAGGGGAATTTTAAAAAAAGAAAACCATATCTGGGGGCATCACAATGCCAGATTTCAGGTTGTACTACAAAGCTGTGTTCATCAAGACAGTGTGGTACTGGCACAAAAACAGACATATAGATCAATGGAACAGAACAGAGAACCCAGAAGTGGACCCTGAACTTTATGCTCAACTAATATACGATAAAGGAGGAAAGACGATCCACTAGAAGAAAGACAGTCTCTTCAATAAATGGTGCTGGGAAAATTGGACATCCACATGCAGAAGAATGAAACTGGACCACTCTCTTGCACCATACACAAAGATAAACTCAAAATAGATGAAAGATCTAAATGTGAGACAAGATTCCATCAAAATCCCAGAGAAGAACTCAGGCAACACCCTTTTTGAACTTGGCCACAGTAACCGGAGAAGGACAAACGGTGTATGTTCTCATTCATTTGGGGAATATGAATAATAGCGAAAGGGAATATAAGGGAAGGGAGAAGAAATGTGTGAGAAATATCAGAAAGGGAGACAGAACATAAAGACTTCTAACTCTGGGAAATGAACTAGGGGTGGTGGAGGGGGAGGAGGGTGGGGGGTGGGGGTGAATGGGTGACGGGCACTGAGGGGTACACTTGACGGGATGAGCACTGGGTGTTATTCTGTATGTTGGTAAATTGAACACCAATAAAAATTAATTTTTAAAAAAAAACATTCAACACTTTGACATTTAATAGTAAACTTGCAAATTCAAAGATAAAGAGAAGATTTTTAAAGCAGAGAGAGACAAGAGATCCCTAACTTATATGGGGAAAAATATTAGATTAACAGCAGACCTCTCCACAGAGACCTGGCAGGCCAGAAAAGGCTTGCAGGATATATTTAGGGTCACAAATGAGAATAACCTGCAGCCAAGAATACTATATCCGGCAAGGATCATTAAGAATAGAAAGAGAAATAAAGACTTTCCAAGATAGGCAGAAACTGAAAGTATATGTGACCAACAAACGAGCTCTGCAAGAAATATTATGGGGGACCATATATAAGAAACAGGAAGCCCAAAGAAATAATCCACAAAAAGAGGGACTGACAGGTATTATGATGACACTAAATTCATATCTTTCAACAGTAACTCTGAAAGTGAATGAGCTTAATGATCCCATCAAAAGGCGCAGGGTTTCAGACTGAATAAAAAATCAAGAACCATCTATTTTCTGCCTGAAAGAGACTCATTTGAGACATAAGGACACCTCCAGCCTGAAAATTAAAGGTTGGAGAACCATTTACCATTCAAATGATCCTCAAAAGAAAACAGGGGTAGCAATCCTCATATCAGATAAATTAAAATGTATTCCAAAGACTGTAGTAAAAGATGAAGAGAGACACTAGATCACATTTAACAACAACAAGAAGACCTAACCAACATGAATATTTATGCCCCTAATGTGGGAGCTGCCAAGTATATGAATAAATTAATAACCAAAGTAAAGACATACTTAGGTAATAATACACTAATTCTAGACTTCAATATGGCACTTTCTACAAATGGCAGAGTTTCTAAGCACAACATCACCAAAGAAACAAGAGCTTTAAATGATACACTGGACCACATGGATTTCAAAGATATTTACAGAACTTTTCACCCAAATGCAACTGAATACAAATTCTTCTCAAGTGCACATGGAACTTTCTCCAGAATAGACCACATGCTAGGTCACAAATCAGGTATTAACTAAGATCAAAAGACTTGGATTGTCCCCTGCATATTTTCAGACCATAATGCTTTGAAACTAGAAGTAAATCACAAGAAGAAATTTGGAAGAAACTCAAACACATGGAGTGTAAAGAGCATCCTGCTAAAAGATAAAAGGGTCAAATAGGAAATTAAAGAAAAATTAAAAATATTCATTGAAACTAATGAATATGAAGATACAACTGTTCAAAATCTTTGGGATATAGCAAAAGCAAACAAGGAGGGAAATACATCGAAATACAAGACTCCCTCAAAAAATTAGAAAAAACTCAAGTACAGAAGCTAACCTTACACCTAAAGGAAGTGGAGAAAGAACAGAAAATAAAAACTACACCAAGCATAAGAGAGTTAATAAAGATTCAAGCAGAACTCAATGAAATAGGGACCAGAAGAACTGTAGAACAGATCAACAAATCCTGGATTTGGTTCTTTGAAAGAATTAATAAGATAGATAAACCATTAGCCAGCCTTATTAAAAACAAAAGAAAAAAGACTCAAATTAATAAAATCACAAATGGAAAAGGAGAGATCACAACGAATACCAAGGATATAAACATGGTTTTCAAAATGTCTTATAAGCAGATATACTCCAATAAATTAAGCAATCTAGAAGAAATAGATGCATTTCTGGAAAACCATAAACACCAAACTGGAACAGGAAGAAATAGAAAACCTGAATGGGCTGAAAACCAGAGAGAAAATTGAAGCAGTCATCAAAAACCTCCCAAGACACAAAAGTCCAGGGCCAGATGGCTTCCCAGGGGAATTTTATAAAGCGCTTAAAGAAGAAACAATATCTATTCTATTAAAGCTGTTCCAAAACATAGAAAGGGATGAAATACTTCTGAACTCATTTAATGAGGCCAGCCTCACCTTAATTCCAAAACCAGACAAAGACCCCACCAAAAAGGAGAAGTATAGACCAATATCCCTGATGAACACAGATGCAATAATTCTCAACAAGATACTAGCCAATGGGATCGAACACAACATTAAGAAGATTATCCACCATGACCAAGTGGGATTAATCCCTGGGATGGAAGGCTGGTTCAACACTCGTAAAGCAGTCAATGTGATAGATCACATAAAGAAGAGAAAAAACAAGAACCCTATGATCCTCTCATTAAATGCAGAGAAAGCATTTGACAAAATACAGCATCCATTCCTGAACAAAACTCTTCAGAGTGTATGGATAGAGGGAACATTCTTCAGCATCTTAAAAGCCATCTATGAAAAGCCCACAGCAAATATCTTATTTTATTTTTAAAGATTTTATTTATTTATTCATAGAGACAGAGAGAGAGAGGCAGAGACACAGGCAGAGGAGAAGCAGGCATGATACAGAGAGAGCCTGATGTGGGACTCGATCCAGGGTCCCCAGGATCACGCCCTGGGCTGCAGGCAGCGATAAACCGCTGTGCCACCAGGGCTGCCCACCCACAGCAAATATCATTCTCAATGGGAAAACACTGGAAGCCTTTACCCTAAGATGCGGAACACAACAGAGACATCCACTCTCACCTCTGCTATTCAACATAGTACTAGAAGTCCTAGCCTCAGCAATCAGGCAACAAAAAGAAATGAAAGGCATTCAAATTGGCAAAGAAGAAGTCAAACTCTCCCTTCACAGATGACATGATACTGTACATAGAAAACCCAAAAAACTCCATCCCAAGATTGTGAGAACTCATACAGCAATTCGTGAATGTGGTAGGATACAAAATGAAGGCCCAGAAATCAGTGGTATTTCTATACACTAACAATGAAACTGAAGAAAGAGAAATTAAGGAGTCAATCCCATTTACAATTGCACCCAAAAGCATAAGATACCAAGGAATAAACCTAACCAGAGAGGTAAATGGTGTATACCCTTAAAACCACAAAACACTTCTGAAATAAATTAAGGAAGACACAAAGAGATGGAAAGATATTCCATTCTCATGGATTGGAATAATTAATACTGTGAAAATGTCAATGCTACCCAGGGCAATATGCACGTTTAATGCAATCCCTATCAAAATACCTTGGACTTTCTTCAGAGAGTTGGAACAAATCATCTTAAGATTTCTATGGAATCAGAAAAGACCCTGAATAGCCAGGATAATTTTAAAAAATAAAACCATAGCTGGGGGCATCACAATGCCAGATTTCAGGTTGTACTACAAAGCTGTGGTCATCAAGACAGTGTGGTACTGGCACAAAAACAGACACATAGATCAATGGAGCAGAATGGAGAATCCAGAAGTGGACCCTCAACTTTATGGTCAACTATTAGACAAAGGAGGAAAGACTATCCACTGGAAGAAAGACAGTCTCTTCAATAAATGGTGCTGGGAGAATTGGACATCCACATGCAGAAGAATGAAACTAGACCACTCTCTTGCACCATACACAAAGATAAACTCAAAATGGATGAAAGATCTAAATGTGAGACAAGATTACATCAATATCCTAGAGGAGAACACAGGCAACACCCTTTTTGAACTTGGCCACAGTAACTTCTTGCAAGAGACATCCAGGAAGGCAAGAGAAACAAAAGCAAAAATGAACTATTGGGATTTCATCAAGATAAGAAGTTTTGCACAGCAAAATAAACAGTCTACAAAACTAAAAGACAGCCTACAGAATGGGAGAAGATATTTGCAAATGACGTTTCAGATAAAGGGCTAGTTTCCAAGATCTATAAAGAACTTATGAAACTCAACAGCAAAGAAACAAACAATCCAATCAGGAAATGGGCAAAAGATATGAACAGAAATCTCAGAGAGGAAGACATAGACATGGCCAACATGCATATGAGAAAATGTTCTGCATCACTTGCCATCAGGGAAATACAAATCAATACCAGAATGAGATACCACCACACACCAGTGAGAATGGGGAAAATTAAGAAGACAGGAAACAATACATGTTGAAGAAGATGTGGAGAAAGGGGAACCCTCTTGCACTGTTGGTGGGAATGTGAACTGCTGCAGCCACTCTGGAAAACTGTGTGGAGGTTCCTCAAAGAGTTAAAAATAGATCTACCCTACGACCCAGCAATTGCCCTGCTGGGGATTTACCCCAAAGATACAGATGCAGTGAAAGGCCGGGACACCTGCACCCCAATGTTTATAGCAGCAATGTCCACATAGCCACACTGTGGATGGAGCCTCGGTGTCCGTCGAAAGATGAATGGATAAAGAAGATGTGGTATATGTATACAATGGAATATTATTCAGCTATTAGAAACGACAAATACGCACCATTTACTTTGATGTGGATTGAACTGGAGGGTATTTTGCTGAGTGAAGTAAGTCAATCGGAGAAGGACAAACATTATATGGTCTCATTCATTTGGAGAATATAAAAAATAGTGAAAGGGAATAAAGGGGAAAGGAGAAAAAATGGGTAGGAAATATCAGAAAGGGAGACAGAACATGAGAGACTCCTAACTCTTGGAAACGAACTAGGGGTGGTAGAAAGGAGGTGGGCAGTGGGTGGGGGTTACTGGGTGACAGACACTGAGGGGGGACTTGATGGGATGAGCACTGGGTGTTATTCTATATGTTGGCAAATTGAACACCAATAAAAATAAATTTATAAAAAATAAATAAATCATTTTAATTTGATAATTTTAACAACAGAGAATAATTTGTTTAGTCTCCATTGAACTTAAGTATAAAGAAAATAAATTACTCAGTTATTATATAGGAAAAAAACAAATAAATGAGAACAATAATTTAAAAAGTGGTTTTGTTAGAAAAAATATAGATATTAAATAAGGTTTCACAAAATTTATTTAAGCTTTTACACCAAAAGTCTTTCTTTCTGATTTGTAATCAGCCAACTGGGGACCTATCAAACTTCAGACTGATTAATTACCTATTCTCCAAGTTTTATTTTATTTGTTTTAATCTATGCAGTAATAGTTAACTACTGACACTTTGCTAGAGTGATGTAAGGATTAACTCAATTAAAATACAGCATTTAAGAAAGCTGATGGCAGAGCCTACCAATAAACTCTACTGAAATAATTGTTCCTGGATTCTGCTACTGATTGTGTAATTATCAAAGAAAAATATTACATATTATTTACAGAGATTTTCAGCAGTAAGAGATAAGTTTAAAAATGATTGAAGCTTGAGTTGTCACTTAACCAAAAACTTAATCAACCGGAGATTAGCTTTAATCATCTTTAAAAGTAACTGAGATTTTATTAACTCTTGAATTTTATTCTCACCTGGGTTTCCCAAGTAACTGTATAAAAGAATCATGCACTAATCAATGTTATTTTACTATACCGATTTTCCAAATAAGAGCAAAATTTAAAAACTTAACAATATTAAATAGCTATAGTAACTCAGGCAGATTATAACATCTATCAGATGATCCCGTTTTTATTTGAAATTTATTTAAATCAAAAACATCAGGGCAGCCCAGGTGGCTCAGTGGTTTAGTGCCTCCTTCAGTCCAGGGCGTGATCCTGGAGACCTGGGATGGAGTCCCATGTTGGGCTCCCTGCATAGAGCCTGCTTCTCCCTCTGCCTGTGTCTCTGCCTCTCTCTCTGTCTCTCTCTGTCTCTCTGCGTGTGTGTCTCTCATGAATAAATAAATAAAATCTATTTTAAAAAATCAGAAAATATCAAAGAAAATCAAACAATTACCCAAACCACTAACTCGATAGATGCACACAAAAAGTAATTTTATTATATAGTACTGCACTTCTCTCTTCTCTACCTACCACAAATAATTACTACATAATTAATGGATATCAAATACAGTGTTGAGCAAGGAGGGAAAAGATAAAAGACATTAAAACAATTGGACAGAGAAATATACAATTATGTTTTCACAGAAATGGAATGCATTTTGATCTTTCATATTCTTGTGACCTTTTGGAATGTTAAGACATTGAGAAAATACTTTTATCATGTTCCTGTTTCAAAATTACACTATTAAATATTACGCAAATTTGTCCAATGATAAAACTATAATGAAAAGCTATATTTTCTTTGTAGACATTCAATCAATAACTGGTAAACTAGGAGTATCCCTTTAAATATTTTGTTAGGAATTAAAGTTTCACATTTTTAGAGAAAATGTAGTACAAATTGGTTTTGTTTGGTTAGATGGCCTTCCAAATGACACAATGAGACTATTCTGTTTAGGAAAAGATCTCTCTTTCTTTCTCTCTTTCTCTCTGTATCTTTTTTTTTCTTTGAATCTGATCATTTCCACCCCCGCCCCCTTTTTTTGCCTCTGGCTTTAAAACAAAAATAAACTGTAAAACTGTATTGGAAATATCAAATTACAGCATTTGGCATTCATCAGAATAGAAGAAATTGATACATTTTCCAGTAAAGTTTTTTTAAAGATTTATTTATTTACATATTCATGATAGACACACAGAGAGAGAGAGAGGTGCAGAGACACAGGAGGAGGGAGAAGCAGGCTCCATGCTGGGAGCTGACACGGAACTCGATTCCGGGACTCCAGGATCATGCCCTGGGCCAAAGGCAGGCGCTAAACCACTGAGCCACCCAGGGATTCCCTTCCAGTAAACTTTTAAATTAATGTCCTTGAGTTCATACAAGAAAACACTGCTTCCTTAAAATAAATGCCATCAAAAATCTGAATTTTGTACCAAAACAGGAGTTTATGAAAGAGAAAATTATTATACTTATTCACAATTGTTCTATAAAATAAAAATATGCTAGAGTAGTTTAGTGATGCTAACATATCAGAAACTTGACTAGAACTCAGCACTAAACACTGAAATGCCATAGTAATTTTGGTTAACCTAAAAGAAAATTTATTAATTTTTGTGTTGAAACAGTTGAAATCAAAGAAGAATCCCAGTGGATCAAATTTGTCTATAACTGACCCTAGTTTCCCTAAAAACTATTAATCTAAGAAAGTGGCATATTTAACAAAACTAAGGTGATATTCAATTATATTTCCAATTCCTAATACATTTCTTTATGTATACATACGGCAAATAAATAATACTCTTGGTGGATAACATACTGTTATGTGTCCCCCAAGATATAAGCTATATGATGTTCAAGTCATAGTGTGATCCACTCTTCTTTAAATGTGGGTAGGACCTGTGATTTCTTTCTAACCAAAAGGGTATGGAAAAAGTGATGGGTTGTCACTTCTTAGACTACATTTTATACTCTATCTTGCTTGCACACTTGCTGGCTTATTGAATAAAATCGTCAAATTGGGAAAGCCCATCTGCCAAGGAATTGTGGGCAGCTTCTGGTTAATGACAAGCAGAATGCAGGGTCATCAGTCCTACAAAAGCAAGACAATAAATTCTGATAAGAATTTTTTAAAGATTTATTTATTTATTCACAAGAGACACAGGGAGAGGCAGAGACATAGATATAGGGAGAAGCAGGCTCCTTTCAAGGACCCTGATGCAGGACTTGATCCCAGGACCCTGGGATCACACCCAGAGCCAAAGGCAGATGCTCACTGAGCCACCCAGGTGTCCCTGACGAGAATCTGAATAAAATGGAAGTGGATATCTCTGTCTATTCAGGCCTCCAGATACAAACAAAACTGTACTTATACCTTGATTGTACCCTTGTGAGACCCTAAGAAGAGAGCCTACTAATCCGTGCTCAGATTTCTGATCTACAAGAAATTATGAGTTAATAAATATGCATTGTATTTTTGCTCCTAAATATGTGGTTATTTGTTCTGAGACAATATAAAACTAAAATAAGATAAATAAATAATTCAATAATGTCAGCTTTTGGAAAACTACTGAGCAGCTCCATGCTGCTATTTTATAAAGAGTTAAACATTTTCCTCACTTGCTAACATAGCATCTATGGATTTAAAACCAATGTTGATTTACAAAAATATCTATATTACACCACCACAAGCAAAACAAAACAAATGTTACATACTCATTCCTTACCAAGCACTTCTGTTACAACATACCTTTTATTTATCACTTAATTTAATTCGTGGGAGACAAGATTGAAAGACCTTTTAAAATCTTAAGCTGGGGTTCCCTGGGTGGCGCAGCGGTTTAGCGCCTGCTTTTGACCCAGGGCGCGATCCTGGAGACCCGGGATCGAATCCCACATCGGGCTCCCGGTGCATGGAGCCTGCTTCTCCCTCTGCCTGTGTCTCTGTCTCTGTCTCTCTCTCTCTCTCTCTCTCTCTCTCTCTCTGTGTGACTATCATAAATAAATAGAATGTATTGTTTAAAAAAAAATCTTAAGCTGCTTTAGAAAAACAGTATAAGCTGTGCTTTTAATATTATGGTATATTTTTCTCCATTAACTTAGGCTTTAGCTGGTTATTTCTCAAATGCACTATGTAGTTTTGCTAACATCTTTAATTCTTATTAAAGAGAAGAATAAATCTTTATGATATCAATGCTTTAATTTTTAAAGACAGTGTTTAATAAAGATGTAGCTTTACAAGTAAAGATGTTTAAATTACTCTTGCATAATTCTTTCCTCTATGTCATTTGCTTATTGTAATGAGCATAAATGAAAATCCAGAAGTACTGCCAGATTTTCAGAATGTAACATATTGGATTGACCTTCTAAAATATTTCTTCCACTGGGGATATATTTTATGAAAATTGAACAATTTTTCCTTACTAAAAGTTCAAAGTTTTAAAAAGAAAAAAATTGACTGAAAACAGAAAAATCAGGGATGCCTGGGTGGCTCAGTGGTTGAGTATCTGCTTTCCGCTTAGGCCAAAGTCCTGGAATCCTGGGATCAAGTCTCACTTCGGGCTCCCTGCAGGTAGCCTGCTTCTCTCTCTGCCTATGTCTCTGCCTCTCTCTGTGTCTCTCATGAATAAATAAATAAAATCCTTTAAAAAAAAAGAAAACAGAAAAATCAGTTCTGCTATATAAAACTTTCTCAAAATATCAGAGACCTGTGAGACTGCTTGTTTTTTAAAACTTATTTTTTATTTAAATTCTAGTTAGTTAACATATTGTGTAGTATTAATTTCAAGTTTAGAAATTGGTGATTCAAGACTTCTATACAACAGCCACTGCTCATCACAGTAAGTGCCCTCCTTTACCTATTTAGCCCATTTCCCAACCTCCTCTCCTCTGGTAACCATCAGTTTACTCTCTATAGTTAAGTCTGTTTCTAGGTTTGCCTCTATTTCTCCCATGTTTGTTTCTTTTATTTCTTAAATTCCACATATGAGTAAAATTATGTGGTATTCCTCTTTCTCCAACTGACTTATTACACATAACACAATACTTTCGAATTCCATCCTTATCATTGCAAATATCAAGATTTCATTCTATATATAATATATATATAATAAAATAACATCTATCTTCTGTATCCACTCATCAGACGATGCACATTTGGGCTCTTCCTGTAATTTGGCTGATATTGATAACGCTGCGATAAACATTTATCTCTTTGAATTACGATTTTATATTCATTGGGTAAATACCTAGCAGTGCAATTGCTGGCTTAAACGTCTATTTTTAACTATTTCACTAATCTCCATAGTGTTAAGAAATGAATAAATCTTATTAGAACTTATTCCATATGTATGGAATAAAATATCAATATATATTACTATTAAATATTTATATAAATATAAATATATATAATTTATTCCCAGAGTTGGAATGCTAATCATTATTTAAATATTCTCTCCACTTTTTCTTTTTTATTTTTTTGGTAATTATATTTTTATTAAAGGAATATTTAAATGAAGTTGTGAGTTTCTTTATTTATTTATTTACCTATTTATTTATTTATTTATTTATTTATTTATTTTTTATTGGAGTTCAATTTGCCAACAAATAGCATAACACCCAGTGCTCATCCCATCAAGTGCCCCCTCAGTGCCCGTCACCCAGTCACCCCCACGCCTCACCCACCTCCCTTTCTACCAGCCCTTCTTTGTTTCCCAGAGTTAGGAGTCTCTCATGTTCTGTCTCCCTTTCTGATATTTCCCATTCATTTTTTCTCCTTTCCCTGTATTCCCTTTCACTATTTTTTATATTCCCCAAATGAATGAGACCATATAATGTTTGTCCTTCTCCGATTGACTTATTTCACTCAGCATCATACCCTCCAGTTCCATCCACGTTGAAGCAAATGGTGGGTATTTGTCATTTCTAGTGACTGAGTAATATTCCATTGTATACATAAACCACATCTTCTTTATCCATTCATCTTTCGATGGACACCGAGGCTCCTTCCACAGTGTGGCTATTGTGGACATTGCTGCTATAAACATCGGGGTGCAGGTGTCCCAGCATTTCACTGCATATATATCTTTGGGGTAAATCCCCAGCAGTGCAATTGCTGGGTCATGGGGCAGATCTATTTTACTCTTTGAGGAACCTCCACACAGTTTTCCAGAGTGGCTGTAGCAGTTCACATTCCACCAACAGTGCAAGAGGGTTCCCCATTCTCCACATCCTCTCCAACATGCGCATTTCACGACTGGATTGTTTGTTTCTTTGCTGTTGAGTTTAATAAGTTCTTTATAGATCTTGGAAACTAGCCCTTTATCTGATACGTCATTTGCAAATATCTTCTCCCATTCTGTAGGTTGTCTTTTAGTTTTGTTGACTGTATCCTTTGCTGTGCAAAAGCTTCTTATCTTGATGAAGTCCCAATAGTTCATTTTTGCTTTTGTTTCTTTTGCCTTCGTGATGTATCTTGCAAGAAGTTACTGTGGCCAAGTTCAAAAAGGGTGTTGCCTGTGTTCTCCTCTAGGATTTTGATGGAATCTTGTCTCACATTTAGATATTTCATCCATTTTGAGTTTATCTTTGTGTATGGTGCAAGAGAGTGGTCCAGTTTCATTCTTCTGCATGTGGATGTCCAATTTTCCCATCACCATTTATTGAAGAGACTGTCTTTCTTCCAGTGGATAGTCTTTCCTCCTTTGTCGAATATTAGTTGACCATAAAGTTCAGGGTCCATTTCTGGATTCTCTATTCTGTTCCATTGATCTATGTGTCTGTTTTTGTGCCAGTACCACACTGTCTTGATGACCACACTTTGTAGTACAACCTGAAATCTGGCATTGTGATGCCCCCAGCTATGGTTTTCTTTTTTAATATTCCCCTGGCTATTCGGGGTCTTTTCTGATTCCACACAAATCTTAAAATAATTTGTTCTAACTCTCTGAAGAAAGTCCATGGTATTTTGATAGGGATTGCATTGAACGTGTAAATTGCCCTGGGTACATTGACATTTTCACAATATTAATTCTGCCAATCCATGAGCATGGAATATTTTTCCATCTCTTTGTGTCTTCCTCAATTTCTTTCAGAAGTGTTCTATAGTTTTTAGGGTATAGATCCTTTACCTCTTTGGTTAGGTTTATTCCTAGGTATCTTATGCTTTTGGGTGCAATTGTAAATGTGATTGACTCCTTAATTTCTCTTTCTTCAGTCTCATTGTTAGTGTATAGAAATGCCACTGATTTCTGGGCATTGATTTTGTATCCTGCCACGCTGCCAAATTGCTGTATGAGTTCTAGCAATCTTGGGGTGGAGTCTTTTGGGTTTTCTATGTAGAGTATCATGTCATCGGCGAAGAGGGAGAGTTTGACTTCTTCTTTGCCAATTTGAATGCCTTTAATGTCTTTTTGTTGTCTGATTGCTGAGGCTAGGACTTCCAGTACTATGTTGAATAGCAGTGGTGAGAGTGGACATCCCTGTCTTGTTCCTGATCTTAGGGGAAAGGCTCCCAGTGCTTCCCCATTGAGAATGATATTTGCTGTGGGCTTTTCGTAGATGGCTTTTAAGATGTCGAGGAAAGTTCCCTCTATCCCTACACTCTGAAGAGTTTTGATCAGGAATGGATGCTGTATTTTGTCAAATGCTTTCTCTGCATCTATTGAGAGGATCATATGGTTCTTGTTTTTTCTCTTGCTGATATGATGAATCACATTGATTGTTTTATGAGTGTTGAACCAGCTTTGCATCCCGGGGATAAATCCTACTTGGTCATGGTGAATAATCTTCTTTTTTTTTTTTGGTGAATAATCTTCTTAATGTATTGTTGGATCCTATTGGCTAGTATCTTGTTGAGAATTTTTGCATCCATGTTCATCAGGGATATTGGTCTATAATTCTCCTTTTTGGTGGGGTCTTTGTCTGGTTTTGGAATTAAGGTGATGCTGGCCTCATAGAACAAGTTTGGATGTACTCCATCTCTTTCTATCTTTCCAAACAGCTTTAGTAGAATAGGTATGGTTTCTTCCTTAAACGTTTGATAGAATTCCCCTGGGAAGCCATCTGGCCCTGGACTTTTGTGTCTTGGGAGGTTTTTGATGACTGCTTCAATTTCCTCCCTGGTTATCGCCCTGTTCAGATTTTCTATTTCTTCCTGTTCCATTTTCGGTAGTTTGTGGTTTTCCAGAATGTGTCCAATTCTTTTAGATTGCCTAATTTATTGGCATATAGCTGCTCATAAGAAGTTTTTAAAATCATTTGTATTTCCTTGGTATTGGTGGTGATCTCTCCTTTCTCATTCATGATTTTATTCATTTGAGTGTTTTCAATCTACTTTTTAATAATGCTGGCTAATGATTTATCTATCTTATTAATTCTTTCAAAGGACCAACTCTTGGTTTTGTTGATCTGTTCCACGGTTCTTCTGGTCTCTCTTTCACTGAGTTCTGCTTGAATCTTTAATAATTCTCTTCTTCTGCTGGGTGTAGGATCTATTTGCTGTTTTTTCTCCAGCTCTTTTATGTGCAAGGTTAGCTTTTGTATTTTTTTTTTCAGCTGTTGGATGGAAGCTTGTTTTGCAATGTATTTCCACCTTAGGACTGCTTTTGCTGTATCCCAAAGATTTTGAACAGTTGTATCTTCATTCTCATTAGTTTCCATGAATCTTTTTAATTCTTCTCTAATTTCCTGGTTGACACTTTCATCCTTTAGCAGGACACTTCTTCACCTCCACGTGTTTGAAATCCTTTCAACTTCTTCTTGTGATTTAGTTCTAATTTCAAAGCATTATGGTCTGAAAATATGCAGTGGAGGATCCCAATCTTTTCGTATCAGTTAAGACCTGATTTGTGACCCACAATTTGGTCTATTCTGGATAAAGTTCCATGCGCACTTGACAAGAATGTGTATTCAGTTGCATTCGCATGTAAAGTTCTGTAAATATCTGTGAAATCCAACTGGTCCGGTGTATCATTTAAAGCTCTTGTTTCTTTGGAGATGTTGTTCTTAGAAGACCTGTCGATTATAGAATGCGCTGTGTTCAAGTCACTAAGTATAAGTGTATTATTATTTAAGTATGTCTTTACTTTGGTTATTAATTGATTATACTTGGCAGCTCCCACATTCGGGGCATAAATATTCATGATTGTTAAGTCCTCTTGTTGGATAGATCCTTTAAGTATGATTTAGTGTCCCTCTTCATTTCTTACTACAGTCTTTGGGATAAACTTTAATTTATCTGATATAAGGATGCCTACCCCTGCTTTCTTTTGAGGACCATTTGAATGGTAAATGGTTCTCCAACCTTTTATATTCAGGCTGTAGGTGTCCTTGTGTCTCAAATGAGTATCTTGTAGACAGCAAATAGATAGGTCCTGTTTTTTTATCCATTCTGAAACCCTGCGCCTTTTGTTGGGATCATTAAGTCCATTCACGTTCAGAGTTACTATCAAAAGATATGAATTTTTGTCATCATGATACTTATTCAGTCCCTGTTTTTGTGGATTGTTTTCTTGGACTTCCTCTTTCTTTTAGAGAGTCCCCATCAATATTTCTTGCAGAGCTGGTTTGCTGGACACATATTCTTTCAGCTTCTGCCTATCTTGCAAGTTCTTTATCTCTCCTGCTATTCTGAATGAGAGCCTTGCTGGATAAAGTATTCTTGGCTGCAGGTTTTTCTCATTTAGGACCCTGAATATATCCTGCCAGCCCTTTCTGGCCTGCCAGGGGTCTGTGGAGAGGTCTGCGTTTACTCTAATACTTCTCTCCGTAAATGATCGGGATCTCTTGTCTCTCGCTGCTTTAAGGATCTTCTCTTTATCTTTGGAATTTGCAAGTTTCACTATTAAATGTCAAGGTGCTGAGCGGTTTTTATTGATTTTAGGGGGGTATCTGTCTATCTCCTGGATATTAATGCCTGTTTCTCTTCCGAAGTTAGGGAAGTTCTCAGCTATGATTTGTTCAAACACATACTCTGCACCTCTGTCCTTTTCAGTGCCCTGGGTAACCCCAATTAAAGGTAGATTTTTCACTCTGATGCTGTCATTTATTTCACTGAACCTATCCTCATGATCATGTAATTGTTTTTCTCTTTTTTCCTCGTCTTCCTCGCCATCAACTTGTCTTCTATGTCACTCAGTCATTCTTTTACCTCTTTAACCCTCTTCGTTAGAATCTCCAGTTTGGATTGCATCTCATTTTATTGATTTTTAATTTCAACCTGATTAGATCTAAATTCTGCAGTCATAAACTCCCTTGAATCCTTCATGCTTTTTTCTAGAGCCACCAGTAGCTTTGTAATTGTGCTTCTGAAATGGCTTTCTGACTTTGAATTATAATCCGAATTTTGTAACTCTGTGGGAGAGAAGACTATTTCTGATTCTTTCTTTTGTGGTGAGTTTTTCCTTCTAGTCATATTGCTCAGTGCAGAGTCCAAAAACAAGTTGTACAGGAAAAAGGAGAAAAAGAAAAGAAAAAAGGGGGGGGACAAACAAAACAAAAAACAATGGGGAGTATCCTCTGATTCTATACACTGTAAATCCCTCGACTTCCCCTAGAACTTTCCAGTGCTGCTTGGTCAATAACTTGCTTTTCCGCTGTCCTTCCAGCTGGTCTTCTGGGAGAGAGCCTGCTGTACTGATTCTCAGGTTTGTGCACCTTGGTGAGCTGCCCAGCCCCCTGCCAGGTGCACAGCTCAGTGGGAGCTGTTTACCCTGTGAGGCCTCTGCTCAGTTCCAGGTACAAGGTGACACCAGGAGGAACACAACAGTGGTGGCGGTCAGCTCTCCAGCTCTGGAGTCAGCTGCCACTGTAACTACCACAGCTCCTAGTCAGCAGGGGCCTGAATGCTCTGGGGTGGGGGGTGCCAATCTGCACAGCTCAGGGCCACCTGGTGGCAGGAGTGTCCTTGCTGTCCTGGGCCCTCCCGGCCTCTGCCTGTCCCAGGGCGAAGGCCAGATCTTGGGCTGTGTCCCTCCGGTGCCCTTGGCTGTGGGGCCTGCACCCGCTGGAATGGAGCTCCTGGAGCCGAGCAGCCCCATCCACAGGGAGCCGCCACCGCCGCCTGATCCGCTGCTTGAGCTGCTCCAGGGGCCCCGGGGGGAGTGTGCTCCAGCCCTTTAGGGAGCTCAGCCTGCGGTGTGTGGCGCGCTCTCCCTCGCGGCACTGTTCAACTGTTAGTGCCCCTGGGAGCCTGAGGGCATCCTTGTGGCTCCTGGGATCCTGCCCGAGCTCCCTGCGAGCACCTTTCCATTTGGAAGATTGGTAAAGTTTCTGCTTCTCTGAGACTGGGCTTTCCTGTTCTGGGGGCAGTCGCCGCCTGGCCTTAGCCCGGGTCCTCATGGGGGCCCCTCCCCCTTGGATGCTTTTTTATTTATTTATTTGTTTCCATCTTCCTACCTTGATAGAAGAGTGAAATCTTCTCAGTGTAGCATTCAAGCTGTTCTCTCTTTAAATCTCAGGCTGTGGGATCCCTGGGTGGCGCAACGGTTTGGCACCTGCCTTTGGCCTAGGGCACGATCCTGGAGACCTGGGATCGAATCCCACATTGGGCTCCCGGTGCATTGAGCCTGCTTCTCCCTCTGCCTGTGTCTCTGCTTCTCTCTCTCTCTCTGTGACTATCATAAATAAATAAAAATTTAAAAAAAATAAATAAATTTCAGGCTGAATTCACAGGTTTTCAGGATGATTTGAAAGTTATCTAGGTAAGTTGGTGGGGACAGGTGACTTGGAAATCCTACTCTTCCTCCATCTTGCCCCGCCTCTCCCCTGTCTTGTTCCAGGCCATGGCAGAAAAATTATTTATGTATGGCTTTTGTTATATTGATGTAGCTTCCCTCTAGCCATCCTTGTTAAGATTTTTTTTTTATCATGAGTGGATGTTGTACTCTGTCATATTCTTTTTCTGCATCAATTGAAATGACCATATTGTTCTTACCTTTTCTTTTATTAATGTGGTAATTGATTTGCAAATATTGAACTACCTTGCAAACCAGAAATAAATCCAACTGGGTCATAGTGAATGATGTTTTTAATGTATCATTAAATCATCTGTGTCAGTATTTTGTTTGACTCTGTATTCATCAGGAACATTGACCTGTAGTTCCTTTTTTTTTCTTCTGTAGTGTCTTTATCTTATTTTGGTATCAAGATAATGCTATTCTGAAAGAATGAATTTGGAATTTTCCTTCCTTGTGTATTTTGCAATAATTTGAAAACAATAGGTATCAACTTTTCTTTAAATATTTAGTAGAACTTGTCTCTGAAGCCATATGCCTCTGGACTTTTGTTTGTTGGGTTTTTTTTTTTTTGGTTTGTTTTGTTTGTTTTAATTAATCATTTAATTTCCTTTCTGATTATTGGTCTATTCAGGTTTTCTATTGCTTCCTGTTACAGTTTTGGTATTTATATGTTCCTAGGAATTTATCTTCTTCCAGGTTGTCCAATTTGTTGGCATATAGTCTTTCGTAATATTCTACTATAATTTTATTTTTATGGTGTTGGTTTTGATTTCTCCTGGCATTTTGTGGTTTCATTTATTTGTGTCCTTTTTCTTTTTTTTTTATAAGTCTTGATAGAGGTTCATCAATTTTATTATTTTTTTTCAAGAAATCAGTTCCTAGTTTTATGGATCTATTCTAATGTTTTTTATTTGTTTTATTTCTATATAATTTATTTATGCTCTAATGTTTATTATATGCTTTCTTCTGCTAGTTTTCAGTTTCATTTGTTGTTATTTTTCTAGCCCCTTTAGGTGTATGGTTAGGTTGTTTCTTTGAGAATTTTCTTGCTTCTTAATGTAGGCATGTGTTGCTATATATTTCCCTCTTAAGACCAATTTGCTGCATCTCAAGGGTTATAGACTAGTGTGTTTTCATCTTCTTGTTACTGTGTATGTTTTTATTTCTTTTGAATTTCCCCATTGGCTCATTCATTATTTAGTTGCATGTCATTTAGCCTTCATGTATTTCTCATCTTTCCAAAGTCTTTCTAACAGTTGACTTCAAGTTTCATAGTGTTGTGGTCACAAAATATGCATGGTATGATCTCCAACTTTCTGGAGCTGTTGATGCCTGATTTGTGACTTAGTACATAATCTATTTTAGAGAACATGCTATGTGTACTGAAAACAATGTGTAATCTGCTACTTTGTGGTAGAATGTTCTGAATATATCATCTAAGTCCATTTGATCCATTGTGTCATTCAAAGACATCGTTTCTTTTTTGGTTATCTACTTATATGATCTGATCGTTGATGTAAATGGGTTGTTAAAGTCCCTGACTATTAATGTATTATTATCAATAAGTTCCTTTGTGTTTGTTATTAATTGTGTTATATATGTGGCCCATGTTTGGGGCATAAATATTTACAATTGTTCTATCCTTCTGTTGTATTTTCCCCTATGATATATTGACTTTCTTCATGTCTTGTTACAGACTTTGGTTCAAAATGTAGTGTCTAATATAAGTATTGCTACTCCAACTTTCTTTTGTCATCGTTTTGCATGATACCTAGACCTCCATCCTCTTTTTTTTTAATAAATTAATTTTTATTGGTGTTCAATTTACCAACATACAGAATAACACCCTGTGCTCATCCCGTCAAGTGTCCCCTTCAGTGCCCGTCACCTATTCACCCCCACCCCCCACCGTCCTCCCCTTCCATCACCCCTAGTTCATTTCCCAGGGTTAGGAGTCTTTATGTTCTGTCTCCCTTTCTGATATTTCCCACACATTTCTTCTCCCTTCCCTTATATTCCCTTTCACTATTATTTATATTCCCCAAATGAATGAGAACATACACTGTTTGTCCTTCTCCGATTGACTTACTTCACTCAGCATAATACCCTCCAGTTCCATCCACGTGGAAGCAAATGGTGGGTATTTGTCATTTCTAATGGCTGAGTAATATTCCATTGTATACATAAACCACATCTTCTTTATCCACTCATCTCTCGATGGACACCGAGGCTCCTTCCACAGTTTGGCTATTGTGGACGTTGCTGCTAGAAACATCGGGGTGCAGGTGTCCCGGCATTTCATTGCATCTGCATCTTTGGGGTAAATCCCCAACAGTGCAATTGCTGGGTCATAGGGAAGGTCTATTTTTAACTCTTTGAGGAACCTCCACACAGTTTTCCAGAGTGGCTGCATCAGTTCACATTCCCACCAACAGTGCAAGAGGCTTCCCTTTTCTCCTCATCCTCTCCAACATTTGTTGTTTCCTGCTTTGTTAATTTTCCCCATTCTCAGTGGTGTGAGGTGGTATCTCATTGTGGTTTTGATTTGTATTTCCCTGATGGCAAGTGATGCAGAGCATTTTCTCATGTGCATGTTAGCCAAGTCTGTCTTCCTCTGTGAGATTTATCTTCATGTCTATTGGGACTTCATCAAGATAAGAGGCTTTTGCACAGCAAAGGATACAGTCAACAAAACTAAAAGACAATCTACAGAATGGGAGAAGATATTTGCAAATGACATATCAGATAAAGGGCTAGTTTCCAAAATCTATAAAGAACTTATTAAACTCAACACCAAAGAAACAATCCAATCATGAAATGGGCAAAAGACCTCCATCCTCTTAATTTCAATATGCATGTGTCTTTAAATCTGAAATGAGTCTCTTGTAGGCAGCACATTGATGGGTCTTCTTTTATTATCTATTCTTACACCCTATGTCTTTCATGGAGTATTTAGTCCATTTATATTCAGAGTGATTATCTAATGCTTTGTAATTTTTTTAGTTATTGGAGATGGAGAGAGAGAGAGAGAGAGAGAGAGAATGAGAGAATGAGTGCGAGGAAGGAGCAGAGAGAGGAGAGAGGGAGAAGCAGAATCCCTGCTGAATAGGAAGCCTGATGTAGGGCTAAATCCCAGGACCTTGAGATCATGACCTGAGCCAGAGGCAGATGTTTAACTAACTGAGCCACCCAGGCACCCCCAGGCTGATTATTGATAGTTATGTAGTTAGTTTCATTTGATTACTTGTTTTGTCATTGTTTCTGAGATTTTCTCTCTTCCTTTCTTGCCTTTGACACTTTTGGTTGGTCCTTTGCACTCAGAGTCCCCTTTCATATTTCTTGTAGGGCTGGTTTTGTGGTCAAAAATTCCTTTAGTTTTTGTCTGGGAAACTCCTTATTTCTTCCATTCTGAATGACAGCCTTGCTAGATTTCATAATCTTGACTGGAGATTCCCATTAATCACATGAAATATATCATACCACTAACTTCTGGCTAGCCACCTTTCTGTTGAGAGGTTATAGCTAGCTTTATGGGTCTTCTCTTGTAAGTTAGGAATTTATTTTGTCTTGCTCCTTTAAGATTTTTTTCTTTATAAGTATATTTTGCAAATTTAATTACAGTATGTCATGATGTTGGCCTGCTTTTGTTAATTTTTAATGGGCATTCTTTGTGCCACTGGGATATTGTTTCCTTCCCCAGTTTAAGGATGCATTCAGCTATTATTTCCTCAAAGAAAACTTCTCCTCCCTTTTCTTTCTACATTTTCTTGGATTCCTATAATACAGATATGACATGTGATGGACTCGGTGATTTTCCTGAGTCTATTTTCATGTTTGATAATTTTTTCCCTCTTTTGTTCAGTTTCATTATTTTATCTTCTATATCACTATGTATTTCTCTGCTTCTTCCATTCTTGGGTTCATTGCATCAAGCCTCTTTAGAATCTCAGTTATTGCATTTTTCATTTCTGATGAATTATTTTAAACATTTTTTATCTTTGTGATAAGGGTCTCCTTGAAGTCTTCCATTCTTTTCCCAAGCACAGGGGTTATCTTTTTACTTGTTGCTTTACATTTTCCATCAGGCATGTTACTTATATCTGCTTTTCCTAGAACTCTGGCCATGAACTTACCTTGTTCTTTCATTTGAGACGGATTTGTCCATTTTCACATGTTGTCTAAGTATCTGTCTTCTCTGTGTTATAAAAGCCCATTATATTTCCTGCTCCTGAGAAGAATGGCTTTATAAAGATCAGATCATTTATGTAGTGTTCAGAGCCTGACACTTCAGAGAAAGCCTCTGGTTTGTGCTTTGTGTACACTGCCATTGTGTTTTGGCTGCTGTATCCTTCAGGTCAGTATTCTGCATAGACTTTACTTGCATACAATGGGCAAGGGCCTTCACTGGTCTTCTGGGGGAGGGTTTCACCATGCTTGGACTGAGGAAGGACAGCACAGAGGTATGGGATTTAGTGTAAGCAAGTTAAACAACCAGTGTAGGGATTGAGCTGTTTCTGTAGGTGGATATTTGTTTATACTGAGGGGCAGGGAGGCAAAAGGCACCAGCCATTTGTCCTTTGTCCCAGGAGAGGTGTATCTGTGAATGTTACCTCTCAGGGGTGTCTTCCAAGAAGAGTAAGTAATCTCCCCTCTGTGTACCCGAGATACTTCAGATTGCTGTTTCCATGCTCTCTGTCCCTGGGTTGTTTGTTTGCCTTCTCTCCAGGAGTACAGCAGCACCCTCAGAACTCTATCACAGCTAAACTTGTTGATTTTACAACTCTAGGCTTTAAGCCCCACAATTGCAAGAGCTCATGAAAATCAGCCCCTTTGATTTTTCCAGCCAATGCTTTTGGAGAAACGTTCTCCTTATCTATTCCACTATGTGCTCCTCTCTCTCTTACCTTTCTCTGCAACCATGGATCTCTCCCCTCCACAACAACCACAATCTGTTTCTCTACCAAATCACATCTCCACATTTTTACTTTCTTTCATGTAGATTATTCTCTCCCTCTAGTTGTGGAATTTTTCCGTTAATCTTCAGATGGATTTCTAGTATATTTATAATGATTTGAGGGGCACTTGGGTGGTTCCTTCAGTTAAGTACGTGGCTCATGATTTCAGCTCAGGTTGTAATCTCAGGATTGTGGGATTGAGCCTTGTGTGGGGCTCTGTGCTCAATGAGAATCTATTTGCCCATCTTGCCCTGCTCTTCACCTGACTTTCTCTATCTGAAATAAAAGAATAGAATATTTTTAATTAAAAATTTAAAATGTAATGATTTGATCAGTTATCTAATTTTGTTGGAGAGATATGTCAAACCTAAGTTCTTCATACTATGCTGCCATCTTCAAGAATGCATTTATAAAATCACCTTCCAAAACCAAATTTCCAGAATTAGTAGCTAAGTTTTTTTCCCATATTACATTATGAATTTTGTTTCCAAGATATCAAACATATTTTAATCTTCTCACTGTGCCCTCCTTCCTTTTTAAAAATTACCTTATTTATTATAAAACTGATCCATTTATTAGAATATTTGGGATAACAAAAGTATAAATCTGAATATTAGCCTACTACCTTATTTCACCATTTGATTATTTTCAGTATGATTGACCTATGATTTAGACACCACACCAAGATTTACTACCATACACAAATGGGCTTGTCTAACCAAGTAGTTGCACCCAAAAATATTTTTAAAAGTATAAAATATTATTCACTGTATCTTACGAACCCAGAAAGAATTATAAGAAAAAAACTTTATTTAAACTCAGATGGACACGGTTTTGAATCATGCCTCAAAATAATACTAATTGAGGAAATAATAGCTGAAAATGTCCCTAATCTGGGTAAGAAAAAAGATATCCAGGGCTAGAAGGCACAGGGATCCCAAAAAACAAAAGGAGATCCACAACAAAACATAGTTATTAAAATGCCAAAAAGTAATGATAAGTGGGACTTTTGAAAGCAGCAAGAGAAAGAAGATAGTTGCATGCAAAGGAAACCCCTTATGAATATCAGCTGTTTTTTGAGCAGAAACTTTGCAGGCTAAAAGGGATTGTCATGATATAGTCCAAGTACTGAAAGAAAAAAAGATTTGCATCATGAGTACGCTATCCAATAAGGATATAATTCAAAATGGAACGAGAGATAAAGAGTTTACCAGAGAAACAAAAGTTAAAGGAATTCATGACCACTAAACCACCCCTACAAAAAATGTTAAAGGGGACTCTGAGTAGAAATAAAGGATCATAACTAGGATCAAAAAATGTAGAAAACAAAAGGAATAAAAAGTCTTTAAAATTAATCAAAGGTTTTAGAAAGAAAGAAAAAAAAAAGGGATGGTACATATACCTAAAATGTATGTCGGGGGAAAGGAGTAAAAATGGATCAAACTTAAGTAACCATGAACTTTTTTTAAGATTTTACTTATTTGTTCATGAGAGACACAGAGAGAGACAGAGACATAGGCAGAGGGAGGAGAAGCAGGCTACATGCAGGAGCCTGACGCAGGACTCAATCCTGAAACTCCGGGATCACGTCCTGAACCGAAGGTAGATGTTCAACCACTGAGCGACCCCAGGCATCCTGATCATGAACTTAATATAGGCCACTAAATGCATAAGAAGTTATATAGAAACCTAATTAGAATAACAATTAAAAAGCCAATAATTATATGCATACAAAAAATAAAGAAAAATTAACCCAAGTATGTCACCAAAGAAAACCAACAAGCCATGAGAGAAGAGAACAAAAGAAGAAGGGAACAGAGAACTACAAAAACAACCATAATAAAGTAACAAAATGGTGATAAGCACATACCTATCAACAATTACTTTTAAAGCAATTGGTCTACATTCTCCAATCAAAAGACATAGGGTGACAGAATGGATAAAAAAGCAATACTCATCTCTGTGCTGCTTACAAGAGACTCAATTCAGACTTAAAGGCAGATGCAGATTGAAAGTGAATGGATGGAAAAGCAATTATCTTGAAAAAGAAAGTGAAAAGAAAGTCAGGGTAGTAATACCCATATTGGACAAAAGACACTTTAAAACAAAATCTGTAAAAAGAGACAAAGGACACTATATAATCATAAGCAGAACAATCTAACAAGACAATACAAAAAACAAATACAACACTTGTAAATGTTTATGTACCCCAAATGGGGACATCCAAATTCATAAATCAACTAATAACAAACATAAAGGAAGTAATCAGTAGTAATACAATAATAGTAAGGAAATTTAATACCTCACTTACAACAATGGATAGGTCATACAAAGAAAAAATCAAAAAGGAAACAGTGATACTGATTCATAAGTTGAACCTGATGGATCTAACAGATATATAAAGAATATTCCATTCTAAAATAGCAGAAAACACATTCTTTTCAAGTGCACATGGAACATTTTCAGAATATATCACTTATTAGACCATAAAACCAGTATCAAAAAATCCAAAAACACTGAAGTCATACCACACATCTCTTCTGACCACAATACTATGCCATGTAACTAGAAATCAGCCACAAAAATCTTGTATAAAAAATTCCATATACATGTGGAGGTTAAATGACATGCTACCAAGCACAGAATGGGTCAACCAAAAAAATCAAAGAAGAACTTTAAAAAATCCATGGAGACAAATGAAAATGAAAACACAACCAAAAATCTTTGGAATGTAGCAAAAGCTGCTTTAAGAGGGATGTTTAAAGCGATACAGGCCTATCTCAAGAAGCAAGAAAAATCTGAAATAAACAACATAGCCTTCAATTCAAGGAGATAGGAAAAGAACAAAAAACCCAAAACCAGTAAGAAAAAAAGGAAACAACAAGGATTAGACCAGAAATAGGTGAAATAGAAACTAAGAAAAAAAGGTAAAACAGATCAATGAAACCAGGAATTGTTCCTTTAAAAAAATATTTTCTTTATTTATTCATGAGAGAGACACACACACACAGAGAGAGAGAAAAGAGGGAGAGAGAGAGAGAGAGAGACTGAGGCAGAGACACAGGCAGAGGGAGAAGTGGGCTCCATGCAGGGAGCCCAACGTGGGACTCGATCCTGGATCTCCAGGATCAGGCCGGGGGCTGAAGGTGGCACTAAACCGTTGAGCCACCTGGGCTGCCTGTAATTGTTCCTTTTAAAAGATCAAATGAATGATAAAATTTTGTACAGACTCAAAAAAAGGAAAGGAGTCAAATAAACAAAATCAGAATTAAAGAGGAGAATAATTAATAACACGGAAGTACAAAGGATGATAAGAGAATATTGTGAAAGATTATGTGCCAATAAACTGGACAACCTAGAAAAATTGGGTGAATTCTTAGAAACATATAACCTCACAAAACTGAATCAGGAAGAATTAGAAAATTTGAATAACCTAATTATCAGCAATGAAACTGAATCAACCAAAAAAACTCCCAGGAAACAAAAGTCCAGAACCAGACGATTTCCTAGGTGAATTCTACCAATTAAAGAAAAGTTAGTATTGGGGTGCCTAGGTGGCTCAGTTGGTTGAGCCAACCAAGAGGGTCCAACTTTTGATTTTGGCTCACGTGTTGGTCTCAGGCTCAAGGGATTGGCCCCTACATCAGGCTCCACACTTAGTGGGAAGTCTGCTTCTCTCTCTCTCTCTCTTTCTGCCCTTCCCTTGCTTGTGCCTTCTCTTTTTCATTTAAATAAAGAAATCTTTTTTTTTAATAAGGAAGAGTTACTACGTATTCTTATCAAACTACTTCCAAAAATAGAAGAGAAGGAAAAGCTTCCAAATTCATTCTATGAGGACAGCCAACAAAACCAAATGAAGACACTACAAAAAAAAAAAAAAATTACAGGGATGTTGGGAGCGGTCCCGCGGTGCGAGGCAAGGTTCCAAGTTGAGCCAAAGCTCCCTGCTGTCCCTGGCCAACCCGCAGTCCTGCGGTGCGAGGCAGGGTTCCGGGTTGAGCAAAGGCTCCTTGTCATACCTGGCCAACCCGCTGGGACTGCACCTAGCTCTTCCCCCTTATGGAAGTAAAAGTACATATTTGCTTCTCCTTTAAAATGTCATCGAGACAAGTTCCCATAAAGTAAGCAAGGAGGTGGCCTGACACATGACCGCCTTGGCAGACATTACTTAATAAACAAACCTCACTGTTTAGTCTAAATGTGGCATTCATGCTCTATTGCTTAAACAAATAACAGGTGTTAGTTTTAAAAACAATGTATGTTTGTGCGCGAGATGTACTTCTCCTTAAAGAAATAAGCCGCCTGCTTACGGACGCTATATAAACTCTACATGCAAAAATAAAGCTTGTCCATTGTAGCCATCAGCTGCATGGAACCTCCTATCCCATGAACTTTTAGTCTCTTGTTTCTTTCTCATCCCCTTGCCCTCGGTTCCTGAATCCGGACCTTCTCGCGCCGGCCGCGACAAGTGGCGCCCGAACAGGGACTCGAGACAGAGTGAAAGAAGAAGTGTTTACGTTACAGGTAAGGGGATCACGGCGGCTCCGTGAACGATAGGAGTAAAATAATCATGGGACAAAGGCAATCTGTAGAACATGGGTATTTTTTAAAAGTTCTACAGGCTCTTTTAAGGGAAAAGGGGTTTAAGGTTTCTCATAACTCTTTGGATAAGTTCTTTGATACAGTTAGAATAATATGCCCTTGGTTTCCTGATCAGGGCTCGGTGGATCTTTCGGATTGGCAGAGAGTTGGACAGACTCTGAAAAATGAATTAAAAATAAGAGGGGAACAATTGCCTCCTGATATATGGACTACATGGAATTGTATAAAGGAGGTTCTGGATCCTACAGACTCTATTGAGATCATCTCCTTGAACTCTAAAAGTGAAAAAGAGTCTCCACCCTCGATGGGGGGAGCTTAAAAAATCAAAAAATCCATACTCCCCCTTTACATAAACTGTCCCTTAGAATAGATGATGAAGAAGAGGATCCGTTTGATGGTCCCTACCTTGAAGATAGAAGGGAAGAGGTTTTTGTTTTAAATCATGCTGAACCTCCTCCCCCACCTTTATTACACTCCTCTGCTGTGCAAACTGAGAAGGCTCCTCGAAGCCTTTTTCCTGTCCGATCAGACGATTCTTACCCAATAAAAGGAGTTACTCCATTACAAAGAACTCTATTTCAAGCCTCACAGAGGGGAGAAGATGTATCTGAGTTTCAGTTATTTCCTGTTACTGTGCAGGGGGGACAAAGAGCATACACTGCCTTAAGCTTTAAAGTACTAAAGGATTTGAAACAAGCATGTACTCAGTATGGCCCTACAGCGCCTTTTACTCTATCTATGTTAGATAATTTGACACGAGAAGCGTTATGTCCTGGAGATTGGAGGGTCATTGCACAAGCATGCCTCTCCCCGGGGGACAATTTGTTATGGAAAACGCAATTCTCTGAAAATGCCGAAAAACAGGCCAGCTACAATAGGGGAACTAACATTCCTGTTGATTACAACATGTTAACTGGTTCTGGTCCGTATTATGACGTAGGCTTACAATTGGACTTTCCTGAAGTAGCTTATACCCAAATTAATAGTTGTTCTCTGTCAGCATGGAAAAAGCTACCTGCCACAAATACAAGGTCACAGGAACTGTCAAAAATCAGGCAAGGTCCCGAGGAAAATTATTCTGATTTTGTGGCCAGATTGTTAACCGCAGTCAGTAGAATAGTCACCGATGCGGAAGCTGGCACTTTAATAGTTAAACAATTGGCCTATGAGAATGCTAATGCCGCCTGTCAAGCAGCCATAAGACCTTGGAAGAACCAGGGAACTCTTGAAGATTATGTGCGCCTTTGCGCAGATATAGGGCCCTCGTATTTGCAAGGAGTCACCTTGGCTGCTGCTTTTAAAGGCATCCCTCCTGCAAAATTGCATGCTCAGATACTAAAACAAAATAAGAACCCAAACACGAAAATAAATCAAAAATGCTTCTTATGTGGCCAATTGGGCATTTTAAAAATCAATGCCCTCAGAAAAAGACTTCTCAAACTACAAAAAAACCTCAAAACCTTTGCCCTAGATGCCACAGAGGATATCATTGGGCTAATGAATGTAGATCAAAGACTGATTCTAACGGGAATCCCCTTTCGGGAAACTGGAAGGGGGGCTTGCCGCGGCCCCAACAAACAATAGCGGCCCTCTTTCCCCAACAAACATCACTCCCGTCTCCAACACCGGTGGCCTCCCTCGAATTGACAGATTATACCGCGGTACCCCCGCCAGTGCAGGATTAGATTTAGCTCCTGTTCATACTCACTATTTGGAGGGAGGTCAATTACCTAGGAAAATTCCTACAGGCATATGGGGGGCCACTGGGCGTTCTAGTTCCATCATGAAAGGTTTAATTGTTTATCCAGGTGTTATTGACCCTGACTATACGGGTGAAATTAATATTATGGCATCCCTGAAGACTGGTACTCTCTCTCTGGAACCTGGGATGCCTATTGCTCAATTAATATTGCTCCCTATAATAAAAACCTCTAATCAAGCGCTTACTAGGGAGCGAGGAGATAAAGGTTTCGGATCCACCAACATATATTGGACCAAAATGATTTCACCTGATAAACCTCTTTTTAACCTGGAAATAAACGGAAAGGTTTTTCCGGGCCTTTTGGACACTGGGGCAGATGTTTCAGTTATATCTAATCATAATTGGCCTAAAACCTGGCCCAAAAAGACAGTTGATGTACCTATTCGAGGGGTAGGCTTTGCCTCCTCCCCTGAACAAAGTTCTGATTTACTTACATGGAGAGATTTGACGAATGATTCACAAGGAGTATTTCAGCCCTTTATATTAGATATAGAATTAAATTTATGGGGCAGAGATGTTTTGTCTCAAATGAATCTCTCCCTTTCCAATGATTGGTCTTTTAATCAATTGATACAGCATGGATATCAGCCTGGAAAAGGTTTAGGTAAAAATTTGCAAGGGGACCCAGCCTTTATAGCCCCCATTCCTAATCCGGCCCGACAAGGTTTGGGTTTTCCCCAGGGCCATTGAATCCTCCCCATGCATTGCCTCTCAAATGGAAAACTTCCACTCCTGTTTGGGTAGATCAATGGCCCTTAGTGAAAGAAAAAAGAGAGGCTGCTGAGATCTTGATACAAGAACAATTAAACCTCGGCCATTTAAAACCCTCTACTAGCCCATGGAACACCCCTATTTTTGTCATTAAAAAGAAAACAGGAAAATGGCGGCTTTTACAAGACCTAAGAGCAGTCAACCGGGTAATATTTCCCATGGGGACCCTACAGCCTGGCCTCCCTTCTCCCTCTGCCATTCCGCTAAATTTTCAGATGTTGGTTCTAGACCTAAAGGATTGCTTCTTTACCATATCTTTAGCCCCTGGTGATGGGGAGCATTTTGCATTTTCTTTGCCCTCTACAAATTTGCAAGAACCCTACTATCGATACGAATGGACTGTTTTACCTCAGGGAATGGTTAACAGTCCCACCTTGTGTCAAGAATATGTAAAAAGAGCTATAATCCCTTTCAGGAAACGATTCCCTGAGGTATATTGTATTCATTATATGGATGACCTATTACTGGCAGCAGAGACCAGTGAACACCTGGCTAACGCCTTTCGGGTTCTTTCCCAATGTCTTAGCTCTGCTGGACTTCAAATAGCTCCTGAGAAGGTACAGAGAGAAGCTCCCTTTGAGTATTTAGGATATCTTATTAGTAAACAGAGTATTAGGCCACAGAAAATCGCAGTTAGAACCTCGCAATTAAAAACTTTAAATGACTTCCAAAAATTATTAGGTGATATAAATTGGCTCCGCCCTTCGCTGTCTCTCACCACTTCTCAGTTACAGCCCCTTTTTTCTATTTTAAAAGGGGACTCCTCCCCTTCATCTTTGAGACAGCTTACTCCAGAAGCAGAGGATGCCTTGGCTTTAGTAGCAAATAAAATTTCCTCTGCGCAGCTCCAACAAAGAGATTTGACAAAGAATGTTAACTTAATAATCTTAAAACCTAATGGCAAATAGATGTAATACATTATTCATCTTTTAATAAATTACAATTTGTGCATGTTTCTATTGATACCTATTCTGGCATGATCGTAGCTTCCGCTCATTCTGGTGAAAGTTTTACTGATGTTCAAAATCATCTTTTTCACGCTTTTGCTTACATGGGAATGCCTAAACGATTAAAGACTGATAATGGGAGTGCTTATATATCCCAAGCTTTTAAAACCTTTTGTGAAACATTTCACATCCAGCATACCACAGGCATCCCTTACAACTCTACAGGTCAAGCTATTATTGAAAGAGCTCATCTTACACTTAAAAATACCTTACAAAAACTAAAAAGGGGGAGATTATGGCAGGAAAAATGAAATATTCCCCCCACATGCACCTAGACTTAGCAATATTCATTTTAATTTTTTTGATTGTGCATGATGATGGATATACACCATCAGAAAAACATTGGGGAAAAAATACTGATCCACCCCTTATGGCAAAGTGGAAGGATCCTATGACAGGACAGTGGAAAGGCCCTGACCCCTTGCTTAGACAGGGTCGAGGATATGCTTGTATCTTCCCACAGGATGAAGAAGCGCCGCGCTGGGTTCCAGCCAAATTTGTTAGAGATATCAAAACTGAGAAGGAAGATGAGTCGGCTGAACTTATGCCCTCCTCGGAGGAAGAGGACTCCTAAAACAGACTTGCCATCATGGGGACAAATGAGGAAATTAACCTCGCAAGCCACAAGTTTGATAAGAAGATTGATTTCAACACAAAGTTATTCCTGGTGCAACAACCTCCATATTGGATGATCCCTGTTGATGTGAGAGGACCTTGGTACGCGAACTTTGGTATGCAGTTAGCTCAAGAATTGGTGAAGAAGCTAAGAAGAACTCGAAGATTTCTTGGACTTTTAATTGCAGGGATAGTGGCTACTATTGCTCTTATTGCCTCTGCTACTGTATCTGTTGTATCTTTGCATGAAAATGCTCAGACCGCTGAACATGTAAATGAACTTGCTAGAAATGTAACTATTGCTCTTGATGCTCAAAAGAGAATTGATGAAAAAATTGAAGCACAGATTGAAGCTTTAAAAGAAGCCGTTTATATCTTGGTGATCAATTTGTTGTACTAAAAACTATAACCCAATTGACTTGCCATGACGCTTATAAACATATTTGTGTTACCCCACTGCCTTTTAATGGGTCATGGGAAAATGTACGTATGCATTTACAAGGGGTTTGGAATCATGCTAATATTAGTCTGGATCTCTTAAAATTACAACAAGAAATAGACGCCATTAGTCAAAGTATGTTGCATTATGAAGACCCCGGCGATTTAGCCGGTGAGATCTTAAATCAGTTAAATGGTTTTAATCCCTTCAATTCACTGAAATATTCCTTTTGGATATTTTTGGCATTAATAATCGGGTTAATTCTGATGTATGTAATGTTTGCCTGCTCTTGCAAAAAATTCAATAATCAATTAAACTCCTCTAAGGCACAACTTCACTTTTTGCATTTGAAAAATATAGGGGGAGATGTTGGGAGCGGTCCCGCGGTGTGAGGCAGGGTTCCAAGTTGAGCCAAAGCTCCCTGTTGTCCCTGGCCAACCCGCAGTCCTGCGGTGCGAGGCAGGGTTCCGGGTTGAGCAAAGGCTCCTTGTCATACCTGGCCAACCCGCTGGGACTGCACCTAGCTCTTCCCCCTTATGGAAGTAAAAGTACATATTTGCTTCTCCTTTAAAATGTTATCGAGACAAGTTCCCATAAAGTAAGCAAGGAGGTGGCCTGACACATGACCGCCTTGGCAGACATTACTTAATAAACAAACCTCACTGTTTAGTCTAAATGTGGCCTTCATGCTCTATTGCTTAAACAAATAACAGGTGTTAGTTTTAAAAACAATGTATGTTTGTCGCGAGATGTACTTCTCCTTAAAGAAATAAGCCGCCTGCTTACAGAGGCTATATAAACTCTACATGCAAAAATAAAGCTTGTCCATTGTAGCCATCAGCTGCATGGAACCTCCTATCCCATGAACTTTTAGTCTCTTGTTTCTTTCTCATCCCCTTGCCCTCGGTTCCTGAATCCGGACCTTCTCGCGCCAACCGCGACACAGGGATGCCTGGGTGGCTCAGTGGTTGAGGGCCTCCCTTCAGCCCAGGGCGTGATCCTGGAGTCCCAGAATCGAGTCCCACATTGGGCTCCCTGCATGGAGCCTGCCTCTCTCTCTGCCTGTATCTCTGCCTCTCTCTTCCTCTCTCTCTCTCTCTGTTTGTGTCTCTCATTAATAATTTTTTTAAAAGATAATTACAGGCCAATATTTCTGACGAACATAGATAGAAATGTTTTATTTTTATTTTTTTATTTTTTTATTTTTTAATTTTTTTTTAATTTTTTAAAATTTATTTATGATAGTCACAGAGAGAGAAAGAGAGGCAGAGACACAGGCAGAGGGAGAAGCAGGCTCCATGCACCGGGAGCCCGATGTGGGATTCGATCCCGGGTCTCCAGGATCACGCCCTGGGCCAAAGGCAGGCGCCAAACCGCTGCACCACCCAGGGATCCCTAGAAATGTTTTAAAAAATATTAGATAACCAAATCCAACAAAACATTTAAAACATACAAAACTAAAAGACAACCTACGGAATGGGAGAAGATATTTGCAAATGACATACCAGATAAAGGGCTAGTATCCAAGATCTATAAATAACTTATTAAACTCAGCAGAAAAGAAACAAACAATCCAGTCATGAAATGGGCCAAAAACATGAACAGAAATTTCACTGAAGAAGACATACACATGGCCAACAAACACATGAGACAATGATCCACATCCCTTGCCATCAGGGAAACCCAAATCAAAGCCACAATGAGACACCACCTCACACCAGTGAGAACGGTGAAAATTGACAAGACAGGATACAACAAATGTTGGAGAGGATGTGGAGAAAGGGGAACCGTCTTGCACTGTTGGTGGGAATGTGAACTGGTGCAGCCACTCTGGAAAACCGTGTGGAGGTTCCTCAAGGAGTTAAAAATAGATCTGCCCTATGACCCAGCAATTGCACTGCTGGGGATTTACTCCAAAGATACAGAAGCAGTGAAAGACTGAGACACCTGCACTCCGATGTTTCTAGCAGCAATGTCCACAATAGCCAAACTGTGGAAGGAGCCTCGGTGTCCATCGAAAGATAAATGGATACAGAAGATGTGGTATATGTATACAGCGGAATATTATTCAGCCATTAGAAATGACGAGTACCCACCATTTGCTTCAACATGGATGGAACTGGAAGGTATTATGCTGAGTGAAGTAAGTCAATCGGAGAGGGACTGACATGCGGTTTCATTCATATGGGAAATATAAAGAATAATGAAAGGGCTGAAAGGGGAAAGGATAGAAAATGAGTGGGAAATATCAGTGAAGGTTACAGAACATGAGAGACACCTAACTCTGGGAAACGAACAAGGGGTGGTGGAAGGGGAGGTGGGCAATGATACGGGGGGACTGGGTGACAGGCACTGAGGGGGCACTTGATAGGATGAGGATTGAGTGTTATACTGTATGTTAGCAAATTGAACTCCAATTTAAAAAAATAAATAAATAAAACCTTTTTTTAAGTGTACATTCCAGTGACTCAACAATTCCATACATCACCCAGTGCTCATCCCAACCCAGTGCATTCCCTGATTCCCATCATCTAGTTCACCCATCCTCCTCACTTCCTCTCTAGTAACCATCAGTTTGTTTTCTATAGTTAAGAGTCTGTTTTTTGGTTTGTATCTCCTTTTTTCCTTTGCTTATGTGTGTTGTTGCTTAAATTCCACATGAGTGAAATCATATGTTATTTGTCTTTCTGTAACCAACTTATTTTGCTTAGCATTGTACTCTCTAGTTCCATCCATAATCCATTGCAAGTGGCAATATTGTAATCTTTTTTATGGATAAATATATCCATCCATTCATCAATCGATGGACACTTTGGCTGCTTCCATATTTTCAAATACTGTCTATTATAAATAATGCTGCTCTAAATATTGGGGTGAATGTATCCTTTTGTATTAATGTTTTTGTATTCTTTGGTTAAATACCCAGTAGTACAATTGCTGGATTGTAGGGTAGTTCTATTTTTAAATTTTGAGGAACCTCCATCCTGTTTTCCATAGTGAATGCACCAGTTTACATTCCCACCAACAATGCATGAGAGTTCCTTCTTCTCCACATTCTTGAAAACACTTGATTCATTTTTTTTTATTTTAGTCAATCTGAGATATAAGTTGGTATTCATTATAGTTTTGATTTGCATTTACCTGATGATGAGTGGTGTTGAGCATCTTTTAATGTGTCTGTTAGTCATCTGGATGTCTTCTTTGGATAAATGTCTATTCATGTTTTCTACCCATTTTTAATCACATTATTTATTTTTTGAATGTTGAGTTATATAAGTTATTTATGTATTTTGTATAGTAACACTTTTTTGGGGGATATATTATTTGTAAAAGTCTCTCATTTGGTATGTTGCCTTTTAGTTTTGTTAATCATTTCTTTCTGGCAGTTAGACCTAAGGGGTTTAGTTTCCTAGTGAGTCCTTGCCCTTCCTACCATTTTTGATGTGGCTTCTCTACACTTAGTTGTGGAGTTTGTTGAATCAGTCTTTTGTTCCTTTTCTAGGTTGTTCACTCTGGTGTGAGTGTTATCTAGTTGTATCTGGAGGAATGAAGTGAGTCTAGGGTCCTACCACTCTGCCATCTTCCCTGGAGGCCCTACCATTAATTTTCAATTGATAAATGGATGAGACTGAGGCACACAGATTTTTTTGTTTAGTTTGATTGATTGACAAATGCAAAGCCTGATATTTGAACATTTTTCAATTCTCCAGGTAAATTTAGCCATGATAAAAATGATTTTTTGATTAACGATCTAATCTTCTCACAGAGAAGAGAAAAACAAATATTAATAAACATCAAGTACATGCTAGACACTCTTATATAAATGATATAACTTAGGCTTGAAAACAAATTTATTGTGTGATATTTATTTCCTGTTTTTTTTATATATACAGGGAATGGGAGGGGCACAGTGATTAAGTAGCATGATTATTATGGTACAAATGACTCCACAATCACTTTTCTTCATTACACATCTCATTGTCTCTCATGACCTAGATCACCATAGGCAGGACCACTATGACTTTGAAATGCTTCTTAATAAAGTTAAGCCTAGGTGTAATTTTCATTTGTTTTTATTAGATTTCTTAGAGAAAAAATAATCGGACACTACATCAGTCATATATTTTTGTGGTCCATGTATATTTTCCAGAAATTATTGACTTCTATCAAATTAGTCTTTTCTTTCTCTTGAAGGTTTATGTTTCCTTAAAGATATTAAGGTGTTTAATATATAGGAGAATTAAACATGTTGAAACATTCAATATGTAGACAAACAAAAGGGACTCAAATTTTGTCATGTTTATCTTTATTATGAGAAATTTCTACATACGAGGTTTCTTTTTTTAAAAGATTTTATTAGAGAGGGAGAGATAATTCCAAGCAGACTTCTCACTGAGCATGCAGCCTGATGAGAGGCTCAATCTCATGACCCTTATAGTGTAACCTAAGCCAAAATAAAAATTCGGATGCTTAACCAACTGTGATATTCAGGTGCTCATCCATATAAGGTTTCTAATGGGATTTTATATTTTCCATTTTCCCAATGGCCCTAAATTTATCTAAATTAAACCTATCATATTTTAAATGTGTACTTCAGTGTGTAAAATAATATAATTTTGATAGGGTTGATACAATAATTTCAACACTATAAAACAATTTGACCAAAATATCCAGAATCCACATTATGTTCATTTGGCCATTATACCATCTTATTAAAAGAAAAATAGAGAAAGGATATGCATTACATAGTATTCCAAGATGCAGAAGCTTATTCAATATCAAAAAGGAATATAATACTAAATTTCTTAATCCTATACTTTGTGATCTAATTAAAACAATTAAAATAAAATTAAAATCTGTAGAAGTTCTTTATTTCATATTTTTGTGCAGGAGAAAGAGCACATGGAGGAGATAGCTCTTTAACAGAAGATCAAGTTCATATCATAAAAAATTTGGAGATAAAATAAATTTTCCATAATTAATCTGAAAATTTTTTAGCGCCAGAGCAAAATCCAGGTGCACTAGAAGGACTAGGATGTTTTCATCTAATGTAGGCATCTTTCCCATATCCACTACTCACACAATGACAATAGACTTGAACCATGAACTATAACTGCTGCTACCAGCCATTATTCCACAGGTTTCCACACTCATGTCTTGGCTTGTGTCTTCACTCCTGTATCTGATGGTGCAAAGGTAAGGAAATAAAGTTCCTTTAAAGCTTTGTTCTCCTATTCTATACTTGTCTGGGATAACAGAGTTCCTGCCCTGGTCCCGAACAGAAGTACTGTTCTCCTACTATCTCACTCTTTTGTAGGCCCTAATAGACTTTTTGTAATCTTATTCTAAAACTATACCTCACATAAAGCATGCAATAGAATAAGCTATAGAACATTCATACCATTGGTAATCATAGCTACCATTTTTTTAATTCAGTATGCCAACATACAGTATAACATCCAGTGCTCATCACATCAAGTGCCTACCTTAATGCCCAACACTCAGTTACCCCACCTCCCCTACAGCAACCCTCAGTTTGTTTCCCAGAGTTAAGAGCCTCCCATGGTTTGTCTTCCTCTCTGACTTTTCCCCATTCAGTTCCTCCTCCCTTCCCTTATGGTCCCTTGCACTATTTCTTATATTCCACATATGAATGAAACCATATGACAATTGTATTTCTTCAATTGACTTATTTCACTCAGCATAGTACCCCCAAGTTCCATACACATTGATGTAAATGGTATATATTCGTCCTTTCTGATGGCTAAGTAATATACCATTTTATAGATATATATAAAATCACATCTTCCTTATCCATTTATCTGTCAAAAGACATCTTGGCTTCTTCCACGGTTTGGCTATTGTTCACTTTGTTGTTATGAGCACTGGGGTGCAGGTACCCCCTTTGTTTCACTACATCTGTATCTTTGAGGTAAATACCCAGTATTGTAAGAGCTAGGTCATAAGGTAGCTCTATTTTTAACATCTTGAAGAATATCCAGTGTTTTCCAGAGTGGCTGCACCAGTTTGCATTTCCACCAACAGTGTAAGAGGGTTCCCCTTTCTCCATATCTTTGCCAACATATGTCATTTCCTGTCTTGTTAAATGTAACCACTCTGACAGTGTGAAGTGATATCTTGTTGTGGTTTTGATTTTTCTTTTCCTGAAGACAAATGATGTAGAGCATTTTTTCATGTATCTGATGGCCATTGGCCCATCTTCTTTGGAGAAATGTCTGTCCATGTCTTCTCTCCATTTCTTGACTGGATTTTTTTTGTGTGTGTTTTGGGTGTTGAGTTTGATAAGTTTTTTTTATAGATCTTTGATACTAGTCCCTTATCTGATATGTCACTTGAAAATATCTTCTCCCATTCTGCAAGTTGACTTTTAGTTTTGTTGACAGTTTCTTTTGCTGTGCAGAAGCTTTTTATCTTGATGAAGTTCCAATAGTTCATTTTTGCTTTTGTTTCCCTTGCATTTGAAGATGTGTCTAGCAAGAAATTGCTGCAGCATAGCTACCATTTTTAAATGTTTATTTTGTGTAAGGCTCTATTAAGTGCCTCATAAAAATACTGCATTCAATCCTGACAACAATTCCATGAGATATTATTTCCTTATTTTACAGATGAAAATCTAAGAGTTGAAAATTTTAAGTAAATTCTCTAATATTAAATACCTAGTAGAGGTAAAACCTATATTTCAATCTGTGTCTTTTTACTGCAAGCTTCAGCTTTTAGTTATTTCACTACACTGCCTCCTTTCTAAGTTAATTCATTATAGAATAGGACACCCCATATTTATAACATGCTCACTGTTAAGTAAATCAATTTTTCCAGAGCACTGGTTTTCAAAATATTTCCTTGAACTTAGTAAAAATTCTGGCATTAGTTGAGAAAAAAACAAGTTATTAACCAAAACATTATTGGAAGCTATATTGCATTTACTTGACAGAATCTTTTACATTGAATGCCAGGAATACCAATTTAAAGGAAAAGTATACAAATCAAAATTGCTCCTTTGGGGTGCCTGGCTGACTCAGTTGGTAGACCATGTAACCCTTGATCTTGGAATTGTAAGTTTCAACACGATGTTGTGTGTAGAGCATAATTTAAATATCAAATCTTTGGAGAAAAAAATAGCTCTTTGGGTGTAGCAGTGCAATTTCAGTTGCCTTTCCTTTTAAAGATTTCAGCTGGGATCCCTGGGTGGCGCAGCGGTTTGGCGCCTGCCTTTGGCCCAGGGCGCGATCCTGGAGACCCGGGATCGAATCCCACGTCAGGCTCCCGGTACATGGAGCCTGCTTCTCCCTCTGCCTGTGTCTCTGCCTCTCTCTCTCTCTCTCTCTCTCTCTCTCTCTGTGACTATCATAAATAAATAAAAATATTAAAAAAAAAAAGATTTCAGCTGACCTATATATATCTATATCTATGTATATACATATAGATATAAAATATATATACACTTGTACATATAGAGCACTCATTTTATTTATTTATTCATGAGAGACACAGAGAGAAGGCAGAGACATAGACAGAGGGAGAAGCAGGCTCCCTGCAGGGAGCCTGATGTGGGACTTGATCCTGGAACTCTGGGATCATGCCCTGAGCCAAAGGCAGATGCTCAACGGCTGAGTTACCCAGGCATCCCATCTATTTTTAATTCTTTTTTTTAATTTTTTTAAATTTATTTATGATAGAGAGAGAGAGAGAGAGAGGCAGAGACATAGGCAGAGGGAGAAGCAGGCTCCATGCACCAGGAGCCTGATGTGGGATTCGATCCCGGGTCTCCAGGATCGCGCCCTGGGCCAAAGGCAGGTGCCAAACCGCTGCGCCACCCGGGGATCCCCTATTTTTAATTCTTAAGGAACTTTTGTACTGTTGTCCAGAGTGGCCATACCAGTCTGCATTCCCATCAATAGTGTAAGAGGGCTCCCCTTTCTCTACATCTTTACCAACATCTGTTGTTTCCTGAGTTAATATTATCTATTATGACAGGTATGAGGTGGTATCTCATTGTGGCTTTGTATTTCAGTGACGTTGTGTGATGTTTAACATATTTTTAAAAATATTTTATTAATTTATTCATGAGAGATACACAGAGAGAACGAGAGAGAGGCAGAGACATAGGCAGAGGGAGACGCAGGCTCCATGCAGGGAGCCCAATGTGGGACTCGATCCCTGGACCCCAGAATCATGCCCTGGGCAGAAGTCATGCACCAAACCTCTGAGCCACCCAGGAGGCCCAATGTTGAGCATTTTTTTTCATGTGTCTGTTGGCCATTTGTATGTCTTCTTTGGTGAAATGTCTGTTCATTTCTTCTGCCCATTGCTTGACTGGATTTTTTGTGTCTTGAGAGTTGAGTTTGATAAGTTCTTAATAGATTTTGGATGCTAGCCCTTTATCTCATAAAACATTTGCAAATAAGTTCTCCCATTCTGTTTCAGTTTTGTCAGCTGTTTCCTTTCCTTTGTTGTGCAAAAGTTTTTTATTTTGATGAAGTTTCAATAGTTTATTTTTTGCTTTTTTTCCCCTTGCCTTTGAAGATGTGTCTAGCAAGAAGTTGCTATAGCTGAGGTCAAAGAGACTGCTGTCTGTGTTCTCCTCTAGGATTCTGATGGATTCCTATTTCACATTTAGGTCTTTCATCCATTTTGATTTTATTTTTGTGTATGGTTTAAGAAAGCGATCCAGTTTCATTCTTCTGCATGCGCCTGTCCAGTTTTCCCAGCACCATTTATTGAAGAGACTATCTTTATCCATTGGGTATTCTGTCCTACTTTGTTGAAGTTTAGTTGACCATAGATTTGAGGTCCATTCCATTTGTTTTTTATTAACCTTTTAATCTTGAAAATAATATGAAAATATGAAGTATCAAAAAAAGAAAATATGAAGTGTCAATCCTTTAAATGACATCAATATTTCAATACTGGAATTAACATTAAAAATTCAATTGTCTTTTTTTAATTTTTATTTATTTTATGATAGTCACAGAGAGAGAGAGAGAGAGAGAGAGAGAGAGAGAGAGAGAGACACAGGCAGAGGGAGAAGCAGGCTCCATGCAGGGAGCCCGACGTGGGATTCAATCCGGGGTCTCCAGAATCGCGCCCTGGGCCAAAGGCAGGTGCCAAACCGCTGCGCCACCCAGGGATCCCTCAATTGTCTTTAACTATAAAAATTCCTTCTTAAACACTGAAATCTTCATGATGGATATGCCCTATGGCTTATACCTTTTATTCTACTACTTTTAAAGACTTTGTAAATTATTTGAAATTTGTGGTTTTCCACACAAGCATAATAATTGTTTCTCTAATTGTGCTCCATGTCTTGTGGGCAAGACCAAAACATATTACAAACAGATAGAAAACATTAATAGAAATACCAAAGAGGATCCCTAGCAGCATTGATCTTGAGGAACAAATCATTCAATAGTACTCTCCCTTAAAAGAAAAGAGAATGACACTTTTAAAACTTCTTCCCCAACCATAACAAAGCCAAGTATGAAACTGATGTGTACAGCATATGAATGAAACCAATTATGCAAATATTTCTTCAGATATGAGATTCCAATTTAGGGTGCACTATTATTTTTGAATTGTTGTTCCATTTATTTTTAAAATGCAAGACCATTAGAAGTTGTTTCTAAAAGGAGAAGAAAGCCATAGAGATTCAAATAATGGAAAGGGAAAAAACCTTTGCAATTTACAAAAATTTAAGAAAAAGAATATTTGAATTGATACAAAAAAGGAAGAAAATCAGATTTGGAAGATATTGTGAGTGTAATATTCAAGATGTGTTCAACTTGTTGCATAGATCTCCTATAATTCATTGCCCTACACATTGTGAATTATGAGGGTGTAGGTCCTTCTACATTCTTCCTAAATGTCAGTCTATGAACGTATCCATATGTATGTATGCTCTTTCCATCGTTTTGCTATTGTTTATAATGCTGTTATAAACATCAGGGTGCATGTACCCCTTCAAATCAGTATGTTTGTATCCTTTCGGAAAATACCTAGTAATGCACTTGCTAGATCCTAGTGTAGTTCTATTTCAAACTTTTTTTAGCAACATCCATATTGCTTTCCAGAGTGGGTTCACAGGTTTGCATTCCCACCAACAGTATAAGAAGGGTCTTCTTTCACCACAAGCTCCTAACATCTGTGGTTTCCATTATTTTCAATTTTAGTCATTCTGATAAGTATGATGAGGCATTTCATTGTGGTTTTGATTTATTTTTCCCTCATGATGAGTGATGTGGGGCATCTTTTCATGTGTCTATTCGCCCTCTGAATGTGTTTCTTAGAAACATGTCTATCCATGTCTTCCGCCCTTTTTTTAACTGGATTATTTGTTTTGGGGTGTGGAGTTTATTAAGTTCTATGTAGATAATTCATATTAACCCTTTATCAGATATTGCATTTGCAAATATCTTCTTCCATTCCATAGGTTGCCTTTTAGTTCTGTTGATTGTTTCCATCTTTGTGCAGAAGGATTTTATCTTGATAAAGTCCCAATAGTTCATTTTTGCTTTTGCTTCCCTTGCCTCCAGAGATGTGTCTAGGAAGAAGCTGCTACAGCAGATGTCAAAGAGGTTGATGCTTGTGTTCTCATCTAAGATTTTAATGCATTACTATCTCATATTAGGTCTTTCATCCATTTTGAGTTTATCTTTGTGTATGGTGTAAGAGAGTTGTCCAGTTTTATTCTTCTGTATGTTGCTGTCCAGTTTTGCCAACACCATTTGTTGAAGAGATGGTTCCTCCACACACCCTGGATATGCTTTCCTCCTTTGCCTTAGATTAGGTGACCATACAGTTGTGGATCCATTTCTAGGTTCTCTACTTTGTTCCACTGGTCTATGCATCTTTTTTTGTGTGCCAATACTATACTGTCTTGCTTATAGCTTTGTAATTCACCCTGAAGTCCAGAAATGTGATCCCTCCAACTTTGCTTCTCTTTTGAAAATTGCTTTGGCTATTTGGGGTTTATCATGGTTCCGTACAGATTTTAGGATTATTTGTTCCAGCTTTGTGAAAAATACAGGGAGTGTTTTTATAGGAATTACATTAAATGTGTAGATTCGTTTGGGTAGGTTAGAGATTTTAACAATATTTCTTCTTCCAGTCCATGAGCATAGAATGTCTTTTCATTTGTCTTAATTACTTTCATCATTTTTTTATAGTTTTCAAAGTACAGATCTTTCACCTCTTTGGTTAGGTTTATTCCTTGGAATCTTATTATTTTTGGTACATTTGTAAATGGGATTGTTTTCTTAATTTCTCTTTCTGCTGTCTCACTACTGTTGGAGAGAAATGCATGAGATTTCTCTGCATTTATGTTGTATTCTGTGATTTTACTGAATCTGTTTATCAGTTATAGCAATTTTTATTGTAATCCTTAAGATTTTCTTTTCATTTTTAAGGGTTTTCTGTATATAGTATCATGTCATTTGAAAATAGTGAGATATTTTCTTCTTCCTATGGATTCAAACTCTTTTTTATTTATTTTTGTTGTTTGATTGCTGTGTCTTGGATTTACAGTATTAAGTTGAATAAAAGTGATGAGGGAATATCCTTGTACTATTCTCTTTTTTAAAGATTTTTAAAAATTTATTCATGAAAGACACACACAGAGAGGCAGAGACATAGGCAGAGGGAGAAGCAGGATCCCTGTAGGGAGCCTGATGTGGGACTCGATCCCAGGACTCTGGGATCACAACCTGAGCTGAAGGCAGATACTCAACCACTGAGCCACCCAGGTGCCCCATCCTTGAACTATTCTTGACCTTGGCAGAAAAATTGTTTTTCTCCATTCAGGATAATGTTAGCTGTGGGATTTCCATAGATGGTCTTTATTATATTTATTTTGTTGAGGTACATTCCCTCTAAACCTATTTTGTAAAGGGCTTTTATCATAACTGGTGCAGCTTCTATGAAAATCAGTGTGGAGTTTCTGCAAAAAGTTAAAAATAGGACTACCCTAAGATCCAGAAACTGCACTACTGGTAGTTTAGCCAAAGAATACAAAAGCACTAATTCAAAGGGATACATGCAACTCTATGTTTATAACATTATTTACAGTAGCCAAAATATTGAATCAACCCGTTTCCATCAGGTGGAGAAAGACAAATAACATGTTTTCACTCATGTGTGGAATTTCATATCAAAACAAATAAGCAAAAAAAGAGATAGTGTATCAAAGCAAGAAACATTATTTAATAATAGGGAATAATCTGACAGTTACAAGAAGGGAGAGGTGTGGGGGAATGTGTTCAGTAGGTGATGGAAATGAAGGAGTTCACTTGTGATGAGCTCAGGGTGACATATGGAAATATTGAATTCCTATATTGTGCACATAAAACTAATGTATCATTTTGCATCAGTTTTAATTGGGGGAAAATGGAGATTAGAAAAATGGTTCCCAAGTGTTAGGGATGGGCAAAAAAATGAGTGTGGCTATGAGGGGAGTACAAAGAAATCTTGTGGTTATGGCACAAGTATGTTTCTGGTGATTGCTTCATGAAGCTGCATATGTGTAATTTTAAACACGTAAACACACAAATGGATTCAGGTATACATTTTTAAATTTAAATAAGTTCTATGAATTGTACCAATGTATGTTTCCAGCTTTTGTATTAAATCATAATTATGTAAGTTATTAACATTGGGACAGATTGTGTGATGGATGCACAGGAATTCTGTGTACTTGTTTTGAACCTTCCAATTAATCTACAATTAAAATAGAGAAAAAGATATTTAGTGATGTGGACTGATTTCTAATATATATTTTTAAGCAGAAAAGCAAGGTGCTAAGGATATTTTAAATAGTGCTATCCTTGGTATAAAAACAATAAACATATAAAAAAGAAAAACAAGTTTTCTTTCAGATTTGGAAAATCCATACAGAAAAGCTTAACTAGAAATCAGTGAGTTTGGGAACTGAGTGGAGAGAATGGAGAATAGGAACAGATTTTAGGGATAAATAATAGTGACATTATTCTCTCTCATTTATCTCTTGGATTATTTAAATCATGGTCATGTTTTATGAAGTCTCCAAAAATTAATAACAGAAAAACAAATCTCAGGGAAGCAATCAAAAATGGAATGTACAATAGCAAATAAACCTAACTGTATTAAAACAAATAACATAACCACACTAGACAGGGTAGAGAAGAACTAATTTAAACAATTTTTGAAACAGTTTTTAAACTATATATTGTGATAGTAAAGGCAAGAAGAACTATATGCAATTATTGAATTCTACATAGTAAATGAGTTTATGAAAAATATATATTACCAATTAAAAGTCATGTTTATACTAAAATTGGATTTTGAATATATAAATGTATATATATACATATATACACACATATAATGAATGAGAGCCAAATTTCTCACTGTCACAAAAATAATTTACAAATAAGAACAGAGAGAAGCTAGAATAAACCCTATAGTATTAGACTGGCATCAGAAATATAAGGATTAATTCATGGGTTTTAATATAGATTTATATGTACACATCAAAGTGATTATAATGTACTTTATGTTAGGATATGTAAGTGTTTTTACCAACAATATACTTATGTAGCCCAGAAGCAAATACACTCACATAGCAGTGAACACATATAGCACTCAGAACTTGATTTCTAAATTCCATTATCCAATAAAAGAAACCAGTGTATGGGGCGGGGCAAGATGGCGGAGGAGTAGGGTCTCTAACTCATCTGGCCCCACCAACTTACCTAGATAACTTTCAAATCATCCTGAAAACCTATGAATTCGACCTGAGATTTAAAGAGAGAACACCTGGAACACTACAGAGAAAAGGGGTTTTGCTTCTAATAAGGTAGGAAGATGGAAAAAAAATAAAAAACAATCAAGTTGGGGAGGGGCCCCCGTGAAGAGCTGGGCTAAGGCCAGGCAGCGAAAGCCTCCCGGGACAGGAAAGCCCAGTCCTGGAGAAGCAGGAAATTTAAAAATCCACACCTGATTCTTCCCCTCTTCCCAGATGAAAAGGCACTCACAGGGAACTCGGACAGGATCCCAGGAGGAGCAGTGGAGCCTCCAGTCTCCCAGAGTCACTAACAGAGGAAGTGTACCCCGGGGGAGAGCGCACCACACACCGCCGGCCGAGTGCGGTAAAGGGCTGGAGCGCGCGCCCAGCGGGGCCTCGGAGCAGCTCAGGCAGCAGCTCCGGACAGAGAGGGCTTTGCCCTGCTGCCTTCAGGAGCTGCTGCCCCAGGAGCACGATTCCAGTAGCACAGGCCCCGATACCAGGAAGCTGGGTGACACAGCCCAGGATACTGCATTCCCCCCAGGGACTGGCTGAAGCAGGGAGAGCAAGGACAGCGAGGACTATCCTGATGTGAGGTGCCCCCAAGCTGTGCAGACCAGCACCCCCCGCCCTCAGAGCATCAAAGCCATTGTGGACTGGGAGATGGTGGTAGTTACTACAGGGAGCTGACTCCAGAGATGGAGAGCTGGCCACTGCCAGTGTTGTTGTTCCTCCTTGTATCACCCTGTGCCTAGGATGGAACGGGTCTGCCAGGGAACAGAGGCCTCACAGGATAAACAGCTCCCACTGAGCCCGGCACCCAGTGGGGTGCAGGGCAGCTCCCCCAGGTGCACACACCTGAGAATCAGCACAGCAGGCCCTTCCCCCAGAAGACGACCTGGAAGGACAGGGGAAGAGCAAGTTCTTGAGCAAGCAGCGCTAGAAAGCTCCAGGGGAAGTCAAGGGATTTACAGTATATAGAACCAGAGGATACCCCTCATTTTTTCTTCCTTTTTCTAGTACAAATCGTTTTCATATCAAACTGAAAATTTTCCTTTTTTTTCTCTTTTCTCACCTTAACTACAATATTTTACCACCTCTTCATTTTTAAGATTCTTCCTTTTTGACTTTCATATTTCTATATTTACAGGTCCTAGATATATTTTCTACTCTTAAATTCCCTTCAACATACTCAACTTAATTTTGGGAGATATACAAGATATTTTTGTTTGTTTGCTTTGGTTGGTTTGTGTTTTTTGTTTACTCTGCCTCATTTTTTTCCTAAAATTGTGGAAGTTAATACCTTCTAAAACATTACCAGTATGCACCCAAAACCAAGTGGTATACCATGCTGGTTTATTCTTTGAGATTCTTTTTCCCATTCTGCACCCCTATTTTATCTCATTTATGTTTTGGTGGTCAATGTTGGGGCTGTCTACAAGTATTACTGATTTATATAAATTTGGGACTGAGCATCTTCTAATATACAGAACTTAATATACTTAGAAACAAGAGGATCACCCTGTAGAATCACTAAGATAGAATATATTCTCCCTCCACTACAACTTCTTCACCAACACCATCTCCCAGCCCCCCTTTTTTCTTCTCCTTTTAATTTCTTGTTCTTATAGTTTCTGTTTTTTTTTTTCTCTCTCTTCTTCTTTAGGACTCCTAGCCTTCTATTTTTTACTACTTTGTTTTAAAATTTGTTTTTCACATTAGTGGTCCTTTTTTTTCTTTTGTTCTGATCTTTGTTTTCAATTTCTGGTCTCTGACCTTGGCAGAATAATCTATGGTGAAATTTACGTAGGTTGCGGTTGATATTCCTGATGCAGACCACTGATACAGCCACTTTGCACTGAGCAAAATAACTAGATGAAGAACTCACCACAAAGGAAAGAATGAGAAACTGTACTCTCTGCTGCAGAGTTACAAAATTTGGATTACAATTCAATTTCAGAAAGCTAATTCAGAAACACAATTATAAAGCTACTGGTGGCTCTGGAAAAAAAGCATAAAGGACTCAAAAGACTTCATGACTAAAGAATTTATATCTAATCAGACCAAATAAAAATCAATTCAATGAGATGCAATCCAAACTGGAGGCCATAATTAGGTAGAAGAAAGAGTGACTGACATAAAAGACAAGTTGATGGCAAGGAAGCAAGCTGAGAAAAAAAATAGAAAAACAAAAGACCATGAGGAAAAGATTAAGGGAAATAAATGACAGCCTCAGAAGGGAAAAAATCTACGTTTACCTGGGGTTCCAAAGGGCGCTGAAAGGGACAGAGGTCCAGAAAGTGTATTTGAACAAATCATAGCTGAGAACGTCCCTAACTTGGAGAGGGAAACGGGCTTTCAGATCCAGGAGATAGAGAGATTACCCCCTTAAATCAATTAAAACTGGTCAACACCCTGGCCTTTAATAGTGAAACGTGCAAATTCCAAAGATAAAGAGAAGATCCTTAAAGCAACAAGAGAAAACATATCCCTAAACTACATGTGGAGAAGTATAAGGTTAACAACAGACCTCTCCACAGAGACCTGGCAGGACAGAAAGAGCTGCCAGGATACATTTAGGGTATTAAAAGAGAAGAAAGGGCTGGCAGGATATATTCAGGGTCCTAAATGAGAACTTGCAGCCAAGAATACTTTATCCAGCAAGGCTCTCATTCAGAATAGAAGGAGAGATAAAGAACTTCCAAGACAGGCAGAACTGAAAGAATATGTGACCTCCAAATCAGCTCTGCAAAAAATTTTAAGGGGGACTCTTAAAATTCCCCTTTAAGAAGAAGTTCAGTGGAACAATCCACAAAAACAAGGACTGAATAGATATCATGATGACACTAAACTCATATCTTTCAATAGTAACTCTGAACGTGAACGGGCTTAATGGCCCCATCAAAAGGTGCAGGGTTTCAGACTGGACAAAAAAGCAAGACCCAACTATTTGCTGTCTATAAGAGACTCATTTTAGATGTAAGGACACCAACAGCCTGAAAATGAAAGGTAGAAGAACCATTTACCATTCAAAAGATCCTCAAAAAAGCAAAAGTAGCAATCCTCATATCAGATAATTCAATTTTATACCAAAGACTGTAGTAAGACAAGAAGAGGGACACTATATCATACTTAAAGGATCTATCCAACAAGAGGGCTTAACAGTCATGAATATTCATTCCCCTAATGTGGGAGCTGCCAAGTATATCAATCAATTAATAACCAAAGTTAAGACATACTTAGATAATAATACACTAATACTGGGAAACTTCAACAAGGCACTTTCTCCAAATGACAGAGTCTCTAAGCACAACATCACCAAAGAAAGAAGAGTATCAAATGATACACTAAACTAGATGGATTTCCCAGATATTTACAGAACTTTACATCTAAACGCCACTGGATACACATTCTTCTCAAGTGTATATGGAACTTTTTCCAGAATAGACCACGTACTGTGTCACAAATTAGGTCTCAACAGATACCAAAAGATTGGGATTGCCCCATGCACGTTTTCAGACCATAACCTGCACTTAAAGGAACTGGAGAAAGAACAGCAAATAAATCCCACACCAAGCAGACAAAGAGAGTTAATAAGGATTCCAGTAAAACTCAATGAAATAGAGACCAGTAGAACTGTAGAACAGATCAACAAAACCAGGAGTTGGTACTTTGAAAGAATTAATAACATAGATAAACCATTAGCCAGCCTTATTCAAAAGAAAGGAGAAAAGACTCAAAAAAATCAGGAATGAAAAAGGAGAGATCACAACCAATACCAAGGAAATACAAACGAGTTTAAAAACATATTCTTAGAATCTATATGCCAATAAATTAGGAAATCTAGAAGAAATGGAGGCATTTCTGGAAAACCACAAACTTCCAAAATTGGAATGGAAAGAAATAGAAAACCTGAACAGGTCAATAATCAGGGAGGAAATTGAAACAGTCATAAATACCTCCCAAGACACAAAAATCCAGGGCCAGATGGCTTCCCAGGGGAATTCTATCAAACCTTTAAAGAAGAAACAATACTATTCTTCTAAAGCTGTTCTGAATGATAGAAAGAGATGGAATACTTCTAAACTCATTTTATGAGGACAGCATCACCTTAATTCCAAAGCCAGACAAAGACCCCACCAAAATAAAGAATTATAGACCAATATCCCTGATGAACGCAGATACAAAAATTTTCAACAAGATAATAGACAATAGAATCCAACAGTATGTTAAGAAGATTTTTCACCATGACCAAGTGGGATTTATCCCTGGGATGCAAGGCTGATTCAACACTCGTAAAGCAATCAACGCGACTGATCATACCAACAAGAGAAAAAACAGGAATCATATGATCCTCTCAAATGATGCAGAGAAAGCATCAAAATACAGCATTCATTCCCAATCAAAACTCTTCAGACTGTAGGGATAGAGGGGACATTCCTCAGCATCTTAAAAGCCATCTATGAAAAGCACACAGCAAATATCATTCTGAATAGGAAAACACTGGGAGACTTTCCCCTAAGATGAGGAACATGAAAGGGATGTCCACTCTCCCATTGCTATTCAACATAGTACTAGAAGACCTAGCCTCAGCAATCACACAACAAAAAGAAATAAAAGGCATTCAAATTGACAAAGAAGAAATCAAACACTTCCTCTTTGCAGAAGACAGGATACTGTACTTAGAAAACCCAAAAGACTACACCCCAAGATTGCTAGAACTCATACAGCAATTTGGAAGTGTGGGAGTATATAAAATCAATGCCCAGAAATCAGTGGTATTTTGATACACTAACAATGAAACTGGAGAAAGATAAATTAAGGAGTCAATGCCATTTACAATTGCACCCAAAATCATAAGATACCTAGGAATAAGCCTACCCAAAGAGGTAAAGGATCTATACCCTAAAAACTACAGAACACTTCTGAAAGAAATTGAGAAAGACACAAATAGATGGAAAAATATTGCATGCTCATAGTTTGGAAGAATTAATATTGTGAAAATGCCAATGCTACCCAGGGCAATATACACATTTAATGCAATCCCTATCAAAATACCATGGACTTTCTTCAGAGAGTTGGAAAAAATCATCTTAAGATTTGTGTGGAATCAGAAAAGATCCCAAATATACAGGGGAATATTAAAAAGAAAACCAGAGCTGGGGGCATCACCATGCTGGATTTTAAGTTGTACTACAAAGCTGTGATCATCAAGACAGTATGGTATTGGCACAAAAACAGACACATAGATCAATGGAACAGAATACAAGATGCAGAAATCAGCTCGCAAATCTGTGGTTAACTAATATTTGACAAATCAAGAAAATACTATCCAGTGGAAAAAAGACAGTCTCTTCAATAAACGGTGCTGGGAAAAGTAAACAGCCACATGCAGAAGAATGAAATTAGACCATTCTCTTACACCATACCCAAATATAAACTCAAAATAGATGAAAGATCTAAATATGAGACAGGGATGCATCAAAGTCCTAGAGAAGAAGAGAGGCAGCACCCTTTTTGATCTTGGCCACAGTAACTTCTTGCAAGATACATCTATGAAGGAAAAGGATACAAATGCATAAATGAACTATTGTGAGTTGATCAAGATAAAGAACTTCTACACAGCAAAAGAAACAGTCAACAAAACTAGAAGACAACCTACAGAATGGGAGATGATATTTGCAAATGACCTATCCGATAAAGGGCTAGTATCCAAGATATATAAAGATCTTATGAAACTCAACACCCAAGAAACAATCAATCCAATCATGAAATTTGCAAAAGACATGAACAGAAGTTTCACCAAAGAAGACATAGACATGTCCAACAAGCACATGAGAAAATGCCCCACATCACTTGCCATCAGGGAAATACAAATCAAAACCACAATGATATAACACCTCACACCAGTGAGAATGAGGAAAATTAACAAGGCAGGAAACAACAAATGTTGGAGATGATGTGGAGAAAGGGGAACCCTCTTGTACTGTTGTTGGGAATATGACCTGTTACAGTCTGGAAACCTGTGTGTAGGTTCCTCAAAGAGTTAAATATAACACTACCCTATGACCCAGCAATTGCACTGCTGGGGATTTACCCCAAAGATACAGATGCAATGAAATGGCAGGATCCCTGCATCCCAATGTTTATGGCAGCAATGTACACAATAGCCAAACTGTGGAAGGAGCCTCAGTGTCCATCAAAAGATGAATGGATAAAGAAGATGTAGTATATGTATATAATGGAATATTACTCAGCCATTAGAAATGACAAATACCCACCACTTGCTTCAACGCGGACAGAACAGGAGGGCATTATGCTGAGTGAAGTAAGTCAATTGGAGAAGGATAAACATTATATGGTCTCATTCATTTGGAGAATATAAAAATAGTGAAAGGGAATAAAGGGGAAAGGAGAGAAAATGAGTGGGAAATATCAACATGAGAGACTCCTAACTCTGGGAAACAAACAAGGGTAGTGGAAAGGCAGGTGGATAGGGGAATGGGTGACAGGCACTGAGGGGGCCACTTGACAGGAGGAGCACTGGATGTTATGCTATATGTTGTCAAATTGAACTTCAATAAAAATATAAAATAAGTAAATAAATAATAAAAATAAAAAAATAAAAGAAACCAGGGTATTTTATTGAACTATTTCATTCAAGAGCTGGGGATAAATAAATAAATAAATAAATAAATAATATTTTATAGTATTAAAATATATATTAATACATATTATTATAATATTATATATGTGTGTATATGTGTGTATGTGTGTGTGTATATATATATAAAATCTGGTGGTGCCAGAGAATATGGAAGAACTCAGAAAATGATGAAAGCTAATTGAAACACTATAAGAGTCAACAAAAAAAAAATTTAAAAAATGCAAGAGTCAACCTGAAGGGCAGTCTTGGTGGCTCAGCAATTTAGTGCCGCCTTTAGTCCAGGGTGTGATCCTGGAGACCCAGGATCGAGTTCCACATTGGGCTCCCTACATGGAATGGAGCCTGCTTCTCCCTCTGCCTGTGTTTCTGCCCCTTTCTCTCTCTCTCTCTCTCTCTTTCTCTCTCTCTCTCTCTCTTTCTCTGTGTCTCTCATGAATAAATAATTAAAATCTTAAAAAAAAGAAGAGTCAACCTGAAGAGTCCCCATGGCTAAAGCTGTAAAATTCAAGTAACAAAATATATAATGATAGCCTTGAATTACAATCTATTGAATAGAATAGAAATTCATGAGTCCATACTGATATAAATAATAAAATAAATAATAATTAAATAGAGGAAATAGGCAACTTTCCTTTATAGTAGAATTCCAATAAATAAATATGGAATGACCAAGACTCACTTATATGCTACCTACAAGAGGCACATTTTTTACTTAAAGACACCTTCAGATTGAAATTGAGGGAATGCAGAACATGCTAATGGACATCAAAAGAAAGCTTGAGTAGCCATACTTATATCAGACAAGCTAGATTTTAAACTAAAGATGAACAAGAGATGAAGAAGGGCACTGTATCATAATGAAGAGGTCTATCCAACAAGAAGATCCAACAATTGTAAATATTTATGCCCCCAGCTGTGGTGAACCAAATATATAAATCAATTAATAAAAATATTAAAAGAACATTAAAAACAATGCAATAATAGTAGGGTTCTTTAACACTTCACTCACAGCCATAGGCATATCATATAAGCAAAACATCAACAGGTAAAAAATGGCTTTGAATGACACATTTGACTATATACATGTATATTCAGAAAATTTCATCCTAATGCAGCAGAATACACATTCTTTCCAATGCACAATGAACATTCTCCAGAATAGATCACATACTAGGTCACATACCAGGCCTCAACAAGTACAAAAAGACTGAGATTATGTAATGCATAAGTTCAGACCCAAACGCTGTGAAACTTGAATTCAACCACAAGAAATAATTTGGTAAAAAAAGAAATAATTTGGAAGGACCACAAATACATGGAGCTTAAAGGACATGCTACTAAAGAATGAATGAGTTAATCAGGAAATTAGAGAAATAAACATACACATAGAAGCAAATGAAAATGAAAACCTGATGTTCAAAACCTTTGAGATACAGCAAAGGTGATTCTAAGACAGAATACATAATCAATATGAGCCTACATGAAGAAGCAAGCAAAGTCACAAATACACAACCTAACCTTAAAACTAAAGGAGCTATAGGGATTCCAGGGTGGCTCAGTGATTGAGTGTCTGCCTTTGGGTCAGGTCGTGATCCCGGGGTCCTGGGACCGAGTCCCATATTGGGCTCCCAGCACCTGCTTCTCCCTCTGACTATGACTCTGCCTCTCTCTTTGTGTCTCATGAATAAATAAATAAAATCTTTAAAAAAACTAGAAAAGCTATAAAAGGAACATGAAATCAAGCCTAACACCAGCAGAAGAAGGGAAGTGATAAAGATTAGAGCAGAAATAAATGATAGAGAAACAAAATAAAATAGTAGAACAGGTCAATGAAACTAGGAGATGGTTCTTTGAAAGAATTAATAAAATTGATAAGCCTCTAGACAGATTTATTTTTAAAAAAGAGAGAGAGAAAAGGTCCAGATAAATAAAATCTGGAATGAAAGAGGACAGATAACAGACAAAACCACAGAAACACAAAAAATACTAAAAGCATATTATGAAAAATTATATGCCAAAAACTGAGCAATCTTGAAAAATGGATAAATTTCTAGAAACATCCAGACAAACAAAACTGAAACAAGAAGAATTAGAAAATTTGAACAGACCCATAACCAGCAAAAAAATCCAGTCAACAAATATCTGCCAGCAAAAAGTTCATGGCCAGATGGCTTCTGAAGAGAGCTCTACCAGTCATTTAAATAAGGGTTAATACCTATTCTTTTCAAACTGTTCCAAAAAATAGAAAGATAAGGACAATTTCAAAACTCATTGTACAAGGGCAGCATTACCTTTGTTCCAAAACCAGGCAGAGATACCATTTAAAAAAAGGAGGATTACAAGCTAATATCCCTAATGCATGTGGATTCAAAATTCTCAACAAGATACTAGCAAACCAAATTCAATTGTGTATTAAAAGAATAATTCACCATGATCAAGTGTGAGTTATTCCTGGGCTATGGGGATGGTTCCATATTAGTAAATCAATCAGCATGGCACACCACATTAATAAAACAAAGGATAAGAACCTTATGATCCTCTTAATACATGCAGAAAAGGCATTTGATAAAGTATACCTTCCATTCTTGAAAAAAACCCTCAATAAAGAAGGGATACAGGGAACATACCTCAACACCATAAAGGACATATATAAAAGACCCACACCTAATAACATTCTTAATGGGGAACACCTGAGAATTTTTCCTCTATGGTCAGGAATAACAGGGATGTCCACTCTCACTGTTGTTATTTAACATAGTTTTGGGGATCCCTGGGTGGCGCAGCGGTTTGGCGCCTGCCTTTGGCCCAGGGCGCGATCCTGGAGACCCGGGATCGAATCCCACGTCGGGCTCCCAGTGCATGGAGCCTGCTTCTCCCTCTGCCTGTGTCTCTGCCTCTCTCTCTCTCTCTCTCTCTCTCTCTCTCTCTGACTATCATTAAAAAAAAAATTTAAAAAAAAACATAGTTTTGGAAGTCTTAGCCTTAACAACCAGACAACAAAAAGAAATAAAAGGCATACAAATCAGCAAGGAAGAAGTCAAGCTTTCACAAGTCACAGACATGATACCTTATGAAGAAAACCCAAAAGACTTCACCAAAGAATTGATACAACTGATACATAAATTCAGCAATTAATGTACAGATATCTGTGCACTTATATACACCAAAAAAAATGAAGCAGAAGAAAGAGAAATCAGGGAATCAATCTCATTTACAATTGCACCAAAAACCATAAAATAACTCGGACTGAACTTAATGAAAAAGGAAAAAAATCTATATTCTGAAAATTTTCAAAAACCAATGAAAGAAATTGAAGAGGACACAAACGACTGGAAAAATGTACCATGCTCACAGATTGAAAGAACAAATATTGTTAAAATCTTTATACTATGCAAACTCATCTAAACATTTAATGAAATCTCTATCAAATTACCACCTACATTTTTCACAGAGCTAGAACAGGTCCTAAAATCTGTATGGAATTAAAAAAGACTCTGAATAGCCAAAACAAACTTGGAAAAGAAAAGCAAAGCTGGAGGCATCACAATTCTAGACTTCGAACTGAATTACAAAGCTGTAATCATGAAGACAAAAAGACACATAAGTCAGTGGAACAGAATAGAGTCTATTCTGGTAATAGAAATATATCCACAACCATATGATCCATAAATAGATCCACAACCATATGATCAACTAATCTTTGACAAAGGAGGAAAGCATATTCAGTGGAAGAAAAAAATTCTCTTCAACAAATGGTATTGGGAAAACTGGACATTAATATGCAGAAGAATGAAACTGGACCACTTTCTTACACCATACACAAAGATGAACTCAAAATGGATGAAAGACCTAAATGTGAGACAGGAAACCATAAAAATCCTAGAGAAGAACATAAGCAGCAACCTCTTTGTCATCCGCTGTAGCAAATTCTTCCTAGATACATCTCTGGAGGCAAGGGAAACAAAAGCAAAAATGAACTATTGGGACTTTATCAAGATAAAATCCTTTTGCACAAAGATGGAAACAGAACTAAAAGGCAGCCTATGGAATGGAAGAAGATGTTTGCAAATGCAATATCTGATAAAGGGTTAATATGCATTATCTACATAGAACGTAATAAATTCCACACCCCAAAACAAATAATCCAGTTAAAAATAGGCAGAACACATGGATAGACATTTTCCCAAGGAACACATTCAGAGGGTGAATAGACACATGAAAAGATGCGCGACATCACTCATTATCATGGAAAAACAAATCAAAACTACAATGAGATACTACTTCACATCTGTCAGAAAGGCTAAAATTAACACAGGATACACTAGATGTTGGCAAGGATGCAGAGAAAAAAATTCCCTCTTACAGTATTGGAGAGAATGAACGGTCGTACACCCACTCTGGAAAAGAGTATGAATATTTCCTCAAAATGTTTGAAATAGAACTACCCTATGATCCAGCAAATGCATTACTAGGTATTTACCCAAAGGATACAAAAATACTGATTTGAAGGGGAACGTGCACCCGGATGTTTCTGGTAGTATTATCAACAATAGCTAAATTATGAGCCCAAATGTCCACGGACTGATGAAGAGAACAGAAGATGTGAATTTTATGTATGTGTGAATTTTACTCAGCCATCAAAAACAATGTTGCCATTTCAACAATGTGAATGGAATTAGAATATATTATGCTAAACAAAATAAATCATTGAGAGAAAGACAAATACTACATGATTTTACTCATGCAGACTTTAAGAAACAAAACATAGGAACATAGGGGAAGGGGAGAAAAAGAGAGGGAACAAACCATATGATACTCTTAACTATAGAGAACAAACTGAGGGCTGCTGGAAGGAAGGGTGGGGTATGGGCTAAATGAGTGACATGTATTAAGGAGGGTACTTGCTGTGATGAGCACTGGGTGTTACAAGCAAATAATGAATAACTAAATTCTGTATCTGAAACCAATTTTACCATATATACTAACTAGAATTTATATAAAAACTTGAAATAAAAATACAGAATAAAATTATATATACATATATAAATTATATATGTATATACATTATGTATGTATTATATATAATGTAACATATTATATTATTAATATATATTCATATTATTATATTATATATAATAATTAATATAATATATTATTATATTATTATATTATTAATATATGTTGATGTTATATTATTATATATTATATATTTATTCACAGTAAAGTAAAAGAATTTTTGGGATGCAGTCATGAGTGTACCAGAGTACATTATGCTTAGGTGCTGAAGCTGATGGTAAAGTTTTCAAAAACTTTATGAGACACTTGTTAAATACAGCCAAAATTTAAATTATACTTGCAAAATTTAAATTATACTTGCAAAAATTAAATATATGCTTACAATTAACTAAACTATGATATTTAAAGCACAGTTACTCAAAACTCATCGCTTCATAATTATTTTACTACATTTTATTATGATTCTCTGATCTCAATATTATTTATATGTATTGCATTTGACTGATAGAAATGGCAAATGTCAGTCTGCTAGTGGGACAAAGAAAGAAAGGGAAGGAAAACAAGAAAGCAAGAAAGAAAGAAAAGGAAATGGAAGAAAGAAAGGAAGGAAAGGAGGCAATAAAAGAGAAAAAGAAAGAAAAAAGAAAAATAAAATTTCACCATTAGAACACCAAAGTCATAAATACTGCATGCAAGAATTATCAATAGATGCTATAATTGGTGAAATTATGATAACAGCATATGTGCATACTCTCAATGGTCTCTCCCACAACATAGATTACAAAAGGATATCTGACATTTTCTTTACCAAATGATTAAAATCAATATGGATAGTAATAAGACATATTAACATCAGGTATCCCCTGATCGGATTCACTAAGAAAGAAACATCACCTCTGTAGTGTTCTTACAAAAACTAACTTTAGTCTAATCATGAGTGAATATTGAGGAAACCTAAATTAAAGAAATGTATACAAAAATTTAAAGAAAACACCTGATCATAATTCTTCAAAAATGTCAAGATATAAAAGTCAAGGAATGACTGAATAACTCTCATAAACCAGAGGAAATTAAGGAGACATGACAACTAAATACAATGTGGAATAATGGATTGGATCCTAGAACCATTACAACAAAAAGATATTTTTTGAAAGAAAATTCATGTAAAAAATAGTGGAATTTGAATAAAGTTCATAGATTTGTTAATAGTGTGTTTCAATATTAATTTTCTGGTTTCCATATTGTATCATCATTATACAAGATGTTAACAGTAGCAGAAACTAGGTGAAGAGTGTATGAAAATTCTCTGTCCTGTTTTGATAGCTTTTACATATCTAAAAATGTTTTAAAATAAAAAGTTTCAAAAAGCCAAAAGTTAATTAGTTAATGGGAGGAATATTTCACAACATATGTAAAAGACAGAATCAACTCTATATAGAGATCACTTACAACATATGAAGGAAAATATGTATTGCCTAAAGAAAAATGAGCAAAGGTTTACAAGGACAATTCAGAGTGGAGTAAATGCAAATGGCCAGTAAACGTGACAAGGTCCTCAATCTCACTATTTAAGACTGCATATCAAAATGACATGATGACACTTTTCATTATTAGGAAGACCAAAAATTTATAAATAAAGAATAATCAGCATTACTGAGTATGTGAATAAAAGGGCACTTTCATGTACTTTTTATGGGAGCATGTAATTTGTCATCTTTGTTAGAGTGCCATTTAATAATGCAAATTGACATTTTAAATGTACATAACCTGACCTAGCAATCACAATTTTGACAATTAATTTTATACAATGTGCTCATTAGTGCACATTAGTTGGTTAAAGGTAAAAAAGGGTTCTACAATTTATTTGTTCAAGTATATATTAATAAACAATAAATAACTTCCTGTCAAAAATGAAAAAAATCCATATATTTGAGTAGAGAAATATCCATGATATTGCTTGTAATAAAAAAGTTTAGTATTTAAAATATATAAAAAATATTTCTGTTAAATCACTGTGTGTATATGTATGTATTTGTAGAGAACAGGATTTGGAAGGATATATATTAAAAATATTAAGTTTTCATCTCTGTGTAATAGGATAGAGATGAACGAGTTTCAATCATTTGATTTCTATATGTTTTGAAATGCTTGGATTTTCAACAAGAATCATACATTACTTTTTTAAAATTTAAATTTCAGTTAGTTAATATACACTGTAATATTAGTTTCAGGTATAGAATTTAGCGATTCAACACACATACAACACTTAGTGCTCATCACAGCTGCAATTCTTAATCATCTATTTAACCCATCCCCCCACCCACCTCCCCTCTGTAACCATCAGTTTGTTGTCCATAGTTGAGTTGTTTATTACTTTTAAAATAACAATAAAAATGCATCCATCTTGTCTCTCTGAATCCTGATCTTTATAGCTCCTCAAACTGACACATCCATTGTGAAATCTGTGATATTGACTGATGTTAATGGGTCATTATATTTACCTATGCCAGGATTAGAGTCTGTGTTCTTTTACACACTGTGACTAGATTATAACATTGAGGGTTTCAGTATATATAGCAGGTTGTAATGGAAATTTTTTTTTGGAGTATGTAAAAGCTGATTATACAAGTAGTCATTTACTCTGTATTTGTAGACTTCCTCTATACTATCTTAGACTCATGTTTCTCACTTCCCATATATTTCTGCAACTCTTTCTCCCCATTTCCCCTTCCAATGCATTAACTATATTACCAACAAAAACCTGGAGTCAAATAATAAAAACACCAGCAAATCTTTATTTGCATTCTGGTTTATAAATTCTAATGGTGTGCACAGTGAAGGCCCAGAAGCTTACGCTAACAGTAATTAAAGCCTTTGGCAAATAGATAATGAATAAGCTATAATTTTAATGAAGCTAAGTACCTATTTATAAACACTAAAACTTTTGTAACTTGAACATTTGTTACATTTACGAAATTTTAAAATGTAATTTGGATTCTATTAATCATTAATTCCAAATAATAAGCTATAAACTCTGAACATTTAGATCTCCAGCAACTTTTGGTGTTCTGATTAACTATGCTATATCAATTCACACTGTTATTGGGACATTTTTATTAGTAATGACATTACAATTTTTTAAAGTTATTCAAATGGTAAAACAACTTATTTTCAGTGCTACCATTGAATCGGTGGTGACTGGAAGATGGTACATAGAGGATTTCCAGGGTTCTAGTAGTGTTTTACATTTTTTTTAAGATTTATTAATTTTTTCCTGAGAGAGAGAGAGAGAGAGAGAGAGGCAGAAGAATAGCAGGCTCCCTGCAGGGAGCCCTATGTGGGACTCGATTCTGGATCCCAGGATCATGCCTTGAGCCAAAGGCAGCCACTCAACCACTGAGCCACCCAGGCATCACATTGTTCTACATTTTGAAATGAGTACCTGATTGCAAAGGTATGTTAACTTCGTAAAAATTAATTGAATTTTATGCTCATGATTATTTTAACATTATAAGGATGGTTTTAATGAAGTTATATGGAAATATGCCCAGTATACTATTATGTGAAAAAGAAAGATGCAGAATAGTGTGCATAAGACACTATAATTTATGTAAGAGTACAGAAAGCAACATAAAGACTTTAATAACATTTTACTTGTGTATGTATATATAAATACATAAACTCTAGAGGAATACTACCTGTTATAATATTGGTGACCTTTTGGATAATGACTATATATCAGGTAAGTAGGGGTTAGACCATTGTATTTTTATTTTCAGTTATCACTATGTATTTTTTTAATTTATTCTTTGATTTCTTCTATGATCCATTGGTTGTTTAGTATATTATTTAGCCTTCACATGTTTGTGCTTTTTCAAGTTTTTTTCTTGTGATGGATTTCTAGTTTCATACTGCTGTGGTCAGTAAAGATGCATGATATGATTATAATCTTAAATTCATTGAAACATATTTTGCAGCCTAATGTGATTTATTCTGGAGAATGTTCCAAGTGAACATAAAAAGAATGTGTATTATTTTGTTTCAGGATGAAATGTCCTACATATATTTGTTCTGTCCATTTGGTCCAATTGCCAATCAAAAACATTGTCTTCTTTTGTTTTTCGGAGTTTGAATTTCCTCTTCTTTATTGCAAAAAAAAAAAAAAAAAGGAAAGAATTACCCCAGGTTTTGGGGCATCTCAATGATTATTTTTCCAAATAAATGTCTCAAAAAGATATATATATATATATATATATATATATATATATATAGAGAGAGAGAGAGAGAGAGAGAGAGAGAATGAGAAACTCTAAAAGGAAGGGTTAAAGAAGGGAAGAGATACGATAAAGCTACCTACAAGTCCAAGAATGCCTCTTTCTACAATCTGCTTCACGTGCAGGGAGAGGAACATGTCTTTTGTCAAAGCAGAGAAAATTTTAAAGATGAGTAATTTAGGGGGGAGGGGCAAGATGGCGGAAGAGTAGGGTCCACAAGTCACCTGTCCCCAACAATTACCTAGATAACCTTCAAATCACCTTGAAAATCTACGATTTTGGCCTTAGATTTAAAGAGAGAACAGCTGGAATACTACACTGAGAAGGGTTCACGCTTCTATCAAGGTAGGAAGACGGGGAAAAAGAAATAAAGAAACAAAAGGCATCCAAGGGGGAGGGGCCCCGCGAGGAGCAGGGTTAAGGCCCGGGCCAGTGCCCCCAGGACAGGAAAGCTCTGTCCCAGAGAAGCAGGAGCTTCACCAATCTTCCCAGACAGAAAGGGGCTCACAGGGAGTTAGAGCAGGACCCCAGGAGGGTGGGGATGCCCTCAGGCTCCCTGGGACACTAACAGACACCTGCGCGCCCAGGAGAGTGCGCCGAGCTCCCTAAAGGGCTGCAGCGCGCGCACGGCTGGACCACGGAGCAGCTCGGAGGGGCTAGGGCGGTGGCTCCGCGGAGAGGGGCTGCGCAGCCAGAAGCGGGAATCCAACAGCACAGGCCCAGGAGCACAGGGCTCTGGGGACACAGCCCAGGATCCGACCAACCCCCAGGACAGGGAGAGGCCGTGAGGGCCCAGGACACTAAACTTATACCTTTCAATAGTAACTCTGAACGTGAACAGGCTTAATGACCCCATCAAAAGGCGCAGGGTTTCAGACTGGATAAAAAAGCAGGACCCATCTATTTGCTGTCTACAGGAGACTCATTTTAGACAGAAGGACACCTACAGCCTGAAAATCAAATGGTCCTCAAAAGAAAGCAGGGGTAGACATCCTTATATCAGATAAACTAAAATTTACCCCAAAGACTGTAGTGAGAGATGAAGAGGGACACTATATCATACTTAAAGGATCTATACAACAAGAGGACTTAACAATCCTCAATATATATGCCCCGAATGTGGGAGCTGCCAAATATATCAATCAATTAATAACCAAAATGAAGAAATACTTAGATAATAATATACTTATAGTTGGTGACTTCAATCTAGCTCTTTCTATCCTCGATAGGTCTTCTAAGCACAACATCTCCAAAGAAACGAGAGCATTAAATGATACACTGGACCAGATGGGTTTCACAGATATCTACAGAACTTTACATCCAAACTCAACTGAATACACATTCTTCTCAAATGCACATGGAACTTTCTCCAGAATAGACCACATACTGGGTCACAAATCGGGTCTGAACCTATACCAAAAGATTGGGATTGTCCCCTGCATATTCTCAGACCATAATGCCTTGAAATTAGAACTAAATCACAACAAGAAGTCTGGAAGGACTTCAAACACGTGGAGGTTAAGGACCATCCTGCTAAAAGATGAAAGGGTCAACCAGGAAATTAAGGAAGAATTAAAAAGATTCATGAAAACTAATGAGAATGAAGATACAACCATTCAAAATCTTTGTGATGCAGCAAAAGCAGACCTGAGGGGGAAATACATCACAATACAAGCATCCATTCAAAAACTGGAAAGAACTCAAATACAAAAGCTAACTTTACACCGAAAGGAGCTAGAGAAAAAACAACAAATATCCTACACCCAGCAGAAGAAGAGAGTTAATAAAGATTTGAGCAGAACTCAACGAAATCGAGACCAGAAGAACTGTGGAACAGATCAACAGAACCAGGAGTTGGTTCTTTGAAAGAATTAATAAGATAGATAAACCATTAGCAGCCTTATGAAAAAGAAGAGGGAGAAAACTCAAATTAGTAAAATAATGAATGAGAAAGGAGAGATCACTACCAACACCAAGGAAATACAAACGATTTTAAAAACATATTATGAACAGCTATACGACAGTAAATTAAGTGATGTACAAGAAATGGACACATTTCTGGAAAGCCACAAACTACCAAAACTGGAACAGGAAGAAATAGAAAACCTGAACAGGCCAATAACCAGGGAGCAAATTGAAGCAGTCATCAAAAACCTCCCAAGACACAAAAGTCCAGGGCCAGATGGCTTCCCAGGGGAATTCTATCAAACATTTAAAGAAGAAGCCATACCTATTCTGCTAAAGCTGTTTGGAAAGATAGAAAGAGATGAGGTACTTCCAAATTCGTTCTATGAGGCCAGCGTCACCTTAATTCCAAAACCAGACAAGGACCCCACCAAAAAGGAGAATTATAGACCAATATCCCTAATGAACATGGATGCAAAAATTCTCAACACGATACTAGCCAATAGGATCCAACAGTACATTAAGAAATTATTCACCATGACCAAATAGGATTTATTCCCGGGATACAAGGCTGGTTCAACACTCATAAAACAAACAATGTGATTCATCATATCAGCAAGAGAAAAACCAAGAACCATATGATCCTCTCATTAGATTCAGAGAAAGCATTTGACAAAATACAGCATCCATTCCTGATCAAAACTCTTCAGAAGGTAGGGATAGAGGGAACATTCCTCAACATCTTAAAAGCTATCTACGAAAAGCCCACAGCAAATATCATTCTCAATGGGGAAGCACTGGGAGCCTTTCCCCTAAGATCAGGAACAAGACAGGGATGTCCACTCTCACCACTGCTATTCAACATAGTACTAGAAGTCCTAGCATCAGCAATCAGACAACAAAAAGACATTAAAGGCATTTGAATTGGCAAAGAAGAAGTCAAACTCTCCCTCTTCGCCGATGACATGATACTCTACTTAGAAAACCCAAAAGACTCCACCCCAAGATTGCTAGAACTCATACAGCAATTTGGCAGTGTGGCAGGATACAAAATCAATGCCCAGAAGTCAGTGGCATTTCTATACACTAACAATGAGACTGAAGAAAGAGAAATTAAGGAGTCAATCCCATTGACAATTGCACCCAGAAGCACAAGATACCTAGGAATAAACCTAACCAAAGAGGTAAAGGATCTATACCCTAAAAACTATAGAACACTTCTGAAAGAAATTGAGGAAGACACAAAGAGATGGAAAAAGATTCCATGCTCATGGATTGACAGAATTAATATTGTGAAAATGTCAATGCTACCCAGGGCAATTTACACGTTCAATGCAATCCCTATCAAAATACCATGGACTTTTTTCAGAGACTTAGAACAAATTATTTTAAGATTTGTGTGGAATCAGAAAAGACCCCGAATAGCCAGGGGAATTTTAAAAAAGAAAACCATAGCTGGGGGCATCACAATGCCAGATTTCAGGTTGTACTACAAAGCTGTGGTCATCAAGACAGTGTGGTACTGGCACAAAAACAGACACATAGACCAATGGAACAGAATAGAGAATCCAGAAATGGACCCTGAACTTTATGGTCAACTAATATTCGACAAAGGAGGAAAGACGATCCACTGGAAGAAAGACAGTCTCTTCAATAAATGGTGCTGGGAAAATTGGTCATCCACATGCAGAAGAATGAAACTAGACCACTCTCTTGCACCATACACAAAGATAAACTCAAAATGGATGAAAGATTTAAATGTGAGACAAGACTCCATCAAAATCCTAGAGGAGAACACAGGCAACACCCTTCTTGAACTTGGCCACAGTAACTTCTTGCAAGATACATCCACGAAAACAAAAGAAACAAAAGCAAAAATGAACTATTGGGACTTCATCAAGATAAGAAGCTTTTGCACAGCAAAGGATACAGTCAACAAAACTCAAAGACAACCTACAGAATGGGAGAAGATATTTGCAAATAACATATCAGATAAAGGGCTAGTTTCCAAAATCTATAAAGAACTTATTAAACTTAACACCAAAGAAACAAACAATCCAATCATGAAATGGGCAAAAGACATGAAGAGAAATCTCACAGAGGAAGACATAGACATGGCCAACATGCACATGAGAAAATGCTCTGCATCACTTGCCATCAGGGAAATACAAATCAAAACCACAATGAGATACCACCTCACACCAGTGAGAATGGGGAAAATTAATAAGGCAGGAAACAACAAATGTTGGAGAGGATGTGGAGAAAAGGGAACCCTCTTACACTGTTGGTGGGAATGTGAACTGGTGCAGCCACTCTGGAAAACTGTGTGGAGGTTCCTCAAAGAATTAAAAATAGACCTGCCCTACGACCCAGCAATTGCACTGTTAGGGATTTACCCCGAAGATTCAGATGCAATGAAACGCCGGGGCACCTGCACCCCGATGTTTCTAGCAGCCATGTCCGCGATAGCCAAACTGTGGAAGGAGCCTCGGTGCCCATCGAAAGATGAATGGATAAAGAAGATGTGGTTTATGTATACAATGGAATATTACTCAGCCATTAGAAATGACAAATACCCACCATTTGTTTCAACGTAGATGGAACTGGAGGGTATTATGCTGAGTGAAATAAGTCAATCGGAGAAGGACAAACATTATATGTTCTCATTCATTTGGAGAAGATAAATAATAGTGAAAGGGAATAGAAGGGAAGGGAGAAGAATTGGGTAGGAAATATCAGAAAGGGAGACAGAACATAAAGACTCCTAAACCTGGGAAACGAACTAGGGGTGGTGGAAGTGGAGGAGGGCGAAGGGTGTGGGTGAATGGGTGATGGACGCTGAGTGGGGCCCTTGATGGGATGAGCACTGGGTGTTATTCTGTATGTTGGCAAATTGAACACCAATAAAAAGTAAATTTATTATTAAAAACAAGATGAGTAATTTTTTTGGAAGAATTGAATATTCAATAAGCTTTTTTGAGCATCTTGAAATATATTGTTTTTTTATTGATTTTCTGTTTTGATGATCTACTCATTGATACAAGTGGGTTGTTAAAGTCTCCTACTGTTATTGTATTACCATCCAATTCTCTTTCCATGTCCATTAATATTTGCCTTATTTATTTAGGTGCTCCAATATTGAGTGCATATACAATTATAATTGGTATATTCTCATGTAAGATTGATCTCTTTATCATTATGAAAAATCTCCCCTGTCTCTTTTTACAGTCTTTGTTTTAAAGTCTATTGTGTCTAAATATTGCTAACCTGTGTTTTGGTTTTGGTTTTGCATTTTTCTGCTTCCATTTGAATGGTAAATATTTTTTCATCTTTTCACTTTCAGTCTGTTTGTGTCCTTAGAATTGAAGTGAATCTCTTGTTGGTAGCATATTTATTGGTCCTGTTTTGTCTTTTTTTCTCTTTTCCACCACTCTATGTTTTTTTATTAGAGCATTCAGGCCTTTTATATTTAAAGAAATTATAGATAGGTATGGGGGTGTCTGGGTGGCTCACTTGGTTAAGCGTCTGACTTTGGCTCAGGTTTTCTTATGTCTAATTATGGCCATTTACTTTTCAGTTAAAAAAATCCCTTTAGCATTTCTTGTAAGGCCATTTAGTGGTGATGAACCCCTTTAAATTTTATTTCTCCTGGAAAATTTTTAACTCTCCTTCAAAGCTGAATGACAACTTTGTCAGGTAGGTTATACTTCTTTTTTGTTTGTTTTGTTTTTGTTTTTCCTCTAGGCACATTAAATATATCGTTCCTTTCTATTCTCACCTGCAAAGTGTCTACTGAAAAATTAGTTGATATCCTTATAGCTTTCCCTTATAGGTAAATTTTTACTTCTCTCTTGCTGCTTTTAAATTTTTCTTTTTTTTCTTTAACTTTTGATCTATAAATAGTTATGTGCTATGATGTGGATCTCCTTGGCTCATCTTTTTTGAAATTCTCTGTGATGATTGAACCTGGATGTCTATTTCCTTTCCTAGGTTAGGGAAGTTTTAGCTATTATTTCATCAAATAAATTTTCTACTCCTTTCTCTCTCTTCTTCTTCTTCTGGAACTCCTAAAATGTGAGTGTTTGTTCTCTTGATGTTGTCCAAGAGATCCCTTAATGTATTCTCACTTAAAAAGCACATTCTTTTCTTTTTGCTATTCAGCTTGGGTGGAAAATGAACTAAAAAGAGAAGATAAGGAGAAAAAAGAAAAAAAAGTTTATAAAACTATTTATTTATTTATTTATTTATTTAGAATGTATTTTGAACTTAAAAGACTATGAGATTAATATAAACTGCTACTTACTTAGGATGGTATGTATGAACATCTGGGTAACACTGAACCCAAAACCCTTGAGTGATACACAAAGAAAATAGAGAAACCATGCCAAAAATGTGTAAATGTTTTAACTACAAAGAAAGGGAACAAGAGGAGAAGAAATGAACAGAAACTATCTACAAAGCAATCAGAAAATAATTAACAAAAATGACAATAATTACTTAGCTATTTATAATTATTTTAAATATAAATGCTTGAATTCCCCAATAAAAATATGGTGGTGGCATAGATTAAAAAAGAAAAAAAAAAACTATATGCTCCTTATCCATCTGAACTCACTTCAACTCTAAAGGAACATACAGATTGAAATGAAGGGATAGAAAAACATTCACCATGCAAATGGAAGCAGAATATAATCCAAAAAGCTAGGTGAGAACCACATATATTGGACACAATTGACTGTAAAAGAAAGACAAACAAGAGACATTGAAGGGCATTACATAATGATAAAGGAATCAATCCAACAAATGATGTAATAATCATAAATATCTATTCAACCAACACTGGAACACCTAAATATAAAAATCAAATATTAATGGACATAAAGAGAGAAACTAATGGTAATATAATAATGATAGGGGCCTTTAACATGCCATATGCATCAATAGATAGATAATCTAGACAGAAATTCAATAAGGGAGCAATGCCTTGAGTTACACATTGGACCAAAAGGACATAACAGATATACATAGAATATTACATCATAGAAAACCCAATAGAATATATGTTCTTTTCAAGTTCACATGGAGCATTCTCCAGAATAGATCACATATTAGGCCTTAAAACAAGTCTCAATAAGCTTAAGAAAACTGAAATCATACCATGCATCTTTTCCAACCAGAATGGTATTAAACTAGGTATAAATCACAAAAAAGATGGGAAAAATACAAACATGTAAAGACCAAACAACATGATACTAAACAACCAATGAGTCAATGAAGCAATCAAAGAGGAATTTTTTAAAAATGGAGAAAAAATAATAACACAAAGGTTGAAAATCTATAGAAATAAGAAAAGGCAGTTTTAAGAGGAAAGCCTATAGCTACACAGGCCTGACCCTTAAAATAAGAAAAAACTCAAATAAAAAATCTAACCCAATACCTAAAGGAACTAGAAAAAGGAGGAAAAAAATCTCAATAAAGATCAAGGTGGAAATAAATGATGTAGAGACTAAAAAAAAAAAATGGGGTGGGGAGAATTAAACCTAGAGTTTTTTCTTTGAAAAGACAAACAAAATTGACTAACCATCAGCTAGACTCATTAAGAAAAAAATAGAAAGGGCCCAAATTTATAAAATCAGAAATGACAGGGAAGTAACAATTGATATCACAGAAATAAACACAAAGTGTTATAAGTGAATAGATATGAGAAATTATATGCCAAAATGCTGAACAATTTAAAAAAATGATAAATTCCAATAAATATAAAATCTTACAAATCTGAACCAAAAAAGTAGAAAATCTGAACACACCAATTATAAGTAACAAAATTGAATAGGTAAATCAAAAATTACCAAAAAATAAGTCTAAGACCAGATGGATTCACAGATGAATTCTGCCAGATATTTAGAGAATTAAAACCTATTTTTTCAAACTATTCCAAAAAATAAAGGAAGAAGAGCTTCCAAATACTATGAAGCTAGAATTACCCTACTACCAGAAAGACACTACAGAAAAGAAAATTACAGGCTAATACCCCTGATGATCATAGATGCAAAAAATCCTTAACAAAAGATTAGCAAATGATATAAAACAATACGTTAATAAGATCATTCACTATGATCAGGTGTGATTCACTGCCCACATGAAGGATGGTTCAATATCTGTGAATCAAGCAATATCATAAGCCACATCAAAAATGAAAGATAAAAATCATGATTACCTCAATAGAAGAAGAAAACACATTTGAAGAAATTAACCATCTATTTATGATAAAAACTCAACAAAACAGGTTGTGGTGGGCATACTTCACATTAATAAAGGTCATATGTGAAAAACATACACCTAACATCATACTAAGTGGTGAAAAATTTAAAGCATTCCTTCTAAAGTCAAAAATAAGACAAGGATGCCCACTCACTATTTTTGAAAAATTAGTTTCAGAGGTAGAATTTAGCGATTCATCAGTTGCATATAATACCCAGTACTCGTTACATCAAGTGCCCTCTTTAATGCACATCAGCCAATTATCAATTCTCCCCACTCACCTGACCTCTAGCAAACCTCAGTTTGTTTCTTAGAGTTCAGGGTCTCTTATGATTTGCCTCCCTCTCAATTGTCATCTTATTTTATTTTTTTTTCCTTCTCTTCTCCTATGTTCTCTGTTCTATTTCTTAAATTCCACATATGAGTGAAATAAAATAGTATTTGTGCTTCTCTGACTGACTTATTTCACTCAGCATAATACATTCTAGATCCATCCATGTCATTGCAAATGGCAAGATTTCACTCTTTTTGATGGTTGAGTAATATTCGATTATATATATATAATCTCACATCTTCTTTATCCATTCATCTGTCAATGGACATCTGGGCTCCTTCCATATTTAGGCTGTTGTGGATATTGCTGCTATAAACAATGGGGGTTCATGTGCCCTTTGAATCACTATGCTTGTATCCTTTGGATAAATACATGCAAGTGCAATTGCTATGTCATAGGGTAGCTCTATTTTTAACTTTTTGAGGAACTTTCAGACAGTTTTCCAGTTGCTGCAACAATTTGCATTCCCACAAACAATGTAAGAGGGTGCTCCTTTGTCTTCATCCTCACCAACATTTGTTGTTTTTTGAGTTGTTCATTTGAGCCATTCTGAGCTGTGTGAGGTAGTATCTCATTGTGCTTTTGATTTGTATTTCCTGATGCTGAGATGTTGAGAACTTCACCTTTTAATATGTCTGTTGGCCATTGATATGTCTACTTTGGAGATATGTCTGTTCATGTCTTGTGCCCATTTCTTGACTGGGTTGCTTACTTTTTGGGTGTTGAGTTTGATAAGTTCTTTATAGATCTTGAATACTAGCCCTTTATCTGTTATGTCATATGCAAATATATTCTCCCATTCCATAGGTTGCCTTTAGGTTTTGTTGACTCTTTTCTTTAATGTGCAAAAGCTTTTTATCTGGAGGAAATCCCAATAGTTCACTTTTGCTTTTGTTTCCCCTGCCTTTAGAAATGTGTCTTACAAGCAGTTGCTGTAACTGAGATCAAAAAGGATACTGCCTGTGTTCTCCTCTAGGATTTTGATGGATTCCTGTTTCACATTTAGGTCTTTCATCTATTTTGAGTTTATTTTTGTGTATGGTGTAAGAAAACAGTCTAGCTTCATTCTTCAGCATTTGGCTCTCCAATTTTCCCAACAGCATCTATTGAAGAGACTATATTTTTTTCCAACGGATATGCTTTCCGGGTTTGTCAAAGATTAGTTGACCATAGAATTGAGAGTATATGTCTGGGTTCTCTATTCTGTTACACTGATCTATTTGTCTATTTTTGTGCCACTACCATACTTTCTTGATGATTATAGCCTTGTAATACAGCTTGAAGTCTGGAATAGTGAAGTCTCCAGGCTCACTTTTATTTTTCAATATTACTTTGACTATTCCTGGTTTTCTGGTTCCACACACGTTGTAGGATTGTTGTTCCAGCTCTATGAAAAATGGTGATGGTATTTTGATCAGGATGACATTGAATGTATAGATTGCTTTGGGTAGCAAAATGCAGCATCAACTCACCACTTTTATTCAACATAGCACTGGAAGTCTTAGTCATAGAAATGAGACAAGAAAAAGAAATAAGAAGCATCCATGGGACACCTGGGTAACTCAGAGGTTGAGCTGCCTTTGCTCAGGGTGTGATCCCAGGATCTGAGATCAAGTCCCGCATCAGGATCCCTGCGGGGAGCCTGTTTCTCCCTCTGCCTATGTCTCTGTGTCTCTCTCTATGTCATAAATAAATAAATAAATAAATAAATAAATAAATAAATAAATCTCTTTTTTTAAAAGAAGCATCCATATTGGTGAAGAAGAATTAAACTGTCACTATTTAGAGATTACGTACTATACACAGAAAATCCTGAAGACTCCAACAAAAAACTACTATAAATTTTTAAAAATGCAGTGATGTGACAGGATGCAAAATTATTTTTTTTCTCTTTCCATACTTTTATTAACTCAGGATAGATTTACATATGTGGAGCTACAGAGTCAAGGGATTCCAAAATTTTGTAATTCATACTAAGCCATCAAATACAGCTGTTTTTTTTTTTATGTTACATGTGGTTTATCTCAACCCAGTGTTCCAGTTTTCCATGGCCTTTCTGAATTCTGATTCTGTCCCTAGATACTTTAGCTACCCCCTATCCCTCTGAGTTATGCTCACCAATCTCTCACTGCAAGGCCTAGTATCAGATAAAGGGCTAGTATCCAAGATCTATAAAGAACTTATTAAACTCAACAGCAAAAAAACAATCCAATCATGAAATGGGCAAAAGACAGTAACAGAAATTTCACATAGGAAAATGTAGATATGGCCAACAATCACATGAGAAAATGCTCTGCATCACTGGTCATCAGGGAAATACAAATCAAAACCACAATGAGATACCACCTCACACCAGTGAGAATGGGGAAAATTAACAAGGCAGGAAAGAACAAATGTTGGAGAGGATGTAGAGAAAGAGGAACCCTCTTGCACTGTTGGTGGGAGTGTGAACTGGTGCAGCCACTCTGGAAAACTGCATGGAGGTTCCTCAAAGAGTTAAAAATAGATCTTCCCTATGACCCAGCAATTACACTGCTGGGGATTTACCCCAAAGATACAGATGCAGTGAAACGCCAGGACACCTGCACCCCGATGTTTATAGCAGGATGCAAAATTAATACCCAGAAACTGGTAACATTTCTATACACATCGAAGTCACATAAAGAGAAATTTAAATTCAACAACATTTACAATGACAGCAAAAAAAATAAGATACATAGAAATTAACCAAAGAAGTAAAAGATCTGTTCTCTGAACACTATAAAACACTGATTAAGGAAATTGAAGATGACAAAAAGAAATGGATAAGTTCCCCATGCTCATGAATTGGAAGAATTAACATTGTTAAAATATCCATATTACCTCAAAAAATCTTACTGAAATATCTGATTTTGTGGGATTTTTATGGTCTGCTTTAAAGTTTCTTTTATACAAAGTTATGGTAATTAAAATAGTATTATACTGGCATTAAAATAAACACAAAGAACAATAGAATAGAATTAAGAATGCAGATACAAATTGTTGTATATATGGTGAGCCAATATTTCACAAAAAATTCAAGACTATTGAATTGAGAAATGATAGTCCCCTCAGTAAACAGTGCTGGGAAAAGTGGATAAACACAAGAAGAAAAAATAAAATCAGAACTCTATGTTAGTAACTTGAAGTTAATTAAGGACTTAAACATAAGTCCTTAAATTATAAAACCCCTAAAAAATATAGGGAAGAGCTCCTTGACATTGACTTTGGCAATATATTTTTTGATGTGACACTAAAAGTACAAACAAACAAACAAAATAGGTAACTTGGATTACATCAAACTAAAAAGCAAATCAAACCCACAGAGACATCAACACATTTTAGAATGACTAACATTATTAATTTTTAATTACATCTTTAAAATTTTGACTATAGTTGACAAAAATCCAGAAGACACAGAGAACATTTATCAAAATCTACAAAAGCAGGCCAACACCACAGCATATCATAATAAGTTTGCAAAACCCTAACCTATAAGGGAAGACAAAGTTAGCAGCAGATACGTCCACAGAAACATGATAGGCCAGAAGTAAGTGGCAAGATATGTTCAAAGTGATGAATGGGAATAAGATGCAGCCAAGAATACTCTATCCATCAGGGATATATCATTCAAAATTGAAGGAGGATAAAGAGTTTCCCAGACAAATAAAAACAAAAAGAATGTGTGATCACTAAAAGACCCTTGTAAGAAATATTAAGGGGAACTCTTTGAGGAGGAAGAAAGACCAAAAGCAACAAAGAATAGAAAGAAACAGAGAAAATCTCCAGAAACACAGACTTTGTATGTAACAAAATGGCACTAAATTCATATCCATCAATAATCACTTTGAATGTCAAAGGATTAATGCCCCAATCAAAGGACATGGAGTATCAGAATGGATTAAAAAAAAACCACTTTTATATGCTACATACAAGTGACTCATGTTAGACCTAAAGACACATGCAGGTTGAAAAATGACGGAATAGAGAACCATTTATCTTGCTACCAGATGTGAAAAGAAAGCCATACTTATATCATATAAACTAGATTTTAAACCAAAGACTACATGTAACAAGAGGTGAAGAAAGACATGCTATCCTAATTAAGGGGTCTGTCAAACAAGAAGTTCTGAAAATTTTAAATATTCAGTCCCCCAAATTGGGAGTACCCAAACATATAAATAATAACAAACATAAGAAAATTGATAACAGTATCAGTAGGGGATTTTAACATCCTGCTCATATCAATGGACAGACTATCTAAGCAGAAAATCAACAAGAAAATAATGACTTTGAATGAAACACTGGACCTGGAGGGTATTATGCTGACTGCAGTAAGTTAATTGAAGAAGGACAATCATTATATGGTTTCACTCATATGGGGAATATAAAAAATAGTGGAAGAGATTATAAGGAAAAGGAGAAAAAATGAGTGGGAAAAATCAGAGAGGGTGACAGAACATGAGAGACTCCTAACTCTGGGAGACAAACAAAGGGTAGTGGAAGGGAAGGTGGGCAGGGGGATGGGGTGACTGGGTGACAGGCACTGAGGGGGGCACTTGACGGGATGAGCACTGGATGTTATACTATATGCTTGCAAATCGAACTCCAATAAAAAAAATATACAAAAGAAGCACATTGGACCAGATGGACTTAGAAGATATATTCAGAACTTTCTCTCCTAAAGCAGCAAGAAAAAAAAATAAAGAAAGCAGCAAGAATACAAATTATTTTCAGTTGGACATGGAACATTCTCCAGATTAGATCACATATTGGGTCACAAATCAGACCTCACTAACTACTGAGATAATATCATGCATATTTTTCTACCACAATGCTATGAAATGTAATGTCAACCACGAGAAAAAAAATGAAAAGACTACAAAAAATGGAGGTTAAAGAACATCCTGCTATGTGCTCATTTCAGCAGCACATATACTAAAATTGGAATGAAGCAAAGAAGATTAGCATGGCACCTGTACAAGGATGACATGCAAAGAACATCCTGCTAATAAATGAGTGGGCTAACCAGGAAATTACAAAAGAAATACAAAAAATACATGGGGCAAAGAAAAATGTAAACACTACAGTTCAATCATTTGGGATGCAGCAAAAGTGGTCATAAGAAGGAAGCACAAAGCAAAACAGGCCTACCTCAAGAAGCAAGAAAAGTCTCAAATACACAACCTAACCTTACACCTAAAGGAGATAGAAAAGGAATAGCAAATAAAGCCTAAATCCAGCAGAAGGGAAATAATAAAGATTAGAGAAAATAAATGATATAGAAACAAACAAGGAAGCAAAAACCAGTAGACGAGATCAATGAAACTAATAGCTGGCTCTTTGAAAGAATTAACAAAATTGGCAAACCCCTAGCCAGACTTATCAAAAAGAAAAGAGAAGAATCAAAATAAATAAAATCACCAATTAAAGAGAAGAGTTAATAACCAATACTACAGGAATACAAATAATTTTAAGGGAATATTATGAAAAATTATATGCCAACAAATTGGGCAATTTGGAAGAAAAGATAAATTCCTGGAAACATATAAACTACAAAAACTGAAACAAGAAGAAATAGAAAGTTTAAACAGACCCATAGCCAGCAAAGAAATGGAATCAATAGTATATATATATATATATATATATATATATATATATATATATCCCAAGAAACAAAAGTCCAGGGCCAGATAGCTTCCCAGGGGATTCTACCGGATATTTAAGGAAAAGTTAATACATATTCTCAAAATGTTCCAAAAATTAAAATGGAAGGGAAACTCCCAAACTCATTCAATGAAGCCACCATTACCTTGATTCCAAAACCAGACAAAGACCCCACTAGAAAAGAGAATTACAGGCCAATACCCCTGATGAACATGGATGCAAAAATTCTCACAAAATACTAACAAATTGAATCCAACAGTACATTGAAAAAATTATTCACCACAATCAATTGGGATTTAATCCTGGGCTGCAAGGGCTGTTCCATATTTGCAAATCAGTGTCACACACCACATTAATAAAAGAAAGGATAAGAACCATATGATTATCTCAATAGGTGCAGAAGAAGCATTTGACAAAGTACAGCATCTATTCTTAATTAAAACTCTCAAGAGCATAGGTATAGATGGAACATACCTCAATGTCATAAAGGCCATATATGAAAGACCCACAGCGAATATCATCCTCATTAGAGAACTGAGAGCTTTTCCTCTAAGGTCAGACAAGACAGAGATGTTCACTCTCACCATTATGATTTAAGATACTACTGGAATTCCTAGCCTCAGCAACTAGACAAACGGAAAGAAATAAAAGATATCTAAATCAGCAAGGAAGTAGTCCAATTTTCACTTGTCATAGATGACATGATGTAGAAAAGCTGAAAGACTCTATCAAAAAATTACTAGAGCTGAACTGATACACAGTTTCAGCAGTCACAGGATACAATATCAATGAACAGATATGTTATATTTCTATACAACAATAATGAAGCAGCAAAAAGAGAAGTCATGTAAACCATCCCATTTACAGTTGTAACAAAAACCATAAGATACCTAAGAATCAGCATAACCAAAGAAGGATATGATCTGTAATCTTAAAAGTATAGAACACTTATGAAAGAAATTGAAGATGACACAAAGATATGGAAAAATATCCCATGTTCATGGATTGGAAGAATAAATATTGTTAAAATGTTTATACTCTCAAAGCAATATATGCATTTAAATGTATTTAAATGATATTAAATCCCTATCAAAATACCACCAGCATTTTTCAGTGAGCTAGAATAAATGTTATATTAGCTTCAGATGTACAACATAGTGATTCGACTTCTGTATAACTCATGGTATGCTCATCTTGAGTGTAGCTACTATCTGTTAATCATGCAATGCTATTACAATATTATTCACTCTATTCCCTATGCTGTGCCTATTACTCTGATGACTTATTCTCCATAACTGGAAGTTTGCATCTCCCACTTCCCTTCACCCATTTTTTCTTTCTGCCAACCATCCTTTCCTCTGATAACCATCAGTTTGTTCTCTGTATTTATAGATCTGACTCAGGTTTTCTTTATTATTATTTTTTTTAGATTCCAAATATGAGCAGAATCTTATGATATTTGTCTTTTTCAGTCTTATTACACTGACTTATTTCACTTCGCATAATATCCCCTAGGTCCATCCATTAGATCAGAGTAAATATCCTTTTAATGAATGAATTATATATATATATAATTATAATTATAATTCTATAATGAATGAATTATATATATAATTATAATTCTATAATGAATTGATGGACACAGGTTGTTTCCATATCTTGGCTATTGTAAATACTGGTGCAATAAATATAGGGTTCCATATACCTTTTAGAACTAGTGTTTTTTTTTATTTGGGTAAATACTGAGAAGTGGAATTATTGAATCGTATGGAATTGCCATTTTTAACTTTTTGAGGAACTTCTATACTGTTTTACACAGTGGCTGTACCAATATAAACTTTCACCAACAGTGCACAACTCTTTCTTTTCTCTACATCCTCAGGAGCACTTGTTTCTTCCTGTCTTTTTTATTTTAGCCATACAATGATTGCCTTTAAATATACACAAATATACATATTTTTTAATATTTGTAAATACTATAAATAATTTTATAAGTTTATTTATATATAAATTTATATATACACATTTACTATAATTCATATAGTTATAATATATAATTATTCATCATAAGAAAGAAGGAATTTCTCTTATTTGCAACAACATAAATAGACTTTGAAAGCATTATACAATGTGAAATAAGATAGAGAAGGAAAAATATTATTTAGATATGAAATCTAAAAATGCTCAAGTCATGGTAACAGAGAGTACAATGGCAGTTGGCAGGGGCTTGAGAGTGGGGGAAATGTGGAGATGCTGGCCAAAGGGTAAAAATTTTCACTGATAAGATGTAAGCTCTGTGGATTTAATGTGTATTATGGTGATTAGATTTATCAGTACTGACTTACAAAGTTGAGAGTTCCTAAAAAAGTAGATAGTAAATGTTATCACCACAAAAAAAGAAATGGTAATTATGTGACATGACTGTGGTATTAACTACCACTACTGTGGTAATCATTTACAATATATAATTATAAAAATATTTTAAGCTCTTATTTAAATCCACTTAGGTAACATACAGTGTAATATTAATTTTAAGGTGTACAATCTAGTGATTCAACACTCCTATACATCACCCAGTATAAGTGCACTCATCACAAGTGCACTCTTTAATCCCCATCACCAATTTAACTCCATCCACCCCCCACCTTAACTCTGGTAACCATCATTTTGTTCACTATAATTAAGAGTCTGTTTTTTAGTTTGCATCTGTCTTTTTTCCCCTTTGCTTGTTTTTTTATTTCTTAAATTCCACATATAATTGAAAGCATAAGGTATTTGTGTTTCCCGACTGTATTATTTCACTTAGCATAATACCCTTTAGTTTCATTCAGGCTGTTGCAAATGGCAAGGTTTCATTCTTCTTTGCTGATATATATGTCTTTTATCCATTCATCAATAAATGGACACTTGGGCTCTTTTTTTTTTGTATGGTGTAAGAAGATGTTCCAATTTCATCCTTTTGTAGGTTGCTATCCAGTTTTCCCAACACTATTTGTTGAAGACTGTCTTTTTACCATTGGATATTCTTTTCTGCTTTGTCAAAGATTAATTGACCATATAGTTTTGGGTTCATTTCTGGATTTTCTCTTCTTTTCCATTGATCTGTGTGTCCATTTTTGTGTCAATAGCAAAGCATATCAATATTTTATACACTTTAAGTTTACACAATGTTATATATCAATAATTTCTACAAAAAGCTGGGAAAATTGTTGTTTTATACTTTTTAAAAAAGATTTTATTTATTCATGAGAGACACATACAGAGAGAGAGAGAGAGAAAGAGAGAGAGAGAGAGAAAGAGAGAGAGAGAGAGAGACAGGCAGAGGGAGAAGAAGGCTCCATGCAGGGAGCCCCATGCATTCGGGACACGATCCCCGGACTCCAGGATCATGCCCCAGGCAGAAGGCAGGCGTCAAACCGCTGAGTCACCCAGGGATCCCCCATTGTTTTATACTTTTTGAGACACAGTCTTATTCTATATTTATTGATTTCTACGTTGATTCAAGTATTATCCTTATTTTCAATACTATTAGATGATTTACAGAATCTGTAGCTCAAGAAACACGACAGGATATGAAATAAGTGAGTAGACATGGCTTGTAGTAAACTTACTGTTATTTTTAGCTTTTATTATCCATCCATATCAGTCAATGTGTTAAGTAATATTTCTTTTTTTGTTTTTTTTTGTTTTTTAAGTAATATTTCTATTCAAGTTTGCTTCATATAAAGATGACTTACTCAAGACTATGTCCAGATTTATATGCCAAATTGAACTGTTAAAATATTGCTTTCCTTTTTTCTCAATGTTTTCCAAGGTGGAATCATTTTTACTGTGGAAATATAAACTTTTAAACCATAATCCCATTTATATTGGCATAGGCTATTATAGTAAATATATGCTGTATTTTTTAAAACAAAAATCCCCAATGCAAAATTATCCTTTTGTCAAGTTTGATTGCACTCACCAATATTTGTTTTCTATTTTAATTATATATATAATTACATATTATATATATTACATATTATATACATATCATATATAATTACATATTATATATGTAAATACATATAATTACATATTATATATTTTGCATATTTTATGTACTATACATGAATATATACAGTGTAATATATATATTACAGTGTATATATATACAGTGTAATCTCAAGCAGTCAGGTAAATGATACAAAAACAAAAATTACTTTTAGTGATTATTTTAGTTTTTCAACTAGAAGAAATAAACTGTTCTTTGTTTTCTAAGATTTAGTTAGTTTGAAATAGGTTTTACATTTGGGTAGCTTGACTAGGTTATTAATTTTTCCAAAAAGTTGAGAAAAAACCCATTAGTTGTCATGATAAATATATAGGTTCTTTTTTGTTTGAATTTTGAACATTTTTCTACATCATATTGAGGCCTTCCTTTTTTTTCTCTTTTTTAAACTACCTACTTTCTTTTTTCTGTTGGGAAGTAACTTGATGCACAAGGTGATTTAACTAGTGAAGGAAATTTTAATACAATGGAAACTAAAAGCACCATTTAAAGTGAGGGGAACTCCATTCTTTTTTAAAGATTTTATTTATTTTTTCATGGGAGACACTTAGAGAGAGATGCGGAGACATAGGCAGAGGACTATGGATCCTGGACCCCAGGATCATGCCCTGAGCTGAAGGTAGATGCTCAACCTCTGAGCCACCCAGGCTTCCCTAAGGAGGAACTCATTTCAGTTTTAAATATATTAATATTATGATTCACGTGGGGGCTAAATTTACTTTATTCTTTCAAGAAGTCATATCTCCTACAATTTCTGAAATATCTTTCTGATTTTTCTCCTAGCTTACTTTTTTTTCTTGCTTTTCACATTACCTTGATATACTCAGAATTTCTTTATGTAGTTTACACTGTAGGTAGGCTTGGATAGTTATTCTGGCTTAGTCTTCTGGCCTTCAAACATTAGAATATGTACAAAATTGGTTACATATTTTGTGAGGTCCAGTACAAATGGGAAATGTAGAGCTTATTTTCAAAACTTATTAAAAATTTGAGGATGGTAACAACAGAGCATTGAACCAAGTACAGGATTGCTCTTACCCTCCTGGATGTGGTGCCCATCAAGCCAGTCCAGAACCTTTAAATGATAGTGAGTTTTCCCTTTATTAATTTAACAACTTAAGTTCCCCCTCATGTGCCCAGTATGAATCTTTCAATTCGTTGCACATCTTTAATAGCCCATTTATAAAGATGCCTTAATAAGCTGTGGAGAGGGATGCCTGTGTGGCTCAGCAGTTGAGTGTCTGCCTACAGCTCAGGATGTGATTGCGGAGTTCCAGGATGGAGTCCTGCATTGGGTTCCCTGCACAGAACCTGCTTCTCCCTCTGCTTATGTCTCTGCCTCTCTGTGTCTCTCATAAAAAAATAAATAAAATTTTTTTAAAAAGCTGTGGAGGGTTAAAGCAATTTGTGGTAGCACCATATTCTTCAGCATGTATTTACACAAATAACATTAATGTTTTATTTTTCTCATAAGTATTTATTGCTATATGGATCTCAGTAAGTTACAGCCAAAGCCTTCCTTTAAGTTTGAAGTAACATTGTATGGTTTCTTTCATACAGGGAATATAAAAAATAGTGAAAGGGATTCAAGGGGAAAGGAGAGAAAATGAGTGGGAAATATCCGAGAGGGTGACAGAACATGAGAAACTCTTAACTCTGGGAAATGAACAAGGAGTAGTGGAAGGGGAGGTGGGTGGAGGGATGGGGTGACTTGGTGAGAGGCACTGAAGTGGGTACTTGATGGAATGAGCACTGAGTGTTATACTATATGTTGGCAAATCAAACTCCAATAAAAATATACAAAAAATAATAATTTTAAATGGTATTACTATAAATAGATCAATTTTAAACCTTAAATAAGCTTTCATAAATACTAATGATCATATATAGAAAATCATCCCTGTAAATAAAAGAAAATAGAAACTCCAAGCTATAACAGAATTAATAAAAATATTTATATTTACCATAAATTAGCACAATCTAATTAGCTTTTTTGAACCTGTTTCTTCAGATTAAAATGGGAAGACATTTATAATTAATGTAAGTGTGTATATATATGTGTGTGTGTGTGCATGTGTATACACACATATGTATAGCAACTAATTACATACATAAAGGAACTCATTGAAAATAATATAATAAAACAAGGGTACTTTAACACTTCTCCTGCATAAATGGACAGTACATCTTAGCAAAAAATCAACAAGGAAACAATGGCTCTGTATGATGTAGTGGACCAGATGGAATAACAGGTATAATGAGAACATTTCATACTAAAGCAGCAAAATACACATTCTTTTCAAGTGTATATGGGACAATCTCCAGAATAGATCACATACTAGGTCACAGATCAGACCTGAAGAAGTGCAAAAAGATTGCCAAGCATCTTTTTTTTTAATATTCTACAGAGAAGGGAAGGATAAGGGGAGAGGGAAAGGGAGTCTTAAGCAGACTCAGGATGGAGCCCGACAAGGGGCTCAATCTCACAACCCTGAGATCACCATTTGAGCTGAAACTAAGATTCAAATCTTTAACCAGCTGTGTCACCCAGGCATATTTTCTAATTACAATGCTTTGAAACTTGAAGTCAACCACAAGAAAAAGAAATAGAAACCACAAATCCATGGAAGTTAAAGAACAGCCTACTAAAGAATGAATAGGAAATCAAGGAAGGTAAAAAAAAAACACATGGGAAGAAATGAAAACCAAAACATGATGTTCAGAACTTTTGGAATGTAACAAAAGCTGTTATAAGAGGGAAGTATGTAACAATATAGGCCTACATCAAGAAACAAGAAAAATCTCAAATAAATAAGCTAACCCTACACCTAAAGAAATTATATAAAGAACAAAAAGTGAAACCTAAACACAGCAGAAGAAAGGGAATAATAAATAAAGATGAGAGCAGAAATAAATTATAAACTAAAAACAAAACAATAACAAACACATATACACAAATACCAAAAAACAAACAAAAGAAAAAACGCCCCCCCCCTCCCAAAAAAAAGAACACATCAATTAAACCAGGAGCTGGTTCTTTGGACGAGTTAACAAAATTGATAGATCCCTAGCCAGACTTATCAAAAGAAAAAGGACCAAATTAAAATCTCAAATGAAAGGAGGAATAACAAACACTACAGAAATACAAACAACTGTAACAGAATATTATGGGGGCACTTGGGTGGATCAGTCATTTACGTTTCTGACTCAGTGGCTGAGCCTTTAGCTCAGGTGGTGATCCTGGGGTCCTGGGGTCAACTCCCACATCAGGCTCCCTGCAGGAAGCCTGCATGTCCCTCTGCCTATGTCTCTGACTCTCCCTCCATGTCTCTCATGAATAAATGAATTTTAGAAAAGTGTCTGACTTTGTCTCAGGTCATGATCTCAGTGTCCTAGCATCAAGCCCCATGTCAGGCTCCAGGCTTGTCAGGAAGTTTGCTTGTCCTCCTCTCTCTCACTCTGCCCCTTCACCTGCTGGTGCTCTCTCTGTCTCTTTCTCTAAAATAAATGAAATATGTTTTTAAAAATAGACTATTATGAAAAACTATATGCCAAAAAAGGGGTGTCTTCAAAGAAATGGATAAATTCCTAGAAACATATAAACTACCAAAACTGAAAAAAGAAAAAATAGAAAACTTGAACAGACTGATAACCAGCTAAGACACTGAATTTGTTGTCAAAAATCAAGCAACAAACAAAAGTCCAGGACCAGATGTCTTCCCAGGGGAATTCTACCTAACACTGAAAAAAGAGTCAATACGTATTCTTCTCAAACTATTAAAAAAAATGATCCTCAACAGGGTAAAAACTGAGAGATTTTCTTCTATAGTTGGGAACAAGACAGGGATGTCCATTCTCTCCATTAATGTTTAACATGGTACTGGAAGTCATAGGCTCAGCAATAAGACAATAAAAAGAAATAAAAGGCATCCAATTGGCCAGGGAGAAGTCAAACATTCGCTGTTTGCAAATGACATGATACTTTCTCTATATATAGAACACAAAAGATGCCACAAAAATTGCTAGAATTGATATGCGAATTTGGTAAAGTATCCAGATACAAAATCAATATACAGAAATCTATTCTGTACTCCATGTTTACATCAATATTGAAGCAGCAGAAATATGAATCAAGGAATCAATTCCATTCTCAATTGTACTAAAACACATAAGATACCTAAAAATACACCTAACCAAAGAGGTAAAAGATCTGTATCATGAAAACTATAAAGCACTTATGAAAGAAGTTGAAGAAGACATAAAAAAATGGACGGGGATCCCTGGGTGGCGCAGCGGTTTGGTGCCTGCCTTTGGCCCGGGGCGCGATCCTGGAGACCCGGGATCGAATCCCACGTTGGGCTCCCGGTGCATGGAGCCTGCTTCTCCCTCTGCCTGTGTCTCTGCCTCTCTCTCTCTCTCTCTCTATGACTATCGTAAAAAAAAAAAAGAAAGAAATGGACGAACATCCCATGCTCATGAATTGGAAGAATAAAAATTGTTATAATATCTATACAACTGGGATGCCTGGGTGGCTCAGAGATTGAGCGTCTGCCTTCAGCTCAGGGCATGGTCCCAGAGTCCCAGGATCGAATCCCACATTGGGCTCCCTGCATGGAGCCTGCTACTCCCTCTGCCTGTGTCTCTGCCTCTCTCTCTGTATGTATCCCATGAATAAATAAATAAAATTATTAAAAAATATATCTATACAACCAAAAGCAACCTAGACATTTAATACAATCCCTATTAAAATACCAACAGCATTTTTCAGGAAGCTAGAACAAACAATCCCAAAATTTGTATGGAAACACAAAAGATCTTGAATAGCCAAAGCAATCTTGAAAAAGAAAAGCAAAGTTGGCTTATTTCACTCAGCATAATAAGTCAATCGGAGAAGGACAAACGTTATATGGTCTCATTCATTTGGGGAATATAAAAAATAGTGAAAGGGAATAAAGGGGAAAGGAGAAAAATGAGTGGGAAATATCAGAAAGGGATCCAGAACATGAGAGACTCCTAACTCTGGGAAACGAACAAGGGGTGGTAGAAAGGGAGGTTGACGGGGGGTGGGGGTGACTGGGTGATGGGCACTGAGGGGGGCACTTGATGGGATGAGCATTGGGTGTTATTCTATATGTTGGCAAATTGAACACCAATAAAAAATAAATTAAAAAAAAGAAAAGAAAACTTGGGAGCAACACATTTCCAGACTTCAAATTATATTACAAAGTTGCAGTCATCAAGACAGTATGGTACTGGCACAAAAGCAAACACATAGATCAATGGAATATAATAGAAAACTCAGAAATAGACCCACAACTATACGGTCAATTAATCTTCAATGAAAGCAGAAAAGAGTATCCAGTGGGGAGGGAGGGAGGGACAAGCTCTTCAACAAATGGTGTTGAGAAAACCAGCCAGCAACATGCAAAATACTGAAACTGGACTATTTTTTTAAATTATACACACACAGAAATTAGAAATGAATGAAAGATCTAAATATGAGACAAGAAATCATCAAAATCCCGGGTTCCTGTGTGGCTCAGTTGGTTAAACTTCTCATGATCTGGCCATGATCCCGGGGTCCTGGAATCAAGCCCTGAATATGTCTCCCTGCTCAGTGGAGAGCCTGCTTCTCCTTCTCCCCATGCTACTCCCCCTGCTTGAGCTCTCTATCACATAAATAAATAAAATCTTAAAAAAGAAGTCATCAAAATCCTAGAAGGAGAGCACAAACAGTAGTTTCTTGGGGACTTTGGCAGTAGCAGCTTTCAGTTAGATATGTCTCCTAGGGCAAGGGAAACAAAAGTAAAGGTAAACTATTGAGACTTTATTAAAATCAAAAGCTTCTGTTCAGCAAAGAAAAAAAATCAACAAAACTAAAAGGCAACCTATGAAATGGGAGAACATATTTGCAAATGTCATATCTGATAAAGGGTTAGAATCCAAAATATATAAAGAGGGGCAACCCGGGTGGCTCAGCGGTTTAGCGCCTGCCTTCGGCCCAGGGCCTGATCCTGGAGACCCAGGATCGAGTCCCACATCAGGCTCCCTGCATGGATCCTGCTTCTCCCTCTGCCTGTGTCTCTGCATCTCTCTCTCTGTGTGTGGCTTTCATGAATAAATAAATAAAATCCTTAAAATATATATATATATATATATATATATATATATATATATATATATGAAGAACATGTTTTTTAAATTATTTTTTATTTAAATTCAATTTGCCAACGTATAGTATAACATCCAGTGCTCATCCCATCAAGTGCCCTCCTTAGTGTTCATCACCCAGTTACCCCATTCCCCCACCCACTTCCCCTTCTGCAACTTTTTGTTTCCCAGAGTTAGGAGTCTCTCATGGTTTGTCTCCCTCTATAATTTTTCCCACTCAGTTTCTCTCCTTGTAAAACTAAACACCTCAAATCAAACAATCCATTAAACGAGGGTAGAAGACATGAATAGACACTTTTTTTTTCCCAAGGAAGACCTACAGATGTCTAACAGACAAATGAAAAGATGCTCAACATCACTTATTATTAGGGGAATACAAATCAAAACTACAATATCACCTCACATCTGTCAAAATGGCTACAATTAGCAACATAAGAAACAACAGGTGTTGGCAAGAATGTGGAGAAAGGAAAACCCTCTTACCCTCTTGGTGGGAATGCAAACTGGTTTATTCACTCTGGAAAACATTATAGAGGTTCCTTAAAAATTGAAAAAAAAAATGAACTACCCTATGACCCAGAAATTGCACTACTAGGTTTTAACCTAATGGATACAAAGATACTGATCTGAAGGGATACATGCACATCGATGTTTATAGCATCATTATCAACAATAGCCAAACTATGGGGAGAACCAAATTAAGATCAACTGATGAATGGATAAAGAAAATGTATATATAAATGTGTGTATATATATATATATGTATATATATCATATATATCATATATCATATATATCATATCATATATATCATATATATGATGGAATATGAGTCGTAAAAATAAATGAGATCTTTTCATCTGTAACAGCATGGATGGAGCTAGAGGTTATTATGTTAGGCGAAATAAATAAGTCAGAGGAAGTCAAACACTCATATGTAGAATTTAAGAAACAAAACAGATGAACACAGGGAGGGAAAGGAAAGGAAAACCAAGAAACAGACTCTTAACTATAGAGAACAAAATGATGTAGGCAAGGTGTGTGGGTAGGGGGATTGTAGCGACAAATTAAATAGGTGATGGGTATTGAGAAGGACACTTGTGATGAGCACAGTGTGTTGTATCTAAGTGATGAATCACTAAATCCTACAACTGAAACATACTGCACTGCAATTTAACTAGGTAGAACTTAAAAAAATGGAAAAGGAAAAATAGATAAATCCATTTCTCAATGGAGAAAAAATGTATAACTAAAATATATTTTCTAGGGCAGCCCCGGTGGCCCAGCGGTTTAGCACCACCCTCAGCCTGGGGTGTGATCCTGGAGACTGGGGATTGAGTCCCATGTAAGGCTCCCTACATGGAGCCTGCTTCTCTCTCTGCCTCTCTCTCTCTCTCTCTCTCTCTCTCTGTTATGAATAAATAAATAAAATCTTTAAAAAAACAAAATAAAATATATTTTCTATTACTAAATATATATATATTATAAACTATATGTATATATATAATTTATCAGATATTGTCCTAGTATGGAGTCTTTAAAATATTTTTTACTGTGGTGCATATAATTGTTCTTTTTATTGACCCAAGTCAACCAACTTCCTTAAAATCATCTCGATAATTTAACTTATTACATACAAATATATTGCTATATTTAGTTAAGAAGTTTGACTCTGTCTACAAAAGCTTTCAAAATTAATTTAAAACGTAAGATAACGAACTGATTTTGTAAACTTTATGTTGTACCTCTAAATATACAGTTAAATTGTCTGCATGGCTGTATTAGCAACAAGGAAGAATAGTTGACCTATCATTTTAACATGGAAGGATTTTGGATACTTTGTTTCAGAAAATACAGTAGACAGAGCTAATGTGGACACTGATGCATGTTAGAAAAAAACTGTGTATAAATGTTACATTCAATATGAGAAAAATGTTTAAATAGGTATCTGTGCTAAAATGAAAGGCTATCAAAGAGTTTCCAGAAAAATCTGTAAGCTAGACAGCCAATTAGTTTTACAATTAGTTTTCTAATTGTATTATATAATTGCCTGGCTTTGGTATTGGAATAATGCTGGCTTCATACAATGAGTTAAGAAGTGTTCCTCCTCTTCAACTTTTTGAGAGACTTTGAGAATAAAGGCTATCAGAAGTTTCCAGAAAAATCTGGTGGACTAGTGATACTTTACAGAAAATAGTTATAGACGTAGGTGATGAGAGGTAATATCCATATGGAGATGAAAAACCTGGTCTTGGATCAAGGTAAAGCAGAGAATTATATTCAAAATAGTATAAAATTGGGACCTTGGAAATACTGGCCCTTCAAGGAAAGGAAATCGGAAAAATTCTGCCCACTGGCTCAAGGAAGCTATAATGAATTGGTTCCTCTACCTAAAATTTCTAGGTGAAAAAAATCATCAATAAAAAGTGATTTTTAAGACTCCAAATGAGCATGTATATTCAATTTTACACTACTTATCTGGTATCTGAATCCTGAGGCCAATAAATGTACATGAAACTCCTGAAGGCACACCCATCAGGAATGAAATGGTGAGAATATGCATCCTGGTCTTTTTCCTGATCTTAGAGGAAAAACTTTCGTTTTTTCACCATTATAAAGTTATCTGTTTATGAAATATATAGCCTTTATTATATTGCAGTTTCATTCAGTTTTTTTTCTGTTGGATGTTTTTATCATTAAAGGATGTTGATTTTTTTCAAATGTTTTTTCAGCATCAATTGAGATGATAACTTTTTTCCCTTCATTCTGTTAATATGGTATATTAAGTTGAATGATTTTTGGATATTCAACCATTATTGCATTCCAAAAGATAATTATATTTTGTCACAGTGCACAACCTGTTTAATATACTGTTGAATTCAGTTTACTGGTATTTTATTCAAGATTTTTGCATTGGGATGCTGGGTGGCTCAGCTGTTGAGTATCTGCCTGCAGCTCAGGGCATGATCCTGGGATCCAGGATCAAGTCCCATATTGGGTTCCTTGCAGGAAGCCTGCTTCTCCCTCTGCCTGTGTCTCTGCCTCTGTGTGTGTGTGTGTCTCATGAATAAATTTTAAAAATCTTTCAAAAAAGATTTTTGCATCAATATTCATAAAATATATTGGTCTGTAGTTTTCTAATTGTATCATATCATTGCCTGGCTTTGGTATTAAAATAATGCTGGCATCATACAATGAGTTAAGAAGTGTTCCCTCCTCATCAATTTTTCAGAGACTTTGAGAATAATTTATTTTAATTCTTTAATGTTTGGTCAAATTCATCAGTGAAGGTTCCTACCGGAGTGTTTTTGTGGGGGAGGTTTTTTATTCAAATTCCTTAAAAGTTATATAAATTTTTAAATTTTCATTTTTCATAATGATTCAGTCTTGGTAAGTTGTGTATTTCTAGGAATTTGTAAACTTCATGTACATTATCTATTTGATTGACATGTTTATTGATATTTTTCATTGAACTCTCATAATCACTTTCATTTTTGTGACACTGAAGTAATGTTCTCTTTTCACTTCAGATTTTGGATATTTGATTCTTCTTTTTCCCTAGTCAAAATAACTGATATAGCTAAAGCCTTATTAAATATGTTACCCTTTTAGAAGAACCATTTTTTGATTTTGCTGATTTTTATATTGATTTTTAAAATTTTTGTATTTTGTTTATCTCTGTTATAATCTTTATTTCCTTCCCTTGCTAGTTACCTAAGGTGTAAAGTTAAGTTGTTGAGTTGCATCTTATCCTTTCCTTTTTTTAAATATAAGCATTTACAAGGTATAAATATCCTTCATAGGATTATTTCTGCTGCATCCCATACGTTTTGGTACTTTGTGCACTAATTTTCATTTATGCTTAGATAAGTATCTAAGCATAAATCTCCTTTGTGATTCTTCTTCGACACATTGTTATTTAAGAGTGTTTTTTAATTTCCACATAATTGTGAATTTTCCAGGGTATTTCTGCTTTTGATTTCAAGTTTTATTCCATTATGATCAGAAAAGATACTTTGTATGATTTCAATATCTTAAGTTCATAAATACTTGTTTTGTGATCTCATATATGGTCTATCCTTGGTTATGTTATTTGTGTGCTTGAGAGGATCTATATGAGTCTTTCAGGTACAATTAGTCTGTACTGATGTATATGCCTTTTATTTCCTTATTGGTCATCTGTATGGTTGTTAGATCCACTGTTAAGAGAAGTATTGAAGTTTCCTATTATTAATGTAAAGCTATTAATTTCCCCCTTCATTTCTTTCAATGTCTGTTTGATATATATATATACCTGATATATATATATATATATACATATATATATATATATATGTATATATATATATATATCTGATATCTGATGTTTGGTGCATATGTTTATAATGGCTATTCTGGTGAATTGGTCCTATATCTATATATTGTCTTGCTTCTCATAACAGTTTTAGACAAAGCATATTTTGTCTGATATTGATATAGCCAGTTCTTTTGGTTTTTATTTGCATGGAATATCTTTTGATATAGATAGATGATAGACAGATAGATAGATAGATAGATAGATAGATAGATAGATAGATGATAGATAGATTATAGATATGATTCTCTATAGAGAAAGAGAGCTCTCCTTAGATCTATAGTGCCTCTTGTAGACAGAATATAGTTTGATCTTGTTTTTTATCCATTCTTTCAGTTTATGCATTTTGATTGGAGAGTTTGATTCATTCACATTTAAAATAGTGATAGGAAAACACTTATTCCATTTTGTTATTTTTTTCAGTACATCTTATAGTTTTTTTTTCTTTTTACTTACTGTCTTCCATTCAGTTTAGCTGTTTTTTTCTGTTTTACTATATTTTGATATCTTTCTATTTTCCTTTTGTGTGTATTCCTTTGGCATTTTCTTTGCAGTTTTCAGAGGGATTATATATAAAATCTTAATGTTATGAAAACCTATCTTTAATTTATAACAAATTAACCTCTATCACATAAAAATGTGTTCTTAGATAGTTCCACCCCAAATCATATTTCTTTATATCAAAAATTATATCTTTACAAAATGTTTACCTAATAACATATTTATTCTAAGTGTTTATGCTTTTATCTTTTAAATCACATAGAAAATAAACAGTGGAGTTACAAATTAAAATGATAACAATAGTGATTTTATGTTTTTAATGTACCCATTTTTACCAGAGAGATCTAGGGTTTTGTATGGCTTTGTCTTATTGTCTAGCATCATTTTATTTCAACCAGAAGGACATCCTTTATCATGTCTTGTAGGGCAGATCTGGTATTAACTACCTCTCTTAGCTTCTGTGTAGAAATATCTTAATTTCACTCTCACTTTTGAAGAATAGTTTTGATGAATAATATGTTTTTGGTTGATAAGCTGTTTCTGTTGTTTTTCTAGTTTTTCTTTCAGCGTGTCAAAAATATCATCCTATTGCATCTGATCTGCAAGGGTTTTGCTGAGAAATCCAACGTTAATATTTTTTAGACTCCTTATATAAGATGAGTCACTTTTTTTCTTGTTGCTTTCAAGATTCTGCATGTATTTGGCTTTTAATGGTTTAATTATAATGTGCCACTCTGCAGGTCTCTTTGGGATATAGTTCAATGAGCTTGTACTGTAGTGGACAGCTAAGATACTGGCCTAGTATGAGACCCTAGGCTTGTTTCATCCCTCAAACAGAGCTAGATAATTAAATCATTCTGAATACTCAAGAAATAGACCTAAGGACTGACAGAACATACTGCACAACTGTTAGAGGAAGAGAAGAGGCCACAGTGAGGAAGGTAGGAAGTGCTGAGACATGGCTTAGGGGAGAAACATATTTCAGGTGATGTGGAAGGGAGGGAGCCCTGGTCATGGAGAGAGAGAGAGAGAGAGAGAGAGAGAGAGAGAGAGAGAGAGAGAACTGAACAGGGGATTACACAAGAACATTTCCCCAAAAGACATTGACTGGGAAAATGAGATGGCTGATTTTCATGGGTTTTTGCAAGGGCAGGGCTCAAAGACTGGAGTTTTAGACATCTTTGGCATGGCTGGGATAGAACTCTGAGGGCACTGCCCTACTGCTGGAAAGAAGGCTGGCAGGTAACCTGAGGGAGAAGGTGACATAATCTGAGGATCACCTAAGATGCATGGGAAGAAACTGTTCCCTCTTCTCAGAGTGCATCTGTGAGGGGTGGCATTGTCTCTCCGGGGATGAAAGAGCTAGAAAGAGCCTCTTCAAACATTTGCTCCCCAACATAGGTGCAGAGACATCTAATGAGAGCAGCTAACCTGGACACTGGCAGTTCAGCCTGCTTTGCTCCAAATCCCAAGCCCCTGAATCTGATGTGACTGCCTTTCTGGGTCAAAACTGCATAAGTCTTAGCATTGCTAGACCCTCCCACAGAAGACCAGTGTAGGTCCCTGAGACACCATGTCTTTAAAACTTAGAGTTTTAAAATCATCCAGCTTGTCTTGGATAGAGGCCAAATTGCACTGCACTTCTCCAGGCAGGCAAGCAACCTGGAGATAGTGTGATAACAACTATCTGAAAAAGGCCTAGAAAAGACTAAGCAAATTACTCAATCTTCTGGGAGGGTTTCTCGTAGAACACCAGACAATGACTCCCATCTCCTGGGACAAAGGAGCTGGCTGGTACTATTTCCCTCCCCCACCTCTCAGCATAAATCAACTTCAGTAAACAGCAGAGTGCCAACACTGGCTGCCTGAACTATTTACACCAAGCTCTGCCCCCTGCACTCTGTTGGTGCTGCTCTCCTTGAGAAAGTGTGCCTAAGGCCTGGCACACCCGGCCCCAAACCAGATGACAAGCACAAACACCTGCACATATGACATCTACTGGCCATGGATTTCTGCAAAACTTCAGTTCTAGTGGAAATAGCACCAGGTCTCATTTAACAAGCAGAACAGAATGCACCTAGTTAAAATTTGCCACACACTGGTCAAGGTCCAATTCAGGCAAGAACCTCTATAGATGACTGACTTGAGGCATATAGCAGGCAAAAACACAGCAGCAGAGTGCATTGGACACTATATGACCTCTTCTTCATAAAGCTACTACTCTCAGGAACAGGAAATATAATAGGATTCTTTATCACAGAGAACAAAACAGAGACCTAGAAAAAAAATGCCAAGACAGAGGAATTCATCTCAAAAGAAAGAACAAGAAAAAGTCACATCTAATTGAAACAGATGTAAATAATATGCCTGATGTAAAATTTAAAGCAACAGTCATAAGGATACTCAATGTGCTTCAGAAAAGCATGAAAGGTATCAGGGAGACCCTTGACAACAGACATAGAAGAACTAAAAAACAATCAGACAGAAATGAAAAAAGCAGTATCTGAGACTTGAAACCAACTGGATGTAATGGCCACAAGGATGGAAAAAGCAGAAGAATGAATAAGTGATATAAAAAATAAAATTATGGAAAATAATGAAACTGAACAAAATAGAGAAAGAACAATTATGGATCATGAGGGTAGACATAGGGAACTCAATGAGGCCATCAAACATAATAGATTTCACATAATAAGAGTCCCAGAAGAAGAGAGAGGAAAAAGGGCAGATAATTTATTTCAGGAAATAATAGTGAAAACTCCTCTAATCTGGGGAAGGAAATAGATATCCAGATTCAGGAGTCACCTAGAACTTCCTTCAAAATCAACAAAAGGCCAACACCAAGCATATTGTAATTAAATTTGTAAAATAAAATGATATTTGAGTACACATGGGACATTCTCCAGAACAGATCACATAGTAAGTCACAAATCAAGTCATAAGAGTCAAGTATATAGCAAAAGAAGCCTACCTTAAGAAGCAAGAAAAATCTCAAACAATCGAACCTTACACTTAAGAGAGCTAGAAAGGGTAAAACAAAGAAAGCCTAAACACAGCAGAATAAGATAAATAATAAAGATTAGAGAAGAAATACATGCAATAGAAACTAGAACAAGTCAATGAAATCTGGAGCTGGTTCTTTGCAAAATTAATAGAATTAATAACCCCCCCCTAACCAAATTTATCTTACCTAATCTTTGCTACATCAGCAAAGAATATCCAATGGAAAAAAGACAGTCTTTTCAAAAAATGGTGTTGGAAAAACTGGACAGCAATCTGGAAAAGAATGAAACTGGGCCATTTTCTTACACCATGCACAAAAATAAATTCAAAATGGATGAAAGACCTAAATGTAAGACAGGAAACCATCAAACTCCTAGAGAACTACACATGCAGTAACCTCTTTGACATTGGTCATAGCACTTTTTACTAGATAGTTCACCTGAAGAAAGGGAAATAAAAAAGGAAAACTAAACATTTGGGAATTTATCATAATAAAAAGCTTCTGCATAAGTGAAGGAAACAACAACAGTAAAAGGCAAACTTCAAATTCGGAGAAGGTATTTACAAATAACATATCTGATAAAGGGTTAGTATCCAAAAACTATAAAGAACTTATCAAACTCACCCAAAAAAACAAAATAATCCAGTTATACAATAGGCAGAAAAAAATGAATAGCCATTTTTCCAAAGAAGACATACAAATGTCTTAACAGACACATGAAAAGATGCTCAACAACACTCTATCATCAGGGAAATACAAATAAAAACTACAATGAGATATCACCCATACAACTACTCTGGAAAACAGTATGGAGGTTCCTCAAGAAGTTAAGAAGAGAACTACCCTATGATCCAGTAATTGCACTACTAGGTATTTACCCAAAGGATACAAAAATACTGATTTGAAGGGATACATGCACCTCAATGCTTATAGCAGCATTATCAACAATAGTCAAATTATAAAAAGAGCCCAAATTCCCACTGACTGATGAATGGATAAAGAAGAGGTGAATATGAATATATATATAAAGGAATATTACTCAGCCATAAAAATAAATGAAATCTTGCCATTTGTAACAGCATGGGTAGAGTTAGTATTATTAGGCTAAGCAAAATAAGTCAGAGAAATACAAATAGCATATGATTTCACTTATGGAATTTAAGAAACAAAACAATGTTCATAGAGGAAACAAAAAAGAGAGAGGCAAACTAAGAAACAGGCTCTTAACTACAGAGAACAAACTGAAGGTTGCTGGAGGGGGGATTTGCAAGGGAATGGGTTAAATGGATGATGGGTATTAAGAAGGCACTTCTGATGAGCACTGAGTATTGTGTGTAAAGGATAAGTTACAAAATTCTACACCTAAAACTAAAAATTATAAACACTTAAGAAGAGGGGTATTGTTCTTAAATCCATATCTTTACTCACTTTCTGGAAATATTCAGGTATTATTACTTCAATTACACTCTGAAACCTTTATACTCTCAATAAAGAGTATATTTGTCCAATTGCTGCTTTTCTTTATCCCCTTAATCTATTAACTTTTCTTTATTCTTATTTTTCTTTATTGCTTTTCAGACTCTATCATTCAAATGACCTGTCTCCAAGTTTGTTGTTTCTCTTTTGTATCTGTTTGAGTTGGATGTTGAATGCTTCTAGTGAATTTTTCAATTCAGTTCTTATTTATTTCAGCACCAGAATTTTTGAGGTTTTTTTGGGGGGGTCCTGTGTTGATATTCTTATTTTGTTCATATGTTATTTTCCCGATATCCTTTATTTCCTTTTCTGTATTTTCCTAATGTTCTTTGAGCATATGTTAGACAGTTTTTACGAAGTCTTTATCTATCAAATCTTAGAGTATATTTCTTCAAGAACAATTTCTGGAGATTTAATTTTTTCATCTTTTGAATTGGCCGTGTTTTCCTCTTGTTTTTTGTATGCTTGTAAACTTTAATTGAAATTTTGGTATTTGAAGAAAGAGCCACTTCTTTCTGTTTTTTCAGATTGGTTCAGAAGATCTTTACAAATTAATGAACCCCATGATATCACCATTAACAACACATTCTCAGCTCTGTTTGGGACATCCATTTTTAACTGGGCCTGTTTGTTTCTTTGTTCCACATTTATATATATAAATGTATATGTATATATATATGTTTATGTATACCTGAGGAAAGGGAAATAAATATATATATAATAAATATAAATTAATTAACCATTTAATTAATAATTAATTGAATTTAATTGGGTTGAATTAATTTAATTTTAATTTATTTAATTAATAATTAATTAATTATATAAATTAAAATATATTTAATTTCCCAAATGGTCTCACCCCAGTTTTTCTGGAGGACTTTATGTGTTGTGCTATATTTCTTTGCTGTTAATTCATTTTCTTTTAATGGTAGTAAGAACACAACATAATTTCTACCTTCTTAAATTCTAAGTGCCCAATAGAGTATTTGATAACATCAGGCACAATAATCTATCGCAGATTTCTAGAATTTGTCTTGTATAACTGAAACTTTATACTCATTGAACACCAATTTTCCATTTTCTCCTTTCCTCAGTTCCTAGAAACCACTATTTTCCTCTTATTTCTATGAGTTTAATTACTTGACTCATGCAGTATTTGTCTTCTGCGCTGATTTATTTCATGTAACATAATGTCCTCCAGGTCCATCCATCTTGTCACAAATGGAAGCATTCCTTTATTTTTTAAAAAGCTGAATAATTTTTCTTTGTGTATGTAACATTCTTATCCTTTCCTCCATTGTATTTCCTTGACTAACTGGTCAAAGATCAGTTGACCATATATATGTGGGTTTATTTTGAAGCTTTCTATTTTGTTTCATTTATCTATATTTCTCTATTTATGCCAGTACCATAATATATTATTTACCATAACTTAGTAATATATTTTTATATCAGGAAGTATTATGGCTCCTGCTTTGTTCTTCTTTCTGAAGATTACTTTGGTTATTCAGGATTTTTTGTGGTTCCATATACATTTTAGAATTTTTTTCTATCTCTGTAAATACTGTCATTGGAATTTTGATGATATAGAGAATGTGTAGATCACTTTGAGTAGTATGGACACTTTAACAATATTACATAGTTCAATCCATAACATGGGATGTCCTTCCACTTATTTACATCCTATTTACTATCTTTCATCAATGTTTTGTAGTTGTCAGGGTACAAATCTTTCATCTCCTTGGTTATTTTTATTCCTAAGTATTTTATTCCTTTTGATATTACTGTAAATAGCATTGTTCACTTAATTTACTTTTTGAGTAGTTTGTTATTCGTGTATAAAAACATAAATAATTTTTATATTCTGTTTTTTATGCTGCAACTTCACTGATATTGCTTATTGGTCTAAGCAGTTCTTTTTGTGTAAAGACTTTAAGACTTTCCATATGTAGGGAAAGGAGAGCAGATGAGTGGGAAAAAATAGAGAGGGAGACAAACTATGGAGACTCCTAACTCTGGGAAATGAACAAAGGGTTGCAGAAGGGGAGATGGGCAAGGGGTTGGGGTAACTGGGTGATGGGAACTGAGGAGGGCACTTGATGGGTTGAGCACTGGGTGTTATACTATATATTGGCAAATCGAACTGCAATCAAAACAAAACAAAACAAACAAAAAAGACTTTCCATATGCAAGATGATGTCATCTGCAAACAGATAATTTACTTCTTTCTTTCTGATTTAGATGCAAATTCTTTCTTTCTTTCTTTCTTTCTTTCTTTCTTTCTTTCTTTCTTTCTTTGTCAAATAACTCTAGCAAATTTCTAGTACTATCTTGAATAGAAGTGTCAACACTGGGCATTTTTGTATCTTTTTCTGATCTTAGAGGAAAATCTTTCAATTGTTCACAATTATGACATTACCTGCAGAATTTTATATATGGATTGACTGTATTATAAAAGGATGGTGAATTCTGTCAAATGCATTTTTTAAATCTGTTGAGATGATCATGTATTTTCATCCTTTATTCTGTTTATTCATCTGTCACATTATTTGATTTGAATATATTGAAAGACCCTTGCTTCCCAGTGATGAATCATACTCAAGTCGTGTATAATGCTTTTAAGTGTTGTATTCTGTTAGTATTTTGTAAGGATTTTTCACATCTATGTTCTTCAGGGTATTGGCCTATTGCTTTCTTTTCTTGTGTCCTTTTCATCTTTGGTAGCAAGGTAATTCTTGTCTCATGAAATGAGTTTAGAAATATTACCTTTTCATTGTTTTTTAGGAGAATATGAGAAGGATGAGTGTTAATTCCTTTCTATGACTTTAGTAGAATTTACCAGTGAAACCCTCTGGTCCTGTGTATTCCTCTGTTTGGAGACTTTGACTACTGATTCAATCTCTATTCTAGTTATAGGTATAGCTGACAATAACTTACCTGTTTCTAAAAAACTTATTCATTTAATTGAGAGAGAGAGAGAGAGAGAGAGAAGAGGAGAGACAAGAAGACTCTGGACTGAGTGCAGAGCTGGGCAAGACACTCAATCTCATGACCCAGAGGTCATGCCCTGAGCCAAAAGCAAGAATTGGACACCCAACCAACTGAACCACCCAGGAATAACTTTAATCACAACTTTAATCACATTAAAAAATTCTACAATTATCTCCCTAACATATTTTTATGTTGTTTATGTCACAATTTATCAATTTTTTATATTATGTTTTTATTAACAATTTATAGTTGTTATTCTTTATACTTATGTATTTTAAATTTTATACTAGAATTAAAAAGTGGGAGTGCCTGGGTGGCTCAGTCAGTTAAATATCTTCCTTAGACTTAGGTCCTGATCTCAAGGTCCTGGGATCTAGCACCGCATTGGGCTTCCTGCTGTTTTTCCCTCTCCCTCTGCCCCTTCCTCCTGTTTATGTTCTCTCTCTCTGACTCTGCTCTCTCTCTCAAATAAATAAACAAAATCATTTTTTATTTTTATTTTTTTAGATTTTATTTATTTATTCATGAGACAGAGACAGAGACAGAGACACAGGCAGAGGGAGAAGCAGGCTCCATGCAGGAAGCCCGATGTGGGACTCGATCCCGAGACTCCAGGATCACACCCTGGGTCGAAGGCAGGCGCCAAACCACTGAGCCACTCAGGGATCCCCCAAAATCATTTTTTAAAGTGATTTACACTTCACCATTACAGTATTACAGTATTATGTATTAGTCTATAATTTTACATTTACTAGTAGTATTATACTTTAATATGCTTGTCACATACTAACTGTTGTACCATGGGCCAGGATGTTGGAGATACCCTTCATTCAGGTTCCTCATTCTCTGTGGAGAAATCTTGAATTCTGTATCTTCTTTCAAACTCAGAGAGCTGTTCTGGCTGCAGCAGTCCCCTAGCCTTTTCTTTCTTTTTTTTTTTTTTTTTTTTTCTTTCTCCTAACTGCCACTAGGTGTCTGAACTATGGTAGTTCCATCAGTATTACGTGAGAGGAGACAAAGTAGCCCCTCAGGCAACACCCTGAAAGCTAGAGGAGCACTTCACCCATCTCCCTCTTTTCTGAAAGAGATGACTCAGATTCTCTGAATCATGCAAAGCTGTGCCAGTGGCAGTAAGCTGTTTACACCCTCTCTGTTTTCAACTGCCCCCAGGTATCTAAATATATTGTTTCTACTAGCATTCCTTGTAAGGTAAAACTGAAACTAACCCCCTCTGGAAGTGCACTGAAAGGCCAGGAATGAAGTCATGCTCCATTCTCTCTTTTACCTGAAAGAAAAGTAATGGTGAGGGGTGATATCTGTTGGTGCTCGGCTATGCCAGTTTGGAGGGAAGCATTGATGTGGGTAAAGTGAAATTATTCTTCCTTTCTCAATCCTGTTGTTCTGAGTTTTGTGTTCATCTGGAGTACTGCAAATTCCTGAGTGCTGAACTTCTCATAAAGGTTATTTTGGTCTACCTATCATTGTTAAATTGGTGGTTCTGTGGGAGAATGAGAATTGGGACTTCCTATTCCTCTATCTTCATCAATGCTTTTCTTACCTGTTGTATTTTGCCCCAGAAATCTACAGGTTTGCAGTGCCCCTGCAGTTTTCATTCATCACAGAAACTGCCACTGCCTCTGAAGCTTCCATCCTGAGATCTAAAGTGTCCAGACATTTATATCTGAGCTCCAACTCAAGCAAAACAGATACCAGCTAGCCTATTAATCCACACATATAGCAGAACATTGCAAACAATGTTGTTGTTGTTTTAATTTCTGGCCCAAGAAAGGGAACCAGAAACTGGATCACTTCCTCTAGATCTCTGCCATCTCACATTGAGGAGAGAGTGGAGTAAGAATGAATAAAAATGCCATGAAATCTCCTACCACTTTGAATGTGGCTTTTGTTTGACATTCATGTGGTGGCTGTAAATCTTTGGCTTCATTCTAGAGTTCCTATAAAGTTAGTCTATAGTTGTTTATTTGATGTTTCCATGGGGAAACAAGGTCCAGCAACTTTGTTGCTTGACATCCTATTAACATTACTTTCTAATCATTATTTACATTATTATTATTTTAATAATTAGTTACATTATTTTTACATTATTTTTATTTTTCATTTTTATAAGATATATTTTGAACTTTACATTATTTTACATTATTTTTATTATTTATATTATTTATATTTTTCATTTTTATAGGATATATTTTGTACTTTTTCACATCTGTTATATCATTTTTATGGTTTCCATTTCTTTGTAGATATTTTCATGCTTGTCATAGATTTCCTAAGATTATAAATCCAGCTACTTAAAATTTGAATCTAATAATTTAAGTATATGAAATCTTTGTAGGTCTATTTTTGCAGTCTGATTTCTCTGATATTTCTCATAAATGGTAACCTGTTTTGTTTTTTATTTTCTGTGAATTTTATTTTGACTGTTTACTTCTTGGAAAAAAATAACTGCTGGGATTATTTAAGACATGGAATGAAGGTGAAATTCTCCAGATAAAGTTTGCATTTCATCTACCAGATGCTTTGGGGCAGCAGTAACATGAGATTACTATGTTCTAATGGAAGGTTTGAATTTTAAAATGTTATCTGAATAGTATGGTTTTGGGGTGAAAAATACTATGAGAACTAGTTTGTATTGATGATTTTTAGTTATCCTTTATTTTAGTCCTGAAATGTCTGTTATTTCATCAAATTTCCCTGTAGTTTGTGGGGCCAAAGTGATAGAAGGACATGTATACAGTTTATTTCTATGTGAAATTTACCCTGATGGTATAAGTTTTAGGGGGTCCCAGTATTGTGGGGAAGGTATCTCCTTCTTGACAACCCATCTTAGGGATGCCCAGATTTCTGTTTGCAGTTCTTCAAACCCTTCAAGACTATCAAAATCTATTAAATTTTGCTAGACTTGGCGGGGGGGGGGGGACTTAGGACAAATATAGTCAGTGTTTTCCTCACTATCTTTGTTTCTTTATTCACTTGATAACTCTTTGCCATTTTGCCCATTCTTCCATTTTTTAATTGAAGAGTAGTTAAGATAAAATATTAGTTTCAGGTGTAAAACTAAGTGATTTAATATTTATATACATTATGATATGGTCATCACAATAATTCTAGCTTACCATCTGTCACCATATAAAGTTGTTACATACTATTAACTATATTCTCTATGCTGTACATTGTATCCCTGTGTCTTATTTTTTTATAACTGGAAGTTTCCCATCTTTTAATCCTTTGTCCTATTTTGCCCATGCCCCACCCCCTTCTCCTTTGAGAGCCACCAGATTATTCTTATATCTATGATCCTGTTTCTGTTTTGTTTTGCTTATTCATTTGTTTTGTCTTGTTTTTAGATTCCACATATAAGTGAAATCATATGATATGTATCTTTCATTTGGATCTATTTAATTTAGAATAATACCCTCAAGGACCATCCATGATGTCACAAATGGCAATATTTCATTACTTTTATGGCTAAACAATATTCCATTGTGTATATATGTAGACTGTTAGTAATTAAGTTTTTTGGGAGTCAAAGTTATGCACAACTTATTGACTGGTGGGGGGTGATTCAATGTCCTTTACCCCTGCATTGTTCAAGGCTTAACTATAATTGTCCAGTTTCCTCAATACTATTTATTGAAGTTTTTTTTCTCTTGTATGTCCTTTCATCCTTCAATAAAAATCAATTTACCATATTAGTATGGGTTTATTTCTGGGATTTCTATTCTGTTCCCTTGATCTATATGTCCATTTTTGTGCCAGTGCCATAGTATTGTTATTATTTTGGCTTTATAGTATAGTTTGAAATCAGGCAGCATGATACCTCCAGCTTTTCTCTGTTTCTCAAGATTGCTTTGGCTGAGGTCTTTTATGGCTGCATATAAATTTTAGTATTATTTGTTCTAGTTCTGTGAATGCCTTTGATATTTTGAAAAGGATTGCTTAAATCTGCAGATTGCATTGGTAGTACAGACATTTTAAAAATACTAATTTCTCCAATATATGAGCAAAGTGAATCTTTCCATTTATTTCCATTGATTTCAATTCCTTTAATATACTAATTATCAGAGTACAGTCATTTACCTCATTGATTAAATTTATTCCTCAGTATTTTATTCTTTTTGCTGCAATTGTACATAGGATTATTTTCTTAATTTGGTATGTGAAAAAACAAACATCTTTAAACTCTATAAAGAGCCTGTCAGGAAATCTGACAAGGAAAACCTCAAGGTATAGTTTTTCACCCTGCTAATAAATGGCTTCTGCTGTGTTGTCCATTTGTGTTCCTTCCACCTCAAAGTTTCTGTAACTGATATTGCACTATTTTATGAGGAAGGTTATCTTATAAACCAAATACTATCTATATTTCAGAGTAGTTTACACTTCTCTTTCCTGTTGCTTAAAGCATGACTATTATGGATCAAAACTCCTTATTTTACATGATAGTAGGCGATAGGAATATGCATGAGAGAAAATATTTTTTGAGTTGAAAGCAGATAATGAAAGATAGCTATAATCAAATTAATGTCTATGAATTTAGTTTACTGTTTCACAGATAACTAATAAGAATCTTAGTCCTAAAACCATGAGGGACAGCTAGGTGGGTTTGGAAGATGATGACAAACTCCAGAAAGAAATACAGCTTAGCCAACACCTCGATGGCAGTCTTGAGAGACTCTAAGCCAAGAACCCAGCTAAGCCCTGTTCAGACTCCTGAACCATGGATGGAACCTGTGAGATAATAATAAAGTGATGTTTCTATCTTTGAAATTTATTTTCTAACTGTGGGAATGATAGAGTCAACCAGTCGGGTTTGCAGCAACAATTTTAAGACTGATGAAATCTATTAAATAATAGTTATAAAGCAATTTGGTAGTAAAGGTCTGTAAACTTTTTATGGAAATTTGCAAACAATTATTACACATTTATATTTCCCTGAGCCTAGATACCATTCATTATAACCATCAGTTTTATTTCTTCAGATTTAGTTCAAGTCGGCTTTAAAATCTAGGTTAACAGATATAGCCACACTAATGTATGCATACCTACCTTTTTAGTGTTATTTATATTCTTATTCAAATATATTGTTTATTTATTCATGACAGACATACAGAGAGAGAGGCAGACATAGGCAGAGGGAGAAGCAGGCTCCTTACAGAGAGGCCAAAGTGGATTGAGGTCAATCACCCTAGAAATTGTTATGTATTTTATGGTAATGTTAATTACATTGAAAAATTTTCTTATTAAAATGCTTTAAAGTTAACACAAACATAAAAATTATCAGCCACATAAGGCATAAAAACTAGATTCCTGTGGTGCTTTAGAATAATTTTTTAATAAATTTATTTTTTATTGGTGTTCAATTTGTCAACATACAAAATAAATCCAGTGCTCATCCCATCAAGTGCCCTTTCAGGGCCCGCCACCAGTCACCGCCACCCCCCACCCACCTCACCTTCCACCACCCCAAGTTCATTTCCCAGAGTTAGGAGTCTTCCATGTTCGGTCTCCCTTTCTGATATTTCCCACTTATATTTCTCCTTTCCCCTTTATTCCCTTTCACCATTTTTTAATTTCCCCAAATGAATGAGACCATATAATGTTTGTCCTTCTCTGATTGACTTATTTCACTCAGCATAATACCCTCCAGTTCCATCCACATCGAAGCAAATGGTGGGTATTTATCGTTTTTAATGGCTGAGTAATATTCCATTGTATACATAGACCACATCTATTAATCCATTCATCTTTTGATGGACACTGAGGCTCCTTCCAAAGTTTGGCTATTGTGGGCATTGCTGCTATAAACATCGGGGTGCACGTGTCCCGGCGTTTCACTGCACCTGTATCTTTGGGGTAAATCACCACCAGTGCAATTGCTGGGTCATAGGGCACATCTATTTTTAACTCTTTGAGGAACCTCCACACAGTTTTCCAGAGTGGCTGCACCAGTTCACATTCCCACCAACAGTGCAAGAGGGTTCCCCTTTCTCCACATCCTCTCCAACACTTGTGATTTCCTGCCTTGTTACTTTTCCCCATTCTCACTGGTGTGAGGTGGTATCTCATGTGGTTTTGATTAGGATTTCCCTGATGGCAAGTGATGCAGAGCATTTTCTCATGTGCTTGTTGGCCATGTCTATGTCTTCCCTTGTGAGATTTCTGTCCATGTCTTCTGCCCATTTCATGATTAGATTGTTTCTTTGCCGTTGAGTTTAATAAGTTCTTTATAGATCTTGGTATTAGCCATTTATCTGATACGTCATTTGCAAATAACTTCTCCCATTCTGTGGGTTGTCTTTTAGTTTTGGACTGTTTCTTTTGCTGTGCAAAAGCTTCTTATCTTGATGAAGTCCCAATAGTTCATTTTTGCTTTTTTTTCTCTTGCCACTGTGGATGTATCTTGCAAGAACTTACTGTGGCCAAGTTCAAAAAGGGTGTTGTCTGTGTACTCCTCTAGGATTTGGATGGAATCTTGTCTCACATTTAGATCATCCATTTTCAGTTTATTTTGTGTATGGTGCAAGACAGTGGTCTAGATTCATTTTTCTGTATGTGGATGTCCAATTCTTCCAGCACCATTTATTGAAGAGACTGTTTTTTCCAGAGGAAAGTCTTTCCTCCTTTGTTGAATATTAGTTCACCATAAAGTTGAGGGTCCACTTCTGGATTCTCTATTCTGTTCCATTGATCTATGTGTCTGTTTTTGTGCCAGTACCACACTGTCTTGATGACCACAGCTTTGTAGTACAACCTGAAATCTGGCATTGTGATACCCCCAGCTATGATTTTCTTTTTTAATATTCACCTGGCTCTTCGGGGTCTTTTCTGATTCCACACAAATCGTAAGACGATTTTTTCCAACTCTCTGAAGAAAGTTCATGGTATTGTGATAGGGATTGCATTAAACGTGTAAATTGCCCTGGGTAACATTGACATTTTCACAATATTAATTCTTCTAATCCATGAGCATGGAATATTTTTCCATCTCTTTGTGTCTTCCTCAATTTCTTTCAGAATTATTCTGTAGTTTTTAGGGTATAGATCCTTTACCTCTTTGGTTAGGTTTATTCCTAGGTATCTTATGCTTTTGGGTGCAATTGGAAATGGGATTGACTCATTTATTTCTCTTTCTTCAGGCTCACTGTTAGTGTATAGAAACACCACTGACTTCTGGGCATAGATTTTGTATCCTGCCACACTGCCAAATTGCTGTATGACTTCTAGTCATCTTGGGGTGGAGTCTTTTGGGTTTTCTAAGTAGAGTATCATGTAATAGGTGAAGAGGGAGAGTTTGACTTCATTGCCAATTTGAATGCCTTTTATTTCTTTTTGTTGTCTGATTGCTGAGGCTAGGACTTCTAGTAGTATGTTGAATAGCAGTGGTGAACAATAGCCAAACTGTGAAAGGATCCTCCGTGTCCATCGAAAGATGAATGGATAAAGAAGATGTGGTTTATGTATACAATGGAATATTTCTCAGCCATTAGAAATGACAAATACCCACCATTTGCTTCAACATGGATGGAACTGGAGGGTATTATGCTGAGTGAAATAAGTCAATTGGAGAAGGACAAACGTTATATGTTCTCATTCATTTGGGGAATATAAATAATAGTGAAAGGGAATAGAAGGGAGGGGAGAAGAAATGTGTGGGAAATATCAGAAAGGGAGACAGAACATAAAGACTCCTAACTCTGGGAAACGAACTAGGGGTGGTGGAAGGGGAAGAGGGCGGGGTGTGGGGGTGAATGGGTGACGGGCACTGAGGGGGGCACTTGACGGGAAGAGCACTGGGTGTTATTCTGTATGTTGGCAAATTAACACCAATAAAAAATTAATTTATAAAAAAAGAGATTTAAGGAAAAATAAAAAAAAGAAACAAACTAGGGGTGGTGAAAAGGGGAGGAGGGCGGAGGGTGGGGGTGAATGGGTGACGGGCACTGAGGGGGGCACTTGACGGGAAGAGCACTGGGTGTTATTCTGTATGTTGGCAAATTAACACCAATAAAAAATAAATTTATTATTAAAAAAAAATGAATAGCACTGGTGAGAGTGGACATCCCTGTCTTGTTCCTGATCTTAGGGGAAAGGCTCCCAGTGCTTCCCCATTGAGAATGATATTTGCTGTGGGCTTTTCGTAGATGGCTTTTAAGATGCTGAGGAATGCTCCCTCTATGCCTACATTCTGAAGAGTTTTGATCAGGAATGGATGCTGTATTTTGTCAAATACTTTCTCTGCATCTATTGAGAGGATCCTATGGTTCTTGTTTTTTCTCTTGCTGATATAATGAATCACATTGACTGTTTTATGAGTGTTGAACCAGCTTTGCACCCTGGGGATAAATCCCACTTGGTCATGGTGAATAATCTTCTTAATGTATTGTTGTATCCTATTGGCTAGTATCTTGTTGAGAGTTTTTGCATCCATGTTCATCAGGGATATTGGTCTATAATTCTCCTTTTTGGAGTGGTCTTTGTCTGATTTTGGAATTAAGGTGATGCTGGCCTCATAGAATGAATTTGGAAGTACTCCATCTCTTTCTATCTTTCTAAACAGCTTTAGTAGAATAGGTATGGTTTCCTCTTTAAACGTTTGATAGAATTCCCCTGGGAAGCCATCTGGCCCTGGACTTTTGTGTCTTGGGAGGTTTCTGATGACTGCTTCAATTTCCTCCCTGGTTACTGGCCTGTTAAGGTTTTCTATTTCTTCCAGTTCAAGTTTTGGTAGTTTGTGGTTTTCCATAAATGCATCCATTTCTTCTAGATTGCCTAATTTACTGGCGTATAGCTACTCATATATTTTTGAAATCGTTTGTGTTTCCTTAGTGTTGGTAGTGATCTCTCCTTTCTCATTCATGATTTTATTAATTTGAGTCTTCTCTGTCTTCTTTTTAATAAGGCTGGCTAATGGTTTATCTATCTTATTAATTCTTTCAAAGAATCAACTCCTGGTTTTCTTGATCTGTTCCACTGTTCTTCTGTTCTCGATTTCATTGAGTTCTGCTCGAGTCTTTATTAACTCTCTTCTTCTGCTGGGTGTAGGATCTGTTTGCTGTTTTTTCTCTAGCTCCTTTATGTGTAAGGTTAGCTTTTGTATTTGAGTTCTTTCCAGTTTTTGGATGGATGCTTGTATTGCGATGTATTTCCCCCCCCCCCAAGACTGCTTTTGCTGCGTCCCAAAGATTTTGAATGGTTGTGTCTTCATTCTAATTAGTTTTCATGAAACTTTTTAATTCTCCCTTAATTTTCTGGTTGACCATTTCATCTTTTAGCAGGATGGTTCTTAACCTCCATGTGTTTGAATTCCTTCCAAAATTCTTCTTGTGATTTAGTTCTAATTTCAAGGGATTATGGTCTGAGAATACACAAGGGACGATCCCAATCTTTTGGTATCGGTTCAGACCCGATTTGTGACCCAGTATGTGGTCTATTCTGGAGAAAGTTCCATGTGCACTTGAGAAGAATGTGTATTCAGTTGCGTCGATGTAAAGTTCTGTACATATCTGTGAAATCCATCTGGTCCAGTGTCTCTCTTAAAGCTCTTGTTTCTTTGGAGATGTGCTTAGAAGACCTATCAAGTATAGAAAGTGCTAGATTGAAGTCACCAAGTATAAGTGTATTATTATCTAAGTATGTCTTAACTTTGGTTATTAATTGATTGATATTTTTGGCAGTTCCCACATTCGGGGCATATATATTGAGGATTGTTAAGTCCTCTTGTTGGATAGATCCTTTAAGTATGATATAGTGTCCCTCTTCATCTCCCACTACAGTCTTCGGGATAAACTTTAGTTTATCTGATATAAGGATGGCAACCCCTGCTTTCTTTTGAGAACCATTTGAATGGCAAATGGTTCTCCAAGCTTTTATTTTCAGGCTGCAGGGGTCTTTATGTCTAAAATTTAGTCTCTTATAAGCAGCAAATAGATGGGTCCTCCTTTTTTACCCAGTCTGAAACCCTGCGCCTTTTGTTGGGTTCATTAAGCCCATTCACATTCAGAGTTACTATTGAAAGATATGAGTTTAGTGTCATCATGACACATATTCAGTGCCTGTTTTTGTGGATTGTTCCATTGGACTTCTTCCTAAAGAAGAATTTTAAGAGACCTGCCCTTAAAATTTCTTGCAGAGCTGATTTGGAGGTCACATATTCTTTCATTTCCTGCCTGTCTTGTAAGCTCTTTATCTCTCCTTCTATTCTAAATGAGAGGCTTGCTGGATAAAGTATTCTTGGCTGCATGTTCTTCTCATTTAGGACCCTGAATATATCCTGCCAGCCCTTTCTGACCTGCCAGGTCTCTGTGGAGAGGTCTGCTGTTAATCTAATATTTCTCCCCATATAAGTTGGGGATCTCTTGTCTCTTGCTGCTTTAAGGATCTTCTATTTATCTTTGGAATTTGCAAGCTTCACTATTAGATGTCGAGGTGTTGAACGGTTTTTATTGATTTTAGGGGGGGATCTCTCTATTTCCTGGATCTTAATGCCTGTTTCCTTTCCCAGATTAGGAAAGTTTTCAGATATGATTTTTTGAAATACATATTCTGGCCCTCTGGCCCTTTCGGTCCCCTCGGAAACCCCAATTAAATGTAGATTTTTCTTCCTCAAGCTGTCATTGAATTTCCTTAATCTATCCTCATTGTCTTTTAATTGTTTGTCTCTTTTTTTCTCAGTTTCCCTCTTTACCATCAACTTGTCTTCTATGTCACTCACTGGTTCTTCCACTTCATTAACTCTTGTCGTTAGGACTTCTAGTTTGGATTGCATCTCATTCAATTGATTTTTAATTTCTGCCTGATTGGATCTAAATTCTACAGTCATGAAGTTTCTTGAGTCCTTTATGCTTTTTTCTAGAGCCACCAGTAGCTTTATAATAGTGCTTCTGAATTGGCTTTCTGACATTGAATTGTAATCCAGATTTTGTAACCCTGTGGGAGTGAGGACTGTTTGATTCTTTCTTTTGAGGTGAGTTTTTCCTTCTAGTCATTTTGCTCAGTGCTAAGTGGCCAAAAACAAGGTGTATTGGGAAAAGAAGAAAAAGAGAGAAGAGAAAGAAGGAAAAAAAAGAAGAAAAGAAGAAAAAAAAAGAAATAAGAGAAGAAAAGAAAAAAAACAGGGGGAAGCAAACAGAAATCAAAAAACAAAAAACAAAAAAAAAAACAAAGGGAAGTATCCTCTGATTCTGTATACTGTAAGTCCCTTGACTTCCCCTGGAACTTTCCAGTGCTGCTTGGTCAATAATTTGTTTTTCCCATGTCCGTCTAGTGGTCTTCTGGGGGAGGGGCCTGCTGTGCTGATTTTCAGGTGTTAGCACTTGGGGACGCTGCTCAGCCCCCTGCCTGGTGCAGGGCTCAGTGAAAGATGTTTAAGCTGTTTATCTGGTGAGGCCTCTGTGAGGCTCATTGGGGGTTGTTTATTCTGTGAGGCCCCTGGAGGAACAAGAACAGTGGCGGCGGCCAGGTCTGGAGCCCTGGATTAAGCTCCTGCAGTAACTACGGGGCTCTTAGTCTGCAGGGGCTTAGATGCTCCAGGGCAGGGCCACTGATCTGCTCAGCTCGGGGCAGGAGAGTCCTTGCTGTCCTGGGCCCTCCTGGTTTCTGCCTGTCCCCGGGGGAGGCCGGATCTTGGGCTGTGTCCCTGGCGCCTTGTGCTCCCGGGCCTGCGCTGTTGGATTCGTGCTCCCGGGCGCGCAGCCCCCTCCACGCAGAGCCTCTGTCAGCCGCCTCCAAGCTGCTCCAGGTTCCAGCCGGGCGTCTGCTTCAGCCCTTTAGGGAGCTCAGCCACGGGGTGTGGCACGCTCTCCCCAGGGCACAGGTGCTCTGTTAGAGTCCCTGAGACCTGAGTGCATCCCCACCGCTCCTGGGATCCTGCTCCACCTTCCCTTCTATCCGGGAAGATTGGTGAAACTCCTGCTTCTCCGGGGGGGGGGGGCTTTCCTGTCCTGTGGACACCGGCCCCGGCCTTAGCCTGGCTCTTAGTGGAGCCCCTCCCGCTTGGATGCCTTTTGTTTCTTTATTTCTTTTTTTCCCTGTCTTCCTACCTTGATAGAAGCGTGAACTCTTCCTACTCCAGCATTCCAGTTGTTCTCTCTTTAAATCTCAGGCCGAATTCATAGATTTTCAGGATTTTTTGAAGGTTATCTAGGTAATTTGGTGGGGACAGGTTACTTGGGGAACCTACTCTTCCACAATCTTGCCCCATCGGCTCCAGAATAAATTTTTACTAGCTATATTATAATTCAAAAATTCCAGCATGCAGAGGTGATTTGTATAATAAGTGGGCCATCAGGGAAATACAAATCAAAACCACAATAAGATACCACCTCACACCAGTGAGAATGGGGAAAATTAACAAGGCAGGAAACCACAAATATTGGAGAGGATGTGGAGAAAAGGGAACCCTCCTGCACTGTAGGTGGGAATGTGAACTGGTGCAGCCACTCTGGAAAACCTTGTGGAGGTTAATCAAAGAGTTAAAAATACATCTGCCCTACGACCCAGCAACTGCACTGCTGGGGATTTACCCCAATAATACAGATGCAGTGAGACGCTGGGACACCTGCACCCCGATGTTTATAGCAGCAATGTCCACAATAGCCACACTGTGGAAGGAGCCTCAGTATCCTTCAAAAGATGAATGGTTAAAGAAGATGTGGTTTATGTATACAATGGAATATTACTCAGCCATAAGAAACGCAAATACCCACCATTTGCTTCAACATGGATGGAACTGGAGGGGTATTTTGCTGAGAGAAATAAGTAAATCGGAGAAGGACAAACATTATATGGTCTCATTGATTTGGGGAATATAGATAATAGTGAAAGGGGATAGAAGGGAAGGGAGAGGAAATGGGTGGAAATATCACAAAGGGAGACAGAACATAAAGACTCCTAACTCTGGGAAATGAACTAGGGGTAGTGGAAGGGGAGGAGGGCGGGGGGTGGGGGTGAATGGGTGACAGGCACTGAGGGGGGCACTTGACGGGATGAGCACTGGGTGTTATTCTATATGTTGGCAAATTGCACACCAATAAAAAATAAATTTATAAAAATAATAACAATGGTAGTGAGAAAAGATTCAGATTTCTCCAACAGTAATAATATTATGAAGCGATCATTTTCTCTAGAGATTTGTTTTTTATTTTTTTAATAATAAATATTTTTATTGGTGTTCAATTTGCCAACATACAGAATAACACCCAGTGCAGCATCCATTCCTGATCAAAACTCTTCAGAGTGTAGGCATAGAGGGAACATTCCTCAACATCTTAAAAGCCATCTACGAAAAGCCCACAGCAACTATCATTCTCAATGGGGAAACACTGGGAGCCTTTCCCCTAAGATCAGGAACAAGACAGGGATGTCCACTCTCACCACTGCCAGTCAACATAGTACTAGAAGTCCTAGCCTCAGCAATCAGACAACAAAAAGAAATAAAAGGCATTCAAACTGGCAAAGAAGAAGTCAAACTCTCCCTCTTCGCCTATTACATGATACTCGACCATGAAAACCCAAAAGCCTCCACCCCAAGATTGCTAGAACTTATACAGCAATTTGGCAGTGTGGCAGGATATAAAATCAATGCCCAGAAGTCAGTGGCATTTCTATACACTAACAATGAGACTGAAGAAAGCGAAATTAAGGAGTCCATCCCATTTACAACTGCACCCAAAAGCATAAGATACCTAGGAATAAACCTAACCAAAGAGGTAAACAATCTATACCGTAAAAATTATAGAACACTTCTGAAAGAAATTGAGGAAGACACAAAGAGATGGAAAAATATTCCATGCTCATGGATTGGAAGAATTAATATTGTGAAAATGTCAATGTCACCCAGGGCAATTTACATGTTTAATGCAATCCCTATCAAAATACCATGGACTTTCTTCAGAGAGTTGGAAAAAATCATCTTACGATTTGTGTGGAATCAGAAAAGACCCCGAAGAGCCAGGTGAATATTAAAAAAGAAAACCATAGCTGGGGGCATCACAATGCCAGATTTCAGGTTGTACTACAAAGCTGTGGTCATCAAGACAGTGTGGTACTGGCACAAAAACAGACACATAGATCAATGGAACAGAAAAGTGGATCCAGTAGTGGACCCTCAACTTTATGGTGAACTAATATTCGACAAAGGAGGAAAGACTATCCACTGGAAAAAAGACAGTCTCTTCAATAAATGGTGCTGGGAAAATTGGACATCCACATGCAGAAGAATGAAACTAGACCACTCTCTTGCATCATACACAAAGATAAACTCAAAATGGATGAAAGATCTAAATGTGAGACAAGATTCCATCAAAATCCTAGAGAACACAGGCAACACCCTTCTTGAACTTGGCCACAGAAACTTCTTGCAAGATTCATCCATGAAGACAAGAGAAAAAAAAGCAAAAATGAACTATTGGGACTTCATCAAGATAAGAGGCTTTTGCACAGCAAAGGATACAGTCAACAAAACTAAAAGACAACCTACAGAATGGGAGAAGATATTTGCAAAGACATATCAGATAAAGGGCTAGTTTCCAAGATCTATAAAGAACTTCTTAAACTCACAGCAAAGAAACAAACAGTCCAATCATGAAATGGGCAAAATACATGAAGAGAAATCTCACAGAGGAAGACATACACATGGCCAACAACACATGAGGAAGTGCTCCACATCACTTGCCATCAGGGAAATCCAAATCAAAACCACAATAAGATACCACCTCACACCAGTGAGAATGGGAAAAATTAACAAAGCAGGAAACCACAATTTTTTGAGAGGATGTGGAGAAAGGGGAACCCTCTTGCACTGTTTTTGGCAATGTGAACTGGTGCAGCCACTCTGGAAAACCGTGTGGAGGTTCCTCAAAGAGTTAAACATAGATCTGCCCTACAACCTAGCAATTGCACTGCTGGGGATTTACCCCAAAGATACAGATGCAGTGAATCGCCGGGGCACCTGCACCCTGATGTTTATAGCAGCCATGTCCACAATAGCCAAACTGTGGAAGGAGCCTCGGTGTCCATCGAAAAATGAATGGATAAAGAAGATGTGGTTTATGTATACAATGGAATATTACTCAGCCATAAGAAACGACAAATTCCCACCATTTGCTTCAACGTGGATGGAACTGGAGGGTATTATGCTGAGTGAAGGAAGTCAGTCGGTGAAGGACAAACATTATATGTTCTCATTCATTTGGGGAATATAAAAAATAGTGAAAGGGAATAAAGGAGAAAGGAAAAAAATGAGTGGGAAATATCATAAATGGAGACAGAACATGAAAGTCTCCTAACTCTGGGAAATGAACTAGGGGTGGTGGAAGGGGAGGTGGGCGGGGGGGTGGGTGTGACTGTGTGTTGGGTACCATTGTTATTTTACAAAGAGTAGAGTTAAATGCAACTTCAGTGAGAGGAGCAGTGCATGGGATTTCCATTAATTAAAATCTTAATTTTGAAATTTAAAAAAAGAATCCTTCTAAAGAGAAGAAAATCTAGAAACAGTAGAAAATCTAGAAACAGGAAATATAGAATAAATTAAGGATATCTGTTAAGTGATGTCTAACATCCATTTTATAGCATATTTCAACATTTTGAACATTAGTTTTTATTGCTACCTATTCACTTAGCAGCAAAATGTTCCTAAACTACAATGGAGAATCAACATGTGGTTTAAATTTTAGCAGTAGACAGGGGATCCCTGGGTGTCTCAGTGGTTTAGCACCTGCCTTCAGCCAAGGTGTGATCCTGGAGGCCTAGGATTGAGTCCCACATCAGGCTCCCTGCATGGAGCCTGCTTCTCCCTCTGCCTGTGTCTCTGCCTCTCTCTCTCTCTCTCTCTCTCTCTCTCTCTCTCTCTTTCTCTCTCTCTCTTTCTCTGTCTCTCATGAATAAATAAACTTTAAAAAATTAAATAAGTTTTATCAGTAGACGTTTAATAAATATCTGTTGATTTGATATTAAAAATATTTCTTAAAAATTTGTATACTTCAAACTAAACAAATAAATAGGATCAGAATTAGAATTTATAAAAGATTGTCTTTTTCCTCTGTGATGTTTAATTATGTGTGTCAATTTGACTACCCACAGTACTTACAATTAGGTCAATTATAGATGAGGACCAATGTAGATATTGTGAGGGCATTTTCTAGATGAGATTAATATTTAAATCATAGAATTATATTAAGCAGATTTCCCTTCATAAAGTAGGTACACTTCATTTAATCAGTTAAGGCCTTATGGGGAAATAAATTGAGATCTCCTAAGGAAAAGAGAGTTCTGCCTCCACACTGTCCTTGGTCTTGAGGTGAAAAATCAACAACTGTTCTCTGGGTTTCCAGTCTGCCATCACATCTTGTAGATTTCAGAACTTACAGCTTCCAGAATTGTATGAACCAAATCCTTAAATCTCTCTCTCTCCCTCTCTGTACACACACACACACACACACACGCACACGCACACACTCACTCACAGACACATCCTATTGGTTCTGTTCTCCTTAGAGAACACTGATTAATACAGATTTTGGTACCACGAATGGTTCTGGAGGAAGAGAATCTTAAGGATGAATCTTTTGAACTGATTCTTGGGTTTCTGCAAGTGGTTTTGTATATGATTTGATTTAAAAGCACTAATGATTCTATTTCCAGTAGGAAAGAGAGCACTGATAATTTGGTGTGATATCGCAATAGAGATTCAATTGAATCTATATTGAGAGTCGAATATCTATTGAGAATTCAAAATACCATCTTAGATTATTCCTAATAAAATAACTATAAGACACAAGGTTCTAAGTGACCTCATATATGATACTTTTGGATATACATTTACAAATTAATTTGTATAATGAAATTTCTTGGTTGCTTCTAATTGAGATGGACCAAGTAGACAAAGAATAGGATGAGCTCAAGGATTATAAATTCCAACTCAAATTCTGCACAAATGATCTGGAAGTTTTAATGTCTGCCTGAAAGAAACCATACCCAGAATCCTCCTGTGTGTGGACAAATTATGATACAAATCAAATTCCCAACTTTCAGGGTATCTGCTGCTTTAAGGGTACTGATTAAAAAGAAATGAGACCTTGAAAATTAAAATGAGTATATATAGGAAGGTATTGATGATGCTGAGGATGTCAAACCTCTAAATTCTGATTAGTCTTTTTTGCCAGAAGAAGCACTTACTCTAACTCTATCTGAGCAGATTAACCTTGCTGTGACTGAGGATATGGTAATGACTTCCCCTGAGGTAGTTGCCTTGGAAGACACCACTGATTCTCCTCAGGACCTACCCTCAAATCCCCCTTTGTTTCTAAACCTATAACTCACCCCAAGTCCAAGCACAGTCTCTAAACTTGAGATACAATATGTGACCCACGAAGAGGTGTACACAATTATTTTAGACATAAATACAATATGGAAAAATGTTTCTCATTAATAGTATGTCTTACATAGTAGTATTATATTATTCAAATATATGAATTATAAAGAGTATATAGAGTAGCAGTTTTCAATTTCAATCACCCTGAATAGATTGAGTTCCTACCATATTCTAGGTATCCTTTCACAGATTTATCTTATTTATCTATAATCATTTCTAATAAATTTTATGCTCAGGTTCAAGAAATAAAGGAAGAATATTATAAACAATTATATGCCAACAAATTAGTCAATCTGGAAGAAATAGATAAATTACTACAAACACATAAATTACCAAAATGGAAACAGGAAGAAATATAAAATCTGAACAGACCCATAACCAGCAATCAAACAGAATCTGTAATCAAAAATCTCCCAACAAACAAGAGTCCCGGGCCGGAAGGCTTCCCAGTAGAATTCTACAAAACCCATTATATGAGGTCAGCATTAACCTGATCTGACAACCAAGCAAAGAACCCACTGAAAAGGACAATTACAGACCAACATCCCTGATGTAAATGGATGCAAAAATTCTTAACAGGATACTAGATAATTGAATCCAACAGTACATTACAAGGATTATTTACCACTACGAAGTGGGATTTATTCCTGGGCTGTAAGGGTGGTTCAATATCCACAAATCAATCAACATTATATACCACATTAATAAAAGAAAGGATAAGAACTATATGATCCTGTCAATAGATGTAGAAAAATCATTTGACAAAATACAGCAAGCATGATTTCTTGGTAAAAACTCTGCACACTGTAGGGATAGAGGGAACATACCTCAATAACATAAACACCACATCTGAAAGACCCACAGCTAATAATACTATCCTCAAAACTATCAGTTTTTCCCCTAAGGTCAGGAATGTAATAGGGATGTCCACTCTCTTCACTGTTGTTCAACATAGTACTGGAAATCTCATCCTCAGCAATCAGACAACAAAAAGAAATAAAGGGTATCTAAATCATCAAAGAGGAAGTCAACCTTTCACTCTTCACAGAGGACATGATACTCTATGTAAAAAAAAAAACCCAAAAGACTCCATCAAAAAATTAAAACTTATACAGGAATTCAGCAATGTAACAGGATATAAAATCAATGCACAGATGTCTGTTGAATTTCTATATACTAACAATGAAGCAGCAGAAAGAGAAATCAAGAAATCAACCCCATTTACAATTATACCAAAAAGCATAAGATACCTAGAAATGAACTTAACCAAAGACATAAAAGACCTGTATACTGAGAACTAAAAGGCAACCTATAGAATGGGAGAAAATATTTGCAAATAGCATATCTGATAAAAGGTTATTATACATCTATAAAGAACTTATCAATCTCAACACCCAAAAAAACAAATATTCCAGTTAAATAATATCCAGAAGCCATGAATAGACATTTTTCCAACGAAGACATCCAAATGGCTAACAGACATATGAAAAGATGCTCAACTTCAGTCATCATCTGGGAAATACAAAACAAATATACCTTAAGATATTATCTCACCCCTGTCAGAGTGGCTAAAATTAACAACAAAGGTAACAATAGATATTGGTGAGGGTACAGAGAAAGGGGAAGCTTGCTACACCATTGGTGGGAACGCGAACTGGTACAGATTGTCTGGAGAACAAGCATAGATTTCCTCAAAAGGTTAAAAATAAAACTACCCTATGACCCATCAATTTTACTACTATTTATATACACAAGGGATACAAAAATACTGATTCAATGGAATATATATACCCCAATGTTTATAGAAGCATTATGAACCATAGTCAAATTATTGAAAGAGCACACAAGACCATCAACTCATTAATAGGTAAAGAAGAGGTGGTAATTATATACAATGTAATATTACTCAGCCAGAAAAAATGAAATCTTGCCATTTGTAATGATGTGGATGGAGCTAGAATGTATTATGTATGCTAAGTAAAAGAAGTCAGAGAATGATAAATATCATGATTTCACTCATGTGGAATTTAAGAAACAAAACAGATGAATATAAGGGAAGAGGGTAAAAATAAAGGGAGTCAAACCATAAGAGGCTTTTAACTAGAAAGAACAAACTGAGTGCTGATAGATGGTTGGTGGGCAAGGGATAGTATAAATGTATGATAGGTATTAAGGAAGGCACTTATGATGAACACTGGGTATTAGATGTAAGTGATCGATAACTAAATTCTACTCATGAAATCAATATTGCAGTACATATTAATCAACTAGATTTTAAAATAAAAATTAGGAAAAGAAAAAATTAAAAACTAAAAATAAATAAAAATAAAGGAGGAATCCCGCGCGCGCGCGAACACACACACACACACACACACACACACACACACACATCAATACTCTAATATGACCAACAAAGTGAGAGAGAGGGAAAGGAGAAGAGAAAGGAGAGAGGGAGGGAGAAGGGGGGCAGTGAGAGCAACAGGGGTCCTATACATAATATATAGAAAATATTTTACAAAAAGAGCATCTATAAATATAATAAGTAGACATGATAAAATTATTTTAAACATTTTTTCATATTTCCTTTCAGCAACAATTCACAATATTTTCTCTACGACATTTTGAAGAACTCAGTTTGTGGAGAAGCCTAGTATAAATACTATTTTTAGAGTTTGACTTATATTTCCCAAGGCTGGTAAATTACACCAACATAAAAAATTCTGAACATGCTTTCAATATGACCATATCCTTTGTCACTCAACTGATATTCTGATAAGTGGAAATGACTTCTTTTCTGGGACATATAGATGTCAGTGTAATATTTTTATTATATCAATCAATATAAATTTCATTTAATCTTTTATAAGTTTGTAAAATATATGTCATTGGAAAATGTTTATAATTATCCATATTATTTTAAGATAGACCATTCTATCTGCACTATTAACTGCTATTAGATTGCCCAATTGGTTTCCTATGTGGATCTTGTCACAAATTAAGTTTTTTTTAAGTTTTTTATTCATTATATTTATTTATTTATGATATTTCCCCCCTTAGAATGTGAGAACAATTATGTATAGTAGGGGCCATGTCTGTCTTGTTTAACATTCTATCTCCAGTGCCAAGCAAAGTGCCTGATATGTAAGGGATTCTTGATAAATGTATCTTATGTAAGTAAATGGATGAACCACAAATAGACCTTAAAATGTATCTTCAATACCATCATTTGTCAAATGTCACAAAAATTAAATAACTTCTTAAAACATGTGAAGAAAAATGAAAGTCGTAATGAGGAAAGAGTATAGTTGAAGCAAACATAAAGTGTCTAGCACTCAAAATGAAGCAGAGATATCACTTAAATTGATAAATAATGTATCTAAGCATTCTGAACCCCTTTTCAATATAATGGAAGCCAGAAATAGATAAATTCACCAAGAGAAATGTCCCTTCATTATTAATTATTGTTTTTCAGTTTTAGTAGTAAATCAATTTCAAGAATGTTTCAGCAATACAAATATAAGTAGATTAATCATTTATAACACTAGCACAGGGGTCAAAACACAAACACAGGGATCCCTGGGTGGCGCAGTGGTTTGGCGCCTGCCTTTGGCCCAGGGCGCGATCCTGGAGACCCGGGATCGAATCCCATATCGGGCTCCCGGTGCATGGAGCCTGCTCCTCCCTCTGCCTGTGTCTCTGCCTCTCTCTCTCTCTCTCTCTGTGACTATCATAAATAAATTAAAAAAAAAATTAAAAAAAAAACACAAACACATTCAAACCAATTATATTTTTAGAAACCAGTCAAGGCATTCACAAAATAAAACAATGTAAAATACGACATCATATATATAAATAAATACATAAATATGGTGGAAAGGTAAAAACTACTGCTTTTAGAATGTGTTCAAACTTAAGTGACCATTAACTCAATATAGACTGCTATATGTATGTTATATGTAAACCTAATGGTAACCACAAGTAAAACGTGTAATAGATACAGAAAAAAATATGGAGAAGGTAATCTGCACATATCACTAAAGAAAGCCAGCAAACCACAAGGAAAGAGAGCAAGAGAAGAAAAGAACAGAGAAAAATTAAAAACAAACAAACAAAAAACAAACAGAAAACCATAAAATAGGTAACAAAATGTCAATAAGCCCATGCCTATCAATAATTATTTCAAATAAAAATAGATTAACTGATCTAATCAAAAGACATAGGGTGACTGAATGGATAAAACATGCAAGACACATCTACAGGCTACCTGCAAGAGATTCACTTCAGACCTAATTTTACATCCAGATTAAAAGTGAAGAGATGGAAAAACATTCACCGTGCAAATGGAAAGAAAAAGAAAGCTGGAGTAACAGTACTTATATCAGACAAAATGAACTTTAAAATAAAGACTGAGATGGGATGCCTGGGTGGCTCAGCATTTGAGGGGCTGCCTAATGCTCATGGTGTGATCCTGGAGTTCCAGGATGGAGTCCCAAATTGGGCTCCCTGCGAGGAACCTGCTTCTCCCTCTTCCTGTGTCTCTGCCTTCTCTCTGTGTCTCTCATGAATGAATAAAAACTTAAAAAAAAAGACTGAGATAAGAGACAAAACAACAACAACAAAAGCACTACATAATGATTAAGGGAAAAAATCCAACAAAAGGATATAGCAATTGTAAATATTTATGCACCCAACATGAGACTCCTAAATATATAAAGCACCTATTAACAGATATAAGGGAAAAAAATGACAGTGGTATAATAATAGTAGGGAACTTTAACACCCCATTTAAATCAATGGATAGATTACCCAGACAGAAAATCAACAAGGGAACAGTGCCTTTGAATGACACATTGGACCAGTTAGACCTAACAGATATATTAACAATGTTTCACCCAGGGACACCTGGGTGGTTCAGTGGTTGGGTGTCTACCTTGGACTCAGGGCGTGACCCTGGGATCAGGGATTGAGTACCACATGGGGTTCCCTGCAGGGAGCCTGCTTCTTCCTCTGCTTATATCTCTGCTTCTCTCTCTCTCTCTCTCTCTCTCTCTCTCTCTCTCTCTCTCTCTCATAAATAAATCCAAAAAAGAGTGTTTCATCCAAAATAAGCAGAATACACATTAGTTTCAAGTACATACGAAACATTTTCCAAAATAGGTCATATCAGAAAACAAGCCTCAATAAATTAAAAAAAAAAGACTGGTCATATGCATCTTTTCCCTACCACAAAAGTGTGAAACTAGCAATTAGTCACGAGAAAAGATCCAGAAAGGACACAAATACACGGAGGCTAAATAACATGCTTACTAAACAATTTGATCAACCAAGAAATGAAAACTAAATAAATTAAAAAATACATGGAGACAAATTAAAGTACAATGGTTCAAAATTTTTGGGATACATCAAATGCTATTTTAAGAGGGGAGATTATAGCAATATAGACCTACCTCAAGAAACAAGAAAAATCTCAAACAGCTTAACCTTACACCTAAAGAACTTAGAAAAAAGAGAACAAAGTCTAAAGCCAGTAGAAAGGAGAAAATAATAAAGATTAGAGCAAAAATAAATAAAATAGAGACTAAAAAACCAGAACAGATAGATGAAAACAGAAGGCAGTTCTTTGAAAAGATAACAAAATTGATCAAAGTTTAGCCAGACTCATGAAACAGAGAGAAAGAGGACTCAAATAAATGAAATCAGAAATTAAGGAGGGGAAAAAAACAACACCAGAGAAATACAAAGGATTATAAAATAACATTATGAAAAGTTGTATCACAATAAATTGGATGACCTAGAAGAAATTGATACATTTCTAGAAACATATAGCCTTCAAAAACTGAATCAGGAAGAAATAGAAAATTTGAACAGACCAATTACTAGCAATGATATTGAATCAGTAATAAAAAAATTTTCAACAAATAAAATTGTAGCACCACACGTCATAACAGGTGAATTATACAAAACATTTAAAGAAAAGTTAATGTCTGTTTTACATAAAGTATTCCCCAAAAAAATAGAAGAGGAAGAAAAGCTTCCAAATTTATTCTACCAGATGGGCATTACCGTATACCATACCAGATGACACAACATCATGATGATGATGTTCAACAACAAGAACAACAACAAAAAAAGAAAACTATGGCCAATATCTCTGATGAGCATACATGCAAAAATCTTCAACAAAATTTTAACAAACCAAGTCAACATTACATACAAGAAAAAATTATTTGCTGCTATCAAATGAGGTTTAGTCCAGGAGTGAAAATATTTGCAAATCAGTAAACGTGATATATCATATAAACTAGAGAAAGGATACAAAACATGATCATCTCAATAGATGCAGAAAAAGGATTAGACAAAGCGCAAGTTCTATTTATTATAAAAACTCTTGACAAAGTAAATTTAGGGTAACTTACCTCAATATAATAAAGGCCTTGTAATAAGGCCTTGGAAAAATCCACAACAAACATACTCAATGGTGAAAATTTGAGAGCTTTTCCTCTAAGGTGAGGAACAAGACAGGTATGTCCACTCTCACTTTTATTAAACATAATACTAATGTCTTAGTAACAGCAATTAGACAAGAAAAAATGAAATGAAAGCTATCTATATTGGTTTAAAAAAAAAGAAGTCAAACTGTCACTATTTGCAGATGACATGATACTTATATAGAAAACCCTAAAGAATCCACAAAAAACTACTATAAGTGATAAATGAAAGTTGGAGGATACAGAATTAATATACAGGAGTCTGTTCCATCTCTATACGCTACTAATGAAGTAGGAGAAAGTGAAATTAAGAAAGCAACCTGATTTACAATTTCCCCCTAAACAAGAGGATACCTAAGAATAAACTTAAGCAAGGAGGTAAAAGATCTGTACTTGAAAAAGTCTAAAATACTGATGAAAGAAATTGAAGAAGCCACAAACAAATGTATATCCCATTCTCATGGATTTGAGGAACCAATATTGTTAAAATGCCTATGCTATCCAAAGTGCTCTATACATTTAATGTCATCCCTATCAAAATACCAAAAACGTTTTTTAAAAGATTTTATTTATATATTCATGAGACAGAGAGAGAGAGGCAGAGACACAGGCAGAGGGAGAAGCAGGCTCCATGCAGAGAGCCCGATGAAGGACTCAATCCCGGGTCTCCGGGGATCAGGCCCTGGGCCGAAGGCAGTGCTAAACCACTGAGCTTCCGGGCTGCATCCCAACAACATTTTTTAAAGAACTAGAATAATACTAAAATTTGTATGGAACCAAAAAAGACCCTGAATATTCAAGGCAATCTTGAAAAAGAAGAGTAAAGCTGGAGGTATCACCATCCCAGATTTCAAGATACAGTAAAAATCTGTAGTAATCCAAACAGTATGGCGCTGCCACAAAAATAGACATAGATCAATAGAACAGAGTGGAAAAGAGAGAAATAAGTCCATATTTTCACAAGCTTTTAATCTTTAACAAAGGAGGCAAGAATATACAATCGGGGAAAGACATTCTATTTAATGGTGTTCAAAAACGGGGCAAATATGTACAAGAAGAATGAAACTGGACCACCTTATTATACCATATACAAAAATAAACCCAAACTGGATTAAATACTGAAATATGAAACATGAAACCATAAAATGCATAGAAAACATAGGCAGTGATTTCTGTGGCATCAAATGTAAAAACATTTTTTCTAGATATGTCTTTTCTGGCAAGGGAAACAAATGCAAAAATAAACTACTGGGACTACACCAAAATAAAAAGGTTTTTCAGAGTGAGTGAAACCATTATCAAAAATATGAAACCTATAGAATGGGGCAAGATATTTGGAAATGATATATATGATAAGAGGTTAACGTCTAAAATGTATAAAGAACTTACACAGCTCAATAGGAAAAAAAATCCAATTAAAAATGAGCAAAGGACCCAAATAGACATTTTTCCAAAGAAGACATACAGATAGTCAATAGACACATGAAAAGATGCTCAACATCCTTATAATCATAAGGAAAATCATTTTACATCTGTTAGAAAGGTTAAAATAAAATACAAGAAGTAACAAATGTTGGCAAGATTGTGGAGAAAAAAGGAACTCTCATGCACTGTTGGTGGGAATGAAAATTGATGCATCCACTATGGAAAATAGTTGGAGGTTCCTTAAATAATTAAAAAAATTACCATATGATCCATCCATTCCACTACTGGGTATTTACCAAAAGAAAACAAAAACACTAATTCTGAAATGTTATGCACCTTATTTTTATTGCAGCATTACTTACAATAGCCAAATATGGAAGCAACCCAAGTGTCCATCAATAGATGAATGGATAAAGAAGAGATATATAATTTTTTTGGAATATCACTTATCCATAAAAAGAATGAAGTCTTGCCATTTGCAACAACATGAATGGACATAGAGGGTATAATGCTAAGTTAAATAAGTTAGAGAAAGAAAAACACCATATAACTTCACTCATATGTGGAATTTATGAAGCAAAACAAATGAGCAAAAATTAAAAAAAAAAAGATACAACCAGGAAAACAGACTCTTTATATACAGTGAACAAACTGGTGATTACCAGAGGGGAAGTTCTTGGGGCAATGGGTAAAATAGAGGGGATTAAGAGTACATTTATCTTGATATTTTAATGGGCACTGAAATGTGTAGAATTGCTAAATCATTACATTGTACACCTGACACTAATATGTCACTGTTAATTATACTTAAAGTAAACAAACAAAAAGAATGTTTCAGCAGTCAAAACCTAGTAGTAAATCTTAAATGTTATGGAAAAATAAGATTAAATACTTATGCACAAGCAGAATATATTAATTAATAGTAACAATCTCAGTACTCCTTATATCTTTTGAAATCTTGTGGTAGATTTACCCCTTCTACCTATATTTATTTAAATATTTACAAGAGGACTGCATTTCTGGGGTTTTTAAAGATTTTATTTATTTATTCAAGAGAGACACTGAAAGAGGCAGAGACATGCGCAGAGGGAGAAGCAGGCTTCCTGTAGGGATCCTGATGTGAGACTGGATCCCAGGACCTCATGATCATGACCTGAGCAAAAGGCAGATGCTCAACCACTGAGCCACCCAGGCGCCTCAAGATGACTGCATTTCTAATGGAAATGTGCTAAAGCTTAGGTATTGCTTCAAGTCAATAAATAATTATTTTGATTATACTGTAAATCAAAAATAAGCATTACTGATGACTCTTTATTGAGGAACATTTAAGTAATCAGAATTTGTATCTCCTTTACAGATTAGATAAATTAGTTAACTTTAAACTTTGCAGTTTCTTCAAGTTTTTATGTTGTCAAAATCTTTTTTAAAAATATTTTATTTATTGATGAGAGACATAGAGAGGCACAGGGAGAAGCAGGCTCCCTTTGGAGAGCCTGATGCAGGACTCAAACCCAGAATCCCAGATCACGACCTGAGCCAAGGGCAGATGCTCAACCACTAAGCCACCCAATTGCCCCTCTACTACAAAGGAAATCATCAACAAAATAAAAGGGCAACCTACTAAATAGGAGAAGATATTTGAAAATGATATATCTGCTAAGAGATTAATATTCAAAATACATAAAAAACACAACTCAATACTAAAAAATACAAATAATACAGTTAAAAATGGGTAGCTCCTTTTAGTTTTGTTGACTGTTTCTTTTGCTGTGCAGAAGCTTTTTATCTTGATGAAGTCCCAATGGTTCATTTTTGCTTTTGTTTCCCTTGCCTTCATAGATGTATCTTGCAAGAAGTTGCTGTGGCCAAGTTCAAAAAGGGTGTTGCCTGTGTTCTCCTCTAGGATTTTGATGGATTCTTGTCTCACATGTAGATCTTTCATCCATTTTGAGTTGATTTACCCCAAAGATACAGATGCAGTGAAACGGCAGGACACCTGCACCCCAATGTTTATAGAAGCAATGTCCACAATAGCCAAACTGTGGAAGGAGCCTCGGTGTCCATCGAAAGATGAATGGATAAAGAAAATGTGGTATATATATACAATAGGATAATACTCAGCTATTAGAAATGACAAATACCCACCATTTGCTTCAATGTGGATGGAACTGGAGGGTATTATGCGGAGTGAAGTCAATTGGAGAAGGACAAACATTATATGGTCTCATTCATTTGGGGAAATATAAAAAATAGTGAAAGGGAATAAAGGGGAAAGAGAGAAAATGAGTGGGAAGTATCAGTGAGGGTGACAGAAGATGACAGACTTCTAACTCTGGGAAATGAACAAGGGGTGGTGGAAAGGGAGGTGGGTGGGGGTTTGGGGTGACTGGGTGATGGGCACTGAGGGAGGCACTTGACAGGATGAGCACTGGGTGTTATGATATATGTTGGCAAATCGAATGCCAATAAAAAATATACAAAAAAATGGGTAGCTCCCTGAATAGACATTTTTCCCAAGAATACTATAGATGGCCAACAGGCACATGCAAAAATGCTTAGCTTCACTGATCATTAGGAAAATGCAAAGCAAAAGCACAATGAGATATTATCTCACACTTTTCAAAATGTCTAGAATCACAGGGACATGACTGACTTTTTATTCAACAGAGATTTAATTCATGATAAAAAAGAAAATATATTAAACTAGCATATTTGCCTTAATTTTAAATAAATTCCCTAGGGTTATAAATGTATGAATTATAGTTACTGCCTTGAATATCTAAAATGCAGTTCTAGAATTTAAAAATATTGATCTTTTGGTTCAATGTTGAAGAATAAGTTATTCTGATTTATTAAAAATTTAGCATTAATTCTTTTTTCCAGTACGTTGCATTTTTTATAAAATAAAATATTCAAGAAAACTTTCTATTCTCACATACAAATATTTCTCATTCTTTTTTTTCCGAATTTTTATTTAATTTCCAGTTAGTTAAGATACAGTGCAATATTGGTTTGAGGAGTAAAATTTAGTGATTCGTTACTTAAGTACAACCCCCAGTGCTCATCATAACAGGTGCCCTCCTTAATACCCATCATCCATCTAGTCCATTCTCCATCCACTTCCCTTCATCAACCCTGAATTTGTCTATCTATCTTTAAGAGTCTTTTTGATGACTGCATAATTAATTCTGTTACATTGTAAACTCTCTTGAAACATTTCTAGTTTGGGCCACTTTTTCATTTTAGTAAGTATATTCTAATAAACACAAATTAATAATTATTTGATAATTAATTCCATCAAGTTGCCTTCAAGATTATCATTCAGAGCATAAGTACACATGGTTCAGGATAAAATTTTTGGAAATAGGAAAAAGAATCGTTACTGGTTCCAAAACCTAGTATAAAAATGTCTGTTTATACCGACATATATAGATACATATTTGTATGTGCTGAATAGAAAGTTTTCTTGAATATTTTATTTAATAAAAAATGCAACGTACTGGAAAAAAGAATTAATGCTAAATTTTTAATAAATAAGAATAACTTATTCTGTGTTATACCACATTCTCAACATCAAATTGTTTTTTTGCAACTTTCCTGTATCTAAAAAAAAAAAAAAGATATGAGTCGGGTACTAGGTAATGGAGTTTTAACTTTATAATATTTTGTTTAATTAACCCAGACTTCACTCAAGAAAGCAGAAAATTTAGTTTCATTGTGAAGTCTCAGCAATTTGTACTGCTGATACTTTTAATTGGAAACAGGATCAAGTGCCTGTTAAGACAAAGCTGAAAAATAAATTCCCAACTCTTCTTCCTCTTCCACTCATGCTGATTCATTGCTATTAACTGTAAATAACAACATGTGATGGGATGCAAGTAGAATGCCAGTTGTTCATGACTATTTCCTCATGCAAAACATTTCTCAGATTTAGAAAGACTCAGATGTGCTTCAACCAATTGCCTCAGGAATCTGGGGGGATTTTTAATGGATTTAATACATGAGTCATATTTACATAGGCTATAAACTTGCCTTTAATATATAATAATGACAGAAATGTTCTAAATCTGATTTTTGTTCTATAGATTCCTCTCAATTCAAATTTTAAAAGGATTAAACAGATTATAGGTAAAAATGCTTTTTTCCCCATAAACTTCAGCATAGCAGAGTGAACTCTACTAAAATTCACTTATTTCAAAGACGTTCTAAATATCTGATTTTTTATCTGATCAAAAGTACACTATAATTAGAATGTTTATACTTCAATGACCCCAAAATAGCAAATAAGTGTAGAAAGGAGTTGTTCAAATAATTGTTTTGAATAACACAATAATAGCTATAATCTTAGAGAAAATATGCAAAATGAATTGGAATATGGAAAATATTTAGATAGCTACATAAAAAATAAAATATCCACTTGACTCAGTGATAATATTGTGGGAATTCTTCTCTTGGATTTGTGTTATTATAATATTTTCAGTAAAGTAATATTTTTAAATAAGAAAAATAAAAACAACCCAAAATTCTAGCTCATTGTTAATTAAAGTTATAAGGAAAGATGCTTAATTTTTTTCAAGATACAATAAGCTAAGTGGGTGTTCATGAGTGTTCTTACGTATTGGTCATTGTGTGTTATATTGTAACACTAGCTTTTATTAGTCTATTTCTATAATGTTTTTGTTATTATTTTCCTTTTCTCACATGGTCTCCATGTCCTAAGCAAGAATCCTATAAAGCAAACACAAGAGCACAATAAAGAAAATTACTAAATATTTGAGTAAATAATAAGGGTAAATTGTTATCTTTAGTCAACTATACAGCCTAATAGAAAATGTAAGATGTAAAAAAGGAAGCACCAGGAGAATTGAGCCTGTTATTCTAATACACTCTTCTTAAGACAACATCTTTTGGGATGATGTCCTTCACTTGAATTCTTTGTTGGTGCTAGGATCTTTTTCCAGCATAAAATTACTGATGTGTTTTGTTTGGATTTTCTTTTAGAGGGGAAGGGTTGTGGAAGGGACTGAAACTGTGTGTTATAGAAATTGTTGATTTTCCAAAGAGATGGAAACACTCCTCTTCAAAACAGTTTCTCACAAATCTTAAGGAGAGAAATAATGGGAAACCTGAGTTGAATCTAAACTTATAACAGTTTTTTGCCATGGTTTAAAGTTGAAAACTCATGTTTAGGGATCCCTGGGTGGCGCAGCGGTTTGGCGCCTGCCTTTGGCCCAGGGCGTGATTCTGGAGACCCCGGATCGAATCCCACGTCGGGCTCCCGGTGCATGGAGCCTGCTTCTCCCTCTGCCTATGTCTCTGCCTCTTTCTCTCTCTCTGTGTGACTATCATAAAATAAATAAAAATTTAAAAAAAAGAAAACTCACGTTTAAATTCATAATTAAAGACATTCCATGCTCATGGATTTAAAGCACAAATATTGTTAAAATGTCTATACCAGCAAAAGCAATCTACATATTTAATGAAATCCTATCAATATACCATCAGCATTTTTCACAGTGCTAGAATAAGCAATCCCCAATTTTGTATGGAACCACAAAGACCCCAAATAGCCAAAGCAATCTTGCAAAAGAAAAGCAAGTCGGGAGCCATCACAATTCTGGACTTCTAGTTATGTTACAAAGCTATAGTGATCAAAACAGTATGGTACTGGCACAAAAAGAGGCACATAGATCAATGGAACAGAATAGAAAACCCAGAAATGAACTACAACTCTATAGTCAATCTTCAACAAAGCAGGAAAGAATAGCTAATAGAAAAAAGTCTATTCAACAAATGTCAGTGGGAAAACTGGACAGCAACACCCAAAAGAGTGAAACTGAAGCACTTTCTTATACCATACACAAAAATAAATTCAAATTGATTAAAGACTAAATGTGAGACCTGAAATCATAAAAATCCTAAAGGAGAAAACAGGCAGTAACCTCTCTTTAGATATGTCTCTTAAGGAAAATAAAGCAAAATAAACTATTGGGACTTCATCAAGATAAAAAGATCCTGTACAGTGAAGGAAACAATCAACAAAACTAAAAGACAACCTTTAGAATAGGAGAAGATATTTGCAAATGACATATCTGATAAAGAGTCAGTATCGAAAATATGTAAAGACCTTATACTACTCAATACCCCAAAAATGAATAATCCAATTTAAAAATGAGCAGAATACATGAATAGAAATTTTTCCAAAGAAGACATACAGTCTTCTAGTAATTCAAATGGTTACATGCACCCCAATATGTATAGCAGCATTATCTACAACAGTCAAATTATGGAGATGGTCCAAGTGTCCATTGATTGATGAATGGATAAAGAAGAGGTGGTGTGTGTGTGTATATATATGTGTGTACATACACATATATATGTATGTACATATACATATACACACATATATATACAATAAGCTAAGCAGGTGTTCACAAATGTGAACTTGATTCTGTAATTTGTGATTATGGAGACAGCACATTTTCAACGTTTTGTGGCACAACGTATCACAAAAAGCCATTTTATGACTCCCTGGTCATTAAAATCTTAATTATTGCTGGAGCAATGAAAAGAATTCTGCCTACTACCTGGAGATAATGTGATCTTTATGTTGGAGTTTAATGGAGTAAGGATAGAGGCCAAACACAACATAGTCCTGCATTTTATTCGACTCTGTGATCATTTAGTACTGTAATGGGAATCCAGTACAGCTGTCAATTCTCAATTTTTATAATTAACTCAGGAAAGTATGCAACCCTATATCTTATTTCCTAAGCAGAAATGGTATAGCGAATTATTTTTTATATTAAAAAAAAGTATGAGAGTTATTTCTGCCTAGGTGATTACCTCCTGCTTTGATTTTGGGATCAGCAGTCTAAAATTAATATTTTTTATAATAAATTTATTTTTTTATTGGTGTTCAATTTACCAACATACAGAATAACACCCAGTGCTCATCCCATCGAGTGCCCCCCTCACTGCCCGTCACCCATTCACCCCCACCCCCCGGCCTCCTCCCCTTCCAGCACCCCTAGTTCCTTTCCCAGAGTTAGAAATCTTTATGTTCTGTCTCCCTTTCTGATATTTCCTACCCATTTCTTCTCCCTTCCCTTCTATTCCCTTTCACTATTATTTATATTCCCCAAATGTATGAGAACATATAATGTTAAGATAATAAAGCAAAGTTTTAAAATAAAAATATGAAAAACATTTTTTTTTTTTTTTTTAAAGAATCTTGGCACAGAGGGAGCGGGAAGTGGGAAGTTACTTATCAGGGTTCCGGGTTTCCTCACGCCCCGCCCGCCCAACCACAGGCTAAATGGTTTTCGTCCTTGGGTCGGTTTGTCCTGCGAAGAGCAATCCACGTCCACGGTCCCCGCTCTGCCCGCCCGCTGCGCATCTGCCCTTCTCCTCTGACTCCGCCCCGCATCTGTCCGGAACCGCCTCCCGCCTGAGCTGACCCAGTGCGTGTCTGCCAGTCAGTCCCTCCGGACCTGCCGCGAGTCTCAGACTGCCGAAATTACCGCGCGTCTCTCGGTCCGTACCCGGTGGGCATCTGGGGTATCTGGGCGGTCTCCCGTCCCCAGCGCGTGTGTCTGTCTGTCTGTTTCTCTGTCTGATCCGCCGTCTGCAGCCTGCCTTCCGGCCCCAGCGCACCAAGTGTTTAGTCTGCCCTTTCGCTGACGCTGAGTGTGTTTAGCGGCCTTAGTTAGCTGCGAGCCCGCCTGAGACCGGCCGAGCAGCCGGCGGAGGAATACACGGTTGGCCCCTGCCCATGTTAATAGAATTTTAAGCCAACAGGAGGTCGAGGCCTATGTTAATGCAGAAAACAGGTCTCCAGGCCTCTGTCGGCAATGCTGGATGTGGGGTGCCAGCCAGCTGCTTGATGATTTCTTACAATTAAATGGGGAACAGGAAATTTCTTTACTACTGGCTTTCGAAACAGATTTTAAATCTTAAATTAGAAGTTCCCTTAGGTAGAACAGATTTGTTATTGGGATGCATTTTTGTCTGATGTGTTTGTTCTGAGCCTGCTGACCAGCTGTTTCTGAACTTCATTTTCTCAGAGCTTCCTTCTCCTTGGCTTTCTTCTGTTTGTGAACAGCTGCTTGGCCCATAGCTTAGAGAAATCGGCCTTTTTTCTCTCCCAAGAGAGCCACCTCCCTGTACTCAGAAAGATGGGAAGTGGAGAGCCTAACCCTGCTGGCAAGAAAAAGAAGTACCTAAAGGCTGCCCTGTACGTGGGTGACTTGGACCCAGATGTCACGGAGGACATGCTATATAAAAAGTTCAGGCCTGCTGGCCCTCTGCGCTTCACCCGAATCTGCCGTGACCCAGTGACCCGCAGTCCCCTGGGCTATGGCTATGTTAACTTTCGCTTTCCTGCAGATGCTGAGTGGGCCCTGAATACCATGAATTTTGATTTGATTAATGGCAAACCTTTCCGCCTCATGTGGTCTCAGCCAGATGACCGCTTAAGAAAGTCTGGAGTTGGAAATATATTCATTAAAAACCTGGACAAATCCATAGACAATAGGGCCCTTTTTTATTTATTTTCTGCTTTTGGGAACATTCTTTCCTGCAAAGTCGTATGCGATGACAATGGCTCCAAGGGTTATGCCTATGTGCACTTTGACAGCCTGGCTGCTGCCAATAGAGCCATCTGGCACATGAATGGAGTGCGGCTTAACAATCGCCAGGTGTATGTTGGCAGATTCAAATTCCCAGAAGAGCGAGCAGCTGAAGTCAGAACCAGGGATAGAGCAACTTTCACCAATGTTTTTGTTAAAAACTTTGGAGATGACATGGATGATGAAAAACTGAAGGAAATATTTAGTGGATATGGGCCAACTGAGAGTGTTAAGGTAATAAGAGATGCCAGTGGGAAATCAAAGGGCTTTGGCTTTGTGAGGTATGAGACACACGAGGCTGCCCAAAAGGCTGTGTTAGACCTGCATGGAAAGTCCATCAATGGGAAAGTTCTATATGTAGGGCGAGCACAGAAGAAAATTGAACGATTGGCTGAGTTAAGACGAAGATTTGAACGGCTGAGATTAAAAGAAAAAAGTCGGCCTCCTGGGGTGCCTATTTATATTAAGAACCTGGATGAGACCATCGATGATGAAAAACTGAAGGAGGAATTTTCTTCCTTTGGATCAATTAGCCGGGCCAAAGTGATGGTGGAAGTAGGGCAAAGCAAAGGGTTTGGTGTTGTCTGCTTCTCCTCTTTTGAAGATGCTACAAAAGCAGTGGATGAGATGAATGGTCGCACAGTGGGCTCCAAGCCCCTGCACGTCACCCTGGGCCAGGCCAGGTGCAGGTGGTGAGAATAAGAATGCTCAATTTGTTTCATCCTTAAGCTGGTGCCTACTTAGTTTGGGCTATTTTGTGATAAGAGGTTATTTTATGCCAGTTTTTTTTAAGTGAATATTTTCTTTTGAGAAAACAAACTAGAAAACTTTGTTCATTTTAGTGAAGAACATAATTTCTAATTGTGAAACTGTCATTTTGTACTATTTTTTGATAAAATATCCTTAGGAATATGTAGAATAAAATTCATCCCTCCACATACCTCCCCCCCCCCAAATCAGTCCAGGTAAGGTAATTGAGTAGAGTTCCTTATTTCAATTATAATACTAAATGTAATTGCTTCAATGAAAATATTCTCAAAATGGACCTGATTTCTGAATGTATCACACAGAAAACTTCTAATTTGCTTTGTGAGAAATCAATATAGCAGGGGAAAATGTATGCGATCCAATTAACATTTGTGCATAATTTTACTTTATTATTTAAAATGAATGTTATTTTAAGGAAATGTGAGTTTCTTTATTTATACATTTTTTCCCCTTTACTAACATATTGTGGGCATACCACAAAGTTGACAGTGGCTTTGACTAAGTGTTGGAAGTTTTCTTAACTTCATGCCCAGAGAAATAAACATATTGGTGTTTTCTCAATCAGTACCTTAGGAAATTAACACTTTAAGCATTATTAAAAAGATGAGTTTCATCTTAAAGATATTTCCTGAGAGATTTAATATATTAGGACAGTCCAAGGAGCATTCTTGCCACTCATTTTTCTAACTCCTTAGTAGTAGAGATGGGTCATGTTAAATTAATGAAAAAGATGAATAACTGCAGTGAATTGTCTTTACTTATAGATAATTTTAAAATCTTACCTCAGTCTCCATAAACTGTCAATATAAAGGATAAATCATCCATATAGTGATGTTGGAAAACTAATTTGAAGAATATCTTCTACTAAGCTTGTCATTATCTCTTGTAAATTTTTAATACATCCATGTGATAATATTCACATCTGTATCAAAATTAAGGAAAAGCTTGTCTCTCTTGATTAAATCACATGCTTCCATCTATTATATGAAAGCTATTAATTCAGTATGGTTCTCTTTATGTCTGGCTGCTTGGAAGTTGTGACAAAATGTTGTGTTCTATATTGCAGTTACATTATTTAGCCTGTAATTTCTAGATTACAAATTTTCCATATTTTACTTCTAGTCCCCACTTTTCCCCACCATCTACCTTCCATCCGTATTATACTTAGTTTTATGTTTTCTTTAGGTTGCCTCTCATTTAATATGTGTTTGTTCAAATCCTTTTTGGAAGTAGAGAAATAATTATTTAATTTATGTAAAATGTCAATAATTACTTTTTAAAATACGATTTTTTCATATCACAGATCCAACCATAGAAAATGTATTGTCTCTATTCTTAATTGGCTTTTATTATGTTATATAGAAATTTTAGATTACACACATAATTCAATATAAATAAATAATTTTGTTAATGCTTTTGTTAGCTATTTGCCCATAAAATAATGAGAAAAAGCTGTTTTGGTGTAATTGTGTACCTACAAATTACACTTATATTCATTATAAAATATTTTCAAATGGAAATCACTGTTTTTATTGATCATATACATAATACATGATCATTGCTTTAAAAAAATGTACACAATGCAGACATTTATAAAAAAGCAAAATTCCCACAGTTCAGAGATCACCACTATTAATGTTTTCTGTGTGTACATATACTCCCATGCCTTTTCTCCTCTGTATACACACACTGTTTTACAAACAAATAAAACACTTATGTACTGTGTTTTGTTAAATTTTAAACTAAAACATAATCATTTTTTGTATTTATGTCAATAAATATCAATCTGTATCATCATTTTAGTGACTGCACAGTATTCTATTGTGTGGATGTACTATAGATTATATAAGTAATGCATTATCGAATAAGACTTATATGCTTTACAATGTTTTCTACATCTGTAAACAATGCTGTGATGGCTTAAAACAGTATGAGTTATAGGAGCTTGAGAAAAAGTATATACAGCATGTAAAAGCTTAAGTCTACTAGAAAAATTAAAATGCACATTATATTGATATATGTGTCAAAATTCTGAAAAAATCATTCAAGATATATCCTTTACTGAAACTCACAAAAGTAAAAGTAAACACTATTTTTTCGTATTTTCTGATCCCACTTGTTTTATAGCATTATCATTAAAATATATGAAAACAATGCAAACTGCAATAAATGTGAAATAGTTACTTTGGTAACTATTTACTATATGCACTTTCTATTCCTTTTTACACATTACCAGTTTTTATTTAAATTTATAAACTTGAAGTGTTAGTGTTAAAACATTTACAAATGTTTTGATTCAGTATAAATCATGAAAAATTACTAGAAGGTAAAATCTTCAAGTATAATCATTCAATACATTTTGGGAAATTATTTAAGTATTTAAATAATTACTATTTTCAAAAAGTTAGCCAGTATAAAGAAGTAATTAAAATATGCCCAGGTACAGATAAAACATACATGTTAGGACACTGAAAAATAGTTTAAAAACTCTAAATTTAGTTGGTAAAAAGGAGAAAAAGATAAAGGAAAGATAATCTCTATTTGAACACAAACACTTAGGCAGCTTTCCAATCTCATTCTTTTTGTTTTTAACTACATTTAATAGACTAAATTAAAGCTTCCAAGGGTGAACAAGACAACTAAACAGCTTAAATTGGTGAAAAGGCATTAAAAATAGGATATTGTTCATTTCCTAGCACAAGATAATAATTTTTTTAGATTTTATTTATTTATTCATGAGGCACACAGAAAGAGAGAGGCAGACATAGGCAGAGGGAGAAGCAGGCTCCATGCAGGGAGCCCGATGTGGGACTCGATCTCGGGACTCCAGGATCACATGGTGGGCCAAAGGCAGGTGCTCAACTGCTGAGCCACCCAGGCGTCCCTAGAACAAGATAATTAGTAAAAATTAATAAACAATACTATCAGTGGTTATGGTAAACTTAAGAATGGACTGTTTAACACAAGTTTTGTTTGTTGTTCTTCCTTTTTTTTCTAGCTTTTCAAAAAAAGTCACTGTACAAACTTCAAATATGCCCAGGGAGAAGAAAATTAAGGATATTGCTTTGTGGGTTGCCTGGGTGGAGCAGTAGCTTGAGTATCCAACTCCTGGTTTTGGCTCAAGTCATGATCTCAGGATCCTGGGATAGAACCCTGCCCTGGGCTCTGTGCTCAGGGCAGAGTCTGCTTAACTTTCTCTCTCCCTCTTCATTCCCCCCCCCTGCTCTCTCTCTCTTTCTTTCTCTCTTTAAAATAAATACATCTTAAAAAAAGAATGTTGCTTTGCTATTGTAAACCATCATATTAAAGGTTGTTTTGGTGAGACTTTTCTGTACAGAAAACTTCATACATACTGATGCCTTTTGGGTTGTATCTGTGGTTAAGGGGGAAAGTAAAATGTTACATGTGCAAGATATTTTCAGAACAAGAGAAAAATAACTAATAATAACTATGTCTTTAAGGGAATATTCAAGAATGGTGTGAATACCATCCTACCTATAAAGAGATGGATGAACTTAAGGGAATATTTAGAAATGTATGAATAAATGACTGAGTATAGATGATACATGCATTCCCAGCACCTACAGTAATATCAAAAATACAATTGGCATCCCATGATTACCTGTTGAATTATCCTTCCATTTGTTTGGGTTTCAATTCTCTTCTCAGAATTTCACAAGAGAAATGAATTATTATAGAATAAACTGTTTTTATTAAATTTCATCCCATGAAGAAACAATTGAGATCTGATTCGTTACGTAGATTGGGACTTCTAATATAGTGTTACTGGTGACATAGACTAGTGTTTATACCATTAAGTTGTTATCAATACTTTTTTACTTATCATTTCTTTTTCATTATTGTTCAACAATTGATTGATGAGTTTATCTTATAGCTTCCAGTAATCGGCATAACTCAAAAGAAAATCTATTGGTAGAGAAACAGTTTTTGAATCAATTAATGGGATGTTGCTTCAAGACCAAAACTATTCCACAAAGCCTTGCTCCTATATTAAATCAATTGATCACAATAATCCCTGAAAGACTAATGCATATGTATGTGAAATTAATTCTTTCTTACATATTTTAGGATGTTACTTTCCATGAAGTATGACTTAACAAATGGTTTCTTGGAGCTTCAAGAGAGTTAATGTATTCCACTTGGCTCCAAAGGATCAGGGTCGGTAGTTAGAAACAATCTAGCTACCATTGGAAATCTGAGAAAACCTAACTCAATGTACAAATGTTGAAAATATAATTACTATGAAACTTAAAAAAAAAAAGCTAACCTCATGTACTTTCACCCTCAAAAGTCAGTCTAATTTAAAAGATTTCCCATTTGGCAATCAAAAATGATCAGTGCTTTCATTCAATTTTTCAACAAAAGTTTGCAGTCTTTTTATTTTATTTAATTAAAAAATAGTTCTTTAGAGAGACTTGCAAGAAAAGAGATGAGTGATGATGTTATATGTCACGGCTGTCTCAGAGTAAATTAGTTTCTTTGTTTTAGAACCAGTAAGGGGAATATCAGATGTTGGCATCTTCTGCATAAAAATAAGCCTTCTATAATGTAAAATAAATAATTTTACAAGTTTTGAGATTGATTTAAAACGTCCAAAAGTGTAAATTACATTTTTGGAAAATCAAGAACTTTTTAAATCAATATTTAGGATCATTTAAAAATTAATTTTAAGCAAATTTAAAGAAGATGGCAAATGACTCCTTTTTTAAGTAAAATTGACATACCAATTATATTAGTTTCAGGTGCACAACATTGATTCAACAATTTTGTACATTACTCAGTGCTCACCATGGTAAGTGCAGTCACCATCTGTCATGGAACAATGTTATTACAATATTATTGACTATATTCCCTATGCTGTACTTTTCATCTTCAGGACTTACTTTATAACTGGCAGTTTGTAGCTCTTAATCCCCTTCATCTATTTACCCATATCCCCTCTGGCAACCACCAGTTAGTTCTCTGTATTTAATAGTGCATTTGTTTTTTTATTTGTTTGGGTTTTTTTTATAGATTCCACAGATAAGTGAAATCATATGGTATTTGTCTGATTTACTTCACTTAGTGTAATACTCTCTAGGTTCATGCCTTTTGTTGCAAAAGGCAAGGTCTCGTTATTTTTATGACTGAGTAATATTCTGTTGTGTATATATACCACATCTTTATCCATTCATATATTGATGGACACCTGGGTTGCTTCCATATCTTGGGTATTATAAATAATGCTGAAATAAATATAGAGTGCATTTATCTTTTGGAACTAGCATTTTCATTTTCTTTGGGTGCAAATAACTCTTATTTTTTTGTTTCAAGTTTTTATTTAAATTCCAGTTATTTAACATATAGTGTAATTTTAGTTTCAGAGAGAATTTAGTGATTCATCACACACATATAATACCCAGTGCTCATCAAAGCAAGTGCCCTCCTTAATACCCAACACCCATTTAACCCATCTCACTGCTCATCTCCCTTCCAGCTACCCACAGTTTGTTCTCTATAGTTAAGAGTCTGTTGTGTGGTTTGATTCTCTTTTTTCCTCTTATGTTCATCTGTTTTGTTTCTTAAGTTCCACATGTGAGTTAAATCATATGGTAGTTGTCTTTCTCTGGCTTATTTCACTTAGCATAATACTTTCTAGCACCACCTACATCATTGAAAATGGCAAGATTTCATTGATTTTGATGGCTGAGTAATATTCCATTGTATGTATATATAACACTTCTTCTTTATCCATTCATTACTTGATGGACATTTGGGCTCTTTCCATAACTTGGTTATTGTTGATAATGCTGCTATAAACATTACACATTACGTACATGTGTCCCTTCAAATCAGTATTTTTGTATCCTTGGGTAAATACCTACTAGTGCAATTGCTAGATCATAGAGTAGTTCCATTTTTAACTTTTTGAGGAAACTCCATACTGTTTTCTAGTGTCTGCACGAGTTTGCATTCCTACTAAAGTGTAAGAGGGTTCCCCTTTCTCCACATTCTTGCCAACATCTGTTATTTCCTTTGTTTTAAATCACCTTTCTGAGGATTTGGGGCAGACTACGTCCCTGAATAGAACAAACAGAATTTGCAAGCTTTTCTTCTCCAGTGCTTTAGGAAATAGAAAATATATCCCTAATTGATTTTATTGCAGAGAAATATCATATGTTAGTTTCCCTAAATAAAGGAGTAAATAGATACTTTTTGTGATGAAGGGAAGATTTATTATATTATGGTAGGAATAATGACAAAGTAATGAAAGTCAAGATGATGAATACATTTCTCTATTCATTAAAGATTTTTTTAATATATGAGGCTTGTAAATTTAACAAAGAACAATTTAAAGAGGGACATACATAAATAAAGAGTAATTTAAATGTTATAAACATTTAAGAGTAAAGGCAGGAAATATCTGCCTAGCTTGATATCTATTTTAAGGTGAAGCATCATGAATAGTTTTCATTTAGTTTCTATGGTTCCTTTTTTTAAAGATTTGTTTATTTATTTGTTTATTTTAGAGAGAGAGACAGAGAGAATACAATTGTGAAGGGCAGAAGGAGAGGAAGAGAATCTCAATCAGACTCTGAGCTGAGTGTGGAGCCCCATGGGGACTCAGTCTCATGACCCTGAGATCATGACCTGAGCCAAAACCAAGAGTTAGATGCTTAATCAACTGTGCCACCCAAGTGTCCCTGTATGATTATTCTTAACATTGATTTGACTACTAAAGTAATAGTAACCCTTAGGAACATTTCATTTGTAAGTGAATATCTTTAAAAAAATCATCAGTGCTAATCGGCTTCTCTCTATTCTCTCACCTCCATTACCTACTCTTAACTTCATCCTTTACAGAACACAGAAGATTTTATAAGGCATTTTTAGTTTACATACTTTGTCTAAACATTACCTCAAAAATGTCTAATAGATGTGTGTGCATGTGATATTGTACCACTTGATTGAAACAAAATTTCAGGACTTGAATGTAAGCCACAGTAGATGGTAGGACATGTACTGTTTATATATGGATTAATGTATCTAGGTGAAGATATTCTTTTTTAAAGAAATGTAAATATCAAAATGATCCTAATTAAACCAACATCAAAGCTATGGGCTCTGTTTGGAATTGTCATTTCATAATGTATACATGATCTAGATCATCTGAGTACCAAAGACTGGGTAATACAACTAGAACTATATATTGCTAATGTGGTAAAAATTTTGAGATCTGAAAGCAAAATTCCAAGCATAACAAGAAATAATGCTAAGGGACACAAACCAATTTTTCTGAAGTGGCAGTTTAGGAAATGAACATGAACTATATGAAGCCCTTAGTTGTTTTATGGAGACATATGACAATAATGTAAACTCTCAAAGAGCAAAAAGTATATAGGAAGATAAAGTTTTCTGAAACTTCTATTATATTTTAATATAAGTGAAATAAACTGTGATGATAGAAAAACAAGTATGGACTATTTCTCCTACTTTAGTCTCAAAAAAAACCAGTTTTATTCAGACAAAATTATTTTCTTAGGCCATTGGCTCATTTGGACTATTTTTTAATTTTTAGGACATGAGAGATGCATATTATGTAATCTATTTTAATGCTCAGGGATAAATATGTCTCCTAAAATATTCTGAGGTGAAATATAAACTGGAAAACAGTATCACAACTTTTCCTTAACAGCAAGTTTCATCATAGAAATCATTTAGGTTGCATTTTCCTATAAGTAATTGCGTGTTTCAAATTGTATCTCTAATCTGGGGCCAAGAATTTAGGGCTATAAGAATTGTGTTTTAATTCACTGGGATCATAATTTTTCTTTTCCTTTTTTAATTTTTTTTTTTAGATTTTTTTCCCCCAACTTTGGGACTTGAACTCACAACCTTGAGATCAAGAGTCTCACACTCCACCAACTGAGCCAGCCAGGCACCCCATGGGATCATACATTTTTAGAATATTATCTGGTAGAACTGTTTATCTTGCTTAATGTGTAAAGGCAATCTATCGGGTTTCTGAATGAAGTTGAAAATGTTAAGTACTTGGAACAATATAGAATTTGTCCTTAAAAAACAAATTTAAAGCTCATTGAATAACTAAGAACACTATATTAAATAATTTTAGTCAGTATTAGGAATTCGTGAATTAAAAGAGAATAATTTCAGATAAATTGAATACACATATTTTGATACACAAGCAATAAATTAATACTAATTAATACATTGTCTCCAGAGAGAGAATTTCGTAAAAAATATGCAAAAATATTGGACTCAAAAAGGCAAAAAAGACATGAAAATCCTTCACATCTACTCAGAGAGGGAAGCCATATTGCTCTGATGCACCATTAGTATAAACAAGAAAAAGCAATGAAAATATTGAGAATGTAGAGAAAAGAGGAAAGGTTTGGTTCTTAGAAATGGGAACTTGAGGCAACCTGCATAAACGTCATTAAGAGGAGTTAAGGCTTAATGCTTAAATTTGACTCAAAAGATAAATTATTTCTTCCTTTCTGATTTTCACATGTACTACCTAAAAGCTTCAGGACTTCTCAGAATTCTTATTAAGATATTCCAGCAATAAATTCTAACAATGACTCCGGAATGTTCTGTACTGTTTTGATTTTTTTAAAGCTCCTTATATTTTGTTGTTTGTACTCAAATGTCACAACATTTGGTCTTTCCCAGGTGCATTGGTAGATTTCTAAATTTACTATGAAACAAATTGTATGTCATTCTTATCAAAAATTCAAGATTTGCATGGTTTTGGGATGGGAAGTGCCACTAATTCCAGCAAAATTAAAATCTTGTGTTTATTTTTAATTCTTTTTAAAATCTTGTGTTTATAGGAAAATTGGATGGATGGATGGATGGATTTATGAATACATACATACGTAAACAATAATAAAGAGGGGGAATAAAAAAGGAGATAATAACAGTTGTATGGAACCCAGGAATAATAACACATCTATCTATCCCTATCATAGGGGTTCAAATTAAGAGTTACAGACCTCCTAGACCACAAACAATGTTTTGATACCCTAGCAGTGCTGTATTCCAAGGAAAAATGACTGCAAAAATGATGATAGGTGGAGAGAATTATAGGCAGATGTAGTTCCTGTGGCAAGCCATTCCAATGAGATCTTTACAATGGACTGATTTTTACCAGCATGACAGTGGTGAAGTATAGGCCAAAATGTAGCTCAAAGGCATATTGAAATTTGCTCAGTGCAAATTGGAATTCTGTGTTTTTAAAAATTTGTTTCAGAGTGTATAAGAATTACCTGGGATGTTTGTTTAAATTGAGATTCCTAGCACTCACCTTTGGCTTACTGAATTAAAATAGATGTAGCAGTGTGGTGAAAGGTAGGATGAAGATAGGGTGAAAAACAAAAATCTGCATTTTTCTCATAGCCTCTGGTTTATTCTTATGCACTCTTATAAAAATCTAGAGCAGGAGCCAGCAAACATTTTTTTCTGTTAAGGCCAGATGGATAGTAATTATTAGAGCCTTTGGGGGACAAAAAGAAGTAACATCAAGGATATCATGTGCATACTTATATAAAAAGAAAAAAACAAATTCCCACACATTTTAAAATGGACACAATTCAAAATATAATGATGAAAATATTCAAGAGCATTTTTTGGTAATATAATTCTAATGAAAAGAATTTAGGGGATTACATTTAGCCTAATTAAGGTTCAAAGTTGTGTTTTCAATCATCAAATCAATTGTAAGTATGTTCATCTATTAAAAGCCTTTTTTAGCTTGCAGGCCATATAAAAAAAGGTGGCATCCCAGATTTGTTCTGTGAGTTATAGTTTTTCAATTCCTGAACTAGAAACACTCATCTAGATAATTTGGCTTAGAAAGTATTTCCCAAGGTTAGCTACTTGGAATAAGCAAGATATAAAAACTTATTAACTGATATAATTCAGTAAAATAAGTTACAAATTAAGTTAAAGAAGTAAACAGTAATGACAATAGTCAAATCAAAAAAGTGCTAGAACATAGAACAAGTGGCTCATCTTTTCCCCAAATGTCTGGATAGGAAAAAACATCTAAACAAATGCTAGATGTTAAGTATCTGAAATGATCAGCCCATGAAAAGCATCCCATTTTAGTAAGAAAAATGTTATATACATAAACAATGTGTGAATGTATATATTGTGTTCATATTTGTGTGTGTGTATGTGTGTGTGCGTGTGTGTGTGTGTGTGTAAAGACTATACAGTTACATCAAAACATTTTCAGTGTTTGAGTGTCTGCCTTTGGCTCAGGGCGTGATCCCTGTGTCTTAGGGTCTAGTCCTGCATCAGGCTCCCTACAGGGAGCCTGCTTCTCCCTCTGCCTATGTCCTTGCCTCTCTTTCTGCTCCCCTCATGAATAAATAAATAAAATCTTTAAAAAAAAAAAAGAAAAGAAGCAATTTTCTTTGTTAATAAAATTAGAAGTGATTTTTGTGGATCTTTTCATTATTTATATTTTCTAAATAGTTTATAACTAAAGTAGAATATCTTTAATAAAGGAAAACTATTTAAACTATTATTACAAAAATTTTATAATAACTAAACTCAATCTCCTTACGCTCTAACTCTGTTCCTCCTTGTATCTTCTTCATCTCAGTAAGTAGCAGCTCTTTCCTTGGTGTTTTTTTTTGGCCAAATACCTTGGAGTAATTCTTAACTCTCTTCTTTTTCTCACATCCCACATTCAATATGTCAGGAAATTATGATGGATAAGTCTTGAAAATATACTCAAAATCTTATGCCTTAACACTTTTTTATTGCCAATGGCTTAGTCTGAATAACCATCATCTCCCACATAGATTATTTCATCAATCTCCTAACAGATCTTCCTGCTCTTATCCATTTCTTACTATATTCTCCACAAAACTGATTGAGTGAGGGATGCCTAGGTGGCTCAGTGATTGAGCATCTGCCTTTGGCTCAGGGCATGATTCTGGGGTCCTGGAATCGAGTCCCACATCGGCCTCCCTGCATGGAGCCAGCTTCTACCTCTGCCTGTGCCTCTGCCTCTCTCTCTGTATGTCTTTCATGAATAAATAAATAAAATATTTTTAAAAAACTGATTGAGTGATTCCTTATAAATATAAATTGGATTATGTAACTTCCTTGCTCTCAATGTCCAATGGCCATTCCTCTTACACTCAGTGAAGTTCAAACTTCTTACCAAGACCTTACCTTGCTGTTGAAATATCTTATTCTTCTTCCCCTCTCTCACATCTCTACCACTCACCGTCACTTCAGTATTCTTAGAAATATCAAGCTCATTCCTATGTCAGTTCATTTGTTCTTGCTCCGTCCCTTCACCTGGAGCTCTCTATCCAGATATTTGCAAAGCTTATTCTATCAATTTATTCAAGTATCAATTAAAATAGCACAAATAAAAAGCACTATAAGAAAGGCCTTTTCTCACCCCTCTGTATATAATTGTGAAACCCACCTCCTTCCTTAAGTCTTTATTCCTCTTGCTTAACCTACTTTATTTTTTCTTCACAGCATGTAAAAATATATAATATGTTTATTCCATTGTTGTTTCTCACCCCACTTCCACTAAAGGCATTACAATGCCTAAAAGAGTGACCGATATGTAATGACAGTAAACAAATATTTGTTTAATAAATGAACTGCATGACTTGATAGAATGGTACATGATAAGAAATAGTGATGATTATATCATAAAGAAGAATGCATTTTGCTAATAACCAAGCAACAGCAACATGAAAACCGTTCCCCAGAGTTCAAAAAAAGTAATGGAAAGAAATTCAACAAAATATTTATAGTACACTTGAGGCTATCTGAAAATTGGAACAATGTGGTCTTTTTTTAACTTTTTTATTTTTTGGATATTACAAATTTTATTTAATGAGTAGATATGGTTCTATAGTGGATAAAATTGGTGAACTTTAAAAATTCTTTAAATATAATGGAATAAATAAAAAAGCTCAATAACTTTGTCTAGATTAATATTTTATTCTTATATTTCTTTTAGCCAAGTGAAAATTGAAAAGCAACTAGAAATGGAAATATCCACACCAATTATGATAGATCAACGGTTATAATTTTTTATTCTGTGTAAGGAAATCACACAAATCAATACAAGAGCATGTGGGCAAAAGTAGTTTTGGAGAAAATATACAGATCATTTTAAAAGAAAAAGGCAACTAACAATTGTACAGCAAAGATGACAATATACAAGGTAACTATTAAGAAATGCAAATTTACTGAGATACCATTTTCACATATCAAATTAGTAACACTGAAAAAATAAGTCAATGTTAGTGAGGTTACAGTTAAAACGAGCATTCTCAATTATTGCTAATCAAGGTTTAATTTTATCAAGCTTTTTAAAAACTATTTTGGAAATTTGCTTTTGAGCAAGTGATTACCATTCTAAAACTCCTGTATGTACAGTTCCTCCTTTAGGCTGGAAAATTTTATTTTCAATCCCTCATTAAAGATCTCTGGCGTAATTTCCACGTCTCATCATTCTCCTAGAGCAAAGAGAACACCCCAATTTTATACCACAACAAAATCTCCAAGAAAAATTTCCTTTATGTTAGCAAGTTTAACTATTGTATGCTAGAAAAGCTCACTTTTCTTCAAATATGCCCTTCTCTTATTTGCTTTTCTCACATAGCTACATCTACAACAGAGGTGAGATCATAGAAGGTGTGCAGTACCTATTTGTTAACTGAGCTATTGAAAACACACATACTGTTTCTATTATTATTATTATTATTATTATTATTATTATTAGAAATGGAGGGGGCAGCCCCTGTGGCCCAGTGGTTTAGTGCCGCCTTCAGCCGGGGTGTGATCTTGGGGACCCAGGATCGAGTCCCACGTCGGGCTTCCTGCATGGAGCCTGCTTCTCTCTCTGCCTGTCTCTGCCTCTGTCTCTCTCTCTCTCTCTCTCTCTCTCTGTGTGTGTGTCTGTCTGTCATGAATAAATAAATAAAATCTAAAAAAAAAAAGAATGGAGGATAATATCCAGAAAAGAGGGAGAGAGTCAAATGAAATTATCATCCACCAACCTAGAATTCATAGCTTTACTTTGATCTTAAACTTTCTTCTATGTTGGCAACCAAATTATACCAAATATCTATTTGTTTATTTAGGCCAAATAATCATGTTTGTGCACACATGCATGTGGGTGTGTGTATGGCTGTGTGGGTGTGTGTATATTTATATGTGTTTGTGTTTGGGAAGAGGGAGGATTATCACAGTTGTCTAGTGAAAGTTAGTGCAACACTTGAACCAGTTATAGGAGTAGGGATAATTACCAATATTTTCTGACTTCCTTATATAGCTTCAGCATTTACCAACATATATCCGCAAATGAAAAGAAGTGAAAAATTAAAGGCTTTACCAAATTAAGTGTATTTGGAACAGAATAGAAGTGTCACGGAAAAACCATTATTGAAAGAAATAGTTTGTTTTCACACAATATGAAAGGAAACATATTTTATATAATCTGTCTCAAAAATCAAATAGCATAAAGACACTTGAGAATAATGCTAATGTAGATGTTAGTCTCAATAGGTATCTACAGTTACTTCTAAAATGAATTGTTTAACCAACAGAGCAACTACTCATAGTACAACATGTACTGAATCTATTTATAGGAATGGCAAAAACTGAGAAAAAAGTTATATTTGCTGCAAATTAAGCGTAATACTTTGGCAATTACTTTTAATCTATCTAAAGGAAAGTTTAGTAGTTAAGTAACAGGACACATCATTTTTCTTTTCTTTCATCTGTATATGTCTATTTCTAAACTATATTCTCTCAAAATTTTTAAAGATTTTATTTATATATTCCCTATTCTCAAATTTTTATTAGTGATAGGGAAAATCACTTCAGTAAATGTAAACTACTGGCAATCTTTTCCCCCTTTAATTTTGAAAAGCATTGGGATGCTTTCAGCTCAGGGCATGATCCCAGAGTCCTGAGATGGAGTCCCACATCGGGTTCCCTGCATGGAGCCTACTTCTCCTGCCTCTGTCTATGTGTCTGCCTCTCTCTCTCTCTGTATCTCTCGTGAATAAAGTCTTAATTTTTTTTTTTGAAAAGCACATCTCCAAGTTTCCTTTTATATTTAAAAAATTAAATATAATGCATTTTTTAATCACTAACCATGATAGCATGTATGTAGTCTTGCCCTGTAGATCATTCATTCTCTCTTGATAGTGTGTTTGACAACAAACACAGTGTATAATTAAATTCAGATTTTTTGTTAAGTTGTAGCCTAGGATAAATCAATCACAGTGCTTTTAGCTCCTTGAACCATTTAAAACTACAATATCGTTTCTCTTATCTATTAGCAAAAACCTTGAGTCATTTAGAGGAAGGAGATAATTATCCTTCAGCAACTGAGGAATAGTATTCACAAAAATGTGAGTATGACCAATAATGCATGTATATTTTTTTCTCAAGTTTAAACCTACACCAGTAAACTTGAATCTATGTATTTTTGTCTTTGGTACATGCCAAATCATCTTCACTGTCCCAATATTAAGTATGGGCTAGAAAGTCCCACTATAAAATTACTCTCATAGGGAGATAAGGAACTATCTAAATAATTTGCATATGTACTCAAATCAAATGCTAAGTCTATATGCCCTTCTCAAAATTGTCATACTTTCAGAAATTAAAACTTTATACAGTGAGGTTTTTCTTTTCTTTCCCCTATCTTACAGTATTAGTGTTGGACAGATGATCAGAACAGAAATCCATCTGTGACTACAATTTCATCCTGAAGGAATTTCCAAGCCCTGCTCTTCTGAATACTTATATATCCCTATATATATCCTCCAGAACATTAAATCATTCTTGATGACTAAGGAAGCCTACCTAAGGTAGCCTGTTGTTACTATGTTGCTATATACCTATGTACATCCAAGAATATCTACATAGACCACATTAGTGTATTCTATGAAAATGCACCAATATAAAGGACAAACATGATATGGTCTCATTCGTTTGGGGAATATAAAAAACAGTGAAAGGGAATAAAGGGGAAAGGAGAAAAAATGAGTGGGAAATATCAGGGAGGGAGACAGAACATGAGAGACTCCTAACTCTGGGAAACGAACTAAGGGTGGTGGAAGGGGAGGTGGGCAGGGGGTGGGGGTGACTGGGTGACAGGCACTGAGGGGGGCACTTGATGGGATGAGCACTGGGTGTTATTCTATATGTTGGAAAATTGAACACCAATAAAAAATAAATTCATATTTAAAAAGAAGCCAAATTCTGTTTGAAAAGATTCAGTATTATATAAAATTAAGAAAATTTAACATACACAAGTAAAACTGAGGCTAATTCAAAACAGTAAAAATAAAGTTAGTAGTAAAAATACTTCAGAGTTAGTAAAGAGTCCATCAATAATGAAACAAGTTATGGAAATGTCTGGGTGGCTCAGTGGTTGAGCATCTGGCTTTGGCTCAGGGTGTGATCCCCGGGTCCTGGGATCCAGTCCCACATCAGGCTCCCCTCGAGGAGCTTGCTTCTGCCTTTGCCTATGTCTTTGCCCCTCTCTCTGTGTGCCTTTCATGAATAAATAAACTCTTTTCTTAAAAAAAAGTAATGAAATAAGCCATGGACTTGATGCTATCACACAAACTATTTCCATAACCTAATTATTTTGGAACTCACTGTTTTCCCAGTTAATATTAATCTTTTTAAAGATGTCTTTAATTGTTTTTAGTTGTTAGTTGTTTTAGTTGTTTTTAGTTTTTTAATTCTAAGTCAATTTTATCAGAAGTCAAGAATGCTATTATAACCATTTATATCTGACAGTGTACCATTTGTTTTAGATAGTTTAGTAAAGCATAAATAAATACATATATTATATATATATAATAAATAATAGCTAAAAATGACTAGAAATAAATAAAACTATTATGTACAGAAGATATAATTTTGCAGACTGTAAATTCAAGTAAATCTTCAAATAAACTATTAAGATAAGGGTACCTGTGTGGCTCAGTCAGTTAAGTGCAGAATTCCTCATTTTGGCTCAGGTCATGATCTCACGGTCTGAGATTGAGCCCCTCATGGGGCTTGCACTCATTGGGGAGACTGCTTGAGATTCTCTCTCCCTCTCCCACTGCCCCTCACTCCTGCTTATTCTCTCTTTCTCAAATAAATAAAATCTTTAAAAAGACTTATTAAGGGGCACCTGGGTGGTTCAGTTGGGTCCATATCTGCCTTCTCCTTGGGTCATGATCCCAGGTTCCTGGGATGAGTCCCACTTCTGGCTCCCTGATCAGTGGAGTGTCTGCTTCTCCTTCTCTTCCATCTCCCCCTACCTCTTCTTGTGCTTTTTCTCTCTCAAATAAATAAAATCTGAAAACTATTAGGATAAAAACTAGATTTCTGATATGTACTGGATACAAGTTTAATATAAAATTATTGTCTTTTCTATATGCAAACAAAAATATGAACTTAAAAGTGTATCATTTTATATAGTCCAAAAACATCTAAGTAGAAAACAACCAACAGAATATTAGAGAAAAATTAGAATAATTCAACATGCATTATTAAAGAAGATATAAATAAATGAGAGATGTACAATATTCACAGATTAGAAGGCCTAATATTCAAAGAAATTATCTATACAAATTTGATTTATAGGTTAAATATGATCACAAATTCCCAATATATTTTTTTTAGATTTTGTTTCTTTACTCATGAGAGACACACAGAGAGAGGCAGAGACATAAGCACAGGGAGGAGAAGCAGGCTCTCCTGCAGGGAGCCAGGTGGGGACCTGATCCCATGACCCCAGGATCAGGACCTGAGCCAAAGGCAGGCACTCAACCACTGAGCTACCCAGGTGACCTCCACAAATTTTTCTTAAGTAGAACTGGGTGAGCTGATTTTAAAATTTGTATGGGAAAAGTGGTTATGCAAGGGCTGCTGCACAGCTAGCAGAGCTGTGGTCCTAAGGCAGCACAACGTGCTCCGAGCTTTCTCCCTTACCTTGCCCACCAGTCTGAGGCCCCCAGCCCAGCCTGTGTCACCCTCAGAAACAGCACTGAGAGCAGCCTCAGTATCAGTGCCATGGCTGGTAGAAAGCCTACACGGACAACCTCACAGCAGTCAGGACCTGTCAGAACAAGGCCATTGTGAGCTATAAGAACTGGACCTCAATCTGGGCCGTAGTCCCTGAGAAAACCTTCACCAACATCACACCAGCAGAGGTTGGTGCCCTGGTTGGCAAAGACCAGGCAAGTTTTTTAATGAATAGGCTAACACTTGGAGGCTACATTTGTTTTGTTATCCAGGTCTCACTACTACAGGATGGTGTATTTACCATAGATCTTCATATCAAGAGTACCGGTAGAGCGTCCACCATCAGCATCGCTGTCACCATGACTATCAAGATGCTAGTCCTGCTAATGGGCAAAGAAAGTGTCCCTGGTGGTATGTACAACGAGAAATGATATGGAATGTCTTCCCACGTGCAGCATTCCCAGTACTGACGTCATCACTTCCTTACCCCACACCTCCCCACTACTTTTGCACCCCTCTCCTTCTTATACACACACACACCATTTTTAGGGGGTCATTCCCCACACCCCTTATAAATGCCGAAACCACATGGACTAGGGGTTGGGACCGGCTGGCTGGACACATGCCCCTACCCATACCACTCATGTGTGTGGCTGGAATTTTTTTTTTGTTTTGGGGGTTCTTTCTCAGAATAATAATAAAAAAATTCTAACAAGAACAACAACAAAAATTTGTATAGAAATTCAAAGGGTCAAGGATAGTCATGATAAAGTTGAAAAAAGAATATGGTGGGAGAAATAGCTTTATCAGATGCCAAAACACCATAAAGTGGAAATCAAGACTAAAATAAATTTGTAATAATTAAAAACACTGAGTTAATTCATGGAAACTAATGAGAATGAAGGTACAACCATTCAAAATCTTTGGAATACAGCAAAAGCAGTCCTCAGGGGGAAATACATCGTACTACAAGCAGCCATCCAAAAACTGGAAAGAACCCAAATACAAAAGCTAACCTTGCACCTAAAGGAACTAGAGAAAAAACAGCAAATAGATCCTAACCCAGCAGAAGAAAAGAGTGAGTTAAGATTCGAGCAGAACTCAATGAAATACAGACTAGAAGAAATGTGGAACAGATCAACAAAACCAGGAGTTGGTTCTTTGAAAGAATTAATAACATAGATAAACCATTAGCCAGCCTTACTAAAAAGAAGAGAGAGAAGACTCACATTAATAAAATTGTGAATGAGGAAGGAGAGATCACTACCAACACTAAGGAAATACAAACGATTTTAAAAACATATTATGAGGAGCTATACACCAATAAATTAGGCAATCTAGAAGAAATGGACTCATTTATGGAAAACCACAAAATACCAAAACTTGAACTGGAAGAAATAGAAAACCTGAACAGGCCAATAACCAGGGAGGAAATTGAAGCAGTCATCAAAAACCTCCCAAGACACAAATGTCCAGGGCCAGATGGCTTCCCTGGGGAATTCTATCAAACGTTTAAAGAAAAAACCATACCTATTCTACTAAAGCTGCTCGGAAAGACAAAAAGAGATGGAATACTTCCAAACTCGTTCTATGAGGCCAGCATCACCTTAATTCCAAAACCAGACAAAGACCCCACCAAAAAGGAGAATTATAGACAAATATCCCTGATGAACATGGATGGAAAAATTCTCAACAAGGTAATATCGGTGTCCATCGAAACATGAATGGATAAAGAAGATGTGGTTTATGTATACAATGGAATATTACTCAGCCATTAGAAATGACAAATACACACCATTTGCTTCAACATGAGAGGAACTGGAGAGTATTATGCTGAGTGAAATAAGTCAATCGGAGAAGGACAAACATTATATGTTCTCATTCATTTGGGAAATATAAATAATTGTGAAAGGGAATAGAAGGGAAGGGAGAAGAAATGGGTAGGAAATATCAGAAAGGGAGACAGAATATGAAGACTCCTAACTCTGGGAAACAAACTAGGGGTGGTGGAAGGGGAGGAGGAGGACGGGGGTTGGGGGAGAATGGGTGACGGGCACTGACGGGGGGCACTTGACGGGATGAGCACTGGGTGTTATTTAGTATGTTGGCAAATTGAGCACCAATAAAAAGTAAATTTATTGTTTTTTAAAAAAAGATAATAGCCAATAGGATACAATATATTAAGAAGATTATTCACCATGACCAAGTAGGATTTACTCCCGGGATGCAAGGCTGGTTCACCACTCTTAAAACAATTGTGATTCATCATATCAGCAAGAGAAAAAAGAAGAACTATAGGATCCTCTCAAAGATGCAGAGAAAGCATTTGACAAACTACAGCATACAACTCAGATCAAAACTCTTGAGAGTGTAGGGATAGAGGGAACATTCCGCAACATCTTAAAAGCCATCTACGAAAAGCCCACAGCAAATATTCTCAATGGGTAAACACTGGGAGCCTTTCCCCTGAGATCAGGAACAAGACAGGGATGTCCACTCTCACGATTGCTATTCAACATACTATTAGAAGTCCTAGCTCCAGCAATCAGACAACAAAAGAAATAAAAGGCATTTAAATTGGCAAAGAAGAAGTCAAACTCTCCCTCTTCACAGAAGACATGATACTGTACATAGACAACCCAAAAGCCTCCACTCCAAGATTGATAGAACTCATACAGCAATTCGGCAGTGTGGCAGGATAGAAAATCAATGCCCAGAACTCAGTGGCATTTCTATACACTAACAATGAGCCTGAAAAAAACAGAAATGAAGGAGTCAATCCCATTTATATTTGGACCCAAAAGCATATGATACCTAGGAATAAACGTAACCAAAGAGGTAAAGGATGTATACCCTAAAAACTACAGAACACTTCTGAAAGAAATTGAGGAAGACACAAAGAGACAGAAAAATATTCCATGCTCATGGGTTGGAAGAATTAATACTGTGAAAATGTCAATGTTACCCAGGGCAATTTACATGTTTAATGCAATCCCTATCACAATACCATGGACTTTCCTCAGAGAGTTGGAACAAATCATCTGAAGATTTTTGTGGAATCAGAAAAGATCTTGAATAGCCAGGGGAATAGTAAAAAGGAATACCATAGCAGGGGGCATCACAATGCCAGATTTCAGGTTGTACTACAATGCTGTGGTCATCAAGACGGTGTGGTACTGGCACAAAAACAGACACATAGATCAATGGAACAGAATAGAGAATCCAGAAGTGGACCCTCAACTTTATGGACAACTAATATTCGACAAAGGAGGAAAGACTATCCACTGGAAAAAAGACAGTCTCTTCAATAAATGGTGCTGGGAATATTGTACATCCACATGCAGAAGAATGAAACTAGACCACTCTCTTTCACCATACACAAAGATAAACTCAAAATGGATGAAAGATCTAAATGTGAGACAAGATTCCATCAAAATCCTAGAGGAGGACACAGGCAACACCCTTTTTGAACTCAGCCACAGTAACTTCTTGCAAGATATATCCATGAAGGCAAGAGAAACAAAAGCAAAAATGAACTATTGGGACTTCATCAAGATAAGAAGCTTTTTCACAGCAAAGGAAACAGTCAACAAAACTCAAAGACAACCTACAGAATGGGAGAAGATATTTGCAAATGACGTATCAGATACAGGGCTTGTTTCCAAGATCTATAAAGAACTTCTTAAACTCAACAGCAATGAAACAAACCATCCAATCCTGAAATGGGCAAAAGACAGGAACAGAAATCTCACAGAGGAAGACATAGACATGGCCAACAAGCACATGAGAAAATGCTCTGCATCACTTGCCATCAGGGAAATACAAATCAAAACCACAATGAGATACCACCTCACACCACTGAGAATGGGGAAAATTAACAAGACAGGAAAGAAGAAATGTTGGAGAGGATATGGAGAAAGGGGAACCCTCCTGCACTGTTGGTGGGAATGTGAAACGGTGCAGCCACTCTGGAAAACTGCGTGGAGGTTCCTCAAAGAGTTAAAAATAAATCTTCCCTACGACCCAGCAATTGCACTGTTGGGAGATTTACCCCAAAGATTCAGATGCAATGAAATGCCGGGACACCTGCACCCTGATGTTTATAGCAGCAATGTCCACAATAGCCAAACTGTGGAAGGAGCCTTCATGTCCACTGAAAGACAAATGGATAAAGAAGATGTGGTCTATTTATACAATGGAATATTACTCAGCCATTAGGAATGACAAATACCCACCATTTGCTTCGACGTGGATGGAGCTGGAGGGTATTATGCTGAGTGAAATAAGTCAATCGGAGAAGGACAAACATTATATATGAGACTATATTCATTTGGGGAATATAAAAAGTAGTGAAAGGGAATAAAGGGGAAAGGAGATAAAATCAGTGGGAAATATCAAAAAAGGAGACAGAACATGAGAGACTCCTAACTCTGGGAAATGAACAAGGGGTGGTAGAAAGGGAGGTGAGCTGGGGTGGGGGTGACTGGGTGACGGACACTGAGGGGGACACTCGTTGGGATGAGCACTGGGTGTTATTCTATATGTTGGCAAATTGAACACCAATTAATAATAAATTCATTAAAAAAAAGAAGAATTTGAAATGTTGGCTCCCAAAGGAAAGGGAGCATGAGCAACGTGTGTAGAGAAGAATGAGCGATACAGGCTTCCAGGTATGGAATTAAGAAGTCATGGGGATAAAAAGTACAGTATAGGGAATATAGTCAATGTTATTGTAATAGCATTGTATAGTGGCAGATGGTAGTATACTTGTGATAAGCATTGTATAACATATAGACTTCTCAAAGAAATGCTCTGCACCTGAAATAATGTAACTTTACAACTTTTAAAATTTTACAATTAAAAAAAATATAGAGTAAAGGAATGGAGAGAGATAACCCATGATAACACTTATGAAAAGAAAGAAGAGGTAGCCCTATTACCATCACAAAAAGTAGACTTCGGAGAAAGGTAAGCTATCAGGGAAAAAGTTAAGGTCCATACATAATGATAAAGTAGTCAATATTCAAAATTAAATAACAATCCTTAATGGATATGTGCTTAACAGCACAGCATCAAAATATGTGAGTCAAAAACTGATAGAATTGCATTGAATATTGATATAACCACTGCTGTAGGTAAAGACTTTATCTCCCTCTCATCATGAATATACATATCAAATACAAAAAACATCAGTAAGTGCATAGTTGAACTCAATAGCACCATCAAACAACTTAATTTAATTGATGACTATCAGCTACTTAATCCAACAAAAGTAGGATACACATTATTCTCAAATTTATATGAATCATTCACCAAGATAGAAAATATTTGTGCCATATAACCCACCTTAATAAATTTTAAAGAATAAAATACATAAAATGTCTGCTTTCACACTATGACAAGATTGAACTAGAAATCAAACAAAAGATAGCTGGAAAACCACAAAATACTTGGAGATTAAACAATGAATTTATAATAAACAGTGTTAAATAAGTTTCAAAAGAAACTTTAAAAATATATTTTAAGGGGATCCCTGGGTGGCGCAGCGGTTTGGCGCCTGCCTTTGGCCCAGGGCGCGATCCTGGAGACCCGGGATCGAATCCCACATCGGGCTCCCGGTGCATGGAGCCTGCTTCTCCCTCTGCCTGTGTCTCTGCCTCTCTCTCTTTCTCTCTGTGACTATCATAAATAAATAAATAAAAAATTTAAAAAAAATAAAAAAAATAAAAATATATTTTAAACTAAATGAAAATGAAAATACAACTGACCAAAATGTGTAAAAGAGAAACAAGGCTTAGAGTGAATTTTATAGGATTGAAAACATATATTAGAAAAGAAGAAATAAGAATTAATATTGTGAAAATGTCAATGTTACCCAGGGCAATTTACACGTTTAATGCAATTCCTATCAAAATACCATGGACTTTCTTCAGAAGAAAGTGAGAAGAAATTATTTTAAGATTTAAGATTCAATGGAACAGAATAGAGAATCCAGAAGTGGACCCTCAACTTTATGGTCAACTAATAATCGATAAAGGAGGAAAGACTATCCACTGGAAGAATGACAGTCTCTTCAATAAATGGTGCTGGGAAAATTGTACATCCACATGCAGAAGAATGAAACTAGACCACTCTCTTTCACCATACACAAAGATAAACTCAAAATGGATGAAAGATCTAAATGTGAGACAAGATTCCATCAAAATCCTAGAGGAGGACACAGGCAACACCCTTTTTGAACTCAGCCACAGTAACTTCTTGCAAGATATATCCATGAAGGCAAAAGAAACAAAAGCAAAAATGAACTATTGGGACTTCATCAAGATAAGAAGCTTTTTCACAGCAAAGGAAACAGTCCACAAAACTCAAAGACAACCTACAGAATGGGAGAAGATATTTGCAAATGACGTATCAGATACAGGGCTTGTTTCTAAGATCTATAAAGAACTTCTTAAACTCAACAGCAAAGAAACAAACAATCCAATCATGAAATGGGCAAAAGACATGAACAGAAATCTCACAGAGGAAGACATAGACATGGCCAACAAGCACATGAGAAAATGCTCTGCATCAATTGCCATCAGGGAAATACAAATCAAAACCACAATGAGATACCACCTCACACCACTGAGAATGGGGAAAATTAACAAGACAGGAAAGAAGAAATGTTGGAGAGGATGCGGAGAAAAGGGAACCCCGTTGCACTGTTGGGAATGTGAAATGGTGCAGCCACTCTGGAAAACTGAGTGGAGGTTCCTCAAAGAGTTAAAAATAAATCTTCCCTACGACCCAGCAATTGCACTGTTGGGAGATTTACCCCAAAGATTCAGATGCAATGAAACGCCGGGACACCTGCACCCCGATGTTTCTAGCAGCAATGTCCACAATAGCCAAACTGTGGTAGGAGCCTCGGTGTCCATCGAAAGACGAATGAATAAAGAAGATGTGGTTTGTGTATACAATGGAATATTACTCAGCCATTAGAAATGACAAATACCCACCATTTGCTTCGACGTGGATGGAGCTGGAGGGTATTATGCTGAGTGAAATAAGTCAATCGGAGAAGGACAAACATTATATGTTCTCATTCATTTGGGGATATAAATAATAGTGAAAAGGAATAGAAGGGAAGGGACAAGAAATGGGTGGAAATATCAGAAAGGGAGACAGAACATGAAGACTCATAACTCTGGGAAACGAACTAGGGGTGGTGGAAGGGGAGGAGGGCGGGGGTTGGGGGTGACTGGGTGACGGACACTGAGGGGGGCACTTGACGGGATTAGCCTTGGGTGTTATTCTGTATGTTGGCAAATGGAACACCAATAAAAAATAAATTTATTATTTAGAAAAAAAGAAGAAATACCTAAAAATTAATAACATAAGCTTTAACCTCAGCAAAAGAGGAACAGAAGAGCAAATGGAATCCATAGGAAGCAGTACAAAACAAATATAAAAAAACTGGAGCAGAAGTAAATGAAATTAAAAATTAGAAATCAAAAGAGAAAATGTACAAAACCAAGAGCTGGTTCTTGAAATATCAACAAAATTGATAATATACACAGGTTAACTAAGAAAAAAAGGAAGACACAAATTACTAATCTCAGAAATGAAAGAGGGGACCTCACTACCATGGATATTAAAACTATAATAAAGAAATATTATAAACAACTCTGTGCCCACAAATTTGATAACTTAGCTGAAATGGACCAATTCCATGAAAGACATCTTCTAGGAAAATTCAGGAAAAAAAGAAATGGATTATCTGAATAGGCCTATATCTATTCAAGAAATTAAGTCAATTTATAGTCTTTTAAAATAGAAAGAGGAGGCAGGGCAAGATGAACAATAGGGTCCCCAAGTCACCTGTCCCCAACAGCTTACCTAGATAACTTTCAAATCAACTTGAAAACCTAGGAATTCGGCCTGAGATGTAAAGAGAGAACAGCTGGAATGCTACAGTGAGAAGATTTGTGCTTCTATCAAGGGAGGAAGATGGAAAAAAATAAACAAAAGGCATCCAAGGGGGAGGAGCCCCCGCGAGGAGCTTGGCAAAAGCCAGTAGGCGAGTGCCCCCAGGACAGGAAAGCCCAGTCCCGGAGAAGCAGGATCTTTACCAATCTTCCCGGACAGAAGGGCACTTGCAGGGAGCTCGGGCAGTATCCGAGGAGGGGCAGGGATGCCCTCAGGCTCCCAGGGGCACTAACAGACACCTGCGCCCCGGGGAGAGTGCACCGAGCTCCCTAAAGGGCTGCAGCCCGCGCTCAGCTCGGAGGGGTTCAGGTGGCAGCTCCGGAGAGGGGGCTGCTCGGCAGGGAGCGTGATTCCAATAGCGCAGGCCCAGGAGCACAGGGCGCCAGGGACACAGCCCAGGATGTGACCTCCCCCGGATACGCAGAGGCCAGGAGGGCCCAGGACATCAAGGATGCTCCTGCCCCAAGCTGAGCATATCAGGGGCCCCGCCCCTGGAGCAGCCCAGCCCCTGCAGACTGAGACCTCTGTAGTTACTGTGAGAGCTGAATCCAGGGCTCCAGAGCTGGCCGCCACCGCTATGGTTGTTCCTCCTGGGGTCTCACAGGGTAAACAACCCCCACTGAGACACAGTGGCCTCACAGGATAAACAGCTTAAATATCTTTCACTGAGCAGCTCCCCCAAGTGCTAACACCTGAAAAGCAGCACAGCAGGCCCCTCCCCCAGAAGACCAGCTAGATGGACAGGGGAAAAACAAATTATTGACCAAGCAGCACTGGAAAGTTCCAGGGGAAGTCAACCAACTTACAGTATACAGAATCAGAGGATACTCACCCTTGTTTTTGTTTTGTTTTGTTTTGTTTTTTGTTTTTGCTTTTTGATTTCAGTTTGCTTCCCCCTTTTTTTCTTTTTCTTTTTTTTCTCTTTTTCTTCTCTTGTTTTCTCTTTTTTTCTTCTTTTTTTCTTTTTTTTCCTTCTTTCTCTTCTTTCTTTTTCTCCTTTTCCCAATACAACTTGTTTTGGACACTCTGCACTGAGCAAAATGACTAGAAGGAAACCTCACCTCAAAAGAAAGAATCAGAAACAGTCCTCTCTCCCACAGAGTTACAAAATTTGGATTACAATTCAATGTCAGAAAGCCAATTGAGAAGCACTATTATAAAGCTACTGGTGGCTCTAGAAAAAAAGCATAAAGGACTCAAGAGACTTCATGACTGCAGAATTTAGATCTAATCAGGCAGAAATTAAAAATGAATTGAATGAGATGCAATCCAAACTAGAAGTCCTGGGTGGGGGTGAATGGGTGACGGGCACTGAGGGGGGCACATCACAGGATGAGCACTGGGTATTATTCTGCATGTTTGCAAATTGAACACCAATAAAAATTAAATTTATTATTAAAAAATAATAATAATAAAATAAAATGGGAAAAGCAGGGGAGAAAAAAACAAACTAGAAGTCCTAATGACAAGGGTTATCAAGGTGGAAGAACAAGTGAGTGACATAGAAGACAAGTTGATGGCAAAGAGGGAAACTGAGGAAAAAAGAGACAATTAAAAGACCATGAGGATACATTAAGGGAAATAAATGACAGCCTGAGGAAGAAAAACCTACGTTTCATTGCAGTTCCCGAGGGCGTCGAAAGGGACAGAGGGCCAGAATATGTATTTGAACAAATCATGGCTGAAAACTTTCCTAATCTGGGAAGGCAAACAGGCATTCAGATCCAGGAAATAGCGAGATCCCCCTCTAAAATCAATAAAACCGTTCAACACCTCGACATTTAATAGTTAAGCTTGCAAATTCCAAAGATAAAGAGAAGATCCTTAAAGCAGCAAGAGACAAGAAATCCCTGACTTTTATGGGGAGGAATATTAGGGTAACAGCAGACCTCTCCACAGAGACGTGGCAGGCCAGAAAGGGCTAGCAGGATATATTCAGGGTCCTAAATGAGAAGAACATGCAACCAAGAATACTTTATCCAGCAAGGCTCTCGTTCAGAAAGGAAGGAGAGATAAAGAGCTTCCAAGACAGGCAGGAACTGAAAGAATATGTGACCTCCAAACCAGCTCTGCAAGAAATTTTAAGGGGGACTCTTAAAATTCCCCTTTAAGAAGAAGTCCAGTGGAACAATCCACAAAAACAGGGACTGAATAGATATCATGATGACACTAAACTCATATCTTTCAATAGTAACTCTGAACATGAATGGGCTTAATGACCACATCAAAAGGCGCAGGGTTTCAGACTGGGTAAAAAAGGAGGACCCATCTATTTGCTGTCTACAGGAGACTCATTTTAGACATAAGGACACCTCCACCCTGAAAATGAAAGGTTGGAGAAACATATACCATTCAAATGGTCCTCAAAAGAAAGCAGGGGTAGTCATCCTTATATCAGATAAACTAAAATTTACCCCGAAGACTGTAGTGAGAGATAAAGAGGGACACTCTATCATACTTTAAGGATCTATCCAACAAGAGGACTTAACAATCCTTAATATATATGCCCCAAATGTGGGAGCTGCCAAATATATCAATCAATTAATAACCAAAGTTAAGACATACTTAGATAATAATACACTTATACTTGGTGACTTCAATCTAGTGCTTTCTACACTCGATAGGTCTTCTAAAAATTACATTATCTTATCAGTGCAGAAAAAGAATGTTTAAAAATCCAACACTCATTAATGATAAAAAAAAAATCTTTCAGCAAACAAGAAATGGAAGGGAACTTCCTCAATGGTAAGAATATCAAAAAAACACCTACAGATAATATTATACTCAATAAAAACTCAGTAGTATTCCACTAATATCAGTAATAAAAAGTATAGATTTCCTCTCTTATTACTGATTTTTGACATGGTAATGGAAATACTAGCTACTACAAAGAGATACGAAAAGGAAATAAAAGGTATACAGATTGGGAAGTAAGAAATCAAACTGGCCCTGTTTGCAGAAGGTTGTTTATATAGAAAATTTGAAAGAATTGATATATATTTTTTTCAAATTTCAAATATAAGTGAGCATAGGAAAATATGTTAAATGTCATATATCATATATATATGAATAAACATATATATATCATATATATGATAAAACAATTATAACAAGGTTGCAGGATGCAAAATTAGAATACTAAAGTAAGTTACTTTTCTATATGCTAGCAATTAACAAGCATTTTAAATCAAAATCACACTATCATTTACATTAGCACTACAAATATAAATTAGTTAGATATAAACCTACCAAAATATGAATCAGATCTATATGATAACTGCAAAACTCTGGTAAAAGAAATCAAAAAGTAAACGAATGGTGAGACATTTCATGGTCATGGATAGGAAGACTCAATATTATCAAGATGTAATTTCTTCACAATTTGACATAGATTAAATACAATTCCAATAAAAATAAAAATCTCAGCAAGATATTTTGTAGATTTTGACAAATTAACAATAAAATTTATAAATGAAATTACACAGAATAGCCAACTAGATATTGAAGGATAAGAACAAACTTTGAGGACTGATACTACATGATTTCAAGACTTACTATGAAGTTATAATAATCAGGACAGTATGATACAGGTCAAAGAATAGATAGATCAATAGAACAGGATAGATAGCCTAGAAATAGCACCACATAAATACAGTCAACTGACCTTAGACAACGAAGTAAAGGCAATACAAAGGAGCACAGATAGTCTTTTCAACAAATGTGCTAAAACAACTGGACATTCACAAGCAAAAAAATAAATCTAGACACAAGCTATACACACTTCACAAAAATTAAATCAAAGTGGATCATAGACCTAAATGTAAAACATGAAACTATAAAACTCCTAGAACATAACAGAAAATCTAGATGACCTTGGGTATGACGATGGCTTTAGTCTTCACTAAAATTAAATTTTTCTACTCTGCAAAACAATACCAAGAGAATCAGAAGAAAAGTCAAAGACCAGAAGAAAATATTTGCAAAGGACATATCTGATAAGGGACTTGTGTCCAAAATATACAAAGAAATCTTAAAACTTAATAATAAGAAAATAAATATGATCAAAATGTGGGCAAAAAACTGAACAGTCACCTCACCAAAGAAGATATTCAGGAAGCAAGTGAACATATGAAAAGATGTTCAATGTCGTGTGTCAAAAGGGAATTGCAAATTAAAATAACAATGTGACACCACTACACTCTTATTATAATTGCAAAAATCCAAAACACTAACACCACCATTACTGGCCACAGAGGAAACAGATTTCCTCATCCATTCCTGGTAGGAATAAAAACAAGTAAAGCCACTTTTAGAAGACATTTTGGCAGTTTCTTATAAAACTAAGTACACCCTTACCAAATGATCAAGCAATTGCACTCTTCTGCATTTATTCAAATGAAGTGAAAACTAATGTCCAAAAAAGATATGGATGTTTATAGCAGTTGTATTCAAAAGTGCCAAAACATGCAGGTAAACAATATGTCCAGTAGATGAATAGACAAATTATACATTCAGATAATGGGATATTATTCAATGCTACAGAGAAATGAGCTGTCAAGATATGCAAAGACAAGGAGAAACCTTAAATTCATATTAGTAAGTGAAATAAGAGTGTGACAAAGCCCTATATTATATGATTCCAAATATATGACAATATAGAAAAAGCAAAAATATGGAGACAACAAGATCAGTAAAATAGGGAAGAGACAGTGATGAATAGGTGAAATGCACAGAATTTTTAGGGCAGTAAAATTATTCTGTATGATACTCTTATAGTGGATAGCTGTCATTATACATTTGTAAAAATCTATAGGCTGTATAATGCCATGAGTGAACCCTGATGTACACTTTGGACCATTGGTGCTGATGTGTTAATGTAGTCTCATCAATGTAAATAAATGTACTACTGTGCTGTGAGATGTTGACAGTGGGGAGGTTTATTAGGGGAGGAGAAGTATATTGATACACTGTACATTCTGCTCAGTTTTCCTGTGAACCTAGACATACTCTAAAAACAAAGTTTACTAATTAAAACATTACATATTTTAAAAGTATTTATATCAAATACTTTAAGAGTGCTTTGCCATTCTGAATGAATTTTATGTAGCTATAAGAAATGCTTTAGGAGTATGGGAGATGGTAAAACAAAGTGGTTAAGAACACAGATTCTGAAGCCCGATTCTGGCATAAATCCCAGTTCTATTATTTACTAGCTACATAGATTTGAACAAATTATTTATTCCTTTTATGTCACAGGTTTTTCATATATAAAATGTGAAAATAGCATCTTCATAAATTTGTTGGAAATATTGAATTAATGTATTTAAAGTCTTTTTTGTATTTAAAGTCTTAAAACTAGAACCTTGCACACAGTGTAAGCATTCAAATAATATGACCAATTATTTTTTTATTTTTTATATATATATCCAAACACCGTATTGGATTTGTATAAAATAATTTAGCAAAATTAGAAAATTCTTATAAAAAGTGTTGGAAATCTTTCTAATCTTTCATCCATTTTGAATTTATTTTTGTATATGGTATAAGGAATTGGTCCACTTTCATCCTCCCCCATGTTGTTGTCCTGTTTTCTCAAAACTATTTGTTGACAGGACTGTCTTTTTCTATTGGATATTCTTTCCTACGATGTTAAAGAATAATTGACCATATAGTTGTGTGCCCATTTATGGGGCTTCCATTTTGTTTCACTGATCTATTTGTCTCTTTTTGTGCCAGCACCATACTATATTGATAGCTACACATTTGTAATATAGCCTGAAGTGTGGAATTGTGATGCCTCTAGACTTGCTTTTTTTTTCAAGATTCCTTTAGCTGTTTGGGGTATTTTGTAGTTGCATACAGATTTTAGGATTGTTCCAGCTCTGTGAAAAATTCTGATGGTATTTTGATAGAGATCACATTTCATGTGTACACTACTTTGGGCAGTATAGACATTTTAACAATATTTTTTCTTCCAATCCGTGAGCATGGAATATTTTTCCATTTATTTGTGTCATTTTCAATTTCTTAAGTTTTCTATAGTTTCAGAGTACAGATCTTTTACTACTTTGGTTATGTTTATTCCTAGGTATTTTATGGATTTTGGTATAATTGTAAATGGGATCAATTCCTCGATTGCTCTTTCTGCTGCTTCATTATTGGTGTATAGAAACTCAAATGATTTTTATATACTGATTTTCTATACTATGACTTTACTGAATTCATGTATAAGTTATAGCAATAACTATAACTGAGTCTTTTGGATTTTCTACATAAAATATTATGTCATATGTGAATAAAATTTGACTTCTTCCTTGTCAATTTGGATATCCTTTACTTCTTTTTGCTGAGTATTGAGGCTAGAACTTCAAGTGCTATGTTAAATCAAAACCACAATGAGATACTACCTCACACCAGTGAGAATGGGGAAAATTAACAAGGCAGGAAACAACAAATGTTGGAGAGGATGTGGAGAAAAGGGAAACCTCCTGCACTGTTGGTGGGAATGTGAACTGGTGCAGCCACTCTGGAAAACTGTGTGGAGGTTCCTCAAAGAATTAAAAATAGATCTGCCCTACGACCCAGCAATTGCACTGTTAGGGATTTACCCCAAAGATTCAGATGCAATGAAACGCTGGGACACCTGCACCCCGATGTTTCTAGCAGCCATGTCCACAATAGCCAAACTGTGGAAGGAGCCTCGGTGCCCATCGAAAGATAAATGGATAAAGAAGATGTGGTTTATGTACACAATAGAATATTACTCAGCCATTAGAAACGACAAATACCCACCATTTGCTTCAACGTGGATGGAACTGGAGGGTATTATGCTGAGTGAAGTAAGTCAATCGGAGAAGGACAAACAGTGTATGTTCTCATTCATTTGGGGAATATGAATAATAGTGAAGGGGAATATAAGGAAAGGGAGAAGAAATGTGTGGGAGATATCAGAAAGGGAGACAGAACATAAAGACTTCTAACTCTGGGAAATGAACTAGGGGTGGTGGAAGGGGAGGAGGGCGGGGGGTGGGGGTGAATGGGTGACGGGCACGGAGGGGGACACTTGACGGGATGAGCACTGGGTGTTATTCTGTATGTTGGTAAATTGAACACCAATAAAAATTAATTTATTAAAAAAAAATAAATAAATAACAATGGTGAGAGTGGTCACCCCTGTCTTGTTCCTAACTATAGAGGAAAAGCTCTCAGTTTTTCCCTATTTGAGATTATATTATCTCTGGGTCTTTTGTGTATGGCCTTTTATGAGGTTGAGATATGTTTCCTCTATCACTACTTTGTTGAGGCTTGCTATCATGAATGGATACATAACTTTGTCAAATGCTTTTTTTTTTGCATCTATTCAGAGGATCATATGTTTCTTATCCTTTCTTTTATTAAATGATTGATTTGAGAATATTGAACCATTATTGCAGCCCAGGAAAGTATCCTACTTGATTGTGTTAAATAATTCTTTTAATATACTCTGGGATTCAATTTGCTAGTATTTTACTGAAAATTTCTGCATCCATCTTCTTCAGGGATATTGCCCTGTAATACTACTTTTTGGTGGCGTCTTTGGTTTTGGAGTCAAGGTAATGCTGGCCTCACAGAATGACCTTGGAAGTTTTTCTTCCATTTCTATTTTTTGGAACAGTTGTAGAAGAGTAGGTATTTACTCTTCTTTTTTTAAAAAATATTTTATTTATTTATTTGGCAGAGAGAGAGAGACAGAGAGAGAGAGAGAGAGCACAAGTAGGGAGAGGGAGAGGAAGAAACAGTCTCCCCACTAAGGAAGAAGGCCGATGTGAGACTCCATCCCAGGACCCTGGGATCACGACTCAAGCTAAAGGAGGTTGCTTAACCAACTGAGCCCCCAGGGACCCCATTTACTGTTCGTTAAATGTGTGGTAGAAATCCCATCAAGGAAAAGTCCTCAACCAGATGGATTCACAGGCAAACTCTATGAAACATTTAAAGAAGAGTTAACAGTAACACCTTGATACGAAAACCAGATATACACACCACACACACACAGAAAAGAAAAGAAAAACAAAACAAAACAAAACAAAACAACGAGAAAAACAGAACTAGAGGCCAATATTTCTCATAAACATAGAGGTAACTCTCCTCAAAAAAGTATTGACAAACTGGGATTTTTTTTATCACTGATTCAATTTTATTGCTGGTAATCAATCTGCCCAATTCTTTCCTTTTCTTCCTGATTCAATATTAATAGTTTATATTTTATAAGAATATATCCATTTGTACTACGTTGTCCAAATTGGTAGCATATAATTTTTATAATATTCTCTTATAATCCTTTGTATTTCTGTGGCATTGGTTTTTATATATTTTTTAATTATTTTTTAAAATTTTTTTATTGGTATTCAATTTGCAAACATATAGCATAACACCCAGTGCTCATCCCATCAAGCGCCCCGCTCAGGGCCCATTACGCAGTCACCCCCACTCACCCTCACACCTCCCCTTACATGACCACTTCTTCATTTCCCAGAGTTAGGTGTCTCTCATGTTTTGTCACCCTCAATGATATTTTCACTCATTTTCTCTCCTTTCCCTTTATTTCCTTTCACTGATTTTTAAATTCCCCAAATGAATGAGACCATATAATGCTTGTCTTATTCCAATTGACTTACTTAATTCAGCATAATACTATCCAGTTCCATCCATGTCGAAGCAAATGGTAGGTATTTGTCGTCTCTAATGGCTGAGTAATATTCCTTTTTTTGCTTTTTTTCTTTTTTTATAAATTTATTTTTTATTGGTGTTCAATTTGCCAACATATAGAATAACACCTAGTGCTCATCCCGTCAGTGCCCACCACAGTGCCCGTCACCCAGTGACCACCCCCCCACCTCCCCTTCCACCAACCCTAGTTCGTTTCCCAGAGTCAGCAGTCTTTCATGTTCTGTCTCCTTTTCTGATATTTCCCACTTTTTTTTTAATCTCCTTTCCCCTTTATTCCCATTCACTTTTATTTGTATTCCCCAAAAGAATGAGAACATATAATGTTTGTCCTTCTCCGATTGACTTACTTCACTCAGCATAATACCTTCCACTTCCATCCACGTTGAAGCAAATGGTGGGTATTTGTCATTTCTACTGGCTGAGTAATATTCCATTGTATACATAAACCACATCTTCTTTATCCATTCATCTTTCGATGGACACCGAGGCCCCTACCACAGTTTGGCTATTGTAGACATTGCTGCTATAAACATCAGGGTGCAGGTGTCCTGGCATTTCACTGCATCTGCATCTTTGGGGTAAATCCCCAGCAGTGTAATTGCTGGATCATAGGGCAGATCTATTTTTAACCCTTGGAGGAACCTACACGTGGTTTTCCAGAGTAGCTGTACCAGTTCACATTCCCACGAACAGTGCAAGAGGGTTCCCGTTTCTCCACATCCACTCCAACATTTGTTGTTTCCTGTCTTGTTAATTTTCACCATTCTCATTGGTGTGAGGTGGTATCTCAATGTGGCTTTGATCTGTATTTCCCTGATGGACAGTGATGTGGAGGATTTTCTCATGTGCTTGTGGCCATGTGTATGTCTTCCTCTGTGAAATTTCTGTTCATCTCTTTTGCTCATCTCATGATTGGATTGTTTGTTTCATTGCTGTTGAGTTGAATAAGTTCATTATAGGTCCTGGATACTAGCCCTTTATCTGATAGGTCATGTGCAAATATCCTCTCTCATTCTGTAGATTGTCTTTTAGTTTTGTTGACTGTTTCTTTTGCTGTGCAAAGACGTCTTATCTTGATGAAGTCCCAAAAATTCATTTTTCCTATTCTTTCTCTTGCCTTCAAGGATGTATTTCACTAATAGTGAAAGGGAATATAAGGGAAGGGAGAAGAAATGTGTGGGAAATATCAGAAAGGGAGATAGAACATAAAGACTCCTAACTCTGGGAAACAAACTAGGGGTGGTGGAAGGGGAGGAGGGCGGGGGGTGGGGGTGAATGGGTGACAGGCACTGAGGGGGGCACTTGACGGGATGAGCACTGGGTGTTATTCTGTATGTTGGTAAATTGAACACCAATAAAAAATTAATTTATTAAAAAAAGGATGTATTTCGAAAGATGTTAGTGTGGCCAAGTTCAAGTAGAGTGTTGCCTGTGTTCTCCTCTAGGATTTTGATAGAATTTTGTCTAACATTAAGATTTTTCATCCATTTTGAGTTTATCTTTGGGCATGGTGAAAGAGAGTGGTCTAGTTTCATTCTTCTGCATGTGGATGTCCAATTTTCCCAGCACCATTTACTAAAGAGGCTGTCTTTCTAACAGTGGATAGTCTTTCCTCCTTTGTCGAAGATTAGGTGGCCATAAAGTTGAGGGTCCACTTCTGGGTTCTCTATTCTGTTCCATTGATGTTTGTGTCTGTTTTTGTGCCAGTACCACACTGTCTTGATGACCACAGCTTTGTAGTACAACCTGAAATCTGGCATTGTGATGCCCCAGCTGAGTTTTCTTTTTTAATATTCCCCTGGCTATTCGGGTCTTTTCTGATTCCACACAAATCTTAAAATAATTGGTTCTAACTCTCTGAAGAAAGTCCATGGTATTTTGATAGGGATTGCATTAAACGTGTAAATTGCCCTGGGTAACATTGACATTTTCACAATATTAATTCTGCCAATCCATGAGCATGAAATATTTTTCCATCTCTTTGTGTCCTCCTCAATTTCTTTCAGAAGTGTTATGTAGTTTTTAGGGTATAGGTAATTTACCTCTTTGGTTAGGTTTATTCCTAGGTATCTTATGCTTTTGGGTGCAATTGGAAATGGGATTGACTCCTTAATTTCTCTTTCTTCAGTCTCATTGTTATTGTATAGAAATGCCACTCACTACTGGGCATTGATTTTGCATCCTGCCACACTGCCGAATTGCTGTATGAGTTCTAGCAATCTTGGGGTGGAGTCTTTTTTTTTTATTACTTTGTATTTTGTATCTTTTTTTTTAATAAATTAATTTTTATTGGTGTTCAATTTACCAACATACAGAATAACACCCAGTGCTCTTCCCGTCAAGTGTCCCCCTCCGTGCCCGTCACCCATTCACCCCCACCCCCCGCCCTCCTCCCCTTCCACCACCCCTAGTTCATTTCCCAGAGTTAGAAGTCTTTATGTTCTGTGTCCCTTTCTGATATTTCCTCTGGAAAACTGTGTGGAGGTTCCTCAAAGAATTAAAAATAGACCTGCCCTATGACCCAGCAATTGCACTGTTGCGGATTTACCCCAAAGATTCAGATGCAATGAAACGCCGGGACACCTGCACCCCGATGTTTCTAGCAGCCATGTCCACAATAGCCAAACTGTGGAAGGAGCCTCGGTGCCCATCGAAAGATGAATGGATAAAGAAGATGTGGTCTATGTATACAATGGAATATTACTCAGCCATTAGAAACGACAAATACCCACCATTTGCTTCCATGTGGATGGAACTGGAGGGTATTATGCTGAGTGAAGTAAGTCAGTCAGAGAAGGACAAACAGTGTATGTTCTCATTCATTTGGGGAATATGAATAATAGTGAAGGGGAATATAAGGGAAGGGAGAAGAAATGTGTGGGGTGGAGTCTTTTGAGTTTTCTAAGTAGAATATCATGTCATTGGCGAAGAGGGAGAGTTTGACTTCTTCTTTGCCAATTTGAATGCCTTTCATTTCTTTCTGTTGCCTGATTGCTGAGGCTAGCACTTCTAGTACTATGTTGAATAGCAGTGGTGAGAGTGGACATCCCTGTCTTGTTCCTGATCTTAGGGGAAAGGCTCCCAGTGCTTCCCCATTAAGAATGATATTTGCTGTGGGCTTTTCATAGATGGCTTTTAAGATGTTGAGGAATGGTCCCTCTATCCCTACACTCTGAAGAGTTTTGTTCAGGAATGGATGCTGTTTTTTGTCAAATGCTTTCTCTGGATCTAATGAGAGGATCATATGGTTCTTGGTTTTTCTTTTGCTGATATGATGAATCACATTGATTGTTTTATGAGTGTTGAACCAGCCTTGCATCCCGGGGATAAATCCTCCTTGGTCATGGTAAATAATTTTCTTAATGTATTGTTGGATCCTCTGGATAGTATCTTGTTGAGAATTTTTGCATACATGTTCATCAGGGATATTGGTCTATAATTCTCCTTTTTGGTGGGGTCTTTGTCTGGCTTTGGAATTAAGGGGATGCAGGCCTCATAAAATGAGTTTGGAAGTATTCCATCTCTTTCTATCTTTCCAAACATCTTTAGTAGAATAAGTATGGTTTCTTCTTTAAAGGTTTGATAGAAATCCATTGGCAAGCCATCTAGCCCTGGACTTTTGTGTCTTGGGAGGTTTTTGATGACTGCTTCAATTTCCTCCCTGGTTATCAGCCTGTTCAGGTTTTCTATTTCTTCCAGTTCCTGTTTTGGTAGTTTGTGGTTTTCCAGGAATGCGTCCATTTCTTCTAGATTGCCTAATTTATTGGCATATAGCTGCTCATAATGTTTTTAAAATCGTTTGTATTTCCTTGGTGTTGGTAGTGATCTATCCGTTCTCATTCATGATTTTATTAATTTGTGTCTTTTCTCTTCTTTTTCATAAGGCAAGCTAATGGTTTATCTATCTTATTAATTCTTTCAAAGGACCAAGTCCTGGTTTTGTTAATCTGTTCCACAGTTCTTCTGGTCTCTATTTCATTGAGTTCTACTCTAATCTTTATTAACTCTCTTCTTCTGTTGGGTGTAGTATGTATTTGCTGTTTTTTTCTCCAGCTCCTTTAGGTGAGAGTTTGGCTTTTGTGTTTGAGTTCTTTCCAGTTTTTGGATGGATGCTTGTCTTACGATGTATTTCCCCCTCAGCACTGCTTTTGCTGTATCCCAAAGGTACTGAATGTTTGAATCTTCATACTCATTAGTTTCTATGAATCTTTTTAATTCTCATCTAATTTTTGGTTGACTATTTCATCTTTTAGCAGGGCAGTTCTTAACCTCCACGTGCTTTAAATCCTTCGAAACCTCTTATTGTGAATTAGTTCTAATTTCAAAGCATTATTGTCTGAAAAAATGCAGGGGACGACCCCAATCTTTTGGTATCGGTTAAGACCTAATTTGTGACCGATTATGCATTCTATTTTGGAGAAAGTTCCATGTGCAGTTGAGAAGAATGTGTACTCAGCTGCGTATGGATGTAAAGCTCTGTAAGTATCTGTGAAATCCATCTAGTCCAGTGTGTCATTTAAAGCTCTTGTTTCTTTGGAGATGTTGTGCTTAGAAAAACTATCGATTGTAGAAAGCGCTATGTTCAAGTCACCAAGTATAATAATACTATTATCTAAATAAGTCTTTATTTTGGTTATTGATTGATATATTTGGCAGCTCCCACATTGGGGGCATATATATTGATTATTGTTAAGTCCCCTTCTTGGATATATCATTTAAGTATGATTTAGTGTCCTTCTTCATCTCTCACTACAGTATTCAGGATAAACTTTAGTTTATCTGATATAAGGATGGCTACCCCTGCTTTCTTTTGAGGACCATTTGAATGGTACATGGTTCTCCAAACTTTCATTTTCAGGCTGGAGGTGTCCTTAGGTCTACTTTTATTTATTTATTTTTTATTTATTTATGATAGTCACACACACAGAGAGAGAGAGAGAGAGAGAGGCAGAGACACAGGCAGAGGGAGAAGCAGGCTCCATGCACCGGAAGCCCGACGTGGGATTCGATCCCGGGTCTCCAGGATCGCGCCCTGGGCCAAAGGCAGGCGCCAAACCGCTGCGCCACCCAGGGATCCCTGTCCTTAGGTCTAAAATGAGTCTCTTGTAGACAGCAAATAGATGTGGGTCCCACTTTTTTATCCAGTCTGAAACCCTGTGCCTTTTGATGGGATCGTTAAACCCATTCATGTTCAGAGTTACTATTTGAAAGATATGAGTTTAGTGTCATCATGATACCTATTCAGTCCCTGTTTTTGTGGATTGTTCCATTGGATTTCTTCTTTCTTTTACAGAGTCCCCCTTAAAATTTCTTGCAGAGCTGGTTTGGTGGTCACATATTCTTTCAGTTCCTGCCCATTTTGGAAGCTCTTTATCTCTCCTTCCATTCTGAATGAGAATCTTGCTGGATAAAATATTCTTGGCTGCATTTTCTTCTCATTTAGGACCCTGAGTATATCCTGCCAGCCCTTTCTGGCCTGCCAGGTCTCTGTGGAGAGGTCTGCTGTTCATCTAATATTTCTCCCCATAAAAGATAGAGATCTCTTGTCTTTTGCTGCTTTAAGGATCCTCTGTTTATCTTTGGAATTTGCAAGTTTCACTATTAAATGTCGAGGTGTTGAGTGGTTTTTATTGATTTTAGAGGGGGATCTCTCTATGTCCTGGATCTGAATGCCTGTTTCCCTTCTCAAGTTAGGAAAGTTTTCAGCTATGATTTGTTCAAATACATATTCTGGACCTCTGTCCCTTTGGGGGCCCTCGGGAACCCCAATTAAATGTAGGTTTTTCTTCCTCAGGCTGTCATTTATTTCCCTTAATCTGTCTTCATGGTCTTTTAATTGTCTCTTTTTTCCTCAGTTTCCCTCTTTGCCATCAACTTGTCTTCTGTGTCACTCACTCGTTCTTCCACCTCATTAACCCTCGTCGTTAGGACTTCTAGTTTGGATTGCATCTCATTCAATTGATTTTTCATTTCTGCCTGATTAGATCTAAATTCTGCAGTCATGAAGTCTCGTGAGTCCTTAATGCTTTTTTCTAGAGCCACCAGTAGCTGTATAATAGTGCTTCTGAATTGGCTTTCTGACATTGAATTCTAATCCAGATTTTGTAACTCTGTGGGAGAGAGGACTGTTTCTGATTCTTTCTTTTGAGGTGACTTTTTCCTTCTAATCATTTTGCTCAGTGCAGAGTGGTCAAAATAAGTTGTACTGGTAAAAGGAGAAAAAGAGACAAGAGAAAAAAATAAAGGGGGGAGCAAACAGAAAACAAAAAACAATGGTGAGTATCCTCTTATTCTATATACTGTAAATCCTCGACTTCCCCTGGAACTTTCAGTGCAGCTTGGTCAATAAATTGCTTTTCCCCTGTCTTTCTCGCAGGTCTTCTAGGGGAGGGGCCAGCTGTGCTGATTCTCTGCTGTGTGTCCCTTGGGAAGCTGCTCAGCCCCCTTCCTGGTGCAGGGCTCAGTGGGAGTTGTTTATCCTGTTTATCCTGTGGGGCCACTGTGAGGCTTAGTCGGAGTTGTTTATTCCGTGAGGCCCCAGGAGGAACAATAACAGTGGTGGTGGCCAGCTCCCCATCCCTGGAGTCAGCTCCCTAGTACCTACCACAGCTCCCAGTCCGCAGGTGCCTGGATGCTCCGGGGGCAGGGCTGCAGATTTGCACAGGTTGAGGCCACCCTGCGGCAGGAGTGTCCTTGCTGTCCTGTGTCCTCCCGGCCTCTGGCTGTCCTGTGGGGAGCACCTGTTCTTGGGCTGTGTCCCCAGTGCTCTGGCCTCCACGGTCTGCACCATTGTACTCCTGGGGTGCCCTTTGCTGGGAGCCACCGCTGAGTCACTGCTGGAGCTGCTCCCGGGCCCTTTAGGGAGTTTGGCCGGGGTGTGTGGTGTGCTCTCCCCTGGGGCGCAGGTCCTCTGTTAGTGCCCCTGGGAGAATGAGGGAATCCCTGCCCCTCCTGGGATCCTGCTCCAACTCTTTGCGATCTCCGACTCCCTGCAAGCACCTTTCTGTCGGAAGATTGGTGAAGCTCCTGCTTCTCTGGGTCAGGGCTTTCTTGTCCTGGGGGCACTCACCGTGAGACCTTAGCGTGGCTCCTTGTGGTAGCCCCTCCCTCTTGGATGCTTTTTTATTTCTTTATTATTTTTTTTCCGTCATCCTACCTTGATAGAAGTGTGAAGTCTTCTCACTGTAGCATTCCAGCTGTTCTCTCTTTAAATCTCAGACCGAATCCCTAGGTTTTCAGGATGATTTGAAAGTTATCTAGGTAATTTGGTGGGGACAGGTGACTTGGGGACCCTACTCTTCCACCATCTTTCCCCCTCCTCCTCCTCGTGTTTTAGGTATATGGTGTCCTACTTTACATCCTTTAATTTCTCAGTTGCTTGACTGATTTTTACAGATATATTTATTTTTACTGCTTTGGTCCGTCTACTTTCCATACTCTTCCTTATGGTCTCTCCACTTAAAGAATCTCCTTTAACATTTCTTTTAGGACTGATTTAATAGCCATTAAGTCCTTTAACTTTTATTTCTCTGGGAAATTCTTTATCTCTGCTTCCATTCTGAATTATAGCTTTGTTAGTTAGAGTAGATTCTTTCCTTTCAAGGCTTTGAATATATTATGCCAGGCTCTTCTGGCCTGCAAACTTTCTGCTGAAAAATAAGCTGATATCCTTATGGGGTTTTCCCTTATATGTAACTGCTTTCTTTTCTCTTGTTGCTTTTCAAATTGTTTGTCACTCCTTTTTACCATCTTAATTACTAGGTGTGCTGTGGACCTATTTGTGTTGACTTTTTGGGAGCTTTGTTGCACTTCTGATCTAGACTTCTGTTTCCTTCCCTACATTCAGGAAGTTTTTTATTATTTCTTTTACTAAATTATCTGTCCCCTTTTCTCTTCTTCTTTTAAGATCCCAAAAACATGAATGGTATTATGCTTGATGGAGTGCCTGAGTTCCCTAAGTCTATTCTAATTTTGTATATTTTTTCCCCTCTCATCTGCTCAGTTTGATTATTTTCCATTACTCTGTCCTCCAGGTCTTTGATTCATTCTTCTGTTTCTTTTAGTCTGATATTTATTCCATCTTTGGTAATTTTAATTTCATTTTATTATTCACCTGTGATTCATTCTTTTTTATGTCAATGTTAAGGGTCTCACGGATGACCTCCACTCTTTTCTCATATCCAGTGAGTTATCTTTATGATCATTTCTTTAAATCGTCTATCAAGTGTAGTACTTATCTCCATTCACTTAAGTCTCTTGTTAGAATTTTCTCATCTTCTTTCATTTGGAATACAACCTTCTCTCCTCATTTGTCTAATTCTCTGTGTCTGTTTCTGTGCATTAGGAAAGACAGCTACATCTCTTGCCCATGAAAGTAATGGCTTTTTGAAGAGGTACTGTAGTACCTTGTCATACAGTGTCCCCTGTTCACCAGAACCTATCACTTCTTGGGTTTCTTCTATGTGTAATGTATGTGCCTTGTTATTGTGGCTCAGCCACTTTTCCCTTCAGTTAAATCATCTTCAATGTCTTTTTACTTTTTACTTTTTTTTTTGCCTGTTATAGACAGTGTTTGGTCTTTGTAATGTTAGTGAGTCAGTGTGGGGATGCCTTGGGCTTGAGTTGATTCACACCAGGAGTTTGCCAGAGATGCTGTAACACCAAACTACAGGTTGCTGTCCCTATGTGTTCCCGTCCCCCGAGAACCTTTAATTGGTGGGCAGAGCCTGCAGCCAGACTAGTTTTCTGCCTCCAGCCCACTGCTGGGGCTTCTGTCTGAAAGGAGTGTGTAGTTACCTTTCCAGCTTTCTAAGACATCAGTTATTTTAGAGTGATACTAACTATTGTAGGGGCTGCTTGCACACTGTCCAGCCTATAACAATGCCCTATATGGGCTTTGGACAAGAGCGTGCTTAATGCCTTTAAACAACAATACTTAGCATAGCTGCTTTTGAAACTCAGTATTTAGTAGTTGTTAATAGGATAATCAGTTATAAGAGAATCATGAAACTTCAAGATGAGTAGACCTGATTTTGTCTAATAAATATTGCCATTGTGTTTTGAAGAGTTCTTTTTTTTAAAAAAAATGGCAACTTGAAATTATTTACTGTCTTTTGTGTAGTTTAGAAACTCAATTATGATCATTAGGTATGGCATTTTATTTTTTAAGATTTTATTTATTTATTTGAGAGAGAGAGATAGAGCATGAGCAGGGTCGGAGGCAGGGGGAGAAGCAGACTCCCTACTGAGCAGGGAGCCCAACCTGGGTCTCTATCTCAGGATTCTGGCATCATGACCTGAACTGAAGGCAGATGCATAATGGAATGAGCCACCCAGGTGCCCCTAGTTATGAGGTTTTAATATAAAGTGACAGAATGTTTCATGTTTGAATTACAAAATCTCTACTTCTGGTTCAAACTCCATTTGTCCTGATCACTGTTGTCACTGCAGCTTCATTTGCCTAGAAAATTGCCAACAAGAGCCCCTCTAATGAATGATCCAACTTCAGAACACCATGATCATCACAGTTTGACTACTTTCATAAAATAAATGTTGAGCTATATCATGAATTGCATATTATCCTGAAAAAGAGGGAGACTGTTGCTAAGGTACACTCTTGGTTCTAAAACTATGTATAATGAATTAGATGACTAGGCAAATAACATTAATCCTGATGTGATCCAAGTCACAGCTGTGTAGTGACAGCAAGAAACCACTCCTCATCCTAGATGATATAAGAAGGTTCAAGATGTGAAGGAAGTTTGGCTAAATCATAAATTTCAGAAAATGTTTCATATGTCAAACTATTTGAATGTAAATGAGTTTTATTCATTTATTTTATTATTATTATTTTTAAGGGGCTCCATGCCTACCATGGATCCCAACACAGAACCCAATGCAGAACCCAATGCAGGGTTGAGCTCACAACCCAGAGATTAAGACCAAAGCTATGATAAGGAGTTAGACACAACTAAATTAGCCACCCGGGTGCCCCAGAAAATGAGTTTTTAAAAGGCATTATATCTCTACTAGTTCAATATTAACATATTTGCTTCAGAAAAAATGTTTATGAGTGTACAAGATCAGAAAAAATAATTTTCAAGGTCATAGATCTTTCACTTTTCTTCACCGAGTGGAACAACTTGTGTCTTCCCTAAAAAGTCTTAAATTGCCATTGAAGGTCATTGTATCATTAGTAGTCTTCCTTTAAGAGTAAAGTTCATGACTCAGGGAAGTCTCTATAACTCCATAAAAGAAGACAGAGAAGGGCATTTCTTAGAGAGTAAGTAGCATGTGCAAAGGCACAGAGATCAGAACAATTAAGACATATATCATGATACAGTAGTTAGGTATGACAAGGTAAGTGCTCATGAAGGAAATATATTTTATATGAAACTGGGAAAGCAACTATCACCATATCATACTAGGCTTTATATACTAAGCTAAGGAGTTCACTGATGGATTTTAGTAAGATTGACATGGATTTGTATTTAAAAAAAAAAAAATATATATATATATATATATATATATATATATATATATATATATATCAAGGCAGAAGAACAAGATTCATTAAAGGTGACCAATACTGGAAGTAAAGAGATTAATTTAAGCATGATTTGCCATAATCTAAGCAAGGGTAGACAGAGAAAATGTCAGTGCAAATGAAAATGAGAGGAAAGATTGTGGAAATATTTAGATGAAGAATTGATCAGTTATGTTGAACAAATAGATGTGAGAGATGAAAAAGATAAAGTAACCTAGGAAAACACCAGATTTCTATCCTCAGTAGGTGGTGAAATAATTGTAACATTTGAAGGAAAAATGGTAAATTTTACTTGTTATCTAGTACATGGAAAATGCAAGTGGAATATAACAAATAAAACTAAGATCTCAAGAGAAGCCTCAAAAGACAAAACACCTTAGGAGTTATTTGCCATTAGATTCAAATAAATTCCTGCAGATGAGACTCCTTCCTCTCATCCTGAGATCACATGATCTTGTGCTGTTGTCACAGCTGCTGTGAATGGGGAGAAAACAACCTTTCTTTTTAAAGGGTAATGAATAGGGGCACCAGGTTGGCCCAGTTTGTTCAGCATCAGACATTTGATTTTGGCTCAGGTCATGGCAATGGGGTTGCAAGATTGAGCCTTATGTCAGGCCTTGCAGTGGATAGTAGAGTCTGCTTGAGATTCTCACTCGGCCCAGGGATAAATCCTACTTGGTCATGGTGAATCATCTTCTTAATGTACTCTTGGATCCTATTGGCTAGTATCTTGTTGAGAATTTTTGGATCCATGTTCATCAGGGATATTGGTCTATAATTCTCCTTTTTGGTGGGGTCTTTGTCTGGTTTTGGAATTAAGGTGATGCTGGCCTCATAGAACGAGATTGGAAGTACTCCATCTCTTTGTATCTTTCCAAACAGCTTTAGTAGAATAGGTATGGTTTCTTCTTTCAACGTTTGATAGAATTCCCCAGGGAAGCCATCTGGCCCTGGACTTTTGTGTCTTCGGAGGTTTTTGATGACTGCTTCAATTTCCTCCCTGGTTACTGGCCTGTTCAGGTTTTCTATTTCTTACTGTTCCAGTTTTGGTAGTTTGTAGCTTTCCAGAAATGCGTCCATTTCTTCTAGATTGCCTAATTTATTGACATATAGCTGTTCATAATATGTTCTTAAAATTGTATTTCCTTGGTGTTGGTAGTAATCTCTCCTTTCTTATTTATGATTTTATTAATTCGAGTCTTTTCTCTCTTCTTTTTAATAAGACTGGCTAATGGTTTATCTATCTTATTAATTCTTTCAAAGAACCAACTCCTGGTTTTGTTGAACTGTTCCCCAGTTCTTCTCATCTCTATTTCATTGAGTTCTGCTGGAATCTTTAACTCTCTTCTTCTGCTGGGTGTAGGATCTATTTGCTGTTTTTTTCTCTAGCTCCCTTAGGTGTAATGTTAGCTTTTTTTTTTTTTTTTTTTTTTTTTAATTTTTTATTTATTTATGATAGTCACAGAGAGAGAGAGAGAGAGAGAGAGAGAGAGAGAGAGAGAGGCAGAGACACAGGCAGAGGGAGAAGCAGGCTCCACGCACTGGGAGCCCGATGTGGGATTCGATCCCAGGTCTCCAGGATCGCGCCCTGGGCCAAAGGCAGGCGCCAAACCGCTGCGCCACCCAGGGATCCCTAATGTTAGCTTTTGTATATGAGTTCTTTCGAGTTTTTGAATGGATGCTTGTATTGCGATGTATTTCCCCCTCAGGACTGCTTTTGCTACATCCCAAAGATTTTCAACGGTTGTATCTTCATTCTCCTTAGTTCCCATGAATCTTTTTAATTCTTCCTTAAATCCTAGTTGACTCTTTCATCTTTTAGCAGGATGGTCCTTAACCCCCACGTGTTTGAAGTCCTTCCAAACTTCTTGTTGTGATTTAGTTCTAATTTCAAGGCATTATGGTCTAAGAATATGCAGGGGATGATCCCAATCTTTTGGTATTGGTTCAGACCCGATTTGTGACCCAGTATGTGGTCTATTCTGGAGAAAGTTCCATGTGCACTTGAGAAGAATGTGTATTCAGTTGAGTTTGGATGTAAAGTTCTGTAGGTATCTGTGAAATCCATCTGGTCCAGTGTATCATTTAAAGCTGTTGTTTCTTTGGAGATGTTGTGCTTAGAAGACCTATCGAGTGTAGAAAGCACTAGATTGAAGTCATGACGTATAAGTGTATTATTATCTAAGTATGCCTTAATTTTAGTTATTAATTGATATATTTGGCAGCTCCCACATTTGGGGCATATATATTGAGGATTGTTAAGTCCTCTTGTTGGATAGATCCTTTAAGTATGACATAGTGTCCCTCTTCATCTCTCACTAGTCTTCGAGGTAAATTTTAGTTTATCTGATATAAGGATGGCTACCCCTGCTTTCCTTTGAGGATGATTTGAATCGTAAATGGTTCTCCAACTTTTTATTTTCAGGCTGTATGTGTCCTTCTGTCTAAAATGAGTCTCTTGTAGACAGCAAATAGATGGGTCCTGCTTTTTTATCCAGTCTGAAACCCTGTGCCTTTTGATGGGGTCATTAAGCCCGTTCACATTCAGAGTTACTATTGACAGATATGAGTTTAGTGTCATCATGATATCTATTTAGTCCTTGTTTTTGTGGATTGTTCCACTGAACTTCTTCTTAAAGGGGAATTTTAAGAGTCCCCCTTAAATTTTCTTGCAGAGCTGGTTTGGAGGTCACATATTCTTTCAGTTCCTGCCTGTCTTGGAAGCTCTTTATCTCTCCTTCCTTTCTGAACGAGAGCCTTGCTGGATAAAGTATTCTTGGTTGCATGTTTTTCTCATTTAGGACCCTGAATATATCCTGCCAGCCCTTTCTGGCCTGCCACATCTCTGTGGAGAGGTCTCCTGTTACCCTAATACTCCTCCCCATAAAAGTCAGGGATTTCTTGTCTCTTGCTGCTTTAAGGATCTTCTCTTTATCTTTGGAATTTGCAAGCTTAACTATTAAATGTCGAGGTGTTGAACGGTTTTTATTGATTTTAGAGGGGGATCTCTCTATTTCCTGGATCTGAATGCCTGATTCCCTTCCCAGATCGGGAAAGTTTTCAGCTAGGATTTGTTCAAATACATATTCTGGTCCTCTGTCCCTTTCGGCGACCTCGGGAACCCCAATTAAACGTAGGTTTTTCTTCATCAGGCTGTCATTTATTTCCCTTAATGTATCCTCATGGTCGTTTAATTGTTTGTCTCTTTTTCCTCAGTTTCCCTCTTTGCCATCAACTTGTCTTCTATGTCACTCACTCATTCTTCCACCTCGTTAACCCTCATCGTTAGGACTTCTAGTTTCGATTGCATCTCATTCAATTGATTTTTAATTTCTGCCTGATTGGATCTAAATTCTGCAGTCATGAAGTCTCTTGAGTCCTTTATGCTTTTGTCTAGAGCCGCCAGTAGCTTTATAATAGTGCTTCTGAATTGGCTTTCTGACATTGAATTGTAATCCAAATTTTGTAACTCTGTGGGAGGGAGGACTGTTTCTGATTCTTTCTTTTGAGGTGAGGTTTTCTTTCTCGTCATTTTTCTCAGTGCAGACTGGCCAAAAACAAGTTGCCTTGGGAAAAGGAGAAAGAGGAGAGAAAGAAGGAAAGAAAAGAGAAAAAGAAAAAACAAAAAAGGAAGAAAAGAAGAAAAAGAGAAAGAAAGAGAGAAAGGGAAAAAAGGGTGGGGGAAGCAAACAGAAATAAAAAAAAACAGGGGGAGTATCTTCTGATTCTGTATATTTTAAGTCCCTTGACTTCCCCTGGAACTTGTCCATCTAGCTGGTCTTCTGGGAGAGGGGCTTGTTGTGCTGATTTTCAGGTGTTAGCACTTGGGGGAGCTGCTCTGCCCCCTGCCTGGTGCACTGCTCAGTGGTGGTTTTTTTTCCCTGTGAGGCCCCAGGAGGAACAACCACAGAGGCGGCAGCCAGCTCTGGAGCCCTGGATTCAGCTCCCGCAGTAACTATGGAGCTCTTAGTCTGCAGGGGCCTGGATGCTCCGGGGGCGGGGCCGCTGATCTGCTCAGCTCGGGGTAGGAGCGTCCTTGCTGTCCTTCGCCCTTCTGGCCTCTGCCTGTCCTGGCAGGTCGGCCCTGGACTCTGTCCCCGGCACTCTGTGCTCCGGGGCCTGCGCTGTTGGATTCGCGCTCCAGGACGGGCAGCCCCCTCTCCAAGGAGCCGCTGCCCGAACCCCTCCGAGCTGCTCCTGTGGCCGCAGCCCCCTCCGTGCGGAGCCTTCGCCCTAGCCCCTCCGAGCTACTCCCGGGTCCAGCAGTGTGCGCGATGCAGCCCTTTAGGGAGCTTGGTGCACTCTCCCCGGGGCACAGGTGTCTGTTAGTGTCCCTGGGAGCTTGAGGGCATCCCCGTCCCTCCTGGGGTCTTGCTCTAAGTCCCTGGAAGCCCCTTTCTGCCCGGGGATTTTGGTGCAGCTCCTGCTTCTCCAGGGTGGAGCTTTCCTGTCCTGGGGCACTCGCCCCGACCTTAGCCCGGCTTCTCGCCAGGCCCCTCCCTCTTGGATGCCTTTTGTTTCTTTATTTCTTTTCCCCTGTCTTTCTACCTTGATAGAAGCGTGAACTCTTCTCACTGTAGCATTCCAGCTCTTCTCTCTTTAAATTTCAGGCCGAATTCGTAGATTTTCAGGATGATTTGAAGGTTATCTAGGTAATTTGGTGGGGACAGGTGACTTGAGGACCCTACTCTTCCACCATCTTGCCCCTCTTCCCCATTTCAACCTTTTAAATGAGCAATTCCAACATTAATTATACTTGTACATTTCAACTTTTTGTTTCCATAACTATTACAATTTTTCATTTTTTAGTTGTAGAAAATGTAAATTAACAATCTTCCATTTGCAAATGAAGGATATATCTATAAAGGGGGGGAAGCAAACAGAAAACAAAAAACAAAGGGGAGTATCCTCTGATTCTATATACTATAAATCACTCGACTTCCCCTGGAACTTTCCAGTGCTGCTTGGTCAATAATTTGTTTTTCCCCTGTCCCTCTAGCTGGTCTTCTGGGGGATGGGCCTGATATGCTGATTTTCAGGTGTTAGCACTTGGGGGAGCTGCTCAGCCCCCTGCCTGGTGCAGGGCTCAGTGAAAGTTGTTAACCTGTTTATCCTATGAGGCCACTGTGAGCTCAGTGGGGGTTGTTTACCCTGTGAGGCCCCAGGAGGAACAACAGTAGCAGCAGCCTGTCAGCTCTCCAGCCCTGGATTCAGCTCCTGCAGTAACTACGGAGCTCTCAGTCTGCAGGGGCCTGGATACTCCGGGGGCGGGGCCGCTGATCTGCTCAGCTGGGGGCCACCCGTAGGCTGGATCGTCCTCGCTGTCCTGGGGCCTCCTGGCTTCTGCCTGTCCCGAGGGGAGCACGGGGTCTTGGGCTGTGTCCCCGGCGCCCTGGGCTCTAGGGCCTGCGCTGTTGGAATCGCAATCCGGACCATTCAGCCCCTTCCGCGTAGCCTCCGCCGGATCCACCTCCCAGCTGCTCCCGGGTCCAGCCGTGCGTGTGCTGCAGCCCTTTAGGGAGCTCCGCTGTGGGGTGTGGCGCGCTCTCCCCGGGGCGCAGGTCCCTGTTAGTGTCCCTGGGAGCCTGAGGGCATCCCCGCCCCTCCTGGGGTCCTGCTCCAACTCCCTGCGAGCGCCTTTCCGCCGGGAAAGATTGGTGAAGCCCCTGCTTCTGCTGGACGTGGCTCTCCAGTCCTGGGGGCTCTCGCCGTGGCCTTAGGCTGGCTCCTCGCGGGGCCCCTCCCCCTCGAGGCCTTTTGTTTCTTTATTTCTTTTTCCCCGTCTTCCTACCTTGATAGAAGCACGAACTCTTCTCACTGTAGCATTCCAGCTGTTCTCTCTTTAAATCTCAGGCCGAATTCGTAGATTTTCAGGATGATTTGAAGGTTATCTAGGTAATTTGGTGGGGACAGGTGACTTGGGGATCCTACTCTTCCGCCATGTTGCCCCGCCTCCCATTGCTGAATTTCTGTCTCATTTCTAGAAACTCTCAGCTGGAATCTTTTGGGTTTTCTACATAAAGTATCATGTTGTCTCCAAAGAGTGACATTTTAATGTTTTCTTTGCCAATTTGATTGCTTTTTATTTATTTTTGTTGTCTCATTGAGACTAGGACTTCTAGTACTATGTTAAATGACAGTGGTGAGACTGGATGCCCCTGTTAAGTTCCTGAAGTTAGGAGGAAAATTCTCAGTTTTTCCCTCTTGAGGATGATATTTCCTGTGGGGTTTTTGTGTACGGCTTTTATGATATTGATGTATGTTCCTTCTATCCTCATACTACAGAGTTTTTATCAAAAAAATAATACTGTATCTTGGGGCACCTGGGTGGCTCAGTTGGTTTAGTGTCTGCCTTTGGCTCAGGTCATAATCCCAGAGTTCTGGGATCAAGTCCCGCATTGGGCTTCCTGCTCAGTTGGGAACCTACTTCTCCCTCTCTTTTCCCCCTGCTCATGCTATCTCAAATACATATATAAAATATTTTTTTAACGTGGAAGGACCTGGAGGGTATTGTGCTGAGTGAAATAAGTCAATCGGAAAATAACAAACATTATATAGTCTCATTCATTTGGGGAATATAAAAATTAGTGAAAGGGAATAAAGGGAAAGGAGAGAAAATTAGTGAAAATATCAGTGAGGGTGACAAAACATGAGACACCTAACTTTGGGAAATAAACAGGGGGTGGTGGAAGGGGAGGTGGGCGGGGGGTTGGGGTGACTGGGTGACGGGCACTGAGGGGGGCACTTGATGGGATGAGCACTGGGTGTCATGCTATATGTTGGCAAATTGAACTCCAATAAAAAAATTTAAACAATTTTGGTTTATTACAAAAAATATTTTTAAAAAATAAAGGAACCTGAATTTTATAAAATGCTTTTTCTATACCTATTGAGAGTGTCATATGGTGTCATATTTCCTATCTTTTATTAATATGGTGTATCACATTGATTGATTTGCAGATGTTGAACCACCCCTACAGACCAGGAAGAAATCTTAGTTGGTCATGTTGAGTAATCCTTTTAATATACTATTGGATATTATTAGGTAGTATCTTGGTGAGAATTTTTCATCCACATTCATTGGGGATATTGATCTATAATATTCCTTTTTGGTGGGGTGTTTGGTTTTATATCAAGGTACTGCTGGCCTCATACAATGAGTTTGGAATTTTTCCTTCCATTTCTATTTTTTAAAACTGTTTCAGAAGAATAGGTATTGATTCTTTTTTTTTTTTTGGTATTAATTCTTTAAGTGCCCGATAGAATTCTGCTAAGAGGCCATCCAGCCCCGGACTCTTGTATTTTGGGAGGTTTCTGATTATTGCTTCAATTTTCTTGGTGACCATATGTCTGTTCAGGTTTTCTATTACTTCCTCTTTCAGTTTTGGTAATTTATATATTTCTAAGAATTCATCTATTTCTTCCAGACTGCCTAATTTGTTGGTATATAATTGTTCATAGTATTCTCTTATAATTGTTTTTCTTCAGTGTTGCTTATGACCTCTCCTCTTTCATTGAGGATTTTATTTATTTGAGTCTTTTTTTCCTGAAGTCTGGCTAGGGGTTTGTCAATGTTATTAATTATTTCAAACAACCAGTTCCTAGTTTCATCGGTCTGTTCTACCAATTTTTTAAAAATTTCTATGCCATCGATTTCTGCTCTAATCTTTATGATTTCTCTTCTCCTGCTTGATATATGTTTTATTTGCTGTTTTTTTCCGGGTCCTTTCAGTGAAATGTTTTACTATGCATATTTTCATATCACAGCACTTTAAAACTTGAATTTAATGGCAAGAAAAATTTTGGAATGACAACAAATACATAGAGATTAAAGGCATCCTACTAAAGAATGAATGGGTCAACCAGGAAATTGAGAAAAGAATTATAAAATATATGGAAGCAAATTAAAATGAAAACAGAAGAGTTCAAAACTTTGGGGATGAAGCAAAGATTGTCTTAAGAGGTAAATATATTGCAATACAGGCTTTTCTCAAGAAACAAAAGTCTCAAATATACATTTATTTTTCAATGACTTAAATGTGAAGCTATGTCCATTTGCTTCTACCACCACATTTACAAAAACTTATATTACAACAGAAGAATATGTTACTTGAAAGAAGGTTTATATACAGTTTAAGTTCAAAGAGTTAAGCACAGGACCAAACATGTATGCTTCTACACATTCCTGACAAACACTTCTCATTTTTTTCCAAGTTTTTGTTTAAATTCAGTTAGTTAAGATACAGTGTAATATTTGTTTTGGGTTTAGAGGTTAGTGATTCATCACTTAAATACAAGTGCTCACCACAAGTGCATGCCTTAATACCCATCAACTATTTAACACATCCCCCAGCCCACTTCCCCTCCAGTTTGTTTTTTATTTAAGAGTGTGTTTACTGGTTTGCCTTTCTGTTTTCTTTTCCCCATGTTCATCTGCTTCATTTATTTAAATTTCACATATGAGTGAAATCATGTGAGATTTGTCTTTCTCTAACTTATTTCACTTAGCATAATGTTCTCTAGCTCCAACCATATCCTTGCAAATGACACATTTTCATTCCTTTTATGGCTGAGTAATATCCCATTGTAAATATATCATTTCTTTATCCATTCATCAATTGATGGACATTGGGCTCTTTCCATAATTTGACTGTTGTTGATAATGGGGCTATAAACTTTGGGTTGCATGTATCACTTCAAATGACTAGTTTTTGTATCCTTTGATAAAAACCTAGTATTGCATGGCTGGATCATAGAGCAATTCCTATTTTTAACTCTTTGAAGAACCTCCATACTATTTTCCAGAGTGGTTGCACCAGTTTGCATTCCCACCAACAATGTAAGATGCTTCCTCTGTCTCTGCATCCTTGCCAATACCTGTTGTTTCTTGTGTTCATTTTAGCCATTCTGACTGGTATAAAGTGATATGTCATTGTAGTTTTGAATTTTATTTCCCTGATGAAGAGTCATGCTGAGCACGCTTTCATGTATTTGTTAGCCAGCTGTATGTCATCTTTGGAAAAAATGACTATTTATGTCTTCTGCTTACATTTTATCTGGATTATTTCTTTTCAGGGGTGTTAGGTTTTATAAGATTTTTATATAATTATGATACTATTCTCTATTTTATATGTTATTTACAAATATGTTCCCTTATTCCAAAGGTTACCTTTTAGTTTTGTTGATTGTTTCCTTCACTGTGCAGAATATTTTTATTTTGATAAAGTCCCAATAGTTTATTTTTGTTTTAGTTTCCTTGCCTCCACAGATGTATGTAGTAACATGTTGCTACAGGTGATGTCAAAGAGGTTACAGCCTGTATTGTCCTTTCAGATTTTGATGGTTTCCTGTCTTACATTTAGAACTTTTATACATTTTGAATTTATTTTTTGTATGGAGTAAGAAAGTGGTCCACTTTCATTCTTTTGCATGTTGTTGTTCAGTGTTCCCAGCACCATGTGTTGACAGACTTTCTTTTTTTGTTGGATATTCTTTCCTGTTTTGTCAAAGATTAATTGACCATATAGTTGTGCATCCATTTCTAGAATTTCTGTTCTGTTCCATTGATCAATGTTTCTGTTTTTCTGCCAGCACAATACTGTATTGATCACTACAGCTTTGTAATATAACTTGAAGTGTAAATTGTGATGCCTCCAGCTTTGATTTGCTTTTTCATGACTGATTTGGCTATTTGAGGTCTTTTGTGCTTTCATATAAATTCTGGGACTGTTTGTTTTAGCTCTGTGAAAACTGCTGTGGGCATTATATTTTGTGGTCTGAAAATATGGTATGATCTCAATCTCTATACTTGTTGAGACTTGATTTGTGACCTACTATATGATCTATTTTGGAGAATGTCCAATGTGCAGTTGAGAAGGAGGTGTATTCTTCTGCTTTAGGATGAAACATTCTGAATATATTTATTAAGTCCATCTAGGGGATCCCTGGGTGGCGTAGCGGTTTGGCGCCTGCCTTTGGCTCAGAGCGTGATCCTAGAGACCCGGGATCGAATCCCACGTCGGGCTCCCGGTGCATGAAGCCTGCTTCTCCCTCTGCCTGTGTTTCTGCCTGCCTCTCTCTCTCTCTCTCTCTCTCTGTGGCTATCATAAATAAATTAAAAAAAACAATTATAAATTATTAAAAAAAGAAAAAAAGTCCATCTAGTCTATTGTGTCATTGTTTCTTTGTTGATTTTATGTTTAGATGATCTTTCTATTGATATAGGTGGGGTGTTTTAAAGTCCCCTATTATTTTTGTATTATAATCAATGAATTAATTTATGTTTTTATTAACTATGTTCCCATGTTGGAGGCATACATATTTACAATTGTTAGTATCTTCTTGTTCAATAGTCCTTATTATGATATAGTACCCTTTTTTCATCTCTTGTTACAGTCTTTCGTTTAAAATCTAGTTTGATATAATTATGGCTACTCTGGCTTTCTTTCTTTTTAATTTTTTTAATAAATTAATTTTTATTGGTGTTCAATTTACCAACATACAGAATAACACCCAGTGCTCATCCCGTCAAGTGTCCCCCTCAGTGCCCGTCACCCATTCACCCCCACGCCCCGCCCTCCTCCCCTTCCACCACCCCTAGTTCGTTTCCCAGAGTTAGGAGTCTTTATGTTCTGTCTCCCTTTCTGATATTTCCCACACATTTCTTCTCCCTTCCCTTCTATTCCCTTTCACTATTATTTATATTCCCCAAATGAATGAGAACATACACTGTTTGTCCTTCTCCGATTGACTTACTTCACTCAGCATAATACCCTCCAGTTCCATCCACGTTGAAGCAAATGGTGGGTATTTGTTGTTTCTAATGGCTGAGTAATATTCCATTGTATACATAAACCACATCTTCTTTATCCATTCATCTTTTGATGGACACCGAGGCTCCTTCCACAGTTTGGCTATTGTGGACATGGCTGCTAGAAACATCGGGGTGCAGGTGTCCTGGCGTTTCATTGCATCTGAATCTTTGGGGTAAATCCCTAACAGTGCAATTGCTGGGTCATAGGGCAGGTCTATTTTTAACTCTTTGAGGAACCTCCACACAGTTTTCCAGAGTGGCTGCACCAGTTCACATTCCCACCAACAGTGTAAGAGGGTTCCCTTTTCTCCGCATCCTCTCCAACATTTGTGGTTTCCTACCTTGTTAATTTTCCCCATTCTCACTGGTGTGAGGTGGTATCTCATTGTGCTTTTGATTTGTATTTCCCTGATGGCAAGTGATGCAGAGCATTTTCTCATGTGCATGTTGGCCATGTCTATGTCTTCCTCTGTGAGATTTCTTTTCATGTCTTTTGCTCATTTCATGATTGGATTGTTTGTTTCTTTGCTGTTGAGTTTAATAAGTTCTTTATAGATTTTGGAAACTAGCCCTTTATCTGATATGTTATTTGCAAATATCTTCTCCCATTCTGTAGGTTGTCTTCTAGTTTTGTTGACTGTATCCTTTGCTGTGCAAAAGCTTCTTATCTTGATGAAGTCCCAATAGTTCATTTTTGCTTTTGTTTCTTTTGCTTTCGTGGATGTATCTTGCAAGAAGTTACTGTGGCCAAGTTCAAAAAGGGTGTTGTACTCTGGCTTTCTTTTTATGTCCATTAGCATGATAGATGATTCTTCATCCCTTCACTTTCAATCTGGAGGTGTCTTCAAGTCTAAAATGATTTTCTTGTAGGTAGCATATAGATGAATCTTGTTTTATTATCCACTTTGACACTCTGTCTTCTGATTGAAACATTTAGTCCATTTACATTCATAGTTGATAGATATGTTACTAGTGCCATTGTATTACTTGTTTTTGCCATGGTTTCTGGAGACTTTCTGTTCTTTTCTAGTCTTTGTCACTTTTGGTCAGTCCTTCTCACTCAAAGGGTCTTCTTTAATATTTCTTGCAGGACTGGTTCAGTGGTCATGAATTGCATTAGTTTTTGTTTGGGAAAATATTTATCTTTCCTTCTGTTTCAAGTGATAGCCTTGGTGGGTAAAGTAATCTTGCTGCAGATTTTTCCCATGCAGCACATTGAATATATCATGCCACTCTCTCCCGACTTGCCCACTTTCTGTGGAGAGATCTGCTGCTAGCTTTATGGGTCTTTCATTGTAAATTGGTGACTATTTTGTCTGGCTGCTTTTACCATTTTTTTTTCTTTATCACTGTATTTTGCAAATTTAACTAGAGTAGGCCTTCAAATTGGCCTGCTTTTGTTGATATTGACGGGACTTCTTTATGCCTCCTAGATTTGGATTTCTGTTTCCTTCCTCAAATTAGGGAAGTTTTCAGCTATTATTTTCTCAAATAAACGTCCATTATTTTCTCTCTCTTCTTCTTATGGGACTCCTGTGATACAAACATTATTATGCTTGATGGAATCACTGATATCCCTACATCTATTCTCATGATCCATCACTTTTCTTTCTCTCTTTTGTTCAGCTTCATTATTTTCCATAATTCTATCTTCTGTATCACTTATTTGTTCTTCTAATTCTTGCATCATTGTGGTCATTAGATCCAGATGGTTTCTAATCTGTTACTGCATTTTAAAATTTCTGAATGTTTGCTTTTAAACTCTTTTATCTCTGCATTAAGGGTTCCTTGATGTCTCCCATGCTTTTTTCAAGCCCAGCTAGTATCATTAAATTGTTCACCAGGCATGTTACTTATATCTGTTTTGATTAGATCTCTGGTCATGACTTTTTCTTGTTCTCTTTTGGGGGGATTGAATTCCTTTCTCTTGGCACTTTATCTATGTCTCTGCCTTCTACTCTGTGTTAGAAAAGCCAAAACTCCTGAAAGTAATGGCTTTGTGAAGAAGAGGTCAAATAGTATCCAGAGACTGTGGTTTCAGGGGATAGGTCTAGTGTGTGCTGTGTGCACTCTGTTGCTGTGTTTTGGCTGATCTATCCTTCAGATCAGTTGTCTGCAGATGCTTTCATTACCTGAAGTGGGCAGTGTTTGGACTTTAGCCAGAGTATAGTGAATTTTAACTTGGTGTGCTCTTTACTGCTTTTAAAATGAGACCTGATGCTACTTCCACTAAAACTGATGCCTTGCTTAACTCTGGTTGGTGGATGTGATGCATATAGGCTTTCTGCTGGTCTTCTGGGGAAGGGGTCTGCTATCCTGGTCCTTAGGCACACTTACCCAAGTAAAGCCCTAACAACAGAATACGAGGAGGTGAGAATTGATGTAAGTGGATTAGGCAGCCAGTATTGTGCTGGTTACTGAAGTTGGTTGTTGCTGAGGAATGGGGGAGGGAAATGGTGCCAGTCAACTCCTTTGTCCCAGGAGAGGGTTCTTCATTCTTGCTATTCTCAGGAAAGCACTCCCAGAAGAATAAATAATTTCCCCTTTTGTGTCCCAGACAGTTTTCAGATCACTGTTTTCATGCTATCACTGGGTTGCTTGTCTGCCTGGAGCAGCACAGTGTACTTCATGCCCTATCTCAGCCAAGCCTGCTGACATTTAAACCTCCAAATTTTAAGGCTATGCTGTGGCTGGGGTCTGCACTTTTCTAGGGAAGGGTGTTGCTGCACTGGAATAAATGCATATTTGGCAAGGAAGGGCAGTTGTCAGAGCATAAAGGTATGGAATTCACAGTAAAGCAGGCTAGGCAGCCAGTAGGTCCTGGTTAGCCGCCCTTAGCAGGTTTCTCTGTGCCTATGCTGAAGGGCAGGGGAGGGAAATGGTGCCCACTGGTTTTTTGTCCCCTGAAAGGTGTTTCTGCAAATGTCACTTTTCACTGATGTGCTCCAAGAAGAGCAAACATTCTAACATTCTCTCCCTGTGCACCTTAGGCAATCCTCAAATCATTATCCCTGCCCTAGTGTTGCTTGCTGCCTTCTTTCTAGGAGTAAAGCAGCACCCTTAGGGCTCTATCCCAGACAAGTCTGGCACCTTTAAAACCCCACACTTTGAGCCCCACTCATTGCAAAAACTCAGGAATTTCAGCCTCTCTCTTTTTCCTAGCCAATGACTTTGGGGAAGTGTTCTCCTTGTGCATGTCCCTGTACAATCCACTCTCTTTTGCTCTTCTCTGCAACCAGGGTTCCCTCCTCTCTGCAGCTTCTATGATCCATTTCTCCTCCAAATCATTTCTCGGCACTTCTTACCTTCCTTGATATGGCCTCTTCTCTCCTTCTACTTGTCCTGGTTGTTCTGTCAGTTCTCAGGTTGATTTCTTGGGAATTCAGAATGATTTGATAGTTATCTCACTGTGTTTAAATAAATAAGGCAAACCTAGGGTCCTCTTACTACACTGCCATCTTAGGTCCCCTCAAATTTGACATTTTTAAGTCATAAAAAACAATTCTCCCAATGTAACAGATTCTTATATATGCTGATCAAACTCATTACCTTCTATCACACATCTCAACTAAATTTCTCAGCATTCATGGCTTTTGCTAAATGTTATCATATCTGATTTCTATGTAGTAGGATAGGGGTAGGAGTGTTGAACACTAATTCTAACCCTATCGTATAAAAACCTTCTACTGTGATCACCCATGCTGTTTACTGCAGTGATTTCAGATGTTGTGTGTTGAAGGCAGAGAAACCACAAGATTCAAGGAACATTATGCCTGAATCAACACTTAGATGAAAGCTGTCAGCTCATCTAAAATCTTTTTCACTTTATGTAGCTCTTAAGACACATAGTTGATGGTTTATCTGTTGCCACAGCTATCTTAGTCTTATTTAGCAAAAAATTATTTATTTGAAGTTGGGAACTGCCACAACAAATCCAAAACTACATTAGTTTAAGAGTTAGACAGTGAGCAATAATGTAACTGATTTGAAGAGTGAAAAGATGAAGAATACTGTTATGCAGTGGGATAAAATTTGCTGAATCTGTTGCCTGCTATAACTTGGAAAGCAAGCCATATGCCACTGAGTCTTTGTTCTAAAGAGTTTGAATCAGAGTCATTGTATACCTTTTTAAAATTTTCTTCTTTAAAGAATTATTAGGGATCCCTGGGTGGCGCAGCGGTTTGGCGCCTGCCTTTGGCCCAGGGCGCGATCCTGGAGACCCGGGATCGAATCCCACGTCGGGCTCCCGGTGCATGGAGCCTGCTTCTCCCTCTGCCTGTGTCTCTGCCTCTCTCTCTCTCACTGTGTGCCTATCATAAATAAATAAAATAAAATAAAATAAAAAATTTAAAAAAAAAAAAAGAATTATTAAAAGAGATAAGCTTAATAAAGAATTTTCCAATTTGCAAGCAAAAATAACTTCAAGATCTTCATAAGGCAGAACTCTCGGAGTTCTTTCCACACCATGAAGGTATACAAAGAAGACTTTGTCTCTGCATCAATCCAAAGAAGTAAAAAAATAATAATCTTAAACTCTATTTTTTAAATCAAAATAATTAAAATCTAGAACCATGTATTATAACCAGTAGTGGATTCCAAAGAAACAGATGGCTTAGTCCTTAAGCTTAGGAAAGTTAAAATCCAGTATTAGAAAAAAATTGAGAGGAATTACAAATAAGTTTAGCTTAATCTAGATGATTATACATTTCATTGCATGTGGGGTCTCCTAAATGATGGTTAGTGATGAGTAAATTTTTAGATTCTGTGGTCTTAAGGGTATTATGAAACAAAAAAGAACAAATCAATAATCTTACAAATTATTTCTCTTTGATACTACAATACTGAGAAATGCAAGGTAAAGAACATCCAAAAGAAAAGATAAATTTATCCCAGAATTGGATCTTAAGCCAATGTTTAACAAGGTGATGTGCATGAATTGGTAGAAAAGAAAGATATGAAAGGAATATTTCATGTTTATATTTGTAAACAAGTCTAAAATATTTGACATCTTAATGGAGTTAAGTAGGAACAGCAAACTAATTTACTTAATATTAGTCCATTGTCCTAGCAACAGTAATGGAAAAAAATATTTAACATTTGCAACCATACTGATATAATGGCATTGGTTGGCAGTAAGAGACAGCTGTAAAACGGGAATGTGAACAAGTACCTATCGCTTGAAATTCTAGAATTCCCATCAAAAGATACGTTTAGGGCACTTGGGTGGTTCAGTCAGTTAAGCATCTGCCTTTTCCTCAGGTTGTGATCCAGAGTCCTGGGACTGAACCCTGTATCAGGCTCTCAGGTTGTCTGCTTTTCTCTCTCCTATGCCCCTGCTCAGCAGGTTGTCTGCTTTTCCTTCTCCTATGCCCCTGCTCCTGCTCTCTTTCTCTCGCTAATAAATAAAATCTTTTTTAACAAAATATTTTTGAATTACCTTAGGCCAGACCCTATCATGCAAAATAAATAAAAAATGGGTTAATGATAATCATAATTTAATTATATTTAATTTAATAATAATAACTTTCAGTTTTGTCTTCTTTTTAATCCAGTGCCTCTGCACTGATATGTATCTACTGAATACTGTCAACAGCATCCTAAACCAGTTTTACTGCCTTCCTATACATCCCTCCAACACTCACCTCCCCATGCATCTACCCTGCTCATTGCTAACAAAAAACTTTTTAAAATTCAGATGCCTATGTCAATTCTCTGTTTAAAATTATTCAACTTTGATAGATTCCTTTATTCTTCTCTAGGATTTTGACTACTTAGTAGTCAAACAAAATGAAATCTTGCCATTTGCAACAACATGGATGGAACTAGAGGGTATTATGCTAAGTGAAATAAGTCAATCAGAGAAAGACATCATATGATCTCATTCACACGTGGAATTCAAGAAACAAAACAGAGGATCATAGGAGAAGAGAGGAAAAGGTAAAACAAGATGAAAGCAGATGGGGAGATAAACCATAAGAGACTCTTAATCAGGCAGCCCCAGTGGCTCAGCTGTTTAGTGCCGCCTTCGGGCCAGGGTGTGATCCTGGAGACCTGAGATAGAGTCCTACATCGGGTTCCCTGCATGGAGCCTGCTTCTCCCTCTGCCTGTGCCTCTCTCTCTCTCTCTGTGTGTGTGTGTGTGTGTGTGTGTGTGTGTGTCTGTCATGAATAAATAAATAAAATCTTAAAAAAAAGAGAGACTCTTAATCATAGGAAACAAACGGAGGGTTTCTGGAGGGGAGAGAAAGTGCCAGGATGGGGTAACTGGGTGATGGACATTAAGGAGGGCATGCAATATAATGAACACTGGGTATTATATAAGACTGATGAATCATGACTTCTACCTCTGAAAGTAATATTACATTATATGTTAATTAATTGAATTTAAATTAAAAGAATATTATATTGGTCATAGCTAGTGCAATAAAAACAAAAACAAAAACAAGAATATATATTACAAACTCTGAGGCTGGTGCTACAAATTAGATGAAAATCTACTACTGACCAGTATTTCTTCTTGTTTAAGGATGGTTACATTCAGAAACAGCTAGGCAATTTAGAGGACTATGGAATGAATCAATGTGCTGTGGCAAGTAGAACCTAGTAGTTGCTATTTCCATGTTTCTGGTGTTTAGTTCATACTGATTAGATGCTGTCAACTCATCCACTTTGAGAAACAGTATGTTTTAACGGAGTATGGCATTTGGAAATGTCAGAATAAATGAAACAATAACTTTAAAAAATAAATAAAATTATTCAACATATCACCTATAGGATAAATAGTAAAAGTGGTATACAAAGTCACTTAGAAAAACAGACAAGACGCTGACTAATTTTTAATGTCCTTTTAGAACACTTTCTCAGGAATCCTGTACTGAAATGTTAGCTGTTGTCTGAAACCATTTTTTTTATATCTCTGTGCGCTCATGTACACTATTATCCCTACCAAGAATGATTTTCCCTTTATTCACATGACTACTAATTGTCCTTTATTTCAAGGCTTAAGCATTGCCTTCTATATAGATGTTATTCAGGTACTGCTTTTACTCAAGTATATATACAGATTTTATCTTCTGTGCTATCTAAGCATTTTGTATATCAACTTTATTGGAATGTATTTCAATTTTTTTATAAATTTATTTTTATTGGTGTTCAATTTGCCAACATATACATTAACACCCAGTGTTCATCTCATCAAGTACCCCCCTCAGTGCCAATCACCCTATCACCCCCACCACCGGCTCACCTCCATTTCCACCATCCCTAGTTCGTTTCCCAGAGTTAGGAGTCTCACATGTTCTGTCTCCATCCCTGATATATTGCACTCATTTTTTCTCCTTTCCCCTTTATTCCCTTTCACTATTTTTTATATTCCCCAAATGAATGAAACCATATCATGCTTGTCCTTCTCTGATTGACTTATTTCACTCAGCATAATACCCTCCAGTTCCATCCAAGTCGAAGCAAATGGAAGGTATTTGTCATTTCTTTTTTTTAAATTTTTTTTATTTATTTGTGATAGTCACACAGAGAGAGAGAGAGAGGCAGAGACACAGGCAGAGGGAGAAGCAGGCTCCATGCACCGGGAGCCTGATGTGGGATTCGATCCCGGGTCTCCAGGATCGCGCCCTGGGCCAAAGGAAAGCGCCAAACCGCTGCGCCACCCAGGGATCCCATATTTGTCATTTCTAATGGCTGAGTAATATTCCATTGTATACATAAACCACATCTTCTTTATCCATTCATCTTTCGATGGACACCAAGGCTCCTTCCACAGTTTGGCAATTGTGGACATTGCTGCTATGAACATCGGGGTGGAGGTGCCCGGGAATCATTGCATCTCTATCTTTGGGGTAAATCCCCAGCAGTGCAATTGCTGGGTCATAGGGAATGTCTATTTTTAACTCTTTGAGGAACCTCCACACAGTTTTCCAGAGTGGCTGCACCAGTTCACATTCCCACCAACAGTGCAAGAGGGTTCCCCTTTCTCCACATCGTCTCCACATTTGTGGTTTCCTGCCTTGTTAATTTTCCCATTCTCACTGGTGTGAGGCGGTATCTCATTGTGGTTTTATTTGTATTTTCCTGATGGCAAGTGATGCAGAGCATTTTCTCATGTGCATGTTGGCCATGTCTATGTCTTCCTCTCAGATTTCTGTTCATGTCTTTTGCCCATTTCATGATTGGATTGTTTCTTTGCTGTTGAGTTTCATAAGATCTTTATAGACCTTGGATACTTTATCTGATATGTCATTTGCAAATATCTACTCCCATTCTGTAGGTTGTCTTTTAGTTTTTTTGACTGTACCTTTGCTGTGCAAAAGATTCTTATCTTGATGAAGTCCCAATAGTTCATTTTTGCTTTTGTTTCTTTTGCCTTCGTGGATGTATCTTGCAAGAAGTTACTGTGGCCGAGTTCAAAAAGGGAGTTGCCTGTGTTCTCCTCTAGGATTTTGATGGAATCTTGTCTCACATTTAGATCCTTCATCCATTGAGTTTATCTTTGTGTATGGTGCAAGAGAGTGGTCTAGTTTCATTCTTCTGCATGTGGATGTCCAATTTTCCCAGCACCATTTATTGAAGAGACTGTCTTTTATCCAGTGGAAAGCTTTCCTCCTTTGTCAAATATTAGTTGACCATAAAGTTGAGGGTCCACTTCTGGATTCTCTATTCTGTTCCATTGACCTTTGTGTCTGTTTTTGTGCCAGTACCACACTGTCTGGATGACCATAGCTTTGTAGTACAACCTGAAATCTGGCAGTGTTATGCCCCCAGCTATGGATTTCTGTTTTAAAATTCTTCTCACTATTTGGGGTCTTTTCTGATTTCACACAAATCTTAAGATAATTTGTTCCAAGTCTGTGAAGAAAGTCCATGGTATTTTGATAGGGATTGCATTAAATGTGTAAACTGCCCTGTGTAACATTGACATTTCACAATATTAATTCTGCCAATCTATGAGCATGGAAAATTTTTCCATCTCTTTGTGTCTTCCTCAATTTTTTCACAAGTGTTCTATAGTTTTTAGAGTATACATCCTTTAAGTCTTTGGTTAGGTTTATTCCTAGGTATCTTATCCTTTTGGGTACAATTGTAAATGGGATTGACTCCTTAATTTCTCTTTCTTCAGTCTCATTGTTAGTGTATAGGAATGCCATTGATTTCTGGGCATTGATTTTGTATCCTGCCACGCTACCAAATTATGAGTATATGCATATTGTATGAGTTCTAGCAATCTTGGGGTGGAGGCTTTTGGGTTTTCTATGTAGAGTATCATCAGCGAAGAGGGGAGTTTGACTTCTTCTTTGCCAATTTGAATGCCTTTAATGTATTTTTGTTGTCTGATTGCTGAGGCTAGGACTTCCAGTACTATGTTGAATAGCAGTGGTGAGAGTGGACATCCCTGTCTTGTTCCTATCTTAGGGGAAAGGCTCCCAGTGCTTCCCCATTGAGAATGATATTTGCTGTGGGCTTTTCGTAGATGGCTTTTAAGATGTCTAGGAATGTTCCCTCTATCCCTACACTCTGAAGAGTTTTGATCAGGAATGGATGCTGTATTTTGTCAAATGCTTTCTCTCCATCTATTGAGAGGATCCCATGGTTTTTGTTTTTTCTCTTGCCGATATGATGAAACACATTGATTGTTTTACTAGTGTTGAACCAGCCTTGCATCCCGGGGATAAATCCTACTTGATCATGGTGAATAATTTTCTTAATGCATTGTTGTATCCTATCGGATAGTATCTTGTTGAGAATTTTTGCATCCATGTTCATCAGGGATATTGGTCTATAATCCTCCTTTTTGGTGGGGTCTTTGTCTGATTTTGGAATTAAGGTGATGTGGGCCTCATAGAACGAGTTTGGAAGTATTCCATCTTTCTTTTATCTTTCCAAACAGCTTTAGTAGAATAGGTATGGTTTCTTCTTTCAACGTTTGATAGAATTCCCCAGGGAAGCCATCTGGCCCTGGACTTCTTTTTTTTTTTAAAATTTTTATTTATTTATTTATGATAGTCACAGAGAGAGAGAGAGGCAGAGACACAGGCAGAGGGAGAAGCAGGCTCCATGCACTGGGAGCCCGATGTGGGATTCGATCCCGGGTCTCCAGGATCGCGCCCTGGGCCAAAGGCAGGAGCCAAACTGCTGCGCCACCCAGGGATCCCCTGGCCCTGGACTTCTGTGTCTTCGGAGGTTTTTGATGACTGCTTCAATTTCCTCCCCGTTTATTGGCCTGTTCAGGTTTTCTATTTCTTCCAGTTCCAGTTTTGGTAGTTTGTGGTTTTCCTGAAATGCGTCCATTTCTTCTAGATTGCCTCATTTATTACCGAATAGCTGTTCATAATAGGTTTTTAAAATCGTCTGTATTTCCTTGATGTTAGTAGTGATCTCTCCTTTCTCATTCATGATTTTATTAATTTGAATCTTTTCTCTCTTCTTTTTAATAAAGCTGGCTAATGGTTTATCTATCTTATTAATTCCTTCAAAGAACCAACTCCTGGTTTTGTTAATCTGTTCCCCAGTTTTTCTCGTCTCTATTTCATTGAGTTCTGCTGGAATCTTTAACTCTCTTCTTCTGCTGGGTGCAGGATCTATTTGCTGTTTTTCCTTCCTTTAGGTGTAAGGTTAGCTTTTATATTTGAGTTCTTTCCAGTTTTTGGATGGATGGTTGTATTGCAATGTATTTCCCCCTCAAGACTGCTTTTGCTGCATCCCAAAGATTTTGAACGATTGTGTCTTCATTCTCATTAGTTTCCATGAATCTTTTTAATTCTTCCTTAAATCCTGGTTGTCCGTTTCATCCTTTAGCAGGATGGTCCTTAACCTCCACGTGTTGGAAATCCTTACAAACTTCTTGTTGTGATATAGCTCTAATTTCAAGGCATTATGGTCTGAGAATATACAAGGGACGATCCTAATCTTTTGGTATTGGTTCAGACCCGATTTGTGACCCAGTATGTGGTCTATTCTGGAGAAAGTTCCATATGCACTTGAGAAGAATGTGTATTCAGTTGAGTTTGGATGTAAAGTTCTGTAGATATCTGTGAAATCCATCTGGTCCAGTGTATCATTTAAAGCTCTTCTTTCTTTGGAGATGTTGTGGTTAGAATACCTATCGATTGTAGGAAGCGCTACATTGAAATCATGAAGTATCAGTGCATTATAATCTAAGTATGTCTTAACCCCAGTTATTAATTGATATATTTGGCAGCTCCCACATTCGGGGCATGTATATTGAAGATTGTTAAGTCCTCTTCTTGGATAGATCCTTTAAGTATGATATAGTGTCCCTTTTAATCTCTGACTACAGTCTTAGGGATAAACTTTATCTGATATAAGGATGGTGACTCCTGCTTTCTTTTGAGTACCATTTGAATGGTAAATGGTTCTCCAACCTTTTATTTTCAGGCTGTAAATGTCCTTCTGTCTACAATGAGTCTCTTGTAGACAGCAAATAGATGGGTCCTGCTTTTTTATCCAGTCTGAAACCCTGTGCCTTTTGCTGGGGTCATTAAGCCCATTCACATTCAGAGTTACTATTGAAAGACATGAGGTTAGTGTCATCATGATACCTATTCAGTCCCTGTTTTTGTGGATTGTTACATTAGACTTCCTCTTTAAGAGGAATTTCAAGAGTCCCCCTTAAAATTTCTTGCAGAGCTGGTTTGGTGGTCACATATTCTTTCAGTTCCTGCCTATCTTGGAAGCTCTTTATCTCTCCTTCTATTCTGAATGAGAGCCTTGCTGGATAAAATATTCTTGGCTGCATGTTCTTCTCATTTAGGACCCTGAATATATCCTGCCAGCCCTTTCTAGCCTGCCAGGTCTCTGTGGAAAGGTCTGCTGTTAATCTGATATTTCTCCCCATATAATTTAGGGATCTCTTGTCTCTTGCTGTTTTAAGGATCTTCTCTTTATCTTTGGAATTTGCAAGCTTCACTATTAAATGTCGAGGTGTTGAACGTTTTTTATTGATTCTAGGGGGGGAGTCTCTCTATTTCCTGGATCTGAATGCCTGATTCCCTTCCCAGATTAGGAAAGTTTTCAGCTATGATTTGTTCAAATACATATTCTAGACCTCTTTTATTTTCGGCGGACTCGGGAACCCCAATTAAATGTAGATTTTTCTTCCTTAGGCTGTCACTTATTTCCCTTAATCTATCTTTATGATCTTTTAATTGTTTGTCTCTTTTTTCCTCAGTTTCTCTCTTTGCCATCAACTTGTCTTCTCTGTCACTCACTCGTTCTTCTACCTTGTTAACCCTCCTCGTTAGGACCTCTAGTTTGGGTTGCATCTCATTTAATTGATTTTTAATTTCTGCCTGATTAGATAAATTCTGCAGTCATGAAGTCTCTTGAGTCCTTTATGCTTTTTTCTAGAGCCACCAGTAGCTTTATAATTGTGTTTCTGAATTGGCTTTCTGACATTGAATTGTAATCCAAATTTTGTAACTCTGTGGGAGAAAGGCTGTTTCTGATTTTTTTCTTTTGAGGTGAAGTTTTCCTTCTAGTCATTTTGCTCAGTGCACAGTAGCCAAAAACAAGTTGTATTGGGAAAAGGAGAAAAAGAGAAGAGAAAGAAGAAAAGAAAGAGAAAAAAAGGAAAGGAAGGAAATAAAAAGGAGAAGAGGATAAAAAAAGGGGGGGGATCAAACAGAAATAAAAAAATAGAAAACAAGTATCCTCTGATTCTGTATACTGTAGATCCCTCGACTTCCCCTGGAACTTTCCAGTGCTGCTTGGTCAATAATTTGTTTTTCCCCTGTCGGTTTAGCTGGTATTCCGGGGGAGTGGCTTGCTGTGCTGATTTTCAGGTGTTATCACTTGGGGGAGCTGCTCAGCCCCCAACCTGGTGCATGGCTTGGTGAAGGTTGTTTAACCTGTTTATCCAATGAGGCCACTGTGAAGCTCAGTGGGGGTTGTTTATCCTTTGAGGCTCCAGGAGGAACAACAACTGTAGCAGTGGCCTGCCAGCTCTCCAGCCCTGGATTCAGCTCCTGCAGTAGCTACAGAGCTCTCAGTCTGCAGGGGCCTGGATGCCCCGGGGGTGGGGCCGCTGATCTGCTCAGCTCGGGGCCACCCGGAGGCTGGAGCGTCCTTGCTGTCCTGTGCCCTCCTGGCCTCTGCCTGTCCCAGGGGTAGCGCCGGATCTTGGTCTGTGTCCCCGGCACCCTGTGCTCCCAGGCCTGCTCTGTTGGAATCGCGTTCCCGGCCGCGCAGCCCCCTCCAATGCGGAGCTGCAGCCTGAGCCGCCTCTGAGCTTCTCCAGGGTCCAGCCGTGCACGAGCTGCATCCCTTTAGCAAGCTTGGCCACGAGGTGTGGCGCGCTCTCCCCCCGGGAGAGCAGGTGTCTGTTAGTGTCCCAGGGAGCCTGAGGGCATCCCCGCCCCTCCCTGGGATCCTGCTCCAACTCACTGCGAGCGCCCTTCTGTCCAGGAATATTGGTGAAGCTCCTGCTTCTCCAGGATGGGGCTCTCCTGTCCTTAGGACACTCGCCCCGGCCTCAGCCCGGCTCCTCGCGGGGCCCCTCCCCCTTAGATGCCTTTTGTTTCTTTATTTCTTTTTCCCCGTCTTCCTACCTTGATAGAAGCGCGAACTCTTCTCACTGTAGCATTCCAGCTGGTCTCTCTTTATTTATTTATTTTTTTGTTCTCTCTTTAAATCTCACGCCGAATTCGTAGGTTTTCAGGATGATTTGAAAGTTATCTAGGTAATTTGGTGGGGACAGGTGACTTGGGGACCCTACTCTTCCACCATCTTGCCCTGCCTCTGTATTTCAATTTTCTATGTGTTTTGCTCCTATTAGACTTTGAGAATTTTGAAAGCAATGATGACACCTGATTCCGCCTAACAACTTCAGCTCATAGTAGAGTGGCCATGTGTATGTGCATATTAAATTTTTGTAAAAGAAAATTATGATTATTCATATAATTACAAGTAAGCAGGTAACAACAAAAATGAACATGAGCTCAAGGCAGAGTACTACTTTCTTCCTACTTACTCGGATAAGATTAAGATTCAGATCTTGGGAACATGGCTATGATTAGTTAACAAAAGGATGCCAAAGAACAGTGTAGCCTATTACAATAGAGAAGCGTACAATTAAGCCATCCAAAAGCCTATTTCTTTCCATTAAAAAATTTATTATTTTGTAGTTTGACCTTTAGTATCTTTAAAATATAAACCATTAGTGGCTTTACCAAAAACTTAAAAATAGGGATGCCTGCGTGGCTCGGCTGGTTATGCATATGCCTTCAGCTCAGGTCATAATCCCAAGGTCCTGGGCTCGAGCCCCACATTAGGGTTTCTGCTCAGTGGGGAGCCTACTTCTCTCTCTCCCTCTGCCTATTGCTCCCCTTGCTTGTGCTCTCTTTCTCTATCAAGTGGATAAATATAATATTTAAAAAAAACTTAGAATTGAAGAAAAATAATTTGTAAAATAAATGAGTTAATATAGGTCAAGAATGACTCCTTTTCCTCCACTCTTTAAAAGTATTCACTGCTTGTGCATAAGCTTTTTATGGCCTTTCCCCCATATTAATCAAATATTAAGCTATAGGAGATTTCAAGGGAACAGAATGCCTAAGCACTAAATGCCATTACATGCTACTCACCTTTTGATTCCAGAGAATGAAAGGTGTCCTGTTGAGCAGTCTTGTATGAATAGAACAAGGTTTTTAATAAATTGCTCACAATATCCACACTCAACTATTCCTCCAATGGCTCTTAGTGGTCACATATGTCTTTTACATAAATTTCTGCCATGCTTTACCAACTTCATGGGCCTCCCACACCTCAGTAAATGGGTCAGTGAGGAAATTTGCCTTTATTTTTTTTAAGGAAAAGCACTTTCTGAATTTAGGCTAAATGCCATATTATTTCTGTCATGCATATAAATGTAATAATCTTACAGCTGGGCTTATGAGATACTTCTTGGAAAAAGATTATTCACTTTTAAGATTTCTAAAAACCTAAGGCTTTTAGATTATTCATGTTGCCATTATTATCAGTTATTCACTATTAACCCTGCCAAAAAATAAATACTTTCAATGTTATATTTTCAATTATGTAAAATAACGATAATATCTGTACATCTTAAGATATTGAGGTGCAACAATCTTATACATTCTAAGCTTTTAACAGTGCATCCCATAAATGCAAGTGAGAATCACATGTATTAGTAATTAGTACAGCAGTTGTTAATCATTTATCAATCATCTTACTACTGTTTATTTTTTATCTGAAAAAAATATGTATATACTGAAGTCAGAACAAGCTATTTTAGAAAATAAGAATAGACAATAGCTCTTCAAATGCTAATTCACAACATTATCATTTAAGTTTTCTCAATTTAATGTTTTAAATTACCATGCATTTATGCACTTTCTGATCTATTCACTTTCCGTGTTTTTGCTCCCTTAAATACCTGAGTCAGAAATGACATTTAATATTGTTTTTATAGTACTTAATTCTTTTACTATCATTGATCCTGATCTCTATTCAAGAAAATCAAAAAATTGGAGGCTTAAATGACAGAATAAATATTCTAAAGTTTGAGTCATACTTTCTGATAGTAAATAAAGTGAGGAGATAGCATCAATTAATGGGCTAGAATTTGAGATTAAGAGTTTTTGTTTTGTTTCTCCTTTGCCACTAACCAGTTCTGTGACCACAGGCACATAATCAAACCTTTGTGTTTCAATAGTCTCATCAGTAAAAATAGCATTATTGGCTTCTCATTTCCCTGGGATGTGGTACAGCTTAAAGTGTTGATGGCTAGTCTATGGGGTTAATAATTTGTACTAGGCAAAGGGAAAGAGCCAATATCTGTACAGATAAGATAAAAATATCTGAATTATTATTTTAAAACATTATTTAATTATTATTTATTTATTTTGATCAGAGTAAATGACAAGGGGATCCCTGGGTGGCGCAGCGGTTTGGCGCCTGCCTTTGGCCCAGGGCGCGATCCTGGAGACCCGGGATCGAATCCCACGTCGGGCTCCCGGTGCATGGAGCCTGTTTCTCCCTCTGCCTGTGTCTTTGCCTCTCTCTCTCTCTCTCTCTCCCTGTGTGACTATCATAAATAAATAAAAATTTTTAAAAAAGAGTAAATGACAAGAAAGAACAGGCAATAAATGAGCAGAAAGTATTAGTAAATTAAACATCTAAATTTATATGAGAGTCACTGCAATTATTTTATGGTCTACTTATTTAGGAAGCTTTTCTTCATGGTCTTTAGTGTTGCCTCAGGATATTATGAGACAGTTGAGAATGTTTGTAAAGATGTAGTTGATATTGTAAGATAGGACTGTGAATGGCTTACTACATAATCAGGGAAGGAGTCTATAAGATTATAAAGACTTTCACTGATCTTAAACATCTTGAAATATTATTATGTTTCTCCAGTAACTACAAGGCTTTAATTAGTCACAGAGAGGGGACTTTGATAACAACACTAATGTGATGAAAGATAAAATATTTTGGTAAAAAACTACAAGAGCACCAACACATATGTAAAATGATATGCAATCTTTCTTCCTTTGTTGTCTTTAAAATAAATTATACTCTGATGTAATAAAATAATTCCACTTTCTTGAAACAAAGATCAGTTTCAGTTCTGGGATTCCATATTATTATTTTGGAATTTAGCAATGTATTTTCCCAAAGGATTCAAGCTATTTGTCTCTACTTTTCTGAAAGTCTTGAGGAAATATTTTTAAAAAGACCTTCACAAACTTTAATGCCCACAGGAAGAAAAAGAATCACATAGTTGGGGTCCTTCTCTATGTCTTATCTTTTTTTGCAAGGATGCATTGTAGTTGAACAAGAAATCCTATTATGCCTGAATAAGTTAGCAGTCATACAACTATTTGACCAGTTATTTTTTAATTGTATATTTTTCAGCCTTTGCTTCCTTAGTGGTCTCCACCTCACTTGGTGTAAGATTTATAAGAGAAGGAAAAAAGGCAGGAGTTATACTTTAATAATTTTTAAAACTTTCCTAAATGCTTATTGTGTATGTATCAGAAAGAAATTCAAGTTACTTCTTTATCCCATGCTCTAGTGGGAAGAAATAAATTTTTATAAGCAATTTCTCCTGTGGAAAGGAGATGAAGAAAGTATACTACAGGCTGTCCTTACAATCTAAATCATTCAAGATTACTTATTAATAACAAAATCAGATATCAGGCCTCAGTTTAGTAAGTAAAATGTTCCCATCATTACAACATTAAAGATATGGGACACCTGGGTGGCTCAGTTGTTAAGCATCTGCCTTCAGCTCAGGGTGTGATCCCAGGATCCAGGATAGAGTCCCACATCAGGCTCCCTGTAGGGAGCCTGCTTCTCCCTCTGCCTGTCTCTGCCTCTGTCTTTCTGTGTATCCCATGAATAAATAAATAAATAAATCTTTAAAAAAAGGAACATCACAGATATAGGCTTTAAAAATTAGAGTGAAATTTCTGTAGTAATTAATGGTTTACATATTTAGAAAAGCAATACTACAGTTAATAAAATGTTATTCAATATGCTTCTGTTAAAATATTTCTCTATTAGATTTTTGGAGAATATACACGATTTTAAAATGTGGCAAAATAACATCTGTATTGCATTAAAGTGAATTATAGAGAATTTGATTTCATTGTAACACTCTCTCCAACCAAGTCATATTTTACATGACATAACATAAATTTTGTGGTTTTAAAAAAATGTTGATTAATAAAGATTCAAGAAAATACAGATGATAATTTTTGTTCTGGAGAAGGATAAATTCATAAACTATGTTAATTTTAGATTTTAGTGTTTAAGATATATAAAACAATTGAACTTTTAACTCTGATAGTTACAGACTGTCTGTGATCATGCCACACTTGCAACCACGAAGTTCCTATTACAAAACATATGTAGTAATTTCTTTGACATAAGCCTAGAAGTATTTTTTTAGATATGTCTCCTTTGGCCAGGGAAATAAAAACAAAATTAAAGTATTGATACTACAACAAAATAAAATGCTTTTGCACAGTAAAGGAAATCTCAACAAAACAAAAAGGCAACCTACTAAGTGGGAAAAGATATTTGTAAATGATATATATGATAATGGGTTTGCTATCTAAAATATATAATCACACAATTCAACACCAAAAAAAGCAAATGATACAATTAAATCATGAACAGAAAACCATAATGGACATTTTTCCAAAGATATACAGAGGGCTAATTGGCACATGAAAAGACACATTCTCAACAGTACTAATCATCAAAAAATGGAATTTAAAACCTTAAAGTGATATCACCATACACATGTCAAAATGGATATAATCAAGAACACAAGAAATACCTAGGAGATGTGGATAAAAGGAACGTTTATAAATGTTGCTCAGAAGGCAAATTGGTGAAGCCACTGGGGAAAACAGTATGTGGATGTCCCCAAAAATTAAAAATAGAACTACCATATGATTCAATAGTTTCACTACTGGGTATTTACTCAAATAAAAAACAACAACACTAATTTGAAAAGATCTATGCACCCCTTATGTTTACTGCAGCATTATTTAACACCAAACCAAGTGGTCATTCACAGATAAATAGATTCTAAAAATGCCATACACACACACACACACACACACACACACACACACACACACATGAATACTACTTAGCCATAAGTAAAGGATGAGATCTTGCCATCTGTGACAACATAAATGGACCTAGAGGGTACGATGCTAAGTCAAATAAATTAGAGAAAGACAAATACCATATTATTTCACTAATATGTGGAATTTAAGGAACAAAACAAACAAAGAAAAAAAGAAACAAACAAAAAAACAGATTTTTAAATACAGAGAACAAAATGTTGGTTGCCGGATGAGAGTTGGGTGGAGGGATGGATGAAATACATAAAGGGAATTAGAAGTATACTTACAAAGACCAGTAAGTAATGTATAGAATTGTTTAATCATTACATTGAACACCTAAAACTAACATAATACTGCACGTTATTTTCTTTTAAAGAAAATTAGAATTTAAAAAATTTTATTTCCTCAATCTTTTCTTGAGTGTATTCAACTGGAAATTTTTATTTTTTAAAATTTGTAAATATGCCTTGGCTGAGGTTGCAATGAAACAGTTTTTTCTTTAATAAAAATAAAGATGCACACACATATAGGTACACGCACACATATAATAGGAGTTCTTAATGAACATGCCTTTGGAAAAAAACATTCTTCTCGAATCAAATTAAAAAAATAGGAATCCTTATCAAGCTGTTGTCACAACTGGTTGTACCATCCTGTATTTGCAATGAACAGTGTGAGATATTTCCATTTCCCACTTTCCCCAAAATTTATTTTAATTTTAGCCATCCTAGTGGGTATGCAGTGATTTTGATTTGAATTTCCCTGGTTTCTGATGATGTTGGGCATTTTTCATGTGCTTGTTCACCATTTTTGGATCTTCTTTGATGAAGTATCTGTTCAAATGTTTTAGATCATTTTTGTGGCCTGTTTTGTACTATTAAGTCTTGAAAATTCATGTATATTCTGTCTACATGTCATTTATCCAATATGTTAAATTTGCAAATATTTTCTATCCAGTTCATACCTGGTCTTTCATTTTCCAAGCAATGTCTCTTGCAGGGCAAAATGGGTTAATTTTGATGAAGTCTAGTTTTCCAATTTGTTAATAGATGGTGCTTTTGATGTCATATCAAGAAAGTATCAGGTAACCTAAAGTTTTATTCTATGGTTTTCTGCATCTTTTGAGATAATCACATGGTTTTTCTTGTTTAGTTTTTTTTTTAATCTGCCGAATTATATTGATTGATTTTAAAGTGTCAAATCAATTTTATATTTCTGGAATGAACTCCATTTGATCATGATGTATAATCCTTTTAACACATTTTTTATTATATTCACAAAAACTTGTTTAAAGCTTTTTATCTACATTTATAAGCACTAGTTATCTTTAGTTTTCTTTCTTTCTTTCTTTCTTTCTTTCTTCTTTCTTCTTTCTTTTTTTCTTGTAATGTCTTGGTATTGGAGTTACTTTTGCCTTGTAGAGTGAGTTGGGAAGCTATCCTTTCCTTTTAGATTTCTGGAGGTGTTTGCAGAGGATTGATGTTTCTTCCTTGAACACTTAAAGGAGTTTCAGTGAGGCTGTCTGAAACGGAGTTTTCATTGTAGGACGGTTGCTAACTCTAAATTCATTATTTTATGGATAAAAATCCAATTCTATTTATTACTTCCTTACTGAGTTTGGTAGTTTGTTTCTTTGAAGGAATTTGTTCATTTCACCTAAGTTTTCTGATTTTTTTGGCATAATGTTGTTCTTACTTGTACAATCAAAGACTGTCAAAGTTCAGAGTGCTTACCCTACTCACAGGTTAACAAGCTAACAAGTTAGTTAACAACACTGCAACAATGTTGATAGCTAGAGATTAGATAGTGATATAGATATGCATCTTGATTTTTAGGACAAGAAACAATTTATTACTTACAGCAAAACAGCAAGATCAGTATTTTAGTACCAGTTCCCCCAGACTCTATATCAATGTAGCAACAGGAATGAGAAATTATGAAACTTGGAGCTTATATAGGTGCTGCTGGCATATATGACCATTCTCTCCTTTGGAGAGAAAAGGAGAGCTTTTATTCTGAAATGTAAATAAATCCCATCCAAAGAAGAGAGGGAGGCTCTTTATCTTTATTATTTTAGCATATAAGCAAATGTCTCCATAGGAGACAAGTTTCTAAATCGCTGGCTTCCAAGGTCTTGGTTATTCAAACTTATCCCCTTGGTTACAAGACCTGAACCATGCAGACACATGAAAATATTTATAGAGAACTGTCTATACCATATATGTCACATACATACACTGTTTGCAGAGGGCAGCCATCCCCAAATCCATTCAGTGATTATATCAAAATTCATGAAACCACTGTTACCTAGGGGATGTCCAAGCCTCCTCTTCTAATTTGATTAGAGGGATCTAATTCAGGGATACATAATCATTCCATATTTTGGCTCTGAAATTCATGGGGCATTCATGGGGCATCTAGTTTCCAGTCAAAAGAAGAAAATATGGGAAAGGTCTACCTACTCTCTCTCTCAAAAGCTTGTGGTGGCCAGCCTCCAAAATGACCCCCAATGAGTTCCATCTCATAGTTTTCATGCCCTGTTATAGTACTCTTCCGCACTGAATACAAGTGATCTGTGTAACCAATATGATATTATGGCAATAATGGAATATGACTTTTGAGGTCAGACCACAGAAGATATTGGAGCTTCTGCCTTGCTCTCTTAGATTTTGCTATGGGGAAATCCAGCTGTCATGTTATAAGGCTACTCAATGGCCTTTTGAGGCATTCCATGTGGTAAGGAGCTAAGGTATCCTATGAGTGGGTCATCTTGGAGGTAGAATGTCTAGCACCAGCCATCCCTTCGGATGACTATAGCCCCCATCTGCAATCTTGACTGCAACCTTATGAAAGGTCCTGATATAGAACCATACAATGAAATGAAGCCTGAATTCAAACCTCAGAAACCATATGTGAGATAAGAAATGTGTGATATTATGATTTATCATATGAAATATATGTATGTATTTGAAATATATATGAATGTATATATATGTTCTTCATCCATCTTTCATGGCACAGAGCTACTAAAATCCTTGTAATTTCCTATGAAAGAGCCATAAAAAGCATCTTTTGCTATAACATTTGGTCTTCTGTGCTCAGGTTCTGAAACAGAATCAAAGCAATAAAAGTGGACAAAATAGTTATTTCTCTTTCCATATTAAGATATGTTGGACAAATGGATTGTTTCTTCCATTTACATACAGTAACAGGTTTTCTTAATGTACAAATTCCAAAAAAATATTTATTTATTTATTCATTTATTTTAAAGAGGCACTCAGCTTTTCCTTAAATCTCATATTTAGACATGTTCTTCTTACAACTTTCCTTTAGCTAGACACATCAATTTTAAAGTTTTTTTCAAATGCATTTTTTTTTCTTTTCCTCCATCTCTTGACAAGAGATAAATTAACGTAGGTTACTTCAATCCAACTTTGGTTTACTTTGAAACTTCCATTTTAATTATAGCTAAAATGGAAATAATTTCCATGTAGAGCATTATAGTATATTTAATAATCATAAATACAAGGAATTGGAGGGAAAATATTACTCTGTTCCAAATGTGAATTTCCAGTTTGTAGGAGCAAATTCATGAACATTCATTGGGAGGGATACTACTTACTGAATTGAAGAGTCTGAACAACTGGAATCCGATGAGAAAACTGGTCCCCAAATCCCAAAATGATATGGCAACATCACTCTTGTTTTTAATAATCTCAATGTACATTGAATATCAGAAAAAAATGTGGGTTATTTAAATTCATGCCTGGTCTGGTAGACATTCTTAACCACTGTAGATATAATAGACTTTGTTATTTTTCTCCAGTTTCTATCCTAGAAGTTAATCTTTTTCATACACAAAAATGAATCCCTTTAGTTGGTGGGAAAAGTGAAGAATATTATAATGTTTCCTAAAGCAGCTTGTAAACTTTGGATTTTTAATTATTATAACATCACAGTCCAGCCATAACTCTAAAAACAATTTTGATGGTTACTCAGCACTGGTGGTATCCTTAGCCTAGTTCTTAAACATAAATAGGAATAAAATCATCAGATTCATCTGTAAACTACAAAAATTATAGGTAAAAAAAACCAGAATGTTTCAATTAAATTCAAATCTACAAATGCTACCGACTATAGGGTAAAAGGAAAGCAAGATATTCACTTTGCAAGATGGCTGTAAGAATTCCGAGTTCTTAGTTTTGGTTCAAGATGGCAATATAGGAAGTTTCTGAACTCACCTCCTCTATGGAACACAGTAAATTGCATACATTAATAGAACAATTTCTCCTGAAGAACTGAGGACTGATTGAACATATACTGAACAAAGATAGTTAATGGCAAGAGAACTAAAAGAGAGATTGAGACATTGTAATGACAGGAAACCTACCCCCAATTCTGTGAGTGCTACTGGGGAGTGATAATACAAATGGACCAAGAATAAATCTCTTTGCCCTTGGTCACAGAAAAAAAAAAAACCCTGCAGTTTAAAAAAGACAACACTAGAACTCTTCCAAGAGGCAGAAGAATGCAGGAAAGTTTTCTATGTCAGAGGGACTGGAAAACTACACATTTATATTCTTAACCTACCTTAGAAGCCTAGGTAGGAGCAGAGTCTGGAAAATTTGCATGGGTCTGGTTGTCTTAGTGAGCTTGCCACTTTAGCAAGCCCAGGTTCCATAAACCCATACCAGCACTAGTTCCACAGGGACACAAAAAGAAGCTTGGGTTTAAAAGGGACAAGGGAGTTCCAAGGTGGCACAGTTGGTTGAGTGTCAGAATCTTGATTTTGGCTCATGTCCTGATCTCGGGGGTCATGAGATCAAGCCCCACATCAGACTCCATGCTCAGTGGGAGTTGTTTATCCCTCTTCCCCCCTTTCTGTCTTCCCTATTCTATCCCTCTCTCTCACAAAAATACATAAGTAAAATCTTTAAAAGGGCCAAGGACCCCTTTCCACCATAAAAGTACATACATCAGCAGTGTCTGAACACCATAAAGGGTGGATTTGGATGCCATAATTAGCGTGAAACGATGTCATAACTGGCAGGTCAGATCGTCACAGAAAGCTTACAGCCTCAGCAACTCCAGGGTCCACAAGCCCATACCAGACAGCCTGTGGTGCTGGGCACAGAAAAGAAGCCATGGTTTCATACTTATTTTTTTAATTCAATTTTTCGATTTTTTTTTTTACTCTCTAAAATTTTTCTTATTTTTTCTCTCTTTATCTTTTTGGTTTTGTACTTTCTTGTTCTCTTTTTTTTCTTTCTTCATTTATTTTTTTTTATTCTTTCTGTAAAAAGCCATGGGTTTTTTTGTACATTTTTTATTGGAGTTCGCTTTGCCAGCATATAGCTTAACACCCAGTGCTCATCCTGTCAAGTGCCCCCCTCAGTACCCGTCACACAGTCATCCCATACCCCTGCCCACCTTCCCTTCCACTACCCCTTGCTCAATTCCAAGAGTTAGGAGTCTCTCGTGTTCTGTCACCCTCTCCGATATTTCCCACTCATTTTCTCTCCTTTCCGGTATAATGCTTTTTACTATTTTTTATATTCCCCAAATGAATGAGACCATATAATGTTTGTCCTTCTCTGATTGACTTACTTCACTCAGCATAATAACATCCAGTTCCATCTGTGTTGAAGCAAATGGTGGGTATTCGTCATTTCTAATGGCTGAGTAAAATTCATATATATCTATATGTAAAATTAACATATATATGAATATATATGTACCATTAAAAGCCATGTTTTAAAAGAATATCTAGCATATGCAGCCACAGCTCCAGCCAGCCAACAAAATTCATCAAGCACATACCGTGTCCATATGGGACACCATACATAAGGATATTTCTTGAAGTTTATAACCAGTAACTATTTTGCCTAACACACACACACAAAAAATCACAAAGTCAAGGAAAAGAGAAGATGTTTCAAAAGAAAAAAAAGGAAAACCCTCAAAAAAAGAGAACTAAGCAAAACAGACATAACCAATATGCCTGATAAAGAATTTGAAGTAGTGATTGTAAAAATACCAGACTGGAGAAAAGTACAAAAGAACTCAGGTGGCTTTTCCATATAGAGATAGAAAATAGATGGGAAAAGAGCAACTTCTTGACCAAGCAGCACTGGAAAACTCCAGGAGAAGTCGAGGGATATACAGTACATAGAATGAGAGGATACCCTTCCTTGTTTTATTTGTTTCTTTGTTTGTTTTTGTTTTTTGTCCATTGTATTCTGTTTGTTTTTTCCTTTTTTTCTCTTTTTTTCCCTACTTTTCTCCAGTACATCTTGTTTTTAGCCACTCTACACTGAGCAAAATGACTAGAAATAAGAACTCACCACAAAAGAAAGAATCAGAAATACTACTCTCTGCCACAGAGTTACAGAATTTGGAGTACAATTCGTTGTCAGAAGTCCAATTCAGAAGCACAATTATAAAGCTACTGGTAGCTCTGAAAAAAAGCATAAAGGATTCAAGAACTTCATGACTGCAGAATTATGCTCAAAAAGCCAAAATTAAAAATCAATTAAATGACATGCAATCCAAACTTCAGGTCCTAACGACGAGGGTTAATGAGGTAGAAGAATGAGTGAGGGACATACAAGACAATTTGATGGCAAGCAAGGAAGCTGAGGAAAAAAAGAGAGAAACAATTAAAAGACTATGAGGAAAGGTTAAGAAAAATAAATGACAGCATCAGAAGGGAGAATCTATGTTTAATTGAGGTTCCAGAGGGCACCAAAAGGGACAAAGGACCAGAAGTGTATTTGAATAAAACAGCTGAGAACTTACCTAACATGGGAGGGAAACATGGATACAGATCCAGGAGATAGAGAGATCCCCCTAAAATCAATAAAAACCGTTCAACTCCCCAACATTTCATACTGAAACTTGCAAATTCCAAAGATAAAGAAAAAATCTTTAAAGCAGCAAGAAACAAGAGATCCCAAACTTATATGGGGAGAAATATTAGATTAACAGCAGACCTCTCCTCAGAGACCTGACAGGCCAGAAAGGGCTGGCAATATATATTTAGGGTCGTAAATGAGAAGAACAGGCAGCCAAGAACACTTTATCCAGAAAGGCTCCCCTTCAAAATAGAAGGAGAGATAGAGACCTTCCAACATAGGCAGAAACTGAAAGAATATGTGACCACCAAAAGAGCTCTGCAAGAAATATTAAGGGGGACTCTGTAAAAGAGGAAGTCCAAAGAAACAATACCCCAAAACAGGGAATGAATAGGTATTAGGATGAAACTAAATTCACAGCTTTCAATAGTAACTATGAACGTGAATGGGCTTAATGATCCCATCAAAAGGCAAAGGGTTTCAGACTGGATAAAAAAGCAAGACCCATCTATTTGCTGTCTACAAGAGAGGCATTTTAGACCTAAGGACACCTCCAGCCTGAAAATAAAAGGATGGAGAACCATTTACCATTCGAATGGTCCTCAAAAGAAAGGAGGGGAGCGGAAGGGGGCAAGATGGTGGAAGAGTAGGGTCTCCAAGTCACCTATCCCCACCAAATTACCTAGATAACATTCAAATCATCCTGAAAACCTACGAATTTGGCTTGAGATTTAAAGAGAAAACAGCTGGAATGCTACAGTGAGAAAAGTTCCTGCTTCTATCAAGGTAGGAAGAGGGGACGACCCAGCAATTGCACTGCTGGGGATTTACCCCAAAGATACAGATGCAATGAAATGCCGGGACACCTGCACCCCAATGTTCATAGCAGCAATGTCCACAATAGCCAAACTGTGGAAGGACCTTGGTGTCCATCGAAAGACGAATGGATAAAGAAGATGTGATTTATGTTTACAATGGAATATTACTCAGCCATTAGAAACGACAAATACCCACATTTGCATGGACGTGGATGGAACTGGAGGGTATTATGCTGAGTGAAATCAGAGAAGGACAAACATTATATGGTCTCATTCATTTGGGGAATATAAAAAATAGTGAAAGGGAATAAAGGGGAAAGGAGAAAAAATGTGTGGGAAATGTCAGAAAGGGAGACAGAACATGAGAGACCCCTAATTCTGGGAAACGAACTAAGGGTGGTGGAAGGAGAGGTGGGCAGGGCGTGGGGGTGACTGGGTGGCGGGCATTGAGGTGGGCACTTGATGGGATGAGCACTGGGTGTTATTCTGTATGTTGACAAATTGAACACCAATAAAAATGAATTTATTAAAAAAAAGAAAAAATTAAAAAAGGTAGGAAGAGGGGAAAAAAGAAGTAAAGAAATAAAAGGCATCCAAGGTGGGGGGAGCCCTGCGGAAAACCTGGGTTAAGGCCGCCGTCCAGGGCCCCCAGGACCCCCAGGACAGAAAAGCTCCATCCCGGAGAAGCAGGAGCTTCACCAATCTTCCCGGATGGAAAGGCGCTCCCAGGGAGTTGGAGCAAGATCCCAGGAGGGGCGGGAATGACTTCAGGCTCCCAGGAGCACTAACAAAGGACCTGCGCCCCAGGGGAGAGTGCCACACACTGCCCCTAAGCTCCCTAGAGGGCTGCAGCATGTACTCATGCAGGGCCCGGGAACAGCTTCCGGGAAGCACAGGCAGAGGCGCCGGTGGGGGGAGCTGCAACCTGGGAGCTCGATTCCAACAGCCCAGGCCCGGGAGCCCAGGGCACTGGGGGACAAATCCAGGATCTGGCGCTCCACCCAGGACATGCAGAGGCCGGGAGGGCACAGGAGAGCAAGGACACTCGTGCTGCTGGGCGGCCCCAGCTGTACAGATCAGCGGCCCACACCCTGGAGCATCCAGGCCCCTATGGACTGGGAGCTGTGGTAGTTACTGCAGGAGCTAACTCTAGGGCTGGAGAGCTGGCCCCCGCCACTGTTGTTGTTCCTCCTGGGGCCTCACAGGAGAAACAACACCCACAGAGTTTCACAGTGGCCTAACAGGATAAATAGGATAAACAACTTCCACTGAGCTCTGCACCAGGCAGGGGGCTGAGCAGCTCCCCCAAGTGCTCACACCTGAGAATCTGCAGAGCAGGCCCCTCCCCCAGAAGACCAGCTAGACAGGGGAAAAGCAAGTTATTGACCAAGCAGCACTCGAAAGTTCCAGGGGAAGTTGAGGGATTTACAGTATATAGAATCAGAGGATACTCCCCCTTTTTTTTGTTTTCTGTTTGCTTCGCCTTTTTTCTTTTCTTCTCTTTTTTTTCGTCTTTTCTTTTTTTTCTTTTCTTCTTTGTCATCTCTCTTTTTCTCCTATTCCCAGTACAACTTGTTTTTGGCAACTCTGCACTGAGCAAAATGACTAGTAGGAAAAACTCACCTCAAAAGAAAGAATCAGAAACAGTCCTCTCTCTCATAGAGTTACAATATATGGATTACAAAACAATATCAGAAAGCCAGTTCAGAAGCACAATTTTAAAGTTACTGGTGGCTCTAGAAAAAAGCATAAAGGACTCAAGAGACTTCATGACTGCAAATTTAGATCTAACTAGGGAGAAATTAAAAATCAATAAAATGAGATGCAATCCAAACTAGAGGTCCTAATGACAAAGGTTAACGAGGTAGAAGAACGAGTGGGTGACATAGAAGACAAGTTGATGGCAAAGAGGGAAACTGAGGAAAAAAGAGAAAAACAGAAGATCATGAGGATACATTAAGGGAAATAAATGACAGCCTGAAGAAGAAAAACCTACGTTTAATTGGGTCTCCAGAGGGCACCGAAAGGGACAGAAGTCCAGAATATGTATTTGAACAAATCATAGGTGAAAACAATCCTAATCTGGGAAGGGAAACAGGCATTCGGATCCAGGAAATAGAGAGATCCCCTCCTAAAATCAGTAAAAACCGCTCAACACCTCAACATTTAATAGTGAAGCTTCCAAATTCCAAAGATAAAGAGAAGATCCTTAAGGCAGAAAGAGACAAGAAATCTCTAACTTTTATGGGGAGAAACATTAGATTAACAGCAGAACTCTCCACAGAGACCTGGCAGGCCAGAAAGGGCTGGCAGGATATATTCAGGGTCCTAAATGAGAAGAACATGCAGCCAAGAATACTTTATCCAGCAAGGCTCTCATTCAGAAAAGAAGGAGAGAAAAAGAGCTTCCAAGATAGGCAGAAACTGAAAGAATATGTGACCACGAAGCCAGCTCTACAAGAAATATTAAGGGGAGTCTGTAAAAGGAAGAGGATGCCCAAAGAAATAATCTGCAAAAACAGGGACTGAATAGGTATCATGGTGACACTAAACTCATATCTTTCAATAGTAACTCTGAACGTGAATGGGCTCAATGAACCCATCAAAAGGCACAGGGCTTCAGATTGGATAAAAAAGCAAGATCCATCTATTTGCTGTCTACAAGAGACTCATTTTAGACATAAGGATACCTACAGCCTGAGACTAAAAGGTTGGAGAATCCTGTACCATTCAAATGGTCCTCAAAAGACAGCAGGGGGGAGGAGGGGCAAGATGGCGGAGGAGTAGGGTCCCCAAATCACCTGTCCCCAACAAATTACCTAGATAACCTTCAAACCATCCTGAAAATCTACGAATTCGGCCTGAGATTTAAAGAGAGACCAGCTGGAATGCTACAGTGAGAGGAGTTCACGCTTCTATCAAGGTAGGAAGACGGGGAAAAGAAATAAAGAAACAAAAGGCCTCCGAGGGGGAGGGGCCCCGCGAGGAGCCGGGCTGAGGCCGGGGCGAGTGTCCCCAGGACAGGAGAGCCCCGTCCCGGAGGAGCAGGAGCTGCACCAACCTTCCCGGGCGGGCGGAAAGGGGCTCGCAGGGAGTTGGAGCAGGACCCAGGAGGGCGGGGATGCCCTCGGGCTCCCGGGGACACTAACAGGCACCTGCAAGCGCAGGAGAGTGCCCCGAGCTCCCTAAGGGCTGCAGCACGCACCGGAGCAGTTCGGAGGGGCTCGGGAGCGGCTCCAGGGAGGGAGCTGCGGGGCGGGAGCGCAAATCCAACAACGCAGGCCCGGGAGCACAGGGCGCCGGGACACAGCCCAGGATCCGGCCTCCCCCCGGGACAGGCAGAGGCCGGGAGGGCCCAGGACAGCAAGGACGCTCCTGCCCCGAGCTGAGCAGATCAACGGCCCCGCCCCGGAGCCTCCAGGCCCTGCGGACGGAGAGCCGAGAGCCCCGAGTTCCTGCGGAGGCTGAATCCAGGCTTCCAGAGTTGCCATAGCAACTGCAACTGTTCCTCCTGAGACCTCACGGGGTAAACAACCCCCTCTGAGCCCTGCAGCAGGCAGGGGCAGAGCAGCTCCCCCAAGTGCTAACACCTGAAAATCAGCGCAACAGGCCCCTCCCCCAGAAGACCAGCTGGACGGACCAGTTCCAGGGGAAGTCAAGGGACTTAAACTCTACAGAAATACTCCCCCGTGTTTTTTTTTTTCTTTTCTTTTTTCTTTTCTTTTTGATTTCTGATTGCTTCCCCCACCCCCTTTTTTTTCACCTTTCTTTCTTTTTCTTTCCCTTTTTCTTCTCTTCTTTCCTTTTTCTTTTCTTTTTCTTTTTTCTTTTTCTCTTTTCTTTCCTTCTCTCTCTTTCTCTCATTCTCCCAATACAACTTGTTTTTGGCCACTCCGCACTGAGCAAAATGACTAGAAGGAAAACCTCACCTCAAAAGAAAGAATCAGAAACAGCCCTCTCTCCCACAGAGCTACAAAATCTGGATTACAATTCAATGTCAGAAAGCCAATTCAGAAGCACTATTATACAGCTACTGGTGGCTCTAGAAAAAAGCATTAAGGACTCACGAGACTTCATGACTGCAGAATTTAGATCCAATCAGGCAGAAATTAAAAATCAACTGAATGAGATGCAATCCAAACTAGAAGTCCTAACGACGAGGGTTAACGAGGTGGAAGAACGAGTGAGTGACATAGAAGACAAGTTAATGGCAAAGAGGGAAACTGAGGAAAAAAGAGATAAACAATTAAAGAACCATGAAGACAGATTAAGGGAAATAAATGACACTCTAAGGAAGAAAAATCTACGTTTAATTGGGGTTCCCGAGGGCGCCGAAAGGGACAGAGGGCCAGAATATGTATTTGAACAAATCCTAGCTGAAAACTTTCCCAATCTGGGAAGGGAAACAGGCATTCAGATCCAGGAAATAGAGAGATCCCCCCCTAAAATCAATAAAAACCGTTCAACACCTCGACATCTAATAGTGAAGCTTGCAAATTCCAAAGATAAAGAGAAGATCCTTAAAGCAGCAAGAGACAAGAAGTCCCTGACTTTCATGGGGAGGAATATTAGGGTAACAGCAGACCTCTCCACAGAGACCTGGCAGGCCAGAAAGGGCTGGCAGGATATATTCAGGGTCCTAAATGAGAAGAACATGCAACCAAGAATACTTTATCCAGCAAGGCTCTCATTCAAAATGGAAGGAGAGATAAAGAGCTTCCAAGACAGGCAGGAACTGAAAGAATATGTGACCTCCAAACCAGCTCTGCAAGAAATTTTAAGGGGGACTCTTAAAATTCCCCTTTGAGAAGAAGTTCAGTGGAACAATCCACAAAAACAAGGACTAAATAGATATCATGATGACACTAAACTCATATCTGTCAATAGTAACTCTGAACGTGAACGGGCTTAATGACCCCATCAAAAGGCGCAGGGTTTCAGACTGGATAAAAAAGCAGGACCCATCTATTTGCTGTCTACAAGAGACTCATTTTAGACAGAAGGACACCTACAACCTGAAAATAAAAGGTTGGAGAACCATTTACCATTCAAATGGTTCGCAAAAGAAAGCAGGGGTAGCCATCCTTATATCAGATAAACTAAAATTCACTCCGAAGACAGTAGTGAGAGACGAAGAGGGACACTATATCATACTTAAAGGATCTATCCAACAAGAGGACTTAACAATCCTCAATATATATGCCCCGAATGTGGGAGCTGCCAAATACTTAAACGAATTATTAACCAAAGTAAAGAAATACTTAGATAATAATACACTTATACTTGGTGACTTCAATCTAGCTCTCTCTACCCTTGATAGGTCTTCTAAACACAACATCTCCAAAGAAACGAGAGCTTTAAATGATACACTGGACCAGATAGATTTCACAGATATCTACAGAACTTTACATCCAAACTCAACTGAATACACATTCTTCTCAAGTGCACATGGAACTTTTTCCAGAATAGACCACATACTGGGTCACAAATCGGGTCTGAACCGATACCAAAAGATTGGGATCGTCCCCTGCATATTCTCAGACCATAACGCCTTGAAATTAGAACTCAATCACCAATCAGAAGAAGTTTGGAAGGACCTCAAACACGTGGAGGTTAAGGACCATCCTGCTAAAAGATAAAAGGGTCAACCAGGAAATTAAGGAAGAATTAAAAAGATTCATGGAAACTAATGAGAATGAAGATACAACTGTTCAAAATCTTTGGGATGCAGCAAAAGCAGTCCTGAGGGGGAAATACATCGCAATACAAGCATCCATTCAAAAACTGGAAAGAACTCAAATACAAAAGCTAACCTTACACATAAAGGAGCTAGAGAAGAAACAGCAAATCGACCCGACGCCCAGCAGAAGAAGAGAGTTAATTAAAATTCGAGCAGAACTCAACGAAATTGAGACCAGAAGAACTGTGGAACAGATCAATAGAACCAGGAGTTGGTTCTTTGAAAGAATTAATAAGATAGATAAACCATTAGCCAACCTTATTAAAAAGAAGAGAGAGAACACTCAAATTAATAAAATCATGAATGAGAAAGGAGAGATCACTACCAACACCAAGGAAATACAAACGATTTTAAAAACATATTATGAACAGCTCTACGCCAATAAATTAGGCAATCTAGAAGAAATGGACGCATTCCTGGAAAGCCACAAACTACCAAAACTGGAGCAGGAAGAAATAGAAAACCTGAACAGGCCAATAACCAGGGAGGAAATTGAAGCAGTCATCAAAAACCTCCCAAGACACAAGAGTCCAGGGCCAGATGGCTTCCCAGGGGAATTCTATCAAACGTTTAAAGAAGAAATCATACCTATTCTACTAAAGCTGTTTGGAAAGATAGAAAGAGATGGAGTACTTCCAAACTCATTCTATGAGGCCAGCATCACCTTAATTCCAAAACCAGACAAAGACCCCACCAAAAAGGAGAATTACAGACCAATATCCCTGATGAACATGGATGCAAAAATTCTCAACAAGATACTAGCCAATAGGATCCAACAACACATTAAGAAAATTATTCACCATGACCAAGTAGGATTTATCCCCGGGATGCAAGGCTGGTTCAACACTCGTAAAACAATCAATGTGATTCATCATATCAGCAAGAGAAAAACCAAGAACCATATGATCCTCTCATTAGATGCAGAGAAAGCATTTGACAAAATACAGCATCCATTCCTGATTAAAACTCTTCAGAGTGTAGGGATAGAGGGAACTTTCCTCGATATCTTAAAAGCCATCTACGAAAAGCCCACAGCAAATATCATTCTCAATGGGGAAGCACTGGGAGCCTTTCCCCTAAGATCAGGAACCAGACAGGGATGTCCACTCTCACCACTGCTATTCAACATAGTATTGGAAGTCCTAGCCTCAGCAATCAGACAACAAAAAGAAATAAAAGGCATTCAAATTGGCAAAGAAGAAGTCAAACTCTCCCTCTTCGCCGATGACATGATACTCTACATAGAAAACCCAAAAGCCTCCACCCCAAGATTGCTAGAACTCATACAGCAATTTGGTAGCGTGGCAGGATACAAAATCAATGCCCAGAAATCAATGGCATTCCTATACACTAACAATGAGACTGAAGAAAGAGAAATTAAGGAGTCAATCCCATTTACAATTGCACCCAAAAGCATAAGATACCTAGGAATAAACCTAACCAAAGAGGTAAAGGATCTATACCCTAAAAACTATAGAACACTTCTGAAAGAAATTGAGGAAGACACAAAGAGATGGAAAAATATTCCATGCTCATGGATTGGCAGAATTAATATTGTGAAAATGTCAATGCTACCCAGGGCAATTTACACGTTCAATGCAATCCCTATCAAAATACCATGGACTTTTTTCAGAGACTTAGAACAAATTATTTTAAGATTTGTGTGGAATCAGAAAAGACCCCGAATAGCCAGGGGAATTTTAAAAAAGAAAACCATAGCTGGGGGCATCACAATGCCAGATTTCAGGTTGTACTACAAAGCTGTGGTCATCAAGACAGTGTGGTACTGGCACAAAAACAGACACATAGACCAATGGAACAGAATAGAGAATCCAGAAATGGACCCTGAACTTTATGGTCAACTAATATTCGACAAAGGAGGAAAGACTATCCACTGGAAGAAAGACAGTCTCTTCAATAAATGGTGCTGGGAAAATTGGTCATCCACATGCAGAAGAATGAAACTAGACCACTCTCTTGCACCATACACAAAGATAAACTCAAAATGGATGAAAGATTTAAATGTGAGACAAGACTCCATCAAAATCCTAGAGGAGAACACAGGCAACACCCTTTTTGAGCTTGGCCACAGTAACTTCTTGCAAGATACATCCACGAAGGCAAAAGAAACAAAAGCAAAAATGAACTATTGGGACTTCATCAAGATAAGAAGCTTTTGCACAGCAAAGGATACAGTCAACAAAACTCAAAGACAACCTACAGAATGGGAGAAGATATTTGCAAATAACATATCAGATAAAGGGCTAGTTTCCAAAATCTATAAAGAACTTATTAAACTCAACACCAAAGAAACAAACAATCCAATCATGAAATGGGCAAAAGACATGAAGAGAAATCTCACAGAGGAAGACATAGACATGGCCAACATGCACATGAGAAAATGCTCTGCATCACTTGCCATCAGGGAAATACAAATCAAAACCACAATGAGATACCACCTCACACCAGTGAGAATGGGGAAAATTAATAAGGCAGGAAACAACAAATGTTGGAGAGGATGTGGAGAAAAGGGAACCCTCTTACACTGTTGGTGGGAATGTGAACTGGTGCAGCCACTCTGGAAAACTGTGTGGAGGTTCCTCAAAGAATTAAAAATAGACCTGCCCTACGACCCAGCAATTGCACTGTTAGGGATTTACCCCGAAGATTCAGATGCAATGAAACGCCGGGGCACCTGCACCCCGATGTTTCTAGCAGCCATGTCCACAATAGCCAAACTGTGGAAGGAGCCTCGGTGCCCATCGAAAGATGAATGGATAAAGAAGATGTGGTTTATGTATACAATGGAATATTACTCAGCCATTAGAAACAACAAATACCCACCATTTGCTTCAACGTGGATGGAACTGGAGGGTATTATGCTGAGTGAAGTAAGTCAATCGGAGAAGGACAAACAGTGTATGTTCTCACTTATTTGGGGAATATGAATAATAGTGAAGGGGAATATAAGGGAAGGGAGAAGAAATGTGTGGGAGATATCAGAAAGGGACACAGAACATAAAGACTTCTAACTCTGGGAAATGAACTAGGGGTGGTGGAAGGGGAGGAGGGCGGGGGGTGGGGGTGAATGGGTGACGGGCACGGAGGGGGACACTTGACGGGATGAGCACTGGGTGTTATTCTGTATGTTGGTAAATTGAACACCAATAAAAATTAATTTATATAAAAAAAAAGACAGCAGGGGTCACCATCCTTATATCAGATTAACTAAAGTTTATCCCGAAGAATATAGTGAAGGATGAAGAGGGACTCTATATCATACTTCAAGGATCTATCCAACAAAAGGACTTAACAATCATCAATATTTATGCCCCGAATATGGGAGCTGCCAAGTATATCAATCAATTAATAACCAAAGTTAAGACATACTTAGATAATAATAATACACTTATATTTGGTGACTTGAATGTAGCACTTTCTACAATTGAGAGTTGTTCTAAGCACAACACCTCCAAAGAAAAAAGAGCTTTAAATGATACACTGGACCAGATGGATTTCACGGATATTTACAGAACTTTACATCCAAACGCAACTGAATACACATTCTTCTCAAGTGCACATGGAACTTTCTGTAGAATAGACCACATACTGGGTCACAAATCAGGTCTCAACTGATACCAAAACATTGGGATCGTCGCCTGCATATTTTCAGACCATAATGCTTTGAAATTAGAACTAAATCACAAGAGGTTTGGAAGGATTTCAAGCACGTGGAGGTTAAGGACCATCCTGCTAAAAGATGAAAGGGTAAGCCAGGAAATTAGAGAAGAATTAAAAAGATCCATGGAAACTACTGAGAATGAAGATAGAACCCTTCAAAAACTTTTGAACAGCAAAAGCAGTCCTGGGAGGCAATACATCGCAATACAAGCATCCATCCAAAAACTGGAAAGAACTCAAATACAAAAGCTAATGTTGCACCTATAGCAGCTGGAGAAAAAACAGCAGATAGATCCTACACCCAGCAGAAGAGAGTTAATAAAGATTCGAGCAGAACTCAAGGAAATCGAGAGCAGAACTGTGAAACAGATCAACGAAACCAGGAGTTGGATCTTTGAAAGAATTAAAAAGATAGATAAACTATTAGCCAGCCTTATTAAAAAGAAGAGAGAAAAGACTCAAATTAATAAAATTATGAATGAAAAAGGGGAAAACACCAGCAACATCAAGGAAATACAAACGATTTTAAAAACATATTATGAACAGCTATACGCCAATAAATTAGGCAATATAAAAGAAATGGACGCATTTCTGGAAAACCAAAAACTACCAAAACTGGAACAGGAAGAAATAGAAAACCTGAACAGGCCAATAACCAGGGAGTAAATGGAAGCAGTCATCAAAAACCTCCCGACACAAAATTCCATGGCCAGATGGCTTCCCAGGGGAATTCTATCAAACGTTTAAAGAAGAAACCATACCTATTCTAGTAAAGCTGTTTGGAAAGATAAAAAGAGATGGAATACTTCCAACCTGATTCTATGAGGCCAGCATCCCCTTAATTCCAAAACTAGACAAAGACCCCACCAAAAAGGAGAGTTATATACCAATATCCTTGATGACCATGGATGCAAAAATTCTCAACACGATACTAGCCAATAGGATCCAACAATACATTAAGAAGATTATTCACCATGACCTAGTGGGATTTATCCCCGGGACGCAAGGCTGGTTCAACACTTGTTAATCAATCAATGTGATAGATCATATCAGCAAGAGAAAAAACAAGAACCATATGATCCTCTCAATAGATGCAAAGAAAGCATTTGACAAAATACAGCATCCATTCCTGCTCAAAACTCTTGAGCGTATAGGGATACAGGGATCATTCCTCAACATCTTAAAAGCCATCTATGAAAAGCCACAGCAAATATCATTCTCAATGGAAAACACTGGGAGCCTTTCCACTAAGATCATTCTCAATGGAAAACACTGGGAGCCTTTCCACTAAGATCAAGAACAAGACAGGGATGTCCACTCCACCACTGCTATTCAACATAGTACTAGAAGTCCTAGCCTCAGCAATCAGGCAATAAAAAGAGATAAAAGGCATTCAAATTGGCAAAAAAGAAGTCAAACTCCCCCTCTTCGCTGATGACATGATACTCTACATAGAAAACCCAAAGACTCCACCACAATATTGCCAGAACTTATACAGCATTTTGGCAGTGCGGCACAATACAAAATGAATGCCCAGAAATCAGTGGCATTTCTATATACTAACAATGAAACTGAAGAAACAGAAATTAAGGAATAAATCCAAGTTGCAATTGCACGCAAAAGCATAAGATACCTAGGAATAAACCTAATCAAAGTGGTAAAGGATCTATACCCTAAAAACTACAGAACACTTCTGAAAGAAATTGCCGAAGACACAAAGAGATGGAAAAATATTCCATACTCATGGATTGGAAGAATTAATATGGTGAAATTGTCAATGTTACCCAGGGCAATTTACACATTTAATGCAATCCCTATCAAAATACCATGGACTTTCTACAGAGAGTTGGAACAAATCATCTTAAGATTTATGTGAAATCAGAAAAGACCCTGAATAGCCAGTGGAATATTGAAAAAGAAATCCAGAGCTGGGAGCATCACAATGCCAGACTTCAAATTGTGATTATCAAGACAGTGTGGTACTGGCTCAAAAACAGACACATGGTTCAATGGAACAGAATAGAGAACTCATAAATGGGTCCTCAACTTTATGGTCAACTAATATTCAACATTGGAAAAAGGACAGTCTATCAGTAAATGATGTTTCGAAAATTGGATAGCCACGTGTAGAAGAATGAAACTAGACCATTGTCTTACACCATACACAAAGATGAACTCAAAATGGATGAAAGATCTAAATGTGACACAGGATTCCATCAAAATCCTAGAGGAGAACACAGGCCACACCCTTTTTGAACTTGGCCACAGTAACTTCTTGCAAGACACATCTATGAAGGCAAGGGAAACAAAAGCAAAAATGAATTACTGTGACTTAAGATAAAAACCTTATGAACAGCAAAAGAAACACTCAATAAATCTCAAAGACAACCTACATAATGGGAGAAGATATTTGCAAATGACATATCAGATAAAGGGCTAGTATCCAAGATCTTAAAGAAGTTATGAAACTCAACAGCAAAGAAGCAAACTATCCAATCATGAAATGGGTCAAAGATAAGAACAGAAATTTCACAGAGGAAGACATAGACATGGCCAACAAGCACATGAGAAAATGCTCCACATCTCTTGCCATCAGGGAAATACAAATCAAAACTACAATGAGATACCACCTCACACCAGTGATAATGGGGAAATTAACAACAAATGTTGAAGAGAATGTGGAGGAAGGGGAACCCTTTTCACTGTTGATTGGAATGTGAACTTTGCAGCCACTCTGGAAAATTGTGTTGAGGTTCCTGAAAGAGTTATAATAGTACTGCCCTATGACTCAGCAATTGCACTGCTGGCGATTTACCCCGAAGATATAGACAGATGCAGTGAAACACCAGAACACCTACTCCAATGTTTATAGCAGCAATGTCCACAATAACCAAACTGTGGAAGGAGCCTCCATGTCCATCGAAAGATGAATGGATAAAGAAGATGTGGTTTATGTATACAATGGAATATTACTCAGCCACTAGAAATGACAAATACCCACCATTTGCTTCAACATGGATGGGAGTGGAAGGTATTATGCCGAGTGAAGTAAGTCAATCTGAGAAGGACAAACAGTATAAGGTCTCATTCTTTTGGGGAATATAAAAAATAATGAAAGGGAATAAAGGGGAAATGAGAAAAATGCGTGGGATGTATCAGTGAGGGTGGCAGGACATGAGAGACTCTTAACTCTGGGAAACGAACAGTGGTCGGTGGAAATGGCTGTTGGCAGGGAGTTGGGCTGATGGGCAGTGAGGGGGGCACTTGACGGGATGAGCACTGGGTGTTATGCTATTTGTTGGCAAATTGAACTGCAATAAAAAATTATACAACAACAAACAACAAAAAGGAGAAATATAAAATACCAAAGCTGAAACATGAAGAAATACAAAATCTGAACAGTCTCATAACCAGCAAGGAAATTAAATCAATAATCAACAAACTCCCAACAAATAAGAGTTCAGGGTGGGATGGCTTTCCTGATGAATTTTACCAAACCCTGAAAGAATGAGTACCCATTCTTCTCAAACGGTGCTAAAAAATAGAAATGGAAGAAATTCTTCAAAACTCATTCTGTGAGGCCAGCGTTACCTTGAACCTGAAATCAAGGAAAGACCCCACTTAAAAGGAGAACTACAGACCAATATTCCTGATGAAACTGGATGCAAAAATTCTCAACATGATCATAGCTAATCAGATGCAAAAATACATTAAAAAGTTTATTTACCATGATTAAGTGGGAATTCTTTCTGGGCTGCAGAGCTGCTTCCACATCCATAAATCAATCAACATGATACATCACATTAATAAAAGAAAGGATATGATTTTATCAATAGATGCAGAAAAAGTTTTGACAAAATATAGCTTTCTTTCTAGATAAAATTCATTCACAATGTAGGGATAGTAGGAACATATCTCAGTATCATAAAGGCCATATACAAAAACCCCACAGCTATATAATATCATCCTTAATGGGGAAAAACTGAGAGCTTTTCTCCTAAGGTCAAGAGCACAATAGGGATAGCCACACTCACCACTGTTGTTCAATATTCCCAGAGTCTTAACCTCAGCAATCAGAGAATGAAAAGCAAAGACATCCAAATTGGCAAAGAAGTCAATCTTTAATTCTTCAACAAGGTGGCATGATGTCCTATATAGAACATCTGACAAACACCTCCAAAAAATTGCTAGAACTGACAGAGGAAGTCAGCAAAGCTGCAAAATAGAAATACAACTTGCAGAAGTCTGTCATATTTCTATACACCAACAGTCAAGCAGCAGAAAGAGAAATAAAAAAAATCAATCCCATTTACAATTGCACCAAAACCATAAGATACTTAGGAATAGATCTAACCAAAGAGGTAAAAGATCTATACTCTGAAAACTATACAACACCTATGAAAAAAAGTTGAGGGAGACACAACAAAATCGAAAAACATTCCATGATAATATAGATATACTATCCAAAGCAATCTACAGAGTCAATGCAATCCCTATCAAAATACCGCTAACATTTTTTTTCAGAGAGCTGGAACAAACAATTCTAAAATTTGTATGGCACCAGAAAAGATGCCAGATAGCCAAAGGTATGTTGAAAAAGAAAAACAAACCTGGAGGCATCAAAATTCTCAACTTCAAGCTGTATTACAAAGCTGTAATCCTCAAGACCGTATACAACTGGCACAAAAACATACACACATATCAATGGAACAGAGTAGAGAACCCAGAAATGGGCTCTCAACATTATGGTCAACTAATCTTTGACAAAGCAGGAAAGACTATCTGATGGAAAAAAGACAGTCTCTTTAATAAATTGTGTTGGGAAAACTGGACAGCCACATTTAAAAGAATGAAACTGGACCACTTTTCTACACTATACACAAGAATAAACTCAAAATGGATGAAAGACCTAAATTTGATGGATAGAAATCTTAGAATATGTGTTGCTGAAGCGAGCACTGATGGATAGAAATATATCAAAATCCTAGGAAAGAACAGACAGCAACCTCTTTGACCTCAGTCATGGCAAATTCTTGCTAGACACCTCCCCAAAGGCAAGGGAAGCAAAAGCAAAAATGAACTATTGGGACTTCCTCAGGATAAAAAGCTTTAGCATAGCAAAGGAAACAGTCAACAAAACCAAAAGAAAACATACAGAATTGGAGAAGATATTTGGAAATTTCTTTTTTTTAATAATAAATTTATTTTTTATTGGTGTTCAATCTGCCAACATACAGAATAACACCCAGTGCTCATCCCGTCAAGTGTCCCCCTCAGTGCCCGTCACCCATTCACTCCCACCACCCGCCCTCCTCCCCTTCCACCACCCCTAGTTCATTTTCCAGAGTTAGGAGTCTTTATGTTCTGCCTCCCTTTCTGATATTTCCTACCCATTTCTTCTCCCTTCCCTTCTATTCCTTTCACTATTATTTATATTCCCCAAATGAATGAGAACATATAATGTTTGCCCTTCTCCGATTGACTTACTTTACTCAGCATAATACCCTCCAGTTCCATCCACATTGAAGCAAATGGTGGGTATTTGTCGTTTCTAATGGCTGAGTAATATTCCATTGTATACATAGACGACAGCTTCTTTATCCATTCATCTTTCGATGGACACTGAGGCTCCTTCCACAGTTTGGCTATTGTGGACATTGCTGTTATAAACATTGGGGTGCAGGTGTCCCGTCGTTTCATTGCATCTGTATCTTTGGGGTAAATCCGCAACAGTGCAATTGCTGGGTCGTAGGGCAGGTCTATTTTTAACTCTGAGGAACCTCCACACAGTTTTCCAGAGTGGCTGCACCAGTTCACATTCCCACCAACAGTGTAAGAGGGTTCCCTTTTCTCCACATCCTCTCCACGTTTGCGGTTTCCTGCCTTGTTAATTTTTCCCATTATGACTGGTGTGAGGTGGTATCTCATTGTGGTTTTGATTTGTATTTCCCTGATGGCAAGTGATGTGGAGCATTTTCTCATGTGCTTGTTGGCCATGTCTATGTCTTCCTCTGTGAGATTTCTGTTCATGTCTTTTGCCCATTTCAGGATTGGATTGTTTGTTTCTTTGCTGTTGAGTTTAATAATTTCTTTATAAATCTTGGAAACTAGCCCTTGATCTGATATGTCATTTGCAAATATATTCTCCCATTCTGTAGGTTGCCTTTTAGTTTTGTTGACTGTATCCTTTGCTGTGCAAAAGCTTCTTATCTTGATGAAGTCCCAATAGTTCATTTTTGCTTTTGTTTCTTTTGCCTTCGAGGATGTATCTTGCAAGAAGTTACTGTGGCCGAGTTCAAAAAGGGTGTTGCCTGTGTTCTCCTCTAGGATTTTGATGGAATCTTGTTTCACATTTAGATCTTTCATCCATTTTGAGTTTATCTTTGTGTATGGTGCAAGAGAGTGGTCTAGTTTCATTCTTCTGCATGTGGATGTCCAATTTTCCCAGCACCATTTATTGAAGAGACTGTCTTTCTTCCAGTGGATAGTCTTTCCTCCTTTATGGAATATTAGTTGACCATAAAGTTGAGGGTCCACTTCTGGATTCTCTATTCTGTTCCATTGATCTATGTGTCTGTTTTTGTGCCAGTACCACACTGTCTTGATGATCACAGCTTTGTAGTAGAGCCTGAAATCTGGCATTGTGATGCCCCCAGGTATGGTTTTCTTTTTGAAAATCCCCCTGGCTATTCGAGGTCTTTTCTGATTCCACACAAATCTTAAAGTAATTTGTTCTAACTCTCTGAAGAAAGTCCATGGTATTTTGATAGGGATTGCATTAAACATGTAAATTACCCTGGGTAACATTGACATTTTCACAATATTAATTCTGTCGATCCATGAGCATGGAATATTTTTCCATCTCTTTGTGTCTTCCTCAATTCCTTTCAGAAGTGTTCTATAGTTTTTAGGGTATAGATCGTTTACCTCTTTGGTTAGGTATCTATCTATTTAACCTAGGTATCTTATGCTTTTGGGTGCAATTGTAAATGGGATTGACTCCTTAATTTCTCTCTTTTCAGTCTCATTGTTAGTGTATAGAAATGCCATTGATTTCTGGGCATTGATTTTGTATCCTGCCACGGTACCAAATTATGAGTATATGTATATTGTATGAGTTCTAGTGATCTTGGGGTGGAGGCTTTTGGGTTTTCTACGTAGAGTATCATGTCATCGGGGAAGAGGGAGAGTTTGACTTCTTCTTTGCCAATTTGAATGCCTTTAATGTCTTTTTTGTTGTCTGATTGCTGAGGCTAGGACTTCCAGTACTATGTTGAATAGCAGTGGTGAGAGTGGACATCCCTGTCTTGTTCTGATCTAAGGGGAAAGGCTCCCAGTGCTTCCCCATTGAGAATGATATTTGCTGTGGGCTTTTCATAGATGGCTTTTAGGATGTCGAGGAATGTTCCCTCTATCCCTACACTCTGAAGAGTTTTGATCAGGAATGGATGCTGTATTTTGTCAAATGCTTTCTCTGCATTTAATGAGAGGATCATATGGTTCTTCGTTTTTCTCTTGCTGATATGATGAATCACGTTGATTGTTTATGAGTGTTGAACCAGCCTTGTGTCCCGGGGATAAATCCTACTTGATCATGGTAAATAAATTTCTTAATGTACTGTTGGATCCTATTGGCTACTATCTTGAGAATTTTTGCATCCATGTTCATCAGGGTTATGGGTCTATAATTCTCCTTTTTGGTGGGGTCTTTCTCAGGTTTTGGAATTAAGGTGATGCTGGCCTCATACAACAAGTTTGGAAGTACTCCATCTCTTTCTATCTTTCCAAACAGCTTTAGTAGAATAGGTATGGTTTCTTCTTTAAACGTTTGATAGAATTCCCCTGGGAAGCCTTCTGGCCCTGGACTCTTGTGTCTTGGGAGGTTTTTGATGACTGCTTCACTTTCCTCCCTGTTTATTGGCCTGTTCAGGTTTTCTATTTCTTCCAGTTCCAGTTTTGGTAGTTTGTGGCTTTCCAGCAATGTGTCCATTTCTTCTAGATTGCCTAATTTATTGGCGTAGAGCTGTTCATAATATGTATTTAAAATCGTTTGTATTTCCTTGGTGTTTGTAGTGATCTCTGCTTTCTTATTCATGATTTTATTAATTTGAGTCTTCTCTCATTTTTTAATAAGACTGGCTAATGGTTTATCTATCTTATTAATTCTTTCGAAGAACCAACTCCTGGTTCTGTTGATCTGTTCCACAGTTCTTCTGGTCTCGATTTCGTTGACTTCTGCTCAAATCTTTATTAACTCTCTTCTTTGCTGGGTGTAGGATCTATATGCTGTTTTTTCTCTAGCTCCTTTAGGTTAAGGTTAGCTTTTGTATTTGAGTTCTTTCCAGTTTTTGAATGGATGCTTGTATTGCGATGTATTTCCCCCTCAGGACTGCTTTTGCTGCATCCCAAAGATTTTTAACGGTTGTATCTTCATTCTCATTAGTTCCCATGAATCTTTTTAATTCTTCCTTAATTTCCTGGTTGACCCTTTCATCTTTTAGCAGGATGGTCCTTAACCTCCACGTGGTTGAAGTCCTTCCAAACTTCTTGCTGTGATTTAGTTCTAATTTCAAGGCGTTATGGTCTGAGAATATGCAGGGGACGATCCCAATCTTTTGGTATCGATTCAGACCCGATTTGTGACCCAGTATGTGGTCTATTCTGGAGAAAGTTCCATGTGCACTTGAGAAGAATGTGTATTCAGTTGAGTTTGGATGTAAAGTTCTGTAGATATCTGTGAAATCTATCTGGTCCAGTGTATCATTTAAAGCTCTCGTTTCTTTGGAGATGTTGTTCTCAGAAGACCTATCGAGTGTGGAAAGCGCTAGATTGAAGTAACCAAGTATAAGTGTATTATTATCTAAGTATGTCTTAACTTTGATTATTAATTGATTGATATATTTGGCAGCTCCCACATTCGGGGCATATATATTGAGGATTGTTAGGTCCTCTTGTTGGATAGATCCTTTACGTATGATATGGTGTCCCTTTTCATCTCTCAGTATTTACTAGGGGGAAATTTTAGTTTGTCTGATATAAGGATGGCTACCCCTGCTTTCTTTTGAGGACGATTTGAATGGTGAATGGTTCTCCAACCTTTTATTTTCAAGCTGTTATGTGTCCTTCTGTCTAAAATGAGTCTCTTGTAGACAGCATATAGATGGGTCCTGCTTTTTTATCCAGTATGAAACCCTGTACCTTCTGATGGGGTCATTAAGCCCGTTCACATTCAGAGTTACTATTGAAAGATACGAGTTTAGTGTCATCATGGTATCTATTCAGTCCCTGTTTTTGTGGATTGTTCCATTGGACTTCTTCTTAAAGGGGAATTTTAAGAGTCCCCCTTAAAATTTCTTGCAGAGCTGGTTTGGAGGTCACATATTCTTTCAGTTCCTGCCTGTTGGAAGTTCTTTATCTCTCCTTCCATTCTGAATGAAAGCCTTGCTGGATAAAATATTCTTGGTTGCATGTTCTTCTCATTTAGGACCCTGAATATATCCTGCCAGCCCTTTCTGGCCTGCCAGGTCTCTGTGGAGAGGTCTGCTGTTACCCTAATACTCCTCCCCATAAAAGTCAGGGATTTCTTGTATCTTGCTGCTTTAAGGATCTTCTCTTTATCTTTGGAATTTGCAAGCTTCGCTATTAAATGTTGAGGTGTTGAACGCCTTTTATTGATTTTAGGGGGGAATCCTTCTATTTCCTGGATCTGAATGCCTGTTTCCTTTCCCAGATTAGGAAAGTTTTCAGCTATGATTTGTTCAAATACATATTCTGGCCCTCTGTCCCTTTCGGTGCCCCTGGGAACCCCAATTAAACGTAGGTTTTTCTTCCTCAAGCTGTCGTTTATTTCCTTTAATCTATCTTCATGCTCTTTTAATTGTTTGTCTCTTTTTCCCTCAGTTTCCCTCTTTGCCATCAATTTGTCTTCTATGTCACTCACTCATTCTTCCACCTCGTTAACCCTCATCGTTAGGACTTCTAGTTTGCATTGCATCTCATTCAATTGATTTTTAATTTCTGCCTGATTGGATCTGAATTCTGCAGTCATGAAGTCTCTTGAGTCCTTCATGCTTTTTTCTAGAGTCACCAGTAGCTGTATAATAGTGCTTCTGAATTGGCTTTCTGACATTGAATTGTAATCCAGATTTTGTAACTCTGTGGGAGAGAGGGCTGTTTCTGATTCTTTCTTTTGAGGTGAGGTTTTCCTTCTGATAGAAGCACGAATTCTTCTCACTGTAGCATTCCAGCTGGTCTCTCTTTAAATCTCAGGTCGAATTCGTAGATTTTCAGTATGATTGAAGGTTATCTAGGTAATTTGGTGGGGACAGGTGACTTGTGGACCCTACTCTTCCGCCGTCTTGCCCCTCCCACATGTGAAACCCTCCGGATGGGGTCCTGGGGGTCTCTCTGATCCCGGACGAGCCCTCAAATGTTGTGCCCAAGATTGCAAATCTGGGAAACCACTGAGGAGCTGACACCAATGCAAGTACATGAGGGTTTATTAACAAGCTCGAGCTTGGGTCCAAGTATACCCGACACAGCAGAGCAGGGACTTGGACCCCAAGGTGGGTTCCAGCTTAGTTTTTTGGGCTGCAGAAATTTCTTATCAGATAAAGGGCTAGTATCCAAAATCTATAGAAAACTTATCCAATTCAACACCCCCAAAACAAATAATCCAGTCAATAAATGAGCAGAAGACATGAACAAATATTTCCTCAAAGATATACAAATGGTTAACATGAAAAAATGCTCAACATTCCTGGGTGTCAGGGAAATTCAAATCAAAACCACAATAGGGATATCACCTCACACCATTCAGAATGGCTAAAATTAACAGCTCAGGAAACACCGTTGTGGAAGGATGTTGGGGAGGATGTGGAGAAAGGTGAAATCTCTTACATTGTTGGTGGGAATGCAAACTGGTGCTGCCACTCTAGATAACAGCATGGAGGTTCCTCAAAAAGTTAAAATTAGAACTACTCTATGACCCAATAATTGTTCTCTTAGGTATTTATCCAAAGGATACAAAAGTTTTGATTCAAAAGCGCATGTGCACTCCAAGGTTTATAGCAGAAATGTCCCCAATTGCAAAATATGGAAAGTTCCCTGATCTCCATCAACAGATGAATGGATAAAGAAGAACTAGTTATAACAAACAAGCAAAGGGAAATATGAAAGAGAGAGACAGAGAGACGAGAGAGAGAAGCTAATCAAGATACAGACTTTTAATTACAAAGAACAAACTGATGCTTACAAGACGGTAGAGGTTTTGGGGAGATGGAAATTAGGGAGTGCACTTGTGATGAGCACAGGGTGAAGTATGGAACTGTAGAATTACTATATTACACTGCTGAAACTAATATGGCACTCTATGTTAACTAATTGGAATTAAAATAAAACTTAAATAAAATAAAATATCAGGCTAAATGTATTTTGTATTCTTTGACAACCAAGTAACTTTTAAACTGGAGTTTTAGAATGCTTTTCCCCAGTATTCTTCAATTTAGAAGAATATACTCTTATAAAAAGACTCAAGGACATAACCCTTCATCATGGCTGAGTGATGTCCTAGTCATCTAGGTTTTGAAGGAACATCTTTTTTTTCTAAGTGTAAAAAAAAATGTCCATCATTTCTGAAGTGAATGTATCGTTGTTGCTGAGAAGTACTTGACTACTTTCTGCAGATTAAGTAGTGCTCACTTTGGCAGCACATATACTGAAATTTTTGCCTTCCTTATGTCATTAGATGGTACAACCACCTGTCCAGTTGCCCAAACCAATAATTTGAGTCATCTCTAACTCTGCTCAATCCCAAATCCAATCTTATTTCTTCTTTTTATAGGCTATCATCACCTCTCACCTTAACTACAACAACTGCATTATAAGTGCATCTCCAGCCTTACTCAAGTTAATTATATTTTATACGTTGAAAAGTGATAAATTAAAAATATAAATCCTATCATTTCACTCTTCTCCTTAAAACAGTTAACTTTCTAATCTCTCCACTCAAAAATTATCATTGTTTTGGGGGCCTTGTTGTCAACTGATCCCATCTTTATCTAGTACTCCAGTCTCATTCATCTTCAATTTTCACCACACACTCTGTCCCAGCCATTCTGAAAATATTTCATTTATTTTTATTTTACTTTGCTTTTCCTAGACTCTCTTTACTCTTGAATTCTCTCTTCCTATCATCCATCTCACCCCATCCTCTTATTCATACTTTCTTTTTTTCAAACAAAAAAAATTATCTGAGAAACCTTTTTTGAGTCATTATCTTATATCCATTATGCTTACCAATCCCACATTTCAATCCTCTTCTCACCCATATGCATACATCCACAGGATAGGTGGCTTTTAATGTGCTTCCTGGACACACTCCATTCTCCACAGTGTATCATTTTCCCCCCACAGTATATCATCCAGTATATCATTAGTGACACAGTGGAATGCCTATTTATTTGCCTACTTCCCATGCTAGGCTGTATCCTCATCTTGTGTAGAATATAGTAGAGGTGCACATGATATTTTAGGATGAAAGAATACATTCATACATAAATAACATTGAAAAATGTTACTCTAATGGAATAAAGGTCAGGGATACTGCTAAATATCCTACTCTGCCCAGGACAGTCCCCCACAACATCAACAAAAAATTATCCAGTCCAAAATTTCAATAGTGCCAAGGTTTCTCAAGGTTTCTTGTCTAGACCCATTTAACCTGAAATTTGGTCCTTTCTTTATTCCTAAACCTTTATCTGTCATTTTTCTTCCTCAGATTCAGCTATTTGCATTCTACTTGCTGGATTACCTGTACCCTAGTTATTTTTTAAAGATTCTATTTATTCATTCCTGAGGGACACTTAGAGAGAGGCAGAGACATAGGCAGAGGGAGAAGCAGGCTCCCTGTGAAGAGCCCAATGTGGACTCAATCCCAGGATCCTGGGATCAGGGCCTGAGCCAAAGGCAAATCCTCAGCCACTGAGCTACTCAGGTGCCCCACCTGTACACTAGTTACTAAATAAATCTCATATTTCACTAGGAGGGATTCAAGGCTTGACTTGATGCCCTGATAAGTGAGTTTTTACTTTATTTTGAAAATTGAAGCTAACATGATTTTGGTAAATGGCTCTATATTTCGTCTTGTATTCATGAATACTCCAGTAATTTAAGGGCTAGAGCTTATGTTACTTTTGCTAGTTTGTCTTCCTAATAAAAAGTCTTACTCCCTAATATTCCATGACTGGACTCTATATAAGCTATAAAACTTCCCTTACTATTGCCTGATCTGGATTTTCCAATTATTCTCCACTTTTCTGTAGAGTTATCTGCTTATCCCTGGGTTTGAGGTGGTCATTATATTAGAAAATCCATTCAAAGTAAGCATTCATCATAAAAATTCTGCCACCTCTACTCCTGGGAATAATTGTCTGACATAAATACTGTGGTAACATAATATTACAAATCCTCTTTAGCCCATATATATATTTGATGACAATAATGGTAGCATCTTTATTAACATCTCAGCTTCTTTCTTAAATGATGCAGAAGAAAGTAAATACAGCACTTAGAAAATGTAGATTGGTTTCCATTTACTATCCGAAATTTTCAGGATCACCATTTCGGTTTAAAAAAGAAAAAAAAAACATACTTTGCGTTTTAAATTCAGTTGTGTAACTGAAGGATGATTTTAGATGAAGAAATTATAAACAAAATCAAAAAATAACCCAAAGGGTAGTAAATCAATCCCCTAAAAATCCATCAGCTAGAAGAGCTATAAAACAATCTCAAAAACAAAAACAAAAACAAAAAAACCCTCACAATCTCAGAAAAAATTATATATAGATTTTCTTTAAATTCAGGCATGTATGGCTTTGTTTGGAAGTCACAAAAAGCTTGTTTAAGGCAGTTTACTATTTTAGCTGTTGTGACTGTCCATCAGTGGTATATCCAAACATAATAGAATAAGACTTCAGAATTTTTCATTTTTTTGTTCATAGAGAAAATAATTATTATCATTTTCTTAACCATGGCATATATATTAAAAATCAATATTTAAAGACGAACCATAATTCAAAATCCATTTTTAGAGAGCTCTTATTAAAAAGATAAAGCATCTTCTCATAAACATTGCTACATTTTCCATGTCTAAACAGTAGTTTGGATGAAATGAATGAAATGCAATGGAGACATGTAGTAGATAAATGAGACTGATTCAGAGAACGGCTAGTCATAAGGAATGACATTTAAACAGGAATTAATGAATAGTAGAAGTTTCAGGGCAAGCCCTTTATATTCCAGTATATATGAATGTGTTATTTTAAACTGTGCTTGACTCCATCCAGCTTGAGGACAATATTTAATGTATCGTCGGTCCTATTTTAGGATAAATTATAATTTAGATAGAGTGACTGGTGATCACTACATAACAGAACTACTGTTGCTTTTTCCATAATAATAATTTATGATAAAATTTATCCTCTTCAAGTTGTAGCATATGAAACTTTCATTTCCATCCATTTCATTAGAGATTATAGCCTTATGTGACAAAATTGTTTTTTTTTCTCTTTAGCATACCTTAGGTTATAAAAGTCTGCAGACTACTGCTAGACCTCCACTATATTTTATTCTTTTTTTATAAAAAATTTATTTTTTATTGGTGTTCAATTTGCCAACATACAGAATAACACCTAGTGCTCATCCCGACAAGTGCCCCCCTCAGTGCCCATCACCCATTCACCCGCAACCCCCGCCCTCCTCCCCTTCCACCACCCCTAGTTCGTTTCCCAGAGTTAGGAGTCTCTATATTCTGTATCCCTTTCTGATATTTCCCAGATATTTCTTCTCCCTTCCCTTATATTCCCTTTCACTATTATTTATATTCCTCAAATGAATGAGAACATAAAATGTTTGTCCTTCTCTGATTCACTTACTTCACTCCGCATAATACCCTCCAGTCCCATCCACGTGGAAGCAAATGGAGGGTATTTGTCATTTCTAATGGCTGAGTAATATTCCATTGTATACATAAACCACATCTTCTTTATCCATTCATCTTTCGATGGACACAGAGGATCCTGCCACAGTTTGGCTATTGTGGACATGGCTGCTATAAACATCAGGGTGCAGGTGTCCCGGCGTTTCATTGCATCTGTATCTTTGGGGTAAATACTCAACAGTGCAATTCCTGGGTCGTAGGGCAGGTCTATTTTTAACTCTTTGAGGAAACTCCACACAGTTTTCCAGAGTGGCTGCACCAGTTCACATTCCCACCAACAGTGTAAGAGGGTTCCCTTTTCTCCACATCCTCTCCAACATTTGTGGTGTCCTGCCTTGTTAATTTTTCCCATTATGACTGGTGTGAGGTGGTATCTCATTGTGGTTTTGATTTGTATTTCCCTGATGGCAAGTGATGCAGACCATTTTCTCATGTGCCTGTTGGCCATGTCTATGTCTTCCCCTGTGAGATTTCTCTTCATGTCTTTTGCCCATTTCATGATTGGATTGTTGGTTTCTTTGCTGTTGAGTTTAATAAGTTCTTTATAGATCTTGGAAACTAGCCCTTTATCTGATAAGTCATTTGCAAATATCTTCTCCCATTCTGTAGGATGTTTTTTAGTTTTGTTGACTATATCCTTTGCTGTGCAAAAGCTTCTTATCTTGATGAAGTCCCAATAGTTCATTTTTGCTTTTGTTCCTTTTGCCTTCAGGAATGTATCTTGCAAGAAGTTACTGTAGCCAAGTTCAAAAAGGGTGTTGCCTGTGCTCTCCTCTAGGATTTTGATGGAATCTTGACTCACATTTAGATCTTTCATCCATTTTGAGTTTATCTTTGTGTATGGTGCAAGAGAGTGCTCTAGTTTCATTGTTTTGCATGTGGATGTCCAATTTTCCCAGCACCATTTATTGAAGACACTGTCTTTCTTCCAATGGATAGTCTTTCCTCCTTTATCGAATACTAGTTGACCATAAAGTTCAGGGTCCACTTCTGGGTTCGCTATTTTGTTCCATTGATCTATGTGTCTGTTTTTGTGTCAGGACCACACTGTCTTGATGACCACAGCTTTGTAGTACAACTTGAAATCTGGCATTGTGATGCCCCCAGATATGGTTTTCTTTTTTAAAATTCCCCTGGCAACTCGGGGTCTTTTCTGATTCCACACAAATCTTAAAATAATTTGTTCCAACTCTCTGAAGAAAGTCCATGGTATTTTGATAGGGATTGCATTATACGTGTAAATTGCCCTGGGTAACATTGACATTTTCACAATGTTAATTCTGCCAATCCATGAGCATGGAATATTTTTCCATCTCTTTGTGTCTTCCTCAATTTCTTTCAGAAGTGTTCTGTAGTTTTTAGGGTATATTTTGAGAACCATTTGAATGGTAAATGGTTCTCCAACCTTTTATTTCCAGGTTGTAGGTGTCCTTCTGTCTAAAATGAGTCTCTTGTAGACAGCATTTTGATGGGGTCATTAAGCCCGTTCACGTTCAGAGTTACTATTGACAGATATGAGTTTAGTGTCATCATGATATCTATTTAGTCCTTGTTTTTGTGGATTGCTCCACTGAACTTCTTCTTAAAGGGGAATTTTAAGAGTCCCCCTTAAAATTTCTTGCAGAGCTGGTTTGGAGGTCACCTATTCTTTCAGTTCCTGCCTGTCTTGGAAGCTCTTTATCTCTCTTTCCATTTTGAATGAGAGCCTTGCTGGATAAAGTATTCTTGGTTGCATGTTCTTCTCATTTAGGACCCTGAATATATCCTGCCAGCCCTTTCTGGCCTGCCACGTCTCTGTGGAGAGGTCTGCTGTTACCCTAATACTCCTCCCCATGAAAGTCAGGGACTTCTTGTCTCTTGCTGCTTTAAGGATCTTCTCTTTATCTTTGGAATTTGCAAGCTTCGCTATTAAATGTTGAGGTGTTGAACGCCTTTTATTGATTTTAGGGGGGAATCCTTCTATTTCCTGGATCTGAATGCCTGTTTCCTTTCCCAGATTAGGAAAGTTTTCAGCTATGATTTGTTCAAATACATATTCTGACCCTCTGTCCCTTTCGGCGCCCTCGGGAACCCCAATTAAACGTAGGTTTTTCTTCCTTAGGCTGTCATTTATTTCACTTAATCTGTCTTCATGGTCCTTTAATTGTTTGTCTCTTTTTTCCTCAGTTTCCCTCTTTGCCATTAACTTGTCTTCTATGTCACTCACTCGTTCTTCCACCTTGTTAACCCTCATCGTTAGGACTTCTAGTTTGGATTGCACCTCATTCAATTGATTTTTAATTTCTGCCTGATTGGATCTAAATTCTACAGTCCTTGAAGTTTCTTGAGTCCTTTATGCTTTTTTCTAGAGCCACCAGTAGCTGTATAATAGTGCTTCTGAATTGGCTTTCTGACATTGAATTGTAATCCAGATTTTGTAACTCTGTGGGAGAGAGGGCTGTTTCTGATTCTTTCTTTTGAGGTGAGGTTTTCCTTCTAGTCATTTTGCTCAGTGCAGAGTGGCCAAAAACAAGTTGTATTGGAACACGGGGGAGTATCTTCTGAATCTGTAGACTTTAAGTCCTTTGACTTCCCCTGGAACTGGTCCGTCCAGCTGGTCTTCTGGGTGAGGGGCCTGTTGTGCTGATTTTCAGGTGTTAGCACTTGGGGGAGCTGCTCTGTCCCTGCCTGCTGCAGGGCTCAGCAGGGGTTGTTTACCCCGTGAGGCCCCAGGAGGAACAGCCGCAGTTGCTATGGCAACTCTGGAAGCCTGGATTCAGCCTCCGCAGGAACTACGGGGCTCTCTGTCTGCAGGGCCTGGAGGCTCCGGGGCGGGGCCGCTGATCTGCTCAGGTCAGGGCAGGAGCGTCCTTGCTGTCCTGGGCCCTCCCGGCCTCTGCCTGTCCCGGGGGAGGCCGGATCCTGGGCTGTGTCCCAGCGCCCTGTGCTCCGGGGCCTGCGCTGGTGGATTCGCGCTCCCGCCCCGCAGCCCCCTCCGCGGAGCCGCTCCCGAGCCTCTCCGAACTGCTCCGGTGCGTGCTGCAGCCCTTAGGGAGCTCGGAGCACTCTCCCGGGGCGCAGGTGTCTGTTAGTGTCCCAGGGAGCCCGAGGGCATCCCCGCCCTCCTGGGTCCTGCTCCAACTCCCTGCGAGCCCCTTTCCGCCCGCCCGGGAAGGTTGGTGCAGCTCCTGCTTCTCCGGGACGGGGCTCTCCTGTCCTGGGGACACTCGCCCCGGCCTCAGCCCGGCTCCTCGCGGGGCCCCTCCCCCTTGGAGGCCTTTTGTTTCTTTATTTCTTTTTCCCTGTCTTCCTACCTTGATAGAAGCGCGAACTCTTCTCACTGTATCGTTCCAGCTGGTCTCTCTTTAAATCTCAGGCCGAATTCGTAGATTTTCAGGATGATTTGAAGGTTATCTAGGTAATTTTTGGGGGACAGGTGATTTGGGGACCCTGCTCTTCCGCCATCTTGCCCCTCCCCAAATGCTCCATTTTAACAAAATGACAACTTGTCTGAGAAAAGTTTTAAAGTTTGACTAATGCTCCTTTTGTGTGAAATATAACTATCAGTTCAAAGTGGAAAAAAATCTAATCCTAGGGAGGATTGTCATCATAGAACTTCAAAGAAAGATTTATTTGATAGTTTCCTATTTTATGTTCAGTAAAAAATTCCATTTCATTTTATTTCTGAGGAATTTCATATATACTTAAACATGAAAGATGATTATGTGAGAAGATGCTTTATATGACCAAAAACCTGAAACTTGAAAAACTTCTATAATTTCCAAGATGATAAGGGCCACTCCTTTACTGAGCTCTATATTGTACAGTTTGCATGCTTTTTGTCCCTTAAAAGATTAAAATCTCTTCCTCGTGTGTATAAATGTTTTAATTTTCCCCTGATTTGCATATGTGGTCAAGAATAATATTCTAGGGTAGCCCGGGTGGCTCAGCGGTTTAGCGCTGCTGTCAGCCCAGGGCCTGATCCTGGAGACCTGGGATTGAGTCCCACATTGGGGTCCCTGTATGGAGCCTGCTTCTCCCTCTGCCTGTGTCTCTGCCTCTCTCTCTCTCTCTCTCTCTCTCTCTGTATCTCTCATGAATAAATAAATAAAATCTTAAAAAAGAATAATATTCTAGAAGGCAACAGAAATGATTTTTTTTCAAAATTAAAATTTGAAGTTATTTTGTAAACCTATATTAATGCACTCAGGAAAGACTCAAGCTTATATTCCACTTTTAAGGATATTTTTAATTTGCTCTGGAAAAATAAAAGGCAAGTCTTCTGACATTGATAAACAGGAGGTGAATCATGGTATTGAAGAGTCTGAAGCTTAAATGCATAGGCTCTCTTTAACAAAAGGATACAAAAAACCCAAAAGGATACAAAATTACTAGTATAAAATTTGATTTAAACAAAATATTAATTTATAGAGAAAAAGCAATCACAACAAAGGACAAATTTATGAAAGCTGACATCACAAACATTGAAAAATCCAAGAAAATAGCATATGTGTGTCAACAAACCGCTTCACATATGTCTAGAATGCTTTTTTCCAACATTTTTGGCTGCATATCATTTGATTATCCCTTCATATGACAATGATTTTCTAAATATCAGTCCCCTTCTGAGGTCTATACAAGTGAGGGGCATTAAGCTAAAACGTCATCAGCTTCATAGTAAATCTGCCTCTATTTATATCAGTCATTTGATCACTATGTGGCTGTTCAAACGATCTAAACTAGTAATAACATACTGTTTCAAAACTCCATATCTACGTACATCAATATCTATAAATCTAGGGGCAGCCCCAGTGGCTCAGCGGTTTAGCGCCACTTTCGGCCCGGGGCATGATCCTGGAGTCATCGGATCGAGTCCCACGTCAGGGTCCCTGCATGGAGCCTGCTTCTCCCTCTGCCTGTGTCTCTGCTTCTCTGTGTGTGTGTCTCTCATGAATAAATAAATAAAATCTTTAAAATTTTTTTTAAATAAAAATAAAATATCTATAAATCTATCATTTTATCAATGTATATATATATACTCACACATTATATATATACATATAAATATGACATTCATTTTAATTTTGGAATATATGTGAGGGTAAATTGTTCCTCAGGGAAAGTGTAAGTTATATGGTAGGAGGTGGGTTTTATTTATATTCTGCAAATAAATTGAGATTACAAATATAATGCTGAGTACATTATATAATTCACTATCTAAATCTATAAAACACAGGTGAGATGGAAAAGCTATTTAAGGAATGAATTTACCTAAAATGTGCCTTGAATATATAGTTCTTCATTAAATATGTGTTTATTAGTGAGTAAACGAACTAACAAATATGTGGATAAATAATACAGCTAATGCTACCTCCAATTTTTTTCCCTCAGTGACTGTTTCTCTTTCATTCTTATATCCATAAACTGCTCTTCCTATCTACAGTTTTGAAGTGGAGTCTAGTTCGCTTTGGGCAGCAGCACATCAAAAGTAACATGAATGCTAATAGCATAACATAGCTATATGCAGTAGGATTAACCTCATCATTCATTATGAACAGAAAGGTTTGAAGAGTCCAAAGAGGTGCTCTTAAAACTGCTTAACATAATTTTTTATACTATATAAAAAAGGTTCCTTGGTTGAGTAAACTCTCCATGAGCCCCTGCTGGAGACTAACCATACATATGACATATTGAAAATACAGGTGGTCCTTCTCTAAATCAACCGGTTTTCCCTCTGACAGCACTCCTACTCCACCATGTTCCTCTACTACCCCCTAGAGTGCCTCAGTCTCAGCACACACACTATCTCTGTCTTCTCCCCTCCAAATTGATTTTCTACAGTACTGCCTTTGCTCCCTCAGGATCCTCAGGTTGCCCCTTCTTCATACCCCTTCACCTTCTCCTCCTAGAGGTCCAATCCAGGTTACTAGTTCCCATGCATGCCTCGGAGACAAAAGACTTATCTTCTAGTTTTTGGATTTCTATTAATTTATTATTAGTCGAATATGCCAAGTTAATTTTTAAGAGTTAATTGAACTATAATTTAGAACTTTGTGGTAAAACAAATCTAGTGTAAGAATAAAGGTATTGTTTATCTGACGATTTTACCAGTCTAGACTGCATGTCATGCCATTGTTGTTCTGTAAAGCATAAAAAGTAGGCATTACACTTCAGAGAAAATTTTAATTTATATAATTTCTATGCATTGTTAACCCAGGAAGACTTTTGAAGAAAAAGAGACTAGAATGACACAGAGTTAAAAATGAGTTTAGTACAAACTATAGTAGCATTTAATTCTCCATAAATGTTAGTTTATAAAAATAACTGACAAATACAGTTTAATACTTTTAATATAAGTATAAAATTCTTGAAGTCCTTGACTTACTTTGAAGATATATATATTTCATTGTTTATGTCACTAATTGATATACGTTTTGAATACCACACATTTTTTAAAATATTTTATTTATTTATTCATGACAGAGAGAGAGAGAGAGAGAGAGAGAGAGGCAGAGGGAAAAGCAGGCCCCATGCAGGAAGCCCAACGCAGGACTCGATCCCAGGTCTCCAGGATCACACCCCAGGAGGAAGGCAGCACTAAACCGCTGGGCCACCGGGGCTGCCCTCACACAACATTTCATATCAGTGCATTTTTAAAGACTTTGTTTATTTATGAGAGACACAGAGAGAGGCAAAGACATAGGCAGAGGGAGATGCAGGTTCCCTGCGAGGAGACTGATGTGGGACTCGATCCCAAGACTCCAGGGTTATGCCCTGAACTGAAGGCAGACACTCCACCGCTGAGCCACCCAGGCATCCCCTTATAAATGCATTTTTAAAATATTACTGCCTTTTCAGAAATCCATTTAAGCTCCCCACCCCAAGTGATCCTAATTAAAAAGGGGCAATTTTAATAGTTTATAGAACATTTGGAAACCTCTGTCATTTAACAAGTTTATGATAAAGTTAATTTCATATTTTTTGATATTTTATTGAAATTCTTCTATGATTGTTACATCCCTACGTTTACTTTTGGAGAATAATTAATAATTTGTGGGAGAGGAAGTATGGGTTTTAAGTAATTCAGTTGCACTGTCCAAAAAATATAAACATTTTGAATAACATATCATCACTTGTTATGATGAATTACAAAAGCGTTACCAACAAACCCTACCCACTTCAGCATTTTCCATAGAATAAATGGTCCAAGAATGTAATACATAAAATGTGAAGGTAGAATCATAAGTTATTTTGGTATTTATAGGACAGTTCTAAAAAGGCTGTCCTGTTGGGATCATGATGCTCAGCAAATCAGGTAATATTTCATTGACAATGAACCTAGGGCACCAGAGAAATGGACCAGTGTAAACAAGTCAATGCTCCAATTAAGTATCAGAGCCTTTACACTGGTACTTGTAGTGAGTACTAGAGTGCCACTCAGAATAATGAGGTAGGGACGCCTGGGTGGCTCAGCAGTTGAGCGTCTGCCTTCAGCCCAGGGCGTGATTCTGGAGTCCCAAGATCGAATCCCACATCAGGCTCCCTGCATGGAGCCTGCTTCTCTCTCTGCCTGTGTCTCTGCCTCTCTCTCTCTGTGTCTCTCATGAATAAATAAATAAAATCTTAAAAAAAAAGAATAAGGAGGTAGATGGCTAACTGTATAAATCAGATCACTAGAATTGGAATTGCAGTAAAACTTGTATTTGCTCTATTCTCCTCAAAACACTGAATACTCGGTCTGAAAAGACATTGACTTTGAAAACTCATTAGACTTTTATTTTTTTAAAATTTTGTTCTTTTATTCATGAGAGGCATAGAGAGAGAGGCAAAGACATAGGCAGAGGGAGAAGTAGGATCCCTGCAGGGAGCCCAACGCAGGACTTGGTCCCAGGACCCTGAGATCACCACCTGAGCCAAAGGCAGATGCTCAACCACTGAGCCACCCAGGTGCCCCTTCCATTAGGTTAATAAAGGATTCTTTGATATGAAAGGATTAGGATCAGTCTGAAGGTAAAGTTCCTTTAGTGTTTTGAACTCCAGTAACAGTACTAGAGAAGATGTAGCCTACCTATAATAACAACATTCACAGTAGAAGGAATCCAGAAAAATCCAGGAACAATATTTTATTTTCACTCCAATGTTGTTACACTGTTTTTCCTAAAATGAGAACACTCTATGCTCCAAACACTTTTCCTCTGCTATGTAGCCTCTCAAAAAAGACAAGCATAATACAACAGTAGTGTGCCAGATTGCATCTGTGGTTTCCCTTTCTTTAGAACTTAGTCAACAAAAAAAAATTAATTGAAAAATTTAAGACATCATTTTTTTTGCATGAAAGTAAAATGAATCACGGGTCTTCACCTTGTGTAAAAGAAAATCTAAAAGGAATAGTGGAGATCAGCTGTGTTTTGACAAATGAGAAGAATCCTTGGTTTTTACATTTTATCCAAAGACAGAAACTGACATTCAGCTAAGTTTCAGTAATGATAAAATAAAAATGTCCAATCTTAAAAGAAAACAGAAACTCTATGGTGATTATCTAAATACATGCCTAACCATTTAAAATGGGATATCTGCAGCCCCCTACTCAATAAAAACTGGCACAAATTAGCCATCTACTAAACACTATGTTGATTAAAACACAGTCACAGTTGTTAAAAAAAAAAGTAAAGCAGTTTTCTACAGTATTCAATGAAATACACAGTATATTTATTATCATGCATCCTTAAATATAATTGATTTTACAAACTATACAAAATTTCGATCTACTTGGCTGGTAGTCATACCTTACAACAGAAATAAAGAAGCTTAAAAATAAAGAAGGCTCAGAGTGGTATGATATTAGCCCGGGACTCTTTAAAAAATATATTTTTATCAATCCCAGTATAGTGCTTTGGAGAAATTACATGGTTAGTTTCTTATGTGTGTGTATTTCCTAAATTTAGAGCAGTAGCTGACAACTATTTCCTGAGGAGATGACCACATAGGAGTTTTGGTAGAATAGGAAAAAAATAAACCCAATCTCCATGTTAAAAGAAACAGCAACAACAACAACAAAAATTTGCTTTCTTCAGCAACCAAAACCTCTTTGACTCTTTTATCTCACAAGCAACAACTGAATAACTGAAGCTAAAGCCTGTCCTAGGGAAACAAGGACAAAGACCATTAATAGCATTATGATCCTTCTGTGCTTTAAAAGACACATTTTAAAAAATTAAGGAAGGCACTTTTTTCCCTGCTCCTGTGCTTCCATCACAACATAGGCAAATAAAACAGAGATGAAAAGCCACATCCAGTACAGTTTGCAACTACTCATCTGTTGAGAAATGAAAGTATGGTAGAAGAAATGGATTCTTTAGCAGGAACAGCAACTTAAAGACAGCACCACATACCTTTACTCATTTAATTGCATTAATCACAGCTCAGTGCTTCAGCCAAAGTTCAGCTATACACATGAGGCCATAATTCCAAGGCTCCTATGAGAGAAATCAGGTGCAGTTCGTCCACAGCATGTGTGTATAGCTATTCAAGCCTAGAGAGAGAAAAAATTCATATGGCATGATTATTACCAAGCAATTGCCCCACCTGTGTTTAATTACAGAGGTTGTTGGAGTAGTTAGGAATTCCTATTGAAATCTTTCCTTTGTTGAAAGCCGTTACTTGGGTACTTTTATTTCTTATCATCCCCTCTTTGGGCTTTGATAACTTTTTCTCAGAGTAGGGAATCATTTCAAACTTTTCCCAATTACTTGCCCAAACATTATAGCAAGCTTCTGATATTTTACTATTCTGGCAATGTTGTAAAGCTAGTCCCAGAACTTAAAAAAAACAAAAAAACAAAACAAACAACAACAACAACAACAACAACAAAAACCTTCCAAATCATGTCCAGGAGGGAATGGAGAAATGTTAGTTTCATTTCACAGGTATGCCCTTTACAAATTCTTATCATCTATATTGATGGAGAGACTTTATTCATCCTCTTTTTTTTTTAAAAGATTTTATTTATTTATTCATGAGAGACAGAGAGAGAGAGGCAGAGACATGCAGAGGGAGGAGCTGGCTTCCTGAAGGTAGGAACTGATGCGGAACTCGATTCCAGGTTCCTGATGCGGAACTCGATTCCAGGACGTTGGGATCCCGACCTGAGCCAAAGGCAGATGCTCAACCACTGAGCCACCCAGGTGCCCTATTCATCCTCTTAAGTTCTCAGTAACAGCACCCTCTAGTGTCTCTAGTTGAGCAATGCTTTTTGTAATCAGCTAGGTGTACCTAGTGTACATTAGAGTTCTATAATTATCAGGTTTTCTCCCATTCCTGTATCTTTAGCTTTGGCAGAAATTCATTCACCCTCTGTATACCTGCACCAGTTTCAGCCTTATTTTCATTTGTGACTTGAAGGCCTCAACACTAGAAGTATACACCAATTAAATATAAAAGTGTGTAAATTATGATAGTAAAAAGGCTTGGAATTGAGAAAGTACTTTTAACTCTTCAAAGCACTTTTCATACACATTATCATTTTTATATGTCACAATATTGTTCCTCCTCCCAGCAGCACACATGTATGTTTGTTGCTTTTAGAGAGAGATAAGTGGAATGATTTCACTTGGGATAAAAATAAATAAAGGGATCCCTGGGTGGCGCAGCGGTTTGGCGCCTGCCTTTGGCCCAGGGCGCGATCCTGGAGACTCGGGATCGAATCCCACATCGGGCTCCCGGTGCATGGAGCCTGCTTCTCCCTCTGCCTATGTCTCTGCCTCTCTCTCTTTCTCTCTCTGTGACTATCATAAATAAAAAAAAAAAATAAAAAAAAATAAAAAATAAATAAATAAAAATACTTGCTGTGATGAATATCAGGTCTTGTATGGGAGTGTATAATCACTATATTTTACACCAGAAACTAATATTACACTATATGTTAACTAACTGGAATTCAAATAATAACTTTAAAATAAATTAATAAAAAATTAATTCTTAACTAAATTTTCTCCTTAGGTAGTGTCTAATCCATTAGAGTTTATTTTATTTTTTAAAGATTTATTTATTTATTTTAGAAGGAGAAATGGAAGAGGAGCAAAGAGAGAGAGAGTCTTAAGCAGACTCCACACTGAGCAGGGAGCCCAACACAGGGCTCAATCTCATAATCCTGAGATCACAACATTGAGATCACAACCTGAGCCAATACCAAGAGTCAGAGGCTTAACCAACTGCACCACCCAGGAGCCCCTAAGTTTCTTTTTTTTTTAAAGTACTTAACATTTTTATTTCCAAACATTTAAAGAGTGACAACTTTTTAACTTAATGTTAGGCACTGTGCTATGAATTTTAGGTGCATTATCTTATTTAAAAATCACTATAATAATTTGAGGTAAATAAGGTCATTATCTACATCTTTTAGGTAATGAAACTGAAGTGTTTTAGGATGGCTCATTCAGAAATATGTATAGGGACACCGAGGTGGCATACATAATCGGTTAAGCATCCAACTTTTGGTTTCCACTCAGATCCTGATCTCAGGGTCTTAAGACTGCACCCTGTGTTGGGCTCTGCACTCAGCATGGAGTCTGCTTAAGTTTCATTCTCTTTCTCCCTCTGTCTCTCTCCCATGTGCACACTCGCTCCCTGTCTCTCAAAAAAAAAAAAATAAAAATAAGTCTTAAAAAAAGGAAAACATGTGCAATTCAAGCCACATATGTAATTTAAAATTTTCTAATTTAAAATTTTCTAGCAGCTTTTCTAACATTAAAAATATTAAAAGCAGGGGATCCCTGGGTGGCGCAGCGGTTTGGTGCCTGCCTTTGGCCCAGGGCGCGATCCTGGAGACCCGGGATCGAATCCCACATCGGGCTCCTGGTGCATGGAGCCTGCTTCTCCCTCTGCCTATGTCTCTGCCTCTCTCTCTTTCTCTCTCTGTGACTATCATAAATAAATAAAAATTAAAAAAAAATTAAAAAAAAATTAAAAGCAAACAGGTGAAATTATTTTAATAACACAATTAACCAATTAGTGAAACTATTATTTCATCTTACAATTTATATAAAATATTAGTGATGTATTTCACATATATATGTGTGTATGCACATACACTAAATCTTCAAAATAGAGTGTGTATTTTATTACTTACAGTGCATCCCAATATGGATAGTCACATTGCAAGTTCCCAATAGTCTCATGGCTAGTATCTATCTTTTATACAATATAGGTCCAGATATTAATTTGCCCACAGTCACAGAGCTAAAAATTGCCAGAGCCAGAACTCCAAATTTGGTCTAAAACCACAGTTCTTTTCTGAATCACTGGGCATCACTGCCTCCTACTAATTGCAATTGTTGAAGATCATTAATATTAAATATGAAAAATATACAGAATGTAATTCATCCAGTATTACAGTTTGATGGCCACAAGCCCACCTACTTTCTCAATAACAATGATTATTTGTTTATTGTAACATTTATGTAAAATGTACAATGCAAGTTGTTATGGACAACACAAAGATGATTGGGATTTTATGCAAAATAACTATTACATGAAACAAAATACCTATTCTCATATATCTGCATGACCTGTGCATTCTTTCTGAAGACAGAGTACATGAGAATTCAAATTACAGTCACATTGCTTGGTAAGAGATATTTCAATGCAGGGTGACTGAAATCTCAGAATATTTTCATCAATATTCATATCAATATCATCAATTAATATCAAATATTATCAATTTCATATCAATGGTGGTTTTGTTAGTGAGATGAAAATGAACATGAGTAGGGGCTACCAATGCTCACCTCTTTGACTCTTTTTAAACTAGGTCTCCATGGCTGATCAACCCCTTTTTCACATTAACACCTTATTTCTCAGTTTTACTCAATTCTTACCAGCCTGAGAAACATCCTTATTCATTGAAGTATTTTAAAACTCTTCTGTGATCATTCTATAATTATATAATGGCTTCATAGTTTAATATTCACAAATTATACAGATTTCCATGTTTATAGGGTACACATTGCCATAATTTCCCTTTTCTGATTTTAGCAGAACTCCAGATCAAGTTCAAAATTGGAACACTGAACGAACAAAATGCAATAAATGTCACCACTCTTTCATGGCATTTGCTCCAAAATCGAAATTCCTACAGTATCCTTTTAGCTTTTGAGGGCTTTTGTTAATTACATAGTTTTTAATGTAAAACAAATTCTGAAAATGTGTAGCCACACAATTGGAGGACCATATGCTGAAGGTCAGCATTGAACTGGAAATGACATGGGTTTGAATTTCCCAACTCTCCATACTTTATACTTATAGAACCTTGGACATTTTATCTGGTCTCTGTGAGTCTCTGTTTCCTCATTTGTTAATAAAAAAAGAAAATGAAACTAATAATAGCTATTTCACAGAATGTTTTGAGGATTAATAGGACAATGTATGTAATACTGATGGTGCAAAAAAGACATTCACAATCAAGGAGTCCTTTTCTTTGTACTACAGAGTTGAGTCCCCATCAATCCTTTTAGAGTTAAAGCACCAAGAGGAAAACTTTGGCCACGTGCCCTGGCTTTTGGCTATTTCATCTGATGCCATCATCTGATAGAACACAGGAGAAGAGAAAATGGGAAGCATTTTCATTATTTTTAGGTGTGGATTTCAGTCTAAACAACAAACTGCATTTCTCAGACCATTTTCTGATTCACTTAGTTCAACTGGTAGTCTCCTTGGTCTGTAAGTAATATTTCTCCTCTACAGAGATAATTTTCTATTGGACTGACATTTAAAACTAAATATTGTGCTATATATTGTAGCATAATATAGATTAACTATAAAGCAATCATGTAGCTGAATTTAGGAATTAATACACTCTGAGTGGACATCCAGAGTCTGTTACTCTTCAGCTCCATGGTCTTGCACAAAGTATCTGCCCTCTATGAATTTCAGTTTCAGGAACTGTAAAATGTGTATAACTATTAATCTCTTGATTCTGTCAGGATGATAACCAAATGCTTCATAACAATCTGATAGTTCTCTCCTCCTGCATTGAATTTAGATGGAAATTTTAAGAAATCAATTAGTTGGTACCAAAAGTGGATGTTATATTTTATATCTAAGGTCTCAGTATTCCATGTTCATAACTGCTATTAATTTATTTTTCTAAATAAGGGACTGTAATAAAAATTAAAAATGAGTTGAGTTGTAAAAAATAAAAATAAAGTGGATGTTATAAATGATTATTAGTGCTCCCAGAGTGCCTCCATGGCATTGCCTCCACACTGTCCTGAATCAGTAAGCAATTTTATTTTCATTGAGTTCCTGCCATCCTCTACGGCAGAGTATTATCCAGAAATGCAAACCCCAAGGGGTCAGAACTGCAACCATTTAACAGCTTCTGATTTAACCTTCAAGAAATTTTCCTAATTACCAAGAAGAGGACAATGTATGTACTGGATACTGTGAATAATGAAGTCAGAGTGACAGGAGGAGTAAAGTGTAATAGTAAATACTTCAGTATGTCCTCTTTCATGAAGATCACACTGAACTACGGTGCTCATGACACTCTCAGTTGTGGCGTCACAAGTAAAAATAAAAAGATAAATAAAAAGCAAAAGGAAAGTGATGTGAGGATTATTTGAACCAAGGTTTTTACCTTTAAATAATATCAGAAATTGGAAGTAAGGCAGTTATGAAGATGGAAATGGACATACTAGGGAAAAAAGTAATAAAGATCTGCCCTTCAATTGAAAAAAAAAAAGCAAAACCAAAACAACCACCAAAAACTTTTCATGAAGAAGCTATTAGAGAAAATCAACTCATGATAATTAGCATTTTTCCCTTTCTTGATGTTCTACCCTATGCGGATGCATTCCTTCGTTCATTCAGTAGACAAAAATTAAAACGAATACTGTGCCCTTGGCATCCAAAAACATTATCTACTTTTTCTTTTTATTTCAGGAAAGAGTCTCCTCTTCAAAACAAAACAGAGCACTAGAAAGATATTTTTTCTCTCTTGGTTAGGTATGGAAAATGGATTTTTTTTCCCCTAAAAACCTATACCTTTCTGAGGAGGAACTTAGAAAATTCACCTGGTTCATTCATTCTCTGGCCTCTGGGTAAATTTAAGGACTCACACTTTGAAGTAAAAATCAGAGTAGACTGGCTGGGAAGGTTTTAATTGTTGCTCTGCTTTTAATCCCATGACTGGGACGGGGAAATTAGCTCTGTTTGGAGATACCCACGACCCCAGAGCCCTTAGCCAGCCATATTGGCCCTCCCTGCTTTAGCGTTTTTGAGAGAACCGCTACAACTTAGCCTGTCCTGGCGTCACTGACTAGGTAGCGGGAGGGCGCCTGCAAGCATCAGTCTTGCGGGCTCAGGGCTGGGTTCCTCCCTCTCTTGGATCCTTTCCTACTTTAGAAATGGTGCTGTATGTTCTCATTCATTTGGGGAATATGAATAGTGGTGAAAGGGAATATAAGGGAGGGGAGAAGAAATGTGTGGTAAATATCAGAAAGGGAGACAGAACATAAAGACTCCTAACTCTGGGAAACGAAGTAGGGGTGGTGGAAGGGGAGGGGGACGGGGGGTGGGGGTGAATGGGTGACGGGCACTGAGGGGGCACTTGATGGGATGAGCCCTGGGTGTTATTCTGTATGTTGGTAAATTGAACACCAATAAAAATTAATTTATTAAAAAAAAAAAAAAGAAATGGTGCTGTCCACGCCCACAATGCTGCATAGTTGCAAGCATCAAAGCGCTGGACCTCACTAAAGCCACTCGGAATGACCGACCTGCTAACTCTCCCATGTACTTACTGTCTGGGGTAGCCAAATGCTAGATCTCCCTCCCATCCCCCTCTCTGCCACCCTCAGGACATCAATCTGAAAGGCAAGCGAGGTACCAGAACTGGCTCACCATTGAGTATGATATGTGCAGACAGTCTCTTGGTTACAACTACGGTTTTACCGGGCTCATGTTCCTACTTCCACTAGTTTGCCTTTAAGTACCCTTTGTATGAGAAAACGGTGCTTCTGAATGCTTGTCCTCTAGCTGCAATCAGGGCCCTCATGAGGATCAGGAGAAAAGCACACAGAACAAAAATGAAATAAAATTTCTGTAAGATAATATAAATGAATTAAACTTAAAAGGAAGTTAAGACAGCGGCGAGTGGAGGACCGAGAGGAGCAACGAGTGCCCTAGTTTTTATTCTGCAAAACCCGCAGCCTGAAAGCAGTGCATTTTCCCCAGCAGCGGGTCCGACCTGGGAGCTAGCAGCCAGCACACATTCTGCAGCCTTCGCGAAGCAGCAAACAGTACTTCCTAAGCTTACCTCCTTCTCGCTCTCGCCCTTCTCTCCCAATTCCCGGTCAGCCGGGAGGGTCCGCTCCCGGAGTGGTAAGAGATGTGGGGTGCAGGCAGTGGGGACGTGAGGGGGGTACCCAGCAGTAGGTGCTGCGCCATCCCTTCCCAGCAGGCGGCCCGGGCCTTGGTTTACTTTTCCCCTCACCCTCGCCCTCCACTCGTTCAACCCCCCTCTTTCCCCCCTTCTTCCCCACTCTTTAATCCCTCCCCCTTGCCTTTGAAAAGGGTTGGCTGGCCACTGGATCCTTGCAGTCGGGGAACCGTCCGGGCGGGAGATGCAGTGAGCCTGAGCTACTTGCGGCCGCCCTCTTGGCAAAGCGGAAAGCAAGCTGAACTGAATGCGCCGAGTGACATTAGCAGCGGCGACACAGGCAGATCAGGAAGTCCCGGCATTCTGAACAGCCCCAGAGGCAGCCTCCACAACTCCAGCTGCTACAGGAACTGTGAGCTGTGGTGGTAGAGCTAGCTACAGCAATCGCAGTCTTGGTGGAGCTGGCGGAAGCCTTTTCTCTTTTTTACTACTGTAGAGGCTTCATTCACTGGGTAAGTATCGGGTCCAGGTGCCAGAACAAAGCGCGGCCCGTGAGGCGAGAGTACCGTACTTACTTAGTACGCTGAGGCTTCCTGCTGCACATTCCTGGGGGCTTGACTACAACAAGAAGGGTTTTGGAGACGCTTCTGGAGTCCTCCCAACCCCCTGGCCCCATCTGTTCCCTGGAGGTAAGATAAAGCAAACCCCAGGGGTGAGAGCAGGTAGAATATCTTTTGGCTTGACTTGGTTACTTTGCGAAAACTCTCACTTCTGTCAGAAAAGTGTCTACTTGTGAATTTCCCCGACATTGGCCCTGCAGAAAAAGGTCTTTCACTTTAACAGATATAGCCAGCTTCAGTGAGGCTGAGGGAAACTCTAATATCTGAGCAGGTGCTGAGAAAAGATCACACCCCGGACTCTGGCTAGCCCAGCGGAGCTGAGGGAGCTGTGCGTTTGTAATCTCTGAGGGCTTTGGGTTTGGATCCCAGCCAGACTGACTCTAATTCTTGGGGGCTCGACCCTTGGCACAGAGTGAAGGAGAGTGCAGCGCGACACAGAGGGCGCAGAGTCCCCCAGGCCATTCTGTCTGGTGCTGGCCTCCCCGCCTTTCCTTCCCGCCCTACTTAAGGAGCTGTGGTCAGCCAGCAGCACTTGCTGAATATGGAGGTGGTAGGTGTGGAAAATTCTGCCTAGCTTTAAAAAAAATTTCTTATAATCGCGTAGGTGAAAAACAACATACATTCCTCACTTTAAAATATATTTTTTTCTAAGAGCGTAGCTGAACCTAAAATTGTCCCTCTTTCACTAAAGAAATGACTTTTAATCTTTTAGCCAAAAAACCCCCATAAAACAAAAAACCCACAAAACAACAACAGCGACAAAAACAAAACCGCTTACCTAGCCCATAAATGAATGGCATTTATTAAGATAGAACCTAAAAACAGTTCATCTCTCCACAAAGGAATTATTTAAGCAGCGTAGCCATAAACAGCCCCATTTCTCGAAAATGAATGCCTAAATAAGGACATCATCAGAAAAACGTGACTTTTTAAAAGCATGTAACCGCAAATGGGTGGTTTTCCTTAGAGACTTTAGAAAAGCAGAGGCAGTCTGCCTTTGGTTGGAGACACGATTTACATGAGTGCTTAGCCACAAATTAACTTCCTTTGGAAAAAAAAAAAAAGCCGGGAGGTCCCTTTTCTAGAGTGTAAGACGGGAACCACTTCCTTTCTTCCCCCAAAGAAATACTTAGAGTTCAACTGAAAATGGCCTCATCGTTTCCATATGAATTAATTCCAGGTTTAGCCACTTTGGCCGCCTTTGCGATTTTGGGTGCGAGGCGCCCGGGTGCACGTATAAAATGAGTGTTCACAGGCTTCTGTAGGAGGGGTCTCCCATCTCCGAGTGGGGTGCCCTTCCAAAATATTGGCTGGGGGGCGGGTAATTGAAACTTGCGCCACTGCGGCGCACACCCACAAAACAAAGACCTAAGAAGAAGAGAGGAGCTAGCACAAAAGAATAAATTAAATAGCAAGAACAAAACGAAAGCAAGTCCTTGTGTGCAAATATCTCATGATGACATTTATTTATTTATTTTGTATATTTTTTATTGGAGTTTGATTTGCCAACATATAGAGAAACACCCAGTGCTCATCCTGTCAAGTGCCCCCCTCAGTGCCCATCACCCAATCACCCCAACCCCGGCCCACCTCCCTTTCCACCCCCTCTTGTTCGTTTCCCAGAGTTAGGGGTCTCTCATGTTCGAAGTAAGTCAATTGGAAAATGACAATCATGATGGCATTTAAACCTAGCACAGGAACTGTTTTTGTACCAAGGAAAGTATGTGGAAGAAAGTGATTAAAAACGGGGATAGGCTGGGAAGGGGGCAAAAAATATCGGAAGGAGGCGATGGTGTTGGAAGGGCTGCTTGCCTGTTAGGGATTTACCCCAAAGATTCAGATGCAATGAAACGCCGGGACACCTGCACCCCGATGTTTCTAGCAGCAATGTCCACAATAGCCAAACTGTGGAAGGAGCCTCGGTGTCCATCGAAAGATGAATGGATAAAGAAGATGTGGTTTATGTATACAATGGAATATGACTCAGCCATTAGAAACGACAAATACCCACCATTTGCTTCGACGTGGATGGAACTGGAGGGTATTATGCTGAGTGAAGTAAGTCAATCGGAGAAGGACAAACAGTGTATGTTCTCATTCATTTGGGGAATATGCATAATAGTGAAAGGGAATATAAGGGAAGGGAGAAGAAATGGGTGGGAAATATCAGAAAGGGAGACAGAACATAAAGACTCCTAACTCTGGGAACCGAACTAGGGGTGGTGGAGGGGGCGGAGGGCGGGGATGGGGGTGAGTGGGTGACGGGTACTGAGGGGGACACTTGACGGGATGAGCACTGGGTGTTATTCTGTATGTTGGTAAATTGAACACCAATAAAAATTAATTTATTAAAAAATAAATAAATAAAAGAAGAAACTGGAAAAAAAAAAAAAGGAAGGGCTGCTTGCGTGCTGTTAAGCGCTGCAACAGGGAAACAACCTGAGGAGAGTGCAGAGAATTCTGAACACAGCCTAACACCTGAGAAGGTAGTGGAGCCTTAGGACCAAAGCGACTCTTCCTCCTCCCATAAAAGGTAAAAAAAAAAAAAAAGTTACTTGCGGGGCACCCTTTTGAACTTGGTAAAGACTAAATGGAATTCCACTCTTAATCTTATTTGAAACAGACTCGCACAATCACAGCTGGAAATCTAAGCCTCAGGGCTGTCCTTCAGCTTGTGTATGTTGCAGGAGGTGGGGGTTTGACAGCAAGTAGAAGTGACATTATGTGTAGATCCCCTCCCCTTTCTCCCTTTGTCTGGTTCATCCGAGGAAGTGAGAACGCTGTGCGGGCGGTTTCGACGAATGAGCCAAGAGATAGAAGCGCTAAGGTCTAAAGATATCTTTCTCCCTGTACTAAATTAAGAATTGCCTCGAGCAGCTCGCACGGGCTAAGTCCAGCCACCGCTGCCATCGCGCTGCTTCTGCCAAGCGGCAAGGGAGCGTCTCCGTTAGCGAAGCCCCAGAACCTTTTTCTCCAGTCGCCTTCTGGGCAGCCCCTCCTTCTGGCAATGATGTCAGCCCTGGAGAGGCAAGGCCAAGAAGAAGCCAGGCGCGTGGTCGGGTTCACCAACGCTAGCAGCCCTGCCCCACGCGCTCCCTGTGCGCAGCCGCATTGCTTCCTTTCGGCCTCCATCCCTACTCTAGCTCTCAGCCCCTCCTTCCAGTTTACCAGCTCCTCCGAGGCGCGCAGAGACCTGGGAGGCGGAGAGACTACTGCGGGCTAGGCTGCAGCCAGCGCTTTGAACCTCGGGATCAGACACAAATTTAAGATCTCCTCTCACTCCTTTTCTCCTTTGCCTTCTCCTCCCCCCGGCCTCTCCCCCTTTCAGTTTACACCTTCACTATTAACTGTGAATTTACTTACTTAGGCATTGTAGAGGGCAAATTCTTCGGATAAAATAATAATAGTTACCACTGTTAAATTTCCGCTGTTTTCTCTCCTTCCTGAATGATAATGGGGGTGTGAAGACTGGTGTCTCTAAAATCCCGTGGACAGGCCTCTTTTCTCTAGCAACAGAGCAAGCTCTCTAGAAACCCAAGAGCATCTTCTTGGCAAAGAAACGGTGCGGTGGGGGAGGGGGTCAACTGAAGGCGGTGGCGCCTTGTGAGGAGTCCCCTTCACTGAAAGAGGGGCCTGGAAATTGGGAGTTGTGAAAAGAAAGGTTCTAGTTGCTGCTGCTACAGAGGAAAAGCCACCGTGCTCTTTGTGATAAGGATGCACAGTCGCTTTTTGGAGACCAGCGCGCCAAATTGGGAAGATTCAGGAATGGGATTTTTCAAGACATAAGCCTCTATAGGCTTCCTCTGTGTTTACTTTTCTCCTTTTAAGGACAACCCAGCTGCTTTCCCGAATTTGAGGCTAATTCTTTTCCCTGATTGCTGACAATCCTTTCTTTACTTTTGGGAGAAGGACCCCAGCAGGCAGCTGAGAAGGTTGCAAGGGCAAGAGGGAGGGGAACTAGGCAAGATGTAGGCAACTGGATCTCAGAACTGTTAACCTTCCAAGGAAATTACATTCAGAGAGCATCACAACAAACTACTTACTGACTGTATGTTGGTTTGGAGGCAGCTGGGAAATTTTGAGGGAAGGGAGCAGGAGGAAATAATTGTTATGTTTTGTAAATCTAGGATTTTTTGTTTTCTTCTAACCTTTGCTAGAAGGCTTCCCTTAGGTGGTATATTAGAAAAGGCAGCAAACTTAAACTTGATTTGCGTTTGAAATACAGAAATGGGAAGGAAACACAGACCAAGCATAAGAACACATTCATTTTCTAGAGTTCAATTATTTGCTGAAGGTTGAAAGGAGTCCTTTTTGTTTTTTGTTTCTTTGTTTGTTTGTTTTTGTTTTAATCTCTGGAATGCAATTCTGATGGACCTGCAAGTAGTGCTGGTTTTGGCAGATGGAATTCCTGGCAGAATGGATTCCAGGTTTCACAATATTTATTCTCCTGGTATCCAAATATTATCGTTTTTCCAAGAGAGAAATTCCTGATAGGTTCCAGAATGCTGGTGGCAGGAAGAAATCTGGTAAGAGACTTAGAAAGCAGAAATTTCCCCTTTTCTCTATGCAATCAGTCCACAACAGCCTTTAGCCAATTTATAAGGTTCTTTTGTTTAATATAATAAATTTACTTTTTATTGGTGTTCAATTTGCCAACATACAAAATAACACCCAGTGCTCATCCTGTCAAGTAATCCCCTCAGTGCCGGTCATCCATTCACCCAACCCCGGCCCTCCTCCCCTTCCACCACCCCTAGTTCTAGCTCATTTCCCAGAGTTAGGAGTCTCTGATGTTCTGTCTCCCTTTCTGATATTTCCTACCAATTTCTTCTCCCTTCCCTTCTATTCCCTTTCACTATTATTTATATTCCCCAAAAGAATGAGACCATATAATGTTTGTCCTTCCCTGATTGACTTATTTCACTCAGCATAATACCCTCCAATTCCATCCACATTGAAGCAAATGTTGGGTATTTGTCATTTCTAATGGCTGAGTAATATTCCATTGTATACATAAACCACATCTTCTTTATCCATTCATCTTTCGATGGGCACTGAGGCTCCTTCCACAGCTTGGCTATTGTGGACATTGCTGCTAGAAACATCGGGGTGCAGGTGTCCCGGCGTTTCACTGCATCTGAATCTTTGGGGTAAATCCCCAACAGTGCAATTGCTGGGCCGTAGGGCAGATCTATTTTTTAACTCTTTGAGGAACCTCCACACAGTTTTCCAGAGTGGCTGCACCAGTTCACATTCCCACCAACAGTGTAAGAGGGTTCCCTTTTCTCCGCATCTTCTCCAACATTTGTGGTTTCCTGCCTTGTTAATTTTCCCCATTCTCACTGGTGTGAGGTGGTATCTCATTGTGCTTTTGATTTGTATTTCCCTGATGGCAAGTGATGCAGAGCATTTTCTCATGTGCCTGTTGGCCATATCTAGGTCTTCCACTGTGAAATTTCTGTTCATGTCTTTTGCCCATTTCATGATTGGATTGTTTGTTTCTTGGTGTTGAGTTGAATAAGTTCTTTATAGCTCTTGGAAACTAGCCCTTGATCTGATATGTCCTTTGCAAGTATCTTCTCCCATTCTCTAGGTTGTCTTTTAGTTTTGTTGAATGTTTCCTTAGCTGTGCAAAAGCTTCTTATCTTGATGAAGTCCCAATAGTTCATTTTTGCTTTTGTTACGTTTGCTTTCGTGGATGTATCTTGCAAGAAGTTACTGTGGCCAAGTTCAAAAAGGATGTTGCCTGTGTTCTCCTCTAGGATTTTGATGGAATCTTGTCTCACATTGAGATCTTTCATCCATTTTGAGTTTATCTTTGTGTATGGTGCAAGAGAGTGGTCTAGTTTCATTCTTCTGCATGTGGATGTCCAATTTTCCCAGCACCATTTATTGAAGAGACTGTCTTTCTTCCAGTGGATAGTCTTTCCTCCTTTATCGAATATTAGTTGACCATAAAGTTGAGGGTCCACTTTTGGGTTCTCTATTCTGTTCCATTGATCTACGTGTCTGTTTTTGTAACAGAACCACACTGTCTTGATGACCACAGCTTTGTAGTACAACCTGAAATCTGGCATTGTGATACCCCCAGCTATGGTTTTCTTTTTTAAAAATCCCCTGGCTATTCGGGGTCTTTTCTGATTTCACACAAATCTTAAAATAATTTGTTCTACCTCTCTGAAGAAAGTCCATGTTATTCCGATAGGGATTGCATTAAACGTGTAAATGGCCCTGGGTAACATTGACATCTTCACAATATTAATTCTACCAATCCATGAGCATGGAATATTTTTCCATCTCTTTGTGTCTTCCTCAATTTCTTTCAGAAGTCTTCTATAGTTTTTAGGGAATAGATCCTTTACCTCTTTGCTTAGGTTTATTCCTAGGTATCTTATGCTTTTGGGTGCAATTGGAAGTGGGATTGACTCCTTAATTTCTCTTTCTTCAGTCTCATTGTTAGTGTATAGAAATGACACTGACATCTGGGCATTGATTTTGTATCCTGCCACACTGCCGAATTGCTGTATGAGTTCTAGCAATCTTGTGGTGGATGCTTTTGTGTTTCCATGTACAGTATCATGACAACTGTGAACAGGGAAAGTTTGACTTCTTTTGTGCCAATTTGAATGGCCTTTATTTCTTTTTCTTGCCTGATTGCTGAGGCTAGGACTTCTAGTATTCTGTTGAATAGCAGTAGTGAGAGTGGTCAGCCCTGTCGTGTTCCTGATCTTAAGGGAAAGGCTCCCAGGGTTTCCCCATTGAGAATAATATTTGCTGTGGGCTTTTCATAGATGGCCTTCAAGATGCTGAGTAATGTTCCCTCCTTCCCAGTCTGAAGAGTTTTGATCAGGAATGGATGCTGTATTTTGTCAAATGCTTTCTCTGCATCTATTGAGAGGATCCTGTGGTTCTTGGTTTTTCTCTTGCTGATATGATGAATCACATTGATTGTTTTATGAGTGTTGAACCAGCCTTGTGTCCCAGGAATAAATCCTACCTGGTCATGGTGAATAATCTTCTTAAAGTACTGTTGTATCCTATTGGCTAGTATCTTGTTGAGAATTTTTGCATCCATGTTCATCAGGGATATTGGTCTATAATTCTTCTTTTTGGTGGGTTCTTTGTCTGGTTTTGGAATTAAGGTGATGCTGGCCTCATAGAACGAATTTGGAAGTACTCCATCTCTTTCTATCTTTCCAAACAGCTTTAGTAGAATAGGTATGGTTTCTTCTTTAAACCATAGAATTCCCCAGGGAAGCCATCTGGCCCTGGACTTTTATGTCCTGGGAGGTTTTTGATGACTGCTTCAATTTCTTCCCTGGTTATTGGCCTGTTCAGGTTTTCTATTTCTTCCTGATCCAGTTTTGGTAATTTGTGGCTTTCCAGAATGCATCCATTTCTTTTAGATTGCCTAATTTATTGGCGTATAGCTGCTCATAATATGTTTTTAAAATCGTTTGTATTTCCTTGGTGTTGGTACTGATCTCTCCTTTCTCATTCATGATTTATTAATTTGAGTCTTCTCTCTCTTCTTTTTAATAAGGCTGGCTAATGGTTTATCTATCTTATTAATTCTTTCGAAGAACCAACTCCTGGTTTTGTTTATCTGTTCCACACTTCTGGTCTCCATTTCGTTGAGCTCTCCTCGAATCTTTATTAACTCTCTTCTTCTGCTGTAGGATCTATTTGCTGTTTTTTGTCTAGCTCCTTTATGTGTAAGGTTAGTTTTTGTATTTGAGTTCTTTCCAGTTTTTGGATGGATGCTTGTATTGCGATGTATTTCCCCCTCAGGACTGCTTTTGCTGCGTCCCAAAGATTTTTAACGGTTGTATCTTCATTCTCATTAGTTTCCATGAATCTTTTTAATTCTTCCTTAATTTCCTGGTTGACCCTTTCATCTTTTAGCAAGATGGTCCTTAACCTCCACGTGTTTGAAGTCCTTCCAAACTTCTTGTTGTGATTTAGTTCTAATTTCAAGGCATTATGGTCTGAGAATTCAAGGGGACAATCCCAATCTTTTGGTATCGGTTCAGACCTGATTTGTGACCCAGTATGTGGTCTATTCTGGAGAAAGTTCCATGTGCTCTTGAGAAGAATGTGTATTTAGTTGCATTTGGATGTAAAGTTCTGTAAATATCTGTGAAATCCATCTGGTCCAGTGTATCATTTAAAGCTCTTATTTCTTTGGAGATGTTGTGCTTAGAAGACCTATCGAGTGTAGAAAGTGCTAGATTGAAGTCACCAAGTATAAGTTTATTATTATTCAAAAATGTCTTAATTTTGGTTATTAATTGATTGATATATTTGACAGCTCCCACATTCGGGGCATATATATTAAGGATTGTTAAGTCCTCTTGTTGTATAGATCCTTTAAGTATGATATAGTGTCCATCTTCAGCTCTCACTACAGTCTTCGGGGTAAATTTTAGTTTATCTGATATAAGGATGGCTACCCCTGCTTTCTTTTGAGGACCATTTGAATGGTACATGGTTCTCCAACCTTTTATTTTCAGGCTGTAGGTGTCTTTATGTCTCAAATGAATCTCCTGTAGACAGCAAATAGATGGGTCCTGCTTTTCTATCCAGTCTAAAACCCTGCGCCTTTTGATGCGGTCATTAAGCCCATTCACTTTCAGAGTTACTATTGACCGATATGAGTTTAGTGTCATCATATCTATTCAGTCCCTGTTTTTGTGGATTGTTCCATTGGACTTCTTAAAGGGGAATTTTAAGAGTCCCCCTTAAAATTTCTTGCAGAGCTGGTTTGGAGGTCACATATTCTTTCAGTTCCTGCCTGTCCTGGAAGCTCTTTATCTCTCCTTCTATTCTGAATGAGAGCCTTGCTGGATAAAGTATTCTTGGTTTCATGTTTTTCTCATTTAGGACCCTGAATATATCCTGCCAGCCCTTTCTGGCCTGCCAGGTCTCTGTGGAGAGGTCTGCTGTTACCCTAATACTCCTCCCTATATAAGTCAGGGATTTCTTGTCTCTTGCTGGTTTAAGGATCTTCTCTTTATCTTTGGAATTTGCAAGCTTCACTATTAAATGTGGCGATGTTGAATGGTTTTTATTGATTTTAGGGGGGGATCTCTCTATGTCCTGGATCCGAATGCTTGTTTCCCTTCCCAGATTAGGAAAGGTTTCAGCTATGATTTGTTCAAATACATATTCTGGACGTCTGTCCCTTTGGGTGCCCTTGGGAACCCCAATTAAACGTAGATTTTTCTTCCTTAGGCTGTCACTTCTTTCCCTTAATCTATCCTCATGTTCTTTTAATTCTCTCTTTTTTCCTCAGTTTCCCTCTTTGCCATCACCTTCTCTTTTATGTCACTCACTCGTTTTTCCACCTCATTAATCCTCGTCGTTAGGACCTCTAGTTTGGGTTGCATCTCATTCAATTGATTTTTAATTTCTGCCTGATTATATCTAAATTCTTCAGTCATGGAGTCTCTTGAGTCCTTTATGCTTTTTTCTAGAGCCACCAGTAGCTTTATAATAGTGCTTCTGAATTGGCTTTCTGACATTGAAGTGTAATCCAAATTTTGTAACTCTGTGGGAGAGAGGACTGTTTCTGATTCTTTCTTTTGAGGGGAGGTTTTCCTTCTAGACATTTTGCTCAGTGCAGAGTGGCCAAAAACAAGTTGTTTGGGAAAAGGAGAAAAAGAGAGAAGAGAAAGAAGGAAAGAAAAAGAAAAAAAAGAAAGAAGAAAAAAGGAAGAAAAAAGGGGGGGCTGGGGAAGCAAACAGAAATCAAAAAACAAAACAAAAGAAAAGAAACAAGGGGGCGTATCCTCTGATTCTGTATTCTGTAAGTCCCTCTACTTTCCTGGAACTTTCCAGTGCTGTTTGGTCAATAATTTGTTTTTCCCCTCTCCCTCTAGCTGGTCTTTGAGGGAGGGGCCTGCTGTGCTGATTTTCAGGTGTTAGCACTTGGGGGAGCTGTTCAGCCCCCTGCCTGGTGCAGGGCTCAGTGAAATATGTTTAACCTGTTTATCCGGTGAGGTCACTGTGAGGCTCAGTGGGGTTTGTTTATCTTGTGAGGCCCCAGGAGGAACAACAGTGGCAGCACCCAGCTCTAAAGCCCCGGATTCAGCTCCGCAGTAACTACGGGGCTCTCAGTCTGCAGGGGCCTGGATGCTCCGGGGCAGGGCCGCTGACCTTCTCAGCTCGGGGCAGGAGCGTCCTTGCTCTCCTGGGCCCTCCTGCTCTCTGCCTGTCCCGGGGGAGGTCGGATCCTGGGCTGTGTCCCCAGCGCATTGTGCTCCCAGGCCTGCGTTGTTGGATTCGCGCTCTTGGTCCCACAGCCCCTTCCTGGCAGAGCCTCCGCCGGAGCCCCTAGGAGCTACTCCGGGGTCCAGCCATGCGGGCGCTGCAGCCCTTTAGGGAGCTCGTCCGGGGCGGGGTGTGTGGTGCGCTCTACCCAGGGCGCAGGTGCTCTGTTAGTGTCCCAGGGAGCCTGAGGGCATCCCCGTTCTCCTGGGATCCTGCTCTAACTCCCTGCGAGCACCCTTCTGCCCAGGAAGATTGGTGAAGCTCCTGCTTCTCTGGGACAGGGCTCTCCTTTCCTGGGGACACTCGCCCCAGCCTTATCCTGCTCCTCGCGGGGCTCCTCCCCCTTGGATGCCTTTTGTTTCTTTCTTCCTCCCCCCCCCCCGCGTCTTCCTACCTTGATAGAAGCGCGAACTCTTCTCAGTGTAGCATTCCAGCTGTTCTCTCTTTAAATCTCAGGCCGAATCCGTAGATTTCCAGGATGATTTGAAGGTTATCTAGGTAATTTGGTGGGGACAGGTGATTTGGGGACCCTACTCTTCCGCCATCTTGCCAATTTATAAGGTTCTTGAGGCAGGAGAGGAGCCACATCTACAAGGAGACTTTACATTAACCACTGGCTTTAACCTACATTGACAAAATATGTATGGCTGCCACATTTTCTATTAGTAGAAAGGAAATTATTCAGGGGATGAAAATTTTAAATCCAGTTTCTCTAGCAATCTTGCTTTACAAATTTAAAGATGTCATCTGTGTATTTATTCACTGAAGTAACCACAAACATTAATTAGTCACCTAGTGTGCCAGACAATGTGCTAGGCTCCAGGAATACAAAAGAGAATATGAAAAGATGGCTTGATGCCTCTGTGAGCCAGGACATTCATAAATTCATGACACAATGTGATAAATGTTCTAATTGAGCATAATGGAGGGAGAAACTAATTTTTGCTAAAAGATTGAGAAAAGATTCACAAAGAAGGTGTTTCTCTGGCTTTGAAAAATAGACCTTCCTGGGCAGTGGCTAGCCAGGAAGTAGACCTGAAGACCCTCACACAGACTAAGTAAGGAAAGATATGAGGGACCTGATATCTCACCGTGGAATGATATGTGTCTATTTTGTAGACATAGATCATCTTTAAAGATTTTTTTTCAAGCAAATATGTTAAAAACAACAAGCAAGATGAAAAAAAAAATGGGTATTAGATGGCACACAATATAAACATTTTTGTTGTGTCTTTAAATGACTATTTTAATAAATTAATGCATTTGGAAAAGAGAATGGAAACAAGTAAGTTAAAAATATACTGCAACATCCAGAAAAGAGAAGGAATTAATGAAGAGAGCCCAAAGTAAATCAGTATAACTAAGAAAGAAAGGAATGCTATTGGGGAAGAAAATTTATCTTTAGTCATAATCATCTACTATATCTTGAAACTTATCTTCCTGTCCCAGAATTCCCCATCTTCCACCATGAGAGTATACTTCTTGAGCCACTTTAAAGCACACTTATGTTCATCTCACTCCATTTTCCACACACTTCTCTGCATCATCTCTCCCACTCTTACCCACTGCAGCTTTCTTTCTACCCACAATGAGTTCCTTAATATTGGCATTTTCCTCACTTTAAGCCCAACAAACACGTCTATCACTATTCATTTTCCTCCGCTTGTCAGACTTCCTTCCCTGCTTCTTCTCTACATTATCAACCTATTTCTCCACTCTTCCCATTTTACTTCCTCCTTCCCACTAGCTACCTTGCACTCTCATCCCCTTCGGTGACCTCAAAGAAGTTAAACAAAACAAAACAAGAAATCAAGGAACATCTACTTCAAACTCAGAGATCTGTGAAATTTTCCTCACCAAGAAGATTTCTTGCTATCTGTTTGTATCTTTTGCTATTTTATTTCAAACTGACTTTATGATGGAATTCCTTCATTTTGTTATATTTTTTATTATGCCTGAAAATATCTGTTTTCGTTTGGTTACAACTAGGGATTCAAATATTGTACATTAGGGAATATTTCCAACTTTTCTGAATTTCTCACCACATGCTCCTGAAATTCTTTCTCTGCATCCCATCCTTTCTGGTGTGTTCTCTTCCCATTCTTTTTAGGTTTTCAGTAAGTGTTTCTTTCACATTTTTATTTCCCCCTCCTTTTACCTTGTGGCTCGAATTTATATATTTTGAGAGGACGTTCCCCTTAGACAGCCTTCCCCCCCACACACAGACACACAGGATTTTAAGGCCTTTGTCAAAGCATGTTCATACCAACATATATGATTACCATGCCAATTTTCAGAGGAGAAAGGAAACTTTTTTTAAAAATTACATTCTTAGAGTTATTTTTGCGTGTGTGGACAAGGGACAATTCTTTGGTCATCCATACCTCCACATGTAGCAGGGTTGGCTGAAACTTTACTGAGAATTGGGAAGGGAAGAAAGAGTATGCTATAAAAATAGATAATTCATTCTTTTTTCAATGACATATGTAACTTTTACCTTTGGGAAAAATAAAACCTATAACTACATTTAATTGGAGTGACTTTATAACATTCCAAATTACATATCATTGTCTGAGCAGAGTTTTGTATCTGAAGACTTCATTGATTTGATCATTCAATATCCAGAATGAAGAAAACTAGGTAAGATGCCTTGATATTCCAGACTAGCTTGTGACATTCACATTAATCTAATCCTATCTGAAATGGTGTTATTTTTCAATAGAAGTTTATCATGAAGACATCATCCCTAAAATGTGGTTATCTTCTTTTTAGAAGAAAATATCAAATGACCTATATACCACGGTCCCTGAAGATTCATATCCTGTGCAACATTAATTGTAAAGTACAGGTTTATTATATGGAGAAAGCTATTTTAGGCTGAAAACTGTCTTTTGAGATTTGGTGACATATGTGGAAAGACTGCATTCTTATCAAATAGTAAAAAATTTGATAAGGAGTCTTTTTCAGTCACAATTTTGGAATTAGAATAGTGACCTGACAGAAATCATAAAGGCTTCTATTATCTTTTGCACTTTAAAAGTCCTCAGCCAATCAAGAAGTTAAAGCATCCTTTTAATTTTCTTTAATGTGTTAAGCATCAAATCAGTATAACAGATTTTGTAAGAGTGATGATGGCTATAATTGTCATTTCCAGCTCAGATCTGAAAGGATAATTCTTTTTCCTAGCTACTCTTCTCAACTCAAATGTGTAGATTTGGGAAAACAAGAAAAGGAAAGGAAAAAGAAAGAATAGACTAAATCCTCAGATAATTTTTCTCTCTTTAATAAAACTAATTTAATTAATATATCTTTTAGCATGAAAATAATAAAAGCAATTTGTTGATGAATTTAATTAAACTATATAAAATTAATTTTTAAATATTTAAGTGATTAGAATACAAGTTGAGATTTGTACTGATTTTAGAATTTATTTACTGTTATCATATGAAATGAAAATAAAACATTAAGTTTTCTACCACACTTTGTTTTAATCCATTCTCCTAGTCTAATGCCATTAATTTTATAGTATCTTATGTTTAAATGATTTTTATATTTATATCATATCATTTTGAAAGTATATATATTAATGTAGTCTCAAAAGATTTTGAATAGAAAAAGAAAGAATGGTTATACCTATTTTTTTTCCAGTGGAAAAACTGAAGGTTTTCAACTGAAGTGAAATCAAATAGGCTTCCCAGATGGTAAGAGGGGAAGCTTATACAGGATTGGTGGTTTTCAGTCTCCAGACTTGGGCTTTATCCAGCATCCCACCTTGCTTATCATTTCTTTGAGTATATTTTTTGGAAGTTTTGAATGTAAAAAACAACAAAAAAATTCAGTTTTCAGAACATCTATATTGTTATATAGGATCTATTTTAGGGAATATTCTTCAGTGATTTTTTAAGTAGTGGTTTTCTTCTGACATGCCATCTGTGAAACAACGTGTTTGGGAATTAACTTTGTATAGGTTTGGATCACATCAAGCAAAAGGACATTAAGCTTCCAATATGTAAATCATTGTTATCTTCAGGCTTCTAATCTTTATCCTATGGTTTTTGGTATGGAAAATGAGAGCAGTTTTATTTAAATTGTGTGAACTAAAAGTATTTTGTGATTTATTGATTTATATATCTTTAGTACCTATAGAGTGACCTTGGGCAAATAACTTAATCTCCCTGGAGTACAATTTTCCCAAAAGTAAAATGAAAAGTAAAAAAAGAAAATGTAAATTATTTCAAGTCCTTTTTCAATGAAAAAAGTATGTTTTACAAAAATCAATAGTCGTATAAAGCATTCTTTCTTTGTCCCCTGGTACTGCAGGGATTACCAGTTTTACTGCATTGATCCATTAACAACTAAAAACGTATTGCTTGGCAAACATTATACTACTTTAGATGTGGGGTTTGGACTGGGTTGTGAAGGATGACCATTAAAGAGTTTAAAGTAGTACCTGCTTTGAGAAGCTTACAATCTGATTGGGCAAAACCAATGAACAACAAAAATAGCAAAGTAATATGTAGTCACATCAAATTAAATTCAACATACATTGAGTGCCAGGTGGTATATTACAGTATGCCAAATATGGTCCAGGTTTTATAAACTCTGGAAGTAGAGGAGACCAGAAAGATCATTTGGTCCAACTCCTTCATTTTACAGTAAGTAAACTCAGGGTATAGGAGTTCATGTAAGGCATTGGGTGATAGCATTAATACTCCACAACCTTACCTGTTCCCTGCTTTGCTTGAATGCAATAATAGTTTTGTACCTTATCAGAAAGTTAAATATATCCAAGACTTGTTTAATTCTTTGGCTTTATTAGGCTCAATAATTTCCCAATTTGGCTCAGAGAAGGAAAATACTATGTTTTCCATATTTTCTTTTGAATTAGATTTAAAATGTCTTTGTTGTTCATATTATAAAACATGCAAAATGAGGTTTTGACATGAAGGCTAAATAAATAAAGTATCAATGTATTAAAGTTTATAAATATTTTAACTGTTTAAAAATTACTTGAAAACCCATTTACTTAAAATGGCAAACAATATACATTCCTCAAAGGATGGTTTTATTTTTATAAAAGTGTATTTACCTAAATACTTAGAAGTACATTTTCTGAAGTTTTAAATATAATTTGGAAATGATTTTAACTTTAGTCTGTTTTCTGCATGATCTTATTTCCCATGCTGGGGTATATGTCTGTTAGGGAATATAGTTCAGGTAAAGGTAGTCTGGCAAAATATGCCAAAGCAAAGCTTTGATTTCTTCCCTGAATAAACTTAGACTTATTTCTTTTACTTTGTGGCACACAGAAGGCTAGGGACTGTTTTTCAGTTTAGTGTGAAACATGCAACCTCTTTGAAACTGCCTAGGCTGGCTTCTCTGTCCCACTTCTAATATTATATATGTAGAATACGTTAACTGTTATTAACCAGGTTTTTTTGCTAATTTTACTTGTGTCATGAAACCTCAAAAACATGTATACACTAAAATGCAGATTGATTCAGTAGAATCTAGATAGGGCCTGAAATACTGCATTTCTAACACGCTTACTGGGGATATAGATGCTACTGTCTCCTGCAAACCACACTGAGCAGCAAAAGGCTAATTCTTAGTCTAGTAAACAATATGAAAAGGGTGAAGTAAACAAACATAACAGCTGTTTTGCAAAGTAATGATTTTTTTAAATTAAAATGATATAAATTATTGCTTTGGGGTACTAAAATTGATTTTAATAAAATTGATTTTAATCTTTGCTATAACTAACTAGATCAGTTGAAACTAGTTCAAAAGAAACAGTTACTTGCTCATTTTATAGTCATCTATTTTACAAGCACTATATGCATACATTTATAACATTTTAAAAAGAAAACTATTGGCCACAGAGTGTCAATAGTCTACCAATATTTTTAAAATTTTTCCAGAGAGATCTAAAAATTCTGAGCAGTTTAATATAACATAGATTGTTGATATTAGCTTGTGAAATGTTGAATATGAACATATCAATTCAGATTTCAGAATAAAATGACCAATTACATTTTCATTTACCCAATTTGAAGACAATATTTTTTTTAGTGTCTGATTCTTTTCTGTAAATCTATCTTAATAATTTATGCTTGATATGAGTTTGGAATGAATGCCAGATTCCATCTGTATTCAGCACTTGCAGCCAATTTCTAACTTCAGGAAGTAATAAAGTATAAGGTAATAAGCCTGCTCAATTGTCCATCTGATTAATCTGACAACAAAAAGATTTGGCCTGTGAAGAAAATTGCAAATTGCAAATCAGTTAGGAACTGATTTTGAGTCTCCTTAGTCACATCTTACATCAGTGAATGGATCTAAAACTTTGCTGAACTTTTAAAACATTTTTAGTATATAAAACATTTTTATAACCAAAGCCTCCAGTGCAAAGTAGTACTTTTTTTTGTTTCACGTTTTTATTTAAATTCTAGTTGGGTGACATGCTTTTTAATATTAGTTTCAGGTAGTGTCTGATATTTTTAAAGACAACAACAATAGCAAAAAAGACTTGGTAGAGGTTCTTTTATATCTGCTATCTCTCAAAACTCTCCTGAAAGCAGGAACAAACGGCAAATCAGACACTGTGCTGCCTAACTCCTTTCTTCACACCTAGATTTTTATCTGAGACTATAACAGAATAGGCATTTAGTAAGTGAACTTTTCATTAATAATCATTCTAGGAGGGCAGCCCGGGTAGCTCAGCAGTTTAGCACCGCCTTCAGCCCAGGGCCTGATCCTGGAGACCTGGGATCGAGTCCCACGTCAGGCTCCCTGCATGGAGCCTGCTTCTCCCTCTGTCTGTGTCTCTGCCTCTCTCTCTCTGCGTCTCTCATGAATAAATAAATAAAATCTTAAAAAAATAATCATTCTAAGAAATCTTCATACTTCCATTTGTTTATATACAATTCATCTTGGTATACAACCAGTGTCAAATTAAAACAAACAACATTGAAAACATCTATTGATTGATGGGATGAGCATGGGTGTTATGCTATATGTTGGCAAATTGAACTCCAATAAAAAATATACAAAAAAAATCTATTGAAAAAGGTCAAGTGTTTAAACTATTTGATAGGCACAGTGTGGTTCCAGCAGATTTAGGATAACAACTGATAAAGTTGTCATTTCAAATCTGCAATTCATGTCTTAACTGTGGCATTGGGATTTAGAATCCACTGGCTTCCCAATGAAACTATTAATCTTTTCTAAGCTCTGATTCTTTTTTTTTAATTTTTTTTAAATTTTTATTTATTTATGATAGTCACAGAGAGAGAGAGAGGCAGAGACACAGGCAGAGGGAGAAGCAGGCTCCATGCACCGGGAGCCCGACGTGGGATTCGATCCTGGGTCTCCAGGATCGCGCCCCGGGCCAAAGGCAGGCACCAAACTGCTGCGCCACCCGGGGATCCCAGCTCTGATTCTTTAATAGCAACAGCAGAGCTTGTTTTATGGCAACTTGAGGATTCCAATGAACTAAAGGGCCAGTTGAATTAAAGTGCTATTGTAAGTGCCAAATAAACTTGGGTATCTGTCAAAATTGCCTTGGATTTTTTTTATCCTTAACATTATTTAATAATATTAAGCATAGACTATTTCCATCTGCCTGAGGAGGTAAGTATAGCAACCAAATACATATCTTATTTGAGGAGTAAATTCCAAAATACACAAAAAAGAAAGAAATATGAAAACAAAACAAACCAAAAACAGGTAAAAAAAAAAAAACAGATCTCTTCAAACTCTATTTTCAAAGAGGGTATAAAAACTCACTCAAGAAAGTAGAAATATCAGGTCTATGAAAATATGCTGTTCATGCCTCAAGACAGAATGAGAACAAATTGAGTCAATTTACAAAACATTAAAAATCAAAAATTAGGGGAGCCTCACTGGCTGAGTCCTTAGAGCATATGACTCTTGATCTTGTGGTCATGAGTTCAAGCCCCACATTGGGTGTATAGATTACTTACTCACTTTATTTATTTATTTATTTATTTATTTATTTATTTAGGATTTATTTATTTATTTATTCATAACAGAGAGAGAGAGAGGCAGAGGGAGAAGCAGGCTCCGTGCAGGGAGCCCGATGTGGGGACTCGATCCAGGGTCTCCAGGATCACACTCCGGGCTGAAGGCAGCGCTAAACCGCTGGGCCACCAGGGCTGCCCCAGCTTACATTTTTTAGAAAGTAAAAAACTCAAAAATTATATAAAATTGAATACAATGTAAACAGTTAGATCATATTTGGCTTATAACAACTGGAAGAAAAAATATGAGAATTTTTTGGACTAATCTAGCAAGTGTTATAAATACTAAAAATATTAAACAAAGTTTTGTGAATTAGAGCAATCTATTTTAGCTAGATAAATCAGTTCTCCATTTTCTTGTTTTAGAGGTAGTAAGAATACATCTAAATAGAATAAGATTTTTTAAATATTGGAAATATTAAATAGAGAAAAATAATGTTTAACTGTATAAAACTTTAACCATAAGTCATGGAATTCTAATAAAGATCTTAAGAGAGATCAATGAAAATTGAGCACAGTTAGCTAGTAGATAAAGCCATATAATGTGTGTCAAATGTTGAAGTACTTAAAATTGCCAAAAATGTGAAAGGATGATGAAAATGAGTGATAGTATTACTGAAAACCTGAGTTGATTATATTATTAAAAAAAAAAATTCCAGGTTAAGATTGGGTTCCAGGATGAAGATTGACAGCTCAAGTAAACACTATCATTCAAAGAAATAGAAGACACTATAAAAACATAATATTTAATATTTTGTTCAAAAATGTGAAAACAATTCAATTTAAAAATGGGCAAAATATTTCAACAGACATCTTGCCAAAAAAAGACATAAATATGACTAACAGGCATATGGAAAGATGCTTCACATGTTACATTATCAGGGAAATGCAAATTAAAGCAGTAAAATATGACTACACATACTAAAATATCTAAAATCCCAAACATTGACAATATCAAGTTCTGCCAAGGATATGGAGCAATAGGAACTCTTATTTGTTGTTCATAGGAATGAATAATTATCTTGTAGGTTTAGCCAGTGTTTCTGTAAACCCAATGCTTTCTTCCAAAAACAAAAGTTGGGGTGCTGCGTGGTTCAATTGGTTAAGCGTCCAACTTTTGATTTCTGCTCAGGTCATGATCTCAGGGTTGTGAGACTGAGGCCCCTGTCAGTCTCCATGCTGAGCGTGGAGAGACTCTCTCCCTCTTCCCTCCTCCCTCTCTGTCTTTCTAAAAAGAAATTAATTAAGTAAATAAGGTCTATTAATTTAAAAAAAAAGAAAATGTAATTATGTTTTATATTTTCCTTATTTCATACACTAATGATAGTAACTAAATCACTGAGGAACATGCTTTCGTGGTAACTGAAACACTGGAGTTTCTGAAGAAAAACCAAACAATTATTTAAAAAAACAAAGTAAATTTATCATGAGTCTTTGCATTACATTTAAAGAAGTTACCTGAAAAACGGAAAAGAAAAAAATTACCTGCAGTAGCATTCTTCATTAACTATGATAGGCACTACCACACTGTCTTAACTATATGAATGATTACATTATCATTTAAAAAATTGTTTCCATTGCATTTTAAGTATTACAAATTTTATCTCATCCAAATCTCACAAAATTCCTATGAAACTGGTGCTATATCATTTTGACATGCAAGGAAAGAAACAGATTAGTCTTTTTCTCTCTCTTTCTCTCTTAGGATCACATTACCTCTTGACGTGTCAGAGGCTGCATTACACCATTGTTCTGAGGATACCTGGAACAATATTCATAACATCAGCAGCCAGTGTGGGTACTAAAATTTTAGGTCCAAATATGATTAAGGGTATATATACAAAAGGAAAATATTAACAATGTATTATATTTAAATCTTTTAGAAGTTTTGAATTTGAGAAATTTTGGTGAGCCCTTATTAAATCTTACTAGACACAATTAGCATAGTATCTGTGGCCTTCTTAATTTAACACATACGATAATATAAATGTACTATGATATAATTGTCATAGTGGACTAAAAAATAAGGATGTGATCAAATTGAACAAAGTAAGAGTAGTAGGATGGATAAATCTGATGTCTTTTTATTTTTATTTTTTTAAGATTTTATTTATTTATTCATGAGAGAGAGACATAGGCAGAGGGAGAAGCAGGCTCCATGCAGAGAGCCCAAGGTGGGACTCCATCCTGACCCTGGGATCAGGCCCTGAGTCAAAGGCAGATGCTCAACCGCTGAGCCACCCAGGCATCCCTGATAAGCCTTTTTAAATGAAGATTTGGTTCTAATCTTAAAATAGGCTCAGAAGCCAAATCCAAGTTCCTAAGAATTTTCTTCCTCTGTGAAAATAAAATATTTGAAAGAATAGGTCTGGCAGGAGAGTACTTGGGGAAAAAAGGAAAATCGATAATGGTAAGAATTGGCTTAGATATAGAAAATTAAATAATAACTAAAGTGTATTGCTCTGGCTAAGTTCTGGCAATACTTGCAATCCAGAACTTTGGAAGGTTTTAGGTTTCTTATGTTATTTGAATTACATTTAAACATTTCCATAAAAATAAAAATAAACATTTCCATAAGAGATTTTTATAATAATAGTCAACCATGTAGGGTGAACAGTTTTGCCCACTGGGAGATCACATTTTGTTTTCCCTTGGAAGAACTATATTAATGGAAGGTATTATGAAAATATCTTTGGTTGTCAGAGAGGCAAATGCTGTTCAGGTTCTTAGTGAATCTCATGTGATGATTAGTAAACAAAAGTATAAACAATGACATATAGTCTGCCAAAGTGCCACTGAATGTGAAAGACAAACACTATTCCTATTTTAAAGTTTCCTTAAAACTACAGTTCTACATAAAATTGATATTTGTTTGTGAATTTGTACTTGGCAAAAGACTTAATATATAATAATCTAACACTCCAAACAAAACTGTGAGTTATGTGGAACAGACGTTTTATCCCCTTTTACTTTTTCAATTTTTCCTTTTCCAAATGAAGAATCAAAGTAGTCCAGGATTAGCTAAATGGCTTGTCTAAGGTGATAATGTTGATTAGCAATAACTTTAAATTCCATGAGCTTTTCAATATACTATATAGATTGAGTCATAGGTGGTAGCTAACTATCCTGGGAATTATTCAGTGATTTGAAATTGTTGATAAAGGAAGAAAGAGAAAGGAGGTAATTCTTAGATATGGAATCTAGGTTAGGTTTGACATTTCTCTGGAGAAGAAATGAAAATTGTGATGAGATACTCAGGATTGATGGAACTAGCAATATGCTGAGGTAACTCATACTAGTAATGTTTTGATGATAATACACTTAATTTCTTTACTGTTAGGATTTCTTTTCTGTTTTTATAAGTGTCTCCAAATAGAGAAAGTAGGACTCTTTCAGTGAAATGCTTGTTCATAGACATTATGTGGTATCCTTGAATCGGTTTTTCTTTTTCTTTTTCTCTCATTCTTTCTTTTTTTACTTAGAAAGGTCATCCTTCAGGATTTTGGGGGATTTGTACATAACCTCCACTTTTTCTGAAGTAACTTAATAAAACACAAATACTGTGTGTGAACTGTGATCAATTACACCTACTTAAAATTTGTTTTTACCAGAAAGTTCCATTCCCTTTGAAGTGACTTGTTCAGTCTCAAGGTCACAAAAGCAAGTTAGTGACAGTCAGGAATAAAATTTAGGTCTCTCTGTCCAGTGGGTTTTCATTCTAACATACTGTCTAAAAGGGATCATCCAAATAACACAAAATTAGTTGTGTAAAGATAGAGGCTGAAATGTTCCAAAGTGCTGCAAATAATTTTGTTTATAGCTTTAGAATTCAATACCAAAGAAAAGTATATTAAGTAGAAAAAAAATGCTGACTTTTTGAACAAATTCAAGATTTGTTAATTCATTAACCAATTTTCTGAATAAAACCTAAATTTTGTAAGGGAATATTATATATTCTAAGTAACTTACCATCTTCCAAGTTAAATACATCTTCTACATGAGGTTTTTATGTTGTAATTTAAACTTTACTGAAATTTCACATAATGCTCTCCTATATTGCAACATAGATTTGTGTCTTGAATCCCAGAATTTTGTGGGTTTTTAAAATTCAAGTTAGTTAACACAGAGTATAGTATTGCTTTCAAGAGTAGAATTTAGTGATTAATCACTTGCATATAATACCTAGTTCTCATCAAAACAAGTGCCCTCCTTAATATCCATCACCCATTTAGCCCATTCTCCCACCCACCTCCCCTCTGGCAACCCTCAGTTTCTTCTCTATAGTTAAGAGACAATTCAGGTTTGCCTGTCTCTCTGTTTTTATCTTGTTTTACTTTTTCTTCCCTTCTCCTATGTGCATCTGTTTTGTTTCTTAAATTCCACATATGAGTGAAATAATATGGTGAGCACTGGGTGTTATATGCAACTGATGAATTACTGAAAACTATATCTGAAACTAATGATGTGCTATATGTTGGCTAATTTAACTTAAATTAAAAGAAAAGAAATCATACAGTATTTGTCTTTCTTTGACTTATTTCACTTAGCATAATACACACTAGTCCCATCCGTGTCATTGCAACACCAAGATTTCACTCTTTTTGAAGTCTGAGTAAAATACATACATATATATATATATATATATATATATATATATATAATTGATTTTACATATATATCACTTCTTTTTTTTAAGATTTTATTTATTTATTCATGAAAGACACACAGAGAGAAAGGCAGAGACGTAGGCAGAGGGAGAAGCAGGCTCCAGGCAGGGAGCCTGATGTGGGACTCGATCCTGAGACCGCGGATCACGCGCTGAGCCAGGGACAGGTGCTCAACCACTGAGCCACCCAGGCGTCCCATATCACTTCTTTATCAGCCCATGGGCATTTTGACTCTTTCCATAACTTGGCTATTGTTGATAATACTACTATAAATCTTGGGATGCATGTGCCCCTTCAAATCAGCCTTGTATTCTTTGCATAAATACCTAGTAGTGCAATTACTTGATTATAGGATAGTTCTATTTTTAACTCCTTGAGGAACCTCCATACTGTTTTCTAGAGTAGCTATATCAGTTTGCTTTCCCAATAATTGTGCAAAAGTGTTTTCTTTCTCCAAATCCTCACCATTATCTGCTGTTTTCTGAGTTATTAATTTTAGCCATTTTCACTGGTGTGAGGTAGTATCTTTTTGTGGTTTTGATTGGTATTTCCCTGATGTTGAGTGATGCTGAGTATTTCCTTTAATGTGTCTGTTAGTAATATTATGTCATCTTTGGATAAGTGTGTATTCATATCTTCTGCTCATTTCTTAACTGGATTATTTATTTTCGGGGTGTTGATTTTGAAGAGTTCTTCATAGATTCTGGATACTATCCCTTTTCTGATATGTTGTTTGCAAATATCTTCTCCCATTCCATCAGTTGCCTTTTAGTTTTTGTTGATTGTTTCTTTCACACTTCAGAAGCCTTTTATCTTCATGAGGTCCCAATATTTCATTTTTGCTTTTGACTCCAGAGACCTGTCTAGTACGAAGTTGCTGCAGCCAAAGTCAAAGAGGCTACTGCCTGTTTGATCCTCTAGGGTTTTGATGATTTCCTCTCTTACATTTAGGTCTTTTCATTCATTCTGAATTTATTTTTTGTGTGGTATAAGAAAGTGGTCCAGGTTCATTTTTCTACATGTGAATGCCCGGATTTACTAACACCATATGTTGAAGAGATAGTCTTTTTTCCATTGGATATTCTTTCTTGCTTTGTCAAAGATCAGTTGATCGTATGATCGTGGGTCTATTTCTGGGTTCTCTATTCTGTTCCATTGATCCATGTGTCTGTTTTTGTGCCAGTACTATACTTTCTGATGATTATAGCTTTGTATTACAGCTTAAAGTCTGGAACTGTGATGCCTCCCACTTTGCTTTTCTTTTTCAATACTCCTTTGGATATTCAGAGTCTTCTCTGGCTTGATTCAAATTTTAGAACTGTTTGTTCTAGCTTTCCAAAAAATGCTGGTGTTATGATCAGGATTGCATTGAATGGGTAGATTGATTTGGGTAATATAGACATTTTAACAATATTTGATCTTCCAATCCATGACCATGGAATGTTTTCCCATTTCTTTGTTTCTTCTTCAATTTCTTTCATAAGTATTCTATAGTTTTTAGAGTACAGATCTTCTACCACTTTGGTTAGATTTATTCCTAGGTATCTCACAGTTTTAGTGGCAATTGAAGATGGGATCGATTCATTGATTTCTCTTTCTGCTGCTTCATTTTTGGCATATAGAAATGTAGATTTCCATACTTTAATATTATATCCTGTGACTTTGCTGAATTCATGAATCAGCTCTGGCAGTATACTGGTGGAGTTGTTCAAGTTTTCTACATAGAGTATAATGTTTTCTGCGACAAGTGAAAGTTTAACTTCTTCCTTGCCAATTGGGATGCCTTTTATTTTCTTTTGTTGTCTGATTGCTGAGGCTAGGATTTACAATACTATATTGAAATTAATAGTGGTGAGAGGGATGTCCCTGTCATGTTCCTGACCTCAGGGGAAAAGCGTTCAGTTTTTTCCCCATGGAGGATGATATTACCTGTGAATCATTCAAATATGGCCTTTATGATATTGAGGTATGGTCTTTCCAGCCCTACTTTCTTGAAGGTTTTTATGAAGGAAGGATGCTACATTTTATCAAATGTTTTTTGGGATCTATTGAGAGGATTATATAATTATTATCCTTTCTTTTATTAATGTGATGTATCAAGATGATTGTTTATGTATATTGAACCACCCCTGAAGCTCAGAAATAAATCCCAGTTAATCATGGTGAATAATCCTTTTAATTTACTGTTGGATCTGATTAGTTAATATCTTGTTGAGCAGTTTTGCATCCATGTTCTTCAGGGATATTACTCTATAGTTCTCCTTTTTAGTGGGGTCCTTATATGGTTTTGGAATCAAGGTAATGCTGGCCTCATAGAATGAGTTTGGAAGTTTTCCATTCCATATCGATTTTAGGAACAATTTTAGAATAGGTATTAACTCTTATTTAAATGTATGGTAGAATTCCCCTGGGAAACCATCTAGCCCTGGCCTCATGTTGGGAGATTTTTTATTATTAGTTCAATATCTTTCTTGGTATGGTCTGCAAAAACTTTTCTATTTCTTCCTATTTCAGTTTTGGTAGTTTGTATGTTTCTAGAAATTTATCCATTTCTTCCATATTGCCCAATTTGTTGACATATAAATGCTCATAATATTCTTTAATAATTGTTTGTATTTCTGTGTTATTGGTTTTATGTCTCCTCTTTCATTTCTGATTTTAGTTATTTTGGTCCTTTCTCTTTTATTTTTTTAATAAGTCTGGCTAGGGGTTTATCTATTTTGTTAATTCTTTCAAAGAACAAGCTGCTAGTTTCATTGATCTATTCCATTGTTGTTTTCAAATTTATGTATCATTTATTTCTTCTCTGATCTTAATTATTTCCCTTCTTTTACTGGCTTTAGGCTTTATTTGCTCTTCCTTTTGTAGCTCCGTTAGGTATAAGGTTAGGCTGTGTATTTGTGATTTTTCTTGCTTCTTAAGGAAGGCCTGTATTGATATATACCTTCCTTTTATGACTGCCTTTGCTGCTTCCCAAAGGTTTGGGCTCTCATGTTTTCATTTTCGTTTACTTGCATTTATTTTTAAATACTTCTTTAATTTCTGGTTAACCCATTCATTGTTTAGTAGGATGATCTTTAACCTCCATGTACTTGTGGTCTTTCCAAATTTTTTCTTGTAATCCACTTCAAGTTTGATAGCATTGTGATCTGAAAATATTCATGGTATATCTGTTTGTACTGATTGAGACTTGAATTGTTTTTGTTGTTGTTTTAATATTTTATTTATTTATTTGAGACAAACAGAGAAGAGTGAAAATGAGAGCGAGAGCGAGAGAGAGAGGCAGAGATACAGGCAGAGGAAGAAGCAGGCTCCATGCAGGGAGCCTGATGTGGGACTTGATCCTGGGACTCCAGGATCATGCCCTGAGCCAATGGCAGGCAGTGGGGGATAGGGAGGGGGTAGAGGGAGAGAGAAGCAAGCTCCTCGCTGGGCAGAGAGTCTGATGTGAGACTCAAACCCAGGACCCCGGGATCATGACCTGAGCTGAAGGCAGACAGTTAACCAGACACTTAACTAACTGAGCCATCTAGGTGCTCCAGTTGAGGCCTGACTTGTGAACTAATATGTGATCTATTCTGGAGACTGTCCCATGTGCACTCGAAAATGATGTGTATTCTACTGCTTTAGGATGAAATTCTCTGAATATATCTGTTAAAACTATCTGGTCCAATGTACCATTCAAAGCCCATGTTTCCTTATTGGTCTTCTGCTTAGATGATCTGTCCATTGCTGTGAGTGGGATGTGGAAATCCCCTACTATTATTGTATTATCAATGCATTTCTTTAAGTTTGTTATTAGTTTTTTTATATATGTAGCTAATCCCAAGTTGGGGGCATAAGTATTTATAATTTTTAGATCTTCTTGTTGGATAGACCCTTTATTATGTATAGTATACTTTTTCATCTCTTATTACAATCTATGGTTTAAAATCTAGTTTGTCTGATATAAGGATGGCCACTCCAGCCTTTTTTTTATGTCCATTAACATGATAAATTGTTCTCCATCCTCTCATTTTCAATCTGGAGGTGTCTATGGGTCTAAAATGAGTTTCTTGTAGGCAACATATTAATAGGTCTTGTTTTTTTTAATCCATTCTAATACGTTATGTCTTTTGATTGGAGCATTGAGTCTATTTTTATTCAGAGTAATTATTGAAAGATATGAATTTAGTGCCATTGTGTTATCTGTAATGTCTTTGTTCTTATAGATTGTCTCTCATTTTTTCTAGACCTCATTTCCTTTGGTCTCTCTTTGGGCTCAGAGGGTTCCCTTTAATATTTCTTGCTGAGCTAATTTATTGTTCCTTTAGTTTTTGCTTGTCTTAAAAACTCCTTATCTCTCTTATTTTGAAGGACAGCCTTACTGGATATAGTATTCTTGTCTGTAAATTTTTCCCATTCAGCACTTTCAGTGCATCATGTCACTTTCTTCTGAGCTGTCATGTTTCTATGGATAGTGCTGATGCTAACCTCATGTGTCTACACTTGTAGGTTAAGGACCTTTTTTTACCTAGCTGCTTTCAAGATTCTCTTTTTCTTTATATTTTGCAAAATTCCCTATAATATGTCTTTATATTGACTGTTTTTGTTGATTTTGAGGACAGTTCTTTGTGCCTCTTGGACATGAATGCCTGTTTCCTCCCCAGATTAGGGAAGTTCTCAGCTGTAATTTGTTTAAATAGACATTCTGCCCCTATTCCCTGCTCTTCTTCTGGGACTCCTGTGATACGGATATTATTATGTTTTCTAGAATCAAGTTCCCTAAGTCTATATTCGTGATCTAATCATTTTCTTTCCCTCTTCTTTCCAGATTCATTATTTTCCATTATTTTATCTTATATGTCACTTATTCACTCCTCTGCTTCTTCAATTCTCATTGTGATTACATCCAGTGATTTTGCATCTCAGTTATAGAATTTTTTATTTCAGCCTGAAAAGTTTTAAGGTCTTTTATCTCTGTAGCAAGGGTTCCTTTGTTGTCTTCTATGCTTCTTTGAAGTGCAGCTAGTATTATAACTGTTGTTCTAAATTTTTGTTCGGATATATTACTTTTATCTTTTTTGAGCAAATCTCTTGTGGTGATCTCTTCTTGATCTTTCTTTTGGGGAGAATTCTTCCATCTTGTCATTATGTCTAGGTTCCTGTATTTTGCATATAAGAAAGCTTGTTATGTTTCCTACTCCTGGAGTAATACTTTATTAAGAAGCAGTCCTACACTGTCCAGGGGCTGGGGCTTTGGGAAGTGTTACTGTTATATGCTGTTTGCACTCTGCTCTTGTGTTTTGGCTGTTCTTTCCTACAGGTCAGTCCTCTGCAAAGTACCTCCTTGCTTGTAGTTAGTAGTGTTTGGAACTTTAACTAAAGTTTGGAACTTTAACTTTGTTTGTTAAGATAAGCCTGATTTTTTAAAAAAAATGCCTGATCTGAGAAAGAGAAAAGGAAAATGAACAAGAAAGCAAACAAACAAACAAATACAAAACTGTTTCTAAAGAAAAAGAAAGAAAAAATAAAGGAAAAAAAAAAGTCTGATTCAAAAAATGAGAAAAGGAAACAAGTAAACAAGCCAACCAATGAACAAAAAATATAAAACTGATGCCAAAGAAAAAAGAAAAAGTTCATTAAAAATATAAAAAATAAAATAAAAAATATATTAAAAATTTCTGAATAAACTCTAATGACTTATTTTTAAAAAGAAAAATAAAACCCGGTCTTATTTCCATTGGAATTGAAGCTGATACTTTGGAGCACGTCATGATCAGTAGCTCTGATGCATGTGCAGGGCCCATGTTGGTCCTTAGGGAGAGGCTTGCTGTGCTAGCTTTCAGTCAGACCTACCCTAATAAAGATGTTCTTTCCTGAGTGCAGGGAGGCAGAGTTTGGTGTATATGACTCCAACCTCACCCTGGAAGCTGGTGAGACTGCTGGAAGGGTGGAAGATGATGTCACCCAGCCCTCTTGTCCCCCAGGGAGGGGGCATTCCAGGCATCTGCTGTTCAGAAGGCCTTCACAGAGGAGTGAACAATCTTCTCTTCTATGTCCCAGATTTTTGTGATATTCTTGCCCTCAACTTGTCTGTGCTTGGCCTTCAGCACACTCAGTGCCACAGTTTTGTGTTTTATCTCTGGTTGGCAGCTATAATTCAAAACAACAAATCATAAGGGGAGGAGATTAAGGGACTTCAATTAATCTGGTCCCTTCAATTCAGCTAGATATCTACCCAATTAATCTGAACACCTATGAATTCAACTGTAAATCTAAGAAAAGAATTGTGGGAATTCTATAAATAGAAAGGCAACCACACTTTGCAAGGTAGGAGGTGCAGAGTAGTGCATCTGAGGGGATATATTGGAAGAAAATGGGTAGGGGGAGGAAGCCTCCATAAGCTGGCTACCAGAGAGTGCTATAGACATGGAACACAAAATCAGAACTTTTAGAAGTCTATTCATGTGAGGGATGTCCCTGCCTGAAAGGTGCCCAGGTGGCAAAGAAGGGCAGAATCCTAGTTGGGATACTGTAGTCTCAGGATCCCCAGAGTCACAGAAAGAACAGTGTTGCCTGAGTCAGCAGAATTCCTAAGCATTGGAGTGGGGAAACTGACCACAATCAGTGAGCCTAGGAGTCAGATCAAAGCTAAGCTTGTTATAAACCACTAACCATGACATGATCAGGGGAACACTTTCTGAGCAGAGGCCCTGCAAGCTGAAGAAACATGATGACTCTCATCCTCACTCCAGGAGGAGTGGTGCAGGTGCACACCATAGTAGTCTGCAGAGTTTGGCGCAAACAAAAGTGATTGACTACTTTTCCCTGAGGGTTCACAGAAGAGTGGGGACCATGACCTTTCAGCTCTACAGCTGGAGATTAGAGCACTGCCATCTTTATTTTCATAAACTAAAGCCACAAGGAAAGCATTCAGGGAACAAAAGCCACATAGAGCAGCCCAAGCAGCTTACACCAAACTAGGCATCCTGGCCAGGGAGGTGCATCTCCACTCAGGCAAAGATACCTGGGAATCAGTGCAAAAGGCTCCTCCCCCAGAGGACCAGGAGAAATAGCAGGCTAATAACAACTTTACAGATCACACAGAAATGAAAAACTTCGCTTCTAGGTGAAAGTAGTATGTAGAAATTGACATTTTTCTCAGGATTCTATAGTCTTCCAGTTAAAATTTTTATTTTTTTCCTTTTCAACTAGTTTCTTATTTTATAAACTTTAAAAAAATTCTCCTTTAATTTTCATTTTTACATTTACATTTTATACATACATTCTTCACTTTTGGCTTCCTTTCACTGTATTCAAATTTATTTTTGTATACACATAAGGTTTTTTTTTCTTTTTAAATTGAAGTCCAATTTGCCAGCATATTATAACATCCAAGTTCATCCTATCAAGTGCCCTCAGTGCCCATCACCCAGCTACCCCATCCCCCCGCCCACTTCCCTTTCCACAACCCTTTGTTCCTTTCCCAGAGTTAAGAGTCTCTCATAGTTTGTCTCCCTCTCTAATTTTTTCCCACTCATTTTCCTTCCTCTCCCTTATAATCCCTTTAACTATTTCTTATATCCCATGTAGGAGTGAAACCATATGATGATTGTCCTTCTCCAAATGACTTACTTCACTCAGCATAATACCCTCCAGTTCCATCTATGTCAAAGCAGATGGTGGGTATTGGTCCTTTCTAATGGCTGGATAATATTCCATTGTGTGTGTGTGTGTGTGTGTGTGTGTGTATTCTATATATATCTTATCTTTATCCATTCATCTGTCGAAGGACATCAATGCTCCTACCACAGTTTGTCTATTGTGGACATTACTGCCATAAACATTGGGGTGTAGTTGTCCTGGCATTTCACTACATATGTACCTTTGGGGTAAATACCTAGTAGTGCAATTGCTGGATTTTAGGGTAGCTCTATTTTTAACTTCTTGAGGAACCTCCACACTGTTTTCCAGAGTGGCTGCACCAGTTCACATTCCCACCAACAGTGCAAGAGGGTTCCCCTTTCTCCACATCCTCTCCAACATTTGTTGTTTCCTGTCTTGTTAATGTTTGCCATTCTCAGTGGTGTGAGGTGGTATCTCATTGTGCTTTTGATATGTATTTCCCTGAGGGCAAGTGATGTGGAGCATTTTCTCATGTGTTTGTTGGCCATGTGTATGTCTTCTTTGAGAGATGTCTGTTCATGTCTTCTGCCCATTTCATGATTTTATTTTTGTCTCTTGGATGTTGAGTTTGATTTGATCTTTATAGATCTGGGGTACTAGCCCTTTATCTGGTATGTCATTAGCAAATATCTTCTGCCATTCTGTAGGTTATCTTTTAGTTTTGTTGACCTCCCTAATCTGGGAAAGGAAACACATATTCAGATAAAAGAAAAAAACAAGAACCATGTGACGCTTTCAATTGATGCAAAAAAAAGCATTTGAACAAAATAGAGCATCATTTTTTGATAAAACCCTCCACACTGTAGGGATAGAGGTAACATACTTCAATATCATAAAAGCCATTTATGAAAAGCCAACAGCAGATATCATTCTCAATGGGGAAAAACTGAGAACTTTTCCCCTAAGATAAAGAATATGACCAGATGTCCACTCACCACTGTTGTTCAACCTAGTACTCAAAGTCCTAGCCTCAGCAATCAGAGAAAAAAGAAATAAAAGGCCTCTGAACTGGCAAGGAAGAAGTCAAACTCTCACTCTTCGCAGATGGCATAATACCTTATATGGAAAACCCAAAAGACTCCACCCCGAAATTGCTAGAACTCATACACCAGTTCAGCAACATAGCAGGATCCAAAATCAATGCCCAGAAATCATTTGCATTTCTATACACTAACAATGAGACATAAGAAAGAAATTAAGGATTTCATACTTTTTACGATTGCACCAAAAATCATAAGATACCTAGGAATAAACCTAACCAAAGAGGTAAACGATCTGTACTCTAAAAAGAGCAGAACACTAATGAAAGAAATTGAGGAAGACACGAAGAGTTAGAAAAGCATTCCATACTCATGGAATGGAAGAATAAATACTGTTAAAATGTCTATGCTGACCAAAGCAATCTACACATCAATGTGATGTGGATTAAAATACTATTGACAGTTTTCACATAGCTGGAACAAATATTCCTAAAATTTGTATGGAACTAGAACAAACCTCAAAGAACTAAAGGAATGTTGAAAAAGAAACTCAAAGCTGGTGGCATCACAAAGCCAGACCTCAAAGTTATATGCAAAGCTGTAATCATCAAGACAGTATGGTACTGGTACAAAAACATACATTGATCAGTAGAACATAACAGAGAACTAGAAATGGACTCTCAACTCTATAATCAACCAATCCTTGACAAAACAGAAGAGTTCAATGGATAAAAGACAGTCTCTTCAGCAAATGGTTTTGTGAAAATTGGACTGCCACATGTAGAAAAATGTAACTAGACCATTTTCTTACACCATACACAAAGATAAAATCAAATGGATGAGAGACCTATATGTGAAACACGAATCTATCAATATCCTAGAGAAGAACAAAGACAGCAACCTTTCTGACCTTGGCTTAAGCAAGTTCTTACTAGACAGGTCTCTGGAGCCAGAGGAAACTAAAATAAAAATGAATTATTGGGACTTCATCAAGATAAAACCTTCTACACAGCAAAGGAAATGGTCAACTAAACTAAAAGGCAGCATACAAAATGGGAGAAGATACTTGCAAATGACATATCAGATAAAAGGCTAGTATTCAAGATCTAATATCTTACCTTGATTCATTTTACAAACTATAATCATGATCTTTTTTTTCAACCACCATTTCAAATATTCTGGTGGTATAGTTCATTTGCTTTGAGCAGTTGATTTTATAGTATCTTGATTTTGATATATTAATAGCTGACACAAAAAAATATACTAAGCCATCACTTATTTTTCTTTCAGGTTAGACCTATACTGTTTTATTAATCCATAAGAACAATTAATAAAAATAATCACTTATCCTTACATATCTAAAAATCAAAATAGACAATTCAACAAATTCCCTGTGAAGTTACAAATTTATCCTATTTGCCATCTTAAGACATGATCCTCTAGAATATTTAGAGTGAAATTAACACCTTTTTATTTTTTAACTTTTAAATTTTTTATAATTTTTTATTGAAGTTCGATTTGCCAACATATAGCATATCACCCAGTGCTTGTTCCATCAAGTGCCCCCTTCAATGCCCATTACCCAGTCATCCTAATCCCCCTCCTCACCTCCCTTTCCACTACCCCTTGTTCATTTCCCAGAGTTAGTCTCTCATGTTTTGTCAACCTCTCTAATTTTTCCCACTCATTTTCTCTCCTTTCCCCTTTATTCCCTTTCACTATTTCTTATATTCCCTGTATGAGTGAAACCATATGATGATTGTCCTTCTCCGATTGACTTACTTCACTCAGCATGATACTCTCCAGTTCCATTCACGTTCAAGCAAATGGTGGGTATTTGTCGTTTCTAATGGCTGAATAATATTCCATTGTATACATATATCACATCTTCTTTATCCATTCATCTTTCGATGGACACCGAGGTTCCTTCCACAGTTTGGCTATTGTGGACATTGCTGTTATAAACATTGGGGTGCAGTTGTCTCAGTTTTTCCCTGCATCTGCATCTTTGGGGTAAATGCCCAGCAGTGCAATTGCTGGGTTGTAGGGCAGTTCTATTAGGGCAGTTCTATTTTTAACTCTTTGAGGAACCTCCACACAGTTTTCCAGAGTGGCTGTACCAGTTCACATTCCCACCAACACTGCAAGAGGGTTCCCCTTTTAAACATTTAACGTATAAATTATTTTTTAAAGATTTTATTTATTCATGAGATAGAGAGAGAGAGAGAGAGGCAGAGACACAGGCAGAGGGAGAAGCAGACTCCGTGCAGGAGGCCCGGTGTGGGACTCGACCCCCGGACTCCAGGATCACACCCTGAGCCAAAGGCAGATGATCAATGGCTGAGTCACCCAGGTATCCCTAACATATAAATTGATGCCTATAAATATTTATATATACCACTTAGTTGTTATGAAAATTGAATAAAATAACTGATTTGAAATCAGAGCAATTAAAATGTTACAATACATGTAAATTGTCCTCTTAACCTTGGTGAATGTAAGATTTATTTATTATGATTAAATGATACTTACAGACAAAATATATTAAAATAATAGGTATTGAAATATTTATGATTAAATTCACCCCAAGGTGATAAAAGGATATGTGATGATGGATGAGCATTATTTGATCATATGCGTTATAGAATGTGTCTCTTACTTGATTAATCTGTAAAGTCATTTTCTGAATGCTCCCTGTTAGGGTGGCCAGTTACACAGATGGCAAAGAATTGCGCATAGTAGAGCAACAATCAGGATAGAGTTTATTCACTCTCCAAGGGAAGAGAGGGGCCAGACTAAAAGAAATATTGCCCCAAGTTTCTGTTAAGCTGGGTCTTTTAAGGGGTTTAAAAGATGTAAGAGGGTTGTAGCTGTGCTCATGAGGGAGGGTGTGTAAGGAAGGAGTCGACTCTGGCCAGTTAGGGCAGGAGGTGTCAGTTTCTTGCATGGCTCTGTTCAGAATTCCTCTGAGATGTGGGTTGTGGTCCAGCTAGAGAAGCGTATGTTTTGTAGTTGTGGTCTATTTTCTGAGAATGAGAGACACCATGACCTGGAAAAACAAAGAGTTAGGGCCAAGTACAGACACCTGTAAATTTTGTCTCTAACCTTGGTTGGGGTGGGGAGGCTTTGAATTTAACCCTTTCACTCCTTAAATCATGTATCAAAAATCCAGACAGATTAATATGGAAAAGGAACCATCAAATTTTCTTATAAGTAATGTTTAAGCATTGAGTATTAACAGATTTGAAACCCTGAAAGAGAATACTGCAACAACTGCTGTGAAGAGTTAGAATGAATCAACAGAACATAAACATTGTAAAGAAGAAAGAAATATTGATGGAATCCACTCCTTGGAGAAGATTAGACACAAATGTGAAAATTAGACCAGTACAAAAAGAAATACAATAAATGAGTCCTTTCTGGAATAAAATTTAATGAAAATATTAATTTCATATATTTACTATACCTTATTAAATCTTTTTTTTGGCATTTCAAGTTTCAGAATACATAGAAAATAATCATATCAAGCAGGACAACCAATGTCCCTATTCCACTCTACTTGTGGTCAGTCCCTTTGAAAGTGCTGAGTTTATCAGTTTCTCCAGTTTCTTTTTTTTCTTTTTTATTATTTTATTTATTTTTTATTTTATTTTTTTATTAATTTTTTATTGGAGTTCGATTTGCCAACATATAGCATATCACCCAGTACTCATCCCATCAAGTGCCCTCTTCAGTGCCATCATCCAGTCACCCCAACCTCCTGCCCGCCTCCCTTTCCACTACCCCTTGTTCATTTCCCAGAGTTGGGAGTCTCTCATGTTCTGTCACCCTCTCTGGTATTTCTGACTCATTTTCTCTCCTTTCCCCTTTATTCCCTTTCACTATTTTTTATATTTCCCAATGAATGAAACCATATAATATTTGTCCTTCTCCGATTGACTTACTTCACTCAACATAATACCCTCCAGTTCCATCCACGTTGAAGCAAATGGTGGGTGTTTGTCGTTTCTAATGGCTGAGTAATATTCCATTGTATACATATACCACGTTGCTCCAGTTTCTTTCTCCAGATGTGGTTACTTCTTTTGCAATGTCTTAGCTTGCTTCCTGTAATCTTTATTTCTTTTTTTTAAAATTTTTATTTATTTATGATAGTCACAGAGAGAGAGAGAGAGGCAGAGACACAGGCAGAGGGAGAAGCAGGCTCCATGCACCGGGAGCCCGACGTGGGATTCGATCCCGGGTCTCCAGGATCACGCCCGGGGCCAAAGACCGGCGCTAAACCACTGCGCCACCCAGGGATCCCTCCTGTAATCTTTAAAAACTACATTATTTCCCCAGTCTGTGAAAGAAGCTTTGACTGCATGAAAGCAAAAACATATGAGTGACTGTATAATACCTCATGGTTGTTCAAAGGTGTATTTTTTATTTCATGAGACATTAAAGTAATTAGTGACAGGAGCCAAATAAAGTTAAGATCACAGGCAAAATTTCATATTTTCATGTAATACCTAAATATGTACTATTTAAAGCAATTTGCTATTGTAGACCGTAAGCCACTCTTTCATTTAGAATTAGTTTTTCATGGGGTGGCTGGGTGGCTCAGTTGGTTAAACATCTGCCTTCAGCTCAGGTCATGATCTCAAGGTCTTGGAATGGAGCCCCACAGTGGGCTCCCTGTTCAGCAAGGAGTCTGCTTTTCCTTCTGTCCCCCCACCCCACTTGAGCGCATGCTCTTTCTCTTTCTCTCTCAAAAAGAAAAAAAGAAATTTTCACAAATTAAACATAGCAGTATAATAAAGGAAAATGTAATGAATATGTAAGAGAAATTATGTCTTGGAATTCTTCTGACAAACTAGTTGAACATTGCTTCTCTAGTTTGAAACCTTTAGAATTGAGTAGAGACTTAGTTCCTCTACCTACTTACCTTTTGAGAATGAAATTCCACAGACTATAAAATGAGTTTGCATTTTTGTTTTTCATCTAAAATTTCAGAGTTGGTTATTTTGTTTCTGTTTTTGCTTTCTTCGATTGTCATGGTTCTATCCCTCTATGCTTGTTGCCTATGCAACCATTAGGTATTCCCTACAAAAAACATCACTTAAATAGCATTGGCACTGGCACTGATGAAAGTTTTAGAAAAATGTAAATCTCTGTATCTGTTTTCATTGTGGTTCACCAGTAAGTTTCCAAACTGACCTTAGACTGTGGTAGGAGTGGGATGTGGAAGAATGGTAAAGAAATTTAAGGTTATCTTATTTGTTCATGAAAGAGAAAAATTAGACCCAGGTAAAGGTATGTGTATAGGAATATCTTCCCTAAATATCTGAGTTAAATTCATGCTTCCATAGAACTAAGCAGTGATTTTTTTTAATATCCATTTTTGGCAACTAAATTTTTGGATTGGTCAGACAAAGAAGCAAACAGCATTTTAAAGGAAAACCTTTTAAATTTTAAGATTATAATACATCTTCAAGTGAAAAATGTAAGGGGTTGGAATCAAAATCTGGAGATGGACGTTCTTTACACTCTGATAGAGGCAAAGTTAAGTTTGTTATTCGTTGATTGAACCCTGAATTAAAGACATTCTGGAATATTTATATTATGAAATATAAACTCTGTGAGGACAGTGATTTTTGTCTATTTTGTTCCTAATTTATTCTTAGTCCCTAGAACAATGTCTGGCATATTTTTAAAAAGATTAATAAATATTTGTTGACTAAGTGACTAAATCTTTATGAAACTAATTACTAACTAGAGGTTAAATATTCCTTCTAGGTTTGCAATATGGATACTTGTTTAAGTTTTAGAAATGTCATTGTCCTTTTTTCCCAATACTTTCTAGTTTTTAAAACCTCTGAAAAAATTTTAAGTGATAAAACACATTTTAAAATGTTTTATTTGATGGTGTTATTAAAGAAAGAGTAGAACAGATTTAGAATGGGTTGGGAGAGGAGGACTACTTGGAATCAGGTCACCTTCTTAATTCTTCCTCTTGTGTAGAGATATTGCAACATTCATGTACTGTTCGAAAAGTGGTCTGTAGTATTCTTCTGCCAGGTGTAATAATGTGTATAAGCTCAATGGTAAGATAAAAAAGAGAGTAGTAGTTTTAATTCCAGTTGTCATTATCCCATTTTTATTTATGCTATGTTTGCATGCTATTTACAAAATCACACAGTAAATTATTTTGGATATACTAGATTCATATTCTTTAAGACAAGTATATTTGTACATATTAACACAGTAAGTATAAATGGGTATTTTTTAATACATTTATTTTTTATTGATGTTCAATTTGACACCATACAGAATAACACCCAGTGCTCACCCCGTCAAGTGACCCCTCAGTACCCGCCACCCAGTCACCCCAACCCCCCGCCCTCCTCCCCTTCCATCACCCCTAGTTCGTTTCCCAGAGTTAGGAGTCTTCCATGTTCTGTCTCCCTTTCTGATATTTCCTACCCATTTCTTCTCCCTTCTCCGTTATTCCCTTTCACTACTTAAATGGGTATTTTTATATAGAGCAAATAATATGTTAGAGAATAAATCTTGAGAAAAGTTACATATTATGTAATTCCAAAGTTCATCATTGAACAAATGGGCTAAAAATACCATAGGCAATAGTTTTTTGTGTGTTGCTTACTAGGAGGGAGAATGTCTTCAGTATTAGAATCACTATTAAAATGTTTCATAAATGGGGGATCCCTGGGTGGCGCAGCGGTTTGGCGTCTGCCTTTGGCCCAGGGCCCGATCCTGGAGACTCGGGATCGAATCCCACGTCAGGCTCCTGGTGCATGGAGCCTGCTTCTCCCTCTGCCTGTGTCTCTGCCTCTCTCTCTCTGTGTGTGTGACTATCATAAATAAATAAAAATTTAAAAGAAAATTTTTTAAAAATAAAAAATAAAAAAATGTTTCATAAATGGCATGAAATGCTCAACACAGGAAAATGGACTCATAATAAATATATTTTTGTACTTTTTTAAAAATAATAAATTTATTTTTTATTACTGTTCAACTTGCCAACATACAGAATAACACCCAGTGCACAGCCCGTCAAGTGCCCCCCTCAGTGCCCGTCACCGATTCACCCCCATGCCCCGCCCTCCTCCCCTTCCACCACCCTTAGTTAGTTTCGCAGAGTTAGGAGTCTTTATGTTCTGTCTCCCTTTCTGATATTTCCTACCATTTCTTCTCCCTTCCCTTCTATTCCCTTTCACTATTATTTATATTCCCCAAATGAATGAGAACATATAATGTTTGTCCTTCTCCGATGACAAATTTCACTCAGCATAATACCCTCCAGTTCCACCATGTTGAAGCAACTGGTGGGTATTTGTCATTTCTAATGGCTGAATAATATTCCATTGTACACATAAACCACATCTTCTTTATCCATTCATCTTTTGATGGACACCGAGACTCCTTCCACAGTTCGGCTATTGTGGACATTGCTGCTATAAACATCGGGGTGCAGGTGTCCCAGCGTTTCATTGCATCTGCATATTTGGGGTAAATCCCCAGCAATGCAATTGCTGGGTCTTAGGTCAGGTCTATTTTTAACTCTTTGAGGAACCTCCACACAGATTTCCAGAGTGGCTGCACCAGTTCACATTCCCACCAACAGTGTAAGACGGTACCCTTTTCTCCGCATCCTATCCAACATTTGTGGTTTCCTGCCTTGTTAATTTTCCCCATTCTCACTGGTGTGAGGTGGTATCTCATTGTGGTTTTGATTTGTATTTCCCTGATAGCAAGTGATGCAGAGTATTTTCTCATCAGCGAGTTGGCCATGTTTATGTCTTCCTCTGTGAGATTTTTCTTCATGTCTTTTGCCCATTTCATGATTGGATTGTCTGTTTCTATGCTGTTGAGTTTAAGAAGTTCTTTATAGATCTTGGAAACTAGTCTTTTATCTGACACGTCATTTGCAAATATCTTCTCCCATTCTCTAGGTTGTCTTTTAGTTTTGTTGACTGTATCCTTTGCTGTGCAAAAGCTTCTTATCTTGATGAAGTCCCAATAGTTCATTTTTGCTTTTCTTTCTTTTGCCTATGTGGATGTATCTTGCAAGAAGTTACTCTTGTCAAGTTCAAAAAGGGTGTTGCCTGTGTTCTCCTCTAGGATTTTGATGGAATCTTGTCTCACATTTAGATCGTTCATCCATTTTGAATTTATCTTTGTGTATGGTGCAAAGGAGTGGTCTAGTTTCATTCTTCTGCATGTGGATGTCCAATTTTCCCAGCACCATTTACTGAAGAGGTTCTTCCAGTGGATAGTCTTTCCTCCTTTATCGAATATTAGTTGACCATAAAGTTAAGCGTCCACTTCTGGGTTCTCTATTCTGTTCCATTGATCTATGTGTCTGTTTTTGTGCCAGTACCACACTGTCTTGATGACCACAGCTTTGTAGTACAACCTGAAATCTGGCATTGTGATGCCACCAGCTATACTTTTCTTTTTTAAAGTTCCCCTGGCTATTCGGGGTTTTTCTGACTCCAAACAAATCTTAAAATAATTTGTTCTAACTCTCTGAAGAAAGTCCATGGTATTTTGATAGGGATTGCATTAAATGTGTAAATTGCCCTGGGTAACATTGACATCTTCACAATATTAATTCTGCCAATCCATGAGCATGGAATATTTTTCCATCTCTTTGTGTCTTCCTCGATTGCTTTCAGAAGTGTTCTGTAGTTTTTAGGGTATAGATCCTTTACCACTTTGCTTAGGTTTATTCCTAGGTATCTTATGCTTTTGGGTGCAATTGTAAATGGGATTGACTCCTTAATTTCTCTTTTTTCAGTCTCATTGTTAGTGGATAGAAATGCCACTGACTTCTGGGCATTGATTTTGTATCCTGCCATGCTGCCAAATTGCTGTATGAGTTCTAGCAATCTTGGGGTGGTGGCTTTGGGGTTTTCTAAGTAGAGTATCATGTCATTGGCGAAGAGGGAGAGTTTGACTCCTCTTTGCCAATTTGAATGCCTGAAATGTATTTTTGTTGTCTGATTGCTGAGGCTAGGACTTCCAGTAGTATGTTGAATAGCAGTGGTGAGAGTGGACATCCCTGTCTTGTTCCTGATCTTAGGGGAAAGGTTCCCGGTGCTTCCGCATTGAGAATGATATTTGCTGTGGGCTTTCCGTAGATGGCTTTTAAGATGTTGAGGAATGTTCCCTCTATCCCTACACTCTGAAGAGTTTTGATCAGGAATGGATGCTGTATTTTGTCAAATGCTTTCTCTGCATCTAATGAGAGGATCATATGGTTCTTGGTTTTTCCTTGCTGATATGATGAATCACATTGATTGGTTTCCAAGTGTGGAACCAGCCTTGCATCCCAGGGATAAATCCTACTTGGTCATGTGAATAATTTTCTTAATGTATTGTTGGATCCTATTGGCTAGTATCTTGTTGAGAATTTTTCCATCCATGTTCATCAGGGATATTGGTCTGTAATTCTCCTCTTTGGTGGGGTCTTTGTCTGGTTTTGGAATTAAGCTGATACTGGCCTCATAGAATGAGTTCGGAAGTACTCCATCTCTTTCTATCTTTCCAAACAGCTTTAGGAGAATAGGTATGGTTTCTTCTTTAAATGTTTGATAAAATTCCGCAGGGAAGTAATCTGGCCCTGGACTTTTGTGTCTTGGGATGTTTTTGATGACTGCTTCAATTTCCTCCCTGGTTATTGGCCTGTTCAGGTTTTCTATTTCTTCCTGTTCCAGTTTTGGTAGTGTGTGGCTTTCCAGAAATGCGTCCATTACTTCCAGATTGCCTAATTTATTGGCGTAGAGTTGTTCATAATATGTTTTAAAATAATTTGTATTTCCTTGGTGTTGGTAGTGATCTCTCCTTTCTCATTCTTGATTTTATTCATTTGAGTCTTCTCTCTCTTCTTTTTAATAAGGCTGGTTAATGATTTATCTATCTTATTAATTCTTTCAAAGAACCAACTCCTGGTTTTGTTGATCTGTTCCACAGTTCTTCTGGTTCTCATTTCGTTGAGTTCTGCTCAAATATTTATTAACTCTCTTCTTCTGCTGGCTGTAGGATCTATTTTCTGTTTTTCTCTAGCTACTTTATGTGCGAGGTTAGCTTTTGTATTTGAGTTCTTTCCAGTTTTTGGATGGATGCTTGTATTGCGATGTATTTCCCCCTCAGGCCTGCTTTTGCTGCATCCCAAAGATTTTGAACGGTTGTATCTTCATTCTCATTAGTTTCCATGAATCTTTTTAATTCTTCCTTAATTTCCTGGTTGACCCTTTCATCTTTTAGCAGGATGGTCCTTAACCTCCACGTGTTTGAAGTCCTTCCAAACTTCTTCTTCTGATTTAGTTCTAATTTCAAGGCATTATGGTCTGAGAATATGCAGGGGACGATCCCAATCTTTTGGTATCGGTTCAGACCCGATTTGTGACCCAGTATGTGGTCTATTCTGGAGAAAGTTCCATGTGCACTTGAGAAGAATGTGTGTTCAGTTTAATTTGGATAAAGTTCTGTAGATATCTGTGAAATCCATCTGGTCCAGTGTATCTTTTAAAGCTCTCATTTCTTTGGAGATGTTGTGCTTAGAAGACCTATCAAGAAAGAGAAAGAGCTAGATTGAAGTCATTAAGTATAATTGTATTATTATCTAAGTATGCCTTAACTTTGGTTATTAATTGATTGATATATTTGGCAACTCCCACATCGGGGCATATATATTGAGGCTTGTTAAGTCCTCTTGTTGGATAGATCCTGTAAGTATGATATAGTGTCCCTCTTCATCTCTCACTCCAGTCTTCGGTGTAAATTTTAGTTTATCTGATATGAGGATGGCTACCCCTGCTTTCTTTTGAGGACTATTTGAATGGCAAATGGTTCTCCAACCTTTTATTTTCAGGCTGTAGGTGTTCTTCTGTCTAAAATGAGTCTCCTGTAGACAGCAAATGGATGGGTCCTGCTTTTTTATCCAGTCTGAATCCCTGCGCCTTTTGGTGGGGTCATTAAGCCCGTTCACGTTCAGAGTTACTATTGACAGATATGTGTTTAGTGTCATCATGATATCTATTCAGTCCTTGTTTTTGTGGATTGTTCCACTGGACTTCTTAAAGGGGAATTTTAAGAGTCCCCCTTAAAATTTCTTGCAGAGCTGGTTTGGAGGTCACCTATTCTTTCAGTTCCTGCCTGTCTTGGAAGCTCTTTTTCTCTCCTTCTATTCTGAATGAGAGCCTTGCTGGATAAAGTGTTCTTGGTTGCATGTTTTTCTTATTTAGGACCCTGAATATATCCTGCCAGCCCTTTCTGGCCTGCCACGTCTCTGTGGAGAGGTCTGCTGTTACCCTAATATTCCTCCCCATAAAAGTCTGGGATTTCTTGTCTCTTGCTGCTTTAAGTATTTTCTCTTTATCTTTGGAATTTGCAAGCTTCACTATTAGACGTCGAGGTGTTGAATGGTTTTTATTGATTTTAGGGGGGATCTCTCTATTTCCTGGATCTGAATGTCTGTTTCCCTTGCCAGATTAGGAAAGTTTTCAGCTAGGATTTGTTCAAATATATATTCTGGACCTCTGTCCCTTTCGACGCCCTCAGGAACCCCAATTAAACATAGGGTTTTCTTCCTGAGGCTGTCATGTATTTCCCTTAATCTATCTTCATGGTCTTTTAATTGTTTGTCTCTTTTTTCCTCAGTTTCCCTCTTTGCCATCAACTTGTCTTCTATGTCACTCACTCGTTCTTCCACCTCGTTAACCCTTGTCGTTAGGACTTCTAGTTTGGATTGCATCTCATTCAATTGATTTTTAATTTCTGCCTGACTGGATCTAAATTCTGGCAGTCATGAAGTCTCTTGAGTCCTTTATGCTTTTTTCTAGAGCCACCAGTAGCTTTATAATAGTGCTTCTGAATTGGCTTTCTGACATTGAAATGTAATCCAAATTTTGTAACTGTATGGGAGAGAGGACTGTTTCTGATTCTTTCTTTTGAGGTGAGGTTTTCCTTCTAGTCATTTTGCTCAGTGCAGAGTGTCCAAAAATAAGTTGTATTGGGAAAAGGAGCAAAAGAGAGGCGAGAAAGAAGGAAAGAAAAGAGAAAAAGAAAAAAAGGTAAAAGGAAGAAAAGAGAAAAAAAGAAAAGAAAAAGAAAGAAAGGATAAAAAAGGTGAGGAAGCAAACAGAAATCAAAAGGAAAAAAACACGGGGGAGTATCTTCTGATTCTGCATACTTTAAGTCCCTTGACTTCCCCTGGAATTTGTCTGTCTAGCTGGTCTTCTGGGGGAGGGGCATGTTGTGGTGATTTTCAGGTGTTAGCACTTTGGGAAGCTGCTCTGCCCCCTGCCTGGTGCAGGGCTCAGTGGGGGTTGTTTACCCTGTGAGGCCCCAGGAGGAACAAACACAGTGGCGGGGCCAGCTCTGGAGCCCTGGATTCAACTCCCGCAGTAACCACGGAGCTCTCTGTTTGCAGGGGCCTGGATGCTCCGGGGCGGGGCCGCTGATCTTCTCAGCTCGGGGCAGGAGCGTCCTTGCTCTCCTGGGCCCTCCCGGCCTCTGCCTGTCCCGGGGCGGGAGGTCGGATCCTGGGCTGTGTGCTCCCGTGCCTGTGCTGTTGGATTCCCGCTCCCGGCCGGGAAGTCCCCTCTCTGCAGAGCCTCCACCCGAGCCCCTCCGAGCTGCTCCCAGGTCCAGCCGTGCGCGCGCTGCAGCCCTTTAGGGAGCTCGGCGCACTCTTCCTGGGGCGCAGGTGCTCTGTTAGTGTCCCAGGGAGCCTGAGGGCATCCCTGCCCTCCTGGGGTCCTGCTCTAACTCCCCGTGAGTGCCTTTCAGCCCGGGGATTTTGGTGCAGCTCCTGCTTCTCCTGGACGGTGCTTTCCTGTCCTGGGGACACTCGCCCCGGCCTTAGCCTGGCTCCTCGCGGGGCCCCTCCCCCTTGGATGCCTTTTGTTTCTTTATTTCGTTTTCCCCGTCTTCCTACCTTGATAGAAGCGTGAACTCTTCTCACTGTAGCATTCCAGCTGTTCTCTCTTTAAATCTCAGGCCGAATTCGTAGATTTTCAGGATGATTTGAAGGTTATCTAGGTAATTTGGTGGGGACAGGTGACTTGGGGACCCTACTCTTCTGCCATCTTGCTCCTCCTCTCTATATTTTTACTTCTATGATAATTCTTTAAAGTGAGAGTTTTCAAGCTTACCTGGTTCATTTCTTGGTTCTATTCATGACAGAAACTATTTCAATTATTGTTACAAATAAAGTTATTCTATCACTATTGCAAATAGAAAAGTTTTTTCCTCACTTTTGTGTCTTCTGATCTGTCTGTATGCATATTTTTAAAGATTTTATTTATTTATTCATGAGAGAGACAGAGAGAGAGGCACAATATATAATTGAATATTGCTCAGCTCCCAAAAAGAATGCAAGTTTGCATTTGCAACAACATGGATGGAACTAGAGTGTATAGAGTAAGTGAAATAAGTCAGCCAGAGAAAGACAAATACCATATTATTTCATTCATATGTGGAAGTTAAGAAGCAAAACAGATTTTATATATATATATATATATATATATATATATATATACCACATCTTCTTTATCCATTCATTAGTCAATGGACATTTGGGCTCTTTCCATAATTTGGCTATTGTTGATAATGCAGTTATAAACTTCAGGGTGCATGTGCTCCTTCAAATCACTATTTTTGTACCCTTTATTTTTTTAAAGATTGTATTTATTTATTCATGAGAGACACAAAGAGAGACATATAGGCAAAGGGAAAAGCAGATTTCCTGTGGTGAGCCTGATGCAAGACTCAATCCCAGGACCTCAGGATCACAACCTGAGCCAAAGGTAGATGCTCAACCACTGAGCCACCCAGGAGTCCCTGTACCCATTAGATAAATACCTGGTACTGCAATTTCTGGGTGATAGGATCTTTATATTTTTAACATTTTGAGAAACCACCATACTGTTCTCCAGAGTGGCTATACTAGTTTGCATTTCCAGCAATAGTGCAAAAGGGTTTCCTTTTCTCTGCATCCTTGTGAACATCTATTGTTTCCTGAATTGCAAATTCTAGCCATTCTGACTGGTGTGAAGTGGTATTTCATTCTGATTTTGATTTGTATTTCCCTGATGAGTGATGTTGAGCACCTTTTCATGTGTCTGTTAGCCATCTGGATATCTTCTTTGGGAAAGTATCTATTCTTGTCTTCTGTCCATTTCTTAACTGGAGTATTTGTTTTTTGGGTGTCAGTTTGTAGATGTGAAAGCCAATTTTAATATGATCTACTTTCAATCTATAAACACAAATTGTCAAAGTTGGAATGTCTTCTACTTCTGCTTTCCCACTGAAAGTTTGGGTGTTAGCTACCAAATCATGAATATATAGATCTAAACTGGTTATCTAATTTCTTACTATCTCCTGAAAACTGTTTTTTTTTCCCAGAATGTGTCAATATGCAGTTGTTTATGTTGATCTGAAAGTTCCTCCCTGTAATTTTTACCTATCCTTATTCCTCTCACCCAAAGAAAGGAAACTTTAACTTCCTTTTTACATGGTAGTCCTCATGTTTAGGCATGTGTCATATCAACCCCTGCCTTTCTCAAGGGACTTTTCTTCTTTAATCCAAACTTCCCAAATCCCTCATATGTCATGATTCTTTGTCTCATTTGAGGTACGGAACTGAACACATGAAACATTGTATAAAACATTTATTACCAACAGAAGGATTACATTTGAAAGCTGTATTGTAATAATGAATAATAATTATATTTTTGTGATCAGTAACAAATACATCTTACCTTTCCTTAAGTATTGAATTAAGTATTTTTAATTATTTTTAAAACTTTATCTATACTGGTATATCTTTTATATATTTTATCAATGGTGACCAGTTGTATAAATACTGTAGATACATTATATAATTCAACTTTTATCTTAATGAAAAAAATGCATAATATTTTTGAGTCAATTGTACTATTATTTTAATTTAATGATTTTACAACAAAGCCTTTAGTTAACATACCTTTGATGATTGGCTTTAATAATTTCTTCTTCTTCTTCTTCCTCTTCTCTTTCTCTCCTTCCCCCCTTCCCCCGTTTCTCTTTGACAGTTTTCTGTGGGTTGATACGGAGAATCATCACAATTGTGCCTGGTATGGACTTGTTGTCTGGAACATATATATTTGCAGTTCTTCTAGCATGTGTCGTGTTTCAGTCTGGCGCCCAGGAGAAAAACTACACAGTCCGAGAAGAAATGCCAGAAAATGTTCTTATAGGCGACTTGATGAAAGACCTCAACTTGTCACTGATCCCAGACAAGTCCTTAACATCTTCCATGCAGTTTAAGCTAGTGTATAAGACAGGAGATGTGCCACTGATTCGAATTGAAGAAAGTACTGGTGAGATCTTCACTGCTGGATCTCGCATTGATTGTGAGAAATTATGTGCTGGTATCTTGGTGGAAACCCGTTGCTTTTATGAAGTGGAGGTTGCCGTTTTGCCAGATGAAATATTTAGACTTATTAAGGTACGTTTTCTGATAGAAGACATAAATGATAATGCACCATTATTTCCAGCAACAGTTATCAACATATCAATTCCGGAGAACTCAGCTATAAACTCTCGATATGCTCTCCCAGCAGCCATTGATCCTGATACAGGAATAAATGGAGTTCAAAACTACAAACTAATTAAGGTGCGTTTTAAAATCACTTTAAGATAAGTCCTTTTTAAAAGGCAAAGATATAAAAGCATCTTTGTGTACTCAAATTTTGAGTAAGCCATTACCCCAATTTTGAAAAGTTTAGACATCGTGAAGGAAAGTAATCATTGCAATTCTTGTAATTGCAGGGAGTTTATGATTTTTTATTTTATGTATATTTATTTCCAAGCAGCTGCTTATGTTTCCCTTAACAATCTATTATAGGGGTCAGATAAGGAGCTCAGCCCTGCCACTTACAAACAATAACCTACCCAATACCTTACTTTTAATTTGTCTAGTCATGACTCTGCCACAGAGTGGACCTAAACAAGTAAAATGTAAAGATTAAGAATGAATATACATATCTATCAGTTTACTCAGTGATCATTTTAGATAGGAAGTTTTCTCTCGCCATTTGAAAAGATGTCAAATAAATTTATTTGAGGGGTGAATAGAGCATTTTTATTATTAATATTTCTACATATATAGAGAATAATATTTTTCATGGTGGTTTCAAGTCAAGGGAAGATCTTTAAGCATCTCTTGAGTCATCAGAATGAGGTTAAATTTTAGCCAATGTGCTGCTAATGTTAAATATTTTCATTTTTTTCTAATTCTTTGAAAACACAGAACACTCATTTGTTATAAAGGGTGAGTTCTTCACCCAAAAAGTTTCAATTTATCTGAAGAGCCTCTTCTGGCCTGACTTGGGTCTTAGGGTAGGGGAGGTAGAAGGAAAAATAGGTGGAATAATTGTATTTGAAATATGTGCAGAGGGATCTTGTTCATCAAGCAAATGGGTAATTCTTTTTAATAACCTATATAGTATATAGGGTAGTAGGAAACTCAGATTTGTATATGTGAAATAGTTCAATCAATGTACTTGAATGAGCCTGATAAGTGTGTAAAAGAACAAATGTGCAAACAATATAGATGGGTTAAGGAATTTTTAAATTTTTGTAAACATTTTCTGACTATTCACTACCAGATTATGATGAACATAATGGCAATGTTACAAAATATTCTAAGAACACATAAGTATTTTGATGTTTATCATCTGAAGGTTTTGGCTGGACGATGTATAATATTGGAAAACTGCTCACCTGATGCTGATATATTGTAAAGATATATTTGTTTATAAATACATTCAGGGATAGAAGACTATAGATCTCTTGAAAGAATTCAGGTGAAATGCACACTAGTATTTGAGTATAAGAAGTAAAAACAGAAATAGAAAGGATAGAAGATTTAGAAATTAGCATTTTTAGGTAAGACCTCTGCTATGGTATTTCCTTATATGATGAAATGAGAAAATATACAGGAGTCAGAAAGATATGGATTATAATTTTGTGCTTACCACTGACTAGATATGTCACCTGCAGCTTAATTTTTCTGACCTTTAGTTTCTTCAACCATAATATGAGGATGATGATGTATATGTCATATAGGCAGAATTGGGAGAATAAGCACACAGTAGAAAGTAGATAGACATGCAGATAATTTTTGGAGATACTCTAAAACATTTGACTGTTATAGAAATGTGAGATTTATCACTTTAAATTGTAAGTTGTATAGCAGAGTAGATACTATCTCTAAAACAACACTGTCCAATGGAACTTTCTGCAGTGACATAAATCCTATAATCTGTGATAGCCAATATGGTAGCTATTGGCAATATGTGGCTATTGAGTACTTAGGATGGGGTTAATGGTACCAAGGAATTGAATTTTTAAATTCTATTTAGTCTTAATTTTAGTAGCCACAAGTGGTTAATGGCTACCATATTACAGAGTCAAAATGAAGTAAGGTCATTTGGAAAATAAAAAATAACAGATAAAATAAAAATGTGACCTTATCAAATTTAAATCAGGTATTAGTAATAGGGTCTCTCCACCAACCATCAAGACAAATGTGTTGTTTTGCAGTGCAATGCTTTATTATTTAAAGAAATTGTTTCCAAGAATATTTTTTTCATATCTCCCTCAGGATAGCATAACAAATTTATGATATATTTCTGATTTGTCTTGAAAACTGCTTAAGAAATTTAAATAAAACAAACCTATTGGCATTATTTTAGCTTTGTTAAAATCTGTTTTCATTTGAATTTATTTGAAATATTATCAGTAAATAATAAAAATACAGGCTCACTAGAGGTTATTAGATGAGTCTTAGAATAAACATACTCTAAAATTTCATTCCGCTGTAGAATGTGTGATAAGGCAAAAGTGAACTACATGATGTACTTAGAATATTGAGGCATTTGTATGTTTCCATGGACAAATAACACTCTTAATTGCTTGTTAAAAATAATGAGCATGACAACAAAAAATAATGAGCATGGAACATAAAATATAGCTCCAGGGCTATGACATGGATGACATTAACTCAATATACTTTGACTTACAAAAAGGTCTCGTCATGAAAGTGGCATTTATGCTGAAAGGATAGGGAGACTAAATAAAAAGAAAAAAAAAGAAACATGTTATGATTTATCCATAAACTTTAGTGTGTTATAATTTGAAAGTTAAGTAAACCAACCTAAAAAATAAACTCTGTCCTGCAGAATAGGATGAAAATTTAATTAATATTAATTTTTCCTATTTCAGTTGAATAGACTAGACTAGCAAAATCACAGATTACCCCAAATAGGGATATATAAAATATGTATGTAACGTTCAGATAGCAAAGGGAGAGAGAGAAGGGAAAGATATAGGGAAAATTTTTAGGGAAAAGTAGGTCAATTTACACATGAAGGCAATATAGAATTGCTACTGATAATTCTATATTAATTGATTGAAAATAAAGGCATTGGTGGAAAAGACTTATTAAATGTATCAAAAATGTATATAAGTAACATAGAACTTAGAATATTTATTTTCAAAAATTAATATATAAATATTTAATCTTGATTTTTAAATTTTGAATATTACATATGCTTTGGTATAAACAAGGAAAGCATTATTATTCCACCTTTTGAATTCTTTGAAAATGCATTTCAGAGTAATAATGTATTTTGCTTATGATTATATGACAAGTTAGTGATAAAGCTGCAGACCAGAATAAGGTCTTCTCTTAGATTTAATTGAAAGACAGATTGGTAACCTTGAAGAGGGGGATCACAACAAGTTCATGATCTAAGAAGAAAGAAGAAGAAAAAAGAGAAAAGGAAAAAAAAGGAGAAAGTGAGAAATGAAAGAATGTAGTGATTACCAAATGATTCTGCTTAGTACAAAGAAAATTATGTTAAAATAAACTTCAAGTACCCAATCTGATTCAGGACAAGGATAAAAACCTCAAAGACCTACTTCTTCCTATGGCTGGGACTCAGGGTAAATTCATTTGTGTAATGATACTACATATGTCTTCATTTTCTGCTTCAGGATTTCATCTTCCCTCATATATATCAATAATATTTATATACTAGTCCAGTGACATGTGTTGATTGGTTCCCTTGAGGCAGGCATAACAGTGTTTCAAAGGTTGTCAATTTGTGCTGACAGAGCATAATGATCAAATTTTTCTCAGATTAGTGATCCTACTTGAAGCCTTCACCTGTATTGCCCATTCCATAAAGCATCATTATCTTTTCAACGACCATAAAAGAAAATTTAATCTTGGGCAGTCTTTTCACATAATCAAGACTTGGGCACTTATTTCTATTTTATTTAAAACCAGTTATAAAAATTTGGCCTTTATGTTTAAAGCTAAATGAGAACTAAATATCTTTCCTATTTAAAAAAATATTTTTATTTATTTATTCATGAGAGACACAGAAAGACAGGCAGAGACACAGGCAGAGGGAGAAGCAGGCTCCATGTAAGGAGCCTGATGTGGGACTTAAACCCAGGACTCAAGGATCATACCCTGGGCCATAGGCAGGTCCTCAACTGCTGAGCCACTCAGGCGTCCCAATATCTTTCCTCTTGATCAAGAGTTCAGAATTATGTAACTAAGATTAGAGTTAGCTTTGTCTTGAAGTCTGGGACTAGAAAATCCAAATTGGGGGGGCAAGATGACATAAGAGTAAGGTCTCCAATTCACATGTCCCCACAAATTACCTAGATAACTTTCAAATCAACCTGAAAACTGACAAATTCGACTTGAGATTTAAAGAGAGAACAGCTGGAATGCTACAGTGAGAAGAGCTCGCGCTTCTATCAAGGTAGGAAGATGGGGAAAAAAAGAAATAAAGAAACAAAAGGCATCCAAGGGGGAGGGGCCACGCAAAGAGCCAGGCTAAGGACGCGTGGCAAGTGTCCCCAGGACAGGAAAGCCCCGTCCTAGAGAAGCAGGAGATTCAACAATCTTCCCCTATGGAGAAGCACTCGCAGGCAGTTGGAGCAGGATCCCAGGAGGGGCGGGGATGCCTTCAGGCCTGGGACACTAACACAGGACCTGCCTCCCAGGGAGAGTGGGCCACACCCCGCGGCCAGGCTCCCTAAAGGGCTGCAGCGGGGGCACGGCTAGACCCGGGAGCAGATCGGAGGTGGCTCCAGCAGAGGCTCCAAGTGGAGGCTCTGTGGTGAGGGAGCTTCCCAACAGGGAGTGGGATTCCAATAGCGCAGGCCCAGGAGCACAGGACGCCGGGGACACAGCCTAAGATCTGGCGCTCCCCTGGGGCAGGCAGAAGCCAGGAGGGACAGCAAGGACGCTCCTGCTGCTGGGCGGCCCCAAGCTGTGTAGATGAGTGCCCCCTCCCCCGGGGCATCCAGTCCCCTGCAGACTGAGAGATCCAGTAGTTACTGCAGGAGCTGACTCCAGGGCTGGAGAGCTGGCCTCCACTGTTGTTGTTCCTCCTGGGGCCTCACAGGATAAACAACCCCCAATGAACTTCACAGTTGCTTCAGAGGATGAACAGGTTACACAACTTTCACTGAGCCATGCACCAGGCAGAGGGCGAGGAGCTCCCCCAAGTGCTCACACCTGAGAATCAGCACAGCAGTCCCTTCCTTGAGAAGACCAGCTAGACTGACAGGGGAAAAACAAATTATTGACCAAGCAGCACTGGAAGGTTCCACAGGAAGTCAAGGGATTTACAGTATACAGAATCAGAGGATACTCCCCCTTGTTTTCTGTTTTCTGTTTGCTTCTGCCCTTTTTTTCTTTTCTTCTCTTGTCTTTTTTTTCTTCTATTCTTTTTTTTCCCTTTTCTTTTTCTTTTCTTCTTTCTCTTCTATTTTCTCCTTTTCCCAATACAACTTGTTTTTGGGCACTCTGCACTGAGCAAAATGACTATAAGGAAAAACTCACCTCAAAAGAAAGAATGAGAAACCGTCCTCTCACCCACATAGTTAAAAAATTTGGATTACAATTCAATATCAGAAAGCCAATTGAAAAGCACTATTATAAAGCTACTGGTGGCACTAGAAAAAAACATAAAGAACTCAAGGGATTTCATGACTGCAGAATTTAGAACTAATCAGGCAGAAATTAAAAATCAATTAAATGAGATGCAATCCAAATTAGAGGTCCTAAGGACGAGGTTTAATGAGGTAGAAGAACACGAGTCAGTGACATAGAAGACAAGTTGATGGCAAAGAGGGAAACTGAGGAAAAAAGAAAAACAATTAAAAGATCATGAGGATAGATTAACGGAATTAAATGACAGCCTGAGGAAGAAAAACCTACGTTTAATTGGGGTTCCCGAGGGTGCCGAAAGGGCCAGAGGGCCAGAATATGTATTTGAACAAATAATAGCTGAAAACTTTCCCAATCTGGGAAGGGAAACAGGCATTCAGATCCAGGAAATAGAGAGACCCTCCCCCTAAAATCCATAAAAACCGTTCAACACCTCGACATTTAATAGTGAAGCTTGCAAATTCCAAAGATAAAGACAAGATCCTTAAAGCAGCAAGAGACAGGAAATCTCTAACATTTATAGGGAGAAATATTAGATTAACAGAAGACCTCTCCACAGAGACCTGGCAGGCCAGAAAGGGCTGGCAGGATATATTCAGGGTCCTAAATGAGAAGAACATGCAGCCAAAATCCTTTATCCAGCAAGGCTCTCATTCAGAATAGAAGGAGAGATAAAGAGCTTCCAAGATAGGCAGGAACTGAAAGAATATGTGACCACGAAGCCACCTCTGCAAGAAATTTTAAGGGGGACTCTGTAAAAGAAAGAGGAAGTCCAATGGAATAATCCACAAAAACAGGGACTGAATAGATATCAGGATGACACTAAACTCATATCTTTCAATAGTGACACTGAATGTGAACGGGCTTAATGACCCCATCAAAAGGTGCAGGGTTTCAGACTGGATAAAAAGCAAGACCCATCTATTTGCTGTCTACTAGAGACTCATTTTAGACAGAAGGACAACTACAGCCTGAAAATAAAAGGTTGGAGAACCATTTACCATGCAAATGGTCCTCAAAAGAAAGCAGGGGTAGCCATCCTCATATCAGATAAACTAAAATTTACCCCGAAGACTGTAGTGAGAGATGAAGAGAGACACTATCTCATACTTAAAGGATCTATCCAACAAATGGAAGTAACAATCCTCAATATATATGCGCTGAATGCGGGAGCTCCCAAATATTTAAATCAATTAATAACCAAAATGAAGAAATACTTAGATAATAATACACTTATACTTGGTGACTTCAATGTAGCTCTTTCTACCCTCGATAGGTCTTCTAAGCACAACATCTCCAAAGAAGCGAGAGCTTTAAATGATACACTGGACCAGTTAGATTTCACAGATATCTACAGAACTTTACATCCAAACTCAACTGAATACACATTCTTCTCAAGTGCACATGGAACTTTCTCCAGAATAGACCACATACTGGGTCACAAATCAGGTCTGAACCAATACCAAATGATTGGGATCGTCCCCTGCATATTCTCAGACCACAATGCCTTGAAATTAGAACTAAGTCACAACAAGAAGTTGGGAAGGACCTCAAACACGTGGAGGTTAAGGACCATCCTGCTAAAAGATGAAAGAGTCAATCAGGAAATTAAGGAAGAATTAAAAAGCTTCATGGAAACTAATGAGAATGAAGATACAAGCAATCAAAATCTTTGGGACACAGCAAAAGCAGTCCTAAGGGGGAAATACATCGCAATACAAGCATCCATTCAAAAACTGGAAAGAACTCAAATACAAAAGCTTACCTTACACATAAAGGAGCTAGAGAAAAAACAGTAGACAGATTGTACACCCAGCAGAAGAAGAGACTTAATAAAGATTCGAGCAGAACTCAATGAAATCGAGACCAGAAGAACCGTGCAACAGGTCAACAGAACCAGGAGTTGGTTCTTTGAACGAATTAATAAGATAGATAAACCATTAGCCAACCTTATTAAAAAAAAGAGAGAGAAGACTCCAATTAATAAAATCATGAATGAGAAAGGAGAGCTCACTACCAACACCAGGGATATACAAACGAATTTAAAAACATATTATGAACAGTTATACTCCAATAAATTAAGCAATCTAGGAGAAATGGACGCATCCTTGGAATGCCACAAACTACCAAAACTGGAACAGGAAGAAATAGAAAACCTGAATAGGCCAATAACGAGGGAGGAAATTGAAGCAGTCATCAAAAACCTCCCAAGACACAAGAGTCCAGGTCCAGATGGCTTCCCAGGGGAATTCTATCAAACGTTTAAAGAAGAAACCATACCTATTCTCCTAAAGCTCTTTGGAAAGATAGAAAGAGATGGAGTACTTCCAAATTCATTCTATGAGGCCAGCATCACCTTAATTCCAAAACCAGACAAAGACCCCACCAAAATGGAGAATTAAAAACTGATATCCTTGATGAACATAGATGCAAAAATTCTGAAGAAGATACTAGCCAATAGGATCCAATAGTATATTAAGAAAGTTATTCTCCATGACCAAGTAGGATTTATCCATGGAACACAAGGCTGGTTCAACACTCGTAAAACAATCAATGTGATTCATCATATCAGCAAGAGAAAAACCAAGAACCATATGATCCTCTCATTAGATGCAGAGAAAGCATTTGACAAAATACAGCATCCATTCCTGATCAAAACTCTTCAGAGTGTAGGCATAGAGGGAACATTCCTCAAGATCTTAAAAGCCATCTACGAAAAGCCCACAGCAAATATCATTCTCAATGGGGAAACACGGAGAACCTTTCCCCTAAGATCAGGAACAAGACAGGGATGTCCACTCTCACCACTGCTATTCAACATAGTATTGGAAGTCCTAGCCTCAGCAATCAGACAACAAAAAGACATTAAAGGTATTTAAATTGGCAAAGAAGAAGTCAAACTCTCCCTCTTCGCCGATGACATGCTACAGTACGAAGAAAACCCAAAAGCCTCCACCCCAAGATTGCTAGAACTCATACAGCAATTTGGTAGCGTGGCAGGATACAAAATCAATGCCCAGAAATCAATGGCATTTCTATACACTAACAATGAGACTGAAGAAAGAGAAATTAAGGAGTCAATCCCATTTACAATTGCACCCAAAAGCATAAGATACCTAGGAATAAACCTAACCAAAGAGGTAAAGGATCTATACCCTAAAAACTATAGAACACTTCTGAAAGAAATTGAGGAAGACACAAAGATGGAAAAATATTCCATGTTCATGGGATGGAAGAATTAATATTGTGAAAATGTCAATGTTACCCAGGGCAATTTACACGTTTAATGCAATCCCTATCAAAATACCATGAACTTTCTTCAGAGACTTAGAACAAATTATTTTAAGATTTGTGTGGAATCAGAAAAGAACCCGAATATCCAGGGGAATTTTAAAAATGAAAACCATATCTGGGGGCATCACAATGCCAGATTTCAGGTTGTACTATAAAGCTGTGGTCATCAAGACAGTGTGGTCCTGGCACAAAAACAGACACATAGATCAATGGAACAGAATAGAGAACCCAGAAGTGAACCCTCAACTTTATGGTCAACTAATATTCGATAAAGGAGGAAAGACTATCCACTGGAAGAAAGACAGTCTCTTCAATAAATGGTGTTGGAAAATTGGATATCCACATGCAGAAGAATGAAACTAGAGCACTCTCTTGCACCATACACAAAGATAAACTCAAAATGGATGAAAGATCTAAATGTGAGGCAAGATTCCATCAAAATCCTAGAGGAGAACACAGGCAACACCCTTTTTGAACTCGGCCACAGTAAATTCTTGCAAGATACATCCACGAAAGCAAAAGAAACAAAAGCAAAAATGAACTATTGGGACTTCATCAAGATAAGAAGCTTTTGCACAGCAAAGGATACAGTCAACAAAACTCAAAGACAACCTACAGAATGGGAGAAGATATTTGCAAATAACATATCAGATAAAGGGCTAGTTTCCAAAATCTATAAAGAACTTATTCAACTCAACAGCAAAGAAACAAACAATCCAATCATGAAATGGGCAAAAGACATGAAGAGAAATCTCACAGAGGAAGACATAGACATGGCCAACAAGCACATGAGAAAATGCTCTGCAACACTTGCCATCAGGGAAATACAAATCAAAACCACAATGAGATACCACCTCACACCAGTGAGAATGGGGAACCTTAACAAGGTAGGAAACAACAAATGTTGGAGAGGATGCGGAGAAAAGGGAACCCTCTTACACTGTTGGTGGGAATGTGAACTGGTGCAGCCACTCTAGAAAACTGTGTGGAGGTTCCTCAAAGAGTTAAAAATGATGTGCCCTATGACACAGCATTTGCACTGCTGGGGATTACCCCAAAGATTCAGATGCAATGAAATCCCGAGACACCTGCACCCCGATGTTTATAGCAGCAATGTCCACAATAGCCAAACTGTGGAAGGAGCCTTGGTGTCCATCGAAAGATGAATGGATAAAGAAGATGTGGTTTATGAATACAATGGAATATTACTCAGCCATTAGAAACGACAAATACCCACCATTTGCTTCAACGTGGATGGAACTGGGGCATATTATGCTGAGTGAAGTAAGTCAATCAGAGAAGGACAAACATTATATGTTCTCATTCATTCGGGGAATATAAATAATAGTGAAAAGGAATAGAAGGGAAGGGACAAGAAATGTGTGGGAAATATCAGAAAGGGACACAGAACATAGAGACTCCTAACTCTGGGAAACGAACTAGGGGTGGTGGAAGGGGAGGAGGGCGGTGGTGGGGGAGAATGAGTGACGGTCACTGACGGGGGCACTTGAGGGGATGAGCACTGGGTGTTATTCTGTATGTTGGTAAATTTAACACCAATAAAAAATAAATTTATTATAAAGAAAAATAATAAATCAATAAATAAATGAACAATCTCCAGTTTCTAATATACTAGTATGTGTGATTCTCGGGACAAGGTAGGGAGGGGAGAGCAAAGACAAGAAATACACCTTAAATAGAACCATTTATGTAACTTCATATAATACAAGTTGAATAACTGGAAAAAATAAAAGCTAACCTTGCAGATAAAGGACCTAGAAAAAAACAGAAAATAGATCCTACACCCAGCAGAAGAAGAGAGTTAAAGATTCCAGCAGAACTCAATGAAATAGAGACCAGAAGAACTGTGGAACAGATCAACAAAACCAAGAGTTGGTTCTTTGAAGGAATTAATAAGATAGATAAACCATTAGCCAGCCTTATTAAAAAGAATAGAGAAACGACTCAAATTAATAAAATCATGAATGAGAAAGGAGAGATCACTACCAACATCAAGGAAATACAAGCGATTTTAAAAACCTATTATGAGCAGCTATACACCAATAATTAGGCAATCTAGAAGAAATGGACGCATTTCAGGAAAACCACAAACTACCAAAACTGGAACTGAAAGAAATAGAAAACCTAACAGTCCAATAACCCGGGAGGAAATTGAAACTGTCATCAAATACCTCCCAAGACTCAAAAGTCCAGGGCCAGATGGCTTCCCTGGGGAATTCTATCAAACATTTAAAGAGAAACCATACCTATTCTACTAAAGCTGTTCAGAAAGATAGAAAGAGATGGAATACTTCCAAACTCGTTCTATGAGGCCAGCATCACTTAATTCCAAATCCAGAGAAAGACCGCACCAAAAAGGAGAATTATAGACCAATATCCCTGATGAACATGGATGTAAAATTCTCAACAAGATACTAGTCAATAGGATCCAACAATACATTAAGATTATTCACCATGACCAAGTGGGATTTATCCCCAGGATGCAAGGCTGCTTCAACACTCGTAAAACATTCAATGTGATTCATCCTGTCAGCTAGAGAAAAAACAAGAACCATATGATACTCTCAATAGATGCAGAGAAAGCATTTGACAAAATACAGCATCCATTCCTGATCAAAACTCTTCAGAGTCTAGGGATAGAGGGAACTTTCCTCAACATGTTAAAAGCCATTGACGAAAAGCCATGGCAAATATCATTCTCAATGGGGAAACAAGGGGAGCGTTTCCCCTAAGATCACGAGGACGACGTGAATGTCCACTCACACCACTGCTATTCAACATAGGACTAGAAGTCCTAGCCTCAGCAATCAGACAACAAAAAGAAATAAAAGGCATTCAAATTGGCAAAGAAGTCAAACTCTCCTTCTTCGCAGATGACATGATACAGTACATAGAAAACCCAAAAGACTCCACCCCAAAATTGCTAGAACTCATACAGCAATTTGGCAGTGTGGCAGGATACAAAATCAATGCCCAGAAGTCAATGGCAATTCTATACACTAACAATGAGACTTAAGAAAAAAAGTAAGGAGTCAATCCCATTGATAATTGCACCCAAAAGCATAAGATACCTAGGAATATTCCATGCTCATGGATTGGAAGAATTAATATTGTGAAAATGTCCATGTTACCCAGGGCATTTTGCACGTTTAATGCAATCCCTATCACAATACCATGGACTTTCTTCAGAGAGTTGGAACAAATTATCTAAGATTTGTATGGAATCAGAAAAGACCCCGAATAGCCAGGGGAATATTAAAAAAGAAAACCATAGCTGGGAGCATCACAATGCCAGATTTCAGGTTGTACTACAAAGCTGTGGTCATCAAGACAGTGTGGTTCTGGCACAAAAACAGACACATAGATCAATGTAACAGAATAGAGGATCCAGAAGTGGACCCTCAACTTTATGGTCAACTAATATTTGACAAAGGAGGAAAGACTATCCACTGGACAATGACAATCTCTTCAATAAATGGTGTTGGAAAATTGGACAGCCACATGCAGAAGAATGAAACTCGACCATTCTGTTACACCATACACAAAGATAAACTCAAAATGGATGAAAGATCTAAATGTGAGACAAGATTCCAAGATTCCATCAAAATCCTAGAGGAGAACACAGGCAACACCCTTTTTGAACTTGGCCAGAGCAACTTCTTGCAAGATACATCTATGAAGGCAAGAGAAACAAAAGCAAAAATGAACTATTGGGAATTCCTCAAGATAAGAATCGTTTTTACAGCAAAAGAAACAGTCAACAAAACTAAAAGAGAACCTACAGAATGGGAGAAGATATTTGCAAATGACGTATCAGACAAAGGGCTAGTATCCAAGATCTCTAAAGAACTTATTAAACTCAACAGCAAAGAAACAAACAATCCAATCCTGAAATGGGCAAAAGACATGAACATAAATCTCACAGAGGAAGACATAGACATGGCCAGCAAGCACATGAGAAAATGCTCCGCATCACTGGCCATCAGGGAAATACAAATCAAAACCACAATGAGATACCACCTCACACCAGTGAGAATGGGGGAAAATTAACAAGGCAGGAAACAACAAATTTTGGAGAGGATGTGGAGAAAGGGGAACCCTCCTGCACTGTTGGTGGGAATGTGAACTGGTGCAGCCACTCTGGAAAACTGTGTGGAGGTTCCTCAAAGAGTTAAAAATAGACCTGCCCTACGACCCTGCAATTGCACTATGGGGATTCACCTCAAAGATACTGATGCAGGGATCCCTGGGAGGCGCAGTGGTTTAAGCGCCTGCCTTTGGCCCAGGGCGCGATCCTGGAGACCCACGTCGGGCTCCCGGGGCATGGAGCCTCCTTCTCCCTCTGCCTATGTCTCTGCCTCTCTCTCTCTCTCTGTGTATGACTATCATAAAAAAAAAAGACTTTAAAATTAAAAAAAAAAGATACTGATGCAGTGAAACACCGGGACACCTGCACCCCGATGTTTATAGCAGCAACGTCCACAATAGCCAAACTGTGGAAGGAGCCTCAGTGTCCATTGAACGATGAATGGATAAAGAATATGTGGTATATTTATGCAATGGAATATTACTCAGCCATTAGAAACGACAAATACCCACCATTTGCTTCGACATTGATGGAACTGGAGGGTAATATGCTGAGTGAAAGAAGTCAATCCTAGAAGGACAAACAATATATGGCCTCATTAATTTGGGGAATATAAAAAAATATTGAAAGGGAATAAAGGGGAAAGGAGGAAAAATAAATGGGAAATATCAGAAAGGGAGACAGAACATGAGAGACTCCTAACTCTGGGAAACGATCTAGGGGTGGTGGAAAGGGAGGTGGGTGGGGGGTGGGGGTGATTGGGTGACGGGCACTGTGGGTGGCACTTGATGGGATGTACACTGGGTGTTGTTCTATATGTTGGCAAATTGAACACCAATAAAAAATCAATTTATAAAAAAAAGAAAGAAAATCCAAATTGTGAAAATCTCATCTACTATAGATTTAGTAATCTTGAAGTAAATTGCCAATAATGATGCACCCAAGAATATATACTGGGGATAAAGAACAAACAAACTTATTATTCTGAAAGGAACTACTTTTTCTTTGGTAACCATAGCTCAAAGTTGTGTGCAATAAGCTATCAGAAGTGATTCACTAATTTTATTGCAAGCACAACATGCAGACTATAACAATGTGTTTGTCTTAGCATAGTTGCTTCTAAGAGAATGAAAGGAGTTTGAATATAGTGATTTCCTCATTTTTTCAACTACGAGATTAGTTTTAACTAGAAGTTTATCCTTTCAAAGTTAAAATAACTCAATTTTATATTCTCTGATTTATATGGTGTGCAGATTAAAATTTTTGGTATGTACTAAATAGAAAAAGAGATGACAAATCAAATGCTAATGATTATTAAGGTCCTGAAAACTGAGAGTCATTATCAAAATGCATCTCCAGGGGTGCCTGGGTGGCTCAGGTGGTTAAGCATCTACCTTCAGCTCAGTTTGTAATCTCCAGGTCCTGGGATCAGCTCCTAGCTTAGTGGGGAATCTACTCCTCCTCCCTTTTCTTCTCCCCTTGCTCATGCGCTCTCTCTCTCTCTCTCTCTCTCTCTCTCTCTCAATATCTCTGTCTCTCTCAAATGAATAAAAAAATAAAATCTTTTTTTTAAAAATGCACCTCCAGTGGGGAAAAGTGAAAACATAAAACTCTTTTCTTCATAAGTGGATCTTTATTAATGTTCTCAGTTCTAATTAAAATGAGAGTTTGGCACTAATAAGATTAAGTAACATTTACTAAATCTTCTAAAAAATATTTTACATTTCATTTTGATTCCAGTATAGTTAACATACAGTGGTATATTAATTTCAGGTGTACAATGTAGTGATTCAACAATTCCATACATCACTTAGTGCTCATCATGATAAGTATACTCATTAATCCCTACCACCTATTTTACTTATATTCACACCCACAGCTCCTCTGGTAACCATGAGTTTGTTCTCTATAGTTAAGAGTCTGTTTCTTGGTCTCTCTCTCCTTTGCCTGTTTTTTTTTTCTTCTTAAATTACACACATGACTGAAATCATAAAGTATTTGTCTTTCTCTGGCGTATTTCACCTAGCATTCTACTCTCTAGCTCCACCCATGTTGTTACAAATGGCACAATTTCATCTTTTTATGGCTGAATAGTATTCCATTACATATACAGGTGATGTGATGATCACATATATATATGATGGAACACTATTCAGCTATAAAAGGATATATATATATCACTGTTTTCCACAGTGCCTGCACCAGTTTCCATTCCCACCAACAGTGCAAGGGAATTCCTTTTTCTTCACATCCTTGCAATACTTGTTTCTTGTGCTTTTCATTTTAGCCATACTGATAAGTATGAAGTGATATCTTGTAATTTTCATTTAATTTCCCTATGATGAGTGATGTTTAGCTTCTTTTCATGTGTCTGTTGGCCATCTGTGTGCCTTCTGTGGATAAATGTCTGTTCATGTATTCTGCTCATTTTTTAGTTGGATTATTTGGGGGGGTTGGTGTTGAGTTTTATAAGTTCTTTGTATATTTTGGATACTAATACTTTATTGGATATGTCATTTACAAAATATTTTCTCCCACTCAGTAGATTGCCTTCTAGTTTTTTATTGCTTCCTCTGCAGTGCAGAAGCTTTTTATTTTGATGTAGTCCCAATAGTTAATTATTTGGGTTTCTTTCCCCTTGCCTCAGGAGATATATCTGGAAAAATGTTGCTACAGCTGATGTCAGAGACAGTACTGCCTGTGCTTTCTTCAAGAATTTTTATGGTTTCAGGTCTCACATTTAGGTATCTAATCCATTTTGAATTTATTTTTTTGTATGGCATAAGAAAATGGTCCAGTTTCATTCTTTTGCATGTAGCTGACCAGTTTTCCCAAGACCATTTTTTTTCTGTTCATCTACATTTTATTTTATTTTTTTAAATAAATTAATTTTTATTGGTGTTCAATTTACCAACATACAGAATAACACCCAGTGCTCATCCCGTCAAGTGTCCCCCTCAGTGCCCGTCACCCATTCCCCCCCACCCCCCGCCCTCCTCCCCTTCCACCACCCCTAGTTCGTTTCCCAGAGTTAGGAGTCTTTATGTTCTGTGTCCCTTTCTGATATTTCCCACACATTTCTTCTCCCTTCCCTTATATTCCCTTTCACTATTATTCATATTCCCCAAATGAATGAGAACATACACTGTTTGCCAAGACCATTTTTTAAACAGATTTTTCCCAATTGTATATTATTTCCAGCTTTGTCAATGATGAATTGAGCATTTAACTGTGGGTTTATTTCAGGGTTTTCTATTCTGTTCTTTTGTGTCACTACCTAACAGTTTTGATTACTACAACTATGCTATGTTTTTATTTAAATTCCAGTTAGTTAACATACTGTGTAATATTGTTTCAGGTATAAAATAGAGTGATTCTACACTTACATAGAAAACCTGGTGCTCATCAAAACAAATGCCCTCCTTAATCTGCATCACCTATTTAACCCATCCCCCCACTTTCCTCTCATCTGGTAACCATCAGTTTGTTCTCTGTAGTTAAGAGGTTGTTTCTTGGTTTTCCTCTCCCCACCCCATATTCCTTTGTTTTGTTTCTTAAACTCTACATAGGGACTGCATTAAATCTATAGATCGCTTTAGGTAGTATAGGCATTTCAACAATACTTGTTCTTCCAATACATGATCATGGAATATCTTTCCAATTCTTTTTGTTGTCTTGAATTTCTTTAATCAGTATCCTATAGTTTTCAGAGAACAAGTCTTTCGCTTCTTTGGTTAGTTTAATTCCTAGGTGTCTTATTATTTTTTGTGCAATTGCAAATGGAGATGTCTTCTTAATTTCTCTCTCTGCTGTTTCATTATTTGTATATAGAAATCAACAGATTTCTGACATTGATTTTATATTGTATTATTTTACCTAATTCATTTATCACTTGTAGTAGTTTTTCTGTGATCTTGGGTTTTCTACATATAGTACCATGTCATCGGCAAAAGTGAAAGTTTCAGTCCATTCTTACCGATTTCGATGCCTTTTGCTTCTTTTTGTTGTCTAATCAATGTGGCTAAGTACTTCCAGTACTATGTTGAACAAAAGTAGTGTGGGTGCACTTTCTTGTCATGTTCCTGACCTTAAGAGGAAAGCTCTGTTTTTCCCCATTAAGTATGACATTGGCTGTAGGTTTTTCATATATGGCTTTTATTATGTTGAGATATGTTTCCTCTAAAACTACTTTGTCGAAGATTTTATCCTGAACGGATGTTGTAATTGTTAAATGTTTTTGTGTCTATTAAATTATCATTTGGTTTTTATCCTTTCTTTTATTGATGTGATGTATTACATTGATTAATTTGCAAATATTGAGTCACTCTTGCATCCTGAGATAAATCCCACTTGATCATGGTGGATCGTTGTTTAAATATATTGTTGAATTTCTTTTGCTAATATTTTGTTGAGGATTTTTGCATTTTTCTTCATGAGAGATATTAGCATGTGCTTCTCTTTTTGTGTGGTGTCTTTATCAGGTTTTGTTGTCAGGGTGATACTGTATTCATAAAACGAATTTGGAAGTTTTCCTTCTTCTATTTTTGGACTACTTTGAGAATAAAGGTATTTAAATGTTTTGGTAGAATTCACCTGTGAAGCAGTCTGGTCCTGGGCTTTATTTTGTTAGGGTTTTATTTTTTTATTACTGATTCAATAATTAGTAATTCCTTCCTGGTAATTAGTCTGTTCAAATTTTCTATTTCTTCCAACTTCCATTTTGGAAGGTTATATGCTTCCAGGAATTTATCCATTTATTCTAGTTTGTCTAATTTGTTGACATATAATTTTTCATAATATTCTCTTACAACTGCTTGCATTTCTATGGTATTGCTTGTTGTTCCTCCTCTCCCGTTTGTGATTTTCTTTAATTGTTTAATTCTATTTACTTATTCATGAGAGACACAGAGAGGGAGAGAAGACAGAGACATAGGCAGAGGAAGAAGCAGGCTCCATGTGGGGGACTCCATCCCAGGACGCTGGGATCACAACCTGAGCCAAAGGCAGATGCTGAACCACTGGGCCATCCAAATGTCCCTCTCTTTTCTTTATGAGGAGTCTGGGTAGAATTTTATTAGTGTTCTCAGAGAACCAGCTCCTGATTTCTTTGATGTGTTCCATTGTGTTTTTTATTTTGTTTTGTTTTTAGTTTCTATATCATTTATTTCTGCTCTCATTTTTATTATTTCCTTCCTTCTGCTGGTTTTATTTTTGTTTGTTCTTTTTCTAGCTCCTTTAGTTATTAGATTAGGTGGTTTATTTGAGATTTTTCTTACATCTTGAAATAGGCTCCTATTTCTAGGTGCATCCCTCTTAGAACCTTTTTTGCTGCATCCCAAAGGTTTGGGTTCTTTGTGTTTTCATTTTTTTATTATTTCCATGTACTTTTTTACTTCTTCTTTGATTTCTTGGTGTACCCATTTACTGTTATGTAGCATGATATTTAATCTCCATGTGTTTATGGTCTTTCCAGATATTTTATTGTAGTTAACTTCAAACTTCATAGTATTGTGGTCAGAAAAGATACATGGTATGATTTTGTTTTTTTTTGTTTTTTTATTATAAATTAATTTTTATTGGTGTTCAATTTACCAACATACAGAATAACACCCAGTGCTCATCCCGTCAAGTGTACCCCTCAGTGCCCGTCACCCATTCACCCCCACCCCCCGCCCTCCTCCCCCTCCACCACCCCTAGTTCATTTCTCAGAGTTAGAAGTCTTTATGTTCTGTCTCCCTTTCTGATATTTCTCACACATTTCTTCTCCCTTCCCTTATATTCCCTTTCACTATTATTCATATTCCCCAAATGAATGAGAACATACACTGTCCTTCTCCGGTTACTGTGGTCAAGTTCAAAAAGGGTGTTGCCTGAGTTCTCCTCTGGGATTTTGATGGAATCTTGTCTCACATTTAGATCTTTCATCTATTTTGAGTTTATCTTTGTGTATGGTGCAAGAGAGTGGTCCAGTTTCATTCTTCTGCATGTGGATGTCCAATTTTCCCAGCACTATTTATTGAAGAGACTGTCTTTCTTCCAGTGGATCGTCTTTCCTCCTTTATCGTATATTAGTTGACCATAAAGTTCAGGGTCCACTTCTGGGTTCTCTGTTCTGTTCCATTGATCTATATGTCTGTTTTTGTGGCAGTACCACACTGTCTTGATGAACACAGCTTTGTAGTACAACCTGAAATCTGGCATTGTGATGCCCCCAGATATGGTTTTCTTTTTTAAAATTCCCCTGGCTGTTTGGGGTCTTTTCTGATTCCACACAAATCTTAAAATAATTTGTTCTAAGTCTCTGAAGAAAGTCCATGGTATTTTGATAGGGATTGCATTATACGTGTAAATTGCCCTGGGTAACATTGACATGTTCACAATATTAATTCTGCCAATCCATGAGCATGGAATATTTTTCCATCTCTTTGTGTCTTCCTCAATTACTTTCAGAAGTGTTCTATAGTTTTTAGGGTATATTTTGAGAACCATTTGAATGGTAAATGGTTCTCCAACCTTTTATTTTCAGGTTGTAGGTGTCCTTCTGTCTAAAATGAGTCTCTTGTAGACAGCAAATAGATGGGTCCTGATTTTTTATCCAGTCTGAAACCCTGCGCCTTTTGATGGGGTCATTAAGCCCATTCACGTTCAGAGTTACTATTGACAGATATGAGTTTAGTGTCATCATGATATCTATTTAGTCCTTGTTTTTATGGATTGTTCCACTGAACTTCTTCTTAAAGGGGAGTTTTAAGAGTCACCCTTAAAATTTCTTGCAGAGCTGGTTTGGAGGTCACCTATTCTTTCAGTTCCTGCCTGTCTTGGAAGCTCTTTATCTCTCCTTCCATTTTGAATGAGAGCCTTGCTGGATAAAGTATTCTTGGTTGCATGTTCTTCTCATTTAGGACCCTGAATATATCCTGCCAGCCCTTTCTGGCCTGCCACGTCTCTGTGGAGAGGTCTGCTGTTACCCTAATATTCCTCCCCATGAAAGTCAGGGACTTCTTGTCTCTTGCTGCTTTAAGGATCTTCTCTTTATCTTTGGAATTTGCAAGCTTCACTATTAAATGTCGAGGTGTTGAACGGTTTTTATTGATTTTAGGGGGGGATCTCTCTATTTCCTGGATCTGAATGCCTGTTTCCCTTCCCAGATTGGGAAAGTTTTCAGCTAGGATTTGTTCAAATACATATTCTGGCCCTCTGGCCCTTTCGGCGCCCTCGGGAACCCCAATTAAACGTAGGTTTTTCTTCCTTAGACTGTCATTTATTTGCCTTAATCTGTCTTCATGGTCCCTTAATTGATTGTCTCTTTTTTCCTCAGTTTCCCTCTTTGCCATTAACTTGTCTTCTATGTCACTCACTCGTTCTTCCACCGCGTTAACCCTCGTCGTTAGGACTTCTAGTTTGGATTGCATCTCATTCAATTGATTTTTAATTTCTGCCTGATTGGATCTAAATTCTGCAGTCATGAAGTCTCGTGAGGCCTTAATGCTTTTTTCTAGAGCCACCAGTAGCTGTAGAATAGTGCTTCTGAATTGGCTTTCTGACATTGAAGTGTAATCCAGATTTTGTAACTCTGTGGGAGAGAGGGCTGTTTCTGATTCTTTCTTTTGAGGTGAGGTTTTCCTTCTAGTCATTTTGCTCAGTGCAGAGTGGCCAAAAACAAGTTGTATTGGAACACGGGGGAGTATCACTGGTCCGTCTAGCTGGTCTTCTGGGGGAGGGGCCTGCTGTGCTGATTTTCAGGTGTTAGCACTTGGGGGAGCTGCTCTGCCCCTGCCTGCTGCCGGGCTCAGCGGGGGTTGTTTACCCCGTGGGGCCCCAGGAGGAACAGCAGCAGTTGCTATGGCAACTCTGGAAGCCTGGATTTAGCCTCCTCAGGAACTACGGGGCTCGGGCTCTCGGCTCTCCGTCTGCTGGGCCTGGAGGCTCCGGGGCGGGGCCGCTGATCTGCTCAGCTCGGGGCAGGAGCGTCCTCGCTGTCCTGGGCCCTCCCGGCCTCTGCCTGTCCCGGGGGAGGCCGGATCCTGGGCTGTGTCCCGGCGCCCTGTGCTCCGGGGCCTGCGCTGTTGGATTTGCGCTCCCGCCCCGCAGCCCCCTCCGCGGAGCCGCTCCCGAGCCCCTCCAAGCTGCTCCGGTCGTCCCGCTGTGCGCGCTGCAGCCCTTAGGGAGCTCGGCGCACTCTCCTGCGCTCGCAGGTGTCTGTTAGTGTCCCAGGGAGCCCGAGGGCATCCCCGCCCTCCTGGGTCCTGCTCCAACTCCCTGCGAGCCCCTTTCCGCCCGCCCGGGAAGGTTGGTGCAGCTCCTGCTCCTCCGGGACGGGGCTCTCCTGTCCTGGGGACACTCGCCCCGGCCTCAGCCCGGCTCCTCGCGGGGCCCCTCCCCCTCGGAGTCCTTTTGTTCCTTTATTTCTTTTTCCCCGTCTTCCTACCTTGATAGAAGCGCGGACTCTTCTCACTGTAGCATTCCAGCTGGTCTCTCTTTACATCTCAGGCCGAATTCGTAAATTTTCAGGATTGTTTGAAGGTTATCTAGGTAATTTGGTGGGGACAGGCGATTTGGGGACCCTGCTCTTCCGCCATCTTGCCCCTCCCGTTCGATGGTATGATTTTGATCATTTTGAATTTGTTGGGGCTGGTTTTATGGTTCAATATGTGATTTATTCTGGAGAAAGTTCCATGAGTACTTGCAAAGAATGTGTATGCTGTTTTAGGATGGAATGTTCTGAATATATCTGTTAAATACATCTGGTCCAGTGTGTAATTCAAAGTCTCTGTTGATTTTTTATTATTTGTTTGGGTGATCTGTCCATTGCTGTAACTGGGGTATTAAAGTCCCCTACTGTTATTATATTGTTAAATATTAATTCCTTTATGTTTGTTATTAACTGTTTTATGTATGTGGGTACCCCTGTGTTAGATGCATAAATGTTTACAATTTTTATATTCTCTTGTATTGTCCTCTTATTATATAGTGCCCTTTTTGTCACTTTTTTCATTTTTGTGGGGTTTTTTAAAGATTTATTTATTTATTTATTTGAGAGGGACACACAAGTGGGGGGAAGGGAAGAGGGAGAGGGGCAGAATCTAAAACAGATTCCATGCTCAGCACATGACTGGATCTCACAACCCTGAGATATTGACTTGAGCCAACACCAAGAGTTGGACACTTAACCAACTGTGCCACGCAGGTGCCCCTTTTACATTCTCTATTTTAAAGTATATTTTGTCCCGTATAAGGAATGCTACTCTGGCTTTATTTTATTATTTTTTCCAATTTTTAATTTTATATGTAATTTTGTTAATAGTGCTTTTATGTTTTATTCTCTTTGTAATGTCTATTGCTTTTATTTTTACTTACAGTAATTTTATTTTATTTTATTACTTCATTATGTGTCCATTTATTTTTTTTGAAGTTTTTTTTAAATTCTAGATAGTAAATATAGTTTAATATTGGTTTTAGAAGTGAAATTAAAAAAAAAAGAAGTGAAATTTAGTGTTTCATCACTTACATATACCAGCCAATACTTAACACAAGTGCCTTCCTTAATACCTATCACCCATTTATCCCATCCGCTTCCCACCTCCCTTCCACTGATACTCAGTTTGTTCTGTATAGTTAATATTCTTTTATGGTTTACTTTCTTTTTTCCCCTTTTCCCTGTTAATCTGTTTTGCTTCTCAAATTTCACATATGTATGAAATCACACAGCATTTGACTTTCTCCTACTTACTTGTTTCTCTCAGGACAAAACAGTATAGCTACATCCATATCATTCAAATGACAAGATTTCATTCTTTTTGATGGCTGAGTAATATTATACATGCATGCACACCACATCTTTATCCATTGATCACTGAATGGATATATTTGGGCTCTTTTCATAATTTGACTATTGTTGATAATGCCACCATAAACATTGGGGTGCATGTGCCCCTTGAAATCAGTATTTTTGTATCCTTTAAATCCTAGTAATGCATTGCTGGGTCATAGGGGGGGCTCTATTTTTAAATTTCTGAGGATACTCATTGTTTTCCAGAGTGCCTGTACCACTTCGCATTCACACCAACAGTGTAAGGTTTCCTTTTCTCTACATCCTCACCAACTTCTGTGGTTTCCTATGTTGTTAATTTTAGTCATACTGACAGATTTCAGGTGGTGTCTCATCATGGTTTTGATTTGTACTTCCCTGATGATGAGTGATGCTGAGCATCTTTTCATGTGTCTGGTAGGATCGGGATATCTTTTTTGGAAAAGTGTCTATTCATATCTTCTGCCCATTTTGTTAACTGGGTTATCTGCTTTGGGGGTGTTGAGTTGGATAAGTTCTTTATAGATTTCAATACTAACCCTTTATTAGATATATCATTTGCAAATATCTATTCCCATTCCATACACTTCCTTTTAGTTTTGTTGATTGTTTCCTTTGCTGCACAGAGGTTTTTATCTTGATCAGGTCTCAATAGTTCATTTTTGGTTTGGACTCCCTAACCTCAAGCAGTGTGTTTAATAAGAAATTGCTATGGCTGAGGTAAAAGAAGTTGCTGCCTGTCTTCTCCTCTAGGATTTTGACAGATTCCTGTCTCACATTGAGATCTTTTATCCATTTTTAATTTATTTTTACATCTGGTGTAACTAAGTGGTCCATTTCCTTTTTTCTTCATCTAGTTGTCCAGTTTTCCCAAGACCACTTGTTGAAGAGATGGTCTTTTTTTCCATTTGATTTTCTTTCTTGTTTATTGAAGATTAGTTGACCATATAGTAGTGGGTCCATTTCTGAGTTTTCACTTCTGTTCCATTGATCTTTGTGTCTCTTTTCATGACACTACCATATTTGATGACTACAACTTTTGTAATAGAGCTTGAAGTCCAGAATTGTGATGATTTCAGCTTTATTTTACTTTTTCAAGATTGCTTTGGCTGTTTGGGGTATTCTGTTACTCCATAATAATTTTAGAATTGTTTTTTCTAGTTCTGTGAAAAATGCTGATGGTATTTTAATGGTATTGCATTAAACATGTAGATAGCTTTGGGTAGTGTAGACATTTTAGCAATATTTGTTCTTCCACTCCATGAACATGAAATGTGTTTCCATTTCTTTGTGTCTTCTTCAATCTTTTCATAACTATTCTACACTTTCCAGAGCCAGATCTTTCACTTTATTTTGTTAGGTTTGTTCCTATGTATCTTATTGTTGTTGGTACAATTATAAAATGGGATTGAATATTTGAGTTCTCTTTCTCCTCCTTCTTTACTGGCTTATAGAAATGAAACAGATTTCTGTACATTGTTTTTTATCTTGCAACTTTATATCATGTTTTCATGTATCAGTTATACCAATTTTTTGGTGGAATCTATCAGGTTTTCTACCTAAAGTATCATGTCATCTGCAAAAACTGAAAGTTTAATTTCTTCTTTGCTAATTTGGATACTTTCTATTTCTTTTTGTTGTCTTATTGCTCAGGCTATGACTTCCACTACTATTGTAAATAACAATGATGAGAGTGGACATCTCTGTCTTGTTCCTGACCTCAGAGGAAAAGCTCCCAATTATTCTCCATTGAGGATGGATGACATTATCTATGAATCACATTAAAATATAGATTGTAAAACTCAGTGCAGCAGAAAAGTAAGGTTGTGATGAATGTTTTGTGCTTTTCTGAGTCTCTGCCAAAAATTTGATTCAGTTATTTTCTTAATATTCAAACTTAATAAATACTGATTTATTTTTTTTTCATTTTTTTAACCCTTTATATTTTTATTATTTTTTTAAATAATAAATTTATTTTTGATTGTTCAATTTACCAACATATAGAATAACACCCAGTGCTCATCCCGTCAAGTGCCCCCCTCAGTGCCCGTCACCCATTCACCCCCACCCCCCGCCCTCCTCCCCTTCTATCACCCCTAGTTCGTTTCCCAGAGTTAGGAGTCTTTATGTTCTGTGTCCCTTTCTGATATTTCCCACACATTTCTTCTCCCTTCCCTTCTATTCCCTTTCACTATTATTTATATTCCCCAAATGAATGAGAACATACAATGTTTGTCTTCTCCAATTGTCTTCCTTCACTCAGCATAATACCCTCCAGTTCCATCCACGTTGAAGCAAATGGTGGGTATTTGTCGTTTCTAATGGCTGAGTAATATTCCATTGTATACATAAACCACATCTTCTTTATCCATTCATCTTTCGATGGGCACCGAGGCTCCTTCCACAGTTTGGCTATTGTGGACATGGCTGCTAGAAACATCGGGGTGCAGGTGTCCCGGCGTTTCATTGCATCTGAATCTTTGGGGTAAATCCCCAACAGTGCAATTGCAAAATTACAGTATCTTCCCACTGCAGTGAGACTAAGAAATAGTAAATTCCTGTAGGTTTCATTTGTTGTTATTTTTCTGGCTCCTTTAGATGTATGATTATCTTGTGTATTTGAGATTTTTCTTGCTTCCTGAGGTAGATTTGTATTGCTGTATACTTCCCTCGTATGTCAGCTTTTACTTCATCCCAAGGGTTTGGGACTTTTGTGCTTTTATCTTAATTTGTTTCCCTGTAGTTTTTAATTTCTTCTTTAATTTCCTCATTGATCCATTCATTCTTTAGTAGGATATTGTTTTATGCTCCGTGTATTTGGGGACTTTCCATTTTTTTTCCTTGTAATTGACCTCAAGTTTCATACCATTGTGGTCAGAAAAGAAGCAAAACAAACAAACAAAAATCTTTCTGTTCTTGTTGAGGCATGATTTGTGACCTAGTATGTGATCTATTCTGAAGAATGTCAATGTGCACTCAAAATGGAAGTATATCCTACTGTTTTAGGATGAGATGTTCTGAATCTATCTGTGAAGTCCATTTAGTTCAATATGTCATTCAAAGCCATTGTTTCCTTGTTGATTTTCTGGTTAGATAATCTGCCCATTGATGTAAGTGGATTGTTAAAAGTATCATATTACTGTATTGTTATCAGTGAGTTTCTTTATGTTTGTTTTGAAATGTTTTATATATGGAGTGCTGCCACGTGGGGCACAAGTATTTGCAATTGTTAGATCTTCTTGTTGGAAAGACCCCTTTATTATGATATAGTGTCTTTCTTCATCTCTTGTTACAGTATTTGGTTAAAATTTAGTTTGATATAAGTATGGCTATTCCAACTTTATTTTGATGTCTTTTAGCATGATCTATGGTTCTCCATACCCTCACTTTCAATCTGCAAGTGTCTATAGGTCTAAAGTGAGTCCCTTGTAGGCAGCATACAGATACTTCTTGTTCTTTTTTTTCTCCATTCCGATACCATCTGTCTTTTGATTGGAGTATTTACATTCAGAGTGTTTATTGACAGATATGAATTTAGTGCCATTGTGTTACCTGTAAAATTGCTGTTTCTGGAGATTTTCTCTATTCTTTTATAGTCTGTTGATTTTAGTTCTACTTTACCACTCAAAAAGTCCCCTTTATTATTTCCTGTAGGGCTAGTTTAGTGGTCATGAACTCCTTTAGTTTTGTCTGGAGAACTCTTTATCTCTTCTTCTCTTCTGAATGACAGCTTTGCTGGATGAAATATTCTTGGCTGCATATTTTTCCCATACAGGACTTTGAATTTATCATGTCACTCTATTCTGGCTTGCCAGGTAATTGTGGACAGATCTTCTGTTAACTTTATTTGTCCTCTCTTGTAGATTAGGGTTTTATTTTCCCTTGCTTCTTCCAGGATTATTTCCTTATGTCTGCGTTTTCCAAATTTTACTATAATACGTCTTCATGTTGGCCTGCTTTTGTTGATTTTGATGGGAATTCTTTATGCCTCCTGTATTTAGATGTCTGTTTCTTTCCCCAGATTAGGGAAGTGTTCAGCTATAGTTGCCTCAAATAAACTGTCCCCTTCCCCCTCTTTTCTACTTCTGGGACTCCTATGATATTAATGTTATTATACTTTGTTGGGTTGCTGAGTTTCCTAATTCTACTTTCATGATCCAATATTTTTTCTTCTTCTTTTGTTTCATTATTTTCCATAATTTTATCCTCTATATCACTTATTCATTCCTCTGCTGCTTCCATCCTTGTGATCATTACATCTAGTCAGTTTTGCATTTTGGTTATAGCATTTTTAAATTTTGGCCTGATTGGTTTTTAGGTCTTTTATCTCTGTGGTAGGATGTCTCTGGTTCTTCTATGCTTTTCTTAAGCCCAGCTAGTATCCTTATGGTTGTTGTTTTAAATTCTAGTTCAGGGATATTACTTATATGTATTTTAATTAGCTTCCTGATCATGACCCTTTCTTGTTCTTTCTTTTGGGATGAATTCCTCCATCTTGACATTTTGTCTAGGACTCTACCTTTTGTGATCTATGAAAGCCTGTGTCTGGTCTTATTTCTTTAGAGCTGAAGTTTTGCAACACTGTGATCAGCACACCTTTCGTATGTGGGAATTTTGTTCTGGTCTTCTGGGTGAGGTGCCTGCTGCTGCTCTGGCTCTTAATCACACTTCTCCTAGTAAATAAGTCACTTGCTGAGCACAATGGGACAGAGCTGGAGAACCGCTTCCTGGAGCTTTGGCCTCACGGGCGGCCCGGCCCGAGCAGCTGGTGATGGGCCCAGGCATAGTCCGGCTGGATGGAAAATATTCCTAGCTGCATTATTTTCTGTTTCACCAAGGATTTAGTAACTTTTGGTCTTATTTACTGTTATCAGAGTCCTGGTTAATATTCATAGTCCACTAATGTCTTTCATTAAATACTCTTGTTATTGATAGTCCAGAATGAAACACATATATGTAGGATATTTGAGATAATTCAATTCTATAATTTATAAATTGAGACTGAAGAGCAAATATGTTTCCAAGTCTGATTAATTTACTCGCGTCATGTCCCTTCACTTTTTAATACCAACTAACTGTAAGAAATACTGCTAAATTTTATGTTGATTATTATTAGGTACCTATATATTGATCAGTTTTTTAATTTTTTGGTATATCTAAATAAAATCCAACTTGGTAGTTAATTCTATTCCTTCCAAAGGTAATGACTTGAAAAGTAACATAAATATATATTTATACAAGCTAAAATGTTGTGATATATAACTCTTTAATGGAAACACAAGCTTTGGTTACAAAGATATGCTTGGCTTGTATTCTTCTAATTACTACTAATATTCTAAGATAATAAATATACCAGTGTGGATAGTTTCTTTGGCATAAATTATTATTTTTTTCTATACTGCTGTATATTGACTTTATAACAACTCTTTGTGAAATGAGGTCTTTATCTTAGTGAACTGTAGTATGAGCTTTCATTCAATCTTAGAGCAAAAAAAGGAAAAATGATGGATTGATGAAGTTTTTGTATTAGAAATGATGATAAAAGGAATAAGGTCATTTTGTGGGAAAATTCCCGTTTTTAGTTTTATGATTTTATAATAGTTTATTATAGTTTTATGCTTCTATTAGCCTTTATTCTTTTAAGTGAATTTTGACCAGTTATTGAGGAAATTATTCTTTAGCAAAAAATATCAAAGGCATTTGTAAAAGTTCTCACTTCAAAAATCAAATAGTACTCTGGGAAACGAACAAGGGGTGGTAGAAAGGGAGGTGGGCAGGGGGTGGGGGTGACTGGGTGATGGGCACTGAGGGGGGTACTTGATGGGATGATCACTGGGTGTTATTCTATATGTTGGCAAATTGAGCACCAATAAAAAATAAATTTACAAAAAAATCAAATAGTAAAGAAATTAATTTTCCCTTTGCATTCATCAGTTTATAGTTATCTTCATAAAATTAATTAAAAAACTGTGAATAATTAAATAATACAGTGGCATAATGGATTAAATACATTGCTTTGATCACAAAATAAATTTTAGTATATCTTTATTGAAGAATCTTTTAGTTTTTGAATGCAGGTAGAAGTTACCACAGGAAGGAAAATATTAACTTCAAATTAGTTATTAATTACAGAAGCTTAATTTTCTTAACTATTTTTGAAATGTTCTTTATACATTGTTCCTTTCTTTGCAGAAATTATTACACCTCCACCAATATTATGATATATGTTAATGTGTTTATCTATAAAATGTTAAATATTCATTAACAGAAAGCTCAGTGCATCACAGTAGAATATTCACATGTGTTCACATACAAATATGTGCCCTTTAGAAACTAAAACTATAGCCACCCATATATTTTTTATTTGCTGTGAAATATAAGATGTAATTCTAGGTCACAAATTATAAGAAATCTATTGCTTTTTTTCAGTACATTGAAATAATTTTTAGTGGTATATTTTAAATGCTACATGTAGACATCTCTGTACTTGCAGGTAAACTAGAAAAATAGTAAAAAGTAATATAATAGGAAACACAAGGGAGGAGTTAAGATGGCAGAGGAGTAGGAAGACCTTAAGCTTGTCTCATCTTTTGAACAGAACTAGATAGTTATCAAATCACACTGAACAGTCAAGAAATTAATCAGAGGTTTGAGACAACAAAAACTGCAAGTATACAAGTACAAAAGCAACCACCTTTTAGAAAGTAGGAGGTGCAGAGTATTGACATGGGGGAGATATAGCTGTGAATAGAGTGGCAGGGAGGGAGCTTGTTTATGGAAGCTACTGAAAAGTATTAATAAGCAGCAGAGTACACAGTCTGAACTTTCTAAAGTCTGCTAGGATGGGGGATGTGGCTGGTTTAAAGGTGCTCAGGTAGTGGAGCAGGGTAGAAACCCAGGAGTGACAGTGTGGTCTGGTCTGAGAATCCCCTGGGTCACAAGAAGAATGGATGGTGCTAATTCATGCAGTGTTCCCAGGCATAGGAGCGAGGAAGCTGGATGAGAATAGCGGGTCTTGGTGCTGGCTTTATGCTCTATTTTGCCATAAACTGAAAACTGCTGTATGGTTGTGCAACTGCTTTCCTGGGACTGGCCAGGAAATTGCAAAAGTATGGTAAGACGCTCCCCTGGAAGAACAATGCAGGTCTGTGGCATAGGAGTCCCTGAAATTTGGAGTTTTGAAACTCAATCATGCACCTGAGATAGAAACAAAGAAACCAAAAATCCTCAGACACAGTCAGGGTAAATATAGTTTTCAGATGGAAATCAGGGACAAAAGAGGGTGATTAATTACTCTTCTGTGAGGGTTCACTGAAGAGTGGGGAGTGCAGACTTTCAGTTCCAGGACTAGAGAGAGAACAAGGTACCACCGTATTCTTTTGGCACATCAGTGCTGAGGCTTCAGGGAGCAAAACAGCACCACTTAGTGGAGGCCAAAGCTGTTTACACCAAGCCCCCCCCCCCCCCCCGCCCCCGCGCCCCCTGAGGCACATTCCCACCCAAACAAGCTGGCCGGAGAATTTGCACAATAGACCCTTCCCCCAGAAGACCAGCACAAAAACTGCTTTGTACCAAGTCTATTGATCAGACAGTGCTACAAAGCTACAATGGGGAAATAGGATCTACCTTCCTTTTTACTTTCTTTATATTGTATTATTATTTTTTATTTATTTTCTTATTTTTTCAATTCCTTTGTAAAAAAATTATTTTAGGGCAACCCGGGTGGCTCAGCAGTTTAGCACCACCTTCAGCCCAGGTCGGGATCCAGGAGACCCAGGATCAAGTCCCTCTTCGGGCTCCCTGCATGGAACCTGCTTCCCTCTGCCTGTGTCTCTGCTTCTCTCTCTCTCTCTCTCTCTCATGAATAAATTAATAAAATCTTTTTTAAAAGTAAAAATAAAAATTTTATTTTATATATACAATATTTTAGTTTATTTTTACTTTACTTATTTTTCATTTTATTTTGGATCTAGATTCTTTTAACAGGCAGACCAAAACAAACCCAGAATCTAGGTTTTTGTGTTGTTATTTTTCTTGCTTTTCTTTTTTTTTTTCTTTTTTTTCCTTTTCTTTTCTGGGCAAAATGGTGAGATGGAGAATTTTACCCCTAAAGAAAAATGGGAAATAAAATTCACTTCCAGGGATATAATCAATACAGATAAAAATAAGATGTGAGAACTAGATTTTAAACAATGATTATAAGGATACTAGGTGTGCTTGAAATAAAAGCATAGAGGACACTAGCAAATCCCTTACTGTAGAGATAAAGAACTAAAATCTAGTGAGGCTGAAATTAAAAATGCTATCACCTACATGCAAACACAAATGGAGGCCATAAAAACAAGGATAGATGGAGCAGAGGAGTGAATCAGTGATAGGACACATAAAATTATGGAAAATAATGTAGTTGAAAAGAAGAGAAATAGGTCATGAATCAGGAAGGTAGACTTATGAAATTCAGTGATTTATTAAAACATAATAACATTTGGATCATAGGAGTCTCAGAAGATGAAAAGAGACAAGGGGGCAGAAGGTTTATTTGCACTAATTAGAGCTGGAAAATTCCTTAATCTAAGGAAGGAAATAGACACCAAACCCCAAGAAGCACAAAGGACTTCCATTAAATTCAACAAAAGCTGACCATTGCCAAGGCATATGGTAGTCAAATTCACAAAATGCAGAGACGGAAAAAATCCTGAAGACAGCAAGAGGAAAAACAAAACAAACAAATAAAAAGCCTTGACCTACAAGGGAAGACCTATCATGTTTGCAGCAGATGTGTCCATAGAAAAATGGCAGGCCAGAAGAGGGTGGCAAAAAATATCCAATGTATTGATTTGGAAAAATATACAGCCAAGAAATCTTTAATCAGCAAGTCTGTCATTCGGAAGAGAAGGAAAGATTAAGAGTTTCCCAGACAGAAACTGAAGGACTTCATGACCACTAAACCAGCCCTGCAAGAAATTTTAAGGGAGACTTGTTGAGTGGAGAAAAAAGACCGAAAGAAGAAAAACTAGAAAGGACCAGAGAATACCACCAGAAACACCAACTCTACAGGTAACACAATGATACTAAATTCATATCTTTTAATAATCATTCCAAAAGTAAATGGACTAAGTAATAAAAAAGTATAGAGTATAAAATGAATAACAATAATAATGAACAAGAAACATCTGTATGCTGACTACAACAGACTTATTTTATTCATTTACTTATTTTTTCATTCTATATAAAAATCTCTGGGTTTATTTTATTTAATTTTTTTGGTATTTTTATTTATTTATTTAATTTTATTTATTTTTATTTATTTTTTATTGGTGTTCAATTTGCCAACATATAGAATAACACCCAGTGCCCATCCCATCAAGTGCCACCCTCAGTGCCCATCACCCAGTCACCCCCACCCCCTGCCCACCTTCCTTTCTACCACCCCTTGTTCGTTTCCCAGAGTTGGGAGTAAGAGACGTATTTTAGACCTAAAGTCCCATGCAGATTGAAAGTAACGAGATTAAGAACCATTGACTATTATGCTGATGGATGTCAAAAGAAAGCTAGAGTAGCCATACTTAGAAAAATTAGATTTTTTTTAATTTTTTAAGATTTTATTTATTTATGCATGAGAAACAGAGAGACAGAGAGAGAAAGGCAGAGATACAGGCAGAGGGAGAAGCAGGCTGCACGCAGGGAGCCCAACGTGGGACTTGATCCTGGGACTCCAGGATGATGCCCTGGAGTGAAGGTGGCACTAAACCGCTGAGCCATCCGGCATGCCCAACAAATTAGATTTTAAACCAAAGACTATAACAAGAGATGAAAAGGGGTACTATAAGAGGAGGAGGGGCAAGAAGGCGGAAGAGTAGGGTCCCCAAATCACCTGTCCCCACAAAATTACCTAGATAACCTTCAAATCATCCTGAAAATCTACGAATTCGGCCTGAGATTTAAAGAGAGAACAGCTGGAATGCTACAGTGAGAAGAGTTCACGCTTCTATCAAGGTAGGAAGATGGGAAAAAAGAAATAAAGAAACAAAAGGCCTCCAACGGGGAGGGGCCCTGCGAAGAGCCGGGTTGAGGCCGGGGCGAGTGTCCCCAGGACAGGAAAGCTCGGTCCCGGGCGGAAAGGGGCTCGCAGGGAGTTGGAGCAGGACCCAGGAGGGCGGGGATGCCCTCGGGCTCCCTGGGACACTAACAGACACCTGCGCACCGGGGAGAGTGCGCCGAGCTCCCTAAGGGCTGCAGCGCGCACGGCTGGGCTCGAGCAGCTCGGAGGGACTCAGGAGCGGCTCCACGGAGGGGGCTGCGGGGCAGGAGCAGCTCGGAGGGGCTCGGACGGCTGCTCCGCGGAGGGGGGCTGCGCCGCCGGAAGCGCGAAACCAACAGCGCAGGCCCCGGAGCACAGGGCGCCAGGAAACAGCCCAGGATCCGGCCTCCCCCGGGACAGGCAGAGGCCGGGAGGGCCCAGGACAGCAAGGAGGCTCTTGCCCGGAGCTGAGCAGATCAGCGGCCCCGCCCCGGAGCCTCCAGGCCCTGCAGACGGAGAGCCCCATAGTTCCTGCAGAGGCTGAATCCAGGCTTCCAGAGTTGCCATAGCAACTGCGGCTGTTCTTCCTGGGGCCTCACGGGGTAAACAACCCCCGCTGAGCCCTGCAGCAGGCAGGGGCAGAGCAGCTCCCCCAAGTGCTAACACCTGAAAATCAGCACAACAGGCCCCTCCCCCAGAAGACCAGCTGGACGGACCAGTTCCAGGGGAAGTCAAGGGACTTAAAGTCTACAGATTCAGAAGATACTCCCCCGTGTTTTTGTTTTTTTTTTTTCTTTCTTCTTTTCTTTTTGATTTCTGATTGCTTCCCCCACCCCCCCTTTTTTTTCCACCTTTCTTTCTTTTTCTTTCTATTTTTCTTCTCTTTTATTCCTTTTTCTTTTTTCTCTTTCACTTTCCTTTTCTTCTCTCTCTTTCTCTCCTTTTCCCAATACAACTTGTTTTTGGCCACTCTGCACTGAGCAAAATGACGAGAAGGAAAACCTCACCTCAAAAGAAAGAATCAGAAACAGTCCTCTCTCCCACAGAGTTACAAAATCTGGATTACAATTCAATGTCAGAAAGCCAATTCAGAAGCACTATTATACAGCTACTGGTGGCTCCAGAAAAAAGCATAAAGGACTCAAGAGACTTCATGACTGCAGAATTTAGATCCAATCAGGCAGAAATTAAAAAATCAATAGAATGAGATGCAATCTAAACTAGAAGTCCTAACGACAAGGGTTAACGAGGTGGAAGAACGAGTGAGTGACATAGAAGACAAGTTGATGGCAAAGAGGGAAACTGAGGAAAAAGAGACAGACAAATGACCATGAAGACAGATAAAGGGAAATAAATGACAGCTTGAGGAAGAAAAACCTACATTTAATTGGGGTTCCCGAGGGCGCCGAAAGGGACAGAGGGCCAGAATATGTATTTGAACAAATCCTAGCTGAAAACTTTCCCAATCTGGGAAGGGAAACAGGCATTCAGATCCAGGAAATAGAGAGATCCCCCCCTAAAATCAATAAAAACCGTTCAACACCTCGACATCTAATAGTGAAGCTTGCAAATTCCAAAGATAAAGAGAAGATCCTTAAAGCAGCAAGAGACAAGAAGTCCCTGACTTTCATGGGGAGGAGTATTAGGGTAACAGCAGACCTCTCCACAGATATGTGGCAGGCCAGAAAGGGATGGCAGGATTTATTCAGGGTCCTAAATAAGAAGAACATGCAACCAAGAATACTTTATCCAGCAAGGCTCTCATTCAAAATGGAAGGAGAGATAAAGAGCTTCCAAGACAGGCAGGAACTGAAAGAATATGTGACCTCCAAACCAGCTCTGTAAGAAATTTTAAGGGGACTCTTAAAATTGCCCTTTAAGAAGAAGTTCAGTGGAACAATCCATAAAAACAAGGACTGAATAGATATCATGATGACACTAAACTCATATCTGTCAATAGTAACTCAGAATGTGAACGGGCTTAATGACCCCATCAAAAGGCGCAGGGTTTCAGACTGGATAAAAAATCAGGACCCATCTATTTGTTGTCTACAAGAGACTTATTTTAGACAGAAGGACACCTACAGCCTGAAAATAAAAGGTAGGAGAACCATTTACCATTCAAATGGTTCTCAAAAGAATGCAGGGGTAGCCATCCTTATATCAGATAAACAAAATTTACTCCAAAGACTACAGTGAGAGATGAAGAGGGACACTATCTCATACTTAAAGGATCTATCCAACAAGAGGGCTTAACAATCCTCAATATATATGCCCCGAATGTGGGAGCTGCCAAATACTTAAACAAATTAATAACCAAAGAGAAGTAATACTTAGATAATAATACACTTATACTTGGTGAATTCAATCTAGCTCTTTCTAACCTCAATAGGTCTTCTACGCACAACATCTCCAAAGAAACGAGAGCTTTAAATGATACACTGGACCAGATGGATTTCACAGATACCTACAGAACTTTACATACAAACTCAACTGAGTACACATTCTTCTCAAGTGCACATGGAACTTTCTCCAGAATAGACCACATACTGGGTCACAAATCGGGTCTGAACCGATACCAAAACATTGGGATCGTCCCCTGCATATTCTCAGACCATAATGCCTTGAAATTAGAACTAAATCACAAGAAGTTTGGAAGGACTTCAAACACGTGGAGGTTAAGGATCATCCTGCTAAAAGATGAAAGGGTCAACCAGGAAATTAAGGAAGAATTAAAAAAATTCATGGAAACTAATGAGAATGAAGATACAACCATTCAGAATCTTTGCGATGCAGCAAAAGCAGTCCTGAGGGGGAAATACATCAAAGTACAAGCATCCATTCAAAAACTGGAAAAAAACTCAAATACAAAAGCTAACCTTACACATAAAGGAGCTAGAGAAAAAACAGCAAATGGACCCGATGCCCAATAGAAGAAGAGAGTTATTTAAAATTCGAGCAGAACTCAACGAAATCGAGACCAGAAGGACTGGGGAACAGATCAACCGAACCAGGAGTTGGTTCTTTGAACGAATTAATAAGATAGATAAACCATTAGCCAACATTATTAAAAAAAAGAGAGAGAAGACTCAAATTAATAAAATCATGAATGTGAAAGGAGAGATCACCACCAACACCAAGGAAATACAAACGATTTTAAAAACGTATGATGAAGAGATATACGCCAATAAATTAGGCAATCTAGAAGAAATGGACGCATTCCTGGAAAGCCACAAACTACCAAAACTGGAACAGGAAGAAATAGAAAACCTGAACAGGCCAATAACCAGGGAGGAAATTGAAGCAGTCATCAAAAACCTCCCAAGACACAAGAGTCCAGGGCCAGATGGCTTCCCAGGGGAATTCTATCAAACGTTTAAGGAAGAAATCATACCTATTCTACTAAAGCTGTTCAGAAAGATAGAAAGAGATGGAGTACTTCCAAACTCGTTCTATGAGGCCAGCATCACCTTAAGTCCAAACCAGACAAAGACCCCACCAAAAAGGAGAATTACAGACCAATATCCCTGATGAACATGGATACAAAAATTCTCAACAAGATACCAGCCAATAGGATCCAACAGTACATTAAGAAATTTATTCACCATGACCAAGTAGGATTTATCCTCGGGACACAAGGTTGGTTCAACACTCGTAAAACAATCAATGTGATTCATCATTTCAGCAAGAGAAAAACGAAGAACCATATGATCCTCTCATTAGATGCAGAGAAAGCATTTGACAAAATACAGCATCCATTCCTGATCAAAACTCTTCAGAGTGTAGGGATAGAGGGAACTTACCTCGACACCTTAAAAGCCATCTACGAAAAGCCCACAGCAAATATCATTCTCAATGGGGAAGCACTGGCAGCCTTTCCCCTAAGATCAGGAACAAGACATGGATGTCCACTCTCACCACTGCTATTCAACATAGTATTGGAAGTCCTAGCCTCAGCAATCAGACAACAAAAAGACATTAAAGGCATTCAAATTGGCAAAGAAGAAGTCAAACTCTCCCTCTTCGCCAATGACATAATACTCTACATAGAAAACCCAAATGCCTCCACCCCAAGATTGCTAGAACTCATACAGCAATTTGGTAATGTGGCAGGATACAAAATCAATGCCCAGAAATCAATGGCATTTCTATACACTAAAAATGAGACTGAAGAAAGAGAAATTAAGGAGTCAATCCCATTTCCAATTGCACCCAAAAGCTTAAGATACCTAGGAATAAACCTAACCAAAGAGGTAAGGGATCTATACCATAAAAACTATAGAACACTTCTGAAATAAATTGAGGAAGACACAAATAGATGGAAAAATATTCCATGCTCATGGATTGGCAGAATTAATATTGTGAAAATGTCAATGTTACCCAGGGCAATTTACACGTTTAATGCAATCCCTATCAAAATACCATGGACTTTCTTCAGAGAGTTAGAACAAATTATTTTAAGATTTGTGTGGAATCAGAAAAGACCCCGAATAGCCAGGGGAATTGTAAAAAAGAAAACCATAGCTGGGGGCATCACAATGCCAGATTTCAGGTTGTACTACAAAGCTGTGGTCATCAAGACAGTGTGGTTCTGGCACAAAAACAGACACAGAGATCAATGGAACAGAATAGAGAATCCAGAAGTGGACCCTGAACTTTATGGTCAACTAATATTCGATAAAGGAGGAAAGACTATCCACTGGAAGAAAGACAGTCTCTTCAATAAATGGTGCTGGGAAAATTGGACATCCACATGCAGAAGAATGAAACTAGACCACTCTCTTTCACCATACTCAAAGATAAATTCAAAATGGATGAAAGATCTAAATGTGAGACAAGATTCCATCAAAATCCTAGAGGAGAACACAGGCAACACCCTTTTTGAACTTGGCCACAGTAACTTCTTGCAAGATACATCCACAAAGACAAAAGAAACAAAAGCAAAAATGAATTATTGGGACTTCATCAAGATAAAAAGCTTTTGCACAGCAGCAGAAACTGTCAACAAAACTAAAAGACAACCTACAGAATGGGAGAAGATATTTGCAAATAACATATCAGATAAAGGGCTAGTTTCCAAAATCTACAAAGAACTTCTTAAACTCCACAGCAAAGAAACAAACAATCCAATCATGAAATGGGCAAAAGACATGAAGAGAAATCCCACAGAGGAAGACATAGACATGGCCAACATGCACATGAGAAAATATTCTGCATCACTTGCCATCAGGGAAATACAAATCAAAACCACAATGAGATACCACTTCACACCAGTGAGAATGGAGAAAATTAACAATGCAGGAAACCACAAATGTTGGAGAGGATGTGGAGAAAATGGAACCCTCTTGCACTATTGGTGGGAATGTGAACTAGTACAGCCACTCTGGAAAACCGTGTGGAGGTTCCTCAAAGAGTTAAAAATAGATCTGTCCTATGACCCAGCAATTGCACTGCTGTGGATTTACCCCAAAGATACAGATGCAGTGACATCCTGGGACACCTGCACCTGGATGTTTCTAGCAGCAATGTCCACAATAGCCAAACTGTGGAAGGAGCCTTGGTGTCCATCGAAAGATGAATGGATAAAGAAGATGTGGTTTATGTATACAATGGAATATTACTCAGCCATTAGAAACGACAAATACCCACCATTTGCTTCAACATGGATGGAACTGGAGGGTATTATGCTGAGTGACGTAAGTCAATTGGAGAAGGACAAACAGTGTATGTTCTCATTCATTTGGGGAATATAAATAATAGTGAGAGGGAATATAAGGGAAGGGAGAAGAAATGTGTGGGAAATATCAGAAAGGGAGACAAAACATAAAGACTCCTAACTCTGAGAAACGAACTAGGGGTGGTGGAAGGGGAGGAGGGTGGGGGCTTGGGTGAGTGGATGACAGGCACTGAGGGGGACACTTGACGGGATGAGCACTGGGTGTTATTCTGTATGTTGGTAAATTGAACACCAATAAAAATTAATTTATTAAAAAAATAAAAAGAAAAAGAAAACGGGTACTATATCATAATGAAGGAATCTATTCCTCAAGGACATATAAAATTATAAATATGCCTCCAACTTGGGAGCACCCAAACATATAAATCAATTAATAAAACATATGAAGTAACTCACTGATAAAAATGCAATAATAGTAGGGGACGTTAATACCCAAATCACAGCAATTGACAGATCATTTAAACAGAAGATCAACAAGGAAATGATGGCTTTGAATGACACACTGGACCAGATGAATTTCAAAGATATATTCAGAACATTTCATCCTAAAGCAGGTAATACACATTCTTTTCAAGTGCAAATGGGACATTCTCCAGAAAGTCACATATTGGGTCACAAATTAGCACTCAACAAGTATGAAAAGACTGAAATCACACCATGCATATTTTCAGACTACAATGCAATGAAACTTGAATCAACCACAAGAGAAATTTTGGAAACAACACAAATACATGGATGGTAAAAAACATTCTACTAAATAATGAATAAGCTAACTAGAAAATGAAAGAAGGAATAAAGGAAAATTTATGGGAGCTAATGAAAATGAAAACATACAGTCCAAAAGCTTCAGGATGCATTAAAGGCAATCCTAAGAGGGAAGTATATTGCCATACAGGCTGACCTCAAGAAGCAAAGAATAAATAAATCTCAAATACACAATGTAACCTTTACTTAAAGGAGCTACAAAAGGAACAGCAAATAAAACCCAAAGCCAGCAGAAAAAGGAAATTATTGAAGATTAGAGCAGAAATAAAGCATATAGAAACAAACAAACAAAAAACTCCCAGGAGGGATGCCTGGGTGGCTCAGTGGTTGAGCATCTGCCTTTGGCTCAGGACGTGATCCTAGAGTCCTGGGATAAAGTCCCGCATTTGGCTTCCTGCATGGAGCCTGCTTCTCCCTTTGCCTGTGTCTCTGCCTCTCTCTCTCTCTCTCTCTCTCTCTCTCTCTCTCTCTCTCTGTGTGTGTGTGTGTGTGTGTGTGTGTCTGATAAATAAATGAATAAAATCTTTTAAAAAAAACACAAAAACTCCCAGGAGAGCAGATTAGTGAAAGTAACTGCTGGTTCATAGGAAGAATTAATAAAATTTATGAACCCCTAGCCTGATTTATCAAAAAGAAAAAACCCAAATAGATAAAATCAAGAATGAAGAGGAGGGATCACAAACAACACCACAATTATTAAGAATTATTGATTTAGAGATACAAACAATTATAAGATAATACTATGAAAAATTGTATGCCAACAAGCTGGGCAACATGGAAGAAATGGAAAAATTCCCAGACACATATAAACTACCAAAACTGAAATAGGAAGAGAGAGAAAATTTAAACAGACCAATAGCCAGCAACAAAGTTGAATCAGTGATCGAAAATCTCCCAACAAAGAAAAGTTCAGAACCACACGGCTTCACAGGGGAATTCTACTATACACTTAAAGGAAAATTAATATCTATTCTCAACGTGTTGTAAAAAAGAGAAATGGAAGGAGAACTTCCAATTTCATTCTGAGGCCAGCATTATCTTGATTCCAAAACCAGACAAAGGCCACGCTTAAAAGGAGAATTACAGGCCAATACCCCTGGTTAACATGGATGTAAAAGTTCTCAAATACTAGAAAATCTAATTCAACAGTATATTAAAAGAATTATTCACTGCAGTCAAGTAGGATTCATTCTAGAACTGCAAGAGTGGTTCAATATTTGCTAATGGATGAAATTAAAAAAACACATTAATAAAAGAAAGGTTAAGGATCATACGATTTCTTAATAGATGCTGAAAAAGCATTTGCAAAATATACCATCTTTTTTGATAAAAGCCTCTGACAAAGTAGGGCTATATAGGACATACCTCAATGCCATAAAAGCCATGTTGAAGGATGCACAGTTAATGTCATCTTCAATGGGGAAAAACTGAAAGCCTTTGCCTTTCAATCAGGAACAATACAAGGATGTTTACTCTCACCATTACTATTTAACATATATTGGAAGTCTTATCCTCAGCAATCAGTAAACGAAACAAACAAATAAATAAAAGGCATCTAAGTAGGGAAAGAAATCAAAGTTTCCCTGTTTGCAAATGACATGATATTCTATGTAGAAAACCTGAAAGATTTCACCAAAAAAAAAAAAGGTAGAATACATGTATTCAAAAAAGTTGCAGGATATAAAAACAATGTGCAGAAATCTGTTGCATTTCTCTTCACCTATAATGAAGCAGCAGAAAAACAAACCAAACACTCAATCCATTTGCAATTGCAACAAAAACAATAAGATACCTAGGAATAAACTTAACTAAAGAGATAAAATATCTGTACTTTGAAAACTACAGAACAGTTATGAAAAGACTGAAGAGGACACAAAGAAAGGAAAGCATCCCATGCTCATGGATTTGAAGAACAAACATTGTTAAAATGTCTGTACTACCCAAAGCAATCTACATAATTAATGCTGTCCCTGTCAAAATATTAACAGCATTTTTCACAGAGCAGGACAAACAATTCTAAAATTTGTATGGAACCACAAAAGACCCTGAATACCCAAAACATTTCTGAAAAGGAAAAACAAAACTAGAGGTATCAGGATTCTGGATTTCAAGTTATATTGAAAGCGGTAATCATCAAGACACTATGATATTGGCACAAAAACAGACACATCGAACAATAGAAAAGAATAGAGAACCCAGAAATGGATGCACAACTATGTGGTCAACTAATCTTCGGCAAAGCAGGAAAGTATATCCAATGGGGAAAAAAAGACAGTCTCCTCAACAAATGATGTTGGGAAAACTGGACAGTAATATGCAGAAGAATGAAATTGGAGCATACAAGAAAATAAATTCAAAATGGATGAAATACCTAAACATGAGGCAGGAAATCATCAATATCCTAGAGAAGACAGGCAGCAACCTCTTTGATCTTGGCCATAGCAACTTCTTAAGAAACATGTCACCGGAGGCAAGGGAAACAAAAGCAAAATGAATTATTTGGACTTCAGTAAGATTAAAAGATTCTGCACAATGAAAGAAACAATCAAAACTAAAAGACAACCTACAGAATGGGAGAAGATATTTGCAAATGATATATCTGATAAAGGATTAGTATCCAAGATCTATAAAAACTTATGAAACTCAACACCCCCCAAACCCCAAATAATCCATTAAGAAATGGGCAGAAGACATGAATAAACACTTTTCCAAAGAAGACATTCAGGTGGCTGACAGACACATGAAATGATGCTCAACATTGCTCATCACCAGAAAATTACAAATCAAAACCACAATGAGTTATCACCTCACACCTGTCAGAATGGCTAAAACTAAGAATTTAAGAAACAACAGATGCTAGTAAGGGTGCTGAGAAAGAAGTACCCTCTTGCACTATTGTGAGAATGCAAATTGGTTCAGCCACTCTGGAAAACAGTATGGAGTTTCCTCAAGAAGTTAAAAATAGGACTACCCAATGATCCGTCAATTACACTACTAGGTATTTACCCAAAGGACACAAAAATATATATTTGAGGGATACATATACCTTGATGTTTATAGCAGCATTATCAACAATAGCCTAAATGTCCATGGACTGATGAATGGATAAAGAAGATGTGGTATATATACAATGTAATATTACTCAACTATCACAAAATGAAATCGTAGGACACCTGGATGTCAGTTGGTTGAGTGTCTGCCTTTGGCTTAAGTAATGATTTCGGAGTCCTAGGATCAAGTCCCACATTGGGATCCCTGCAGAGTGGGGGAGTCTGCTTTTCCTTCTCCTTCTGCCCTTCCCTCCACTTGTGCATGCTTTCTCACTCACATGCTCTCTTTCTCTCAAATAAATAAAATCTAAGGAAAAAGAAACCTTGCCATTTGTAATGACATGGATGCAACCAGAATGTAGCATGCTAAGTGAAATAAGTCAGTGAAACACAAATACCATATGGTCTCACTCACCTGTGGAATTTAAGAAAGAAAACAGATGAACATATGGGAAAGGAAAAAAGAAAAAAGAGAGAGAGAGGAAAACAAACCATAAAGAGATTCTTAACAAAAGAGAACAAATTGAGGGTTGATGGAGTGATGTGAAGGTTTGATGGGTATTAAAAAGGGTACTTGTGATGAGGACTGTGTGTTGTATGTAAGTGATGAACCACTAAATTATACTCCAGAAAATAATATTGTACTGTATTTTAACTGAAATTTAAATAAAGAAATAAAAGACCTTTTTTTGGAGAGAGAGAATAGGAATAGGAATAGGAATAGGAATAGGAATAGGAATAGGAATAGGAATAGGAATAGGAATAGGAATAGGAATAGGAATAGGAATAGGAGGGACACGGCAGAAGCAGAGGGAGAGAGAGAATCCCAAGCATGCTCCAAACTCAGCACAGTGCCTGATGCAGGTTTCCGTATCACGATAGTGGGATCATGAAGCTAAAATCTGAGCTAAAATCTAGAGTTGGATGCTAAAACTTACTGAGCCATCCAGGCTCCCTGCAAAAAAAGTAATTTTAAACTTTGTTTCATTAAAAGGAGTTTTAAAATTTGAATACAATAAAATGTTTTGGATTATTTTAACCTATTTACTTTTGTCCTTGACATCTCTTTAATCAGGAACTTTATTTTATGGAGGATATTCTCATGAACATTTCTCATCCTTCTTCTCACTTTGAATACAAAAATCCATTATTTCAAGCTTCTCCAATGGAATAAAGTAAAATTCTGTGGAGCAGAAAGCTGTTCTACTGAATATTGTCTTAGTTATAACAGTAACTGACTACTAATAACTTAGTCTAATTGCAGTCATCTAAGTTTAACATACACTTAATGACTTCCTGTGCACAAAGTCTGCAGATATTAAATATGTTTGAAAAATAGACAAAATGCCCAAAGAGCTTAATAACAGGCATTTAGGGAATATATTTTTACACTAATGATAGTAAGGAGGAAAAAAAACCCATTATCTTATAAATATTTTACCTTGAATTGGTCATTCTGTTATTTACATGGAATTATTTTAAGTCTTCATAGTTTCAAAATAATTAAAATTTCCAAATCTACTTTCAGTAGATTTCCACTCAGTACTTTTATTAATTTATGATATTTTATTTTTTAGTATTTCTGCAATTATGACAGTAAGACTTTTGGACATCATTTATCTGCAAAACAATTGTGAGACTGGAACTAAAATTTGTGATTAAATGGTAATTCTTGTGCTAGTGGTAATAATTACACAAGTCTGTTGCCTTGGTTCTCAAACTTATCTATTCCTTCAGTTCCTCTCCTATATAATGGAGAAAATTAAAATTATCCTTTTCAAACAAGCAGGAATATTATAAAAGTAATGAAATAAGAAAAATATATAAAATTCGTTGAGTGCCTTAAAAAGTATTCCATTAACAGTAGTTGTTGGTTTTACTCTATAGTTTAATTGTAGTCTTCCCCAATTTTTCTGAAATTATGGTTCATTTTTAAAAAGCTTATTTTATAATCTGAAGCTACTTTTAGTACATATATTTTATAAATTTATACAGATAAAAACATGATAGCATCATTCTCCTCAATCAATACCATTGGCTTCACATTTATATTTGGATCTAGCTCAATTTAAAACAAACTTCCACTTACCTTCTTTAGCTCATCTCTTGAATCAAATGTCTCTTTCTTCACTTATCTTGGACTCCTCCTGGCTCTCCAGATGGCTATTATATTGCTAATGTGAATATTTTCTTATATATGGCTTCTATCATCTGGAATTGCTTTATTTACATCGCATTCATATGCCATAAAAAAGTCCTGTCCTTTCTTTTTTTATAGTGAAAGTTTTTGTATTTTCTTATTTATTTTTTGTTAAAGATTTTATTTTATTTTTTAAAGATTTTATTTATTTATTCATGACAGACACAGAGAGAGAGAGACAGGCAGAGACACAAGGAGAGGGAGAAGCAGGCTCCATGCAGGTAGCCCGACATGGGACTTGATCCCAGGTCTCCAGGATCACACCCTGGGCCAAAGGCAGCACTAAACTGCTGAGCCACCCCGGCTGCCCTGTACTTTCTTATTTCTGTTCTTGTAAGCCAATGATTCTTTTTACAATGGATTCTATTGGAGAGATAAGCAGTAACAAATTTGATTTTTTTTATTTTTAATTTTTCTAAATTAAATCGGTTTTAAATATTTTTCAAATAGAATATTTGCTAGAACAAGCTTTTCATGGATGTTAGTATGCTTTTCTAGCTTATGAGGAGGCCAACATATTCTCTGAGTATAAGAGGATGTTAGAAGCATCCATTTAAAATAACTTGGTCAGAGAAAGGGAGAACTTTGCTGTCAGTAATGAAAATAATTAAGTAAATTATTAACTGAGGAATAAATTGATGCTTTAAACAATTCAGGGATGCAAAAATTTTTTAAAATGAGAGCAATTTAATAGATCATATATAAATTAAGAAATGTAGAACTGTATAAATCCCTTTTATTTGAACATAGTACTTTAATCACTAAATGATTATACAGATGAATATGAGACTGCATATAGCTATCAAAAAGTTGGAAAAATACAATCATTGTTACAAACTACTAAATATTCAATATCCATCACCATCACTATTAACTCATTCAAATAAGTTTAAACATCATTCAATAAATAAATATAAAATGAAGGCTACTTATGTTGATTGAATATACAGAAAATAAAAAAATTCTGATGGTGATTATTACACTCTCTACCTCATTTAGTGGTGTCACACTGCTTTTTCCCTGAAGATTTAAGTGTTTAAGATATTTTGCTTGTTTCAGTAGGCATTTGAACCTTTTCATTTTACTGTGAAATAAATGATTCCTAATGTATCATCTACTGATACTCATACCATTTCCTTCACTTCTCAAATACATCATTATTCTAAATTCCAAACCCAGTACAGAATTCTCTAAATTGAAACAGTAATGATGACCATTCTATCATTTTTAAGCTTTTCTTTAAAAATTATAATGGTATAGATATGGATTTTTAAACTAGTTGTATTTATATACTGGGAAAAATGAGAATTTCCTCAATGGGGATAATATATATATATATATATATGGCACTTAGTTGTTGTACATAAACTGACTTAGCTTATCCATCTGCAGGTTTTATGATTCTAACCATTTCTCTGAAGACAATTTTTTCCAGAAATCACACCATAAATTTTCAGGCATATTCAGGTGCCCAGAGTTTTGCTTTAGTCCTTGAAACAATGTTTATGGTCAAATATCTAAGTGATATAATGTATGGATTTTTATTAAGCTAGAGATCGCATGTAGAAAACCAGTTCACATGCAAAATAACCAGATTAATAAAACTGAGGATTTAATTACTCTCTTATTAATTTGATTTATTATAATTTACCTAATATATATGATTTTTGGAGCTATGTTAGTCTACACATATATAATTATGCTATGGCAAATTTAAGTAAATTAGAATGATTTATAATTTTTCTCCACTTGTTTTTGTGGATGTTTTATAAATAGTAATATCATTTCAACTATGTTTTGTCTTCTATAATCTAAATTAGTAAAGGTTTGAGGCAGAAAACTGACTCCTATCTGAGATAATGTTCTATATACCCACAAAATAGTGGCTGGGGTATATAGAGCATTTACCCGTCATTTGGGTACTGATGGCTATAAAAATAGCATTTTACCAAAAAACTACTTATATTGCCAGAAAACTGGATTTAGTGAATCAATTACTTGTATATGTATTTTTTCCCATCTTAAGGCATCATGTCTTAGATTAGATAAAGCTGTAAATAAACATAAACTGTTTATCTGTTTAACCTCAGGAGTTATTCCAAAGTATCTCCATGTTTTGCTACACAGTTCATTGACAATTGTTTCATCTGATGCAATTGTTAGGTTTTTTAAACTTATAAGTGCTTCATTGGGTTAGTGATAACTGATTCATTCATATTTGCAGTGAATTGGCACAATGAGGTATTAACAATTATTTTACTGACAACAGCTTTTCTTTTTATAATTTTTTTTATTTATGATAGTCACAGAGAGAGAGAGAGAGAGAGAGAGGCAGAGACACAGGCAGAGGGAGAAGCAGGCTCCATGCACCAGGAGCCCCATGTGGGATTCGATCCCGGATCTCCAGGATCGCGCCCTGGGCCAAAGGCAGGCGCCAAACCGCTGTGCCACCCAGGGATCCCTTTTTACTGACAACAGCTTTTGTGTGCTACTGGGATGTTGAAAGATTTTTAAATTTTTTTTTATTACAAATAAACTGAATGCATGATTCTATGCTTTCACACATACTTAGAAACTTCTGTTTCACAAGTAACTGGAATTGCTTTCCTAGTTTCAGTTGTCGTTGTTACTTTAAAAGATAACTGCTTAAGAAAATAAAAGACAATTGCTTAAACCGAGAAACAGAATCTTAAGTATAGAAAACAAAGTGATGATTACCAGAGGAGAGGTGAAAGATGGGATGGGTTTTATCAGGGATGGAAATTAAGGAGTGCACTGGTGATGAGCACTGTGTATTGCATGGGACTGTTAAATCACTATATTTTACACCTGAAACTAATATTACACAGTATGTTAACTAATTGGAATTTAAATACAAACTGTAAAAAGTGATAACCATGGGGTTCCTGAATAGCTCAGTCAGTAAGCGTCTGCCTTCAGCTCAGGTCAGGCTCTCAGGGTCCTGGGATAGAGCCCTGTATTGGACTCCCTGCTCAATGGGGAGTCTGTTTCTTCCTCTACCACTCCCTTCCCCTCATGCCTGCTTGCTCTCCCTCTCTCTCTCTCAAATAAATAAATAAATAAATAAATAAATAAATAAATAAATAAATAAATAAATTCTTTAAAAAATAACTGCTTATTTTAATGGTTACTTAGCCAGTATTTGTAGTTATTTTAAATGTTGCTTTCTGTAATGATTTCCACAGGAGCAGTGGGCAAATGATTTGACCTGCAGAATTAAATTTGTAGATTAAAGAAAGAATTATCTTTGTGTGCCTTATATTAACTGTGTGTATATTTTTACCTCTACTTTATCTTCATGTGGTTTTCTACTTATATTGTATTAAATAAGTGTGACCACATAATTTGTCCTCCAAATAAGGACAACTTTGAAAGTGAAAAATACCCCTTTAAATAATTAAGCAGGGGAAATTAAAAACATACAGTCACAAGTATATATATATATATATATATATATATATATATATATATATATATGTAAAATAAAATATATAGTCACGATTTATAAAATCTAAAATATCTAGACTTGTAGACTTGTTCTCTCTTTGCCTTTTTACATTTTCTCTTCCTCCTAAAGGTCTGGACTATCTTGAGCCACAGAGTTTGCAGAAACTCAAGCTGCATTCTCTGTTTGTTTTAGCTGAACCACTCTAAGGTTGAGTTAGCTCAACTGGCAAAAGATTAATTTGTGAAGAATTATCTGACAGCAGACATGCTAACATCAAATTCACATGGGGTGAATCATTTTCTGAGCTCCCACTGCTTATCTCATGCAGTGTCAATTAAGGATAAATGTGCAAGATAATGCCATGGAAAAGAGATGTAATGTCATTAAAATTATTTTATTTTGGATGTAACATTTCCTTAATTGTTATTCAAATATGTGAAGACCAACTATCCATTGCTTCCATGCACTGACTCACAAAAAATAGGAGGGATTAGACTTCTGGCTAAAGTTCTAAACAACAACAGTTTCAAGAAGCTAAATGTGTTACCCAGTTTCTCCTTTTCTATAGTTTTCTTTAAATAGCTATTTATCTATCTGGAAGTCACTTGAGTATAGCCTAAAGGGAGGATGAGTTATAGAACCTATTAAGCTTCTGTCCAAAAAAAGAATTAGGTTGTAGATCAAGAGATTTCAGTAGTTTCTATAGAAGAATACTAACTCAATCTGTATAGAAATATTCTTCAAAAATACTTTTAACAGAATGGTTTATATTTTCCTTCATTATACTGGTTTAAGAATAATTGATACCATCAATACAGTATCAAATTTGTACTCTGTTGTTTCTCCATTGCTAACATTATGATGTTTCTAATAATCAATTAATTGTTTTGCCATCATGTGTTTTAACTTTCTTAATGGATTTTCCTCAATTTTTCACTCAGTTTTGTAGGCTATATATACGTATATATTTTTAAAGTATAAATATGGACACTTAAGTCAACATACATATATCTACATCTCTAATATGCATACAAATATTGTATATTCTAATGGTGACGTAAGTGCCTATGTCTTATTCTAGAGGAGCTGATCATTTTTCTAAAGATTCTCCCCAAAATGTTCTATATGGATTGATTCATTGAACCAGATATGATGCCAAATTCTATTTTAAAAGTCAATTGTGAAAAAAAACTCAATTGTGCATATCAGGATGTCTTATTTTTATGTCACATTATTCATAAAAAGCAAAGCAGAAGCATCTGGCTGGTTCAGTTGAAAAAGCATGCAACTCTTGATCTCAGGGTTGTGTGTTTGAGCCCCAAACTGTGTATAGAGATTACTTAAAACTAAATAAATAAATAATTTTTTAAAAGGGAAGCAATTCAATAAATTAGTAAACAAATCCTAGGTATGTTTATTTTGAAATTTGCCTTGAATTCATAGAGATGGCTTGAATACTTTAACATAATTCCTAATAAAAATAATTGAATTAGATTAAGGTATCTAAATAATAGCATTAATAGCAATTGCTGCTACAATTCCTAAATAATTCTGGTGATAATACAAATCAAGTTAATCACAAAATGTGGTAAAGCATTCAGTTAGTTTAATAATCCATCAATTGATTTTAGAATAATGATGTTATGATATAAAGCTTGCTTATTATTAGGATCCTTAGCTATAATATTAGTTATGTTCTTCCAATTCCTGGCAGATTGCCAAAATCACAAACCATTTGGATCAGAGAAAAAAGTCTTTTTCATCTTTTTCAGAAGTTAAAATCAGTACTTACTAGATGTTTACCAGTCTACTATCATTGATAGGGTTTTACTATATTTCAAAAATATAAAAATTGTACAATTTTTGAGAAATTGTCATTTTATTACAATTATAATTCAATCAAAACATAACTTCAAAGTATAGGTTCTTAGACTTGAGACTGGTGGAGTAGTAGGAGTACCCCATGTTTGCTGTGTTCCTTGATCACAACTAAAAATATATTAAATAATTCTTAACACCAGGAACTTTAAAAATCCACACCAGATGCACTGGATTCTTCCCGGACAGAAAGGCACTTAGCAAGGAAACCGGGCAGAACCCCAGGAGGGTCAGTGGAGCCTCCAGTTTCCTGGAGTCACTAATAAAGGAAGTGCGCCTCAGGGGAGAGTGTGAAACAGACTGTGGGCCGATCTTGGTGAAGAGCTGGAGCCCAAGTGTAGCTGATCCTGAGGGAAGCTCAGGCAAAGGCTCCCTCCTGGCAGAGGGGGCTACGCCCTGCTGCCTTCAGGAGCCATGGCCCTAGGAGCATGATTCCGGCAGCACAGGCTCCAGAACTCAGGGCGCCAGGGGACACAGCCCAGGATCCTGTGCTCACCCTGGGACAGGTGAAGGTGGGGAGGGGACAGGACAGCGAGGACTCTCCTGCCGCCAGGCACCCCTGAGCTTTGCAGATCAGCACCACACACCCCAGAGCATCCAGGCCTGTGTGGACTGGGAGACTGTGGTAGTTAGAGCAGGAGCTGACTCCAGAGATGGAAGGATGGCCACCGCCAGTGTTGTTGTTCCTCCTGGTGTCACCCTGTGCCTTGGACAGAGGGTCCTGCCAGGGAACAGGGGCCTCACAGAATAAAACAACTCCCACTAAGCCATGGACACACCTGAGAATCAGCACAGCAGAACCCTCCTGCAGAACAGCTAGAAGGACAGGGGAAAAGCAAGTTCTTGACCGAGCAGCACTAGAAAACTCCAGGGGAAGTCGAGGGATTTACAATATATAGAACCAGAGGGTACCCCTCCTTAGTTTTATTGTTTCTTTGTTTTCGCCTTTTCTTCTTCCTTTTTCCAGTACAACTTGTTTTTAGCCACTATGCACTGAGCAAAATGACTAGAAAGAAGAACTCACCACAATAGAATGAATCAGAAACAGTACTCTTTGCCACAAAGTTACAGAATTTCAATTACAATTCAATGGAAGACTGCCAATTCAGAAGCACTGGTGACTCTGGAAAAAAGCATAAAGGATTCTAGAGACTTCATGACGAAACAGGCCAAAATTAAAAGTCAAATGAGATGCAATCCAAACTGGAGGTCCTAACCATGACAGTTACTGAAGTAGAAGAAAGTGCCATAGAAGACAAGTTGATGGTAAGGAAGGAAGCTAAGGAAAAAAAGAGAAAAACAATTAAAAGACCACGAGGAAAGGTTAAGGGAAGTAAATGACAGCCTGAGAAGGAAAAATCCACATGTTATTGGGGTCCCAGAAGGCGCTGAAAGGGACAGAAGACCAGAAAACATCTTTGAACCAATCATAGCTGATAAATTCCCTAACTTTGGGAGGGAAAAGGGTATTCAGATCCAGGAGATAGAGAGATCTCCTCCTAAAATCAATAAAAACCATTGAACACCTTGAAAATTAATAGGGAAACTTACAAATTCCAAAGATAAAGAGAAAACCCTTAAAGAAGCAAGATACAAGAAATCCCTAACTTATGTGGGGAGAAATATTACATTAACAGCAGACCTCTCCACAGAGAACTGGCAGGCCAGAAAGGGCTGGCAGGACATACTCAGGGTCGCAAATGAGAAGAACATTCAGTCAAGAATACACTATCCAGCAAGGCCCGCATTCAGAATAGAAGGAGCAATAAAAAAGCTTCCAAGATAGGCAGAAACTGAAAGAATATGTGACCACCAAACCAGCTCTGCAAGAAATATTAAGAGGGGACTCTGTAAAAGAAAGAGGAAGTCCAAGGAAACAATCTCCCAAAACAGGGACTGAATAAGTATTATGACGACACTAAATTCCTATCTTTCAACAGTAACTCTGAACATAATTAGGCTAAATGATCTCATCAAAAGACGCAGGGTTTCAGAATTGACAAAAAGGCAAAACCCAACTATTTGCTTTCTACAAAAGACTCATTTTAGACCTAAGGACACCTACAGCCGGAAAATAAAAGGTTGGAGAACAATTTATCATTGAAATCCATCCTCATATCAGATAAACTAAAGTTTATCCCAAAGACTGTAGTAAGAGATGAAGAGGGACACTATATCATACTTCAAGGATCTATCCAACAAAGGATTTAACAACCATGAATATTTATGCCCTTAATGTGGGAGTTGCAAGAACATCAATCAATTAATAACCAAAGTTAGGACATACTTAGATAATATGTACTTAACTTAGATAATAATACACTCAAAGTGGGAGAATTCAACTGGGCACTTTCTGAAAATGACAGGTCTTCTAAGCTCAACATGATTAGAAGCATGTTTCCAAAGAAACAAGAGCTTTAAATGATACCCTGGACTGGATGGATTTCACAGATGTTTACAGAACTTTACATCCAAATGCAACTGAATACACATTCTTCTCAAGTGCACATGAAACTTTCTCCAGAATGAACCACATACTGGGTCACAAATCAGGTCTCAATGGATACCAAAAGATTGGGATTGTCCCCGCCTATTTTCAGACCAAAATGCTTTGAAATTTGAACTCAAACACAAGAAGAAATTTGGAAGAAATTCAAATGTAGAAGTTAAAGACCATCCTGCTAAAAGATGAAAGGGTCAACCAGGAAACTAGAGAAGAATTAAAAAGATTAATAGAAACTAATGAGAATAAAGATACAAACGTTCAAAATCTTTTGGAAATAGCAAAAGCAGTCCTGAGGGGGAAATACATTGCAATACAAGCAACCCTCAAAAAACTGGAAAAAAAACTCAAATACAAAAGCTAACCTTGCACCTAAAGGAACTGGAGAAAGAACAGCAAATAAAACCTACACCCAGAAGAAGAAGAGAGTTAATAAAGATTTGAGCAGAACTCAATGAAGTAGAGACCAGAAGAACTGTAGAAGGGATCAACAAAACCAGGAGTTGGTTCTTTGAATTAATAAGATAGATAAACAATTAGTGAGCCTTATTAAAAAGAAAAGAGAAAAGACTCAAATCAAAAAATCATGAATGAAAGTGTGGATCACAATCAATACCAAGGAAATAAAAAAGATATCAAAAACATTATGAGCAGGTATATGCCAATAAAATTGACAATCAAGAAAAAATGAACGCATTTCTGGAAAGCCACAAATTACCAAAACTGGAATAGAAAAAAATAGAAACCCTGAACAGGCTGAAAACCAGGGAGGAAAAGGAAGCAGTCATCAAAAACCTCCCAAGACACAAAAGTCCAGGGCCAGATGGTTTCCCTGGGGAATTCTATCAAACATTTAAAGAAGAAAAAATACCTATTCTACTAAAGCTGTTCCGAAAGATAGAAAGGGATGGAGTACTTCCAAACTCGTTCTATGAGGCCAGCATCACCTTAATTCCAAAACCAGACAAGGACCCCCCCAAAAAGGAGAATTATAGACCGATAGCCCTGATGAACACAGATACAAAAATTCTCAACAAGATACTAGCCAATAGGATTCAACAGTACATTAAGAAGATTATTCACCGTGACCAAGTGGGATTTATCCCAGGATGCAAGGCTGGTTCAACACTCCTAAAGCAATCAACGTGATAGATCCTATCAACAAGAGAAAAAACAAGAACCATATGATCTTCTCAATAGATGGAGAGAAAGCATTTGAAAAAATACAGCATCCATTCCTGATCAAAACTCTTCAGAGTGTAGGGATAGAGGCAACACTCCTCAATATCTTCAAAACCATTTATGAACAGCCCACAGCAAATATTATTCTCAATGGGGAAAAACTGAGAGCCTTTCCCCTAAGATCAGGAACATGTCAGGGATGCCCACTCTCACCACTGTTACTCAACTTAGTACTAGAAGTCCAGCCTCAGCAATGAGGCAACAAAATAAATAAGAGGCATTTAAATTGGCAAAGAAGTGAAACTCTCCCTCTTTGCAGATGACAGGATACTTTACATAGAAAACCCAAAAGACTCCACCCCAAGACTGCTAGAACTCATAAAGCAATTTGGCAGTGTGGCAGGATACAAAATCAATGCTCAGAAATCAGTGGCATTTCTATACACTAACAATGAGACTGAAGAAAGAGAAATTAAGGAGTCAGTCCCATTTACAATGGCACCCAAAAGTATAAGATACCTAGGAATAAACCTAACCAAAGAGGTAAAGATCTATACCCTAAAAACTACAGACCACTTCGGAAAGAAATTTAGGAAGACACAAAGAGATGGAAAATTATTCCATGCTCATGGATTGGAAGAATTAATATTGTGAAAATGTCAATGCAACTCAGGCCAATGTACATATTGAATGCAATCTCTATCAAAATACCATGGACTTTCTTCAGAGAGTTAGAACAAATTATCTTAAGATTTGTGTGGGATTAGAAAGGACTCCGAATAGCCAGGGGAATATTGAATACGAAAACCATATCTGGGGGCATCACAATGCCAGATTTCAAGTTGTACTACAAAGCTGTGGTCTGTTTTTGTGCCAGTACTGGCACAAAAACAGATCCATATGTCAAAGGAACAGAATAGAGAATCCAGAAATGGGCCCTCAACTCTATGGTCAACTAATATTTGACACAGTAGGAAAAAATATCCAGAAGGGACAGTCTCTTCAATAAATGGTGCTGGGAGAATTGGACAGCCACGTGCAGAAGAATGAAACTAGACCATTCTCTTACACCATACAGAAAGGTAAACTCAAAATGGATGAAAGATCTCAATGTGAGACAAGATTCCATCAAAATCCTAGAGGAGAATACAGGCAGCACCCTTTTTGAACTTGGCCAAAGCAGCCCCTTGCAAGATATATCTATGAAGACAAGGGAAACAAAAGCAAAAATGAATTATTGGGACTTCATCAAGATAAGAAGCTTCTGCACAGCAAAAGAAACAGTCAACAAAACTGAAGGACACCCTGCAAAATGGGAGAAGATATTTGCAAATGACATATCAGATAAAGGGCTAGTATCCAAGATCTATAAAGAACTTATGAAACTCAGCAGCAAAGAAACAAACAATCCAATCATGAAATGAGCAAAAGACATGAACAGAAATTTCACAAAGGATGACATAGACATGGCCAACAAGCACATGAGAAAATGCTCTGCATCATTTGTCATCAGGGAAATACAAATCAAAACCACAATGAGATACCACCTCACACCAGTGAGAATGGGGAAAATTAACAAGGCAGGAAACAACAAATGTTGGAGAGGATGCAGAGAAAAGGGAACCCTCTTGCACTGTTGGTGGGGAATGTAAACTGGTACAGCACTCTGGAAAACTGTGTGGAGGTTCCTCAAAGAGTTAAAAATAGATGTTCCCTACGACCCAGCAATTGCACTGCTGGGGATTTACCCCAAAGATACAGATACAGTGAAACGCTGGGACACCTGCACCCCAATTACTATAGCAGCAATGTCCAAAATAGCCAAACCATGGAAGGAGCCTCCATGCCCATCGAAAGATAAATGGATAAGGAAGATGTGGTATATGTATACAATGGAATATTACTCAGCCATTAGAAGCGACAAATACCCACCATTTGCTTCGACATGGATGGAACTGGAGGGTATTATGCTGAGTGAAATAAATCAATCAGAGAAGGACAAACAATATATGGTCTGATTCATTTGGGGAATATAAAAAATAGTGAAAGAAAAAAGGGAAAAGGAGAAAAAATGAGTGGGAAATATCAGTGAGGGTGACAGTACATGAGAGACACCTAACTCTTGGAAACGAACAAGGAAGGGGTGGTGGAAAGGAAGGTGGTGGCGGGTTGGAGTGACTGTGTGATAGGTACTGAGGGGGGCACTTGACGGGTTGAGCATTGGGTTTTATGCTATATGTTGGCATATCAAACTCCAATAAAAAATATATACAAAAAATAATTTTTAACACCCAGAAATTGATCTTCAAACTGAGGGAACAAATGCAACAAACAGAGGGAGATAAAAGGGCACATCATGGAATGTAGGAGGTACAGAGACATGATTTAGGGGAAAAAATGATCATGGGTACTTCAAATGGCAGGAGCCCATGATAATAGACAGTGGAGTGTAGCATTACACATGGATTATACAAGTAAAATTCTTTCTTAAAACCATTTGCTTGAAAAACAGAGGGGCTGATTCTCATGCATTTTCATAATCAGTGGTGCTCAAACATGAGTTTTAGAACTCTGCACCATAGTCAGTGTAGAGAATGGTGGGTGCAGTGATGTTCCTGTGGAGAAGGAGGGCAGAAGCCAGGGAATCAATAGCAACATCTGAGGATCCCCTGGGAAGCAACTGGGGACATTTTCCTCTTCTTGGACTATATTTGGGGGAGGTGGCATGCCTCTCAGGGGACAAAAGAACTGAAGAGCTAGTGAGTGGCATAGTGTTGCTCCACTCTTTAGCATGGGGCAGAGGGCAACTAACTAAATGCTGGTTTGTTGTTGTCCATTTTTCTAAATTCTCAACCTCCTGTGCAATTGATGTGATACCCTTCTGGGAAAAACCAGCACCAGCATCAGCATGGTGACCTCCTCCCCACAGAGGACCAGTATGGGTCTGTGCTGCCCTCGATCCCTAAAGTTGGGAGGTTTGAAACTCAGCCAGTGTGTCTGAGATAAAACTCAGGTGCACTGCACTGCTGGTTGGGTAGACAGCTGGTCACAGATGGGGTAAAGTAAGGGATCTCAGGGATGCCTGGGACACATGAAGGGATATTGTTCAGGCTTCAGTGAGGGCTCTCAGAACAACAGTCACAAACTCCCCTCTTTGGGGATGAGGGAGAAGGCTGGCACCATTTTTCTCTCCTGTACATCAGCATGTATCACCTTCAATAGGCAGAATAGTGGCAACAGTAGGGACCTCAGTAGCTTATATCAACCTCACACCCCTGTAATCTGTAGGCACTTCTTCCCTAGGGCAAGTGTGCCATAGACCCAGAGGAATGGGCCCCTCCCTAAGATAACCAACACAAACCCACACACACACCAAGTTTACTGACCATAGAGTGCTGCAAAGCTTCAGCTCTAGTGGTAATAGGATCTAGCCTCTTTTAACAAACAGACCAGAGCACACCTCTTTAAAATGTGTCACACTATGGCCAAGATCCAAACACTCCCCACTGCAGGCAAGGGGAACCTCTGCAGAGGACTGAACTGAGGAAAGAGCAGCCAAAACACAGCAGTAGAGGGCATACGTCATACACCAGAAATACTTCCTGAAATTCCAGGCCCTGAACAGTAGAGAACCTCTTCTCAATAAAGTCATTACTCTCAGAAGCAGGAAACATAATAAGTTTTCCTAGCAAAGAGAAGAATACAAAGACCTAGACAAAATACCAAGATGGGATAATTCATCCCAAAGGAAAGAACAAGGCCACAGCCAGGAATCTAATCAAAGCAGATATAAGTAATATGCTGATCCAGAATATAAAACAACAACCATAAGTATCCTAGTTGGGTTTGAGAAGCACATAGAAGGTACTAGGGAGTCAGTTCCTTAACAAAGAGATAAATGGCTTAAAAACTAGTCAGGCTGAAATGAAAATTTCTAAAACTGAGTGCAGAACTAACTGGAAGTAATGACCACAAGGATGGAAGAATCAGATGAATGAATAAGTGATATGGAAGATAAAATTTTGAAAAATAACAAATCTGAAAAGATGAGGAAAAGAAAAATATGAGATTTCAAATGTAAACTTAGGGAATTCATCAACTCCATAAAGCATAATAACATTCATATCATAGAAGTCCCAGATGAAAAAAAGAGGGAATAAGGAGCAGGTGGTTTATTAGAGTAATTATAGTTGAAAACTTCCCTAATCTGGGGAATAAAACAAACATCCAAATCCAGAAACCATAGAGAATTTACATCAAAATCAACAGACATTATAGACAATATAGACATTGTGAAAATGTCTATATTACCCAAAGCAATCTATTCACTTAATGCAATCTCTATCAAAATTTTTCACAGAGCTGGAACAAACAATCCAAGAATTTGTATGGAATACAAAAGATCCCAAATAGCCAAAGCAATCTTGAAAAAGAAAAGCAAAGTTGGAGGCATCACAATTCTGTCCTTCAAGCTATATTACAAAGCTGTAATAAATCAAGACAGTATGGGGTTGGCACATAGACACAGATCAGTGGAACAGAATAGAAAACCCAGAAATGAACCCACAACTATATGGTCACCTAATCTTCAACAAAGCAAGAAAGAAGATCCAATTGCAAAATGACAGTCTCTTCAGTGAATGATATTGGGAAAACTATACAGTAAGAAGCGGAAGAATGAAATTGGACCACTTTCTTACACCATGCAGAAAAATAAACTCAAAATGGATGAAAGACCTAAATGTGAGACAAGAAATCATCAAAATCCAGAGAAGAACATAGGCAGCATCCTCTTTTTTTAACTTAAAAAAAAAGGATTTATTTATTTTAGAAAGAGAGAAAAAGAGAGACAGAGAGAGTGCAAACAGAGGGGGGGCGGGGGTACCTCAAGCAGATTCCCCTCTGAGTGGAGAACTATTCATGTCTTATGCCCATTTCTTAAATGGATTATTACCCTAATAATGGGTAATTGAGTTTAATTTTAAATTGAGTTTAATTGAGTGGGTATTGAGTTTAATAATTTTTTATAGATCTTGGATACTAACCCTTTATCAGATATGTCATTTGCAAATATCTTCTCCCATTCTGGAGGTTGTCTTTTAGTTTTGTTGATTGTTTCCTTCATTGTGTAGAAGTTTGTGTAGAAGCTTTTAATCTTGATGAAGTCCAAATAGTTCATTTTGCTTTTGTTTCCCTTGTCTGTGGTGAGACTTCTAGTAGGAACTAGCTAGGGCTGAGGTGAAGGAAGTTGCTGGCTGCGTTCTCTAGGATTCTGATGAATTCCTGTCTCACAGGTCTTTCATCCATTTGGAATTTATTTTTATGAATGGTTTAAGAAGTGGTCCAGTTTCATTCTTCTGCATATTGCTGTCCATCCCAACACAATTTTTTGAAGAGACTGTCTTTTTTTCTATTGGATATTTTTCCTACTTTGTTGAAGATTAGTTGACCACATAGTTGTCAACTAATCCATTTCTGGGTTTTCTCTTCTGTTTTTTGATCTGTGTTTGTTTTTCTGCCAGTACCATACCATCTTGAGCAATACAGCTTTGTAATGTACCCTGAAGTCCAGAATTGTGATGCCTCCAACTTTTATTTTTCAAGATTGCTTTGGCTTTTGGGGGTAAAATAAATAGGCATCCAAATCAGCAATGAAGAAGTCAAACTTTCACTATTCACAGATGACATGGTACTCTACATAGAACACCTGAAAGACTCCATTGAAAGGGTAGTCTTGATAGGGATTGTTTTGGATGTGTAGATTACTTCGAGTAGTATAGACATTTTAACAATATTTGTTCTTGCAGTCCATGAGTATGGAATGTTTTGTTTTTCAATTCTTTATGTCATCTTCAATTTTCTTTTCATAACTATTCTATAGTTTTCATAATATAGGTCTCTTACCTCTTTGGTTAGGTTTATTTCTAGGCATCTTATGGTTTGGGTGCAATTGTAAATGGGATAAATTCCTTCATTTTTCATTCTGCCACTTCATTATTGGTGTATAGAAATTCAACAGATTTCTAGGGGCACCTGTGTGGTTCAGTCAGTTGAGCATCCAACTCTTGTTGGTTTTGGCTCAGATCATGATCTCACAGGACATGGGATAGAGACCCGGTTGGGGGGAGGTCTGTGCTCAGTGGGGAGTCTGCTTTGTTTCTCTCTGTCTGCCCCCCTCTGGATGCACACACACACTCTCTCTCTCTGCCTCTAAAATAAAAATAAATAAATAAATAAATCTTAAAAAGAAAGAAATGCAATGGATTTCTGCATGTTGATTTTGTATCCTTCAACTTTATTGAAATCCTCTATTGGTTCTATCAATTTTTTTGGGGTGGAGTATTTTGTGTGTTCTACATAGAATATTGTGTCATCTGCAAGTACTGAAAGTTTGACTTCTTCATTGCTGACTCGAATGCCTTTTATTTCTTTTTGTTGTCTGACTGCTGAAGCTAGGACTTCCAGTACCTTGTTAACAATGGTGAGAGTAGGCATCCCTGTTGTGTTCTTAACCTTAGAGAAAGAGGTCTCAGTTTTTCCCCACTGAGGATGATATTAACTGTGAGTCATTCAAATATGGCCTTTATGATGTTGAGGTATGTTCCCTCTATCCCTACTCTATTGACGACTTTTTTTAAGAATGGATGCATTACTTCATCAAATGCTATTTCTGCATCTATTGAGATGATCATATGGTTCTTATACTTTCATTTTTTAATGTGGTGTATGGAATTGATTTATGAATATTGAACCACACTTACAGCCCAGGAATAAATCCAACTTGATCATGATTAATAATTATTTTAATGTACTATTGGATTTGATTTGCTAGTAATTTGTTGAGAATATTTGCATCCACATTCATCAGGGATATTGTCCTATTTCTCCTTTTTATTGGAGTCTTTGGTTTTGGAAACAAAGTAATGCTGGCCTCACAAAATGAGTTTGGAAGTTTTCCTTCCATTTTTATATTTTGGAACAGTTTCAGAAGAATAGGTATTAGCTATTTTTTAATACTTCATTTTATTTATTTATTTTATTTTTATTTTTATTTTTATTTATTTATTTTTATTTTTTTGAGAGAGAGAGAGAGAGAAACAGAGAGAGATAGTGCAAACATGAGGCTGGGGGGAGGAGACAAGCAGGCTTCCTGCTGAGCATGGAGCCTGACATGGGGGGTGATTCCAAGACCCTGAGATCATGACCTGACCAAAGTCAGACGTTTAGTTGCCTGAGCCATCCAGGCATTTCAGGTATTAACTCTTTTTCCAATATTTGGTAGAATTCCCCTGGGAAGCCATCTGGCTCTTGAGTTTTATTTGTTGGGAGATCACTTGATTACTGATTCAATTTCTTTGCTGGTTATGGTTCTGTTAAAATGTTCTATTTCTTCCTGTTGCAGTTTTGATAGTTTGTATGTTTTGGGGAATGTATCCATTTCTTCCAGATTGCCCAATTTGTTGGCATATAAGTATTCATAATATTCTCTTATAAGTGTTTGTATTTCTGTGTTGTTGGTTGCAATCTCTCCTCTTTAATTCATGATTTTATTGATTTGGGTCCTTTTTCTTTTTATTTTCATATGTCTGACCAGGGGTTTACTGGGTTTTGGGGGTGTTTTTGTTTTTGTTTTTAAAGTGGGAGACTCAGCTTTAGACCTTGCCTTTCAGACTTTTTTTTAAAGATTTTATTCATTCATTCATGAGAGACACAGAGAAAGAGGCAGAGGCATTCATGAAAGACACAGAGAAAGAGGCAGAGGCAGAGGCATAGAGCAGGATCCATGCAGGAAGCCTGATGTGGGACTCAATCCCAAGACACTGGGATCACGACCTGAGCTGAAGGCAGACGCTCAAACACTGAGCCACCCAGGTGCCCCCAGTATTATTCTTTCAAAGAACCAGCTCCTAGTTTCATTGATCTGTACTACCATTTATTTTTGTTTCTTTTGTTTGTTTCTGTATCATTCATTTCTACTCTAATCTTTATTACATACCTTCTTCTACTGGATTTAGGCTTTATTTGCTCATCCTTTTCTAGCTCCTTTAGGTGTAAGAATAGATGCTGTATTTAAGACATTTCTTGTTTCCTGAGGAAGGACTATATTGCTATATATTTCCCTCTTATGACTTTTCTTGCTGTATCTCAAAGGTTTTGGACTGTCATGTTTTTACTTGCATTTGCTTCCATTAATTTTTTTTCTTCTTTAGTTTCCTGATTGACCCATTCATTCCATCAGTTCTTTACCTTTCATGTATTTGTGGTCTCCAATTTTTTTCTTGTTATCGGTTCAAGTTTCATTATGTTGTTGTTGGAAAAGATGCATGGTATGATTTCAGTCTTTTTATACTTGTTGAGGCCTGATTTGTGACCCATTTATAATCGATTCTGGAGAAGGTTCCATTTGCATTTTTTTCACTCATATGTGGAGTTTAATAAACAATCAAAGAGAAAAAGAGAGAGGGAGAGAGAGAAAGAGGCAAACCACGAAACAGACCCTTTACTAAAAAGAAAAAACTGATGGTTCCCGAAGAAGGATGGGTAGGGAAATGGGTGAAATAGGATATGAGGATTAAGGAGTGCACTTGTGATGAGCACTGGCTGTTGTATGGAAGTATTGAATCAGCATATTGTACACTTGAAACTAATATTACACTATATGTTAACTGACTGGATTTTTTTTTTCAGGGATCAATTAACATTTATTCAGAATGGGCTCACCCCAATTACATGTAACTCTTTAATTTTTTCTATAAATTCATTTTTATTGGTGTTCATTTGTCAACATACAGAATAACACCCAGTTCTCAACCCATCAGTTGCCCCCCTCAGTGCCCATCACCCAGTCACCTCCAACCCCCACCCGCCACCCCTTCAACCACCCTAGTTCGTTTTCCAGACGTAGGAGTCTCTTATGTTCTGTCTCCCTTTCTGATATTTCCCACTCATTTTTTCTCCTTTCCCCCTTTACTCCCTTTCACAATTATTCATATTCCCCAAATGAATGAGAACATATGTTTGTCCTTCTCCGATTGACTTATTTCACTCAGCATAATACCCTCCAGTTCTATCCACTTCGAAGCACATGGTGGCTATTTGTCATTTCTAATGGCTGAGTAATATTCCATTGTATACATAAACCACATCTTCCTTATCCATTCATCTTTCGATGGACACTGAGGCTCCTTCCACAGTTTGGCTATTGTGGACATTGCTGCTATAAACTTCAGGGTGCAGGTGTCCCGGCGTTTCATTGCATCCGTATCTTTGGGGTAAATCTCCAGCAGTGCAATTGCTGGGTCGTAGGGCACATCTATTTTTAACACTTTGAGGAACCTCCACACAGTTTTCTAGAGTGGCTGCACCAGTTCACATTGCCACCAACAGTGCAAGAGGGTTCCCCTTTCTCCACATCTTCTCCAACATTTGTTCTTTCCTGCCTTCAGATTTTCCCCATTCTCACTGGTGTGAGGTGGTACCTCACTGTGGTTTTGATTTGTATTTCCCTAATGGCAAGTGATGCAGAGCATTTTCTCATGTGCTTGTTGACCATGTCTATGTCTTACTCTGTGAGATTTCTGTTCATGTCTTTGGTACATTTCAGGATTGGATTGTTTGTTTCTTTGCTGTTGAGTTTAAGAAGTTCTTTGTAAATCTTGGACTCTAGTCCTATATCTGATACGTCATTTGCAAATATCTTCTCCCATTCTGTAGGTTGTCTGTTAGTATTGTTGACTGTTTCTTTTGCTGTGCAAAAGCTTCATATCTTGATGAAGTCCCAATAGTTCACTTTTGCTTTTGTTTCTCTTGCCTTCATGGATGTATCTGGCAAGAAGTTACTGTGGCCAAGTTCAAAACGGGTGTTGCCTGTGCTTTCCTCTAGGATTTTGATGGAAACTTACTCACATTTAGATCTTTCATCCATTTTGAGTTTATCTTTGTGTATGATGCAAGAGAGTGATCTAGTTTCATTCCTCTGCAGGTGGATGTCCAATTTTTCCAGCACCATTTATTGAAGAGACTGTTTCTTTTCCAGTGGATAGTCATTCCTACTTTTTCGAATATTAGTTGACCATAAAATTGAGGGTCCACATCTGGATTCTCTATTCTGTTCCATTGATCTATATGTCTGTTTTTGTGCCACTACCACACTGTCTTAATGACCACAGCTTTGTAGTACAACCTGAAATCTGGCATTGTGATGCCCCCAGCTCTAGTTTTCTTTTTTAATATTCCCCTGGCTATTCGGGGTCTTTTCTGATTCCACACAAATCTTAAGATAATTTGTTCCAATTCTCTGAAGAGAGTCCATGGTATTTTGATAGGGATTGCATTAAACGTGTAAATTGCCCTGGGTAATATTGACATTTTCACAATATTAATACTGCCAATCCATGAGCATGGAATATTTTTCCATCTCTTTGTGTCTTCCTCAATTTCTTTCAGAAGTGTTCTATAGTTTTTAGGGTATAAATCCTTTACCTCTTTGGTTCAGTTTATTCCTAGGTATCTTATGCTTTTGGGTACAATTATAAATGGGATGGACTCCTTAATTTCTCTTTCTTCAGTCTCATTGTTAGTGTATAGAAATGCCACTGACTTCCGGGCATTGATTTTGTATCCTGCCACACTGCCAAATTGCTGTAGGAGTTCTAGCAGTCTTGGGATGGGATGGAGGCTTTTGGGTTTTCTAAATAGAGTATCATGTCATTTGCGAAGAAGGAGAGGATGACTTCTTCTTTGCCAATTTGAATGCCTTTTATTTCTTTTTGTTCTCTGATTGCTGAGGCTAGGACTTCTAGTACTATGTTGACTGGCAGTGGTGAGAGTGGACATCCCTGTCTTGTTCCTGATCTTAGGGGAAAGGCTCCCAGTGCTTGCCCATTGAGAATGATATTTCTGTGGGCTTTTCATAGATGGCTTTTAAGATGTAGAGGAATGTTCCCTCTATCCCTGCATTCTGAAGAGTTTTGATCAGGAATAGATGCTGCATTTTGTCAAATGCTTTCTCTCCATCTATTGAGAGGATCATATGGTTCTTGGTTTTTCTCTTCCTGATATGACCAATCACATTGATTGCTTTACAGGTGTTGAACCAGCCTTGTATCCCGGGGATAAATCCCACTTGATCATGATGAATCATCTTCTTAATGTATTGTTGGATCCTATTGGCTAGTATCTTTTGAGAATTTTTGCATCCATGTTCATCAGCGATATTGGTCTATAATTCTCCTTTTTGGTGGGGTCTTTGTCCGGTTTTGGAATTAAGGTTACGCTGGCCTCATAGAATGAGTTTAGAAGTACTCCATCTCCTTCTATCTTTCTGAACAGCTTTAGTAGAATATGTATGGTTTCTTCTTTAAACGTTTGATAGAATTCCCCAGGGAAGCAATCTGGCTCTGAACTTTTGTATCTTGGGAGGTATTTGATGAATGCTTCAATTTCCTCCCTGGTTATTGGCCTGCTCAGGTTTTGTATTTCTTCCTGTTCCAGTTTTGGTAGTTTGTGGTTTTCCAGAATTGCGTCCATTTCTTCTAGATTGCCTAATTTATTGGTGTATAGCTGCTCGTAATATGTTTTTAAAATCGTTTGTATTTCCTTGGTGTTTGTAGTGATTTCTCCTATCTCATTCATGATTTTATTAATTTGGGTCTTTTCTCTCTTCTTTTTTTTAAGGTTTATTTATTTATTTATTTATTCAGAGAGAGAGCGAGAGGCACAGACACAGGCAGAGGGAGAAGCAGGCTCCGTGCAGGGAGCCCGACGTGGGACTCGATCCGGGGTCTCCAGGATCCCACCCCGGGCTGCAGGCGGCGCTAAACCGCTGCGCCACGGGAGTTGCCCCTTCTCTCTTCTTTTTAATAATGCCGGGTGATGGTTTATCTATCTTATTAATTCTTTCAAAGAACCAACTCCTGGTTTTGTTGATATGTTCCACAGTTCTTCTCATCTCCATTTCATTGAGTTCTGCTTGAATCTTTATTAACTCTCTTCTTCTGCTACATGTAGGATCTATTTGCTATTTTTTCTCCAGCTCCTTTAGGTGCAAGGTTGGCTTTTGTGTTTGAGTTCTTTCCAGTTTTTGGATGCATGTTTATATTGCAATGTATTTCCCCCTCAGGACTGCTTTTGCTGCATCCCAAAGATTTTGAACGGTTGTATCTTCATTCTCATTAGTTTCCATGAATCTTTTTATTTCTTCTCTAATTTCCTGGTTGACCCTTTCATCTTTTAGCAGGATGGTCCTTAACCTCCACGTGTTTGAAATCCTTCCAAACTTCTTCTTCTGATTTAGTTCTAATTTCAAAGCATTATACTCTGAGAATATGCAGGGGAAAATCCCAATCTTTTGGTATTGATTAAGACCTGATTTGTGACCCAGTATGTGGTCTATTCTGGAGACAGTTCCATTTGAACTTGAGAAGAATGTGTATTCAGTTTCATTTGGATGTAAAATTCTGTAAATATCTCTGAAATCCATCTGGTTCAGTTTATCATTTAAAGCTTTTATTTCTTTGAAGATGTTGTGCTTAGCAGATCTATCGATTGTAGAAAGTGCTACATTGAAGTCACCAAGTATAAGTGTATTATTATCTAAGTATGTCTTAACTTTGGTTATTAATTGATTGATATACTACTTGGCAGCTTCCACATTCGGGGCATATATATTGATGATTGTTAAGTCCTCTTGTTGGATAGATCCTTTAAGTGTGATATAATGTCCCTCTGCATCTCTCACTATAGTCTTCGGGATAAACTTTAGTTTATGTGATATAAGGATGGCTACCCCTGCTTCCTTTTGAAGACCATTTGAATGGTACATGGTTCTCAAACATTTTATTTTCAGGCTGTACGTGTCCATATGTCTAAAATGAGTCTCTTGTAGGCAGCAAATAGATGGGTCCTCCTTTTATCCAGTCTTAAACCCTGCGCCTTTGGATGGGGTCATTAAGCCCATTCACGTTCAGAGTTACTATTGAAAGATATGAGTTTAGTGTCATCATGATACCTATTCAGTCCCTGTTTTTGTGGATCATTCCATTGGGCTTCCTCTTTCTTTTACAGAGTCCCCCCTTATAATTTCTTGCAGAGCTGGCTTCGTGGTTCCTGCCTATCTTGGAAACTCTTTATCTCTCCTTCTATTCTGAATGAGAGCTTTCCTGGATAAAGGATTTTGGCTGCATGTTCTTCTCATTTAGGACCCTGAATATATCCTGCCAGTCCTTTCTGGCCTGGCAAGCCTCTGTGGAGAGGTCTGCTGTTAATCTAATATTTCTCCCCATATAAGTTAGAGATTTCTTGTCTTTTGCTACTTTAAGGATCTCTCTTTATCTTTGGAATTTGCAAGCTTCACTATTAAATGTTGAGGTGTTGAATGGTTTTTATTGATTTTAGGGAGGTGATCGCTCTATTTTCTGGATCTGAATGCCTGTTTCCCTTCCCAGATTAGGAAAGTTTTCAGCTATGATTTGTTCAAATACATATTCTGGACCTCTGTCCCTTTCGGTGCCCTTGGGAACCCCAATTAAATGTAGATTTTTCTTCCTCAGGCTGTCATTTAATTCCCTTAATCTATCCTCATGATCTTTTAATTGTTCATCTCTTTTTTCCTCAGTTTCCCTCTTTGCCATCAACTTGTCTTCTATGTCACTCACCTGTTCTTCTACCTCGTTAACCCTTGTCGTTAGTACCTCTAGTTTGAATTGCCTCTCATTTAATTGATTTTTAATTTCTGCCTGATTAGATCTAAATTCTGCAGTCATGAAGTCTCTTGAGTCCTTTATGCTTTTTTCTTGAGCCACCAGTAGCTTTATAATAGTGCTTCTGAATTGGCTTTCTGACACTGAATTGTAATCCAAATTTTGTGTCTCTGTGGGTGGGGGACTGTTTCTGATTCTTTCTTTTGAGGTGAGTTTTTCCTTCTATTCATTTTGCTCAGTGCAGACCAAAAACAAGTTGTATTGGGAAAAGGAGAAAAAGAGAGAAGAGAAAGAAGAAAAGAAAAAGAAAGAAAAAAGGAAAAAAAGGAAGAAGAAAAAAAGAGAAAAAAAGAAAAAAACGGTGGGGGAAGCAAACAGAAAACAAAAAACAAAAAATAAGGAGGAGTATCCTCTGATTCTGTATACTGTAAATCCCTCGACTTCCCCTGGAACTTTCCAGTGCTGCTTGATCAATAATTTGTTTTTCCCCTGTCGGTCTAACTGGTCTTGTGGGGGAGGGGCCTGCTGTGCTGATTCTCAGGTTTCAGTACTTGGGAGAGCTGCTCAGCCTCCTGCCTAGTGCAAGGCTCAGTGAAAGTTGTTTAACCTGTTTTTCCTGTGAGGCCATTGTGAAGCTCAGTGGAGGTTGTTTATCCTGTGAGGCCCCAGGAGGAACAACAACAGTGGCAGTGGCCAGCTTTCCAGCCCTAGAGTCAGCTCCTGCAGTAACTACTGGAGCTTTCAGTGCAGGTGTCTGGATGCTCCGGGGGCGGGGGGCGCTGATCCGCTCAGCTCTTGCTGCCTGGAGGCTGGTGCGTCCTTGCTGTCCTGTGCCCTCCCGGCCTCTGCCTGTCCCAGGGGGAGCGCCGGATCTTGGGCTCTGTCCCCGGCACCCTGGGCACCCGGGCCTGTGCTGTTGGAATTGCGCTCCCGGTCGCACAGCTCCCTCTGTGCAGAGCCTCCGCTGGGAGCTGCCCCCGAGGTGTTCCCGGGTACAGCCGGGCATGCTGCAGACATTTAGGGAGCTTGGCCGTGGGGTGTGGCATGCTCTCCTCGGGGTGCAGTTCCTCTGTTATTGTCCCAGGGAGCCTGAGGGCTTCCCTGCCTCTACTGGGATCCTGCTCCCATTCCCCGTGTTCGCCTTTCCTTCCGGGAATATTGGTGATACCCCTGCTTCTCCAGGTCTGGGCTTTCCTGACCTTGGGTCAATCACCGGTCTTAGCCCAGGTCCTCGCGGGGCCCCTCCCCCTTGGATGCCTTTGGTTTCTTTATTTCTTTTTTCCTCGTCTTCCTATCGTGATAGAAGCGTGAACTCTTCTCACTGTAGCATTCCAGCTGTTCTCTCTTTAAATCTCAGGCCGAATTCGTAGATTTTCAGGATTATTTGAAGGTTATCTAGGTAATTTGGTGGGGACAGGTGACTTGGGGACCGTACTCTTCTGCCATCTTGCCCTGCCTCACTCCATTTCATTTGAAAAGAATGTGTATTCTGGGATCCCTGGGTGGCACAGCGGTTTGGCGCCTGCCTTTGGCCCAGGGCGCGATCCTGGAGACCCGGGATGGAATCCCATATCGGGTTCCCGGTGCATGGAGCCTGCTTCTCCCTCTGCCTATGTCTCTGCCTCTCTCTCTCTCTCTCTCTGTGACTATCATAAAATAAAAATAAAAATAAAAAAATTTAAAAAAAAAGTCCTTTTGAAAAGAATGTGTATTCTGCTGCTTTAGGAGGAAATGTTCTGAATATATCTATGAAATTCATCTGGTCCAGGGTTCATTCAAAGCCACTGTTTTCTTGTTGATTTTCTACTTAGATGATTTATCCATTTATGTAAGTGAGAGTTAAAGGCCCCTACTGCTATTGTATTTTTATCAGTGATTTTCTCTATGTTAGCTATTAACTGATTTATGTATTTGATTGCTCCCAAATTGAAGGTATAAATATATTCAATTATTAGATCTTCTTGTTGGATGTACCTCTTTGTTATGATACAGTGTCCTTCTTCATCTCTTGTTACAGTCTGGTTCAAATTCTAGTTTTTCTGATAAGTATGGCTAATCAGGCTTTCTTTTAATGTCCATTAACATATTAGATGATTCTCCAGCCTCTTCCTTTTAATCTGCAGGTAACTTTATGTCTAAAATAAGTCTTTATATGCAGTATACAGATTCTTCTTTTTTTATCCAGTCTGATACCCTATATTTTTTTATTGGAACACTTAGTTCATTTACATTCAGGGTGATTTTTGATAGATACTAATTTAGTGCCATTGTATTGCCTATAGAGTTGGTGTTACTGGTGATGTTCTCTGGTCCCTTCTATTCTTTGTTACTTTTGGTCTTTTCTTCCTCACTCAAGAGTCTCCCTTAAAATTTCTTGCAGGGCTGGTTTAGTGATCATGAAGTCATTTAGTTTTTGTTTGGGAAATGTGTTCTCTTCCCTTCTATTCTTAATGACAGCCTTTCTCTATAAAGTATTCTTTGCTGCATTTTCCCCCATTCAGCATGTTGAATATATCTTGCTACTTTCTTCTGGCCTACAAAGTTTCCTTGGAGATATCTGCTGCTAACATTATTTGTCTTCCCTTGTAGGTTGGGGATTTATTTTCCTTTGCTCTATTCAATATTCTTTCCTTATCTCTGTATTTTGCAAATTTTACTAAGATATGTGTTGGTGTTGGTCTGCTGTTGTTGATTTTGATGGAAGTTCTCTGTGCCTCCTGGATTTGAATGGTTGTTTCCCTTCCCTGATTAGGGAAGTTTTCAGCTACAATTTCCTCAACTAAACCTTCTGCCCCCTTTTTCCTGCCTTATAATTCTGGGACTCCTATGATATGAATATTATTACACTTCATGTAGTCACTGATTTCCCTAATTCTACATTCTATTCCAATATTGTCCTTTCCCTCTTCTTTTTATTATTTTCCATATCACTTATTTGTTCCTCTGTTTTTTCCATCCTTTTGATCATTACAGCCAGTTTTGCATCTTGGTTATAGCCTTTTTTTATTTTTGCTGGCTTGGTTTTAAGCATTTTGTCTTTGTGGTAAGGAACTCCCTGGTGTCTCCTATGCTTTTCTCAAGCCCAAGCACTATCCTTATGATTATTGTGTTAAATTCTAATCCAGGCATCGTACTTATATGGATCCCTAGCTGTGACCTTTCCTTGTTCTTTCTTTTGGGATTAATTACTCCTTGTTGGTATTTTGTCTAGGTGTCTGTCTTCTCTTAAGAAAGTCTGTTATGAAAAAAAAGTCTGTTATGTTCCTGCTCTTGAGTGTAATGGCTATTATTTTAAGACATGTTCATATACTGTCCAGGGCCTGGAACTTCAGGAAGTGTTTCTGGTATATGTTGTGTGCACTCTGGTGTTGTGTGGCTGCTCTTTCCCTCAGGTCAGTCCTCAGCAGCGGTTCTCTTTGTCTACACTGGGAAGTGTTTGGACCTTGTCCACTGTGTCATGAGTTTTAACTGGGTGTGCTCTCGTTTGCTTGGTAAAAGAGTCTAGATCTTATTTCCCTTAGAGTTGAAGCTTTGCAGTACTCTATGGTGAGTAGACATAAAAGTGCAGGTGGATTCTGCTGGTCTTGGGGGAGCAGCCAACTGGTGCTCTGACTCTCAGGCACACTTGCCCTTGTGAAACAGAACCTGCTGAGCCCTGGGGTAGGGTTTGCTGTAAGTAGCTCAAGCTTCCATTGTGGGTGCTCTCCTGCTCACTGAAGTATGTCTGTGCTGATGGGCAGGAGTAAAAATTGTGTCAGCCTGTTGTCTTATACCTGGAGAGGCAAGTTGGAAGCTGCTGCTGTATAGAAAGCTCTCCCAAAAGATTGTACAATCTCCTGTCATTTATCCCAGGCTTTCCTCAGATCCCTGCCTTCATCCTGTCTGTCTCTGGACCATCTGCCCACCTGCCTGAGCAGTGCACCTGTGTTTTATCTCAGGCTTGCTGGCTGGGTTTCAAAACTCCAAATTTTATGGAAGAAGTATGGCAAGGATGCATGCTAATCCTCTGGAGGAAGGTCTTGCCATGCTGTGTTTGGTACTGATTTGTCCCAGAAGGACAGCTGCACATACATACAGGGGCTTGAAGTTTATGGTAAAGTGCAGCAAGGAGCTGGCATCCAAGTTAGGTGCCCTATGCAGCTGCCTCTCCTCCTATGTTAGCAAACAGGGCAGCTCAATGGTGACTGCTGTTTCTTTTGTACCCTAACAGGCAGTGCCACCTTTCCCAAATTCACTCCAAGAAAGAGAACTGTCTCACCCAGTCTATGCCCACCAGGCTCCACCCTGGTGTTGGTGCAGACTTCTTTTTTTTTTAAGATTTTATTTATTTATTCATCAGAAACACAGAGAGAGAGAGAGGCAGAGGCACAGGCAGAGTGAGAAGCAGGCCCCATGCAGGGAGCCTGACGTGGGACTCGATCCTGGGTCTCTAGGGCCACACCCTGGGCCGAAGGCAGCGCTAAACCGCTGAGCCACCTAGGGATCTCCTTGGTGCAGACTTCTAAAACTTCTTTACTTTGAGCTCTGCTGCTTGTAAAATCTTGCAATTATCAGCCCCTCTGATTTTCTCATCAATGGTTTTGGGGAGTGCTTTTCTTGTGCAATTCCCTGTGCCTTGCACTCTCTCTCCTTTCCCTCATGTTCCCCCCACTAGCACTGGTGATTCTTTCCTCCCCCAAATCACATCTCTGCACCTCCTATTTTAAATAATGTGGCCTCTTTCTCCCTTTAGTTTGGCTTTTTGTTCTCTCAGTCCTCAGGTCAATTTCCTGAATGTTCAGAATGATTTTATATGTGTCTAGCTGTGTTCAAGGGAAGAGGCAAGCAGAGGGTCCTCCTACTACTCTGCCATCACAACTCCTCTCCCCTCTATTTTTGCTTTAACCTTTGTTATTTCCTTCCTTCTGCTGGATTTGTGTTTTGTTCACTGTTATTTTTCTAGCTTCTTTAAGTGTAAAGTTAGGTTGCTTATATGAGATTTTTCTTGATTCTGGAGATAGGCTTGTATTACCATAAACTACACTCTTAGAATTGCTTTTGTTATGACCGAGAGGTCTTAGATGGTTGTGTTTTTATTTTTAGTTGTTTCCATGTACTATTTTATTTCTTGTTTCATTTCTCATTGACACATTCAGTGTTTAGTAACATGTTATTTAGTTCTCATATATTTGTTTTCTTCATATTTTTTCTTGAGGTTGATTTCTAGTTTCATAGCATTGTGGTAACTAAAGATGCATGGTATGACTTCGGTCTCTTATAATTCATTCAGACTTGTTTTGTGGCCTAAGGTGTGATCGCTTAAGTTTGAACTCATTCTTTACTCCTCTCCTCCCCATGTTTTAGGTATATAGTGTCATGTTCTACATCCTTTTATTTTGTGACACCCTTGAGTGATTTTTATATTCTTATTTTTCATACTGTCAATTATTATTTTTTCTTTTCACTGACTGCCTGCATTTTATCAAAGAGGAAAAAGAAACAAATTGTTCCTAGTGTTGTAATTCAATGAAGTAGAGAAAATGAAATTTAAATAAGAAGAAGAACCTTATGGTACAGCTATCACTATTCTAATAAGGAGACTTTGCTAAATTTCAATAGATAATATTAGAAGTGTGAGATATCTTAAACCCTGTGCATGGATTTGCCAAAATTAATAACGCTGCTATTAATATTTTAATGTAAGTTTATTTCTTTCAAAGATAGCTGATATTTTCTTAAATACATGACTCTCCTTTCCCTAATATAACTTCAAAGTAAGGAGGAACATGGTGATTTCAAGATTATTTTGAAATATATGACTAACAGCTCAGGCCACTTTACATGGAATTCATTTTTTATCATCTTTCCCTTGACAGTGCTACAAATGAAACCTGAAAGAAATGTTCTAGAAATAGTGCATAAAATCTAAATGGTACTGCAATATTGAATATTTAGGAAATAGTTACTATTTGCTCCAGTAGTTCTTGGAAGCCTATAGCAAACTAAGACATGCATAATGAAATTAAAATACATTTATTATAATTTCCATTATATTTGTATTGAGAATATTACATTTATTTCCCTAATATTAAATCACATCTCTGTGATTTTATCCATTGGAAACCATGTCCTTGCATTTATCTTGCTCAAAGATGTATCAGTAGAAGTAAGAAAAGCTGATTAAAAAAAATAGATTGGTTTGAATAAGTCTAGTAGGAGTAAAGCTCAGAAGTAAAATTTTAGTCTTTCCCCAACATTCTTAGATCTACAGAGTAAACAGCTTTTTAGTCAGTTTTAGAATCTCTTTGGAAATTTATTTATTTATTTATTCTTTAAATTTTCATTTAAATTCCAGTTAGTTAACATAACAGTGTAATATTAGTTTTAGATGTAGAATTTAGTGTTTCAATGCATACAACACCCAGTGCTCATCACAAGTGCACTCCCTAATCCCCATCACCTATTTAACCCCTCCCCCCACTCACCTCCCCTCTGGTAACCACTAATATGTTTTCTACATTTAAGTCTTTTCTTGATTTGCTCCTGTCTCCCTCTCTTTTTCCCTATAATGTTTGTTTTGTGTCTTAAATTCCACATATGAGTGAAATTATATGGTATTTGCCTTTCTCTGATTTATTTATTTATTTTAGAGAGAAAGAGGCAGTGAAGGAGATGGGCAAGGGGAGAAGAAGAAGAGAGAGAATCTTAAGCAGACTCCCCACTAAGCGGGGAGGCTGACTCAGGGTTTGATCTCATGACCCGACCCTGAGATCATAATATGAGCCAAAACGACATCTGGATGCTTAATCAACTGAGCCACCCAGGTGCCCCCACAATTTATTTTAACTTGTGCTTGAGATCAATGTCATTTAAGATATCAGAATCCAAAATCAACATATAATGCATTTCATCCAATTCATATAATATGTTGTATTATTCTGTGAGATTTTGTTTTCTATTTTTATTATTTGTGTTTAAAGATGTAGAGTTTTGTATTTTATAAATAATGTACTGGCCACTTACCACACTGGCTTACTTACACAAAAAATTATTTTTCATCATTTTTTTCTGAAGTTGTAAATTTTTACCAGAGATTGACACTTTAGCTTATTATATCACTAACAGGAAAAAAAGAGTTGTTTTAGGGGTGCCTATGTAGCTCAGTTGGTTAATCATCCGACTCTGTATTTTGCATCAGGTCATGATCTCAGGGTCTTGGTAAAAGCCTTTTAAAATATCTTTACAGGGCAGCCTGGGTGGCTCAGCGGTTTAGCGCCACCTTCGGCCAGGGCATGATCCCACATCGGGCTCCCTGCATGGAGCCTGCTTCTCCCTCTGCCTGTGTCTCTGCCTCTCTCTATCTGTGTGTCTCTCATGAATAAATAAATAAAATCTTTAAAAAATATATAAAATAAAATATCTTTACAAAAAGGGGCACCTGGGTGCCTCAGTGGTTGAGCGTCTGTCATTGGCTCAAGTAGGGATCCCAGGGTCCTGGTATTGAGCACTACATCAGGCTCCCCACAGGGAGCCTACTTCTCCCTCTGCCTATATCTCTGTCTCTCTCTCTCTGTGTCTCTCATAAATAAATAAAATCTTTTAAAAAAAGTTACAAAAATAAAATTATCATTAATATCTGAGTTTAGGGGATCCCTGGGTGGCTCAGCAGTTTGGCGTCTGCCTTCAGCCCAGGGCGTGATGCTGGAGTCCTGGGATCGAGTACCCTGTCCGGCTCCCTGCCTGGAGCCTGCTTCTCCCTCTACCTGTGTCTCTGCCTCTCTCTCTGTGTCTATCATGAATAAATAAATAAAATCTTTAAAAAATATATCTGAGTTTATTTAGATCAAATTTTTTTAAACAGCTCTTTTTAAAAAAAAGATTTTATTTATTTATTCATGAGACACACATACACACAGAGAGACAGAGAGAGAGAGAGGCAGAGACACAGGCAGAGGGAGAAGCAGGCTCCAGGCAGGGAGCCTGACATGGGACTCAGTCCCAGTCTCCAGGATCACGTCCTGGACTGAAGGCGGCGCCAAACCGCTGAGCCACCAGGGCTGCCCTTTAGATCAAATTTTAAATAACTTTTGCGGGATCCCTGGGTGGCGCAGCGGTTTGGCGCCTGCCTTTGGCCCAGGGCGCGATCCCGGAGACCCGGGATCGAATCCCACGTCGGGCTCCCGGTGCGTGGAGCCTGCTTCTCCCTCTGCCTGTGTCTCTGCCTCTCTCTCTCTCTCTCTGTGACTGTCATAAATAAATAAAAAAAAAAAAATTAAAAAAAAAAAAAATTAAAATAAATAACTTTTGCACTTTTAAATAGTTCTGACTTGAAAAATGTTTCCCTTGCTAAACACTTTATTCAAAGGAAAGGCAAATTTTTATTGGTATATATGAATTAAATATTAATAAAATATTCATTCTATTGTATGGATTTATTTTTTTTTATTTTTATTTATTTATGATAGTCACAGAGAGAGAAAGAGGCAGAGACACAGGCAGAGGGAGAAGCAGGCTCCATGCACTGGAAGCCCGATGTGGGATTCGATCCCGGGTCTCCAGGATCGCGCCCTGGGCCAAAGACAGGCGCCAAACCGCTGCGCCACCCAGAGATCCCTATTGTATGGATTTAAAACAAGATACCCAACACACATTGATTACATCATATGATTTTTTAAAATTCACATTGAAGCAGATCAAGGAGAAAGGAAGATGGCAGCAGAGTAGGAGAACCCAAACTGCTACTATTTCTGAAATGCCATCTTAAATTTAATAATAAACATCTAATTATTCTACCAAGATATATTATGGTTCTAGATTTGAATAAAAATGTAAGTGAATATCAGCACAAAAAAAATCCAGAAATTTGCAGAAATATATTCAAGTGGTTCAAGAGGTACCAGATATATGTATTTGAATATTGTACAAGATCATATATACACAATTATAACACTTTGGTAATTAAAACTATAATATAACCATATAATCTCACCATATAGTCTAGTGACCCCTATTAACTGAATATCAGTTATTTGTTTCTAACATTTAGGATCATGTTTTAGAAACTGCTATGATAAAACTGTGAAAAAAAATACTCCCTCAGATGTTAACTTGTTTTTAAATGCAGAGCACATAAATGAGAGACCAATAACTGATCCCTGCCACATGCCAGTAACTTTTGTGTTAAACAAATCTATGAATAATTTAAAAATATAGCAGGTTGGGGCACCTGTGTGGCTCAGTCAGTTAAGTGTCCGCCTTAGGCTCAGGTCACAATCTCAGGGTCCTGGGAGAGAGCCCCACATTCGACTCTGCTCAGCAGGTAGTCTGCTTCTCCTCACTCTCCATCTGTGCTATCCCTCTCTCAAATAAATAAATAAACCTTTAATATAAATAAATAAATAAATAAATAAATAAATAAATAAATAAAGTGGGGTGTGTGTGTAAAGATTTATAAATCACCCATGTAATAGGAATCTTTTTTTTTATAAATTAATTTTTATTGGTGTTCAATTTACCAACATACAGAATAACACCCAGTGCTCATCCCGTCAAGTGTCCCCCTCCGTGCCCGTCACCCATTCACCCCCACCCCCCGCCCTCCTCCCCTTCCACCACCCCTAGTTCATTTCCCAGAGTTAGAAGTCTTTATGTTCTGTGTCCCTTTCTGATATCTCCCACACATTTCTTCTCCCTTCCCTTTGTAATAGGAATCTTAAGGTACTCTTCTGATAATTTTTTCACATCTTCCAGTACCTTTTAATCTCATTCATTTCTGTCAAAAGGCTACAGATAACTGGATAAGACTGCCTGTGAGAGGCAATCAGCAATACTAATCAATCAGTCAGCAAAACAACTATCTGTGTAAGTCTCATCCTATTGTACTTCAAGGAAGAGATTTAATTTTTTTGATAAATTGGACTTTAACAAAATTAGGATATATGACTATTTAAAAGACTTGTTAAAAGTATGAGACCCTTGAGGTGTCTAGGTGGCTCAGTCAACTAAGCATGAGACTCTTGATCTTGGCTCAGGTCATGATCTCAGAGTCATGAGATTGAGCCCCATTTTGGGTTCCATGGCTCAGCATGGAGTCTGCTTGAGATCTTCTCCCTTTGCCTCTGCCACTTCCCCTGCTCTCTTTTTCTCTCTTTCTGTCAAAATAAATAAGTAAAATCTTTAAAAAGTAATATGAGACCCTTTGTGTGCTGATAAGCAGCACTTAAGACAGCCCATGCATGTTAAATATTTTACAATTTTATATGAATTGCACTTCCTCCTTGGAGATTTAAATGGAAGCCAGAACCAAAGAAGACTTTTTTAAAGATCCCCATAATCTGACTCCATGGACATGAAAAGAAAATTGGTACTTTTCCAAGCTATATTTTCCGATTTGACATTTTGACATGTGATTTTCAGTCTATTGTGTTTGCTCATTTTTAAAAAATAACAATAAAGTTAAATAATATTGCATTGTTAATTTCCAAGAAAATTTCATTTTTAACACCTGTTTCTATAGAAAAATAGAAATTCTGTGTATTTTACACAAAGTTTTATTCTTATCAGAGTTTGTGTATTTTCTCCCACCATCAGAGGCTTTACTCATATTTTCAGATGTATGTTCTTGTCTTGGATGGATATCTTTATACTTGATTGTTACTTCTGGTGGTGAAAAAGCATCCTAGGCAACTGAAATCTACAGTAAAATATTTCCATTCATTTGGAGTAACCATGGTTAATTCGCTTATAATTTCATTCACTATGTGAAATACCAATAACTTTTTATACTTTTTCCTTTTGTAGACTTCAATACTTTACATAACTGACTTACATTTATTACCATAAAATGCTATGAACTGAAAAGCTCTCAGAACATCTTATAGCACAAGTCTCTAATTTTACAAATGCTTGGAGATGTTAAGCAACTTGCTTGTGGTCACAATACTACAGACAGAATTTAGACTTAGAACTTAAGTCTTCTGGCACCTATTTCTGAGCTGATCCTATGTTACATGACTTCAATAAATTAAAAATTGGTCTTATTACATAAGTTAAAATATGTTTCATTGTATGTTTTCTAGGGTCAAAGTACTTTTGGGCTTAATGTCATTGAAACACCAGAAGGAGACAAGATGCCACAGCTGATTGTTCAAAAGGAGTTAGACAGGGAAGAAAAGGATACATATGTAATGAAAGTAAAGGTTGAAGATGGTGGCTTTCCTCAAAGATCCAGTACTGCTATTTTGCAAATAAGTGTTGCTGACACAAATGACAACTGTCCAGTCTTCAAAGAGGATGAGATTGAAGTCAATATACCAGAAAATGCTCCTGTAGGTACTTCAGTGACACAGCTTCATGCCACAGATGCCGACATAGGTGAAAATGCCAAGATTCAATTCTATTTCAGCAACCTAGTCTCCAACATCGCTAAGAGGCTATTTCACCTCAACACCACCACTGGACTTATCACAATCCAAGAACCACTGGATAGGGAGGCATCACCAAACCACAAGTTACTGATTTTGGCAAGTGATGGTGGATTGATACCAGCAAAAGCAATGGTTCTAGTAAATGTTACAGATATCAATGATAATGCTCCATCAATTGACATAAGATACATCATTAATCCAATCAATGGCACTGTGGTTCTTTCAGAAAATGCTCCACTCAACACCAAAATTGCTCTCATAACCGTGACAGATAAAGATGCTGACCATAATGGCATGGTGACATGCTTCACAGATCATGAAGTCCCTTTCAGATTAAGGCCAGTATTCAGTAATCAGTTTCTCCTGGAGACTGCTGCATATCTTGACTATGAGTCCACAAGAGAATATGCAATTAAATTACTAGCTGCAGATGTTGGCAAACCTCCTCTGAATCAATCATCCGTGCTCCTTGTTAAAGTGAAAGATGAAAATGACAATGCTCCTGTTTTCACCCAGCCTCTCATAAGTCTTTCTCTTCTTGAGAATAACTCTCCTGGCACCAAGTTGACAGAAATAAGTGCAATGGATGCAGACAGTGGACATAATGCGGAGATAAATTATCTGCTAGGTGTTGATGCTCCATCTGAATTCAACCTGGATCATCATACAGGCATTCTGACTGTAGTGAAGAAACTGGATAGAGAGAAACAGGAAAAGTATTCCTTCACAGTTCTGGCAAAAGATAAGGGGATGCCATCCTTAATAACCAATGCCACAGTCTCAGTAACCATTTTTGATCAGAATGACAACAGTCCAATTTTTACTCACAATGAGTACAACTTCTATGTCCCAGAAAACCTTCCAAGACATGGCACAGTAGGACTAATCACTGTAACTGATCCAGATTATGGAGAAAATTCTGCAGTCACTCTCTACATTTTAGATTTGAATGATGAATTCACCATTGATCCACAGACTGGTGTCATCCAACCAAATATCTCATTTGACAGAGAAAAACAAGAACGTTATACTTTCTATGTAAAGGCTGAGGATGGTGGTAAGATATCACATTCTTCAACTGCCAAAGTGACCATAAATGTGGTTGATGTCAATGACAACAAACCAGTTTTCATTGTCCCTTCTTCCAACAACTCCTATGAATTGGTTCTACCATCCACTAATCCAGGCACAGTGGTCTTTACAGTATTTGCTGTTGACAATGACACTGGCATGAATGCAGAGCTTCATTACAGCATTGTAGGGGGAAACACAAAAAGTCTGTTTATAATTGACCAAACAACAGGCAACATCACACTGAAGGATAAATGTGTTGTTACAGACCTTGGATTACACAGACTGATAATTAAAGCTAAGGACTTAGGACAACCTGAATCTCTCTTCAATGTTGTAATTGTTAATCTATTTGTGAATGAGTCAGTGACCAATGCTACTTGGATTCATGAATTGGTGTACAAAAACATTGAAGTACCAGTGGCCCCAAAGATTGGGACAACTGATGCATCCTCATCAACCAGTGACTATGTCAAGATCATGGTTGCTATTATTGCTGGCACCATAACTGTTATCCTTGTTATTTTCATTACTGCTATAGTAAGATGCCGCCAATCACCACACCTTAAGGCTGCTCAGAAAAACAAGCAAAATTCTGAATGGGTTACTCCAAACCCAGAAAACAGGCAGATGATAATGATGGTGATGAAGAAGAAGAAAAAGAAGAAAAAAAGGAAGAAAAAGAAAAAGCATACCCCTAAGAACTTATTGCTTAACTTTGTCACTATTGAAGAAACTAAGGCAAATGATGCTGACAATGATGGAAACACTGTCACACTAGATATTCCCATTGAGCTGGAAGAACAAACCATGTGCAAGTACAACTGGGGCACTATACCTACTACCTTCAAGCCTGACAGCCCTGATTTGGCCAGGCACTACAAGTCGGCCTCTCCACAGCCTGCCTTCCAGATCCAGGCTGAAACTCCCCTGAATTCAAAACACCACATCATCCAGGAACTGTCTCTTGATAACACCTTTGTGGCCTGTGATTTCATCTCCAAGTGTTCCTCCAGCAGTTCTGATCCTTACAGTGTTTCTGAGTGGAGCTATTCAGCGACAACTTTCAAAACTCCTGTGTCTGTACACACAAGACTGGTAGGTAATTCAAGTTCCTAACTAATCTTTGTAACTTTATTTTTAAAAATTACTTTCAGTTGAAGTAGAAATTTACAGAATCTATTGTATTTACTCCACCAATCAAAATGATTATATTCTGCAGAAGTATCCAAATAGGTGTATGGTTTCATTTTGAGTTTGGTAGAAAATCAGAGTAAGGCAACTCCTGATGGTAGGAAGATTGGGTGCAGAGTGATAATTATAATGAGGGAAATATTGTCTGCAGATGGAAGTATGACACTTCTTGCTAGAGAATATACTAGAAAAACACTAAAATAAATGTCCAGGCACTGTCCTTAGTATCACCAGGTGCATGAAGATCAGAACAGTCAGGGCTAGACACATCACAGTAAAGCTTTTTAGAATCTGAAAGAAGGTCCTGATGCTTAATGGTGTTGAGAATCCCAGTTTCACTTGGGAAAAATCTATGTTTGGTCAACAAAATAAAATAGCATCAGTATGTCCTCCCTACCCACTATGCTCCCAAACTCCCACAATGAAAAGAGAATGTTATTTTTAGATTAGGAACCCACCATTATTCTTTTTCATAAAATCCTTATTTACACAATGTAACAAGGATTAGAAAAATAAAGGTATGCTACTCATTCTCATCTTCAAGCCAGAACATGAAATATATATGAGATCTCTATTTTGGACATCCATATAAGTATTTGCATATTTGTGCAAGGTATTGAAAGCCCTCCAGGAGACATTCTTAAAAGATAATGAGTTTTGGAAAATGAAATATGTTTATTTTCTTTAATGGGCCTGAAGGAAATTATGAGCATATTAAGCCCAAGAAATCTATGTATAATAATTTAAAACACAACAAACTTATGAAAAGAAGAGCTTATACAGTGATTTATATCTGTATTCTGTGGAGAAATTATCACAAATTTCTCTAGAAATTCGTAAGTAAATGGAATGATTTTTTTTTATTTTATAAATTAATTTTTATTGGTGTTCAATTTACCAACATACAAAATAACACCCAGTGCTCATCCTGTCAAGTGTCCCCCTTAGTGCCCGTCACCCATTCACCCCCACCCCCCGCCTCCCCTTCCACTACCTCTTGTTCGTTTCCCAGAGTTAGGAGTCTCTCATGTTTTGTGGGGTTGGTAGATTAGTATCTGTGTACTGGTTCAGAAATTTCTTGGCACTTAATAAATATATTTTTATGGTAGGCAGCAAATTTGTGATATGCTGGCAAATACAGGACAGGTTTTCATTTCAGATCATTCATAAATACAAGCTGTTGAAGTCAATGAGCTGTAATAGCATTGGAATGAAAATATATCCAGCTTAAATTTCATCTATTTGAATATTATAAATTGTCCTCCACATTTCCATTCATATGTTAAATGGAACACTTAAATAACAGTGAAATTTAAGCTCCATGAGAAAATTTTCTCTTTCTATTCCCAGTGCCTAGAGTTTTTCCTGTCATATTACAACTCTTCAATTATTCTGATATGTAGAAAGAGAGATTTATCTAGGCACTATCTTATTTACCCATATTTCAGGCATGTGTGCAATGCGCTACATTTTTCATTTTTAACAAACCAATGAAAAAATACTTATATATATATATATAAATTTTTTCCTTCTAAGGCAATGAAGGAGGCTGTGGGATCTCACACTCCCATGAAAGAATCAACAACTGTGGAGATCTGGATTCATCCCCAACCACAGGTATGAAAAAAAACACTTCATATTTCCTTTCTATTCCCTTTAATTGGTTTTATGAATGTAAGAGATATTCTTAAGTTCTGTTTCTTAATGTGTGTTCTATGAAGTTTCTTTAATGGTTTTGTACCAGACTCTAGTGTAAAAATATGACAGTAAATACATGTTTCTCCCTAGTGTTGTTTGCTAATATTAGTGGAGTTAGTTTATTTGTTGAATAAGATACAAGCATTCCTTAAAAGTATCCTCTAAATGACTATCCCACTCATTGTTAAATCTACTTCTGAAATTATGAATTGAAAAAAAAAGACAACTACTGTTTTATAATATGATATAATATAGGAAAATTTGTTTTTATGCTCATTAAGCAAATTTTAGTAAAATCTCACTAAAATCAGTTCAGGTGGAAACCAGTTTGATTTTTTAAAATTAAGTTATAAAATACTTTAAAAACAAAACACTTTTACTCATTTCGATCATGACAGCTCAAAATTTGACTAACCAATCCAATCACACTTTTATCCTAAGTAGAGACCCTGAAGGGAACTGCAAAAATGGAGTAAGCAGACCAATATCTAAATATTTTTACACTATTTGTTATTTTGTGACCGGTTAACTTACTACTTTTAATAAAGTAAGGGTTCTGAATATGACCCTTTGGGTGCCAAATTAATAACCATAAATTGATCTCTAGCAAGTTATTTTCATATGTTTTCATTTTTACAAAGCATATAAATTTAGAAGATGTAGAAAAATAATGCTTAAGTACAATGTTTAAAAAAACCAATGGGATTGTTGCAGGATCATTGACTATGACAGTCAAGAAAGAATTCTTGAGACCTTTTACAGTGCAACTTAGTAAGTTTATTCAAGGAACACAGGGACAGGTCTCATCGGCAAAAGAGCTGACCTTATTCTGTACGAAACTGGTGGTTGTATGTTTAGTGCTTGACTGGGAGGGGACACACAAAGAGCATTAGATCATAAATGTCCTCTTCAGATTTCTACACATAAAACTACTTTTCCAAGATTTTTCTGGTGCTTATCATCAGTTCAATATTCACTATCAGTGAGATATACAGGCCATCATGAAACCCTTTAAGAATATAGCAACTAGCACTTATTTGATACTTATCAAAACTATGCAAGCTATAGATCAGCCTTCCGGGCTAAAGGTGAACATTTTTCTGCTTCTATCCCTCATCATAATGAAAAGAAAGTAACATTTGTTTATTATTTATTACATCATGTGTGTTTCTGAAATATATGAAAATCATGTGTTCTGTAAAATAACATTCTACAATATTTTACAGAATTAATTTATGCTCTTGGGGAAGACTTACAAAGTTAATATATTAATTGTGGGGGGAAAATGATTAATGAAATAAAGGAACATTACAACTGGGAGCTGTCCAAATTGTTACAAGTTTTAAATTACTCAATTCTAATTCAGTGAAGTTTTCCCAATTTTCAAACTGATTTTCAAACCTTGTACCTATGATTAAGTCTAAAGAAAATGGATGAGGATGTGGAATATAGGTAATATGACTATATTTGTACCCTCAATTAAAAATCTATTGAAGTCTCTTAAATTTTGAAGGTATTCGCTATATATAATTGTTCTGCATTATTTGAAAGTGTTTTCAGGAAGGTAAAAAAAAAGTATTTATTACAGTCTTCAGAATCGCTGGATATTTTTGAAGATTTAATTTATTTATTCATGAGAGACACAGAGAAAAAGGCAAAGACATAGGAAGAGGGAGAAGCAGGCTCCCTGCAGGGAGCCTGACACAGGACTCAATCCCAGGACCCTGGGATCATGACCCCAGCCAAAGGCGGATGCTCAACCACTGAGCCACCCAGGTGCCCCTAGTATAGCTGTTTTGAGGAAAAAGACAACATTTTTTAAAAATGTACTTTAAGTTTCAAAAATCTGAACAACCAGCATGACAGGGATGAATAGAAGTCAGATGGAATTATATATTATTATGTAACACTCTTTCTCTATGAATAAGAAGATGCTCTGTTAGCAATATATATGTATTTTTATCAATCAGTTATGTTTTATTGCATTCTACTAAATGGAGTGCAATGTAACTAACTGTACTAATTTCTGGCAAATTGCTGATGTTTTCATTTGGAACTTAAAATCTTGTTAGAGACACAATTATTCTTTATATACTACATGCTTTTTGCTTGAGGCTGTTTAAGTTAGGTAAGGTTTTTAAGTATCTGAAAGCTTTCAGTGTCCTTATGCTCTTATATAAGAAAATGAAAATATGTCATAGAGTGGTGGATTAGAATGTATAGTATTACTATGCATTTGATACAGATAGGGACTTTTCAACACTATTTTTTAATAAATTAATTTTTATTGGTGTTCAATTTACCAACATACAGAATAACACCCAGTGCTCATTCCGACAAGTGTCCCCCTCAGTGCCCGTCACCCATTCACCCCCACCCCCTGCCCTCCTCCCCTTCCACCACCCCTAGTTCATTTCCCAGAGTTAGGAGTCTTTATGTTCTGTCTCCCTTTCTGATATTTCCCACACATTTCTACTCCCTTCCCTTATATTCCCTTTCACTATTATTCATATTCCCCAAATGCATAAGAACGTACACTGTTTGTCCTTCTCCGAATGACTTACTTCACTCAGCATAATACCCTCCAATTCCATCCACGTTGAAGCAAATGGTGGGTATTTGTCATTTCTAATGGCTGAGTAATATTCCATTGTATACATAAACCACATCTTCTTTATCCATTCATCTTTCGATGGGCACCGAGGCTCCTTCCAGTTTGGCTATTGTGGACATGGCTGCTAGAAACATCGGGGTGCAGGTGTCCCGGCGTTTCATTGCATCTGAATCTTTGGGGTAAATCCCCAACAGTGCAATTGCTGGGTCGTAGGGCAGGTCTATTTTTAATTCTTTGAGGAACCTCCACACAGTTTTCCAGAGTGGCTGCACCAGTTCACATTCCCACCAACAGTGTAAGAGTGTTCCCTTTTCTCCGCATCCTCTCCAAAAATTGTTGTTTCCTGCCTTGTTAATTTTCCCCATTCTCACTGGTGTGAGGTGGTATCTCATTGTGGTTTTGATTTGTATTTCCCTGATGAGAAGAACATGCAGTCAAGAATACTTTGTCCAGCAAGCCTCTCATTCAGAATAGAAGGAGAGATAAAGAGCTACAAGATAGGCAGAAACTGAATGAATAAGTGACCACCAAACCAGCTCCGCAAGAAATTTTAAGGGGGATTCTGTAATAGAAAGATGAATTCCAAGGGAACAATCCACAAAACAAGGGACTGAATAGGTACCATGATGACACTAAATTCATATATTTCAATAGTAACTCTGAACGTGAATGGGCTCAATGACCCCATCAAAAGGCACAGGGTTTCAGACTGGATAAAAAAGCAAGACCCATCTATTTCCTGTCTACAAGAGATTCATTTTAGACCTAAGGACACCTACAGCCTGAAAATAAAAGGTAGGAGAACCGTGTACCATTCAAATGGTTCTCAAATAAAAGCAGGGGTACTAATCCTTCTATCAGATAAACTAAAGTTTATCCCGAAGACTGTAGTGATTGATGAAGAGGGACACTATATAATACTTAAAGGATCTATACAACAAGAGGACCTAACAATCATGAATATTCTTGTCCCAAATGTGGGAGCTGCCAAGTATATCAATCAATTAATAACCAAAGTTAAGACACACTTACATAATAATACACTTATACTTGTTGACTTGAATGTAGTGCATTCTAAAATCGACAGGTCTTCATCTCCAAAGAAACAAAAACTTTAAATGATATATTGGACCAGATGGATTTCACAGATATTTACAGAACTTTACATCCAAATGCAACTAAATACACATTCTTCTCAACTGCACATGGAACTTTCTCCAGAATAGACCACATACTGGGTCATAAATCAGGTCTTAACCCATACCAAAAGATTGGGATTGACCCCTGCATATTTTCAGACCAAAATGCTTTGAAATTAGAACTAAATCACAAGAAAAAGTTTGGAAGGATTTCAAACACGTGGAGGTTAAGGACCATCCTGATAAAAGATGAAAAGTGCAAAAAAATAAAAAGATGAAAGGGTCAACCAGGAAATTAAGGAAGAATTAAAAAGATTCATGGAAACTAATGAGAATGAAGATACAATTGTTCAAAATCTTTGGGATATAGCAAAATCAGTCCTGAGGGGGAAATACATCACAAAGCATCCATCCAAACACTGGAAAGAACTCAAATACAAAAGCTAACCTTGCACCTAAAGGAGCTGGAGAAAAAACAGCAAATAGATCCTACACCCAGGAGAAGAAGAGAGTTAATAAAGATTCGAACAGAACTCAATGAAACAGAGACCAGAAGAACTGTGGAACAGGTCAACAAAATCAGGAGTTGGTTTTTTGAAAGAATTAATAAGATAGATAAACCATTAGCCAGCCTTATTAAAAACAAGAGAGAGAAGACTCAAATTAATAAAATCAAGAATAAAAGAGATCACCACCAAAACCAAGAAAATACAAACGATTTTAAAGACTTATTATGAGCACCTATATGCCAATAAAATAGGCAATCTAGACGAAATGGACACATTTCTGGAAAACCACAAACTACCAAAACTGGAACAAGAAGAAATAGAGAGCCTGAACAGGCAGATCACCAGGGAGGAAATCAAAGCAATCATCAAAAACCTCCCAAGACACAAAGGGCCAGATGGCTTCCCTGGGGAATTCTATGAAACGTTTAAAGAAGAAACCATAACCTATTCTACTAAAGCTGTTTGGAAAGATAGAAAGAGATGGAGTACTTCCAAACTCGTTCCATGAGGCCAGCATCAGCTTAATTCCAAAACCAGTCAAAGACCCCACCAAAAAGGAGAATTATAGACCAATATCCCTGATGAACATGGATGCAAAAACTCTCAACAAGATACTAGCCAATAGGATCCAACAATACATTAAGAAGATTATTTATCATGACCATGTGGGATTTATCCCCGGGATGCAACACTGGTTCAACACTCATAAAGCAATCAATGTGATTGATCATATCATCAAGAGAAAAAACGAGAAACATAGGATCCTCTCAGTGGATGCAAAGAAAGCATTTGATAAAATACAGCATCCATTCCTGATCAAAACTCTTTAGAGTGTAGGGATAGAGGGAACATTCCTCAACATCTTAAAAGCCATCTATGAAAAGCCCACAGCAAATGTCATTCTCAAGGGGAAACACTGGGAGACATTCCCCTAAAATCAGGAACAAGACAGGAATGTCCAATCTCACCATTGCTATTCAACATAGTACTAGAAGTCCTAGCCTCAGCAATCAGACAACAAAAAGAAATAAAAGGCATTCAAATTGGCAAAGAAGAAGTCAAACTCTCCCTCTTCGCTGATGACATGATACTGTCCATAGAAAACCCAAAGGACTCAACCCCAAGATTTCTAGAACTCGTACAGGAATTTGGCAGTGTGGCAGGATACAAAGTCAGTGACCAGAAATCAGTGGCATGTGTATATACACTTACAATGAGACTAAAGAAAGAGAAATGAAGGAGTCAATTCCATTTACAATTGCACCCAAAAGCATAAGATACCTAGGAATAAACCTAATAAAAGAGGTAAAGAATCTGTACCCTAAATACTACAGAACACTTCTGAAAGAGACTGAGAGACAAAGACATGGAAAAATATTCCAGGCTCATGGATCGGAAGAATGAATATTGTGAAAATATCAATGATACCCAGGGCAATGTGCACATTTCATGCAATCCCTATCAAAATACCATGGACTTTCTTCAGAGAGATGGAACAAATTATCTTAAGATTTGTGTAAAATCAGAAAAGACCCTGAATAGCCAGGGGAATATTAAAAAAGAAAACCATAGCTGGGGGCATCACAATGCCAGATTTCAGGTTGTACTACAAAGCTGTGGTCATCAAGACTTTGTGATACTGACACAAAAACAGACACATAGATCAATGGAACAGAACAGAGAATCCAGATGTGGACCCTCAACTTTATGTTCAACTAATATTCGACACAGGAGGAAAGACTATCTACTGGAAAAAAACAGTCTCTTCAATAAATGGTGCTGGGGAAACTGGGTATCCACATGCAGAATAATAAAACTAGACCATTCTCTTATACCATGCACAAAGATAAACTCAAAATGGATGAAACATCAAAATGTGAGACAAGAATTCCTCAAAATCCCAGGGGAGAACACAAAGAACACTCTTTTTGAGCTTGGCCACACTGACTTTTTGCAAGATTCATCCATGAAGGCAAGAGAAACAAAAGCAAAAATGACCTATTGGGACTTCTTCAAGATCAGAACCTTCTGCACAGCAAAAGAAACCATCAACAAAACTAAAAGACAACCTACACAATGGGAGAAGATAGTTGCAAATGATGTATCCGATAAAGGACTAGTATCCAAGATCTCTAAAGTACTTATTAAACTCAACAGCAAAGAAACAAACAATCCAAACATGAAATGGTCAAAAGCCATGAACCGAAGTCTCACAGAGGAAGACATAGACATGGCCAACAAGCACATGAGAAAATGCTCTGCATCACTTGCCATCAGGGAAATACAAATCAAAACCACAATGAGATACCACCTCACACCAGTGAGAATGGGGAAAATTAACAAGGCAGGAAACCACAAATGTTGGAGAAGATGTAGAGAAAGGGGAACCGTCTTGCACTGTTGGTGGAATGTGAACTGGGGCAGCCACTCTGGAAAACCGTGTGGAGGTTCCTCAAAGATTTAAAAATAGATCTGCTCTAGGACCCTGCCATTGCACTACTGGGGATTTACCCCAAAGATACAGATGCAGTGAAATGCTGGGACACCTGCACCCCGATGTTTCTAGCAGCCATGTCCACAATAGCCAAACTGTGGAAGGAGCCTCGGTGTCCATCGAAAGATGAATGGATAAAGATGCGGTTTATGCATACAATGGAATATTACTCAGCCATTAGAAACGACAAATACCCACCATTTGCTTCAATGTGGATGGAACTGGAGGGTATGATGCTGAGTGAAATAAGTCAATCGGAGAAGGACAAACATTATATGGTCTCATTCATTTGGGGAATATAAAAAATAGTGAAAGGGAATACAGGGGAAAGGAGAAAAAATGAGTGGGAAATATCAGAAAGGGAGACAGAACATGAAAGACTCCTAAGTTGGAATGAACTAAGGATGGTGGAAGGGGCGGTGGCCAGGGGTGTGGGGTGACTGGGTGACGGGCACTGAGGGGGGCACTTGATGGGATGAGCATGGGGCATTAAGCTATACGTTGGCAAATTGAACTCGAATAAAAAATTTAAAAAATAAAGTATATAAGAATAAAAAAGAAAATTAGAAAAAAATAAAATAAAAGAAAGCACAGACTTTTGTATCCAGCAGATCTTCAGTCAGCAGTAATAGTTATTATTTCCTAATCTCATACAGGTAGTAAGTGGTAGAGTTGGAAACCATATTGCCTGTTTTTTTAAAGATTTATTTATTTATTAATGAGAGACACACAGAGAGAGGCTGAGACACAGGCAGAGGGAGAAGCATGATCCCCACAGGGAGCCTGACATGGGACTCAAACCTGGGACTCCGGGACCACACCTTGGACCAAAGGCAGATGCTCAACTGCTGAGCCACTCAGGCATACCTGGGTTGCCTGTTTTACATAGCAGTTTTTTTCTTCATTTTTCTCTCCCTAAGCTAATAAGGCCCCATTTAACAGAGTTGTCTCAATATCAACAGAAAAAAAAATTATATTGAACTAGACTACCTTGAGAATTTCCATTTGAGTGAATAAGTACATAAGAAACACAGATGGAAGTTCAAGAACCATTCTCGATTTTCAGGTGCCAAAAATAGTTGAATCCCAAGCTCAAAATTCAAAATAACCTTTTGAGAATATAACATACACACACACACTCACACTCACACACACACACACACACATTTACTGCTAGAGGCACAGAGCTTCAAAGGACAATATAAAAACAAGAGAAGTAGACATAGAATCTAAAATTTATAACATAAATCCAAACCTTTTATATCTAGAACATGTATGAAAACATCCATAACTGATACTACTTTTCATTCCTTTGGCATCTTACGCAATGTCTAAGAAATATGAGGACCTACTTGTTTCTTTGGGGCTTCTTCAGCCTCAATAGAGTTTGCTAACCTTTTGCATAACTAAGCCTGAGAACAAGTAATTTTGAAGATTATTTTAAGTATGGAACAAGGATTTAGCAGAAAGGATTTCCCTCAGTTCCTTTTTCCTCCTTTTTAAATATTTCAAAATGAGAAGCCAATGTTTTAAGTCATACTCAGGAGACTCAGAGACTGATTTTGAACTACAAAAAAAAAAAAAAAAAAAAAAAAAAAAAAAACCTGAGATTGAGTCAGGAAGACCACACTACAGGGTATCTCTAAAATTTGACCATCTGATACAATCTATATGCATATTTGATAGAATTAATTCTTCATTTGCTCCCTCTCTATTGAATTCAGCTTCACTTTCAGGAAGCAGTAAACCTGCTCAGTGCTTAAAAAACATGGGCTTTGTAAATGTGCACATCCAAGTTTGAATCTTAGTTCACTTTTTATTATTCTATAATAATGGACAAACTTTTTAATTTCTCTATGTTTTGGTTTTCTTATGAGTAAAATGGAGATACTACTGTACCTACTGCTTATGGCTGTTAGAAGGATTAAATTCAATAATGTATGTCAAACAATTGGGTCAATATTAGGATATTAGCAAAGCTCCAAAACAGCACCTACTATTATTCTTTGAATCTTCTTTTTTTTTTTTTTTGATATGTAAGAAGAACATGATCCTGATTTGTTTGCACTCTTTGAGAACTGACAATAGCCCATTTTTTGGCCCACTGAAAAAATGGAGGTGCCTGAGTGGCTCAGTCAGTTAAGTATCTGACCCTTAACATGAGCCCAGGTCTTTCTTGAACTCAGGTTGTGAGTTCAAGTTCTTAGTTGGGCTCCATGCTGGGCATACAGCCTACCTAAAAGACAAACAAACATAATAGGGGCACTTGGGTGGCTCAGTCAGTTAAACATCTGACTCTTGATTTTTGGCTCAGGTCCAGATCTCAGGATTGTGAGATGGAGCTCCCCTTTGGGGTCTGCACTCAGCAGGGAGTTTGCTTCAGATTTGCTTTCTCCCTCTCTTTCTGCTCCTCCCCAATCCATGCTCACACTCAGCTGTCTTTCTAAAATAAATAAATAAATATTTTTTTAAAATAGTGATTAACTCCTTCACTATGTGAGACCTTATCAATCCTTATAGACATCCTATCCATGGAAATTAATATAATTTTTAGATATGCATTGCATAGGTTAAGGCATGTATCAATATTCAAAGACCACTTTCAAAAAACATTTAAGTATAGGGATGCCTGGGTAGCTCAGCGGTTGAGTGTCTGCCTTTGGCTCAGGGCGTAATCCTGGGGTCCAGGATCAAGTCCGGCATCAGGTTCCTTGAAGGGAACTTACTTCTCCCTCTTCCTGTGTCTCTGCCTCTCTCTGTGTCTCTCATGAATGAATGAATAAAATCTTTAAAAAATAAATAAATAAAATAAAAATATTTAAGTGTAATTGACAGAGTATTAGTTTTAGTGGTACAACATATTGATTCAATAATTCTATACATTATTCAATGCTCATCATAAATATAGTCATCATCTTTCACCATATACAATTTCACCATATACAATATCGTTATTACAATATTATTGACTATGTTCCCCATGCTGTATTTTTCACCTTAGTGACTTATTCTTTCTTCCAACAAACCCATGTTTGAGATGGGGAGAAAAGAGTAACTTAAAAATAACAAATCTGGGGAGCCTGGATAGCTCAGTCAGTTAAACATCTGACTTCAGCTCAGGTTATGATCTCAGGGTCCTGGAATTGGGCCTCTCATTGGGCTCTCCACTCAGTGGGGAGTCTGCGAGTCCCTTTTCCCCTCACTCATCCTCAATCTCATCCTCAATCTCTCTCTCTCTCCCTCCCTCTCTCTCTCTCTCAAAAAAAATGAATACAATCTTTCAAAAAAATCACAAATTTGCTTTAAATAAATGCTGAAGTTTGCTTTGCAGACTTAATTACTATATGAGTTAAAGACTACAACTGATGGTGGAACTGATGTTTGCTGTAGTACTCAGTAAACTACTAGAGTATTAGAATCTTTAGAAAAGATGAGATTTGAGCTGTGCCTTCAGAGATGAGTACAATTTGGATAGAAGAAAAAGAATAAAGAAAATACGTTATAAGGCTGTAACTGGAGGAATTGTCAATAATGTTAGTCATAGCAGGAGCAACAAAAATGATACTTGTAGGCATGGAAGTAACAATCAAATAATAAGGGCAAAATGAGGCTACTTCATGAAGTAAGTAAGGTCTCATTTTTTTTTCAGACAATTCCCAAAGATGACTGAGTGGTGGGATTGCTTGGCACAGAAGAGTTAATTAAATTTGTTTTTTTTTTCTGCTAAGTGATTCTGAAATATAAATACTAATTCCTAGAGAGTTATGTTTTCAAATTACTGTGTGATTTCATAAGGGATCCATTAATAATGTCAGAATGCATTAACAGCCTAGAAAGGAGAAAAACTCTAGACTTGAAACTTTCGTGACAGAACCTGAAATAAATTGTTAATATCAGAGAAGTAGCAGAGTTAACATGAGTTTTTTCTGGGTATAATTATAGCATAACTTTTCCAATTTTATTAAGCTGGTCATTAATGTCTAAAATAAAATTTTAATATTTATTCTGAATAAATTGGAATTTAAAAAGAAGGACATTTTTAAGTAAGCTTATTTATTTATTATACCATGGCCTCTGTTACTATGTAGTCTAGGACCTGATACAGTCACTGAGTGAAATTATGCTTTAGGTTTACAATCTCACTTTATTGAAAAATAGGTTTTTGGCCACCCTAAGCACACTTTAAAAAATACCTAATTAGATACAATTTATCATACTTTATAAAATGCACTGAAACAACTTTAAAGTTCACCCACGTGGGTGGTGCAGTCGGTTAAGTAACAAACTCTTGGTTTTGGCTCAGGTTGTAATCTCAGGGTCATGTGTTCAAGTCCTGCATTGGTGTCTGTTTGAGATTCTCTCTCCCTCTACCCCTATGCCCCCTCTCTCAAATAAATTAAAAATATATATTTAAAAAAAACCCAACAACTTTCAAATTTAAAAATCCAGAAATGTGGGCAGCCCGGGTGGCTCAGTGGTTTAGCGCCGCCTTCAGTCCAGAGCATGATCCTGGAGACCCAGGATCAAGTCCCATGTCGGGGTCCCTGCATGGAGCCTGCTTCTCCCTCTGCCTGTGTCTCTGCCTCTCTTTCTCTCTGTGTCTCTCATGAATAAATAAATAAATAAAATATTTTTTAAAAATCCAGAAATGTTGATGACTTTATTGCTTTGAACCAATGTACTGTGGAGTACACTGGGTAATTAAAGCCAATGCAGGACAATCACTAGAGATTTGGATAATTTTAAATGAGACAATATCCCACCTGTGCATGGCAAAAATCCTGGCCATATTCTGAAATATACTAAAAATATTTGAAAACCACTTTTAAGTATAAGGATAGATATTGTTTTAGAAAATTATGTGCAGAAAACATGAGCTCTTTTTTTCTTGTAATTTTATACCAGATGAAGTAAAAACATAACCTTAAAACTGTTTGAATTCAAGTTGTTCTCTCATTGTTTTATTATTGTTTTGTATATCTTAATTTTGTTCTAAAGAATTTCATTCTATGCATATGGATATATATATCCATATGCATAGAATATATATATATAACATATATATATGTTATGTTGTAATGAAAATGCATTTCTCTGCCCTCAAATCCTCTTAATTTGGAAAATATGGATGTTGCTAGAGTGACCAATTGAGTTCATGTCCAAGGAACTTGTTCCTTTGTTTTTCAGTAATGAAAAGACAACAAGAAATTGCTGTAAAATTTACTTGAGATATTTAGAAATGTTCTGCCTCTGTCAGCAAATATTCCAGAGAAGCCATACACTGCAGGGACATTCCAATGTGATTCTTTTTTGTTAGTTTTATCACTAAAGAGTATGGTTATGTAGAAAGGCCTGAAATACATTAGTTACTCTTTCAGAGATTTATTTTCAATCTGCCACAACTATAGAATATACTTTGGAGGTTCAGAAGGTGGCAACAAAGAATAAGCAGTAAAATAACTCCAATTCCTCATGGACATCTGGAAGTATGAAGAGCAAAGATAGCTTTTTTTAGCAGTTTTCAAAAAATACTTCTAGTAGAGAATGTGTATGTATCACAGACAACTTCATCCCAAGTAGAAATAAAAAGAGGATTCTAATTGTCTTCACTATGTCCTAATAAAAAATTGCCTTTTAGTTTTTAATTTTTTTCCAACACGTTCACATTTTTAGGTACCAGAAGAGAATTAAAAATAAGATCTTTTTCATTGATTAGTAACTGAAAAATAAACTACTGGAAGAAATCTTCAGTCATTTTAAAAATTATGATTATTGTATATAATATTTGAACGTTATACCAGAAGATCTAAGGAATAATTGCCCCTGTCTGTGAGACTTTAAAATATCTTCACTGAATCATGCAGTTCTTTTTATTTTAATAAGTTTTTGAAAAGATTATTTAATTTATTTGATAGAACACAAGTAGACAGAGTGACAGGCAGAGGGAGAGGGAGAAGCAGACCCTTGAGGAGTAGTGAGCCCAATGAAGGGCTTGATCTCAGGACCTTAAGATCATGACCTGAGCTTAAAGCAGACATTTAACTGACTGAGCCACCCAGGTGTCCCCATGCAGTTCTGAATTACCAAAAGTATACATTACTCTCTTTCCAGAAAACTAGGGAGATTGATGTGCCCCCCTTTAGCTTATACCTTCACTGACCCAACTGTCTGATTGAACATTGTAACTTAACTCAGAGCACTTCTTTCTACTTCATTATGTACCATAACTGTAGTTATTTATTATACCTTATTACCCATTTCTGCACCCTCTGACATATGCCCAACTGAATTATACCTAAGACTAGTAAGTAGTACACTTTATTTCTTCACTGAGGCCAAAGCTTATTGTGGAAATATTAAGACCCCACTTCTCCAGTATTGCTCACCCTTAGATTTTTTTTGGATATTTTTTGTTGGAGTTCAATTTGCCAACACCCAGTACTCATCCTATCAAGTGACCCCCTCAGTGCCTGTCACCCAGTCACCCCATTCCCCCCGCCCTTTTAGATTTTTTTATCTCAACATTTAATTAATAGAATGCCCATATATACAACAAAATTGAAATAACTTTACAATGAATACTTCTGTAAGTATTTATTAGTTTTCTACTGCTAGCTAACACATTATTTAGTGGCATAAAAATAAACACACAAATTTATTATCTGACAGTTTCTTTAGGTCATTAGTCAAGGTACAGTATGACTAGATTCTCTGCTTAGGCTCTCACCGGCTTGAAACATATCGACCAGGGTTACAATTTCCATACGGGGCTCAAAGTCCTCCTACAAACAGTGGTTATTTTCGAAATTCCTTGCTTTCAGTTGTAGGATTGAGATTCCTGTTTACCTCTAGTTGTTGGCTGGGAACAACTCTAGAAACCACTCAAATTCCTTGACATGTGGTCTTCAACATAGGCAGTTCACAATATGAATGCTTGTTTTCATCCAGAACATCTGCTATGTATCTCTCTGACCTCTTTTCTTTGACCATCTGGAGAAAAATTATCTGCTTTTAAAGGGCTCATATGATTAGGATACCCCACCAGGTTAATCCCCTTTTTTGTCATATAATTTAACATAATAATGAGTGTAATATATCATCATATATATAGGTTCTACCCACAAAATACAAAAAGTTATAAAAAGTTGAGTATCATTGGAGGTTAGCTTCAAATTTTGCCTACTACAACCCATCACCTGTAAGTAACATTTTTTACAGCTTCATTGAAGTAAATTCATTGAAGTGAATAAAATTCACCCATTCTATCTTAAATTGAAAGTTTACATTTTAAATTAAACTTTTACATTTTTAATAATTGATCAACTTTTCTGATCATAGTGTTGATATATGTGGATCTACTAATGGAAAATTTTACAAGTCTGATTTTAGAAGTTGCTATAGAATTAATCACTGTTTTTTACAGTCAAATTTTTTCAATCACTTAAAGTTTGCCATTTGACTAGAATAGAAGCACACTAAAACTGTTTCCATGTCAGCTAACCAATTTAATACTGGACTAGGGCTTATCATTTTTTATTAATATCAGCAAAAAATCTTGAAAGTATGAATAAAAAGTTAGTTTGTGTGTACATTTTTTAGATTGAAATTGTCATATTTTTAAGATTCTGTTTTGCAGTGAGAGAGAGGAGAGACAATCTTAAGTAGGCTCCATGGCCAACACAGAGCCAGAAATGGGGCTCAATCTCACCATTCCAAGATCATGACCTGAGCTGAAATCAAGAGTTGGACACTCAACAAACAGCCACCCAGGCGCCCCTGTGTGTACATTTTTAATGTAGATTTCTCTATGTAGGAAGAATGTTCTTTGTATATATTCATGTGATGATACACAGGAGCTGATACTGAAATATTAATGATAAACTTGCACTGATTTTAATGGTATGTATTTAAATATAAATGAAAATACTAGGTCAAACAAATTCCATATTTTGAACAGTTATAAATTAGGGTCACTTTGCAAAAAGTAATAAAGATGTGTTGGCTCTGATGTTTACTGAGGCACAACACAAATGAGTATAGCTCTAAAAAACAATTGGAGAGTCATATTATATTTTAAACAAAGTACTAAATAAAATTAGAATAGAACAAGTGCATCAACAAAGAAATTATATACAATGATTTATGAAAGACAATATATTCTTCTACCATCTTCCCACGATGAGATCTTCCTAGTTTCTTAATGAGATCTTATTTCATGTTCTGCTTATTTTCTTTAATCACTTCTCTAAAACAATTAGGCATTAAAAATATCCTGTTAGTAAGAACTAAAAATTTGTTAAAACTCTAAAAAGTGGACATATTTGTTGGTGAAAGTCTGTTGCACCAGGGAAAATGTTTATAGCCAATATATTGGTCCCAGACATGGAAACTCATTGGCTCCCAAAATATTTGTTTTTCCTTTGTTACTTTCTTTTAAACTTAAGAAGGCTTTGCTTTTTCAATTGCAATTTTTATTGAGATAATTCTAGATTTGTATGAAGTTCTAAGGAATAATACAGAGATATTCCTTATATCCTTTATTGTTTTCTCCTAATCTTGCAACACTATAATATAATATTAAAACCAGGATATCAACATTGATACAATCCCCCAACTTCACTTAGATTCTACAAGATTTAAATAGCACTCATTAGGGCATGTTTTTAGGTCTGTATAACCTTATCATGTGCATGTTTATGTAACCACCAACAGTCAAGATACCGAACAGTTTCATCAGCAAAGTCTACCCTCTTGCTTTTTTATAAACACACTCATCTCTCTCACACCACTCCTCCCCATGCTTAATGAGTGGTAACCACTAATCTATCTCAACTTTTATAATTTTGTGATTTTTAAGAATATATATAAATCAAGTCTTACAGTTTGTAACCTTTAGAAATTGGCTATTCACTCAGCAGGATTTGCTGTAGGTTCACCCAAGTTATCACATGTATCAATTGATTATTATTACCAAATAGTATTCCATTGTATTTAATACCACTTTTTTTTTAACTATTCACCTGTTGAAGGTGCATCTGAGTTATTTCCAGTTTGAGGGTATTATAAAGTTTCTATGAACATTAATGTTCAAGTTTTGACAGGGAAGAATTTGAACTTCTCTAAGATAAATATCCAAAAATGTCCACAAGTGTAGGTTCACATGTTTAGTTTTAGGAAAAAACTGCCATAATGTTTTCCACAGTGTCTATATTATTTTTATTCTTATCAGGATGAATGAATGAATGATTTGCTTTCTCTGTAATTTCTCCTATATTTGGTGTCATGCTTATTTTTTTAATTGTAACCATTCTGACAGATGAATATTGATATCTCATTGTGGTTTAAATTTGTATTTCCCTAGTTATCAGATACAGAGAAAAATTATGAGAGACTGTTAACTATGGGAAATAAATTGAGGATTGATGGAGGGGAGGTGGGGGGGATGGAGCAATTTGCTGATGGGCTTTAAGGAGGGCACATGATGTGATGAGTACTGGGTGTTATATACAACTAATAAATCATTGCACACTACATCTGAAATTAAGTATGTACTTTATCTTGGCTAATTGAATTAAAAAAATAAAATAAATTTTTATTTCCCTGAATGTTAATTGCTATCATCTGAATAATGGTGTCCCCCCAAAAATCATATACTAAAATCTTACCCCTCAAGGTGATGGTATTAGAAGGTGAGACCTTCAGGAGGTAAAAAGTCACAAGGGTAGAGTGCTCATAAATGAAATTAGTATCCTTATAAAAGAGTCCTAAGAAAGCACAATTTTCCTTTTCATCATGTGAGGACACAGCAAAAGGGCACCTTCCGTGGACAAAGGAGTAGTCCTTCACCACTTACTGAATCAGCCAGGCCTCGATTTTGGACTCCCCAGCTTCCAGAACCGTGAGAAATGAATGTTTGTTAAGCTTTCCTCTCACAAGATGGAGGAAGAGTAGGGGTCCTCAACCTATCTGGTCCCACAAAGTTACCTAGATAGCTTTCAAAACATTCTCAACATCTAAGAATTTGACCTGAGAGGTAAAGAAAGAAGATCTGGAATGCTACAGAGAGAAAAGTTTTCGCTTCTAACAAGGTAGGAAAGTGGAAAATAAATGCATAAATAAAGTGTGGGAGAGGAACTGCAACAAGCCGGGCAAAAGCACAGCTGCAAAAGCCTCTGGGGCATGAAAACCTAAGCCATGGACAAGTGGGAACTTTAAAAATCTGCACGAGTTTTCCCTGACTGAAAAGTGCTTAGCAGGGAAATACGGCAGAATTGCAGGAGGGGCAGTGAAGCATCAAGTTTCCCAGAGACACTAAGAGGAGGGTCACCCAGGAGAAAGCTCACCACAAATCAAGGTCTCATCTCAGCAAAGGGCTGGAGTGTTGCAACTCTCCAGGGCATTTGAGAAAAGCCAGCTGGTTAGGCAAGCCGGCTCTGGAGCTTCCTTGACCCTAGAACACAGCAATGTACAGAGGTGGCTGTCCTCCATTCAGTTCAGGAGAGATGGTCCCCAGGAGTGAGAGTCCAGCAGTGCAGGGCCCTCAATCTGAGGGCAGTGGAGTGGACAAAGCCGGCTATCCTCAGTTCACCCTGGGGAGGCAGAAGTAGGGAGAACACAGGAAATTGAGAACTCTCCTGCCGCTGGGAGCCCTGAAAGCTGTGCAGATCAATGCATCTGAGCCTGCTCCCAGCAAAATTAAGGACAGTCTCAACTAGGAGACTGCAGTACGGTACTCCGAGGAGCTCTTGGCTCCTGAACTGGAAATATGGCTACCACCATTTTTTTTCCTCTTCTTTTCTCACTTCACCTGGCAGAGGTGAAGCATCTAGGGAACAAAGAACTCATAAACAGCTCATACTAAGCCCAGCACCTGGCAAGGGGTGGGGCATCTCTGCCATGGCCCAGACATCAGGGAATCAGCACAGCACACCCCTCCCACAGAAGAATTGCTGTAAGAAAAAGGGAAAAGCAAGTATACTGAACAAGCAGCACTAGAAAGCTCCAGGAATGAGGGAAAATAATATATAGAACTAGAGGGGTTTCTTTTTTTCATTATGACTCATTTTTATATCAGGTCAAAAATCTCCAAGATTTTTTTCTCTTTTACTGCCATAACTACAATATATTACCAACTCCTTATTCTTAATCTTTTTCCTTTTTGACTTTCATATTTCTACAATTACACATCTTAGATATATTTTTCACTTCTGGATTCCCTTCAGTGTATTCAGTTTAATTTTGGTAGATAAATGAGATACAGGTTTTGTTTTTTGTTTTTTCTTCCTTGTTTTGTTTTACACTGGAGGAAGCTAGTACCTTCTAACACATGGAGCAAAATACAGCCAGAACCATGTGGAAACACTATGTTGGTTCTCTCTATAAGACTATATACTCTCTTTGTTCCCATTCTCCCCCACTGTCTTGTTTATGTTTTTGAGGTTGATGTTGGGTCTTTATATAAGTTTTGCTTGTTAATACAAATTTGGAATTGAGCATGTTCTAACATACAGACCAAAATAAACTCAGAAACAAGAGGATCACCCTTTCTGTCCCATCAGGGAGACTATATTCTCTCTCCACCACCACTTCCTCACCACCAAGCCCCCTCCTATTTACTTTTTCATCATTGTTTTCTGGTTATGGTTTTTTATTTTTACTATTTTGTTTTAAAATTTATTTTTCACTTTAGTGATCCTTTGGTTTTATATTGATCTGTTCTTCTTTTTCATTTATTTTCTGATCTCTGACCTCTTCAGAATTGTCTAGGGTGTCTTTATTTAGGTCGTGGTTGATATTTTTGACTCAACTCGCTCATACAACCACTCTGCATTTGACAAAATGACTAGAAGGAATAGTTCACTACAAAAGAAAGAACCTGATGCAATATTCTCTGCCACAAGGATACTGAATGTGTATGTAAATATGATGTCAGAAATTCAATTCAGAAATACAATTATAAAGTTACTGGTGGCTCTGGAAAAAAAGCATAAAGGACTCTAGAGATCCTGTTACTGCAGAATTAGATCTAATCAGGCCAAAATTAAAAATATTTTAACTGAGATGCAATCCAAACTGGATCTCCTAACTGCTAGGTTTAATGAGGTGGAAGAAAGAGTGAATGACATAGAAAACAAATTGATGCTAAGAAAGGAAGCTGAGGATACAGGAGAAAAACAATTAAGAATGCATGAGGACAGGCTTAGGGAAATAAACGATAGCTTGCGAAGGAAGACTATACATCTATTGGGATTCCAGAAGAGACTGAGACAGAGGACGACAAAGTATATTTGAACAAATCCTGGCTGAAAACTTCCCTAATCAGGGGAAGTAAACAGGCATTCAGATCCAAGAGATAGAGAGGACCTCTTCAAACAAACAAACAAACAAACAAACAAACAACAAAAATAACTGTTCATCACATCAACATTTAGTAGTAAAAATCGCAAATTTCAAGGATAAAGAGAAAATTCTTAAAGCAGCTCCAGACAAAATATTCTTAACCTATATGTGGAAAAATATCAGATTAACAGCAAACATCTCCACAGGGACTCAGCAAGCCAGAAATGGCTGGCATGATATATACGGGTTACTAAATGAGAAAAACATGCAGCAAGAATACTTTATCCAGCAAGGCTGTCATTCAGAAAGAAGGAGCAATAAAGAGCTTCCAGGACAGACAGCAACTCAAAGAATATGTGACCATCAAACCGGTTCTGCAAGAAATATTAAGGGGAATCCTCTAAAGAAAGAGAGCCCAAAGAAACAATGCACAAAAACAGGACTGAATAGGTAATATGAAGACAGTAAATTTGTATCTTTCAATACTTACTCTGAAATGAATGGGCTCAATGATCCCATCAAAATATGCAGGGTATCAGACTGGATAAAAAATCAAGACTCCTCTATATGCTGTCTACAAGAGACTCATTTTAGACCTGAGGACACCTCCAGCCTGAAAATGAGGGGGTGGAGAAACATTTACCTTCATATAGTCCTCAAAAGAAATCTGGGGTAGCAATCCTAGTATCAGGTAAAATAGATTTTAAAACAGACTGTAGTAAGAGATGAAGCAGGACACTATATGATACTTTAAGCTTCTATGCAACAAGAAGACCTAACAATCATGATTAAGCTAATTGCTTGTCCATCTTATTAATTCTTTCAAAGAACCAACTACTGTTTTTGTTTATCTGTTCTGCAGTTCTTCTGGTTTCTATTTCATTGAGTTCTGCTTTATTAACTCTCTTCTTCTGCTTGGTGTAGGTTTTATTTGCTGTTCTTTCTCCAGTTCCTTTAGGTGCAAGGTTAGCTTGTGTATTTGATTTTTTTTTCCAATTTTCTGAGAGAGGCTTGTATTGTGATGTATTTCCCTCTCATGACTGCTTTTGCTGTATCCCAAAGATTTTGAACAGTTGTATCTTCATTCTCATTAGTTTCCATGAATATTTTTAATTCTTCTCTAATTTCCTGGTTGACCCTTTCATCTTTTAGCAGGATAGTCTTTAACTTCCACGTGTTTGAAAATCCTTCCAAACTACTTCTTGTGATTTAGTTCTAGTTTCAAAGTATTATGGTCTGAAAATATGCAGGGGACAATCCCAATCTTTTGGTATCGGTTTCGACCTGATTTGTGACCCAGTATGTGGTCTATTCTGGAGAAAGTTCCTTGTGCACTTGAGATGAATGTGTATTCAGTTGCGTTTGGATGTAAAGTTCTGTAAATATCCATGAAATCCATCTGGTCCAGTGTGTCATTTAAAGCTCTTGTTTCTTTGGAGATGCTATGCTTAGAAGATATGTCATTTGCACAAAGTGCCATGTTGAAGTCTCCTAGTATTAGTGTATAATTATCTAAGTATCTCTTTGTTTATCAATTGACTGATATACTTGGAATCTTCCACATTAGGGGGCATAAAGATTCATGATTATTAGGTCTTCTTCTTGCATAGAAACTTAAAGTATCATATAGTGTCCCTCTTCATCTCTTACTACAGTCTGTTTTAAAATCTATTTTACCTCATATAAAGATTGTTTCCACTGCTTTCATTTGAGGACCATTTGAATGATAAATGGTTCTCCAACCTTTCATTTTCAGGTTGTAGGTGTCCTTAGATCTCAAATGACTCAATTGCAGACAGCAAATAGATGAGTCTTGCTTTTTTATCTAGTCTGAAACCCTGCGCCTTTTAATGGGGTCATTAAGCCTATTCACGTTCAGAGTTACTATTGACAGATACAAATTTAGTGTCATCATGATACCTATTCATTACCTTTTTTTGTGGATTGTTTCCTTGGACTTCCTCTTTGTATTACAGAGTCCCCCTTAGTATTTCTTGGAGAGCCGGGTTGGTGGTCACATATTCTTTCAGTTTCTGCCTATCTTGGAAGCTCTTTATCTCTCCTTCCATTCTGAATGAGAGCCTTGCTGGATAAAGTATTCTTTATCCTTTGGTTCTATGTACTGTAAATCCCTCGACTTCCCCTCGAGCTTTCCAGAGCTGTTCAGCCAAGCCTTTGCTCTTCCCCTGTCCTTCCACCTGGTCTTCTGGAGGAGGGGACTGCTGTGCTGATTCTCAGGTGTGTGCAAGGCTCAATGGGAGCTGTTCATCCTGTGAAGCTGCCATTCCCTGGCTGCCCCGCTCCGTTCTAGGCACAGGGTGACACTAGAAGGAACAACCCTGGTGATGGCCAGCCTTCCAGCTCTGGATTCAGCTCTGGATTCAGCTCCACAGTCCCCTAGTCCATGGTTGCTACTGGGGTGGGAGGTGCTGGCCTGGTTGCTACCGGGGTGGGAGGTGCTGATCTGAACAGCTTGGGGGCACCCGGGAGCAGGAGAGTCCATGCTGTCCTGATCCTCCCTGCCTCCGCCTGTCCCAGGGGGAGCATAGGATCATGGGCTGTGTCTGCTCGGTGCCCTGGGATCTGGTGCCTGCACTGCTGGAATTGCGCTTCCAGGGCCATGGCTCCTGAAGACAGCAGGGTGGAGCCCCCTCCACGTGGAGCCACAGCCTGAGCTTTTCCTGAGGCCCCACTGGGTGTGCACTCCAGCCATTTACCACACTCAGCCCACATTCTGTGGCACGCTCTCCCCAGGGCGCACTTCGTTAGTGACCCCGGAAACCTGGCTCCAGTGCCCCTCCTACGGTTCTGCCCTGTTTCCCTGCTAAGCACCTTTCCATCCTGGAAGAATCTGGTGTGGATTTTTTAAAGTTCCTGCTTCTCAAGGACTGGGCTTTTGTGTCCTAGAGGTTTTTGCTGCGCGTCTTAGCCCGGCTCCTCGCAGGGGCCCCTCCCTCACTTGATCCTTCCCCGCCCTCCTACCTTGTTAGAAGTACAAACTCTTCTCTTTGTAGCATTCCAGCTGTTCTCTCTTTATCTTTTTTTTATCTATTTATTTATTCATGAAAGACACACAGAGAGAGACACAGGCAGAGATACAGGCAGAGGGAGAAGCAGGCTCCATGCAAGGAGCCCGATGTGGGACTCGATCCGGGGTTTCCAAGATGACACCTCGGCCTGCAGGCGGCGTTAAACCGCTGTGCCACCGGGGCTGCCCCTGTTCTCTCTTTAAATCTCATGTTGAATTTGTAGGTTTCAGGGTGATTTGAAAGTTATCTAAGTAAGTTGGTGGGTAAATTGGTGGGGACAGGTGACTTGGGGACCATACACCTCTACCTTCTTGCCCCGCCCCCCATTTTTAAATTTTGATGACATCTAATTCCTCAAGTTTGCCCTTAAGGATTGTGTTTTTGGTGTGAAGTTTAAGAGCACTTTGCCTATACTTAAATCCTGATTTTTTTTTTAATTTTAAAGATTTTATTTATTTATTTATGAGAGACACACAGAGAGAGAGCAAGAGAGGCAGAGACACAGGCAGAGGGAGAAGCAGGCTCCATGCAGGGACCCCGACATGGGACTTGATCCTGGGTATCCAGGATCAGCCCTGGGCTGAAGGCGGTGCTAAACCACTGAGCCACCCAGGCTGCCCCTAAATCTTGAATTTTTAAAAAGGAATTTTTTGTATAAGTTTTATAATTTTATATCTGACATTTATATTCATGATATATTTTGAATTAACTTTTGTATAAGATGTGAAATTTAGGTAATTTTTTTTAATATTTTATTTATTTATTTGGGGGGGCTGTATGAGTGGGGGAAGGGGCAGAGGGAGAGGGATAAGAAGGCTCCCTGCTGAGCAGGGAGCCTGAAGCAGGGTTGGATCCAATATCCTTGGATCATGACCTTAGTTGAAGGCAGATGCTTAACCACCTCAGCCACCCAGGCTCACTGAGCCACCTCAGTGTTTATTATTTTAACAATAGATGTCCAATTGCTCCAGGAACATTTATCAAAAAAGTTACTCTGCCTTCATTGAATTACTTTTTTATCTTATTTGTGTGAATCTATTTCTATGCTATCTACTCTGTTCCAGTGATCTCTGTTTCTAATCCTTTGTCAATGCATCACTATCTTGATTACCACAGCTATATGGTAAGCCTTATATCAGGTAGAATTATTCTTCCCATTTAATTACATTTTATTTATGTCTCCAAAATCCTTTCTGGGAATTTCATTAAACCTTCAGATCAGTTTAGGGGAGAGTTCACAGATTTACTATGCTGAGTCTGCTAATTGATGAGCAGAATATGCATCTCCACTTAGGTCTTTGATTTATTTCACAAATCATTTGTATTTTTAATCATATAGATGTTGTGTTTTGGCTGGTGTATATATAATTATTTCATTATCTTTGGATGAACTATGATATTTTATTTTTAATATTGGTTTACACATGTTCATTTGGGTATACAGAAATGTAATTGATTTTCTGTACTCACCTTAAAACTGGTAATATTGCTAAATTCACTTACTTGTTCTGGGAGTTTACTTTTTTTAACATATTCCTTGGGAATTTCTAGGTAGACAATCATATGATCTACAAATAAAGGTAATTTTATTCCTTTATTTCTAATCAGTATGCTTTTATTTTATATTCTTGCTTTATTACAGGGTTAGAACTTCCAGTACTATTGAATGAGAACACTGAGAGTGGTCATCTTTATTTTATTCCCTGTTATTGGAGAATAGCATTCAGTTTTTCATAATGAGATATATTAAGTTTTTTTTTTTTTGGTAGATGCTCTTTAACTTGTACAGATAGTACTCTCCCATTCTTACTTTACTGTGAGTTTTTTTATTATGATTGAATGTTGATTTTTCTGTCAAATGCTTTTTATGTATCATGTGACAGGACCACATGATCTTACTCTTTAGCCTGTTTATATGGTGGATTACATTGTTTCTCCAATGTTGAACTAGTCCCGCATACATGGAATGCTTTTGGTCATGATTTATAATTATTTTTACACATTGCTAAATTTAATTTGCTAATATTTTCTTTACAATTTTCGCTTCTACATTCAGAGGAGATAAAACTCAACATTTTTCTTTTTTATATTGTCTTTGCCTAGTGCTAGTACCTGGGTAATAATAACTTTATAAATAAATTGGGAAGCATCAGTCTTCTTTTTCTTGACATATAATTGAAACCAACTCTTATTTGTTTGGCAGAATTCTCTAGAATTCTAATAATTTTACTGTAACTTTCAACAACCAGAGCTTTCCCCCTTCTCTTGTCTCTTGTTTTGATATATTCACACATTCAAAAAAATGTACCTACATTAGATTCTGCTTATTTTAGCCATTACCTTATTTAGAAAAACAGTGGGATAGCTCTGATCTTTCAATATTGATATGTTACCACTTGGAAATATATCTTTGTGGTGAACAAAAAGCTCAGAATGATGACTCACCTTGGAACAGCTTGTCATTAAGATAAAACTTTTAGGATTAGCAGAGAGGACTGACTGAAATTCATTTTTTGCCCTTTCTTGAAGTAAAAGGAAATGACTATAATTACTATAACAGTGGAGGGGGGGGGAGTCTTGCTGCCCCCAAGGGTAAATTTGACCTTCATCTGAATTTAAAACAGATTTTATTTGAGCATTTTTAAAAAGATTTATTCATGAGAGACACACAGAGAGAAGCAGAGACATAGGCAGAGGGAACAGCAGGCTCCCTGTGGGGAGCTTGATGTGGGACTTGATCCCAGGATCCTAGGATCATGCCCTGAGCTGAAGGCAGGCACTCCACTACTGAGCCACCCAGTGACCCTTATTTGAGTATTTCTTTCTTTTTTTTTTTATTTGAGTATTTCTAATGATTTATTTTTGTTGCAGTTTATTGTATCAAGCTTTGTTCTTGTAGCCCACTTTTAAATTTTGCTATTTATCTATACAGTATACCAGTTACAAAATATTTTAAATATTTTACTTTCTGTTCTTTGCTTTTAATTATTAATTCCTAACTAGATGATGAATGTGAATAAAAGATGGCAATTATGGGCAGCCCTGGTAGCTCAGTGGTTTAGTGCTGCCTTCGGCCCAGGGTGTGATCCTGGAGACCCAGGATTGAGTCCCATGTCAGGCTCCCTGCATGGAGCCTGCTTCTCCCTCTGCCTGTGTCTCTGCCTCTCTCTCTGTGTGTGTCTTTCATGAATAAATAAATAAAATCTTTAAAAAAATAAAAAGATGGCAATTACAATTTTTTAATCACTCAATATGAGTCCATGGCCCAATTGAGACTTTAGACAGATCTAAAAGAATTATACCAAATTTTCTATTAATCACTGCATCCTTATTGCTTATAAATTCTAACAATAGATCTAATAATTTTCAAGATGAGCCACAAGCTGATTAATATGATTAAGAGCTCATCATTTAAAAAAATAATAATAATAATAATAATAAAAAGCTCATCATTTAGGCCAAGATTCTGACCCTATGAGCCCAAGTTACAAACCTGTTTCACTACTGATTTAACATAAATTGCCACACATTAAATCATGTGGCTCTGGAGATTTATAAATGTGTAAAGCCCTTAATAAAATTAAGCTTTTTACTTTTGGACCTTACTCATTAGCTGATTAAATTGTTGGATTTATTTTATAAAATCTCGGACTTGATATGATTCAGGCAAATTAGATGAGAATTACACAGTTTCTTTCGATTCATTTTCATGAGGTAGTAATTCACATGGAACCCCAAAGCAAAAGCTTTCCCTTTCACAATCTTTTACTACCACTCAAAGCACTCTTGTTATATACTAGCAATTAATTCATTCATTATCTCTAAATTTTTTTTTTAAGATTTTTTTTAAGGGATCCCTCTAAATATTTTTTAGTAACTGACTTTGTCAATAGATAGGAAGATTCTTCCTGGTTATCGTAGTGTTCTCAATGTTTCACACAGTGTGTGATTAAAATAATGATAATGTTGACAGCTTACTATATGACCATCTATTAAGTGCTTTAGTATGAACTCAATTAGCTCACAGACACCTTATCATTGTTGTTTTAATAATCAGTATTCTACAAATAGACAGAATAGTTAGAATAGTTAAGCAATCCTTTTAACATTATCTACTTGTATCACCATTGAGTAAGGACTAGTGATAACATGCTTAATAGTTTACTTCTTTGGGATCTGGTTATTTGTTGGTCACAGATCACTGATATAAAGAAGACACCCTCCCTGTCCACACCTAGGGCAGGATGGTCTGCCTTGTTCTCTTATCTCTGGTTTTCTTACACCTCAGCATTTTTGGGATTTTTGTGAGCCTGCTTCCTTGGCCCCCTACCTAGCTCTGCCTAGCCCCATTGTCCCTAACTCAAAGCAGTCTATTTTCAGAGCCCATGATTTTAAACACTATGCCTGCCACACAATAGATATTCAATGAGTATTTGTTGATGGATAGAATTCCATAGTTAAAGCTCCCAAAGAAATACAACTCCCTCATTCTTCTAAAAATACTAATGATAAATAACCAATAATAAAAATAAAAATGCCATGAATAAAATCAGTCAGAGTTAAATGGAATCATCTGCCGTTTTATGTTGAATTAGAAGCTGAAAATAACATTAATGTGGGAAATTGGGGAAAAAATGAAAATCTACATGCCAGATTCACAAAGTAGTAAAAAAAATGTACACACTTAAAATATTTTAGATACTTTAAGAGCTAAATACTGGGAAGATTCCTGAGGTGAATGGGCCTCTGGGGAATGATATACCTTTTAAAATAAAACTCAAATCCTATCTTATATAGTTTTAATGTGAGTATTTGATAATTCAAGGCTCCATGGATCACTCAAGAGGAGTGTTTTTATTTCTGTTATAGAAACCTAGCAGCATCATAGATATTGGAATTGAACTGTGGTAAATAATAAATTGTGCTTTTAATTAGTGTTCACTATTTATCTGCTACACCTCTAACTAAATGATTTGAAATTATTCTCTGAGAGATAAAATTCTACAAGGATACTTCTTTTTTTATTTATTATTTTTTTAGTTTTTTACTTCTTAGGAAGCGCTAAAGCAGGGTGAAGAGGCAGAGTGAGAGGGAGAAGCAGGTTCCTAGCTGAGCAGGGAGCCCCACATAGTGCTTAATTCCAGGACTCTGGGATCATGACCTGAGCAGAAGGCAGTTGCTTAACTGACTGAGCCACCCAGGCACCCCTAAGGATATTTCTGATGTAGTTTTGGAGCAGTGTTATTGTTAGAGTTTAGAGCTGATGGCCAAGAAAGAATTCTTGAGATGTCTTTGGTGCAAAAAGGTGGTTTTATTAAAGCATGGAGACAGGACCTGTGGGCAGAAATAGCTGCTGCACTGGGGTTGTGAGGAATGACTGAGGGAGATGTTCACAAGGACTTTCATATGCTAAAGATTCACAGGATACTGGAGGCCTTGCTATTGTCAAGCTAAGGTTGTTTTTCCCTCTAACAAAGAGCATTAACAGTAAGATAGTTGGAAGTTTCCTGGAGGAAACTTTATACTCTGCCTATTTCTAGTATTTGTCAATGGGCTGCGAGGACATTTAATTTAATTTACTTTCCCTTCTGCTTTTGTTGCCCATATTACTTCTATTAATGAAGAAAAACTTCCAAACTATTCTGTTATCAAAAGTACTGTAATTATCTATAGTCTTGTTCTTTATGAAGAGCAAAGATAGCTATTTCTATCTTGGCAATCAATTTATCTTTAGTAACTAGCCTGGTGAATTAATTCATGTAAAGTTAGAAATGTTCATACTGAATACTCCTTACGCTGAAGAGGAGATAGATTGTGAATCCTTGGTCTTTTCTCCACACATAAAATGCTTTCCTTACATACAATGCATCTGAATTAATCAGCTGGAAACTGGGCTGAGAACTAAAGTGGTTGAATTGGAAAATTGCTCAATATTTAAATTTAGTAGTTGCTTACATTAAAGAAATAATGTAGTTGCTTACATTAATAAACTAATACTAAAGGCTCCAGATTCTGGAGCTGGTCATGTTACTTGCATATGTGAAAACAATGAATATTCTAATAGTTAATATACATGTAGTTGGAAATTTTTTAAAGAAAATTAACTTAGATCTAGTTAGTAAATATCAATGTAATTACCTAATAGTAAAATTGATGCAAATGGTTACTTTGTAGAAACATAACTGAATGCTTTTTCTCTAGCATATGATGAAGTTTTTTGAATATAGGTGAGGCCTGGAGCTGACAACCAAGAAATAATTCTTGAGACATCTTTGGTGCAAAATGGTGGTTTTATTAAAACACAGGGACAGGACCCATGGGCAGGAAGAGCTGCTGCCCTGGGCCTGTGAGTGATGGATGATTATATACCTGGAAGTTGGGAGGGGTTTGAGAATAGCATACTCTCTAAGGACTTTTGGAAACAAGGTTTCCAGGGTCTTGAGGGAGCTAGCTATTGTTGGGAAAAGGTCACTTATTACCGTCTAATAGAACCTGAGTCATAAGACCCTTCAGATGTATATCAGTGGGCCATGTGCTTGGGAAATGATCACCAACTTGTACCTTGGGGGTTTAGAGATAAAAGAAATTTAAAGGAATTTTTATATGTTAAAATAGACTTACAGATTCCTGGAGGACAGACTAAGATTGCCTTCTGCCCTTAGCAAAGTATGAACAGTGAGACATTTGAGTCTGTAGAAGAATGTCACTCTCTCTGTTTCAATAACTTGTCAATGTGCTTTGTCCTCAGCTAGTCCTCTGTTCCCCCATCAGCATAGATAATCATTAGGAAATGAGTACTATAAGGGATATATAATATTTATTCAGAATTATTCATGCATATTGAAATATTATTATCTAGTTTATTATTAGGGTACATAGTCATTAATTCATAATAGTATATTTACTTTTTGTGTATTTATATCTAAGATATACAGCAATCCCTGGTGAAAAGAATATTTACATCCTGATTTACAATCTTATACAATTTTGAAACATAGTATAAGTCTTTTTACCTAAATTTCTACACATGTAAAATTAGAATAATTGTATTAGAATGATGGACTATTTCAGGGATTAATTCAGAAAATATATGTTAAATACTTGAAGGTTTCTGATTTTTTTTAAGCTTTTATTTATTTATTCATGAGAGACAGAGAGAGAGCGAGAGAGAGAGAGAGAGAGAGAGAGAGAGAGAGACTGAGAGAGAGAGAGGCAGAGACACAGACAGAGGGAGAAGCAGGCTCCATGCAAGGAGCCTGATGTGGGACTTGATCCCAGGACTCCAGGATCACGCCCTGGACCAAAGGCAGGCTCTAAACCACTGAGCCACCCAGGGATCCCCGGTGTCTGATTTATAGGACTCTTACAAATAGTAACTGTTAAAAATAGTTGGGAGATGAGAAAAAAGTCCAAAAGAATAATCAAGAAAAAAGATTTTATTTGACTTTCAAAATAATATCTACAAATAGAAAGGATATGATTTGTTACTGTTATTTCCATTTTAAGAATTAATAAACTGAGATTTAGAAGTCAAAGGACTTGCTCATTGTCACACAGTTCTTTGCTCCCTTGTGGTATGATAGCATTTTATTCATCTGGCCATTATAACATCTAAAATATTATAATTATCACTTGCTACATCTGACTTCCCTGTTAAATTGTGAAGTCCTGTAGGGCAAGGGTCTTATTCCATTCATTTTTCTACCACTTAGAAAATTTGAATGTAGTACCAAATAAGCTTTTGCTAAATGTCTTAAAGTTGAATGAATAATCTGGGACTGGAACCTATATCTGGTTATTCAAAATCGGATAATCTTTCCATTGTACTAAATTTACTTATAATCATTCCAGTTCTCCAGAAACTTCAATACAAAATACATTGATTTGTGGTTAATAATCTTTGAAAGTAGTTTGGTTTGAGAAATTATAGAATAAAACAATCCATTTTATATTCTAGTGCTTTTTTTCCTGAAATGAAAGTATATACTTTTGATTAATTGGATTTTTAATAGCACTTCAATAACAAATTACCACAAACATCAGTTGCTTAAAATAACAGAAACTTAGTCTTTTGTCGTTCTGCAGTCCAGAACTCTGAAATCAAAGTGTCCTTAGTGCCATGCTCCCTCTAAAAGCTGTAGGGAAGATTAATCCCTTGCTTCTTCCAGCTTCTGCTGGCATTTAGCAATTCTAATTCCTTCCCTCTTCCAGCTTCCGCTGCATTCTTTAACTTGTAGCTGCCATCACTCCAATCTCTGCCTTCATAATCACATGACCTTCTTCCTGTTTGTGCGTGTCTTTTTCCTATATACACACTGGACATTGAATTTAAGGCATCCCTAAATCCAGGATGATTTCATTCCAAGATCCTTAACTAATTATAGCTGCAAAGATATTATTTCCAAATAAGACACAATTTTGAAATTCCAATGGACATAAATTTTTGGAGGATGCTCTTTACTCACTATATCCATTATACTTCATTTGATTTGATAGTGTCAAGACTATAAGAATAGTCTTGGAGCTTTAAAATTCTTATTTTTATGATAGATCTATTTTGTTATGCTTCATCTAATATGAAAACCAGTATTCACAGATTAAGCAGTCTGGTAGCTATTGCACTGAAAAAAAAAAGTCTTCATCTATAAGCTTTAATAGACTCAATGCAACATTCTGTTTTCACATTTCACAAGAATGACATGTTAAGATCATCTGTAACTATTTTATTTTTTTATGTTCAAGTTTTTTATTTAAATCTAGTTAGTTAACATATAGTGTAATATTAGTTCCAAGAGTAGCATCTAGTGATTCATCACTTACCATCTGTAATTTAAAATTGTATTAGAGTCATTACATATGTCTTTAGCAGCAAAGATATTTTCATGCAAAATTCAAACAATTAAAAATGAAACATAGTTTCAACTGATATGCCATATTTTTATCAAGCAGCTTCAAAATGGAATAATTATTTTCCCACATCAAGGTGCCTCTATAAGAATAAAATAAAATGATAGTTGTAAAGTATTTACTAAATTTGATTCATACTCAATAAATTATAGGCAATTATAATAGTGGCAGTGATACTTGTAGCAATAGTGTTCCTGTCATTGTCACAATCATTATCAGCATTATTATCATCAATGTAGTTAATGCCCTGGGGTTAGTGTAGGAGGAAGATACAGTTTTCTAAATTTTGGTTGAATAAGATCATTCAGCTACTTGTAGACCAAAGACTGAAACATATGTCTTCTCATTTCAAATTTCATGTTTTATTTACTGATGCATCAATATTATCTATACAAAATTTATGCTAGTCTTAAGTTTAGGAGCATAATAAGGACACAAAAATACCTAGATACATTCTCATAAGTGTGTTCTTTTGAAATAGTTATTTATATCCTAGAAAGGAGATAAGTAGTAAACAAATATGTTGAAGACATTTAGGCTTATTATTATTATTATTATTATTATTACATTCACTAATGTCTTCCCTTTAAAACCAATAGCATTCTAGGTCACATGTGTCAATTTACTAAAACAAAACAAAACAAAAGACAAAAAACAACTTGGCCATGATATTTATATGGAGAATTAGTCAAGTAAAAATTATTCTTAAAGTTGTAATATTCTTAAAATGCAGATTGGGGGGCATTCCAACTGGTGGAGTATTGGTAGATACAGTCTCCATAGCCTTTCAGTTTGTTATGCTATAAACACACATGGATATACTCACACACATACACAAGGATTAAAAAAAAATCTTCTGCAGTTTCATTCATCTTTTAGGCAAATATTTATTCAGGATGTAATATGTGTTCATAGTGGGAAGTATTTTCATTTTGCTCATGCCCCGCCCCCGGTTTTTTTTAAGATTTTATTTATTTATTTATAGACACAGAGAGAGAGGGAGGCAGAGACACAGGTAGAGGGAGAAGCAGGCTCCATGCAGGGAGCCCGATGTGGGACTCGATCCCAGGTCTCCAGGATCACACCCCAGGCTGTGGGTGGCGCCAAACTGCTGCACCACCAGGGCTACCTTTGCCCATGCCCTTTAGAAAAGGTACTATCATAATACCACCACTGTCATTCTGATAAGTGCTTTTTGTTAAATCTTGTCCATTATTGGACATCTCAAGTTGATTTTGCACTTAATCCAGCTGAAAAAAATTTAGTGGTAGTTAGTGCTGTTTTGAATGAGAATTGTGATCAACTTTTAAAATAAATCTGTGTTCACCAAGTGCATTGTCTCTTATACATGTTTTGTTCTATTTCTTTCATAATCAGCAGGCAAGGTAGTGTTTTAGGATAAGCTCTAATGTTTGATCCTCTAGTAGGCCTCTGCCTCTTTGTTACCTGTGCATAAGGATGTGACTTCCTTGACTTCTTTTTTTTTATTTTTTTTAATTTTATAAATTAATTTTATTGGTGTTCAATTTACCAACATACAGAATAACACCCAGTGCTCATCCCGTCAAGTGTACCCCTCAGTGCCCGTCACCCATTCACCCCCACCCCCCGCCCTCCTCCCCCTCCACCACCCCTAGTTCATTTCCCAGAGTTAGAAGTCTTTATGTTCTGTCTCCCTTTCTGATATTTCTCACACATTTCTTCTCCCTTCCCTTATATTCCCTTTCACTATTATTCATATTCCCCAAATGAATGAGAACATACACTGTTTGTCCTTTTCCGGTTACTGTGGCCAAGTTCGAAAAGGGTGTTGCCTGAGTTCTCCTCTGTGATTTTGATGGAATCTTGTCTCACATTTAGATCTTTCATCTATTTTGATTTTATCTTTGTGTATGGTGCAAGAGAGTGGTCCAGTTTCATTCTTCTGCATGTGGATGTCCAATTTTCCCAGCACCATTTATTGAAGAGACTGTCTTTCTTCCAGTGGATCGTCTTTCCTCCTTTATCGTATATTAGTTGACCATAAAGTTCAGGGTCCACTTCTGGGTTCTCTGTTCTGTTCCATTGATCTATATGTCTGTTTTTGTGCCAGTACCACACTGTCTTGATGACCACAGCTTTGTAGTACAACCTGAAATCTGGCATTGTGATGCCCCAGATATGGTTTTCTTTTTTAAAATTCCCCTGGCGGTTTGGGGTCTTTTCTGATTCCACACAAATCTTAAAATAATTTGTTCTAAGTCTCTGAAGAAAGCCCATGGTAATTTGATAGGGATTGCATTATACGTGTAAATTGCCCTGGGTAACATTGACATTTTCACAATATTAATTCTGCCAATCCATGAGTATGGAATATTTTTCCATCTCTTTGTGTCTTCCTCAATTTCTTTCAGAAGTGTTCTATAGTTTTTAGGGTATATTTTGAGAACCATTTGAATGGTAAATGGTTCTCCAACCTTTTATTTTCAGGTTGTAGGTGTCCTTCTGCCTAAAATGAGTCTCTTGTAGACAGCAAATAGATGGGTCCTGCTTTTTTATCCAGTCTGAAACCCTGCGCCTTTTGATGGGATCATTAAGCCCATTCACGTTCAGAGTTACTATTGACAGATATGAGTTTAGTGTCATCATGATATCTATTTAGTCCTTGTTTTTGTGGATTGTTCCACTGGACTTCTTCTTAAAGGGGAGTTTTAAGAGTCCCCCTTAAAATTTCTTGCAGAGCTGGTTTGGAGGTCACATATTCTTTCAGTTCCTGCCTGTCTTGGAAGCTCTTTATCTCTCCTTCCATTTTGAATGAGAGCCTTGCTGGATAAAGTATTCTTGGTTGCATGTTCTTCTCATTTAGGACCCTGAATATATCCTGCCAGCCCTTTCTGGCCTGCCAGGTCTCTGTGGAGAGGTCTGCTGTTACCCTAATATTCCTCCCCATGAAAGTCAGGGACTTCTTGTCTCTTGCTGCTTTAAGGATCTTCTCTTTATCTTTGGAATTTGCAAGCTTCACTATTAAATGTCGAGGTGTTGAACGGTTTTTATTGATTTTAGGGGGGGATCTCTCTATTTCCAGGATCTGAATGCCTGTTTCCCTTCCCAGATTGGGAAAGTTCTCAGCTAGGATTTGTTCAAATATATATTCTGGCCCTCTGGCCCTTTCGGCGCCCTCGGGAACCCCAATTAAACGTAGGTTTTTCTTCCTTAGGTTGTCATTTATTTGCCTTAATCTGTCTTCATGGTCCCTTAATTGATTGTCTCTTTTTTCCTCAGTTTCCCTCTTTGCCATTAACTTGTCTTCTATGTCACTCACTCGTTCTTCCACCTCGTTAACCCTGGTCGTTAGGACTTCTAGTTTGGATTGCATCTCATTCAATTGATTTTTAATTTCTGCCTGATTGGATCTAAATTCTGCAGTCATGACGTCTCGTGAGTCCTTAATGCTTTTTTTCTAGAGCCACCAGTAGCTGTATAATAGTGCTTCTGAATTGGCTTTCTGACATTAAAGTGTAATCCAGATTTTGTAACTCTGTGGGAGAGAGGGCTGTTTCTGATTCTTTCTTTTGAGGTGAGGTTTTCCTTCTAGTCATTTTGCTCAGTGCAGAGTGGCCAAAAACAAGTTGTATTGGAACACGGGGGAGTATCACTGGTCCGTCTAGCTGGTCTTCTGGGGGAGGGGCCTGCTGTGCTGATTTTCAGGTGTTAGCAATTGGGGGAGCTGCTCTGCCCCTGCCTGCTGCCGGGCTCAGCGGGGGTTGTTTACCCCGTGGGGCCCCAGGAGGAACAGCCGCAGTTGCTATGGCAACTTTGGAAGCCTGGATTTAGCCTCCGCAGGAACTACGGGGCTCGGGGCTCTCGGTTCTCCGTCTGCAGGGCCTGGAGGCTCCGGGGCGGGGCCGCTGATCTGCTCAGCTCGGGGCAGGAGCGTCCTTGCTGTCCTGGGCTCTCCTGGCCTCTGCCTGTCCCGGGGGGAGGCCGGATCCTGGGCTGTGTCCCGGCGCCCTGTGCTCCGGGGCCTGCGCTGTTGGATTCGCGCTCCCGCCCTGCAGCCCCCTCCCTGGAGCCGCGCCCGAGTCCCTCCGAGCTGCTCTGGTCCCGCCGTGCGCGCTGCAGCCCTTAGGGAGCTCGGCGCACTCTCCTGCGCTCGCAGGTGTCTGTTAGTGTCCCAGGGAGCCCGAGGGCATCCCCGCCCTCCTGGGTCCTGCTCCAACTCCCTGGGAGCCCCTTTCCGCCCGGGAAGGTTGGTGCAGCTCCTGCTCCTCCGGGACGGGGCTCTCCTGTCCTGGGGACACTCGCCCCGGCCCTAGCCCGGCTCCTCGCGGGGCCCCTCTCCCTCGGAGGCCTTTTGTTTCTTTATTTCTTTTTCCCCGTCTTCCTACCTTGATAGAAGCGCGAACTCTTCTCACTGTAGCATTCCAGCTGGTCTCTCTTTACATCTCAGGCCGAATTCGTAAATTTTCAGGATGGTTTGAAGGTTATCTAGGTAATTTGGTGGGGACAGGTGATTTGGGGACCCTGCTCTTCCGCCATCTTGCCCCTCCCCCCACTTCCTTGACTTCTGATTCTAGTCTTGCTCCCTTTTATTATTAATCTAAGTGATGAGAAATTCCTAATGGTTTTGTTCAAGAGGATAGTTACTCTGTTAGTGGTAACAATACAGAGGAAACACTACATGAAATCAGTGAAGATAACAGCTATACTTTACACAAGAAAGAAAAAGAAAGAAAGAAAAAGAAGAGAAAAGAAGAGAAGAGAGGAGAGGAGAGGAGAAGGGAAGGGAAGGGAAGGGAAGGGAAGGGAAGGGAAGGGAAGGGAAGGGAAAAGAAGAAAAAAAGAAAAGAAAAGAAAAGAAAAAAAAGAAAAGAAAAGAAAAGAAAAGAGAAGTAGTAAACCTGAAGATGGGAAAAAAGAAGTAGAATTTTCCAGAGAAACTGACTGTATGTAGTAATACCCTTTTGAGCCATAGATCTCTTCTTGTATTAACCTCAACCTTTGTGCTCATTGTGTTCACTCTGAATGCACAGGCCTAAAATGGACACAATTATAATATCTGGTTTCCACTAGTCACAAAAGCACATAGATATTGAAGAATACCCAAATAATTTGACTTTCTTTCAACTGTACTGATACTGCTACCACCTCAGTGTATACATGGATCACTCTTCATTGTAATTTATCTCCCACCATTTTCCATTTTGTCCACTAATACTGTGTTACATAAAAGAGAATGGACTAAAAAAATGGAATGTTTTCCTAGTTGGATCATATTCTTGACATTAACAAATTTTGTTACTTCTCTTGTATAATATATCTTCTTCCTACTTTTCATCAGTTATACTCAATCATCTCTAACAATCTAGAAAATCTGATATAATATGAGAAATATTCATTTATTAGTAGGGAAAGGGCCAAGGGCAGGCTGCTTCAAGATGGGCCACTTTGGCATAAAGATTATTTTGAACTAAAAGTAATCAAAATGCATCAGATGCAGGAAAAGTTCTCTGTCTCCTCTCAGCTGCCTAAATTTACTTTGGAAAGGAAAGCCTGCACCAAGAAGAGAACTATTAACAGAGATTCCCTTTTATGTAAGAAATGTACCTACATTATAGGGAAACATTTGTGTTTTTGAAATATGTCCTTTCCTTTTCCTGCTAATGGCCCTCTCCCCTTTCTATATCCAGACCCTACCCCTCTCCTTAGTTCATATAAACTTCATGTTGCCTCATTCTTTAGAATTTCATTGTCTATGTGGTTTGTCCTTATCCCTACTACATTTTATTTTCTTCCATTAATCTGTCTCTTGTCAATTTGATTTTATGTCCAGCTAGAAGGACCATAAAGCAGAGGAAGGTCTCCCTCCACAACAGTAGTAAGAACTTGTTCACATCAGGAGGTTAATAAGAACATATGAAACTACATGACAAATATATACTATTGGAAAATTCTGAGCTTATAACATTCAGACCTGTTATTTTTTTTCCCTCCCTCACTATATATAATTTAGTTTGGACAACGATTTTGTTGATTTAGTGTTGATTATTTTGGGGTCAATTTTTAAATAAGGAGATTAAAAATCCATGTCTCTGTCAAAGTAGGAATTGCTTTTCGGCATGTTTTTTTTTTCTTCCAGCATTTATTATTTTTTTAATGTTTCTATCATCAAAACTGGTATCAATTTGTGATCCTATTAACATGCCTGACAATATATTTCTATGCTTACTTTTAATTCTAATGCTCATCTGGATGTTACCAAATAGGACCTACTTATGGTGGCAGATTGTGTTGTATCTGTGATGTGGATTAATGCAAAGACGATCCTTTTTGATATTTCCCACTTGATCTATTTTAACCTTTTCACGATAACAATTTTCAAATAAAAGCAAAAGTAGCATAGCACAGGGAATGCTTTTAGTTAAAATATAAAATTTAGGGAAACAAACACATTCTGAACTTGTCTTTTTTCATTACTGTGGTGAGGAGGAGCACTGGGTGCTATATTTTGGCAAACTGAACTCCAATAAAAAAATTTAAAAGAAAAAAATAAAATCTGTTGTTATTGCAAGTAAATCTTAATGGTACAACCATAAAAAGATCTATTGTGCTGCCACAAAATAGAGAATAGTATTTTAATATTATATCCTTAAAGACTTTTTTGTTTTTGTTTATGACTTTATTTCTATTAGAAAGTTGAAAATTTTAGCCTATTTTTTTAAAGTTTTTTATTTATTTATTTAGTAATGAGAGACACACACAGAGAGAGAGAGAGAGAGACAGGCAGAGAGAGAAGCAGGCTCCACGCAGGGAACCCATTGTGGGACTGGATCCCAGGTCTCTGGGATCATACCCTTGGCTGAAGGTGGCACTAAACTGCTGAGCCACCCGGCTGCCCTTAACCTATTATTTAAGAATTATCATTCATAATGATAAGAGATGTAGATATCTATTATTTAAAGGCATTGAAACCATGGATATTTTCTTGAAAGAGAATATGGAAGTCATCATTTTAAGGCTATCCCTTCATGAATATAATTCTAATACTGAGCCATTGAAGGTTGAATTTGTTCAACACAAGAAAAGTGTGAATATCTTAGGGTAAACATCAATACCCAAAATGGAACGGGTGAAAAAAAGTACACTTTGATCTCTTGAATAAATGATTTTTGCCCATGTCTAGATACTTGCTTAAATGTCCATGTTGTGAACACAAGTTACGTTAAAATGACAGGAAAAAATGCATACTTTCTGAGAATAAGTTGTTAAAAATATAGAGCTATCTCTGGCTATGTTAATTGTATCTGTCTTTGTATTTACCCTTATTTCAAAATCAACCCAGCTCTACCCCCCTTTTTTTCTTGTGATTCATTGTAATCAAGGAAGCTCTCAGAGAACATTTTATGTAGCTGTTAAAATGACAAGAAATGGAGATAAAATTTTAGGAGAAAAGACTTTTGGGAGCAAAAGTAGCTAGAAATGTAGAAATTTGATCATTTATGATATGGTATATTCATCCTCTACAAAGAAGAATGAAGAAGGGACTAATGGCCTAAATGTTTTTGGAGTCTTGAAAATTAATTTAACTTGTCTCCTGAGGTTGAAAGGGAATTTTAAAAAAGAAGTTTTAAGTAAAAAGGAACAAAATAACCAAATACCAGAGATACAATGAGGAAAAAAAAAGAACATAATTCAGTTGAACAGAGTCTAATTAAGGTGTTCCTAAGAACTACCAAAATTAACACTTAGAGATAATACTTAATGTCTTTTAGATGTTTCTTATGTTTATTCCTAATTCATGTATTCCAACCAACCTAGTTCTTTTTTTAAGAAATGCATTCATGCTTGAGGTAAAGGCTTATTCATTAAAAATTAATGAAAAATAAGTAATATAAGTAAGAGAATATCTAATTGGAGGCATGCCTTTTCTTCACAAAAGCCTATGTAGGCTAAATATATAACTGAGTTTTGTAATGCTGATCCAAGATTTCTTATATAGCTCTCATACTGGCACATGAGATTTATAATGTCATGATATCCCCTTATGAAATGACTGAAGAAAGCAGAAGTTGAAGACAGTTTCAGAAGAACAGAATTTTTTACTATTGGATATAGAATATTGGCATTAAGAAATATATTTGCAATAACAAATTAGAGCTGATTTTCAATTTTGTTTTGTTTTGTTTTCCTTTGCTTCCTTTGCCTCCATTTTATCCTAAATCAGTGGAACTCTGAGGGGAAAACAGCAGGGAAGGTAAGATTATAAATTTAAAAGAAAATTGATTTCAAAATATATTGTACTATTTTTTTCTTAATATTTTGAAGCCACAGTATTTACTCCATGGCCTTAAAACTATAAGTATTTAAGATGACATATGTTGTGATTCTACCTTAAAAGATCTTCAAACTGAACTGTATCCACATTATGTATCATTTACACAGTCCTGGATGCAATTTTCAAACTAATTTAATTTAATTTAATTTAATTAATTTTATTTTTGACCAACACTTTTCTTTTCCCACTGTGCCAAAACAACATTCTGCTTAAAGCATTACTTTGTGAATATTCTGTGAATAGTTATTTTATTATTAATTTTAGCAATAAAAGGGACCATTTATTTCGTTGTCAATTCACAATTTGGCTTTCACAGCAAAAATCCGTGAATATGAAGCATGATGATATCTGATAGGATCACAAGGAAAGTAGGATAACTAAACTAAACATAGTTAATCAATAAATTGATATTCAAAGTTTTAGGATGTCATGTTTCAAGGTGAAAATTTTAAGTTCTGCTTATATATATGGATAGTCTAGTTGTCTAGAAAAAATTGGTTTTCTCGGTTTAAAAAATAAACTATCTCAAACATATTGTTAAATTTTAGTTACCTCATTAGTTAAACTACAACACCACTAAAATAAACAGTTTTTGAACTGTTCACTGGCATTTAATCTTTCATAGAATTATGAATTGGTCTCCTCACCATGTTGTGGGGGTGAAAGAAATTTTCCCTTGAGCTTCTGATGGAAGATATTTTGGAAACTAAATTCAACAAGTGTTAAAAGCTGTGATATTAGAACCAAAATGTTACCATAACTTTATGCTAGGTTAAATGGGAGCATAATCTTTAAGATGGATGTATCCTAGTCTAGTTTAAGAGACCAAATTTTGTGTTTGAAAGGGAACTTGCCAAAGGGTGGTCTCGGTTATGTCAGAAATGTTAGTCCTGAATGTCTTTATCAAGGGTGAGAACTACCTGAAAATAAATCCTGTCTAGAATGTCAAAATAAATCTTATTAATATTTGAGAAATAAACTAAAATAATGCACTAGAGAATTTTCAATGAATATATATATATATATATATATATATATCTGACAGTTTTCAAATGCCTGTCTAAATTATCACTGTGGCTTTTGAGTGATGTCTTTTTGAGAGTCAGCTACTCCAAGGAAGCAAAAGATCATAAAAGAGATTTCAAATTAAAAGGAGGGAAAAAAAGGTAGTAAAATATTACTAGCTATATAAAGTGAATAAGAGAGAGGGAGAGAGAGGGAGAGAAGTTCTAGAGATTTTAGTATTCTAACATTCTCAACCATTCTGTAACTTTAGAAATGGGCCTGTTCAGTTATTTAAAAGTCGAGAATTTTGAACAACAGAAATATTGGCAACTTTTATCTAATGTAGCTATCCTACAAATAGGAAAATGTATTGGTTTCAAAAAAATTAGGTCTCTATTTACAGAACTCTGGGGGTGAACTCATTTTCCTGTTCAGAAAACACTGGGTCATTAAATTTTAAAACAAAACACAGCAATAGTAGATATAAAAACATAATCACAATATAATTAGCAATGGAATGTATTATTTCTATTAAAAGATATATATATACATATATAAATGTCAAATGAAAATGATATATATATATATATATATATATGTCAAATGAAAGCAAATCTGGACTTAGGGAGAGACTTTACTCAGAATAGGGAGAAGACTCTGATCTAAGAAATCTACAAGGTTCTTAAAACTCAACAGATAAATGAATGTTTTTGTTGTTGTTAAGGGAAAACAGAATATTTTAAGAAACTGGACAAGCAAGATAAATGAACAGTGAGGTCTACCAAAAAAAAGTGTCTCACTGCAGACAGATGATTCCCAGGAGACCTTGAGAAGGAGACATGTTCTACTTTATTAGTGCTTGCTTATAGCTTAGGGGCAAACAGGACTCGGGGCTTGTAAGAAACAGAGATACCTGTCTAAAGTTTGGTCAAACCAAAGCAGAAAATAAGAAAGGGACAACTATGAAAACTTGGTTATTTTTTCCATTACCTTTCTATACCACGGTAAGTACAATAAAAATAAGTCACTAATATTGTGCTTACTCTGTTTCAAGCACTTGTGTGTATATGCATTGTGTGTATATGTACATACACACATATATATGTATATATGTATATCTATGCACATATTTAGTCCTAAAAATAATGCTATAAGCTCTTTTACAGTTAAAAAACAAAAACAAAAAAACATAGTACAGAGCTTACATGACTTGCCTAGGCTTACATAGCTCATGAGAAGAAGACCCATGATTTGACCCAAGCAACCATGTTCAGGAAACCTCTTTTAAAAAAGAAAAAAAGATATCAAAAAAAAAAAAAAAGAAAAAAGAAAAAGAGAAAAGATAAATGTTAAATCACAGAACAAATACTTATTTTATCTCAAAATACTTGTCTTATTCTATTTTAATAGTTACATTGAACATTTTTAATGTCATAAGATGTGTCTAGAAGAATGAAAAAATACTTCTGTCAAATATAATGGTGCTTTAGACCTATCATCAAGCAGTTTCACTAGCATATATATATTGTATACCTAGCCCGATATAATATGGTTCACATATACATGGAGATTAGGCCTGTCCTCTGAGGCCCTTTATTTTTGGTTCATAGCATTTATGTAAATGCTTGAAGGTTATTTTGAATACAAAATTCAAGAAGATTTAAACCTTAAATATATTAAGTGCCAGAATATTTGTCAACTTTGGATTTATTGCAAATGTTTACATAAGAGTTAAATTTATCTCTTGAACTCCTGAACCTCACCTGTTTAAGTTTTTCTTGAATACAAATTATAAAATATGGCATTCATATTCAACTTAATTCAGAGTAAGTGAAAAATATAAGGATACTGCATTTCTAAAAAAAAGAAAAGAAAAAAACATACGTAAAATATTATCTTAACTAAGAATGAATATTATCTTTGCTAAATGAATGCTTTAATGTCTTTTAGATTCTAAACCTTTTAAGGACCTAGAATTTCTCAGTGACATCCCCATCTATTTAATTTAAATGACTTCAGTGGCCTAACCAAACAGGATCTATATTCAGCTTCCAAATCAGATGTTTAAGTTAAACACACTTTTTTCTACCTCCCTGCTAAAAGATTATATTTCACAGAGAAGCTAGTGATAGCAGAACAAAAACAAATGTCATGCTCCATGGTTCATTCATTCTTAACCAGTTGGTATTCAACTGGCTAATAGCTAATAAGAGGAAAAACACACATTTCAACACAAAGCCACCAATTACAGAATCAATTAGTGAAGGTAATGTTTATATTCAACTAAAAGAGAGAAGTACAATTTTTTAAACCTAGTAAATGTTTTTAAAAATCTTGTTTAAACACAAACTAGCTCCCTTAGCTCTAACCTGAAAATTTCCATGGAGACATTTTTCTTCAAAATCACTCACCAATGTTTGTAGTGGCAATGTCCACAATAACTGAACTGTGGAAGGAGCTACAATGTCCTTCAACAGATGAATTGATAAAGGAGATGTGGTATATATATATATATACAATGGAATATTACTCAGCCATCAGAAAAGATGAATACCTACCATTTATCTCACATGGATGGAACTGGAGGGTATTATGCTGAATGAAATAAATCAGTTGGAGAATGACAATTATCATATAGTTTCACTCATATATGGAATATAAGAAATAGTTCAAGGGACCATAAGGAGAGGGGGGAAATTGAGTGGTGAAAAAATAAAGAGAAAGATACACCATGAGAGACTCCTAACTCTGGGAAACAAGCAAAGAGTTGAGAAGGGGAAGTGGGTGGGAGAATAGGGTAACTGGGTGACAGGCATTAATGCAGGCCCATGATGAGATGAGCACTGGATGTTATACTGTATATGGGCAAATTGAATTTAAATAAAAATTTAAAAATTGGGATGCCTGGGTGGCTCAGTGATTGAGCAGATGCCTGATGCCTTGGCTCAGGGTGTGATCCCAGGGTCTTGGATTGAGTCTTGCATCAGGCTCCCCACAGGAAAACTGCTCCATCCTCTTCCTAAGTCTCTGCCTCTCACTGTGTCTCTCATGAAGGAATAAATTAAATCTTCTTTTAAAAAAATAATTTTTTAAAATCACATGAAAAAGAATCCCTCACCCTTTAGCTAAGCCTGCATCTAAATTGCCCTCAGGGTTTGCACAAATGGTTATGCTTATTAAAGAGTATGTTCACCAAAGTTCTAAACTGAAGATGGCAGAAACAGAAATGATTGAGGTTCTCAAGAGTATATTTTTATTTCCTTTATTTACCTGAGGTGAATTTACAAAGTGGCTTCTTTCAATTAAGCTAACAGGTATCAGAAAGAATAGCTATAGTAGCAAAGGAAGTAAAAGCCATGTTGTGTCATTGGCCCATCTTCATCCAGATGCCTGTCTTTTGTGTGATCATTTGCTCCAAGGCTACATGAAGCAGAGGGAGGCAATGACAATATTTGAATGAACATATGTTAAAGTGACCATTTTACTGGTGTATCCAAGTTATTTCCTCATTCTTTATCTGATTCAATAAGCAGAAATGTTTGGAAGTTCTTTCCTTAAAAATTCTCCTAAATGTATAATTTAGGAGTTTGAATATGAAATTTCTCAAACTCTCAAAAATTTTGAGTTTCTTAAGAGGTTATGTCCAAATGAAACTAATTCTAAGGGCATATTTTTGAAGAGATGTATTCACATGTCTTGTCTTTAGTGAATAATTATTTTCATACATTACTTTTGGGAGTATTATGATTTAGTAAATTCATAAGAGTAGACTGACAGCAATTGTGAATGCCATTTCTTCTATACTAATCACTTTTCCTTATCAAACATTCAGTTTATGATTTTAGGATATGAGAAAATTAAGCTCACTAAGAATTCTAATTTAGCATTACTATCTACAAGGAAACACATTTATCTTCCTCCTGCATAGGTTCCATAGATATCCTTCAGGGACATGTTCCTACAGATAAACTGTGATGCCTTTTATAGTGCCTTAACAGCTTCTTATATTGCTTTGGAATAGATTATTTAACTCACTGTTTAGTGGCAGGAAATTTAGTCAGTGGGAGAAAGTCACAGATAATTTGAAGAATACCTGTCCTTTGATCTTTTTGGATGTTCCTCCCCATCTTTATTCAAGACTTCCTGGCATCTGATACTCAGTACTATCCCAGACCTTCAATGATTGTCGCAACACTTTTCAATCATCTTCAAATCCCTTTCAAAATTTCCAATCCTGGGATCCCTGGGTGGCGCAGCGGTTTAGCGCCTGCCTTTGGCCCAGGGCGCGATCCTGGAGACCTGGGATCGAATCCCACGTCGGGCTCCCGGTGCATGGAGCCTGCTTCTCCCTCTGCCTGTGTCTCTGCCTCTCTCTCTCTCTCTCTCTCTGTGTGTGACTATCATAAATAAATAAAAATTAAAAAAAGAAAACCCTTTAAAAAAAAACCAAAAAACAAAATTTCCAATCCTGATTTATAAGCAAATATTTTCTCATTTATTCACTTGAAATTTTATTTCTTTATAGGAGATCAATTTGCCAACATATAGCATAACACCCAGTGCTCATCCTGCCAAGTGCCGACCTCAGTGCCCATCACACAGTCACCCTAACCACCCGCCCACCTCCCTTTCCACTACCCCTTGTTCATTTCCCAGAGTTAGGTGTCTCTCATGTTTTCTCACCCTCACTGATATTTTCACTCATTTTCTCTCCTTTCCCTTTATTTCCTTTCATTAATTTGTATATCCCCCAAATGAATGAGACCATATAATGTTTGTCCTTCTCCGATTGACTTATTTCACTCAGAATAATACCCTCCAGTTCCATTCACGTCAAAACAAATGGTGGGTATTTGTTGTTTCTAATGGCTGAGTATTATTCCATTGTATACATAAACCACATCTTCTTTATCCATTCATCTTTCGATGGACACTGAGGCTCCATCCAAAGTTTGGCTACTGTGGATATGGCTGCTATAAACATCGGGGTGCAGGTGTCCCGGCGTTTCAGTGCATCTGTATCTTTGGGGTAAATCCCCAGCAGTGCAATTGCAGGGTCGAAGGGCAGATCTATTTTTAACTCTTTGAGGAAACTCCACACAGTTTTCCAGAGTGGTTGTACCAGTTCACATTCCCACCAACAGTGCAAGAGGGTTCCCCTTCCTCCACATCCTCTCCAACATTTGTGTTTCCTGTCTTGTTAATTATCACCATACTCAGGGTGTGAGACGGTATCTCATTGTAGTTTTGATTTGTATTTCCCTGATGCCAAGTGATACAGAGCATTTTCTCATGTGCTTGTTGGCCATGTCTATGTCTTCCTCTGTGAAATTTCTGTTCATGTCTTTTGTCCATTTCACGATTGGATTCTTTGTTTCTTTGCTGTTGAGTTTAATAAGTTCTTTAGAGATCTTGGATACTAACCCTTTATCTGATAGGTCATTTGCAATATCTTCTCCCATTCTGTAGGTTGTCTTTTAGTTTTGCTGTCTATTTCTTTTGCTGTGCAGAAGCTTCTTATCTTGATGAAGTCCCAATAGTTCATTTTTGCTTTTGTTTCTCTTGCTTTCATGTATATGTCTTGCAAGAAGTTGATGTGGCCAAGTTCAGAAAGGGTGTTGCCTGTGTCCTCCTCTAGGATTTTGATGGAATCTTGTCTCACATTTAGATCTTTCATCCATTTTTTGTTTATCTTTGTGTATGGTGTAAGAGAATGATCTAGTTTCATTCTTCTGCATGTGGATGTCCACTTTTCCCAGCATCATTTATTGAAAAGACTGTATTTTATCCAGAGGATAGTCTTTCCTGCTTTGTGGAGTATTAGTTGGCCATAAAGTTGAGGGTCCACTTCTGGATTCTCTATTCTGTTCCATTGATCTATGTGTCTGTTTTTGTGCCAGTACCACACTGTCTTGATCATCACAGCTTTGTAGTACAACCTGAAATCTGGCATTGTGATGCCCCCAGCTCTAGTTTCTTTTATTATTCCCTTGGTTATTTGGGGTCTTTTCTGATTCCACACAAATCTTAGGATGATTTATTCCAACTCTCTGAAGAAAGTCCATGGTATTTTGATAGGGATTGCATTAAATGTGTACATTGCCCTGGGTATCATTGACATTTTCACAATATTAATTCTTCGAATCCATGAGCATGGAACATTATTCCATCTCTTTGTGTCTTCCTCAATTTCTTTCTGAAGTGTTCTGTAGTTTTTAGGGTATAGATACTTTACCTCTTTGGTTAGGTTTCTTCCTAGGTATTTTATGCTCTTGGGTGCAACTGTCAATGGGATTGACTCCTTAATTTCTCTTTCTTCAGTCTCACTCTTAGTGTAGACATGCCACTGATTTATGGACATTGATTTTCTATCCTGTCACTCTGCCGAATTGCTGTATCAGTTCTAGAAATCTTGGGCTGGAGTCTTTTGGGTTTTCTATGTACAGTACCATCTCATCTGTGAAGAGGGAGAGTTTGACTTCTTTGCCAATTTGAATGCCTTTTATTTATTTCTGTTGCCTGATTGCTGAGGCTAGGACTTCTAATACTATGTTGAATAGCAATGGGGAGAGTGGATATCCCTGTTCTGTTCTTGATCTTAGGGGAAAGGCTCCCAGTGTTTCCCCATTGAGAATGATATTTGCTGTGGGCTTTTCGTAGATGGCTTTTAAGATTATGAGGAATATTCCCTCTATCCCTACACTCTGAAGAGTTTTGATCAGGAATGGATGCTGTATTTTGTCAGATGCTTTCTTTGCATCTATTGAGAGGATCATATGGTTCTTGTTTTTTCTCTTGCTGATACGATGAATCACATTGATTGCTTTACGAGTGTTGAACCAGCTTTACATCCCGGGGATACATCCCACTTGGTCATGGTGAATACACTTCTTAATGTATTGTTGGATCCTATTGGCTAGTATCTTGTTGAGAGTTTTTGCATCCATGTTCATCAGGGATATTGGTCTATAGTTCTCCTTTTTGGTGGGGTCTTTGTCTGGTTTTGGAGCTAAGGTGATGCTGGCCTCATAGAATCAGTTTGGTGGTATTCATCTCTTTCTATCTTTCCAAACAGCTTTAGTAGAATAAGTGTGGTTTCTTCTTTAAACGTTTCCTAGATTCCCCTGGGAAGCCATCTGGCCCTGGACATTTGGGTCTTGGGAGGTTTTTGATGACTGCTTCATTTTCCTCCCAGGTGATCAGCAGGTTCCAGTTTTCTATTTCTTCCAGTTCCAGTTTTGGTAGTTTGTGGTTTTCCAGAAATGCGTCCATTTCTTCTAGGTTGCCTAAATTATTGGCGTAAAGCTGCTCATAAGTTTTTAAGATCGTTTGTATTTCCTTGGTATTGGTGGTGATCTCTCCTTTTTCATTCATGACTTTATTAATTTGAGTTTTTTCTCTCATCTTTTTAATAAGGCTGGCTAATGGTTTATCTATCTTATTAATTCTTTCAAAGAACCAACTCCTGGTTTTGTTGATCTGTTCCACAATTCTTCTGGTCACTATTTCATAGAGTTCTGCTCAAATCTTTATTAACTTTCTTCCTCTGCTGGGTGAAGGCTTTATTTGCTGTTCCTTCCGCAGCTCCATTAGGTGCAAGGTTAATGCTGTATTTGCGTTCTTTCTAGTTTTTTGATGGATTATTGTATTGCGATGTATTTCCCCTCAGGACTGCTTATGCTGTATCCCCAACATTTTGCACAGCTGTATCTTCATTCTAATTAGTATGCGGAATATTTTTAATTCTTCTCTAATTTCCTGGTTGACCCTTTCATATTTTAGCAGGATGGTCTTTAACCTCCACGTTTTTGAAATACTTCTATACTTCTTCTTGTGATTTAGTTTTAGTTTCAAAGCATTACGATCTGAAAACATGCAGGGGACAATCCCAGTCTTTTGGTATCAATTGAGACCTGATTTGTGACCCAGTATGTGGTCTATTCTGGAGAAAGTTCCATGTCCACTTGAGAAGAATGTGTTTTCAGTTGTGTTTGGATGTAAAGTTCTGTAAATACCAGAGAAATCCATCTGGTCCAACATGTCATTTAAAGCTCTTGTTTCTTTTGAGATGTTGTGCTTAGAAGATCTATCAATTACAGATGTCCCCATGTTCACGTCTCCACGTATAAGTGTATTATTATCTAAGTACGTCTTAACTTTGCTTATTAATTGATAGATATGCTTGGCAGCTTTTGCATTCAGGGCATAAATATTCATGGTTGTTAGGTCCTCTTTTTGGATAGATCCTTTAAGTATGATATAGTGTCTCTTTTCCTCTCTTACTACAGTCTTTGGGATAAACTTTAATTTATCTCATATGAGGATTGCTACCCATGCTTTGTTTTGAGGACAATTTGAATGGTAAAAGGTTCTTCAACATTTTATTTTCAGGCTGTAGGTGCCCGTATGTCTAAAATGAGTCTCTTGTAAACAGCAAATAGATGGGTCTTGCTTTTTTATCCAGTCTGAAACCCTGCATCTTTTGATGGGATCATTAAACCCATTCACATTCAGACTTACTCTTGAAATATAAGAATTTAGTGTCATCCTTATACCTTTTCAATCCCCGTTTTTGTGGATTGTTTCCTCAGACTTCCTCTTTCTTTTACAGAGTCCCCCTTAATATTTCTTGCAGAGCTGGTTTAGTGGTCACATATTCTTTCAGTTTCCGCCTATCTTGGAAGCTCTTTATCTCTCCTATTGTGAATGAGAGCCTTGCTGGATAAAGTATTCTTGGCTACATGTTCTTCTCATTTACAACCCTGAATATATCCTGCTAGCCGTTTCTGGCCTGCTAGGTCCCTGTGGAGAGGTCTCCTGTTAACCTGATACTTCTCCCCATAAAGTTTTGGGATTTCTTGTCTCTTGCTGCTTTAAGGATCTTCTCTTTATCTTTGGAATTTGCAAGTTTCACTATTAAATGTCAGGGTGTTGAACGGTTTTTATTGATTTTAGGGGGGGATCTCTCTATCTCCTGGATCAGAATACCTGTTTCCATTCCCAAGTTAGGGGCATTCTCAGCTATGATTTGTTCAGATACATTTTCTGGTCTTCTGTCTCTTTCACAGCTCCCTGGAAACCCATTTAAATGTAGATTTTTTTCCTTCTGAGGCTGTCATTTATTTCCCTTAACCTTTCCTCAGGATCTTTTGTTTTTCTCTTTTTATCTCAGCTTCCTTCCTTGCCATCTACTTGTCTTCTATGTCACTCACTCTTTCTTCTACCTCATTAACCCTCGTCATTAGGACCTCCAGTTTGGATTGCATCTCATTCAATTGATTTTTAATTTCTGCCTCAGTAGATCTAAATTCTGCAGTCATGATGTCTCTTGAATCCTTTTTGCTTTTTTTCTAGAGCCACCAGCATCTTTATAATTGTCCTTCTGAATTGGCTTTCTGACATCAAATTGTAATCCAAATTCTGTAACTCTGTGGGAGAGAGTACTCTTTCTGATTCTTTCTTTTGTGGTGAGTTCTTTCTTCAAGTCATTTTGCTCAGTGCAAAGTGGCTAAAAACAAGTTGTCCTGGAAAAAGGAAGGAAAAAGAGAGAGAGAAAAAAAGGAGGGGAACAAATGAAATACAAAAAACAAAGAGGGTTATCCTTTGATTCTATATAGTGTAAGTCCCTAGACTTCCCATGGAACTTTCCAGGGCTGCTTGGTCAATACCTTGGTCTTTCCCTGTCCTTCCAGCTAGTCTTCTGGGGAAGTGGCCTGCTTGTGCTGATTCTCAAGTGTGTGCACCTGGGGCAGCTGCCCTGCCCCTGCCAGGTGCATGGCTCAGTGGGAGACGTTTATCCTGTCAGGCCCCTGCTCTCTGGTGGCCCTGCTGAGTCCCAGGCACAAGGTAACACCAGGGGGAACAACAACAGTGGCAGCAGCTAGTTCTCCAGCCCTGGAGTCAACTCTAGCAGTAACTACTGCAGTCTCCGAGTCTGCAGGGGCCTGGAATCTCCGGGGGTAGGGGGCACTGATCTGTACTGCTCGGGGCCTCCCGGCGGCAGGAGCGTCCTCTCTGTCCTGTGCTCTCCCAGCCTCCATCTGTCCCAGGGTAGTGCTGGATCCTGGGCTGTGCCCCAGGCGCCCTGGGCTCCGGGGCCTGCGCTACTGGAATTGGGTTCCTGGCCCTGTGCAGGCCCCTCCACATGGAGCCGCTGCCTGAGCTGCTCTCGAGGCCCCACTGGGCAGGCGCTCCAGCCCTTTAGGGACCTCGGCCTGCAGTGTGTGGCGTGCTCTCCCCCGTGGCGCACTTCCTCTGTTAATGACCCTGGGAGCCTGGGGACATCACTGTCCCTCCTGGGATCCTGCACTAGTTCCCTGTGAGCGCCTTTCTCTTCGGGAAGATTGGTAACATTCCTGCTCCTCTGGGACTTGGCTTTCCTTTCCTGAAAGCTCTCACCGCCTGGCCTTAGACCAGCTCCTTTTTGGGGTCCCTCCCCCCCCTTGGATGATTTTTTTATTGATTTATTTTTTTTTCCTTCTTCCCACCTTGATAGAAGCACGACTCATCTCCCTGTAGCATTCCAGCTGTTCTCTCTTTAAATCTCAGGCCGAAATCGTAGGTTTTCAGGATGATTTGAAAGTTAGGTAAGTTTGTGGGGAAAGCTGACTTGGGTACCCTACTCTTCCGCCATCTTGCCCTGCCTCCGATTTATAAGCAAATTACCATATGTTTTACTTTCTAAAATAGAAATCATCTTTGCAACTACAGTACATTTCCATATTCCTTTATAGTCTCCCGTTTATTTCCTCTTAATTACAGAAATATCCAGCTCTTTTTTTTTTTGTTTGGAAGCCTTGAAAGATGTATCACCTATTTATGGAGAGTAAAATTTTCCCCTCCTCATCTTGTCAAACATTTCAGTCTGACATCTCTGAGTAGCCCATCTCAGGGTAGGAAAAAAAAAAATTCTGTCTTTGGTGGATATCAACAGAACTTTAGATTATGGATATGTGTTTATATAGACTAAGGGATAATGTATGCATTGGACAAGGGTTTGAATCAGCAATGCTAAATGAAGTTCTACTGTCTAGAAGATACAACCTTAAATGTCTGGAATTTTGAGGATAAGAGGCTTCCAGGGACCCTTGAATGTATTAAAACCACTTTAGGGTAGCTTTTTAAACCATAGTTGGATTTTGCTTGAAGTGATGTCTTACTTCCATTTCCAGAGCCTACCTACCTGACTGCTTGCCTGGAACTTTTTATTTTTGACTTTGAGTACCCCAAAAGATAACTGCCCACCATGGCTCCTATCACACTGTCAGTTGGCTACCATTAGTCCTTACAGTCAGTTTCCTGGTCCAATTGGATAGACTTTACCTCACCTGATCTCAACAACCATCTTGTTCTTTAGCAGACCCTGAGGCATATGCACACAGCATCTGTAATCCAGTTTCTGCATTGAGTCCCTTACCAATACCAATGAACTATGGTAGCTACAAAGAAAACATAATATGCATCCATCCATACACATTCACAAAGATGCTTCCATGTATACAACATACACATGTATGCAGTTTAACACTCAAAGCTAATTATCATATTGTTGTAAAGTTAATTCTAAGAAAGTAGAGAAAATAACTTTGAATGTAAATGGGCGAAATACAACAGTCAAAAGACAGTGGCAGAGTGGACTTAAAAGACAAACAAAAAAACAACAATAAAAACAAGACCCATCTATATGTTGCCTACAAGTGACTCATGTCAGACCTAAAGACACCTGCAGATTTAAAGTGAGGTAGGTAGAGAAACCTATATGATACGTAAGGATGACAAAAGACAACCAGGAGAGTAATACTTATATTGGACAAATTAGACTTTAAAACAAAGACTGATTCCAAAACCAGACAAAGACCCCACTAAAAAGGAGAATTACAGACCAATATCCCTGATGAACATGGATGCAAAAATTCTCAACAAGATACTAGCCAATAGGATCCAACAATACATTAAGAAAATTATTCACCATGACCAAGTAGGATTTATCCCCAGGACACAAGGCTGGTTCAACACTCGTAAAACAATCAATGTGATTCATCATATCAGCAAGAGAAAAACCAAGAACCATATGATCCTCTCAATAGATGCAGAGAAAGCTTTTGCCAAAATACAGCATCCATTCCTGATCAAAACTCTTCAGAGTGTAGGGATAGAGGGAACATTCCTCAACATCTTAAAAGCCATCTACAAAAAGCCCACCGCAAATATCATTCTCAATGGGGAAGCACTGGGAGCCTTTCCCCTAACATCAGGAACAAGACAGGGATGTCCACTCTGACCACTGCTATTCAACATAGTACTGGAAGTCCTAGCCTCAGCAATCAGACAGCAAAAAGACATTAAAGGCATTCAAATTGGCAAAGAGGAAGTCAAACTCTCCCTCTTCACCGATGACATGATACTCTATATAGAAAACCCAAAGCCTCCACCCCAAGATTGCTAGAACTCATACAGCAATTTGGTAGCGTGGCAGGATACAAAATCAATGCCCAGAAATCAATGGCATTCCTATACACTAACAATGAGACTGAAGAAAGAGAAATTAAGAAGTCAATCCCATTTACAATTACACCCAAAACCATAAGATACCTAGGAATAAACCTAACCAAAGAGGTAAAGGATCCATACACTAAAAACTATAGAACACTTCTGAAAGAAATTGAGGAAGACACAAAGAGATGGAAAAATATTCCATGCTCATGGATTGGCAGAATTAATATTGTGAAAATGTCAATGTTACCCAGGGCAATTTACACGTTTAATGCAATCCCTATCAAAATACCATGGACTTTCTTCAGAGAGTTAGAACAGATTATTTTAAGATTTGTGTGGAATCAGAAAAGACCCTGAATAGCCAGGGGAATTTTAAAAAAGAAAACCATAGCTGGGGGCATCACAATGCCAGATTTCAGGTTGTACTACAAAGCTGTGGTCATCAAGACAGTGTGGTACTGGCACAAAAACAGACACGTAGATCAATGGAACAGAATAGAGAATTCAGAAGTGGACCCTCAACTTTATGGTCAGCTAATATTTGATAAAGGAGGAAAGACTATCCATTGGAAGAAAGACAGTCTCTTCAATAAATGGTGCTGGGAAAATTGGACATCCACATGCAGAAGAATGAAACTAGACCATTCTCTTACACCATACACAAAGATAAACTCAAAATGGATGAAAGATCTAAATGTGAGACAAGTTTCCATCAAAATCCTAGAGGAGAACACAGGCAACACCTTTTTTGAACTCAGCCACAGGAACTTCTTGCAAGATACATCCACGAAGGCAGAAGGAACAAAAGCAAAAATGAACTATTGGGACTTCATCAAGATAAGAAGTTTTTGCACAGCAAAGGATACAGTCAACAAAACTAAAAGACAACGTAGAGAATGGGAGAAGATATTTGCAAATGACATATCAGATAAAGGGCTAGTTTCCAAAATCTATAAAGAACTTATTAAACTCAACACCAAAGAAACAAACAATCCAATCATGAAATGGGCAAAATACATGAAGGGAAATCTCACAGAGGAAGACATAGACATGGCCAACATGCACATGAGAAAATGCTCTGCATCCCTTACCATCAGGGAAATACAAATCAAAACCACAATGAGATACCACCTCACACCAATGAGAATGGGGAAAATTAACAAGGTAGGAAGCCACACATGTTAGAGAGAATGCGGAGAAAAGGGAACACTTTTGGTGGGAATGTGAATTGGTGCAGCCACTCTGGAAAACTGTGTGGAGGTTCCTCAAAGAGTTAAAAATAGACCTGCCCTACGACCTAGCAATTGCACTGCTGGGGATTTACCCCAAAGAGTCAGATGCAATGAAACGCTGAGACACCTGCACCCTGATGTTTCTAGCAGCAATGTCCACAACAGCCAACCTGTGGAAGGAGCCTCGGTTTCCATCGAAAGATGAATGGGTAAAGAAGTTGTGGTTTATGTCTACAATGGAATATTACTCAGCCATTAGAAATGACAAATACCCACCATTTGCTTCAACGTGGATGGAACTGGAGGGTATTATGCTGACTGAAGTTAGTCAATCGGAAAAGGACAAACATTGCATGTTCTCATTCATTTGGGGAATATCGATAATAGTGAAAGAAAATATAAGGAAGGGAGAAGAAATGTGTGGGAAATATTAGAAAGGGAGACAGAACATAAAGACTCCTAACTCTGGGAAATGAACTAGGGGTGGTGGAAGGGAAGGAGGGCGGGGGAGTGTGGGTGAATGGTTGACAGGCACTGAAGGGGCCACTTGAGGGGATGATCACTAGGTGTTATTCTGTATGTTGGTAAATTGAACACCAATAAAAAATAAATTTATTATAAAAAAACATGCAGTCTGGCAAAAAAATAAAAAAATAAAACAAAGACTGTAACAAGACACAAAGAAGGATACTAAACAATAATAAAGGGGACAATCCAACAACAGAATGCAACAATTATAAGTATTTATGCACCCAACATGGAAACACCTTAGTACATAACACAGTTAATAACAAATATAAAACATGTAATTGACAGCAATACAATGATAGTAGGGGACTTTAACAGCTCACTTACATCAATGGGCAGACTATCGAACCAAAAAATTAACAAGGAAATAATGTTTTTAAATAACATACTGGATCAGGTGGATTTAACTGATATAATCAAACATTCTATTCTTTTTTAAAAAAGATTTTATTTATTTATTCATGAGAGACACACACACACACACAGAGGCAGAGACACAGGCAGAGGGAGAAGCAGGCTCCATGCAGGGAGCCCGATGTGGGACTTGATCCCGGGACTCCAGGATCATACCCTGGGCTGAAGGCGTTGCTAAAGCAGGCTATCCTCAAACATTCTATCTGAAAACATCAGAATACATTTTTTTGAAATGCAGAGGACCATTCTCCATAATTGATTAAATATTAGGTCATAAAACAAATCTTAACAAATTTAAAAAAAGATGAAGTCATACCAAGTATCTTTTCTGACCATAACAGTATAAACTAGATATCAAAAGAAAAAATCTGGAACAACCACAGTTAAATGGAGGTTAAATAACATACTAAAAAACAATCCATTACTCAGTCAAGAAATCAAAGAAAAAAATTAAAAATTACATGGAAATAAATGAAAATGAAGACACAGCAGTCCAAAATCTTTGGGATGTAGCAAAAGCACTTCAGAGGAAAGTTTAGAGAATAGAAGCCTAACTCAAGAAACAAGAGAAATCTCAAAGAAACAAGCTAATCTTGCACATAAAGGAGTGAGAAAAAGAAGAACAAATAAAACCCAAACCCACAAAAAGGAAGGAAATAGACTTTAGTAGAAATAAATGGTATATAAACAAAATAAAATTAAAATGAAAGAAAACAAACAAAACAAAAACCCAACCAGAAAAAAACCACAAACAATAGATCCAGAAATGTAGAAGTAGGATCTTGAAAATTAATAATAATAATAATAATAATAATAATAATAATAATAATCTCTACCCAGATTCATCAAAAGAGATAGAGACAGAGAAATAGAGAGGACACAAACAAAATCATTAAATAAATAGGAGAAACAACCAACACCACAGAAATACAAACACTTGTATCAGAATATTAAGAAAATTTAAGTCAAAAATGTGTATAACCACATTCATATTTATAAATGGATAAATTCTGAGAAATATATAACCTACCAAAACTGAAGCAGGAAAAAATAGAAAATAACAGACTGATTACCAACAATGAAAATGAAAGAGTCCTGCCACATTGTCAAGTTGCTGTATGAGTTCTAGCAATCTTGGGGTGGAGTCTTTTGGGTTTTCTCTGTACAGTATCATGTCATCTTCAAAGAGGGAGAGTTTGGCTTCTTCTTTGCCAATTTGAATGCCTTTTATTTATTTCTGTTGCCTGATTGCTGAGGCTAGGACTTCTAATACTATGTTGAATAGCAGTGGGGAGAGTGGATATCCCTGTTGTGTTCTTGATCTTAGGGGAAAGGCTCCCAGTGTTTCCGCATTGAGAATGATATTTGCTGTGGGCTTTCTGTAGATGGCTTTTAAGATGCTGAGGAATGTTCCCTCTATCCCTACACTCTGAAGAGTTTTGATCAGGAATGGATGCTGTATTTTGTCAAATGCTTTCTCTGCATCTATTGAGAGGATCCTATGGTTCTTGTTTTTTCTCTTGCTGATATGATCTATCACATTGATTGTTTTAGGAGTGTTGAACTAGCCTTGCATCCAGGGGATAAACCCACTTGGTCATGGTGAATACATTTTTTAATGTATTGCTGGATCCTATGGATAGTATCTTGTTGAGAATTTTTGCATCTGTGTTCATCGGGGATATTGGTCTATAGTTCTCCTTTTTGGTGGGTTCTTTGTCTGGTTTTGGAATCAAGGTAATGCTGGCCTCATAAAACTAGTTTGGAAGTACTCCAACCCTATCTTTTGGAATAGCTTTCACAGAATAGGTGTTATTTCTTCTTTAAATGTTTGATAGATTTATACAGAAATGGGCTTTCAACTCTATTGTCAACTAATATTCGACAAAACAGGAAAAGTATCCACTGGAAAAAGGACAGTGTCTTCAATAAATGGTGCTGGGAAAACTGGACAGCCACGTGCAGAAATATGAAACTAGACCATTCTCTTACACCATACACAAAGATAAACTCAAAATGGATGAAACATCTAAATGTGAGACAAGAATCCCTCAAAATCCTAGAGGAGAACACAAAGAACACTCTTTTTGAACTTGGCCACAGCAACTTCTTGCAAGATACATGGAAGCAAGGGAAACAAAAGCAAAAATAAACTATTGAGACTTTATCAAGATAAGAAGCTTCTGCACAGCAAAAGATATAGTCAGCAAAACTAAAAGACACCCTACAGATTGGGAGATGATATTTGCAAATGACGTATCAGATAAAGGGCTAGTATCCAAGATCTATAAAACTTATTAAACTCAACAGCAAAAACAACCAATCCAATCACAAAATGGAAAAAAGACATGAACAGAAATTTCACCAAAGAAGACATAGGCATGGCCAACAAGGACATGAGAAAATGCTTCACATCACTTGCCATCAGGGAAATACAAATCAAAGCCACAATGAGATACCACCTCACACCAGTGAGAATGGGGAAAATTAACAAGACAGGAAACAAAAAATGTTGGAAAGGATGTGGAGAAAGGGGAACCCTATTGCACTTTTGGTCAGAATGTGCACTAGTACAGCCACTCTGGAAAACTGTGTGGAGGTTCCTCAAAGAGTTAAGAATAGAGCTACCCTATGACCCAGCATTTGCACTGCTGGGGGTTTACTCCAAAGATACAGATGCAGTCAAAAACCGAGATACCTGCACCCCAATGTCCACAATATCCAAACTGTGGAAGGAGCTTCGGTGTCCATTGAAAATGAATGGATAAAGAAGATGTGGTATATATATAAATATTACTCAGCCATTAGAAATGATGAAGACCCACCATTTGCTTTGACATGGATGGAACTGGAGGGTATTATGCTGAGTGCAGTAGGTCAATCCAAGATGGACAAACATTATATGGTTTCACTCATACAGGGAATATAATAAATAGTGAAAGGGAATAAAGAGGAAAGGAGAGAAAATCAGTGGGAAAAATCAGAGAGGGTGACAGAACATGAGAGACTCCTAACTCTGGGAAATGAACAAGGGCAGTGGAAGGGAAGTTGGGTGGACAGATGGGTGACTGGGTGATGGGCATTGAGTGTGCACTATCGGGATGAGCACTGGGTGTTATACTATATGTTGGCAAATCTAACTCCAATAAAAAATATACAAAAAAAAGAAAATGAATCAGTAATATAAAAACTCCCAACAAACAAAAGTCCAGTGCCTTACAGATGTAGAGGCAAATTCTACCAAACATTTAAGGAAGAGTTAAAACCCATTCTTCTCAAAATATTCCAAAAAATCGAAGAGGAAGAAAAATTTCCAAATTTATTCTGTGGGACCAGTATCACTCTAATACAAAAATGATAAAGACACTAGATAAAAAGAAATACAGGGCAATATATCACATGAATATAGATGCAAAAGTCCATAACATAATATTAACAAAACAAATACAACAATACATTAAAAATTTTTGAGGGGAACCAGGAAAGTGGTGGCAGAGTAGGCAAAGCCTATTTTTGCCTCATCCCTCAAACTCAACTAGATAACTGTCAAATTATCCTGAATACCCCAGAAATTTACCTGAAGTCTGACAGAATAAATTCCACAAATAAAAGGAGAGAAGAAGTCACACTGAAGAGGGTAGGTAGTACAAAGACATGGTTTAGGAGAGAAACAGATCAAGGCTGCTGTAGAGAGAAGGGAGCCCTGCTTGCAGAGAAAGACAAATTAAAGAAAGAGAAAGAGAGAGAGAGAGAGAGAGAGAGAGAGAGAGAGAGAGAGAAAGAGAGAGAAAGAGAAAGAGAAAGAGAAAGAAAGAGAAGAAAGAGAAAGAGAGAGAGCAGCACGCAGGGGAATGCAGAAGAACATCTTCCAAGAGCCATTGGTTCTGAAAATGAGAGGGATGCATTTCTGAGTTCATGCAATCCAGGGCTTAACACCTGGAGTGAGTGAGTGAGTTATTTATTTATATAATTTATTTATAACTATATTTATTGATTTTTTCTTTATTATTATTTTTTTTAAAGTAAGCTCTATACCCAACATGGGGCTTGAACTCAGAAACTGGAGATCAAGAGTCACTTGCTCCACTGAGCCAGCCAGGTATTCTGAAGACTGTAGTTTTTTACAGGTCAGTGGACTTGCTGAGATACATCCCAGGGGGCATTGTGCTGCTCCTGGAGAAAAGGCAGGCAAAGAACCTGGGGGAAGATAGCGTGTAAACAGCAATCTGAAATAGTGCCTTAGGCACAGAGTGGAGACAGTATTTGCTCTTTTAGGAGCATGACCCTAAGAGGCAGTATTCACAGAATGTCTCCCTGGGAACAAAGAAGCTGGATGGCATCATTTTTCCCTTTCCCACCCTTCCATTGGTCCACCTGCAGTAGACAGCACAGTGCCAACCAACACTGGCTGCTGAACTTGTTTACACTAAGCCCCTCACCCCTGCACTCACTTGGAATTGTCCTTCTCAGTCAAGCTTACCTCTGTCCCAGTGTAGCAGGCCCCTTACCCAGACCAGCACAAACCACCAAACACAGCCCTTCTTCTACCCAGAGTGTTTTGCAAGACTTCAGCTCGGGTGCAGGGGTGACAGTTCTTATTTCACAAGCAGACCAGAGCACACCTAGCTAAAACTTGCTTGAGATCTTTTATGGTTCCAGGTTTAAGATCACTATTTTATGGTTATGGTTTAGGATCACTTGTTCTAGTTCTGTGAACAACAGTATTGTTATTTTCATAGGAATTGCACTGTCTCTTTAGGTTCCTTTGAACCATATTGACATTTTGAAAATATTAATTCTTCCAATCCATGAACATGGTGTAACTTTCCTTTTTATTTTATTTTTTAAGATTTCATTATTTATTCATGAGAGACACAGAGAGAGATAGAGACATAGGCAGAGGGAGAAGCAGGCTTCCCCTGCAGGGAGCCTGATGCAGTACTCAATCCCAGGACCCCAGGATCATGACCTGAGCCAAAGGCAGCTGCTCAACAAATGAGCCACTCAGGTGCTCCTGGTATATCTTTCCATTTGTTTGTGTCATTTTTAATTTCTTTCATCAATGTTTTGTACTTCAGAGCACAGGTCTTTCACTTCCTTTTTTTTATTTTTTTGTTCTTTGTTCACTTCCTTGATTAAAATTATTCCTAGTTATTTTATTCCTTTTAATGCAATTGTAAATTGGATTGTTTTCTTAATTTTTCTTTCTGCCACTTCATTATTAGTCTATAGAAACACAAGAGAATTCTGTATATTAATTTTATATCTTGCAACTTTAGTGAAGATAAGATAGAAACCATCTTTGTAACCCCAGTATATTTCTCAGTTCCTTTCTAGTCTTTGGTTTATTCCCTTTCAGTTATTGAAATACTTGGCTCTTCAATCTCTTTCTGCATGCAACTTCCCTTTTTCCTCTAAAAATATAGAAGTACCATTTGTCAAAGAGAATAAATATGAAATAAAAAGTCCCCTCCTTTTAAGTAGGCTATCCTCTTTAGATGTTGCTGTAATTCACTTCTAAATTGAGGGAGTTATCTCCTTGTATTGACTACATTTTCTCCCTATACATTTCTTGCCACAATCTATTATCTGTATCTGCCAACTAAACTAGAACCCTTTTGTCATTTGTCCAAGATCTTCTGCCTACCACCTCCAGAAGTTTCTGTAACATTTGACATTTTAACCACTGCTCCTCTTAGTCTTTCTGGAAGACTTTGTTCCACAAAGCTTTTTGTGATCTCTTCATCTATTTCTACACATAAGCATGTTGATACCAGGATTGTGAATTCGTGTTAGTCAAGTGCATATTTCTTCTGTATCTCCTCAATTCCTAGCAGAATATCATATATCATCTTTTATAAATGCTTAGTATATTTTTCTTATTTTTAATTTCCAAAATTTTTTTAAAGATTATTTATTTATTCATTCATAGAGACACAGAGAGAGAATGAGAGGCAGAGACACAGGCAGAGGGAGAAGCAGGCTCTATGCAGAGAGCCCGACGTGGGAGTCGATCCAGGGTCTCCAGGATCACGCCCTGAGCTGCAGGCGGCGCTAAACCGCTGCGCCACCAGGGCTGCCCTTAATTTCCAAATTTTGATAACAGTTTAACAGAACTGAATTAATCTAAAGGAAACCGATTTCTAATTTTCCAGAATAAAATGTTAAATATTATACCGAATTAATAGCATATAAGTATTGTACAGGCATTTTAAGATATTTTATTTAAGATCATCTGGCTTCATGTGAAGCAGAAATATCTGTCATGAATGGTGAAACTCTCCTTAGTCTTAATTCAGTCAGTTGTAATTCTGTTTTATTGATGTGTCTTGAAGTATTCTGGGAAAAGTAATGCTGACAGGTAACTTCTATTTAAAACTCTGGGGGTACCTGGGTGGCTCAGTGGTTGAGCATCTGCCTTTGACTCAGGTCAAGATCCTAGGGTCCTGGGATTGTGTCCCACATCAGTCTTCCCGCAGGGAGCTTGCTTCCTCCTCTGCCTATGTTTCTGCCTCTCTCTCTGTTTCTCTCATGAATGAATGAATACAATCTTTTAAAAAATGAAACTCTGATGTTCTGAATATTTTTTCAAGGAGTTTTGTAAGGTCTTTATTGACTGAACTGTCTAATTCCAACTTCTTATTTCTTTTTTTTTTTTTTTTTTTTAATTTCTTTTTTTTTTTTTTTTACTATTTTATTTTATTTTACTTATTTATTTTTTTTATAAATTAATTTTTATTGGTGTTCAATTTACCAACATACAGAATAACACCCAGTGCTCATCCCGTCAAGTGTCCCCCTCCGTGCCCGTCACCCATTCACCCCCACCCCCCGCCCTTCTCCCCTTCCACCACCCCTAGTTCATTTCCCAGAGTTAGGAGTCTTTATGTTCTGTGTCCCTTTCTGATATCTCCCACACATTTCTTCTCCCTTCCCTTATATTCCCCCTCACTATTATTCATATTCCCCAAATGAGTGAGAACATACACTGTTTGTCCTTCTCCGATTGACTTACTTCACTCAGCATAATACCCTCCAGTTCCATCCACGTTGAAGCAAATGGTGGGTATTTGTTGTTTCTAATGGCTGAGTAATATTCCATTGTATACATAAACCACATCTTCTTTATCCATTCATCTTTCGATGGACACCGAGGCTCCTTCCACAGTTTGGCTATTGTGGACATGGCTGCTAGAAACATCGGGGTGCAGGTGCCCCGGCGTTTCATTGCATCTGAATCTTCGGGGTAAATCCCTAACAGTGCAATTGCTGGGTCGTAGGGCAGGTCTATTTTTAACTCTTTGAGGAACCTCCACACAGTTTTCCAGAGTGGCTGCACCAGTTCACATTCCCACCAACAGTGTAAGAGGGTTCCCTTTTCTCCACATCCTCTCCAACATTTGTTGTTTCCTGCCTTATTAATTTTCCCCATTCTCACTGGTGTGAGGTGGTATCTCATTGTGGTTTTGATTTGTATTTCCCTGATGGCAAGTGATGCAGAGCATTTTCTCATGTGCATGTTGGCCATGTCTATGTCTTCCTCTGTGAGATTTCTCTTCATGTCTTTTGCCCATTTCATGATTGGATTGTTTGTTTCTTTGGTGTTGAGTTTAATAAGTTCTTTATAGATTTTGGAAACTAGCCCTTTATCTGATATGTTATTTGCAAATATCTTCTCCCATTCTGTAGGTTGTCTTTGAGTTTTGTTGACTGTATCCTTTGCTGTGCAAAAGCTTCTTATCTTGATGAAGTCCCAATAGTTCATTTTTGCTTTTGTTTCTTTTGTTTTCGTGGATGTATCTTGCAAGAAGTTACTGTGGCCAAGTTCAAAAAGGGTGTTGCCTGTGTTCTCCTCTAGGATTTTGATGGAGTCTTGTCTCACGTTTAAATCTTTCATCCATTTTGAGTTTATCTTTGTGTATGGTGCAAGAGAGTGGTCTAGTTTCATTCTTCTGCATGTGGATGTCCAGTTTTCCCAGCACCATTTATTGAAGAGACTGTCTTTCTTCCAGTGGATCGTCTTTCCTCCTTTGTCGAATATTAGTTGACCATAAAGTTCAGGGTCCATTTCTGGATTCTCTATTCTGTTCCATTGGTCTATGTGTCTGTTTTTGTGCCAGTACCACACTGTCTTGATGACCACAGCTTTGTAGTACAACCTGAAATCTGGCATTGTGATGCCCCCAGCTATGGTTTTCTTTTTTAAAATTCCCCTGGCTATTCGGGGTCTTTTCTGATTCCACACAAATCTTAAAATAATTTGTTCTAACTCTCTGAAGAAAGTCCATGGTATTTTGATAGGGATTGCATTGAACGTGTAAATTGCCCTGGGTAGCATTGACATTTTCACAATATTAATTCTGCCAATCCATGAGCATGGAATATTTTTCCATCTCTTTGTGTCTTCCTCAATTTCTTTCAGAAGTGTTCTATAGTTTTTAGGGTATAGATCCTTTACCTCTTTGGTTAGGTTTATTCCTAGGTATCTTATGCTTTTGGGTGCAATTGTAAATGGGATTGACTCCTTAATTTCTCTTTCTTCAGTCTCATTGTTAGTGTATAGGAATGCCATTGATTTCTGGGCATTGATTTTGTATCCTGCCACGCTACCAAATTGCTGTATGAGTTCTAGCAATCTTGGGGTGGAGGCTTTTGGGTTTTCTATGTAGAGTATCATGTCATCGGCGAAGAGGGAGAGTTTGACTTCTTCTTTGCCAATTTGAATGCCTTTAATGTCTTTTTGTTGTCTGATTGCTGAGGCTAGGACTTCCAATACTGTGTTGAATAGCAGTGGTGACAGTGGACATCCCTGTCTGGTTCCTGATCTTAGGGGAAAGGCTCCCAGTGCTTCCCCATTGAGAATGATATTTGCTGTGGGCTTTTCGTAGATGGCTTTTAAGATATCGAGGAAAGTTCCCTCTATCCCTACACTCTGAAGAGTTTTGATCAGGAATGGATGCTGTATTTTGTCAAATGCTTTCTCTGCATCTAATGAGAGGATCATATGGTTCTTGGTTTTTCTCTTGCTGATATGATGAATCACATTGATTGTTTTACGAGTGTTGAACCAGCCTTGCATCCCGGGGATAAATCCTACTTGGTCATGGTGAATAATTTTCTTAATGTGTTGTTGGATCCTATTGGCTAGTATCTTGTTGAGAATTTTTGCATCCATGTTCATCAGGGATATTGGTCTGTAATTCTCCTTTTTGGTGGGGTCTTTGTCTGGTTTTGGAATTAAGGTGATGCTGGCCTCATAGAATGAATTTGGAAGTACTCCATCTCTTTCTATCTTTCCAAACAGCTTTAGTAGAATAGGTATGATTTCTTCTTTAAACGTTTGATAGAATTCCCCTGGGAAGCCATCTGGCCCTGGACTCTTGTGTCTTGGGAGGTTTTTGATGACTTCTTCAATTTCCTCCCTGGTTATTGGCCTGTTCAGGTTTTCTATTTCTTCCTGCTCCAGTTTTGGTAGTTTGTGGCTTTCCAGGAATGCGTCCATTTCTTCTAGATTGCCTAATTTATTGGCGTAGAGCTGTTCATAATATGTTTTTAAAATCGTTTGTATTTCCTTGGTGTTGGTAGTGATCTCTCCTTTCTCATTCATGATTTTATTAATTTGAGTCTTCTCTCTCTTCTTTTTAATAAGGTTGGCTAATGGTTTATCTATCTTATTAATTCTTTCAAAGAACCAACTCCTGGTTCTGTTGATCTGTTCCACAGTTCTTCTGGTCTCAATTTCATTGAGTTCTGCTCGAATTTTAAGTAACTCTCTTCTTCTGCTGGGTGTAGGATCTATTTGCTGTTTTTTCTCTAGCTCCTTTATGTGTAAGGTTAGCTTTTGTATTTGAGTTCTTTCCAGTTTTTGAACGGCTGCTTGTATTGCGATGTATTTCCCCCTTAGAACTCTTTTGCTGCATCCCAAAGATTTTGAATGGTTGTATCTTCATTCTCATTAGTTTCCATGAATCTTTTTAATTCTTCCTTAATTTCCTGGTTGACCCTTTCATCTTTTGGCAGGATGGTCCTTAACCTCCACCTGTTTGAGGTCCTTCCAAACTTCTTGTTGTGATTTAGTTCTAATTTCAAGGCGTTATGGTCTGGGAATATGCAAGGGACGATCCCAATCTTTTGGTATCGGTTCAGACCCGATTTGTGACCCAGTATGTGGTCTATTCTGGAGAAAGTTCCATGTGCACTTGAGAAGAATGTGTATTCAGTTGAGTTTGGATGTAAAGTTCTGTAGATATCTGTGAAATCCATCTGGTCCAGTGTATCATTTAAAGCTCTCATTTCTTTGGAGATGTTGTGCTTATAAGACCTATCGAGGGTAGAAAGAGCTAGATTGAAGTCACCAAGTATAAGTGTATTATTATCTAAGTATTTCTTCACTTTGGTTAATAATTGGTTTAAGTATTTGGCAGCTCCCACATTCGGGGCATATATATTGAGGATTGTTAAGTCCTCTTGTTGGATAGATCCTTTAAGTTTGAGATATGTTTCTCTTCATCTCTCACTCACAAACAACTTCTTACCGGCTTGAAAACAATAGATTTGGAGGGATTACAAAGGGAAAGACACAGAAAATATCACTTGGGATATGAAGCTTTATACCTTTTCTTCCAGTATCCCCAACTATGTAATGCAAATATCTCAATACACACGATCAGAATATTGAATGTCTTAATATTTTTACACAATTGAATGTCTATTTAAAGAATATTTAAAGCCCCAAATCTTCTCTTTGCCTCAGATCAGTGGATTTCTACCATGTCTATTTTTATGCCAGCTGAAGTCTGGGATTTCAATTTCAGGAGAGGTCTCCAAACTGGGTAGGGTATCAGGCACATATCTTTACCCTAACTCTAAACCTAGCTTTACCCTTAACCCATAAAACCTAGCCTGTAACCGTAACCCTAACACTAACCCTAAACATAACCTTCTGGAGAGGTCTTTGAAATGCAGGATACCACACACATACTCTCAGCCTCAGCCTCCTCCTAACACCAATTTTAATCGTAAATGTTTTAATTGATGCCTCAAAGAGATTTTATTAAACTCAGGATTTTGTTAGTTTATTATTTTTAATTTGAAGTATAGTAATCTCTGAAGAAGAAATATAAAAATAGAATTGCTTTGTAAAATAATTTCATAGTCAATAAATATTTATCTTCTTCCTCACATTATAGAAATTCAACAAGTAATTTCTGCTGTCTGCATCTGTTCTTTGGAGTTATTCTGCAACTCATAAAAATAAATTCATTCATTATTTTTCCCACAATAAGTGGGCACAGTAGATGTGGTATTGAGAGTTAATTAATCATTCCTGAGCATATGTCAGAATAACATCAAAGGTTCCATATCTATGTTTTTTCCTCATAAAATGACTAACTTATCATGTGTGAATAACATGTCAAAAATCCCTAAAATATGAAACTCAAGAACAAAATACACAGAACCCCTTCTTCAAAACAAAATAATATTTGAAAAACAAATATTAATGAGCTTCTTCCATGTATGTTAAAAACTACCAGTGCTTTATTGGCACTGAATCTATCAACTGATATGACAGATTCAAGATTAAGTTCTTTTTTTTTAAGATTTTATTTATTCATGAGAAACACACAGAGAGAGGCAGGGACATAGGCAGAGGGAGAAGCAGGCTCCCTGCAATGAGCCTGATGTAGGACTTGATCCCAGGACCCAAGTTTCATGACCTGAGCCAAAGGCAGTGTCTCAAACACTGAGCAACCCAGGCATCTCCAAGATTAAGTTCTTATACCTTCTATTGACATTTTGAAGCAGGCCATTTTTGTTGTGAGAGAGGAAAAGAAAAGGTCATAGATATCTTATCAGTCATATTCTTATATAAGACAGAAATGTCTGTTTAATGTCAGTGAACAACTCAGGTAGGGATTCATGGGTTATCTGTTGGAGCAAAGCATCTCTATCTTATTTTACATGTAAAGGTTTATTACCCTTTAAAATTTGCAATAATAAAATAGTTTATTAGATGGATTCTCCATAAAAGATACATTATGTAGCTTTCCAATCCTCCTCCTCCTCCCATAATGTCAATATGATCTTCAAAGATCCAAGAAGCAATAGTTTATCTGACTGTCTTCTGAAAAACTAAAACTTTGAATTAAAAATTTTATGACTTACACATAGAATTATATGTTAAAGTGAAAACATAAGCATATATGGTAGACTACAATCAACATTTAATAATAAATGCTTATGTATCTTGACTTCTTACAAAACAAGAATAATGATCCAAAAAAATTCTATGGGATTTACTTATTTGATGTTCAAAAATTCATTTTAGTCAAGGGGCCCTTAGTAGTCCACCCTTATGGTGGCAGTCATAGATATTTAGTTATTATATGCATAGATAATGGTTTTAATTCACTGCTGTTTCCGTTTTTAAGATGTCTGTTTCTATATGTATTCAAACCATAGAGAAGATGATCTAGAGCATATTTTCCCCTGTAAAATGTTTTTATAGCATCCATTAAGATATTATTCTTCCTAATTGGATTCGTGCTAGTTTTATGTTAATGAGGGATAAAAAGGAATGTTTTATTAAATCACTTGGAAAGTATTAACTTGAAATATCTACTTCTAATACATGTCTTTTGTGCTAAAATATTTTTTATCTTTAGATATTTTAAAAATTCTCTTTTACATTTTTAATATAAGTATATATTGAATTACAGCCAAACTGCGTTATAAAAGATATATATATATATATATATATATATATATATATATATATTTTAGTTATTTGGATATGTGACTATATGTGTGTGTGTGTGCTCAAGCTCAGCCATCAACCCTTTTACTGCTAGTGATAAATGTCAAATTAATCAATGATCATATAAATCACTTATTCATAGACAAGTAATCCATTCAGTAATTTAATTGTAGAACATTAGATGTCATTATACATTCACATAGTTTGACTTAATGAAATGTTTCATGTTAAACATGACATTAATAGTTAATAAATAGTTAATAATAAAGAAGAGGTTCTTTTTCCCCTTCAGATGCCTTTATAGTCTTCTAATGCAATAAAAATTTTGATAGAGTGAAAATAAAATGGTATAGAAAAAATAAAGAGCATTTGAAATCAGTCTGAAATATGAGAGGCATCTTGTTAGAAATGGATTCCCTATGTACATCTGTATTAAGGAAAGCAGCTGACCCTCAGGAACACTCTTAAACCATTTACACTTAGGTTTTATACCCAGGTCTATAATACCTGGTTTGTGTCACAATATATTTTCTATTGCTTGCAACTGAGGATGCTGGACTTCTAGATATCATGGGATCAAATCCACATCCTCCTTTATGAATTCATAGATCCTTATTTATTTTATAATCAGCTTTTGTGCAATGTGTATATTCTTATATAAGTAAAGTCCTTTATAATTTATGTTCATTATCTATATTGTAGTAGACGTGTAGCAGTTTTCACGTAAATACTTGAATCTTTAATCTATTTGCAAATCCAGGATTATATTTTTTCTTATTTTCTTCAAGAGACATCATTTTGGGGCTTAATGCTATCCTTGAAGCCAAATATTATATTAGGTTGTAGTCATAGAGATCGCATGAAACAGAAAAAGACATTATACATCTGAGCAAGAGAGAGATTTAAAAAGAGAACAATGGCTGATGTTAGTCAGAACCATGAGCTTTCTTGTTAGGGTAATTTATAGCATCCATTATCTTCCACCACATTCTTATATTTGTTCATTTGCACAATACTCTTCACCTGGATTTCTCAACTCAAAGAGGTTGTATAAATAATTGGAAAAGTCCTGTCTTTTTACCTCTGACAACCTCTGCTGGCAAAGCTGTGGGCTACCAGTGATTCAGCTCTGGCTTGTTCACAAAATCAAAAGGAAACTAAAACAATATACAACACTAAATATGAAATATTTTGAGCCAAGGTTTGTGCTAAACTGGTACATAGCAGAAGTATGATTCTAATTCTGACCTATTTGACTTCACAAATCCAGGAACTCAATCGATATTTTGTATTACTTTTCAGTAACTTTCAAAAATATGAGTTTAGGGATTAAGACTATTCATCTATGAGGTGTTTTAATTCAGAGAAATCAAGTACACCAAATGATAATGGACAAATAAAGTATGAGACACTAATCATAGACAGCATTATTGACTTCTTGACAATACTCAAAATTTCCTGTAGAGTTGCTCTCCTAAAGTGAGTCATTCATTCTGAAAAGATCTCTAAGCATCTGACATATGGGGATTAATGAATGCATAATTGCAGGTCAGTTCATGTGGGTATAGCTGGTAAAATCTCACAGATATAGCTCATAGAATTTTAAATATGGTAACATTTTGCCTAGACTTTTATGGAATGAAGATTAATATATACATTTAGATGACTTTTTAAGATTTTATTGATTTATTCATGAGAGAGAGAGAGAGAGAAAGAGAGAGAGAGGCAGAGACACAGGCAGAGGGAGAAGCAGGCTCCATGCAGGGAATCCAATGCGAGACTTGATCCTGGGTCCCCAGGATCAGGCCCTAGGCCAAAGGCAGCGCTAAACTGCTGAGCCACCCAGGCTGCCTTTTTTTTTTAAGATTTTATTCATTTAGATGATTAAAGCCATTGTGTACTTATGTATTAGTCTTTAGCTAAAATATATAGCCTAAATAATGACAGTTTCTTGTTTGTATATTTAAAATTTTAAATTGTGAAAAAAAGATATAATTCTTGTTGTTTTATATATCTAACAAGTCATGCTTAACTTTGGGGAATATAATAGGAAATCTAAGGCAAATTTTAAAAAATTCCAAACGGTCATTTAAAAAAAAAGTACCTCCTGCTTGAAGTTCATCTATTTACCTAAAAGTAAAAAATTTTGGAATATATTTACATAATACTGATCTTGGATTCTAGACTTGCCCTCTTTAGTCATTTCTCAATAAACCCTCCAAAACCATCTTATAAAGACTAAAGTCAAATTACATCACTCTTCTGCTCACAAACCACCAATTATTTCCCATTCTTCTCCAAGAAAGTTAGAATATTTGATCAGGACCTACAAGGCCCTCTACAATTTGCCCCTCTCTCTTTCCATTTTTTTTTACCTGCTTTTCTACTACTTTCTACTGATCTCTTTCAGGTCCAGCTACACTAAGTCTCTTACTATTCTTAAAATAAGCACACCACAGGACACCTGGGTGGCTCAGTGGTTGAGTGCCTACCTTTGGCTAAGGAAGTGATCCTCGGGTCCTGGGATTGAGTCCCACATTGGGCGCCCTGCAAGGAGTCTGCTTCTCCCTCTGCCTATATCTTTGCCTCTCTTTCTGTGCCTCTCATGAATATATAAATAAAATCTTTAAAAAATAAGCACACCACAATTTCAGGGTTTTTCTTTATTGTATTCACTCTCCCCAGAATGTTATGCACCAGATAAATGCATAGCCATATCTGTGGTAGTTAAATTAATAGAACTCCAAAAATGTCTTTGTCCTAATCTCTGCAACCTGTAAATATGTTATTATTGTACATGGCCAAATGAACTTTGCAGATGTGAATAAGGCAATGAAGCTTAAAATGGGAAATTACCCTGGATTAACTGGGCAAGCTCAATATCATTGCAGGAATTCTTAAAAGCAGAGAGCCTTTTCTTGCTGCCCTCAGGAGATGCAAAGGTGAAAGTTCAGAAATATTGGGTTTGAAGATGGGAAAAGAAGTCATGAGCGAAGGAATTCAGGAAGCCTCTAAGCAAAGGAAAAAAAGAGAGAGAGAGAGAGAGAGATAAACCAAGAAACACTCTTTTTTTTTTTAAATTATAGAGAACAAACTGATGATTATCAGAAGATGGTGTATAGGGGGGATGTGTTAAATAGGTGATGGGGCCTTTCTGCCCCTGGATGCCGCCGAGTAAGCATCATTAAAGTCTCCCCTCCCACTGCCATCATGTCTAAGTCAGAGTCTCCCAAAGAGCCCGAGCAGCTGCGGAATCTCTTAATCGGAAGTTTGAGCTTGCAAACAACTGATGAGAGTCTGAGGAGCCATTTTGAGCAATGGGGATCGCTTAGGGACTGTATGGTAATGAGAGACCCCAACACCAAGCGCTCCAGGGGCTTTGGGTTCTTCACATAGGCCACCGTGGAGGAGGTGGACCCGGCCATGAACGCTCCGCCGCACAAGGTGGACGGAAGAGTCGTGGAACCAAAGAGGGCTGTCTCCCGAGAAGATTCTCAAAGACCCGGTGCCCACTTAACTGTGAAAAAGATTTTTGTTGGTGGCATTAAAGAAGACACAGAAGAACATCATTTAAGAGATTATTTTGAACAGTATGGGAAAATTGAAGTGATTGAGATCATGACTGACCGAGGCAGTGGCAAAAAGAGAGGTTTTGCTTTTGTGACCTTTGATGACCACAACTCTGTAGACAAGACTGTCATTCCAAAATACCATACTGTGAATGGCCACAACTGTGAAGTAAGGAAAGCCCTATCAAAGCAAGAGAAGGCTAGTGCTTCGTCCAGCCAGAGGCCGAAGTGGTTCTGGAAACTTTAGTGGTGGTTGTGGAGGTGGTTTTGGTGGGAATGACAACTTTGGTCGTGGAGGGAACTTTAGTGGTCGAAGTGGCTTCGGTGGCAGTCGAGGTGGTGGTGGATACGGTAGCAGTGGGGATGGCTATAATGGGTTTGGTAATGACGGAAGCAACTTTGGAGGTGGCGGAAGCTATAACGATTTTGGCAATTACAATAATCAATCCTCAAATTTTGGACCCATGAAAGGAGGAAATTTTGGAGGCAGAAGCTCTGGCCCCTATGGTGGTGGAGGCCAATACTTTGCCAAACCACGAAACCAAGGTGGCTATGGCAGTTCCAGCAACAGCAGCAGCTATGGCAGTGGCAGAAGGTTTTAATTACTGCCAGGAAACAAAGCTTAGCAGGAGAGGAGAGCCAGAGAAGTGACAGCGAAGCTACAGGTTACAACAGATTTGTGAACTCAGCCAACCACAGTGGTGGCAGAGCCTACTTGCTACAAAGAAGACATGTTTTAGACAATACTCATGTGTATGGGCAAAAAACTCGAGGACTGTATTTGTGACTAATTGTATAACAGGTTATTTTAGTTTCTGTTCTGTGGAAAGTGTAAAGCATTCCAACAAAGTGTTTTAATGTAGATTTTTTTTGCACCCATGCTGTTGATTGTTAAATGTAATAGTCTGATCATGAAGCTGAATAAATGTGTCTTTTTTTAAATGTGCTGTGTAAAGTTAGTCTACTCTGAAGCCATCCTGGTAAACTACCCCAACGGTGTGAAGTTAGAATTCCTTCAGGGCGATGCCAGGTTCCATTCGAAATTTATTTGCAACCTGCTTGGGCACAGAAGCCATTGTCTCCACAAACCTTGGTGTGGTTGAACTGACAGTTAATGTGTTGTGACCTGGAGTTCACCGTTAAAAGGGTCACCCAAGCAAAGTCCTGGAGTTTATTTGGTTATTATGATTGTTGGCACATCCTATGCAATATATCTAAATTGAATTATGGTATCAGATAAAATTATAGATGGGATTAAAGCTTGTGTATTGTCCATTATCATGTGTAATCAATAAAAGATTTAATATTCTCTTGGAAGAAAAATAAATAGGTGATGGGGATTAAAGAATGTATTTGTTATGATGAGCACTGGGTGTTATATGTAAGTGATAAATCACTAAATTCTACTCCTGAAACCAATATTACACTATAAGTAAATTAAATTTAAATTAAAATTTGGGGAAAAAAGGAAAGAAGAAAAGATAAAATACAAAGCCCATTTAGTTTATCCATACTTATTTAAAAAGACAAAATTTTGAATAAAAATAATAGTATAACACTGTATGTTAACAAACTGGAATTAAAATAAAAACTTTTAAAAAGTAAAAGATGGAAAAGGATTTTCCCACAGAGCTTCCAGAAAGGAACACAGCCTTACTGCTGATACCTTGATTTTAGCCCACTGATCACCCTGTTAAAATTACGACCTATAGAACTATAATGTAATACATTTATGTTGTTTTAAGGCATTTTTTTGGTGGTCATTTTTTTACAGCAGCCATGGGAAATGGATATATTATCTTTAGCTCTTTCCAGTCTTTATTCAAAAATATCACACATTTTCACTAAGATCTATCCTATAGATCCTATTTTAAATTTTTATTTCCTGATGTTCCTTACATGGTTCTCCTCTCTAGTTTTTCTTTTTTTAAGATTTTATTTATTTATTCATGAAAGACACAGAGAGATAGGCAAAGACATAGGCAGAGTGAGAAGCAGGCTCCCAGTGGGGAGTCCAATTCAGGACTGTATCCCAGGACACCAGGATCACACCTTGAGCTAAAGGCAGACACTCAACCACTGAGCCACCCAGACATCCCTCTAGTTTTTCCATAGAACATGCCACTATCTATTGTATATCTACATCTATTTTGATACCTATATTGATATGAAGTTATATGTTCATGTTCATTATTTGTCTTCCTCCACCAGAATATTATTTCTATCAGATCAGGAATACTTGCTCTATTTTTTTTAAGATTTTGTTTATTTATTCATGAGAGACAGAGAGAGAGATAGAGAGAGGCAGAGACACAGATGGAGGGAGAAGTAGGCTCCATGCAGGGAGCCCAAGGCGGGACTCGATCCTGGGACTCCAGGATCACTCCATGGGCCAAAGGCAGGCGCTAAACCTCTGAGCCACCCAGCATTTCCTGTTTTGTTTTGCTTTTAACTGATGTCTCCTCACTATATACAAAAGTTTCTAACACACAGATGTTGAATAAATATTTATTGAATGTATATGAATTATTTTTAAAAGAATTTTAGTTGATTAATTGTATAAAGAAATCTGAAAATTGACTCAAAAATAGATTATATAGCAATTGGAATCATGACCTATCTTGCTTGACAAATATAATTTATGTCTATATAATGATTTTATTAATGTTTAAAAACATTTGATAGTTTTTCTAAATTCATAAAAAATTGTACTTATACGTTTCTTTAGATCTACATTTATAACCTAAATACAAATGAAGCAGAATAGCTTATAAGTATGTGCATAAAAATTGTAGACCTGTGAACATTTATTTTGTTGTTAGTTATTTTTATGCTATTATACTCCAAAAGATATACATTCTACTCATATTTTCATTATTCTCTTTTGCCATGAAATGTTTGTGTACTGATAGACAATAAAAATTGGTATATTTCACTGCTAGTAACGTTTAAAGTTATATAGACTACTTTGCAATTCAAAGGGGAAAAAGAATTTGCAAAAAGATTTCAAACTTCTGAATAGCCTCTGTTCAGTATGATGGTAACTTACTGTAATCACAGGCCCATTGTTTTTCATTCCTAAGAGACAATAATTCCTAGTCAGATACATCTGTTTTAAGAACGAAAATTTTCTCTATTTTACAAGACTCGCTTTCTTTCAACCATCTTTTCAACTGAATTCTACTCCTGCAAAACTTTTTCATGTTAGCTCACAAATAATTTCAAATTTCCTTGTCTTCAGAAAAAGTTGTCCAAGAATAAAACTCAGATTACGTTCAACTCCAGAATGACCTAATTTAACTTAATGTGAATAATGATACTCAATTTCATTAAAAACAATTTCTTTCACTTTAATCTAAAATGTACATTTAATAGTAACTTCTATTTCTTTTGCTATCTTTAAAATTCTACTTGAGTAATTTCCAAGATCTATAACTGCTATACACAATTTCATCTTAGGTGTTATCAGTGTTATTTATAGTGTAATACAACTATATTTTTTACATAGAAAGACTAGCTCCTGTTGTCTCTCTCTCTCTCTCTCTCTCTCTTTTTTTTTTTTTTTTTTGCTCCTGTTGTCTCTTGATTAGACCATCAGGAAGTCCTTCTATATCAGTGCTCTTGGTAAATGATTCACATTTTTAAAAAGTTTTCATTTTAATTTTCCAATATGCTTAACATACAGCGTAATATTAGTTTCAAATGTACAATATAGTGATTCAACAATTCCATACATCACCCATTGCACATCATGACAAGCACCCTCCTTTTTTTTGAAATTTTTATTTATTTATGATAGAGAGAGAGAGAGAGAGAGAGAGAGAGAGAGAGAGAGAGAGGCAGAGACACAGGCAGAGGGAGAAGCAGGCTCCATGCACCGGGAGCCCAAAGTGGGATTCGATCCCGGGTCTCCAGGATCGCGCCCTGGGCCAAAGAAAGGCGCTAAACCGCTGCGCCACCTAGGCACCCTCCTTTATACCCATTGCTTATCTTACCCATCCCCTACCCACCTCCCCTCTGGTAACCATCACATTTTTCTCTATAGTTAAGAGTCTATTTCTTGATCTCTCTTTCTCTCTCTTTCCTTTGCTCATTTGTTTTGTTTTGTTAAATTCTGTATATGAATGAGATCATATGGTATTTTTCTTTCTCTGACTGACTTATTTTGCTTAGTATTATACATTCTAGCTCCACCTACATCATTGCAAATGGCAAGATTTCATTCTTGTTTGTGGATGAATAATATTCCATTGTGTATGAATACCAAATCTTCTTTATCAATTCTTCAGTTGATGGATGCATGAGCTGTTTCCATTATATGGCTCTTGTAGATTATATATTATAATGCCCTGATAATAAACATCAGGGTGCATGTATCCCTTTAAATTGTTTTTTTTTCTTTTTGTATTTTTGGTGTACATACCCAGTAGTGCAATTACTGGATCATAGTGTACTTCTATTTTTAACTTTCTGAGGAACCTCCATATAGTTTTATAGAGTGACTGCACCAGTTTGTATTACCACCAACAGTGCAAGAGGGTTCCTTTTTCTACACATCCTCACCAACACTTGTTTCTTGTGTTTTTGATTTCAGCCATTCTGACAAATGTGAGGTGATATCTCACCATAGTTTGATTTGCATTTACCTGATGAGGAGTGATGTTGACCATTTTTTCATGTATCTTCTGGCCATCTAAATGTCTTTTTTGATAAAATATCTATTCATGTCTTCTGTCCAGTTTTTAATTGGATTATTTGTTTTTTGGGGGGTGTTGAGTTGTAATTTTTTTGTATACTTTGGACAGTAACCCTTTATTGAATGTGTCATTTGCAAGTATCACCCTCCATTCAGTGGGTTGTCTTTTAGTTTTGTTATTTCTTTGGATGTTCAGAAACTTTTTATTCTGATATAGTCCCGATAGTTTATTTCTACTTTTGTTTCTCTTGTCTCAGTAGACTAATCTAGAAAATTGTTGCTACAACTGATGTCAGAGAAGTTACTTCCTGTACTCTCTTCTAGGATATTTATGGCTTCAGGACTCACATTTAGGTTTTTAATCCAATTTTAATTTTTTTGTATGGTGAAATAAAGTTGGCCAGTTTCATTCTTTTTTATATAGCTGTCTGGTTTTCCCAAAAATATTTGTTCAAGGAACTTTTTCCCATTGAATATTCTTTCCTGCTTTGTTAAAGATTAATTGACCATATAATTGTGCGTTTATTCTTGGGTTTCCTATTCTGTTCCATTGAGAAATGATTCAACTTTTATTCTCCAGAAGAAACCCTAGGAGATAATTTAGCAAGCAAAGCAAAAGTTGTAGCATTTTTTTCTGCTTTGTTGATTCACTAAGAATTTATTTACTTTATTCACAGACTGGCCTTGCTTTGCCAGCAAAGAAGCTACAATTTTTTAAAAGATTTTATTTATTTATTCATGAGAGACAGAGAGAGAGAGAGAGAGGCAGAGACTTATGCAGAAGGAAAAGCAGGCTTCATGCAAGGGGCCTGATGTGGGACTCAATCCCAGGACTCCAGGATCACACGCTGGGCTGAAGGCAGGTGCTCAACTGCTGAGCCACCCAGGTATCCCAAGAAGCTACAATTTATATTGCTTTATAAAAAAAAGATCCATTAGCAACATTAAAAAGGTTCATGTCTTAGGGATGCCTGAGTGGCTCAATTGGTTAAGCATCTGCCTTCAGCTCAGGTCATTATCCTGGGGTCCTGGAATTGAGCCCCACATTGGACTCCCTGCTCAATGAGGAGTCTGCTTCTCCCTCTCCCTTTGCTCCTCCACTCCCCTACTTGTGCACACACACACACTCTCTCAAAATAAATAATAGATAAAATATTTTTAAAACATTCATGTCTCTAAAAACATGATATGTAATTACCTAATAATTATTTAGAGAATATGAATAATTTTAAAAATTAGCTCTAATATGCCTGGTTCTATATTATGTGTATTCCACCAAGTTAACTATCCCAGGCTTGCAATTATTAAGTGATTCATTCTTCAAAGATTTTTCCCTATAGCTGCAGTATAATTTAGGCCAAAATCACCTTGTAATAATAAAATAAAAATCAATGTACCCACTTCTTGATAGTGTAAACAGCAAATGTGGCAAGAATATAATAGGATAGTGAAAGTAAAAAGCAATCTTGTTTTGGGGGGCTGCCTTTTATAAATTAGGTAATTACATCTGTTTTGTTTTTTTGTATTGCCATTTTGGTAATGTTTTCATAATTACTGAGGAAGAAAAAAAAAGTAGCTTAAGCAATATATCTTTCAACCCTAAGAGAATAAACGTAGCCAAACTATTAAAGAATGTGGCCAAGGGTATCTTAAAAGGGAATTTCTGTGATCTTTAGAGTGGGGAAGTCGCCTTTGCCAGTTCCCCTAATTATCTACTTAAAGTGAATTCCATCGATATAGCTATTATTCAAAGATGGTCTACATAAAGATGCCCACTCCAGATGATTTAGGGACCACAATGGAGATTGCCACTGTGAGAGACAACAGAAAATGCTTCCCTTTGCATGAAAGTGTGAAAATGCAGTAAGTACTGAGTGCCAAAAGTAGGTGACTCAGGATGGAGCAGAGTTTGAAAAACTCATTTTGATTCTCAGTGAAGAATACTCATTTTTTTTTACTGAATTAATCACCAAAAGCATCATTTGTTAGATTTTTCTAAAAACAGAAAATGTAAGCCATTAATTAGAATTCCTAGTGTTTCCTTCATTCTAAAAATGCAGTCTAATGTAATTACCAAAATTGAAAATCAGGAAGAACTGAAAAAAAGCTTATTGATGTCTTAGCTTTTCCTTTGTCATTAACTCTTACAACTGAGGATGTAATTCTTTATCTAAGCTACCGAATTTGGGGAAAAAAATCTCATATTTCTCATGTTTCTGTTACCGGTGTTACCTGTACTAATCTCATGAACTATAGATATCTTTTAATTTTATTTTGTAGCTTTTCAGTCTTCTGCTTGTTTTTTAGTACTTAAGAGAATTAAAGATTTGAAAGCTAATTTTCAGGAATGTATTATAATTTTTTACTTTTTTTTTTGTATTTATTTTTACCTAAGTAAAGAGTTTTGGTCACAGGCAGCTAACTTTAAAATTAAATCAAAAGGTCTGTGGGCAGCCCCAGTGGCGCAGGGGTTTAGCGCCGCCTGCAGCCCAGGGCGTGATCCTGGAGACCCTGGATCGAGTCCCACGTCGGGCTCTCTGCATGGAGCCTGCTTCTCCCTCTGCCGGTGTCTCTGCCTCTCTCTCTGTGTCTCTATGAATAAATAAATAAAATCTTTAAAAAAAAATCAAAAGGTCTGGAGGATAGGGGGAGATTTGGGGGGCGTGTAGAAAGTATAGAATGGACAAGAATTTGTGATGTAATGTGAGGCTAAGAAAAAGAATATATAAGGGCTATAAAACAAGAAATATAGGGTGAGGACTGAGGCAAGGGCAATATGAATTCTTTTTTTGAATATGTTGATTTTGAAATGTCTATGAAGAGTCAGTTGGAGATCTTTAGGATGTAGTTGAAAAAAATAGCTGTAAATCTCAGATGAGACATTTGACTTGGCTAAATATTTGAAAATTATTGGATAGAGATGATAACTGAAGTTGTGCAGTGGAAAAGGATACCAGAGGCTCAGTATACATATTCATTCATTTATTTAGCAAATAAGTTTAAGTGCCTATTATATGCCACACAAAAAAATGATGAGACGGAAATAATTCATTTTATTAAAAACAAAAAAAATAATGAAACTGTGGACTCATTTAAAGTAGAATCTATCTTTTTTGTCACTGCCAGATACTTTTATTTATTTTTTATTTTATTTTTATTTTTAAAAAGATTTTATTTATTTATTCATGAGAGACACAGAGAGATAGAGAGGCAGAGACACAGGCAGGGGGATAAGCAGGTTCCATGCAGGGAGCCTGACATGGGACTCAATTCCAGATCCCCAGGATCAGGCCCTGGGCTGAAGGCAGCGCTAAGCTGCTGAGCCACCTGGGCTGTCCTGCCAGATACTTTTAGATCCTAGATTTATACTTTTCAGGCTTTTATGAAAAAATATTTCTGTTAAATTATATATATATATAATATACATATATTATATATATATATAATTTAATATATATATATTTGTCTGCTGAACACTAACACCAGAATTTAATTATTTGGATATTTCTTTGTTTCTCCATAATAATTCATGATTTATACTATGAATTCAAGAAACTCCGTATTCTTCCTAGATCTAAAGTTGTCAATGACAATCTAGGGACTGACAGACATGAAAAAATCTTTTATCTAGTACACTCGCAGATAAGAGGCAAAAGTGTGATCTTGAGCAAACAATAACATTTTATCCCACCTCCACTAGTTCTTCCTTTTTTCTTTTAGCATCTAGAATATGAGATCTACAGGTTCTTATATTTGTTTATTTCAAATTCTAGTCATAAAAACTTCTTATAGGAAGTTTTTATTTCAGTCTGTAGAGTTGTTTTTGTTTGTTTGATTGTTGGTTGGTTGTTTTTTTAGAGAGGGGGAATGCAGAGAGAGCATCCCAAGCAGGCTCCAAGCCCAGCATGGAACCTGACACAGGGTTTGATCCACAACCCTGAGATCCTGACCTGAGCCAAAATCAAGAGTTGGACCCTTAATCGACTAAGCCACCCAGGCACTGCTACTTCATGCTCTATGGTCTTTAAAAGGAGTCTTTTAAAAAGCAAGAACATTTATGGTTTCATCAATTCTCACTAACCTGCAATCTTTCAACCTTATAGTCTGATTCCTATGAAAAGCTACCATCAGAAGGTAATAACTAAAGTATACACTTTCCCTGGAAGTTAATTGTCACATATTGCTCAGTAGTGGTGCTTCATGCCTGGAGCAGGGATAGCTATTTTCTCATTTAATTTCATTTGTATTATTTGATACTAACTGCCCTTGTTAGAAAAAATATATATATATTTCTATATATTGATATCTATCTATCTATCTATCTATCTATCATCTATCTATTTATCTACCTATCTATCTATATACGCTTGGGTGGTGCAGTGATTTAGCACCTGCCTTCAGCCCACGGCATGATCCTGGAGTCCCGGGATCAAGTCCCACATCGGGCTCCCTGCATGGAGCCTGCTTCTCCTTCTGCTTGTTTCTGCCTCTCTCTCTCTCTCTCTCTCTCTCTCCCTCTCTCTCTCTCTCTCTCATGAATAAATAAATAAAATATTTTAAAAAAGAAAAAATATATTCAATTGATTAGTTTGGGAATGAAGGATGATAAACATACATTGTGTGTGTGTGTGTGTGTGTGTGTGTGTGTGTAGATTATCTTGACGTTTTGGGTTGTTCAGAAGGGATTGGGTATTGATTACAAATTTTGTTGTGATTACAACAAAAATAAAGTCAAATTTGGTATTTCATTATTTAAGCTTGTTGATCATCAAAAAAAATAATACTGCGAGAACAAATTATAATTAAAATTCTAGAGGGGGAGGAGCTAAGATGGCAAAGTAGTATGAGGATCCTAAGCTTGCCTCATCTCTTGAACACAGCTAAATAAATACCAAATAATTCTGAATACCCAAGAAATTGATCTGAGAACTGACAGAAAGAAACAAACAACTGCCCAACTTGAAGGAGAGAGAAGGCCACATTGTGGAAGATAAGATGTACAGAGACATGATTTGGAAGAGAAATGGATCTTGTGTGCTATGGAAGAGCGGGAGCCCTGGTAATTGAGGGAAGCAAGAGAGAAAGATTTCCTTTTAACAGAAAATCACATGAGGAAAACAATTCCCTAAAGCCACTGACTGAGCTGATTTTCTGAGTTTTTACAGCCAGCAGGGCTCAAAGACTGTTTTAGAGTTCCATGGCATGGTTGGTATAGAACCATGAGGGCACTGCAGTGATCCTGTAGAGAAGGCGAGAAAGTAACCCTGGAGTAGAGAGTGCCATTGAGGATAGCCTGAGATTCATGGGAGAGATAGTTCCCCCTTCTTGGAGCACATCTGAGAGAGGTGGCATTGCCTCCCCAGGGATGAAGGAGCTGACTGGAGTAATCTCCCTACCCTAACCCTCAGCATAAACTAAATTCAGTAAATAGCACAGTGCCAACATTGGCTGCCTAAACACTTACACCAAGCCCTGTCCCCCTGAGCTCTGCTGCTACTGCTTTTTGTGGGAAAATGTACATGAGAACCAGTACAGAGGGCCCCTCCCTGACAAGCACCAAGTCTACTGACCACAGAGTTCTGCAAAGCTTCAGTACTAGTGGAAATACTATCAGGTGTCTTTGAACAAGCAGACCATAGCACACCCAGTTAAAATTCATCTCATTAGCCAAGGTCAAAACACACCTCACAACAGTCAAGGAGAGATTCTGCAGAGGACTGACTATAGAGCAGCCATAACACAGTATCAGAATGCACACAACATACATTAGAGACACTTCCTGAAAAACCAGGGTCTGGACATTATACTATTTCTTCTTCAGAAAGCCATTAATTTCAGGAGCAGGAAATATAATAGGCTTTCCAAGTACACAAAAGCAGGCAGAGACTGAGGAAAATGCCAAAATGGAGGGATTCATCCCAAAAGAAAGAACAGGAAAGGGTCATGGCCAGGGAACAATTTAGAACAGACATAAATAATATGCCTGATCCAGAATTTAAAACAACAATCATAAGGATACTAGCTGGGCTTCATAAAAGCATAGAAGACACTAGAGAGTTCCTTACTACTTTAGAGATAGGAGACCTAAAAACTAGTGAGGCTAAAATGAAAAAAAAAATGCAGTAACTGAGATTTGAAACTGGCTGGATTTAATGACTATAAGGGTGGAAGGAAGAGAAGAATGAATAAGTGACATAGAAGATAGAATGATGGAAAATAATGAAGCTGATCAAAAGATAAGAAGAAAGATTTCTCCTCATTAAATTAAACTTACAGAACCCAGTAGATTCATAAAATGTAATAACATCCATACCATAGGAGTTCCAGAAGAAGAGAGAAGAGAAAAGGGGGAAGAAAGTTTATTTGAGCTGAAAACTTTCCTAATTTGGGAAAGCTGAAAAATTCCCTAATTTTGGGAAGGAAAAAGGTATCCAAATCTAAGTGTCACAGAGAACTTCATAAAAATCAACAAAATTCAGCCAACACCAAAACATATAGTTAAATTTAAAAAATAGGGATCCCTGGGTGGCGCAGCGGTTTGGCGCCTGCCTTTGGCCCAGGGCGCGATCCTGGAGACCCTGGATCGAATCCCACGTCGGGCTCCCGATGCATGGAGCCTGCTTCTCCCTCTGCCTGTGTCTCTGCCTCTCTCTCTCTCTCTCTCTCTCTCTCTCTCTCTCTCTATCATAAAAAATTAAAAAATATAGAGAGATAAAGAAGAATCCTAAAATCAGCAAGACAAAAGAAGTCCCTAACTTACAAGGGAAGACAAATAAGGTTAGTAGCAGATCTCTTCACAATATCTTGTCAGGCAAGGAGAAAGTGACATGATATATTCAACATACTGAACTGAAAAAATATGCAGCCAAGAATACTCTGTCCAACAAGGTATAATTCAGAAAAGAGGAGAGATAAAGAGTTTCCAAGACAAAAAAAACCTAAAGGAGTTCCTGACCACTAAACAACTCTGTAAGAAATATTGAAGGGAATTCTTCAACTGGAAAAGAAAGGAAAAAAGGGACAAAGACTAGAACTCCAGAAATAGCAGCCATATAATAATGGCACTGAATCCATATCTATCAATTATTATAGTGAATGTAAATAGACTAAATGAGCCAATCAAAAGCCATAGGATTTCAGAAGGGATAAAAACAAAAACAAATAAGATTTCTCTACATGCTGCCTACAGGAGAATCATTTTAGACCTAATGACACTTGCAGATTGAGAGTAAGGGGGTGGAGAATCAACCATGCAAATGGACATCAAAAGAAAATAACAATAATTATATCAAACAAACTAGATTTTAAAAAAAAAAGACTGGAGGAGGGGCAAGATGGCGGAAGAGTAGGATCCCCAAATCACCTGTCCCCACCAAATTACCTAGATAACCTTCAAATCATCCTGAAAATCTACGAATTCAGCCTGAGGTTTAAAGAGAGAACAGCTGGAATGCTACAGTGAGAAGAGTTCGCGCTTCTATCAAGGTAGGAAGACGGGGAAAAAGAAATAAAGAAACAAAAGGCCTCGGAGGGGGAGGGGCACCGCGAGGAGCCGGGCTGAGGCCGGGGCGAGTGTCCCCAGGACAGGAGAGCCCCGTCCCGGAGGAGCAGGAGCTGCACCAACCTTCCCGGCGGAAAGGGGCTCGCAGGGAGGTGGAGCAGGACCCAGGAGGGCGGGGATGCCCTCAGGCTCCCTGGGACACTAACAGACACCTGCGAGCCCAGGAGAGGGCGCCGAGCTCCCTAAGGGCTGCAGTGAGCACGGCGGGGCCCGGGAGCAGCTCGGAGGGGCTCGGGCGGCGGCTCCGCGGAGGGGGCTGCGGGGCAGGAGCGCGAATCCACCAGCGCAGGCCCCGGAGCACAGGGCGCCGGGACACAGCCCAGGATCCGGCCTCCCACCGGGACAGGCAGAGGACAGGAGGGCCCAGGACAGCAAGGACGCTCCTGCCCCAAGCTGAGCAGATCAACGGCCCCGCCCCGGAGCCTCCAGGCCCTGCAGACAGAGAGCCCTGTAGTTACTGTGGGAGCTGAATCCAGGTTTCCAAAGCTGCCATAGCCACTGAGGCTGTTCCTCCTGGGGCCTCACGGGGTAAACAACCCCCACTGAGCCCTGCACCAGGCAGGGGCAGAGCAGCTCCCCCAAGTGCTAACACCTGAAAATCAGCAGAGCAGGCCCCTCCCCCAGAAGACCAGCTAGATGGACCAGTTCCAGGGGAAGTCAAGGGACTTAAATTCTACAGAATCAGAAGATACTCCCCCGTGTTTTTTTTTTTTCTTTTTGATTTCTGATTGCTTCCCCCACCACCTTTTTTTTGCACCTTTATTTCTTTTTCTTTCTCTTTTTCTTCTCTTTTTCCTTTTTTTCTTCTTTATCTTTTTTTCTTTTTCTCTTTTCTTTCCTTCATTCTCTCTCTTTTTCTCCTTTTCCCAATACAACTTGTTTTTGGCCACTCTGCACTGAGCAAAATGACTAGAAGGAAAACCTCACCTCAAAAGAAAGAATCAGAAACAGTCCTCTCTCCCACAGAGTTACAAAATCTGGATTACAATTCAATGTCAGAAAGCCAATTCAGAAGCACTATTATACAGCAACTGGTGGCTCTAGAAAAAAAGCATAAAGGACTCACGAGACTTCATGACTGCAGAATTTAGATCCAATCAGGCAGAAATTAAAAATCAATTGAATGAGAAGCAATCCAAACTAGAAGTCCTAACGACAAGGGTTAACGAGGTGGAAGAACGAGTGAGTGACATAGAAGACAGGTTGATGGCAAAGAGGGAAACTGAGGAAAAAAGAGACGGACAATTAAAAGACCATGAAGACAGATTAAGAGAAATAAATGACAACCTGAGGAAGAAAAACCTACGTTTAATTGGGGTTCCCGAGGGCGCCGAAAGGGCCAGAGGGCCAGAATATGTATTTGAACAAATCCTAGCTGAAAACTTTCCCAATCTGGGAAGGGAAACAGGCATTCACATCCAGGAAAAAGAGAGATCCCCCCCTAAAATCAATAAAAACCATTCAACACCTCAACATTTTTTTAAATTTTTTATTTATTTATGATAGTCAGAGAGAGAGAGGCAGAGACAGGCAGAGAGAAGCTGGTTCCATGCACCGGGAGCCCGACGTGGGATCGATCCCGGGTCTCCAGGATCGCGCCCTGGGCCAAAGGCAAGCGCCAAACCGCTGCGCCACCCAGGGATCCCAACACCTCAACATTTAATAGTGAAGCTTGCAAATTCCAAAGATAAAGAGAAGATCCTTAAGGCAGCAAGAGACAAGAAGTCCCTGACTTTTATGGGGAGGAATATTAGGGTAACAGCAGACTTCTCCACAGAGACCTGGCAGGCCAAAAGGGCTGCCAGGATATATTCAGGGTCCTAAATGAGAAGAACATGCAAACAAGAATACTCTATCCAGCAAGGCTCTCATTCAAAATGGAAGGAGAGATAAAGAGCTTCCAAGACAGGCAGGAACTGAAAGAATATGTGACCTCCAAACCAGCTCTGCAAGAAGTTTTAAGGGGGACACTTAAAATTCCCCTTTAAGAAGTTCAGTGGAGCAATCCACAAAAACAAGGACTGAATAGATATCATGATGACAATAAACTCATATCTGTCAATAGTAACTCTGAACGTGAATGGGCTTAATGACCCCATCAAAAGGTGCAGGGTTTCAGACTGGATAAAAAAGCAGGACCCATCTATTTGCTGTCTATAAGAGACTCATTTTAGACAGAAGGACACCTACAACCAGAAAATAAAAGGTTGGAGAACCATTTACCATTCAAATGGTCCTCAAAAGAAAGCAGGGGTAACCACACTTATATCACATAAACTAAAATTTACCCCGAAGACTACAGTGAGAGATGAAGAGGGACACTATCTCATACTTAAAGGATCTATCCAACAAGAGGACTTAACAATCCTCAATATATACGCCCCGAATGTGGGAGCTGTCAAATATTTAAACCAACTAGTAACCAAAGTGAAGAAATACTTAGAAAATAATACACTTATACTTGGTGACTTCTGTCTAGCTCTTTCTATACTCGATAGGTCTTATAAGCACAACATCCCCAAAGAAACGAGAGCTTTAAATGATACACTGGACCAGATGGATTTCACAGATATCTACAGAACTTTACATCCAAACTCAACTGAATACACATTCTTCTCAAGTGTACATGGAACTTTCTCCAGAATAGACCACATACTGGGTCACAAAACGGGTCTGAACCGATACCAAAAATTGGGATCATCCCCTGCATATTCTCAGACCATAATGCCTTGAAAATAGAACTAAATCACAACAAGAAGTTTGGAAGGACCTCAAACACGTGGAGGTCAAGGACCATCCTGCTAAAAGATGAAAGGGTCAATCAGGAAATAAGGAAGAATTAAAAAGGTTCATGGAAACTAATGAGAATGAAGATACAACCATTCAAAATCTTTGGGATGCAGCAAAAGAGTTCTAAGGGGGAAATACATCGCAATACAAGCAGCCGTTCAAAAACTGGAAAGAACTCAAATACAAAAGCTAACCTTACACATAAAGGAGCTAGAGAAAAAACAGCAAATAGATCCTACACCCAGCAGAAGAAGAGAGTTACTTAAAATTCGAGCAGAACTCAATGAAATTGAGACCAGAAGAACTGTGGAACAGATCAACAGAACCAGGAGTTGGTTCTTTGAAAGAATTAATAAGATAGATAAACCATTAGCCAACCTTATTAAAAATAAGAGAGAGAAGACTCAAATTAATAAAATCATGAATGAGAAAGGAGAGATCACTACCAACACCAAGGAAATAGAAACGATTTAAAAACGTATGATGAAGAGCTATACGCCAATAAATCAGGCAATCTAGAAGAAATGGATGCATTCCTGGAAAGCCACAAACTACCAAAACTGGAACAGGATGAAAAAGAAAACCTGAGCAGGCCAATAACCAGGGAGGAAATTGAAGCAGTCATCAAAAACCTCCCAAGACACAAGAGTCCAGGGCCAGATGGCTTCCCAGGGGAATTCTATCAAACATTTAAAGAAGAAATCAAACCTATTCTACTAAAGCTGTTTGGAAAGATAGAAAGAGATGGAGTACTTCCAAATTCGTTCTATGAGGCCAGCATCACCTTAATTCCAAAACCAGACAAAGACCCCACCAAAAAGGAGAATTACAGACCAATATCCCGATGAACATGGATGCAAAAATTCTCAACAAGATACTAGCCAATAGGATCCAACAACACATTAAGAAAATTATTCACCATGACCAAGTAGGATTTATCCCGGACACAAGGCTGGTTCAACACTCGTCAAACAATCAATGTGATTCATCATATCAGCAAGAGAAAAACCAAGAACCATATGATCCTCTCATTAGATGCAGAGAAAGCATTTGACAAAATACAGCATCCATTCCTGATCAAAACTCTTCAGACTGTAGGGATAGAGGGAACTTTCCTCAACATCTTAAAAAGCCATCTACGAAAAACCCACAGCAAATATCATTCTCAATGGGGAAGCACTGGGAGCCTTTCCCCTAAGATCAAGAACAAGACAGGGAAGTCCACTCTCACCACTGCTATTCAACATAGTATTGGAAGTCCTAGCCTCAGCAATCAGACAACAGAAAGACATTAAAGGCATTCAAATTGGCAAAGAAGAAGTCAAACTCTCCCTCTTTGCCGATGACATGATACTCTACATAGAAAACCCAAATGCCTCCACCCCAAGATTGCTAGAACTCATACAGCAATTTGGTAGCGTGGCAGGATACAAAATCAATGCCCAGAAATCAAAGGCATTTCTATACACTAACAATGAGACTGAAGAAAGAGAAATTAAGGAGTCACTCCCATTTACAGTTGCACCCAAAAGCATAAGATACCTAGGAATAAACCTAACCAAAGTGGTAAAAGATCTATACCCTAAAAACTATAGAAGACTTCTGAAAGAAATTGAGGAAGACACAAAGAGATGGAAAAATATTCCATGCTCATGGATTGGCAGAATTAATATTGTGAAAATGTCAATGTTACCCAGAGCAATTTACACGTTTAATGCAATCCCCATCAAAATACCATGGACTTTCTTCAGAGAGTTGGAACAAATTATTTTAAGATTTGTGTGGAATCAGAAAAGACCCCGAATAGCCAGGGGAATTTTAAAAAAGAAAACCATAGCTGGGGGCTTCACAATGCCAGATTTCAGGTTGTACTACAAAGCTGTGGTCATCAAGACAGTGTGGTACTGGTACAAAAATAGACATATAGATCAATGGAACAGAATAGAGAACCCAGAAGTGGACCCTGAACTTTATGGTTAACTAATATTCGATAAAGGAGGAAAGACTATCCATTGGAAGAAAGACAGTCTCTTCAATAAATGGTGCTGGGAAAATTGGACATCCACATGCAGAAGAATGAAACTAGACCACTCTTTTTCACCATACACAAAGATAAACTCAAAATGGATGAAAGATCTAAATGTGAGACAAGATTCCATCAAAATCCTAGAGGATAACATAGGCAACACCCGTTTTGAACTCGGCCACAGTAACTTCTTTCAAGATACATCCACGAAGGCAAAAGAAACAAAAGCAAAAATGAACTATTGGGACTTCATCAAGATAAGAAGCTTTTGCACAGCAAAGGATACAGTCAACAAAACTCAAAGACAACCTACAGAATGGGAGAAGATATTTGCAAATGACGTATCAGATAAAGGGCTAGTTTCCACAATCTATAAAGAACTTCTTAAAATCAACAGCAAAGAAACAAACAATCCAATCGTGAAATGGGCAAAAGACATGAAGAGAAATCTCACAGAGGAAGACATAGACATGGTCAACATGCACATGAGAAAATGCTCTGCATCCCTTGCCATCAGGGAAATACAATCAAAACCACAATGAGATACCACGTCACACCAGTGAGAATGGGGAAAATTAACAAGGCAGGAAACAACAAATGTTGGAGAGGATGCGGAGAATAGGGAACCCTCTTACACTTTTGGTGGGAATGTGAACTGGTGCAGCCACTCTGGATAACTGTGTGGAGGTTCCTCAAAGAGTTAAAAATAGACATGCCCTACGACCCAGTAATTGCACTGTTGGGGATTTACCCCAAAGATTCAGATGCAATGAAACGCCGGGACACCTGCACCCTGATGTTTCTAGGAGCAATGTCCACAATAGCCAAACTGTGGAAGGAGCCTCGGTGTCCATCGAAAGATCAATGGATAAAGAAGATGTGGTTTATGTATACAATGGAATATTCTCAGCCATTAGAAACGACAAATACCCACCATTTCCTTCAATGTGGATGGAACTGGAGGGTATTATGCTGAGTGAAGTAAGTCAATCGGAGAAGGACAAACAGTGTATGTTCTCATTTATTTGGGGAATATAAATAATAGTGAAAGGGAATATAAGGGAAGGGAGAAGAAATGTGTGGGAAATATCAGAAAGGGAGACAGAACATAAAGACTCCTAACTCTGGGAAATGAACTAGGGGTGGTGGAGGGGGAGGAGGATGGGGGGTGGGGGTGAATGGGTGACGGGCACTGAGAGGGCACTTGATGGGATGAGCACTGGGTGTTATTCTGTATGTTGGTAAATTGAACACCAATAAAAAATTAATTTATTAAAGAAATAAAACAAAGACTTACCAAGACATAGAAAAGGCACTATAACATAAGTACGGGGTCTATCCCACAAGAAGATCTAAATTGCAAACAATTACCTCCAAGTTGTGAGCATCCAAATATATAGAACAATTTATAACAAGCTTGAAGCAACTTGTTGATAATAATAAAATAACTGTAGTATACTTTAATACCACATGTATAGCAATGGACAGATCATTGAAGCTGAAAGTCCACAAGGAAACAATGATTTTGAATGACATACTGGGCCACATGGACTTAAAAGATATTCAGAATGTTTCTTCCTAAAGTAACAGACTACACATTCTTCTCAAGTGCCCATGGGTCATCCTCCAGAGCAGATCACATATTAAGTCACAAATTAGGCCTCAACATGTATAAAAATTCTTAGATCACTCCATGCATATTTTCTAACTACAACATTATGAAACTTGAAATCAACCACAAGAAAAAATTAGGAAAAATCACAAATACATGGAGGTTATTTAGCATCCTAATAAAGAATGAATGGGACAGCTAGGAAACGAAAGAAGAAATTTTAAAAATACGTGAAAATATTCATGGAAATAAATGAAAATAACATGACAGTTCAAAACCATTGGGATGAAGGAAAGATGGTTACCACAGGGGAGAATATAGCAAGCAATACAGGCCAACCTCAAGACGTAAAAAAATCTCAAATATGCAACCTAACCTTACATAAAAGTGCTAGAAAAAGAACATCAAATGAAGCCTAAAGCCATCAGAGAAGGGAAATAGTAAAGATCAGAGCACAAGTAAATGAAACAGAAACAAAAATATCAATGAAACAAGGAGATGGTCTTTGACAAAATTTAAAAAGTTGATAACCTCCTAACCAGATGTATCAAAAAGAAGAGAAAAAGGACCCAAGTAAATGAAATCACAAATGAAAGAAGATAAATCACAACCAATGCCACAGAAATACAAACAATTATGAGAATATTATTAAAATTATATGCCAGAATTTGAGTAATCTGAAAGAAATGGATAAATTCCTAGAAACATATAAACCACCAAAACTGAAACTGGAAAAAATAGAAAACTCAAACAGATAATAACCAGCAAAGAAAGTGAAACAGTCATCAAAATCTCCCAACAAGAAAACATTTAGGGCCAAATGGCTTCTGAGGGGAATTCTACAAACATTGAAAGAAGAGTTAATTATAATTCTCAATCTATTCCAAAAACAGAAATGGAAGAAAGACTATCCAGATTCATTCTTCTAGGCCAGCATTGCCCTGATTTCAAAACCAGACATGGAGTCCACTAAAAAAGAGAAGTACAGGCCAATATCCCTGAGGAATATGGATACAAAAAATCTCAACAAAATTCTAGCAAGTTGACTTCAGTGGTACATTAAAATCATTCACAGTGATAAGTGATATTTAATCATGGTTTTGCAAGGGTGGTTCAATATTCACAAATCAAGCAGCATGATAGAGCACATTAATAAAAGGAATGATATGAACCACATGATCTTCTCAATAGATATAGAAAAAGTATTTGACAGTGTACAACATTCATTCTTGTTAAAACCCTCAACAAAAGTAGAGATAGAAGGAATAAACCTCAACATCATACAGGCCATATACAAAAGACCCAGAGTAAATATCATTCTATTTGGGGAAAAACTGAGAGCTTTTGCTCTATGGTCAGGACCAAGACAGGGATATCCATTCTCACCACTGTTATTTAGCATAGTATTAGAAGTCCTAGATTCAGCAGTCAGACTACAACATCAACAAAGCTAAAAGGCACCCAAATTGGCAAGGAAGTAGTAAAACTTTCACTATTTGCAGATGACATGATACTCTCTGTACAAACCTGAAATGGTCCACCAAAAATCACTAAAACTGATAGACAAATTCAATGAAGTTTCAGGATACAAAATCAATATACAGTAATCTGTTGTATTTCTATATACCAATAATGAAGCACCAAAAAGATAAATCAAGAAATCAACCCCATTTAAAAAATGTACCAAAACAATAAGGTACTTAGAAATAAACCTAACCAAAGAGGTAAAAGATCTCTACTCTAAAAACTGTAAAACAGTGATGGAAGATGTTGAAGTTGAGACCAAAAAATGGAAAAACATTCCATGCTCATGGATTATAAGATCAAATATTATTAACATGTCTATATTTGCCAAAGCAATATGCACATTTAATGCAATCTATATCAAAATACCAAAGGCATTTTACTAGAACAAAGAATCTTAATATTTGTATGAAGCCACACAAGATCACAAGTAGTCAAAGCTTCCTTGAAAAAGAAAAGGAAAGCTGGAGGCATCACAATTTTGGGTTTCAGGTTATTTTACAAAGCTGTAGTGATCAAGACAGTATGGTACTGGCAGAAAAACAAATACACAGATCAATGAAATAGAATAGAAAACCCAGAGATAGCTGGGTGGCTCAGTGGTTGAGCATCTCCCATTGGCTTAGGTCATGGTCCTGGGGTCCTGGGACCAAGTCCCATATCGGGGTCCCCACAGGGAGTCTACTTCTCCCTCTGCCTTTGTCTCTGCCTCTCTCTGTGTCTCTCATGAATAAATAAATAAACCTTAAAAAAGAATACAAAACCCAAAAATGGACTCACAACTTTATGTTTAACTAATCTTTGACAAAAGAGGAAGAGTATCCAATGGAAATAGTCTCTTCAACAAGTGGTGTTGGGAAAACTGGACAGCAACATGCAAAACAATGAAACTGGACCACTTTCTTATACCACACATAAAAATAAATTCAAAATAGATAAAAGGCCTAAATGTGAGACAAGAGCCATCAGAATCCTAGAGGAGAACACAGGCAACGACCTCTCTGACATTGGCTATAGCAACTTCTGAATAGATATGTCACCTGATACAAGGGAAACAAAAGCAAAAATGAACTATTGGAACTTCATCAAGATAGAAACCTGCACAGTTAAGGAAACAATCAACAAAACTAAAAGGCCACTTAATGAAAGGGAGAAGATATTTGCAAATAACATCTGATAATGGGTTAGTATCCAAAATATATAAATAAGTTACACAATTCAACACCCAAAAAAACAACCCAGTTAAGAAATGGGATAAGACATGAATATACATTTTTCCAAAGAAGACATCCAGACAACTAATGGACACTTGAAAAGGGGCTCAATATCACTCATTATCAGGGAAATCCAAATCAAAACTATAAGCAAGTATCCCTTCCCACCTGCCAGAATGGCTAAAATTAACAACACAGGAAACAGCAGATATTGGTGAGGATGTGGAAGGGTATACTCTTACACTGTGGATGGGAATGCAAACTGGTGTAACTATTCTGGAAAACAGAATGGAGTTTCCTCAAAAAGTTAAAAATTGAACTATCATATTATCCAGGAATTGAACTACAAGGTATTTACCCAAAGGATACAAAAATACAGATTTAAAGGGATACATACACCCCACTGTTTATAAGCAGTTTTACCAACAATAGACAACTTATGTAAAGAGACCAAATATCTATCGACTAAGAAATGGTTAAAGAAGTGGTATGTATATACAATGGAGCATTCCTTAGACAAAAAAGGAAGCAAATATTGCCACTTGCAATGACATGTTTAGAGCTAAAGAATATGCTATGGAAAATATGTCAGAAAAAGATAAATACCATATGATTTCATTCATATGTGTAAGTTACAAAACTAAACAGATGAATATAGGGGAGGAAAAAGGAGAGAGGCAAACCATAAAACAGATGCCTAAATATAGAGAACCAACTGAAGATTGTTAGATGGGAGGTGGGCAGGGAGCTCTGTTAAATAGGTGATGGGTATTAGGGAAGTCACATGTGATGAGCATTGGATGTTTGTATTTAAGTGATGAGTCACTAAATTCTACATCTGAACCTACAAAGAAAACAAATAAAATAAAATTAGGATTTCATAAAACATTACCTTTGTTAAATATTTTATAATAATCATATTATGTAGTAAAAATAAACAATTTATTCTCTTAAAAAGATGTATTTATTTATTTTAGTGACAGGGACAGAGATAGTGAGAGAGATCATGAGTGGGGAGGAGAGGGAGAAGCAGGCTCCTGGCTGAGCAGGGAGCCTGAAACTGGGCTTAACCAACTGAGCCACTCAGGTACCCTGAAAAAGTATTTATTCTTTATATATATATTAACATATATAAATATATCTATATATTTTATTGAATATATAATATATATCATACATGCAATGTTATATATAACATATGTTAACATATATAAATATATATATATATATTATTGAAGTTCGATTTGACAGATAGTGTAACACCCAGTGCTCATCCCATCAAGTGCCCTCCTCAGTGCCAGGCACCCAGTTACCATCCTTTCTGATGGCTGAGTAATATTCTTATATATGTATATATATATATTCATATATATGTATATAATATACCACATCTTTATCTATTCATCTGTCAAAAGAAATCGTGGCTAATTCCACAGTTCGGCTATTGTGGACATTGCTGCTATGAACATTGGGGTGCAGGTATCCTGATTTTTCACTGCATTTGTATCTTTCGGGTAAATTCCCAGTAGTGCAATTGCTGGGTTGTTGGGCAGATCTATTTTTAACTCTTTGAGGAACATCCACATTGTTTTCCAGAGTGGTTGTACCAGCAACATTCTCACCAAGAATGCAAGAGGGGGGCAGCCCCGGTGGCGCAGTGGTTTAGCGCCGCTTGCAGCCCAGTGCGTGATCCTGGAGACCCTGAATCGAGTCCCACGTCAGGCTCTCTGCATGGAGCCTGCTTCTCCCTCTGCCTGTGTCTCTGCCTCTCTCTCTCTCTCTCTCTCTCTCTCTCTCTCTCTCTGTCTCTATGAATAAATAAATAGATTTAAAAAAAACAGAATGCAAGAGGGTTCCCCCTTCTCCACATCCTTGCCAACATTTGTTGTTTCATGTCTTGTTAATTTTTGCCATTCTCAAAGGTGTTAGGTGGCATCTCATTGTGGTTTTGATTTGGATTTCCCTGCTGGCAAGTGATGCAGAGCATTTTTTCATGTGCTTGTTGGCCATGTGTATGTCTTCTTTGGAGAAATATCTGTTCATATCTTCTGCCCATTTCATGATTGAATTTTTCGTTATGTGGGTGTTGAGTCTAATAAGTTCTTTATACATTTTGGATATTAACCTTTTATCTGATGTGTCTTTTGCAAATATTTTTTCCCATTCTTTACATTGACTTTTAGTTTTGTTGACTGTTTCTTTTGCTGTGCAGAGCTCTTTAGCCTGATTTAGTCTCAATAGTTCATATTTGCTTTTGTTTCCCTTAGCTTCATAGAGGTATCTTGAAAGAAGTTTCTGTGGCCAAGTTCAAAAAAGTTGTTGCTTGTGTTCTTCTACATGATTTTGATGGGTTCTAGTCTCACATTTAGATCTTTCAAGCATTCTGAGTTTATCTTTGTGAATGGTGTAAAACAATGGCCTACTTTCAATCTTCTGCATGTGGCTGTCCAATTTTCCCAAACCATTTATTGAAGAGACTGTCCTTTTTCCAGTGGATAGTCTTTCCTGCTTTGTCAAATATTAGTTGAGCATAGAGCTGAAGTCCCATTTATGGGTCCTCTATTCTGTTCCACTGATCTATGTGTCTCTTTTTGTGCTAGTACCATATTGTCTTGTTGATCACAGCTTTGTAATACAGCTTGAAATCTGGCATTATGATGCCCACAGCTCTGGTTTTCTCTTACAATATTCTCCTGGCTATTCGGTGTATTTTCAGAATCCACACAAATCTTAAGATTATTTGTGACAACTCTCTGAAGACAGTCCATGGTATTTTTAGAGGGATTGCATTGAACGTGTACATTGTCCTGAGTAGCACAGACATTTTCAAATATTTATTCTTCCAATCCATGAGCATGGAATGCTTTTCCATCTCTCTGTGTCTTCCTCAATTTCTTTCAGAAGTGTTCTGCTACTAGTTTTTAGGGTATATATCCTTTACCTCTTTGGTTAGGTTTATGCTTATGCTTTTAGGTGCAATTGTAAATGTGATTGATTACTTAATTTCTTTCTTCAGTATCATTGTTAGCGTATCAAAATTCCACTGATTTCTAGGCACTGATTTTGTATCCTCCCACATTGCCGAATTCCTGTATGAATTTTAGCAATCTTGGGTTGGAGCCTTTTGGGTTTTCTATTTTTTTTTAAGGAAAGGCTAGATAATTTTAATATCAGAAAAAAGGTAATCAAGTTTTTAAAACATAAGAAAAAATAAAATATTTTAAAAATGAAGAAATATTAATATGGAACAAGAAACACAAAAAACATCCAAAGTATAAACCTAAAATATATAATTATAAAAAATATGTAGAATATATAAATCAATAATTAGAGTTAGATTGTAAAAGTTGGAGGCAGAAAAGCAATAAGTCAAACTTAAAATGAAGAATTTAACAAATATGAATTAAGAACTAAGAGCTAATATGTTTATAATTTCTTTTGTTTTTTAATTATTTTTTATTGGAGTTCAATTTGCCAACATGTAGCGTAAAACCCAGTACTCATTCCGCCAAGTGCCCCCCTCAATGCCCATCACCCAGTCACCCCAAGCCCCACCCACCACCCCTTCCACTACTCCTTGTTCATTTCCCAGAGTTAGCTGTCTCATATTTTGTCACCCTGATATTTTCACTCATTTTCTCTCCTTTCCCTTTATTCCCTTTTACTAATTTTTATATTCCCCAAATTAATGAAACCATTTAATGTTTGTCCTTTTCCGATTGACTTATTTCACTCAGCATAATACCTTCCAGGTCCCTCCACATCGAAGCAAATGGTGGGTAATTGTCATCTCTAATGGCTGAGTAATATTCCATTGTATACATAAACCACATCTTCTTTATCCATTCATCTTTCAATGGACACCGAGGCTCCTTCCACAGTTTGGCTATTGTGGACATGGCTGCTATAAACATCGGGGTGCAGGTATCCCAGCATTTCACTGCATCTGTATCTTTGGGGTAAATCCCGAGCAGTGAAAATGCTGGGTCATAGAGCACATCTATTTCTAACATTTGAGGAACATCCACACCGTTATCCAGAGTGGCTGTAGCAGTTCACATTCCCACCAACAGTGCAAGAGGGTTCCCTTTACTCCACATCCTCTCCAGCATTTGTTGTTTTCTGTCTTCTTAATTTTCCCCATTCTCACTGATGTGAGGTGCTTTCTCATTGTGCGTTTGATTTGTATTTCCCTGATGGTCAGTGATGCAGAGCATTTTCTCATGTGCTTGTTGGCCATGACTATGTCTTTTCTGTGAAATTTCTGTTCATGTCTTTTGCCCATCTCATCATTGGACTGTTTGTTTCCTTGTTGTTGAGTTGGATAAATTATTTATAGATCTTGGAAACTAGCCCTTTCTCTGATAGGTCATTTACAAATATCTACTCCCATTCTGTAGGTTGTGTTTTAGTTTTGTTGACAGTTTCTTCTGCTGTGTAGAAGCTTCTTATCTTGATGAAGTCCCCAATAACTCATTTTTGCTTTTGTTTCTCTTGCCTTCATAGATGTATCTTGCAAGAAGTTACTGTGGCCAAGTTCAAAAAGGGTGTTGCCTGTGTTCTCCTCTAGGATTTTGATGGAATCTTGACTCACATTTAGATCTTTCATCCATTTTGAGTTTATCATTGTGTATGGTGCAAGACAGTGGTCTAGTTTCATTCTTCTGCATGTGGATGTCCAATTTTCCCAGCACCATTTATTGAAGAGACTGTCTTTTTTCCAGAGGATAGTCTTTCCTGCTTTGTAAATATTAGTTGACCATAAAGTTGAGGGTCCACTTCTGTATTCTCTATTCTGTTCCATTGATCTATGTGTCTGTTTTTGTGCCAGTACCACACTGTCTTGATGACCACAGCTTTGTAATACAACCTGAAATCTGGCATTGTGATGCTCCCAGATATGGTTTTCTTTTTCAATATTCCACTGGCTATTTGGGTTGTTTTCTGATTCCAGACAAATGTTAAGATGATTTTTTCCGACTCTCTGAAGAAAGTCCATGGTATTTTGATAGGGATTGCATTAAACGTGTAAATTGCCCTGGGTAACATTGACATTTTCACAATATTAATTCTTCCAATTCATGAGCATGGAATATTTTTCCATCTCTTTGTGTCTTCCTCAATTTCTTTCTTTCAAGTATTTAGGGTATAGATCTTTAACCTCTTTGGTTAGGTTTATTCTTAGGTATCTTATGCTTTTGGGTGCAATTGTAAATGGGATGGATTCCTTAAATTCTCTTTCTTCAGTCTCATTCTTAGTGTATAGAAATACCACTGATTTCTGGGCATTGATTTTGTATCCTGCCACACTGCCAAATTGCTGTATGAGTTCTAGCAATCTCTGAGTAGAGTCTTTTGGGTTTTCTATGTAGAGTATCATGTCATCTGCAAAGAGGGAGAGTTCTTCTTTGCCAATTTGAATGCCTTTTATTTCTTTTTGTTGTCTGATTGCTGAGGCTAGGACTTCCAGTACTATGTTGAATAGCAGTGGTGAGAGTGGACATCCCTGTCTTGTTCCTGGTCTTAGGGGAAAGGCTCCCAGTGCTTCCCCATTGAAAATGATATTTGCTGTGGCCTTTTCATAGATGGCTTTTAAGATGTTGAGGAATGTTCCCTCTATCCCTACCCTCTGAAGAGTTTTGATAAGGAATGGATGCTGTATTTTGCCCAACTCTTTCTCTGCATCTATTGAGAGTATCATATGGTTCTTGTTTTTCTCTTGCTGATATGATCAATCACATAGATTGCTTTATGAGTGTTGAACCAGCCTTGTATCTCGGGGATAAATCCCACTTGGTCATGGTGAATAATTTTCTTAATGTGTTGTTGGATCCTCTTGGCTAGTATCTTTTTGAGAATTTTTGCATCTATGATCATCAGGGATCTTGGACTCTAATTCTCCTTTTTGGTGGGGTCTTTGTCTGGTTTTGGAATTAAGGTGATGCTGGCCTCATAGAACGAGTTGGAAGTACTCCATCTCTTTATATATTTCTTAAAAGCTTTAATAGAATAGTATGGTTTCTTTTTTAAACATTTGATAGAATTCTTCTGGGAAGCCATCTGGCCCTGGACTTTTGTGTCTTGGGAGGTTTTTGATTACTGCTTCAATTTTCCCCCAGGTTATCGGCCTGTTCAAGTTTTCGATTTCTTCCTGTTCTAGTTTTGGTAGTTTGTGGTTTTCCAGAAATGCGTCCATTTCTTCTAGATTGCTTAATTTATTGGCGTATACCTACTCAGAATAAGTGTTTTTTTATACATTTATTTTTTATTGGTGTTCAATTTGCCAACATATAGAATAACAACCAGTGCTCATCCCATTAAGTGCCCCCCTCAGTGCCCATCACCCCCTCACCCACCTCCCCTTACAGCACCCCTAGCTCGTTTCCCAGAGTTAGGAGTCTCTCATGTTCTCTCTCCCTTTCAGAATAAGTTTTTAAAATCATTTGTATTTCCTTGGTATTGGTGGTGATTTCTCCTTCCACATTCATGATTTTATTAATTTGAGTCTTTTCTCTCTTCTTTTTAATAAAGCTGGCTGATGGTTTATCTATCTTATTAATTCTTTTAAAGGACCAACTCCTGGATTTGTTAATACATTCCACAGTTCTTCTGGTCTCTATTTCATTGAGTTCTGCTCGAATCATTATTAACTCCCTTCTGCTGGGTGTGGGATCTCTTTGCTGTTTTTTTCTCCAGCTCCTTTAGTTGCAAGTTTAGATTTCCTATTTGAATTCTTTCCAGTTTTTGGATGCATCCTTGTATTGCGATGTATTTCTCCCTCAGGAATGCTTTTGCTGTATCTCAAAGATTTTGAACGGTTGTATCTTCATTTTCATTAGTTTCCATGAGTCTTTTTAATTCTTCCCTGATTTCATGGTTGACACTTTCATCTTTTAGCAGGATGGTCCTTAACCTCTATGTGTTTGAAATCCTTCCAAACTTTTTCTTGTGATTTAGTTCTAGTTTCAAAGCATTATGGTCTAAAACCATGCAGGGGATGATCCCAATCTTTTGGTATCAGTTTAGACCTGATTTGTGACCCATTTTGTGGTGTATTCTGGAGAAAGTTCCATGTACACTTGAGAAGAATGTGTATTCAGTTGTGTTTGGGTGTAAAGCTCTGTAAATATCTGTGAAATCCATCTGGTCCAGTGTATCATTTAAAGCTCTTGTTTCTTTGGAGAAGTTTTGCTTAGAAGATCTGTTGATTATAGAAAGTGCTGTGTTCAAGTCACTAAGTATAAGTGTATTATTATCTAAGTATGTTTTAACTTTGGTTATTAATTGATTGATATACTTGGCTGCTCCCACATTTGGGGCATAAACATTTATGATTCTTAGGTCCTCTTGTTGGATAGATCCTTTATATATGATATTGTGTCTCTCTTCATCACATACTACTGTCTTTGGGATAAACTTTAATTTATCTGATATAAGGATGGCTACTCCTGCTTTCTTATGAGGACTATTTGAATGGTAAATGCTTTTCCAACCATTTATTTTCAGGCTGTAGGTGTCCTTCTGTCTAAAATGAGTGTCTTGTAAACAGCAAATGGATGAGTTCTGCTTTTTTATCCAGTCTGAAACCCTGCACCTTTTGATGAGGTCATTAAGCCTGTCACGTTCAGAGTTACCACTGAAAGATATGAATTTAGTGCCATCATGATACATATTCAGTCCCTGTTTTTGTGGATTGTTTCCTTGGACTTCTTTCTTTTACAGCTACCCCCTTAATATTTCTTGCAGAGCTGGTTTGGTGGTCACATATTCTTTCAGTTTCTGCATATCTTGGAAACTCTGTATCTCTCCTTTCATTCCAAATGAGAGCCTTGTTGGATAATGTATTCTTGGCTGCACGTTCTTCTCATTTAGGACCGTGAATATATCTTGCCAGAACTTTCTGGCCTGCCAGGTCTCTTTGGAGAGGTCTGCTCTTAACGTAATAGTTCTCCCCATAAAGTTTAGGGATTTCTTGTCTCTTGCTACTTTAAGGATCTTCTCTTTATCTTTGGAATTTGCAAGTTTCACTACCAAATGCCGAGATGTTGAGTGGTTTTTATTGATTTTAGGGTGGGATCTCTCTATCTCCTGGATCTGAACACCTGTTTCCCTTCCCAAGTTAGGAAAGTTCTCAGCTATGATTTGTTCAAATACACTTTCTGGACATTTGTCCCTTTCCACACCCTCCGCAACCCCCATTAAATGTAGATTTTTTCTTTAGAGGCTGTCATTTATTTTCCTTAACCTATCCTCACGATCTTTTACTTGTTTTTCTCTTTTTTCCTCAGTTTCCTTCCTTGCCATCAACTTGTCTTCTGTGTCACTCACTCATTCTTCTACCTCATTAACCCTCTTCGTAAGGACCTCCAGTTTGGATTACATCTCATTTAATTGATTTTTAATTTTGGCCTTATTAGGTCTAAATTCTGTAGTCATGAAGTCTCTTGAATCCTTTATGCTTTTTTCTATAACCACCAGTAGCTTTATAATTGTTCTTTTGAATTGACTTTCTGACATTGAATTGTAATCCAAATTTTGTAACTCTGTGGGAGAGAGGACTGTTTCTGATTCTTTCTTTTGTGGTTTTTCCTTCTAGTCATTTTGCTCAGTGCAGAGTGGCCAAAAACAAGTTGTACTGCAAAAAGGAGAAAAAGAGAGAGAAAAAAAGGGGGAGGGGTGACAAACAGTAAACAAAAAAAGGGGGGGAAGGAGTATCCTCTGATTCTATATACTGTAAATCCCTCGACTTCCCCTGGAACTTTCCAGCGCTGCTTGGTCAAAACCTTGCTTTTCCCCTTTCCTTCTAGCTGGTGTTCTGGGGGAAGGGCTGCTGTGTTGATTCTCAGGTATGTGCATCTGGGGGAGCTGCCCAGCCCCCTGCAATGTGCAGGGCTTAGTGGGAGCTGTTTATCCTGTGAGGCCCCTGCTCAGTCCCATGTACAGTGTGATACCAAGGGGAGCAACAGTGGTGGTGGCCAGCTCTCCAGCTCTGGAGTCAGCTCCCACAGTATGTACCGTATATCCAAGTCTGTAGGAGCCTCGATGCTCTGGCGGTGGGGGGCGTCGATCTGCATAGCTAGGGGCCAATGGGAGGCAGGAGTGTCCTTGCTGCCCTGTGTCCTCCTGGCATCATCCTGTCCAGGGGGAGTGCCAGATCTTGGGCTGTGTCCCCCGGTGCTCTTTGCTCCAGGGCCTCCACCACTGGAATCGCTCTCCTGGGCCCTGCAGCCCCCTTCCACATGGAGCCACCACCTGAGCCACCGCTCGAGGTGCTCCCAGGGTCCCTCTGGGCATGCGCTCCAGAGGGAGCTCCGCCCGCAGTGTGTGGTGTGCTCTCCTCCCGGGTGCAGTTCCTCTGTTAGTGCCCCTGGGAGCCTGAGGGCATCCCTTCCACTCCTGGGATCCTGCCCGAGCTCCCTGCAGGCACCTTTCCATCCAGGAAGATTGGTGAAGCTCCTGCTTCTCCGGGACTGGGCTTTCCTGTCCTGGGGCCACTTGCTGCGTGGCCTTACCTCGGCTCATCCAGGCGGCTCCTATCCCCTGGATGCTTTTTTCTTTATTTTTCCCCCCTCTTCCTACCTTGATAGAAGCACAAACTCTTCTCACTGTAGCATTCCAGCTGTTCTCTCTTTAAATCTCAGACCGAATTCGTAGGTTTTCAGAATGATTTGAAAATTTTCTAGGTAATTTGTGGGGATAGGTGACTAGGGGACCCTACTCTTCTGCCATCTTGCCCCGCCTCCTTGGGTTTTCTATATACAGTGTCATGTCATCTGTGAGGAGGGAGAGTTTGACTTCTTCTTTGCCAATATGAATATCTTTAATTTCTGTTTGTTGTTTTACGTATGAGGCTAGGGCTTCTAGTACTATGTTGAATAAGAATGGTGATAGTGGACATCCCTGTCTTGTTCCTGATCTCAGAAGAAAGGCTCTCAGTTTTTCCCCATTGAGAATGATACTCACAGTGGGCTTTTCATAGATTACTTTTAAGATGTTGAGGAATGTTCCCTGTATCCCTACACTCTGAGGAGTTTTGATCAGGAATGGATGCTGTATTTTGTCAAATGCTTACTCTGCATCTATTGAGAGGATCATATGTTTCTTGTTTTTGTTCCTGTTGCTGTGATCTATAGTGTTGATTGTTTTATGAGTGTTGAACCAGCCTTGCATCCTGGGGATAAATCTCACTTGGTCATGGGAATAATCTTAATATACTGTTGGATCATACTGACTAGTATCTTATTGAGAATTTTTGCATCTGTGTTCATCAGGGATATTGGTTTATATTCTCCTTTTTGGTGTGCTCTTTGTCTGGTTTTGGAACCAAGGCAATGCTGGTCTCGTAAAATGAGTTGGGGAGTATTCCGTCCTTTTTTATCCTTTGAAACAGCTGTAGTAGAATAGGTATTATTTCTTCTTTAAACATTTGAAGAATTCCCCTGGGAAGCCATCTGGCTGGGGACTTTTGTGTTTTGGGAGATTTTTGATGACTGTTTCAATTTCCTCCCTGGTGTTTGGCCTGTTCAGGTTTTCTATTACTTCCTGTTCCATTTTTGGTAATTTGTATTTTTCCAGATATGCATCTATTTCTTATAGATTGCCGAATTTGTTGGCATATAGCTGCTCATAATACGTTTTTCAAATCATTTGTATTTCCTTGGTATTGATTGTTATCTCTCCTCTTTCATTCATTATTTTGTTAATTTGACTCTTTTTTTCTTTTTCATAAGGCTGGCTAGGGGTTTATCTATCTTATTAATCATTTCAAGGAACCAACTCCTGGTTTTGTCTATCTGTTCTATAGTTCTAGTCTCTATTTCCTTGAGTTATGCTTGAATTTTTATTATCTCTCTTCTTCTTCTTGGTGTAGGTTTTACTTTTTGTGCTTTCTCCTCTTCCTTTAGGTGCGAGGTTAGCTTGTGTATATGACTTTTTGTATAAACCCACAATACTTTCAGAAAGCCCCAGCATTGACCACCAAGTCATAAACAAGATAAAAGTGGGGGGCAGAATGGGAAGGAAGAGAATATAATATCACAGAATGAACCAACATGGTGTTCTACTTGGTCTTAGTTGTATGTTTGCCGTATTTTAGAAAGTACTAATTTCCACAATTGTAGAACAATATGAGGCAGGAAAAAGAAACAAACAAACAAAAAAGAAAATAAAAACCCATATGTCATATATCTACCAAAATTAAGTTGAATATGTTAAAGGGAATCTGGAAGTGGAAAAATATATCTAAGACATGTAGTTGTAGAAATATGAAAGTCAAAAAGAAAATATCTTAAAAATATAGAACTGGTAAAATATGGTAGTTAAGGTAAGAAAAGAGAAAAAAAGATTGAAAGTTTTTATTCTGATAGAAAATCCAGTATTAAAAAAAAAGAAAATCCAGTATTAATAGAAATATAAAATGAAAAAGGAAAAAAAAAGGACTCTCTAGTTCTATATACTATTTTCCCTGAGTCTTGGAGCTTTCCAGTGTTGCTTGGTCAATAACCTTGCTCTCCCCTTGTTTTTCCAGCAGTTCTTCTTGGGGAAGGGTCTGTTATGTTGATTCTCAGGTGAATGTGCCTGGGCAGAGATGCCCTGCTCTTTGTCAGGTGGAGGGTTCAGTGTAAGCTGTTTATCCTGTGAGGTCTTTTTTCCCTAGAGGCCCTGCTTCTCCCAGGCACAAGGTAAATGAAGAGGAAACACAACAATGGCAGTGGCCAGATTTCTTGCTCTGGAGTCTAGCACCCCATAAGTGAGTAATTGCAGTCTCCTAGTCTGCACTAGCTTAGATGCTCTAGTGGGCTGGCACAGGTGTACTGAGAAGCACATATTGTGGGGTGCCCAGTGGCAGGAGAGTTCTTGCTTTCTTATGCCCTCCCTGCTTCCACCTGTCCCAGGGGGAATACAGGATCACTGGCTTTTTCTGCTTGTGCACCCTGAGATCTAAGGCCATGTACCTCTGGACTCATGCTCCTTGGGATAGCCTCTCCTGAAGGAAATGGGGTACAGCCTCCTCCATCTGGGGATGGCCTGCCTAAACCACTGGCTTCTCCCAAATGCCCTGGAGAGCTGTAGCCCTCCAGACCTTTACCAATATCAGACTGAGTTTTGTGGTGAGCTTTCCCCAGGCTCCCCTCCTCTTATAGTAACTCCAGGAATCTTATGGCTTCAATGCCCCTCTTGCCTTTCTGCTTGATTTCCCTGCTAAACATTTTTCTGCCAGGGAAAACTCTGTCGCGGATTTTTAAAGTTCCTGTTTCTCCATGGCTGAGCTTTCCTGCCCTAAAGTCTTTCACTGCTCTGCTTTAGCCCGGCTACTCGTGGCTTTCCTCCCCCACTTTATTCTTCTTTTTTAATTTTTTTCACCTTCCTACCTTGCTAGAAAAAAAAAACTTTTCTCTCTGTAGCATTGAAGCTGTTCTCTCTTTAAATCTCAGGTCGAATTCATAGGTGTTCAGGATGTTTTTAAAGTTGTCTAAGTAAGTTTGTGGGGACAGGTGAGTTATGGACCCGTACTCTTCTGCTATCTTGCCCCCTACAGTGGTTGCTATTTTGATGTAATCACAAAACGACCTGGCAATAAAACCTTTTTCTAATTAGGGGCTCCTGGGTAGCTTAGTCAGTTAAGTGTCCAACTCTTGATTTCAGTTTAGGTCATTATCTCAGGGTCATGGGATTGATCCCCATTTCATTTTCTGGATGTGCTGAGTGTGGAGCCTGTCCTAGATTCATTCTCTCTCTCTCTCTCTCTCTCTCTCTCTCACTTAAAAAAATAAAGGAAACCTTTTGCTATTTATTTAAAGAAAGCCTATAAGATACTACATTACCTTAAAACATCTAAATAGATTACTTGCTACAATTAAGGATAAATATATCCCTTGGTACATATGCACAGTGAATCATGGATTGTTGTGTTTGATTTCTTATATGATACAATAAAGGAAAGTAGTTGAAGCAAAACTTTAGTTTAAAGGAAACAATTTCTCTATCATAATGTTCAGTGGATCAGGAACTTAACATCAGATTCATTTCCTGAAACAATAGATTTGATTGGCTCTGTCATTTAGGATAAATAGAGCCAGAAAATGAACTAGAATATGTATAATTCAGTGGCCTCAAATATAAAACATCTATCTCTCCATGATTGCATTTTGGGCTATGTGCGTGGTAACTATGTCTTACTGGCAAAACCAAGGAAAACAACTACGTAGTAGCATCATGTAAACAGAATTATTCTAGTATAGACAGAATACTATAGATGGATTGTTCTATTGTAGAATCATTTAAAGCTTCTGTTCATTTTATGATGTTTCTTAAAACATCATTGATCCATTTAAAAAGGCCACTGTTACCCTTCTCAGTGCCTTGCACCCAACACACACTTAATACATTTTTTATTTTTTAAAATTTTTCAAAATATTTTATTTTTTTATTGAAGACAGAGATAAAGAGAAAGAGAGGCAGAGAGAGAAGCAAGCTCCATGCAGGGAGCCTGATGTGGGACTTGATCTCGGGACTCCAGGATCACAACGTGGGCTGAAGGCAGACACCAACCAAACCACTGAACTACCCAGGGATCCCCGTAATACATCTTTTTAAATGAATTGTTTGTAAGAGCAAACAATCCTATGTATCTAAGCATGAAAAATAAAACCCTCAGTCAAAAGTCATTGCTAGCACACTGATTTTTCTCACTCCTTTAGGATTTTGTTTTTTTTTTTTTTACAAATTACGTGAATTTATAAGATCTATAGTTTAACTTTATAAAGCTTAAAATATACCTCATTAAAAATATATTGATTCTAATTGTTTCTTGTGTTTAGAATTGCTTGTACAGTGCTTTGATCATTTTGTGGAAGTGAAATTAAGACAATAGCATCATTTCTACTTCTACAACATTTGAAAGGCTGGAACATTTTAATGATCAAAATATTTTTAATTTAAGGGGCATATTACACCAGAAATAAATGAATATAATAGATTTTTTTCTAGAAATTGAATTTATCTAAATTTGACATTCATAAATCAGGTAGAGTTCTAAGATAGAGATTATTCAAAAACATTGCTGACAAAAAATTGGACATCATTCAATTCAAAATACTATCTTAGGTATTTCTTTTTTTAAAATAATAAATTTATTTTTTATTGGTGTTCAATTTGCCAACATACAGAACAACACCCAGTGCTCATCCCATCAAGTGCCCCCCTCAGTGCCCAGCACCCATTCAGCCCCACCCCCCTCCCTCCACCCTTTCCACCACCCCTAGTTCATTTCCCAGAGTTAGGAGTCTTCATGTTCTGTCTCCCTTTCTGATATTTCCTACCCATTTCTTCTCCCATCCTTTCTATTCCCTTTCACTATTATTTATATTCCCCAAATGAATGAGAACATACACTGTCCTTCTCCGATTGACTTACTTCACTCAGCATAATACCCTCCAGTTCCATCCACGTTGAAGGAAACCGTGGGTATTTGTCATTTCTAATGGCTGAGTAATATTCTATTGTATATTTAAACCACATCTTTATCCATTCATCTTTCAGTGGACACTGAGGCTCCTTCCACAGTTTGGCTATTGTGGACATTGCTGCTAGAAACATCAGGGTGCAGGTGTCCCGGCGTTTCATTGCATCTGAATCTTTGGGGTAAATCTCCACAGTGCAATTGTTGGGTCGTAGGGCAGGTCTATCTTTAACTCTTTGAGGAACCTCCACACAGTTTTCCAGAGTGGTTGCACCGTTTCACATTCCCACCAACAGTGTAAGAGGGTTCCCTTTTCTCCGCATCCTCTCCAACATTTGTTGTTTCCTGCCTTGTTAATTTTCCCCATTCTCACTGGTGTGAGGTGGTATCTCATTGTGGTTTTGATTTGTATTTCCCTGATGGCAAATGATGCAGAGCATTTTATCATGTGCGTGTTGGCCATGTCTATGTCTTCCTCTGTGAGAGTTCTCTTCATGTCTTTTGCCCATTTCATGATTGGATTGTTGGTTTCTTTGCTGTTGAGTTTAATAAGTTCTTTATAGATCTTGGAAACTAGCCCTTTATCTGATAAGTCATTTGCAAATATCTTCTCCCATTCTGTAGGTTGTCTTTGAGTTTTGTTGACTGTATCCTTTGCTGTGCAAAAGCTTATCTTGATGAAGTCCCAATAGTTCATTTTTCCTTTTGTTTCTTTTGCCTTCGTGGATGTATCTTGCAAGAAGTTACTGTGACCAAGTTCAAAAAGGGTGTTGCCTGTGTTCTCCTCTAGGATTTTGATGGAATCTTGTCTCACATTTAGATCTTTCATCCATTTTGAGTTTATCTTTGTGTATGGTGTAAGAGAATGGTCTAGTTTCATTCTTCTGCATGTGGATGTCCACTTTTCCCAGCATCATTTATTGAAGAGAGTGTCTTTTACCCAGAGGATAGTCTTTCCTGCTTTGTAATATTCGTTGGCCATAAAGTTGAGGGTCCACTTCTGGATTCTCTTTTCTGTTCCATTGATCTATGTGTCTGTTTTTTTTATTTTTTTAATTTTTTTTTATTTATGATAGGCACACAGTGAAAGAGAGAGGCAGAGACACAGGCAGAGGGAGAAGCAGGCTCCATGCACCAGGAGCCCGATGTGGGATTCGATCCCAGGTCTCCAGGATCGCGCCCTGGGCCAAAGGCAGGCGCCAAACCACTGCGCCACCCAGGGATCCCTATGTGTCTGTTTTTGTGCCAGTACCACACTGTCTTGATTAACACAGCTTTATAGTACAACCTGAAATCTGGCATTGTGATGCCCCAAGCTCTGGTTTCTTTTATTATTCCCTTGGCTATTCGGGGTCTTTTCTGATTCCACACAAATGTTAAGATGATTTTTTTCCAACTCTCTGAAGAAAGTCCATGGTATTTTGATAGGGATTGCATTAAATGTGTACATTGCCCTGGGTAACATTGACATTTTCACAATATTAATTCTTCCAATCCATGAGCATGGAATATTTTTCCATCTTTTGTGTCTTCCTCAATTTCTTTCAGAAGTGTTCTGTAGTTTTTAGGGTGTAGATCCTTTACCTCTTTGGTTAGGTTTATTCTTAGGTATCTTTTTCTTTTGGGTGCAATTGTAAGTGGGATTGACTCCTTAATTTCTCTTTCTTCAGTCTCACTGTTAGTGCATAGAAATGCCACTGATTTCAGGGCATTGATTTTGTATCCTGCCACACTGCTGAATTGCTGTAGGAGTTCTAGCAATCTTGGGGTGGAGTCTTTTGGGTTTTCTATGTACTGTATCATATCGTCCAAGATGATTTGTTGAAAAGGTTTTCCATTCCCCATTAAATGGTCCTGATGCCCCTGTTGAAAATAATTTGTTCCATATATGTGGAGGTTTATTTAGTTTTTTAATTTTTTTAAATTTTTATTTGTTTATGATAGTCACACACACAGAGAGAGAGAGAGAGGCAGAGACATAGACAGAGGGAGAAGCAGGCCCCATGCACCGGGAGCCCGACGTGGGATTCGATCCCAGGTCTCCAGTATCGCGCCCTGGGCCAAAGGCAGGCGCCAAACTGCTATGCCACCCAGGGATCCCTGGAGGTTTATTTCTGATCTTATTGATTCGATTCCTGGTCTTATACCTTTCTTTATTTTAATAGCATTTTTATTACTAGTTTTGTAATAAGTTTTGTGATCAGAAAGTGCTAAGTTTCCAACTTTGTTCATTTTTGAGATTGTTTGACTGCGTGGTGTCATGAGATTCCCTATAACTTTTCGGATGGATTTCCCTATTTTGACAAAAAACACCATGAAGATTTTGATAGGGATTGCATTAAATCTGTAGGTCACATTGCTATTATTGACATCTAAACGATATTAAACCTTCTAATCCATGAGTACAGGAGGTCTTTTCATTATTTTATGTCTTTAGTTTCAGTATAGTTATGTAGTTTTTAGTGTATGTTTTCACCTCCTTGGTTAACTTGATACAGAAGTATTTTATTGTTTTTGATACTATTGGAAATGGAATTGTTTTCTGAATTTCCTTTTTGGATTGTTCATTGTTAGTGTATAAAAACTAAACTGATTTTCATGTGTTGGTTTTATATCCTGAAACCTTGCTGGATTAATTTATTATTTTAACAGTGTGTGTGTGTGTGTGTGTGTGTGTGTGTGTGTGTGTGTGTGTGAAATCTTTATGGCTTTTCAGTATAAGTTCATGTCATCTACAGAGACAGTCTTATCTTTTATTTCTAATTTGGATGCACTTATTTTTTTCCTAATTGCTCTAATTGGGGCTTTCCAATAATATTGAATAGAAGTGGTGAAAACAGGCATACTTGTCTTATTCCTGATTTTAAAGGGAGAACTTACAGACATTCACCATTGAATATGACGTCAGTTGCTGGATTTCATAGATAGTCTTTATAACACTGATATTGTTTCCTTCCATTCTTAGTTTGTTGAGTAGTTTTATCAGACATTGATGTTTAGTTTTTCTAAATGCTTTTTTTGAATCAATTGATATAATCATATATTTGTTTTCCTTTCATTTTGTTTATGTGGTATATCACATTGACTTATTTTTGTATGCTGAATGATTGTTACATCCGAGCTATAAAACCCACTTGTTCATAGTGTATAATCCTTTTAATGTATTCTTGAAAGTAATATTATGATATCTTGTTAAGAATTTTTGCATCTATATTCATGAAGGATATTGGTCTATAGTTTTCTTTTCTTTTGGTATGGTTACCTGGTTTTGGCTTCAAAATAATCCTGCCTTTGTAGAATGACTTTAGAAGTGTCCCATTTTCTTCACTATTATGGAAGAATTTGAAGATATTAATTCTTTAAATGTTTGGTAGAATTCTCCAGTCAGGCCCCGATGATGCTGACATTACTGTCATGATATATGTCTTTTGATTAGGGAGTTTAATATGTTTAAATTTAAAAAAAATACTGATAGGGACTTACCATTACCATTATATTATGAGTTTTCTGTCTGCCTTATTAATTTTATCTCTTCTCTTACCTACCTTTGTGTTCATTTCATATTTTTTTTTGTAGTGGCATGCCTTTATTTGCTTTTCAAATATTTTTCTATATATTCTATAGAAATTTTCTTTGTGATTATCATGGGGATTACATATAACAGCCTAATGACATAACAATTTATTTTAAGTTGGTAACAAATTAACTTTAAGTGTATACAAATGCTCTACACCTTTACAGCTCTACTTCCTACTTTATGGCACTGATGTCAAAGCTACATCATTATATGTTGTGTATCATTGATTTATATTTATAATTATTTTTAGACTTTTCTTTGTTAAATTCTATGAAAGAGTTAAAAGTAGAATCATGAACTGAAGATACAATAATGCAGATTTTTATATTTGCCCATTATTTATCTTTACTTGAGAACTTTAAATTTGCATATGGCTTCAGGTTACTCTCTAACATCCTTTTGTTCCAATTTGATGCACTCTATTTAGTAGGCTTGCAGGGTGTATCTATCAATGATTAACCTCTTACCTTTTGTTTTTCTAGGAATGTCTAAATTTCTTCATCATTTTTGAAGGACAGTTTTGCCAGATAGAGAATTCTTAATTGACAGTTTTTTTTTTCCTTTCTATACTTAAAATATATCATCTCACTTATTTCTGGCCTCCAAGGTTTTTCCTGAAAAATCTGCTTATAATCTTATTAAGGATCCTATGTAGGTAAGAACTAACTTTTGCTGTTTTCAATATTTTATCTTTACCTTTGACTTTCTAGAGTTTGATGATATGGTTTCTCTGGGTCACTTTTGATTTTCCAGCTTGTAGTTTGGTAAGCTTCATGCATATTTTGTCCCATGTTTTCTCTCAAACTTAGGATATTTTAAGCCATTATTTCTTAAATGAAGCTTTCTTCCTTTTTCTTTCTCTCCTTTTGTGACTCCAATAATGCATGTGTTTATCTGTGTGAGGGTACATTACAAGCCACTTAGGCTCCTTTTACTTTTCTCACTAATGATTTGCTTCTCAATCTAAAAAATTCTTTTCTTTTCTCATCAATTGAATATTTGTTTAAAAAATTCTTTTTAATTTAAATTCAATTCATTTAACATAGACTGTATTATTAGTTTCAGACATATAATTTAGTGATTAATCAGAGACATGCAACACCCAGTGCTCATTACTTAAAGTGTCATTCTTTTTAAAAAATATTTATTTGTTTATTAATGAGAGACACACACACAGAGAGAGACAGAGACACAGGCAGAGGGAGAAGCAAGCTCCATGCAGGGAGCCTGATGCGGAACTTGATCCCAGAACCCTGAGATCACACCCTGAGCCAAAGGCAGATGCTCAACCACTGAACTACCCAGGGTCCCTGAAGTGCCATCCTTGATGCTAGTTACCCAATTACCCCATCTTACCATTCACCTCTCATCCATCAAACCTCAGTTGTTTTCTTAGATTTAGGACTCCCTTATGATTTTCCTGTCTCTCTATTTTCATCTCATTTTATTTACCTTCCTTCCCCTATGGTAATCTGTTTTATTTCTTAAATTCCACATATCAGTAAAATCCTATGATATTTGTCTTTCTCTGACTGACTTAGTTTGCTTAGCATAATACCCTCAGGCTATATCCACATCCATGCAAATGGCAAGATTTCATTCCTCTTGATGGCTGAGTAATATTCTATTATATATAAAAATAGATATAGGTATATAGTATGTCTATATATCGATATTTAGGTATATATCTCTATTATATATATATAGAGAGAGTAGTATATGTATATATATAGGGAGAAATGTTTTATATTATTTCTATATATAGATATATCTATAGAGAAATACATATATCTATCTATATCTATTCCTTATCCATTCATCTGTCAAAGGACATCTGGGCTCATAGTATATTTGACTATTGTGGATATTGCTGCTATAATTATTGGGATGCATGTGTCCCTTCGAATCACTATGTTTATATCGATAAACTTAGTAGTGTAATTGTTGGGTCATAGATTAGGTCTACTTCTAACTTTTTGAGGAAACTCCATACTGGTTTCCAGAGTGGCTGGACCCCTTTTCATTCCCAAGAGTAGAAGGCATTCCCCAATCTCCGCATCATCACCAATATCTATTCTTTCCAGAGTTGGTCATTGTAGCCACTCTGACAATTGTGAGTGGTTATCTTTATAGTTTTGATTTTTATTTCCCTGATGTTGAGTGATTGTGAGCATTTTTTCATGTGTCTGTTGGTCACATGTATGTCTTCTTTGGAAAAATGTCTGTTCAGGGCTTTTGCCCATTTCTTTACTGGATTGTTTCTTTTTTGGGTGTTGAGTTTGATAAGTTCTTTAGGTAAATTGCATACTAACCCTTTATTAGATATGTCATTTGAAAATATCTTCATCCATTCTGTAGGTTGTCTTTTAGTTTTGTGGACTGTTTCCTTTGCTGTGCAAAAAGCTTTTTACCTTGATGAAGTCCAAATAGTTCACTTTTACTTGTTTCCCTTGCCTGTGAAGACATGTCCAGGAAGAAGTTGATGCAACCTTGGTCAGAGTGTTGGCTGCCTATTTTCTCTTTTATGATTTTGATGTATTCTTCTCTAACATTTAGGTCTTTCCTTCATTTTGAGTTTATTTTTGTGTATACTTTAAGAAAATAGTCCAGTTTCATTCTTCTGCATATAACTATCCCATTGTCCTAGACCATTTCTTGAAGAGACTGTTATTTTTAAATTGAATATTCTTTCCTGCTTTTATCAAGGATTTGGTTTCCATAGAGGTAAGGGTTAATTTCTGGGCTTTCTATTCTGTTTCATTGATATATATGTCTGTTCTTGTCACAGTACCATACAACCCTGATAATTATTGCTTTGTAAAACAGCTTGAAGTCTGGAATTGTGATGCCTCCATGTTTGATATTCTTTTTCAAGAGTCCTTTGGCTATTCAGGGATTGTGTATTTGGTTCCATACAAATTTTATGATTATTTGTTCCAACACTGTGAAAAATGCTGATTGTTTTGATAGAGATAGCATTGAACACGTATATGGCTTTGCATAACATAGACATTTCAACAATATTTCACTTCCAATCCATGTGCATGGGAAGTTTATCCATTACTTTGTCTTTCTCTATTTCTTTCATGAGTGTTCTATAGTTTTCTTTATTTTTACATCTTTTAAATTAAATTCAATTTGCAAACATATAGTATAACACCCAGTACTCATCCCATCAAGTGCCCTCCTCAGTGCCCGTCCACCAATTACCCCCCCACACCAAACTCCCCTTCTGCAACCCTTTGTTTGTTTCCTAGAGTTAGAAGGCTCTCATGGTTTGTCTCCCTCTCTAAATTTTCCCCACTCATCTCACCTCCTTTCCCTTATAATCCTTTTCACCATTTCCTATATTCCACATATGAGTGAAACTATATGATGATTGTCCTTCTCTAATGGATTTATTTCACTCGGCATAATACCTTCTAGTTCCATCCACATTGAAGCACATGGTGGGTATTTGTCTCTTCTGATGGCCGAGTAATATATCATTTTGTATATATACCACATCTTCTTTATCCATTCGTCTGTTGAAGGACATTGTGGCTCCTTCCACAGTTTGGCTATTGTGGGCATTGCTGTTATGAACATTGTGGGGTGCAGGTGTCCTGGTTTTTTTTATTGCATCTGTATCATTGGGGTAAATACACAGTAGTGCAATTGCTGCGTTGTAGGGTAGCTCTATTTTTAACCTCTTGAGGAACCTCCATGCTATTATCCAGTGTGGCTTCACCAGTTTTCATTCCCACCAAAAATGCAAGAGGGTTCCCCTGTCTTCACATCCTCTCCAACAGTTGTTGTTTTCTGTATTGTTAATTTTCCCCATTCTCACTGGTGTGAGGTGGTATCTCATTGTGGTTTTGATTTGTATTTCCCTGATGGCAAGTGATGCAGAGCATTTCATGACATGCTTGTTGGCCATTGTATATCTTCTTTGGAGAAGTTTCTGTTCCTGTATTCTGCTCATTTCATGGTTAGATTTTTGGTTCATTGGGTGTTTAAATTCACATGTTCTTTATAGATCTTGGATACTATCCCTTTATCTGATATGATATTTGTAAATATCTTCTCCCATTATGTAGGTTGATTTTAGTTTTGTTGAAATGTTTCTTTTGCTGTGCAGAGCCTTTATCTTGATGAATTCCCAATGGCTTATTTTTGCTTTTGTTTCCCTTGTCTTCATAGATGTATCTTGCAAGAAGTTGCTGTGGCCAAGTTCAAAAAGGGTGTTGCCTGTGTTCTCATCTAGGATTTTGATGTAATCTTGTCTCACATTTAGATCTTTCAAGCATTCTGAGTTTATCTTTGTGTATGGTGTAAGAGAATGGTCTAGTTTCATTCTTCTGCATGTGGCTGTCCTTTTTTCCCATCACCATTTATTGAAGAGACTGTTCTCTTTTTCTAGTGGATACTGTTTCCTGCTTTGTTGAATATTAGTTGACCATAGAGTTTAGTGCCCATTTCTGGGTTCTCTATTCTGTTCCATTGATCTATGTGTCTGTTTTTTGTTTTTTTTTAATTTTTATGTATTTATGATAGTCACAGAGAGAGAGAGAGGCAGAGACACAGGCAGAGGGAGAAGCAGGCTCCATGCACCGGGAGCCCGATGTGGGATTCGATCCCGGGTCTCCAGGATCGCGCCCTGGGCCAAAGACAGGCGCCAAACCGCTGCGCCACCCAGGGATCCCTATGTGTCTGTTTTTGTGTCAGTACTGTACTGTCTTGATAATCACAGCTTTGCAATACAGCTTGAAATCTGGCATTGTTATGTCCCCAACATTGGTTTTCTTTTTCAATATTTCCCTGGCTATTTGGGGTCTTTTCTGATTCCATACAAATTTAATATTATTTGTTCCAACTCTGTGAAGAACATTGATATTTTGATAGGGATTGCCTAATTAGTAAATTGCCCTGGGTAGCATAGACATTTTCAAATTATTAATTCACCCAATCCATGAGCATGGAATATTTTTCCATCTCTGTGTCTTCCTCCATTTCTTTCAGAAGTGTTCGGTAGTTTTTAGGGTATAGGTACTTTACCTTATTGGTAAGGTTTTTCCCTAGGTATCTTATGCTTTGGGGTCAGTTGTAATTGGAATTTATTGCTTAATTTCACTTTCTTCAGTCTCATTGTTAACAAATATAAATGCCGCTGATTTATGGGAATTGATTTTGTATCCTGCCACATTGCTGAATTGCTGCATGAGTTCTAGCAATCTTGGGGTGGTGTCTTTTGGGTTTTCTATGTACAGTATCATGTCATCTGCGAAGAGAGTTTGACTTCTTCTTTGCCCATTTGAATTCCCTTTATTTCTTTTTGTTGCCTGATTGCTGAGGCTAGGACTTCTAGTACATTGTTGAGTAACAGTGGTCAGAGTGGACTTCTCTTTCATGTTCCTAATCTTAGGGGAAAGCTCTCAGTTTTTCATCATTAAGAATGATATTCGTTGTGGGCTTTTCATAGATGGGTTTTAAGATAATGAGGAATGTTCCCTCTATCTCCACACTTGGAAGAGTTTTAATTAGGAATGGATGCTGTATTTCGTCAAAAGCTTTCTCTGCATCTATTGAGAGGATCATATGGTTCTTGTTTTTTCTCTTAGTGATGTGATCTATCATGTTGATTTTTTAATGAATGTTGAATCACCCTTGCATCCTGGGGCTAAATATCATTTTGTCATGATGAACAATCCTCTTAATGTATTAGCTAGTATCTTGGTGAGATTTTTTGCAACAATGTTCATCACAGATTTTGGTCTAAAATTCTCCTTTTTGGTCTTTGTCTGGTTTTGGAATCAAGGTCATGCTGACATCATAAGACAAGTTTGGAATTATTCCCTGCATTTCTATCTTTTGAAATAGGTTTACTAGAATACATTTTATTTCTTCTTTAAAAGTTTGGTAGAATTCTCTTGGGAAGCCATCTGGCTCTGGACTTTTGTGTTTTGGAAGGATTTTGATGCCTGCTTCAACTTCCTCCCTGGTTATTGGCCTATTCAGGCTTTGTATTTCTTTCTGTTCCACTTTTGGTAGTTTGTGGTTTTCCAGAAGTTCATCCATTTCTTCTAGATTGCCTAATTTGTTGGCACATAGAAGCTCATAATACATTTTTAAAATCGTTTGTATTTCCTTGGTATTGGTTGTGATCTCTCTTTTGTTTGTGATTTTATTAATTTGAGTCTTTTTTCTTTTTGATAAGGCTGGCTAGCAGTTTATCTATTTTATTAAATCTTTCAAAGAACCAGCTCCTGTTTTTGTTGATCTGTTCTACAGTTCTAGTCTCTATTTCATTGGGTTATATTTGAATCTTTATTATCTCTCTTCTTCTGCTTGGTGTAAGTGTTATTTGCTGCTCTTTCTCCAATTACTTTAGGTGCGAGATTAGCTTGTGTATTTGAGTTTTTTCTAATTATTGCAATGTATTTCCCTCTTAGGACCACTTTTGTTATATCCCAAAGATTTGCACTTTCATTTTCGTTAGTTTCCATGGATCTTTTTAATTCTTCTCTAATTTCCTGGTTGACCCATTCATCTTTTAGTAAGATGATCTTTAACCTCCATGTTATTGAGTTTCTTCCAAATTTCTTCTTGTGATTGAGTTCTAGTTTCAAAGTTTTTCTTTAAACTTTAATTGAAAATATGCAGGGGACAATCCCAATCTTTCAGTATTTGTTGAGATCTAATTTGTGACCCAGTATGTGTTCTATTCTGGAGAAAGCTCCATGTGCTCTTGAGACGAGTGTGTATTCAGTTGTGTTCAGATAGAATCTTCTGTATATATCTCTGAAATCTATTTCATCCAGTGTATCATTTAAAGCTCTTGTTTCTTTGGTGAATTTCACCTTAGAAGATCTCTCATTTGCTGAATGTGCCATGTTGAAGTCTTCTATTGTTCTTGTATTATTATCTAAGTATCTCCTTTCTTTGATTATTAATTGATTGATATAATTGGCAGCTCCCACATGAGGAGCATAAATATTCATGATTCTTGCTATTTAGACCCTTTCCATATGATATAGTGTCCCTCTTCATATCTTACTACTTTATTTTTATAAACTTTAATTTATGGCATGAAAGCTATGTTTAACCACTTCTAAAAGGTTAACTACTGCAATTTCATCACTTTGTAATAATTCTTGGGTAAAATAACTTCAATCACAGAATTAGAAGAAGTGTTATAAGCTATGTTTTCTGAAACAGTCTAAAGACTCCTGAATATTTTGCCATTTTTATAGGCTGCTGTAAATACGCTTGATGGCATTGGCTTCCTCTTTATCAAGGATGCCTTTCTCCACATAAGCATCAGCTTGTTGGTTGATGAAGTCCCTCATCTTTGAGCGGTCATAATCTTTTTTATTTTCTTTTTTGTTATGTTTCTTCAACCATTCAATATTTTTTCTGATGGCTTCCAAATAGGCTTCGGTTTCCCTGGGAAAAGTTTGCTTTTATTGTCAGTAACGTTTTTTTCTAGCTTGTTCTTAGTCTGAAGAGCAATAGTTTCATCCAAATTTTCAAGGTAGGAAACACTTTCTTCTGGAGATATTGCTTTCCATGCCAAAAAAACTGAAAAGTAAAGTTGTATGTAAGCTAAGATTTTGTATATAGAATCCTTATTTCCTTATAGATTTACATTTTATAACCAGAGATATATTGCTTTGGAAAACCTGTAATGGACAGAACTTGAAACTGTCACTCTTCCTACTGTGTCACACCCATAGGCACCTCCTGAAGAATTAGGAGGTTCTGTTTTCAAGGCATGCTGGGTACCAAAGCACCTCATAGAATATGTCTGTTACAAGATGTTTCCACTACCAGTTCCCCTTGGGAGTTAAAATAAATTAACATTTCTTCAATAAAAAACTTTAATTTATCTGATATGAGGATTGCTACTCCAGCTTTCTTTTGAGGACCATTTGAACAATAAATTGTTCTCTTCCCCTTCATTTTCAGGCTGGAAGTGTCCTTAGATATAAAATGAGTCTCTTGTAGACAGCATATATATTGGTCTTGCATTTTTTTAAGATTTTATTTATTTATTCATGAGAGACACACACACAGAGAGGCAGAGTCACAGGCAGAGGGAGAAGTAGGCTCCATGCAGGGAGCCTAATGTGGGACTTGATCCTGGGTCTCCAGGATTGCACCCTGAGCTAAAGGTGGAACTAAACTGCTGAGCCACCCGGGCTGCCTGGATCTTGCTTTTTTTTTTAATCTAGTCCAGTCCCTGCATCTTTTGATGGGATCATTTGGCCCATTCATGTTCAAAGTATTGAATGATATGAATTTAGTGTCATCATATTTTCTATTCAGCCCCTGTATTTGTAGCTTATTTATGCTCCCTCTTTCTTTTACATGGTACCTCTTAATATTTCTTGCAAAGTCAGTTTGGCAGTCACATATTCTTTGAACTTCTCCCCATCCTGGATGTTCTTTATGTCTTCATCTATTGTGAATGACAGTCTTGCTAGATCAAGTATTCTTGGCTGCATGTTCTTCTCATTTAGTACACTGAATATATCATGCCAGCCCTTTCTGTCCTGCCAGGTCTCTGTGGAGGGGTCTTCTGTTAATCTGATATTTCTCCCCATATAAGTTAAGAATCTCTTGTGTCACACTGTTTTACGAATTTTCTCTTTATCTTTGAAATTTGCAATTTCTACTATTAAATGTTGAGGGGTTGAACAGATTTTATTAATTTTTTGGGCAAGCCCCCTCTATCTCTTGAATCTTAGTGTCTGTTTCCTTCCCCAGGTTAAGGAAGCTATCAGCTATTTTTTGTTCAAATATACTTTGTGGTTCTCTCTCTCTCTCTCTCTCTCTCTGACTCTTCTGGGATCCCAATAGTTGTATATTCTTCCTTCTCAAGCTATCATTTATTTCCCTAAGCCTTTCCTCATTGGTTCTTAATTGTTTTTCTCAGCTTCCATACCATCAAGTTGTCTTCTATTTCACTCACTCTCTCTTTCACCTCATTAACCCTAGCAGTTAGAGCATCCAGTTTGGATTGCATCTTATTTAATCTATTTTTAATTTTGTCCTGATTAGACCTCAATTCTGCAGTAGCAAAGTCTCTAGAGTCATTTATACTTTTTTTCCAGAGCCACCTGTAGCTTTATAATTCTCCTTCTGAATTGAATTTCTGACCTCATATTGAAATCCAAATTCTGTAACTCTGTGGCAGAGAATATTGCTTCTAGTTCTTCCTTTTGTGATGAATTCTTCCTTCTAGTCATTTTGTTCAGTGCAAAGTGGCTGTATGAGTGGGCTGAGTCAAAAATATCAACACGACCTAAGTAAAATATACCCTAGATGATTCTGAAGAGGTCAGAAACCAGAAAATAAAAGAAAAAGAACAGAACAAAAGAAAACAAAAAGACTGCTGAAGTGAAAAACAAATTTATAACAAACTAGTAACAAAAACAAAGAAGAATGAAAAAAAAGAAAAGAAAAAAGAAAAGAAAAGAAAAGAAAAAAGAAAAAAAAGGAGGGGTATGGTGGTGGTGAGGAAGTGGTAGTGGAGAGAGAATGTAGTCTCCTTGAGGGATCCTAGAGGGTTATCCTGTTGGTTCTGAGTTATTTTTTTTTCTGTATGTAGAAAATGCCCAATTCTAAATTTATATAAACCAACAATACTTATAGAAAGCCCCTACATGGACCACAAAAACATAAACAAGATAAAAGAGGGGGGCAGAATGGGAAGGAAGACAGAATATAATCTCACAGAATGAAGCAACCTGGTGTTACCCTTGGTTCTTGGTGTATTTTGGTTATGTGTTAGAAGGTACTAACTTCCACCATTGTAAAACAAAATGAGACAGAAAAAAACAGAAAACATATACAAAAACCCATATCTTGTATATTTACCAAAATTAAATTGAATATGTTGAAGAGAATCCAGAAGTGAAAAATACATCTAAGACATGTAATTTTAGAAACATGAAAGTCAAAAGGAAAAAAAATAAATTAAAATGAGAAGCTGTTAAAATATTATAGTTAAGGTGGGAAAAGATAAAAGATATCAGAAATTTTTAGTCAAATATAAAAATGATTCATAATGAAAAAAGAAAAGGACGCTCTAGTTCTATATACTGTTTTCCCTCAATCCTGGAGCTTTCCACTGCTGCTTGTTCTATAAACTTGCTTTTGCCTTGTTCTTCCAGCGTTTCTGGGTGAGGGGTCTGCTGTACGGATTCTCAGGGGTCTGTGCTTTCTTGGAGATGCCCTGCCCCTTTCCAGGTGCTGGGCTCAGTATAAGATGTTTATTCTGTGACGCCTTTGCTCCCTAGGGGCCCCACCTCTCCCAGGAACAAGTTGAAACAAAGAGGGAAAAAATTGGCACCAGCCAGATGTCCAGCTCTGGAGTCAAGCTCCCTGCCAATAACTAACCACATTCTCCCAGTCCATCCTGGCCTAGATGATATTGGGTACAGGTGTGGGTGCACTGATCTTCACAGCTTGCTGGTCCCCCAGTGGCAGGAGAGTTCTTGCTTTCCTGTGCCCTCCCTTCTTCCACCTGTCCAGGGGGAAGGGGGGATAGCTGACTCTGTCTGCTTTGGTGCCCTTGGATCTAGGACCCTGCACAACAGTACCCACACCCCTGGGAACTGCCTCTCCCAAAGGTAATTTTTTTTAATAAATTAATTTTTTATTGGTGTTCAGTTTATCAACATACAGAATAACACCCAGTGCTCATCCCATCATGTGTCCCCCTCAGTGCCCGTCACCCACTCATCCCCACCCCCCGCCCTCCTCCCCTTCCACCACCCCTAGTTCGTTTCCCAGAGTTAGGAGTCTTTATGTTCTGTCTCTCTTTCTGATATTTCCCACACATTTCTTCTCCCTTCCCTTATATTCCATTTCACTATTATTCATATTCCCCAAATGAATGAGAACATACACTGTCCTTCTCCGATTGACTTACTTCACTCAACATAATACCCTCCAGTTCCATCCACGTTGAAGCAAATGGTGGGTATTTGTCGTTTCTAATGGCTGAGTAATATTCCATTGTATGCATAAACCACATCTTCTTTATCCATTGATCTTTCGATGGACACCGAGGCTCCTTCCACAGTTTGGCTATTGTGGACATTGCTGCTAGAAATATCAGGGTGCAGGTGTCCCGGCATTTCATTGCATCTGAATCTTTCCCAAAGGTAATTGATGACAGCCACCTCTATCTGCTGCCAGGCTCTAGGGTAAAGGCAGCTCTGGAACCAGCCCACATAACCAGTGGGCTTCTCTCAAATGCCCTGAAGGGCTGTGGCACTCCAGTCCTTTACTGAGATCCTACCAAAGTTTTCAGTGAGCTTTCCCCTGGGTGCCTCTCCTCTTATTGTGACCCCAGGAATTGAAGATTCACTGCTCCTCATGCGATTCTCCCCAATATACCTGCTAAGCACTTTTCTGTCAGGGGAACCTCAGGCGGAGTTTTAAAGTTCCAGCTTCTCCAGGTCTGGGCTCTCCTGTCCTGGAGGCTGTTGCAGATCCTCTTTATCCCTGCTAGTCACAGTTCTCCTCTCCTCTCCTCTTTCTTTCTTTCTTTCTTTCTTTCTTTCTTTCTTTCTTTCTTTCTTTTTCTTTCTTTCTTTGTCTTTCTTTCTTTCTTTCTTTCTTTCTTCTTTCTTTCTTTTTGCCTTCTTACCTTGTTAGAAGTGAAAACTTCTCTCTCTGTAGCATTCCAGCTGCTCTCTCTTTAAATCTCAGGTCGAATTTGTAGGTGTTCAGGATGTTTTGAAAGTTATCTAGGTGAGTTTGTGGGACCAGAAGAGTTTAGGTCCCCTACTGTTCCAATTGTCCACAATTCTTTATTTCTATAGTCTTCTCAGTAGGGATTATTTGCCTCTTTGGTTAGGTTTATTTTTGGGTATCTTATGGTTTTTTTTGTGTGTGTAATTGTAAATAGGATTGATTCCTTAATTTCCTTTTCTTCCTTCTCACTGTTGGTGTTTAGAAATGCAATTGACTTCTGTGCACAGATTTTATATCCTTCCACTTTACTGAATTCCTGTATTAGCAAATCTTGGTGGAATCTTTTGGGTTTTCTATATAGAGGATCATGTCTTCTGCAAAGAGTGAGAGTCTGAATTCTTTGCTAATTCGAATGCCTTTTTTAAATTGTCTGAATACTGCATCTAGGACTTTCAGGTATATGTTGAATAGCAGTGGTAAGAATGGACATTCTCCATGTCATTTTCCTGATCTTAGGAGAATAGCTATTTTTGCATATTGAGGATTATATTCACTGTGGGTTTTTTAATGCCTTTAATAAATTTGAGGTATGTTCCCTCTATCCCTACATGGCAGAGAGGTTTTATCAAAAAAGGATGCTTTATTTTGTCAAATGTTTTTTTCTGCATCAATTGAGGATCATATTGTTCTCATCCTTTCTTTTATTAATGTAGTGTATCACATTGATTGATTTGCAGAGTTTGAACCACTTGCAGCCCAGGAATAAATCCCACTTGGTCATGGTGCATAATCTATTTAATGTCCTGTTGGATACTATTAGCTAGTATCTTGGTAAGAATTTTGGCATTCACACCCATCAAGGATATTGGTCTGTAATTTTCCCCCTTTTAAAGATTTTATTTATTTATTCATGAGAGACACACAGAGAGAGGCAGAGACACAGGCAGAGGGAGAAGCAGGCTCCCTGTAGGGAACCTGATGCAGGATTTGATCCTAGGACCCTGGGATCATGCTCTGAGCTAAAAACTGACACTAAACCACTGAGATACCCAGGTGTTCCTATAATTTTCTTTTTCAGCGAGGTCTTTATCTGGTTCTGTGATCAAGGTAATGCTGGCCCGATAGAATGGGTTTGGAAGTTTCCCCCCCATTACTAATTTTGAAACACTTCCAGAAATACAGATATTAATTCTTCTTGTAATGTTTGGTAGAATTCCACTGGGAGGCCATCGAGCTCTGGATTTGTGTTTGTTGGGAGATTTTTGATTACTGCTTCAATTCTTTGCTGCTTCTGTGCCTGTTAAGATTTTCTCTTTCCTCTTGTTTCAGTTTTGGTATTTTACATGTTTCTAGAGATGCATCTATTTCTTCTAGATTGCTGAATTTGTTGGTATGTAATTGCTAATAATATTCTCATAATTGTATTTTTTTGGTGTTCCTTATGATCTCTCCAATTTTTTAATGATTTTATTTACTTAGGTCCTTTCTTTTTTCTTTTTATATAACTGGCTAGGGGCTTATAGATCTCATTAATTCTTTCAAAGAACCAGTTGCTAGTTTTGTCAATCTGCTCTACTGTTGTTGTTTTTTTAATCTCTATATTAATGATTTTTGTTCTCATCTTTATTATTTGTCTTTTACTTGATTCAGGCTTTATTTGCTGTTTTTTCTCCAGCTTATTTAAGTATTAGGTTAGGTTGTGTATTTGAGATATTTCTTATTTCTTGAGAAAGGTCTGTATTGATATATGCTTCCCTCTTAGGACTACCTTTGCTGCATCCCAAATGTTCTGATCTGTCACATTTTATTTTTATTCACTTCCATGTATTTTTTAATTCTTCTTTAATTTCCTGGTTGACCTATTCATTCGTTAATAGAATGTTCTTTAACCATCATGTATTTGTGATCCTTCCCAATTTTTTCTCATAGTTAAAGTTTTAACGCATTGTGGTCTGGGAATGCCTGGGTGGCTCAGTCATATAAGTGTCTCCCTTCAGTCCAGGTCATGATTTGAGGGTCTTGGGATTGAGTCCTGGATTGGGTTCCTTGATCAACGTGGAGTCTGCTTCTCCCTCTGTCTGCCCCTCCCTCTGCTTGTGCTCATGTGCTCTCTCTGACAAATAAATAAAATGCTTTAAAAAAACATTGTGGCCTGAAAATATTCATGAAATAATATCAATCTTTTTGTACTGGTTTTGACCTGGTTAGTGACCCAGTATATGATCTATTCTGGAGAATGTTCAATGTGCACTCAAGAAGAATGTGTAGTCTGTTGTTTTGGATGAAATGATCTGAATACATCTGTGAAGTCCGTGTGATCCAGTATGTCTTTTAAAGCCCTTGCTTCCTTGTTGATCTTCTGCTTAGATGATCTGTCCATTGATTTGAGTGGAGCGTTAGAGTTCCCTACTCTTATTTTATTATTATCAATTAATTTCTTTAACTTTGAAATGAATTGGTTTATATATTTGGCTGCTCCTAAGTTAGTTGCGTAAATATTTGCAATGGTTATATCTTCTTGTTGAATAGGACCTTATGATATACTGCCTTTCCTCATCTCTTATTACAGTATTTGGTTTAAATCTTAATTCACCTGAGATAAGGATGACTACTCCAGCCTTTTTTTATGTTAATTAGCATGATAAATGATTCTGTACCCCCTCACCTTCAATCTTGACATGTCTTTGAATCTAAAATGAGCCTCTTGTAAACAGCATTTAGGTGGGTTCTTTTTTCCCTATAACTTCTCATACCCTATCTCCTTTTATTGGAACATTTAGTCCATTTACATTCACAGTAATTATTTGAAGATATGAATTTAGTGCCCTTGTATTACTTATAAAGTCATGTTTCTGTAGATTGTTTCTGTTCCTTTCTGATCTTTGTTACTTTTCAGCTCTCTTTTTATTCAAAGGATTCCTTTTAATATTTTTTGCAGGGCTGGTTTAGTGTTTACAAATTAATTTAGTTTTTGTTTGTCTTGAAAACTCATTATCTCTCTTCGTATCCTGAATGACAGTCTTGCTGGATATAGTATTCTTGGCTGCATATTTTTCTCATTTAGCACATTGAATATATCATTCCATTCTTCTCTGGGCTGCCAGGTCTCTGTGGACAGGTTGGCTTTCAACCTTATATTTCTACACTTGTAAGTTAATGACATCTTGTCCTGAGTTACTTTCATGATTTACTCTTTGTCTCTGAAGTTTGCAAACTTCACTATTATATGTCCTGTTGTTGACCTATGTTTATTGTTTTTAGTGGGTTTCTTTGTGCCTCCTGGATTTGCAGTCAAATGCTCTACCACTGTGCCTCCTGGATTTGAATCCTTGTTTCCTTCCCCAGATTAGGGAAATTCTCAGCTATAATTTGTTCAAATACACCTACCTGCTACCCCTCTCTATTTTCTTCATCTTCTGAAACTCATTATTCAAACATTGTGGCACTTTACGGTATCACTGATTTCTTGATGCCTTCTTTCATGAGTCAGTTGTTTTTCTCTTATTCTCAGCTTCCTTACTTTCCATCATTTTGTCTTCTATAACACTGACTCTTTCTACTGCCTCATTTATCCTAGCAATTAGAACCTCATCAATTCCCTGCCCCAACCTGTCTGTTCCCAGGTCATTCACATGCCAAGAGCCACAGATCTCCCATATTTTATCTCTGGCCAGTGGCTGGGATTCAAAACCCAAAATTTTAAAGAACCTGGTAATGTGTGCACCTACCCCATCCCCTGGCAGAGAGGCTTGGGGCATGCCAAGCACCATCCTATCCCAAAAATCCATTGCGCATTGCTAGCTGAGAGACTAGAGTTTGTTGTAACACTCAGTGAAAAACTGGAGCTAGGTTATTAGCCATCTGCACTCAACTCTGTACCCTACTGCCCTTTGTCCCCGTAAAGCATCACAGAGGCTTGAATCTACTGTGGCAGATAGCAAAAAGCAGTGGACAGATCATCTGCATTCTTCTCTAGTCTCTGTGCCCTGCTCAGTTAACTCCAGAAAAGCAGCTGATGAGCAAGTACACAGAGGTATAAGTTTATTCTGGCTCTCACTGAAAAGTTAAGAGGTTTTCTGTCCTCTGCGGACCTCTCTGATCCTGCTGCTGAGTTCCCCAGCTGACCTTTTGTCTTTGAGGAGGACGAATATGTTTCTCCAAATGCCCTTTAGGGAGAGGATCAATCTCTCCCTGAGTGACTCAGCAGATCTCCTCACCATGCCTTATTTTGTGGTCACAACCCGCTGTACTCTTTCTAATATTCTCCCTCTTCCTGACTTTGCTCTGGGAACCAGGGTTCCTCCCCTTCCCTGCTGAGCAGCTTCCCAATCCCCCAGTTCAGGGCTCCAAACCTCACCTCTGCAAAATTCTCTCATTCTAGCTGTGCAGATTGTTTCTGTTCTCCAATCTTTTTCCTAGTTTTTCAAAAGAGTTGAAGGTTGATCCAGTTGTATTTAAAGGAAGAGGCAAGTTCAGGGTTGCTCTACCACTACACCATCTCTGAACTCCCATGGGGCTGCTTTTTTAAGGACACTAACCTCATTTATGAGGGCCCCACTCTCATGTTGTAATCATCTCCTAAAAGCCCAACCTCCAAATACCATCGTGTTGGGTATTGGATTTCAACATAAAAGTATTGAGGGTATATAAACATTCATTCTATAGTAATGGTTTTCAAATGTTTCCATATCTCCATCTGAAAAAAGTAACTCATGGCCAATACTAAATTTATGAAAGTAAACTCATCTACAATGAAATTCTTAGTATCTAAGTACATGTGATTTTTGGTATGTAGAAATTTATTTTTTAAAACGTTTAATTTATTTATTTGACAGAGAGCACAAGCAGGGGGAGGGGCATAAGGAGAGGGAGAAGTGGGGTCCCCACTGAACGGGATCCTGATGTGGGGCTTCATCCCAGGGCCCTGAGATCATGGCCTGAGCCAAAGGCAAAGAATTAACAGACTGAGCCACCCAGGTGCCCTGGTATGTATACATTTCTTAACTAATTATCTCTAAATTGTATCTTCCACACTGCTAGTACTAGTTATTTGGGTTGATCTATTTTTATATAGCAAACTATCCCTAATCTTTGGAGCATAAAACAATTATGTTTTACATTTTTTTAGGTCAGGAATTTGGATCGTTCACACCAGTGATTATCTCTGCTCCACAATTACTGGTGCCTCTGGGGTGGCTCAATGTCTGGAGATGGCTAGGATGGCTCAAATAAGGCCATAAGCTGTGGTGTCTGGAATGAATTCTTCACATACATATCTGGCACCTAAACTAGAGTGGTTGGAACACTTAGGCCTCCGTGGGTTGTATTTTTTCTATACAGTCTTCCCACATTGCCAGCTTGAGCTTCCTCACAGTATGGGAGTCTCCCTGTAGTCATACGTCTTTCAAATGCATTATATTTTCTCCAGAGTGAGTGTTCCAATTAAACAAGGTAGAAGCTACAAGATTTGGTTACCTAGGTTCTACTCATAGTCAGTGTAGAGAAATACATGAGATGAGGTCTATTAAGACGGCTATCTTTGGAGAGTAGCTACCTCATATAGCAATGTTGCAAACAAAAATAATACTACATCTGGTAGGACACCGAGGCTCCTTCCACAGTTTGGCCACTGTGGACATTGCTGCTATAAACATCGGGGTGCAGGTGTCCCGGCGTTTCATTGCATCTGAATCTTTGGGGTAAATCCCCAACAGTGCAATTGCTGGGTCGTAGGGCACATCTATTTTTAACTCTTTGAGGAACCTCCACACAGTTTTCCAGAGTGACTGCCCCAGTTCACATTCCCACCAACAGTGTAAGAGGGTTCCTTTTCTCCACATCCTCTCCAACATTTATTCTTTCCTGCCTTGTTAATTTTCCCCATTCTAACTGGTGTGAGGTGGTATCTCATTGTGGTTTTGATTTGTATTTCCCTGATGGCAGGTGATACAGAGCATCTTCTCATGTGCATGTTGGCCCATTTCATGATTGGATTGTTTGTTTCTTTGGTGTTGAATTTAATAAGTTCTTTATAGATCTTGGAAACTAGCCCTTTATCTGATACTCATTTGCAAATATCTTCTCCCATTCCGTAGGTTGTCTTTTAGTTTTGTTGACTGTATCCTTTTCTGTGCAAAAGCTTCTTATCTTGATGAAGTCCCAATAGTTCATTTTTGCTTTTGTTTCTCATGCCTTCCTGGATGTATCTTGCAAGAAGTTACTGTGGCTGAGTTTAAAAAGGGTGTTGCCTGTGTTCTCCTCTAGGATTTTGATGGAATCTTGTCTCACATTTAGATCTTTCATCCATTTTGAGTTTATCTTTGTGCATGGTGAAAGAGAGTGGTCTAGTTTCATTCTTCTGCATGTGGATGTCCAATTTTCCCAGCACCATTTATTGAAGAGACTGTCTTTCTTCCAGTGGATAGTCTTTCCTCCTTTATCGAATATTAGTTGACCATAAAGTTCAAAGTCTACTTCTGGGTCCTCTATTCGGTTCCATTGATCTATGTGTCTGTTTTTGTGCCAGGACCACACTGTCTTGATGACCACAGCTTTGTAGTACAACCTGAAATCTGGCATTGTGATGCCCCCAGCTATGGTTTTCTTTTTTAAAATTCCCCTGGCTATTCGGGGTCTTTTCTGATTCCACACAAATCTTAAAATAATTTGTTCTAACTCTCTGAAGAAAGTCCATGGTATTTTGATAAGGATTGCATTTAACCTGTAAATTGCCCTGGGTAACATTGACATTTTCACAATATTAATTCTGCCAATCCATGAGCATGGAATATATCATTCTCAATGGGGAAGCACTGGGAGCCTTTCCCCTAAGATCAGGAACAAGACAGGGATGTCCACTCTCACCACTGCAATTCAACATACTACTGGAAGCCCTAGCCTCAGCAATCAGACAACAAAAGGCATTAAAGGCATTCAAATTGGCAAAGGAGAAGTCAAACTCTCCCTCTTCGCCGATGACATGATACTCTACATAGAAAACCCAAAAGCCTCCACCCCAAGATTGCTAGAACTCATACAGCAATTTGGCAGGGTTGCAGGATACAAAATCAATGCCCAGAAATCAATGGCATTTCTATACACTAACAATGAGACTGAAGAAAGAGAAATTAAGGAGTCAATCCCATTTCCAATTGCATCCAAAAGCATAAGATACCTAGGAATAAAGCTAACCAAAGAGGTAAAGGAGCTATACCCTAAAAACTATAGAACACTTCTGAAAGAAATTGAGGAAGACACAAAGAGATCAAGTTTTTATATGAATTCTAGTTAGTGGGCAGCCCTGGTGGCTTAGCGGTTTAACCCTACCTTCAGCCCAGGCCCGGATCCTGGAGACCCGGGATCGAGTCCCATGTCAGGCTCCCTGCATGGAGCCTGCTTCACCCTCTGCCTGCGTGTCTGCCTCTCTCTCTCTCTTTCTGTATGTCTCTCCTGAATAAATAAAATCTTTAAAAAATAAAAAATAGATTTTAGTTATTAACATGTAGAATAATAATGGTTTCAGGTTTAGAATTTAGAATTTAGTTATTTATTTCTTACATACAACAACCAGTGCTTATTTAAGTCCCATTTTTATATTACTTTCAGGTGTAACTTTGTGACTCAATACTTATATACAACACCCTGTGCTCATCACAATTGTACTCCTTAATCTCCATCACTTTCTACCCCATTTTCCACCTACCTCCCCTCTAATAGTTTCTTCTCCATAGTTAAGAGTCTGTTTCTTTGTTTGCCTCCCTCTTTTTTCCCCTATGATCATTTTTGTTTCTTAAATTCCACATATGAGTGAAATCATATGGTATTTGACTTTCTCTGACTCTAGATTCATCCATGTCATTGAAAATGAGGAAATTACATTCTTTTTATGGTTGAATAATATTCCATGCCATACACACTATACACATCACACACACACACACATGTAACATCTTCTTTATCCATTTATAAGTTGAATGAATATTTGGGCCTTTCCTGTAATTTGACTACTGTACATAATGATGCTCTAAACATTGGGGTGAATGTATCCCTTTGAATCAGTGTTTTTGTATGCTTGGATAAACATCTAGTAGTGCAATTGCTGGATTGTAAGGTAGTATTTTAACTTTTTGAGAAATCTTCATATTGTTTTTCCAGAGTGGCTTGATTCCCACCAACAGTGTAAGAGAATTCCTCTTTCTCCACATCCTTGCCAATACTTATTGTTTCTTGTATTGCTAATTGTAGCCATTCTGACAGGTGTGAGGGTATATCTCGTTGTTTTGATTTGTATTTCACTGATGATGAGTGATATTGAACATCTATTTCTGCCACTATTGGCCATCTGTATGTCTTTTTGTAAAAAATATCTATTCATGCCTTCCATCCATTTGTAATTGGATTATTGTGTTCTGAAGGTGTTGAATTTGAGAGGTTCTTTATAGATTTTGAATAGTAATCCTTTATCAGATATGTCATTTGCAAATATCTTCTCCCATTCTGTAGATCGCCTGTTACATTTGTTGATTGGTTCCTTTGATGTGCAGACACTTTTTATTTTGATGAATTACCAATAGTATATTTTTGCTACAGTTTCCTTTGCCTCGGAGACATATCAGGAAAGAAGTTGCTATGGCGAATGTCAAAGAGCTTACTGCCTTTGTTCTTCTGTAGTACTTTAATGACTTTCTGTCTCACATTTAGAACTTTCATCCATTTTCAATTTATTTTTGAGGGTCTTTTATATGTATATTTTTTATTGGTGTTCAATTTGCCAACATATAGAATAACACCCAGTGCTCATCCCATCAAGTGCCACCCTCAGTGCCCATCATCCAGTCACCCCCACCCACCACCCACCTCCCTTTCTACCACCTCTAGTTCGTTTCCCAGAGTTAGGAGTCTCTCATGTTCTGTCTCCCTCTCTGATATTTCCCACTCATTTTTTCTCCTTTCCCCTTTATTCCTTCACTATTTCTTATATTCCCCAAATGAATGAGACCATATAATGTTTGTTTTAGGCATTTTTCTTATTCTTTTTCTAACTCCTTTAGGTGTATGTTTAGGTTGTTTATTTGAGATTTTTCTTGCTTCCTAAAGTAGGCATGTATTGCTATATACTTCCTTTATTACTGCTTTTGCTGCATCCCAAAGGTTTTTTACCATTGTGTTTTCATTTTCCTTTGCTTCCACATATTTTTTTAAAATTTTTCTTTGATTTCCTGGTTGATCCATTCATTTTTAGTACCATGTGTTTGTAGTCTTTCCAAATTTTTTCTTGTGGTTGACTTCAAGTTTTGTAGTTTTGTGATCAGAAAATATGCATAGCATTATTTAAGCCTTTTTTTACTTGTTGAGGCCTGATTTGTGGCCTAGTACTGTATCTATCCTGAAGACTGTTCCATGTACACTTGAAAAGAATGTGTATTCTGATACCTAAGATGTATTTTTTCTGAATACATCTGTTAAGTTCATCTGGTCCAGTGTGCCATTCAAAGTCATTGTTTCCTTTTTAATTTCTTTTTTTAATAAATTAATTTTTATTGGTGTTCAATTTACCAACATACAGAATAACACCCAGTGCTCATCCCATCAAGTGTCCCCCTCAGTGCCTGTCACCCACTCACCCCCATCCCCCGCCCTCCTCCGCTTCCACCACCCCTAGTTCGTTTCCCGGAGTTAGGAGTCTTTATGTTCTGTCTCCGTTTCTGATATTTCCCACACATTTCTTCTCCCTTCCTTTATATTCCCTTTCACTATTATTTATATTCCCCAAATGAATTAGAACATACACTGTTTGTCCTTCTCTGATTGACTTACTTCACTCAGCATAGTACCCTCCAGTTCCATCCACGTTGAAGCAAATTTTAGATGATCTGTACATTGATGTAATTCATGTGTCAGTCCCCTACCATTATTGTATTTTCATTAAAAATTACAGTTTATTTGTCATTAATTGTTTTCGTATATTTGGGTGTTCCCACTTTGAGTGCATAAATATTGAGAATTGCTAGATCTTCTTGTTAGATTGTCCCTTTCTAATTTTTTATTATATTTTTTTATTTAAAGTCTAGTTTTTCTCATATGAGTATTGCCACTCTCTTTCTTTTGACATTCATTTACTTTATAAATGTTTCTCCCTCCCTTCACTTTCAATCTCCTGGTGGCTTTAGGTCTAAAATGAGTCTCCTGTAAGCTGCGTATAGATGGCTCTTGTTTTGTTTTGTTTGTTTGTTTTTAATCCATGGTGACACTCTATGTCTTGATTGGAGCACCTTGTCCATTTATATTCAGAAAAATTATTGATAGATATGTGTTCTTTGCCATTTTATTACTTGTATTTTTGTTGTTTCTTGAGATTTTCTCTTTACCTTCCATATCTTTATCAATTTTTGGTCTTTCCTTTCCACTCAAAGACTTCCCTTTATTAATTCTTGCAGGACTGGTTTATTGGCCTCTAACTCTCTTAGTATTTGGGAAATTCTTTATTTCTCCTATCCTGGATGATAGCATTCCTGTATAGAGTATTCATTCCTGAAGAATTTTCTCATTTTTATTTTGAATATATCATACCTCTCCCTTGTGGCCCGCCAAGTTTCTGTTGGGAAATCTGCAGTTAGCCTTATGAGTCTTCCCTTGTAATTTAAGGACTTCTTTTGTCTTGTTTTTCAGATGTTTTTCCTCATCACTGAATTTTATAAATTTAATTACAATATATCTAGACGTTGGCCTGGTTTTGTTGATTTTGATGGGAGTTCTTCATGCCTCCTGGATCTGAATGCCTGTTTCCTAACCCAAATTAGGGAAGTTTTCAGCTATTATGTCCTCAAATATCTATATTTTCTAACACTTTCCTCTGTCCTTTTATTCTGGGAGTCCTATAATATGAATGTTATTAGATTTGATGGAATCACTGAGTTCCAGAAATTTATTCTTTTTTTTTAAGATTGTGTTTATTTATTCATGAGAGACACAAAGAGAGAGAGGCAGAGACATAGGCGGAGGGAGAAGCAGGCTCCCTGCGGGGAAGCGGATGTGGAATTGACCCCAAGGCCCCAGGATCACGATCTGAACTATAGGCAGATGCCCTACCACTGAGCCACCCAGGCATCCCCCCTAAATTTATTCTTGTGTTCCATTATTCTTTCTCTCTTTTGTTCAGTTGCATTCTTTTCCATTACTTTATCTTCTACAGCACTTATTTGATCCTCTTCTTCCAGCCTTGTGTTCATTTCATAAAGCCTGTTTTCAATCTCAGCTATTCCATTTTTCATTTCTGACTTTTCAAACTCTTTTGTCTCTACAGTAAGGGTATCCCTGCAGTCTCCATCTTATTCTTATCAAGCCCATCAAGTATCCCTTATGATTATTACTTTATCTATCAAGCATATTATTTTTAACTGTTTTTCTTAGAATTCTGGCTTTCTCTTGTTCTTCCGTGTGGGCTGGATTCCTCTGTATTTGCATTTTGTCTAATTGTCTGCCTTCTCTGTGTTAGAAAATACAGTTATGCCTTCTGCTCCTGAAAGTAATAGCCTTATGAAAAAGAGGTCACAGAGAACCCAAGGCCTGGTTCTTCAGAGTGTGTCTGCAGTGTGTACTGCATGCTTTTTCTTATTGTGTTTTGGCTTATTTTCCTTCAGGCCAGGCCTCTGCAGAGGTCTTCATTGCCTGAGGTGGACAGTGTTTGGTTTTGACTAGAATGTGGTGAGTTTTAACTAGGTGTGTTCTGGCCTGCTTGTTAAATGTGACCTGATACTCTTTCTACTAGAACTGAAGCCCTGCAGAACTCTCTATTTGGAAGACATGGTTTGTGCAGAGTTTTCTGCTATTTCTTCTGGGGAAGGGGCCAACCACACTAGAACTAATGCAAGTTTGACTGTGAGGGGCAATCCTACCAGAGTGCAGTGTAGTGGGAGTTGGTTTAAGCAGGTTGGAGAGCCAGTGTTGGCACTGTGCTGCTTACCGCAATTGGTTTTGTGTTTATTTTGAGGGGCAGGGGGTGGAAATGGCACCAGCAGGTCCCTTTGTCCCCAAAGAAGCCTCTGTGTGAAAACTGCCCTTCAGGGATGCACTTGAAGAGTGAATAACTCCCCTGTATGTGTCCCAGGCATTCTTGTTTAATTAAAAAAATTTAGAGGGGGAGGCAAGATGGAGGAAGAGTAGGATCCCCAAGTCACCTGTCCCCACCAACTTACCTAGATAACTTTCAAATCAGCCTGAAAACCTACGAATTTGTCCTGAGATTTAAAGAGAGAACAGCTGAATGCTACAGTGAGAAGAGTTCACGCTTCTATCAAGGTAGGAAGATGGAAAAAAATAAATGAATAAAAAAGTATCCAAGGGGGAGGGGCCCCTGTGAGGAGCCAGCCTAAGGCTGGGTGGCGAGTGCCCCCAGGACAGGAAAGCCCAGTCCCAGAGAAGGAGGACTTTACCAATCTTCCTGGATGGAAAGGCACTCGTAGGGAACTTGGGCAGGATCCCAGGAAGGGCAGTGGAGCCCCCAGGTTCCCGGTGTCACTAACAGAGGAACTGCGCCCTAGGGGGGCAGTGCGCCACACACCGCTGGCCAAGCTCCCTAAAGGGCTGGAGCACCCACCCGGTGGGGCCTCGGGAGCAGATCAGGCGGCAGCTCTGGCGGTGGCTCTACGTGGAGGGGGCTGCGCAGCCCTCGTAGTGCGATTCCAGGGGCACAGGCCCCAGACGCCAAGGCATGGGGGACACAGTGCAGGATGCAGCGCTCCCCTTGGGACAGGCGGAAGCTGGGAGGACACAGGACAGCAAGCATGCTCTTGCCCCTGGGCGGCCCCTAGCTGTGCAGATCAGCGCCCCAGCCCCTGGAGCATCCAGGCCCCTGCAGACTGGGAGCTGTGGTAGTTACTGCTGGAGCTGACTCCAGGACTGGAGAGCTGGCCACCAACACTATTGTTGTTCCTCCTGGTGTCACCTTGTACCTGGGACTGAGCAGGGCCACCAGGGAGCAGAGGCCTCAGAGGATGAACAGCTCTCACTGAACTGTGCACCTGGAAGGGGGCGGGGCAGCTCCCCCAGGTGCACACACCTGAGAATCAGCACAGCAGGCCCCTTCCCCAGACCAGCTGGAAGGACAGAGGATTAGCAAGGTCTTAACCAAGCAATTCTGGATAGCTCCAGGGGAAGTCAGGAGAATTACAGTATATAGAATCAGAGGATACCCCTCCTTGTTTTTCTTTTGTTTTTGTTTTTTGTTTCTTTGTTTTCCCCCTCCCCCCCTTTTCCTTCCTTTTTCCAGCACACCTTGTTTTTAGCCACTCTGCACTGAGCAAAATGACTAAACTGAAGAACTCACCACACACAAAAAAATCAGAAACAGTCCTCTCTCCCACAGAGTTACAAAATTTGGATTACAATTCGATGTCAGAAAGTGAATTCAGAAGCACTATTATAAAGCTACTGGTGGCTCTGGGAAAAAAGCATAAAGGATTCAAGAGACTTCATGACTGCAGAATTTAGATCTAATCAGGCAGAAATTAAAAATCAATTAAATGAGATGCAATCCAAACTGGAGGTCCTAACGACGAGGGTTAATGAGGTATAAGAATGAGGGAGTGACATAGAAGACAAGTTGATGGCAAGGAAGGAAGCTGAGGAAAAAAGAGAAAAACAAAAGATCATGAGGAAAGGTTAAGGGAAATAAATGACAGGCTCAGAAGGAAAAAAATCTACATTTAATTGGGGCTCCCTCCCAGAGGGAGCTGAAAGGAACAGAAGACCAAAAAGTGTATTTGAACAAATCATACCTGAGAACTTCCCTAATTTGGGGGAGGGAAACAGGCATTCAGATCCAGGAGATAGAGAGATCCCCTCCCCCAAATCAATAAAAACCGCTCAACACCTCGACATTTAATAGTGAAATTTGCAAATTTGAAAGATAAAGAGAAGATTCTTAAAGCAGCAAGAGACAAGAAACCCCTAACTTTTATGTGAAGAAGTATTAGGTTAACAGCAGACCTCTCCACAGAGACCTGGCAGGACAGAAAGGGCTGGCAGGATATATTCAGGGTCCTAAATGAGAAGGACATGCAGCCAAGAATACTTTATCCAGCAAGGCTCTCATTCAGAATAGAAGGAGAGATAAAGAGCTTCCAAGATAGGCAGAAACTGAAAGAATATGTGACCACCAAGCCAGCTCTGCAAGAAATACTAAGGGGGATTCTGTAATAGAAAGTGGAAGTCCAAGGGAACAATCTGCAAAAACAGGGACTGAATAGGTATCATGATGACACTAAATTCATATGTTTCAATAGCACTGTTGGTGGGAATGTGAACTGGTGCAGCCACTCTGGAAAATTGTGTGGAGGTTCCTCAAAGAGTTAAAATAGAACTGTCCTACAACCCAGCAATTGCACTGCTGGGGATTTACCCCAAAGATACAGATGCAGTGAAACACCAGAACACCTGCACCCCGATGTTTACAGCAGCAATGTCCACAATAGCCAAATTGTGGAAGGAGCCTCGGTGTCCATCGAAAGATGAATGGATAAAGAAGCTGTGGTATATATACAATGAAATATTACTCAGCTATTAGAAAAGACAAATACCCACCATTTGCTTTGACGTGGATGGACCTGGAGGGTATTTTGCTGAGTGAAGTAAGTCAATCGGAGAAGGACAAACATTATATGGTCTCATTCATTTGGGGAATATAAAAATTCCTGAAAGGGAATAAAAGGAAAGGAGAGAAAATGAGTGAAAATATCAGTGAGGGTGACAAAACATGAGAGACACCTAAGTCTGGGAAATGAACAAGGGGTAGTGGAAGGGGAGGTGGGCGGGGGGTTGGGGTGACTGGGTGATGGGCACAGAGGGGGGCCCTTGGCGGGATGAGCACTGGATGTTATGATATATGTTGACAAATTGAACTCCAACAACAAAAAAACTTTCATTGATGAGGATTTGCTTTTTATGGATTAGAAAAGCAAATGGCTTCTTGGGTTGGAGCTTACTCCTGGTGAAAATGCTGTGAAGATTGTTGAAATGGTATCAAACCATTTAGAATATTACATTAATATTAATAAAGTTGATAAAGCAAAAGCAGAGTTTGAGATGATTGACTTCCATTTTGAAAGAAGTTTTACTTTGGTTAAAATGCTATCAAAAAGCATTGCATGTTACAGATAAGTGGCTTATGAAAGGGAAAAAGTCCATCAATGTGGCAAAGTTCACTGTTGTCTGCTTTTAAGAAATTGCCACAGCCACCTTAATCTTCAGCATCTACTATCCTGACCAGTTAGCAACCATCAACATTGAGGAAAAGCACCCAGCAGAAAAGATTATATAGCTCACTGAATGCTGAGATAATGTTTAACATTTTTTTAGAAATAAAGTATTTTTAAATTCAGGTATGTACATTGTTTTTAGACATAATGTTATTGAATAGTTAATAAACTACAATATAGTATAAACACTACATTTATCTGTAGTAGGAAAGCAAATAAATTCAAATAGTGTCTATAGCTGTAATATTCACTTTATTGCAGTTGGGACCAAACCACAAAATCTAAAACAATGAACAAATTGTGATCTGGTGTTTGGCAATGTTTTCATAGAAATGCTAACAAAAGTACAAACAACAAATTTAGGTTTTATCAAATTTAAAATTTTTTGCTTTGAGTAAAGCTCTATTCAAAGAATGACAAAAACAAGTAAAATACTGGGTAAAAATATTTTCAAATCATAAATATGATAAGGCAATGTACCCATAAGGTATAGAAAACTCCTACAACTCAACAATAAAAAACAAGCAACCCACAAATATGGGTAAAGAATTTCATTAGACATTTATAAAGTGAAAAAAAATACAAATGACCAATAGAAAGATAAAAGGATGCTCAGCAGAGGCAGCTGAATGGCTCAGCCAGTTGAGCATCTGACTCTCGATTTCAGCACAGGTCATTACCTCGGTCTTGTGAGATTGAGCCCCATGCTAGGCTCTGCACTCAGCAGAATCTGCTTATCCCTCTCCCTCTGCTCTTTCCCTGCTCATTCTCTCTATCCCTCAAATAAATGAAATCTTTAAAGAAAGATTCTCAACATTATCAGTCATTAAAAACTGCAAATTAAAAACACAGAATATCACCTCACACCTGCTTGACTGCTATACAAAAAAGACAGATAATAACAAGTATTGGGCAGATGTGGAGCAGCTGGAAACTTCATACTGTTTGATGGGAATGTAAAATAATGCAGCTACTTTGGAAAACAGTTTGGCCATTCCTCAGAAGTCAAACACATAATCTAGCAATTGTAATTCTAGGTATACACCAAAGAGAATTGAAAATGTGTTCCAACAATGTGTGTAACAGCATTATTCATAATAGCTAAATTTGGGAATATAAAAAATAGCCATTGAGCAATGAATGGCTAAACAGTATGTGGTTTGCCCATATAATGATCTATAAAACACTACTAAACTGAACTGTAACTTTAAACACGGTTAAGATGGTACATTTTACGTCATTTTTTAAATAACAACTGGAAAAAAAACAGAGACTGAAGTACAGATACACATGCTATAATAGGAATAAACCTTGAAAGTATGCTACGTGAAAAGTGACAATTGCAGAAGCCTCTAAATAAATCATTCCATTTATAATAACTGTCCAGAATAGGCAAACCAGTAGGGACAGATATTCAATTGATGGTTGCCTATAGCAAGGGGAGGTGGAGTAATCAGAGGTGACTGCTAATGGATATAAGGTTTCTGGGGTGACAAAGATATTCCAAAGTTGTATTTTGGTGATGGTTGCATCAACTCTATGAATACACTGAAAGCTACCAAATTGTAATTTAAATTGCTATATTTTATGGTATGTAAATTATGTCCCAATAAAGCGGATAAAATCTATTATCTGTCTATTATCTATCTATCTATCTATCTATCTATCATCTATCTATCTATCATCTCTATCATCTATCTATAAATCAGACTTAGAGACTAGACTCTAAAAGATAGAATATGAAAAGAGAAAAAGAGGAATTTTACAGTGGAGAAACCTGGTATAAATTACCTTAAGGAAGTGTTCAAGGATAATATCCCTGGTGATGTCATATGGATATTATGTACCCTCTGATATAATGTAACAAGGAAAGCACTTCACCCTTCCATTACTCTTTCACAAAAACAATAACCACAGTCTATTCACTAGACAAACCCAGACAAACACAAATTAAAGGACATTCTAGAAAATACCTCTGACTAGTACTCTTCAAAAGTGTCAAATTCATGAGACATTGCCATAGATTAAAAAACACAAAGAAGATATGACAACTAAATGCAATGCAGTATCCTTAATTGGGTTCTGGTTTTGAGAAAGAAAATTATTGGAAAAGCTGGTTTAATTTGAATAGCATCTATAGTTGTGTTTTAGTAGTGTTGATGTCTCAGTTTTCATAAATGTACCAGTTATGTAAAGTGTTAACATTAGGGTAACTTTGGTGACACTGACACAGGAATTCTCTGTTTTCACTTCACAGATTTTCTTTAAATAAAAAAATTCAAAATAATAAAAATTCACAAGAGCATAGTATTAGATACGTATTATGTGTAACTATTGCACTTCCAATTTAAAAATCATTTGATTAAACAAAAACAGATACAAAATGATTATTTCAGTGGCAAAATTATGGATAGTAAAATGTAACACTTGATATTAAAATAAAATTATATATGACATAAATGCTTTCTTCTTATATTTCTCCCCTTCCATGATGAAACATAATCATGTTAAATGAGTAGCATTATCAAGGTACAGAATCTAAAGGAGATAATATCACTGTATGTTATAATTGGGGATGATAAATTTTATCATTTTATGTTGGATATATACTTATGAATAAAATAAACTGTATAATGTACATTAAAATATATTTTACATAAATTAAATGGGAAATTTATGTAACTGAAAAAATATAGGGCTTATTCAGAGTGCATTATTGGCGCCTCAGTGTTTTAAGCCTTCATAATCTTACTGTAGATCCAAGTTATTATGATTTTACTATTCTATTTAGGTACTCTCGTTCTGCCCTCAATGCAAAACTGTTCATATGTATTCTGATCATTAAAAAGCAATACCTGTATCATATTATAAAAGGGCTGAGACATGTTTTTATGCCAATGTGTAATCTGTTGGTAAAGTGACAACACAGTCACATTCTCCACTGTAGGAACTGTGTCTTTGAGGAATAAACTACAAAACTTTGAGGAAGTGTCATTTTTTCATTAAATTCATTACTTCTGACTTGTCTGTGTAAAAGATAATAAATTGTTCAGCTTCAAGAAATATCAAACAATCCATGTGCCAAAATTGTATTCTCTTTGTCTTTATGAAATTATGATAATCATGCATCTGTATTAATTTATGAGTTCACCTTGTCCTTTTTAAGGAATAGAAGATGGATTATCATAATGTCATATGTAAAGCCTACAAGACTCAGAGAATTTAGTTTGAAATTAGCTTCATGTGTATGAGTTCAAGGAATTTAATAAAAGCCTTAATTTGGATATTTAGTAAATACTCTAATTGTTAGGGCAAAATAATAAATTTAAATGTTTCACATCTTTCTTTGAAATATCTCATACACAAAAAATTATCAAAGGATGAGATAAGAAAGGAAATGCTGTATTTAATACTTAGTAGCAGATACTTAATTCAGACACAATAAAAAACACTCATGGATTTTAAAATGCAAATGTTGCTGCCTGATTTTTAAAATGATATCACTTCTTATAACTAACTGTAAGTTGAGATTATTTATAAGTAGCCAACACATAAAAACTTGAAGATTAACAATAAAACAAAACAGTAAAAGAATGCCCCTATAATTTTAATGAAGCATATGTTTATATTTTAAAATATGCAGAAGCATGAAAATTAAATCATCCTATCTGGCATATCATATTTTTTGTATATTTTTTAATGGAGTTGGATTTGCCAACATAAACTATAACACCCAGTGCTCATCCCGTCGAGTGCCCCCCTCAGTGCCCGTCACCCAGTAACCCCATCCGCCGCCCACCTCCCCCTTCCACTACCCCTTGTTCGTTTCCCAGAATTAGGAGTCTCTCATGTTCTGTCACCCATTCTGATATTTCCCACTCATTTTCTCTCCTTTCCCCTACAATCCCTTGCACTATTTTTTATATTCCCCGAATGAATGAAACCATATGCTGTATGTCCTTCTCCGATTGACTTATTTCACTCAGCTTAATACCCTCCAGTTCTATCTATGTTGAAGCAAATGGTGGATATTCGTCTCTTCTGATAGCTGAGTAATATTCCTTTGTATATGTAGACCACATCTTCACTGTCCATTCATCTTTCGATGAACACCGTGCTTCCTTCCACAGTTTGGGTATTCTGGACATTGCTGCTATAAACATTGGGGGTAGAGGTGTCTTGGTTTTTCACTACATCTGCATCTTTGGGGTAAATCCCCAGCACTGCAATTGCTGGGTCACAGGGTAGCTCTATATTTAACTCTTGGAGGAACCTCCATATAGTTTACCACAGTAGCTGTACCAGTTCACATGCCCACCAACAGTGCAAGAGGGTTCCCCTTTCTCCACATCCTCTCCAACATTTGTTGTTTCCTGCCTTGTTAGTTTTCACCATTCTCACTCATGTGAGGTGGTATCTCATTGTGGTTTTGATTTGTATTTCCCTGATGGCCAGTGAGAAGGAATAACATTATATGTTCTCATTCATTTGGGGAATATAAATAATAGTGAAAGGGAATAGAAGGGAAGGGAGAAGAAATGAGTAGGGAATATCAGAAAGGGAGACAGAACATAAAGACTCCTAACTCTGGGAAATGAACTAGGGGTGGTAGAAGGGGAGGAGGGCGGGGGGGGTATGAATGGATGACAGGCACTGAGGGGGGCACTTGATGGGATGAGCATTGGGTGTTATTCTGTATGTTGGCAAATTGAACACCAATAAAAAGAAATTTATTATTTTTAAAAAAAGGATAACTGGACATGCACATGTAGTACAATATAACTAGACCATTCTCCTACAGCATACACAAAGGCAAACTCAAAATGTATGAAAGATCTAAATGTGAGACAAGAGTCCATCAAAATCCCAGAGGAGAACACAGGCAATACCCTTTTTGAACTTGGCCACAGTAACTTCTTGCAAGATACATCTATGAAGGCAAGAGAAATAAAAGCAAAAATGAACTATTGGGACTTCTTCAAGATAAGAAGCTTTTGCAAACGAAAAGAAACAATCAACAAAACTGAAAGACAACCTACAGAATGGGAGAAGATATTTGCACATGACACATCAGATAAAGGATTAGTATCCAAGATCTATAAAGAACTTATTAAACTCAACAGCAAGAAAACAAACAATCCAATCATGAAACGAGCAAAAGATATGAACATAAATCTCACAGAGGAAGTGATAGACATAGCCAACAAGCACATGAGAAAAGGCTCCACATCACTTTCCATCAGGAAAATACAAATCGAAACCACAATGGAGGGGGAGGAGGGCGCGGGGTGGGGGTGAATAGGTGATGGGCGCTGAGGGGGACACTTGACGGGAGGAGCACTGGGTGTTATTCTGTATGTTGGTAAACTGAACACCAATAAAAATTAATTTATTAAAAAAAAAAAGAAACCACAATGAGATACCACCTCACACCAGTGAGAATGAGGAAAATTAACAAGGCAGGAAACCACAAATGTTGGAGGGGATGTGGAGAAAGGGGAACCCTCTTGAACTGTTGGTGGGAATGTGAAGTGGTGCAGCCACATTGGAAAACTGTGTGGAGGTTCCTCAATTAGTTAAAGATAGACCTGCCCTACGACCCATCAATTGCACTGCTGGGGATTTACCCCAAAGATACAGATGCAGTGAAAAACTGGGACACCTGCACCCCGATGTTTATAGCAGCAATGTCCACAATAGCTAAATTGTGGAAGGAGCCTCAGTGTCCATCAAAAGATGAATGGAATAAGATGTGGTTTATGTATACAATGGAACATTACTCAGCCATTAGAAATGACAAATACCCACTCTTTGCTTTGACATGGATGGAACTGGAGGGTATTATGCTGAGTGTAATAAGTCAATTGGAGAAGGACAAACATTATATCGTCTCATTCATTTGGGGAATATAACAAATAGTGAAAAGGAATAAAGGGGAAAGGAGAGAAAATGAGTGGGAAATACCAGAGAGGGAGAACATGCTAGTCTCCTAACTCTGGGAAATGAACAAGAGGTGGTAGAAAGGGAGGTGGGCGGGGGTTGGTGGTGACTGGGTGATGGGCACTGAGGGGGGCACTTGATGGGATGAGCACTGGGTGTTATGGTATATGTTGGCAAATTGAACACCAATAAAAAATAAATATAAAATGCAGTTACAAATAAATGTTGTTATTAAGCAAACATATACATATGCATCTGTTTAAGCATATTTAGAATAATGAATACCAAATTTGGAAATACAGACTTTAAAGAACAATGTGTTGTGGGTTTTTTCAATGATTTTATTTATTTATTATTTATTTATTTATTTATTTATTTATTTATTTATTTATTTATTTTTTCTTTTTTTAATAAATTAATTTTTATTGGTGTTCAATTTACCCAACATACAGAATAACACCCAGTGCTCATTCCGTCAAGTGTCCCCCTCAGTGCCCATCACCCATTCACCCCCACCCCCCGCCCTCCTCCCCCTCCACCACCCCTAGTTCATTTCCCAGAGTTAGAAGTCTTTATGTTCTGTCTCCCTTTCTGATATTTCCCACACATTTCTTCTCCCTTCCTTTATATTCCCTTTCACTATTATTCATATTCCCCAAATGAATGAGAACATACACTGTTTGCCCTTCTCTGACTGACTTACTTCACTCAGCATAATACCCTCCAGTTCCATCCACGTTGAAGCAAATGGTGGGTATTTGTCCTTTCTAATGGCTGAGTAATATTCCATTGTATACATAAACCACATCTTCTTTATCCATTCATCTTTCGATGGGCATGAGAGACACAGAAACAGAGAGACAGAGACATAGGCAGAGGGAGAAGCAGGCTCCGTGCAGGGAGCCCAATGTGGGATCGATTCCAGGACTCCATTTTCATGACCTGAGCTGAAGGCAGACTCTTAACTGCTGAGCCACCCAGGCATCTCTCTGAATAACAATCTGATTGAATATTTCCTTACACTTTAAAATATATTCTTACTGAGAGGAATGGAGTAACACTAATCCTTGATGATACCTATTTACTTCTTTCAAACTGTCCCTATATTTCAACTGTATAAAAATTTAAAACAATGAAATTCACTTTATTGTTACATATTTTTAGGTAACTGAGCATTATTTCCATTTTACTTTAAACATTTATTTTATTTTACCATTTTAAAAATGAGTTCAACTTTTTGTTGAGTTGCTATACTTCATTGATATTGGGTTTCATGGTGTTTCTCAAAATAGCATGTATTTTGTATATTTAAATGATGTTTCAAAAATTATTGGAATTATTCTATATTTAAGCTAGACTTAGAAATCAACCTTAACCAGAACTAAGAAATAGCCACAAGTATTAATAAAACATAGTAGTGAAGGGGAATATAAGGGAAGGGAGAAGAAATGTGTGGGAGATATCAGAAAGGGACACAGAACATAAAGACTTCTAACTCTGGGAAATGAACTAGGGGTGGTGGAAGAGGAGGAGGGCGGGGGGTGGGGGTGAATGGGTGACGGGCACGGAGGGGGACACTTGACGGGATGAGCACTGGGTGTTATTCTGTATGTTGGTAAATTGAACACCAATAAAAATTAATTTATAAAAAAATAAATAAATAAAACATAGGTCAGATCCAAGAACTGTGTCTTTCTTCAATGATATATTAATGCTTTTAAATGTCTGAAACTCTGTTTCTTTTCCTTGAATTCACTTTCATTTATTTATTTTACATTTAAATTCAATTTAGGGGGATGCCTGGGTGGCTCAGCAGTTGAGTGCCTGCCTTCAGCTCAGGGCATGAACCTCAAGTCCTGGGATTGAGTCCCACATCGTGTTCTCTGGATGGAGCCTGCTTCTCCTTCTGCTTGTCTCTTCCTCTCTCTCTGTGTGTGTCTTCCATGAAGAAATAAATAAAATCTTTAAAAAATAAATAAATAAAATAAATTCAATTTAGATAACATATACTGTATTATTAGTATTGGAGGTAGAATTTAGTGTTTCATCAGTTGCATATAATATCCAGTACTCATTACATCAAGTGGCATCCTTAATACTCCTCAACTAAATACCCCACCCAGCCTCCCACCTCGTTTCCAGCAACCCTCAATTTGTTCTCTATAGTTAAGAGTCTCTTATGGTTTACCTCCCTCCCTGTTTTTTTTTTTTTAATAAATTAATTTTTATTGGTGTTCAATTTACCAACATACAGAATAACACCCAGTGCTCATCCCGTCAAGTGTCCCCCTCCGTGCCCGTCACCCATTCACCCCCAGCCCCCGCCCTCCTCCCCTTCCACCACCCCTAGTTCATTTCCCAGAGTTAGAAGTCTTTATGTTCTCCCTCCCTGTTTTTATCTTATTTTAATTTTCCTTCCCTACCCCTATGTATCAGTTTTGTTTCTTAAATTTCATATATGTGTGAAATCATGGTATTTGTTTTTCTCTGACTTATTTCACTTAGCATAATACCCTCTAGTTCTATCCACATCTTTGCAAATGGCAAGATTTCACACTTTTTGATGGTTGATTAATATTCCATTGCATAAATACCACATCCTCTTTATCCATGTATCTGTTGATGGACATCTGGGCTTTTTTTTAAATGTCTTTATTTCAAAGTAAAGTTGTTTCCTGCTAACCATTTATATTCCTGATTTAATCACATTATATATATTTTGAAACATATTATACCCATTTTCCCTTTAATATCATTATCATCATCATCATCATCATCATCATCATTATAATGGCTAACACATTTTGGCCAGGTGCTATGCTCTGTTCCTCTATGTTCATCTGTTTTGTTTCCTATATTCTATATATGAGTGAAATCATATGGTATTTGTTTTTCTCTAATTTTGCTTAGCATGATACCTACTACTTCCAGCCACTTCATTGCAAATGACAAGATTTCATTCTTTTGTTGGTTGAGTAATATTCCAATATAAATATATATCACATCTTCTTATCCATTCATCCATTGATGTACATCTGAGTTCTTCTCATATTTGAGCTATTGTGGATACTGTTGCTATAAACATTGGAGTTCATGAGATGCTTCAAAACACTATTTTTGTATCATTTGGAGAAATACTTAGCAGTGCAATTGCTGGCTTGTAAGGTATTTTTACCTTTTTGCGGATCCTCCATATTATTTTCCACAGTGGCTGAACCAGTTTGCATTCCCAACAGCAGTGTAATAGGGTTCCCCTTTCTCTGCATTTTCACCAACAACTTTTGTTTCCTGAGTTGTTAATTTTAGCCATTCTGACTGGTGTGAGGTGGTTTTCATTTGTATTTCCCTGATGCCAAGTGATATTGAGCACTTTTTTCATGTATCTGTTGGCTATATGTATGTCTTCTTTGGAGGAATGTCTGTTCCAAGTCTTCTGCTCATTTATTGACTGGATTATCTGGGGTCTTTTTTGGGGGGGTGTTCAGTCTGATAAGTTTTTTATATATTTCGGATACTAACCCTTTATTTGGTACGTCATTTATGAATACCTTCATGTATTGCATAGGGTTGCCTTTTAGTTTTGTTGATTGTTTCCATTGCTGTGCAAAATCATTTTATCCTGATGAAGCTCCAATAGTTAATTTTTTGCTGTTGTTTCACCTGTCTCTGGAGATGTGTCTACAAAAAGTAGCTGTGGCTGACGTCAAAGAGATTGCTGCTGGATTTCTTCTCTACTATTTTGATGGATTCCTATCTCACATTTAGGTCTTTCATCCATTTTTTAGTTTATTTTTGTGTATGGTGTAAGAAAATGGTCCAGTTTCATTCTTCTACAAGTGACTGTCCAATAGTCCCTATACATTTGTTGAATAAACTGTCTTTTTTTCATTGGATATTTTTTCCTGCTCTTGTCAAATATTAGTTGACCATAGAGTTGAGGGTCAATTTCTGGGTTCTCTATTTTGTTACACTGATATATGTATCTGTTTTTGTACCAGTACTATACTGTCTTGTGATTACAGCTTTGTAATACAGCTTTAAATTTGGGATTGTGATGCATTCAACTTTACTCTTCATTTTCAACAGTCCTTCGGCTATTCTGGGTCTTTTCTGGTTCCACACTAATTTTAAAATTGTTCATCTGCTGTGAAAAATGCTGTTATTTTGATTGAGATGGCATTGAATGTGTAGATTGTTTTGGGTAGTATGGACATTATAACAATATTTGTTGTTCCAATCCATGACCATGGGATATTTTTCCATTTCTTTGTGTCTTCTTCAATTTCTTTTATAGTTTTCTGTAGTTTTTAGCATACAGATCTTTTATCTCATTGCTTAGGTTTAATCCTAGGTATGTAATGGTTTTAGGTGCAAATGTAAATGGTTTTAGGATCAATTCCTTGATTTTTCTCTCTGCTGCTTCATTATTTATGTAGAGAAATGCAAAATATTTTTGTACCCTGATTTTATAAACCGTAACTTTGCTGAATTCATGAAACAGTTCTAGCAAATTTTTTGTGTAGCCCTTTGAGTTTTCATGTCATCTGTGAAGAGTGAAGGTTTGTCTTCTTGCTTAAGGATTTGAATGTCATCTATTTCTTTTTGTGTCTAATTGATGAGGCCAGAACTTCTAGTACTATATCAAACAACACTGATGAGAATGGACATCCTTATCATGTTCCTGACCTTAAAGGGAAATCTCTCATTTTTTACCCATTGAGGATATTAGCTGTGTGTGTCTTTAATATACTGCCTTTATGATGTTAAGTTATGTTCTATCTATCCCTACATGGTGGAGCATTTTTTATCAAGGAAACATGTATTTTTCAAATGTTTTTTTCTGCATCTATTGAGAGGATGATTTGGTTCTTATACATTATTTTACTAATGTGATGTATCACATGAATAGTTTTGCAGATATTGTACCACCTCTGAAACCCAGGAAAAAAATTGCACTTTGTTTTTATGCACTTTTGGAGTCAATTAGCTAGTATCTTGTTGAGAATTTTTGCATCCATGTTCATAGGGATATTGGTCTGTAATTTTCCTTTTAGAGAGGTCTTTGCTTTTGGAATAAAGGTAATGCTGGCCTCATAGTATGAGTTTGGAAGCTCTGCTTCCATTTCTGCTTTTTGCAATAGCTTCAGAAGAATAGGTATTAATTCTTCTTTAAATGTTTGGTAGAATACCCCTGGGAAGCCATCTGGCCCTGGACTCTTGTTTGCTGGAGATTTTGTATTACTGATCCAATTTCTTTGCTAGTTATAGGTCTGTTTAGGTTTTACATTTCTTTCTGTTTCAGTTGTCATAGGTTATATATTTCTAGAAATTTCTCCATTTCTTCTAGATTGCTCAATTTTTGGGCTCATGGTTGCTTATAATATTCTCTTATATTTGTATTTCTTTTGTTTTGGTCATGATCTGTCCACTTTCATTCATGATTTCACTAATTTGAGTTCTCTCTCTTTTCTTTTTGATAATTCTAAGAACTTATTAATGTTATTAATTCTTTCAGGGAAACAGCTCCTACTTTTGTCGATCTATTCTATTGTTTTTTTAATTTCTACATCATTTATTTGTGCTGTAATCATTATTATTTCTCTTCTCTTGCTGTATTTAGGCTTTATTTACTATTCTTTTTCCAACTACTTTAGATGTAAGGTTAGGTTGTGTATTTGAGACTTTTCTTGCTTCTTGAAGAAGGTCTATATGGCTTTATACTTCCCTCTTAGGACTGCCTTTGCTGTATCACAAAGGTTTTGCATTGTATTTTTATTTTCATTTCCTTCCATGTACTCTTTAAAATCCTTTTGTAATTTCCTCTTTGATCCATTCATTATTTAGTAGGATGGTCTTTAACCTCCAATCATTTGCTGTCCTTCCAAATTTCTTCTTGTGATTGACTTCAAGTTTCATAGCATTGTGTTTTTAAAATACATATGGTGTGATCTCAATCTTTTTGTACTTAGGTAAGACTTAATTTTTGGCCTAGTATGTGGTCTATTTTGGAGAATATTTCATGTGAACTCAAGAAGAATATATATTCTGCTGCTTTAGGATGAAATGCTTTGGACATATCTGTGAAATTCATCTGATTCGTGGGTCATGAAAAGTCTTTGTTTCTTGGTTGATCTGCCTTTATGATCTGTGCATTGTTGTGAGTGGGGTGCTAATATCCTCTACTATTATTGTATTATTACCAAAGACTTTCTTTAAGTTTGTATTAATTGATTTATATATTTGGCATCTCCCAAGTTAGGGGCATAAATACTTACAATTTTTAGATCTTCTTTTTGGATAGATCCCTTTAATTTGATACAGTTTCTTTCTTAACCTTCTACCATAATTTCTGTTTTCAAATCTTGTTTTTATGGTATAAGAATGGCTACTCCAGCTTCTTTTTGATGTCCATTAACATGAAAAATGGTTCTCTACTACATCACTTTTAATCTGGAGGTCACTTTGTGTCTAAAATGTATCTCTTGTAAGCAGCATATTGATGGGTTTTGCTTTTTATCCATTCTGATACCTTATGTCTTCTTAAAAAATATTTTATTTATTTATTTATGAGGGACACACACAGAAAGAGGCAGAGACACAGGCAGAGGGAGAAGCAGGCTCCATACAGGGAGCCCAATGTGCGATTTGATCCCGGGTCTCCAGGGTCAGGCCCTGGACTGAAGGCAGGTGCTAAACCACTGAGCCACCCAGGGATCCCCACCTTATGTCTTTTTATTAGAACATTTACATCATTTACATTCAGAGTAATTACTGAATGATATGAATTTAGTGCCATTGTATTACCTGTAAAGTCACTCTTCCTGTGGATTGTCTCTATTTCTTTCTGATCTTTGTTTCTTTTGGTCTCTCTCTCTCCACTCAAAGGGTCCCCTTTAAAACAAAACAAAACAAAAACAAAGGGTCCCCTTTAATATTTCTTGCAGGGCTGGTTTAGTGTTAACAAATTCCTTTAGTTTTTGTTTGCCTTGGAAACTCTTTATGGCTCCTTCTATTCTGAATGATAACCTTGCTGAATAAAGTATGCTTGACTGCATATTTTTTTCCCATTTATCACGTTGAATATATCATGCATCTCCTTTCTGCCCTGCCATGTTTCTGTGGACACATCTGCTGCCAGTCTTATGTGTCTACCCCTGTAGTTTAAGGACCTGTTGTCAGAATCTTAAAATGAAATTTCATCATGGATAGCACCATTTTATTATGAATTCTGGAAGAGAGATACAACCTAAAGCATTATAACAGTACAAAATACTTTATAATGAAAGTGAGAAAGGATAAAAATGATTCATTCAAAGAAGCCTAGAGTGTTATAAGATTGGTTATTTACTTGCCTTTTAAATATATTGCTGGCTTATTACCAATTTCTAAATTCCCAATATGAAGCTAAGTAAAATTTATAAAACATTTTATCAATTTAAATGACTACATAAGATTATTGAAAAGTTTTAAAATCGCATTCAATTTTCAATGATTTGCTTACGCTTTTTCTCATATTAGAAGATAATAAAGATAGAGCGTGTAAGCCTTTCTTCAACTTTTTGTTTATGGATTATTCACTAAAGTTATCTTCCTGGTTTATTATTGATCTTTAGTTTAAAGGAAAGAAGTGATGGAATGTTACATAGTGCTAAAACAATTTATTCAGTAGTTATTGGGGAGCCATTATACTGAAACAGAAATAGTACAAGACTTTAAGTCAAGAGCAATGTGTTTTAAATCCTGTTTAATTCACCAATTCAGAAAACTGGCCAGTTTTCTTTGAATATTTTTTTTACCCTTCCTCACATTTATTATAAAATATTTTGTATAGTTATAATGCTTCAGATTTTATGCTTCTCCCAGAATTTATTTATTTAACCTCTTCACTTTCAGTTTCCTCATCCATTACATTAGAAAAAAATACATACTTTCCAAGATTTCTGTAATAATTAAATAAAATATCACATAAAATATATCAGATACTGAGGTTTGGTATGTAGTAAATTCTTAATAAATATTATTAATCTTTTACTGAAAGATAAGACTGTATTTTGAGTAGCATGTCTCAAAGCACACACACTCACACACACAAAGTATATGTGTATATTTAAATTATATTTATTTTGTCCATGCATTAGTGTATACTTTAAATTTGTAAGGAATGTTAAAAATGTAGAAAACATTAAAACATTAAGAGAAAAATCTTAGGCATAACTACTGTTAAAATATTGGTATAATACTATGATTTATTTCAAATATTTCTTTGTTGGGACTTACTTGTGTTTTCTGTGAGGCATTTGGATAAAACTCGGCAGCTAAATTTTTCAATCCCATGTGCTTCCTAAATAAAAGAAACAATTGTGTTATAAATTGACTTGCGACCATAAAGCAGGAATTATCCTCCATATTTATTTTTAGGAAGTTGTGTGTGTGTGTGTGTGTGTACGTATGTCTTTATAAACAGGTGAAATTTACCAACCAGACACATGCCATTGAATTTTCTCTCAATCACAGTTGTATGAAGCAGCAAAAGTGAAGGGGGAATGATTGTTGTGTACATTATAAATTGCTTTGCATGGTGTCATATGAGATAATTGGTGTAAGACTCCTGAATTTTTTATTTTTGGAGACCAAATAAAATGGAAATAAATTATCTTTTTTAACAGAAAAAATGAATATATGCTTTCATGGTTTGGTTTTACAACATTGTGATCATAAACTTTTTTTTCCATTTTTTAAACAGCATTATTCCATTAGCTTTTCCAATGTCATAATTATGGTGTAAAATTTCATTTTTAGTGGTGCATTTTATTTTATTCCTTTTGAGTTAATTAACATTTAAAATTATATATTCATTGAAGTATATCACAATATATTCTGCTATTTTTACATGTTCAACATCAATTTAACCCTAGTAGTAATCATTTAAGTTTTGAAAGAACTATAGTATAACAGTGAAATCATATTACATAGCTGCTATTCTTAAATAATGCAGTTTAAGTTTTACCATATTCAGTAAAAACGTTTTCTCTATTGAGGTGCACAGGTTCATTCTTATCTGCATACCTTGCTAAAACATCTTAGGTAATAGTTATTATTGTCATATTTTAGAACTGTATTAATTCATATTTTAAGAAATGCAATTATAGATAGTATATCAAAAGTAAAAATGTATTGTCTAACTTGAATCACTTGACTGCATTAGTCTATGGATTAGTGGCTTGTAATTATCTGTGAATCAATGTATTTCTGAAAACCTAAATGACTCATTGTCAATCAAGCTAATCTTTTGAAATGTTACTACAAAACTACAATTCGCAGGCAGCCCAGGTGGCTCAGTGGTTTAGCACCGCCTTCAGGCCAGGGCCTGATCCTGGATACCAGGGATCAAGTTCCACGTCAGGCTCCCTGCATGGAGCCTGCTTCTCCCTCTGCCGGTGTCTCTGCCTCTCTCTCTCTCTCTCTCTCTCTCTCTCTCTCTCTCTCTGTGTGTGTGTGTGTGTGTGTGATGTGTGTGTGTCTCTCATGGATAAATAAATAAAATTTTTAGAAAAAAAGAACTACAATTCTTCCCTGTGTGTGGAAGTAATTCAGTGTCCTTACTGATCATTATAGCCTTGTGGTAGCAGGGAAATGGAGGGGGAGATTTTAAAAATGTAATCAAATTCAGTATTAGGAAACCTGCATAATTTAACTTCCTTTCCCCCCATTTTCTAATCACCCCTACCACAGAGTCCTCCAACATTACATTCCTTTTTCCCAACTCTCAATCATCTCAGTTGGTAAGATGCTTATTCATAGCCATAATATATGGTTTTCTTTCAGAATCAACATTTAGATTGTTTTCGAGTCTGATCATTTTTGATGAATATATTCTGTTAACATGAGCTTCAATAAAAGAAATGAGCTATAATAAATTAACTATAGAAATATAAATGGCATTTTCTTGGGATGGCACATTAGAAAATAAATAAGAGTACAGAACAAATAATAAACAAGTAGATATTTAACACTCTGTATAAGGCCTCTTAATTTGCATATATCAACTGAATAGTTAAGAGAGTAAATAATATTTTTTGGCGAATTTGCATAAAGTAAATAGATGACTTTATATATTTTTTTCAAATTAATATCAGAGTTAATACACAGGTTCTGTAAAACCAGAACTCATCTTTAATCTTTATTCACAGGTACATATAGTGAGTGGCACACAGAATAAGTGCATCAGCTTCACTACTCCCATGACTCTTCTTTCTGGGAAGAGATTGATATTTCTGGGAAGAGATTGAACAATATGTGGCTGGTCTGTTTAGTATTCTGGTTAGAAATATAAAAAGTTATTATTTTTGATTAAATATTTAATTACTGTTTAATATTTTAGTAAATTAAAATTCAATTCATGAATTAAAAATAAATGAAAATTAAAAAATAAGATGAGCAACTGGTAAATTATTGAAATTTACATCTGAAACTAATGATGTAATAAATGTTGGCTAATTGAATTTAAATTTAAAAAGGGGAAAAAGGGGAAAACCGGCAAGATGGTGGAAGAGTAGTGTCCCCAAGTCACCTGTCCCAACCAACTTACGTAGATAACTTTGAAATCATCCTGAAAACATAAGAATTCGGTCTGAGATTTAAAGAGAGGACAGCTGGAATGCTACAATGAGAAGTGTTTGCACTTTCAAGGTAGGAAGACAGAAAAATAAATAAATAAAAAGGCATCCAAGACGGAGGGGCCATGCGAGGAGCCGGGTTAAGGCTGCTTGGTGAGCGCCCCCAGGACAGGAAAGCCCTGAACCCTAGAAGCAGGAGGTTTACCAAAGTTCCCTGATGGAAAGGTTCTGGCAGGGAGTTGGAGCAGGATCCCAGGAGGGGCGCGGATACCCTCAGGCTCCCAGAGGCACTAAGAGAGGACCTGCGCCCCTGGGGAGAGCGCCACACACTGCTGGCCAAACTCCCTAAAGGGCTGCAGCCCATATCCAGCGGGCCCCAGGAGCAGCTCCGGCAGAAGCTCAGGCGGTGGTTCCATGCAGAGAGGGCTGCGTGGACCGGGGGAGAGCGATTCCAGTGGCTCAGGCCCCGGAGTCAAGGGCGCTGGGGGACACTGCCCAAGATCCGGCACTCCCCTGGGACAGGCAGAGGCCAGGAGGACATAGAACAGCAAGGACGCTAGTGCCGAGAGGCGGCCCCGAGCTGTGCAGATCAGCACCCCCGCCCCTGACACAACCAGGCCCCTGCAGACTAGGAGCTGTGGTAGTTACTGCGGGAGCTGACTCTAGAGATGGAGAGCTGGCCACCGCCACTGTTTTTGTTCCTCCTGGTGTCACCTTGTACCTGGGACCGAGCAGGGGCCTCACAGGATAAACAGCTCCCACTAAGGCCTGCACCTGGCAGGGGGCTGGGCAGCTCCCCCAGGTGCACACACCTGAGAATCAGCACAGAAGTCCCCGCCCCCAGAAGACCAGCTAGAAGGACAGGGGAAAAGCAATTTATTGACCAAGCAGTGCCTGAAAGCTCCAGGGGGAAATCAAGGGATTTATAGTATATAGAATCAGAGGATACTCCCCCTTGTTTTTGGCTTTCTGTTTGTCCCACTGGCATTTTTTTCTCTCTCTTTCTCCTTTGTCCAGTATAACTTGTTTTTGGCCACTCTGCACTGAGCAAAATGACTAGAAGGAAAAACTCACCACAAAAGAAAGAATCAGAAACAGTCCTCTCTCCCACAGAGTTACAAAATTTGGATTACAATTCAGCGTCAGAAAACTAATCCAGAAGCAAAAGTATAAAGCTACTGAAGGCTCTAGAAAAAAGCATAAAGGATTCAAGAGACTTCATGACTGTAGAATTTAGGTTTAATCAGGCCGAAATTAAAAATCAATTAAATGGGATACATTCCAAAATGGAGGTCCTAACGATGAGGGTTAATGAGATAGAAGAAGGAGTGAGGGACATAGAACACAAGTTGATGGCAAGGGAGGAAATGGAGGAAAAAAGTGAAAAACAATTAAAAAATCATGAAGACAGGTTAAAGGAAACAAATGACAGCCTCAGAAGGAAAGATCTACATTTAACTGGGGATCCCGAGGGTGCCGAAAGGGACAGAGGTCCAGATAGTGTATTTGAACAAATCATAGTTGAGAACTTCCCTAACTTGGGGGAGGGAAATAGGCATTCAGATCAAAGAGATAGAGAGATCCCCCCTTAAAAAAATGCTCAACACCTCTACATTTAATAGTGAAACTTGCAAATTCCAAAGATAAAGAGAAGATCGTTAAAGAAGCAAGAGGCAAGAAATCCCTAAACTTTATGGGGAGAAGTATTAACATAACAGCAGAACTGACAGGCCAGAAAGGGCTGGCAGGATATATTCAGGGTCCTAAATGAGAAGAACATGCAGCCAAGAATACTTTATCCAGCAAGGCTCACATTCAGAATAGAAGAAGAGATAAAGAGCTTCCAAGATAGGCAGAAACTGAGAGAATATGTGATCACCAAATTGGATCTGCAAGAAATATTAAGGGGGACTCTGTAAAAGAAAGAGGAAGTCCAAGGAAACAATCCACAAAAACAGGGACTGAAGAGGTATCATGATAACACTAAAATCATATCTTTCAATAGTACTTCAGAACGTGAATGGGTTTAATGACCCCATCAAAAGGCGCAGAGTTTCAGACTGGATAAAAAAAGCAAGACCCATCTATTTGCTGTCTACAAGAGACTCATTTTAGACCTAAGGACACCTCCAGCCTGAAAATAAGAGGTTGGAGAACCATTTACCATTCAAATGGTCTTCATAAAAAGCAGGGATAGCCATCCTTATATCAGATGAATTAAAGTTTACTCAAACACTGTAGTTAGAGATGAAGACGGAAACTATATCATACTTAAAGAATCTATCCAATAAGAGGACATATCAGTCATGAATATTTATGCCCCTAATGTGGGAGCTGCCAAATATATCAATTAATTAATAACCAAAGTTAAGACATACTTAGATAATAATACACTTATACTTGGCGACATGAACATAGCACTTTCTATAATCCACATCTCCAAAAAACAAGAGCTTTAAATGATACACTGGACCAGATGGATTTCACAGATATTTACAGAACTTTACATCCAAACGCAACTGAATACACATTCTTATCAAGTGCACATGCAACTTTCTCCAGAATAGACCACATACTGGGTCACAAATCAAATCATAACTGATACCCAAAGATTGGGATCTTCACCTGCATATTTTAAGACCATAATACTTTGAAACTAGAACAGAAGAAGAAGTTTGAAAGGATTTAAAACACGTGGAGGTTAAGGGCCAATCTGCTAAAAGATGAAAGGGTCAACCAGGAAATTAAGGAAGAATTAAAAAGATTCATGGACAGTAAGAAGAATGAAGATACAACCATTCAAAATCTGTGCGAAACAGCAAAAGCAGTCCTGAGAGGGAAATACATCACAATTCAAGCATGCAACCAAAAACTGGAAAGAACGCAAATCCAAAAGCTAACCTTGCACCTAAGGGAGGTGGAGAAAAAACAGCAAATAGATCCTACACCAGCAGAAGAAGAGAATTAATAAAGATTCAAGCAGAACTCAATGAAATAGAGACCAGAAGAACGGTGGAACAGATTAAGAAAACCAGGAGTTGGTTCTCTCAAAAAAAATTAATAAGATAGATAAACTATTAGCCAGCCTTATTAAAAAGAAGAGAGAAAAGGCTCAAATATATAAAATCATGAATGAAAAGGAGAGATCACAACCAATATCAGGAAAATACAAAGAATTTTAAAAACAAACTATGAGCAGCTATATGGCAATAAATTAGACAATCTAGAAGAAATGGATGCATTTCTGGAAAATCACAAATTACCAAAACTAGAAGAGGAAGAAATAGAAAACCTGAACAGGCTGATAACCAGGGAGGAATTTGAAGCAGGCATCAAAAACTTCCCAAGACAACAAAGTCCAGGGCCAGATGGCTTCCCAGGGGAATTCTATCAAACGTTTAAAGAAGAAACCATACCTATTCTACTAAAGCTGTTCCGAAAGATAGAAAGAGATGGAGTCCTTCCAAACTCATTCTATGAGGCCGGCATCACCTTAATTCCAAAACCAGACAAAGACCCCACCAAAAAGGTGAATTAGAGACCAATATCCCTGATGAATATGTATGCAAAAATTCTCAACAAGATACTATCCATAGGATCCAGGAATACATTTAGATTATTCACCATGACCAAGTGGGATTTATTCCCAGGATGCAAGGCTGGTTCAACACTCATAAAGCAATCAATGTGATTGAATATGTCAGCAAGAGAAGAAACAAGAACCATATTATCCTCTCAATAGATGAAGAGAAAGCATTTGACAAAATACAGCATCCATTCTTGATCAAAACTCTTCAGAGTGTAGGAATAGAGGGAAGATTCCTCAGCATCTTAAGAGCCATCTACAAAAAGCCCACAGCAAATATCATACTCAATGAGGAAACACTGGAAGCTTTTCCCCTAAGATCAGGAATAAGACAGGGATTTCCACTCTCACCACTGCTATTCAATATAGTACTAGAAGTCCTAGCCTCAGCAATCAGACAACAAAAAGAAATAAAAGGCATTCAAATTGGCAAAGAAGAAGTCAAACTCTCCCTCTTCACAGATGACATGATACTCTACACAGGAAACCCAAAAGACTCCACCCCAAGATTGCTAGAACTCATACAGCAATTCAGCAGTGTGGCAGGATACAAAATCAATTCCCAGAAATCAATGCCATTTCTATACACTAACAATGAGACTGAAAAAAGAGAAATTAAGGACTCCATACCATTTACAATTGAACCTAAAAGCATAAGATACCTAGAAATAAACCTAACCAAAGAGGTAAAGGATCTATACCCTAAAAACTATAGAACACTTCTGAAAGAAATTGAGGAAGACACAAAGAGATGGAAAAATATTCCACGCTCATGGGTTGGAAGAATTAATATTGTGAAAATGTCAATGTTACCGAGGGCAATTTACATGTTTAATGAAATCCCTATCAAAATACGATGGAGTTTCTTCAACGACCTGGAAGAAATCACCTTAAGATTTGTGTGGAATAAGAATAGACCCCGAATAGCCAGGGGAATATTAAAAAGAAAACCAGAGCTAGTGGCATCACAATGCCAGATTTCAGGTTGTACTACAAAGCTGTGGTCATTAAGACAGCATGGTACTGGCACAACAACAGACACATAGATCATTGGAACAGAATAGAGAATCCAGAAGTAGACCCTCAACTTTATGGTCATCTAATATTTACAAAGCAGGAAAGACTATCCTCTGGAAAAAAGACAGTCTCTTCAATAAATGGTGCTGGAAAAATTGGACATCCACATGCAGAAGAATGAAACGTTACCCTTCTCTAACACCATACACAAAGATAAACATAAAATGGATGAAAGATCTAAATGTGAGACAAGATTCCATCAAAATCCTAGAGAAGAACACAGGCAACACCCTTTTTGAACTTGGCCATAGCAACTTCTTGCAAGATTCATCCATGAAGGCAAGAGAAACAAAAGGAAAAATAAATTATTGGGACTTCATCAAGTTAAGAAGCTTCAACACTCAACAAAAATAATGACAACCTACAGAATGGGAGTAGATATTTGTAAATGACCTATCAAAGAAAGGGCTAGTGTCCAAGATCTATAAAGAACTTATTAAACTCAACAGCAAAGAAACGAACAATCCAATCATGTAATGGGAAAAGACATGAACAGAAATTTCACAGAGGAAGACAGACATGGTCAACAAGCACACGAGAAAATGCTCCGCATCACTTGCCATCAGGGAAATACAAATCAAAACCACAATGAGACACCACCTCACACCAGTGAGAATGGGGAAAATTAACATGACAGGAAACAACAAATTTTGGAGAGGATGTGGAGAAAGGGGAACCCTCTTGCACTGTTGGTGGGAATGTGAACTGGTACAGCCACTCTGGAAAATTGTGTGGGGGTTCCTCAAAGAGTTAAAAATAGATCTGCCCTACGACCCAGCAATTGCACTGTTGGGGATTTACCCCAAAGTTACAGATGCAATGAAACGCCGGGACACCTACACCCTGATGTTTATAGCAGCCATGTCCACAATAGCCAAACTGAGGAAGCAGCCTTGGTGTCCATTGAAAGATGAATGGATAAAGAAAATGTATATGTATACAATGGTATATACTCAACCATTAGAAACGACAAACACCCACTATCTGCTTAGATATGAAGGGACTTAGAGGCTATTATGCTGAATGAAATAAGTCAATCGGAGAAGGAGAAACTTTATATGGTCTCATTCATTTGGGGAATATAACAATTAGTGAAAGGGAATAAAGGAAAAGGAGAGAAAATGAGTGAGAATATCAGTGAGGGTGACAAAACATTAGAGACCCCTATGTCTGGGAAATGAACAAGGGGTAGTGGAAGGGGAGGCGGGCAGGGGGTTGGGGTGACTGGGTGATGGGCACTGAGGGGGGCACTTGGTGGGATGAGCACTGGGTGTTATGCTATATGTTGGCAAATTGAACTCCAATAAAAAAATTTTTAAAAAGCTCAAAAAAATAAACAAAAAGCGGAAAATGTAGTCACTAAATATTAAATTAGTGCTAAAGCAAAGTATTTGATGGAAAACCATGGAACCGATATTTGGTATAATAAGATGCAATACAATTGCCTAGAATCCTCTGGAGTATAAGTCAAAATTTTATGTAAATAAAGTAAATTGTGTTCTTAATTTATTACTTGGCATTATAAATATTGTTTGTTTACAAAAGTATCGAGATGTAATAATTGTGATGATGATGATAGTATATATATATATATATATATATATATATATATATATATATAGTTTTAAGAGGAATTCCTACTGAGAGATTATCTGTATTCATTGCAGTCTTAAATTCTCATTCACCACCACCACCACCTACTTTACGTTTTAAATCTTTATCACTAGGCTCAGCAGAAAGAAAGGAGAAAATATGGGATGGGGTCAAGGTTAATTGATTGAGTTAAGAATATTTAAAAACTACGATATCAACCAAATGAATATCTGAAATAATAAAATCCTCAGTTAAATGGAATTTGATATCTTGTATAAGATAAACTAAATTACAACTTCAAATTAAAACTATGGAGTACTTCCAAATTCATTCTATGAGGCCAGCATCACCTTAATTCCAAAACCAGACAAAGACCCCACCAAAAAGGAGAATTACAGACCAATATCCCTGATGAACATGGATGCAAAAATTCTCAACAAGATACTAGCCAATAGGATCCAACAACACATTAAGAAAATTATTCACCATGACCAAGTAGGATTTATCCCCGGGACACAAGGCTGGTTCAACACTCGTAAAACAATCAATGTGATTCATCATATCAGCAAGAGAAAAACCAAGAACCATATGATCCTCTCATTAGATGCAGACAAAGCATTTGATAAAATACAGCATCCATTCCTGATCAAAACTCTTCAGAGGGTAGGGATAGAGGGAACTTTCCTCGACATCTTAAAAGCCATCTACGAAAAGCCCACAGCAAAAATCATTCTTAATGGGGAAGCACTGGGAGCCTTTCCCCTAAGATCAGGAACAAGACAGGGATGTCCACTCTCACCACTGCTATTCAACATAGTATTAGAAGTCCTAGCCTCAGCAATCAGACAACAAAAAGACATTAAATGCATTCAAATTGGCAAAGAAGAAGTCAAACTCTCCCTCTTCGCCGATGACATGATACTCTACATAGAAAACCCAAAAGCTTCCACCCCAAGATTGCTAGAACTCATACAGCAATTTGGTAGCGTGGCAGGATACAAAATCAATGCGCAGAAATCAATGGCATTCCTATACACTAATAATGAGACTGAAGAAAGAGAAATTAAGGAGTCAATCCCACTTCCAATTGCACCCAAAAGCATAAGATACCTAGGAATAAACCTAACCAAAGAAGTAAAGGATCTATACCCTAAAAACTATAGAACACTTCTGAAAGAAATTGAGGAAGACACAAAGAGATGGAAAACTATTCCATGCTCATGGATTGGTAGAATTAATATTGTGAAAATGTCAATGTTACCCAGGTCAATTTACACATTTAATGCACTCCCTATCAAAATACCATGGACTTTCTTCAGAGACTTAGAACAAATTATTTTAAGATTTGTTTGGAATCAGAAAAGACCCCGAATAGCCAGGGGAATTTTAAAAAAGAAAACCATAGCTGGGGGCATCACAATGCCAGATTTCAGGTTGTACTACAAAGCTGTGGTCATCAAGACAGTGTGGTACTGGCACAAAAACAGACACATAGAACAATGGAACAGAATAGAGAACCCAGAAGTGGACCCTGAACTTTATGGTCAATTAATATTCGATAAAGGAGGAAAGACGATCCACTGGAAGAAAGACAGTCTCTTCAATAAATGGTGCTGGGAAAATTGGACATCCACATGCAGAAGAATGAAACTAGACCACTCTCTTGCACCATACACAAAGATAAACTCAAAATGGATGAAAGATCTAAATGTGAGACAAGATTCCATCAAAATCCTAGAGGAGAACACAGGCAACACCCTTTTTGAACTTGGCCACAGTAACTTCTTGCAAGATACATCCACGAAGGCAAAAGAAACAAAAGCAAAAATTAACTATTGGGACTTCATCAAGATAAGAAGCTTTTGCACAGCGAAGGATACAGTCAACAAAACTCAACGACAACCTACAGAATGGGAGAAGATATTTGCAAATAACATATCAGATAAAGGGCTAGTTTCCAAAATCTATAAAGAACTTATTAAACTCAACACCAAAGAAACAAACAATCCAATCATGAAATGGGCAAAAGACATGAAGAGAAATCTCACAGAGGAAGACATAGACATGGCCAACATGCACATGAGAAAATGCTCTGCATCACTTGCCATCAGGAAAATACAAATCAAAACCACAATGAGATACCACCTCACACCAGTGAGAATGGGGAAAACTAACAAGGCAGGAAACAACAAATGTTGGAGAGGATGTGGAGAAAAGGGGACCCTCTTGCACTGTTGGTGGGAATGTGAGCTGGTGTAGCCACTCTGGAAAACTGTGTGGAGGTTCCTCAAAGAATTAAAAATAGACCTGCCCTATGACCCAGCAATTGCACTGTTAGGGATTTACCCCAAAGATTCAGATGCAATGAAACGCCGGGACACCTGCACCCCGATGTTTCTAGCATCCATGTCCACAATAGCCAAACTGTGGAAGGAGCCTCGGTGCCCATCGAAAGATGAATGGATAAAGAAGATATGGTTTATGTATACAATGGAATATTACTCAGCCATTAGAAACGACAAATACCCACCATTTGCTTCCATGTGGATGGAACTGGAGGGTATTATGCTGAGTGAAGTAAGTCAATCGGAGAAGGACAAACAGTGTATGTTCTCATTCATTCGGGGAATATGAATAATAGTGAACGGGAATATAAGGGAAGGGAGAAGAAATGTGTGGGAAATATCAGAAAGGGAGACAGAACATAAAGACTCCTAACTCTGGGAAATGAACTAGGGGTGGTGGAGGGGGAGGAGGGCAGGGGGGTGGGGGTGAATGGGTGACGGGCACTGAGGGGGACACTTGACGGGATGAGCACTGGGTGTTATTCTGTATGTTGGTAAATTGAACACCAATAAAAATTAATGTATTAAAAAAAAACTATGCAATTTTTGACCCCCCCCCCAGGTGGCTCAGTCGTTTAGTGCCACCTTCAGTCCAGGGTGTGATCTCCAGGACAGGGGATTGGTTCCCAGTCGGGATCCCTCCATGGAGCCTGCTTCTCCCTCTGCCTGTGTCTCTGCCTCTCTCTCTCTCTCTCTCTCTCTCTCTCTCTGTGTCTATGAATAAATCAATAAAATCTTTATGAAAATAAATAAAACTATGCAATTGTAGCTAAATTTTAGAATTGATATATAAATATATCTTTGAAATTTGATTTAAAAGTCATCTTCAACATTCTCTTGGAAATAAGTAGATTATATTCACTGAGTATTGGTAGTAGAGATAAAACATGAAAATGAATTCTACTCACGGTTAAATGCCCTATTGCAAATTATAAATCTGAAGTATAGTTAGATTTTGTTTGAATTTTTTGGTTAAGAGCAATTCTCATGTTGGTGGGAATGTGAATTGGTGCAGACACTCTGGAAAACTGTGTGGAGGTTCCTCAAAGAGTTAAAAATAGAACTGCCTTAGACCCAGCAATTGCATTGTTGGGGATTTACCCCAAAGATACAGATGCAATGAAATGCAGGGACACCTGCACCCCGATGTTTATAGCAGCAATGTCCACAGTAGCCAAACTGAGGAAGGAGCCTCGGTGCCCATCGAAAGATGAATGGATAAAGAAGATGTGGTTTATGTATACAATGGAATATTACTCAGCCATTAGAAACGACAAATGCCCACCATTTACTTCAACGTGGATGGAACTGGAGGGTATTATGCTGAGTGAAATGAGTCAATCGGAGAAGGACAAACATTATATGGTCTCATTCATTTGGGGAATATAAATAATATTGAAAGCGAATATATGGGAAGGGAGAAGAAATGGGTAGGAAATATCAGAAAGGGACACAGAACATAAAGACTCCTAACTCTGGGAAACGAACTAGGGGTGGTCGAAGGGGAGGAGGGCGGGGGGTGGGGGTGGATGGGTGACGGGCACGGAGGGGGACACTTGAGGGGATGAGCACTGGGTGTTATTCTGTATGTTGGTAAATTGAACACCAATAAAATTAATTTATTAAAAAAAAAAGAACATAAAGACTCCTAACTCTGGGAAACGAACTAGGGGTGGTGGAAGGGGAGGAGGGAAGGGGGTGGGGGTGAATGGTTTATGGGCACTGAGGGGGGCACTTGACAGGATGAGCCCTGGATGTTATTCTGTATGTTGGCAAATTGAACATCAATAAAAAATAAATTTATTATTAAAAGAAGAGCAGTTCTCACTAGGCACTTATTATATCGTAAATTTGATCAGCAGAGAACTATCAAGGTCAACTGAAAATTCACTGCATTTTATAAAGAGAAGAAAGAGAAGTGATAAACTACTTCTCTATTTGAATGCTGATTACCAGCTTCAAGACTACTTGAATTTTACGAATTTATGTCTGAAATATAGGAATGCTTTTATTCAGCAGCTTAAATATTATTACTATTTTATTTGTACCTTATTACATAATCTCTTATCAGAGTGACAGATCAATTAGGAAAGTAGAATGTAATATTTTTTATCCAAAAGTTTTTGAGAACCTGGAGAAGATGGCAGAGGAGTAGGGTCCTCAACTCACCTGGCCCCACCAACTTACCTAGATTACCTTCAAATCATCATGAAAACCTACGAATTTTACCTGAGATTTAAAGTGAGAAATGCCGGAATGCTACAGAAGGGTTTTCGCTTCTAACAAGGTAGGAAGGCAGAAAAAATAAAAAAGAATCAAGTGGGGGGGGGGGGCTGCGAGGAGCCAGGCTAAGGCTGGTGGCAAAAGCCTCAGAGATAGGAAAGCCTAGCCCCAGAGAAGCAGGAGCTTTAAAAAATCCGCACCAGATTCTTCTCCGATGGAAAGGCGCTTAGCAGGGAAATCAAGAAGAATCTCAGGAGGGGCAGTGGAGCCTCCAGTTTCCCGGAGTCACTAATAGAGGAAATGCACCTCGGGGAGAGCATGCCACAGACTGTTGGCCGAGCTCGGTAACGGGGCTCAAGCGCGCACCTCGCGGGGGATCGGGGAGAAGCCAGTCGGTTAGGTGGGGGCTCCGGAGGGAGGGGTCTGCGCCCTGTTGCCTTAAGGAGCCGTGGGGAGCACGATTCCAGAAGCACAGGCCCCAGATACCAGGGTGCTGAGTGGACACAGCCCACAATCCTGCACTACCCCTGGGATAGGCAGAGGCCGGGAGGGCACAGGACAGCGAGGACTCTCCTGCTGCTGGGTGTCCCCAAGCTGTGCAGATCAGCAGCCCACCCCCACCCCCCCACACACCTTGGGAGCATCTAGGCCAGTGCAGTCTGGGAGACCACAGTAGTAACTGCAAGAAGCTGACTCCAGGGCTGGAGACCTGGCCACCGCCATTGATGTTGTTCCTCCTTGTTTCACCTTGTTTCCTTGTACCTGGAAGAGGTGGGCCACCAGGGAATGAGGGCCTGACGGGATGAACAGCTCCCACTGAGCCTAGCACCTGGCAGGGGGCGGGGCAGCTCCCCCAGGTGCACACACCTAAGAATCAGCACAGCAGGCCCCTCCCCCAGAAGACCAGCTAGAAGGACAGGAGAAGAGCAAGTTCTTGATCAAGCAGCGCTGGAAAGCTCCAGGGGAAGTCAAGGGATTTACAGTATATAGAACCAGAGGACACCCCTCCTCTTTTCCTTTTTCCAGTACAACTCGTTTTAACATCAGACTGTAAGTTTCCATTTTTTTTTAATTTTCCCACCTTTATTACAATATTTTACCACCTGTTCATTTTTAAGGTTCCTCCTTGTTGACTTTCATATTTCTACAATTACAGGTGCTAGATATATTTTCCACTTCTAGATTCCCTTCAACATACTCAACTTAATTTTGCGAGGTATACAAGATATATATATATATATATATATATATATATATATATATATATATTGTGCTTTTTGTTTTCTCTGCCTCATTTTATTCTACAATGGTGGAAGTTAATACCTTTTAAAACATGACCAGCATGCATCCAGAACCAAGTGTTATACTGTGCCGGTTCATTCTGTGAGATTCTTCAATCCCATTCTGCCCCCCTCTTTCATCTCATTTATGTTTTTCGTGGTCAATATTGGGCCTTCTACAAGTATTTCCAGTTTATATAAATTTGGGACTGAACGTCTAATCTGCAGAACTTAATATATTCAGAACCGAATGGATCACCCTCTAGAACCCCTCGGGTAGAATACATTCTCCCTCCACTACAACTTCATCACTACCACCATCTCCCAGTTACCCCCTTTTTTTTTCTTCTCTCTTTTTTTTCTTTTCTCTTTATTTTTTTTTTCTCTTCTTTGGATTCTTGGCCTTTTATTTTTTACTACTTTGTTCTAAAATTTGTTTTTCACTTTATTGGTCCTTTTGTTTATATCATTCTAATCTTTGTTTTCAATTTCTGGTCACTGACCTCAGCAGAATCATCTAGGGTGAAATTTACTTGGGTTGTGATTGATATTCTTGACTCAGCCCACTCATACAGCCTCGCTGCACTGAGCAAACTGACTAGAAAGAAGAACTCACCACAAAAGAAAGAATCAGAAACAATCCTCTCTCCCACAGAGTTACAAAATCTGGATTAAAATTCAATGTCAGAAAGCCAATTCAGAAGCACAATTATAAAGCTACTGGTGGTTCTGGAAAAAAGCATAAAGGATTCAAGAGACTTCATGACTGCAGAATTTAGGTCTAATAGGCCAAATTTGAAAATCAACTAAATGAGATGCAATCCAAACTGGAGGCCCTAACAATGAGGGTTAATGAGGTAGAAAAGATTTTGAACAGTTGAATTTTCATTTTCATTGGTTTCTGTGAATTTTTAATTCTTCTCTCATTCCCTGGCAAATTCATCTTTTAGTAGGATGCATTTTACCCTCCGAGGGTTTGTATTCCTTCCAAATTTCTTCTTGTGATTGAGTTGCAGTTTCAAAGCATTGTAGTCTGAAAATATACAGGGGATAATCCTAATCTTTTGGTATCCATTGAGACCTGATATGTGGTCTGTTCTGGGGAATTTTCCATGTGGATTTGAGAGAAATGTGGATTCAATTGCATTAGGATGGCATGTTCTGTATATATCTGTGAAATTCATTTGGTCCAGTGTGTAATTCAAGGCCCTTGTTTCTTTGGTGATGTTCTGCTTAGAATATATTTCCTTTGCTGAGAGTCCCATCTTGAAGTCTCCTTCTATGAATGTATTATTACATATCTATCTCTTAGTTTGGTTATTAATTGATTAATATATTTGGCTGCTCCCACATTAGGGGATAAATATTCATAATTATTAGGTCTTCTTGTTGGATAGACCCTTTAAGTATGATATAGTGTCCCTCTTGATCTCTGTACAGATTTTGATCTGATATGAGGATTACAAACCCAGGTTTCTTTTGAGGATCATTTGAATGGTAAATGTTTCTCCATCCTCCCATTTTCAGTCGGATGGTGTCCCTAGGTCTAAAATGAGTCTCTTATAGACAGTATATAGATGGGTCTTGCTTTTTTATTCAATCTGATACCCTGCGTCTTTTTAAAAATATTTTATTTATTTATTCATGAGATACACACACACACAAACAGAGAGAGAGAGAGGCAGAGACATAGGCAGAGGGAGAAGCAGGCTCCATGCAGGGAGCCTGACATGGACTCCAGGATCATGCCCTGGGCCAAAGACAGGCACTAAACCGCTGAGCCACCTAGGGATTCCCTACCCTGTGTCTTTTGATTGGATCATTTAGCCCATTCAGGCTCAGAGTAACAGTTGAAAGATATGAATTTAGTGGCATAGTATTATCTATACATTCCCTGTTTCGTGAATTGTTTCGTTGGGCTCCCTCCTTCACTTATAGGGTCCCCATTAATATTTCTTGCAGAGCTGGTTTGGTGGTCACATATTCTTTCAGTTTATGACTATCCTGGAAGCTCTGAATCTCCCCTTATATACTGAATGACAGCCTTGCTAGTTAAAGTATTCTTGGCTGCATGTTTTTCTCATTTAGTACCCTGAATATACCATGCTAGCCCTTTCTGTCCTGCCTGGTTTCTGAGAATAGGTCTCCTGTTAATCTGATATCTCCCCATATGAATTAGGAATCTCTTGTCTTGAGCTGCCTTTAGGATTTTCTCTTTATTTCTGAAATTTGAAATTTTCACTATTATGTCAGGGTCTTCATTGACTTTTTGTTCTTTTTAGTGGGGGTCCTCTATATCTCTAGGATATTAATGCCTGCTTCCTTCCCCAGATTAGGGAAGTTCTCAGCTAGGATTTGTTCAAATATACTTTGTGGTGTTCTCTCTCTCTCTCTCTCTCTCTCTCTCTCTCTCTCTCTCTCCCCGCCCACACACACACACACACACACACACACACACACACATCTTCTGGAATCCCAATAAGATGAATATTACTCCCTCTCAATCTATCACTTATTCCCTGGAGCCTCTCCTTTTGGGTTCTTAATTGTGTTGTCTTTTTGCCACACCTTCGTTAGGTTCCATCAACTTGTCTTCTATGTCATTCTCTCTTTGACCTCATTAACTCCAGCAGTTAGAGCATCCAGTTTAGACTGCATCTCAGTTAAAGTTCTTTTAACTTTGGGCTGATTAGGCTGTGGAGGGAAAGCTCGAGGAGGGAGCGTGTGTGTGAACTTCAACCGGCTTCAGTGAAGACTCTGCTCAGACCCAAGGCCTGCGCCTCAGGTATGGCTTAGGTCACCTTTACCGTGGAATCATCCGTAAGATCCAGTTTAACAACTTTCTAAAAACAGCAGGGATCCAGCCTCCATTTTGGATGGAATCTTTCTGTGGTAATTAATGACTTCTGTGCCCACTGAAGGCAGTCAGGCAGAAACATTAGTCTATGAGTTTGGTTTCTGCAAAACACATGCTGAGGAGGAGGGGCAAGATGGTGGAAGAGTAGGGTCCCCAAATCACCTGTCCCCAACAAATTACCTAGATAACCTTCAAATCATCCTGAAAATCTACGAATTCGGCCTGAGGTTTAAAGAGAGAACGGCTGGAATGCTACAGTGAGAAGAGTTCGCGCTTCTATCAAGGTAGGAAGACGGGAAAAAAGAAATAAAGAAAAAAAAAAGGCCTCCAAGGGGGAGGGGCCCCGCGAGGAGCCGGGCTGAGGCCGGGGCGAGTGTCCCCAGGACAGGAGAGCCCCGTCCCGGAGGAGCAGGAGCTGCACCAACCTTCCTGGCGGAAAGGTGCCCGCAGGGAGTTAGAGCAGGACCCAGGAGGGCGGGGATGTCCTCGGGCTCCCTGGGACACTAACAGACACCTGCGCCCCAGGAGAGTGCGCCGAGCTCCCTAAGGGCTGCAGCGAGCACACATTGACCCGGGAGCAGCTCAGAGGGGCTCGGCTGGCGGCTCTGCATGGAGGGGGCTGTGCGGCCCCGGGAGAAGCTCGGAGGGGCTTGGATAGCGGCTTCGCGGAGGGGGCTGCGCCACCGGGAGCGCGAATCCAATAGCGCAGGCCCCGGAGCACTCGGCGCTGGGACACAGCCCAGGATCCGACCTCCCCCCGGGACAGGCAGAGGCCGGGAGGGACCAGGACAGCAAGGACGCTCCTGCCCTGAGCTGAACAGATCAGCGGATCAGCTCCCGCCCCGGAGCCTCCAGGCCCTGCAGACAGAGATTTCCGGAGTCACTGCGGGGGCTGAATCCAGGGCTCCAGAGATGGCCCCGCCATTGGGGTTGTTCCTCCTGGGGCTTCACAGGGTAAACACACTGAGCCCTACACAAGGCAGGGGGCAGAGCAGCTCCCCCAAGTGCTAACACCTGAAAATCAGCACAACAGGCCCCTCCCCAGAAGACCAACTAGACGGACAAGTTCTAGGGGAAGTCAAGGGACATAAGTATACAGAATGAGAAGATACTCCCCCGTGTTTTTTTTTTTTTTTTTGGTTTTTTGTTTTTTTTTTTTTTTTTTTTTATTTCTGATTGCTTCCCCCACCCCTTTTTCCCTTTCGTTCTTTTTCTTTCTCTTTTTCTTCTCTTTTTTTTCCTTTTTTCTTTTTCTTTTTCTCTTTTCTTTCCTTCTTTCTCACCTCTCTTTTGCTCCTTTTCCCAATACAACTTGTTTTTGGCCATGCTGCACTAAGCAAAATGACTACAAGGAAAAACTCACCTCAAAAGAAAGAATCAGAAACAATCCTGTCTCCCACAGAGTTACAAAATCTGGATTACAATTCAATGTCAGAAAGCCTATTCAGAAGCACTATTATACAGCTATTGGTGGCTCTAGAAAAAAGCATTAAGGACTCACGAGATTTCATGACTGCAGAAATTAGATCCAGTCAGGCAGAAATTAAAAATCAATTGAATGAGATGCAATCCAAACTAGAAGTCCTAACGAGGAGGGTTAACGAGGTGGAAAACGAGTGAGTGACATAGAAGACAAGTTAATGGCAAAGAGGGAAACTGAGGAAAAAAGAGAAAGACAATTAAAAGACCATGAAGACAGATTAAAGGAAATAAACGACAGTCTGAGGAAGAAAAACCTACGTTTAATTGGGGTTCCCGAGGGCGCCGAAAGGGACAGAGGGCCAGAATATGTATTTGAACAAATCTAGCTGAAAACTTTCCTAATCTGGGAAGGGAAACAGGCATTCAGATCCAGGAAATAGAGAGATCCCACCCATAAAATCAATAAAAACTGTTCATCACCTCGACATTTAATAGTGAAGCTTGCAAATTCCAAAGATAAAGAGAAGATCCTTAAAGCAGCAAGAGACAAGAAGTCCCTGACTTTCATGGGGAGGAATATTAGGGTAACAGAAGACCTATCCACAGATCCCTGGCAGGGCAGAAAGGGATGGCAGGATATATTCAGGGTCCTAAATGAGAAGAACATGCAACCAAGAATACTTTATCCAGCAAGGCTCTCATTCAAAATGGAAGGAGAGATAAAGAGCTTCCAAGACAGGCAGGAACTGAAAGAATATGTGACCTCCAAACCAGCTCTGCAAGAAATTTTAAGGGGGACTCTTAAAATTCCCCTTTAAGAAGAAGTTCAGTGGAACAATCCACAAAAACAAGGACTGAATAGATATCATGATGACACTAAACTCATATCTGTAAATAGTAACTCTGAACGTGAACGGGCTTAATGACACCATCAAAAGGCGCAGGGTTTCAGACTAGATAAAAACACAAGACCCAACATGCACATAAGAAAATGCTCTGCATCACTTGCCAGCTCCTAATTCTGGGAAATGAACTAGGAGTGGTGGAAGGGGAGGAGGGCGGGGGGTCGGGGTGACTGGGTGGTGGGCACTGAGGGGGACACTTGACGGGATGAGCACTGGGTGTTATTCTGTATGTTGGTAAATTGAACACCAATAAAAATTAATTTATTAAAAAAATACAGGACCCATCTATTTGCTGTCTACAAGAGACTCATTTTGGACAGAAGGACCCATACAGCCTGAAAATAAAAGGTTGGAGAACCATTTACCATTCAAATGGTCCTCAAAAGAAAGCAGGGGTAGCCATCCTTACATCAGATAAACTGAAATTTATCCCAAAGACTGTAGTGAGAAATGAAGAGGGACACTATCTCATACTTAAAGGATCTATCCAACAAGAGGACTTAACAATCCTCAATATATATGCCCCAAATGTGGGAGCTGCCAAATATTTTAACCAATTAATAACCAAAGTGAAGAAATATTAGATAATAATACACTTATACTTGGTGACTTCAATCTAGCTCTTCTACCCTCGATAGGTCTTCTAAGCACAACATCTCCAAAGAAATGAGAGCTTTAAATGATACACTGGATCAGATGGATTTCACAGATATCTACAGAACTTTACATCCAAACTCAACTGAATACACATTCTTCTCAAGTGTACATGGAACTTTCTCCAGAATAGACCACATACTGGATCACAAAACGGGTCTGAACCAACACCAAAAAATTGAGATCGTCACCTGCATATTCTCAGACCATGATGCCTTGAAAATAGAACTAAATCACAACAAGAAGTCGGAAGGACTTCAAACACGTGGAGGTTAAGGACCATCCTGCTAAAAGAAGAAAAGGTCAACCAGGAAATTAAGGAAGAATTAAAAAGATTCATGGAAACTAATGAGAATGAAGATACAACCATTCAAAATCTTTGGGATGCAGTAAAAGCAGTCTTGAGGGGGAAATACATCGCAATACAAGCATCCATTCAAAAACTGGAAAGAACTCAAATACAAAAGCTAACCTTACACATAAAGGAGGTAGAGAATAAACAGCAGATAGATCCTACACCCAGGAGAAGAAGTGAGTTAATTAAAATTCGAGCAGAACTCAACAAAATCGAGACCAGAAGAACTGTGGAACAGATCAACAGAACCAGGAGTTGGTTCTTTGAAAGAATTAATAAGATAGATAAAACATTACCAACCTTATTAAAAAGAAGAAAGAGAAGAGTCAAATTAATAAAATCATGAATGAGAAAGGAGAGATCACTACCAACACCAAGGAAATACAAATGATTTTAAAAACATATTATGAAGAGCTATATGCCAATAAACTAGGCAATCTAGAAGAAATGGACGCATTCGTGGAAAGCCACAAACTACCAAAACTGGAACAGGAAGAAATAGAAAACCTGAGCAGGCCAATAACCAGGGAGGAAATTGAAGCAGTCATCAAAAACCTCCCAAGACACAAGAGTCCAGGGCCAGATGGCTTCCCAGGGGAATTCTATCAAACGTTTAAAGAAGAAATCTTACCTATTCTACTAAAGCTGTTTGGAAAGATAGAAAGAGATGGAGTACTTCCAAATTCGTTCTATGAGGCCAGCATCACCTTAATTCCAAAACCAGACAAAGACCCCACCAAAAAGGAGAATTACAGACCAATATCCCTGATGAACATTGATGCAAAAATTCTCAACAAGATAGCCAGTAGGATCCAACAGTACATTAAGAAAATTATTCACCATGACCAAGTAGGATTTATCCCCGGGACACAAGGCTGGTTCAACACTCGTCAAACAATCAATGTGATTCATCATATCAGCAAGAGAAAAACCAAGAACCATATGATCCTCTCATTAGATGCAGAGAAAGCATTTGACAAAATACAGCATCCATTCCTGTTCAAAACTCTTCAGAGTGTAGGGATAGAGGGAACTTTCCTCGACATCTTAAAAGCCATCTACGAAAAGCCCACAGCAAATTTCTCAATGGGGAAGCACTGGGAGCCTTTCCCCTAAGATCAGGAACAAGACATGGATGTCCACTCTCACCACTGCTATTCAACATAGTACTGGAAGTCCTAGCCTCAGCAATCAGACAACAAAAAGACATTAAAGGCATTCAAATTGGCAAAGAAGAAGTCAAACTCTCCCTCTTTGCCGATGACATGATACTCTACATAGAAAACCCAAAAGCCTCCACCCCAAGATGACTAGAACTCATACAGCAATTTGGTAGCGTGGCAGGATACAAATTCAATGCCCAGAAATCAATGGCATTTCTATACACTAACAATGAGACTGAAGAAAGCGAAATTAAGGAGTCAATCCCATTTACAATTGCACCCAAAAGCATAAGATACCTAGGAATAAAGCTAACTAAAGAGGTGAAGGATCTATACCCTAAAAACTATAGAACACTTCTGAAAGAAATTGAGGAAGACACAAAGAGTTGGAAAACTATTCCATGCTCATGGATTGGCAGGATTAATATTGTGAAAATGTCAATGTTACCCAGGGAAATTTACACGTTTAATGCAATCCCTATCAAAATACCATGGACTTTCTTCAGAGAGTTAGAACAAATTATTTTAAGATTTGTGTGGAATCAGAGAAGACCCCGAATAGTCAGGGGAATTTTAAAAAAGAAAACCATATCTGGGGGCATCACAATGCCAGATTTCAGGTTGTACTACAAAGCTGTGGTCATCAAGACAGTGTGGTACTGGCACAAAAACAGACACATAGATCAATGGAACAGAATAGAGCACCCAGAAATGGACCCTGAACTTTATGGTCAACTAATATTTGATAAAGGAAGAAAGACTATCCCCTGGGAAAAGGATTGTCTCTTCAATAAATGGTGCTGGGAAATTGGACATCCACATGCAGAAGAATGAAACTAGACCACTCTCTTGCACCATACACAAAGATAAACTCAAAATGGATGAAAGATCTAAATGTGAGACAAGATTCCATCAAAATCCTAGAAGGGAACACAGGCAACACCCTTTTTGAACTTGGCCACAGCATCTTCTTGCAAGATACATTCATGAAGGCAAAAGAAAAAAAAGCAAAAATGAACTATTGGGACTTCATCAAGATAAGAAGCTTCTGCACAGCAATAGAAATAGTCAACAAATTGAAAGTCAACCTACAGAATGGGAGAAGATATTTGCAAATGATGTATCAGATAAAGGGCTAGTATCCACAATCTATAAAGAACTTATTAAACTCAACAAAATGAAACAAACAATCCAATCCTGAAATGGGCAAAAGACATGAACAGAAATTTCAGAGAGGAAGACATAATCAAGGCAACACATGAGAAAATGCTCTGCATCACTGGCCATCAGGGAAATCCAAATCAAAACCACAATGAGATCCCACCTCCCACCAGTGAGAATGGAGAAAATTAACAAGGCAGGAAACAACAAATGTTGGAGAGGATGCGGAGAAAAGGGAACCCTCTTACACTGTTGGTGGGAATGTGAACTGGTGCACACGCTCTGGAAAACTGTGTGGATGCTCCTCAAAGAGTTAAAAATAGACCTGCCCTATGACCCAGCAATTGCACTGTTGGGGATTTACCCCAAAGATTCAGATGCAATGAAATGCCGGGACACCTGCACCCTGATGTTTCTAGCAGCAATGTCCACAATAGCCAAACTGTAGAAGGAGCCTCGGTGTCCATCAAAAGATGAGTGGATAAAGAAGATGTGGTTTATGTATACAATGGAATATTAGGCAGCCTTTAGAAACGACAAATACCCACCATTTGCTTCAAGTGGATGGAACTGGAAAGTATTATGCTGAGTGAAGTAAGTTAATTGGAGAAGGACAAACATTATATGTTGTCATTCATTTGGAGAATATAAATAATAGTGAAAGGGAATATATGGGAAGGGAGAAGAAATGTGTGGGAAATATCAGAAAGGGAGACAGAACATAAAGACTCCTAACTCTGGGAAACGAACTAGGGGTGGTGGAAAGGGAGGAGGGCGGGGGGTGGGGGTGAATGGGTGATGGGCACTGAGGGGGGCACTTGACGGGTTGAGCACTGGGTGTTATACTGTATGTTGGTAAATTGAACACCGATAAAAAATTAATTTATTTAAAAAAAAACAAAAAAAATTGGTCTGATTAGATCTAAATTCTGCCATAAGAGAATCTCTAGAGTCCTTTATATTTTTTCAACCAGTAATTTTTATAACCAGTAATGTTAGAATTGTACCCCTGAATTTTATCTCTGACATGTTACTTAAATCCATATCCATTAGATCTGTGGCAGAGAGTATTACTTCTGGTTCTTTTTTTTTGTGTGGAGAATTCTTCCTTATTCATTTTGTCCAGTGCATAATGGATGTATGAGTGAGCCGAGTCAAATGTATCAACAATGACCTAAGTAAAATACACCCTAGACAATTTTGAAGAGGTCAAAAACCAGAAAATTAAAAAAAAAACACAAAAAAAGTGAAAAACAAATTTTACAAAAATTAAAAAAAATAAAAGGGGTGGGGGGGAAATGACTGGGGAGACAGAATATAGTCTTGCAGAGTGGACCATAAATGTGATCCTGGGTTCTTTGTGTATTTTGTTCTCTGTGTTAGAAGATGCTAAATTTCAGTTGTACATAAATCAACAACTTATATAGACACACAAATGCAACCACTTAAACCAAAACAAGGTAAAATAGGGGGAAGAATGAGAAGGAATAGAGAATATAATTTCAAAGAGTGGACCAACATGATGCTCCACCTGGTTCTGAATGTATTTTGGTCCTCATGTTAGAAGGTACTAAACTCCAAAATTATGAAGCAAAATAAGACAAAAATCCCCCATAACTTATATATCAAGAAAATTTAAATTGTATACATTGAAAAGAATCAAAAATGAAGAATATATTTATGGCAAGTCATTTTAAAAAGATGAAAGTCAAAGGGAAAAAAACTAAAAATGAAGTTGATAATATATTGTAGTTAGGGCAGGAAAAAAGAAAAATTATTGGAAAAGTTTAACCTGAAAGATAAACGCATCATAAGGAAAAAAACCTCAAGTACTATATACTATTTTCCCTCACTCTTGGAGCTTTCCAGGGCTGTTTGGTCAGCAAACTTGCTTTCCCCCTATTCTTCCAGCTGGTCTTCTGGGGGAAGGGCCTGCTATGCTGATTCTCAGTTGTCTGTGCCTGTATGGAGATGCCCCACCCCTTGCCAGGTGGCGGGGGCTCTGTGTAAAGCTCTTTGTCCAGTGAGGCCTTTGCTCCCCAGAGGCTGTGCCTCTCCCAGGTGAAGTGAGGAAAAAAAAAAGGTCGTGGCCTGATCTCCAGCCCTGGGGCCAAGTGCTCCCCTTGTGTATGGACCTGCAGTCTCTCAGTGCCCAATGATTTTAGATGCTCCTGGGGGCACAAGGGGGCACTGATTTTTAAAAATTGGAAGGCACCTAGTGCCTGGAGAGTTTTCACTGCCTTGAGTGCTCTCTGGTTCCACCTCTCTCCAGAGGGAATGAAGGAAAGCCCGCTTCTGTCTGCTGCAGGGCCCTGGGACAGAGAGTGCTGAGCCGCTGGACTGCAAATCTGGCCTGCCTCTCCCAGATGCCCCGGAGTGTACCTGTGTTCTAGTCCACCTTTACTGGGACCTAGGGTGGATGGCATCAGTTCTGCGATCCGACCATGGTTTGTGGTTTATGGCATAAGCTGAGCTTTCTCCTGGGTGCTCCTATTCTTACCGAATCTCAGGGAATATTTAGACTTCACTGTCCCTCTTGTGATTCTGCCCTATTTCCCCAATGAGCACTTTTCAGACAAGGAAGACTCTCTCAGGAGCAGATTTCTAAAGTTCCTAATTGTGCACTGTACCACTTTGCTGATGCAACTTACCAAGTCTCCCTCCCCCTTTTGCTTTTCTTCTGATATGTCCCATCCATTCCTCTTATCCATAATCACATTTCTCTCTGTAGCATTCCAGCTGTCCTCTCTTTACATCTTAGGTTGAATTCATAGGTATTCAGGATGTTTTGAAAGTTAGCTAGGTATGTTTGGGGGACCAGATGAAAGAAGGACCGCTACTCTTCTGCCATCTTGCCTCCTATCTCAGAATGTAATATCTTAAAAAAATAACTAAAGGAATTAAAAGACTGAGTCTTATTTATGAGAAGAATCATAACACAAACTTTGATGCACTTCTGTAACATTGTATACTAATATGAGTCCTAAAAATCATTCTATCTTTTCAGATGTGAATCTAATGCTTTTGAATGGAGAACACAGCACATTGCATGTTTTGCTCTTTACCTCACAAGAGCAAAGAGTAATTAAAAACAAACAAGTGATTGAGAGGAAGAAGAACTGAATTATAGGCTTGCCTCTCTTGCTAACTAGTTCTGTGGCTTTGGGTACTTCACTTAGCTTCTTTTGCCTTGGTTTCTTATTCTTCAATAGGACTACATGATCTTTAAGATTGTTGCCAAGCTAACATGAGTTTGGTAGTTGGTGAGTTATAGATAGAGACTATACCAGGTGGAGTTGTCACACAAAACAAACTTTATTTACAGCAAATAAGGAGATCATGGGGTACAATTTCCAAAGCCATGACTCTCCAAGCAGGGGTAAGGAGATTCTTATTATTTTAGATTTAGGACAAATATTCAGAAAGTGGAGCTTTGTCATTGCAGGGAAAGGTGAACTAAGTTGCACAGGCCTACTTAGAATACATGCCTGTATGTGTATTTTATGTTAATAAATCTTGTGCTCCTCTTACAGCAGAGACTTTACAATTATAATGAAGCAATCAGTAACGGCCAGACAGAAGGTAGGGGCTATGGACAAACTCTAAGAGTCAGTATAAATTAGATGGGGTCTTTGTCATTTCTAATGGCTGAGTAATATTCCATTGTATACATATACCACATCTTCTTTATCGATTCATCTTTCGATGGACACTGAGGCTCCTTCTACAGTTTGGCTATTGTGGACATTGCTGCTAGAAACATCGGGGTGCAGGTGTCCCGGCGTTTCATTGCATCTGAATCTTTGGGGTAAATCCCCAGCAGTGCAATTGCTGGGTCGTAGGGCAGATCTATCTTTAACTCTTTGAGGAACCTCCACACAGTTTTCCAGAGTGGCTGCCCCAGTTCACATTCCCACCAACAGTGCAAGAGGGTTCCCCTTCCTCCACATCCTCTCCAACATTTGTGGTTTCCTGCCTTGTTAATTTTCCCCATTCTCACTGGTGTGAGGTAGTATCTCATTGTGGTTTTGATTTGTATTTCCCTGATGGCCAGTGATGCGGAGCATTTTCTCATGTGCATGTTGGCCATGTCTATGTCTTCCTCTGTGAGATTTCTCTTCATGTCTTTTGCCCATTTCATGATTGGATTGTTTGTTTCTTTGCTGTTGAGTTTAATAAGTTCTTTATAGATTGTGGATACTAGCCCTTTATCTGATACGTCATTTGCAAATATCTTTTCCCATTCTGTATGTTGTCTTTTAGTTTTGTTGACTGTATCTTTTGCTGTGCAAAAGCTTCTTATCTTGATGAAGTCCCAATAGTTCACTTTTGCTTTTGTTTCTTTTGCCTTCGTGGATGTATCTTGCAAGAAGTTCCTGTGGCTGAGTTCAAAAAGGGTGTTGCCTGTGCTGAGTGAAATAAGTCAATCGGAGAAAGACAAACATTATATGGTCTCATTCATTTGGAGAATATAAAAAAATAGTGAAAGGAAATAAAGGGGAAAGGAGAAAAAATACGTGGGAAATATCAGAAAGGGAGACAGAACATGAAAGACTCCTAACTGTGGGAAACAAACTAGGGGTGGTGGAAGGGGAGGGGGCAGAGGTGGGGGTGACTGGGTGATGGGCACTGAGGGGGACACTTGATGGGATGAGCACTGGGTGTTATTCTGTTTGTTGACAAATTGAACACCAATAAAAAATATTTAAAAAAAGAAAAAGAAAAACTAAATAAAGTGACAACTAAGAAAAAAAAATTAGATGGGGTCTTGAGCTCCTTACGTCAGGTAGGAAATGCGGAGACTTACTTGTTCATGGGCTAAAACCATATTAGTTGTTCTGAGTCGAGACTTATGGAGAGAAAGTCATGTATTTAGTAGTGGGATCTGAAAAGAAACAATAACTGAATAGAAACAGTTCTCTGAAAAACAAGTTTTACATTTTCTGCTAGTTTTGACCTCATTAACCCTTATGGAACGTGGTTTCAATCTTACAAAAGTAACTCAAGAATGTGCACTAGGTCAACCTTTATTTTGAAACAGCACTGTGAATTTTACCATTGATTTATCCTCTTTGGCATGGTTAGGTTGTTTCTTGCCCTGATAGAGACTTAGTTTTTGCATTCCCTTTGTTCCCTTGAAATCCTTAATTACTGAGGTTTTTGCCTTTCTTTGTAATGTGTGCTAAGGAAAGTAGAGCTGATAGGCATAGATCACTGAAAATAGCTGGGGGCTTAAAATGACTTAGGTCTCCAAAGCTCTGTCTGGTCTTTCTTTTCCTAGAAACTCTTAACTATTTCTCTTTTCAAGGTATCTTCTTTTACAAAAAAAGGGGGGAAAACAACTTTTCCATTTAAGGGAATTGGATTGGAGTAAGAGAATTGTCCTGGCATTTATTGAACAATCCATAATAAAATAAAACAATACCAACAAAGAGTTATTATTCAGTTTTTTCTCCCTGGCTAGGGTCTACTAAAAAATGGCAAGCTTATCCTTGAGCTGTGGAATGGCATTCAATTCAACATGCACTGAATCTCATGCAGCATTTATGATATACTGGTGATACAAATTTTTACCACAATCCAATTGAAATGGAAGTGAGGTTTTTATTAATGTTTGTGAAGAAGTCAAGATATTTGCATCAAAATCATTTACATAAGTTCAGTTACATGCAATACAACATATTTTTCCGTTCATATCCATTATATCTTTAAATTTTGTCAATTTTTATTTTAAAAGATTTTTAAAATTTAATTTAGAGAGACAGAGTGAGTAGAGAGAGGGTCAGAAGAAGAGAATTTTCAAGCATGCTCCCTCCTGTATGTAGAGCCTCATGGGCTTGACTCCAGGACCCATGAGACCATGACCTGAGCTGAAACCAAGAGCTGTGTGCTTAACCAACTGAGCCACCCAGGGACCCTTGTCATTTTCCTGAAAATAGTAACAATTGATGTAATAAGGGAATAAGGTATAATTTTGTATGATTCTAATACAAAGAAAACTGGGTAGGCTTTCCATGATTATGAATATGTGCTAACAAGAGAATAATTAAAATTGTCACAAGGATACAAATTAGTCTTCTTATATACAGATTATCTTAGTTAAAATTGAGCATTTCATTTCCAAAGGGGAAAAAAAAACTATAGTTTAAGCCATGTTCATGAAAAGTAAGGTAGCTTTTAATGCTGGTAGGTATAATTCGAGTGTTTCATTTAAGACTTAGACTGTTTTCTTCCAAAATAATGATAGTATTTAGAATGCATAAATACAATCATACTAATTTTGTAGGTCAGGAAAACCGTCTGAATTATTTGTATCATAGTATGAAGAGTTAAGGTAGTTAGCTCCCCCCTTTGGAAAAAAGTTTCACTTTTGAGTGCAAAGCACTCTTGCCATTTCCTAGAAGAAAATTTTCTATGCTATTAACTGTTCTGTTATACTCAAAATAGAGAGGGAGTTTTATCTTAAATTCAGTACTGAAAGTTTAAGTGAAATTAGTAAGTAGTGATATAATTAACTTCCAAGTTATTTTGGAGAGCAATAGTTACATATTATTTATGAAAGAGTAGAAGCTGTTCATTATGATGATTTATATACAATTTATCAAGTGTGAAATGCCTTCAGCATGATGCATTAACTCAGCCTGATAATAACCAAATGTTGAGATAATTAAGGACATAATAGGGTTTCATGAAAATCCTTAACCAAAATTCAAAGTATGCTTTTAAGATGTTTTTATTTTATTTTTTAAAGGTTTTATTTATTTATTCATAAGAGACACAGAGAGAAAAGCAGAGACATAGGCAGAGGGAGAAGCAGGCTTCCTCTTGGGAGCCTGATGTGGGACTCTATCCCCAAATCCCAGGATCATGAGCTGAGCCAAAGGCAGATGCTCAACCCCTGAGCCACCCAGGTGCTTTTAAGGTGCTTTTATATTCTCCTCAACTCATGAATAGAGTATATAGAAGATAGGAGGTCATTAATTCATTCTCTTAAACTAATATAGTAAACCCTGCAGTTAGCTTTCAATTATTAAAATACCGAAATCTTTTAATATCATCACCTGATAGAAATAATCATCTTAGGTGTTCTTCCCCCAGTCCTGGTGCATAGGCATGAAGTGATTACATCTACTAATTCCTGAACTAAATAGTTGCTTATAGGATTTCAGAGACTAATTATACATTTACAAAAGTTTACACTTTGGAAATTTGTATTTTAATATTAGGTACACTGATAAGTAGATTTTCTGTACATAATATTATTATAATGTTATCCAGTATTTAGTTGATAGTTATTTCTCTTTTTAAAAATGTTTTTATTTAAATTCCAGGTAGTTCACACATAGTGTAATATTAGTTTCCTCTGTACAATACAGTGATTCAGCAGTTCCATACATCACCCGGTTGGTGCTCAACACAAGTGCCATCCCTATTCCCCATCACATAAAACAATAATCCCACCCACATGTCTTCTGGTAACCATCAGTTCTCTATAGTTAACAGTCTGTTTCTTGGTTTGCCTCTCACTCTCTCTCTTTTTCCCTCTTTGCTGATTGGTTTTGTAGTTTAAATTCCACACATGGGTGAAATCATATGGCATTTGTCTTTCTATGATTGACTTATTTCATTTAGCATAATACTAACCCCATCAACGTCACTGCAAATGGCAAGATTTCATTCTTTTTAAATGGTAATATTCCTATATATATCATATATAAAATATATATTTATCATATATATCATAATATATATTTATCATATATATCATTATATATTATATATATAAAATGTCTTTTTTATCAGTTCATCAGTGGATAGATACTTGGGCTGTTTCCATAACTTGGCTATTGTAGATAATGCTACTATAAACACTGAGGTGCATGTACCCCTTTGAAGTATTATTTTTATATTCTTTGTGTAAATAACGAGTAGTGAAGTTGCTGGATCATAGGGTAGTTCTATTTTTTAACACCTTAAGGAATCTCCATACTGTTTTCCAGAGTGGCTGCAACAGCTTCCATTCCTACCAACAGTGTAAGAGTGTTACCCTTTCTCCGTATTCATGCTTGTGTTGGTGTTTCTTGTGTTGTTGATTTGGGCATTCTGACAAGGGTGAGATGATATCGCATTTTAGTATTGATTCACATTTCCCTGATGATCAGTGAGAGTGAGCATGCTGTCATGTGCCTGTTGGCCATTTGTATATCTTCTTCAGAAAAATGTCTATTCATGTCTTCTACCTGTCTGGAATTGGATAATTTGTTATATGGTTGTTGAGTTGTATAAGTTTTTCAATATATTTTGGATGCCAATCCATTATCAGATATATCATTTGCAAATGTCTTCTCCCATTCTGCATGTTACCTTTTAGTTTTGTTGATTGTTTCCTTTGATATGCAGAAGCTTTTTATTTTAATGAAGTACTAATAGTTTAATTTTGCTTCGCTTTCCCTTGTCTCAAAAGACATATCTAGAAAGAAGTTGCCAAAACCGATATCAAAGAGATTCCTGCCTGTGTTCTTGTCTAGGATTTTATTTCTTTCAGGTCTCACATTTATGTTTTTAATACATTTGGAATATGTTTTTTGTATGTTGTAGGAAAATGGTCCAGTTTCATTCTTTTGCATGTTGTTTTCCAGTTTTCACTATTTGTTGAAAAGATGGTCCCCCACCCCCATATTGGACATTCTTTTCTGGTATTTCAAGCATTAATTGACCATGTAGTTGTTGGTTCCATTCTAGGGTTTCTGTTATGTTCCATTGATATATGTTTGTTTTTGTGCCAAAACCATACTGTTTTGATACTAAAGTTTTGTAGTATAACTTGAAGCCCAGAATTGTGATACCTTCAGCTTTGATTTTATTTTCAAGATTGCTTTTGTTATTCAGGGTCTCTTGTGGTTCCATACAAATTTTAGAATTGTTTGTTCTATGTCTGTGAAAAATGCTGGTGGTATTTTGATAGTTCATTAAATATGTAGATTGCTTTGGGTTGCATAGACATTTTAGCAATATTTGTTTTTCCAATCCATTAGCATGGAATACCTTTTCCATTTCTTTGTCGTCTTCAATTTCTTTCATCAATGTTTTATAGTTTTCAGAGTATTGGTCTTTCACATATTTGGTTAGATTTATTTCTAGGTACATTATGATTTGGTACATAATGTATAGAAATTTTTACAATGTCCAATCCATGAGCATGTGATGTCTTTCCATTTCTGTGTGTCATCTTCAATTTCTTTCATCAGTGTTTTATAGCTTTCAGAGTACAGGCTTTTCACCTCTTTGGTCAGGTTTATTCCTAAATATTTTATTGTTTTGACTGCAATTATAGAGATTGATTTCTTAATTTCTCTTTCCTCTGCTTCATTATTGGTGTAAAGAAATTGAACTAACTTCTGTATGTTGATTTTGTATCCTGTGACATTACTGAATTCCTTTATCAGTTGTACAAAATTTTGGTGGAATCTTTCAGGTTTTCTGTATAGAGTATCATGTTATCTGAAAACTGAAAGTTTTACTTCTTCTTTGCTTAATTTGAATGACTTTTATTTCTTTTTGTTTTGTCATTGCTGTGGCTAGGACTACGTTAAGTGACTACTATGTTAAATAACAGTGGTGAGAGTGGACATCTCTGTCTTGTTCCTGACCATAGGGGAGAAGCTCTCATTTTTCCCCCATGGAGGATTATATGAGCTGTGGATTTTTAATATATGGCCTTTATTATGTTGAGATTTTTTCCCTCTATCCCTACATTGTTGAGAGTCATCATCATGGATGGATGTCGTACTTTGTCAAATGATTTTTCTGAATCTATTGAAAGGATCATATGCTTCTTAAACTTCCTTTTATTAATGAAGTGTATCATATTGTGATTTGCAAATATTGTAACACACTTGCAGCCCAGCCATCTGCCACTGGAATATTTTTAATGGGAATTTTTTAATAACTAATTCAATTTTTTTGCTGGTTATTGGTCTGTTCAAATATTCTATTTCTTTCTGTTTCAGTTTTGGTAGTTTATATGTTTCTAGAAATTTAGCCATTTCTTCTGGGTGATCCAATCTCTTGGCCTATAGTATTCATATATTCTCTTAGAACTGTTTGTATTTATATAGTGTTGGTTGTTATTTCTCCTCTCTCATTTGTGATTTAATTTATTTGGGTGCTTTATTTTTTCTTTCACTAAGTTTGGCCAGAGATTTATCAGTTTTCATTAATTTTTTTTCAAAGAACCAGCTCCTGGTTTCATTGATCTATTTTTCTTTTTATTTTCTATATAATTTATTTCTGCTCTAATGTTTATTATTTCCTTCATTCTGCTGGATTTAAGCTTTGTTTGTTGCTCTTTTTCTAATTCCTTTGGGTGCAATGTTAGGTAGTCATTTTGAGATTTTCTTGCCTCTTGAGTTAGCCCTGTATTGCAATATACTTCCCTCATTTGTCGTATCCCAAGGTTTTGGATCACTGTGTTTTAATTTTCATTTGTTTCCATGTATTTTTTTTTATTTTTGTCTTTGATTTCCTGGTTGACCCATTCATTGTTCTGTAGCATGTTACTTAATTTCCATGTAATTGTGGTCTTTCTAGATTTTTTTCTTTGGTTTACTCCTAGTTTCAAAGCGTTTTTGTCAGAAAATATGCACGGTATAATTTTCATTCTTTTGTATTTGTTGAGCCCTGTTTTGTGACCTATTATGTGATCTCTTCTAGAGAATGACCCATGTTATTTAGAAAAGAATGTGTATTCTGCTACTTTAGAATGAAATGTTCTGAATATATCTATCAAGTCCATCTTGTCCAGTGTCTCATTCAAAGCCATTGTTTCCTTGTCGACTTTCTGTTTAGATAATATGCCTATTGATATAAGTGGGGTCTTGAAATCCTCTACTATTATTGCATTGTTATCAATGAGTTTTTTTATGTTTTTATTAATTGTTTTATATGTTTTGGTGCTCCCAATTTGGGTGCATAAATATTTATATTATTAAATCCTTTTGTTGAACTGTCCTCTTTATTATGATATGATGCCCTTCTTTTTCTCATATTACAGTCTTTGCTTTAAAGTCTGGTTTGTTTGACATAATATTTATACTCTAGCTTTGTTTTGAATCAATCTGTGTGATGTTTCTCCATCTTCTCACTTTCAGTTGGTACATGTCTTTAGAAGTAAAATGAGTCTCTTATAGGCAGCATATAGATGACTCAGTTTTTCTTAATTTGTTGTGGCACCCTATGTCTTTGGACTGCAGTGTTTAGTCCATTTTCAAAGTAATCATTGATAAACATGCCTTTATTACCATTTTATTACTTGATTTGTTGTTGTATCTGGAGATTTTCTCTTTTCCTTTCTAGTCTTTGTTTCTTTCTGTCTTTCTTTCCCACTCATAGAGTACCCTTTAATATTTCTTGCAGGTTGCTTTTGTGGTCATGAACTCCTTTAGTTTTTGTTTGTCTGGGAGTCTCTTTTTATTTCCTTATATTCTGAGTGAAAGCCCTGCTGGATAGAGTATTCTTGGTTGCAGATTTTTCCCATTCAGCACTTTGAATATATCATTCTCACTTCTGGCTTGCCAAGTTTCTGTTGAGAAATCTTCAGGCAGCCTTATGGTTCTTACCTTGTAAGTTAAGGACTTATTTTGTCTTGCTGTTTTTAAGATTTTTTTCTTCATCACTATATTTTGGAAATTTAATTACAGTATGTCTTCTTGTTGAACTGCTTTTGTTGGTTTTCATGGGAGTTTTCTGTGCCTTCTGGATCTGGATGTCTGTTTTCTTCTCCAGATTAGGGACGTTTTCAGCTATAATTTCCTCAAATACATTTTCTGCCTCCCTTTTTTTTCTCTTCTTATTTCTGTGATTCCTGTATGATTTTTATTACATTTGATGGAGTCATTGATTTCCCTAATTATATTCTCATATTCTGTAATTATTCTCTTTTATTTAGCTTCATTTTCCCCATTATTTTGTTTTCTATATCACTTATTTATTCCTCTACTTCGTTCAGCCTTCTGCTCAGTTCATGAAGCCTGATTCTAATCTCATTTATTGTATTCTTCATTTAGTTCTTTGTTCTTTTTTTATTTTTTTGCATTTTTCATTTCTGACTTTTTTAACTCTTTAATGTCTACAGTAAGGGTCTCCCTGATGTTTTCCATTATTTTCTCAAGCCCAGTGAGTATCTTTATGATTCAAGTTTAAATTCTCCATCAGGTGTGTTACTTAAATCTGTTTTGCTCAGGTCTCTGGCCATGAACTTATCTTATTCTTTCATTTAATATAGATTCTTCTGTCTTGGCATTTTGTCTAATTCTTTGCCTTCTTCTCTGTGTTAGAAAAGCTACTTACTCTTCTTGCTCCTGAGAATAATGGTTTTATGAAGAAGAGGTCTTATAATGTCCAGGGCTTGGTGCTTCAGGGAGTGTCTCTGGCATATGCTGCATGAACTCTACTATTGTGCTTGTGCTGCTCTATCTCCCAAGTCAGTCGTGTGTAGAGACTCTCCTTGCCTGCAGTGGGCAATGTTTGGTCCTTGGCCAGGATGTGGGAGTTTTAACTAGTGTGCTCTTGTGTGTTACCTGGTACTATTTCCACTGGAACTGAAAGCCCTGCCAGACTCTGATTGGGAGATATGATGTGGGCATGGGTATGTGTTGGTCTTCTAGGGGAGGAATCTGTTGCACTGGGACTGAGGCAAGCATGACTGAGAAAGGCAATCCCACCAGCATGCAAGTTTGTGGGACTTGGTGTAAGTAAGTTCGGTAAGCTGTGTGAGTGCTGTGCTGTTTCCAGCAGGTGGCTCTCTGTTTATGTGCGGGGTGGGGGTGGGGGATGGATCAGGCTGGCTCCTTTGTCAATGAATGCTACTTCTCATGGAAACAATCCAAGAAGAATGAATAATCTCCCTGTTTATCCTAGACATTTTTCAGATCACTATTTCCACACTGTATGCCTCTGGGTTGTTTGCCTGCCTTCCCCTCAGGAGCAGGGCGGTGGCCTCAGGGTTTTCTCCCAGCCAAGACTACTTACATTTAAAACATCAGGAAGTAAGCCCCCCACTCTTGGAAGCACTCACAAAAATCAGTCCCTCTTATTTTCCCAGCCAATGGCTTTGGGGGAAATATTCTCTTTATGCATTCCACTGTTTGCTGTACTCTTGCTTGCCTGTTTCTGTGACCAGAGCTCCCTCACCTCCACAGCACCTGTGATGTGTTTCTCCCCTAAACCATATCTCTGTATTTCCTACCTTTTTTGATGTGGTCTATTCTCTCCCTTTAGTTTTGGTGTTTGTACTATCAGAGTTCAGGTTGATATTTGGGATATTTAGAACAATTAGATAGTTATCTAGTTGTGTTCATGGAAGTAGTTGAGCCTAAGGTCCTACTATACTGCCACCATCTTCCCCATTTGGGACCATAGCAAATATTAATATAATTAAAATAATTGAAAGCACATATAATATTTTTGCTGATGTTAATGGAATTAAAATATAAATAGCATTAAGAGATGTAGAAAAATCACAATATGGAGAAAATAATATACTTTAAAGAGACAAAGTGGAAATTTAAAAAAGTAAATCAGCAAGTATTTTAAACTGAATTGTAGTAAAAATACAATATATCAAAGTTAAGAAAATTCAACTAACTAAAACTGTACTCAGAGGAAATGGCGTAACTTTAAATTATTGTATTAGAAAAGAAGAGAGGACTACACTTAATGATCTTAAAGATACTACTTTAAGAAGCTAATAAAATAAGTGCAAATTACACCTGAAGCATGTAGAAGGAAATAAGAAAGAAATAAAGCTCAACAAACTGGTAAACAAACAATAAAGAAAATGAACAAGCCCAAAACTTGTTCCTTGAAATCACTAATAAAATTGATATACTCTTAGCTGGACCTATCAAGAAAAATATAGGGAACAAAAAATCATCAGTATCAGGAACAAAAGAGCATCCATTTCCTCAGATCCTACAGACAGTAAAAAATAATTAGAATAATTATACACAACTTTTTTCCAACAAATTGGACAATTTAGAAGAAATATACAAATTCCTTGAAAGACACAACCTGTCAAAGCTCTATCGAGAAGATAATACACAATCTGAATAGTTTTGTAACTATTATAGAAATTAACATTTTTGTTACAAATCTTCCCACAAGGAAAACATAAAGCCCATATGGTATTGAGGTAAATGTTAGCAAATGTTTTAATAAAAAAGGGTAATAATTTTAAAAATAAATAAATAAATAAATAAATAAATGGTAATAATCCTACACAAACTTTTTCAAGAAATATGAGTGAGGAATTCTTTGCAATTCATTTAAGGAACCAGCATTATTTTGACACTAAAAAACAGGAAATATATTATAAAAGAAAAAAAGGAATCAAAAGACCTACAGGCACTAGCCCTCATGAAAACAAAAAGCCCTTTTAAAATATTATCAAATCAAATCTAACAATCTAAAATGGTGAGATTATATATTAGGAAATAAGGCATATCCCAGTGATCTATGGTTTGTTTAATACTCAGAAATTTGACCAGGTAATTCACCCCAGTAGCATAGTAAATATAGTACTTAACTTATGGTGGTAAGAGTAAAAGGAGTGTCATGGGCTTGGCTCCTACATAATTATTTTGAAACCAAAGTTTTGTTGCAATATTTTGTAAAATGCAGGTTCATTCTTATAGCCTACATTTAACTGAGTCACTAGGAAACTTAATGAATTAATGAGAGAATAAAATGTTAAGATTACTCCTATGTACCTTTCTTAGTAAAAGAAAGTACATGTATATGTACTGAATTGCACTTAAGATATGTATGTATGCATATACAATAAAATCCATTTTGAGTAGGAGGATACATGTTAATAGTGAGGAAAAATAATTTCAAGGGAAAAGCATTGAGGTAAGTGTTCCGGTTAATTTAGGGGATATTTCCTTATATTTTATCTTAATCTGCCAGCGTACAAACATACAATTCATATATTTGATTTATTTCTTTTGTTTGTTGCATCTGTTTCTATGTTCATTTATCAGGGAACATTTTTGGTTTATTTACCTCATTTGAATAATGTACTACTTTTTGAAAAAGACTTTCTCTGCACTTAAGGTCACAATTAACTGCCCAAAGGACTATTCCCACTAGCTCACTGAATATCTCTCTATATCTATTTATTTTATGTATTTCTGTCATCCCTACTCCTCTATGGATGCTGTATTTGCTCCATCATGCCTACTATAATTATGTCCTATCTTTACATGTACACACAGAGAGATAAGACCTTTTATTTTGTTAACACATCCCATATTTTATTTACTATCTTTCTCTTAAGTGGAATAATTGGCTGTCATTTAAAAATTGCATAAAGGAGGAGGAGTCAAGATGGTGGAGTAGTAAGGTGACCCTGGGTTTGCCTTATCCTTCGGACACAGCTACATCAATATCAAATCATTGTTTAAATTTTATTTATTTATTCACTAGAGACACACAGAGAGAAGCAGAGGTAGAGGGAGAAGCAGGCTCCCTGCAGGAAGCCTGATATAGGACTCAATCCCAGGGCACTGTGACCATGACCTGAGCCAATGGCAGATGCTCAACCACTGAGCCACTCAGGTGTCCAAATATCAAATAATTTTGAACAACTAGGAAATTGATCTGAGGATTAACAGAACAATCTGCACAATTAGAGGGAAAGAATTTAGCAGATATAAGGTTTGGAGACAGGTATTGGGAGAGATAGAAGCAGAAGTGCTGCAGAAGGGTGGGAACCCTTTTCACAGAGCAAAGTCAGGGATAGAGGGAGAGAGTGGGACAGACAGCAGTGCATAGGGTTCACCACAGTGCTTTCATGTGGGGATCTCCTGGGTTGCAAGAGAAGAGAACATTCCCTTTCCTGAAGAGCATTTGCAAGAGCATATTTTGTCTCTGCAAGGACAAAAAAACCACCAGGCTGTATTGAGAGGCCATTCAACAGCAGGGGATAGAGGAGTGAGCAGGGGGACAGATAAACTAGTAGCAGCTTTTTGCTGTGTTTCGGTGTAGACTCCAGGCACTTGCACAGGCATGCAACTGGTTTTCTGGGACAGAAAAATGCCCAATGCAGTACTGTGAGGCTCCCCTCCAGAGTAAGGGGGCAGGTCCCTGTGCTGCCAGGTACTTTGAAATTTGTTGTTTTGAATCCATATTGCCAGCCAGAGATCAAACACAGGAGAACTGTGGCATAGGGTGTACTGAAGGCTCAGCACAGACAGGTTGAGGGCAGGAATCTGATGAAAGACTGCGACCCAGGGGAGAATATTGTTAACTTTTCTGTTTCTTCTCTTGAATAGCTGATGCCATGAGCTCCCCTCCCTGGAGATGAGAGGGTGGAGTGATGCCATCTTCCATTGTTCCTTACACCCCCCCAACACAGTCAGACTTCAGAGAGAAGCACAGCAGGGGAGGCTAGAGTTATATACACCAAACCCTGCCCAACTGCACCTGGAAGGGAATTCTTTGTTAGGGCAAGTCTGACTGTGAGCCAGCCTCAGAAAACCAACACAAAGACTTTGCATGCATCAAGACTACTGATCATAGGGCAGCCCAGGTGGCTCAGGGGTTTGGCGCTGACTTCAGCCCAGGGTGTGATTCTGGAGACCCGTAATCAAGGCCCACGTGGGGCTCTTTGCATGGAGCTTGCTTCTCCCTCTGCCTGTGTCTCTGCCCCACCCTCCCCCGTGTCTCTCATAAATAAATAAATAAAATCTTTAAAAATAGGTTTAAGGGCAGCCCTGGTGGCGCAGCGGTTTAGCGCCGCCTGCACCCCGGGGTGTGATCCTGGAGACCGGGATCGAGTCCCACATCGGGCTTCCTGCGGGGAGCCTGCTTCTCCCTCTGCCTGTGTCTCTGCCTCTCTCTTCGCTCTCTCTGAATGAATAAATAAATAAATCTTTTAAAAAAATAGGTTTTAAAAAAAAAGACCACTGATCATAGAGTGCTCCAAAGCACCAGCATTCCAGCATTAGTTCTGGTGGAAATAAGACCAGGCTTTTCTTTTCTTTCTTTTTTTTTTTTGCTTTAAAAAAAGTCTTAGATTTATTTTATTTTATTTTATCTTTTAATTTTGTTAAAACTATTTAATAAATAAGAATTTCTTTAAACATTTTTTAATTTTTTTTAATTTTTTAATTTTTTTTTACTGGAGTTCAATTTGCCAAGAAATAGCATAACACCCAGTGCTCATCCCGTCAAGTGCCCCCCTCAGTGCCCGTCACCCAGTCACTCCAAACCCCGCCCACCTCCCTTTCCACTACCCCTTGTTCGTTTTATTTACTTATTTTTAAAGATTTCATTTCTTTCATGAGAGACACACACAGAGAAAGAGGCAGAGACAGGAAGAGGGAGAAGCAGGCTCCCTCTGGGAGCCCTATGCAGGATTCAATCCCAGGACCCCAGGATCATGCCCTGAGCCGAAGGCAGACACTCAACCACTGAGCTACCCAGGCATCCCTATTTTACTTTTAATTTTCAAATCATTTTTAGTTTTTTTTTGTATCAGATTTATAGGGCAGCCTGGGTGGCTCAGTGGTTTAGCGCTGCCTTCAGCCCAGGGTGTGATCCTGGAGACCAGGGATCAAGTTCCAAATTGGGCTCCCTGCATGGAGCCTGCTTCTCTCTCTCCCTGTGTCTCTGCCTCTCTCTTTCTCTGTGTGTCTCTCATGAATAAATAAATAAAATCGGGATCCCTGGGTGGCGCAGCGGTTTGGCGCCTGCCTTTGGCCCGGGGCGCGATCCTGGAGACCCGGGATCGAATCCCACATCGGGCTCCCGGTGCATGGAGCCTGCTTCTCCCTCTGCCTGTGTCTCTGCCTCTCTCTCTCTCTCTCTCTCTCTCTCTCTGTGACTATCATAAATAAAAATTAAAAATATATAAAAAAATAAATAAAATCTTTTAAAAAGATTTATAGTAGTTTTATGTTCATTTATTGACTTATTTCCTATTTTCAATTTTTGGATCAGGCTTTTTTTTTTCCCCTCTCTCTTTTGCTCTTTCTTTTTCTTTGGGATTAGGCTTATACTTCTTTGTTTGTTTACTTTCTTGTTCATTTTATTTTCTCTTTTCTTGGATCAGGCTTTCTTTCTCTAAATAAAACTTATCATAGCAAACAAATCCAAGCACATCTGGTTAAAAGTCAAAACACTCCCCACTACATGCAAGGAGGAACTCTGAAGTGGACTAACCTGTGTGAAGAGCAGCCAAAACACAACAGCAGAGTGCACATGGAATACACCATCAATATTCTTGAAGCACCAGGCCCTGGACAGTGTAGGACCCCTTCATATACTATTACTCTCAGGAGGAGAAAACAAGTTTCATAACATGCAAAAGACAGAAATGTAGACATAATAACAGATGGAGTAATTCTCCTATAAAGGAAAGTGAAAAAGAAATCATAGCCAGGGATTTGCTCAAAACAGATATAAGCAACATATCTGTAGAAGAATTTAAAACAATAGTCATAAGAATACTAGCTGGGCTTGAAAGAAGCAAAGAAAACAGCAGAGAAACCCTGGCTGGAGAGATAATACATGTAAAAACTAGTCAGATTGAAATGAAGAATGAGAAGACTGTAATCACAATGAGAATAAAAGAAGCAGAGGAGTGAATAGATGATACAGAAGATAAAGTTATAGAAAATAATGAAGCTGAAAGAAGAGGGAAGAAAAAACATTAAATCATGAATATAGACCTAGGGAACTCAGCAATTCCATAAGGCAAAGTAATAGCTGTATCATAGGAATCCTGGAAGAAAAGAAAGAGATGGGGAAAAAAGGGCAGAAGGTCTATTTGAATAAATTATAGCTGAGAACTTCCCTAATCTGTGAACAGAAACAGGAATTCAAGTCCAGGAAGCACAGAGAAGCCCCTTCAATATCAACAAAAACAGGTCAATACCAAGACATATCATTGTGAAACTTGGAAAATACAAAGATAAAGAGAGAATTCTGAAAGCAGCTGTGGGGGAGGGAGTCCTTAACCTACAAAGGTAGACACAGAAAGCTAGTAGCAGACCTGTGCACAGAAACTGGACAGGTCAGACAAAAGTGTTATAATATATTCAACATGCTAAATGGGAAAAATATGCAGCCAAGAATACTTTATCCAGCAAGACTGTCATTCAGAATAGAAAGGGAGAGTTTCAAAGAAAAGCAAAAATTAAAGGACTTCTTGAACACTAAACCAGCTCTGAAAGAAATATTAAAGGGGACCCTTTGAATGGGAAAGAGAGACCAAAGCAAGAAAGACTAGAAAGGAAAAGAGACAGTATACAGGAAGAGCAACTTTACAGGTAATACAATGGCACTAAATTCATATTATTCAGTAATTACTCTGAATGTACATGGACTAAATGCTCCAATCAAAAGACATACAGTATTAGAATGAATTTTTAAAATACCTATTGATATGCTGCTCACAAGAGATTAATTTTAGAAATAAAGACACATCTAGATAGAAAGGGAGGGGGTAGAGAATGATCTACCATCATGTTAATGGACATCAAAAGAAAACTGGAGGACCATACTTGTATCAAAAAAACTAGATTTTAAACCAAAGACTCTAATAAGAGATGAAGAAGGGCACTATTTCATCATTAAGATGTTTTCCAACAAGATCTAACAATTGTAGACTGCTTCAATTTCCTTGATGGTTATTGGTCTACTCAGGTTTTCTATTTTCTATTTATTCCTGTTTCAGTTTTGGTAATTTATAGGTTTCCAGGAATGCATCCATTTCTTCCAGATTGCCTAATTTGTTGGCATATAGTTGCTCATAATATATTCTTCAAATCTACCATTGTAAATATTTATGCCACCAAATAAGGAAGCAACTAAACATGTAAATCAATTAACAAACCTAAAGAAACTCATTAATTACAGTAGAAAAATAGTAGGAGACTTTAAAACACCAGTCATAGCAGTGCACAGATTATTGAAGCAGAAGATCAATGAGGAAACATGTGCATTGAATGACACATGGGATCAGATGGGCTTAAAAGATATATTCAGAACATTTCATCGTAAAGCAGCAGAATACATATTCTTCTTGAGTGCACATAAAACATTCTCCAGAGTAGATCACATACTGGGTCAGAAATCAGGTCTCAACCAGTACAAAAAGACAGAGATCAAAACATGCATATTTTCAGATCACAATGACATGAACCAAGAAGTCAATCACAAGAAGAAATTCGGAAAGACTGCAAATACAGGGAGGCAAAAGAAGACCCAACAAAAGAATGATTTGAGTTAACCAGGAAATTAAAGAAGAAATTTAAAAATACAAGGAAGCTAATGAAAATGAAAACATATTAGCCCCAAACCTTTGGGATGCAGCGAAAACAGTCCAAAGAGAGAAGTATATAGCAATATAGGGCTTCCTCAAGAAGCAGGAAAAGTCTAAAGTTAACAACTTAAGCTGATACCTAAAGGAACTGGAAAAAGAAAAGCAAATAAAGTCTAAATATAGCAGAGGGAAAATAATTGAGATCAAAGAAGAAATAAATGATAGGAAATTTTTAAAAATGGAGGAACAGATAAATGAATTTAGGAACTGGTTCTTTGGAAAAATTAAGATTTATATCCCCTAGCCAAACTTATCACAAGGAAAAGAAAAAGCACCCAAATTAATAAAATCATGAATGAAAGAGGATACATCACAAGCAACAGTTTTTTGAAGAAATACAAATATAAGCAAATTTTATGAGCAATTGTATGTCAGAAAATTGGACAATCTGGAAGAAATGGATGAATTTCTAGAAACATATAAACCACCAAAACTGAAACAGGAAGAAATGCAAAACCTGAACAGACCCCTAAACAGGAAAGAAAATGAATTAACAACCAAAAATCTCCCAGTAAACAAGAATCCGGGGCCAGATGGCTTCCCAGGGGAATTCTACAAAACATTTAAAGAAGAATTAATACCTATTCTTCTGAAGCTATTGGAAAAAAAAAAACAGAAATAGGAAAACTTTCAACATTACCTTAATTCCAAAAGCAGAAAAAGACCTCACTAAAAGGAGAACTAAGACCAATATCCCTGATGAACACAGATGAAAAAATTCTCAACAAGATATTAGCTAATGGAATCCAACGAAAAGTATATAAAAACCAAGTGGGATTTATTCCTGGGCTTCAGGGATGGTTCATTATCCACAAAACAATCAACGTGATACACCACATTAGTAAAATGCAGAAAAAAGCATTTGAATAAGTACAGCATGTTTTATTGATAAAAGTGCTCCACCATGTAGGGATAGATGGAACAGAACTCAATGTCATAAAGGCCATATATGAAAGACCCCCAGCTAATATCCTTAATGGGGAAAAACTGAGAGCTTTTCCCTAAGGTCAGGAACGTGACAGGGATGTCCATTCTCACCACTGTTGTTCAATATAGTACTGGAAGTCCTAGCCTCATCAAAAAAAAAAAAAAGACAACAAAAGAAATAAATGTCAGCCAAATTGGCAAGGAAGAAGTCAAACTTTCACTCTTCACAGATGACATGATATTCTAAGCAAGAAAATCTTAAAGACTCCACCAAAAATATTGCTAGAACTGATTCATGAATTCAACAAAGACAAAGATTATAGAATCAGGATACAGAAATCTTTTGCATTTCTCTACAGAAACAATGTGTCAAATAGAGAAATCAAGGAATTGATCCTATTTACAACTGCACCTAAAACCATTAGATTCATAGGAATAAACCTAACCAAAGAGACAAAAGATCTGTGTGCTGAAAACTATAAAAAAACTTATGAAAGAAATTGAAGAAGACACACGGAATAATAAATAAATTTTGTCTACAAAGGCAGAATCTCAACCACTGAGCCACACAAGGTGCCCCAAAGTTTTTTTTTTTAATTTTATTTATTTATTCTTGAGAGACACACACACACAGAGAGAGGCAGAGACACAGGCAGAGGGAGAAGCAGGCCTCCATGCAGGAAGCCTGACGTGGGACTCGATCCGGAGTCTCCAGGATCATACCCTGGGCACTAAGCCGCTGAGCTACCAGAGCTGCCCGAAAGTTTGTTTTTTAATCAGCATTAAATTGTCCTTTTTCAGGATCTTTGAATATATTTTATTATTATATTTTGTATTCTGCATGTCAAAGCCAAGGATATCTACAATGTAGAAAGTGTTGTAAGGCTTATTAAAAGAGCATATTTTTGAAATTACATTACACTTAATTGATTATATATCTCTTTATTCACCAATGATAACTTGTTTGGGCCAAATACAATTATTAAATAAGTAATTGATAGTAATTTGTGAACTAATGTTTTCCAAAAAGAATCACTAGAATATCATGAATGATTTTGTGTCAATTGACACGTTTATGTTTCTGAAATAACATGTGTTAACATATTTAACTAAAATGGCCTTTACTAATAAATAAAATTGATAATCATTATTAATCATTCAGGATTCTAAAACAACTTATTATTTGGAGGGCCTAACATGCTGGCAAGAAATTCAGAACTTATAAAAGGGGAAGTTTATAATGGTAGCATTATTTTTAAATGAAGAGAACATTTTTATATTTCTTGTGAGGTACAGTCAAAAAAGCAGGATATGGTAAAATTGATGTCTAAAAATTTAGCCAAATGAGTTCTAGCACATGGCATCCATGTTCCAGTTTTCCTAATTTAAATAAATACAGGTCTCCCGCTTTATATAATAGCTATCTATAGTTATTATCAAGCCCACTTCATTAGCACAAATGGGCCAAAATCATTAGATGAATAGCATTGGTGACATTTATTCGCTTTTCATAGTGTCTATGGCCATAGACCAAAAAGTACTTTATCCATGTTGCAAAAGGAGAATCTGTACCCTGAAAGATATTCCATTAAACTAAAAAAAAGTCGAAAGTCAGACTAAAGGCAGTGACCTTGTTTTGCTGTGAACTTTGGTAAATGCTAAGTTCAGTCTCTCAAACTTTCAAATGGTAATAAAAAATGCTCCCCGAAAATACAACAAAATATTGACTTTCTAATTTCAAAAGCCAAATACAAATAATGCTTTTGGAGTATACTTTCTATCACAGCATTCCTAGCATGATAATGTTTTGCACCAAATTGCCATCATATCTTCATCAAAGGTGCGTCCCTTATCTCAACCATGCCCATAAAATTATAAATATAAAAGGATAGTATAAGTAAAAGTATGTCCATTCTTCTTTAATTTTGGATAGATTTGGTTATTTAAATATATTTTACAATTACACAGTGCAGAATAATATGTCATGGAATTTTGAAATTAAAGCTATCATAATTCATTTTATTAAAGCATATCAATTCATATTAACACACCAGTTTTAATTATTTCAAATAGATATAAAACAAAATTTATTTGATAATATTATCCATTGCATTATCTTTAGCTTGTGAGGTAATTCAGAGGATTATTTTTTCTTTTACCATGCCTGAATTGCTATTTTCATAAATAGTACTTTTAAAGGGTAAAGACAGATTTTTCTTAGTGGAGATTGTTAACTGAACCAGTGTAAAGTTGTGTCACTGTAGTTCCCTGAGGTTCTAAAGACTTGATAACATAGAAAGTGCTACATTTATTGATTAATCAGAAATGATACAGTAAACAAAAGTTGCTTTTCATTATTTGATGCTTGTTGATATCATGAGCTATGTGTTCATGTATATGCAGTATCTTAAAATATGAAAAACTATGGAAAGTTTATTTCATTGTATGAGAACTTGCTTCTCCCATCATTTTATTCTAAATGTAATCCTAGGTTGTTAATATTAAGAATTTGCCAAATTTGAATCCTGTTTTTTGTTAAGCAAGGTAAGTAATTTAGTTATTTTTGCTATATATAGCAGAACAAAACTTTGAGAAGCTAAAAATTAAAACTGAAATATGATTATGGAACCATGAATTAAAGGTCTGGTGTAGAATAAATAAGATTTATTAACAAAAAGTACAGCTATATTTGTAGCTATAAAAGAGCCAACTCTAATGATATTTTCACAGTAAGCTCTACCACCCCACCAAACTCCAGATATTAGCCTACTCATTTATGCCCCAAATTTATATTTGGGGAATGATCAGTTCACTCAATTTATTCTCAAAAAATTCCAATGGAAATTGAAGAGATGTTGGTTGTAAATAGGATCATTCATGACATCTGTTTCTAGTATATCTTTTTGCTGCCCTAGCTAGATTGCCTAGAGTGATTAAATTGAAGCTATCAATTTACAACAGATTAGATTTAACAATATTAGTAGAACTTTAAGTCACACAGAACACCAAATAAAAAGTTAAGATCTAGAGTAAACATTCCAAATTATTTTACTGTTCATTTGGACTACATTAAACCAAACTTTAAAATGTCAACCCATTATGCAAGTTGTATATTTCTCAGTTATTGGCTTGGAGAAACTAAATGATAAATTATTCAAAACAGTAAAACTTCTGAAATGAAGGCATCAGTTACAACCTGATATTTCCATTAAAATGAAACATTGCATATCTTCAATGGTGCAATTAGCCCCAATGTCTATAGCAGCAATGTCCACAATAGCCAAACTGTGGAAGGAGCCTTGGTGTCCATCGAAGATAATGGATAAAGAAGACGTGATCTATGTATACAATGGAATATTACTCAGCCATTAGAAATGACAAATACCCACCATTTGCTTCAACTTGGATGGAACTGGAGGGTATTATGCTGAGTGAAGTGAGTCAATCGAAGAAGGACAAAAATTATATGGTCTCATTCATTTGGGGAATCTAAAAAATTGTGAAAGGGAATAAAGGGGAAAGGAGAAAAATGAGTGGGAAATATCAGAAAGGGAGACAGAACATGAGAGACATCTAACTCTGGGAAATGAACTAGGGGGGTGGAAAGGGAGATGGGTGGGGGGTTGGGGTGACTGGGTGATGGGCACTGAGGGGGGCACTTGATGGGATGAGCACTGGGTGTTATGCTGTATCTTGGCAAATTGAACTTCAGTAAAAAAATTAAACAACAACAACAAGAACAACAAAGAAAGCTACTGAAGGGGCAAAAAAAAAAAAAAGAAAAGAAAAGAAAAAAAAAAGAAAAAAATGAAAAAGAAATACCGAAACAAATTGACAGTAATATCTCATTTTTTCCATCAAAGTTCCTCTTTAAACACTAATCAAAAATCTATATAAGATCTCTATATATGAATTTTCTGTTAGAGATTAACAGATATATTAAAAGGAGTAGTTTGCAGATTTTTGTATAACGAACAATTCAGGTTTGGGAGGCCACTAAGGAGAATGTCTATGAAATATGCATTTGTCTTCAAATTGAGAAAGGTTAAAGAATGATAGGGAGCATCACCAAAGCACACTTAATCACATCTGTGAATTTGACATCTGAATTTTAAATGACTGGAATTTGCTCCTTAATTTCTTGAAACATATATTCTATATCAGTCAATTAAATAAATAGTTTAATAGTTATTAGAAGCAACTTAAAGGTCAAAAACTGTAAGCATTTGGAATGAAGGAATAGAAGCTTAAATGAACTCGTTTAACCTCATAAGAGCACATTTTCTCTCTGAGAAAAAAATAGATAAATTGCACTCTAACTTCATTTCATTGACTTAAAATAGGTCTCAATATTCTGTCGTTTTTCTTCACTCCCCAACAACTTCAGATAGCAACAGTTTTCTTGTAAGTGATTTCTAAAGAAAGATATGGAAGAAATTGTCTCAGAAATATTTTATTTGTGGGTAGGTAATTTTATTTCCTTGCTGTATATTCCATTTTCCCAGCATACTTGATTGACGGTGCATATTTACAACATTTTTGGCCATCATTTAAATAATAACTTTGATTTGCTTTTTAACTTGATAAATTGATCAACACTATGACTACATAACATTTTTCCTCTGGTAGACTACTGTGATGTCAACAGCATTATTTGGTGCTATGCAAAAATAATATACTTCCCAAGAAGAATATTGATTTCTTCAAAGTTGAATGTCATTAATGTCTTATAGAAGCCTTCAGAGAATGTTATCTAACTGTAATTAATTTGGGCTCCAGTAGTTCATAACACGTTATTATGAACTTTCACTGAGTTAATCTGCTTATTTCATACTATTTCTTTGGAAAATAGTTGTTTAGGCTAATTAAATGGCATTGATACTATTAAGGGATACTGTATAGTCCATTAAAGAAAACATGATTAAAGCAATATTTGACCAACTTTTAAATAGAAGCATTTAGAATATTAATGGCAATTCAGTTTCCTGTGAAATTATTTAATATTCACTAGTAGTCTGTAGATTTTTATGTACCTAGATATAGAACAATGAAGTTTATGAAAAAATTATTTTAATTAAAACTAGGATTAAAAAACCAGGATTTTAACCAAATTATTTTGAATTACTAACTTTAGAAACATTTAGCTAGGGACGCCTAAGTGGCTCAGCGGTTGAGTGTCTGCCTTTGGTTCAGGGCCTGATCCCAGAGTCCTGGAATCGAGTCCCGCATCAGGCTTCTTGCATGGAGCCTGTTTTTTCCTCTGCCCATGTCTCTGCCTCTCTCTCTCTCTCTCTCTCTCTGTCATGAATAAATAAATAAAACCTTTTTTTTAAAGATTTTAAAGTGCTAAACTGCTGAACCACCCAGGCATCCCAATAAAACCTTTTTTTAAAAAAGAAACATTTAGCTAAAAAAATAAATAATAAATAATAAAAAAGAAACATTTAGCTAAACACATTGTTTATTCATAAATTGTACACAAACACATATATTGTGGACACTCTACTGTCTACCAAATTGGGTAAAATAATCACATTTAGTAGCTCTGAATATATGATTTCATCTTACTGTAGCTGGTAAATAGTTGTTGTTTTTGTAAATCATAACTGTTACTAACTATAGCAATAATCCTTACTTAAAAAAGTTATTTTAGGGCAAATAATATTAATGAATTTCTGGTTATTTATTGTCAAAACTTTGGACCAATTTGGTAAAGGCTGTATTCAATTAGTATTAATGTTGTCTTTTATTCATCACAAATCAATTAGTTAAGTGATAAAATGCAAAATAAATTGTGGGCTATTGTCTAGGTGAATTTTTGAGAGAAGCTCTAAAGTTATATTGAATTACCTATATTTTATAGTAAAATATCATTAAAGTAACAATATTACATTGCTTTATCAGATTTTTGGGGAAGTATTTTATGTGAAATATTATCTGTCCATCTAAATGATTATGTCATGATACTATACATAGAAATTTCTAAAGACTCCTTACTGAAAACCTAGTAGAAGTAATAAATGGACTAAATTTGCAGGAAACAAAATTAATATGCAGAAATCAGTAGTGTTTTTAAATGCTAATGACATTAGCAGAGAGCGAAATTAAGAAAACTATTTCATTTACAAACACACCAAAAAGATGAAATACCTAGGAATAATTTTTAAAGATATTCATTTATTATTTATTTGTGTGAGAGAGAGCACAAGAAAGGGGAGCTACAGAGGTAGAGGGAGAAACAGGCTCCCCACTGAACAGGGAGCCCAATGCTTGGCTAAATCTCAGGACCCTGAAATCATGACCTGAGCTGAAGGCAGACACTTAACCAATGGAGCCACGCATTTGCCCCTACCTAGGAATAAACTTAGCCAAAGAGGTGGAAGACATATACTCTGAACACTATAAAACATCGATGAAATTATCTGAAGGCAATGTAAATACAAAGATATCCCATGCTCATGAATTAGAAGAATTAATATTGTTAAAATGTCCATATTCTCCAAAGCCATGTACAAATTCACTGTAACTCTTATCAAAATAACGACATCATTTTTCACATAACTAAAACAAAGAATCCTAAAATTCGTATGGAACCACAAAAGAACCCAAAGAGGCAAAGCAATCTGGAAAAAGGAAAATCAAAGCCAGAGATATCACAATTTGAAATTTCAGGATAAACCACAAATCTGTAGTAATCAAAACAGTATGGTACTAGCAGAGACATAGATCAATGGAACATAATAGAGAGCACAGAAGTAAACCCACATTTATATGGTCAATTAAACTATGAAAAAAGGGGCAAATATACAATGAAGAAAAGATACTCTCTTCAATAAATGGTACTGGGAAAATGGCACCTACACATGAAAGAATGGAATAGAACCACTTAGTAATACCATACATAAAAATATATTAAAAAGTGGTTAAAGACCTAAATGCAAGACCTAAAACCATAAAAACCCTAGAAAAGGACAGAGGCAGTAATTTCTCTGACATCAACCTTAGCAACATTTTTTCTACATATGTCTCCTAAGGCAAAGGAAAGAAAAGCAAAAATAAACTTTTGGGACTATGTGTAAAATACAAAGCTTTTGCACCACAAAGGAAACTATCAACAAAACCAAAGGGCAACCTACTAAAATGGGGAAGGTATTTGTAAATGGTATATCCCACAAGGGGTTAATATCCAATATACATAAAGAACTTAAACAAATCAACAGCAAATAACGATCTGATTTGAAAACGAGCAGAGGACCTGAACAGACATTTTTCCAAAGAAGACATACAGATGGTCAACAAACACATGCAAAGATGCTCAACATCACTCACCATCAGGGAAATGCAAATCAAAAAGACAGTGAAATACCACTTCCAACCCATCAGAATGGCTAAAATAAAAAACAAAAGAAACAACATATGTTGGTGAGGATGTGGACTTGTGCACTGTTGGTAGAAATGCACATTTGCAGCCACATTGGAAAACAGTATGGAGCTTCCTCAAAAAAGTAAAAATACAACTACCTGTGACCCAGTAATCACACTACTGGATATTTAACCAAAAACAAAACACTAATTTGATAGGATCTTATTGTATAAACCCTAATGAAGGGTTTGAGAGAAGCATTATTTACAATAGCCAAACTATGGAAGCAGGTCACGTGTCCATTGATAGACAAATGGATAAGGAAGATGTGATTTTATATGTATAATGTGATTTTCATATATATAATGGAATATTATTCAGACATAGTACAGAAAGAAATCCTGGAGTGCCTGGGTGGCTTAGTTGGTTAAATGTCTATTGATTTTGGCTCAGGTCATGATCTCAGGGCCATGAGATTGAGCCCTGTGTCAGGCTCCATGCTCAATGTGGAGTCTGCTTCTTTCTTTCTCCCTTTCCCTGTGCCCCTCACTCTGTTCTCTCTCTCTCTCTCTCTCTCTCTCTCTCTCTCTCTCTCTCTCAAATAAATAAATAAATAAATAAATAAATAAATAAATAAATAAATCTTTTCTAAAAAAGAATGAAGTCTTGTCATTTACAACAACATGGACGGAGGTAGAGAGTAAAATGCTAAGTGAAAAATGTCAGAGGAAGACAAATACCATATGATTTCACTCACGTGTAATTTAAGAAACAAAACAAATGAGCAAAGGAGGAACAAGAGAGAGAAGCAAAGCAAGAAACAGACACTTAGCTATAGAGAACAAATTGATGATTACCAGAGGGGAGGTGTATGAGTGAATGGGTGAAGTAGGTGATGGAGATACGTTTGATTACATTTGATGATAGGAGTACACTTATCATGATGAGCACTGAGTAATGTATGGAATCGTTGAATCACTATATTGTACACCTGAAATGAATATAACACTATATGTTAAGTATACTGATAAGACAATTTTAAAAATTAATAAAATTCTTTAAAACTTAAAATATAAATAAGTTGAAAAACCATGTTCAGAGATTGGAAGACTTAATATTGTTAAAGTGCAGTAATTCACAAATTGATTTTCAAATTAGACACAATCCCTATTGAAATCCATGCTGAAATTTTGGAGAAAGTAGAGAAATTGCAATATTCATATGTTGCTGGTGGTAATGTAAAATTGTGCAGCCTATTTGAAAAAAAGTTTGACAGTTCCTCCGAAGTTAAACATAGAGAGTGACCTGCTGAGTAATAAAGGTTTGTGGAGTCGCTTTGTTTCTTTCCTTTTGGTTTTGTTTTGTTTTTTGTTTTTTTTTTTTTTTTGTTTTGAAAGCAGAACCGAGCTGACAGTCTTCCTGGGGGAAGGCAAGGGCAAGTTAAAATCCACCTCCAGCTCCGCGGGGAATGAAGATGCTGAGCCTCATTCCTGTCAGCAGGTGTGAGTCAGACACGCTGGGAGCAGCAAAATTGAGTCAGGGTTGATGTCCATTTCTGCGGAGTTAATTTTGCTGATGTTTTGGTCTGTCGTGGTCAGTATCAGGAAAAACCCCAACTTCCTTTCACACCTGGAATGGAGTTTTCTGGGATTGTATTGGAGACAGGCGCAGATGTCAGCACAGTGAAAGAGGGAGATCGAGTTATTGGCGTGAGTGGCTTTAATGGTATGGCTGAAGAATGCATCATTGACCAAAAGACACTGTGGCAGATTCCAGAAGGAGTCTCCCTCCAAGAAGCCTCTACCCTGCCTGTATCCTATGGCACTGCTCTTTTGGCTCTGGAGCATCGGGCATGCACTCAGCCTGGAGAAACTGTTTTAGTGACGGCAGCTGCTGGAGCCACCGGCCTTGCAGTGATTGATGTGGCAACGAATATTCTTCAGGCTAAGGTGATAGCTGCCGTTGGAAGTGACGAGAAGTGCCAGCTTGTGATGCAGAAGGGCGCGCAATCCGTCGTGAACTATAGTCAGGGCGGCCTGAAGGAGGCTGTGAGGAAGCTGGTGGGCAGTGTTGGGGTGAATGTGGTCATCGACACAGTGGGAGGAGATGTCTTCCTGGAGGCACTCCGCAGCCTGGCGTGGGAGGGCAGGATCGTGGTGGTGGGTTTTGCTGGAGGAACCATTGCTTCTGTGCCCGCCAACCTTTTGCTCCTGAAGAATGTCTCAGCCATGGGGCTGTACTGGAGCCGATACAAAGAGCAGAACTTTCCCATCTTCTCCAGAACCCTGTCCTCGGCTCTTCAGTACTGCCAGCAAGGGCGCATCCAGCCACACATCGGAGCAGTTTTTAAGCTGGAGAAGGTCAATGATGCCTTCCTTCATGTGATACAGCGCAAATCCACCGGCAAGGTGCTTATCTCCCTTAAATGAATCCTCGCCTCAGCAGCAAACTCAGCATGTCCAAATCCAAATTCATCATCTTTCCAAAAAACCTCATTTCCCTCCTGTGTTTCTAAAGGTGTTACCACTTTCCTTATTAATCCAGGTTCAAAGTCTTTTAGAGTCACCTTTGATTCTGTTTTCTTATTCCTCGTAATTAGTGTGACATATCCTTTATTGTCCTAACTTGGATGTCTGAATGTGAAAGGATGCTATTTGTAATTAAACCAGGGAAGCCAGGGTCCCAGGCAAAGCAGGCTGTATGGTCATCCTGTTCATAATGCATCAATGGCCAGGTTCTGTCATCCCAACCTCTAAGAGAATCTCTCACATCCATATCCTCTTTCCCATTCTGCCTAATTATGTCTCATTTGCTAACTGGCTTTAAACTACCGCCCCACTCCTCCATCTTTGTTATACATTGTTGCCATGGTGACCTTCCCAAAGGACAGCTGTGACTGTTTTTTGACTCAAAACCTACAATGGCTTCCCACTGTCTACATGGTGGAGTTCAGACTCTTCGAGCTAGCCTTTCTTTATGCCCTTGATTGTGCCTGCTCTGCCTCGCAGCCTTATGTCACACAACACCTCGGCCTCTCTGTACACACTTACAGAGATTCCTGCCAATCTTCCTTTGCTCTGCTCAGGCGGTTTCCTCTACTTCCTTATCTTTGTCAAACATAAGCCCTCCTGACCTCCAAGGTTGGCCTGTCGCCTCAGGAGGGTGCTTAATTCTTCCCTTCCACCTTCCTGTAGCTTTTCTCTCAGGATTTGTCACATTCTGTCTTGCACCAAAAGGAGCAGCTGGTCTAATAGAATGAACACAGGATTCTGTATCTAAGATGTGGGTTTGAATCCCAGTCTCACCACTTCAGAGGTGGTTACCGAAGCTCCACGAGCCTTCATTTTCTCACTGGAAAGTAGATATTATAGTATCTACCACATAATGTTGCCATGAGCCATACATGCAGTGATGGGGCAAAGTACCTGGTGTGTGGTAATCTATTAGCAAATGCTAGTCACTTTTCCTTCTTTTTCTCCTCTCCCAATGTAGCGTTAAGTTCCTTGAGAGTAGGTACTATGTCTGATTCACCTTTGTATCTCCCACAATACCTAGCACAGTGAGTTACCCTTATTAAACACTCAATAAATTGAATTAATTTTAAATTATATACAAGTCTAAATTGTGGGAATAAGTTAAGAATACATTACCTTGGTAACAAGCCAAATGTCCATCCCAGAGGAATGGGTATACCGAATGTGGAATAGCTAAACAATGGAATATTAACTGGTCTTTAAAAGAAAGGACATTCTGACCCATGCTACAACATGGATGAACGTTGAAGACACTATGCTAAGTGACATAAGCCAGTCACAAAAGGATGAATATGGTTTGATTCCACTTACGGGAAGTACTGAGAAGAGTCAAATTTCTAGAGATAGAAAGTAGAATAGTGGTTGCCAGAGCCTGGGGGTAGGGTGGGCGACAAAATGGGGAGTCATTATTTAGTGAGTACAGAGTTTCAGGTTGGGAAAACAAAAGTTTTTGAGATGGATGGTGGTGATGGTTGCATGACAATGCGAATGTACTTAATGTCATTGAACTATACATTGAAAAATGGTTAAAATGGTCATTTAAAAAATCTTATGTATGTTTTACCACAATAAAAATGTAAAAAAAAAAAACCAAAAAAAAAGAAGTTAAACATAGAGTTGTCATATGACCCAGCAACTCCAATTGTGCATGTACGGCCCCCAGACAAATAAGGCAAAAATGTTTACATAGATGTTCATAATAGCATTTAACCAAAATGTGGAAACAACTCAAATGTCCATTGACCAATGAAGAAATAAAATGTGTTATAGACCTACAGAGTATAATCTTTAGCAATAAAAAAGAAGTATTAATAGATGCTACCACCTAGATAAGACTCAAAAACCTTATGCTAAATGGAAAATGTCAGTCACAAAATACTTCATTTAAAGAATTCCATTTATACTACATGTCCAGAATAGGCAAATTTATAGAAGAAAAACATAGGTTAATGGTTGCTTAGGAATGTGAATTTGGGGTGACAAATGGGCAGTGACTGCTAATATATATCAGGTTTTTCATTTAGGGTGATAAGGATGTCTCAAAATTGGCTGTGGTGATAGTTGCAAAATTCTGCAAATATACTAAAAACTATTGAACTGTTCACTTTTGGTGAATTTTAGGGTATGTTAATTATGGAAGAAATAAAGCTATTTAAAATAAAAAAGAATGACATAGGAGAGAGGAAGATGATGGTGGAGTAGGAGGACCCCAGGCTCATTTCGTCCCATTGAACACAACTAGATAACTAGCAAATCATCCTAAATACTCCAGTTATTGACTGGAAGAACAAACTCCATAACTAAAGGGAGAGAAGGTCATGATGCCCAAGTGGCCTAGTGGTTGAGCATCTGCCTTCAGCTCAGGTAGTGATCCCAGGTATCGAGTCCTGCTTCGGGGAGTCTGCTTCTCCCTCTGTCTATGACTGCCTCTCCTTCTGTGTCTCTCATGAATAAATAAACACAATCTTAAAAAATAATAAAAATAAAGGGAGAGAAGTTCTCATTAAACAAGGTTTGGAAGTGTGGAGACCTGGTTTAGGGGAGAAGTGGATTATAGGTGCTGTGTAGGGTAGGGAGCCATTGTCATGGAGAAATACCAGAAAAAGGGAATCACACAGTAGAACATACAAGAGGAATGCTACCCCAGAGCCATTGGCTTGGGAAATGAGGGGACCTGAATTTGTTGAGTTCTTGCAATAAGTGGAGTTGAAGTCTTAAATTCCGGAGCCTTGGCTGGAATAGAGTCCAGAGGGCATTGCCCTTCTCCTGAAGAGAAGGCAAGCAAACAACCCCAGTTCACACAGCATGAAAATAAAAATCTTTACAGTGTTGGGGGGCACAGAAAGCAGAGATTATTTGCTCTTCTCATATATTCACCATGAGAAGTAGTGTCCAAGGAAATACCTCTCCTGCAACAAAGGAGCTGGGTAACGCCATTTCCATCCCCCCCCCAACACACACACATGCACTCATCTCAGTATAAATACAGATGAACATGCAGGAAGTAACTCTGTATGAACACTGGATGCCTAACTTGTTTACACCAAGCCCTACCTCCCATGCTTTGGCAGGACTGCCCTTCTTAGTCAATATTTCCTCGGTCCCAGCGCTGCAGGTCCATACCAAATAGATAAGTGCAAAACCTTCTCCAAGTCACATCTCCCAACCAGAGTTTTGTAGGTCCTCAGTTCTGGTAGAAGTGGCATGAGGTCTAATTTCAGAAGCAGACCAGAGCACATATACTTAATACCCACCAATTTAAGGCCGGGGAATAAGCTGATCACAGCAGGCAAATGGCCTGAAGGATAAAGCAGTGAAAACACAGCAGAGTGCACAGAGTACACCTCTGAGACACTCCTTGAAGCATCAGGCTCTAGTCACTACATGAATTCTTCATTAAGGCCATAATATGGCTTTTCCAACACAGAGAAAAAGGCAGGGACATAGCAAAAGTGCCAAGATAGCGGAATTAATCCCAGTTAAAGAGCAAGATAATGACACTGCCATATATCTAAGTGAAAAATATTTATGAGTGACATTATTGATGGAGAATTTATTTATTTATTTTTAATTTTAAGTAAATGTAATTAACACAGTGCATTATTGGTTTCAGGGGTAGAATTTAGTGATTCATCGGCTGCATATAATACACAGTGCTCATTACATCAAGTGCCCTTCTTAATGCCCACCACCCAATCACCCCATCACCCACTCACCTCCCCTCCAGCAACCCTCAGATTGTTCCCTATAGCTAAGTCTCTTACGGTTTGCCTCCCTTTATATTTTTATCTTATTTTATTTTTCCTTCCCTTCCCTTATGCTCATGTTTTGTTTCTTAAGTTCCACATATGAGTGAAATCATGTATTTGTCTGAATGTCTTATTTCGCTTAGAATAATACCCTCTAGTTCCATCTATGTTGTTGGAAATGGCAAGATTCCATTGTTTTGATGGCTGAGTAATGTAAAATTATAGATAGATGATAGCTAGCTAGATAGATATATTGATATAGGTATATATCTATAGATAGATAGATGATAGATATAGCTTCTTTATCCATTCATCTTTCAACGACATCTTAGCTTGTTCCACAGTTTGGTTATTGTGGACATTGCTGCTATCAACATTAGGGTACATGTGCCCCTTCAAATCATTATGCTTCTATCTTTTGGACAAATACCTTGTAGTGCAATTACTGGGTCATAGTTCTATTTTTAACTTTTGAGGAACCCACATGCTATTTTGCAGAGTGGCTGCACCAGTATGCATTCCTTTAACAGTGTAAAAGAGTTCCCCTTTCTCTGCATCCTTGCCAACATCTGTTTTTTTCCTAGGTGTTGATTGAAGCCATTCTGACCAATGTGAGGTAGTATCTCATTATGGCTTTGGTTTGTATTTTCCTGATGATGAATGATATTGGGCATTTTTTTCATGTGTCTATTGGCCATGTGTATGTTTTCATTGGAGAAATGTCTGTTCATGTCTTCTGCCCATTTCTTGACTAGAGTTTTTGGTTTGGGGGTGAAAAGTTTGATAAGTCATTTATAGGTTTTGGATCCTAGCCCTTTATCTGATATGTCATTTGAAAATATCTTCTCCCATTCCATATGTTGCCTTTTGGTTTTGTTGATTTTTTCCCTTACTGTGTAAAAGCTTATTATCCTGATGAAGTCCCATTAGACATTTTTTCTTTTTTTTCCCCTTTGCCTGTGGAGAAATGTCTAGCAAGAAGTTGCTGTGGCCGAAGTCAAAGAGATTGCTGCCAGTGTTCTCCTCTAGGATTTTAATGGGTTCTGTCTTACATTTAGGTCTTTCATCAATTCTGAATTTATTTTTGCATATGGTGTAAGAAAGGAGTCCAGTTTCATTTTTCTGAATGTGGCTGTCAAATTTTTCCAACAACATTTATTGAGAAGACAGCCTTTTTTCTATTGGATATTCTTTCTTGCTTTGTCAAAGATTGGTTGACCATAGAGTTGAGGATCCATTTTTGAGTTCTTTATTCTGTTCCTTTGATCTATGTGTCTGTTTCGTTCCAGTTCCATACTCTCTTGATGATTACAGCTTTGTAATACAGCCTGAAGTCTGGAATTGTGATGCCACCAGTTTTGGTTTTCTGTTTCAACATTGTTTTGGCTATTCAGGGTCTTTTCTGGTTCCATGCAAATTTTATGATTGTTTGTTCCAGCTCTGTGAAAAATGCTGATATTATTTTGATATAAATTACATTGAATGTGTAGATTGCTTTCAGTAGCATTGACATTTATACTTCCATCCATGAACATGCAAAGTTTTTCCTTTTTTTTATCTTCCTCAGTTTCTTTCACAAGTGTTCAATAGTTTTCACCATGCAGATCTTTGATTAGGTTTATTCCTAGTATCTTTTGGGTTTTGGTGCAGTTGTAAATAGGATCAATACCTTGATCTCTCTTTCTGTGGCTACATTGTTAGTGTATAGAAATATAACAGACTTCTGTGTGTTGACTTTATATCCTGCACTTTTCCTGAATTTCTGTATCAATTCTAGAAATTTTTTTGTTGGAGTATTTTTTGTTCTTTTTTTTTTTACAAAAGTACTGTGTTGTCTGTGAAGAGTGCATGTTTAACTTCTTTGCTGATTTGGATGCCTTTTATTTCTTTTTGTTGTTTTATTGCTGAGGGTATGTCTTACAGTACTATGTTGAAGAATATTGTTGAGAATGAACATCCCTGTCATGTTCCTGACATTGAGGGAAATGATCTCAGTTTTTCCCCATTGAGGATGCTATTCATTGTGGATCTTTCATATATGATTTTTATGATTTTGAGTTATGTTCTATACCTACATTAAGGATGGTTTTGAGTTCTATACTTACATTGAGGATGGTTTTAATCAAGAAAGGATGATGTATTTTGTCAAATGCTTTTTCTACATTAAGAGGATCATATGATTAGTCTCCTTTCTTTTATTATTGTGGTGTATCATGTTGATTGATTTGCAAATGTTGAACCACCACTGCAGTCCAGAGCAAATCACATTTGGTTGTGGTGAATTATCCTTTGAAGGTACTAATTAATAGGTAATTAATCCTATTAATTAGTATCTGGTTGAGAATTTTGGCATCCATGTTCATCAAAGATATTGGTCTGCAATTATTTTTGGTAGGGTCTTTGGTTTGGGGATCAAGGTAAGGTTGACCTTATTGAAAGAATTTGGAAATTTTCCTTCCATATGTATTTTTTAATAGTTAAGAAGAATAGATATTAATTGTTCTTTAAATATTTGGCAGAATTCTGCTGTGAAGCCACCCGGCCCTGGACTCTTCTTTGTTGGGATATTTTTGATTACTGATTCAATTTATTTGCTAGTATGTGTCTGTTCAGGTTTTCTAATTCTTTCTATATAAGTTTTGGTATTTTATGTTTCTAGAAATTTATCCACTTCTAATTTTTGGCATATAATTGTTTATAATATTCTCTTATAATTGTTCATATTTCTTTAGTGTTACTTGTGATCTCTCCTCTTTCATTCATGATTTTATTAATTTGGTCCTTTCTCCTTTCTTTTTAATAAGTCTGGCTAGGGGTTTATCAGTCTTTTTAATTTTTTCAGACAATCAGCTCCTAGTTTTTTTTTTTCAGCTCCTAGTTTCATTGATCTGTTCTAGTTTTTTCTCTTTCTATATCGTTGATTTCTGTTTTTATCTTTATTATTTTTCTTCTGCTGGATTTTAGGTTTATTTGCTGTTCTTTCCCCAACTCTTTTAGATGTAAGTTTAAGTTGTATTTTGAGATTTTTCTACTTGAGGAAGGCTTCTATTGTTATAAGCTTCCTTCTTAGGACTGCCATTGCCACATTCCAAAGATTTTGAACTGTTATCTCTTCATTTTCATTTGCTTCCATGTATTTTCTTTATTGCTTCTCTAATTTCCCAGTTGACCCATTCATCCTTTAGTAAGATGTTATTTAACCTCCATGTATTTGTGGTCCTTCCAAATTTACTTCTTGTGATTGACTTCAAGTTTCATAGCATTGTGGTCTAAAAATATCCATGTTATGATTTCAATTTTCTTGTATATTTTGAGTCCTGGTATGTTACCCTGTATGTGATCTATTGTGGAGAATGTTCCTTGAGCAGTCAAAAAACATGTGTATTCTACAGCTATAGGATAAAATTCTTTGAATATATCTGTGAAGTTCATCTGATTTAGTGCATCATTCAATGCACATGTTTGCTTGTTGATCTTCTGCTTCAATGATCTGTACATTAGTGTGAGTGGGGTATTAATATATTATAGTTATATTATAATATTATAAATATTTTTATAATTATATTATAATATAATTATAATATATTATAATATTATAAATGATTTTCTTTAATTTTATTTTTAATTGACTTATATATTTGGCTGCTCACATAAATATTTACCATTGTTAAATATTCTTGTTGGATAGACTCCTTTATTATGGTATAGTGTCCTTCTTCATCTCTTATTACAGTCTTTGATTTCATATATACTTTGTCTCATATAAGATCCAGCTTTCTCTATGTCCTTTAGAATGATAGGTGTTTGTCCACCTCCTCACTTTCAATGTAAAGGGGCCTTTGGGTTTAAAATCAGTCTCTTGTAAGCAGCATATTGATGAGATTTTTTTTATCCATTCTGATACTGTATGTCTTTTGATTGGAGCTTTTAGTCCCTTTATAATCAGAGATCATTGAAAGATATGAATTTAGTGCCATTGTATTACCTGTGAACTTTCTGTTCCTATAGAATGCCTCTTTTCCTTTCTGGTCTTTGTTACTTTTGGTCCCTCTTTCCATGCAAAGGGTCCCCTTTATTAGTCTTTGTAGGCCTGGTTTAGTGTTACAAACTCCTATAGTTTTTGTGTTTTTGAAACTCTTTATCTCCTTCTATTCTGAATGATGGTCTTAATGGATAAAGTATTCTTGCCTGTATATTTTTTCCATTTAGCACATTGAATATATCATGTCACTCCTTTCTGGACTGCCATATTTCTGTGGACAGATCTGCTGTCATAACTATGTATCTACCCCTGTTGTTAGCTAAGGACCACGTGTCCTGAGCAGCTTTGAGGATTTTTGTCTTTATTCTTCTAAATTCCAGTTTCATTATAATATGTCATGGTGTTGAGGGGAGTTCTCTGTACCTCTTGGTGTTGTTTTCTTCCCCATATTAGAGAGGTTAGCAATAATTTCCAATAAACCTTCTGACCCTGGTTTCCACTCTTCTTCTTAAGGTACTCTAATAATATGGATATTATTTCATTTTATGGAATCACTCTACTCCCTAGGTCTACCTTCCTGACATAATAGTTTTCTTTACCTATCTTTTAGCTTCATTATTTTCCATAATTTTATTTTCTATATCACTGATTTGCTATTCTACTTAACTCATCCTTGTTCTTATGGCCTTCACTTGGGACTGCATCTTGGTTATGGCATTTTTAATTTTGACCTAACTACATTTTAGTTCTTTTTTTTTTAAGGTTTTATTTTTTGATTAATGAGAGAGGCAGAGACACCCAAGAGGGAGAAGCAGACTCCATGCAGGAGAGCCTGATGCAGGATTCCATCCCAGGACCTTGGGATCAGGACCTGAGCCAAAGGCAGATGCTCAATCACTGAAATACCCAGGAACCTCTCAACTGTTTTTCTTTTCCTTATTGAATTTATTTTTTTAATTTTTATATTGGAGTTCAATTTGCCGCATTTAGCATAACACTCATTGCTCATCCCACAAAGTGCCCCCCTCAGTGCCCATCACCCAGCCACCCAAATCCTGCGCTCACATCCCTTTCCACTAATCCTTGTGCATTGCCCAGGGTTAGGGGGTCTCTCATGTTTTGTTATCCTCACTGAAACTTTCACTCATCCTCTCTCCTTTCCCTGTAATCCCTTTCACTAATTTTTATATTCCCAAAATGAATGAGACCATATAATGTTTATCTTTTTCCGATTGACTTCTTTCACTCAGGATAATACCCACCAGTTCCATCCACGTTGAAGCAAATGGTGGGTATTTGTCATTTCTAATGGCTCAGTAATATTCCCTTGAATACATAAACCACATCTTTATCCATTCATCTTTCGATGGACACCGAGGCTGCTTCCACAGTTTGGCTATTGTGGACATTGCTGCTAGAAACATCGGGGTGCAGGTGTCCCGGCGATTCACTGCATCTGTATCTTTGGGGTAAATCCCTAACAGTGCAATTCCTGGGTCATAGGGAGATCTATTTTTAACTCTTTAAGGAACCTCCACACAATTTTACAGAGTGGCTACACCAGTTCACATTCCGACCAACAGTGCAAGAGGGTTCCCGTTTCTCCGCATCCTCTCCAACAATTGTTGTTTCCTGCCTTGTTAATTTTCCCCATTCTCACAGGTGTGAGTTGGTATCTCATTGTGGTTTTGATTTGGATTTCCCTGATGGCCAGTGATGCAGAGCATTTTCTCATGTGCTTGCCTTGATTATGTCTTCCTCTCTGAAATTTCTGTTCATGTCTTTTGCCCATTTCAGGATTGGATTGTTTGTTTCATTTTGTTGAGTTTAATAAGTTCTTTATAGATCGTGGATACTAGCCCTTTATCTGATACATCATTTGCAAATATCTTCTCCCATTCTGTAGGTTGACTTTCAGATTTGTTGACTGTTTCTATTGCTGTGCAGAAGCTTCTTATCTTGATGAAGTCCCAATAGTTCATTTTTGCTTTTTTTTCTTTTGCCTTCATGAATGTATCTTGCAAGAAGATGCTGTGGCCAAGTTCAAAAAGGGTGTTGCCTGTGTTCTCCTCTAGGATTTTGATGGAATCTTGTATCACATTTAGATCTTTCATCCATTTTGAGTTTATCTTTGTGTATGGTGAAAGAGAGTGGTCTATTTTCATTCTTCTGCATGTGGATGTCCAATTTTCCCAGCACCATTTATTGAAGAGACTGTCTTTTTTCCAGTGGATAGTCTTTCCTCCTTTGTCGAATATTAGTTGACCATAAAGTTCAGGGTCCAAGTCTGGATTCTCTATTCTGTTCCACTGATCTATGTGTCTGTTTTTGTGCCAGTACCACACTGTCTTGATGACCACAGTTTTGTAGTACAACCTGAAATCTGGCATTGTGATGCTCCCAGGTATGGTTTTCTTTTTCAATTCCTCCCTGGTTTTTTGGGGCCTTTTCTGATTCCACACAAATCTTAAGATGATTTCCTCCAATTTTCTGACAAAAGTCCAGAGTATTTTGATAGGGATTGCATTAAATGTGTAAATTGCCCTGGGTAACACTGGCATTTTCACAATATTAATTCTTCCAATTCATGAGCATGGACTATTCTTCCATCTCTTTGTGTCTTCCTCAATTTCTTCCAGAAGTGTCCTGTAGTTTTTAGGGTATAGATCCTTTACCTCTTTGGTTAGGTTTATTCCTAGGTATCTTAGGCTTTTGGGTGCCATTGTAAATGGGATGGACTCCTTAATTTCTCTTTCTTCAGTCTCATTGTTAGTGTATAGAAATGCCACTGATTTCTGGGCATTGATTTAGTATTCTGCCACACTGCCGAATTGCTGTATGAGTTCTAGCAATCTTGGGGTGGAGGCTTTTGGGTTTTCTATGTAGAGTATCATGTCATCGGCAAAGAGGGAGAGTTTGACTTCTTCTTTGCCAATTTGAATGCCTTTTATTTCTTTTTGTTGCCTGAATACTGAGGCTAGGACTTCTAGTACTATGATGAAAAGCAATGGTGAGAGTGGACATCCCTGTCTTATTCCTGATCTTAGGGGAAAGGCTCCCAGTGCTTCCCCACTGAGAATGATATTTGCTGTGGGATTTTTGTAGATGGCTTTTAGGATGCTGCGGAATGTTTCCTCTATCCCTACACTCTGAAGAGTTTTGATCAGGAATGGATGCTGTATTTTGTCAAATGCTTTCTCTGCATCTATTGAGAGGATCATATGGTTCTTGATTTTTCTCTTGCTGATATGATCGATCACATTGCTTTACAATGTTGAAACAGCCTTGCATCCAAGGGATAAATCACACTTGGTCAGGGTGAATAATCTTAATGTACTGTTGGATCCTATTGGCTAGTATCTTGTTGAGAATTTTTGCATCCATGTTCATCAGGGATATTGGTCTATAATTCTCCGTTTTGGTAGGGTGTTTGGTTTTCGAATTAAGGTGATGCTGGCCTCATAGAATGAGTTTGGAAGTATTCCATCTCTTTCTATCTTTCCTAACAGCTTTAGTAGAATAGGTATGGTTTCTTCTTTAAACATTTGATAGAATTCCCCTGGGAAACCATCTGGCCTTGGACTTTTGTGTTTGGGAAGTTTTGGATGACTGCTTCAATTTCCCCCTGGTTATAGGCCTGTTCAGGTTTTCTATTTCTTCCTGTTCCAGTTTTGATAGTTTGTGGTTTTCCAGAAATGCATCCATTTCTTTTAGATTGCATAATTTATTGGCGTATAGCTGCTCATAATAACTTTTTAAAATCGTTTGTATTTCCCTGTATGGGTGGTGATCTCTTCTTTTTCATTCATGATTTTATGAATTTGAGTCTTTTTTCTTTTTAAAGACTAACTAATGATTTACCACTCTTATTTTTTTTTCAAAGAAATAACTCCTGGTTTTGTTGATCTGTTCCACAGTTCTTCTGGTCTCTATTGCGTTGAGTTTTGCTCAAATCTTTATTAACTGTCTTATCCTTCTGGGTGAGGGTTTCATTTGCTGTTCCTTCTCCAGATTCTTTAGGTGCAAGTTTAGCTTTTATATTTGAGTTATTTCAAGTTTTTGGATGGATGCTTGTATTGCAATGTATTTCCCCATCAGGACTGCTTTTGATGTATCACAAAGATTTTGAATGGTTGCGTCTTTATTCTAATTAGTTTCCATGAATCTTTTTAATTGTTCTCTAATTTCCTGGTTGACTCTTGCATCGTTTAGCAGGATGGTCTTTAACCTCCACATGTTTGAAATCCTTCCAAACTTCTTCTTCTGATTTAGTTCTAGTTTCGAAGCATTATGGTCTGAGAATATGCCGGGGATGATCCCAATCTTTTGGTATCGGTTAAGACCTGATTTGTGATCCAGTATGTGGTGTATTCTGGAGAAAGTTCCATGTGTACTGGAGAAGAATGTGTATTCAGTTGCGTTTGGATGTAAAGGTCTGTAGATATCTGTGAAATCCATCTGGTCCAGTGTATCATTTAGTATTCTCGTTTCTTTGGAGTTGTTGTGTTTAGAATATCTATCTATTGTAGAAAGCACCGTATTCAAGTCTTCAAGTACAAATGTATTATTAACTAAGTATGTCTTAACTTTGGTTATTAATTGATTGTTATACTTGGCAGCTCCCACATTTGGGGCATAAATATTCATGATTGTTATGTCCTCTTGTTGGATACGTCTGTTGGATCCTATTGGCTAGTATGTTAAGTATGATATAGTGTCCCTGTTCATCTCTTAATACATTCTTTGGGATAAAGTTTAATTTATCTGATATGAGGATGGCTACACCTGCTTTCTTTTCAGGACCATTTGAATGGTAAATGGTTCTCCAACCTTTTATTTTCAGGCTGTAGGTGTCCTTATGTCTAAAATGAGTCTCTTCTAGACAGCAAAGAGATGGGTCTTGCTTTTTTATCCAGTCTGAAACCCTGCGCCTTTTGATGGGATCATTAAGCCCATTCACATTCAGAGTTACTATTGAATGATATGAATTTAGTGTCATGATGATTCCTATTCTGTCCCTGTCTTTGTGGATTGTTTACTTGGACTTCCTCTTTCTTTTACAGAGTCCCCCTTAATATTTCTTGCAGAGCTGGTTTGCTGATCACATAATCTTTCAGTTTCTGCCTATCTTGGAAGCTCTTTATCTCTCCTTCTATTCTGAATGGGAGCTTTGCGGGATAAAGTATTCTTGGCTACAGGGTCTTCTCATTTATGACCCTGAATATATCCCGCCAGCCCTTTTTGGCCTGCCAGGTCTCTGTGGAGATGTCTGATGTTTACCTCATACTTTACCCCATAAGGGTTAGGGATTTGTTGTCTCTTACTGCTTTAATGATCTTCTCTTTATCTGTGGAATTTGCAAGTTTTGCTATTAAATTTCGAGGTGTTGACGGTTCTTATTGATTTTAGTGGGGATCTCTGTATCTCCTGGATCTGAATGCCTTTTTCTCTTCCCAAGTTAGGGAAGTTCTCAGCTATGATTTGTTCAAATACACTTTCTAGTCCTCTGTCCCTTTCAGCGCCCCCTGGAACCCCAATTAAAAGTAGATTTTTCCTTCTGAGGCTGTCATTTATTTCCCTTAACCTTTCCTTGTGATCTTTTAATTTTTCCCCCTTTTTTTCCTCAGCTTCCTTCCTTGCCATCAACTTGTCTTCTATGTCACTCATTCTTCTACCTTGTTATCCCTCGTCATTTGGACCTCCAGTTTGGATTGCATCTCATTCAATTGATTTTTAATTTTGGCCTGATTAAATCTAAATTCTGCTGTTATGAAGTCTCCTGAATCGTTTATGCTTTTTCCTAGAGCCACCAGTATCTTTATCATTATCTGAATTGGCTTTCTGACATTGAACTGTAATCTAAATTCTGTAACTCTGTGGGAGAGAGTCCTGTTTCTGATTCTTTATTTTGTGGTGAGTTTTTCCTTCCAGTCTTTTTGTTCAGTGCAGAGTGGCCAAAAACAAGTGTACTGGAACAAGGAGAAAAAGATAGAGGAAAAAAGGGGGGGGGGGACAAACAATACAAAAAACAAGGAGCAGTATCCTCTGATTCTATATACTGTAATTCCCTCGACTTCCCCTGGAACGTTCGAGCACTGCTTGGTCAAGCACTTGCTTTTCCCCTGTCCTTCCACCTGGTCTTCTGGGGGAGGGGCCTGCTGTGCTGATTCTCAGGCGTGTGCACCTGGGGGAGCTTCCCAGACCCCTGCTAGGTGTACGGCTCAGTGGGAGCTCTTTATCCTGTGAGGCCCCTGCTCCCTGTTGGCCCCCCTCAGTCCCAGGTACAAGGCGACACCAGGAGGAACAACAGTGGTAGCAGACAGCTCTCCAGCTCTGTAGTCAGCTCCCACAGTGACTATCGCAGCTTCCAGTCCGCAGGAGCTTGGATGGCGCCGATCTGCACAGCTCCGGGCTACCTGGTGGTAGGAGTCTCCTTGTGCCCTGTGCCCTCGCAGCCTCCGCCTATCCTGTAGGGAGCGCCGGATCTTGGCCTGTGTCCCTGGTGCCCTGGGCTCTGGGGCTTGCACCGCTGGAATAGCTCTCTCGGGACTGCGCAGCCCCCTCTGCGCGGAGCCGCCACCTGAGCCGCTGCCTGAGCTGCTCCTAGGCTCTGCTGGGCTCGTGCTCCTGCCCTTTGGGGAGCTCGGCCCGTGGAGTGTGGCGCCCTCTCCCCCGGGGCGCAGTTCCTCCGTTAGTGCCCCTGGGAGCCTAAGGGCACCCTTGCCCTTCTTGGGATCCTGCCTCAGTTCCCTGCGAGCACCTTTCCATCTGGGAAGATTGGTAAAGTCTGTTTCTCCGGGACTGGGCTTTCCCGTCCTGGGGGGGGCACTTGCTTACTTGCTTTAGCCCGGCTCCCCGTGGGGGCCCCTTCCCCTTGGATGCTTTTTTTTAATTTATTTTCATCCGTCTTCCTACCTTGATAGAAGCGCGAACTCTTCTCAGTGTAGCATTCCAGCTGTTCCCTCTTTAAATCTCAGGCCGAATTAGTAGGTTTTCAGGATGATTTGAAAGTTACCTAGGTAAGTTTGTGGAGACAGGTGAATTGGGGACCCTACACTTCTGCCATCTTAAGTCAACCTCCCATTTTAGTTCTTTTTTAGCTATTTTAAGGGATTCCCTAGTGTTTTCTAGACTTTTTTCAAGCCATGCTAGTATTCTTATAATCATTGTTTTAAATTGTATCTCAGACATCTTATTATATCTGTACTGATTAAATGCCTGGCTGTAAGTATTACCTCCCGTTCTTTCTTTTGAAGTGAATTTCTTTATCTCGTCATTTTTTCCAGAAAATAAATGAAGAAAAAAAACAATGAGTTCAACAAAAACAATAAAACACAACAAAAGAAGAACTGGATCCTGGGTGTGTTTTGATCTGCCTGTTAAAAGAAACTAGTTCCTAAAATGAAAGAAAGGAAGAAACAAAGTGACAAAGAAGAAAGATAGATATAGATATTGATATAAAAAATAAATTACAATGAAAGGAAATAAACAATAAAAATAGATATAAAGTATATATAATAATTGAAAAGAATGAGAAAAGAATAAGAAAATAACTAAAAAATAATAAAACACTAAAGAATAAAAATAGAAAAAATGGTAGATAGGTTTCCTTCTAGAGCTGCACCCCTCTACAATCAGTAAACTTGTCTCAAGTGAGTTGTTTGTGCTGGTCTTCTATGGAAAGGGCCTGTTGGGCTGATTCTCAGGTGGACTTGTCCTGATGGTATTGTGCCTCCAATGTACAGTAAGGCAGGGCTTGGTGTATGTGATTCTGGACTCCACTAGGTGACATTGTTTTACCCCTTGAATGTTTGAAGTAGTAATGCATGGGTTGAATACAGCAGTGCCATGCTCCCTAGCCCAGGAGCTGAAAATTCATGCCCCCTGCCTGACTTTTCAGTGAGCCTTCACAGAAGAACAATCATTCATTGTTGTCTCCTGGTTTCTGTCAGAACTCTGTATCTGAAAATTTTTTTATCTCAGGCATGTGACTGAGTTTCAAAACTCCAATTTTTAGGGACTCCTGCAACACAGACACATGCTCTTCCTTCCAGGGAAAGTTTCATCAAGCTTATGCCTTTTGCTGGATCTGTCCCAGTAAAGTGTTTGCATGACTATGTACCAGTTTAGAGTTTATGGCAACACAGAGCAGAATGCCAGCATCTAGACACACTGTCTTAGCCAGCTTCCATGCTCCTATGACTGGGAACTGTGCTGCAGATAGGTGCCACACTTTCTTCTTGCAACACAGGGGATGCTCAGACAATGCTGACAACCAAGGATTCCACTTTGCTAAATGAGAGCGTTTAGGCCAGGCCCTTCCCCGACTGTAACAGACTTCTAAAAATTCCAATTTTGTACTCTGGTACTCATAATAATTTGTGGTAGCCTTCTTAAGCAGACTCGATCCCCACTGCCAGCTAAATCACAACAGATTCAAGTCTCCACACCTCCTACCTTCCAAATGTTGGTTGCTTTTCTACTTAATGACTTGCAGCATTTGTTTTCTCAGACCTCTGATTGATTTATTGGATGTTCAGAATGATTTAATAACTATCTAACTGTATTCAAGGGATAAAACAACTTTAGGGTACCCATACTCCTAAATCATCTTAATTCCTCTCCTGATAGAGAATTTAAAGCAATAATCACAAGGACACTCACTGGGCTTGAGAAAAGATAGAAGGCATCAGTGAGACTTCACCACAGAAAAAAGCATTTAAAGTATTGATCAGAGTTAAAGAATGCAATACACAAGATTGGAAATAAGCTTGATACAATGAACAGCAGGCTGTAAGGAGTAAAGGACAAACTAAATAACATAGAAGACAAAATAACGGAAAATGTGCTGAAAAAAAGAGAGGAAGAAGAGTTATGGAACATAAGAATATAATTAGAGACCACAATGACCCCAATAAACAATACATTTCCTATTATAGGAATCCCAGAGGAAGAAGAGAGGAAAAGGGGCAAGAAATTTATTTGAATAAATAATAGCTGAAAATTTCTTTTTTTAATAATAAATTTATATTTATTGGTGTTCAATTTGCCAACACACAGGATAACACCCAGTGCTCATCAAGTGCCCCCTTCAGCGCCCGTCATCTATTCACCCCCAACCTCCGCCCTCATCCCCATCCACCATCCCTAGTTTGTTTCCCAGATTTAGGAGTCTTCATGTTCTGTCTCCCTTTCTGATATTTCCTACCCATTTCTTCTCCCTTCCCTTATATTCCTTTTCACTATTACTTATATTCCCCAAATGAATGAGACCATATAATGTTTGTCCTTCTCCGACTGACTTATTTCACTCAGCATAATACCCTCCAGTTCCATCCACATTGAAGCAAATGGTGGGTATTTGTCATTTCTAATGACAGAGTAATATTTCATTATATACATAAACCACATCTGCTTTATCCATTCATCTTTTGATGGACACCAAGGCTCCTTCCACAGTTTGGCTACTGTGGACATTGCTGCTATAAACATCAGGGTGCAGGTGTCCCGGTGTTTCACTGCATCAGTATCTTTGGGATAAATCCCCAACAGCGCAATTGCTGGGTCGTAAGACAGGTCTCTTTTTATCTTTTGAGGAACCTCCACACAGTTTTCCAGAGTGGCTGCACCAGTTCACATTCCCACCAACAGTGTAAGAGGGTTCCCATTTCTCTGCATCCTCTCCAAAATTTGTGGTTTCCTGCCTTGTTAATTTTCCCCATTCTTACTGCTGTGACGTGGTATCTCATTGTGCTTTTGATTTCCTGATGGCAAGTGATGCGGAGCATTTTCTCATGTGCGTGTTGGCCATGTCTATATCTATCTCTGTGATATTTCTGTTCCTGTCATTTGCCCATTTCAGGATTGGACTGTTTCTTTGGTGTTGAGTTTAATAGTGCTTTATAGATCTTGGAAACTAGCCCTTAATCTGCTACGTCATTTGCAAATATCTTCTCCCATTCTGTAGGTTGTCTTTTAGTTTTGTTGACTGTATCCTTCACTGTGCAAATCTTCTTATGTTGATGAAGTCCCAATAGTTCATTTTTGCTTTTGTTCCTTTTGCTTTCATGGATTTATCTTGCAAGAAGCAACAGTGGCCGAGTTCAAAAAGGGTGTTGCCTGTGTTCTCCTCTAGGATTTCGATGGAATCTTGAATCACATTAAGATCCTTCATCCATTTTGAGTTTATCTTTGTGTATGGTGAAAGAGAGTGGTCTAGTTTCATTCTTCTGCATGTGGATGTCCAATTTTCCCAGCACCATTTATTGAAGAGGCTATCTTTCTTCCAGTGGATAGTCTTTCCTGCTTTGTCGAATATTAGTTGACCATAAAGTTGAGGGTCCACTTCTGGATTCTCTATTCTGTTCCATTGATCTATGTGTCTGTTTTTTGCTGGTACCATACTGTCTTGATGACCACAGCTTTGTAGTACAACCTGAAATCTGGCATTGTGATGCCCCCAGATATGGTTTTCTTTTTTAAGATTCCCCTGGCTATTCGGGGTCTTTTGTGATTCCACAGAAATCCTAAAGTAATTTGTTCTAACTCTCTGAATAAAGTCCATGGTATTTTGATAGGGATTGCATTAAACGTGTAAATTGGCCCTGGGTAACATTGACATTTTCACAATATTAATTCTGCCATTCCATGAGCATGGAATATTTTTCCATCTCTTTCTGTCTTCCTCAATTTCATTCAGAAGTGTTCTATAGTTTTCATGGTATGGATCATTTACCTCATTGGTTAGGTTTATTCCTAGGTATCTTATGCTTTTGGGTGCAATTGGAAATGGGATTGAATCCTTTATTTCTCTTTCTTCAGGCTCATTGTTAGTGTATAGAAATGCCACTGACTTCTGGGCATTGATTTTGTATCCTGCCACGCTACCAAATTGCTGTATGAGTTGTAGCAATCTTGGGGTGGAGGCTTTTGGGTTTTCTGTGTAGAGTATCATGTGATCGGCGAAGAGGGAGAGTTTGCTTCTTCTTTGCCAATTTGAATGCCTTTAATGTCTTTTTGTTGTCTGATTGCTGAGGCTAGGACTTCCAATACTATGTTGAATAGCAGTGGTGAGAGTGGACATCCCTGTCTTGTTCCTGATCTTAGGGGAAAGGCTCCCAGTGCTTCCCCATTGAGAATGATATTTGCTGTGGGCTTTTCATAGATAGCTTTTAAGATGTCGAGGAAAGTTCCCTCTATCCCTACACTCTGAAGAGTTTTGATCAGGAATGGATGCTGTATTTTATTAAATGCTTTCTCTGCATCTAATGAGAGAATCATATGGTTCTTGGTTTTTCTCTTGCTGATATGATGAATCACAGTGATTGTTTTACAAGTGTTGAACCAGCCTTGTGTCCCGGGGATAAATCCTCCTTGGTCATGGTATATAATTTTCTTAATGTACTGTTGGATCCGATTAGCTAGTATATTGTTGAGAATTTTTGCATCCATGTTCATCAGGGACATTGGTCTGTAAATCTCCTTTTTGGTGGGGTCTTTTTCTGCTTTTGGAATTAAGGTGATGCTGGCCTCATAGAATGAGTTTGGAAGTACTCCATCTCTTTCTATCTTTCCAAACAGCTTTAGTAGAATAGGTATGGTTTCTTCTTTAAACATTTGATAGAATTCCCCTGGGAAGCCATCTGGCTCTGGACTCTTGTGTCTTGGGAGGTTTTTGATGACTGCTTCAATTTCCTCCCTGGTTATTGTCCTGTTCAGGTTTTCTATTTCTTCCTGTTCCAGTTTTGGTAGTTTGTGGCTTTCCAGGAATGCGTCCATTTCTTCTAGATTGCCTAATTTATTGGCATATAGCTGTTCATAATATGTTTTTAAAATCATTTGTATTTCCTTGGTGTTGGTAGTGATCTCTCCTTTCTCATTCATGATTTTATTAATTTGAGTCTTCTCTCTCTTATTTTTAATAAAGTTGGCTAATGGTTTATCTATCTTATTAATTCTTTCAAAGAACCAACTCCTGGTTCTGTTGATCTGTTCCACAGTTCTTCTGGTCTCGATTTCATTGAGTTCTGCTCAAATTTTAATTAACTCTCTTCTTCTGCTGGGCGTAGGGTCCATCTGCTGTTTTTTTCTCTAGCTCCTTTTTGTGTAAGGTTAGCTTTTGTATTTGAGTTCTTTCCAGTTTTTGAATGGTTGCTTCTATTGCGATGTATTTCCCCCTCAGGACTGCTTTTGCTGCATCCTAAAGATTTTAGAACGGTTGTATCTTCATTCTCATTAGTTTCCATGAATCTTTTTAATTCTTCCTTAATTTCCTGGTTGACCCTTTCATCTTTTAGCAGGATGGTCCTTAACCTCCACTTGTTTGAGGTCCTTCCAAACTTCTTGTTGTGATTTAGTTCTAATTTCAAGGTGTTATGGTCTGAGAATATGCAGGGGATGATCCCAATCTTTTGGTATCGGTTCAGACCTGTTTTGTGACCCAGTATGTGGTCTATTCTGGAGAAAGTTCCATGTGCACTTGAGAAGAATGTGTATTCAGTTGGGTTTGGATGTAAAGTCTGTAGATATCTGTGACATCCATTTGGTCCAGTGTATCATTTAAAGCTGTCATTTCCTTGGAGATGTTATGCTTTGAAGACCTATCGAGGGTAGAAAGAGCTAGATTGAAGTCACCAAGTATAAGTGTATTATTATCTAAGTATTTCTTCACTTTGGTTATTAATTGGTTTAAATATTTGGCAGCTCCCACATTCGGGGCATATATATTGAGGATTGTTCAGTCCTCTTGTTGGATACAACCTTTAAGTATGAGATAGTGTCCCTCTTCATCTCTCACTACAGTCTTCGCGGTAAATTTTAGTTTATCTGATGTAAGGATGGCTACCCCTGCTTTCTTCTGAGGACCATTTGAATGGTAAATGGTTCTCCTACCTTTTATTTTCAGGCTGTAGGTATCCTTCTGTCTAAAATGAGTCTCTTGTAGACAGCAAATAGATGGGTCCTGCTTTTTTATCCAGTCTGAAACCCTGTGCCTTTTGATGGTGGTCATTGAGCCCGTTCACATTCAGAGTTACTATTGACAGATATGAGTTTAGTGTCATCATGATATCTATTCAGTCCTTGTTTTTGTGGATTGTTCCACTAAATTCTTCCTAAAGGGGAATTGTAAGTGTCCCCCTTAAAGTTTCTTGCAGAGCTGGTTTGGAGGTCACATATTCTTTCAGTTCCTGCCTGTCTTGGAAGCTCTTTATCTCTCCTTCCATTCTGAATGAGAGCCTTGCTGGATAAAGTATTCTTGGTTGCATGTTCTTCTCATTTAGGACCATGAATATATCCTGCCAGCCCTTTCTGGCCTGCCACGTCTCTGTGGAGAGGTCTGCTGTTACCCTAATATTCCTCCCCTTAAAAGTCAGGGATTTCTTGTCTCTTGCTGCTTTAAGGATCTTCTCTTTATCTTTGGAATTTGCAAGCTTCACTATTAAATGTCGAGGTGATGAACAGTTTTTATTGATTTTAGGGGGGGAATCTCTCTATTTCCTGGATCTGAAAGCCTGTTTCCCTGTTTCCCTTCCCAGATTAGGAAAGTTTTCAGCTATGATTTGTTCAAATACATATTCTGGCCCTCTGGCCCTTTCGGCACCCTCGGGAACCCCAATTAAACGTACGTTTTTCTTCCTCAGGCTGTCATTTATTTCCTTTAATCTGTCTTCATGGTCTTTTAATTGTCTCTTTTTTCCTTAGTTTCCCTCTTTGCCATTAACTTGTCTTCTATGTCACTCAGTCATTCTTCCACCTCAGTAACCCTGGTCCTTAGGACTTCTAGTTTGGATTGCATCTCATTCAATTGATTTTTAATTTCTGCCTGATTGGATCTAAATTCTGCAGTCATGAAGTCTCGTGAGTCCTTTATGCTTTTTTCTAGAGCCACCAGTCGCTGTATATTAGTGCTTCTGAATTGGCTTTCTGACATTGAATTGTAATCCAGATTTTGTAACTCTGTGGGAGAGAGGACTGTTTCTGATTCTTTCTTTTGAAGTGAGGTTTTCTTTCTAGTCATTTTGTTCAGTGCAGAGTGGCCAAAAACAAGTTGTATTGGCAAAAGGAGAAAAAGAGAGAGAAAGAAGGAAAGAAAAAAGAAAAAGAAAAAAGAAGAAAAAAAGAAAAAAGAGAAGAAAAATAGAAAGAAAAAGAAAGAAAGGGGGGAAAAGGGTGGGGGAAGCAATCAGAAATCAAAAAGAAAAAAAAAAAGACCACGGGGGAGTATCTTCTGATACTCTATACTTTAAGTCCCTTGACTTCCCCTGGAACTTGTCTGTCTAGCTGGTCTTCTGGGGGAGGGGCCTGCTGTGCTGATTTTCAGGTGTTAGCACTTGGGGGACCTGCTCTGCCCGCTGCCTGCTGCAGGGCTCAGTGGGGGTTGTTTACCCCGTGAGGCCCCAGAAGGAACAGCCACAGTGGCTATGGCAGCTCTGGAAACCTGGATTCAGCTCCCACAGGAACTAGGGAGCTCTCCGTCTGCAGGGCCTGGAGGCCCCGGGGCGGGGCCGCTGATCTGCTCAGCTCGGAGCAGGAGCGTCCTTGCTGTCCTGTGCCCTCCCGGCCTCTGCCTGTCCCGGGGGGAGGCCGGATCTTGGGCTGTGTCCCGGCGCCCTGTGCTCCGGGGCCTGCGCTGTTGGATTCGCTCTCCTGGCCATGCAGCCGCCTCTCCGCGGAGCCGCCGCCCGAGCCACTCCAAGCTGCTCCCAGAGCCGCGCAGCCTCCTCCGCGCAGAGCCGCCGCATGATCCGCTCGGATCTGCTCCCGGGTCAATGTGTGCGCGCTGCAGCCCTTAGGGAGCTGGGGCACTCTCCTGCACGCGCAGGTGTCTATTAGTGTCCCAGGGGGCCTGAGGGCATCCCCACCCTCCTGGGGTCTTGCTCTAACTCCCTGCCAGCCCCTTTCCGCCGGGAAGATGGGTGCAGCTCCTGCTACTCCGGGTCGGTGCTCTCCTGTCCTGGGGACACTCGCCCCGGCCTTAGCCCGGCTCCTCACGGGGTTCTCCCCCTTGGATGCCTTTTGTTTCTTTATTTCTTTTTTCCCTGTCTTCCTACCTTGATAGAAGTGTGAACTCTTCTCACTGTAGCATTCCAGCTGTTCTCTAACTCTCAAGCCGAATTTGTAGGTTTTCAGGATGATTTGAAGATTAGGTAATTTGGTGGCGACAGGTGACTTGGGGACCCTACTCTTCCGCCATCTTGCCCCTCCCTCCCTGAAAACTTCCTTAATCTGGGAAAGGAAACAAACATCCAAATCCAAGAGTTACAGAAAATATCCATCAAAATCAACAATAGCAGGACAACATCAAACACATTATGATTAAATTTGAAAAACATAGGGATAAAGAACAATACCTTAAAAGCATCAAGATAAATGAAATCATTAATTTACAAAGAAGACCCATAAGGCTAGCTGGAGTTTTCCCAACAGAAACTTGGCAAGTCAGAAGAAAGTAGCATGACATATTCGAAGTGTTGAATGAGAACATTCTCCAACCAAGATTACTGTATCCAGCAAGGCTATCATTCAGAATAGAAGAAGAGATAAAGTGTTTTCCTGAGAAAAAAAGACTAAGGAAGTTCATGACCAAAAAATCAGTCCTGTAAGATATATTAATGGAATCTCTTTGAGTGGAATAGAAATGCCAAAGGTGATAAAGACAAGAAAGGATCAGAGAAAATCACTGGAAACAATGCAAAACAAGTCATAAAATGGCAATAAATACATATACATTAATAATTACTGTGAATGTAAATTGACTAAATGGTACAATCAAAAGACATAGGATGTCAGAATGTATTAAAAAAAACAAAAGTCTCATTTATATGCTGTCTACTAGAGACTCAATTTAGACCTAAAGACACCTGCTGAATAAAATTGAGGGGATGGAGAAGCATTTATCTTGCAAACAGATGTCAAAAGAAAGCCTGAGTAGCAAAAATTATATTACACAAACTAGATTTGAGAACAGAGGGTGTAACAAGAGTTGAAGAGGGAACTATATAATCATAAAGGAGACAATCCAATAAGATGCAAGAATTGTAAAATTTCTGCACCAGACATGGAGCATCAAAATATATACAACAATTAATAACAAACATAAAGAAATTCATTGATAATAATACAGTAATAATAGGGAACTTCAAGACCTCATTCTCATCAATGGATTCTAAACATAATATAAACAAGGAAGTAAGGGCTTTGAATAACAGCCTAGGCCAGAATGACTTAATAGGTATTTTCAGAATATTCCATCCTAAAACATCAGAATACACATTGTTTTCATGTGAGTATGTGATATTCTCTAGAAAAGATCACATACTAGATCACATATAAGGCTTGGACAAACACAAACAGATTGAAATCATACCATGCAATATATCTGAGCTTGATACTTTGAAACTAGTATTCAACCACAAGAAAAAATCTGGAAGGATAAGTATATAGAGGGTAAACAACATGGTATTAAACAGTGAATAGGTCAATTAAAAATTAATTGAGAAATAAAAAAATACATGGAGACAGATGAAAATCAAACACAATGTTCTAAAATCTCTGATAAGCATCAGAAGTTGTCTTAGGAGCAAATTAGATAGCAATACAAGCCTACCTCACAAAGCAAGAAACATCTGTAATAAAAAATCTTACACCAAAAGGATCTAGAAAATGTACAACATAAGAAGACTAAAACTGTAAGAAGGTAGGACATAAATAAAAATTAAAGCATAAATAAATGATACAGAAACTAAAAACAAAACAACACACCAATGAATCTAAGAGCTGATTCTTTGAAAAAATTATTAATAAACCTCTATCTAGACATATCAAAAAGAAAAAAAGAAAGGATGCAAATAATAAAGTAACAAATGAGAGTGGATAGATAATAGCCAATACCACAGAAATACAAGTAGTTGTAAGAGAATATTATGAAAAATCATATGCCAATATTTTGGACAACCTAGAAGCAATGGATAAATTCCTAGAAACATAGACTACCAAAACTGAAACAGGAAAAGATAGAGAACTTGAACAGACCAGTGCCCAGCAAATAAATAGAAAGAGTAATCAAAAGATCTCCGAAGGGGGCGCGGGGCAAGGGGATCCCTGGGTGGCACAGTGGTTTGGCGCCTGCCTTTGGCCCAGGGCGCGATCTTGGAGACCCGGAATTGAGTCCCACGTCAGGCTCCCGGTGCATGGAGCCTGCTTCTCCCTCTGCCTGTGTCTCTGCCTCTCTCTCTCTCTCTCTCTCTCTGTGTGTGTGTGTGTGTGTGTGTGTGTGTGACTATCATAAAAAAAAGAGGGGCGGGGCAAGATGGTGGAAAAATGGGGTCCCCAAGTCACCTGTCCCCACCAAATTACCTAGATAACTTTTGAATCATCCTGAAAAACTACGAATTCAGCTTCAGATTTAAAGAGAGAACAGCTAGGATGCTACAGTGAGAAGGGTTCACACTTCTATCAAGGTAGGAAGACGGGGAAGAAAAGAAAGAAACAAAAGGCATCCAAGGGGGAAGGGCCCCGCGAGGAGCCGGGCGAAGGCCCCGGCGAGCGCCCCCAGGACAGGAAAGCCCCGTCTTGGAGAAGCAGGAGTTTCACCAATCTTCCCGGAAGAAAGGCACTCACAGGGAGTTGGAGCAGGACCCCAGGAGGGCGGGGATGCCCTCAGGCTCCCTGGGACACTAACAGAGCACCTGCGTCCCGGGGAGAGCGCACCACACCCCGCGGCCAAGCACCCTAAAGCGCTGCAGGACGCGCCGGGCTAGAACCTGGAGTAACTCAGAGGTGGCTCCGGCAGAGGCTCCGCGGAGAGGGGTCTGCGCAGCCAGTAGCACGATTCCAACAGCGCAGGCCTGGGAGCCCAGGGTGCGGGGGACACAGCCCAAGATCTGGCGCTACCCCTGGGACATGCAGAAGCCAGGGGGGCACAGGACAGCAAGGACACTCCTGCCACTGGGTGGCCCTGAGTTGTAAAGATCAGCGGCCCCGCCCCCTGAGCATCCAGGCGCCTGCAGACTAAGAGCTCCGGTAGTTACTGCAGGAGATGAATCCAGGGCTGGAGAGCCGGCCAGCTACAACTGATGTTGTTCTTCCTGGGGCCTCACAGGAAAAGCAACCCCCACTGAGTTTCACGAGGCCTCACCAGATAAACAGGTTAAACAACTTTCACTGAGCCATGCAACAGGCAGGGGACTAAGCAGCTCCCCCAAGTGCTGACACCTGAGAACCAGCACAGCAGGCCCCTCCCCCAGAAGACCAGCTAGACTGACAGGGGAAAAACAAATTATTGACCAAGCTGCACTGAAAAGTTCCAGAAGTCGAGGGATTTACAGTATACAAAATCAGAAGATACTCCCCCTTGTTTATTGTTTTCTGTTTGCTTCCCTCCCTTTTTTTCTTCTCTTCTCTTCTATTTTTGGTCTTTTTTTTCTTTTTCTTTTCTTCTTTCTCTTTTCTCTTTTTCTCCTTTTTCCAGTACAACTTGTTTTTGGCCACTCTGCACTGAGCAGAATGACTAGAAGGAAAACCTCACCTCAAAAGAAAGAATCAGAAACAGTTCTCTCTCCCACAGGGTTACAAAATCTGGATTACAATTCAATGTCAGAAAGCCAATTCAGAAGCACAATTATAAAGCTACTGGGGGCTCTAGAAAAAAAACATGAAGGACTCAAGAGACTTTATGACTGCAGAATTTAGATCTAATCAGGCAGAATTTAAAAACAATTAAATGAGATGCAAACCAAACTGGAGGTCCTAACGATGAGGGTTAATGAGGTAGAAGAATGAGTGAGTGACATAGGAGACAAGTTGATGGCAAAGAGGGAAACTGAGGAAAAAAGAGACAAACACGTAAAAGATTGTGAGGATAGGTTAAGGGAAATAAATGACAGCCTCATGAAGAAAAATCTACTTTTAATTGGGGTTCCTGAGGGTACCGAAAGGGACAGAGGTCCAGAATATATATTTGAACAAACCATAGCTGAAAACTTTCCCAATCTGGGAAGGGAAACAGGCATTCAGATCCAGGAAATAGAGAGATCCCCCCCTAAAATCAATAAAAACCGTTCAACACCTCGACATTTAATAGTGAAGCTTGCAAATTCCAAAGATAAAGAGAAGATCCTTAAAGCAGCAAGAGACAAGAAGTCCCTGACTTTCATGGGGAGGAATATTAGGGTAACAGCAGACCTCTCCACAGAGACATGGCAGGCCAGAAAGGGCTGGCAGAATATATTCAGGGTCCTAAATGAGAAGAACATGCAACCAAGAATACTTTATCCAGCAAGGCTCTCATTCAAAATGGAAGGAGAGATAAAGAGCTTCCAAGACAGGCAGGAACTGAAAGAATATGTGACCTCCAAACCAGCTCTGCAAGAAATTTTAAGGGGGACTCTTAAAATTCCCTTTTACGAAGAAGTTCAGTGGAACAATCCACAGAAACAAGGACTGAATAGATATCATTATGACACTAAACTCATATCTGTCAATAGTAACTCTGAACGTGAACGGGTCAATGACCCCCATTAAAAGGCACAGGGTTTCAGACTGGATAAAAAAGCAGGACCCATCTATTTGCTGTCTACAAGAGACTCATTTTAGACAGAAGGATACCTACAGCCTGAAAATAAAAGGTTGGAGAGCCATGTACCATTTAAATGGTCCTCAAAAGAAAGCAGGGGTAGCCATCCTTATATCACATAAACTAAAGTTTATCTCGAAGACTGTAGTGAGAAATGAAGAGGGACACTATATCATACTTAAAGGATCTATCCAACAAGAAGACTTAACAATCATCAATATATATGCCCCGAATGTGAGATCTGCAAAGGATATCAATCAATTAATAACCAAAATTAAGATATACTTAGATAATAATACACTTATACTTGGTGACTTCAATGTAGCACTTTCTACACTCGATAGGTCTTCTAAGTTCAACATCTCCAAAGAAACAAGAGCTTTAAATGATACACTGGACCAGATGGATTTCACAGATATTTACAGAACTTTAGATCCAAACGCAACTAAATACACATTCTTCTCAAGAGCGCATCGAACTTTCTCCAGAATAGACCATATACTGGCTCACAAATCAGGTATTAACCGACACCAAAATATTGGGATCGTCCGCCATGTACTTTCAGACCATAATGCTTTGAAATTAGAAATAAATCACAAGAAGTTTGGAAAGATTTCAAACACGCAGAGGTTAAGGACCATCCTGCTAGAAGATGAAAGGGTCAACCAGGAAATTAGAGAAGAATTTTAAAAATTCATGGAAACTATTGAGAATGAGGATGCAACCATTCAAAATCTGTGGGATACAGCAAAAGCAGTCATGAGGGGGAAATACATCACAATAAGAGCATCCATTCAAAAACTGGAAAGCACTCAAATACAAAAGCTAACCTTGCACCTAAAGGTGTTAGAGAGAAAACAGCAAATAGATCTTACACCCAGCAGCAGAAGAGAGTTAATAAATATTTGAGCATAACTCAATGAAATAGAGACCAGAACAAATGTGGAACAGATCAACAAAACCAAGAGTTGGTTCTTTGAAATAATTAATAAGATAGATAAGCCATTAGCCAGCCTCATTAAAAAGAAGAGAGAAAAGACTCAAATTAATAAAATCATGAATGAGAAAAGAGACTTCACTACCAACACCAAGGAAATACAAAGGATTTTAAAAACATATTATGAGCAGCTATATGCCAATAAATTATGCAATCTAGAAGAAATGGACGCATTTCTGGAAAGCCACAAACTACCAAAATTGGAACTGGAAGAAACAGAAAACCTGAACAGGCCAATAACCAGGGAGGAAATTGAAGCAGTCATCAAAAACCTCCCAAGACACAAGAGTCCAGGACAAGATGGCTTCCCAGGGGAATTAAATCAAACGTTTAAAGAAGAAACCATACCTATTCTACTAAAGCTGTTTGGAAAGAGAGAAAGAGATGGAGTACTTCCAAATTCGTTCTATGAGGCCAGCATCACATTAATTCCAAAAGCAGACAAAGACCACATCAAAAAGAATTATAGACCAATATCCCTGATGAACATGGATGCAAAAATCTCAACAAGATACTAGCCAATAGGATCCAACAACACATTAAGAAGATTATTCACCATGACCAGGATTTATCCCCAGGATGCAAGGCTGGTTCAACACTTGTAAAACAATCAGTGTGATTCATCATATCAGCAAGAGAAAAACAAGAACCATATGATCCTCTCATTAGATGCAGAGAAAGCATTTGACAAAATACAGCATCCATTCCTGATCAAATCTCTTCAGAGTGTAGGCATAGAGGGAACATTCCTCAACATCTTAAAAGCCATCTATGAAAAGCCCACAGCAAATATCATTCTCAATGGGGAAGTACTGGGAGCCTTTCCCCTAAGATCAGGAACAAGACAGGGATGTCCACTCTCACCACTGCTATTCAACATAGTACTAGAAGTCCTAGCCTCAGCAATCAGGCAACAAAAGAAATAAAAGGCATTCAAATTGGCAAAGAAGAAGGCAAACTCTCCCTTTTCGCCGATGACATGATACTCTACTTAGAAAACCCAAAAGCCTCCACCCCAAGATCGCTAGAACTAATACAGCAATTTGACAGCGTAGCAGGATACAAAATCAATGCCCAGAAATTGGTGGCATTTCTATACACTAACAATGAGACTGAAGAAAGAGAAATGAAGGAGTCAATCCCATTTACAATTGCACCCAAAAGCATAAGATACCTAGGAATAAACCTAACCAAAGAGGTAAAGGATCTGTACCCTAAAAACTACAGGACGCTTCTGAAAGAAATTGAGGAAGACACAAAGAGATGGAAGAATAGTCCATGCTCATGGATTGGAAGAATTAATATTGTGAAAATGTCAATGTTACCCAGGGCCAATTTACACATTTAATGCAATCCCTATCAAAATACCATGGACCTTCTTCAGAGAGTTGGAACAAATTATTTTAAGATTTGTGTGGATTCAGAAAAGACCCCGAATAGCCAGGGGAATCTTAAAAAAAAAAAAAGCATAGCTGGTGGCATCACAATGCCAGATTTCAGGTTGTACTACAAAGCTGTAGTCATCAAGACAATGTGGTACCAGCAAAAAACAGACACATGGATCAATGGAACAGAATAGATAATCCAGACGTGGACCCTCAACTTTATAGTCAATTAATATTTGACAAAGCAGAAAAGACTATCCACTGGAAGAAAGTCTGTTCAATCAGTGATGTGGGAAAAGTGGACATCCACATGCAGAAGAATGAAACTAGACCACTCCCTTGCACCATACACAAAGATAAACTCAAAATGGATGAAAGATCTTAATGTGAGACAGATTCCATCAAAATCCTAGAGGAGAACACAGGCAACACCCTTTTTGAACTCGGCCACTGTAACTTCTTGCAAGATTCATCCATGAAGGCAAGAGAAACAAAAGCAAAAATGAACTATTGGGACTTCATCAAGATAAGAAGCTTTTGCATAGCAAAAGAAAGAGTCAACAAAACTAAAAGACACCCAGAGAATGGGGGAAGATATTTGCAAATGACGTATCAGATAAAGGGCTAGTTCCAAGATCTGTAAAGAACTTATTAAGCTCAATAGCAAAGAAACAAACAATCCAATCCTGAAATGGGCAAAAGACATGAACATAAATCTCACAGACGAAGAAATAGACATGGCCAGCAAGCACATGAGAAAATGCTCCACATCTCGGCCATCAGGGAAATACAAATCAAAACCACAATGACATACCACCTCACAGCAGTGAGAATGGGGAAAATTATCAAGGCAGGAAGCAACCAATGTTGGAGAAGATGTGGAGAAAGGGGAACCCTCTTGCACTGTTGGTGGGAGTGTGAACTGGTGTGAACTCTGGAAAACTGTGTGGAGGTTCCTCAAAGAGTTAAAAATAGTTCTGCCCTACGACCCAGCAATTGCACTGCTGGGGACTTACCCCAAGGATACCGGTGCCGTGATATGCCGGGACACCTGCATCCGGATGTTTATAGCTGCAATGTCCACAATAGCCAAACTGTGGAAGGAGCCTGGTGTCCATCGAAAGATGAATGGGTAAAGAAGATGTGGTCTATGTATACAATGGAATATTAATCAGCCATTTGAAATGACAAATACCCACCATTTTCTTCGACGTGGAAGGAGCTGGAGGGTATTATGCTGAGTAAAATATGTCAATCGGAGAAGGACAAACATTATACGGTCTCATTCATTTGGGGAATATAAAAAATAGTGAAAGGGAATAAAGGGGAAAGGAGAAAAAATGAGTGGGAAATATCAGAAAGTTATCCAGAACATGAGATACTCCTAACTCTGGGAAACGAACTTGGGGTGGTAGAAAGGGAGTTGGGCGGGACGTGGGGTTTACTGGGTGATGGGCACTGAGGGGGTACTTGATGGGATGAGCACTGGGTGTTATTCTATATGTTTTCAAATTGAACACCAATAAAAATAAATTAAAAAAAAGATCTCCCAAGAAACAAAACTCCAGTGTCTGATGGCTTCACAGGTGGTTTCTACCCAGCATTTAAGGAAAAGTGAATATCTATACTTTTTAAATATTAAAAAAATACAAACTTAAGGAAAACCTTCAAATTCATTCTATGAGGTCAATATTATCCAAAATCAGACAAAACCCTCCCAGAAAAAGAACTAGAGGCCATAATACCTAATGGACATTGATGAAAAAATTCTCAATAAAATACTAGCAAATGGAATCCAACTGTACATTGAAAAAATCATTCACATGATCAAGTGAGATTTATTCCTGGGTTGCACATTGGTTCAATATACAGACTCAATCACCATGATATATGACATTAATAAAAGAACAGTGAAGAACCATATGATTGTTTCAATAGATTCAGAAAAATAATTTGACAAAGTACAATATTCATTTATGATAAAAAGCTCAACAAAGTAGATTAGAGGGAACATATCTCAACCTAATAAAGGCCATATATGAAAACCTCACAGCTAATATCATCCCCAGTGGGGAAAACCTGAGAGATTTTCCTCTATGGTCAGGAAAAAAGATAGGGATATCTACTTTTACCAGTGTTAACATACTCATGGAAGTGCTAGCCTCAGCAATCAGATAACAAAAGTAAATAAAAGTTATCTAAATTAGCAAGGAAGAAGTCAAACTATCAGTATTTGCACATGACATAGTAAAGCCCATGTACTCCACCAAGAAGCTGCTAGATTGATACAGGAATTCAGTAAAGTCATGGGATACAAAATCAGCATGCAGAAGTCTGGTGCATTTTATACACCCATAATGAAGTATCAGAAAGAGAAATCAAACAGTGAATCTCATTTACAATTGCACTAAAACCATAAGATATCTAGGAATAAACCTAACAAAAGATGTGAAAGATCTATTCATTGAAAAGTATAAAACACTGATGAAGGAAACTGAAGATGAATCAAAGAAATGGAAAAAATCCCATGTTTATGGATTGGAATAAGAAATATTGTTGAAATGCCTATAGTACCCAAAGCAGTCTGCACATGTAGTGCCATCTCTATCAAAATACCAACAGCATTTTTCACATAGCTAGAACAAGCTATCCTGAAATTTGAGGATCAAGTCATTTGCAAATAGTGATAGTTTTACCTCCTTACCAATTTGGATGATATTTATTTCTTTTTGTTGTCTTATTGCTAAGGCTAGGAATTCCAGTACTATGTAATACCCAAAGAAACCTTGAAAAAGAAAAGAAAAGCTTTTTTGGTATGTCTTATACCAATTTTACAGTTTAAGTTATATTTCAATGCTGTAATACAAACAAAATAATATGGTATGGCGCAAAAATATACACATAGATCAGTGGAACAGGAGAGAAATCCCAGAAATGAACCTGCAATTGTATGATCAATTAATATACAAATCAGAAAAGAATATCCAAGGGGGAAAGACAGTCTCTTCAACAAATGGTGTTGGGAAAACTTGTTAGCTACATTCCAAACAATGAAACTGCACCAGTTTTTTACACCATATACAAAAGTAAATTACAAATGGATTAAAGAACTAAATGTGAGATCTGAAACCATAAAATTCTAAAGGAGGAAAGAGACAGTAAGTAACCTCTTTGACATCAGCTGTAGCAACTTCTTTCTATATATGTCTCTTAAGGCAAGGGAAACTAAAGCAACATTAAAGTATTGGGACGTCATCATGATAAAAAAAAACTTCAGTGAAGTAAACAATCAAAACTAAAAGGCAACCTGCAAAATGGGAGAAGATATTTGCAAATTACATATCTGATAAGGGGTTAACCAAAATATATAAAAAACTTAAAATTCAACACCCCCAAATCAAATAATCTAATTGTAAAAATGGGCAGAAGACATGAGTATACATTTTTCCTAAGAAGATAAAAAGATGGCCAAAAGACACATGAGATGTTAAACATCACTGATCATCAGGAAAATGCAAATCAAAACCACAAGCTATCAACTCACATCTGTAAGTGGCTAAAATCAACAATACAGGAAACAAGTGTTGGTGAGGATGTAGAGAAAGGGGAACACTCTTGTACCTTTGGTGGGGATTCAAACTGGCATAGCCACTGTGGAAAACAGTACGAAGGTTCCTCAAAAAGTTAAAAATTGAGTTACATCACAATTCAGCAATTGAAATACTAGGTAATTACCCAAAGAATTCAAAAATACTAATTCAAAGTTACACATGCATCCCGATGTTTATAGCAGCATTATCTGCAATAGCCAAATTATGGAAACAGCTCAAATGTTCATGGACTGATGAATGGATAAAGATGAGGTGATATATATATATAATGGAATATTATTCAGCCATTATACAGAATGAAATCTTGCCTTTTATAATGACATGTATTGAGATAGAGAGTATTATGCTAAATGAAATAAGTCAGGCAGAGTAAGAAAAATACCATATGATTTCACTCATATGTGGAATTTAAGAAAGTGAAGCAAAGAGAGAGGCAGGCAAACCAAGAAAGATACTCTTTATTGTAGATTACAAACTGTTACCGTAGGGGAAGTGGGTAGGGTGTCGGTTAAATAAGTGATGGAAATTAAGGAGTGCCCTTGTGATGTGCAACAGGTGTTGAATGAAAGTGTTAAAACACTATAAAGTACACCTGAAATTAACATTGCACTGTATGTCAACTAACTGGAATATAAATTAAAACTTAAAAAAAGAATGTCCATAAATCATAGCGTCTTCCTCTGAAAATGACTTTGTATCGATTTCCTAATCGTATATAGACAAATATTACTGGAACTATGATGTCTTATTTTGTTGTAAAATTTAAGGCTACCGGATGAGTAGTTTTCTGATGACTAGGACTTTAAATTTTGTCTTACTATATAGTTATGTGTGTTCAAATACTCTATGCTTGCTTTTACTATTGAATATCACCCAAAATACGTAAAACTCTATCTTTCCAACTACTTCTCAAAAATAATTGTGCAAAAATACAAGGTATTTTAAATGTCAATATGATAGTGACAGTTTTTAAGTTTCTATAAATAAAGTCCGTGATTGGAGTAAATTCTAATGATTCTGTTATTTCATGCTATATTCTTTGATTTTAAATGTGATGGGAAAATGACAGTATCTGGATTCTATCCTGTTGAGGATTTGTAGGAGGTTGGATTTCTATTTCTAACTTTTAGGATTTCTATTTCTTAGAAAATTGACCTTTCGTCATGATGTAATTTCCTTCATTATACCTGATGGTATTCCTCACTCTAAAGTCAAATTTTATGTTTGTATAGCTATTCTAGCTTTATTTTGCTAGTCTTTCTGTGGTATGCTTATTGATATTTCTTACCTATTGGTATCTGAAAACTTTACAGAAACCTTATAAAAGAGTTTTAGAAAGTAGTATAGTTTAAGTACTATGGATCTGTAATTTATCATGATTTCAGAAAATGAGAAATACAGAAATCAATTATCTTTGAGATAATTATAGCTATATATCTTCTAAAATATATATCTTACAGTTAAATAAACTATGTTTTCAAATTATTCTTAGGTTTGCTCTCATGTTAATTATATTCTTAACCAAATGGTTAACTATAATTGGTTAATTTATGTATTTCTATGACTGTTTTTCTCATTCATTTTATTTTTATGTCCTCTCTTCATGTTAGTTAGGAACCACATTTCAACTGATTTGTATATAGATCAATGCCCCTGGATTCATTCAAACACAATGAAAAATACCTACTTGGGAAACTAGATCAAAGTCTATAGTTCTAATTATAAAAATGAGACCCCATCTACCCCATTTCTGGTTATTTATTTTTCCCTAGGAATTATCTTGGCAAATCAAGTACCAACTGTGAGAATATTGAAAGTCTTTGATGTATTTATATATAATTTACTATCCTATAACAATATGATTTAAGTAGCCAATAAAAATGTGCCTTGGAAATAGAAATTTTATCATTTATTTTCCATTCCAACAGCTACAGAGATAACTGTTCAACCAACTGTGGAAGAAGCCTCTGACAACTGCACTCAAGAATGTCTCATCTTGGGCCATTCTGATACCTGCTGGATGCCAGCTTCTCTGATCCATTCCAGCCCTTCACAGGCAGAAATCTCTGCTCTATGCCACAGCCCATCCCTGTCAAAGACCTCTGCTTGCTGCTGTAGCCCTCCAGTGGCACAGACCATTGCTCTCTGCCAAAGCCCTTCAGTGACTCAGGTTATTACACTGTTCCACAGCCCTCCACCAGTTCAGGCCTCAGTCCTCCAATACAGCCCTCTCCCAGCACAGGCTGCTGCAATCCACTTCAGCCTTCCTTTGCCACAGGCTGCTGCCTTCCATCACAGCCCTATGAAGCCTCCAATGACTTTGCAGCAAGGTTGGGGGCAAGGAGCTGGATCTGATAGACTGCTTTCTATTGATCAGGGAGTGCAAGGTAGTGTACAATCTGCTTTACACCATGTCTGAAGGACTTCATACTAGTGATTAGTCAAGTAAACCCATTCCCTTGACAATATTCACATCATGCCAATAGGCCAGACTCTAGGGGTGATTGTCCCATTATGGAAGAACATCCTTTGTAAAGCTAAATGGCTACTTCACATTTTCCAATAGGATGTATATAATCAAAGTTTAAGATCCAATTTCAACGAATATTTCAAATTGTTAAGTTTGTAAATAGCTATGTAAAGAGATACCAGAATAAAGTCTAGAGCTAGTCCCTTAGTCAGAAGTTAAAAATAAATTTATAGTTTTCTTAATTTAGAATGTGTATTACAAAAGAAATTGAAAAATTCACACACCCTTGCACAGAAAGGCTTATCATGACAGATATTAACATGTAGTGTATATTATTACTGATGCACTGTAAATTTTATTTTTATGACGTGCAACATTATTGAGTTTTTTCCATTTTTATTTTTGTGGACTAAGTACATAGCAAGTACAAAAATAGCAAATATCCTATTTTCCAAGAGTACACTTAGTTTATCTAAACTTTTGTTCAGGGGTGCCTGGGTGGCTCAGTTGGAACATTTGCCTTTGACTTCAACTCAGGTCATGATCCCTGGATCCTGGGATCCAGCCCCACATTGGACTCTCTGCTTAGTGGGAACTCTGCTTCTTCCTCTCTCTGTGATCCCTCTTGCTCTTGCTCTCTCTCTCAAATAAATAAGTAAAATCTTTAAAAAAAACTTTATTCAGATAACATTAGGAAGTATTAGCATGGTAGAATTCTTGACTTTTTGTTTGATATTTGTTATTTGTCTCCAGTTTTGTTGTTGTTGTTACCAGTGTTTTTACAGAAATTCATAGTAGGGAGTGTAAATATTTCTTAGATATTTTTGTTTCTGTTTTTTATATTTTCTACTTTAAGAAAATATGTACATTTTTAATAAAATGTATATACATTTTCAATAAGGAACATATGAACTATGCAGATTTATGTCTATAGCATACTTCTCTACTCTTTAGTAGAGTTCGAGACAATGAAGTGCAATAACTGTGCCTGAAATGGCAACTATTCACTAAAAAGGACCTCTTATTTTAACTTACTTTTCTTTTTATTCTTTTTTTAATTTAAATTCAATTTCCAACATACATCATTAGTTTCAGATGTAGTTTTCAATAATTCACCAGTTGTTCATAACACCCAGTGCTCATCACATCACATGCCTTCCTTAATGCCCATCACCCAGTTACCCCATCCTCCCCCATCTCTCCCTTAGCAACCCTCAGGTAGTTTACCAGAGTTGAGTCTCTCGTGGCTTGTCTTCCTCTCTGATTTTTCCCCATTCAGTTTCCCCTCCTTCCCCACTATTTCTTATATCCCATGTATGAGTTTTAATTTGCTTTTGTAGTTTAGGATAAAGTACATCACAAACCATATTATATCTGCCATTTTAAGCCTAGATTCCATTATTAATTGGATCTTTATCTTCTGGAGTTTGTATATAACAGCCTAGAAAGTCACAAGGAATATAGATGCATTCAATGCATGATTATTTTATAGCTATGATCATAAACTGCTATTCTTAGAGAATATCAGGAAGATTTAAATGTTGACAGAGGAATAGGCTGATACAGAAATATTTTCAGTAAAAAAATAAACAAATAAATAATAACTGTAGATAAAACTATATACTAAGCCTGTAAAACTAGGGGATGTTTTTCATTCTAGTTCAACTTACTGAAGAAAACCACTGATAAGAAGATGGAAGTTAGGAAGGAATTATAAATTCCCTATAAAGTTATGGAAGTAATTATAAATCTACATCAAATGTTTTACAATATAGAATTTTCAGGAGATGTGTAGAGGAAGAAATGAGATTCATGACTGCTTTTTGGGGTGGATAAGAAATGCCTCAATAACACACTCAAGAAAAGAAAACACAACAAAATCTCATATGTGAAACAAAATATATCCTTCTAAATGAAAGATATAGTAGCATTCCTAGAGAACATCAGTTTGCTTCTATTTTCTGTACTCTATTTTCATCTTCTTACTTGGCCATGATGTGCATATTTCATCAATGTACAGAAACAACACCAGTTTAATTTTTTGCCATAGCAAAATCAGGAAAATGTTTCATTTCAGTATTACAGTAAGCCAAAAAACAATTAATGGTTCAGGTGGGGGAGTGAATATTTCTTCTTGGCTAAATTAGATTGTGAGTTTGTAATGTGTAACTTGAAGATATTTAATTTATGCTTAAACTGTGTGTAAATGTTGTAGCATAAACTGTAGTAAAGTTGTAATTTAATTCGTGAAGATTTCCAATGAATGTTGTGAATGCTTCTTTTCATGTGCCCAGCAGGTTATGTAGTATTTTGGGTATATTGTTCCCATTGTGATGCTCTTAAATAATCCTTGATTTGGTGTGTAGAATAGCTTCTTAACTTTTAACTATTAGAGTTGAATTAAATTTCATATTGATTAGTATTATAGATTTTTTTTGCCCTCTGTGTTTGTTAATGTTCAAAGGAATTTGGAACATAATATATTCCAGATGCACGTGAATCCTGAAGGACTGGTGATTTTTCAAACTGTATTGAAATAAGACTGTGTATTTTTATTGATACTGTTGCTATTGATGATGGCAATTGTAAACTTGAGGAAGATAAAGAAATCCAGAATGACAAAATCAATGCTTCCAATAGATTTTTTTGTCTAAAAACTTGTAAAAATAATACGAATGGAAATGTTGTATTCTGTTGTAGTTATTTCCACATTTTTCTCTCCATATTTTTGGGAAGATCTACCTACAGAAAAACAAATAAATAAAAAAGGAGATAAATTGTAGAAACAAAAAATCATTAAATACCATGTCAAGAATATGAATGGTTATCATCTATGTTAATGAAAATCAGAATAAGAACATAAGTTAGATATTTGGTGATATTTTTATATAGTGTGCTTTATTGAGTTATAAAGGGTGGCCCTTAAATTATAATATCTAACAACTTATGAAGTTATGATACGTTTCTTAGAAATATGGGAATGAACAGACATGCTTTTATTCTTTTTCTAACTCTGATTGTAGTTGGACTTAGATTTTTTTAAAAGATTTTATTTATTTATTAATGGCAGACAGAGAGAGAGAGAGAGAGAGAGAGAGAGAGAGAGAGAGAGAGGCAGAGACACAGGCAGAGGGAGAAGCAGGCTCCATGCAGGGAGCCCGACTTGGGACTCGATCCCTGGTCTCCAGGATCACACCCCAGGCCGAAGGCAGTGTTAAACCGCTGGGCCACCAGGACTGCCCCAGACTTAGATTTTGTTTTTGTTTAGAATATTAAATGACTGGGTACCCTTCTCTGGGTTTGTACTAGAGAGGCTTTGAATGGAAGCAGGTTAGAGTAGTCAAAGAGTCAAGGGGTGTGAGCCCAGTTATTTTTTCCTATGCATTTTCTTTCTAAGCTTCCAGTAGGTCTGCCTTTGGTAACCTGTAACTTGAAGCCTTCAGATCTGATGAGATCTTTTTTATCACATTGCAAATTCTTTCTTTGAATGGAGGGACAGAGCTATAGCTTGACAAAGCTCAAAGAGCATGGCTCTTTTCATGTGCAAAATGTTTAGTCTCAGAACTACAAAAAGTCTTATCATCAGTCAAAAACATTTCCCTTGGAAAAAGAAAGATGTGATTTAGTTTGAAATTAGGGTTTCAGATTGAATGACAAGTATGATAATAATATGTTCAGCCAGACTGGTTATTCTATTTTGTGGTCATGTTGAAATATATGTGATTATTAATTTAATAGCCATAGAGTTAATATACTACATTTGTAAGTATGTACTTAAACACTATGTATTTTATATTCTAGAGCATACATATTATTTTCTTGAACATTATCAAGTTTCAGCTAATACAGTGCCAGTATTTTAAAAACAAACATATATTATGCAGTGTAATAAATTTAGAGACGACATTTTGTGTAGTCTATTTAGTTTTTTAACTTTTTTTGTTAATGTAAATAGGTTAGAAAATGTGGTTGTTAAATGACTAGTGCTATTGTGTACTGGTGACAGTCATGAAGAGTATCTGCTTTCCTGCACTAATATTTGTCACACACGCTTTCATGTAAATGGATTAAAAAAAAAAGACTTAAAAAGTATTTAAAAATGTACCATCCTAAAAATGTATCATGTCACTGGCCAAAAAAAAATCCTTTTATTCAGAGTGCTTGGGTGGTTTAGTTGGTTGAGCATCCGACTCTTGGTTCCAGCTCAGGTCCTGAGATTGAGTCTCATCTCTCTCTCTTTCTCTTTCCCTCTCTCTCTTTCTCACAAATAAATAAACAAAATCTTTAAAAGTAAAAATAAGAAACCCTTTCATTCAATGGAAAACTAAGTACACTTTATTCACATGTATATTTCTTTTTTAAAAAAATTATTTATTTATTCATTCATTCATTCATTCATTCATGAGAGACACACAGAGAGAAGCCAAGAGGCAGGGACACAGGCAGAGGGAGAGGCAGAGGGAGAGGTAGGCTCCCCGTGGGAAGCCTGATATGGGACTCAATTCCAGGACCCTGGGATCACAACCTGAGCTGAAGGCAGACGTACACTGAGCTACCCAGGTGCCCTCCACATGTGTATTTCAACATTATTTTTTTGTTTGTATTTAGACTGAATGTTTATATATCTCTTAATATACATTTATAAACATTTAGTTGGTTATATTCTTCTTTTACACTCTTCTGACTTACATTTTCCAGTATGGTTATCATTTTTTGTCTTTCTTCTTTTATATTTGTTCTAAACCAATTTTATAGTTATATTTGGATAAACTTACATTTAGATCAACTTTTTTTAAAGCTAATGAGATTTTTTTAAATTTTCATTTATTTTTTATTAGTTTCAAAGGAAGAATTTAGTGACTTATCAGTTACATATAACATCCAATGCACATTACATTAAGTGTCCTCAATGCTCATCACCCAATTATCCCTTTTCCCTACCCACCTCCACTCCAGCAACCCTCAGTTCATTCTCTAAGTTAAGAGTGTCTTATGGTTTGCCTCCCTCTCTGTTTTTACCTTATTTTATTTTTCCTTCTCTTCCCCTATGCACATCTGTTTTGTTTCTTTAAATATACATATACATAAAAATTATATGGTAATTGTCTTTCTCTGACTGACTTATTTCACTTAGCATTATACACTCTAGTTCCATTCACATCATTTCAAATGGCAAGATTTCATTCATTTTGACGGCTGAGTAATATTCAATTACATGTGTATACCACTTTTTCTTTATCCATTTATCAGTGGATGGACATTTTGATGGCTGAGTATATACATACCACTTCTTTATTCATCTGTTGATGGATATATGGGCTCTTCCCATATTTTGGCTACTATGTACATTGCTGCTATAAATATTGGGGTGCATGTGCCCCCTAGAATCACTGCGTCTTTTGGATAAATACTTGGTAGTGGGCAGCCCGTGTGGCTCAGCAGTTTAGCGCCTGCCTTCAGCCCGGGGCATGATCCTGGAGACCCACGATCGAGTCCCACGTCAGGCTATCTCCATGGAGCCTGCTTCACCCTCTGCCTGTGTCTCTGCCTCTCTCTCTTTGTCTCTGATAAATAAATTTAAAAAAATTATAAAAAAAATACTTGGTAGTGCAATTGCTGTGTCATAGGGTAGCGCTATTTTTATCTTTTGAGGAATTCCATACTGTGTTCCAGAGTGGTCACACAAGTTTACATTCCTACCAACAGTTTAAGAGTGTTTCCCTTTCTCCACATCTCAGATAAATTTTTTATCACAAGCATTAGACATTGTTTTGGCTATTTACAACTTGCACAATTGCCATGGAAAATATGAGAGCTAGAGAAATTGAACTATATTTGGATGGGAACCTTTTTTATATTATTTACCAATTACCATATCAGAGAATTTTTATGCAGAAACCTTAAAATATTTATCCATAGTAGCTTTCTTATGCTAACCATTCATGTGCTTTCTATAAATGTGATTTTTAAAATCATGGTAAATTGATAATAGCAAAATTAGTGATGAAAGACCTCAGAAAAATGTGAGTGCAAAAATAAAAAAATGAAGTCAATTATTTAGCAATTGTATATGATACTTATAGAATAAAATGTGTGAAATTTATGCTACCCTTGCTTAAAATACTTAGAATTTTATGAAATATGTTTTTTATCTTTATATTTTGGGAAGATTTCTCCTATGTGACATCATACATGATCTGAACGTGAATAGTATCCCAAAACAGCTCTAGACCTGCTATGGAAGTGAAAAGATTGGATATCGTGTGGCCCAGGGTGGTAGTATGTAGTCCAGCAGCAAATGTATATTAATTGTTCTATTTCAGGTTCTGTATTGCATGTTTCCTTATTCATTGATATAGGTATTAATAAAATTATGAGAAATAGAGGTGAAATTTTATTGTGTGTGTTCATTCAAAATTCATGTTTTAATTTCATTTATTCTTTTTATTCACATAAAGTAAAATATACTTTTTGTTGGAATATTTATGTGAATTAGCTTACATTTTGTTGATTCTAATACTCCAATACACTTCTTTGAATTAAATATCATTTTATTTACCTTTTAGAGTTGGTGATTGATATTGTAATATTTTAGAACATTTATTTTCTATCTTCCAAGATAAACAAGAGATATTTATTTACTCCTGGATAGGCTTATTGTCTCATTTAATGGAAAAAACTACCTAAGAATGTCTTTGTACAAGCCTTGAGCATTCAAATGAAATACATTTCTAGAGAAAGACAATAATCTTTGTGTAATTAAATAACTTCATTTCTGGGACCTCTGGTTGGCTCAGTCAGTTAAGTGTCCACCTTCAGCTCAGGTCATGATCCTACAGTCGTGGGATCAGGCCCTATATTAGGCACCCTGATCAGTAGGGAACCTGCTTCTCATTCTTCTTCTCCTCCTCCTTGCTCACTGTTCCCCTTCTCTCTAATAAATAAATAAAATATTAAAAACATAACTTCAATCTTGGCTTCACTTTTACCTTAGCTAAATGGAGAAAATCCTGGTACACTAAAATCTGACAAGCTGCACAGGATCAGTAAATAATTGCATTCAGCATTTTTATTAGTCCTGAAGTTTGATTAAGAATTATAGAGCACATAATCTGGTGATTTTTGTCTTTTTTTCCTCACTTATCTTTCTATTATTGTAAAATAAATTTACTCATTCTTTCTTTTTTTTAATAAATTAATTTTTATTGGTGTTCAAATTACCAACATACAGAATAACACCCAGTGCTCATCCCATCAAGTGCCCCACTCAGGGCCCGTCACTCATTCACCCCCACCCCCCGCCCTCCTCCCCTTCCACCACCCCTAGTTCGTTTCCCAGAGTTAGAAGTCTTTATGTTCTGTGTCCCTTTCTGATATTTCCCACACATTTCTTCTCCCTTCCCTTGTATTCCATTTCACTATTATTTATATTCCCCAAATGAATGAGAACATATGTTTGTCCTTCTCCGATTGACTATTTAACTCAGCATAATCCCCTCCACTTCCATCCACGTTGAAGCAAATGGTGGGTATTTGTTGTTTCTAATGGCTGAGTAATATTCCATTGTATACATAAACCACATCTTCTTTATCCATTCATCTTTCGATGGACACCAAGGCTCATTCCACAGTTTGGCTATTGTGGACATTGCTGCTAGAAACATCAGGGTGCAGGTGTCCCAGCGTTTCATTGCATCTGAATCTTTGGGGTAAATCCCCAACACTGCAATTGGTGGGTCGTAGGGCAGGTCTCTTTTTAACTCTTTGAGGAACCTCCACACAGTTTTCCAGAGTGGCTGCACCAGTTCACATCCCCACCAACAGTGTAAGACGGTTCCTTTTTCTTCGCATCCTCTGCAACATTTGTTGTTTCCTGCCTTGTTAATTTCCCCCATTCTCACTGGTGTGAGGTGGTATCTCATTGTAGTTTTGATTTGTATTTCCCTGATGGCAAGTGATGCAGAGCATTTTCTCATGTGCATGTTGGCCATGTCTATGTCTTCCTCCATGAGATTTCTCTTCACGTCTTTTGCCCATTTCATGATTGGATTGTTTGTTTCTTTGCTGTTGAGTTTAATAAGTTCTTTATAGATCTTGGAAACTAGCTCTTTATCTGATACGTCATTTGCAAATATCTTCTCCCATTCTGTAGGTTGTCTTTGAGTTTTGTTGACTGTATCCTTTGCTGTGCAAAAGCTTCTTATCTTGATGAAGTCCAAATAGTTCATTTTTGCTTTTGTTTCTTTTGCATTCGTGAATGTATCTTGTAAGAAGTTACTGTGGCTTAGGTCAAAAAGGGTGTTGCCTGTGTTCTCCTCTAGGATTTTGATGGAATCTTGTCTCATATTTAGATCTTTCATCCATTTTGAGTTGATCTTTGTGTATGGTGCAAGAGAGTGGTCTAGTTTCATTCTTCTGCATGTGGGTGACCAATTTTCCCAGCACCATTTATTGAAGAGACTGTCTTTCTTCCAGTGGATCGTCTTTCCTCCTTTATCGAATATTAGTTGATGATAAAGTTTAGAGTCGACTTCTGGGTTCTCTATTCTGTTCCATTGATCTATGTGTCTGTTTTTGTGCCAGTACCACACTGTCTTGATGACCACAGCTTTATAGTACAAACTGAAATCTGGCATTGTGATGCCCCCAGATATGGTTTTCTTTTTTAAAATTCCCCTGGCTATTCGGGGCCTTTTCTGATTCCACACAAATCTTAAAATAAATTGTTCAACTCACTGAAGAAAGTCCATGGTATTTTGATAGGGATTGTATTAAACGTGTAAATTGCCCTGGGTAACATTGACATTTTCACAATAATAATACTGCCAATCAATGATCGTGGAATATTTTTCTATCTCTTTGTGTCTTCCTCAATTTCTTTCAGAAGTGTTCTATAGTTTTTAGGGTACAGGTCCTTTACCTCTTTGGTTAGGTTTATTCCTAGGTATCTTATGATTTTGGGTGCAATTGTAAATGGGAATGACTCCTTAATTTCTCTTTCTTCAGTCTCATTGTTAGTGTATAGAAATGCCACCAATTTCTGGGCATTGATTTTGTATCCTGCCATGCTACCAAATTGCTGTATGAGTTCTAGCAATCTTGGGGTGGAGGTTTTTGGGTTTTCTAAGTAGAGTATCATGTCATCGGTGAAAAAGGAGCGTTTGACTTCTTCTTTGCCAATTTGAATGCCTTTAATGTCTTTTTGTTTTCTGATTGCTGAGGCTAGGACTTCCAGTACTATGTTGAATAGCAGTGGTCAGAGTGGACATCCCTGTCTTGTTCCTGATCTTAGGGGAAAGGCTCCCAGTGCTTCCCCATTGAGAATGATTTTTGCTGTGGGCTTTTCGTAGATGGCTTTTAAGATGTCGAGGAATGTTCCCTCTATCCCTACATTCTGAAGAGTTTTGATCAGGAATGGATGCTGTATTTTGTCAAATGCTTTCTCTGCATCTAATGAGAGAATCATATGGTTCTTGGTTTTTCTCTTGCTGATATGATGAATCACATTGATTGTTTTACGAGTGTTGAACCAGCTTTGTGTCCCGGGGATAAATCCTACTTGGTCATGGTGAATAATTTTCTTAATGTGTTGTTGGATCCTATTGGCTAGTATCTTGTTGACAATTTTTGCATCCATGTTCATCAGGGATATTGGTCTGTAATTCTCTTTTTGGTGGGGTCTTTGTCTGGGTTTGGAATTAAGGTGATGCTGGCCTCATAGAAAGAATTTGGAAGTACTCTATCTCTTTCTATCTTTCCAAACAGCTTTAGTAGAATAGGTATGATTTCTTCTTTAAACGTTTGATAGAATTCCCCTGGGAAGCCATCTGGCCCTGGACTCTTGTGTCTTGGGAGGGTTTGATGACTGCTTCAATTGCCTCCCTGGTTATTGGCCTGTACAGGTTTTCTATTACTTACTGTTTCAGTTTTAGTAGTTTGTGGCTTTCCAGGAATGCGTCCATGTCTTCTAGATTGCCTAATTTATTGATGTATAGCTGTTCATAATATTTTTTTAAAATCCTTTGTATTTCCTTGGTGTTGGTAGTGATCTCTCCTTTCTCATTTATGATTTTATTTTTATTTTTTTTAAGATTTTACTTATTTATTCTTTTTTTTTATAAATTAATTTTTATTGGTGTTCAATTTACCAACATACAGAATAACACCCAGTGCTCATCCCGTCAAGTGTCCCCCTCCGTGCCCGTCACCCATTCACCCCCACCCCCCGCCCTCCTCCCCTTCCACCACCCCTAGTTCATTTCCCAGAGTTAGAAGTCTTTATGTTCTGTGTCCCTTTCTGATATTTCCCACACATTTCTTCTCCCTTCCCTTATATTCCCCTTCACTATTATTCATATTCCCCAAATGAGTGAGAACATACACTGTTTGTCCTTCTCCGATTGACTTACTTCACTCAGCATAATACCCTCCAGTTCCATCCACGTTGAAGCAAATGGTGGGTATTTGTTGTTTCTAATGGCTGAGTAATATTCCATTGTATACATAAACCACATCTTCTTTATCCATTCATCTTTCGATGGGCACCGAGGCTCCTTCCACAGTTTGGCTATTGTGGACATGGCTGCTAGAAACATCGGGGTGCAGGTGCCCCGGCGTTTCATTGCATCTGAATCTTCGGGGTAAATCCCTAACAGTGCAATTGCTGGGTCGTAGGGCAGGTCTATTTTTAATTCTTTGAGGAACCTCCACACCGTTTTCCAGAGTGGCTGCACCAGTTCACATTCCCACCAACAGTGTAAGAGGGTTCCCTTTTCTCCACATCCTCTCCAACATTTGTTGTTTCCTGCCTTATTAATTTTCCCCATTCTCAGTGGTATGAGGTGGTATCTCATTGTGGTTTTGATTTGTATTTCCCTGATGGCAAGTGATGCAGAGCATTTTCTCATGTGCATGTTGGCCATGTCTATGTCTTCCTCTGTGAGATTTCTCTTCATGTCTTTTGCCCATTTCATGATTGGATTGTTTGTTTCTTTGGTGTTGAGTTTAATAAGTTCTTTATAGATTTTGGAAACTAGCCCTTTATCTGATAGGTCATTTGCAAATATCTTCTCCCATTCTGTAGGTTGTCTTTGAGTTTTGTTGACTGTATCCTTTGCTGTGCAAAAGCTTCTTATCTTGATGAAGTCCCAATAGTTCATTTTTGCTTTTGTTTCTTTTGTTTTCGTGGATGTATCTTGCAAGAAGTTACTGTGGCCAAGTTCAAAAAGGGTGTTGCCTGTGTTCTCCTCTAGGATTTTGATGGAGTCTCGTCTCACATTTAAATCTTTCATCCATTTTGAGTTTATCTTTGTGTATGGTGCAAGAGAGTGGTCTAGTTTCATTCTTCTGCATGTGGGTGACCAATTTTCCCAGCACCATTTATTGAAGAGACTGTCTTTCTTCCAGTGGATCGTCTTTCCTCCTTTGTCGAATATTAGTTGACCATAAAGTTCAGGGTCCATTTCTGGATTCTCTATTCTGTTCCATTGGTCTATGTGTCTGTTTTTGTGCCAGTACCACACTGTCTTGATGACCACAGCTTTGTAGTACAACCTGAAATCTGGCATTGTGATGCACCCAGCTATGGTTTTCTTTTTTAAAATTCCCCTGGCTATTCGGGGTCTTTTCTGATTCCACACAAATCTTAAAATAATTTCTTCTAAGTCTCTGAAAAAAGTCCATGGTATTTTGATAGGGATTGCATTGAACGTGTAAATTGCCCTGGGTAGCATTGACATTTTCACAATATTAATTCTGCCAATCTATGAGCATGGAATATTTTTCCATCTCTTTGTGTCTTCCTCAATTTCTTTCAGAAGTGTTCTATAGTTTTTAGGGTATAGATCCTTTACCTCTTTGGTTAGGTTTATTCCTATGTATCTTATGCTTTTGGGTGCAATTGTAAATGGGATTGACTCTTTAATTTCACTTTCTTCAGTCTCACTGTTAGTGTATAGGAATGCCATTGATTTCTGGGCATTGATTTTGTATCCTGCCACGCTACCAAATTGCTGTATGAGTTCTAGCAATCTTGGGGTGGAGGCTTTTGGGTTTTCTACGTAGAGTATCATGTCATCGGCGAACAGGGAGAGTTTGACTTCTTCTTTGCCAATTTGAATGCCTTTAACGTCTTTTTGTTGTCTGATTGCTGAGGCTAGGACTTCCAATACTATGTTGAATAGCAGTGGTGAGAGTGGACATCCCTGTCTGGTTCCTGATCTTAGGGGAAAGGCTCCCAGTGCTTCCCCATTGAGAATGATATTTGCTGTGGGCTTTTCGTAGATGGCTTTTAAGATATCGAGGAAAGTTCCCTCTATCCCTACACTCTGAAGAGTTTTGATCAGGAATGGATGCTGTATTTTGTCAAATGCATTCTCTGCATCTAATGAGAGGATCATATGGTTCTTGGTTTTTCTCTTGCTGATATGATGAATCACATTGATTGTTTTACGAGTGTTGAACCAGCCTTGCATCCCGGGGATAAATCCTACTTGGTCATGGTGAATAATTTTCTTAATGTGTTGTTGGATCCTATTGGCTAGTATCTTATTGAGAATTTTTGCATCCATGTTCATTAGGGATATTGGTCTGTAATTCTCCTTTTTGGTGGGGTCTTTGTCTGGTTTTGGAATTAAGGTGATGCTGGCCTCATAGAATGAGTTTGGAAGTACTCCATCTCTTTCTATCTTTCCAAACAGCTTTAGTAGAATAGGTATGATTTCTTCTTTAAACGTTTGATAGAATTCCCCTGGGAAGCCATCTGGCTCTGGACTCTTGTGTCTTGGGAGGTTTTTGATGACTGCTTCAATTTCCTCCATGGTTATTGGCCTGTTCAGGTTTTCTATTTCTTCCTGCTCCAGTTTTGGTAGTTTGTGGCTTTCCAGGAATGCGTCCATTTCTTCTAGATTGCCTAATTTATTGGCGTAGAGCTGTTCGTAATATGTTTTTAAAATCGTTTGTATTTCCTTGGTGTTGGTAGTGATCTCTCCTTTCTCATTCATGATTTTATTAATTTGAGTCTTCTCTCTCTTATTTTTAATAAGGTTGGCTAATGGTTTATCTATCTTATTAATTCTTTCAAAGAACCAACTCCTGGTTCTATTGATCTGTTCCACAGTTCTTCTGGTCTCGTTTTCATTGAGTTCTGCTTGAATTTTAATTAACTCTCTTCTTCTCCTGGGTGTAGGATCTATATGCTCTTTTTTCTCTAGCTCCTTTATGTGTAAGGTTAGCTTTTGTATTTGAGTTCTTTCCAGTTTTTGAATGGATGCTTGTATTGTGATGTATTTCCCCCTCAGGACTGCTTTTGCTGCATCCTAAAGATTTTGAACAGTTGTATCTTCATTCTCATTAGTTTCCATGAATCTTTTTAATTCTTCCTTAATTTCCTGGTTGACCCTTTTATCTTTTAGCAGAATGGTCCTTAACCTCCACTTGTTTGAGGTCCTTCCAAAATTCTTGTTGTGATTTAGTTCTAATTTCAAGGCATTATGGTCTGAGAATATGCAGGGGATGATCCCAATCTTTGGTATCGGTTCAGACCGGATTTGTGACCCAGCACGTGGTCCATTCTGGAGAAAGTTCCATGTGCACTTGAGAAGAATGTGTATTCAGTTGAGTTTGGATGTAAAGTTCTGTAGATATCTGTGAAATATATCTGGTCCAGTGTATCATTTAAAGCTCTCATTTCTTTGGAGATGTTGTGCTTAGAAGACCTATCGAGGGGATCCCTGGGTGGCGCAGCGGTTTGGCGCCTGCCTTTGGCCCAGGGCACGATCCTGGAGACCCGGGATCGAATCCCACATCGGGCTCCCGGTGCATGGAGCCTGCTTCTCCCTCTTCCTGTGTGTCTCTGCCTCTCTCCCTCTCTCTGTGACTATCATAAAAAAAAAAAAAAGAAGACCTATCGAGGGTAGAAAGAGCTAGATTGAAGTCACCAAGTATAAGTGTATTATTATCTAAGTATTTCTTCACTTTGGTTATTAATTGGTTTAAATATTTGGCAGCTCCCACATTCGGGGCATATATATTGAGGATTGTTCAGTCCTCTTGTTGGATAGATCCTTTAAGTATGAGATAGTGTCCCTCTTCATCTCTCACTACAGTCTTCGCGGTAAATTTTAGTTTATCTGATATAAGGATGGCTACCCCTGCTTTCTTTTGAGGACCATTTGAATGGTACATGGCTCTCCAACCTTTTATTTTCAGGCTGTAGGTGTCCTTCTGTCTAAAATGAGTCTCTTGTAGACAGCAAATAGATGGGTCCTGCTTTTTTATCCAGTCTGAAACCCTGTGTCTTTTGATGGGGTCATCAAGCCCATTCACGTTCAGAGTTACTATTGACAGATATGAGTTTAGTGTCATAATGATATCTATTCAGTCCTTGTTTTTGTGGATTGTTCCACTGAACTTCTTCTTAAAGGAGAATTTCAAGAGTCCCCCTTAAAATTTCTTGCAGAGCTGGTTTGGAGGTCACATATTCTTTCAGTTCCTGCCTGTCTTGGAAGCTCTTTATCTCTCCTTCCATTCTGAAAGAGAGCCTTGCTGGATAAAGTATTCTTGGCTCCTTGTTCTTCTCATTTAGGACCCTGAATATATTCTGCCAGCCCTTTCTGGCCTGCCATGTTTCTGTGGAGAGGTCTACTGTCAATCTAATCTTTCTCCCCATATAAGTTAGGGATTTCTTGTCTCTTGCTGCTTTAAGGATCTTCTCTTTATCCTCGGAATTTGCAAGCTTCACTATTAAATGTCGAGGTGTTGAGCAGTTTTTATTGATTTTAGTGTGGGATCTGGGTCTGAATGCCTGTTTCCCTTCCCACATTAGGAAAGTTTTCGGCTATGAATTTTTCAAATACATATTCTGGAACTCTGTCCCTTTTGGCGCCCTCAGGAACCCCAATTAAACTAGATGTTATACTATATGTTGGCAAATCAAACTCCAATAAAAATATACAAAAATAAAATAAGTAAATAAAACATAATATAAAAATGATTCATTGATTTAAACATATGAAATTAAATGTTTGAACATTAAAAGCCTGAAAAAATGTGCCATAGAAACATGAAAAAATGTCCCACATCACTTAGCATCAGGAAAATAGAAATCAAAACCACAATGATATAGGATATCACACCAGTCAGAATGACTAAATTAACAGGTCAGGAATGCCTATGTGGCTCAGCGGTTGAGCATCTGCCTTCGGCTTCGGTTGTGGTCCTGTGGCCCAGGATCAAATCCCGCATCAGGCTCCCTGTATGGAGCCTGCTTCTCCCTCTGCCTCTGTCTCTGCCTGTTTCTCTCTGTCTCTCATGAATGAATAAATATAATATAAAAATAAAAAATAAAAAAAATTAACAGGTCAGGAAAAAATGTTGGCAAGGATGCAGAGAAAGGGGAACTCTTACGCTGTTGGTGGGAATGCAAACTGGTACAAATACTCTGGAAAACAATATGGAGGTTTCTCAAGAAGATAAAATTAGAGCTACCTTATAACCCAGTAGACCTAGAAATTGCACTACTAGGCATTTACCACAAAGATACAAATGTTGTAAACTGAAGGGTGAAGGGGTACCTACACCCCAATATTTGTAGCAGCAATGTTCACAAGAGCCAAAATGTGGAAAGACCTGAGAGACCCAATGACAGATGAATGAATAAAGAGCATTCAATACACACACACACACACACACACACACACACCAGGGAATATTACTCAGACATCAAAAAGATGAATAAAGGAAATAAGTCAATCAGAGGAAGATAATTATCATATGATGTCACTAAAATATGGAATATAAAATATAAGAATCACCACAGAGGATCATAGGGGAAGGGAGGGAAAACTGAATTTGAATTCACCAGAGAGGGAGAACAACCATGAGAAGTTCTTTTTTTTTAAAGATTTTGTTTATTTATTCATGAGAGACACACACAGAGAGAGACAGAGACATAGGCAGAGGGAGAAGCAGGATACCTGTGGGGAGCCTGATGTGGGACTCAATCCTGACCTGATCCAAAGGCAGATGTCCAACCACTGATTCACCCAAGCGTCCCTACCACAAGAGACTCTTAACTATAGGTCATAAACTGAGGGTTCTTGGAAGGAGATAGGTGAAGGGATGGAATAATTGAATGATGGGCATTAATGAGAGCATGCGATGTGATGAGCAATGGGGTTACACCCAACTGAATAATTATTAAACTTTATATCATAAACTAATGAGTTATTATATGTTGGCTAACTGAATTTAAATAAAAAGAAAAGCAAAAAAAAAAAAAAAGAAAAGTATTCCTCAAGATAATATCCTATAGGATAATGCCTATATTTTTTCTACATATATTTTTGGTTGTTTTTACTTTGGAGGCTTTAATCCAATTTGAATTTATTTTTGCCTTTTTTATTTTTATTTTATTTTAATTTTTTTAATAAATTAATTTTTATTGGTGTTCAATTTACCAACATACAGAATAACACCCAGTGCTCATCCCGTCAAGTGTCCCCCTCAGTGCCCGTCACCGATTCACCCCCATCCCCCGCCCTCCTCCCCGTCCACCACCCCGTAGTTCATTTCCCAGAGTTAGAAGTCTTTATGTTCTGTCTCCCTTTCTGATATTTCTCACACATTTCTTCTCCCTTCCCTTATATTCCATTTCACTATTATTCATATTCCCCAACTGAATGAGAACATACACTGTTTGTCCACATCCGATTGACTTACTTCACTCAGCATAATACCCTCCAGTTCCATCCACGTTGAAGCAAATGGTGGGTATTTGTCGTTTCTAATGGCTGAGTAATATTCCGTTGTATACATAAACCACATCTTCTTTATCCATTCATCTTTCTGTGGACACCGAGGCTCCTTCCACAGTTTGGCTATTGTGGACATTGCTGCTATAAACATTGGGGTGCAGGTGTCCCGGAGTTTCATTGCATCTGAATCTTCGGGGTAAATCCCTAACAGGACAATGGCTAGGTCGTAGGGCAGGTCTATTTTTAATTCTTTGAGGAACCTCCACACTGTTTTCCAGAGTGGCTGCACCAGTTCACATTCCCACCAACAGTGTAAGAAGGTTCCCTTTTCTCCGCATCCTCTCCAACATTTGTGGTTTCCTGCCTTGTTAATTTTCCCCATTCTCACTGGTGTGAGGTGGTATCTCATTGTGGTTTTGATTTGTATTTCCCTGATGGCAAGTGATGCAGAGCATTTTCTCATGTGCATGTTGGCCATGTCTATGTCTTCCTCTGTGAGATTTCTCTTCATGTCTTTTGCCCATTTCATGATTGGATTGTTTCTTTGCTGTTGAGTTTAATAAGTTCTTTATAGATTTTGGAAACTAGCCCTTTATCTGATACGTCATTTGCAAATATCTTCTCCCATTCTGTAGGTTGTCTTTTAGTTTTGTTGACTGTATCCTTTGCTGTGCAAAAGCTTCTTATCTTGATGAAGTCCCAATAGTTCATTTTTGCTTTTGTTTCTTTTGCTTTCGTGGATGTATCTTGCAAGAAGTTACTGTGGCCAAGTTCAAAAAGGTGTTGCCTGTGTTATCCTCTAGGATTTTGATGGAATCTTGTCTCACATTTAGATCTTTCATCCATTTTGAGTTGATCTTTGTGTATGGTGAAAGAGAGTGACCTAGTTTCATTCTTCTGCATGTGGATGTCCAATTTTCCCAGCACCATTTATTGAAGAGACTGTCTTTCTTCCAGTGGATCGTCTTTCATCCTTTATCGAATATTAGTTGACCATAAAGTTCAGGGTCCACTTCTGGGTTCTCTATTCTGTTCCATTGATCTATGTGTCTGTTTTTGTGCCAGCACCACACTGTCTTGATGACCACAGCTTTGTAGTACAACCTGAAATCTGGCATTGTGATGCCCCCAGCTATGGTTTTCTTTTTTAAAATTCCCCTGGCTATTCGGGGTCTTTTCTGATTCCACACAAATCTTAAAATAATTTGTTCTAACTCTCTGAAGAAAGTCCATGGTATTTTGATAGGGATTGCATTAAACGTGTAAATTGCCCTGGGTAACATTGACATTTTCACAATATTAATTCTGCCAATCCATGAGCATGGAATATTTTTCCATCTCTTTGTGTCTTCCTCAATTTCTTTCAGAAGTGTTCTATAGTTTTTAGGGTATAGATCCTTTACCTCTTTGGTTAGGTTTATTCCTAGGTATCTTATGCTTTTGGGTGCAATTGTAAATGGGATTGACTCCTTAATTTCTCTTTCTTCAGTCTCATTGTTAGTGGATAGGAATGCCATTGATTTCTGGGCATTGATTTTGTATCCTGCCATGCTACCAAATTGCTGTATGAGTTCTAGCAATCTTGGGGTGGAGGTTTTTGGGTTTTCTAAGTAGAGTATCATGTCATCGGTGAAAAAGGAGCGTTTGACTTCTTCTTTGCCAATTTGAATGCCTTTAATGTCTTTTTGTTTTCTGATTGCTGAGGCTAGGACTTCCAGTACTATGTTGAATAGCAGTGGTCAGAGTGGACATCCCTGTCTTGTTCCTGATCTTAGGGGGAAGGCTCCCAGTGCTTCCCCATTGAGAATGATATTTGCTGTGGGCTTTTCGTAGATGTCTTTTAAGATGTCTAGGAATGTTCCCTCTATCCCTACATTCTGAAGAGTTTTGATCAGGAATGGATGCTGTATTTTGTCAAATGCTTTCTCTGCATCTAATGAGAGAATCATATGGTTCTTGGTTTTTCTCTTGCTGATATGATGAATCACATTGATTGTTTTACGACTGTTGAACCAGCTTTGTGCCCCGGGGATAAATCCTACTTGGTCATGGTGAATAATTTTCTTAATGTGTTGTTGGATCCTATTGGCTATTATCTTGTTGAGAATTTTTGCATCCATGTTCATTAGGGATATTGGTCTGTAATTCTCCTTTTTGGTGGGGTCTTTGTCTGGTTTTGGAATTAAGGTGATGCTGGCCTCATAGAATGAGTTTGGAAGTACTCCATCTCTTTCTATCTTTCCAAACAGCTTTAGTAGAATAGGTATGATTTCTTCTTTAAACGTTTGATAGAATTCCCCTGGGAAGCCATCTGGCTCTGGACTCTTGTGTCTTGGGAGGTTTTTGATGACTGCTTCAATTTCCTCCATGGTTATTGGCCTGTTCAGGTTTTCTATTTCTTCCTGCTCCAGTTTTGGTAGTTTGTGGCTTTCCAGGAATGCGTCCATTTCTTCTAGATTGCCTAATTTATTGGCGTAGTGCTTTTCATAATATGTTTTTAAAATCATTTGTATTTCCTTGGTGTTGGTAGTGATCTCTCCTTTCTCATTCATGATTTTATTAATTTGAGTCTTCTCTCTCTTCTTTTTAATAAGGTTGGCTAATGGTTTATCTATCTTATTAATTCTTTCAAAGAACCAACTCCTGGTTCTATTGATCTGTTCCACAGTTCTTCTGGTCTCAATTTCGTTGAGTTCTGCTCAAATTTTAATTAACTCTCTTCTTCTGCTGGGCATCAGGTCGATTTGCTGCTTCTTCTCTAGCTCCTTTATGTGTAAGGTTAGCTTTTGTATTTGAGTTCTTTCCAGTTTTTGAATGGCTGCTTGTATTGCTATGTATTTACCCCTCAGGACTGCTTTTGCTGCATCCCAAAGATTTTGAACGGTTGTATCTTCATTCTCATTATTTTCCATGAATCTTTTTAATTCTTCCTTAATTTCCTGGTTGACCCTTTTATCTTTTAGCAGGATGGTCCTTACCCTCCTCGTGTTTGAGGTTCTTCCAAACTTCTTCTTGTGAATGAGTTCTAATTTCAAGGCGTTATGGTCTGAGAATATGCAGGGGACGATCCCAATCTTTTGGTATCGGTTCAGACCCGATTTGTGACCCAGTATGTGGTCTATTCTGGAGAAAGTTCCATGTACACTTGAGAAGAATGTTTATTCAGTTGAGTTTGGATGTAAAGTTCTGTAGACATCTGTGAAATCTACCTGGTCCAGTGTATCATTTAAAGCTCTCGTTTCTTTGGAGATGTTGTGCTTAGAAGACCTATCGAGGGTAGAAAGAGCTAGATTGAAGTCACCAAGTATAAGTGTATTATTATCTAAGTATTTCTTCACTTTGGTTATTAATTCGTTTAAGTATTTGGCAGCTCCCACATTCGGGGCATATATATTGAGGATTGTTAAGTCCTCTTGCTGGATAGATCCTTTAATTATGATATAGTGTCCCTCTTCATCTCTCACTACAGTCTTCGGGGTAAATTTTAGTTTATCTGATATAAGGATGGCTACCCCTGCTTTCTTTTGAGAACCATTTGAATGGTAAGTGGTTCTCCAACCTTTTATTTTCAGGTTGTAGGTATCCTTCTGTCTAAAATGAGTCTCTTGTAGACAGCAAATAGATGGGTCCTGCTTTTTTATCCAGTCTGAAACCCTGCGCCTTTTGATGGGGTCATTAAGCCCGTTCACGTTCAGAGTTACTATTGACAAATATGAGTTTAGTGTCATCATGATATCTATTTAGTCCTTGTTTTTGTGGATTGTTCCACTGAACCTCTTCTTAAAGGGGAATTTTAAGAGTCCCCCTTAAAATTTCTTGCAGAGCTGGTTTGGAGGTCACATATTCTTTCAGTTCCTGCCTGTCTTGGAAGCTCTTTATCTCTCCTTCCATTCTGAAAGAGAGCCTTGCTGGATAAAGTATTCTTGGTTGCATGTTCTTCTCATTTAGGACCCTGAATATATCCTTCCAGCCCTTTCTGGCCTGCCATGTCTCTGTGGAGAGGTCTGCTGTTACCCTAATATTCCTCCCCATGAAAGTCAGGGACTTCTTGTCTCTTGCTGCTTTAAGGATCTTCTCTTTATCTTTGGAATTTGCAAGCTTCACTATTAGATGTCGAGGTGTTGATCGGTGTTTATTGATTTTAGGGGGGGATCTCTCTATTTCCTGGATCTGAATGCCTGTTTCCTTCCCAGATTGGGAAAGTGTTCATCTAGGATTTGTTCAAATACATATTCTGGCCCTCTGTCCCTTTCGGCGCCCTCGGGAACCCCAATTAAACGTAGGTTTTTCTTCCTTAGAGTGTCATTTATTTCCCTTAATCTGTCTTCATGGTTCTTTAATTGTTTATCTCTTTTTTCATCAGTTTCCCTCTTTGCCATTAACTTGTCTTCTATGTCACTCACTCGTTCTTCCACCTCGTTAACCCTCGTCGTTCGGACTTCTAGTTTGGATTGCATCTCATTCAATTGATTTTTAATTTCTGCCTGATTGGATCTAAATTCTGCAGTCATGAAGTCTCGTGAGTCCTTTATGCTTTTTTTCTAGAGCCACCAGTTGCTGTATAGTAGTGCTTCTGAATTGGCTTTCTGACATTGAATTGTAATCCAGATTTTGTAACTCTGTGGGAGAGAGGGCTGTTTCTGATTCTTTTGTTTGAGGTGAGGTTTTCCTTCTAGTCATTTTGCTCAGTGCAGAGTGGCCAAAAACAAGTTGTATTGGGAAAAGGAGAGAAAGAGAGAGAAGGAAAGAAAAGAGAAAGAGACAAAAGAAAAAGAAAAAAAAAGGAAAAAAGAGAAGAAAAAGAGAAAGAAAAATAAAGAAAGGTGGAAAAAAAAGGGGGGGGGTTGGGGGAAGCAATCAGAAATCAAAAAGAAAAGAAAAAAGAAAACAACAACAACAACAACAAAAACACGGGGGAGTATCTTTTGAATCTGTAGACTTTAAGTCCCTTGACTTTCCCTGGAACTTGTCCGTCCAGCTGGTCTTCTGGGGGAGGGGCCTATTGTGCTGATTTTCAGGTGTTAGCACTTGGGGGAGCTGCTCTGCCCCTGCCTGCTGCAGGGCTCAGCGTGGGTTATTTACCCCGTGAGGCCCCATGAGTAACAGCCGCAGTTGCTATGGCAACTCTCGAAGCCTGGATTCAGCCTCCGCAGGAACTACGGGGCTCTCCGTCTGCAGGGCCTGGAGGCTCCGGGGCGGGGCCGCTGATCTGCTCAGCTCAAGGCAGGAGCGTCCTTGCTGTCCTGGGCCCTCCCGGCCTCTGCCTGTCCCGGGGGACGCCGGATCCTGGGCTGTGTCCCGGCGCCCTTGTCTCCGGGGCCTGCGCTGTGGGATTCGCGCTCCTGCCCCGCAGCCCCCTCCGTGGAGCCGCCGCCCGAGTCCCTCTGAGCTGCTCCGGCCCCGCCGTGCGCGCTGCATCCCTTAGGGAGCTCGGCGCACTCTCCCGCGGCGCAGGTGTCTGTTAGTGTCCCCGGGAGCCCCAGGGCATCCCCGCCCTCCTGGGTCCTGCTCCAACTCCCTTCGAGCCCCTTTCCGCCCGGGAAGGTTGGTGCAGCTTCTGCTTCTCCGGGACGGGGCTCTCCTGTCCTGGGGACACTCGCCCCGGCCTCAGCCCGGCTCCTCGCGGGGCCCCTCCCCCTCGGAGGCCTTTTGTTTCTTTATTTCTTTTTCCCCGTCTTCCTACCTTGATAGAAGCGTGAACTCTTCTCACTGTAGCATTCCAGCTATTCTCTCTTTAAATCTTAGGCCGAATTCGTAGATTTTCAGGATGATTTGAAGGTTATCTAGGTAATTTAGTGGGGACAGGTGACTTGGGGACCCTACTCTTCCGCCGTCTTTCCCCTCCTCTATCCTTTTTGCCTTTTTTAAATTTTTATTTCATTGCATAGATATCTGAAATTTTCTTTCTACTTCTAGTAAAATGAAGTTAGTCTGTAATTTATAATCTTTGTTTTTATTTATAAGTAGCTATAGCCAGAATATAATAATTTTAAAAAGAAATAGAATTAAATAAAATGATATATATACTAATTTAAAATTTTCCTTAAAATTTTAAAAAAATATTTTCTTTGAGTATAGTTGATAAGCATTGTTACATTGGTTTTAGGTATGCAAGAATGATTCAGCATCTTTATACATTATTCTATGCTCACCACCAGTGTAGCTAACATCTCTCAGCATACAAGTCTATTGCAATAAAAGTGACTAATTTCCAATGCTGTGTCTTTTGTTCTCATGAGTTATTCTATAAATGGAAGCCTGCATTTTCCACTCCTTTTTACCTTTTTACTTTACCTTTTATATGAGAGAGCAAGAGGGAGAGAGTGCAAGTTGGGGAAGGAATGGAGAGAGAGGGAGAAGCAGAGGAGCAGACTCCCCAATGAGTGTGGAACCCAACATCGGGCTTGATCCCATGATGCTGAGATCATGACCTGAGCTGAAACCAAGAGTCAGGTGCTTAACCAACTGAGCCACACAGGAGCTCCATTACCTTTACTCTTTGCCCCACCTCCACTCCTCTCCATAAGTTTGTTCTCTGTAAATTTATTATTGCATTTTGTGTAAAAAAAAAAAAGTCCAGTTTCAGCCTTTGCATGTAGCTATCCAGATTTCCCAGCACTGTTACTGCACAGTCTTTCCCATTGTGCAATTTTGCCTCCTTTAATATAGGTTAATTGGTCACATACATGTGAGTTTGTCTCCTGTTACAAAGTCTATTGTGTCTGATATAAGTATTATAACCCCAGCCTTTTTTTTAACTTTCATTTTCATGGAATGTTTTTTCCCATTTCTTCACTTTCAGTGTATATATGTCTTTAGGTCTGAAGTGACTCTCTTGTAGGCAACATATAGATTGGTCTTGTTTTTCATCCATTCTGTCACTCTATATCTTTTAATTGGAGCACTTAGACCATTTACATTTAAAGGGAATATCAATAGGTATATACTTATTGTCATTTTGTTCATTATTTTCTTGTTCTTTTTTATTTCTACTCTGTTACTTTCTGCCTTATTCTCTGTTGTGATTGATGGCTTCTAGTTTCTGCTTTGTTTTCTTTGTGTTTTTTCTTTGTGTATTTATTATAAGTGTTTTGTTTGCATTTAGCATGTAGTCCATATATAACATACTAAGTATACAGAAGTCTTTATTTAATTGATGGTGACTTGAGATATATTCTCAGAACTCTACATTTTTGCTTGCCCCCCTCCATATTTCATGTATATGATGTGATAATTTATATTATTTTGTTTTGAGAATCACATAATTTTTTAGATGTAATTGATTTTACTACTTTTATCTTTAACCATTATACTAGCCTTTATGCATGTATGTTTTTTTCCTTTTTTAATTTTCTTACCTCTATTTATAGCCTTTTCTTTTACACTTAAGAAAGTCCCTTTAATACGTCTTATTAGGCTGGTTAAATAGTGATGAAATCTTTTAACTTTTTGTTTGGGAAACTATGTTTCCTTCAATTGTAAATTGCTGAGTAGAAGTACTCAAACTTATATGCTCAATTTTGATTAAGAAATTTTACAGAATACATTTAAACATTTAAAAATGGGTGACATGTTTAAAAAATCTAAAGTGTCAAAATAAACACTAAATAGATTAATAGTAGTTTTAAGGCAATGATTACTAGAGTATAATATTACCTCATTAGTTCTACAGTATCATTTATTGCTCTATTTACTTTTCTGTATGCTTCATTTCAATCATTAAAGTTCTTACTTACTTGACATTTCTTTCTTATATACTCACGAGGCAAATTTCACTAGTGTTTCATTGAATAAAAAATTATTTCACCTCAGTGTCCATCGAAAGATGAATGGATAAAGAAAGGGAATATAAGGGAAGGGAGAAGAAATGTGTGGGAAATATCAGAAAGGGAGACAGAACATAGACTCCTAACTCTGGGAAACGAACTAGGGGTGGTGAAAGGGGAGGAGGGCGGGGGGCGGGGGTGAATGGGTGACGGGCACTGAGGGGGACACTTGACGGGATGAGCACTGGGTGTTATTCTGTATGTTGGCAAATTGAACACCAATAAAAAATAAATTTATTATTTAAAAAAAGACGTGGTTTATTATACAATAGAATATTACTCAGCCATTAGAAATGACAAATACCCACCATTTGCTTCAACGTGGATGGAGCTGGAGGGTATTACGCTGAGAGAAATAACTCAATAGGAAAAGGACAAACATTATATGGTCTCATTCATTTGGGGAATATAAATAATAGTGAAAGGGAATAGAAGGGAAGGGAGAAGAAGTGGGTAGGAAATATCAGAAAGGGAGAAAGGGAGACAGAACATGAAGACTCCTAACTCTGGGAAAGGAACTAGGGGTGGTGGAAGGGGAGGAGGGCGGGGGTGGGGGTGAATGGGTGACCGGCACTGAGGGGGGCACTTGACGGGATGAGCACTGGGTGTTATTCTGTATGTTGGCAAATTGAACAGCAATAAAAAATAAATTTATTATTAAAAAATTATTTCACCAAATTTATTTGATGTTCTGCTATAGCACTTTCCTTTCATGTTACATCTCACAACTGTCAGCTCAGTATATCTTGTGACAGAGTTTACCATGAAGTATATATTGTTAATTATAACAAAAATGAAAGCTCCTCATTGATGAATATTTAGCAACACATTAGGAAGGGTTTATGTTACACATGACTGGTTGAGAGTCATATCCTCATGGTGGAATTCAACATAATTTGTTTATTGTAGATGTCCTGTGGTTGTTTACTAAGGTGCCTAATAATACAAAATTGACTGTTTATTTTTAATTTAGTGTACCTGGTGTGTCATAAAATGAAAACTGTGTTAAATTATTAGAAAAGCATAGTAACATTGAATTGAATCTGAGAGTACTATAAGGGTAAAGCATAATCTAGAAAATAATTATACCCAAATACAGTTACCTAGATAACCCCAGAGGAAAAAAATATATAAATTCATAGGAAAAGTGATTGTCAGAACATTAAATTCTCTTATTAAATACATACAGATTGATTTTCATACCATCCTGAGGCTACCTGGAATTTGTTCATCTATAATTTTGAGAATTACTTTCTCTGACTATTTCCTATTGCTTTCCCAAAAGAAAAACTGGTGAGTGAAGTAATAAATTATTCATGGCACATATCATAAAGTAAAATATACTCTTTTTCAGATCTTGATTCACAATAATCAAGAGTAAATTAATGCATCTGAATTATTCAGAGAATCTGAAAATATACAAATTTTACTCAAATATTTTGAATATTTTTTCCAGAATTAAAAAAATAGATCATTCATTATATTAACCTATAGTTTTACTAATACTAGTCAGGGTCTTACATGAAACATTTAAAATACCTTCTTTATAAATTAAAATGAAAACAATGCCATAAAAATTGGAAAGTTTGCATCTAATGAATACTAAAATGGTAGCTATCTTTATATTTAAAAAGTTATATTACTAGGATGTATCTCAAAGGGTCAGAGCTGTAATTTCAGATGAACTGTTATCAAGGTATTGTTAAAGTGTCTATGCTGCCCAGACCAAGCTCCACATACAATGCAATCTCTAACAAAATAACATGGATATTTTTCACAGACTTGGAATAAATAATCCTAAGATTTTTGTGGAACCAGAAAAGGCCCCAAATAGCCAGAAGAACATTGAAAAAATAAAATAAAAATAAAAACAAAACCAGGAGCATCACAATGCCTGACTTCAAGCTATAATACAAAGTTGTGATAATCAAGAGAGCATGGTACTGGCACAAAAACAGATACATAGATCAATGGAGAATAGAGAATCCAGAAATGGACCCTCAACTCTGGACACTTTCTCTTTGACAAAGCAGGAGAGGATATCCACTGGAAAAAAGACAATCTCATCAATAACTGGTATTGGGAAAATTGGATAGTCACATTTAGATTAATGAAATTAGACCATTTTCTTATACCATACAAAAAGTAAACTCAAAATGGATGAAAGACCTACATATGAGACAGGAATGCATCAAAATTCTAGAGGAAGACACAGGCAACAGTTATTTGACCTCTGCCATGGCAACTTCTTGGAAGACACATCTCTAAAGGAAACGGAAACAAAAGCAAAAATGAACTATTGGTACTTCATCAAGATAAAAATCTTCTACACAGTAAATGAAACAGTTAATAAAACTAAAAGACAACCTGCAGAATGGGAGAAGTTATTTGTAAATGACACATCAGAGAAGGGGTTAGTATCCAAGATCTATAAAGAACTTATTAATCTCAACACCCAAGAAACAACAATCCAGTCAAAAAATGGGTAGAAGACATGAATAGACATTTTTTCCCAAAGAAGACCTATATATGGCCAACAAGCACATGAAAAAATGCTCCACATCACTTGCCATCAGGGAAAATCAAACCACAACGAGATACCACTTTACACCCATAAGAATACCTAAACTTAACAAGACAGGAAACAACAAACGTTGGTGAGGATATGGAAAAGGGGGAACCCTCTTGCAATATGATGGGAATGCATGCCTTTTCAGCCACTCATGATAACAGTGTAGACATTCCTCAAGAAGTGAAAAATAGAGCTACCTTTTGACCCAGCAACTGCACACTGGGTATTTACCCCAAAGATACAGATGTAGTGAAATGCTGGGACACTTGCACCCCAGTGTTCATAGCAGCAATGTCCAAATTGTGGAAGGAGCCATAGTGTCCTTCAACAGATGCATGGATAAAGAAGATAATTTATATATATATATATATATATATATATATATATATATATATATAATATCATATATATGTATCATATATATATCTTCTTTATATATAAAATATATATGATATATGTATCATATATATAATCTTCTTTATATATAAAATATATATGATATATGTATCATATATATAATCTTCTTTATATATAAAATATATATATTAGGTATATATGAATATTACTCAGCCATCAGAAAGGATCAATATGTACCATTTACACTGACATGAATTGAACTGGAGGGTATTATGCTGAGTGAAAGCAGTCATGCATATGTGGAATATAAGAAATAGTGAAAAGGATCATAAGGGAAGCAGGGAAACTTAGTGACAAAAAAATTAGAGAGGAAGACAAACCATGAGAGACTCCTAACTCTGAGAAATAAACAATCATTGTAAAAGGGGAGGTGTTTGGGAGGATAGGGTAACTGGGTGTCAGGCATTAAGCAGGGCATATGATGAGATGAACATTAGGTGTTATACTATATGCTGGCAAATTGAATTTAGATAAAAAATTAAAAACTCTAGTGCTAGCAAGAACATATTCATATAATGTTGTTACAACCATAAATTTGTGGTGAATATTCAGAAGAGCAATGGAATTATTAAAATATAAATTCTGAAAAACCATTAAATGATTAATTTTATTTCTCAACATTTTTATGAAAAAGCATTTGTACAAATGTGAAAAATATTCAGAAACAACACCTTAATCAAATATTACAAGCACTTAAAATGCCTACCAATTTCCATGCCTAAATTATGCAATATCCACATATTGGGCCACTCTACAACTTTAAGTCAGAATGTCATTATAATTTGTTCAGTTTATATTTGTAAGTATAAAATCAAATAACAAAAAATAACCGTATGTCTTTATAAATATATAATATTTGCATTATTGTTATTTATGTTATTTAACCTATGAAATATTTTCAAAATGCAGATAAAAATAAAATGACTTTTTAAATAAAAAGACAACACTCCAGTTACTTGCAATGTAGATTTAATATGTTCCCTTCTGAAACACTTTCTAAGAAATAAAATGTTTATGGGACACCTGAGTGGCTCAGTGGTTGAGCATCTGCCTTTGGCTCAGGGTGTGATCCCAGGATCTGGGATTGAGTCCCACATAGGGCTCCTTGCACGGAGCCTACTTCTCCCTCTGTCTCTGTCTCTGTCTCTGTCTCTGTCTCTCTCTCTCTCTCTGTGTATCTCCATGAATAAATAAATAAAATCTTAAAAAAATAAAATGTTTCAAAAAAAGAAAGAAATGTTACAGGTAGATTTGAAACTCACTATACATTGTCATTAACAACTCCCTCATCACTTTCCCTCCCTCTATTCCAAGAAATATGCATTATTTATAAGTTGGTGTTATTGTTCCTATTCATGTGTTTTTACATATCACACATAAGTATATGCTTCTCAAATGTAATTTAACGTGCTTTAAAATTTTACATAAATGCTATGTTAGGGGGATCCCTGGGTGGCGCAGTGGTTTGGCGCCTGCCTTTGGCCCAGGGTGCGATCCTGGAGACCCGGGATCGAATCCCACATCGGGCTTCCGGTGCATAGAGCCTGCTTCTCCCTCTGCCTGTGTCTGCCTCTCTCTCTCTCTGTGACTATCATAAATAAATAAAAATTTAAAAAAAATGCTATGTTAGTTTTCTATTGTATATCAGGTTACCTCAAAACCTAGTTACTTAAAAGAACAAATATTTGTCATTTCGTGGTTTCTGTGGGTCATGAATCTGGGCATGGATGGACCAGTGCTTCTGCCTTCTTATATGGTTGTAATCAAGATATTGGTCATGGTTGCAGTGTCATCTGAAGGCTCAACAGAGGGAAAAGATGCTTCTAAGCTCATTCACATAGTTGTTAGTAGGATCTTATTCCTTGTGAGTTGTTGAACTAAGGGCTTCAGTTCCTCATTGCTGGTTGCCCAGAAGCCTACTGTTTTAAGGTTATCTAGGAAAACAGAAAAACAAAGATATATCACATGTTATATATATATAGATAGATAGATATAGATATAGATAGATATATATCTCACATGATCATGAATCATGAAGTCTATGATTTGCTGTCACAAGGCAGAGAACAAGCAAACCCAGTGGTATTTTTCAGTCCAAGTCCAAAGGCCTGATTTCCAGAAATACAGATGTCTGAAGGCCAGAGGAAAAAAAATGCTCTAGCTGAGGCAAAGAGAGAAAATTGGATTTTCCTCTTCTTTTTTTTGTTCTATTTAGGCCCTCAACAAATTAGATAATGCCCACCTACATTGGTGAGGGCAATCTAATTTACTGATTCTACTAATTCAAATGCTTAACTCTTCTGAAAACATCCTCACAAACACAACTGGAAATAACATTTTACCAGCTATCAGGGCCTCCTTTAGCCCACTCATAAAACTAACCATCACACCTCCCTAGGTTTCTTGCCACATGGGCCTCCCAAAGGGCAGCTCACAACATAAAAGCTGACATCAGAGATGCCAAGTGAAAAAGCTAGAGAGGATAAGAAAGACCAAAACCAGGGTCTTTTTGTAATCTACTCTAGAAGTAACAATTCATTAATTTTGCCATTTTTCTATTTATTATAAAGAATTTATGAGGTATATTCCACACTCATAGGGAGAGGATTATACAAGGATATAAATACTAGGAGGTGGGAATCATTAGAGGCAATCTCAATGGCTGCTGCCACCATAGTTCTTATAAGCCATATTTTTCTGCAACATATTTTGGTTATCAAGTTTTATAGATTTATCAATGACAATACATTATTTAATCACTTCAAATATTGTATAATACAATTTATGTAACCATTTTCATCATTCTGGGAAGTTTTACTAATATAGTTTTAACATTTTATATTGCTACCATAATTGTATGGGTATATATATACTTCCTTTAACTTTGACTTTCTAAATTCTGTATTATTTTCATGTAGTGCAATGTTCAGGTGTGACTTAATTCTTAGAAAAATATTTTAAAATAATAATAAATTAAAATATTTATAATTAAAATATGTCTAAGTCACTGTGGTCAGCCCTATAATGTAACATTTAACAGAAACCCAATGTCAACCACTGCAAAGTTCTGAGAAACAATTTAAATCATCATATATATCATCAGAGGAATGCATGAGCATCACACATCTAATTGTGCTAAAATTACTCATCTCTCATCTCAAAGTCTTACTCTGCACAATGCTATTTCTCAAACTCTATGATCACTATCATCTCAACTTTTCTAAGAACTACAGTAGACTTTTAAATTCCAGTCTACTCCTCTTTTTCTCAATTGTACCTCAGCCTATTATTTTATAGACACCTGTAGTACTTGGTGGGCTTTAATCATCTGTTTACTTCACTCATTATCTTGTTTGGGCAAGCTGTTCCAAAACTTAGCAATATAGGCATACAGAAATTTTCCTGGAGGAGGTATGGGTTGGTATGGATATGGGAGAGGGTAAGGAAAAAACTGCAATAGCGTTAATAATTCTCTAACTGCCACACAAAAACAACTCTACATTAGGAGAAAGGGAAGAATATATAAAGAATTAACTTAGTTTAGAAGAGCTTGAGAATTAGCAATGTTTATGGTAGCACTGTCCACAATAGCCAAGGAGAACTGTGTGGATGTTTCTCAAAGAGTTAAAAATAGACCTGCCCTACGACCCAGCAATTGCACTGTTGGGGATTTACCCCAAAGATTCAGATGCAATGAAACGCCGGGACACCTGCACCCCGATGTTTATAGCAGCAATGTCCACAATAGCCAAACTGTGGAAGGAGCCTCGGTGTCCATTGAAAGATGAATGGATAAAGAAGATGTGGTTTATGTATACAATGGAATATTACTCAGCCATTAGAAACAACAAATACCCACCATTTGCTTCAAGGTGGATGGAACTGGAGGGTATTATGCTGAGTGAAGTAAGTCAATCGGAGAAAGACAAACAGTGTATGTTCTCATTCATTTGGGGAATATAAATAATAGTGAAAGGGAATAGAAGGGAAGGGAGAAGAAATGAGTAGGAAATATCAGAAAGGGAGACAGAACATAAAGACTACTAACTCTGGGAAATGAACTAGGGGTGATGGAAGGGGAGGAGGACGGGGGGTGGGGGTGAATGGGTGACGGGCACTGAGGGGGTCACTTGATGGGATGAGCATTGGGTGTTATTCTGTATGTTGGTAAATTGAACACCAATAAAAAATAAATTTATTATTTAAAAAAATAATAAAATAAAGGGTTAAAAAAGGGGGGGGATAGAAGTTTATTAAGTGAGGATAAAGAGAAAGCCCTCAGAAGTGAGAGGGATCCCAACTGGGTTGCCACCAAGGGTTTGTAGGGTTGGTCTTTTATTGAAAGCCAGCCAGGGAACCTAAATCTTTCTTTTTTTAAAAAAAAATTTATGATAGTCACAGAGAGAGAGAGAGAGAGAGACAGAGAGAGAGAGAGGCAGGCTCCATGCACCGGGAGCCTGACGTGGGATTCCATCCCGGGTCTCCAGGATCGCGCCCTGGGCCAAAGGCAGGCGCTAAACCGCTGCGCCACCCAGGGATCCCTAAATCTTTCAACATATCTATTGATATCACTATTGAGTAAGGACTAGTGATAACATCTTTAATGGCTTACTTATTCTTTGGGATCTGGTTATTCTTTGTTGGTCACAGATGACCTATTTTATGGCTGAGTACTATATCATTTTATATCTATATATCTAGATTGATATATAGATATACCACCTCTTCTTTTTCCATTCATTGGTCAATGGACATTTGGGCTTTCTCCATAAATTGGCTTTGTTAATAGTGCTATTATAAACAAGAGGGTACATGTGCCCATTTGAATGAGTATTTTTTTATCCTTTGGATAAGTACCTAGTAGTGCAATTGCTGAGTCATAAGGGTAGTTCTATTTTTAACTTTTTGAGGAACCTCTATAATGTTTTCCAGAGTGGCTGCACCAGTTTACTTTCTCATCAACAGTGTAAAATGGTTCCCATTTTTCCACATCCTTGCCAAACACGTGTCATTTGCTATGTTGTCAGCCATTCTGACAGATGTGAAGTGATATCTCATTGTAGTCTTGATTTGTATCTCACGGAAAATTGGTGATGTTGAGCATATTTTCATTTGTCTGTTAGCCATCTGAATGTGTTATTTGGAAAAATGTCTATTCATTATTTCTGCTCGTTTTTAACTGGATTATTTATTTTGGGGTGTTGAGTTTGATAAGTTCCTTATTTATTTTGGATAGCAACCCTTTATCAGATATGTCATTTGCCAATATCTTGACCCATTCTGTAGGTTGCCTTTTAGTTTTATTCATTGTCTCCTTCACTGAGCAGAAGCTTTATATTTCGATGAATAGTTTTTCTTTTGTTTCCCTTGTCTCTGGCCACGTGTCTAGTAAGAAGTTGCTATGGCTGATGTCAAAGAAGTTACTGCCTGTGTCCTCCTCCAGGATTTTGATGGTTTCCTATATCAAATTTAGGTCTTTCATCTGTATTGAATTAATTTTTGTGTATGCTGTCAGAAAATGGTACCACTTTATTCTTCTGTGTGTTGTCCATTTTTCCCAACACCAATTTTGAAGAAGTTTTTTTTCTTTTTTTTTAATTTTTATTTATTTATGATAGTCACAGAGAGAGAGAGAGAGAGAGAGGCAGAGACATAGGCAGAGGGAGAAGCAGGCTCCATGCACCGGGAGCCCGATGTGGGATTCGATCCTGGGTCTCCAGGATCGCGCCCTGGGCCAAAGGCAGGTGCTAAACCGCTGCGCCACCCAGGGATCCCCCAAAGAGGTTTTTTTCCATTGGATATTCTTTCCTGCCTTGTCAAAAAATAGTTGACCATATAGTTGTGGGTCCATTTCAGGGTTCTATTCTGTTCCATTGATCTATGTGCCTGTTTTTATGCCAGTCTCATACTGTCTTGATGACTACAGCTTTGTAATATAGCTTGAAGAATGGCATTGTGATTCATTGAGTATGGCTTTTCATTTTAATGATTGCATTAGCTATTCCAGGTCTTTGTCGTTCTATACAAATTCTGGGATTATTTATTCTAGATCTGTAACAAATTCTTTTGTTTTTTTAAAAAGGATTTCATTCATTTATTTATTTAAGAGAGTGAGCACAAGCTGGGTGAGGAGCAGAGGGAGAAGTATGCTTCCTGCTGAGCAGGGAGCCCGATGTGAGGCTCAATCTCAGGACCCTGAAACCATGACCTGACTGACTGGAAGGCGACCCTTAACTGACTGAGCCACCCAGGTGCCTCTGCTTGTGGTATTTTGATAGGGATATTATTATATATGTAGATTCCTTTGGGTAGACATTTTAACAATATTTGTTGTTCCAATCCATGAGCATGGAATGTTTTCCCACTTCTTTGTGTCATCTTCAATTTCATTCTTAGGTGTTCCAGTTTTCAGAGTAAAGATATTTTACCTTTTTGGTTAGGTTTATTTCTAGGTATCTTATGGTTTTTGCTTCAATTGTAAATGGAATTGATTCCTTGATTTCTCTTTCTGCTGCTTTATTATTGGTTTATAATAATGCAGGAGATTTCTGTATTTTGATTGAGTACCCTGCAACTTTACTGAATTTGTGTATCAGTTCTAGCAATTTTTGGTGCAGACCTCTGGGTTTTCTACATACAGTATCATATCATCTGCAAATAGTGTAAGTTTGATTCCTTCCTTGCTGATTTGGAGGTCTTTTATTTATTTTTGTTGTTTGATTGCTGAGGCTAGGACTTGGAGTACTAGTCAAGCAAGTGGTGAAGGTGGACATCCTTGTCTTCTTCCTAAACTTAGAGGAAAATATCTCAGATTTTCCCTATTGAAGATTGTATTAGCTGTCAGGTTTTCATATTTGACCTTTACTATGTTGAGGTGTGTTCCCTCTATCCCTACTTTGTTGAGGGTTTATATACAGAATGGATGCTGTACCTTGTCAAATGCTTCTTTTGCATCTATTGAGAGGATTATATAGTTCTTATTCTTTCTTTTATTAATGTGCTGTATCACATTGTTTGATTTGCAAGTATTGAACCACTCTTGCAGCCCAGAAATATATCCCACTTGATCGTGTTGAATGATTCATTTAATATATTGTTGGATTTGATTTGCTAGTTTTTGTTGAGAATATTTTCCAATATTCTCATCCATGTTCATCAGTGATATTTTGGCCTGTAGTCTTCTTTTTTTTGTAGTCCTTTTTAGTGAAATCTTTATATGGTTTTGGTATCAATGTAATGCTGCCCTCATAGAATGAGTTGGGAAGTTTCTTCCATTTCTCTCTCTCTCTCTCTCTGTGTGTGTGTGTGTGTGTGTGTGTGTGTGTGTGTGTTTTGAGAAGAGCAGATATTAATTCTTTTTTAAATGTTTGGTATAATTCCCCTGGGAAGACATCTGGTCCTGGACTTTTGTTTGTTGGGGAATTTTTTATTACTGATTGAATTTCTTTGATCATTATTAGTCTGTTCAAGTTTTCTATTTCTTCCTGATTCATTTTTGGTAATTTATATATTTCTAGCAATTTATCCCTTTCTTCCAGATTTTCTGATATGCTGGTATATAGGTTTTCATAATATGTTCTTCTAATAGCATTTCTGTGGTGTTGGTTGCTATTTCTTCTCTCTCATTTGTGATTTTATTTCTTTCTTTCCTTTCTCTTTTCTTTTTGATAAGTCTGTCAAGGGTTTGTTGATTTTTTTTTCCAAAAAGCAAGCTCCTGCCTTCATTGATCTGTTCTATGGGTTTTTTTGTTTCTAATTTTTATTATTTTGTTTTACTGCTAGCTTTAGGCTTCATTTGTTGTTACTTTTCTATTGCCTTGAGGTTAGGTTATTTGAGATTTTTCTTGCTTCCTGACATAGGCCTATATTGCCAGAAATGCCCCTCTTATGAGCACTTTTGCTACATTTCAAAGGTTTCAGACCCTCTTGTTTTCATTTTCATTTGTCCATGCATTTTTGAATTTATTCTTTCGTTTCCTGGTTTACTCATTCATTCTTTAGTAGAATGTATGGTAACCTCCATGTATTTGTGGTCTTTCCTAACTTTTTCTTGTGGTTGACTTCAAATTTCATAGTTTTGTGGTCAGAAATGATGTGTGGTAGGATCTCTATCTTTTTGTTCTTATTGAGGCCTGGTTTGTGATTTACTATGTGTTCTATTCTGGAGAATGTCCCATGTACACATGAAAAGAAAGTTTATTCGGCTGCCTCAGAATGAAATGTTCTAAACATATCTGTTAAGCCATCTGGACCAGTGTGCCATTCAAAGCCACTGTTTCCTTCTTGATTTTCTGCTTAGATGATCTGTCCATCAATGTAAATAGGTTGTAAATGTCCCTTACTATTATTGTATTATCAATTAGTTCCTTTATGTTTGTTATTATTGAATTATATATTTGGGTGTTTCTTAGTTGGGGATATAAATATTTGCAATCATTAGATCTTGTATAATCCATTTATTATCATATGATTCCCTTCGTCATCTCTTATTACAATCTTCAGTGTGTCTACTATAAATATAGGGATTTTGGCTTTGTTTTCATGTCCATTAGCATCTGCAAATGTCTTCAGATCTAAAATGAGTCTCTTGTAGGCAGCATATAGATAGGTCTGTGTGTGTGTGCGTGTGTGTGTACATTCTGACATCCTATGTCTTTTGATTAAAGCATTTAGTCCATCTACATTCAGACTAATGATTGACATGTATATGTTTATTGCCATTTTATTGCTTGTTTTGTTGTTTCTGCAGATTTTCTCTATTCACTTCTAGTCTTTGTTGGTTTTGGTCTTTCCCACTCAAAGAATCCCCTTTAGTATTTCTTGCAGGGCTGGTATAGTGGTCACAAACTTCTTATTTTTTGTTTCTCTGGGAAACATTCTTTCCTTCCATTCTAAATGATAGCCTTGATGAATTGAATACTCTTGGCTCCATATTTTTTACATTCATCATGTTGAGTATATCATGCCACTCTTTCTGCCTTTCCAATTTTCTATGAAGAAATATGATGCTAACCTTATTGATCTTTTTTATTTTAGTGACTTATTTTGTCTTTTGGGCATCAGAATCTTTTTCTTTTCTGTATATTTTGCAAATTTAAGTATAATATGTCTTGGTGTTGATCTGATTTTGTTGATTTTTATTGGAGTTCTTTGTGCCTCCTGGATTTGGAAGTCTGGTTTCTTTCCTAGATTAAGGAGGTTTTCAGCTGTAATTTCTTCAAATAAACCTTCTGACCCTTTTCTCCTCTCTTCTTCTCTTGGGACTCCTATGCTACAAATGCTATTATCTTTGGTGGAGTAACTAAGTTCCCTAAGTCTATTCTTTGTGATCCAATATTTTTCTTTCTCTCTTTCATTCAGCTTCATTATTTTCTGTAATTCTGTCTTCTATATCACTTATTTGTTCCTCTGCTTCTTCTTTCCTTGTCATTACATCCACTTGATTTTGAAACTTGGTGATTATATTTTTCATTTTGGCCTGATTGGTTTTTAGCTCTTTTATCTCTGCAATAAGGGTCTCCCTGATGTCTTGTGTGCTTTTCTCAAGCCCAGCTAGTATCTTTATGATTGTTGTTTTAAATTCTGGATGAAGCATATTATTATATTATATTATATTATTACTCTGCCAATTAGATCTGTGGCCATAACTTTTTCTTATGCTTTCTTTGGGATGAATTTTTCCATATTGGCATTTTGTCTAGGTCTCTGTCTTCTTTTGTATGTTAGGAAAGACTTTTGTTTCCTGCTCCTGGGATTAACGGCATTATGAAGAAGAGGTCATAGAATGTCCATATCTGGCACTTCAAGAAGGGTCTCTGTTGTGTGCTGTGTGCCCTCTGCTGCTGTTTTGGCTGCTTTATCCCTCAGATCAGTTGTCCTTGTCCTTTCAGAGTTACTCCTTGTCTGTCGTGGGGAGTGTTTGAACCTTGACCAGAGTGTGGTAAATTTTAACTTGGTGTGCTTTGGCCTATTTGTTAAAAAAAAACCTGAAGATATTTCCACTATAGCTGAAGCTATATATATATATATGGCTAGTATATGTGGTGTGTACAGGGTTTGTGCTGGTCTTCTGGAAGACAAGTCTACTTTGCTGGCTCTAAGTCACACTTGTGGGAGAAAAACAGTACCAGAGGAGCACAGAGGGTTGGGACTTGGTGTAAGCAGGTTAAGCAGCCAGTGTTGGTGGTGTGCTATTTACAGAAGTTGGCTTATGCTGAGGAGTGGGGAAGGGAAATGGTGTCAGTATGCTCTTTTGTCCCTGGAGAGGGGATTCTGTGCTTGCTGCCCTTGGGGAAGCACTTACATAAGAATGAAATTTTCCTCTTGCATGTTACAGGTGTTTTACAGGTTACTGATTTCACATTGTTTCTGGGTTGTTTGCCTGCCTGGGGAGAAACAGCACAGTTTGGACTCTACCATAGCTAGGCCTGCTGACTTAAAATTTCAATCTTCAGGAACCTAGTGTGGCAGAGATCTGCAGTAGGCCTCTGGGAAATGATCTCACTACACTGGGACTGATACAGATTTGACCCAGAAGGGCAGTCATTCCAGAGAGCAGGAGTGTGGGATTTGGAGACAGTAGGATAAACAGCCACTGTCCCAGTTAGCCTCAACAGGTGTCTCTGTGCCTAGGCTATGGGGATGGGGAGGGAGTTAGTGCCCACCAGTTCTTTTGTCCCTAGAGAGGCATGCCACCTCTAGATGGACTCCAAAATTATGAACAGTCTCTCCCCATGTACCTTAGGTGATCCTCAGATTACGTGGTCTGTCCTGGGGTTGATTGCCTGCCTCTGCTCTAGGAGTAGGGCAATGTCCTCAGGGACAGCCAAGCCCTGAGACCTCTAAAACTCCAGTCTTTGAGCTCTGCTGGTTGCAAAACCACAAAATTCAGCCCCTCTCATCTTCCCAGCAATGGATTTGGGAAAATGTTCTCTCCTTGTGCTTATCCTTGTGTGCTCCACTCTCCCTCATCTTTTTCTGTGATCAGAGCTCCCTTCTCCTCTGCAGTACCTGAGATCCATTTCTCTCCCAAAACATGTCTCTGCACTTCCTACCTTCCTCAAAGTGACCTCTTTTCTCTTCTAGTTGGGCAGTTTGTTCTATCAGTCATCAGGTCGATTCCTTGAGTATTCAGAATAATTTGATAGCTATCCAGCTATGTTCCAGTGTCAAGGCAAGCTTATGGTCCACCTACGTGCTGCCCTCTTAGCTCCCCCTAAGAGAGTTCCTGAGATTAAAAAGCACAGTCTGAGGTAATCAAATAACAAAAGTTGGAAAAAAATATTTTAAGGGAGGCGGGGCAAGATGGCGGAAGAGTAGGGTCCCCAAGTCACCTTTCCCCACCAAATTACCTAGATAACCTTCAAATAATCCTGAAAATCTACGAATTCGGCCTGATATTTAAAGAGAGAACAGCTGGAATGCTACAGTGAGAAGAGTTCACGCTTCTATCAAGGTAGGAAGACGGGGGAAAAAGAAATAAACAAAAGGCATCCAAGGGGGAGGAGCCCCGTGAGGAGCCAGGCTAAGGCCGGGGCAAGTGTCCCCAGGACAGGAAAGCCCCGCCTGGAGAAGCAGGAGTTTCACCAATCTTCCCGGACAGAAAGGCACTCGCAGGGAGTCGGAGCAGGACCCCAGGAGGGGCAGAGATGCCCTCAGGCTCCCAGGGACACTAACAGAGCACCTGTGCCCAGGGGAGAGCATGCCACACCCCGGGGCCGAGCCTCCTAAAGGGCTGCAGTGCGCGCCGCTGGACCCAGGAGCGGCTCGGCGGTGACTCGGGCGGAGACTCCCCACGGAGGAAGCTGCGCGGCCGGGGAGCAGCTGCACCGGGGCTCCGGCAGAGGCTCCGCACAGAAGGAGCTTCGCGGGGAGCACGACTCCAACAGCGCAGGCCAGAGAGCACAGGGCCCCGGGGACACAGCCGAAGATCCTGCGCTCCCCCCGGGACAGGCAGAAGCCAGGAAGGCACAGGACAGCAAGGACACTCCTGCCCCAAGCTGAGCAGATCAGCGGCCCCGCCCCCGGAGCATCAAGGCCCCTGCAGACTGAGAGCTCTGTAGTTACTGCAAGAGCTGAATGCAGGGCTCTAGAGCTGGCCGCTGCCACTGTTGTTGTTCCTCCTGGGACCTCACAGGATAAACAACCCCCACTGAACCTCACAGTGGCCTCCCAGGATAAACAGGTTAAACAACTTTCACTGAGCCCTGCACCAGGCAGGGGGCTAAGCAGCTCCCCCAAGTGCTAACACCTGAAAATCAGCACAGCAGGCCCCTCCCCCAGAAGACCAGTTAGACCATGAGGGGAAAAACAAATTATTGACCAAGCCACACTGGAAAGTTCCAGGGGAAGTCAAGGGATTTACAGTATACAGAATCAGAGGATGCTCCCACTTGTTTTTTTTTTATTTTTTGATTTCTGTTTGCTTCCCATCCCCTTTTTTTCTTTATTCTTTCTTCTCTTTTTTTTCTTTTCTTCTATTTTCTTAATTTCTTTTTTTTCTTTTCTTCTTTCTCTCCTACCTTTTTCTCCTTTTCCTAATGCAACTTGATTTTGGCCACTCTGCACATAGCAAAATGACTAGAAGGAAAACCTCACTTCAAAAGAAAGAATCAAAAACAGTCCTCTCTCCCACAGAGTTACAAAATCTGGATTACAATTCAATGTCAGAAAGCCAGTTCAGAAGCACTATTATAAGGCTACTGGGAGCTCTAGAAAAAAGCATAAAGGACTCAAGAGACTTCATGACTGCAGAATTTAGATCTAATCAGGCAGAAATTAAAAATCAATTAAATGAGATGAAATCCAAACTAGAAGTCCTAACGATGAGGGTTAATGAGGTGGAAGAACGAGTGAGTGACATAGAAGACAAGTTGATGGCAAAGAGGGAAACTGAGGAAAAAAGAGACAAACAATTAAAAGACCATGAGGATAGATTAAGGGAAATAAACGACAGCCTGAGGAAGAAAAACCTACATTTAATTGGGGTTCCTGGGGGCACCAAAAGGGACAGAAGTCCAGAATATGCATTTCAAAAAATCAGAGCTGAAAACTTTCCTAATCTGGGAAGGGAAACAGGCATTCAGATCCAGGAAATTGAGAGATCCCGCCCTAAAATCAATAAAAACCATTCAACACCCAGACATTTAATAGTTAAGCTTGCAAATTCCAAAGATAAAGAGAAGATCCTTAAAGCAGCAAGAGACAAGAGATCCCTAAATTATATGGGGAGAAATATCAGATTGACAGCAGACTTCTCCACAGAGACAAGGCAGGCCAAAGGGCTAGCAGGATATATTCAGGGTCCTAAATGAGAAGAACCAGGAGCCAAGAATACTTTATCCAGCAAGGCTCTCATTCAAAATAGAAGGAGAGATAAAGAGCTTCCAAGACAGGCAGGAACTGAAAGAATATGTGACCACCAAACCAGCTCTGCAAGAAATTTTAAGGGGGACTCTTAAAATTCCTCATTAAGAGGAAGTCCAATGGAACAATCCACAAAAACAGGGACTGAATAGGTATCATGATGACACTAAACTCATATCTTTCACTAGTAACTCTGAATGTGAATGGGCTTAATGACCCCATCAAAAGGCGCAGGGTTTCAGACTGGATAAAAAAGCAGGGCCCATCTATTTGCTATCTACAACAGACTCATATTAGACATAAGGACACCGACAGCCTGAAAATAAATGGTTGGAAACGGATTTACCTTTCAAATGGTCCTCAAGGGAACCCTGATTGGCACAGCGGTTTGGCGCCTGCCTTTGGCCCAGGGCATGATCCTGGAGATCCGGGATCGAATCCCATGTCGGGCTCCCGGTGCATGGAGCTTGCTTCTCCCTCTGCCTGTGTCTCTGCCTCTCTCTCTCTCTGTGACTATCATAAATAAAAAAAAAGAAAGAAATTATAAAAAAAAATGGTCCTCAAAAGAAAGCAGGGGTAGCCATCCTTATATCAGATAAAGTTAAATTTATCCCTAAGAGATAGTGAGAAATGAAGAGGGACACTATATCATACTTAAAGAATCTAGGCAACAAGAGGACTTAACAATCAACAATATATATGCCCCAAATGTGGGAGCTGACAAATATATAAATCAATTAATAACCAAAGTTAATACATACTTAGATAATAATAATCTTATACTTGGTGACTTCAATCTAGCGCTTTCTACACACAATAGGTCTTCTAAAAACAACATCTCCAAAGAAACAAGAGCTTTAAATGATACACTGGACCAGATGGATTTCACAGATATCTACGGAACTTTACATCCAAACACAACTGAATACACATTCTTCTCAAGTGCACATGGAACTTTCTCCAGAATAGACCACATACAGGGTCACAAATCAGGTCGTAACCAATACCAAAAGATTGGGATCATCCCCTGCATATTCTCAGACCATAATGCCTTGAAATTAGAAGTAAATCACAAGAAGAAGTTTGGAAGGACCTCAAACACATGGAGGTTAAGGACCATCCTGCTAAAAGATGAAAGGGCAAAAAGGGCCAACCAGGAAATTAGAGAAGAATTAAAAACATTCATGGAAACTAAGGAAAATGAAGATACAACCATTCAAAATCTGTGAGATACAGCAAAAGGAGTCCTGAGGGGAAAATACATTGCAGTACAAGCATCCATCCAAAAACTGGAAAGAAATCAAATACAAAAGCTAACCATGCACCTAAAGGAGCTGGAGAAAAAAAAGGCAAATAAATCCTACACCCAGCAGAAGAAGAGATTTAATAAAGATTCAAGCAGAACTCAACAAAATCGAGACCAGAAGAACTGTGGAACAGATCAACAGAACCAGGAGTTGGTTCTTTGAAAGAAGTAATAAGATAGATAAACCATTAGCCAACCTTATTAAAAAGAAGAGAGAGAAGACTCAAATTAATAAAACCACAAATGAGAAAGGAGAGATCACTACCAACACCACGGAAATACAAACGATTTTAAAAACATATTATGAACAGCTATACGCCAATAAATTAGGCAATCTAGAAGAAATGGACATATTTCTGGAAAGCCACAAACTACCAAAATTGGAACTGGAAAAATAGAAAACATGAACAGGCCAATAACCAGGGAGGAAATTGAAGCAGTCATCCAAAACCTCCCAAGACACGAAAGTCCAGGGCAAGATGTCTTCCCAGGGGGATTTTATCAAACATTTCTTTTTTTTTTAATTTTACGATAGTCATACAAAGAGAGAGAGAGAGAGAGAGAGAGAGAGAGAGGCAGAGACACAGGCAGAGGGAGAAGCAGGCTCCATGCACCGGGAGCCCGACGTGGGATTCGATCCCGGGTCTCCAGGATCGCGCCCTGGGCCAAAGGCAGTCGCTAAACCGCTGCGCCACCCAGGGATCCCTTATCAAACATTTCAAGAAGAAACCGTACTCATTCTACTAAAGCTGTTCGGAAATATAGAAAGAAATGGAGTACTTCCAAATTCGTTCTATGAGGCCAGCATCACCTTAATTCCAAAACCAGACAAAGAACCCACCAAAATGAGAATTATATACCAATATCCATGATGAACATGGATGCAAAAATTCTCAACAAGATACTAGCCAATAGGATACAACAATACATTAAGAGGATTATTCACCATGACCAAGTAGCATTTAACCCCAGGATGCAAGGCTGGTTAAAACTCGTAAAGCAATCAATGTGATTCATCAAATCAGCAAGAGAAAAAACAAGAACCATATGATCCTCTCAATAGATGCAGAGAAAGCATTTGACAAAATACAGCATCCATTCCTGATCAAAACTCTTCAGAGTGTAGGGATAGAGGGAACATTCCTCAACATCTTAAAAGACATCTATGAAAAGCCCACAGCAAATATCATTCTCAATGGGGAAGCACTGGAAGCCTTTCCCCTAAGATCAGGAACAAGACAGGGATGTCCACTCTCACCACTGCTATTCAACACAGTACTAGAAGTCCTAGCCTCAGCAATCAGACAAAAAAAAGACATAAAAGGCATTCAAATTGGCAAAGAAGGAGTCAACCTCTCCCTCTTAGCCAATGACATGATACTCTACATAGAAAACCCAAAAGCCTCCACCCCAAGATTGCTAGAACTCATACAGCAATTTGGTAGCGTGGCAGGATACAAAATCAATGCCCAGAAGTCAGTGGCATTTTTATAAGCTGGCAATGAGACTGAAGAAAGAGAAATTAAGGATTCAATCCCATTTACAATTGCACCCAAAAGCTAAGATACCTAGGAATAAACCTAACCAAGAGGTAAAGGATCTATACCCTAAAAACTACAGAACACTTCTGAAGGAAATTGAGGAAGAAACAAAGAGATGGAAAAATATTCCATACTCATGGAGTGGAAGAATTAATATTGTGAAAATGCCAGTATTACCCAGGGCAATTTACACATTTAATGCAATCCATATCAAAATACCATGGACTTTCTTCAGAGAGTTGGAACAAATCATCATAAGATTTGTGTGGAATCAGAAAAGACCCCGAATAGCCAAGGGAATATTAAAAAAGAAAACCAGAGCTGGGGGCATCACAATGCCAGATTTCAGGTTGTACTACAAAGCTGTGGTCATCAAGACAGTGTGGTACTGGCACAAAAACAGACACAAAGATCAATGTAACAGAATAGAGAATCCAGAGGTGGACCCTTAACTTTATGGTCAACTAATATTCAACAAAGGAGGAAAGACTATCCACTGGAAAAAAGACTGTCTCTTCAATAAATGGTGCTGGGAAAATTGGACATCCACATGCAGAGGAATGAAACTAGACCACTCTCTTGCACCATACACAAACATAAACTCAAAATGGATGAAAGATCTAAATGTGAGACAAGATTCCATCAAAATCCTAGAGGAGAACACAGGCAACAGTACTTCTTGGCCACAGTAACTTCTTGCAAGATACATCCAGGAAGGCAAAAGAAAAAAAAACAAAAATGAACTCTTCGGACTTCATCAAGATAAGAAGCTTTTGCACAGCAAAGGATACAGTCAACAAAACTAAAAGACAACCTACAGAATGGGAGAAGATATTTGCAAATGACGTATCAGATAAAGGGCTAGTTTCCAAGATCTAGAAAGAACTTCTTAAACTCAACAGCAAAGAAACAAACAATCCAATCATGAAATGGGCAAAAGACATGAACAGAAATCTCACAGAGCAAGACATAGACATGTCCAACATGCACATGAGAAAATGCTCTGCATCACTTGTCATCAGGGAAATACAAATCAAAACCACAATGAGATACCACCTCACACCAGTGAGAATGGCGATAATTAACATGGCAGGAAAATACAGATGTTGGAGAGGATGTGGAGAAAGGGGAACCTTCTTGCACTGTTGGTGGGAATGTGAACTGGTACAGCCACTCTGGAAAACTGTGGAGGTTCCAGAGTTACAAATATATCTGCCCTACTACCCAGCAATTGCACTGCTAGGGATTTACCCCAAAGATACAGATGCAATGAAACGCCGGGACACCTGCACCCCGATGTTTCTAGCAGCAATATCCAGAATAGCCAAACTGTGGAAGGAGCCTCGGTGTCCATCAAAAGATGAATGGATAAAGATGTGGTCTATGTATACAATGGAATATTATTCAGCCTTAGAAACGACAAATACCCACCATTTGCTTCGAGGTGGATGGAACTGGAAGGTATTATGCTGAGTGAAGTAAGTCAATCGGAGAAGGACAAACATTATATGGTCTCACTCATTTGGGGAATATAAAAAGTAGTGAAAGGGAATGAAGGGGAAAGGAGAAAAAATGAGTGGGAAATAGCAGAAAGGGAGCAGAACATGAAAGACTCCTAACTCTGGGAAACGAACTAGGGGAGATGGATGGGGGGTGGGTGGGCAGGGGGTGGGGGTAACTGGGTGACGGGCACTGAAGTGGGCACTCGACAGGATGAGCACAGGGTGTTATTCTATATGTTGACAAATTGAACACCAATAAAAATAAATTTATAAAAAATATTTTAATACTATTCTAAAAATTCCAGGAGTTTGAGAAAAGCGTGCAGTACAGAGAATTAAATACATATAAATCTCTTATGATAGTATCTTCCGTGTGTGTGTGTGTGTGTTGATGTGGTTTTGGGATAGAAATATATATGATATATGAGTAAAAGCCTTACATAATGATAGTATGCAAAATGCAAAACGTTTAGTCACCTAAGATAGTAGGGTTACATTATTGCAAATTTAAATAAGTTACTTGAATACACTGTTCGGCTACCATAGAGTATATATGTATGTATGTGTATATATATATACATATATATATATATATATATATATATATAGAGAGAGAGAGAGAGAGAGAGAGAGAGAGAGAGAGAGTGACCATATGTGTATATCAAGAGGCTATCATTGGTAAGCAGAAGTCCCAAACAAGCCATTGATATAGTTTCTCGTCTGAATCTGAACACCTGAGAATCAAGAGAGCTATATATATAGATCTCTCTCTCTCTATATATATATATATATAGAGAGAGAGAGAGAGAGAGAGAGAGACCATATGTGTATATCAAGAGGCTATCATTGGTAAGCAGAAGTCCCAAACAAGCCATTGATATAGTTTCTCATCTGAATCTGAACACCTGAGAATCAAGAGAGCTGCGCATTCCAAATCCATCCAAGGCCTGTCTGTCATTTCAGCCTAGTTTAATTACATAAGAGAACTATTTTTGGATATCTGGAACTTCCAGAACAGATATAGCATATATGTAAGTAGTAGGAAAAAGGAAATAGCCACTCCCACTGAGTTAATTGCCTAGAATTTTCAACAATGTTTAAAATATGTTTAACTCCTAAACTTTTGCTGAAGAGTTACTTGATAAAACAATATTGAAGTTAGACATGAAGTATTTGGGGAAAGTAGTCAATGAATGGCATTTTAAAAATGTGTAGTTTCACTTACCAAGGGAGTAGGCTCCAACTAATATTCTTGGCCCTACTTTCAAGCTTGCTTTAACTTATATGATAACTTATACGTCTTTGTTTGGCAAACATGGAAAATATGTTGATCTTTACTCTAAAATTTCTTATACTACGCATCATAGACATTTTCTCTCTGTATGATTTCTTCTCTTCAAATTTTGACTATCATGACAATGGCCCAATAGATTTTATAACCCCTATAATTCACATGGCCCTCTCCTTATCATATCTTCTTCTGATTCACCTTCTACTGTTCTGTTATGTAGCCTAACCACACCCAGGTTGTAGTGTGGTTGGGAGAGTCCCTTCTACTCACCAGTCAATCTAAGCATTCTAATGAATAGAGAATCTGATAGTTCTATGGACACAGGGATTATTTCTATAATTAAAACACTCTTCTGGTGCCTGGGTGGCTCAGTAAATTGTTTGCCTTTTGCTTGGGTCATGATCCCAGGATCCTGGGATAGAGCCCTACATTGGGCTCCCAGTTCAGTGGGGAACCTGCTTCTCCCTCTCCTACTGCCAGTCCCTCTGCTTGTGCTTCCTCTCTCTGTCAAATAAATAAATAAAATCTTTAAAAATAAATAAGTAATATATAATAAAACACTCTGGATCATGATATTTAATACGACTTGTAAAGTTTTGCAGGCTAAATAGTCTCAAACTTCTGTTATGCCGTATGTCCAATAAAGTGGTCTTGCATTTGTGTTAAACCAATAACAATGGACAATAGTTTAAATCTGAAGGAGTATAAAAATAGTTTTAAAATTTTAATGAAGTTTTCCTATTTTATCCAACAAACCAATATTATACTTATGTCAGTGTTATAATAATGGCATATCTGGAAGTGTAGAATCATAGCTTAAAAAACTGTAGCACTACTTCTGGGATTTATAATACTTAAGAAGTTTATCCCAGAATGTGATTTTTTTCAGGCCTTCTTTTGATTACTTCTTGTGTTCACTGAATTTTAAAATACTATTACCAGTATTGGTTTCATTGGTGAATTCTACAGTTGGGTCTTTTTTTAATCAAATAAAATATTTTAATATTGATATGTAGATGGAATTAATATTTATGAAAATAATATAGATATGCAAGATAAATATATGATTGATATATGAGCTAAACCAAAGGATAATTTTAATAAACCCTTTATATATGTATTTTATCTTCATTTAGTTAGGCTTCATTTTACTGTGGAAACTGTATATTAATGCCTTAAATTTAGAATGATTCTCATGTTTTTAGAGTGAACTCAAGCATAGAAATCATTTGTCAAAAATGTGTTTTACATTAATCCATATGAAATACTTTGAAAACAACTGAAAGTAATAAAATTGTAAAATTCTTTTGGGAAATCAATAGTTTATTTTTGTGTCATATATTCTTACAGATGTTACTGCTTCAATGTCAGCCTGTGCTCTCTGTGATAATTTATTTCTTGCTTTAAATTGTTTATATGAACATACGGATTCATTTCTTTGTGGTTACAGGGAACCAGATGTCAAGTTTTTACAGATGAAATCACAAGTAAGAATGAAATAAATTTGGCAGATTTGCACACAGGCAATTTAGACTAGCAAATAACATTATTAAGTTATGTCTTCTCAGGGTTAAAGTTAATTCCTGGTTCATAGAGTTTTGAACAAACTGCATTCCACTTTATAAATATAAAATGCAAATAAATTATTTTGGTAAGAAACTAAATTAGCATGAGAGATTATTTTAGTAACATACTAATTATTTTAGTAACATACTAATTTAGTAAGATACTAAATTAGCATGAGAGAATATTTTAGTAACATACTAATTTATAACTACTTGATAGAGAATAAAAAGCTCCTTCTACTTTCTGATCTGTGACAAACTACTGAATAGATTTCCCAGGTTTCCATACTATGGAGTTCAGGTCTTTCACCTCTCTAGTTAAGTTTGTTCTTAGGTATTCTTTTAGGTGCCTTTTTACATGAGATTATTTTCTTAATTTCTCCTTCTGCCAATTCATTATTAGTGTATAGAAATGCTACTGATTACTGGGTATTAATTTTATATTCTACAAACTCAGTGAATTCATTTATGACTTCTGACAGTTTTTTTGGTGGAGCCTTTAGGGTTTATGTATATTATTAAATTATCTATAAAGAGTGACAGTTTAATTTCTTCTTTACCAACATAGATACCTTTTATTTTTCTTGCTTGTTGTGGCTTGTTTTTTAAGTCTTGCTATGGTGATTATTTAGCTTAGTTAGTTCTACTACTAAGACATGACACTTCTGTGATATTTACTGATTGCCCTGGCTTTCCAGCAAGGACTCTACAGTCTGTATAGTTAGAAGTTCCTCAATTCTGATCTCTATCTCCTCAACTCAACATGACCACAGGGCTCTCCTTGGGTTCTTACCCCTTGAACAGTGGTCCAGAATGTGTATCTAAGTAGAAAGTGAAACAAAAATACTATCCTCATTAGTTCTTTTTTTTTCCTCAGAAATTACAGTCCTTTGCTGCTCCTTCTTCAAACTAAAAACTGTTTCACATATTTAGCTCAATTTTCTAATTTCTTATGATAATTTGGTAAATTTAGTTCTTATTACTCCAATATGCCTGAAATATATCTTTGTTATATTTTTGATTTTCTAATATTTTCAATTTTATGTAGTTAAGTTTAACCATTATCCTTTATAATTTAAAATTATAGTCCTTATAATTTTTTGAGTTTTAAAAATAATTCTCCCTTACCTAGAAACCATCACTGTTTTTATATTACTTTCAAATAATTTGAGAATTTTTATTTACATGATTAAGGCTTTATATAGAATTTTATTTTGTTTGTTTGGTGCAATATAATAATGTTAGTTTCTTTAATAGTGAGTCAATTATTCCTAAACTAGTAATTGAATCATTCTTCCTTTCCCATTGATTTTGCATGCCACTTCTGCTACCTTTTTTTTCAATTCTGCTACTTTTTAAATAATAAGAGTAATATAAGCTCATAGTAAAAAAAAAAAAGAAGAGAAGGAAAGAAAAAAAGAGGAAATACTGAAGAGAATACTAAGTAAAATTCCCTTTCAAATTCTCCCCAAACTCCTAATAATATAGCACAGAGATAATATCTCATAAGATTAGTTCCTACATTACTAGAAAATTTATCTCTCTCTCTCTCTCTTTCTACACACACACACACACACACACACACACACAACACACACACACACTTGGATTACTTTATGAACAGATTATATAAGTCTTTGTTAGGATTAATAGTAATATCTTATTTTTGGTATTTAAATTAACTTATTTGGAGGAGGGAGGTATAATAATGAAAGGGTAGTGTTTCTCAATTCATCTGGTCCCCCAAACATAGTCAGATAACTCTCAAAACATGAAAACATGTTTGAAAACATGAACACCTATGAATTCAACCTGAGATGTAAAGAGACAACAGCTGGAATGCTACGGAGAGAAAAGTGATAGCTTCTGAACAAGGTAGGGAGGCAGAGAAGAGAAACAGAGGGGATATATTGGAAGATGAACAGTGGGGTGGTGAGCCATGGAAAGCCGCTGCAGGAAAGCAGGGCAGCGGACAATTGGGAACTTTACAAATATGCACCTGAGACTTCCCTGGTGAAAAGTGCTCAGTGGGGGAAATAGGGCAGAATCACAGGAAGGGCAGTGAAGTCTCAATATTCCAAGAGACACAGTAAGAATAGGGGCACTGAGGAGAAAGCTCACTCACTGCAAACCACGGTTGGATGGAGGTAAAGGCTGGAATGCATAACACTCCTAGTGTATCTGGGAGAAGCAGACCAGGTACACAGGTCAGCACCTGAGCTCTTTTTACCTAGAGCCCAGCAACAGATGGAAGCAGGCTGTCCTCCATTCTCTCCAAGAGAGGCGACCCCAAGAGTACAAGTCCAATGGTGCAAGGCTCTCCTCCCAGGGTGTCATAGGAGACAAAGCCAGCTATTCTACATTGCCTCCAGGACAGGCAGAACTGGGAAGTGCTGAAGGTGAAAATTCTCCTGCCACTAGGAGCCCTTCAATTTGTACAGATCATCTGGCGGGGCAAGATGGCAGAAGAGTAGGGAACCCAAGTCACCAGTCCCCACCAACTTACCTAGGTAACTTTCAAAACATACTGAAAACCTATGAATTCGGATTGAGATTTAAAGAGAGAACAGTTGGAATGCCACACTGAGAAGAGTTTGTGCTTCTTTTTTTTTTTTAATTTATGATAGTCACAGAGAGAGAGAGAGAGGCAGAGACATAGGCAGAGGGAGAAGCAGGCTCCATGCAACAGGAGCCTGATGTGGGACTCGATCCCGGGTCTCCAGGATCGCACCCTGGGCCAAAGGCAGGCGCCAAACCGCTGTGCCACCCAGGGATCCTGAGTTTGCACTTCTATCAAGGTAGGAAGATGGCAAAAAATAAAGAAATAAAAAAGCATCCAAGGGGGGGGGTGCGCAATGAGCCGGGCTAAGGCCAGGCGGCAACTGCCCCCAGGACAGGAAAGCCCAGTCCAGGAGAAGCAGAAACTTTACCAATCTTCTCAGATGGAAAGGCGCTCGCAGGGAACTCGGGCAGGATCCCAGGAGGTACAGTGATGACCTCAGGCTCCCAGGAGCACTAACAGAGGAACGCTGCCCCGGGGGAGAGCGCCCCACACACAGGGAGCTAAGATCCCTAAAGGGCTGGAGTGCACAGCGCAGGGCCTCGGGGCAGCTCAGGCGGCGGCTCAGGTGGCGGCTCCAAATGGAGAAGGATGTGCTACGCCCCAGGAGCGTGATTCCAACAGCACAGGCCCCGGAGCCCTGGGATCCGGGACACAGTTCAGGATACAGCGCACCCACCCCCAGGACCGGTGGAGGCCAGGATGACACAGGGCAACCCAGAGTTGTGCAGATCAGAGCTCCCCACACCCGGAGCATCCAGGCCCTGTGGACTGGGAGCTATGGTGGTTACTGCGGGAGCTGACTCTAGGGCTGGAGAGCTGGCCGCAGCCACTTTTGTTGTTCCTCCTGGTGTCACCTTGTACCTGGAACTAAGCAGGGCTGCCAGGGAGCAGGGGCCATACAGGATAAGCAGCTCCCACTGAGCTGTACACCAGGCAGGAGACTGGGCAGCTCCCCCAGGTGCACACACCTGAGAATCAGAACAGTAGGCCCCTCACCCAGAAGACAAGTTGGAAGGAGAGGGGAAAATCACGTTCTTGACTGAGGAGTGCTGGAAAGTTCCAGGGGAAGTGGAGGGATTTAGAGTATGTAGAATCAGAGGACTCCCATCCTTGTGGTTTTTTTTTTTCTTTCTTTTTCCAGTACAACTCGTTTTTGGCAACTCTGCACTGAGAAAAATGACTAGAAGTAAAAACTCACCACAAAAGAAAGAATCAGAAACAGTCCTCTCTCTCACAGAGTTACAAAACCTGGATTACAATTCAATGTCAGAAAGCCAATTCAGAAGCAAAATTATAAAGCTACTGGTGACTCTAGAAAAAAAGCATAAAGGATTCAAGAGATGTCATGACTGCAGAATTTAGATCTACTCAGGCCGAAATTAAAAATCAATTAAATGAGATGCAATCCAAACTGGAGGACCTAACTATGAGGGTTAACAAGGTAGAAGAAAGAGTGAGTGACATAGAAGACAAGTTCATAGCAAGGAGGAAAGCTGAGGAAAAAAGAGAAAACCAATTAAAAGATCATGAGGAAAGGTTAAGGGAAATAAATAAGAACCTCAGAAGGAAAAATCTATGTTTAATAGGGGTTCCAGAGGCTGCCGAAAAAGACAGAGGACAAGAAAGTGTATTTGAACAAATCATACCTGAGAACTTCCCTAACTTGGAAAGGGAAGCAGGAATTCAGATCCAGGAGATAGAGAGATACCTCCCCTAAAATCAATAAAAACCATTCAACACCTCGACATTTAATAGTGAAATTTGTAAATTCCAAATATAAAGAAGATCCTTAAAGCAGCAAGAGACAAGAGATCCCTAACTTTATGGGGAGAAGTATTAGGTTAACAGCAGACCTCTCCACAGAGACCTGGCAGGCCAGAAACGGCTGGCAGGATATATTCAGGGTCCTAAATGAGAAGAATATACAGCCAAGAATACTTTATCCAGAAAAGGCTCTCATTCAGAATAGAACAACAGATAAAGTGCTTCCAAGAGAGGCAGAAAGTGAAATAATATGTGACCACGAAGCCAGCTCTGCAAGAAATATAAAGGGGGACTCTGTAAAAGAAAGAGGAAGTCCAAGGAAATAATCCACAAAAACAGGGACTGAATAGATATCATGATGACACTGAATTCATATCTTTCAATAGTAACTCTGAACGTGAACGGGCTTAATGACCCCATCAAAAGGCGCAGGGTTTCAGACTGGAAAAAAAGCAAGACACATCTATTTGCTGTCTACAAGAGACTCATTTTAGACAAAGGCCACCTACAGCCTGAAAATAAAAGGTTGAGGAACCATTTACCATTCAAATGGTACTCAAAAGAAAGCAGGAGTATCCATCCTCATATCCGATAAATTAGGATTTATCTCAAAGCCTATAGTAAGAGACGAAGAGGGACACTATATCATATTTAACAGATCTATCTAACAAGAGGACCTAACAATCATAAATACATGTGGGACCTGACAAGTTTATCAATCAGTTAATAACATAAGTTAAGACATACTTAGATAATAACATTATTCTGGGAGACTTGAACATGGCACTTTCGGCAATTGATAGAATTTCTAAGAAAAACATCTCCAAAGAAACAAGAGCACTAAATGATACACTGGACCAGATGGATTTCACAGATATTTACAGAAGTTCACATCCAAATACAACTGAAAACACATTCTTCTCAAGCACACATGGAACTTTATCCAGAATAGACCACATATTGGGTCACAAATCAGGTCTTAACAGATACCAAAAGATTGGGATCGTCCCCTGCATATTCTCAGACCATAATGCTTTGAAACTAGAAGTTAACCACAAGGAGAAGTTTGGAAGGATTTCAAACACGTGGAGGTTAAGGACCATCCTGCTAAAAGATGAAAGGGTCAACCAGGAAATTAAGGAAGAATTAAAAAGATTCATGGAAACTAATGACAATGAAGATACAACCAAGCAAAATCTTTGGGATACAACAAAAGCAGTCCTGAGGGGAAAATACGTCACAATACAAGCATCCATCCAAAAACTGGAAAGAACTCAAATACAAAATACAAAAGCAAACCTTGCACCTTAAGGATCTGGAGAAGGAACAGCAAATTAAGCCTTCACCCAGCAGAGGAAGACAATAAATAACGATTTGAGCAGAACTCATGAAATCAAGACCAGAAGAACTGTGGAACAGATCAACAAAACCAGGAGTTATTTCTTTGAAAGAATTAATAAGATAGATAAACCATTAGCAAGTCTTATTAAAAAGAAGAGAGAGAAGACTCAAATTAATAAAATCATGAATGAGAAAGGAGAGATCACAATCGTATCAAGGAAATACAACCAATTTTAAAAACATATTATGAGCAGGTATACACCAATAAATTAGGCAGTCTAGAAGAAATGGATGCATTTCTGGAAAACCGCAAACTCCCAAACCTGGAAAAGGAAGAAATAGAAAACCTGAACAGGCCAATAACCAGGGAGGAAATTGAAGCAGTTATCAAAACCCTCCCAAGACACAAAAGTCCAGGGCCAGATGGCTTCCCAGGGGAATTCTATCAAACGTTTAAAGAAGACACCATACCTATTCTACTAAAGATGTTCGGAAAGAAAGAGATGGAGTCCTTCCAAACTCATTCTATGAGGCCAGCATCACCTTAATTCCAAAAGCAGACAAAGACCCCACCAAAAAGGAGAATTATAGACTAATATCCCTGATGAACACAGATGCAAATATTCTCACAAGATACTAGCCAATAGGCTCCAACAGTACATTAAGAAGATTATTCATCATGACCAAGTGGGATTTATCCCTGAGATGCAAGGTTGGCTCAACATTTGTAAAGCCATCAATGGGATATATCATATCAACAAGAGAAAAAACAAGAACCATATGATCCTATCATTAGATGCAGAGAAAGCATTTGACAAAATAAGCATCCATTCCTGATCAAATCTCTTCAGAGTGTAGGGATAGAGGGAACATTCCTCAACATCTTAAAAGCCGTCTATGAAAAGCCCACAGCAAATACCATTCTCAATGGAGAAACACTGGGAGCCTTTCCCCTAAGATCAGGAACAAGACAGGGATGTCCATTCTCACCACTGCTGTTCAACATAGTGCTAGAAGTCCTAGCCTCAGCAATCAGGCAATAAAAAGAAACAAAAGGCATTCAAATTGGCAAAGAAGAAGTCAAACTCTCCCTCTTCGATAATGACATGATACACTACATAGAACACCCAAAAGACTCCACCGCCAGATTGCTAGAACTCATACAGCAATTCAGCAGTGTGGCAGGATACAAAATCAATGCCCAGAAGTCAGTGGCATTTCTATAAGCTAACAATGAGACTGAAGAAAGAGAAATTAAAGAGAGTCAATCCCATTTACAATTGTGCCCAAAAGCGTAAGATACCTAGAAATAAACCTAACCAAAGAGATAAAGGATCTATACCCTAAAAACTACAGAACACTTCTGAAAGAAATTGAGGAAGAAACAAAGAGATGGAAAAATATTGCATGCTCATGGATTGGAAGAATGAATATTGTTAAAATGTCAATGTTACCCAGGGCAATGTACACATTTAATGCAATCCGTATCAAAATACCATGGACTTTCTTCAAAGAGTTGGAACAAATCATCTTAAGATTTGTGTGGAATCAGAAAAGACCCTGAGTAGCCAGGGGAATTTAAAAAAAGAAAACCATATCTGGGGGCATATCTGGGTCCAGAAGTGGACCCCCAACTTTATGGCCAACTAATATCCGACAAGCAGGAAAGACTGTCCACTGAATAAAAGACAGTCACTTCAAAAAATGGTGCTGGGAAAATTGGACATTCACATACAGAAGAATGAAACTAGACCATTCTCTTACACCATACACAAAGATAAACTCAAAATGGATGAAAGATCTAAATATGGACAAGATTACATCAAAATCCTAGAGGAGAACACAGGTAACAGCCTTTTTGAACTCGGCCACAGCAACTTCTTGCAAGATACATCCATGAAGGCAAGAGAAAGAAAAGCAAAAATGAACTATTGAGACTTCATCAAGATAAAAATCTTCTGCACAGCAAAAGAAACAGTCAACAAAACTAAAAGACAACCTACAGAATGGGAGAAGATATCTGCAAATGACCTATCAGATAAAGGGTTCGTATCCAAGATCTATAAAGACTTATTAAACTCAGCAGCAAAGAAAGAAACAATCCAATCCTGAAATGGGCATGAATAGAAATTTCACAGAGGAAGACATAGACATGGCCCACAAGCACATGAGAAAATGCTCTGCACACTGGCAATCAGGGAAATACAAATCAAGATGACAATGAGATACCACCTCACACCAGTGAGAATGGGGAACATTAACAAGACAGGAAACAACCAATGTTGGAGAGGATGTGGAGAAAGGGATACCCTTTTGCATTGTTGGTGGGAATGTGAACTGTTGCAGGCACTCTGGAAAACTCTGTGGAGTTTCTTCAAAGAGTTAAAAATAGAACTCCTCTACGACCCAGCAATTGCACTGCTGGGGATTTACCCCAAAGATACAGATACAGTTAAATGCCTGGACACCAGCACCCCAGTTTTTATAGCAGCAATGTCCAAAATAGCCAAACTGTGGAAGGAGCCTCAGTGTCCATCGAAAGATGTATGGATAAAGAAGCTGTGGTACAAAAACAGACACAGATCAATGGAACAGAATAGAGAATCCAGAAGTGGACCCTCAACTTTATGGTCAACTAATATTCAATAAAGGAGGAAAGACTATCCACTGGAAGGAAGACAGCCTCTTCAGTAAATGGTGCTGGGAAAATTGGGCATCCACATGCAGAGGAATGAAACTAGACCACTCCCTTGCACCATACACAAAGATAAGCTCAAAATGGATGAAAGATCTAAATGTGAGACAAGATTCCATCAAAATCCTAGAGGAGAACAAGGCAACACCCTTTTTGAACTTGGCCACAGTAACTTCTTGCAAGATACATCCACGAAAGCAAAAGAAACAAAAGCAAAAGTGAACTATTGGGACTTCATCAAGATAAGAAGCTTTTGCACAGCAAAGGATACAGTCAACAAAACTAAAAGACAACCTACAGAATGGGAGAAGATATTTGCAAATGACGTATCAGATAAAGGGCTAGTTTCCAAGATCTAGAAAGAACTTCTTAAACTCAACAGCAAAGAAACAAACAATCCAATCACGAAATGGGCAAAAGACATGAAGAGAAATCTCACAGAGGAAGACATAGACATGGCCAACACATACATGAGAAAATGCTCTGCATCACTTGCCATCAGGGAAATACAAATCAAAACCACAATGAGATACCAACTCACTCCAGTGAGAATGGGGAAAATTAACAAGGCAGGAAACCGCAAATTTTGGAGAGGATGCGGAGAAAACGAACCCTCTTGCACTGTTGGTGGGAATGTGAACTGGTGCAGCCACTCTGGAAAACTGTGTGGAGGTTCTTCAAAGAGTTAAAAATAGACCTGCCCTACGACCCAGCAATTGCACTGCTGGGTATTTACCCCAAAGATTCAGATGCAATGACCCGCTGGGACACTTACACCCCGATGTTTCTAGCAGCAATGTCCACTAGCCAAACTGTGGAAGGAGCCTCGGTGTCCATCGAAAGATGAATGGATAAAGAAGATGTGGTTTATGTATACAATGGAATATCACTCAGCCATTAGAAACGACAAGTACCCAGCATTTGCTTCAATGTGGATGGAACTGTAGGGTATTATGTTGAGTGAAATAAGTCAATCAGAGAAGGAGAAACATTATATGTTCTCATTCATTTGGGCAATATAAATAATAGTGAAAGGGAATAGAAGGGAAGGGAGAAGAAATGGGTAGGAAATATCAGAAAGGGAGACAGAACATAAAGACTCCTAACTCTGGGAAACGAACTAGGGGTGGTGGGAGGGGAGGAGAGCGGGGGGTGGGGGTGAATGGGTGACGGGCACTGAGGGGGGCGCTTGATGGAATGAGCACTGCATGTTGTTCTGTATGTTGGCAAATTGAACGCCAATAATAAATAAATTTATTATTAAAAAAAGAAGCTGTGGTTTATGTATATAAGGGAATATTACTCAGCCATTGGAAACGACAAATACCCACCATTTGCTTCGATGTGGATGGAAGTGGAGGGTATTATGCTTAGTGAAATAAGCCAATCAGAGAAGGACAAACATTATTTGATCTCATTCATCTGGGGAATATAAAAAATAGTGAAAGGGAATAAAGGGGAAAGGAGAGAAAATGAGTGGGAAATATCAGAGACGGTGACAGAACATGAGAGATTCCTATCTCTGGGAAACAAACAAGTGGTGGTGGAATGGAAGGTGGGCAGGGGGTTCGTTGTCTGGGTGATGGGCACGGAGGGGGCACTTGAGGGGATGAGTGCTGGGTGTTATGCTATATGTTGGCATATTGAACTTCAATAAAAAGAAATTTAAAAATAGAAAAAAAGAGATGTGGTAAATATATACAATGGAATATTACTCGGGCGTCAAAAGGGATGCAATGTCGCCCTTTGCATGATGTGAATGGAACTAGCATGTATTATGCTAAGCTAAATAAGTCAGTTAGAGAAAGACAAATACCATATTGTTTCATGCATATGTGGAATTTAAGAAATGACACAGCTGAACATAAGGGAAGGGGGAAAAAGTGAAGAAAAACATAAGGGACTCTTAACTACACAGAACAAATTGAGGGCTCATGGAGGTGTGGTACACAGGGATGAGCTAAATGGTTGATGGATATTAAGGAGGGCACCCATTTTGTTGTGCACTGGGTGTTATATATAAGTGATGAATCACTAAATTCTATTCCTGAAATCAATATTACACTATATGTTAACTAACTGGAATTTTAATAGGATTTTAAATTAAATCAAATTTTAAAAATTCACAATGGATGAAAGACCTAGATTTGAGATGAGAAACCATCAAAATCCTAGATGAGAACACAGGCACTAACCTCTATGTCATCAGCTGTTGGAACTTCTTACTAGATATATATTCAGCGGCAAAGAAAACAGAAGCAGAAAGAAACTATTGGGTCTTCATCAAAATATAAAGCTTCTGCACAGGGAAGAAAACAATCAATAAAACTAAAGGCAACGTATAGAATGGGTGAAGGTTTCTGCAAATGACATATCTGATAGAAGGTTAGTATCGAAAATATATAAAGAACTTATAAAGCTCAACAACCAAAAGTAAAATAATCCAATTAAAAATGGGAAGAAGACATTAATATACATTTCTTCAAAGAAGACAGGGAAAAGGTAACACACGGAAAAAGATGTTCAATATCACTCATCATCAGGGAAATACAAATCAAAACTACAATGAGCTATCACCTCAAAGCAGTCAGAAGGGTAAAATTAACAACACAGGAAATAGGTTTGTGTAAGGATTTGAAGAAAGGGGAACTCTCTTACACTGTGTGAATGAAGATTTGTACAGTCACTCTGGAAACAGTATGGAACTTTCTAACAAAGTTAAAAAAAAAAGAACTAGCCTAGGATCCAGCAATTGCAGTACTAGGTATTTACCCAAGTGATACAAAAATACTGATTTGAAGGGATAAATGCATCCCAATGTTCACAGCAGCATTATCAACCATAGTCAAATTATGGAAAGGACCCAAGTGTCCATTCAACTTATGAACGGATAAAGAATGTTATTTTGCCATCAAAGACAGTGAAATCTTCCCATTTGTAGTGATGAGTGGAGCTAGAGTGTATTATGCTAAAGGAAATAGATCAGAGAAAGACAAATACCATTTGACTTCACTCATATGTGGAATTTCAGAAACAAAACAATTTATCATAGGTGGGGAGAAGAGGCAAAACAAGAAACAGACTCTTAACTATAGAGAACAAAGTATTGCTTACTGGAGGATATGTGCATGTAGGGATGAGTTAAAGTGGTGATGGTAATGGGTCACTTGTGATAGCACCTGGTATATGTATGTAAGAATCGCTAAATTCTACACCTGAAAGTAATATTGCAGTGTAAGTTAACTAGCTGGAATTTAAATAAAAACTTGGAAAAAAAGAATCTTTGAGGGAAGTTGTTCCTTATATATAATATATGCTCAATAAATAATTACCAAATATATAAATGAAGAGATGGTATGATGAGGAATTATGCAGATGGCTTGAGAATGAATATTTATTGGGAAAAAATTCCTAGGAGAAGCAGACTTTATATTTTAAAATGAGGAGTTATTATGTCTAAATAATATGGGTAGCCTTCAGCACACCTTCATTCCCTGAGTTTTATCACAAGACACTGAAGATTGTGAGCCACCTGCCATACCCTTCCTCTTTTCAGTTAAAATTCTCAAAAGAGCATGTGATTGAGCATATTAAGATAATGTGGTAGTGATATTTGGAGTGAGAACAAAGCAGTGCTATTTTAGTGGCACTACTCAGACACATCCAATTTAAGGAGTGAGACATTACAAATGTGTGTATACTATCAAGAGATTTGATGTATTTTTTATTTAATCCTCACAATATTATAAATTAGGTCCTATTATCATATCCACCTTACAGAAGAGGAAAAAGAGGCCTAGAGATGTTAGCTTCCCCAAAATCACAGTTTGGAAGTGGCTGAGTTTAGGTTCCAAACTAGGATAGTTCAAATTCTTTATCAATTCTCATATGAATTTGTCCTTATATCTTTTAGGGTTTGTGAGTGTCATATTTTTTATCCTTACCATATCCAGTGATTTATGGTCATTTATTTTGAAACTGAGTTAGAGCCAAAGGTGTGGCCTTGGTGTGTACTCCACCAGATGGGTTATCTTAATTGTAACAAGTTCACAAATAAAAGCATAGGGCTACCAAGTAAACAGCTTTATGGTTCTGTTCAATAGTAACACTGTGATTCTTACCTCTGGAATTTCCCTTCTCAGTCAATCTTGCCTAAGTTCCAGAGCAGCGAGCCCTCCCTCAAAAGACCACCAGCACAAGCCCTTACCCACACCAGGTCTCTAAAGCCTGGAGTTTTAAAGGTCAGCAGGTTTGGCTGGGATGGAGCCCAGAAGGCATTGCACTGCTTCCGGAGAGAAGACAGGCAAAAACCCTGAAGTTACACAGCATGTAGACAGCAATCAAAAATACCTGGGACATACTGCATGGAGATTGTTTTATCTTCTTGGAGTGTTTCCCTGAGAGGCAGTATTCATGGAGATGCCTCTCCAGGAAAAAGGAGCTGGCTGATGCCATTTCCCTCCCCTACCCCTCTGAATAAACACAGAACAGCCTGCTGGAAGCAGTGCAGCACCAATATTGGCTGCCTAACCTGCTTATACCAAGTCCACACATCTGCTCTCTGGTGAGAATTCCCTTATCAGTCAAGCTTGCCTCAGTCTCAGCACAGCTGACCCCCTCCCCAGAAGACCAGCACAAATCTCTGCTATACCTCATCTTCCAACCAGAGAGTTCTGCAGGGCTTCAGTTTTAATGAAATTACTATCAGGTTTCATTTAACAAGCATACCAGAGCACACCTAGTTAAAACTCACCACATTATAGCCAAGAACCAAACACGGCCCAATGCAGGCAAGGAGAGCCTTTGCAGAGGACTGGCCTGAAGGAAAGAGCAGCCAAAACACAACATCAAATTTTATTGAGAATTTTTGTATCCATGTTCATCAGGGATATTGGCCTGTAGTTCTTTTTTCACTGGAGTCTTTATCTAGGTTTGGTATCAGGGTATTGTTGGTGCCACAGAAAAGTCTGTTGTACAGCCCCACAGTGACTTCCTCTGCTTTATTATTTGCTCTACCCCCAAGTACCATGGTGGTTAACTGGGATTTGGCATGCATAAGTGGGAGCTGTTTAAGTGTTAGTGGTAGTACTGGTGGTTTGGAAGAATTGATACTGGCTTTTAAATCCCTTGGTCCTCACACTAATTTTTATTTTATGTTTAAATTAGAATCCAACCTCACTGATCCCAGGCTAATAACAGGTTGGATTTTCTTAACTGGTATCTTCCAGCCTGAGAGTCCATGAAAACCTGAGAGCTCTCAAGTTAAAATCAAGCCTCCAAGCCAAATTACCACCATATATGTCTACTTCTGCAATTCCTTCTAGTTAAACTGCCCAGGTCTAGGGGGAATTTAAATACCACTTCAAGTGTGCTGGTTAGTGCTTTATGATTTTCTTGTCCTAATAAACATTTGCAGGCATCTTGTTTATCTTGGGATGACTTGATGCAATTGATAACAGATTTCTTCATCATGCCTTTTTTTTTCTCCTTGCATCCCTTGAAAACATCAGAAATTACTGTCTGTAGGTAAGCAAACAGATTAAGAAGTTCACTCTGAGTGCAAACTTTGGTAATTTATCCCATCTCTGCTTTTTCTTAAAGATTTTATTTATTTATGAGAGAGAGAGAGAGACAGAGACAGAGACACAGGCAGAGGGAGAAGCAGGCCCCACAGGGAGCCCAATATGGGACTTGATCCCCGGACTCCAGGATCACGTCCTGGGCCAAAGGCAGGCGCTAAACCGCTGAGCTACCCAGGGATCCCCCATCTCTGCTTTTTTACCAAAGAAAACTACTAGAAAGTTACTTTTTTAGGAGTACACCGTACTTAGTAGGGTAGATAGTGATAATAATAGCAGTTATTACAATGAGTATCTATTACCTGCTAAACCTAAATTAACTCATTTAATTTTCATGAAGCAGGTTCTGTTATTAAAACTTTTATGTAAATTGGCACACTAACACTCAAAGAGGTTAAGTAATTTGCCTAAGGCCACAAAGTTAATAAACAGAAGCAGCAGGATTTGAACCCAGGTTTGTTGGGTTCTAAAATCATCTGTGCTTTTAAGCAGTGTGCTATACCCCTCAAAGTCTTATTGAACCCTTGTGAATGATAACAGCAGCAAAACAAATGCAGTGAATGGAGGAGCCTCACCACTTAAAGCAGTAAAAGTCCTTCCCATTACACACAATTAGCAACCAAAGAATAAGCCCAAGGGAAATTCTGGTTCAATACCGACTGAAGAATCATAATGAAAAGTAGTTTTAATTTCAGAAAAGCTATGAATAAAAAATAAGCACATTTACTTTTCTAAAATATCTTGAAAACTTTTATTAATGCCTGGTTTTCTTAATGATGAGACTAAGCAAAGTTATATAAACCTAAATGAGACTTTTTCCCCACATACTTTTACTTGCTAAAGCAGTCATTTCTTTCAGAAACCAGGAGCAAAAAGCATACTAAGAGTCAAAGAAAACTATAAATACTGCTGGGGATTTACCCCAAAGATACAGATACAGTGAAACAGCAGGACACCTGCAACCCAATGTTTATAGCAGCAATGTTCACAATAGCCAAACTGTGGAAGGAGCCTCAGTGTCCATCGAAAGATGAATGGATAAAGAAGATGTGGTATATGTATACAAGGGAATATTACTCAGCCATTAGAAATGACAAATACCCAGCATTTGCTTCAATGTGGATGGAACTGGAGGGTATTATGCTGAGCGAAATAAGTCAACCGGAGAAGGACAAACATATATAAAAAAATAGTGAAAGGGAATAAAGGGGAAAAAAGAGAAAATGAGTGGGAAATATCAGTGAAAGTGACAGAACATGAGAGACTCCTAACTCTGGGAAATGAACAAGGGGTGGTGGAAAGAGGTGGGTGGGGGGTTGGGGTGACTGAGTGACTGAGGGAGGCACTTGATGGAACAAGCTCTGGATGTTATGTCATATGTTGGCAAATCAAACTCCAATAAAAAATATACAAAAAATAGGCAAAAGATTTGAATAGACATCCCTTTAAAAATGATAAAAAAGAAAACTATAAATATTAAAATGCAAAACTACTATGGTGAGAATACAAATTTGTCTCAACAAAATGCTTGCTTTTAAAATCTGTACCAGCTGAATTTTCTTATTAAAGGTTTAAGAAAAGTCCAATTCTCTTTAGTGTGAATACCTTTTTTTAAAGTATTAGCCTGTCTTTCAAAGTTAATTGTGCTTGTCTCCTTGGATATAATCATCTGTATAGTTGTGACTCTTTTCAATGATAAAAAAAGAATTATATAATTTTGGAGAAACAAACATCACAAAATTTAAATGTATATGAAATTAAAGGAATAAATGTTCCATGGTAACAGAACTATTAAAATCTACCAAAAGAATAGACTTTAATATTATAGCCTATGAATTAATATAAAATCACTTTATATTACAATACTTTTCAACCATCATTCAAAATTAAAATTTTAGATCTGGTCTTGAAATTAGAGTATTGAAAACAAGATTAGTAGTACCAGCCATAAGATAAAGTTTATAACAAAGGTATGAGTTGAGAAGCAGATATATCCAGTTTTGTCTAAGTGAGGGACAAAGGCAGAATAGAAACCACAGTCTACTGAAATTTAAGTTATGTTAATAAATGAACTCTTTATCTATTGTGTTCCACTTACCCCCTACACTTGTGGCACTCAAAACCAGCACCCAACAAGGGCACCTGGATGCCTCAGCCAATAAGCAGCTGACCCTTGATTTGGGCTCAGGTAATGATCTCAGGGTGTTGGGATTGAGCCCCGTGTTGGGTTCTGTGCTCAGCTGGGAGTCTGCTTGAGATTCTCTCTCTTCCTTTCCCTCTCCCTGTCCTCTCAAATAAATTAATTAAATCTTTTTTTAAGACTTTATTTTTTACTTATTTATTCATGAGAGAGAGAGAGAGAAAGAGAGAGAGGCAGAGACACAGGCAGAAGGAGAAGCAGGCTCCATGCAGGGAGCCTGACGTGGGACTCGATCTCGGGTCTTCAGAGTGGAAGGCGGCGCTAAACTGCTGGGCCACCGGGGCTGCCCAATTAAATCTTAACAACAACAACAACAAAAAGCACTCAACAGTCAATTACCATCTTTGCCTCCATTCTCTCTCATTGTTGGGGCTGGCTCAGATGCTTCTCCAGTCCAACACTGAAGAACACCATGGCTGTGTACCATCTACCAATATAAGGAAATTCCTGGGGATGTAGTCAGTAATCTGGCTGTGCCCCCTGACAAAATGCATCAAGTCATTATACACTGTGCTTCTTCCTCCATTGCTATACCAGAATTTGCAGGCATTCTTCCTCAGAATTAATCATCCAACTGCACCCACCACATCATCTAGGAATGACTTCCCTGTACAGCAGCATTTGCTTTAAAGTAATAGAATCTAGCTAATTTATATAAATTTGAGCAAAGAATAAGGGGAATATATGTCTCTTAAAGAATTAGTCTGTAGTATTTTACAAAGCCCCTTCCTTCTCACAATCCAGAGGTAGTATAGGATGTCCTAACAGAATGAGATGAGTCTCAACAGTGTACCAGATGGTGAGTTGCATGAAGGCAAGGATTGTGCTGAATTTTCTGGGAACTTGAATAGTAAGCTTTAAGGAAATATGAATAAATCTCTATAATAAATATATACATGAACAAGTTATACCTAAATCCTCCAGGTTTTTAAAGCACATTAACATTATAAAGTTAGAATTATGTATCTTAACATATGAGGACAGCATAGTGATTTGGAGTAAAGGCTTTAAAGTGAGAGAGATTTGAATGACTTACTAGTAGGTCACCTAGATGAGTAAATTTAGTCAAGCCACTTAAGTCACTGCCCCTTAGTTTTCTATGTATAATATGAATAACAGTAGTATATGCATGATAGGGATGTTGTGTTAAATAATATTTGTAAAAATCTTGGCATGGTTCCTGATACAAGAAAGCACACAGTAACTGTTAGCAGTATTATTATTATCATTATTACTATTGTTCTAGTATCAATATCTGATTTAGTATACAAATGATACAGTTATGAAAACTCTTTAATGTACAGATAAGATAAAGTTCATTATTTTTCCATTTTACAAAAAGTATCATTCATTAAAACTCATTGAGGTCAGTATTCATTTATTTGTACAGATGCATCCATTCACTTCTATGATGGACAAAAGAGGTATATACATATTCACATGGTTTCTTTTCTGCTGTTTGCCATTTTTCCTCTACATTCCCATGGGCTTGGTCATAAATGCTTTTGGAAGACCAAGAGAATGCATTTCTGGGATATGCCTTCCTTGGAAAATGGATTATTCATGAAATATACACACCTAAAGGATTTAGAAGAAAAGCAATTATGTAGGTTTCATTGATTTGAAAAGGAAATTGACCTCAAAGCCATGTCTGCATGGGCCACAGAAAGTGTTATATTTCTAGCAAGAAGAAACTCTTTGGATCTTTTCACCTAGCCTTTATTTTTCTTTTCAAACAAAGCTGCAGTTTGACTATAGACTTGATCTGTCTTTGTAACATATGAATCACTGGGTAAAATCTCTAAACTTTATAGATATTAGAGGGAATGTTTATTCTTCAATAATTTGGCTTTCCTGAGGAGGGATTAAACCTCTAGGCCTCTTGCCGCATGCCTAAACCATCTCCACTGATGTGCAGTGAGTTACCTCATGAGTGGGTTATAGTATTTGGTCCAAAATCATGTTAGTTGGCCAAAAATCTAAATCTGTAAGAATTCTCCTTCTCTCTTCACATCAGACCAGTGTAAAGCAGCCAATGTACATAAGTGGTATACTCTGAAGAATCTAATTTACCCTCAGGTGGGCAATTCCAAGATGGGGGTATGATGCTAAGCCACAGCCCCAAAATAAAACTTAGTAATAAATACAATGTTTTATCCTTTCTTCTGGCCAATATGTTCATTGTTCAATTGGTTCTGAGTGTGGGTGAATATTTGTCTTTTTTTTTCAGCTAAACATCTGGAACCTTATTTCAGCAATGAGATCCAATCTGATTCCTTCTCCACATGTGAGTCTAGACTGGGACAGAGTATGCAAAACTCACTCAGGATCCATAAGCAGCCTAGTGTGATAAAAAGCATAAGCTTTAGAGTAAGACAGCAGCAAATATGAATCTTGCACTGCAACTTTCTACTTTTGTTTTTTTTTTTTAACTTTCTACTTTTGTGACTTGGGACAAGTTAAACCAATCTGGGCTTCAGTTTGCTCACTTGGAAAGATGAGGACAATAATAATAACTCAAAGCATTCACAAAACTAGATGCGCTTTTGAATGCTTGTTACAAGGTAAACTCAATAAATGCTGCTTTTTTAGGAACATTATTATTTTTCATCACCATCAAAATCATTATTTTATACGAAGCCCTCTGTAAGTTCTCATGTTGAGGCATGACTAAGGCATATATCTGATTCTCTATGCATTCAAAAGAAGCAGAAACCAGTGCCTATACCCAATTTGATAACCTTATTTCAAAATATTTCTGTGCTCTTTTAGGAACAGGAAAATAAAGCTGCTACAGCCCTACATAATTTCAGAAGCCCTTGCTTCCACATGATTAATTCCATGACAGATTAAAAATTAAGAAGACGGATAAAAAGAATGTTATCTGTACCTTTCCAAGGACAAGTCTGCCTAACTCTAGAAGCTACATTTTTAAATTCTATATTACCTTTTCCTGGCATCTTCCTAGAAAGAGCAGCTCCCGATTAAAATGAATGAATGAATGAATGAATGAATGAATATTAAAAGTATATATTTGTATCATAGGAACGACTTTTTGGATTCAAAACATGGTAAGACCTCATCTCTCCAAAGAGTAGATGTTTGAGTCTACTCAATGCTTGAGTCTACTGTAATATCACTATCTTGAAAGTTATCCAAACAAAATGAAGCCATATTTAAGATCAAAGGCATATCCTCTAAGATGCTATCAATAAATAGACAAAGGAAAGAAGTGCCAGAGACCCAAATATTTCAACTATTATATTATGATTAGTGAATTCACTATGCAGTGTGAAAGGAGTATTCTGTTGACTGATTTATATAAAATATCAGCCAAAGACATTTCACGCAAAAAAAGAGAAAATATTAGATAAAGAAAGAAGAAAGAATATCAGCAGTGACTTGGGAGGCAGGAGTAGCAAAAAGCAGCATATGTTAAAAAGAAGATAGTTAATAATGAAGAGACAAGAGAGATACCTGCTTGCTAACGTACTTAAGGATGGGATTATGATTGAGAGTCCCTCTCACCACATTAACATCCTGTTAGATATGAGAAGCTAGTAAATGCATACTAGGGCCTCAATACAGTGCCTCTGAATACCGGATATCTTTTTTGACACAAGCTGAATTATATTAGAATAAACAATAAATCTCTACCGGTAACATGTACTCAAGCAACATAGCAGAAATGGGTGCAGCATGGAAATCATCAATCTCCCTTCAAGGAAAGCAAGGAGCAGAATTGTAAAATGGCTACAAGGGTAAAGTAAAAGCAACCAAGAATGAAAAAGAATAAAAAAGATTACAGATATAAATAATATTTATAGGGATAAGTAGCATATATTGGTTGTTTTCTAGGTGTCAGGTACACAATTAGATATTTTATTGCACTATACTATTTAATACAGCAACCCTGCAAGTGAAGTACTACTATTATATTCATTTTACAGGTAAAGAAACTGAATCATAAAAGTTAAGTGACTTAGACATAGCTCTGTCTGATGCCAGAGTTTACAACCTTAAATGCTGTGTTGTTTCTCCTCTGTCTTCCCCAAAATATTAGTGTTTGATTTTTAAAATAGATTTCTGATCCTTAAAACTCTGGATAATCAAATTAGAAGACCCACGCCATGCCCTGTGTCAATGTTTTTTTTTTTTTAAGTCCTCTTATCTTTGTCCCAGTGCTCTATAAGAAAGTGAAATATTTTTATTAGGCAATGTATTTGACCTAACCATGTGACTTTTCAGAAGGATGAGTTAGTTTGTCATCTCAAAGTGAGATGGAGCATTAGAAGACTATATATAGTTGGTATTTCAAAAACAAAAAAAAGCAATTTATGATGCTGAAAGAGAATGTAATTCTTTTTCAGGAGAAAAAAAGCATCCTGAGAATTACCTGGACATATATTTTCAAGTCTGTAAAACTGAACACATTTTGGGGGGAGGCTTTGATGTTTATTTATGACAAATATTCTACTTCCACGATCTTCTCAAGTCAAAAGTTCTTTGAAATGATGCTTTTGGTTTGGCCAGGCAGAGGATGGGATCATCTGACTCCTACATCCTACAAATGACTCCACAGATATTATAGGGTTTTTTTTTTTTTGATAGTGTAGGTTTTAAACTGGCTGTTGAACTTTCCTGTCACCTTGTCAACTTAAGCCACATTCATCTGGATGGACACATGGTCCTTGGTACCTGTGATGGAGCTGCTGGCAGAGCATTTCCACAGCATGTACAGGTCTATGAACTCCCTGATATCTTTCTGCATGTGGAGGGCGCACCTGCTGCACAGCCATGAGTGGGAGCATAGAAAAGCAAAAATGAATACATTTGACAATAGTTGATAACTCTGATTTTTTAAAGTGCCTGTCAAAAAATTATTCCCCATACACATTAACATCCGTCTCTAAACACAGACCCTCAGACACACACAAACACAGAAACACACACATAGAGTATAACACAGAAACTTGCACACATAGAGTATAACTAAACTTTTAAGCACAATAATGATAGACTATCAATTCTTCCATGTACTGGTCTGAACCAGGGCTTGGCTGGAAGTGAATGGGTTGGAGATCACACAGAACTGTTTGGAGATATGGAGAATCTGTAGCAAAAATAATTTGTAATATGGTGCTAGGGGATCTGGAGTGCTATTTAAAATGGGCAGTATTCAAAGATTCAAGGAAGCAAACCTTCAACTTCATGCAAATCTATCACCAAATTATGGAGGTAAATACCTGACCACTGCATTTAACAAAAAGAATAACCTCAGGAAGGATATGGGAAAGCAAATGGGGATGCTGTTCCTCAGAATCACACTTTAGAGGTCTGGAACTTAAATTTAAAACACAGGCAAGTTTTTTACAATGACATGGATTAGAAATTACTTTTTTAAAGTATTTATTTAAATTTCAGTGAGTTAAAATACAGTGTAATATTAGTTTCAGGTGTACAATATAGTGATTCAATACTTCCATACAATACCTGGTACTCATTACAAGTGATACTCCATAATCTCTGTCACCTATTTAAGCCATCCCAACCTCACTCCAATCCTCTCTCATATCCATCAGATTGTTCTCTATAGTTAAGACTGTCTTAATCTGCCTCTCTTTTTCTCCCTTTATTCATTTGTTTCTTAGACTCCACATATCAGTAAAACCATAAGGTATGTATGAACAAAATCTTTATTCTTTCATCAGGAGATGGACACTTGGGCTATATTCATAATTCGGATATTGAGGATAATGCTGCTATAAACCTCTGGGTGCATGTATCACTTCATACTAGTATTTTTGTATTTTTTGGGTAAATACCTAGTAGTGCAATTGCTAGATCATAGTGTAGTTCTATTTTTAACTTTTTGAGGAAACTCCATACTGTTTTCTAGAGTGGCTGCACCAGTTTCCATTCCCACAAACAGTGCAAGAGGGTTCCCTTTTCTCCACATCCACACCAACCCCTGTTGTTTCATGTATTGCTAATTTTAGCCATTCTGACAGATGTGAAGTGATAGCTCATTGTAGTTTTGAGTTGCATTTCCCTAATGATTAGTGATGTTGATCATCTTTTTATGTGTCTGTTGGCCATCAGGATGTCTTCTTTGGAAAAATGTCTATTCATGTCTTCTGCCTATTTGTTTTAAACTGGATTATTTGGTTTTGGGGCATTGAGTTTTATAAGTTCTTTGTATATTTTGGATATTAATCCTTTATTGGATATGTCATTTGCAAATATCTACTCTCGTTCCATAGGTTGCCTTTAAGTTTTGTGGATTGTTTCCTTCGCTGTGCAGAAGCTTGTTATTTTGTTGTAGCTTCAAGACTTTATTTTTGCTTGTTTCCCTTGCCTTAAGAGACATCTAGAAAGAAGCTGCTAAGGCTGACATCCAAGAGGTTACTGCCTGTATTCTCCTTTGGGATTTTCATAGTTTCCGGTCTCAAATTTAGGGCCTTAATCAATTCCAAATTTATTTTTGTGTATGGAATTAAAAAATGATCCAGTTTTTTTTTCTTTTGTGTGTTGCTGTCCAGGTTTCCCAACACAATTTGTTGAAGAGACTGTCTTTTTTCCCATTGGATATTCTTTCCCACTTTATTGAAGATTAATTGACCATATAATTGTGGGTTCATTTCTGTGTTTTCTATTCTATTGATCTATGTATTTATTTTTGTGCTGGTATCATGCTCTTTTCATCGCTACAGTTTTATAACACAACTTGAAGTCCAGAATTGTGATGTCTTAAGCTTTTCTTTGCTTTTTCAAGAATGGTTTGGCTTTTTGAAGTCTTCTGTAGCTTTTTCCATGCAAATTTTAGGATTGTTTTCTCTATCTCTGTGAAAAATACTGTTGGTGTTTTGATAGGGTTTGCACTAAATATGTAGATTACTTTGGGTAGTATAGACATTTTAACTCTATTTGTTCTTCCAATCCATGAGCATGAAATGTCTTTCTTTGCTTTCTGTCATCTTAAATTTCTTTCATCAGTGATTTACAGTGTGCAAAGTACAGGAATTTTGTTTTGTTTTTACCTGTTTGGATAATTTTATTCCTAAGTATCCTATTATTTTTAAGGCAATAGTAAATGGGATTGATTCCTTAATTTCTCTTTCTACTGCTTCATTATTGGTGTATAGAAATGCAAAAGATTTTTGTATATTTATTTTGTATCCTGTCGATTTCCTGAATTTGTTTATCAGTTCTAATAGTTTTCTGGTGGAGTCTTTTGGGTTTCCTAGATAGAGTATCATGTCATCTGCAAGTAGTGAAAATTTTACTTCTTCCTTGTAGATGTAAATACCTGTTCTGTTTGTTGTCTGATTGCTGTAACTAGGACTTCCAGTAGTATGTTAAATAACAGTGATGAGAGTGGACATCCTTATCTTGTTCCTGACCATAAAGGAAAAGCTCTCAATTTTTCCTGATTGAAGATATTAGCTGTGGGATTTTCATATAAGGCCTTTATTTTGTTGAGGTATATTCCCTCTGACCCTACTTTGTTCTTGTTTTATTCAATAAATGGATATTGTACTTTGCCAAATACTTCCTCTGAATCTATTAAGATGATATTATTTTTGTCCTTTCGATTATTGATGTGATATACTATGTTGATTGATTTGTGAATATTGAAACAACCTTGCAGCCCAGGAATTAATCCAACTTGATCATGGTGAACAATTTTTTTTAACGTACTGTTGGATTTGGTTTGCTTGTATTTTGTTGAGAATTCTTACATCTATGTTCATCAGAGATATTGGCCTCTAGATATCTTTTTGGTGGTGTCTTTACCTGGTTTTGTGATGAAGGTAACACTGGCTTCATAAAATGAATTTGGAAGTTTTCCTTTTTCTATTATTTGGATTAGTTTGAGAAGAATAGGTATTAAGTCTTTAAATGTTCAGTAGAATTTGCCTGTGCAGCCTTCTGCTACTGGATTGTTGTTTGTTGAGAGCTTTTTGATTACTGATTCAATTTCTTTACTTGTTATAAGTCTGTTCAAATGTTGTATTTCTTCCTTTTTCAGTTTTTGTAGTTTATATTTTCCTAGGAATTTATCTCTTCTCAGTTGTCCAATTGGTTGGCATATATATTTTCATAATATTCTTGTTTGTATTGTGTGGATTTGTTGATATTTTTCCTCTCTCATTTGTAATTTTTTTAATAAATTAATTTTTATTGGTGTTCAATTTACCAACATACAGAATAACACCCAGTGCTCATTCCGTCAAGTGTCCCCCTCAGTGCCCGACACCCATTCACCCCCACCCCCCGCCCTCCTCCCCTTCCACCACCCCTAGTTCGTTTCCCAGAGTTAGAAGTCTTTATGTTCTGTCTCCCTTTCTGATATTTCCCACACATTTCTTCTCCCTTCCCTTATATTCCCTTTCACTATTATTCATATTCCCCAAATGAATGAGAACATACACTGTTTGTCCTCCTCCGATTGACTTACTTCACTCAGCAAAATACCCTCCAGTTCCATCCACGTTGAAGCAAATGGTGGGTATTTGTCGTTTCTAATGGCTGAGAAATATTCCATTGTATACATAAACCACATCTTCTTTATCCATTCATCTTTCGATGGGCACCGAGGCTCCTTCCACAGTTTGGCTATTGTGGATATGGCTGCTAGAAACATCGGGGTGCAGGTGTCCCGGCGTTTCATTGCATCTGAATCTTTGGGGTAAATCCCTAACAGTGCAATTGCTGGGTCATAGGGCAGGTCTATTTTTAATTCTTTGATGAACCTCCACACAGTTTTCCAGAGTGGCTGCACCAGTTCACATTCCCACCAACAGTGTAAGAGTGTTCCCTTTTCTCTGCATCCTTTCCAACATTTGTTGTTTCCTGCCTTGTTAATTTTCCCCATTCTCACTGGTGTGAGGTGGTATCTCATTGTCTCATTTGTAATTTTATTTATTTGGGTCCTTTCTGTTTACTTTTAGATAAGTCTACTATAGTTTTACCAACTTCATTAATTATTTCAGAGAACCAGCTGCTGGTTTCACTTATCAGCTCTTGTTTTTTTTTTCTGTTTGTTTTTCTTTTTATTTTAGTTTCTATATCATTTATTTCTGCTATTTCCTTTCTTTTGCTATCTTTATGCTTTATTTCTTGTTGTTTTTCTAGTTCCTTTAGATATATGGTTAGATGTGTCTTTGATATTTTTCTTGCTTCTTGAGGTAGGCCTTATTGCTTTTAAATTCCCTCATAGAATTGCTTTTCTGCAGGTATTGGACTTTTGTGTTTTTATTTTCATTTGCTACCACATATTTTTTTTCATTTCTTCTTTTATTTCCTGGTTAACTCGTTCATTTTTATTAACATGTTATATAATCTCCATGTATTTGTGGTCTTTCCAGATTTTTTTCCTATGGTAGATTTTTACTTTCATAGCATTGTAGTCAGAAAAAGTACACGGTATAACTTTGATTTTCTTGAATTTGTTGAAGCCTGTTTTGTGGCCTAGTTCTGTGGACTAATTGTGATCTATTCTGAAGATTGTCCTAGGTGCACTTGAAAAAGAATGTATATTCTGCTGTTTTAGGATGGAATGTTCTGATATATCTCTTAAGTCCATCAAGTTCAGGGTTTCATTCAAAGTCACCCTTTCCTTGTTGGTTTTGTTTAGACTGCCCACTGCTGTGAGTTGTTAAAGATACCTACTATGAATGTATTCTTATTGGTTAGTTCCTTTTTGTTTATTTTTAGTTATTTTTAGTTATTTTATGTATTTGGGTGCTCCCAAGTTGGGTACATAAATATTTACAATTGTTATATCTTCTTGTTAGATTACCCCTGAGAGTCCTGGGTGAGGCTCAATCCTAGTACCCTGGGATCATGACCTGAGCTGAAGGCAGATGCTTAACCAACTGAGCCACCCAGGAGCCCCATCGAATTCTTGTTAATGATGCTTTCTCTCTATATATACTTCACTTTGTCATCACTCACTTCTGCTGTGTTACCACTTCCCCATGTTCCCAATTCTATTTAACACTAGGGCAAATAGGGATCTGCCCCCACCTTTGGCTCAAGTGGATAAGGTGATAGAAGGCACTTAACAGAGGACATTAGATGAACTCATGGAGGTTGCCTAGTCTTTAACAAAACAGTCTTAGAAACAAAAAAGTAAGGTCACAAAATGAGGTGGGAAATATAACATTTTGGTGAGAGACAAGCAGGTTTATCCAGCAGAAATTAGAATAGATGAGTAGATAAATCCTGATAATGGCACTAATATCCTGTAATTATAATATTTTCACTTTTTAAAAAAAGTCTTGACATTGTCCTAGTCATTGTTTGACCCTCATGACATTACTTAAACAGTGTAGCCAATAAAATAAGTTTTCATTATTGCGGAAATGCAAATCAAAACTACAATGAGATATCAATTCACACCTGCCAGCATGGCTAAAATCAAAATACAAGAAACAAGTGTTAGTAAAGATTTGGAGAAAAAGGAGCACTTGTGCACTGGTGTAGCCATTCTGTAAAATAGTATGGAGGCCAGTCAAAAAAATACAAATGGAATTACCATATGATTCAGTATTTCCACTACTGGGTATTTAAATAAAGATCACAAAAAGACTAATTCAAAAAGATATGTGCATCCCCTGCTTATTGCAACATTATTGACAATAGCCAAATTATGGAAGCAGCCCAAGTGTCCATCAATAGATGAATGGAATTTTACTCAGCCATTAGGAAGAAAGAAATCTTGCCATTTACAACAACATGGTTGGATCTAGAGAATATAATGCTAAGTGAAATAAGTCTGTCAGAGACAGATAAACACAATATGATTTTACTCATGTGGAATTTAAGTGATTAATAATGAAGAAAGGAAAAATGACAAAAAAAAAGACAAACCAAAAAACGGGACTCCTTACTATAGAAGACTGTTGGTTACCAGAGAGATGGTTGTTGGGGAATAAGTGAAATTTGTGAAGGGGATTATGAGTATACTTATGATGAGCACTAAGTAATGTATAGAATTGTTGAATAACTACATTAGACACCTGAAACTAATATAAAACTATAAAGTATTCTGGAATTAAAAAAGAAATGTGAGGGGATCCCTTGGTGGCTCAGCGGTTTAGCGCCTGCCTTTGGCCCAGGGCGTGATCCTGGAGTCCCGGGATCGAGTCCCGCGTTGGGCTCCTGGCATGGAGCCTGCTTCTCTGCCTCTCTTTCTCTCTCTATGTCTATCATAAATAAATAAATAAATCTTTAAAAAAAAAGAAATGTGAAAGGTCTTCTTTAAACTGAAAAGAAAAGGCACTAAATAATAATGAGAAAACATGAAAAGTAAAAATCTCACTAGTAAAGACAGAGTTTTAGTAAAGTTAGTGAAATAACCAATTATAAAGCTAGTATTAAGTTTAGAAAACAAAAGTTGTAAAATTAAATATCTCTACAGTAATTAGTCAAGGGATACAAAAAGTAAAAAGATGTAAAACATGACATAAAAAAAACAAAATAGATGTTGGGGGAAGTAAAAATGTTGCTTCCAGAATGCACTCTAATTTAAGTTTCTACCAAATTAAATACACACACACACAAATTAAATACACACACACACACACACAGTTGGTTAAGCATCTGCCTTCAGCTCTCTTTTTCAGAGTGAAAGCCTGACTTCTCTGCCATTTGTGTGCTTTTTTTTTTTCTTTTTGTTGTCTGATTGCTGAGGCTAAGACTTCTAGTACTATGTAAAACAACAGTGGTGAGAGTGGGCATCCCTGTTGTGTTCCTGATCTTAGGGGAAAAGCTCTCAGTTTTTCCTCCTTGAGGATGATATTCCCTGTGGGCTTTTATTTTGCTTTTATGATATTGAAGTATGTTCCTTCTATCTCTACACTGCAGAGAGTTTTAGTCAAGAAAGATGCTGCATTTTGTCAAATGCTATTTCTGCATCTATTGAGAGGATCATATGGTTCTTGTTTTTTCTTTTGTTTATGAAATGTTTCACATTGTTTGATTTTTCAGATGCTGAACCACCTCACAGCCCAAAAATAAATTCCACATGGCTGTGGTGAATAATCCTTTTAATCTACTCTTGCATCACATTAGCTAGTGGTTTGTTGAGAATTTTTGCAATCATGTTCATCAGGGATATTACTGGCCTGTAATTCTTTTTGTTAGGATCTTTTTCTGTTTTGGGGATCAAGGTAATGCTGGCCTCATGGAATGAATTTCAAAGTTTTCTTTCTATTTCTCTTTTTTGGAATAGTTTAAGAAGAGTAGGTACTAACTCCTCTTTTCCTGTTGGTTAGAATTCACCTGTGAAGTGATTTGGTCCTGGACTTTTGTTTGTTGGGAGATTTAATGACTGATTCCATTTCTTTGCTGCTTATGGGTCTGTTCAAGTTTTCTATTTCTTCCTGTCTCAGTTTTGTTAGTTTATATGTTTCTAGAAATGCTTCCATTTCTTCTAAATTGCCTAGTTTCTTGGCATATAACTGCTCTTAATATTCTCTTATAAATGTTATATTTCTTCAGTGTTGGTTATAATTTCTCCTCTTTCATTCATGTTTGTATTTATTTGGGCCCTTTCTCTTTTCTTTTTGATAAGGCTGGCTATGGCTTTATCAAACCTATTAATTATTTCAAAGAACCAGCTCCTACTTTTGTTGATGTATTCTACTTTTTAAAAATTTCTATATCATTGATTTCTGCTTTAGTCTTTATTATTTCTCTTCTCCTGCTGGATTTAGGCTATATCTGCTTTTCTTTTCCCAGTTCCTTTAGGTGGAAAGTTAGATTGTATATTTGAGTCTTTTCTTGTTTCTTGAGGAAGGCCTGTATTGCTATATACTTCCCTCTTAGGACCACCTTTGCTGCATCCCAAAGGTTCTGAAATGTCCTATTTTATTTTAATTTTTTCCATGTATTTTTAATTCTTCTTTAATTTCCTGATTGACCCATTTTTAACCTGCATGTACTTATGTTCTTTCCGAATTTTCTCTTGTGATTGAGTTCAAGTTTTAAAGCATTGTGGTCTGAGAATATGCAGGGAATAATCCCAATCTTCTGGTACTGGTTGAGACAGGATTTGTAATGCAGCATGTGATCTACTCTGGAGAATGTTCCATGTGCACTGGAGAAGAACATGCATTCTATTGCTTTGGGATGAAATGCTCTGTATATATCTGTGAAGTCCAACTGGTCCAGTGTGTCATTCAAAGCCCTTGTTTCCTTGTTGGTCTTCTGCTTAGATGATCTGTCCATTGCTGTGAGTGGGTTGTGAACTTTACTATTATTGTACTATTATCAATGTGTTTCTTTAATTGTGTTATTAATTGGTTGACATAGTTTGCTTTTCCCAAGATAGGGGCATAAATACTTGTTAGATCTTTTTGTCTGATAGACACATTTATTATGATATATTGTCCTTTATCTCTTATAGTCTTTGGCTTGAAATCTAGTTTGTCTGATATAGGGATTACTACCTCAGTTTTCTTTTGATGTCTGATTTGCATGATAAATGGTTCTCCACCTCCTCACTTTCTCACTTTCAATCTGAAGGTGTCTTTGGGTCTAAAATGAACCTCTTGTGACATCATATCAATGGGTCTTATTTTTTATCCAATCTGATATCCTGTGTCTTTTGATTGGAGCATTAGTCCATTTTCATTCAGAGTAATTACTGAAAGATGAATTTCATGACATTGTATTATCTGTAAAGTCACTGTTTCTGTAGACTATCTGATCCTTTCTGATCTTTTTACTTTTGGGTTCTCTCTTCATTCAAAGAATCCCTTGTAGTATTTCTTATAGTGTTGGTTTAGCGTTCATGAATCTTTTAGTTTTTGTTTGTCCTGGGAACTCTTTATGTCTTCTTCCATTCTGAATGACAGATTAAGTATTGCCAGATTAAGTATTCTTGGCTGCATTTTTCCCTCACTTAGCACATTGAACATATCATTCCATTAATTTCTGGCCTAGCATATCTCTGTGGACAGGTTTGCTACCAGCTTTATGTTTCTACCCCTGTAACTTAAGGACTTCTTGATGTGAGCTGCTTTCAGGATTTTTCTATATATCTTTGTAATTTGCAAGTTTCCCTATTATATGTCAAGGTGTTGGCCTATTTTCATTGATATTGAAGGGATTTCTCTGTGCCTCCTGAACTCGAATGCCTCTTTCCTTCCCTAAATTCAGGACATTCTCAGCTATAACTTGTTTAAATAAACTTTCTGCCCATCAGTCTCTCTTTATTTGTATCTTCTGGGACCCCTATTATTTGAATATTATTTTGCTTTATGATTTTGCTGATTTATTGAATTCTCCCTTCCTTATCCAGCAGTTGTTTTTATTGTTTTGTCAGCTTCCTTGTTTTCTTTTTTTTTTGCTTCCTTGTTTTCTATCATTTTGTCTTCTATATCACTTTCTCTTCTGCCTCATTTATCCTAGTTGTTAGAGCCTCCATTTTTTTACTGCATCCCAGTAATACCATTTTTAATTTTGGCCTGATTATATTTTAGTTATTTTATTTCTATAGTAAGGGATTCTCTAATGTCTTCTATGCTTTTCTCAAGCCCAGCTGATATCTTTATAATCATTGTTTTAAATTCTGGTTCTGTCATCTTATTTATATCAGTATCAATTAAACCCCTGGCTATAAGAACTTCTTCCTGTTTGTTTTCTTTTTTATTATTTTTAGGTGAGTTTTTCCATCTTTTCATTATGTCCAGAAAATAGAAGAGAGAAAGAAGAGAAAACAAGACAAGAACACCAGAAAAGTAGAAAAACAAACAAACCCACAACTAACCAGAATATAACAGAAAAAAAAAAACAAAATAAGAAAAAATGAAACAAGAAGTAAACCAGAACAAAATAATAAAATAGATTATGGGTGTGTTTTGCTTTGTTTGATAAAGAAACTAGATCCATAATAGGAAGGAAAGAAAAACATTTATATATACAAAAATACAATAAAATACAAGGAAACATATATATGCTTATATATACATGTTTATACATAAACTAAAAATTAATAAAAAAATAAAAATGATTAAATTGCTGAGAAAATTTAAAAAATATAAAACTTAAAGTCTAAAGAGTAATTTTTTAAAAACCACAAATTGGAGATCCCTGGGTGGCTCAGTGGTTTATCACCTGCCTTCGGCCCTGGACATGGTCTTGGAGTCCCAGAATCAAGTCCCCCATCAGGTTCCCTGCATGGTGTCTGCTTCTCTCTCTGCCTGTGTCTCTGCCTCTTTTTCTCTCTCTGTGTCTCTCATGAATAAATAAATAAAATCTTTAAGAAAAAAAAAGCAAATAATTTGTTTCCCTAAGAGCTGACATTTCCCAATTCTCTATGATCAGTATACTTGATTCTAGTGAGTTCTCTCTGCTGGTCTTCTGGGGAAGTAGCCTGTTGCACGGATTGTCAGTTGACCTTGCCTTGGTGGAGTTGCATCCACCTTGCCAGGGGGCCAGGCTCACTGTAAGTGGCTCCAGTTGCACTATGTGGCGGTACTTTACTCACTGAAGGCTTTTGGCACCAATAGGGAGGTGAAAATTGTGGCACCACAATCTCTAGCCCCAGAGGTGAAAGTTCCCACTCACCACTCTTCAGTGATTCCTCATAGAAAAGTAGTTAATCACTCTTATCTCCCTGGTTTCCATCCAAACTCTGTTCACTCAGCCTATAATGGAGTAGTTTGTTTTTTTAATTTAAATTCTATTTGCCAATGTATAGCGTAATATCCAATGCTCATCCCATCGAGTGCCCTCCTTAGTGCCCATTACCCAGTCACCCTATTCCCTCACTCTCCTCCCCCTCTGCATCTCTTTGTTCTCAAAGATACAGATGTGGTGAAATGATGGGACACCTGCACCCCAATGTTGGTAGCAGCAATTTCCACAATAGCCAAACTGTGTGAGAAGCCATGATGTTCTGTGACAGAGTAGTTAAATCATAGGCACACAGACCAGTTTCAATTCTTCAAACTTAGGGACTCCTGCAGCACAGACCCACACTGTTCCTCCCAGTGGAAGGAGAGAGATCTCACAATACTTCTTCCTGTGCAGCAGTTCAGTTTATGACAATACTGAGCAGAAAGCCAGAGCCTAGTGTCACTGTTTTCAGCCAGCTTTCCTGCTCTGATGCCTGGAAGCTTTGCTGCACTCAGGCAATCCCATTCTTCTTGTGATCCTGGAGATCCTAAGGCCATGCTGTCCCACCTGGGATTCTGCCCTGCTTCACCACCTAAACACATTTAACCCGGGATATCTCCCTATGTAGACAAAGTTCCTGCTTTATGCTCCATTGTTTATAATACTTTGTGGTAGCTTCCTTAAGCAAGCTCCTGCCCCTCTGCCCTGTCTTCAGATACTTTGCCCCAGACCCACAACTCTGCACCTCCTACCTTCCAAAAAGTGGTCGCTTTTCTATATGTAGAATTGCAGCAATTCTTTTCTCAGATCCCCAATTTATTTCACAGGTGTTCAGAATGATTTGATAACTAGATGAATTCCAGGGACCAGATAAAATTAGGGCCCTCTACTCCTCCACCATCTTGACTCCTCCCCAAGCTAAAGCAATCTTTAAAAAGAAAAGAAAGCTGGAGGCATCACAATTCCAAACTTAAATTTATATTAGAAAATTATAGGTATCACAATATGGTACTGGCACAAAAATAGGCACATAGATCAATGGAAAAAATGGAAAACCTGGAAATGAACCCACAACTATATGGTCAACTAATCTTCAACAAAGCAAGAAAGAATATCCAAAAGAAAAAAAACCACACTCTTCAACAAATGATTCTGAGAAAAGTGGACATCAAGATGCAAAAGAAAGAAATTGGACCACTTTATTACCCCATACACAAAAATAAATCCAAAAAGGACAGAAGCCCTAAATGTGGTATTGGAAACCATAAAAATCCTAGAGAAGAACACAGGAAGTAACTTCTTTGACATCAGCAGTAGTAACTTTTTTCTGCATATGGCTCATGAGGCAAGGGAAACAAAAGCAAAGATAAACTATTGGGACTACAGCAAATTAAAAGTTTCTGCACAATGGAAATAATAAACAAAACTAAAAGTCAACCTACTGAATGGGAGAAGATATTTGCAAATGACATATTTGATAAAGGGTTAAGACCCAAAATATGTGAAGAAATGGTTTAACTAGGGCAGCCCAGGTGGCTCAGCAGTTTAGTGCCGCCTTCAGCCCAGGGTGTGATCCTGGAGTCCTAGGATCGAGTCCCACATTGGGCTCCCTGCATGGAGCCTGCTTCTCCCTCTGCCTGTGTCTCTGCCTCTCTCTCTCTCTCTCTCTCTCTTTCTGTGTGTGTCTCTTGTGAATAAATAAATAAAATCTTTTAAAAAAAGAAATGGTTTAACTCAACATCTAAAAAACAGAGAATCCAGTTTAAAAATGGGCAGAACACATAAACAGGCATTTCCGCAAAGAAGATACCCAGATGGCCAAGAGATACATGAAAATTTGTTCATCACTTATCATCAGGGAAGTGCAAATCAAAAGTGCAAGGAGATATCACCCTCACAGCTGCCAAAAAGGCTAAAATCAACTACACAGGAATAAACAGGTGTTTGCGAGGATGAGGAGAAAAAGGAACTCTCTTGCACTGTTTATGGAAATGGAAACTGGTACAGCTACTCTGGAAAACAGTTTGGAGTTTCCTCAAAATTTAAGCATGGAGTTTCCTCAAAGTTTAAGCATGGCTACCCTATGATCCAGCAATAATACTACTAGGTATTTATACATAGAAGAGAAAAACACTAATTGAAAGAGATACATTCACCACTGTGTTTATAGCAGCATTATTTATAACAGACAATATATGGAAGCAGCCCAAGTGCCCATAGATTGATGAATAGATAAAGATGTGGTATATATGTATACAATGGATTATTATTCAGCCATGAAAATTAATGAAATCTCGCTCTTGCTACAACACTGTTGGAGCTAAAAAAATAAAGTGAAAAAAAAGAGAAAGTGAGAGAGACAAACTAAGAAACAGACTCTTAATTATACAGAACAAACTGATGGTTTCTAGAGGGGAGAGGAATGGTTATAAGGATGATGGAGATTAAGGAGTGCATTTGTTGTGATGAGCACTTGTTGATGTATTTAATTGTTGATCACTATATTTTCTACCTGAAATGAATATAACACTGCATGTTAACTAAGTGGGACTAAAATAAACAGTTAAAAAGCCAAAGAAAATACAATGAGATATAACTTCACAACTGTCAGAATGGCTATTTTGAAAGTGACAAAAATAATGTTTTATAGAAGTTGTGAAGAAAAGTGAACCCTCATACTCTTTTGGTAAGAATGTAAATTGGTGCAGCCACTCAAAGAAATATTATGGAGGTTCCTTAGAAAAATAAAAATTAAAAATGTAACTACCAAATGATCAAGATTTTCCATGCCTGTATATATACACAATGGAATACTACTTACCATAAAAAGAATGAAATCTTTTTTCAAATTGTGACAACACAGTTGGACCTTGAAGGTATTATGGTAAGTGAAATAAGTCACAAAAAGAAATAAAAATATCATGTGATTTCACTTATATGTGGATTTTTTTAAAAGATAAAACAATATCCATAGATACAGAGAACAGAATGGCTATTATCAGAAGGGAAGGGAGTTGAGTGGTGGACAAAAAAAGGTGAAGAGAGTCAGTTGTATTGTAAGAGATGGTAACTAGACTTATTTTGGTTATCACCTGGTAATGTAGGCAAATATTCAATTATTAAATTGTATACCTGAAACTAATATACTGTTACATGCTAATTTTATCTCAACAAAAAAACAAAAAGTATAAAACAGATTTCAATCTCCCTAGTTTTAAAAATGAAGAATCTGAAGTTCAGAGATAATTGAGTTATTCAAGGTTAGAGGGTAGTAAGTGGCAAATTCAACACTGAAATCCAACCCAGACTTGTTTGGTCACAAAGCCAACACATCTTCCCACACTACCACTTTGTTCCTTAGGTAGAAAGAAATTGATATTAAGAAGTAAGATGGAGTGGTAAAGACCAATTTGACAGAATTCACAATTTCACTGTTTTCACTTCTATTTCTAATGACCCGTTTTCATTTATATTTCTGGATATGTTTTAGGGCAATGCGCAGAGTAAATATTCAGTGTGCACAGATTAATTTTATTTTCTTGTGTGGTCCAGCCATCACTGGACATTTTTATAACATCGGCTCTTTGCAACGAAATATTGATCTTATGGATGGGTAGATATTTATTATTTTATGTACACTTTTATTTAGCATACATTTACTTAACCACTTCTATGTGTTATGCACTGTGTTAAATGCGAGGGTACAAAGATTTAAAAAAAAACCAGTTCTCTTAAAAAAGGAAATAAAACCTGAAATCTGGCATTGTGATGCCCCCAGCTATGGTTTTCTTTTTTAAAATTCCCCTGGCTATTCGGGGTCTTTTCTGATTCCACACAAATCTTAAAATAATTTGTTCTAAGTCTCTGAAGAAGTCCATGGTATTTTGATAGGGATTGCATTGAACGTGTAAATTGCCCTGGGTAGCATTGACATTTTCACAATATTAATTCTGCCAATCCATGAGCATGGGATATTTTTCCATCTCTTTGTGTCTTCCTCAATTTCTTTCAGAAGTGTTCTATAGTTTTTAGGGTATAGATCCTTTACCTCTTTGGTTAGGTTTATTCCTAGGTATCTTATGCTTTTGGGTGCAATTGTAAATGGGATTGACTCCTTAATTTCTCCTTCTTCAGTCTCATTGTTAGTGTATAGGAATGCCATTGATTTCTGGGCATTGATTTTGTATCCTGCCATGCTACCAAATTGCTGTATGAGTTCTAGCAATCTTGGGGTGGAGGCTTTTGGGTTTTCTATGTAGAGTATCATGTCATCGGTGAAGAGGGAGAGTTTGACTTCTTCTTTGCCAATTTGAATGCCTTTAATGTCTTTTTGTTGTCTGATTGCTGAGGCTAGGACTTCCAATACTATGGGGGCATCACAATGCCAGATTTCAGGTTGTACTACAAAGCTGTGGTCATCAAGACAGTGTGGTACTGGCACAAAAACAGACACATAGACCAATGGAACAGAATAGAGAATCCAGAAATGGACCCTGAACTTTATGGTCAACTAATATTCGACAAAGGAGGAAAGACGATCCACTGGAAGAAAGACAGTCTCTTCAATAAATGGTGCTGGGAAAATTGGACATCCACATGCAGAAGAATGAAACTAGACCACTCTCTTGCACCATACACAAAGATAAACTCAAAATGGATGAAAGATTTAAATGTGAGACAAGACTCCATCAAAATCCTAGAGGAGAACACAGGCAACACCCTTTTTGAACTTGGCCACAGTAACTTCTTGCAAGATACATCCACGAAAACAAAAGAAACAAAAGCAAAAATGAACTATTGGGACTTCATCAAGATAAGAAGCTTTTGCACAGCAAAGGATACAGTCAACAAAACTCAAAGACAACCTACAGAATGGGAGAAGATATTTGCAAATAACATATCAGATAAAGGGCTAGTTTCCAAAATCTATAAAGAACTTATTAAACTCAACACCAAAGAAACAAACAATCCAATCATGAAATGGGCAAAAGACATGAAGAGAAATCTCACAGAGGAAGACATAGACATGGCCAACATGCACATGAGAAAATGCTCTGCATCACTTGCCATCAGGGAAATACAAATCAAAACCACAATGAGATACCACCTCACACCACTGAGAATGGGGAAAATTAATAAGGCAGGAAACAACAAATGTTGGAGAGGATGTGGAGAAAAGGGAACCCTCTTATACTGTTGGTGGGAATGTGAACTGGTGCAGCCACTCTGGAAAACGGTGTGGAGGTTCCTCAAAGAATTAAAAATAGACCTGCCCTACGACCCAGCAATTGCACTGTTAGGGATTTACCCCGAAGATTCAGATGCAATGAAACGCCGGGACACCTGCACCCCGATGTTTCTAGCAGCAATGTCCACAATAGCCAAACTGTGGAAGGAGCCTCGGTGCCCATCGAAAGATGAATGGATAAAGAAGATGTGGTTTATGTATACAATGGAATATTACTCAGCCATTAGAAACGACAAATACCCACCATTTGCTTCAACGTGGATGGAACTGGAGGGTATTATGCTGAGTGAAGTAAGTCAATCGGAGAAGGACAAACAGTGTATGTTCTCACTCATTTGGGGAATATGAATAATAGTGAAGGGGAATATAAGGGAAGGGAGAAGAAATGTGTGGGAGATATCAGAAAGGGACACAGAACATAAAGACTTCTAACTCTGGGAAATGAACTAGGGGTGGTGGAAGGGGAGGAGGGCGGGGGGTGGGGGTGAATGGGTGACGGGCACGGAGGGGGACACTTGACGGGATGAGCACTGGGTATTATTCTGTATGTTGGTAAATTGAACACCAATAAAAATTAATTTATAAAAAAAAAGGAAATAAAATAAAAGTATGTGCCCTCAAACAGCTATCTTGCATTAGTGAATGTGAGGCAGAAGGGACACCATTTATACACAAGATACTTCTTTTTCTTTCTTGCTTCTCAGAGCAGAATTGTACCTCCAGGGATTGATGCCATTAGATAAAAGGATTTATCCAAGGATTGATGCCATTAGATAAAAGGAACCAGCTAAACTAGTCACCCTAATTCAACTCAGTTCAAACTTCCACGGGAGTAATCTCCCATGACCCAGTAGCTGAAGGATTAGGAATATAAAACCATTGAGTTTTCAACATTCTGTCACATCTTTCCAAAACTGGATGAAATTTTCCCTCTTTAACAGTGTCTTCATATAAAGAAATAGATTGCATGCATTTTGATGAGTTTAAAAAGGTTAAACACTTAATTATTTAAGTCTTAATTTGTTTTCTCATGCCAATTTTCCAGAATGCAACAGATAAAAGAAAAAGAACTATTTCAAAAACCATACCCTAACATTTTTATTTTTTATTTTTAAAAAAGATTTTGGGAGGAGGGGCAAGATGGCGGAAGAGCAGGGTCCCCAAATCGCCTGTCCCCACCAAATTACCTAGATAACCTTCAAACCATCCTGAAAATCTACGAATTCGGCCTGAGATGTAAAGAGAGACCAGCTGGAACGCTACAGTGAGCAGAGTCCGCGCTTCTATCAAGGTAGGAAGACGGGGAAAAAGAAATAAAGAAACAAAAGGCCTCGGAGGGGGAGGGGCACCGCGAGGAGCCGGGCTGAGGCCGGGGCGAGTGTCCCCAGGACAGGAGAGCCCCGTCCCGGAGGAGCAGGAGCTGCACCAACCTTCCCGGGCGGGCGGAAAGGGGCTCGCAGGGAGGTGGAGCAGGACCCAGGAGGGCGGGGATGCCCTCGGACTCCCGGGGACACTAACAGACACCTGCGCCCCCGGAGAGTGCAACGAGCTCCCTAAGGGCTGCAGCGCGCACGGCGGGGACCGACCGGAGCAGCTCGGAGGGGCTCGGGAGCGGCTCCAGGGAGGGAGCTGCGGGGCGGGAGCGCGAATCCAACAGCGCAGGCCCCGGAGCACAGGGCGCCGGGACACAGCCCAAGATCCGGCCTCCCCCGGGACAGGCAGAGGCCGGGAGGGCCCAGGACAGCAAGGACGCTCCTGCCCCGAGCTGAGCAGATCAGCGGCCCCGCCCCGGAGCCTCCAGGCCCTGCAGACGGAGAACCGAGAGCCCCGAGCCCCGTAGTTCCTGCGGAGGCTAAATCCAGGCTTCCAGAGTTGCCATAGCAACTGCGGCTGATCCTCCTGGGGCCCAACGGGGTAAACAACCCCCGCTGAGCCCTGCAGCAGGCAGGGGCAGAGCAGCTCCCTCAAGTGCTAACACCTGAGAATCAGCACAGCAGGCCCCTCCCCCAGAAGACCAGCTGGACGGACCAGTGATACTCCCCCGTGTTCCAATACAACTTGTTTCTGGCCACTCTGCACTGAGCAAAATGACTAGAAGGAAAACCTCAACTCAAAAGAAAGAATCAGAAACAGCCCTCTCTCCCACAGGGTTACAAAATCTGGATTACACTTCAATGTCAGAAAGCCAATTCAGAAGCACTATTCTACAGCTACTGGTGGCTCTAGAAAAAAGCATTAAGGACTCACGAGACTTCATGACTGCAGAATTTAGATCCAATCAGGCAGAAATTAAAAATCAATTGAATGAGATGCAATCCAAACTAGAAGTCCTAACGACGAGGGTTAACGAGGTGGAAGAACGAGTGAGTGACATAGAAGATAAGTTAATGGCAAAGAGGGAAACTGAGGAAAAAAGAGACAATCAATTAAGGGACCATGAAGACAGATTAAGGCAAATAAATGACAGTCTAAGGAAGAAAAACCTACGTTTAATTGGGGTTCCCGAGGGCGCCGAAAGGGCCAGAGGGCCAGAATATGTATTTGAACAAATCCTAGCTGAAAACTTTCCCAATCTGGGAAGGGAAACAGGCATTCAGATCCAGGAAATAGCGAGATCCCCCCCTAAAATCAATAAAAACCGTTCAACACCTCGACATTTAATAGTGAAGCTTGCAAATTCCAAAGATAACGAGAAGATCCTTAAAGCAGCAAGAGACAAGAAGTCCCTGACTTTCACGGGGAGGAATATTAGGGTAACAGCAGACCTCTCCACAGAGACGTGGCAGGCCAGAAAGGGCTGGCAGGATATATTCAGGGTCCTAAATGAGAAGAACATGCAACCAAGAATACTCTATCCAGCAAGGCTCTCATTCAAAATGGAAGGAGAGATAAAGAGCTTCCAAGACAGGCAGGAACTGAAAGAATATGTGACCTCCAAACCAGCTCTGCAAGAAATTTTAAGGGGGACTCTTAAAACTCCCCTTTAAGAAGAAGTTCAGTGGAACAATCCACAAAAACAAGGACTAAATAGATATCATGATGACACTAAACTCATATCTGTCAATAGTAACTCTGAACGTGAATGGGCTTAATGACCCCATCAAAAGGCGCAGGGTTTCAGACTGGATAAAAAAGCAGGACCCATCTATTTGCTGTCTACAAGAGACTCATTTTAGACAGAAGGACACCTACAACCTGAAAATAAAAGGTTGGAGAACCATTTACCATTCAAATGGTTCTCAAAATATACCCTAAAAACTATAGAACACTTCTGAAAGAAATTGAGGAAGACACAAAGAGATGGAAAAATATTCCATGCTCATAGATTGGCAGAATTAATATTGTGAAAATGTCAATGTTACCCGGGGCAATTTACACGTATAATGCAATCCCTATCAAAATACCATGGACTTTCTTCAGAGACTTAGAACAAATTATTTTAAGATTTGTGTGGAATCAGAAAAGACCCCAAACAGCCAGGGGAATTTTAAAAAAGAAAACCATATCTGGGGGCATCACAATGCCAGATTTCAGGTTGTACTACAAAGCTGTGTTCATCAAGACAGTGTGGTACTGGCACAAAAACAGACATATAGATCAATGGAACAGAATAGAGAACCCAGAAGTGGACCCTGAACTTTATGGTCAACTGATATACGATAAAGGAGGAAAGACGATCCACTGGAAGAAAGACACTCTCTTCAATAAATGGTGCTGGGAAAATTGGACATCCACATGCAGAAGAATGAAACTAGACCACTCTCTTGCACCATACACAAAGATAAACTCAAAATAGATGAAAGATCTAAATGTGAGACAAGATTCCATCAAAATCCCAGAGGAGAACTCAGGCAACACCCTTTTTGAACTTGGCCACAGTAACCGGAGAAGGACAAACAGTGTATGTTCTCATTCATTTGGGGAATATGAATAATAGTGAAAGGGAATATAAGGGAAGGGAGAAGAAATGTGTGAGAAATATCAGAAAGGGAGAAAGAACATAAAGACTTCTAACTCTGGGAAATGAACTAGGGGTGGTGGAGGGGGAGGAGAGCGGGGGGTGGGGGTGAATGGGTGATGGGCACTGAGGGGTACACTTGACTGGATGAGCACTGGGTGTTATTCTGTATGTTGGTAAATTGAACACCAATAAAAATTAATTTATAAAATTAAAAAAAAAAGATTTTATTTATTCATGAAAGACACAGAAAGAGAGAGAGGCAGAGGGAGAAGCAGGCTCCGTGCAGGGAGCCCAATGTGGGACTCGATCCCAGGTTTCTAGGATCAGGCCCTGGACTGCAGGCGGTGCTAAACTGCTGAGCCACCTGGGGTGCCCCATAAAACTTTTAAAAAGGATCGTTCTTATAGCCAAGAGATCACAGGACCAAAAACACAAAGTGTTTTTAACCTAAAGCACTTCACTTTTCCATCAGTATCCCCAGTGAATGAGTTTTGAATATTCTTTTTCAGTGCTGGTTTATTTAGAAGCTACCTGCTTACACCTATAGCATGAAGTATGTTTTGTTAATTTTCAGTTAAATGGCATTATTTCTAACAATATTTGCAAGAAACAAATTTTATAACTATGTAGCCCTATTGATTAAATATTTCTGTGAAATAACTTGAAACTAATCAACAAAGCTGACTAGTTAAAAAGTGATTACAAGTAAGCAAACTTGTAGAAAAGGAAGGAGATGTAGACTATAAATGTGGGCAAATCTGATTTTTCAAAAACTCTTCTCTAAACGGAACTCTTATAAATGGAAGAAAAGATGTTCTACTGAAATGGATGACTAAGCAATACATTTTCCTACCTGGACTTCTTACCTTGTAAGTCATTCTGAATGTCTTTGACAGTGTGTGTTTGTGTATGTCTCTCTGTGTGTTCATTTGATAGTCCCACATTTTCAAAAGCTCAACGTGTTTCAAATTGCTGAAATTACATATATAATTATATATGTAATATAAGTAATATAATTCTGGATATGTATAAATAATATGGTCCTAGATACAAAGTTATAACATCCACTGCGCAGGGAAATTTTGTTTTGACAAGTACTACAGTTAATTTTTGAAAGGAAATGCTCATTTCCTTATATCTTAGAATTTTTCTCTGGAAAAAAATTTCACCTTATCTAGCAGGAGAATAAGATTTGATTTAAATACATAAATCACCTTTATAGTTCTGAATTTGCCTTATTTATATTAACTTCATTTTTTGTTCAGCAACCAGTTTATGTTCCTTAGCTTATAGTGCCACCTATTGGTAATGCAGAAATACTTCAGATTTTAGAACTTTTAAAGCCAGAAATATACCTAAAGCTCATTTTACTTGGTAGTAAAGTTTGACAGAGACCAGAGAGAGAACCATGCTTTGGCCCTTAGAATTATTTATGCCTAGAAAAAAATATTTAATCATTTTCACTATTTTTTCATACAGAATATTTGATGCAGGTGTGTTTGGTAGCAGTTATTTAGTAAGTTCATTTCCCTGGATCTGGAGAACCATAATAAAAATAAAAATGGGTGATTTTGGCTTCTATATTAGATCTTGCTAGTTTAAAAGTAGAATGAAGCAAGACTTCATTCTTCTCTGTACATAAGGAGAAAGCCTCTAAACGTAAACTATGTCCTTCCCAAGGAAATAGTAAATTAGTAAACATTTTTGAAGGCCTACATTTGGTAAGTTTTGCATTATAGCCTGGAGTAAAGCTAAAGGAGATGACGGAGAGACTACCAGGTAGGAATTAAACAGATTTTATTTTAGAACTATCTGTAATCCTAATCTCTGTAGGGATAAATATTATACCCTTCCTCTAATTGTAGAGTTGGGATCCACTCCTAGCAGCTGGGTAACTTGAATGTGGATCTCTAGTTTGTTCCCTCTCACTAGGATTGCAAGACAAAGGATTGAATAGAAACAATTTAGAGAACTACTTTCTGCCCCTGGAAAGGAGTATGGGGTTAGCTCCTAACACTTTACTTATTTCAAAACAGCCAATTAAGCCTGAATTGCCTGTTCTAAGAGGAAACAGAGAGAGGGTAGGAGGTAGGGAGGGAAAGAAAGAGAGGGAGGGAACTGCATCAGGATTCTTTATATCTATGCAACCCATCATATCCAAATTAAGAATAAGTTGGGAAAGAAGATATATTGGATATAGAAAAAATTCCCAAGTCCCAGAACTCTGAGAACATTCCACTTATTCACAACCTTTCTACCTTTTTTATCACCCCATCCTTTCCCAATGCCATTTTTTTAAATTTTTTGTATTTTTAAAAGATTTTAATTATTTGAAAGAGAGCATGAGAGAGATCACAAGCAGGGGCAGGGGCAGAGTGAGAGGAACAAGCAGACTCCCCACTGAGCAGGAAACCCAATGTGCAAATCCTAGGGCCCTGGGATCATGACTTGAGCCTAAGACAGCTGCTGAACCAACTGAGCCTCATATATCTTTTATGATAAGTAATGAAATACTACAAAATAAGAAGAATCTGCTAATTCCTTTAAAAAGCTACCAATGCTATAAACGTGTACAAATAGGTATCTTGTTCTCTATTGAATCACAGGATTATACTCATAGAAGAAATGGATGAATAACAATCAGAATATTTTATATGATGTAGAATTCAGGAGGCTGAGAGCATAGCATAATTTTCATAACTTACTGTTAACATAAAAGTTATTCATTACGTGAAAACTGCAAAGAACTATCAAACTGTGGAAATGTTTTTAACTTTTAGCAAAGGGAGTATACCTTAAAAGGAATTCCCTTCCAGTTTAGATCTCTAAAAGTAAGATACACATCCCTGACTCACTTAGATACACTTTTCCGTAGTGTTGGTCAATAATGATTGTTGGGTTTCTAAAAGAAACCAGTAGATCGACTTATAATAATTCCAGGGGAATTATTCTTTAAGGAACAGACAACCCAAGAAATACACTAAGGGAATCATTCGGCACAGCATCCTAATATCCATGCAGAAGGAACAGAATGTCTGCCCTATTTAAATGGATCCTGTATGACTAGGAGAACAATGATCCGAGCCCCTCAAAATTTAAGAGTTAAACATAATATTTACATTTGTAGGAAATTTTACTCAAAATTGTTCTCACGTTCACTAAACATTTTTCTAAAGACTACTGAATACTCCAATAGTATCTGGACAAGGAAACTAACTATTTGTCACTAAAAAGTAGGATTATCAGGGCAATTTACACGTTCAATGCAATCTCTATCAAAATTCTATGGACTTTCTTCAGAGAGTTGGAACAAATAATCTTAAGATTTGTGTGGAATCAGAAAAGACCCTGAATAGCCAGGATAATACTGAAAAAGAAAACCGGAGCTGGGGGCATCACAATGCCAGATTTAAAGTTGTACTACAAAGCTGTGATCATCAAGACAGTGTGGTACTGGCACAAAAAAAGATACATAGATCAATGGAACAGAATAGAGAACTCAGAAATGGGCCTTCAACTCTATGCTCAAAGAATATTCGACAAAGCAGGGAAGACTATATGCTGGAAAAAGGACAGTGTCTTCAATAAATGGTACTGGGAAAATTGGACAGCCACGTGCAGGAGAAGGAAACTAGACCACTCTCTTTCACCATACACAATGATAAACTCAAAATGGATGAAAGATCTAAATGTGAGACAATAATCCATCAAAATCCTAGAGGAGATCCCAGGCAACACCCTTTTGAACTTGGCGACAGCAACTTCTTGCAAGATGCATCTAGGAAGGCAAGGGAAACAAAAGCAAAAATGAACTATTGGGACTTAATCAAGATAAAAAGCTTGTGCACAGCAAAATAAACAGTCAACAAATCTAAAAGACAATGTACAGAATGGGAGAAGATCTTGCAAATGACATATCAGATAAAGGGCTAGTATCCAAGATCTATAAAGGACTTATTAATATCAACTGCACAGAAACAAACAATCCCATCATGAAATAGGCAAAAGACATGAACAGAAATTTCACAGAGGAAGACGTAGACATGGCCAACATGCACATGAGAAAATGTTCCACATCACTTGCTACCAGGGAAATACAAATCAAAACCACAATGAGATAGGAAAACTGGATATCTACATGCAAAAGAATGAAACTGGACCACTTTCTTACACTATAGACAAAAACAAAATGTATTAAATACCTAAATGTGATACCTAAAGTCATAAAAATCCTAGAAGAGAGCACAGAAAGTAATTTCTCTGATAGTAGACAAAGCAACATTTTTATGGCTATATCTCCTGAGGCAAGGAAAATAAAAATAAAAGCTTCTACACAAGAAGGAAACAATAAACAGAACTAAAAGACAGGCTAGTGAATGATAGAATATACTTACAAAAGACATATCCAATGAAGGGTTGGTATCCAAAATGTACAAAGAACGTATACAACTCAAGACCAAACTGCTCTCCAGATAATCCAGTTTAAAATGGGCAGGGACATCTGGCTGGCTGAGTTGGTAGAGTATGTGACTCTTGACTTCCAGGTCATGAGTTCAAGATTCACATTGGACATAGAGCCTACTTAAAAATAAATAAATAAATAAATAGGCAGAAGGCATGAATAAACATTCCTCCAAAGAAGATACACAGATGGCCAACAGACACATGACAAGATGCTCAATATCACTAATCATCAGGTAAATGCAAATGAAAACCACAATGAGATATCACCTCACACCTGTCAGAATGGCTAAAATCAGAAACAAAAGAAACAAGTGTTGGTGAGGATGTGGAAATAAAGGAATCCTTGTGCACTGTTGGTGGTAGTGCAAGCTGGTGCATCCACTGTGGAAAACAGTATGGACGTTCCTCAAAAATTAAAAATTAAAATACCTTATGATCTAGTAATTCAACCATGGGGTATTTAACCAAAGAATATGAAAACATTAATTTGAAAAGATATATGCACACTTGTTTACTGCAGCATTATTCACAAATATCGAAAATATGCAAGGAGCCCAAATGTTCATTGATAAATAAATAGATAAAGAATATATGGTCTATCTATCTATCTAGAATATTATGCAGTCATAAAATAGAATGAAATCTGTCCCTTACAACAGCATCGGTGGATGTGGATGGTGTAATGCTAAGAGAAATAAGTTGGTCAGAGCAAGACAAATGCCATGTGATTTCACTCATATGTAGAATTTAAGAAAAAGAAACAAGTGAATAACAACAACAACAACAGCAAAAACAGAGACAAACCAGAAAACAGACTCTTAACTATAGAGAACAAACTGTTGATAATCAGAAGGAGTTGGATTATCTTGGGGAAATGGGAAAATGGGTGGAAATGGGTGGAAAAGGTGAAGGGGTTTAGGAGCACACTTATCATGAGGAACACTCAATAATGTAGAGAATTGTTAAATCAGTATATAGTATACCTGAAACTAATAAACATAGTAGGTTAACTATACTGGAATTAAAGTTTTTGAAATTGTGTTAAAATGAAAAAAAAATAAATTCATGGACAAACTTAGTATTCAAAAGAGGAAATAAAAATCTCCTTTCAGTTGGGGTGCCTGGATGGCTCAGTCACTTAAGCATCTAATTCTGGTTTTTGCTCAGGTCATGATCTCCTAGTTTTGGGATCAAGCTCCACATCCAGCTCTGTGCTCAGTGTGGAATTTGCTTCAGACTCTCTCTCCCTCTTCCTCTCTTTCATTCTCTCTCAAACAAATAAATAAAATATTTTTAAAAATTTCCTTTCAGGGACGTCTGGGTGGCTCTGCGGTTTAGAACCTGCCTTCGGCCCAGGGTGTGATCCTGGAGTTCTGGGATCTATTCCCATGCCAGGCTCCCTGCGTGGAGCCTGCTTCTCCCTCTGCCTATGTCTCTGCCTCTCTCTCTCTCTCTCTCTCTGTCGTGAATAAATAAATAAAATCTTTTTAAAAATATGGGCAATATATAAACATAGAGGGTAAAATCCAAGAATATATAACAATTGTAGATACTTATGAACCCAACATGAGAGCATTGAAATATATAAAAAATTAATAACAAAAATAAAGGAACTCATTGATGATACAATAATAGTTGGGACTTTAACACCTCACTTACATCAATAGACAGATCATCCAAACAGAAAATCAACAAGGAAACAAGGGCTTTGAATGACACACTGGGCCAGATGGACTTAACAGATATATTCAGAATATTTCATCCTAAAGCATCAGAATACACATTGCTTTCAAGTACACATGGGACATTCTCCAGAATAGATCCACATACTAGGCTACAAATCAGGCCTCAACACGTACAAAAAAGTTGAGATTATATCATGCATATTAGGTGACCACAAATGTATTAAACCTGAAGTCAACCACATAAAAAGATTGGGAAAGATCACAAATACATGGAGGTTAAACAACATGCTACTAAACAGTGAATGTGTCAACCAGTAAATTAAAGAAGAAATTTTGTAAAATACAGGGAAACAAATGAAAATGAAAACATCCAAAACCTTTAGCATGCTGCAAAAGTGGTCCTAAGATGGAAGTATATAGTAATACAGGCCTACCTAAAGAAGCAAGAAATATATCAAATAAACAATCTAACTGTACACGTAAAGGTGCTAAGAACAGCAAATGAAGCCTAAAACCAGCAGAAGGCAAACTCTCCCTCTTCGCCAATGACATGATACTCTACTTAGAAAACCCCAAAGACTCTGCCCCAAGATTGCTAGAACTCACACAGCTATTTGGCAAGGTGGCAGGATACAAAATCAATGCCCAGAAGTCAGTGGCATTTCTATACACTAACAATGAATCTGAAGAAAGAGAAATGAAGGAGTCAATCCCATTTACAATTGCACCCAAAAGCATAAGATACCTAGGAATAGGGGATCCCTGGGTGGCTCAGTGGTTTGGCGCCTGCCTTTGGCCCAGGGCGCAATCCCAGAGTCCCGGGATCGAGTCCCACGTCGGGATCCTGGCGTGGAGCCCGCTTCTCCCTCTGCCTGTGTCTCTGCCTCTCTCTCTTCTCTCTATGACTATCATGAATAAATAAAAAAAAAGATACCTAGGAATAAAACTAACCAAAGAGGTAAAGGATCTATACCCTAAAAACTATAGAACACTTCTGAAAGAAATTGAAGAAGACACAAAGAGATGGAAAAATATTCCATGCTCATGGATTGGAAGAAATAATATCGTGAAAATGTCAGTGTTACCCAGGGCAATTTACACGTTTAATGCAATCCCTATCAAAATACCATGGACTTTCTTCAGAGAGTTAGAACAAATTATTTTAAGATTTGTATGGAATCAGAAAATACTCCGAATAGCCAGGGGAATTGTAAAAAAGAAAACCATAGCTGGGGGCATCACAATGCCAGATTTCAGGTTGTACTACAAAGCTGTGGTCATCAAGACAGTGTGGTCCTGGCACAAAAACAGACACATAGATCAATGGAACAGAATAGAGAATCCAGAAGTGGACCCTAAACTTTATGGTCAACTAATATTCGACACAGGAGGAAAGGCTATCCACTGGAAGAAAGACAGTCTCTTCAATAAATGTGCTGGGAAAATTGGACATCCACATGCAGAAAAATGAAACTAGACCACTCTCTTGCACCATACACAAAGATAAACTCAAAATGGATGAAAGATCTAACTGTGAGACAAGATTCCATCAAAATCCTAGAGGAGAACACAGGCAACACCCTTTTTGAACTTGGCCACAGTAACTTCTTGCAAGAGACATCCAGGAAGGCAAAAGAAACAAAAGCAAAAATGAACTATTGGGACTTCATCAAGATAAGAAGCTTTTGCACAGCAAAGGATACAGTCAACAAAACTCAAAGACAACCTACAGAATGGGAGAAGATATTTGCAAATGACGTATCAGATAAAGGGGTAGTTTCTGAGATCTATAAAGAACTTATTAAACTCAACACCAAAGAAATAATCCAATCATGAAATGGGCAAAAGACATGAAGAGAAATCTCACAGAGGAAGGCATAGACATGGCCAACAAGCACATGAGAAAATGCTCTGCATCACTTGCCATCAGGGAAATACAAATCAAAACCACAATGAGATGCCACCTCACACCAGTGTGAATGGGGAAAATTAACAAGGCAGGAAACCACAAATGTTGGAGAGGATGTGGTGAAAGGGGAACCCTCTTGCACTGTTGGTGGGAATGTGAAATGGTGCAGGCACTCTGGAAAACTGTGTGGAGGTTCCTCAAAGAGTAAAAAAATAGATCTGCCCTACGACCCAGCAATTGCCCTGCTGGGGATTTACCCCAAAGATGCAGATGCAATGAAATGCCGGGACACGTGCACCCCGATGTTTATAGCAGCAATGTCCACAATAGCCAAACTGTGGAAGGAGCCTCGGTGTCCATCGAAAGATGAATGGGTAAAGAAGATGTGGTTTAGGTATACAATGGAATATTACTCAGCCATTAGAAACGACAAATACTCACCATTTGCTTCCACATGGATGGAACTGGAGGGTATTATGCTGAGTAAAATAAGCCAATCGGAGAAGGACAATCATTATTTGGTCTCATTCATTTGGGGAATATAAAAAATAGTGAAAGGGAATAAAGGGGAAAGGAGAAAAAATTAGTGGGAAATATCAAAAGGGAGACAGAACATGAAACCCTCCTAACTCTGGAAAACGAACTAGGGGTGGTGGAAGGGGAGGAGGGCGGGGGTGGGAGTGACTGGGTGACGGGCACTGAGGTGGGCACTTGACGGGATGAGCCCTGGGTGTTATTCTGTATGTTGACAAATTGAACACCAATCAAAAATAAATTTATTTAAAAAAACAGCAGAAGGAAGAAAATAATAAAGATTAGAGCAGAAAAAAAATGATCTAGAAACTAAAAATAAATAAATAAATAAAATTTAAAAACAGACTAAAGAAACAAGGAGCTGTTTATATGAAAAATTCATAAATTTGATAAACCCCTAGCCAGACTTATCAAAGAGAAAAGAGGGAGGACACATATAAATGAAATCATGAATGAAGGAAGAGAAATAATAACTAACATCACAGAAATAAAATTATGCCAATAAATTGGACAACCTGGAAGAAATGTATAAATTCCTAGAAACATATAAACTACCAAAACTGAAACAAGAAGAAATAGAAAACTTGAACAGACAGATAATCAGCAATGAAACTAAATCAATAGTAAAAAAGTTTCCTAAGAAAGTCCAAGACCAGGTGACTTCATATGAATTCTACCAAACATTTAAACGATTAATACCTATTCTTCTAAAAATATTCCAAAATACAGAAAAGGAAGGAAACCTTCCAAATTCATTCTGTGAGACCAGCATTAATCTGATACCAAAATCAGAAAAAAGAGTCCACTAAAAATGAAAATGACAGACCAATAACCCTGAAGAACATGGATGCAAATACTCTCAACAAAATACTACGAAAATGTTGGAGAGGATGCGGAGAAAAGGAAACCCTCTTACACTGTTGGTGGGAATGTGAACTGGTGCAGCCACTCTGGAAAACTGTGTGGAGGTTCCTCAAAGAGTTAAAAAGAGACCTGCCTTACGACCCAGCAATTGCACTGTTGGGGATTTACCCCAAAGATACAGATGCAATGAAATGCCGGGACACCTGCACCCTGATGTTTCTAGCAGCAATGTCCACAATAACCAAACTGTGGAAGGAGCCTTGGTGTCCATCAAAAGATGAATGGATAAAGAAGATGTGGTTTATGTATACAGTGGAATATTATTCAGCCATTAGAAACAACAAATTACCCACCATTTGCTTCCATGTGGATGGAACTGGAGGGTATTATGCTGAGTGAAGTAAGTCAATCGGAGAAGGACAAACATTATATGTTCTCATTCATTTGGGGAATATGAATAATCGTGAAAGGGAATATAAGGGAAGGGAGAAGAAATGGGTAGGAAATATCAGAAAGGGAGACAGAACATAAAGACTTCTAACTCTGGGAAACGAACTAGGGGTGGTGGACGGGGAGAAGGGCGGGGGGTGGGGGTGAATGGGTGACGGCCACTGAGGGGGGCACTTGACGGGATGAGCAATGGGTGTTATTCTGTATGTTGGTAAACTGAACACCAATAAAAAATAAATTTATTATAAAAAAAGAAATATTCTTCTACTGAGCACACTGTCCGTGAGGAGCACTAGGTTATGTACAGATCGTTGAATCACTATATTGTACACCTGAAACTAATATAACACTCTATGTTAACTGCACTTAAATTAAAATAAAAAAAATAAAGAAAAATACTAAGAAACTGAATCCAATAGTACATTAAAAGAATCATTGACCAAAATCAAGTGGAATTTATTCCTGGGCTGCAAGTGTGTTTCAATATTCACAAAACAATCAACATGACACACCACATTAATAAAAGAAAGGATAAAAACCATATGATTATTTCAATACATGCAGATAAAGTATTTGACAAAATACAACATCTATTCATGATAAGAAACTTGAACAAAATAAGGTTGGAGGGAACACACCTCACATAATACAGGCCATACATGAAAAAAAAAAGCAGATAATAGCATTCACAATAGGGAAAACCTCACAACTTTTCCCCTATGGTCAAGAACAAGACAAGAATGTCCACTCTCAACACTTTTATTTAACATAGTAGGTTATTTCCTAGCCATATAAACTGACAACAAAAATAAACGTATTCAAATCAGTAAGGAAAAAGTCAAACCTTCACTATTTTCAGATAATGTGATACTATATAGAGAGAACTTGAAAGACTGCCTCCCCCAAAAAGTCTAGAACTGATACACATTCAGTAGAGTTGCAGAATACAAAATCAACATTCGAAATTCAATGCATTTCTATATACCAATAATGAAGCAGTAGAAGAAGAAATTAAGGAATCAATCTCATTGACAATTGCATCAGAAATCAGAAGATACCTAGGAAGAAACCTAACCAAAAAGGTGAAAGACCTGGACTCTAAAACTATAAAACACAGATGAAAGAAATTGAAGATGACACAAAGAAATGGAAAAACTTTCAATGCTTATGGGTTAGAAAAATATTGTTAAAATGTCTATACTACTCAAAGCAATCTACACATTTATTGCAATCCCTATCAAAATACCACGAACAGGGATCCCTGGGTGGCGCAGCGGTTTGGCGCCTGCCTTTGGCCCAGGGCGCGATCCTGGAGACCCGGGATTAAGTCCCATGTCGGGCTCCCGGTGCATGGAGCCTGCTTCTCCCTCTGCCTGTGTCTCTGCCTCGCTTTCTCTCTCTCTCTCTCTCTCTGTGTGTGTGACTATCATACATAAATAAAAAAAAATGTTTAAAAAATACCACGAACATTTTCCTCAGAGCTATAACAAATAATCCTAAAATTTGTATGGAACCACAAAAGACCCTGAATACCTTGAACCACAATTCCAGTCTTTAAGTTATATTACAAAGTTGGAGTGATCAAAACAGTATGGTACTGGCAGAAAAATAGACACATAGATTAATAGAACAGAATAGAAAACCCAAAAAGGAACCCACAACTGTATCATTCTTTAAACTTAGACACAGCAGGAAAGAATATCCAGAGACAGAAAGACTATTTAATAAATGGTGTTGGGAAAACTGGACAGCAACATGGAAAAGAATGAAACTGGACCATTTTCTTACACCATATACAGAAATAAATTCAAAATGGATTAAAGACCTAATTGTGAGACCTGAAAACAGAAATCCCAGAAGAGAACATGGGCAGTAACTTCTTTGACATCGTCTGTAGCAATTTCCTTCTAAATATGTCTCCTGAGAGAAGGGAAACCAATGCAAAAATAAACTATTGGGACTTAATCAAAATATAAAGCTTCTGTTCAGGGAAGGAAACTATCAACAAAACTAAAAGGCAACTTATGGAATGGGAAAAGTACTTGCAAATCTCATATCTGATAAAAGATCAGTATCCAAAATATATAAAGAACTTATAAAACTCAACACCCAAAAAACAAATACTCCAATTAAAAAAATGGACAGAAGACACGAATAGGTATTTTTCCAAAGAAGACATGGAGATGGCTAACAGACACATGAAAAGATGATCAACGTGACTCATCATCAGGGAAATACAAATCAAAATTTAAAATAGATATCACTTCACACCAGTCAGAATGGCTAAAATTAACAACACAAGAAACAACAGGTATTGGGGACTATGTGGAGAAAGGGGAACCCTCTTGCACTGTTGGTGGGAATGCAAACTGGTGCATCCTCTGTGGAAAACAGTATGGAGGTTCCTAAAAAAGTTAAAATATAACTACTCTATGATCCAACAATGGCACTATTTGGCATTTACCCCAAAATTCATAAATACTAATTCAAATTGATGTATGCACTCCAGTTTTTTATTGCAGCATTATCTACAGTAGCCAAATTATGGTAATGGCCCAAGTATCCATTTATAGATGAGTCCCCCATCGGGTTCCCTGCATGGAGCCTGCTTCTCCCTCTGCCTGTGTCTCTGACTCTTTCTCTCTCTCTCTGTCTCTCATGAATAAATAAATAGAATCTTTTTAAAAATGTTTAACAGTTCTTTGTCCAAGGAAATAGAAATAACAACTAGCAATATTATTTTTAAAACTAAAGTCATCAGTATATTGACATGCTTGTAATCAGTGTTCCAAATGACAAGATTACTATCTTTGAAATAAACTGCAGATATCTTATTAGAAGCAACTGATCTTACTGCTGTGGTATTCCATTATTATGGAAACATTGCTTTAGTAAGAGTTGGGTTGAAATTAGAATGTATAGGTGGGCGAACAGCCTTATTAACATGCCTCTAGGCATATGGCTTCTTCAAATATGCATTAAAACCATGCATATTCAAACACAGATGAAAACCCTGGAAAAATATATATAGTCCTTGGCTTTTTTTTTTTTACTTCAGTACTAAGAGAGCTGTCAGTGGAACCTCCACTTCATTTCTGTCCCTTACCCTTTGCACATATCACACAAGTACATCTTTCCTTAATGATTTAATATATATAGCCTCTTTCTAGCATTTGTAAAAGTATACCAGAAAGATGTATATTATATCCATTCCATTTCTGTTCAATTTTATTACAGATATCCATAATCTAGTCATAATAACTCATTAACAAACCCGTTTTGTTTCAAGGATTTTTAAAGATTTCATTTATTTAAGAGATAGAGAGCACACAGGCTGGGGGAGAAAATGACAGAAAGTCGACTACTCACTGGGCAGAAAGCCCAAAGCATTGCTCGATCCCAGTACTCTGGTATCATAACCTAAGCACATGGCAGACACTTAACTGATTAAGCCACCTAGGCATCCTTGTTTCAAGCATGTTAATGGAGCATGATTTTTAGCTATCTCGTTAATCTAGTAAAACCCTTCTTAAAGACCAGAGGAGTTTCAAACTTGTTAAAATTTTATCTTCAGTCAAGTGAGCCTGGACTAATCAGAAGGCAGAATCAAAATCTGAGGTGAGAGTAAAAAAGTAATTTGTACCACCCTAAAAGGACTAGTTTAAAAGTGATATAAAGAAAGAAATCAAGGCACTTAACTTATGTCCAATAGTACCTCCATCTCGCTACAGTCCCTCAAAGTTCTTAGTAAAAACAGGCAGTATATTCTGAGGCCGCCAATGTTTTGAGGTTAGTTTATATTTCCTAGTATAGCTACAATTTACCGAATGCCACCTTTACTAATACTTTTATATATGGACAACCTACAGAATGGGAGAAGATATCTGCAAATGACATACCTGACAAAGGGTTAGTATCCAAAATATATAAATTTATCAAACTCAACTTTCAAAAAGACCAATAATCCAGTTAAAAAATGGGCAGAAGACATGAATATTTTTCCAGAAAAGACATACAAATAGCCAGACACATGAAAAGATGCTCAATATTAGTGAAATACAAATCAAAACTATAAGATATCACTTCACACAAGTCAGAATGGCTAACATTAACAACACAGGAAACAACAGGTGTTGGTGAGCATGTGGAGAAAGGGGAACCCTCTTAAGTTGTTAATGGAAATGTAAACTGGTGCATCCACTCTGGAAAACAGTACAGAGCTTCCTTAAAGAGGTTAAAAATAGAACTACTCCCCCCCCCCCCCGATCCTGCAATTGCACTACTAGGTATTTACCCAAAGAATACAAAATACTAATTCCAAATGATACACACACTCCAATGTTTATAGCAGCATTATCTGCAGTGGCCAAATTATGGAGAGAGCCCAAATGTCCAAGAACTAATGAATTGATAAAGAAAAGGTGTTACACACACACACACACACACACACACACACTGTAATTTTACTCAACCATCAAAAAGAATGAATTATTGCCATTTGCAACAACATGTATGGTGCTAGAGTGTATTATGCCGAGTAAGATAAGTCAGTCAGAGAAAGACATACCATATGATTTCACTCATATGTGGAATTTAAGAAACAAAACAAATAAACATACGGGGGGAAAAGGAGAAAAAACGCAAGAAACATTCGTGTTTTTTTTAATAAATTAATTTTTTATTGGTGTTCAATTTACCAACACACAGAATAACACCCAGTGCTCTTCCCGTCAAGTGTCCCCCTCAGTGGCCATCACCCATTCACCCCCACCCCCCGCCCGCCTCCCCTTCCACCACCCCTAGCTCATTACCCAGACTTAGGAGTCTTTATGTTCTGTCTCCCTTTCTGATATTTCCTACCCATTTCTTCTCCTTTCCCTTCTATTCCCTTTCACGATTATTTATATTCCGCAAATGAATGAGAACATACACTGTTTGTCCTTCTCCGATTGACTTACTTCACTCAGCATAATACCCTCCAGTTCCATCCACATGGAAGCAAATGGTGGGTATTTGTCGTTTCTAAAGGCTGACTAATATTATGTATACATAAACCACATCTTCTTTATCCACTCATCTTTTGATGGACACCGAGGTTCCTTCCACAGTTTGGCTATTGTGGACATTGCTGCTAGAAACATCGGGGTGCAGGTGTCCCGGCATTTCATTGCATCTGCATCTTTGGGGTAAACCCCCAACAGTGCAATTGCTGGGTCATAGGGCAGGTCTATTTTTAACTCTTTGAGAAACCTCCACACAGTTTTCCAGAGTGGCTGCACCAGTTCACATTCCCACCAACAGTGTAAGAGGGTTCCCTTTTCTCCGCATCCTCTCCAACATTTGTGGTTTCCTGCCTTGTTAATTTTCCCCATTCTCACTGGTGTGAGGTGGTATCTCATTGTGGTTTTGATTTGTATTTCCCTGATGGCAAGTGATGCAGAGCATTTTCTCATGTGCATGTTGGCCATGTCTATGTCTTCCTCTGTGAGATTTTCTCATGTCTTTTGCCCATTTCATGACTGGATTGGTTGTTTCTTTGGTGTTGAGTTTAATGAGTTCTTTATAGATCTCAGAAACTACCCCTTTATCTGATACGTCATTTGCAAATATCTTCTCCCATTCTGTAGGTTGTCTTTGAGTTTTGTTGACTGTATCCTTTGCTGTGCAAAAGCTTCTTATCTTGATGAAGTCCCAATAGTTCATTTTTGTTTTGTTTCTTTTGCCTTCGTGGATGTATCTTGCAAGAAGTTACTGTGGCCAAGTTCAAAAAGGTGTTGCCTGTGTTCTCCTCTAGGATTTTGATGGAATCTTGTCTCACATTTAGATTTTTCATCCATTTTGAGTTTATCTTTGTGTGTGGTGCAAGAGAGTGGTCTAGTTTCATTTTTCTGCATGTGGATGTCCAATTTTCCCAGCACCATTTATTGAAGAGACTGTCTTTCTTCCAATGGATAGTCTTTCCTCCTTTATCGAATATTAGTTGACGATAAAGTTTAGGGTCCACTTCTGGGTTCTCTATTCTCTTCCATTGATCTATCTGTCTGTTTTTGTGCCAGTACCACACTGTCTTGATGACCACAGCTTTGTAGTACAACCTGAAATCTGGCATTGTGATGCCCCAAGATAGGTTTTCTTTTTTAAAAATTTTTTTAAAAATTCCCCTGGCTATTCGGGGTCTTTTCTGACTCCACACAAATCTTAAAATAATTTGTTCTAACTCTCTGAAGAAAGTCCATGGTATTTTGATAGGGATTGCATCAAACGTGTAAATGGCCCTGGGTAACATTGACATTTTCACAATATTAATTCTGCCAATCCATGAGCATGAATTATTTTTCCATCTCTTTGTGTCTTCCTCAATTTCTTTCAGAAGTGTTCTATAGTTTTAGGGTATAGATCCTTTACCTCTTTGGTTAGGTTTATTCCTAGGTATCTTATGCTTTTGGGTACAATTGTAAATGGGATTGACTCCTCAATTTCTCTTTCTTCAGTCTCATTGTTAGTGTATAGAAATGCCATTGATTTCTGGGCATGGATTTTTTATCCTACCATGCTACCAAGTTGCTGTGTGAGTTCTAGCAATCTTGGGGTGGAGGCTTTTGGGTTTTCTAAGTAGAGTATCATGTCATCGGTGAAGAGGGAGAGTTTGACTTCTTCTTTGCCAATTTGAATGCCTTTAATTTCTTTTTGTTGGGGATCCCTGGGTGGCGCAGCGGTTTGGCGCCTGTCTTTGGCCCAGGGCGCGATCCTGGAGACCCAGGATGGAGTCCCACGTCGGGCTCCCAGTGCATGGAGCCTGCTTCTCCCTCTGCCTGTGTCTCTGCCCTCTGCCTCTCTCTCTCTCTGACTATCATAAATAAATAAAATTTTAAAAAAATTCTTTTTGTTGTCTGATTGCTGAGGCTAGGACTTCCAATACTATCTTGAATAGCAGTGGTGAGAGTGGACATCCCTGTCTTGTTCCAGATCTTAGGGGAAAGGCTCCCAGTGCTTCTCCATTGAGAATGTTATTTGCTGTGGGTTTTTCGTAGATGGCTTTTAAGATGTCGAGGAAAGTTCCCTCTATCCCTACACTCTGAAGAGTTTTGATCAGGAATGGATGCTGTATTTTGTCAAATGCTTTCTCTGCATCTAATGAGAGGATCATATGGTTCTTGGTTTTTCTCTTGCTGATATGATGAATCACACTGATTGTTTGACGAGTGTTGAACCAGCCTTGTGTCCCGGGGATAAATCCTACTTGGTCATGGTGAATAATTTTCTTAATGTGTTGTTGGATCCTATTGGCTAGTATCTTGTTGAGAATTTTTGCATCCATGTTCATCGGGATATTGGTCTGTAATTCTCCTTTTTGGTGGGGTCTTTGTCTGGTTTTGGAATTAAGGTGATGCTGGCCTCATAGAATGAATTTGGAAGTACTCCATCTCTCTCTATCTTTCCAAACAGCTTTAGTAGAATAGGTATGATTTCTTCTTTAAACGTTTGATAGAATTCCCCTGGGAAGCCATCTGACGAGTGGAATAGAACCCTGGACTCTTGTGTCTTGGGAGATTTTTGATGACTGCTACAATTTCCTCCCTGGTTATTGGCCTGTTCAGGTTGTCTATTTCTTCCTGTTCCAGTTTTGGTAGTTTGTGTCACTCGGTGAAGGACAAACATTATATGTTCTCATTCTTTTGGGGAATATAAAAAATAGTGAAAGGGCATAAAGGGGAAAAGAGAAAAAAAGAGTGGGTAATATCAGAAAGGGAGACAGAACATGGAAGACTCCTAACTCTGGGAAACGAACTAGGTGTGGTGGAATGTGAGGAGGGTGGGGGTTTGGGGTGACTGGGTGGTGGGCACTGAGGTGGGCACTTGACGGGATGAGCACTGGGTGTTATTCTGTGTGTTAGCAAATTGAACACCAATAAAAAATAAATTTATAATTTAAAAAAAACGAAAAAAAAGAAATTGCATTCTATCTATCTTAAATCTGTGGCACACTGGGATATTAAATAAAATGAATAAATTCTTAGCTAGGACATATTTTTTTCCTTTTTTTCTTTTTTTTATTGTAGTTTAATTTGCCAACATATACCATAATACCCAGTGCTCATCCCATCAAGTGCCCCCCTCAGTGCCCATCACCCAGTCATCCCCACTCCCCCCCGCCCACCTCTTTTATCATAACAATATTTCTGTTGTAACAGCTATCAAAGTAGTTACTCAGTACGTGAGATAATCCCAATTTCTCTCCCTGGAACTTATACTATCTATGTTTTTCATCCTTCCCAGAGGCTAATCAACTGATAGTAGGGACTTTGGGGAGAGTCAGCTATAGGACTTAGATGAAAATGCTCTGGTGATCAGGTGAGCAGGTCAATGAGAGACAGAAACAACTAGCTCAACACAAAACATTCTGGGCATATTAGAACCGGAGTATTATTTTTTAAGACAAATAATGACATAGGCTACGTAAGGCAGGGTGACATATGTTTTGTTTGCTTATGCAGTCTTTCCAAGCTACATCAAAGATTTTGCACTATTCTTCTCTAATGGAAGAGGAAAAGTCTCTTTATTCAGAACAGAGCCCAGCACAGAATTTTTTTAAATAATTAATTTATTTTTATTGGTGTTCAATTTGCCAACATACAGAATAACCCCCAGTGCTCATTCTGTCAAGTGCCCCCCTCAGTGCCCGTCACCCATTCACCCCCACCCCCTGCCCTCCTCCCCTTCCACCACCCCTAGTTCTCTATATATAGAGAGAGTAAAACCTTCCTTAGAAGGGTGGGGGATATTGGACCTCCAAGAGTCACTGAAATTTGCCTCTATCAGAAGGGTGGTTACAGGTTGCATAAGAGTCATGAGAGGGAAAAAAAAAAAAAGTTTTCCCAAGGTGGAGGTGGGGAGAGGAGTTACTGTAGAGAAAAATGAGTATACTGGCTGTAGCAGTCAGGGTTCTCCAGAGAAATAGAACCAATAGGAGATTTTATATTTGTGTATGTATGTATATGTGTGTATTATAAACACATATATATACAAAAAATTCATTATAAGGAATTGTCTTATACAATTTAGAGGCTGACAAGACCCAAGGCCTACAGTCAGCAAGCTGAAGACCCAGAAGAGCCAATGGCATAGTTTCAGTCCAAGTCCAAAGGTCTGAGAACTTGAAGAACTGATGGTATAACTCCAGTCCAAAGGCCAGCAGTCTTGAGACCTAGGTAGAGTCAATAGTTTAGTTTGAGCCCAAAGGCAAGAAAAAAATGATGTCCCAGCTTCAAGGCAGTAAGACAGAAGGAGTTCCCTCTTACTTGCACAGCTGGCCTTTTTGTTTTATTTTCATCCTTTAACTAATTGGGTGAGATCCACCCACATTAGAAAAGATAATCTATTTTGCTCAATCTGCCAATTAAAATGTGAATCTCATCCCCTAACACCCTCACTGGCACAGCCAGAATAATGTTTGACCAAATATATGGGCACTTGATGATCCAGTAAAGTTGATACATAAAATTAACCATCACACTGGTTATAAGTCATTAAAGTGGTGGCTGCTACAACTAATCCTCCTAACATAACACTCCTAGGCCAGATAGGAAATGGTTATGTGGAAAAACTGCAACCGCTAATTGATAGAACAGTAATATAATGGCTGCAAGGCCATTAAGGCTCTGACACTGCATATTTTCCCATAAAGAACTGCTGAAGCAGAGCTCCTTATAGTAACCAACTGAGTCGTAGACTCAGTAGAATTGTATGAGTAAATACTTCTTAAACATTGCTTCTAAGAATGAGTCTTACCCTCACACTGTATATTAGAAAGACACTAACCAAAAAATAGTAAATCTCTGACCTCCCTCTACTATAGTCCAGAACTACTTAAGCAACTGACAGGGAAAAAAGTCATCTAAAGCAGCATAGAAGTCAGAAATTTCTGTGATGCCCCTAAATTAAAGGCCTGTATAGAAATGGGAATTCTCATTGAATTATCACTAACCACAATTATCACTAACCACAATACAAACGCTTAGCCCATTCTCCTCTCTACCACTGTCCAGGAGGAAGTAAGTGTCCAATTAACTTTTTAAGGGAAAAATACAGATCCTTAAATAAGACATAAAGCCTACAGAATAATAGAAGGTAAAGAAACAAAAGATAGATTTAAATAGAGGACCTATACAAAAAGAGAAAAAAACAATTTCAAGAAAAATGAAGTGTTGATAACACTGTATTATAGAATTGAAATTCGCTAAGAGAGTAGAGAACCTAAATATTTTCTCCAAACAATAAATAAATAAATAATTGTGTGAGGTAATGGATATATAAATTACTAGAAGTGGGAATCCTTTCATAATATATACATATATCAAGTTACGATAATGTACGTTTTAAACATTTGAAAATTTTGTCAATTATATTTCAATAAAGCTAAAAAAATAAAATAAAAGTAAAAAACCATGAGGGATGCCTAACTCTGGGAAACAAACAAAGGGTTGTGGAAGGGGATAGGGGGATATGGGGTGACTGGGTGATGGGCACTAAGGAGGGCATTGATGGGATGAGCACTGGGTGTTATACTATATGTTGGCAAATTGAATTTAAAAACAATTTTAAAAAATAAAGGCTATTCTAAGGTTTAAAATAAATAAAAACAAAAGTGAAAAAGGAAGGCAGAAGAATTGCTAGCTTTGAAGAAGGGGTTCATGAACCAAGGTATGTGAGTGGCTCTAGGAGCTGGAACAGCCCTCAGCTGACAGCCAGCCAAGGACATGGAGACATCACCCTGCGACTTCAATGGGCAAGGAAACAATGTTCTCCTAGCACTTCCAGAAGGGAAGCCAGCTGTGCTAACGCCTAATGAGACCCATACTGGACTTCTGACCTACAGAAATGTAAGATAATAAATTTGTGATCTATTAAGCTGCTAAATGTATAGTGATTTGTTACCACAGCAAGAAAAAACTATTGCACACCAGTGGTGTGTAGAAAGTAGAGGAAGAAAGAGAAGGAACACGGTGCAGAGGAAAATAAAACAAATGTTATTTGATTTGTCCTGAGTGCAGACTCTTGATTATACCCAACTTTTAATTATATAAAATCACAATCTCTAGAATGGCTAGAATCAGGAAGACAGACAATAAGTATTCGCAAATATATAGAGAAATGGAGCCCTCCTATTTTGCTGGTGGGTATATAAAACGGTTCAGCAGCCACTTTAGAAAACAATCTGGCACTTTCTGAAGAGACTAAACAGTTATCAGGGCAGCCTGGCGGGGGGTGGGGGTGGGGGCTCAGCGGTTTAGCACCACCTTCAGCCCAGGGCCTGATGCTCCCTGGAGACCCGGGATCCAGTCCCACGTCGGGCTCCCTGCATGGGGCCTGCTTCTCCCTCTGCCTGTGTCTCTGCCTCTCTCTGTGTGTCTCTCATGAATAAATAAATAAAATCTTAAAAAAAAAACAGTGGAAATCTAAATCACACAAAATTTTCCTTTTCTATTACCTTTTTTTTTGTCGTTGCATAGTCAAGTGTGCTGTTATCTGTAAAGACATATTGGATCTTGTGGAGGGCAATGAGAGAGAGTAGACAGGAGAAATGCTGGGTTCCTTTTATTTCAGTATTATTTAAAATAGAATGTTATAGACTTGTCTGAAGGATTTAACAACTACAGAAAACGTATCTTGCTGATTACTAACATGAGAACTTGAAATCTTGAAGAATGTAAAAAAGGCATTAAGTATGTTCAACATTAAAATGGGCACTTGACGGGATGAGCACTGGGTGTTATTCTACATGTTGGCAAATTGAACACCAATAAAAAATAAATTTATAAAAAATAATAATAAAATTTATTCTGATGTCTATATTGGGTATGTTTGAATTTTTTCAGGCGTCGTCTGCCACTGCGGGTGCTACTCTTAATGTATTTTGTATCTCTATAAAAACAGTAATCTCTGTGGGATAGTCATTTCTCAGCAGGGATTTTTAGAACTAGGTTAATTGGTAAATTTATCTTACCCAATTTAAAATTAAAAATAATCCTTCTGAGACTTCCAATAGGCCTTTGACAGGAAGAGAAGATACTCTTTCTTTCTTTAATCTCCAAGAAAAATGGGAAACTCTAGTCACCCATAAAGAAGGGAAGAGTCAAGGGGACTCTCCAAATGGGAAATAAGTTGACACAACATATGTGGCATCAGGAAGGACTGTCATTAAGGTATCCCTGTGCAGAGACATAGACAATGGATCTCTGATAGCTAGTTTTAAAATTTCCTTTTTCAATCTGATAATTTCCTTCTCCTATTCCCAAATCATCAGTAAAATTTTGTTAAGCATGAGTCAGATCTTAGCTGTGTTTTAGGGGCTTACTTTTTGGTGTGATATGTTAATTTTTAATGTAATGTGGATTTGTGTAAGTAGCAGCAACAAAGAGAAGTGGTTTTTGAGACAGCACAATAGGACCAGAGGAAAGGTCTGAAGCACTTGCCCTAAGAAAGCACTGATAAGTGACAAGCAGACACACTTTTGGAACAAATAACAGAGCATTCTTTAGTTTTCTCAGTAATACTTAGGAAAGGAAACTAGCAGAGACTAGTGAAGTTACTTTAGGGAATGAAGGCTGAGGTTAGGTTATTTGGGTATTAAAGGGAAAGGTAACCACTGAAGGTAAGAGAGGTTAGAAAATCCTCAGTTTTATAGTAATTGTTAATTACCCAAAAAATCGAAAGGGAAAGCAGCATGGTTTTGTGAACTTTCCACTATGACCTATCGTGTGACCTTGGATAGTGCTTACATACAATGAGCCCAAGATTTCTTATCTATGAAATGAGAAAGTATTAATCCTGACTTAATATTTTGCTAGTGTCAACATTACTGGAATTCAGGTTTGTTCTTAAGGAGACCACTGTGAAGAGCCAAACACTGCACGAATGATCTTAATATTAATACATTATTTTAAAGATTAGCCTCCAATAGTGTCTAGTTCAAATATGCACCCATATAGCACCTTCATAATTCTTTATGTTTTCTGACTCTACAGCTGCACATAATTGTCTATAATTATTCCTGTTTCTCCCATTATACTTTTTCTGATCACAACAGTTAAGTTTTGGTCATTATATAAAATTTAGAATCCCAAAATGACTATAAATTACTGAAAAACGGGCAGCCCGGGTGGCTCAGCAGTTTAGTGCCGCCTTCAGCCAAGGACGTGTTCCTGGAGACCTGGGATTGAGTCCCACGTCGGGCTCCCTGCATGGAGCCTGCTTCTCCCTCTGCCTCAGTCTCTCTTTCTCTCTCTCTCTGTGTCTCTCATGAATAAATAAATAAAATTTTTAAAAATTATAAAAGAAATTACTGAAAAACCCATTAAATATAGATAACTAGTATCAACATTTTTGTACTATATATAATTTACATATATATGCATAAATTTCCATATTTCTGGGACCATTTTCATTAAACAGTTTACCTTGGCTATCTTTCAATGTCAGTATAGATCTACATTATTACCATAAATACCTTTATATTATTCAACTATATAAATAAATAATAACATAAATTGAATCCCATCTTTTTGGATATTTCAATTGTTTCTGACATTTCAGTATTATAAGCAATACTGAATTGAACATTCTTATAATTGGTTATGCGATTATTTTCAAATTAAGATAAATTCCTTGAAGATTTTCTGGGTCAAGGAGTAGGTACATTTTAAAGGTTTTGATTAAGTACTGCCAAATGATACTCCAGAAAATATGTACTAACTTCTTCGCTTGCAGCATGTGACATGGAATTTTCTTCACGTTATAGAACAATGATGGGAAATTTTAAATTTTGTCAACAAAACAGGCAAATAGCAGTGTCTCACTGTTATTTTAATTGTCATCTTTTTATTAGTAGTACAGGTAAGATTTTTCATATTTATTAGCCCAAAGGCTAATATACTTATAAATTTTTTTTCTGAATTGACTCTTTTACAAGTAGTTTTCTCCTAAGTTTGTTCATTTATTTTATATATTGTTTTATAAATGTGTTTGGTTTTAAATTGAGAATATCAAGACAGATCCCAACAATAGATGAGGAATGTCACCCAGTATTCTCTCTTCTACCTTCTCTTAGATGCAAGGTGTCCATAAAACAACTATCACAGAGCAGGTTGCTGGACAGAGAAGACAGGCCAATTAAAGGATCTTAAACATCAACAAATTATGGCATTTTAAAAAATATCACATAATACATTTTTGGTGGATGGAGATTTTGTTAATCTACTCTAACAAAACTTTAACTCAACTGCATTTTACTATACACACCTTTTATTTACTAAAAATTTTAAGAAAATACAGAACTTTAAGCCATATTTAACATCAAATAAATTTCTGCATCAAATAAAACAACTAAATATTCTCTTTTCACATATAAATATTATGGTAATTGAGGCATGCCAATACTATTTGTGATCTCTTGCTTCCTCATAAAATTATCTTAAAATGAAAATCAAATTACTGAGATGATACTTCTTTGAAAGTGTTGTTTAAGACATTGCATTTGTTTTGTTGGGTCTTGTAAAGTTGTTTTTCCCCACTATTAGAATTGTGAGAATATTTAACAACACAACTTAAATCTAAATACATTTGAAAAGATCTAACTTAATTCTAAAACCATTGTCTAGAAATCAACCAGGGATTTTCCCAAACTAGAGAAATTTCTAATATATTACTATGTGCTGCTTAGGGATTCTTGCTTTAGTATAGAGTCAGTTGCAAAAAGTCAGGATTCATCTTCCTAAAGCCTCATCATCTATACAGATTTTTAAAAATAGCTATGTTCTTTCTCTAACCCTTCAGCCTAATTAAATACAGCTGCAGGCTTTGCATAAAGGAATTTCAAACAACTAATTGGCAACCTGCTGACATGGTAATTAGGCTATGAAACTCCAATTCTTCCAATATTTGAAAGTATATTACATTTGTTGAAATGTTTTCCTTGCACCATGAACCCAGCCAAAAATAACAACAAAAATTTTAAGTGACTCATTTGTCCTAGTGCTTTTCCGTTTTGTTTTTCAACCCCAAAACTGAAGAAGTCTATTAAAACTTGAATTCTACTAAAATAATTATAAGCATTGCATCTTATTCCCATAATCCTTTGTTAGTGGATTTAAGGAAACATTTTTCCCTAAAGCAAGATAGGCTGGTGTAAGTTAATACCAATTTCAGCCTTAGGATCTAACATCATGATATTTACCTGAAGTTGTAAATAGTGGTTATAGTTAAAGGAAAATATTACATGAAGTATATTTACTTTCCTCAAATTTCATTCTTTATGGGGTGTGGTGCAGATATTTTAAGTAGATGCCATCTGATATGATGTTCACTGCCTTTCACTTCTCACCCTTTATGTTCTCTTAAACTTTTGCAAGCTATTTTTAAAAATAAACTTCCTGACCAAAAGAACACTTTTAGAAACCATGGCAAAACTAGAAGAGATTATATAGAAAGCATCTCACCTGGAAATAGTTTGTAAATCCATATTTTACATAGAAATAGGCAACTGGGGTCTGGAAATGATCCATTTGCATTCAATATTACTAAAGAAAGAGTTTATGTCATAGACTTTTCAAAAGGAAACAATTGGGTAGAGTACTGGCTCTAAAGAAATGGATAACAATTAAAAATGATCTTGAAAGACTGAAAATATAGTAATGATTCAGGCAGGTAATTATTTACCAAGAACTTATTTAGGGAGGAAAAATCTAAGAACAGGAGCAGTTACATGATATCCATGAAAAACGATTTTTTTTTCCTTGAAGATGGACACACTTTTTTTCCTTGAAGATGGATTCACTTGGAGTGAATACCGATTGTAAAATCTTTAATATCGTGATACCTTACCTGGAATTCCAACTAAAACTCACTTATCCTAATTATAACAATAACAATAATATTATTTAAATGGTAACTACATGCCAATTGGTATGCTAAGTATTTGATAAACAATCTCATTGAAGCCTTACAATAATTCCATGAAATAGGAAGATAACAGCCTCATTTTATAGATATGAAAAACAAAAAGGAGAGGGGTTAAGCAATTCATATAAGGTCACAGAGCCAATAAGTGATAAAAGTGGAAGTCAAGGGGATCCCTGGGTGGGTCAGCGGTTTAGCCCCTGCCTTCGGCCCAGGGCTTGATCCTGGAGTCCTGGGATCAAGTCCCACATCGGGCTTCCTGCATGGAGCCTGCTTCTCCCTCTGTCAGTGTCTCTGCCTCTCTCTCACACATCTCTGTGTTTCTCATGAATAAATAAAATCTTAAAAAGAAAAACGTGGAAGTCAAAACAAGGCCTAATACAGACTTCCTTTTTTTTTTTATTGGAGTTCAATTTGCCAACATATAGCATAACACCCAGTGCTCATCCCATCAAGTGCCCCCCTCAGTGCCTGTCACCCAGTCACCCTCCCATTACAGACTTCTAATCCCTACTTTCATCCTCTACAATGCCAGATCCTATAAATGTCCCTTTGGGTTCTGCTCAAGGATGCTGAGGAGTAAATCACTTTTCCCTTTTTACATCTACTGACTTAAAAGAATCTTTATTGTTGTTGACTACAGGAAACCTTCTTTTCCCTTTTTACATCTACTGACTTAAAAGAATCTTTATTGTTGTTGACTACAGGAAAACAGGGAATGATAAATATATAAGAAGTTGTAAAGGTAAAAGAAATCTTTAATAGATCATTCTGAATTTAATTAAAATATACATTTACTAAGCCAGTTCTCATCATACCCCTGAATACGATGGATACCACCCACATCCTAAACCCCATCCAGTGGTCTAATTAAGCAAGAAACATTGAAAAAGCTATTCAGACATGATCTACAAGTGAATTGAGGGCACACCACTGTTAGATAAGATGAAATTCTTAGTTTTCCTCTATAGATGGACAACCCCTTTGCCTCCAGGTTGTACTTATTATTTCTTTACAGCTTTCCTTGGGCCCTTGTGTAGTCCTGAGAATGGACAAGGAAGATGCTTTCCTAATTGGCATAGCATGGTAGAAAGTGGTACAGTAGAGCAGTTAAGAACATAGACTCAAGCCACAGCCAAGTTTTTTTTTGTATTTTTTAAATTTTTATTTATTTTATTTTTTATCGGAGTTCAATTTGCCAACATATAGCATAACACCCAGTGCTCATCCCATCAAGTGCCCCCCTCAGTGCCCATCACCCAGTTACCCCTACCCCCCGCCCACCTTCCTTTCTACCACCCCTTGTTCGTTTCCCAGAGTTAGGAGTCTCTCATGTTCTGTCTCCCTTTCTGATATTTCCCACTCATTTTTTCTCCTTTTCCCTTTATTCCCTTTCACTATTTTTTATATTCCCCAAATGAATGAGACCATATAATGTTTGTCCTTCTCCGATGGACTTATTTCACTCAGCATTAATACCCTCCAGTTCCATCCACGTCGAAGAAAATGGTGGGTATAAGACAGCGAAGTTTAAAGCCTGGCGTTGTCATTTAACCATTTGTGTGAGCTTGGAAAAACTACTTAACCTCTCTGTACCTCAGTTTCTCCATTTGTTAAATAGAGATAATAATTGTACCTATTTAAGACTGTAGCAAGAATTACATAAATAATAATTTATACATTCCTGGTACATAGTAAGCATCACATAAGCATTTTCTACTGATACTATTAAACTTTCAAATTTTATGAAGACCTTGTAATTCCTTCTTTCATCCCTATGGGAGGTTCTGGCCACTGGCAGTCCTGTTTGCTTTTCTCCCAGTTTTATTCTTCTATAGCATAGTCACAGATCAGTTGTTAACATCCTGGAATAGTAGTCAGCAATAAAAAGAACAACCTATTGATACAGGTACAACCTGAATGGATGTTAAAATTATTTTGCTGAATGAAAACAGGTCAATCTCAAAAAGCTACATACTGTATAATTCCATTTATATAACCATCTATATAATTTTTTCATTTCAATACTGAAAACAAATTAATGATTGCCAGACATTAGGGACAAGAGGGAAGATGTTAGTCTGAGGGAGTTAGTTTGTGATCATGGAACAGTTCTGAATCTTGATTGCAGTAGTATGAATCTGTACATGAATCTGTACATGTGATAAAACTTCATAGAACTACACACACACACATCTATGCATGCACACAGAGGAATGCACATAAAATGTGGCAGAATCTGAATAAGGTCTGTAGATTTTACCAATGAAAATTTCCTGGTTTGGGTATTGTACTATAGTCATATAAGGTATTACCATTTGGGACAGCTGAGGGTAAGGTACACAAGACTTTCCTGTACTATATTTGCAACTTTCTAGGAGTTCTTTAATTGTCTTTTTTTAATTTTTATTTATTTATGACAGTCACAGAGAGAGAGAGAGAGAGAGAGAGAAAGAGAGAGAGAGAGGCAGAGACACAGGCAGAGGGAGAAGCAGGCTCCATGCACTGGGAGCCCGACGTGGGATTCGATCCCGGGTCTCCAGGATCGCACCCCGGGCCAAGGACAGGCGCCAAACCACTGCGCCACCCAGGGATCCCTAATTGTCTTAAAAAAGTTTTTTTTAACAAGTTTCTTTTTTAATGTAAGGAGATGCTTTTACTAATAAATGAAGATGGGCTAATTTACATATTTAGCCAAAGCCAAATTCACCAAACTGATATTTTAGGAACACTAATTAGGGGAGTTGTTAATAGCTGTGTTGCAGAAAAAGTTTTCTGAGGTCAATACATTTAGAGAACATTATATATGCCCCTCTTAGAGATCCTTTTCTACATTGCTCTATGGTTCTCAATCCTGCATGTGCAACAGAATCATCAGAATAAAAGATAAAGGCAGAAATCATCTTCAGATCAAAGAAACAGTCACAATCACAAGCAACACACACGGGAAAGAATATCTTTTAGTTTGAGGAAATTTTAACAAAAAAAAATGCAGGACTACGAGTTAATGCTTGCTTTAACAGGTCTTGGGCAGTGTACAGATTTCCTTAAAGAGTTCAAGCCCTGAATATTTTATTTAGGCCTGTGGCAGATAATAAAAGTAGCAAAAACACCCTTTTTAGAAACATCTCCATACTACAGAACAAAAGGGGAGCTGAAGTAAAGAAGAAAAGTATACCATCATATCATCTTTATATTCTGGAGATTGCTTCAATATGAGAAAGACAAGCAACAAATAAATACAGATGTTGGCCAGTAAGTTGAGCAGAAATTAACTACTACATCACCACAGAACACCTCTAACTCAAGACATTTCACTTAGTCATACTGATCTACATTCATTCCAAAGCTGGCAATGGACAGAACAACATAAATTGAGAAAAATGGCCTCAGGCAGAGGATGTAGCAATTTAGAGAAGAATAGGAGACAAGCCTGAATTGAAGCTTCTGAGATGCTCAAGCTCATTTCTTCTTACCTTTTCACACATCACACTTTAGGAAACAGTTGCCTCCATTCAAAGTTTAAAGATAGGGACAACACTTAAGCACAGATGATTTAAAAATAAGCAAAAAAGCATATGCAAAAGGCAGACTAAGGAAGAAGAAACTAAGGAACAAGTTCGGAATATTTTCGAGAAGCCTATTTTAACAGGGAAACTTTAAAATTCTACTGAAGGATATAAGAAGACTTGATTAAATGGAAAGACACATCTTGTCACTAGATAAGAGGACTGAATAAGATGCAATTCTTGATTCCCTATAAATTTATCTATAAATTCAAACAAACTCCAATCAAAATATCCATAGGCTTTGGGGAGGGAGCCTGAAAAAAAATACTGCAGCTCATCTGGAAAAATAAATAGGTGAAAATATCCAAAAACTCTTAAAAATAAATTTTTTAAGGTTCTTTTCTTACCAGATAATAGAATGTATATCAGAGATTTGTTTGAAAAGATTTATGCTGGCACAAGAATAACCATTTTGAACAAAACAGGCAAGGAGTAGGCCCAAAGACATGAGGCAATGAATTATATAATAAAAGTGAAAAAAAATAAAAAAATAAAAAAATAAAAGTGGCAAATAATTACATTGGATATTTAATATCCAATTAATGGTGTTTTTTTTTTTAAATATTTATTTGAGAGAGAGAGAGGTGCACAAGCAAGCAGGGAGAGGGGCAAAGGGACAGACCTCTTTCAAGCACACCAGGCCCTGGGCTCAGAGCCTGAGGCTGGGCTCAATCCTAATACCCATGCGCTCATGACCTGAGCAGAAACCAAGAGTCAGACACTTAACTGATTTGAGCCACCCAGACATCCCTCAATAAATGGTGTTGAAACAACTGGTGAGTTGTGTTGAGAGAAAAAAAAGTGGTAGAGCTACCTCAATATTTTCATCAAAATTATTCCAGAAGGGTTAAAGCATTAAATGAAACTATAAGAGTCCTGTAAGAAAATATGAGCAATTTTCAAAAATGATCTTGATGTGGACAGGTCTTTGTAAGCCAAATACCCAAAATCTATTATGGGAGAAAAAAGGATAAATGTGACTGTATTAACATAAAAATTCTGCAGGGACAAAGAATGAAAAAAAATCAAAAGAGAAAATGTTTCAACATACACAACATTTTTCTTTAATTCAAAGACAGTGATTATCATTACTAATCAATTAGAAAAAGATGTTCCTAACCTAAATGCCCATGATAAGAAGCTGATGCAAAAATTATGGTATATCCGTTTCATATATGTTAAAACAAAGTATACTAAATGAAAGGTGATAATGATAGAATAGTAGTAACATTAATAAAGCTATAGACATTTTCAGGTAAAGTGTGGTTATCTTTGAAGGCAGAATTGTTTTAAAATAATTTTTAGGCTTTTCAGTATATTTTCCAAATTTTCTATAATGAATATATTTTATAATCAAAATATATAATAAAACAGTGATAAAGTGACAATTTTCAGTGAAGCATAGTGCAAAGAAAATATACTTCATCACCTTAGCTTACATAACTCATGAGCACAAGTGAGTAAAACACTTGCAAACAGTAACTTTTATCAGCACTACAAGAGAAAAACAGCTTCATTATGTTTAATTTTTTCTTTATAGGGATCCCTGGGTGGCGCAGCGGTTTAGCGCCTGCCTTTGGCCCAGGGCGCGATCCTGGAGACCCAGGATCGAATCCCACATCAGGCTCCCGGTGCATGGAGCCTGCTTCTCCCTCTGCCTATGTCTCTGCCTCTCTCTCTCATTCTGTGTGACTATCATAAATAAATAAAAATAAAAAAAATTTTTTTTCTTTATAAATCCATGTGTCACACAAAAATTTAAAAAAGTAATCCAGGAGACTTCATATTAATGTGTTTTTGAAAATTCTTAACTCTAGGCTACTTTATTCAAGTGATAAAATTTTGTAAGGTACCATACCACAACAAATCACATTTTTACAGCACCATAATGAAGGCACATCTGGTACAAGTTGATGTAAACTCTCCTACTTCTGAGCTGGAGGCAAAACACACACTTGGATTGGTTCTCCAAGGATGTTTTTCCCCCAAGTAAATATTAGCTTCAGTGAAGAGTTCTAGTAATTTTCCCACTCTCTAAAAGCTATCTCTCTCACACGCACAAATCATAAGGACTAAACTACATAGCAATAAGCAAAGATGCTTTAGAGAATTTGTTTTGTTCTGCATCTCTTAAAGAAAAATATACTTCTAAATGCTATGTATTTTAATACTTAAATATTTCATTTTAATTTAAAAAATACTCTTCAAAAACCACAAAACAACATGTGAAGCAATCCACAAGTGTACTGAAATTATTACACTGATGGTTGTCCTAATGCATGCACTAGTGGGCACAAACACCTACCTCAAAGGAGGGTTTACACTTTTTCTCAAGAGCCTGCAATTCCTTTTCAAATTTGGCTCCTATCTTATCACATTATCCCTTAAGTTTTTTGAGGACAAGGGCACCAGTACCTCTAGACTCCGACATAACGGATAATTGGCATAACGGATAATTGGCATCATTTGACGATCTGTATTGTCACTTTGTCCACTTAGATCGAGGTTCTTCATTACCTTTTCCGCGGTTCCAGCTACTGCTTAAGAGGAGAAGGAAGGAGAGTGGAGGGAGAGGGGGTCCTCCTTAGTCCGGTTAGGAGCAGGAATGAAGGCAGCTGGCTTCAGCCTTGAATTACAGCAAAAGGAAAAGAGCTTGCCAGAAGAAGTAGAAGACTGAGCAAAACTCTTCTCTTGCCTCAGCCTCCTGCTCCTGAGTTCCAAGCCCAGTCGGCTCCTCCTTCTGGCACTAGTCATTGGCTGGCTAAGTATGATGGACAAAACAGCAGCCAACGAATGTGCCAGAGGTTTCTATGCTCTAGCCACCTTCACAAGCCAAAGCGGTAGAAGCACTACCACAAACAGCCTGCATTTCCGGAATTCCTGCTTTACTGAAGGAAAAATCTTTGACACCCACTTTGCCCCTCCCTTTCTCCCACCCTCCCACCTACGCCTTAAACAGGAAAGGTAAAAATACCTAAACACTGTCTTTCCGCTTTGCTTCTTACACCCACCCAGCTCTAATTAACCTTTAGATTTAAGCCAAGAAGTTGTGATAAAACCTGTTCAAGAGACGACTGGGAGGAAATAAACCAATCTACAAACAGGATATCTTCCTGTAGTGTGCTTCTTAATGATTTTTATATTCTGCATTTCTGCTTCTTTTTTGCAAATATTCTGAGATGCGTTCCTTTAATATTGGAAAATACAGAATGGGAAGGGGGTAAATTACTTCACTAAGTGTTCTAAGATGCGATGACGGTTTTGCACTCCAGGTTTTACAGGCTCTGCTGTGTTGTCTGGCAAGCACAGTATGTATTTGATTTGGGAATGTCTGCAGCAGTGATCCATGTACACCATATTTACTGTAGTCTTCACTTTGGTCCTGCTACATAATTAAATCTGCTCCCATACCCTTTCTTGATGAATACAGATATCTCAGGAATAAAACAAAGGCACTGTCAAAATTGCAGTGGTGTTGCTAAAAGCAGTAATTTGCTTCCTGGTTTTGTATAAATCCTAACAACCTAAATATGCAAACATACATCATTGGTTATAGTGTCATGGATTGTAATATTTTGACACATAGATATGGGGCTGGGCTATCACTAAACAGGGATAAAAGCAAGATATCAAACCATGTATCATGGTATTTGGAAAGACTATTAGATTAATTTTATGCCTAGAAACCCAGAAATCCCCAAATCCTCCTGCCACACCTTTTTCCTTCAGGTTTTGAAGGAAAATGTATGTGGATGGAGAAATGGCAAATGTAAAATAAAATACTACTTACTATTTATTGTGCCTCTGCTTCTGTGCCCTGTGCAAAGCTCTCTGGTAAGCTGAGTTTTAAGGGGCCTCCTCGTCACACAAATTTCAACCCAAAAATCTAAGGATCACCCTGTAACCAGTTGCATGGTGCTGAAGAGGTGAAAGTCTGACGCCACTTATTAAAAAAAAATGCCACATCTGGGAGTGTGACCTCCTCCCAAGTCAGGCCTGCCTGAGTCACTTGCTCATCCTAGGTCATTTACCCCTCCTACTCTTGTAAGTGAAAGCAAGGGCTTATATAGATGTCCTTTTTGGTAAGGCATTCCTTCTCTCTTACCCCTTCTGCCCCATCCCCACTCCTCCCCACATCCATTCTACTCCTCCCCACCCTCCTCCCTTTTCCCTCCTGCCCTTTCCCTTCCTCCCCTACCTTTCCCTTCCTTCTGCCTCCCACCCTGCTTCTTTCCCTCTTCCTTCTCCTTTTCCCTCCCTCTCTCTCCTCCCTTTCTTCTCTCCCTTAGCCTTCCTGCCTTGTTCCATTTCTCTCTAATCACTTAAATGTGTATCCTCCAAAGAAGAACTAATATCTGGGAAACAGGGACACCTGGGTGGCTCAGTGGTTGAGCGGCTGCCTTCAGCTCAGAGTGTGATCCGGGATCTGGGATTGAGTCCCATATCAGGTTCCTTGCAGGAAGCCTGCCTCTCTCTCTCTGTGTGTGTGTCTCTCATGAATAAATAAATAAAATCTTTAAAGAAAAAGATCTGGGAAACATATCAGAATGTTAATAATAGTTATAAATTCCTTTTAAATTTTCCTTTTCCTCAGTATTTTCTACTTTTTCTAGAAGACCCACTTTTTTATAATTAGGAAAAATGTTAGATTTTTTATAGCATGATACACTTTGACATTTATTTTAGAATGCAACAGAACATGAAAAAATATCAAATGATATAGTGATCATCTCAGTGAAAGACAAAATAGAACATATTATAAAGAAAATGTGGTTAGTAACTTTAGTTTACAATTACACAGTATAAGATGAGGAAACTTAAAAAATACTATGTCATATTAACACTTCAGTGGTAAACAATAACTTCATTATTATTAATTTATAGATCACTATGTCACATAAATAAGTTCAGTCATATCATATGTGGTCTTGATGGACATTCTTAAATTTATGCTAATCTTTTTTCAAGCAGTCATATTTCACTATTTAGCTGTTCTAATTAATGTAAGTACTGTATTTCTATAGCAAAGTAATGAAGGCACAGCTAGTACAAGCGAATTTAAACCTTTAGTTTTCTGGGCTGGAAAAGAAAAACCACTTGCATTGGTACTTCAAAAACTTTTTTTCAAGCAAATATTTGTCTCTATTGACAATTATGAGTTTTCACAGCTACATTCTAATAGGAACATGACAAAAGGACTTCACAAAAATCAAAACTCTGTAGCACCAAACTAGCATGCTTTAGATAACTGGCAGCATTTACATATTTGAAGAATATTACACTACAATAAGCTAAACTGATACTTAGACTCTGTAAGACATTTTTTAGACTACCAAGAAAATATGAAAACACAAGACTGTAAGGAATGCTTGTGTTGAGTTTATAAAGAAGCCACCCTGCCCTTCCACCACCAAGCCCCCCCCCCTTCCGCATCTCACATGAGCCTATATAAACCTGCTTTACTTCTGCTTGAGGTTTCGAGATGCTTGAAAATTTCTTCAGGCTGCCTATTTTTTTATTTTCGATATTTCCTGTTTCCATAATCTTTACCATCATCATAGGTACCTTTGACTTCTCCTGTATAGTAATAGATTGATTTCAGGATGACGTTATCATGTAAAATTTGACCAATTTCAAAATCTTCATCCAGGATGGCATCTTCTCGTGGTTCTAGCTTTCCAATCTTAGGAATCTCAGGAGGGCTAAAGAAATTGAAGAATGATGCATTAGGAACCACTCTTGGCTGAATTTCAATTTCTCCACTAGCAGTTGCGCGGCTCTGGGTGGTTGTCACGGTAACATCCTTTCCTCTTCTCCAGTCGATTTTACAGCCTTTGCAATCTTGGATTTCCCATCCCCAAGAGAAGAAGGGATCGTTGTGATCTGGTTTTGACTTTATTATATATGTCTTGGTCAGCATCTCATTTCTGAAGTATGGATTAGGTAGAAAATAAAATTCAAACGTGTAGCTTATAGGCTGGCCAGGTTTTGAGAACTTTAGGCTAATATCTGACAAGAACTTCAAAATGGGGGCATCATACTTCTGAATCATGGGCCCAAGCTTGTCGACATTCTTTAAAACAGTCAGCCAATAGTCAGGAATGCCTTTAGGATCTTCTTTTTTAGGTTTTCCCTTACGAACTCTTTTAAGATTTACTCTTTGTTTAGGCCTGACCTCAGAAATTCTTTTAGGAGCCTCTATTACAGCAGCCTTTGCCTTAGCCTCTGCTGCTTTAGGCTGTTTTTGATCTTCTGCATTTTGCTGGGGGACTACTTCAGGCTCTTCTTTCACTTCAGGCTTTATACCCAGAAAATCTTTAGACTCTGCGTTTTCTTCAGTCTTTGCCTCAGGAATTTCTTTTGGTACCTCGTTTTCTTCAGCCTTTACCTGAGGTTTTTCCTTAGGGTTATCATCTTCCTCCTCACTTTCTAAGGCAGGCATTTCAATAGGGCTGTCTTCCTGCACCTCGTCATCACTGCTGAACACCTCATCCTCTGAATTCCATTCATATTCTTCTGTAGGTTCATATTCTGCATTGATTATTTGAAATCGCCAATCGTATAGAGGCTTATTGAGTTCGGCATATTTTCTTTCGAGATCGTGAATTGCCTTTAAGAACAGGATGTCAACCTTGTCACATTCATCTTGAATATTTCTGAGCGCCTGCACACGATTTCTAACTGCCTGAGGCAGCCGATCCACAAAACTTTTACCCAGCGGAGCCCCCCGTGCTCTTCTGGAAGGCCCAGATACCCTCTTCTTTCTATATAAGTGGCTGCGGCCACTGCTGCTGCTGCAACTAGTGCTGCTGCTAGAGCCATTGCTGTCCGAATCTTCCCCAGAATCACTAGACGAGCTAGCCATCTTCTCTTCAGTAACCCTTTGGGCGGCAGGTTCCGAGACCATGTTAAGATTCTTTTCTGCCATTTTGCAAACCTGCAAACCTCTTAATGTGGTGACTACCACTGAGACCGCGCGCTCAGAGATGGGCAGAAAATGACTCACGTATGCTTGGGTAGCAGCAGAGGCTGGGGCTGAGGAGGTTGCATCAGCGAAGGTAACAGCGCAGGGCGGGGCTGGGTTGGGCTGCGGTGATCGCGCAGACGTGGAAGCCACAATAGAGGCCTGGGCAAGAGTGGCGGTGGCAAGGCCTCTCACTGCAGCTGCGACGGACAGAGGCGTGCTGCACCTAATGGCACAGTGTAAGACTTCAAAATCTCTTCAGCGTTTAGATCGCCAGCCCCCACCCTTGCAGTCAGAACTGCCGTTAATTTAGTTCCCAGTGTGCCCTTAGATCGCGCCTCATTTGCTGGGCAAATTTGATTGACAAGCTCTAAGCCTAATGAATGACGGAACGCACCAGCCGTCCTCCAGGCTCCACCCACCTTCCCAGACGCTCCTTGGTAGCTGAGGCACACACCATTGGAAAACCTTTATTTCCCCTGAAAATTCTATCTTTATAGTTATATAAATCAAAAACAAGCTTAAATATGAGGTAAAAATATTAGTCATTGTTCCTAACAAGGGAAGAGGAGTATTTTTCTCCCATAATCTCATCCTGAATTCCCGTTTGGTTTTTCAGGAGCCTCTTAACAAAAATCTGTTTCTAAAAAATTGGATGAAAATACTCCAAATGGCATCATTGGGTAGATTATGGGTGATTTTTTTTGAAAAAAAAAATCTCTTTATCTAAATATCCTTGAGCTTTATTTCTATACTAGAGAAAAAAGGGGAGTCGTTTACTGGCAAAGGGGGAAGGTGCAAAAAGCAGGCAGAATGCATTCACGTGTCAGTTTTAATAAGTACTAGCTGTCGTGTTTGACAAGCCTGGTTTATATCCATCGACAGGGGTTGTGAACTCATGTTTCCATGAGTCAGTTACACCATTTTTGCTATATTTCTCTTTTTAAACTGTCATATAATATACCCAAATCTTGCTGCTGACTTGCCACTAGCTTTTCTCAATGCTTGCAACAAACTTGTAGGTGAAGTACAAGGGCATTCAAAAGTTAGGTAGTATTATTTAAAAGCAGACGGCTTGCTCTATACTTCTGTGTTGCAGTTTTCAATTCCATGAACAGCAGGCTGGGAGGGGGAATTTGTGCTGATGAAAGTGCACCCTCTGTCAGGTTATACTTTACAATGTCATCTGCCACCAATTTCCTTCTAACATTGTAATATTCCAGCCACACTAAAGTATGATTTGCAAGTCCAGGAATATGTCCATAAACTTTTGTTAAAAGAAGTTTAAAAACAGGTATCTGTTATTTTTATTTACAGGATTCTTTTCTGCTACGGAACACCACCAAAAGACCAGTGTTTACTTTTCATTAAAGGTAAGAAACATATTTAGACCATTTTTATGAATGACAAGAATTACCTATCTGTATTTGAATAAAAATTCACAGGTTCTATTACAGTCTTTTAAAAATTTAGTTAGGAGATATCTTGATATTTCTGTGGAAGCAAAAAGACCCATAGAGATGATTTGATATATTAATGTATAAAATAGCCTGATTAATTACATTCAGTGTCTAAACCGGCTCATAGAATATAAGCAATAAATTAAAATATAAAATACGATGAATCATCACTTCAAATGAGGAAAAATATCAAAGTTTGATTAACATTTGTGTTACCTCTTATTATAGAATTTGTGCTTTGTCATTTAGTCATATATTTTTAAAAAGAGAACACTTTTCTATTTTGTAAATAAATTTACTTTTATTGTTTATTTCTAATTTTCAAGATATATTAGCATCGTAAAGAAAAAATATAGAAAATTACAATGATGGTAAAAAACATAATCTTAAGAACCAAATGATAACCATTGTTAGCATTTTGATACATTTCCGTCAAGAAATTTCTTTGCGCATCTACACACTGGCTTGTTTATATAAACTGTTCTCTAAATAAAACATATGTTTATAATCTGCTCACTTATCAGTTGTAGCTATATTTTCATGGTAAATGATCAACATCTAATTTTAAAATAGATACATATTCCATGGTTGGCGTAACTTATTTAACCAGATTTCTGTTGTAGAGCAGCTCCTTTCCACACCATTTCTCCACTAGCATATACTTTTTTTTCCATTATAAAAAAATTATCCCTGGATACCTACTATATGCATTTGTGAAAATTAGTCCTAAGATGAATTCCTAGAAATGGGAGTGTTGGAAAAAAAAATGTGTGTTCATTTTATTCTTTGACACATATTGCCAAACTTCTCCCCGGAAAAGTTATCACAATTTACAGTCCTACCAACAATGCCTAAGAGTCATTTATTTAGTCATTCAACTGGTTATGTTTTTGTGCCAGGCACATGTGGTAGAGGATGGTAATATGATGGTGAATAAAACTTAACTATGTGTGTATTCTTTCATTTCATAATTTTAATCAAAACATATACTATGGAAACAAGAATTTAAATCAGTGAGGTTATGCCATAAATATTGTTCTGCAACTTTATTATTTTCATTTAAAATGATAGATATACTTTTTTTGTAATGAATGCTCTTATATTTTGATAGTACTATAGTGGTTTCATTTTGTACCATCAGTAAATAGTATTTTGGAGTAAGCAATGACTTACTGATTCAGATATTTTTTAAAATATATTTTTATTAGCTAGCTACTTTTTTGTACTGTTTATTTGATAGTCTCTCTGTCTCACACTTATTTGAAATACCACTTTATCATATTAATGAAACTCCTTGGTTCTGTTCTGAATTCTTTTTTTTTTAAGATTCTATTCATTTATTCATGAGAGACACCCACAGAAAGAGGAGAGAGAGAGAGAGAGAGAGAGAGAGAGAGAGAGAGAGAGAAGCAGGCCTCATGCACCCGGAGCCCCGATGTGGGATTCGATCCCTGGTCTCCAGGATCGCGCCCTGGGCCAAAGGCAGGCGCTAAACCGCCGCGCCACCTAGGGATCCCGTAATGACAATTTTTTTTAAATAGTTTTTTTTTTTTTTTTTTTTTTTTTTTTTTTATGATAGTCACACAGAGAGAGAGAGAGAGGCAGAGACACAGGCAGAGGGAGAAGCAGGCTCCATGCACCGGGAGCCTGACGTGGGATTCGATCCAGGGTCTCCAGGATTGTGCCCTGGGCCAAAGGCAGGCGCCAAACCGCTGCGCCACCCAGGGATCCCCTGTAATGGCAATTTTTAAATAACGTTTTATTTTGTGAAAATGATATGCATTGAAAAAAAGGTTAGATAATGCATTGAAATCCAAACAAGAAAATAACTAAAAACACAGTGAGAGGTAATGTCACAATATTCACATCTTTAATGAACATCCCCAAATTAATTTCTTATCATTATATATTTGTATTTCTTATCTTAGCAGTAAGAGTGAATGTCTTTTCATATTTTTATTGTTCATTTGAGAATTGCCTATTTATACCTTTTGCTTGCTTTTCCACTGAATTAGAAAGAAATTAATTGGTATTGCAATCCTACAGGTAAAATAATTTTGGCTTTAAGACAACTGTGACTCCTTTAAAAAATACATCTGCTGTGATTTATAATACTGGCGAAAGGCAACTTAACTACATCTTTTGTTTTAAGTTACCTAATTTCATTTTAAATTGTCATCAAAACAATGCTTTTCAAGGATTAGTACTTAATCACACTGATACAAAAAGTTTGAAATGAAACAGGGAGAATAAAAAGAGAAAATTTTGTAAAAAAAAAACCCTCATACAGAGACATTAATGATCTATTTTGATTTTTCAATTCATATTTTTCCCAGCCAAAGATTATAGGTGACTTTGGGGGATCCCTGGATGGTTCAGCGGGTTAGCACCTGCCTTGGGCCCAGGGTGTGATCCTGGGGTCTTGGGATCGATTGAGTCCCACATCAGGCTCCTTACATGGAGCCTGCTTCTCTCTCTGCCCGTGTCTCTGCTTCTCTCTCTCTCTCTCTCTCTGTGTGTGTGTGTGCGTTTCTCATGAATAAATAAATAAAATCTTTAAAAAAAAGATTATAGGTGACTTCTAACTACAGTGCTCTACTTTTGATGTGTATATACTACCTTAGGTATCTTGTAACATACTTTTATTTTTGTAGCTTTTCTTGGTCTATTAGTTAACTTAATTTTATTATGGCAGTTTTCTAAAAGAAAATAATTATTTTCTTTATATAATTAATTTAATTTATGCACTATATTATATTTTCTACTGTGAATATTTTTATAAGTATAATTTCTGGCATATAAAATGCTTATTTTTCTTCAAAGGCTGTCTTTAAATTACTTGCATAGTGATATGTTCTCTGTTTTATTATTTTATAATATTCTTTTTTGGGGTCAAATGTTCGTACTTCTACATGAGATGATGCTTAACACAGAATCTGTTGATAGATTCTGGCTGACCATGGCTATTTGACATGTGTTTATACCTTTCCTGTTATGAACCTATATACAATCCCAACTACCACCAGGTCACACAAACACATGTACATAAAACTCAATAATTGCTACAGTATTATCTTTGTTGTAGATATTTAAGCCAAACACTGAAATTTCATTTATTTGTGGTGTTTTTCTTTTTTTGTTGTTATTCACCTAGATGGGATTTATCTGAATACACAAGATAATTTTTTTTTAAATTTTGTTTATTTGAGAGAGAGAGTGCACATGAGCAGGGGGAGGGGCAGAGGGAGAAGCAGGCTTCCTGCTGAGCAGGAAGCCAGACTCTGGACTCTGGGGTTCAATTCCAGGATCCCAGGATCATGACCTGAGCTGAATGCAGACACTTAACCAACTGAGCCACCCAAGTGCCCCAACTTAACAATTTTATTAAAGTACAATATATACAACTGTACATAAAGTACATCAAAACATTATGATGTTTTAATAAATCTATATATATGCAGAGTTATCACCCATAGACAAGATAATGAAAATTCGTATTACCCCCAAAAGTTTCATCATGCCTTTCTTTGTTACTACCTTGGCAACTACTGATGTGCTGTTTCTACAGACTACTTTGCATTTTCTGGAATGTTATATAAATAAACTGAGGAATCACATGTTATGTGTATATTTAACTTTTTCAGAATTAGCTGTTCCAAAGTAGTTGTACAATTTTGCATTCTTACCAGGAGCGCCAACACTTGGGTCATTTCTTTTAAATTTAGCCATTTGATAGATATGCAGTAGTATTTCATTGTGGTTTTACTTTGCATTTCCCTAATGACTAAGGATGTTAAACATCTTTTTTGTAGTGATTTACCATCCACAAATCCATGGATTTTTTAAAATCTTCTTCACAGTTCTTTCATAGTTTTTCAGAGAATAGAAATTTGTAATTTTGATGCAGTCCAATTTATTATCTTTATTCCTTTTTTATGAACTATGTTTTTGGTGTCATCTCTAAGAAATCTTTGCCTAGCACAAGATCACAAAGATATTCTTCTATGCTTTTTTAGAAGTTTTATACCTTGAGAGTTCACATTTAGATCTGACCAATTTTTGTATGTGGTACCAAATATAGATTGAAGTTCCTTCTTTCTTTCTTTCTTTCTTTCTTTCTTTCTTTCTTTCTTTCTTTCTTCTCTTTCCTTTCCTTTCTTTTCTTTCCTTTCCTTTCTTTTCTTTTTTCTTTTCTTTTCTTCTTTCTTTCTGTCTTTCTTTTCTTTCTTTCTTCTTTCTCTCTTTCTTTCATATGGGTATCTAATTGTCCCAGCATCATTTTTGAAAAACTATCCTTTCTCTACTGAATTGCCTTTGTAACTTCATCAAGAATCAGTTGTCCATATATGTGTGGGTGTGTTGGCCTCTCTATTCTGTTCCATTGTGTACTTATTTTAATTGCCTGTTTTGTAAACATTTCTTAGATATATTTGGGGAGGAATGAGAAACAAATTGTCGGAAAACAGAATTTCATTACAGTGGAGACAGTTACAATAGCTGGATCTTCATCCTTGGCCTTTCATTTCTGCCCTCAAGTATCTGAGAGGAAAGCAAAGTAACAACACTGGTAACCTAGGAAACAAATCAAAGCAAGAAACACAAATGCTTTTCTATTTTGTGGAATTTCCAGTGTGTGGCAGTCTACAGCCCAGCCACAGGAACAGTAGCTAGCTTTATTCAGGAGCACAAAAAATGCTTTTGTTTTTCTCACCTTTGATAAGAGAGAGAAGTTTCCTAAAATCTAAATAGAAAGTATTTTCAAGCTGCTAATAAATTATGATTAAAATACATAGTTGTTATAAGTAATTTATTATTTCATACTATGGGTTTCTTTTTTTATTTTTTAAAGGTTTTATTTATTCATGAGACAGAGAGAGAGAGAGAGAGAGAGAGGGGCAGAGACACAGGTAGAGGGAGAAGCAGGCTCCATGCAGGGAGCCCAACATGGGACTCCATCCTGGGTCTCCAGGATTAGGCCCTGGATCGAAGGCGGCGCTAAACCACTGAGCAACCAGGGCTGCCCATACTATGGGTTTCAAAGCAAAAATTATCTCATTCCATGCTCATTCCTAAAATAAGGGTACACATAAATGATAGAATATAGTATGTAGCTATAACATTTGATTTTTAAAGGAAATATTTGTGAATTATATTTCGGGCATTATAGCCTTTACTTCATAGAGTTTCAAAGGGCAGTTACAATTAATGCAGTGGCAGAGTGGGAAAATCAGTTACTAATTTGAATATTTGTTCTAATGCTAGTTTTCAATTTAAAAATAGAATACATGTTCAAAAATGTAAATCCACATTGCAGAGGAACACTTTAATGAGAGGATTCAAAAATCTTTTGCTCATAGTACTCATTTGAAGAATTTTTACATTAAAACTCAAATAAAGCAAATATTTTATATTGCAAGTGTGGAAGCATTTTATTTAATTCTCCTAAAAAGGAAGGAAAATTTTGAAGGATTTAAATGGTGAGCAATGTCCATGCATTTGTATATTACTGCAATAACTATTTATAAATTTTGCATTACATTTAGACAATACAGAACAAGCCCAAATTGACATTCTCTGCTAAACTTTATCCACAATACCCAGGTATGTTTAATTAATTTGATTTATGCATTCTTTGGTGAAAAATTAATCTTGTGGTACTGCAAATACTCCTCCTAGTGGGAACAAATACATGTTCCACAGCTCTTCAGAGATGATGGCCACTTTTGTATCAAACAACATATATACTATTCACAAAACCCTTTCTTAGAGTATAAAATAGGAGAATCCCAATAATTATCAAGTGTGTTAGCATTTGATTTTCTTTTTTTAATATTAAATTTATTTTTTATTGATGTTCAATTTGTCAACATACAGAATAACACCCAGTGCTCATACCATCAAGTGCCCCCCTCAGTGCCCATCACCCATTCACCCCCACCCCCCGCCCTCCTCCCATTCCACCACCCCTAGTTCGTTTCCCAGAGTTAGGAGTCTTTATGTTCTGTCTCCCTTTCTGATATTTCCTACCCATTTCTTCTCCCTTCCCTTCTATTCCCTTTCACTATTATTTATATTCCCCAAATGATGAGAACATACAATGTTTGTCCGTCTCCGATTGACTCATTTCACTCAGCATAATGCCCTCCAGTTCCATCCACATTGAAGCAAATGGTGGGTATTTGTCATTTCTAATGGCTGAGTAATATTCCATTGTATACATAAACCACATCTTCTCTTTATCCATTCATCTTTCAATGGACACCGAGGCTCCTTCCACAGTTTGGCTATTGTAGACATTGCTGCTATAAACATCGGGGTGCAGGTGTCCCGGCGTTTAATTGCATCTGTGTCTTTGGGATAAATCCCCAACAGTGCAATTGCTGGGTCCTAGGGCAGGTCTATTTTTAACTCTTTGAGGAACCTCCACACGGTTTTCCAGAGTGGCTGCACCATTTCACATTCCCACCAACAGTGTAAGAGGGTTCGCTTTTCTCTGCATCCTCTCCAACATTTGTGGTTTCCTGCCTTGTTAATTTCCCCCATTCTCACTGGTGTGAGGTGGTGTCTCATTGTGGTTTTGATTTGTATTTCCCTGATGGCAAGTGATGCAGAGCATTTTCTCATGTGCATGTTGGCCATGTCTATGTCTTCCTCTGTGAGATTTCTCTTCATGTATTTTGCCCATTTCATGATTGGATTGTTTGTTTCTTTGCTGTTAAGTTTAATAAGTTCTTTATAGATCTTGGATACTAGCCCTTTATCTGATACGTCATTTGCAAATATCTTCTCCCATTCTGTAGGTTGTCTTTTAGTTTTGTCGACTGTATCCTTTGCTGTGCAAATCTTCTTATCTTGATGAAGTCCCAATAGTTCATTTTTGCTTTTGTTTCTTTTGCCTTCGTGGATGTATAAGGGAAGGGAGAAGAAATGTGTGGGAGATATCAGAAAGGGACACAGAACATAAAGACTTCTAACTCTGGGAAATGAACTAGGGGTGGTGGAAGGGGAGGAGGGCGGGCGGTGGGGGTGAATGGGTGACGGGCACGGAGGGGGACACTTGACGGGATGAGCACTGGGTGTTATTCTGTATGTTGGTAAATTGAACACCAATAAAAATTAATTTATAAAAAAAAAAAAGAAGTTACTGTGGCCGAGTTCAAAAAGGGTGTTGCCTGTGTTCTCCTCTAGGATTTTGATGGAATCTTGTCTCACATTTAGATCTTTCATCCATTTTGAGTTTATCTTTGTGTATGATGCAAGAGAGTGGTCTGGTTTCATTCTTCTGCATGTGGATGTCCAATTTTCCGAGCACCATTTATTGAAGAGACTTTCTTCCTTCCAATGGATAGTCTTTCCTCCTTTATCGAATATTAGTTGACCATAAAGTTCAGGGTCCACTTCTGGATTCTCTATTCTGTTCCATTGATCTATGTGTCTGTTTCTGTGCCAGGACCACACTGTCTTGAGGACCACAACTTTGTAGTACAACCTGAAATCTGGCATTGTGATGCCCCCAGCTATGGTTTTCTTTTTTACAATTCCCCTGGCTATTCGGGGTCTTTTCTGATTCCACACAAATCTTAAAATAATTTGTTCCAACTCTCTGAAGAAAGTCCATTGTATTTTGATAGGGATTGCATTAAACGTGTAAATTGCCCTCGGTAACATTGACATTTTCACAATATTAATTCTGCCAATCCATGAGCATGGAATATTTTTCCATCTCTTTGTGTCTTCCTCAAGAAGACACACTCCTCACTCCTTTCAGAAGTGTTCTATAGTTTTCAGGGTATAGATCCTTTATCTCTTTGGTTAGGTTTATTCCTAGGTATCTTATGCTTTTAGGTTCAATTGTAAATGGGATGGAATCCTTCATTTCTCTTTCTTCAGTCTCATTGTTAGTGTATAGAAATGCCACTGACTTCTGGACATTGATTTTGTATCCTGCCACACTGCCCACTTGCTGTTTGAGTTCTAGCAATCTTGGGGTGGAGTCTTTTGGGTTTTCTAGGTAGAGTATCATGTCATCGGCGAAGAGGGAGAGTTTGACTTCTTCTTTGCCAATTTGAATGCCTTTAATGTCTTTTTGTTGTCTGATTGCTGAGGCTAGGACTTCCAGTACTATGTTGAATAGCAGTGGTGAGAGTGGACATCCCTGTCTTGTTCCTGATCTTAGGGGAAAGGCTCCCAGTGCTTCCCCATTGAGGATGATATTTGCTGTGGGCATTTCGTAGATGGCTTTTAAGATGTTGAGGAATGTTCCCTCTATCCCTACACTCTGAAAAGTTTTGATCAGGAATGGATGCTGTATTTTGTCAAATGCTTTCTCTGCATCTAATGAGAGGATCATATGGTTCTTGTTTTTTCTCTTGCTGATATGATGAATCACATTGATTGTTTTATGAGTGTTGAACCAGCCTGACAATGTCAAACTTCCTGACAGTCCTAAATTATACAGTCTTCTTTATCTTAACCTCAAATTTATATCCTAGGTTTGTTTTTGATGCCATTATTTTTATTCTATTTTAAATGTTAAGATTATAAAATTTGCATACAATTAACTACATATATCTAAAAATAAAATAATTCCTGTTGTGTTAAATAGTGACTTCTATTCTTGATAGTGTATATATATATATATATATATATATATATAAACCTTTTATATGTTTATATATATATAAACTTTTTATATGTTGGTTAAATTAAGAGTACTGTGCATTGTGACTTAATTTTAAAGACCCACCAAATCCTTGAATTTTCCTTTTTTTCCCTTTTGATTGGAATAGTGGTCTCAAGCCTACCTAATAGCTGTGTGAAAATATTGTCCTTGATGGAGGTGGAAGAGCTTTTAGAGATCCTTTAGTCCAATATGCTTACACAGACCAGGGAATCTGAGGCCTTCTCTATTGGATGGGCATTCTGTGTGTTTCCAGGTATTTGTCACTATAAGCAACACTCTTACAAACATTATTATGTATTCAGAAAGTCATTTTCACAAATGTTAATGATTTTGGCTTAAGGGCAGATTAAGAAGTAAAGAAAAGTTCTCTAATAATGGATAATTATCCTAAACATTAGATAGTAAGTGCTCATAATTTTCACTGAATAATAACTAACTTTATATTTTCAATGTATCAGACACTGAACCAAATACTTTACTTTTATTGTTTCATTTAATGAGCCCATTGAGGGCTTCATTATCATCCTCATACTATCCTCATATAATATTATCCTCATATCATCCTTAGTGTCCTCAATGAGAACACTAAGATTTTAAGGGAATAGCTTCCCCAACGTCACGAAGTTTATAATCAGAAGAGCCCAGATGTAAAACCAGATGGTTTGATTCCAGGTATTAAATTCTTATTCTACCATCTTTAGTGAGAAAAAAATTAATGAATTCTTGAACAGAGGTGCTGGATCTGGATTTATTTAAGTGACAGCTATGGCTACTCTTCCATTCCTCTGGTAGTAGTTATGTTTTTATGATGTGAGTACCTTTAGGGGCAGTAGTCCTCAAGCTCCTCTGATTTATGCAAGACTGTTGGCTTGAGCTTACAAAGTATGCTAGAACAAGCTAATTTAACGAACAAGATGGTTTTCATTAATTCTAACATGCCTAACAGCTTTACTGATTAACAACTAAACACTAAGAGGTTAGAGCTTAAAATAAATGCCAATCTATTCAATCTATAATTAAATGGAAAGCACCCTATGAATTTTTCCATTTAGTATCCCTTTTGGCAAAGGAACCTGTACTTTGAGGACCTGAAAGTATCACCTGAAGCTACCCTTAAGCAGGAAACTCTCTTGAAATCTATACATTTTAACTATAAATTTATTTTCAATATTTGACCTGTATTCTATAATTTATTGGCATTAGTTTTTATGTGAGATAAGATTTCCTGTCCCTGAGTAAAATTGACACCCAGGATGATGTGTTATGATGATCCAATCCATTTTCCTGTGAGTTTCAGGCAACAGCACAGGGTCTGGGACCTCACTGTCTAGGTTTAAATTCCACTTACTGATTGTATGACCCTGGACAAACAGAATCTCCAATTCTGTTTCATTATCTATAAAAAGAAGATAATGATAGGAACTGTACCATTGGTTGTTATATAAGAATTAAGAAATTTATCTATATAAATTGTTTAGTGGATGCATAAAGGCTCAGTAAGTGTTTCTATTACAATTATACCATTCACAGAGCCACATAGGGATTTCTATCCCAGTTAAATAAGTATGATCCATGTACAAGGCTAATGAATTTTATCAGCTTGAGTTGCTGTGCTTTATATGTACCCCATTCCTTTCGACTTAGAAAATAAGTTAAATCTGCCTTGTGACATAAAGTTACATTTTATTGTTAAGGTGAAAATTAATATCCTTAGTTTAGTTATTTTCCACTGTGGCAGTTTTCAAAATTATATGCTAAGCATGTAGTAAAGCCTAACGCTTCACTTTCAAGGTGATGATAACTAACGCTTCACTGTTCTTTATCTCAGCAATGAAAGAGAAGCAAGAAAATTACATTATGACTGACTACACGTGAGGAAACAAACAGGATATCTAATTAAATTCTTGTTGCTTGTAGTTATCATCCAAAAATCTGTTTCATACAGAGTAAGGAAAAAATGGAGTAAATTATCCAGATTTATTATTTTGTCTTAGTGACTCTCTTAAAACAGATGTAACCAAAAATTCAAAATCATGATATTGAGCAGGTTTGTGAGTTTTCTTTTATAACCAGTGTTTATCTATCTAAAACACTGAGCATTCTCTTAGTTATCCTAATGCTGTAATTAACACAATCTCCTTATCTGACGTCATTAAAATGTGTCTAGCCTTCCCTTGAAGAAAGGTTAAAAAATGCCATAAAGACAGAATTATATAAATTATTAGACTAAATGCTCAGGCTCCTTGCAGCAACTTCCAAGCTGTTCCCAGCTTCTAATATAGCTATACGTAGTTCTTTGAAAAATCTTCTTGAAAACACTTACCATATCCTTTCTATAATCCAAATTTTAGTGATATTCCAGTGTTTTGAATCAGAACTATGCATATAATTATAAGCTGTATCTTTTCCCTTCTGGTGACCTTGGACAAAGTTCTGAACTTCATTTGCCTGAGGTTCCTCATCTGTAAAATAAAGATAATAGTACCGACCTCCTAGAGCCATGGTTAGCTTTAAATAGTTTAATACAGCTAGACTATGGTGAGTCTCAGTGAATTCTAACTTTCTTACTAAACTTATCTTCTCCAGGAGTGCTTACACAATGGAATATAGTTCGCTAACTCTTCATTTCCTTTAGGGCTATTTACTAAGCCTACCTTACATTTCATATGTTTTTTGAACTAATGAATTGGCATCCTAATAGTAGAACTGTTTCCACTTGCTGCTGAAATAAAAATAATTTTTAACCTTTAATTGCATCCTTCTTTTATTTAACAATTGTCCCCTAAATGTGCCTCATATACTAGCATAACTGCCATTTAGCAAATCACATTAGTTTACTAAATTTTCAGGATTTGAAGAATTTTTGTTTTCGCAATCCACTTTTAAATAGGAGTTATATCACATATGCTATTAATAGCTAGGAGACTGCGAATCTTCAGAAGAAACGTTCTAGGGGCACCTAGATGGCTCAATTGTTGAGCGTCTGCCTTTGGCTCAGGTCTTGATCCTGGAGTCCTGGGATTGAGTCCCACATCAGGCTTACCATGGGGAGCCTGCTTCTCTCTCTGCCTAGGTCTCTGCCTCTCTGTGTGTGTGTGTCTCTCATGAATAAGTAAATAAAATCTTGAAAAAGGAAGAAACATTCTAGAAGCTAATGAAGATCTAGAATTAATATTAAATTGTTTATTTAACCCTTTAATTAACATTTTATTTCATAAAACAAGATTTCTAGAAAATCATTGTCTGAAAATTGCTTTACAAATAATAGGCATTTAAAAGTGAATATATATCAAAGTATCAATAAATTGTATAGTGAGTATAATAAAAATGGCTACTCAAAAATTTCAATTAAGATGAATAAGCTCTAACAATCCATTGTACGTTGTACCTATAGTCAACAATAATGTATTGTGCACTTAAAATTTAAAAGGCTATATCTCATGTTGAGTTTTTACCAGAGTAAAATAAAAGAATTCTTAAAAAGGCTACTCAGAGAACTAGATTATTTTTTGTTATTATTGTCATCAAATATTTATTATCTGAAATGAGTATCATCTACATGTCACATCGAATTTACCTTTCATGTAGTATATTAAAAAACAAATTCCTTAATTTCTTTATTATTTGAAAGACACTTTTCTTTAGGAAGTAAAGTTTTTTATTTGTTTTGTTTTATTTTGGGTTTCTGTTTGTTTTGTTTTTGTTTTTTTGTTTGGGCTTTTTTACATAAAAAACAGTGATTGAACAACAACAAAAAAAAACAGTTATTGAGGCATTTAAGCGGTTGGGACAATGCCAGAAACCAGAGCTTGAGAACAAATCTGCGAAAATAGCTCCTTCTGAATATGTACAAAAGATGTCCACAGTAGAGAGTCAAAAAAGGCAAACTGCAAAACAATATCTTCAGTATGATCTCATCTATATAAAAAGTACACATAAAAAGATGTATATATGGGATGTGCATGTGTCTGTGATCTCATATTCATAGAAAAATGTCTGAAAATATATACAACAAATAAATGCAATTTGGTGGAAGGGAAACTTTACCTTTTATTTTTTATTTTTAAGCACTTTTTGAATTTTTAAACAATGAGAATATATTATTTTTGTAACTAAAAAAGAAAAAGTTTAAGGCAACAAAGTTTTACAAAATTTTAAAGGTTTATTTATTTATTTTAGAGGTGGGGAAGGGCAGAAAGCAGGGGGAAAGATAATTTCAAGTAGACACCCCGCTGAGCGCAAAGCCAAACCTGGGGCTCTAGCTCACGACCCTGAAATTATGACATGAGCTGAAATCAAGAGTCAGACACTTAACTGATTGAGGCACCCAGGCACCCCAAGGCTTAGCATATTTTGAAAATAAATTGGGTTGCTATTTACTCAAGTGGGATTTATTTAGAGTGTCTTAATTACCACTTTTGCAAAGTATGAACTATTTTTGCTTGAACAGCACTTGCACTTATAAAGCCTGATCTGAGGTATCATCATAAGCAGATGCCTTACAAGATGCACAATTTGTCAGCTAGTTCGTGCTTCATTCTGATTGGCATTTGAAGCTTTTATACATAGTTGTTTTTCTTCCTAAAAATGGTATTTTTTAGGACAACCATAACAGTATCAGAGAGAGCATTACCCTCCTCTCCATTATGCTCAAAATCTAAACAGCTTATTTTACCGTATTTTATTTACTTAAGTATAGTTGGCCCACAATATTACATTAGTTTTAGTTGTACAACAGTGATTCAACTAGTTTATGTATTATTTTATGCTCACCTTGTGTAGCTACAATTAGTCACCATAAAATGCTATTACAATATCATTAACTGTATTCCTTACACTATGCTTTTTATTGCCATGACTAATTCATTACATAACTAGAAGCATGTATGTATCTCCTATTCCCTTTTATCCATCTGAAAAACATCAGTTGTCTATAAGTCTGATTATGATTTTTGTTTACTAGTTTGTTTCTTTAGATTTCACAAATGAATAAATCATATGTTATTTGTCATTCTCAGTCTAATTTCACTTAGCATACTATCCTCCAGGTCCATCCCTGTTGTCACAAATGGCAGGATTTTATCATTTTATGGCTGTGTAATATCCCATTGTGTGTGTGTGTTGTATACATATACCATTTTTCTATCTGTGTCTGTTGATCTATTTTGCTATATAATAATGCTGCCATAAACATAGGGGTTCATATATCTTATCAATTTAGTGTTTTTGTACTCTTTGGGTAAATACCCAGTAGTAGAATTATTTGATTATATAGTATTTCTCTTTTTACTTTTTTGAGGAACCTCCATACTGTTTTCCACAATGACTGTACCAATTTGCTTTCCTACCAACAGTGTATGAAGGTTCCTTTTGCTCCACAGCCTTGTCAATACTTGTTATTTCTTGTCTTTCTTATTTTAGCAATTCTGACAGATGTGAGGTGATATCTCATTTTGGCTTTGATTTTCATTTCCCTGATGATTAGTTATGTTGAGCATCATTTCATGTGTCTGTCGGCCATATGTATGTCTTCTTTGGAAAAAAATTATTCAGGTTTTCTGTCCATTCTTTTAATGGAATTGCTCGATGTTTTTAGTTTTGAGTTGTGTAAGTTCTTTATATATTTTGGATATCAGATATATTACTTGAAAAAAAAATGTTCTCCAGTAGGTTACTTCTTGTTTTGTGTATGATTTAATTTGCTGTGCAAAAGCTTTATTTGTTTTTAAAGATTTTATTTATTTGAGAGAGAGAGAGAGAGAACGCACAAGTGAGTGGGAGGGGCAGATGGAGAGGGAGAAACAGACTCCCTGCCGAACAGGGAGCTTGACATGGGACTTGATCCCAGGAACCTGAGATCAAGACCTGAGCCAAGGACAGATACTTAACAGACTGAGCTACCCAGGTGCCCTTGTGCAAAAGCTTTTTATTTTGTTGTAGTCCAAATAGTTTATTTTTGCTTTTGTTTCCCTTGCCTGAGGAGACATATCCATAAATATGTTGCTAAGGCTGACATTCAAGAGATTCCTTCTGATGTTTTCTCTTCAGTGTTTTATGGTTTCAGGTCTCACATTTGAGTCTTTAATCCATTTTGAGTTTATTTTTGTATATGGTATAAGAAAGTAATCCAGTTTCAATCGTTCGCATGTAGCTGTCCAGTTTTCCCAACACAATTTATGGAAGATACTGTCTTTTCCTCATTGTATATTCTTGACTCCTTTGTCATACATTAATTGGCCATATAAGTGTGGGTTTATTTCTGGGCTCTCCATACTGTTCCATTGATCTATGTGTCTAGTTTTGTACCGATGTCATATTGTTTTGATTATTAGAGCTTTGTAGCATTTCTTGAAGTTGAAATTGTGTTGTCTCCAGCTTTGTTTTTCTTTCTCAAGATTTCTTTGTCAATTTAGGTCTTTTGCAGTTCCATACAAATTTTAGTGTTATTTTTTCTGGTTTTGTGAAAGATGTTGTTTGTATTTTGATAGCAATTGCATTGAGACTGTAGATTCTTTTGGTAGTAGGAACATTTTAACATTATTAATGTTTCCAAACCATGAACATGGAATATCTTTCCATTTGTTTGTATGGTACTTTTTTTGTTTGTATGGTACTTAATGTCTTTCATTGATAATTTATAATTTTCAGAGTATAGCTCTTTTATCTCCTCAAGTTTATTCCTAGGCATTTTATTTTTGGCACAGTTGAAAATGGAATTGTTTCCTTAATTTCTCTTTCTGCTACTTCATTATTAGTGTATAAATCCCTGCTGATTTATGAGTATTAACTTTGTATACTGCAACTTTACTTCATGCATTCATTCTATTAGTGTTTCAGTGGCGCGTCTGTAGGATGTTCTATGTACAGTGTGATATCATTCACAAATCGTGACACCTTAATTTCTTCTTTCCTGATATGAATGCTTCTTATTTCTTTAACTTGTATGATTGCTGTGACTAAAACTTCCAGTACTAGGGTGAATAAAAGTGGCAAAAGTGAACATCCTTCTCTTTTTCCGATCTTAAAGGAAAAGCTCTCAGTTTCATCATGTATTAGCTGTGAATTTTTCATATACAGCTTTATTATGGTGAGGTATATTCCCTCTGAATGCACTTTGATGAGAGTTTTTATCATGAATGGGTGTGGTATTTTGTTAAATGCTTTTTCTGCATCTATTTTTTTATTTTTATTTTTTATAAATTTATTTTTTTATTGGTTTTCAATTTGCCAACATATAGAACAACACCCAGTGCTCATCCCGTCAAGTGCCCACCTCAGTGCTCGTCACCCAGTCACCCCCAACCCCCGCCCACCTCCCCTTCCACCACCCCTAGTTCGTTTCCCAGAGTTAGGAGTCTTTCATGTTCCATCTCCCTTTCTGATATTTCCCACTTATTTTTTCTCCTTTCCCCTTTATTTAGATGATCATATGATTTTATCCTTCATTTTGTTGAGGTGGTATATCATGTTGTTTGATTTGTGAATATTGAACCATTCTTGGTATTCCCAGAATAAATCTCACTTAATCATGTTGAACAATCCTATTGATGTATTGTTGGATTTGATTTGCTAGTATTTTTTGAGGATTTTTGCATGTATGTTTATCAGATATATTGACCTTTAGTTTTCTTTTTTTGTGTTATATGCCTGGTTTTGATATCTTTTGATATCAGAGTAATGCTGGCCTCATAGAATGTATTTGGAAGCTTTCCTTCCTCTTCCATTTTCTGGAATAGTTTAAGGAGAATAGGTATTAACTCTTTAAATGTTTGTTAGAATTAACCTGTGAAGCCATATGGTCCTGGACTTTTGTTTGTTGGGAGATTTTTGATTAGTGATTTAATTTCTTTGCTGGTTATCAATATGTTCAAGTTTTCTATTTCTTCCTGTTTCAGTTTTGATAATTTATGTTACTAGGAATTTATGCATTTCTTCCAGGTATTCCATATTGGCATAAATATTTTGTAGTATTTTCTTATATCCTTTGTATGTTTGTGATGTCATTTGTTACTTCTTTTCTCTCATTTCTGATTTCATTTATTTGGGTTCTTTCTCTTTTTTGTTGATGAGCCTGGCTAAGGGTTTATTGATTTTTCAATTTTGTTTATCTTTTCAAAGAACCAGTTCTTGGTTTCATTGATTTTATTCTGTTTTTATTATTATTATTATTATTTATGATAGTCACACACAGAGAGAGAGAGAGAGAGAGAAAGAGAGAGGCAGAGACACAGGCAGAGGGAGAAGCAGGCTCCATGCACCGGGAGCCCGACGTGGGATCCGATCCCGGATCTCCAGGATCGCGCCCTGGGCCAAAGGCAGGCACCAAACCGCTGCGCCACACAGGGTTCCCTTTTATTTCTTTTCTTATATTCACCTTGGACTTTGTTCTTCTGTTTCTAGTTCCTATGGGCCTAAGTTTAGATTATTTGAGCTTTATCTTATTTATTGAGGTATGGCTGTATCCCTAATTATTTCCCTCCTAGAACTACTTTTGCTATGTCCCACAGTTTTCGGAACATTGTGTTTTCATTTGTTTTATTTTTTCCTCCCTTCCTCTATGCTCCTTTGTTTTGCATCTTAATTTCCACCTAGGAGTAAAATCATATAGCAATTTTCTTTCTCTTATTGACTTATTTCACTTAGCATAATACCCTCTAGTTCCATACATGTAACTGAAAATGGCAAGATTTCATTTTTTGATGGCTGAGTATTATGCTGTTATATATATATATATATACACACAAACACACACACACATACACACACATATATATGTTAATGGTATATGTTAAAGGTAATGTGGTAATGGTAATGGTATATACACATACATCTTCTTTATCCATTCATCTGTCTATAGGCAGTTGGGCTGTTTCCGTAGTTTGGCTATTGTGAGTATTGTTGCTATAAACATTGGAAAGCACATGCCCTTTCAGATCTCTATGTTGTATCTTTAGGGTAAATACCTAGGTGTCTTGGATGAGTCTACTTTTAAATTTTTGAGGAGCCTCCATACTATTTTCCAGAGTGGGTGTACCAGCTTGTATTCCCATCAGTAGTGTAAGAGGGTCCTCCTTTTTCTGCATCCTAGCAAACATGTCATTTCCTGACTTGATAATTTTAACCATTCTGAATAGTGTGAGGTGGTATCTCATTGTGGTTTTCATTTGTATTTTCCTGATGCCTAGTAATGTTGAGCATTTTTTCACGTGTCATTTGTATGTCTTCTTTAAGAGAAATGTCCGTTCATGTCTTCTGCCCATTTCTTGATTGGATTATTTGTTGTTTGGGTATTGAATTTAATAAGTTCGTTATAGATTTCTAAACACTAAACCTTTGTCTGATAAAACATATGCAAATATCTTATCTCATTCTGTAGGTTGCCTTTTGGTTTTGTCAACTGTTGTCCTTTGCAAAAGGTTTTTATTTTGGTAAAGTCCCAATAGCTCATTTTCCCCTCTGTTTCCCTTGTCTTTGGAAATGTGTCAAGCCAGAAGTTGCTATGGCCAAGGTCAAAGAGGTTGATGCCTGTGTTCTCCTCTAGGATTTTGATGGATTCTTGTCTCACATTCAGGTCTTTAATCCATTTTGGGTGTATTTTTTATATAGTATAAGAAAATGGACCAATTCTGCGTGTGGCTGTCCAATTTTCCCAGCACCAATAGTTGAAGAGATTGTCTTTTTCCCATTTGATATTCTTTCCTGCTTTGTTGAAGACTAGTTGACCATCTATTTGAGGGTCAATTTCTGGGTTCTCATTATTTTCCATTGATCTATGTGTCTGTTTTTGTGCCAGTACCATAGTGTCTTGATGTATAGCTTTGTAATATGGCTTAAAGTCCAACATTGTGATGCCACCAGCTTTAGCTTTCTTTTTCAATTTTCCTGTGGCTATTTGTAGTCTTTTCTGTTTCCATATAGATTTTAGGATTGTTTGTTCCAGCTCTGTGAAAAATGTTAATGGTATTTTGATTGGGATTGCACAGAATGTATAGATTGCTCTGGAATGCATAGACATTTTAACCATATCTGTTCTTCCAATCCATCAACATGGAACGGTTTTGATTTCTTTGTGTCTTCTTCAATTTCATAAGTGTTTTATAGTTTTCAGAGTTCATATCATTTACCTCTTTGGATAGGTTTATTCCTAGGTATTTTATGGTTTTTGGTGCAATTGTAAATGGGAATGATTCCTTAATTTCTGTTTTTCTTGTGTCATTGTTAGTGTATAGAAATGGAAATGATCTCTGTACATTGATTTTATATCCTGCCACGTTGCTGAATTGCTGTATGGGTTCTAGCAATTTTAGGATGGAGTCTTTTGGACTATCCACATAGAGTGTTATGGCATCTGCAAAGAGTGAACGTTTCACTTCTTTGCCTATTTGGATACCTTTTATTTCTTTTTGTTGTCTGATTGCTGAGGCTAGGGCTTCTAGTACTATGTTGAACAACAGTGTTCATGAAAGTGGGCATCCCTGTCATGTTCCTGGCCTTAGGGGAAAGCTCTCAGTTTTTCACCATTGAGAATGATATTTGCTGTGGGCTTTTATATATAACTTGATATTGATATAGCTATGATATTGAAGTATGTTTCCTATCCCACACTGCAGAGAGTCTTTATCAGAAAAGGATGCTGTGTTTGGTAAAATTCTTTTTCTACACCTATCGAGAGGAGTATATGGTTCTTGTCCTTTCTTTTATTAATTGCATTAATTGATTTGTGGATGTTGAATCACCCTTGTAGCCCAGAAATCTATCCCACTTTTTCATAGTGAATAAATCTTTTAATGTCCTTTTTGATCCTATTGGCTAATATCTTGGTGAGAATTTTGGTATCCATGTTCATCGGGGATATTAGTCTGTAATTCTCCTTTTTGGTGGGATCTTCATCTGGTTTTGGGATCAAGGTAATGCTCACCTCATAGAATGAGTTTGGAAGTTTTCCTTACATTTCTATTTTTTGAAACAGTTTCAGAAGAATAGGTATTAATTCTTTAAATGTTTGGTAGCATTCATCTGAAAAGCCATCTAGCCCTGTTTTTAGAAGGTTTTTTATTACTGCTTCTGTGCCCTTGATGGTGATGGGTTTGTTCATGTTTTCTATTTCTTCCTGTTTCAGATTTGATACTTTATATGTTTCTAGGAATGCATCCATTTCTTCCAGATTGTCTAATTTTTGGCATATATTTGCTCATAATATGTTCTTATAATTGTATTGCTTAGGTGTTGGTTCTGATCTCTCCTCTTTCATTCATTATTTTATTAATTTAGATGGTTTTTCTTTTTTTCTTGATAAATCTGGCTGGGGCTTTATCAACCTTATTAATCTTTTAAAGAACCAGCTCCTAGTTTCATGGATCTGTTCTGTTCTTTTTGTTTCTATTTCATTGTTTTCTACTCTAATATTTATTAAGTCTTTTTTTAAGATTTTATTTATGAGAGAGAGAGAGAGAGAGGCAGGCAGAGACTCAGGCAGAGGGAGAAGCAAGCTCCATGCAGGGAGCATGACTTGGGACTCAACCCCAGGTCCCCAGGATCAGCTCCGGGGCTGAAAGTGGTGTTAAACTGCGGAACCACCAAGGCTGCCCTATTAAGTCTTATCTCCTGCTGGATTTGGGCTTTCTTTGCTCTTCTTTCTGCAGCTCCTTTAGGTATAACCTTATGTTGTATATTTGAGACTTTTCCTGTTTCTTGAGACAGGCTTGTAAGCTATGTATTTCCCTCTTAGGACTGCCTTTGCAAGAAGTTGCTGTGGCCGAGTTCAAAAAGGGTGTTGCCTGTGTTCTCCTCTAGGATTTTGATGGATTCTTATCTCACATTTAGATATTTCATCCATTTTGATTATCTTTCTGTATCCTGTAAGAGAATGGTATAGTTTCATTCTTCTGCATGTTGCTGTCCAATTCTTTTCCAGTACCATTTATTGAAGAGACTATCCTTTTTCCAGTGGATAGTCTTTCCTGCTCTGTCGAATATTAGTTGACCACAGAGTTGAGGGCCCATTTCTGGGTTCTCTATTCTGTTCCATTGATCTAAGTGTCTGTTTTTGTGCCTACCACACTGTCTTGATGACCACAGCTTTGTAGTACAATGTGAAATCTGGCATTGTGATGCCCCCGGCTCTGGTTTTCTTTTTCAATATTCCCCTGGCTATTTGGGGTCTTTTCTGATTCCACACAAATCTTAAGATGATTTGTTCCAACTCTCTGAAGAAAGTCCATGGTATTTTAATAGGGATTGCATTAAATGTGTAAATTGCCCTGGGTAGCATAGACATTTTCTCAATATTAATTTTTCCAATCCATGAGCATGGAATATTTTTCCATCTCTTTGTGTCTTCCTCAATTTCTTTCAGAAGTGTTCATAGTTTTTAGGGTATAGATCCTTTACCTCTTTGGTTAGGTTTATTCCTAGGTATCTAATGCTTTTGGGTGCAATTATAAATGGGATTGATTCCTTAATTTCTCATTCTTCAGTCTCGTTGTTAGTGTATAGAAATGCCATTAATTTCTGGGCATTTATTTTGTATCCTGCCACCTTTCCAAATTGCTGTATAGTTCTAGCAATCTTGGGGTGGAGGCTTTTGGGTTTTCTAGGTACAGAATCATGTCATCTGTGAAGAGGGAGAGTTTGACTTCTTCTTTGCCAATTTGAATGCCTTTTATTTCTTTTTGTTGCCTGATTGCTGAGGCTAGGACTTCTAGTACTATGTTGAATAGCAGTGGTGAGAGTGAACATCCCTGTCTTGTTCCTGATCTTAGAGGAATGGCTCCCAGTGTTTCCCCATTGAGAATGATATTTGCTGTGGGCTTTTCATAGATGGCTTTTAAGATGCTGAGGAATGTTACAAGTCAAGGGACACAATAGCAAAAATGAATTATTGGGACTTCATCAAGATAAAAAGCTTCTGCACAGGAAAAGAAACAGTCAACAAAACTAAAAGACAACCTACAGAATGGGGGAAGATATTTGCAAATGATGTATCAGATAAAGGGCTAGTATCCCAGATCTATAAAGAACTTATTAAATTCAACAGCAAAGAAACAAACAATCCAATCATGAAATGGGCAAAAGACATGAACAGAACTCTCACAGAGGAAGACATAGACATGGTCAACAAGCACATGAGAAAATGCTCTGCATCACTTGCCATCAGGGAAATATAAATCAAAACCACAATGAGATGCCACCTCACACCAGTGAGAATAGTGAAAATTAACAAGACAAGAAACCACAAATGTTGGAGAGAATGTGGAGAAAGGGGAACTCTCTTGCACTGTTGGTGGGAATGTGAGCTGTCACAGGCACTCTGAAAAACTGTGTGGAGTTTCCTTAAAGAGTTAAAAATAGAACTACCCTACGACCCAGCAATTGCACTACTGGGGATTTGCCCCAACGATGCAGATGCAGTGAAAAGCCGAGACACCTGCACTCCAATGTTTATAGCAGCAATGTTCACAATAGCCAAACTGTGGAAGGAGCCTCGGTGTCCATCGAAAAATGAATGGATAAAGAAGATGTGATCTATGTATACAATGGAATATTACTCAGCCATTAGAAATGACAAATACCCACCATTTTCTTCGATGTCGATAGAACTGGAGGGTATTATGCTGAGCGAAGTAAGTCAGTCGGAGAAGGACAAACATATGGTTTAATTCATTTGGGGAATATAAAAAATAGTGAAAGGGATTAAAGGGAAAGGAGAGAAAATGAGTGGCAAATATCAGAGAAGGTGACAGAACACGAGAGACTCCTATATCTGGGAAAGGAACAAGGAGTAGTGGAAGGGGAGATGGGCGGGGGGATAGCGTGACTGAGTGACGGGCACTGAGGGGGGCACTTGACAGGACGAGCACTTGGTGTTTTACTCTATGTTGACAAATAGAACTCCAATAACAAATATACAAAAAAAAAGGACTCCCTTTGCTGCATCCCAAATTTTTTGAACAGTTATGTTTTCATTTTCATTTGTTTCCATGAATTTTTAAATTCTTCTTTAAGATCTTGGTTGACTCATTCTTTAATAGGATACTCTAACTTCCATGCATTTGTTTTTCTTCCAAATTTCCTCTTGTGTTTGAATTCAAGTCTTAAATCATTGTGATCTGAAAATACGTAGGGAATAATTCAAACCTTTTAGTACTGGTTAAAACTTGATTTGTGACCCAGTATGTGATATATTCTTGAGAATGTTCCATATATACTGGATAATAATGTGTATTCTGTTGCTTTACAATGGAATGCTCTGAATTTATCTGTAAGTCCTTCTGGTCCAGTGTGTCATACAAAGCCCTTGTTTCCTTGTTGATCTTCTGCTTAGATGATCTATCCATTGCTGTTTGGGTGGTGTTAAAATCCTCTACTATTATTGTTCTATTATCAATATGTTCCTTTAATTTTGTTATTAATTGCTTTATATAATTGGCTTCTCCCAAGTTAAGGCCACAATTATTTATAATTGTTAGATCTTCTTTTGGATAGACTCTTTATGTATGATATAGTGTCTTTCTTCATCTTTTATTACAGCCTTTGGTCTAAAGTATAATTTATCTATTATAAGGATCCCTGCTCCAGCTTTCTCTTGATGTCCGTTAGGAAGATAAATTGTTCCCCATCCCCTCACTTTCAATCTGGTGGTGTTTTGAGGTCTAAAATGAGCCTCTTGTACAAATATATCAATGTGTTTGCTTTTTTACCCAGTCTGATACCCTTTGTCTTTGGCTTGGAGCATTTATCCTGTCTACATTCACACTAACTATAGAAAGATATGAATTTAATGTCATTATATTACTTGTAAAGTCACTGCTCCTGTATATTCTCTCTGTTCCTTTCTAGTCTATGTTACTTTTAGGTTCTCTGTTCCTTTAAAGGATCCCCTTTAATATTTCTTGTAGGGCTGGCTTAGTTATCACAGATTCTTTTAATTTCTGATTGTCCTGGAAAGTCTTTCTTTCTCCTATTCTGAATGACAGCCTTGCTGGATAAAATATTCTTGGCTGCATATTTTTCTCATTTAGCACCCTAAGTATAGTATGCCAGTCCTTTCTGGCTTGCCAGATCTCTGTGGATAGGTCAGCTGCTAGCATAATGTTCCTACCTCTGTAGGTTAAGGACCTCTTGTCCTGAGCTGCTTTCACCCTTTTCTCTTTGTTTCCAAAATTTGCGAGTTTTACTATTATATGTTGAGGTGTTGACCTATTTTTATTGATTTTAACGGGGGTTCTCTGTGCCTCCTGGACTTGATTGCCTGTTTCCTTCCCCAGATTTGGGAAGTTCTAAGCTATGATTTGATAAGATATACCTTCTGTCCCTGTCTTTCCTAGTCCTCTGGAACCCCAATCATTCTAATATTATTTTGCTTTATATTATTGCTGATCTCTTGAATCCTCCTGTCATGATCCCTTTGTTGTTTATCTCTCTTTTTATCATTTTCTTTATTCTCCATCATTTTGTCTTCAATATCACTGATTCAATATCTGTCCTGTTTTTCCTAGCAGTTAGAGCCTCCATTTTTTTATCGCATATCATTAATACTCACTTTTATTTTGAACTAATTTGAATTTAATTCTTTTATTTCTCTAGCAAGGATTTCTCTAGTGTATTCTATGCTTTTTTCAAGCCCAGCTTGTATCTTTATAATTGTTACTCTGAATTCTAGCTCTGATATCTTACTTACATGCATATTGATTTGGTCCCTGATAGTAAGTACTGCCTCATGTTGTTCTTTTGTGGGGGTGAGTTTTCCCATCTTGCTATTTTGTTCAGAGTTGATTAGATGAATGAGAGAACAAAATACAAATATATCAACCCTAACCCCTGCAAAATATATACCAGACATATCAGAAGCTATCAGAAACCAAAAAGGAAACAAAGAATATAATCAAAGAGGTGGACAGAACAGAATAAAGCACTAGGTCCTCTGTGTATTTTGGTCTGTTAGAATAACTCAGATTCTATAATTGTAAAGAGGAATGCCTGGGTGGCTCAGAGGTTGAGCGTTTGCCTTCAGCTCAGAGAGTGATCCCAGAGTCCCGGTATCGAGTCCCACATCGGGCTCCCTGCATGGAGCCTGCTTCTCCTTCTGACTGTGTCTCTGCCTCTCTCTCTCTCTCTCTCTCTCTCTCTCTCTCTCTCTCTCTCTCTCTCATAAATAAATAAAATCTTTAAAAAATAAAATTGTAAAGAAAGAAAAACATATATTCAAAAATAAAATTGAATTCAAAGAAAGGAAGCCAAAAATGAACAATATACTTATTTTTATTATTTTTAAAGCTTTTATTTATTTGTTTGACAGAGAGAGAGAACACGTTCAGGGTGAACAGCAGATAGAGGATGAGGGAGAAGCAGCACCCTGCTGAGCAAGGAACCCGATGCAGGGCTCGATCCCAGGACCCTGGGTTCATGACTTGGGCTAAAGGCAGCAGCTTAACCAACTGAGCCACCCAGATGCCCCATGAATATATTTATAAAGTATAAATGTGAAAATGAAAATTAAAAAAGACTGAAAAAAGAAATTGATAAAATAAGAAACTAGTTGAAAGGGAAAAAGAAAATTGAATGAAAGACTAAAGAATTGTGACGAAAACCCCCTGAATTCTATATATTATTTTCCCCTAGCACTGGAATTTGCACTTTTGTGTGATTGGTAAAGTTGGTATTAGCTGGTTGTTCCTGCTGTTCTTCTGGGGGAGGAGCATGTTGCACTAATTCTCAGGTTTCATTGCCTGGGTGGAATTGCCCAAACCACTTTCCAGTGGGCCAATCTCAGTGTAAGCGTCTTCAGATTGCTCTATGTGGCTTTTCTTCCCTGAATGCTTTCCATACTGCTTTAGAGGATGAAAATGTCTGTGCCAAGATCTCAAGCCCAAGATCTGAAAATTTACACTGCTTACTCTTCAGTGAGCCCTTACAGCCAATCATTCTTGTCTTCCTGGTTTCTGTCTGCACCCTGTGTTCACCCAGCCTGTGACTTAGCATTTTTATGTCAGGCACATGGCTCATTTTTGTGTCTCTAAACTTTATAGGGTTCTGGGGCATGTGCCTACACTGATCCTCCCTGGAGAGGGAGGGAGGTCTCATTTCTGTTTGCTACTTGCTTGGCCCCTGATCAGAGAGAGCTCAGTTGCCCCACCATATTGCAGTTTGCAGTTGGACAACACAGTAGAAATCCCAATCCTGGGTTCACTGCAGCTAGCTTCCCTGCTCTGACACTTGAGAACAGTGCTGCATTCAGGCATCCCTGTTCTTTCTTTAACCCTACAGATTCTGACACCATGCTGTCCCACCTAGGATTTCACCCTGTTTCACCACCTAAGCACCTTTCAGGCAGGAACATCTCCCACCAGAGCAGATTTCTAAAAGTTCCAATTTTGTGCTCTACTGCTATATCACTTTCTGGTAGCCAGCTTATGGAGGCTCCCTCTGCCAAGGGTTAATCTTGCTATATATCACCTCTGATTCACTTCTCTGAACCTCCTACCTTCCAAAAAGTAGTCAATTTTCTACCTGTGGAATTGCAGCAATTCTTTTCTTTGCATTTCAGTTGAGTTCTCAAGGTGTTCCAAATGATTTGATGGCTATCTAGCTGAATTCCAGGGACCAGACGAAACTAGGGTCACCTGTTCCTCCACCATCTTCCTCCAATCCCGTCTTATTTTATATATTTTTATTCATTATGTTTTTGCATCTAACTGTTAATTATGGTTATTTCTTTTCCATTTAAAATAGTCCCTTTAAAAGCTGTTGTAAGGCTGGTTTAGTGGTGATAAACTCCTTTATCATTTGTTTGGGAAACTATTTGTCCTACAAATCTGAATGATAACATTGCTGAGCAGAGTATTCTTGGTTGTAGATTTTCTTTCCTTTTGGCACATTGAATATATCATGCTACTCCCTGATGACATGCAAACATTCTACTGAAAAATCAGCTTATAGATTTATAGCATTTTCCTTGTAGGTAACGCTATGCTTCTCTTTTGCTGCTTTTAAAATTATCTGTTTATCTTCAATTGATATTTTAATTATTATGTGTCATAGTGTGGACCTGCTTGAGTTCATCTTTTTGGAACTCCCTGTGTTTCTTGAACTGGGAGGTTTATGTTCTTTCTCAGGTTAGGGAAGTTTTAAGCTAACATTTCTTCAAATGAATTTTCTACCCCTTTCTCCTCTTCTTCTCTTCTGATCCATATAATGCAGGTGTTTGTTTGCTTGATGTTATCCTAGAGATCTCTTCACCTATCCTCATTTTTTTATCCTGTTTCCTTTTTGCTGTTTAGGTTGGCTGCTTTCCATTACCCTGTGTTCTAGATTGAGGATTCATTCTTGTGCATCTGCTAATCTACAATTAATACCCTCTAGTGTGCTTTGTATTTCTGCTATTGTGTTCTTTAACTTGCATTGGTTCCTTTTTATATTTTTTACCTCTTTTTTGGTAATCTCACTATGTTGTTCTGCTCTTCTATCCAGCCTGGTGAACATCTTTATAATCATTATTTTAAATTCTTTATCAGGCATATTGCTTATCTCCATTTCATTTAGTTCTTTTTCTGAGGTTTTGTCTTGTTCTTTCTTTTGGAGAATGCTCCTCTGTTTCCCCATTTTTACTTGACTTTCTGTGTTTGTTTCAATGGATTATGTGGTGCAGCTACTTCTCCTAAACTTGAGGGAATGGCCTATTGTATGGTTATCCCCAATGTAGGCTATGTATGCTTGGTTACTTTTTCTGGCTGGCTGGTTCTGTGGCTGGCATAGACTGAAGGGTTCCAGGTCTCTCCACATACTGAGCATACTGGAAGCATATTTAAGGCTGATGTATACATAGTTTGGTACACTCCTTTGGCTCTCCATGCAGCATGTGCCCCAGCAGAATACCTAAGGCTAAAGTGGGTGTAAGTTGGGATGTCTTGAAGCTCTACAGGCAGAGGGTACCTTGGTAGTATAGCTGAGGCTAAAGTGCTATTATCTGGGGAATCCTGGGACTTTCCACATAGAGGGTGCCCTGGTGAGGTGGCTGGTGCTAAGGCATGTTGTGGCCCATCACATCCTAGGGAATTCCATGCAGCAGACACCCTGCCTGAACAGCTAAAGCTGAAGTATATGCAAATTGAGGGATTCTGGGTCACTCCATTTTGGGAGTACCCTGGTGGAGCAGCTGGAACTGAGGTGGCATGCAGGCTGTGAGGATATGGAGCTCTTCATGCAGAGGATACCCTGGCAAGACAGCTGATGCTGAAGTGAGTGTAAGCTAGGGGATCCTGTGGTTCTAAATCTCGTGTGCATCTTGTCAGGATAGATAAATCTGAAGTGGATGTAGCTCAGAGTTTTCTGGGATTCTTGGTGCTGGGGATGCCCTGGAATGTTAACTAGAGCTGAAAGGGGTGCAAACTGGAGTGTCCCATATATTCTGTACAAGGGGTACCCTGGCAGCATACCTTGAATGGAAGTAGTATGTGCGTTGGAGGCCCCTGAGCTCTCTATGCAGAGGATGATGCCCTAGCAAGATAGTTGAAACTAAAATAGGTGCATGCAGCGGGGGGTGGGGGGACCGGGGGCTCTATGCCCAGAGGATACTTTGGCAGGATAGCTGACACTGAAGTGAGTATGAACTGGGATGTTTCAGGATTCTCTGCATAGAAGGTGCCCTTAAGTATTATCTAGAACCAAGGCAGTGTATCAGCCAGTAAGGTCAGGGGTACTCTGTGCAGGGGGCACCCTGGCAGGATAGCTAAATCTAAAGTGGGCATGGGTTGCTGTGGTTCCTAGGCTCTTTTTACAAAATGTGTCCTGGCAGGACAAGTGAAGCTGAAATGGTTTCAAGTTGTATTTTCCCATGGCTCTCCAAACTGAAGGCAAACTCACAGGACAGCTGAAGCTGAATTGGGTACAGGCCAAGGTGTCCCAGGGTGTTCATTGCAGGGAGTGCCCTTGTCTGGCAACTAGAGCTGAGACTGGTATGGGCAGGAGTATTCTAGGGCACTTTGTGCAGGGGATAGATAACCTGGTGGATTTGGTGGAACTGATACCAGCAAGGGCCATGGATTCCTAGGGCATTCCACGCAGAGTCATCCTGGCAGGGCAGCTGGGTCTGAAACAGACATAAAACAGGTGGTTCTGGAGCACTCTGCACTGGGGGTGCCCTAGTAAGCCTTCTGAAGAAGAAGTGGTATGGGCCTGGAGTGTTCCAGCGTGCTTGGCACCTATGTCACCTTGGCATGAAATCTGAAGCTATGGTGAGTGCTAACCAGGGTGTCCCTGGTGTACACTGCCTTGTGGCCACCTTGGTGGAATAGCTGGGGCTGGTGTGGGCTAGGGACCCAGGGCTCACTGAGGTGGAAAGCCAGGTTGGGTGCCTGGACTGTGTACCTATCTGTGCTTTCAAGGTGGGGGCAGAAGCATAGACCATGTCCATCAGCTTCTCCCACCTGGAGAGAGGTCCAGCAGCTTTACTCATCATTTGATAGAGTTCTAGGACTGACCCTTTTATATGCTAGTTGCTCTATTAAACCATGGCTTTTTTTTTCTGTGCCTCAGCATGACCAAGGCTGGTATGGGCTTGTAGACCTAGGGTTTGCTGAGGTGACAAGCCAGCTGTGGTGATCAGTCACTGTTCCAGTATTCATTTTTATGGTGAAGAGGTAGCATAAACCCATGTCACTGGTCAGTACCTCTGACCTGGAGGGCATTCCTGCAGCTCCTCTGCTGTTTGGCAAAGTTCTAGGGCTCTTTTTTTTAAGATTTATTTATTTTAGAGAAAGAAAGAGCAAGAAAGTGGGGGGAGGAGGGGAGAGGGAGAGAGAATCTCAAGTAGACTTCCAATTGAATGCAGTGCCCTATGTGGGACTCCATCTCAGGACCCCAAGAACATGATCTGAGCTGAAATCGAGAGTCAGACACTCAACTGAGTCATCCAGGTGACCCTAGGGCTGGCTCTTTCATACACTGTTTTTTCTTTTAAACTTGAGGCTTTTTTTCTGTGCCCAAGGACACAGGAATCTGTTCCCAGCCCCTCAGTACTGTCCCACCCCAATGCAGTTCACAGAATAGAGGGTGGGGATTCCCTGTTACCATGTCTCCTCATTGCTCTTTTTTGCCATTCTATCTTTTGTTGTGTAGAAGCTGTTCAGTTGGCCCTCAGTTCTTCTTCAGGAGGAATTGTTCTATAAATAGATAAAATTTGATGTGTTCCATGTAGGAGATGGGTTCAGGGTCTTCCCATGTTGCTATCTTGGACTGGAACCCCCCCTTAGTATTATTTTTCACCCAAACTGTTTTCTGTCCTCTTATTTTGAAGCTAATATAATTTTTCCTATTGATTTGTACAGCCATTTTTTCCTCAAATTTTTATTTAAATTCTAGTTAACATATGGTACAATATTGATTTCAGGAGTAGAGTTCAGTGTGTAAAGCTACTTTTAATGGTGAAAATGTCTCCTACTTCTATAGACTTATGTTGCCTTGAAAAATGAAGATCACAAGTGGATCAGCCATTGTATGACAACTTTATTTTTATCTTTATGGGGAAAACTTAAGCTATTTCCTACAAATATATATTTGGATTTTTGATATTTTTCCCTGTGGTTTTGTGATAACTTGAAATTTCAATCAATAAAATATTGCTTGATCATAAAATCACTAGGCAAATTGTATTTTTTTCTGCTAAAGATGTTTATATATTTTAGCTGCAAATGTTTACATTTGCTTATAAATTTATGTTTACTAAGAGGTTCTGTTTAGTTCATTAAAAGATTATGCTTATTGGACTAAAATTTGAAATTACTTCACTGAAGGTATTTTAAAAGTGATGGAATGCACATTTCAGAGAGATAGCTGTGACAACTGATAAAGTTGTTCTAGTAACTATTTCCTTCTCTACTCTTTTGCATCCCAACTGTTATTTCCTATTTCAGACTGCTGTCATTTCCCATCTGGATTATGTACCTCTTGTCATTTATCTTACTACCTCAAGCTCTCTTGCTTCCCTTCTAGCTTATACTCTGCTGTGAAATTAACCTTTCTAAAATGTCATCGTATCATATCTTTCTTAAAAATCTATAGTGAATCCTCATTGAAAGGCAAAATAGTATAGGGAAAAGAATGCCAGCTTTGAGGTCAGATAGATTAAATTTTGAGTCTTGGCTATACCATATACTCTCTAGTAGATAATTTTATGGAATGTAGATTACAGAGTCAAACATACCTACATTTGCTATATGCTAGCTGTGTGGCCTTAGGATGTTACTTAATCTCACTAACCCACAGACTCCTTATCAGTTAGATGTGAAAAATAATGTATATCAATTAGGAATTTCTTTTTTTAAGATTTATTTATTTATTCATGAGAGACAGAGAGAGAGAGAGAGAGAGAGAGAGAGAGGCAGAGACACAAGCAGAGGGAGAAGCAGGCTCCATGCAGGGAGCCGGATGTGGGACTCGATACCGGGACTCCAGGGTCATGCCCTGGGCTCAAGTCAAGTGCTAAACCGCTGAGCCACCCAGGCATCCCCCAATTAGGACTTTCTAGTTGTAAGCAACGTAAATCATTGCTGACTGTCTTTCCCAGAATTTAATTCATTGGAAAAAATAACATGGTCTTATAGATTCTATGGAAGGCTAGTGGATCAGGTTTGGAAACAGGCAGGAAATGAAATAGCTTTGGAAACCTCAGAAGCAGAAAACACAAGACTTTCAAACCAGAATAATCTAATCATGATGTTGAGGAAAAGATAAATTAGAACACCATTTTATTTTTTTTTAAATATTAAAAATTTTAATAAAGTCAGAATTAGCATTATTTTTTTTAAATTTTTTTAATAAATAATTTTTATTGGTGTTCAATTTACCAAAATACAGAATAACACCCAGTGCTCATCCCGTCAAGTGTCCCCCTCCGTGCCCGTCACCCATTCACCCCCACCCCCCGCCCTCCTCCCCTTCCACCACCCCTAGTTAATTTCCCAGAGTTAGAAGTCTTTATGTTCTGTCTCCCTTTCTGGTATTTCCCACACATTTCTTCTCCCTTCCCTTATATTCCCCTTCACTATTATTCATATTCCCCAAATGAATGAGAACATACACTGTTTGTCCTTCTCCGATTGACTTACTTCACTCAGCATAATACCACCCTCCAGTTCCATCCACGTTGAAGCAAATGGTGGGTATTTGTCGTTTCTAATGGCTGAGTAATATTCCATTGTATACATAAACCACATCTTCTTTATCCATTCATCTTTCGATGGGCACCGAGGCTCCTTCCACAGTTTGGCTATAGTGGACATGGCTGCTAGAAACATCGGGGTGCAGGTGTCCCGGCGTTTCATTGCATCTGAATCTTTGGGGTAAATCCCTAACAGTGCAATTGCTGGGTCGTAGGGCAGATCTATTTTTAATTCTTTGAGGAACCTCCACACAGTTTTCCAGAGTGGCTGCACCAGTTCACATTCCCACCAACAGTGTAAGAGGGTACCCTTTCCTCTGCATCCTCTCCAACAATTGTTGTTTCCTGCCTTGTTAATTTTCCCCATTCTCACTGGTGTGAGGTGGTATCTCATTGTGGTTTTGATTTGTATTTCCCTGATGGCAAGTGATGCAGAGCATTTTCTCATGTGCATGTTGGCCATGTCTGTGTCTTCCTCTGTGAGATTTCTCTTCATGTCTTTTGCCCATTTCATGATTGGATTGTTTGTTTCTTTGGTGTTGAGTTTAATAAGTTCTTTATAGATTTTGGAAACTAGCCCTTTATCTGATATGTTATTTGCAAATATCTTCTCCCATTCTGTAGGTTGTCTTTGAGTTTTGTTGACTGTATCCTTTGCTGTGCAAAAGCTTCTTATCTTGATGAAGTCCCAATAGTTCATTTTTGCTTTTGTTTCTTTTGCTTTCATGGATGTATCTTGCAAGAAGTTACTGTGGCCAAATTCAAAAAGGGTGTTGCCTGTGTTCTCCTCTAGGATTTTGATGGAGTCTTGTCTTACATTTAAATATTTCATCCATTTTGAGTTTATCTTTGTGTATGGTGCAAGAGAGTGGTCTAGTTTCATTCTTCTGCATGTGGATGACCAATTTTCCCAGCACCATTTATTGAAGAGACTGTCTTTCTTCCAGTGGATCGTCTTTCCTCCTTTGTCGAATATTAGTTGACCATAAAGTTCAGGGTCCATTTCTGGGTTCTCTATTCTGTTCCATTGGTCTATGTGTCTGTTTTTGTGCCAGTACCACACTGTCTTGATGACCACAGCTTTGTAGTACAACCTGAAATCTGGCATTGTGATGCCCCCAGATATGGTTTTCTTTTTTTTTTTATTTTTTTTTAAATTTTTTTTAATTTTTATTTATTTATGATAGTCACAGAGAGAGAGAGAGGGAGAGAGGCAGAGACATAGGCAGAGGGAGAAGCAGGTTCCATGCACCAGGAGCCTGACGTGGGACTCGATCCTGGACCTCCAGGATCACGCCCTGGGCCAAAGGCAGGCGCTAAACCACTGCGCCACCCAGGGATCCCCCAGATATGATTTTCTTTTTTAAAATTCCCCTGGCTATTCGGGGTCTTTTCTGATTCCACACAAATCTTAAAATAATTTGTTCTAAGTCTCTGAAGCAAGTCCATGGTATTTTGATAGGGATTGCATTGAACGTGTAAATTGCCTTGGGTAACATTGACATTTTCACAATATTAATTCTGCCAATCCATGAGCATGGAATATTTTTCCATCTCTTTGTGTCTTCCTCAATTTCTTTCAGAAGTGTTCTATAGTTTTTAGGGTATAGATCCTTTACCTCTTTGGTTAGGTTTATTCCTAGGTATCTTATGCTTTTGGGTGCAATTGTAAATGGGATTGACTCCTTAATTTCTCTTTCTTCAGTCTCATTGTTAGTGTATAGGAATGCCATTGATTTCTGGGCATTGATTTTGTATCCTGCCACGCTACCAAATTGCTGTATGAGTTCTAGCAATCTTGGGGTGGAGGCTTTTGGGTTTTCTATGTAGAGTATCATGTCATCGGCGAAGAGGGAGAGTTTGACTTCTTCTTTGCCAATTTGAATGCCTTTAATGTCTTTTTGTTGTCTGATTGCTGAGGCTAGGACTTCCAATACTATGTTGAATAGCAGTGGTGAGAGTGGACATCCCTGTCTTGTTCCTGATCTTAGGGGAAAGGCTCCCAGTGCTTCCCCATTGAGAATGATATTTGCTGTGGGCTTTTCGTAGATGGCTTTTAAGATGTCGAGGAAAGTTCCCTCTATCCCTACACTCTGAAGAGTTTTGATCAGGAATGGATGCTGTATTTTGTCAAATGCTTTCTCTGCATCTAATGAGAGGATCATATGGTTCTTGGTTTTTCTCTTGCTGATATGATGAATCACATTGATTGTTTTACGAGTGTTGAACCAGCCTTGTGTCCCGGGGATAAATCCTACTTGGTCATGGTGAATAATTTTCTTAATGTGTTGTTGGATCCTATTGGCTAGTATCTTGTTGAGAATTTTTGCATCCATGTTCATTAGGGATATTGGTCTGTAATTCTCCTTTTTGGTGGGGTCTTTGTCTGGTTTTGGAATTAAGGTGATGCTGGCCTCATAGAATGAATTTGGAAGTACTCCATCTCTTTCTATCTTTCCAAACAGCTTTAGTAGAATAGGTATGATTTCTTCTTTAAACGTTTGATAGAATTCCCCTGGGAAGCCATCTGGCCCTGGACTCTTGTGTCTTGGGAGGTTTTTGATGACTTCTTCAATTTCCTCCCTGGTTATTGGCCTGTTCAGGTTTTCTATTTCTTCCTGCTCCAGTTTTGGTAGTTTGTGGCTTTCCAGGAATGCGTCCATTTCTTCTAGATTGCCTAATTTATTGGCGTAGAGCTGTTCATAATATGTTTTTAAAATCGTTTGTATTTCCTTGGTGTTGGTAGTGATCTCTCCTTTCTCATTCATGATTTTATTAATTTGAGTCTTCTCTCTCTTCTTTTTAATAAGGTTGGCTAATGGTTTATCTATCTTATTAATTCTTTCAAAGAACCAACTCCTGGTTCTATTGATCTGTTCCACAGTTCTTCTGGTCTCAATTTCGTTGAGTTCTGCTCGAATTTTAATTAACTCTCTTCTTCTGCTGGGCGTCGGGTCGATTTGCTGCTTCTTCTCTAGCTCCTTTATGTGTAAGGTTAGCTTTTGTATTTGAGTTCTTTCCAGTTTTTGAATGGATGCTTGTATTGCGATGTATTTCCCCCTCAGGACTGCTTTTGCTGCATCCCAAAGATTTTGAACAGTTGTATCTTCATTCTCATTAGTTTCCATGAATCTTTTTAATTCTTCCTTAATTTCTGGTTGACCCTTTTATCTTTTAGCAGGATGGTCCTTAACCTCCACGTGTTTGAGGTCCTTCCAAACTTCTTCTTGTGATTGAGTTCTAATTTCAAGGCGTTATGGTCTGAGAATATGCAGGGGACGATCCCAATCTTTTGGTATCGGTTCAGACCCGATTTGTGACCCAGTATGTGGTCTATTCTGGAGAAAGTTCCATGTGCACTTGAGAAGAATGTGTATTCAGTTGAGTTTGGATGTAAAGTTCTGTAGATATCTGTGAAATCTATCTGGTCCAGTGTATCATTTAAAGCTCTCGTTTCTTTGGAGATGTTGTGCTTAGAAGACCTATCAAGGGTAGAAAGAGCTAGATTGAAGTCACCAAGTATAAGTGTATTATTATCTAAGTATTTCTTCACTTTGGTTAATAATTCGTTTAAGTATTTGGCAGCTCCCACATTCGGGGCATATATATTGAGGATTGTTAAGTCCTCTTGTTGGATAGATCCTTTAAGTATGATATAGTGTCCCTCTTCGTCTCTCACTACTGTCTTCGGGGTAAATTTTAGTTTATCTGATATAAGGATGGCTACCCCTGCTTTCTTTTGAGAACCATTTGAATGGTAAATGGTTCTCCAACCTTTTATTTTCAGGTTGTAGGTGTCCTTCTGTCTAAAATGAGTCTCTTGTAGACAGCAAATAGATGGGTCCTGCTTTTTTATCCAGTCTGAAACCCTGCGCCTTTTGATGGTGTCATTAAGCCCGTTCACGTTCAGAGTTACTATTGACAGATATGAGTTTAGTGTCATCATGATATCTATTTAGTCCTTGTTTTTGTGGATTGTTCCACTGAACTTCTTCTTAAAGGGGAATTTTAAGAGTCCCCCTTAAAATTTCTTGCAGAGCTGGTTTGGAGGTCACATATTCTTTCAGTTCCTGCCTGTCTTGGAAGCTCTTTATCTCTCCTTCCATTTTGAATGAGAGCCTTGCTGGATAAAGTATTCTTGGTTGCATGTTCTTCTCATTTAGGACCCTGAATATATCCTGCCAGCCCTTTCTGGCCTGCCACGTCTCTGTGGAGAGGTCTGCTGTTACCCTAATATTCCTCCCCATGAAAGTCAGGGACTTCTTGTCTCTTGCTGCTTTAAGGATCTTCTCTTTATCTTTGGAATTTGCAAGCTTCACTATTAGATGTCGAGGTGTTGAACGGTTTTTATTGATTTTAGGGGGGGATCTCTCTATTTCCTGGATCTGAATGCCTGTTTCCCTTCCCAGATTGGGAAAGTTTTCAGCTAGGATTTGTTCAAATACATATTCTGGCCCTCTGTCCCTTTCGGCGCCCTCGGGAACCCCAATTAAACGTAGGTTTTTCTTCCTTAGGCTGTCATTTATTTCCCTTAATCTGTCTTCATGGTCCTTTAATTGTTTGTCTCTTTTTTCCTCAGTTTCCCTCTTTGCCATTAACTTGTCTTCTATGTCACTCACTCGTTCTTCCACCTCGTTAACCCTCGTCGTTAGGACTTCTAGTTTGGATTGCATCTCATTCAATTGATTTTTAATTTCTGCCTGATTGGATCTAAATTCTGCAGTCATGAAGTCTCGTGAGTCCTTAATGCTTTTTTCTAGAGCCACCAGTAGCTGTATAATAGTGCTTCTGAATTGGCTTTCTGACATTGAATTGTAATCCAGATTTTGTAACTCTGTGGGAGAGAGGGCTGTTTCTGATTCTTTCTTTTGAGGTGAGGTTTTCCTTCTAGTCATTTTGCTCAGTGCAGAGTGGCCAAAAACAAGTTGTATTGGGAAAAGGAGAGAAAGAGAGAGAAGGAAAGAAAAGAGAAAAAGAAAAAAGAAAAAGAAAAGAAAAGGGAAAAAAGAGAAGAAAAAGGAAAGAAAAAGAAAGAAAGGTTAAAAAAAGGGGGTGTGGGGAAGCAATCAGAAATCAAAAAGAAAAGAAAAAAGAAAAAAAAAACAAAAAACACGGGGGAGTATCTTCTGAATCTGTAGACTTTAAGTCCCTTGACTTCCCCTGGAACTGGTCCGTCCAGCTGGTCTTCTGGGGGAGGGGCCTGTTGCGCTGATTTTCAGGTGTTAGCACTTGGGGGAGCTGCTCTGCCCCTGCCTGCTGCAGGGCTCAGCGGGGTTGTTTACCCCGTGAGGCCCCAGGAGGAACAGCCGCAGTTGCTATGGCAACTCTGGAAGCCTGGATTCAGCCTCCGCAGGAACTACGGGGCTCGGCTCTCGGCTCCGTCTGCAGGGCCTGGAGGCTCCGGGGCGGGGCCGCTGATCTGCTCAGCTCGGGGCAGGAGCGTCCTTGCTGTCCTGGGCCCTCCCGGCCTCTGCCTGTCCCGGGGGAGGCCGGATCCTGGGCTGTGTCCCGGCGCCCTGTGCTCCGGGGCCTGCGCTGTTGGATTCGCGCTCCCGCCCCGCAGCTCCCTCCCTGGAGCCGCTCCCGAGCCCCTCCGAGCTGCTCCGCCCGCGTGCGCGCTGCAGCCCTTAGGGAGCTCGGTGCACTCTCCTGCGCTCGCAGGTGTCTGTTAGTGTCCCAGGGAGCCCGAGGGCATCCCCGCCCTCCTGGGTCCTGCTCCAACTCCCTGCGAGCCCCTTTCCGCCCGGGAAGGTTGGTGCAGCTCCTGCTCCTCCGGGACGGGGCTCTCCTGTCCTGGGGACACTCGCCCCGGCCTCAGCCCGGCTCCTCGCGGGGCCCCTCCCCCTCGGAGGCCTTTTGTTTCTTTATTTCTTTTTCCCCGTCTTCCTACCTTGATAGAAGCGCGAACTCTTCTCACTGTAGCGTTCCAGCTGGTCTCTCTTTAAATCTCAGGCCGAATTCGTAGATTTTCAGGATGATTTGAAGGTTATCTGGTAGTTGGGGTCACCACTTGTGCTAGCCAACAAGCTTTATCCAAAGGAAAAAGAAATTTCTCATCTAGAACACCATTTTCAGTTTAATTGCTTGTCCCTTCATTATGGAGTGTTGAGTTTCTAGTGCTAGGAGACTGACAAAATGGTTGCCTGATATCTAACATATAACAAATACCCAGTATGCATGTAATCCACAAGTCATATAGGTGCTCAGTAAGTGGCAATATTTTAAAAAGATTTTATTTATTTATGACAGACAGAGAGAGAAGCAGGCTCCATACACGGAGTCCGACGTGGGACTGGATCCCTGGTCTCCAGGATCCGGCCCCGGGGTGAAGGCGGGGCTAAACCGCTGAGCCCCCGGGGCTGCCCCAAATGGCTATTTTAATAAGACAAAGTCTAGACAACTTAATCAGTCATTCATGACCATTCACTTTCTGGTCTCAGCCTGCCTTTTCCAACTTAATTTTCTCCTGAATCCTCTACAAACCCTGAATACTCAGCTTTGCCCTTCTTAGCCCAGTTTCCCTGCCGGTAATGCTCTCAATGTTTTCCACTTTTTAAAATCCAACTTATCTCTTCTAAGGCCTAGATTAGCTCTTTTTCTCATCCATGAGTCACTGATTTTCTTTTTTCTCATTTTCTCTTAATCATGTATTGCTTCTTGATAACTTTTTTGAATGGTGGTCTTTTATTGTCTAACCCTTCTTTTTTTATAAAGATTTTGTTTATTTATTCATGAGAGGAGAGAGAGAGAGAGAAAGAGAGAGAGAGAGAGGCAGAGACATAGGCAGAGGGAGAAGCAGACTCCATGCAGGGAGCCCAACGTAGGACTTGATCCCCGGTCTCCAGGATCACACCCTGGGCTGAAGGCAGCGCTAAACCTCTGAGCCACCCACACTGCCCTGTCTAACCCTTCTTATGCCTTATGTCTCGCATCTAGATTATGAACTCCTTGAGAAGAGAGATCATGTATCATATTTTCTTTGTTTTTTGATGGCATTTAACCAAGTGTAATGCACATAGTAACTGAATGCAAGAATGTGAATTATTAGTTTAAATCAGTCTTCATTTAATGATCACATACTATATACTCAGCAATGTGGTGATTGTTTTGAGGGTGCAGAAAAAAGATTAAAAAAACTTTATAGTTGCCTTTGATGTAGCTCACAGTTTAATTTAGAAGAGAAAAAATATGAAGCATCTTAGGAACTAAACCGCTGAGCCACCCGAGCTGCCCAGGATCAAATATATTAAAAAGTAAAAAATACCATGTGAAAATATTATATCCGTACTAAATATAAGAAGATATTAAAAGTGGGAATTAACTAGATATATGTGAGGTACAAGCAGATTGCCTTGTCTGGGATGAAGGGTTCATATTAGAAAATAATAAGAGAGGGGCAGCCCGGGTGACTCAGTGGTTTAGCGCCGCCTTCAGCCCAGGGCGTGATCCTGGAGACCCAGGATCAAGTCCCACGTCAGGCTCCCTGCATGGAGCCGGCTTCTCCCTCTGCTTGTGTCTCTGCCTCTCTCTCTCTCTCTCTCTCTCTCTCTCTCTGTCTCTCATGAATAAATAAATATAATCTTAAAAAAAAGAAAGAGAATAATAAGAGAGGGTATTAGAGAACACAGGATTGAGGGAGACTTTGAAAAATAATTTTATAAATTTATATTTAATATAATAAGGAACAGCAATAGTTTCATTTATTTATACAAAAGAACATTAATCTGCTACCCATAGTGGTGAATATTTATTGACTGACAAAGATAATCAAATATAGCATTCAGCCACAAAAGCAGGTTACAAAGTCTTATGTACATGAATTTATCGTTTTAAATAAAGGGCATAAACACATTAAAATACCTGGAATCGTAATCAACAAGGTATTAACTATGCTTGGATGTAGGCAGTGCATTCCGTGGTTGCTTTTTAAAAATTATCTGGCAGGGGAGGGGCAAGATGGCGGAAGAGCAGGGTCCCCAAATCACCTGTCCCGTAGTTCCTGCGGGGGCTGAATCCAGGCTTCCAGAGCTGCCTTAACAACTGCAGCTGTTCCTCCTGGGGCCTCACGGGGTAAACCACCCCCGCTGAGCCCTGCAGCAGGCAGGGGCAGAGCGGCTCCCCCAAGTGCTAACACCTGAAAATCAGCACAGCAGGCCCCTCCCCCAGAAGAACAGCTGGACGGACCAGTTCCAGGGGAAGTCAAGGGACTTAAAGTTATACAGAATCAGAAGACACATCCCCGTGTTTTTTGTTTTTTTTTCTTTTTTCTTTTTGATTTCTGATTGCTTCCCCCACCCCCCCTTTTTTCACCTTTCTTTTTCTTTCTCTTTTTCTTCTTTTTTTTCTTCGTTTTCTTTTTTCTTTTTCTCTTTTCTTTCCTTCTCTCTCTTTCTCTCCTTTTCCCAATACAACTTGTTTTTGGCCACTCTGCACTGAGCAAAATGACTAGAAGGAAAACCTCACCTCAAAAGAAAGAATCAGAAACAGCCTTCTCTCCCACAGAGTTACAAAATCTGGATTACAATTCAATGTCAGAAAGCCAATTCAGAAGCACTATTATACAGCTACTGGTGGCTCTAGAAAAAAGCATTAAGGCCTCACGAGACTTCATGACTGCAGAATTTAGATCCAATCAGGCAGAAATTAAAAATCAATTGAATGAGATGCAATACAAACTAGAAGTCCGAACGACGAGGGTTAACGAGGTGGAAGAACGAGTGAGTGACATAGAAGACAAGTTAATGGCAAAGAGGGAAACTGAGGAAAAAAGAGACAAACAATTAAAGGACCATGAAGACAGATTAAGGGAAATAAATGACAACCTAAGGAAGAAAAACCTACGCTTAATTGGGGTTCCCGAGGGCGCCGAAAGGGACAGAGGGCCAGAATATGTATTTGAACAAATCCTAGCTGAGAACTTTCCCAATCTGGGAAGGGAAACAGGCATTCAGATCCAGGAAATAGAGAGATCCCCCCTAAAATCAATAAAAACCGTTCAACACCTCGACATTTAATAGTGAAGCTTGCAAATTCCAAAGATAAAGAGAAGATCCTTAAAGCAGCAAGAGACAAGAAGTCCCTGACTTTCATGGGGAGGAATATTAGGGTAACAGCAGACCTCTCCACAGAGACATGGCAGGCCAGAAAGGGCTGGCAGGATATATTCAGGGTCCTAAATGAGAAGAACATGCAACCAAGAATACTTTATCCAGCAAGGCTCTCATTCAAAATGGAAGGAGAGATAAAGAGCTTCCGAGACAGGCAGGAACTGAAAGAATATGTGACCTCCAAACCAGCTCTGCAAGAAATTTTAAGGGGGACTCTTAAAACTCCCCTTTAAGAAGAAGTTCAGTGGAACAATCCACAAAAACAAGGACTAAATAGATATCATGATGACACTAAACTCATATCTGTCAATAGTAACTCTGAACGTGAATGGGCTTAATGACCCCATCAAAAGGCGCAGGGTTTCAGACTGGATAAAAAAGCAGGACCCATCTATTTGCTGTCTACAAGAGACTCATTTTAGACAGGAGGACACCTACAACCTGAAAATAAAAGGTTGGAGAACCATTTACCATTCAAATGGTTCTCAAAATATACCCTAAAAACTATAGAACACTTCTGAAAGAAATTGAGGAAGACACAAAGAGATGGAAAAATATTCCATGCTCATGGATTGGCAGAATTAATATTGTGAAAATGTCAATGTTACCCAGGGCAATTTACACGTATAATGCAATCCCTATCAAAATACCATGGACTTTCTTCAGAGGTTTGGAACAAATTATTTTAAGATTTGTGTGGAATCAGAAAAGACCCCAAACAGTCAGGGGAATTTTAAAAAAAGAAAACCATATCTGGGGGCATCACAATGCCAGATTTCAGGTTGTACTACAAAGCTGTGGTCATCAAGACAGTGTGGTACTGGCACAAAAACAGACATATAGATCAATGGAACAGAACAGAGAACCCAGAAGTGGACCCTGAACTTTATGGTCAACTGATATACGATAAAGGAGGAAAGACGATCCACTGGAAGCAAGACAGTCTCTTCAATAAATGGTGCTGGGAAAATTGGACATCCACATGCAGAAGAATGAAACTGGACCACTCTCTTGCACCATACACAAAGATAAACTCAAAATAGATGAAAGATCTAAATGTGAGACAAGATTCCATCAAAATCCCAGAGGAGAACACAGGCAACAGCCTTTTTGAACTTGGCCACAGTAACCGGAGAAGGACAAACAGTGTATGTTCTCATTCATTTGGGGAATATGAATAATAGTGAAAGGGAATATAAGGGAAGGGAGAAGAAATGCGTGAGAAATATCAGAAAGGGAGACAGAACATAAAGACTTCTAACTCTGGGAAATGAACTAGGGGTGGTGGAGGGGGAGGAGGGTGGGGGGTGGGGGTGAATGGGTGACGGGCACTGAGGGGTACACTTGACGGGATGAGCACTGGGTGTTATTCTGTATGTTGGTAAATTGAACAGCAATAAAATTAATTTATAAAATTAAAAAAAAATAAAAGTAAAAATTATCTGGCAGATATATTTGGTCGACAGAAAAAATATATGTATACTTAAAAGTACTAAAAGTTTCAAGGACATAATATAAAAAGGTAATTGGGGTAGATTGCTTCAGCATCTGTATATAAGGATCTAGAACCAATGAGACATGCTAAGACGGTTGATTAGATAGTGAAAATGGCAAATTTAAGAGATGTTTTGGAGAATTAGTTTGACTACATTTCCAATTTAATTTGGGGGTTAAAGTAGTGAGACTGAAAACAGCACTGAAGTTGTGAGAAATACAGAAGAGATGTAAGTATCACTAATAGTTATGGGAAAATTAAGAAGGAAAATATTGAGGTAGAAGGTGGAAAGAGTGTTCATTAACTTTTGTAGGGAGCAGCATGTAAGGTAACTGGACATATGAGATTAGAACTTAGAGGGGCACCTGAGTGGCTTGGTGGTTGATTGTCTTTGACTCAGGTCTTGATTCTGGGATTCTGGGATGGAGTCCTACATTGGGCTCCCTGCAAGGAGCCTGCTTCTCCCTCTGCCTATGTCTCTGCCCACCCCACCTCTCTCTCTCATGAATAAATAAATAAAATCTTTTAAAAAAGGACTTGGAAAAGGGCTTAGCAGTCAAGGCCTAAATATAGGAGATATTGGATTGTGATTTGTTGGTTTGTAAAGAGTATTAGTCTACATGGAGAAATTATGAAAATTAGTATATACAGTAGGCCTAAAGAAAGCCAAATGGAGGCTTTAAATGAAGTTCACCAAATTTTTCAATTTAATATATTCCTGTATTTTTAGAAGACATTTATTGGTTAAAAAAAGATATTTATTAAAATGTGATATATATATATATATATGATACAATGCATTCTTATTAGTTTTGAATTCAGTGATTTTAGTAAATTAATAGAGTTGTGCAACCATCACCACTATTCAGTTTTAAAAATTCTCCTTCATCCCCAAAAGTTCTATAGGACCCATTAACAGTTAATCCCTGCTTCCATGCCCAGACATAAACAAATACTGTTCTGTTTTTTGTCTGTACATTTGCGCTTTATGTACATTTCATATAAATGGAATCATATGATATTGGTCCATTGTCCCTAGTTTATTGTTCTTAAGGTATATCCATGTTGTAGCATGTATCAATAGTTTGTTCTATTTAATTAATAGTATTACATTGCATGGATAGATCATATTTCATTCATCAATTTACTAGATGGTAAAAATTTTGATTTTTTAAAGTTTTTTGCTATTATTGGTAATGTTATGAATATTTACATACATCTCCTTGTGGGCATTTATTTTCATTTCTCATGGTTATGTTCCTAGGAGAAAAATTGCTGTTATATGCTAATATTGTGTTTAACTTCCTAAGAAACTGCCAAAATATTTTCCAAAGTGTCCATAACATTCCCATCAGCAATACACAAGTGGTCCACTTTCTTCCTATTCTCCTCAGCACTTGGTATCATTTGTCTTTTTGATTATAGTTATTTTAGTGGATATGTACCAGTTTCTTATTATAGTTTTGATTTACACTTCCCTAATGACTAATGATATTACATATTTCTTATATCCTATGTTAGCCATCCATATATTTTCTTTGATGGAATGTGTATTTGAATCATTTGCCTATTTTTAAAATTGAGCTTTTTGTCTTCCTAATAATTATTGAATTGTAAGAGTTATTCAGATATTCTGTATGTAAGTCCTTTATCTGATCTGTGATTTGCAAGTATTTTCTTCTAGTCTGTGGCTTATATTTTTATTTCTTACTAGTGACTTTTGAGGAGCAAAAGGTGATAAAGATTATCATTTTTTTTCTTCTATGGATCATGCTTTCAATATTGTATATAAGAATTTTCTGCCCTACCCAAGGTAATAAAGTTTTTCTTCTGTATGTCCTTCTAGAAATTTTGTAGTTTTAGCTCTTAAATTTGGGTCTGTGATTCATTTTGAATTAATTGTTATATATAGTGTGAACTGTCTAATTTTCTTCTCTACTTTTTCAATGTGGGTATCTAATTGTCCCAGCACCATATGTTGAAAGGACTGTCCTTTTTCCCATTGAATTGTCTTGGTACCTTTGTGGGAAATCAGTTGACTATAAATATAAGGATTTATTTTTGAACTCCTAATTATGTTCCACTTATCTAAATGCCTATCTTTATACCAGTATCACACTATCTGATTAATTGTGGCTTTGTGTTAAGTTTTGAAATTGTGTGAATCCTCCAATTCTGTTCCATTTTTTCAAGCATGTTTTGGTTACTCTGATACCTTGTATTTCCATATAGATTTTAGGATCAGCTTGTCAATATCAATTTCTTCAAAGAACTGAACTGGTATTTTAATAGGCAGAACTATTGACCTGAATGAACTGGGGTTGGGAGTATTGGATCAGGTCCAGGCCCTAGTGCCACAGATTCCCACTCTTTGTCCACTAAGGTCAGCAATTTTTCAAGAATAAATGCTTCACAGATAGATGGATATATAATTTTGGTGAATTTTCAGAGTGTTGAAATGTTTGCTTTTGTTAACTTTTACCATATTTATAGTGGTTTGGGGGAAGATGATTTCCTGATTTCCTTACCCAGCCATAGCCAAAAGTATTACCATGTACTTTGAGAATCATATATCATGTAACAAGTACCATGAACCATGCATGGTACCAGGTACCATGAGAATTTGTGTCCCAAGCATTTTCAACACCAAAAGCCCAGTGATAGGATATCTATTGAGCAATGCCAATTCAGTCAGAAAATATGTAAAACTACCACTTCTCTTGTAAAGAAAAAAACATATGAATATTTTTGCATTGCATTGTGTGTTTAAAATTGTGATAAAAAGACTGAGATTAAGTACATAATTTAATTCAAATGAAGAGATATATAGAACAGATTCATATATGTATGTTTTTTATATACATGGTGCATTTTCAATGAGTTTAAAACAAGTCTGTTCCCATATGCTTCTGAATATAAGATTCCAAAAATTTGTGTAAGTTAGTGATTCATCACCTACATGCAATACCCAGTGCTCCACACAGGTGTCCTACTTAATACCCATTACCTATTTAACCCATCTCCTTGCCTACCTCCCCTTCAGTAACCATCAATTTCTTCTCTGTAGATTAGAGTCTATTTCTTAGTTTGCCTCTATTGCACCCCATGTTCATTTGTTTTGTTTCTTAAATTCTGCATATGAGTGAAATCACATGGTATTTGTCTTTGACTGACTTATTTCACTTAATATAATACTCCGTAGCTCCATCTACATTGTTGTAAATGGCATAGTTTCACTGTTTTCTTTTAATGGCTGAATAGTATTCCATTGTATCCATATACCATATCTTTTTCATCCATTCATCAGTCAATGGAAATTTGGGGTCTTTCCATAATTTGGCTATTGTTGATAATGCTGCTATAAACATTTGGGTGCATGTATCCCTTAGAATCAGTATTTTTGTATACTTTGGGTAAATACCTTTAGTGCAATTGCTAGTAGGATAGTTCTATTTTAAAATTTTTGAGGAACCTCCATACTGTTTTCCATAGTGGCTGCACCAGTTTACATTACCAACAGTGTAAGAGGGTTCCTATTCTCCACATCCTTCCCAACAACACTTGTTGTTTCCTGTGTTGTTAATTTTAGCCTTTCAGACTTGTGTGAGGTAATATCTCCTTGTAGTTTTGATTTGTATCTCCTTGATAACCAGTGATGTTGAACGTCTTTTTATTTGTCTGTTAACTATCTGTATGTCTTCTTTGGGAAAATGGCTCTTCATGTATTCTGCCTGTTTCCTAACTGGATTATTTGTTTTTGGGGCATTGAGTTTGATATGTTCTTTAGAGATTTTGGATACTAATTCCTTTATCAGATGTGTCATTTGCAAATATTTTCTCCAATTTTGGAGATTTCCTTTTAGTTTTGTTTATTGTTTCCTTTGCTGTGCAGAAGCTTTATATTTTGATGAAGTCCCAATAGTTCATTTTTGCTTTTGTTTCCCTTGTGCCTAGAGACATGTCTAGAAAGAAATTGCTATGGCCAAATTCAAAGAGGTTGCTGCCTGTGTTGTCCTCTAGTATTTTGATGTTTTCCTATCTCACATTTAGGTATTTCATCCATTTTCAGTGTATTTTTGTGTATGATATAAGAAAGTGGTCCAGTTTCATTCTTTTTCATGTTGCTGTCTAGTTTTCCCAACAGCAATTTTTAAAGAGACTATTTTTTTTTCCATTGGATATTCTTTCCTGCTTTGTTGAATATTAGTGAGCCAAATTGTTGTGGGTCCATTTCTGGGTTTTCTATTCTGTTCCATTAATCTATTTGACTATTTTTGTGCCAGTACTGTACTGCCTTGATGACTATAGCTTGAAGTATGGAATCATGATACCCCCACCTTTGCTTTTCTTTATTTGGAATGGCTTTGGCTATTAAGAGTCTTTTATGGTTCCACACAAATTTTAGTACTGTTTGTTATAGCTCTGTGGAAAATGCTGGTGATATTTTGATAGAGATTATATTAAATGTCTAGATTGCTTTGAGTAGTATAGGTATAGGCGTTTTAACAATGCTTGATCTTCCAGTCTGTTAGCATGGAACATTTTCCCATTTCTTTGTGTCCTCTTCAATTTCTTTCATAAGATTTCTTGGTTTTCAGAGTACAGATCTTTTATCTCTTTGGTTAGATTTATTTATAGGTATATTACTGGTTTTGGTGCAAATGGAATTGATTTCCTTTTCTGCCGCTTCATTATTGGTGTATGGAAATGCCACAGATTTCTGTATGTTGATTTTATATTCTGCAACTTTGCTGAATTCATGTATTAGTTCTAGCAAAGCAATTTTTTGGTGGAGTCTTGGGTTTTCTACATAGAGTATCACAGCATTGCAAATAGTGAAAATTTGACCTCTTCCTGGCTGATTTGGATGCATTTTATTTCTTTTTGTTGTCTGCTGAGGCTAAGACTTCCAGTACTATGTTAAATAATAATGGAAAGAGGGACACCTGGATGGCTCAGCAGTTGAGCATCTGCCTGGGATCCAGTCCTACAACGGGCTCCCTACAAGGAGCCTGCTTCTCCTTCTGTCTATGTTTCTGCCTCTATCTCTGTGTCTCTCATGAATAATAAATAAAGTCTTTAAAAAATAATAATGGAAAGAGTTTACATCCTTGTCTTATTCCTGGTTTCATGGGAAAGGCTCTCAGTTTTTCCTTTTTGAGGATATTAGCTATGGTCCTTTTGTATATGGACTTTATGATGTTGAGTTATGTTCCATCTATCCTTATCTTTTTGAGGGTTTTGATCATGAATGGACACTGTATTTTGTCAAATGGTTTTTCTGCATCTATTGAGAGGATCATATGGTTCTTTTTTAAATAAATTTATTTTTTATTTGTGATCAATTTGCCAACATATAGAATAACACCCAGTGCTCTCGTCCCGTTAAGTGCCCACCTCAGTGCCCATCACCCAGTCACCCCCACCCCCCGCCCACCTCCCCTTCCACCACCCCCAGTTCGTTTCCCAGAGTTAGGAGTCTTTCATATTCTGTCTCCCTTCCTGATATTTCCCACTCATTTTTTCTCTTTTCCCCTTTATTCCCTTTCACTATTTTTTATATTCCCCAAATGAATGAGAACATATAATGTTTGTCCTTCTCCGATTGACTCATTTCACTCAGCATAATACCCTCCAGTTCTATCCACGTCGAAGCAAATGGTGGGTATTTGTCGTTTCTAATGGCCAAGTAATATTCCATTGTATACATATACCACATCTTCTTTATCCATTCATCTTTCGATGGGCACCGAGGCTCCTTCCACAGTTTGGCTATTGTGGACATTGCTGCTATAAACATCGGGGGGCAGGTGTCCCGGCGTTTCATTGCATCTGTATCTTTGGGGTAAATCCCCAGCAGTGCAATTGCTGGGTCATGCGGCAGTTCTATTTTTAACTCTTTGAGGAACCTCCACACAGTTCTAACTGTTCGTTTCATTAATGTGGTGTATCACATTGATTGATTTATGAATATTGAAGCATCTCTGCAACCGAGGCATAAATTCCACTTGATTGTGGTGAATAAATCTTCTAATGTACTGTTGAATTTGATTTGCTAGTATCTTTTTGAGACTTTTTGCATCCATATTCATCAGGGATATTGGCCTGAAATTCTCCTTTCTAATGGGGTCTTTGTCTGGTTTTGGCATCAAGGTAATGCTGGTCTCATAGAATGAGTTTGGATGTTTTCCTTCAATTTACATTTTTGCAACAGTTTGAGAATAGGTATGAACTCTCCTATAAATGTTCTTCCAGTCCGTGGAAGAACCTCCTCCTTCTAAATGTCTGATAGAATTCCCTTAGGAAGCCATCTGGGCTTGGACTTCTGTTTGTTGGGAGATTTTTTATTACTAGTTCAATTTCTTTGCTGGTTATCAGTCTATTCAAAGTTTGTATTTCTTCCTCTTTCAGTTTTGGTAGTTTATGTATTTCTAGGAACTTATCCATTTCTTCCAGGTTCTCCAATTTGTTGGCATATATTTTTTCATAATATTCTCTTATAATTGTTTGTATTTCTTTGGTGTTGGTTGTGATTTCTCCTCTCTCTTCTGTGTTTTTTATTAATTTGATCCTTTCTCTTTTCTTTTGGCTAAGTCTGCCTCAGGTTTTATCAATTTTATTAATTTTATTTTTTTAAGATTTATTTATTTATTCATTCAGAGAGAGTGAAGAGAGAGGCAGAGACACAGGCAAAGGGAGAAGCAGGCTCCATGCAGGAAGCCCGATGTGGGACTCGATCCTGGGTCTCCAGGATCACACCCTGGGCTGCAGGCAGCGCTAAACCGCTGTGCCACCGGGGCTGCCCAATTTTATTAATTTTATTTTTAAGATCCAGGTCCTGGTCTCATTAATATGTTACCCTGTGTTTTAGTTTCTATATCATTTATTCTTCCTCTAATTTTATCATTTCCCTTTTTTATGCGGCTTTAGGCTTCACTTGTTCTTTTTCTAGCTCTTTCAGATGTAAATTTAGGTTGTTTATATGGGATTTTTCTCACTTCTTGAGGGGTGCCTGTATTGTCATTTACTTCCCTTTTATGACCACTTTTGCTGAATCACAAAGGTCTTGGACCATCATGTTTTAATTTTCACTTGCTTCCATGTATTTTTTTAATTCTTTATTTTCCTGGATGACCTATTCAATTTTTGGTAGCAAGTTGTTAGCCTCTGTGTATCTGTGGTCTTTCCAAATTTTTTTCATGTGATTGAATTCAGGTTTGATAGTATTGTGGTCAGAAAATATGTGGTCAGGAAATATGCATGGTATGATCTCAATTGTTGTACTTGTTGAGACCTGATATGTGACCTAGTATGTGATCTATTCTGGAAAATGCCCCACGTGCATTTGAAACAAATATGCATTCTTCTGCTTTAAGATGCAGTGTTCTGAATAGATCTGTGAAATCCATCTGGTCCAGTGTGTCATTCAAAGCCATTCTTTCCTTGTTGATTTTCTGATTAGATTATCTGTCCATTGATATAAGTGTGATGTTGTAGTCCACTACTATTATTGTACTCTTATGAATGAGTTCCTTTATGCTTGCTCTTGTTTATATATTTGGGTGCTCCCAAGCTGGAGGCATAAATATTTTCAGTTTTTAGATCTTCTTGTTGTATATACCCTATTATTATTATATAATGTCCTTCTTTGTCTCTTGTTACAGTTTTTGGTTGAAAATCTAGTTTGTCAGATATAAGTATTGCTACTACAGCTTTCTTTTGACATCGATTTGCATGGTAAATAGTTCTCCTTCCTTTCACTCTCAGGCTGCAGGTATATTTGGGTCTAAAATGAATCTCTTGTAGGCTTCATATAGATGGGCTTTGTTTTTTATCTATTTTGACACCCTATGTCTGTTGATTGGAGTTTTTTGTCCATTTACATACAGAGTAATTATTGATGGATATGTATCTTGTGCCATGTCATTGCTTGTTTTGTCATTGTTTCTGGAGGTTTTCTTTGTTCCTTTCTAGTGTTTATCACTTTTCATCTTCCCACTCAAAGAATCCCCTTTAATATTCCTTGCATAGCTGGTTTAGTGATCACAACCTCCTTTAGTTTTTGTTTAACTCAGAAAATTTTTCTCTTTTTGTATTATCAAAGATAGCCTTGCTGGATAGAGTATTCCTGACTGCAGATTTTTCCCATTCAGCAGATTTGATATATCATGGCATTCTCTTCTGTCTTACCAAGTTTCTGTGGAGAGATCTGTAGCTAGCCTTTTATGGGTTTTCCCTTGCAGTTTAGGGACTTCTTTTGTCCTGCTATCTTTAGGATTTTTTCTTTATCATTATATGTTGCCAATAACTACAATATGTATTGGCATTGGCCTCTTTTTGTTGATTTTGATGGGCAGCTATATGCCTCCTGGATTTGGATGTCTGTTTCCTTCCCCCAATTAGGGAAGTTTTTAGCTATTGTATCCTCAAATAAATCTTTTGCCCCCTTTTCTTTCTCTTCTTCTAGGACTCCCATGATAGGAATGTTATTGTGTTTGATTGAAGCACTGAGTTCCCTATATCTATTCTCATGTTGCATAATTCTTCTTTCTCTCTTTTGTTCAGCTTCATTATTTTCCAATTTTCTATCTTCTGTATCACTACTTTGTTCCTCTGCTTCTTAAATCCTTGTGGTCACATTGCTGCTGTGTTTGGCTACTCTGTTCCTGGGGTCATTTGTCTGCAGAGTTTCTCCTTGCCTGCAGTGGGCAGTATTTGGACCTTAGCCAGAGTTTGGCAAGTTTTAACTAGGTGTACTCTGGTCTGCTTGTTAAGTGAGATCTGATGCTACTTTCACTAGAACTGATGTCCCGCAGAACTCTCTATCTGGGAGATATAGTGCATGCTACAGTTTCTCCTGTTCTTCTGGGAAAGGGGCCCACTGCCCTGAGACTTAGGCATACTTGCCTGAAAACAGCAGTATCAGCAAAGTGTAGGGGTGCAGACTTGATGTAAGCAGGTTAGGCTGCCAGTGTAGGCTCTGTGCCATTTACTGAACCTGGTTCATGCTGAGGGGTAGGGGATGAAAATGGTGCCAGCAAGCTCCTTTGTCCCCAGAGAGTGATCTCTGTGGCTACTGCTCTCAGATACACACTTTCAGAGGAGCAAATAATCTGCCCTTATATGACCCAATCATTTTGCAGATCTCTGTTTTTAAGCTGTCTCCCAAGTTGCTTGTCTGCCTGGAGTAGGGCAGTGTACTTTGGGCTCTATCTCAGCCAAGGCTGCTGCCGTTTAAAACTCCACAAACTTTAGGGACATGCTGTGGCAGAGGCCTGCACTGACCTTCTAGGGGAGGGTCTTGCTGTGCTGAGATGAATGCGGGTTTGACAGAGAAAGGCAGTTTCATCAGAATGCAAGGCATGGGATTTGAAGCAATCAGACTAAACAACCAGTGTCAGGGTGAGAAGCATTCAGCGGATGTCTCTGTTGCCTATGCTGAGTGGCAGGGGAATGAAGTAATTCCCCCTGGCTCTTTTGTCCCTGGAGAGGCATCTCAGGGAACACCACCTTTCACAGACATTCTCCAAGTGGAGGGAATAGTCTCTCCCCAGTGCACCTTAGGATCCTCCTTTCACACCATGTGCCACAGGGTTTTTTGCCTACCTTCTCTCCAGTGCCCTCAGTTCTATCTCCCAACAAGGCCATAGACCTTTAAAACTCTAGTATTTGAGCCCTGCTGGTTGCAAAAACTTAGAAAAATCAGACCCTCTTATTTTCCCAGTGAATGGCTTTAGAGAAGCCTTCCCCTTGTGTGTTTTCCTTTGTGCTCCTCTCTCTCTCTCTCTCTCTTGCCTTCTCTGCAACCAGGGCTCCCTCCCCTCCATAGCAGCTGCAATTCCATTTCTCCTCCAAACCACATCTTTGCACATCTTACCTTCTTTGATATGGCCTCTTCTCTCCCTCTAGTTGTGGAGTTTGTTCTGTTAGTCCTCAGGTCAATTTCTTGGGTATTTAGAGTGATTTGATAGTTACCTACTTGTATTCAAGGGATAAGATGAGCCTAGGTTCCTCCTACTATGCTGCTATCTTAGCTCTTCTGTATATGTTTGATCCCACAGGAAATAGTAGATGAATAAATCATTATTGCTACCCTACTGAAATTCTCTATGTAGTGTCAGGGTCTAAACTAATTGAAGTATAAAGCAGACATCTAAATGTGCATCTCTTTTAAGCCCTGGGTGCATATAGTCAACTGTCTATTCAAAATCTCTACTTGATGGGATGAGCACTGGGTGTTATTCTATATGTTGGCAAATTGAACACCAATAAAAAATAAAATAAAACTCTACTTGGATATCTAGCAGAAATCTCAAAATTAAAGTTCAAAAACAAATTTGCTTACCCACCCTTTGCACTTATTTTCTTTAGTGAGCCCCATCTTAATAAATGGTACTTCTCTCTGCCAAATTTTAGATACTTGGTAGTTACCTTTGATTCCTTTTCCTCCCTTATCTCATCTCCAATCACTCTCTGAGTCCTCTTAGTTCTACCTCCAAAATAGTATCTTCCCATTTGTCTCCTACTCTAGTTCCAGCAGCCTAGCCCAGACCATTATCATCTACTGCCACTACTGTATTCTAAACTCTCATAATTGGACACTGCCTAACTCAGCACCCTGCATTCCTTCTTAGCCCACTAATATCATTTCTCTATACAAGGGCACAATGATCTTTTAAAGATGAAAGTATGATCACATCAATTCCCTGCTTAAAATTTTCAGTGGCTTCCCACTTGGCAAACAGTGTGCTCAATTAAGGGTATAATTTAAGAGCTATGGCACTCTAGCCCCAACTTAGTCCAAGTAAACATCATCTCTCTCACCTAGATTAACATTTCTTTTGCATATAACCTTACTTACCTCCAATTTATTATCCATATGATAGAATTATTTTTCTAAAATACAAATTTGAATATATATCTCTTTCTCCTTTATTCTAAACTCTTCCCATGGCCTTTTGGAAAAAGTTCAAAATCTTTAATATTGACCACAAGGTCCTTTATGATCATGCTCCTGCCCATTTCTCCAGCATCATTCCATGCCACCATAATAATTGATCATTATCCTTCAGTTATATTGTCCTAATGTTTCTTGAAGCCAAGCTAACTCCTATTTCAGTACCTTCATATATATTTTTCTCTCTGTCTTGAACAGGACCCCATCCACTTTACCTGGCTAAAGACTATTCATCTTTTGGGTCTTATTTTAAGTCCTACTTTCAAAGAGAGATCTTCCCTGATCCTGTAGACTAAGTATTAGTTATATGCATCAAACTCTATACATTTTCTTTATAGAACTATTACAGTTTTAATTATGTAGCTCTTTGTGGATTATTTATTTAATATGAGAATTTCTAAAATCTATGAGTTTAGAGGCCATAGGCATATTGTAAGGTCACTAGCACTCTCTAGGATGATGCTGGGTAATAGTAAGCACTCAATAAATATAGGATGAATGAACATGCCACAAGAATAAAAGAGAAAAATAAATTATTTCCATCTAGGAGGATCTGGAAAATCAGGAATTAAAGGAAATGTGTGTTTAAAGTCAAAGAGTTAGGAAAGTTCTTGTAACATTTGAAGAATAGTAAGCTACCTTTTGTAACTAAAGCATAAGGATTTCAGTGATATATGGAGTGACTGAATCAGAATATTTTTTAGGGAAGGTAACTAGAATTGGCAGTGTGTAAGATATACAAGACATAGAAAAGAGTACGAATATGTATACAAGTAGGACATACTTGGTGCATAGCATTTGCATAGCAAGCTATATTATGCATAGGACCCTCCTAAAAGGTTACAATTATGTGTGTGTAATGCCACTCTGATACATATTATTTCATTTCAAAATTTTCATTGAAATTTTTGTTAAATATGGTTGTAGGTCCTCCCATTATGCCCTCATGATATCATAATTCTTAATACTAACAATTCTAACAATATGAAATTACATTAGCCTGACATATTTACCTTTTTGAAGTATGTTCACATATATTACCTTATTTGATTTTGACCAAAACTCATAAACTAGAGACAGCTTTTCTCATTTTATCAAAGTGAAAACTGGGCTCACAGAGGCTAAAAGACCATCCTAAGTTTGTATAACTAGCATATGCAAGATGGAGCATTAGATTTTTTTTCCTAAGACCAAGGTCATTCTCAATTCAGCACATATCCATGCATTTCAGCACTAATTTAACTGTCATTACTTTTTATAACTAATGCTTTTTATAAGGACTTCTTTAACAAGTTCTTATAACTTTGAAGTAACAACAAGGTTAGCATTTGCTACTTTCAAGTTGCTCTTTTGAAATATTTCCACAATTTATAAGGCCTGAAAAAAGGTTGAACAAATGATTATATAGATAAATGGGTTACAAATCTAATATTCATTAAAGTTCAATGTTAGTTATTTATTAAAAATAACACCTATAGGGACGCCTGGGTGGCTAAGTGGTTGAGCATCTGCCTTCGGCTCAGGGTATGATCCCCAGGGTCCTGGGATTGAGTCCCACTTTGGGCTCCCCACAGGGAGCCTGCTTCTCCCTCTGCCTATGTCTCTGTTTCTCTCTGTGTGTCTCTCATGAATAAATAAGTAAAATATTTTAAAAACCCTATTATTTTAGACCTTTTAAAAAATCTAGGGGCTATTTTAAAAGAGAAAGAATGAGTATCCATGTAAAAGAATTGCATTGGGTTGGTAGAACAGGGATCATCTCATTATCTTTAGAAGCTGAAGAAAGGATGGAAAGAAACGAGTAGAGATGAAAAAGGTGGAAATGCAAATATGATTCAACATCTTTTGAGAAAGATGATACAGCGTGTGTATTGTTTATAGTAATTTTGTTCAGAATGTCTTTTTAAGACACATTTTTAGGGAAATTTTAGTTTTACAACAAAATTGAGAGGGAGGTACAGAGATTTCATATATACTCTCTGCCTTCCATACCTGCATAGCCTCCCCCATTATCCACATCACTCACCAGGACGTTTTTTAATTTTTTCTGGAGGATGAATCTATACTGACACATCATAATTATCCAAAGTCTATAGTTTACCTTAGAGTTTTCTTCAGATGTTTATGGGTTTGGACAAATGTATAATGATATATCCACTATTATAGTATCATACAGAGTATTTTCACTGCCTTAAAAATCATCTGTGCTCTGCCCTTTCATCTCCCCACCACTAGAAACCACTGATATTTCTATTGCCTCCATAGTTTTACCTTTTTCAGAATGTCATATAGTTACGGTTATACAGTATATAGCCTCTTCAGATTGGCTTATTTCCCTTAGTAATATGCATTTAAGTGTCCTTCATGTCTTTTCATGCCTTGATAGCTTATTTCTTTTTAGTGCTGAGTAGTATTCCAATGTCTCGATGTACCACACTTTATTTATCCATTCACATACTAAAGGACATCTTTGTTGCTACTAAGTTTTGCCAGTTATAAATAAAGCTGTTATAAACATCTGTGTGCAGTTATCTGTGCAGACATAAGTTTTCAACTTTTTAAATATATATGCCAAGGAGCACAGTTGTTAAATCATATAGTAATAGTATATTTAGTTTTGTAAGAAATTGCCAAACTGTCTTCCTAACTGGCTATACCATTTTACTGTTCCACCAGCATTGTATGTGAGTTCTTGTTGCTCCATATCCTTGCCAATGTTTGGTGTTGTTGGTGTTTTAGATTTGGGCATTCTAATAGATGTGTAATGTTATCTCATCGCTGTTTTAATTTACATTTCTCTGATGGCATATGTTGTTGAACATCTTTTTGTAAGCTTATTTGGCTTTTTTTATATAGTGTCTTTTTAACACAGGAGGAAGTCTTAAAAATATTTTCCAATTACCATAATATAAGGGTTATAATGTAAAACTTCTGCTCTGATACTTTTAACATTAGAGTATAGTATAGATAGCATATTGAATATTCTTTTTTTAATAATAAATTTATTTTTTATTGGTGTTCAATTTGCCAACATACAGAATAACACCCAGTGCTCATCCCGTCAAGTGCCCCCCTTAGTGCCCGTCACCCATTCACCCCCACCCCCCGCCCTCCTCCCCTTCCACCACCCCTAGTGTGTTTCCCAGAGTTAGGAGTCTTTATGTTCTGTCTACCTTTCTGATATTTCCTATCCATTTCTTCTCCCTTCCCTTCTATTCCCTTTCACTATTATTTATATTCCCCAAATGAATGAGAACATATAATGTTTGTCCTTCTCCGATTGACTTATTTCACTCAGCATAATACCCTCCAGTTCCATCCACATTGAAGCAAATGGTGGGTATTTGTCATTTCTAATGGCTGAGTAATATTCCACATCTTCTTTATCCATTCATCTTTTGATGGACACCGAGGCTCCTTCCACAGTTTGGCTATTGTGGACATTGCTGCTAGAAACATCGGGGTGCAGGTGTCCCGGCATTTCATTGCATCTGTATCTTTGGGGTAAATCCCCAACAGTGCAATTGCTGGGACTTAGGGCAGGTCTCTTTTTAACTCTTTGAGGAACCTCCACACAGTTTTCCAGAGTGGCTGCACCAGTTCACATTCCCACCAACAGTGTAAGAGGCTTCCCTTTTCTCCGCATCCTCTCCAACATTTGTTGTTTCCTGCCTTGTTAATTTTCCCCATTCTCACTGGCATGAGGTGGTATCTCATTGTGGTTTTGATTTGTATTTCCCTGATGGCAAGTGATGCAGAGCATTTTCTCATGTGCATGTTGGCCATGTCTATGTCTTCCTCTGTGAGATGAAACAGAATAGAGAATCCAGAAGTGGACCCTCAACTTTATGGTCAACTAATATTCGATAAAGGAGGAAAGACTATCCCCTGGAAGAAAGACAGCCTCTTCAATAAATGGTGCTGGGAAAATTGGACATCCACATGCAGAAGAATGAAACTAGACCACTCTCTTTCACCATACACAAAGATAAACTCAAAATGGATGAAAAATCTAAATGTGAGACAAGATTCCATCAAAATCCTAGAGGAGAACACAGGCAACACCTTTTTGAACTTGGCCACAGTAACTTCTTGCAAGATACATCCACGAAGGCAAAAGAAACAAAAGCAAAAATGAACTATTGGGACTTCATCGAGATAAGAAGCTTTTGCACAGCAAAGGATACAGTCCACAAAACTAAAAGACAACCTACAGAATGGGAGAAGATATTTGCAAATGACGTATCAGATAAAGGGCTAGTTTCCAAGATCTATAAAGAACTTATTAAACTCAACAGCAAAGAAACAAACAATCCAGTCATGAAATGGGCAAAAGACATGAGCATATTGAATATTCTTAAGCACTCTTTACAAATTTATTGTTTATATTTTCAAAATTCCACGTTTCTTATTGTTTTAAAGATTTTATTTATTTATGAGAGACGTGAAGAGAGAGGCAGAGATATAGGCAAAGGGAGAAGCAGGCTCCCCACAGGAGCCTGATGTGGGACTCCATCCCTGGACCCGAGATCATGCCCTGAGCTGAGGACAGACACTCAACTGCTGAGCCACCCAGGCATCCCCCAAGTGTCTTATAAAATCAGTAAAGTGGTGTTAGAATTTCAAGGTGACATTAAGAAAAATGAAAAGCCACAGTAAGATAAGCCACTTGCAAAATTAACCAGTGAGATTGCTTGTTAGTAGGTAATTTGATTTAGAAACACCAAAGGTGGGATCCCTGGGTGGCACAGCGGTTTAGGGCCTGCGTTTGGCCCAGGGCGCGATCCTGGAGACCCGTGATCGAGTCCCACGTCGGGCTCCCAGTGCATGGAGCCTGCTTCTCCCTCTTCCTGTGTCTCTGCCTCTCTCTTTCTCTCTGTGACTATCATAAATAAATAATAAAAAAAATAAAAAAAGAAACACCAAAAGTTTTGGTTGAGTTTCAGGGAAGCATGCATAGAATGTGATGATAAATTAGAAAGGTAAAATCTAATCATTTAACAGAAGACTGAATTACCATAAAAAATTACTATATTAGGAAAAATTGGAGAGCTAGCTCTGAGTTTCCAGCAATGTCTAGGAAAGGAAATTTCCTAATTATCAAATTGGAATAGTCTAGTCCCCGACCCAATGGTGGAGATGGGTAGGCAGATCAAATTAAATCTTGAAGCAGTAGTCATTGAGAATATCTACTGACTACTTTTCTAATGATTCCTGGCTCACCGTGGTAATTTCTTATTATAATTTTTATATATGTATTATTTGATAAATTCAGAATATTCTGGTTATCAAACTGAATATCCCTGTGTTTACAGTATTTCCCATTATAAACTAATAGATGGGCATTCTGTTTTATATGTTGTCTTGTAACTGCGGTTTGAATTAACCTCCCCAATCCAGTACTGCTAGAACACTGATCAAGTACTAAATAGTATCTACACAGAAGGAAGCAAATATTATGTCTGTGTGGAAGGACACATGGGTGACATCCATTTGTAATCAATAAAACAACTAGGTACAGTGATACAGAATATGCCTATTTTTCCTATTTCTACTCTTTCTTATTAAAATTTCCCTTATGGCAATGGTTTTTAGACTTTAATTTATAACATAATAACCTAAGGAAATTGTTAAAATTACAAATTCCTAAATTTCATCCACTGCCAGAGATTTTGATACACGTAATCTAAGATGGAACATAGGAATCTGCATTAAAAAAATCCTCTATGATTCTGATCTTGAAGGTTAGTGGACTATAACTTAGCACCACTATTCTACAGAGAATTTTGCTATCTTTAAATAAGCCTGTGGTGCTTAAAGCATTCGTCACTGCTGGGCAAAATTTCATTGGTTTCTATTAGGTTTATGTTAATTGGCTAAATCAATAACGTCGGAGCTAGTTCCAGGCTTCTGATTGGTCAGAACTGTGTATGCAAATTACAGCAAGCATTGAGGAAGTAGAAGATAACAGCTTTATGAGGATAACTGATTTGGGGTGGGGCTACGTGAAGACAAAATGGCTGCCAGCCTCACGGTGCCATATGCTCCAAGGTGAAAAACAGAAAATAAAATCCGTTGAGGAGGCCTTTGCTGTTCAGGAACAGAATCAAATAAGTAAGTGTTTATGCCAATGAGTAGCCTAGGGGATATTTTCCCACTACCAGATCTCTCCATTAGTCACCTCAAGTAAAACAAACTATGTAAAAGCTACGTGGTTCCTGTGGAACCCAACATTAAGCCCGTGTCTTTCTCTAAGATCCAGATGATTGCTGCTTCTAAACTCCTATTACGTAGAAATTTTTGAGTTCCCTCTGGAAATGAGGAACTATTTAATTGAGCATGTGCAGTTGGAAAAATGATTCAGGAGATGGAGGGAGGGGAAAGTTCTTACTTAGGTAATCAGTGAAGAGTGGTATAGGCTAGTGTTGTAACAAGGAAGCAACACAACTAGGGTTTAAATCCATCAGACTCCAAAGTCATTTTACCTCTTTATTATAATTTTCTAATAATATTATGCATAAGAGTCACCTGAAGGTTGTGTTAAAAATATAAGTCCATGACCCCTGGAATTCTGAAGTCCAGAAATCTATATTTTTAACAAGTATCATAGATGGCTGTGATATAAATGGTCAGTGTACACTCTGAGAAACATTTTCTCAGAGCAATGGTTCTTGAAGCTTTTGGTTTCAGGATTCCTTTACTTGATACAAATTACTGAGGACCCCAAAGAGCATTTGCTTATGTGGTAACCAGTAAATAATATCGGAAAATAATAGCTATTGATACTTATGGTATTAAAAATGAAAACTGAGAAGTGTTTAAAATATTTATTAACTCATTGAAAATACCAGTTAATAAGACCATTGCATTTTAACTGGATAACATTTTAGGAAAAGTAATTATATCTTCCAAATTAAAAATATGTAATGAGCAGGGTGCATTATTTTATATTTTTAAATCTCTTTAATGCTGACTTAATAATTCTCATATATGTTTCTACATTTAATCTATTGTGACATGATGCTTTGGTTGAAGTATATTAAAGGCCTCATATAAATAACATAGTTGGAAAAATGAGAACCTTGCAGACACCCTGAGAGCATGTTGGAGAACCCCACGGGTCCTGACACTACATTTTGAGTTACAATTTTAGAGTAATACCTGTTTGTTGCTATCAGGAAGGTTTATGTTTGGCAGTCCATTTTGGTTATAAATGTTGAGAAATATCAAGGAAGGTAGAAAGTTAATGTATTCCAAAGATTATTTTAATTTTGTTAAATTATTTCATAAAATTTACTCATATTTCTTTTATTAATTTACTCTGTCAATTTGAAAGCACTATAGAAATATAAAGTTAGGAGTCCAGATGTTGGAGCAGAATTTTCTTTAAAGAAATTGAGTTTCAGAACAATGATTCCATTGAAGGTAGAGAAATTTCAACAATAGGGAAGAATACATTAGGTGACCAATTATAAGTAGGAAAAGTGTGATAACAAGGAGCAATCTATAGTTATTTACAGTAGTTACTTACAGTTGATTAAATAATTATAATGGTGAGAAAGTGCTAATCATAACCTTTTATGGAGGATGATTACTTTCCCTGAATAAAAGAACATTTTGTTCTGGTTAGCATACATTTTCAAATTAGATTATTACATTTTTTGTTACTTTTAAGTTTTAGTTCTTTAACCTAAAACTTACCACCAGTTTGGTGCAAGAACTTTTACAAATATTATTTCTTATTTCCTTTTGGTCAATGTGAAAGAACCTGAAAAGGAAACTGGAAAGGAGCAGCTGGAAAAGTGAGAGGAAAATCAAGAGTGTGTGTAATCCTGGAAGCCAATTGAGGTTAAAATGTTTCAAGGAAAAGGGAGAAATCCACTGTCAATTGATGTTGATTGATGAAATTAAGATAAAGAATGAAAATTGATCATTAGATTTCATGACATGGAGGTTATTAGTGACCTGGACAACAAAAGTCCTCATGGAGTGGTTGAAGTAAAACCCCAGATTGGTGTGTATTCAAGAGAGAATAGTAGAAGAGTTGAAAATAATGAATAAACAGTCCTTTCCAGAGGTTTTGCTAAAAAAAGACAATAGAGAAAAGAAACAAGATAATGGGAGAAATGGGGTTGAAAAAGGTGGTTTTTCCGTTAGTTTTTAAATGGAACACTTAACATGTTATACACTAATGTCTTCTTGAAAGCTTCACTAGTGATCACAATACACATGGAATCCTTTCCTTATAGAACTCATAATCTAGTGGAGAAAAATGGTATTAAATTATTACATAAATAATTAGATAATTATCATTGCAATTAGTATTAAAAGAAACAGTACAAAGTTTTATCAGAGTATAATTGCCAGGTCTAGCTTCTTCAAGAAAATCAAGACAAGCTTCTCTAAATAAATGATATTCAAGTTGCACCTAGGGAGAGGAAATAGTAAATGGAAAGGCCCTGGGTAGAGGGAATGTGGCATATCTGAGATATTTAAAAAGGCCATTGATTTTGAGGTACAGAGAGAAGATGAGTGAGACAGAAGGTAAAGAGGAAGAGATAAGCAGTGAGTAAGTATTTAGATTAGAGGCTATATACTTACTTAAGGTCTTTGGTTTTTATGCCAAGGATCCTTGACTTTATGTGTTGGCCACAACAAAAGTGAACCAGCCAAAATTGAAAAGTTAAAGGTGGAAGAGATAGGAAGCAAAATAGAAAGGTGAAATGCATGTTCACTATTTATACTGCTATAGACAGGACATTAGTCTGAGTCTATTTGTAGCTTCATAATCAGTTATATCTCAATATATTCAATTTATTTGGTTTTCAGCAACTGAAGGATTTTTATCTATCTTATCAAATCATACAGTAAGAAGGTCCAATTTGTTAAGATGCCCAAAATGACCGATCATATCATTCCTTATTTATTATATTCCAATTGTTCTTTTTTTCTCTTAAAAATTAATATAAAACTTATTGTGAAATTTTCAAAAATGTAGAAAACTCGAAAGACTTTTGCAGTGAATATCGATGTACCCACAACCTAGAGTAAAGAACTTTTGTCATTTTGTTGTATTTGCTTTCTCTGTTTTGCTGTTCAATTTGAATTACAGACCTCATGATGATTCAGATGCAAATTTTTCAGCATGTATCACCTAAAAATAAGGATATTTTCTTCTGTATTATCAATGTTATAATATTTAAGATAACTAAAAATAATTTTCTCATATTTTCTAATATTCACCACTTTTAGATATCCTTAAGTGTCCCCTCAAAATCTTTTTTTAACTGTTTTCCTGGGGAATAATTAAATTATTCATTTTAAGTGTAAGAGTTAATTATTTACTGCAGATTTTTTTTAATATCACAATCTAATTTTAGAACATTTCCATCACTCCAAAAAGAAACCTCTTATACCTGTTTTTTTTTTTAATTGAACCAGGACAATAACAAAGTTCACACATAATATTTAATTGTGTCTCCTTAAATCATCTTTTGTTTTTAGAATATCTTCATTTTGTTCCATGTAATTTCTAGAAAAGACCAGCTGTCTGTTTTATAGACTGGCCCACATTTTGGATTTATCTGTGTGTTTCCTCATTATGTCATTTAACTTGCTCCTTTATTTATTTTTTAAATAAATTTTTTATTTATTTATGATAGTCTCAGAGAGAGAGAGAGACAGAGAGAGAGAGGCAGAGACACAGGGAGAAGCAGGCTCCATGCACCGGGAGCCCAATGTGGGATTTGATCCCGGGTCTCCAGGATCGCTCCCTGGGCCAAAGGCAAACCGCTGCGCCACCCAGGGATCCCTAACTTGCTCCTTTATATTCTCATATACCTGTCAATATTTTCTATTAGTCTCGATTAGATACCTTATGACTTATTTGGAATAAAGTTCAAATTTTTAATTATCTTCCTCTTCTAAAATGTATACCCCAAGAAATCATGTACTTGACCTGTCTTGTTTAACATTAGTGCCTTCTCATAGTAACATCTCAGTAAATGTTTGTTAAGTGAATAAATTGTATTACCTACATTTAGATTATGTATTTCCACATAGAGAATAAACCTTAGTTTAAGATATTTTATTATTTTTTTTAAGATTTTGTTTATTTATTCATAGAGACAGAGAGAGAAAGAGACAGAGACGCAGGCAGAGGGAGAAGCAGGCACCATGCAGGGAGCCTGACATGGGACTCCATCCCGGGTCTCCAGGATCACACCCTGGGCTACAGGTGGCGCTAAACTGCTGTGCCACCTGGGCTACCCAGTTTAAGATATTTTAAAATTTAGTATAATCAGAATAAAGTTGTGGAAACATGATTTATGTTCTAAGCCAATGATTCAGACTGATGAAAAGCAAGTCTCCTTCCATTTCAGCATGTGATAAATGATTTAGATGTTTCTCTGCCTTTACTCAAATATTTTGGAATAGATTAAGCTATATAACTTACAAAGTTTTGGTAGCACTGCTTATCAGAATATTTAAGGGACTGCATTAAATAATCTGTATGCTGGGATCCCTGGGTGGCACAGCGGTTTAGCGCCTGCCTTTGGCCCAGGGCGTGATCCTGGAGACCCAGGATCGAATCCCACGTCGGGCTCCTGGTGCATGGAGCCTGTTTCTCCCTCTGCCTGTGTCTCTGCCCCTCTCTCTCTGTGTGACTATCATAAAAAAAATTTTAAAAAATCTGTATGCTTATTATTTTTTAATCTTCTCATCTTTTTTTTTAATTGGCGTTCAATTTGACAACAGATAGCATATCACCCAGTGCTCAACCTGTCAAGTGCCCCCCTCAGTGCCCATCACCCAGTCACCCCAACCCCCCCCCCGCTCACCTCCCTTTTCACCACCCCTTGTTCATTTCAGACTTAGGTGTTCAGTTCAGACTTAGGTGTCTCTCATGTTCTGTCACCATTTCTGATATTTCCCACTCATTTTCTCTTCTTTACCCTTTATTCCCTTTCACTATTTTTTATATTCCCCAAACGTATCAGACCATATAATGTTTGTCCTTCTCCGATTGACTTATTTCACTCAGCATAATACCCTCCAGTTCCATCCACTTCGAAGCAAATGGTGGGTATTTGTCATTTTTAATGGCTGAGTAATATTCCATTGTATACATATGCCACAGCTTCTTTAACCATTCATCTTTCAATGGGCACTGAGGTTCCTTCCACAGTTTGGCTATTGTGGACATTGCCGCTATAAAAATTGGGGTGCAGGTGTCCTGGTGTTTCACTGCATCTCTAACTTGGGGTAAATCCCCAGCAGTGCAATTGCTGGGTCATGCGGCAGTTCTATTTTTAACTCTTTGAGGAACCTCCACACAGTTTTCCAGAGTGGCTGAACCAGTTCATATTCCCACCGACAGTGCAAGAGGGTTCCCCTTTCTCCACATACTCTCCAACATTGGTTGTTTTCTGTCTTGTTAATTATCATCATTCTCACTGGTGTGAGGTGGTATCTCATTGTGGTTTTGATTTGTATTTCCCTGATGGCCAGTGATGCGGAGCATTTTCTCATGTGCTTGTTCACCATGTGTTTGTCTTCCTCTGTGAAATTTCTGTTCATGTCTTCTGCCCATTTCATGATTGGATTGTTTGTTTCTTTGCAGTTGAGTTTAATAAGTTCTTTATAGATCTTGGATACTAGCCCTTTACCTAATGTGTCATTTGCAAATATCTTCTCCCATTCTGAAGTTTGTCTTTGAATTTTGTTGACTGTTATTTTTGCTGTGCAGAAGCTTTTTATCTTGATGAAGTCCCAATAGTTCATTTTTGCTTTTTTTTAATCCCTGGCCTTCATAGATGTATCTTGCAAAAAGTTGCTATGACGAAGTTCGAAAACAGTGTTGCGCGTGTTCTCCTCTAGGATTTTGATGGAATCTTGTCTCACATTTAGACTTTCATACATTTTGAGTTTATCTTTGTGTATGGTGTAAGAGAATAGTCTAGTTTCCTTCTTCTGCATGTGGCTGCCCAATTTTCCCTGCACCATTTATTGAAGAGACTGTCTTTTTTCCAGGGGATAGTCTTTATTGCTTTGTCAAATATTAGTTGATCATAAAGTTGAGGCCCAATTTCTGGATTTTCTATTCTGTTCCATTGATCTATGTGCCTGTTTTTGTGCTAGTACCAACTGTCTTGATGACCACAGCTTTGTAGTACAACCTTCAATCTGGCAATGTGATGCCCCTGGCTCTGGTTTTCTTTTTTAATATTCCCCTGGCTATTCGGGGTCTTTCTGATTCCACACAAATATTTTTTAATTAATTAATTTATTTTTTATTGGTGTTCAGTTTGCCAACATATAGAATAACACCCAGTGTTCATCCCATCAAGTGCCCCCCTCAGAGCCCGTCACGCAGTCACCTCCAACCCCGCCCACCTCCCTTTCTACCACCCCTTGTTCGTTTCCCAGAGTTAGGAGCCTCTCATGTTCTGTCTCCCTTTCTGATATTTCCCACTCATTTTTTCTCCTTTCTCCTTTATTCTTTTTTACTATTTTTTATATTCCCCAAATGAATGAGACCATATAATGTTTGTCCTTCTCCAATTGACTTATTTCACTCAGCATAATACCCTCCAGTTCCACCACATCGAAGCAAATGGTGGGTATTTGTCGTTTCTAAAGCTGAGTAATATTCCATTCTATACATATACCACATCTTTATCCGTTCATCTTTTGATGGGCACCGAGGCTCCTTCCACAGTTTGGCTATTGTGGACATTGCCGCTATAAACATCAGGGTGCAGGTGTCCCGGCGTTTCACTGCATCTATATCTTTGGGGTAAATCCCCAGCAGTGCAATTGCTGGGTCATAGGACAGATCTATTTTTAACTCCTTGAGGAACCTCCACACAGTTTTCCAGAGTGGCTGCACCAGTTCACATTCCCACCAACAGTACAAGAGGGTTCTCATTTCTCCACATCCTCTCCAACATTTGTGGTTTCCTGTCTTGTTAATTTTCCCCATTCTCACTGGTGTGAAGTGGTATCTCATTGTGGTTTTGATTTGTATTGCCTTGATGGCCAGTGATGTGGAGCATTTTCTCATGTTTTTGTTGGGCATGTCTATGTCTTCCTCTGTGAGATTTCTGTTCATGTCTTTTGCCCATTTCATGATTGGATTGTTTGTTTCTTTGCTGTTGAGTTTAATAAGTCCTTTGTAGATCTTGGATACTAGTCCTTTATCTGATAGGTCATTTGCAAATATCTTCTCCCATTATGTAGGTTGTCTTTTAGTTTTGTTGACTGTTTCTTTTGCTGTGCAAAGCTTCTTATCTTGATGAAGTCCCAATAGTTCATTTTTGCTTTTGTTTCTCTTGCCTTCCTGGATGTATCTTGCAAGAAGTTACTGTGGCCAAGTTCAAAAAGGGTGTTGCCTGTGTTCTCCTCTAGAATTTTGATGGAATCGTGTCTCACATTAAGATCTTTCATCCATTTTGAGTTTATCTTTGTGTATGGTGTAAGAGAATAGTCCAGTTTCATTCTTCTGCATGTAGATGTCCAATTTTCCCAGCACAATTTATTGAAGCAACTTTTTTTCCAGTGGATAGTCTTTCCTGCTTTGTCGAATATTCCTTGACCATAAATTTGAGAGTCCACTTCTGGATTCTCTATTCTGTTCCATTGATCTATGTGTCTGTTTTTGTGCCAGTACCACACTGTCTTGATGACCACAGCTTTGTAGTACAACCGGAAATCTGGCATTGTGATGCCCCCAGCTATGGTTTTCTTTTTTAAAATTCCCCTGGCTATCCGGGGTCTTTTGTGATTCCATACAAATCTTAAGATAATTTGTTCCAACTCTGTAAAGAAAGTCCATGGTATTTTGATAGGGATTGCATTAAATGTGTAAATTGCCCTGGGTAACATTGACATTTTCACGATATTAATCCTTCCAATCCATGAACGTGGAATATTTTTCCATCTCTTTGTGTCTTCCTCAATTTCTTTCAGAAGTGTTCTGTAGTTTTTAGGGTATAGATCCTTTACCTCTTTGGTTAGGTTTATTCCTAGGTATCTTATGCTTTTCAGTGCAATTGTAAATGGGATTGACTCCTTCGTTTCTCTTTCTTCAGTTTCATTGTTAGTATGTAGAAATGCCACTGATTTCTGGGCATGTATTTGTATCCTGCTACACTGCCGAATTGCCGTATGAGTTCTAGCAATCTTGCAGTGGAATCTTTTGGGTGTTCTATGTACAGTATCATGTCACCTGCAGAGAGGGGGAGTTTGACTTCTTCTTTGCCAATTTGAATGCCTTGTATTTCTTTTTGTTGCTTGATTGCTGAGGCTAGGACTTCTAGTACTATGTCGAATAGTATTGGTGAGAGTAGACATCCCTGTCGTGTTCCTGGTCTTAGGGGAAAAGCTCCCAGTGTTTCCCCATTGAGAATAATATTTGCTGTGGGGTTTTCTTAGATGGCTTTTAAGATGTTGAGGAATGTTCCCTCTATCCCTGCACTCTGAAGAGTTTTGATCATGAATGGTTGCTCTATTTTGTCAAACGCTTTCTCTGCATCTATTGAGAGGATCATATGGTTCTTGTTTTTTCTCTAGTTGATATGATGAATCATATTGATGATTTACGAGTGTTGAGCCAACCTTGCATCTCAGGGATAAATCCCACTTCGTCATGATGAATAATCTTCTTAATGTATTATTGGATCCTATGGGCTAGTATCTCATTGAGAATTTTTACATCTGTGTTCATCAGGGATATTGGCCTATAATTCTCCTTTTTGGTGGGGTCTTTGTCTGGTTTTGGAATTAAGATCATGCTAGCCTCATAGAACGAGCTTGGAAGTATTTCATCCTATCTTTAGGAACAGCTTTAATAGAATATTTATTGTTTCTTCTTTAAACGTTTGATAGAATTCCCCTGGGAAGCCATCTGGCCCTGGACTTTTGTGTCTTGGGAGGTTTTTGATGACTGCTTCAATTTCCTCCCTGGTTATTGCTCTGTTCAAGTTTTCGGTTTCTTCCTGTTCCAGTTTTGGTAGTTTGTCGTTTTCCAGAAATGTTTCCATTTCTTCTAGATTGCCTAATTTATTGGCGTATACCTATCTGCTCATAATGTGTTTTTAAAATCATTTGTATTTCCTTGGTATTGGTGTTGATCTCTCTCCTTTTTCATTCATGATTTTATTAATTTTAGTTTTTTTCTCTTTTTTTTTAATAATGCTGGCCAATGATTTATCTATGTTATTAATTCTTTCAAAAACCAGATCCTGGTTTTGTTTATCTGTTCCACAGTTCTTCTGGTCTCTATTTCATTGAGTTCTGCTCGAATCTTTATTAACTCTCTTCTTCTGCTAGGTGTAGGTTTTATTTGCTGTTCTTTCTCCAATTCCTTTAGGTGCCCGGTTAGCTTGTGTTTTGAGTTCTTTCTAGTTATTTTGAGGGATGCTTGTATTGTGATGTATTTCCTTCTCAGGACTGCTTTTGCTGGATCCCAAAGATTTTGAACGGTTGTATCTTCATTCTCTTTAGTTTCCATGAATCTTTTTTATTCTCTAATTTCCTGGTTGATCCTTTCATCTTTTAGCAGGATGCTCTTTAACCTCCACGTTTTTGAAATTCTTTTAAATTTATTCTTGTGATTGAGTTCTAGTTTATGCATTATGGTCGAAAATATGCAGGGTACAACGCCAGTCTTTTGGTATCGGTTGAGACCTGATTTTTGACCCAGTATGTTGTCTATTCTGGAGAAAGTTCCATATGTACTTAAGAAGAATGTGTATTCAGTTGCATTTCAATATAAAGTTCTGTAAATATCTGTGAAATCCATCTGGTCCAGTGTATCATTTCAAGCTCTTGTTTCTTTGGAGATATTGTGCTTAGAATATCTGTCTTTTACAGAAAGCGCTGTGTTGAAGTCTCTCAGTATAAGTGTATTATTGTCCAAGTATGTGTTAACTTTGGTTATTAATTGATATATTTGGCAGCTCCCACATTAGGGGCATAAATATTGAAGATTGTTAGGTCCTCTTGTTGGATAGATCCTTGAAGTATGATAGAATGTTCCTCTTCATCTCTTACTACAGTCTTTGGGATCAACTTTAATTTATCTGATATGAGAATTGCTACCCCTGCTTTCTTTGTAGAACCATTTGAATGGTAAATGGTTCTCCAACCTTTCATTTTCAGGCTGTTGGTTTCCTTAGGTCAAAAATGAGTCTATTGTAGATAGCAAATAGTTAAGTCTTGCCTTTTTATCTAGTCTTAACCCCTGAACCTTGATGTGATCATAAAGCCCATTCACGTTCAGAGTTACTATTGAAAGATACGAATTTTGGGGATCCCTGAGTGGCTCAGCAGTTTAGCGCCTGCCTTTGGCCCAGGGTATGATCCTGGAGTCCCTGGATCAAGTCCTACATCGGGCTCCCTGCATGGAGCCTGCTCGTCCCTTTACCTGTGTCTCTGCCTCTCTCTCTCTCTCTCTCTCTCTCTGTCTGTCTCTCTGTGTGTGTGTGTCATGAATAAATAAACAAAATCTTAAAACAAAGAAAGAAAGATATGAATTTAGTGTCATCATAATACCTATTCAGTCCCTGTTTTTTGGATTGTTTCTTTGGACTTCCTCTTTCTTTTACAGAATCCCCCTTAATGTTTCTTGTAGAGCTAGTTTGATGGTCACATATTCTTTCAGTTTCTGCCTATCTTGGAAGCTCTTTATCTCTCCTATTCTGAATGAGAGCCTTGCCAGATAAAGTATTCTTGGCTGCAGGTTCTTCTCATCTAGGACCGTGAATATATCCTGCCAGCCCTTTCTGGCCTGCCAGGTCTCTGTAGAGAGGTTTCCTGTTAATCTAATATTTCTCCCCGTATAAGTTAGGGATCTCTTGTCTCTTGCTGCTTTAGAGTTTTCTCTTTATCTTTGGGATTTGCAAATTTCACTATTAAATGTCAAGATGTTGAACTTTTTTTTTTCATTTTGGGGGGGGGTCTCTCTGTCTCCTGGATCTGAATGGCTGTTTCCCTCCCCAACTTAGGGAAGTTCTCAGCTATGATTTGTTCAAATATGCTTTCTGTTCCTCTTTCCCTTTTGGTGCTCTCTGGAACCCCAGTTAGATGTAGATTTTTTCCTTCTGAGGTTGTCATTTATTTCCCTTAACCTTTCCTCATGATCTTTTAATTTTTTTCTCTTTTTGTCCTCAGCTTCTTTCCTTGCTATCAACTGGTCTTCTATGTCACTCACTCTTTCTTCTACCTCATTAACCCTCGTCATTAGGACCTCCAAGTTGAATTCATCTCATTTAATTTATTTTTAATTTTGGCCTGATTAGATCTAAGTTCTGCAGTCATGACATCTCTTGAATCCTTTATGCTTTTTTCCAGAGCCACCAATAAGTTTATAATTGTGCTTCTGAATTCACTTTCTGACATCGAATTTTAATCCAAATTCTGTAACTCTGTGGGACAGAGTACTATTTCTGATTCTTTCTTTTGTGTTGAGTTCTTCTTTCTAGTTATTTTGCTCAGTGCAGAGTGATTAAAAACAAGTTGTACTTGAAAAAGGAAGGAAAAAAAAGAAAATACAGGAAAAAAAAACAAGAACAAAGACAAAGAAACAAAAAGAACGAAAACCAAAACGAAAAACAAACTAAAAAAATAAGGATGGGTATCCTCTGGTTCTGTATAATGTAAGTCCCTCAACTTCCCCTGGAGCTTTCCATCACTGCTTGGTCAAGAACTTGGGAAGATCTTCCCCTGGTCTTCTGGGGGAGGGGCCTGCTGTGCTGATTGTCAGGTGTGTGCACCTGGGGGAGCTGTCTAGCCCCCTGCCGGGTGCATGGCTCAGTGGGAGCTGTTTATCCTGGTGAAGCCCCCGTTCCCTGGCATCCCGACCCTCCCAGGGACAGGGTGACACCAGGAGGAACAACAACACTGGCGGCATCCAGCTCTCCAGCCCTGGAGTCAGCTCCCTCAGTAACCACCGCAGCTTCCAGTCCGCCATGGCCTGGATGCTCCGGGGGGCGGGGGGGGGGCGCTGATCTGCACGGCTTGGGGGCACCCGGCGGCAGGAGCGTCCTCACTGTCTTGTGGCCTCCCAGCCTCAGCCTGTCCCACCCAAGGGGAGCACAGAATCCTGGGCTCTGTCTTCCAGTGCCCTGGGATCCAGGGCTTGTGCTGCTGGAATTGCTCTCCACGGGCCGCACAGCCCCCTTCGCTTGTGGCCGCCTCTTGAGCTGTTCCCAAGGCCCTTCTGGGTGTGCGCCCCAGCCCTTTATGGAGCTCGCCCCGCCGGGTGTGGTGCGCTGTCCCCTGAGGCGCACTTCCTCTCTTGGTGAGATTGGAACCTGGGTGTTCCACTGCCCCTCCTGGGATCCTGCACGAGTTCCCTGTGAGCACCTTTCAGTCCGGGAAGAATCCAGTGCAGATTTTTGAAGTTCCTGCTTCTCCGGGGCTGGGCTTTCCTCTCCTGGAGGCTTTCGCAGCCTGGCCTTGGCTGAGCCCCTTGCGGGGGCCTGTCCCTCACTGGATTCTTTTTTATTTTTTTTCCCGTCTTCCTACCTTGTTAGAAGCCCGAACTCTTCTCTCTGTAGCGTTCCGGCTGTTCTCTCTTTAAATCTCAGGCCAAATTCGTAGGTTTTCAAGATGATTTGAAAATTATCTAGGTAACTTGGTCGGGACAGGTGACTTGGGGACCCTACTCTTTCGCCATCTTGCCCCCAATCTATATTCTTATATTCAAGGCTGTTGAAAGAATTTCAGGTTAGAATTGACTTCTTCCATAGAGAACAAATTATCTGGAACTATTAAGTTTGGAGTAAGTGAAGCAGTTACTTGAATCTTTAGATTTCTAATTTAGGCAATTATATAGGCATATTATTTCAGTGTCAGTCAAATGGCGAAAAGATTTAGGGGAGTCTAGGTAAAAACAGCTGACTTCCTAGTATCAACTTTACTATGTTTCTGAATACTGTATGACAACTGGCAACGATATAATAAATAGGTAAAAATAAATGATATGAAATGTTAAGTGTCAAGTTAGCAAATCCTGTGGCTCAGAATATATGCCAAAGCAGTGAATAGAACATGGTAGTCTAGGCAATGCTATGCCTTTATCCTTTAGGGATCTGCAGTTCAGGGAGGGAAAAGGAAATTAGAAAAAACAATCTACAAATATAAATGGCAGAAATGTATACCTATGTGCAAAGAAATAGAAAGTGTTAAGTAACCTGTACTATAAAGAAAGAAACTCTTAGTAGTTTACAGATTATCCATGCTCATTTGGATAGTTTACATTTCCTTTTTTAACTGCTTAACTTAACATTTCCTTTTTTAACTTCCTTAACTGCTTATAGTTAATACTGTTCCTTAAGCATCCCCACATTTGCAAGTGAAAAGAGAAGGGAAAACTTGAATTAGTTCATTTTAACTGTTCTGGTAATCATCAGGTTGAGTAAGGAAAGAAGTTTAAAATAATAACTTACATGGTGATTTGAGTTTTCTTTACATTCCTGTTTTCTCAAGGTATCATTGCTATCACAAAAATTAGTTGTATCCAGCCACATGGTAATACAGAAAAGAAACATTGACTGGCTTAGGCTAGACTCCCATCCCTACCCCCACCCCAAGAAAGATTTATGTTTCATGTATCTGAAAATTTTAGATTGCTTTGACAAACTAATGGAACTCCTGCTTCAAGTTGTCCCAATTTAGAGAAACTGATAATATCAACCAATTTAAATTTTATTAACATTAGACTCTCTTCTGCCCTTTCAAGTAAGTACTTGTCCTGTGACCTTCTGAACTTGAGGGATAGAGGTACAGCTACAAATAACCATCATATTTTCATTAGAGTTCTCAGTGAGAATTTGCAGGCACTTTTCATGCTATAACATTCTTTAATAATGCAGGTTTTAAATCAGGCTGCTACAAGTCTAATCTTGGTTCTAGCACTTACTAGCTATGAGACCTTGGATATTTTACTTAACCTTCCTGAGACTGAGTTTCTTCTTCTATCAAATGGGGAAATTAATAGTATCTACTTCATGGAATAGTGAGAATTAAATGAAATAAACCATGTAAACTACTTGGAACAGTACCTCTTTATGGTGAATACTCAATTTACTGTTCAATATTCACCATGAACAGTGAATGATAGCCAAAGAGTATTCCACTTGAACCTGGAGGCAAGGAATGATTATAAGAGAATGATCATATATAAACTCAACTTTCAGAAATGAGAACTGAGATACAGAGATGTCATATTATTTGTTGAGAGAATTCAGCAAGTAAATGGATGGGCCAGGCCTTCAACTCTAATGATAATGAATTCCAATGATGATTTGCTGCATGTATGAAGTTAATATAGTCTGCCTATTGAATTTTTCTGAGATATTTTACCTGCCTTCATTAAGCCATATCTTTTTCAGTGTTCTTCCTGGAATTGAAATCTGTTTTGTCTTTCCCTGAGGATGAATACTGAGTCATTTTTTCACATGGTTGTTCAAATTAGGCCAGTCATGGAAATGTAGTCCCCTTTGATTCTGGCATAATAAAGTAATGCTAATACAAATTTTTAGTCTGTGATGCTTCTGAGCACAGCTTACTATTGTTTGCAATAAGCATCATAATTTAGTTATTATAACAAGTCTATATGCTCTGGTATTTGATTTTTTAGGAAATATATGTATATAGTCATTTCTAATGTGAAAAGAGATGTGACCCATGTAAATGAACCCAGCTTTAGTAAATAACTGTGATGCTTTTAGCTATTTCATAGCCAGTATATTCATACACATTTCATCAAATTATCTGTTCTGTTTTTTTGAAATACATTTTAAAAATTATGTTAGGGTGACAGGGTACAGAAGGTAGTGATTGAACCATTCATTCATTTAAAATCATTTAAGGCTATTTAAAGCCATGCATAAATAGATGTTGTTTTTTTTAACTGTGTTCTCTGGCAAAAAAACCCCAAAAAAACAAAAAACAAAAAAACAAGGAATTCCTGCTGGTATTTTGCTTCCTATGTTTAGGGCCTTATCTTTTATAAATTGTTAGATAGATGACACATTTTAGACTACAAATGGATACACAGTGCATTGCTTTAAGAAGCATCTTATGATTCTCTAATATAAAATATATCACTTTAACACTGAAATATAGCTAAAATTATAAGGAATATGTGAAAGGTGCAGTCCAATCTCACTTTGAAAGTCTAATATATGAATGACATTCCATTTACACTCTGGTCAGGTATGAACAATATTGATTTTAGATGTTTAGTGCTAAAAAACACTGACTTAAGAGATCTTGTCAAAGGTTTCTACAAAATTCATATTGTGAGACATTTGTTAAAGAGAAACTAGGTCTGTAGGGAGAAGATATGTGGCAAACCTTATTTTGGGGGTATATTTTCATAGGAGTCATATCACACAGATAGAAATAAACTGTTATCCAAATTAGCTTTGGTTTATGTAAGAGGACTCCTTGAATAGAAGAACTGGAATTTTCAGTGCTCCTAGGACATTTTGGTTACATCACGTACAGCCACATCTTATCACATCTAAACACACATTATAGGGCAAAATTTATTGTTAAGGATGACTCAAGGAAGTTGGTAGTGAGTATCCAAAACTTACCAAATGTATTTTCTTAGAAAATGCTTAGTTGAATTTGGTATATAATGGTTTTCTACATAGGGTTTCTCAAAACATTAACACTGGCTATAAACAATAGCATTATTTTGTTCATGGCTTCTTCAGTAGGGCAAAGTGCTAAAGGGGCAGAACTAGTTCTTCTTATGGCCTTTGCTCTTTTCTTTAGACTATTAGACTTTTCAAGCAACTTCAGAAATAATTCAGTAGAGCTCCTTCCTATTAATCAAGAAATAATCATAACATGGACTCTTGATTAGGACTCAGTCATATCACCTCAATGCCCCATTATAGTCAACAAACTGTCCTGTGTACCATCTGTAAATAACTTGTATTCGTTGTACAAGTGCCAGATATTTATTTCAAACTTCATACGTGATTGAATAAATTAACCACTTCATATATTTCCTAGCCCTGTCTACTAAGAGAGCCTAGTGCAGTGATACCTTGATAGGATTCTAGGGCTAATGCAGGGGATATACAAAATGATTCTTGAGCATCTTAGTCAGAAATTAGGGACTGCTTAAGAAACAATGTGATGAGTAGGGGATGGGACAAATCGATGATGGATATTAAGAAGGACACTTGTGTTGAGCACTGGGTATTATATGTAAGTGATGAATAACTAAATACCACTCCTAAAACCAATATTATACTATATTAACTAACTAGAGTTTAAATAAAAATTTGAAACAAACAAAAAAGAAACAAAATGATGAGGGTATGTCAAAAGGACACTGGAGCAAACTAAAAGAGCTCACAAAGGCCAAAACTAGAACTATTTCAGCAACAAAATAAAGTGGCACTGAAATACTACCTAAACTGTAAAATCAATACTCTTGATCCATACTGATACAAATAAGTGAAAAAGCAAACCCGTGGTTATGAATGGACAAATCTCCTACACACATAAATTTCAAATAACTTATGTAGATAGATACTTCTCCATCAAGGAGGTGGAGCATCTCTATTCCTTTTGTGTGGACTGCACAAAGTGACTTCCTTCCAAAGAGTACAGTATGTAAAAGGAGGGTAATCTTAAAGTGGAGAAATATGACAAACACTACCTCAGTCGGGTGATCAATGTATGTACCCTTGATATATGATGTAATAAGAATGGTACCTTACCTGTGTTCTTTCTTCTAAGAACTTAAACCTAACTACAACATGAGAAAAACATCAGAGAAACACAAATTGAAGTGGATTTCAATAAATTTCTGATCAGTACTCCTCAAAACATTCAAGGTCATCAAAACCAAGGAAATTCTGAGAAACTTTCATAATCTTGTGGCACCTGGGAGACATGAATTTCTAAATGTAGCATGATATCCTGGTTGGATTCCTGGGATAGAAAAAAGACATTAGTTTGAAACTAAGGAAATTTGAATAAATAATAGACTTTAGTTGATATGAATATGTCAGTATTGGCTCATCAGTTATGACAAGTGTTCCATATTAATGTAAGATGTTAAATAAGGGAAACTGGGATCAGAGGACACAGGGATTGCAACTTTTCTGTGAATCTAAAAGTATTCTAAAATACAAATTTTGTTTTAATAAACCATTTCACTCAAAATTGATTTTTAAAGACATAAATGTAAGACCTGAAAACATAAAACTCCTAAAGGAAAACATGAGCAGTAATCCTTTGAATATTGGCCTTAGCAACATTTCTCTGAAGATGTCTTCTCAGGCAAGGGAAACAAAAGCAAAAATATACTATTGTAATTATATAAAAAATAATTTTTCAAAGTGAAGAAAACCATCTACAAAATGAAAAGGCAACCTACTGAATGGGAGAAGACATTTGAAAATGATATATCCAATTAGGGGTTTATCTGCAAAATATATAAAAAATTTATACAACTCAACTCACACACACAAAAATTAAAACAAATAATCTGATTTAAAATAGGCAGAACTGCATAGACATATTTTCCAAAGAAAATGTACAGATGACCAAATGACACATGAAAGGATGCATGGCATCACTAGTCATCAGGAAAATGTAAATCAAAGCCATAATAACATATCACTTCATACCAGTCAGAATGGCTACTATTAAAAAAACAAAGAAATAACAAGTGTTGGCAAGGACGTAGAGAAAAAGGAACCCTTGTGCACTGTTGATGGGAATGTAGATTACTGCAGCCACTATGGAAAACAGTATGGAGGTTCCACAAAAAATTAAAAATAAAAATACCCTATGATCCTATAATTACACTGTTGGGTGTTTCACCCAGAGAAGAAGACAAAAATACTAATTTGAAAAGATACATGCACCCCCGTTTATTGTAGCATTATTTACAAAAACCAACATATGAAAGCAACATAAGAGTCCATTGATATTAATGGATTAACAAGGTGTGTGTATCTGTAAAATGAGGTATTACTCAGCCATAAAACTGAAACCTTGTCATTCATGACAACATACATAGATGGGCTTAGAGGCTATTAATCTTAAGTTAATTAAGTGAGACATAGAAAGACAAATACTGTATGATTTCATTTACATGTGGAATCCAAAAAAACAACAACAACGACGAAACAAATTAGTAAAAAACCAAACTGATTCATAAATACAGAGAACAAGCTGATGGTTGCCAGAGAAGAGAGTATAGGGGGATGGGCAAAAGGGGGACTAAGAGGTACAAACTTCCACTTGTAAAATGAAAAGTCATGGAGATGAAAAGTACAGCATAGGAAAATAGTCAATAAAATTGTAATAACTTTGTATAATTATAAATGGTATCTACACTTATTGTGGTGAGCATTGCATAATGTATAGAATTGTTGAATCACTGAAACTAATTGTTGAATCATCTGAAACTAATATAATATTGTATGTCAACTATACTTGAATAAAAAAATCCTTTCCAAACCAGAATTCATAATGTATATAACTATATTATGGTATGCTATATTAAATTGAATTTTTAAATAAAAATATTAAAAAGCATTTACTTCATTGGTGTAAATGCTAAACAGTAATGATGATTTGTTTTTCTAAATATAAAATACAAAATATGTTACTATATTAAGATAAATAAGAGGGTGAAATATTCATTTTTTAAACAGCTAAAATTTATGCTTAGAAATTCTACCCTCGGGATCCCTGGGTGGCGCAGCGATTTAGCGCCTGCCTTTGGCCCGGGGCACGATCCTGGAGACCCGGGATCGAATCCCACGTCGGGCTCCCCGTGCATGGAGCCTGCTTCTCCCTCTGCCTGTGTCTCTGCCTCTCTCTCTCTCTCTCTCTCTCTCTCTCTCTCTCTCTCTGTATGTGTGTGTGACTATCATAAACAAATAAAACTTTAAAAAAAAAGAATTCTACCCTCTCATAACCATTCTCTTCTATTTTATCTCTTGCAATATTTTGTTGCTGCTGTAAGTTTTTTGGTATAGTCCTTAACATGGTAGAGACCGATATTTTATTATTTGTCAGTTCTATAAAGGGAATAAAGAGGCAGTATTTCAAATACTGCACCTTTTCTTTAGAATAAAAAATGTTTCATGACACAAGTATGCTAGAGGGAATTCACAGCAGGAGAATGGTTTCAACAGAGCTTTCTATCAGGTTGATCCCAGTTAAAATAAGGCAATAATTCCTCTCTCAAAATAGTCATATTAATAATTAAAATATAATGCATTCATGCTTGAGTTTTATTGAGAAGAAAGGCTATCATGTTGCATACACTTGCTAGAGTTAGATGTTTTCAAGAAATTGTGAAGCATCATTAAATTGCTCCATAAACCCTCTGAGTCTTATTTGCCTGTGAATTAGATTGTTGGGTGGTTGTTCTGTGTATCATTCAGTGTGAAATGGCAAAACATACTGTGATAATTTAAGGTATTGTTAGAATATACGTGCAGACTTACTATTTTTTTATAATTTAGTAAATTGATTACTATCTTAATTCCTTTAGGTAGCTTTATAAAAAGCATGTTATTTGAACTCAGTTTAACTAGTGTGAGCAAAGAACAATAAGCTTCTTTTTATAGAAACCTCATCCAAATGTCCGGACCTTTGAAGAAGAGTTGGGTGCTTCAGATTAAGTCTCAGATTGATTACCAACTAACTTAAAAAGGTTTTTCAACTGAAGTGCATTTGTCTGAGAATTCTTCTGCAGTTAGACATATCACTGAAAATTCAATGAAACGAATTTTAAAATACAGTAAGTCTCTAAAATAACTAGCATTGGTATTTACAATATAGACTACATTGTGAAAAATTAAAATATGCCTTTAATTAACTAAAATTCATACTGACTTTTACCAGAATATGTTAAGTGAAAAATAGTACAGATCCAATCACTTTTAATAAGGAGAAAATTATATGATGACTGATCTTCAATAATGTAATAATGTCAATATTTTGCATTGTATTTGGCTTTTTCTTTTTACCTCAGGGCCGTAGCATCTGCTGTTCCTTCTGCTATTCAGTCAGCTTTGGCTTATTATTCATATCCTGTTCAACTCTTTCATCTGACTATCTCTGATTTATCCATCATGTCTCAGATTATATGTTAGGATTCCAGAATTGACTTTTCATTCTGAATTATGTCCCTCATTATAGCTTTCATTAGCATCCTGTACTTTTCTCTCATCATTCTAATCATGGTTATAATTATATACTCTTTTTTATATTTGTGTAATGGTTATTACTTTACTAGACCATAATCTCCATGTCATATAACATAGTGTCTGGTACATAATATAGAACATCAAAAGAGAATTGTTTATGTTGCAAAATAATTGATTGATGGTTATTTTTATTTCATTATTTTACTTTTTATTTTTTTATTTCAAGTTTTTATTTAAACTCTAGTTAGTTACTATATATGGCAAAATTGAATTCAGATGTAGAATTTAATGATACTTCCCTTACATATAATACCACTGCTCATCCCAAGTGCGTTCTTTAATACCTGTCACCCATTTAACCCATCCCCGACTCACTCCCCTCCACCAACCCTGTTTGTTCTCTACAGTTGAATCTCTTATGATTTGCTTCTCTCTCTGTGTGTTTTTCCCCTTCCCTGTGTTTATCTGTCTGTTTCTTAAATTCCACATAAGTGAAATTATATGCCATTTCCTTTCTCTAACTACCTATTTCACTTAGCATAATATACTATAGCTCCTTCCATGTCATTGTAAATTTCAGATTTCATTTTTTTAAAGATTTTATTTATTCATGAGAGACACAGAGAGAGAGAGAGGCAGAGACACAGGCAGAGGGAGAAGTAGGCTCCATGCAGGGAGCCTGACGTGGGAGTCGATCCTGGGTCTCCAGGATCAGGCCCTGGGCTGAAGGTGGCGCTAAACTGCTGAGCCACCTGGGCTGCCCTCAGACTTCATTCCTCAGTTGATGGAAATTTGGGGTCTTTCCATAATTGGACTATTCTTGATAATGCTGCTATAAACATCCTGGTGCATGTGCCCTTTCTAATCATCATGTTTGTATCATTTGGGTAAATACCTAGTAGTGCAATTATCAGATTGTAGGATAGTTCTATTTTTACCTTCTTGAGGAACCTACATACTGTTTTCCAGAGTGGCTGCACCAATTTACATTCCCACCAACAGTGTAAGAGGTTTCCCCTTTCTCTGTATCCTTGCCAACATGTGTGGTTCCCTGAGTTGTTAATTTTAGCGTTCTGATTAAGTGTGAGTTGGTAATTCATTGTAGTTTTGATTTCTATTTCCCTGAGGATCAGTGATGTTGAGCATCTTTTCATGTGTCTGTTAGCCATTTGGATGTCTTCTTTGGAAAAACGTCTATTCATGTCTTCTGCCCATTTCCTAACTTGATTATTTGATTTTTGGGTATTGTGTTTGATAAGTTCTTATACATTTTGGCTACTAACCCTTAATCAGATATGTAATGTGCAAAAATATCTTCTCCCATTCTGAAAGCTGCCTTTTAATTTTGTTGATTATTTTTTCTTTGCTGTGCAGAAGCTTTTTATCTTGATGAAGTGCCAATAGTTCATTTTTTTTTTCTTTTCTTTCCCTTGCCTCTGGAGACATGACCAGTAAGAAATTTCTATGAGCAATGTCAAAAATGTTGCTGGCTGAATTCTCCTCTAGGATTTTTATTGTTTCCTGTCTCATATTTAGGTCTTAAAATCCATTTTGAATGTATTTTTGTGTATGGTGTAAGAAAGTGCTTCAGGTTCATTCTTTTTCATGTTGCTGTCTAGTTTTTCCAACACCATTTGTTGAAGAGACTATCTTTTCTCCATTGGTATTCTTTCCTGCTTTTTGAAGTTCAGTTGACCATATAGTTGTGGGTCCATTTATGGGTTTTCTGTTCAGTTATATTTATCTATGTGTCTGGTTTTCTGCCAGTACCGTACTGTCATAACTACAGCTTTGTAATATAGATTGAAATCTGGATTCTTGATGCCTCCAACTTTGCTTTTCTTTTTGCAAGATTGCTTTGGGTGTTTGGGGTCTGCTGTGCTTCCATACAAACTTTTAGGATTGTTTGTTCTAGGTCTGTGAAAAATGCTAGTGGTATTTTGATAGAGATTGCATTAAATATGTAGATTTCTTTGGATAGTATAGTTATTTTAATAATGTTTGTTCTTCTAATACATTAGCATGGAATGTTTCCAGTTTTTGTGTCCTCTTAAATTTCTTTTATAAGTGTTCTATAGTTTTCAGAACACAGATCCTACACCTCCTTGGTTTAGTTAGGTTTATTATTAGTGGTCTTATGTTTTTCATGCAGTTGGAAGTGGTATCAATTCCTTGAGCTCTCTTTCTGCTGCTTTATTATTGGCATATAGAAAGGCAACAGATTTCTGTACATTGATTTTGTATCCTGCAACTTTGCTGAATTGGTATGTTCTAGCAATTTTTGGGAGAAGTCTTTCAAGTTTTCCACATAGAGTATCATGTTATCTGCAAATTGTGAAAGTTGACTTCTTCCTTGCTCATTTGGATGTCTTTTGTTTCTTTTTGTTGTCTGATTACTGAAATTGTGACTTCTAGTACTATGTTAAATAGTGATGATGGGAGTGAACATCCTTGTTTTGTTCCTGATGTTAGAGGAAAAGCTCTCAGTTTTACCCTATTGAAGATGGTATTAGTTGTGGGTCTTTTTTATATGGCCTTTATGATGTTGAGGTATGTTCACTCTGTCCCTACTTTGTTGAGGTTTTTATCCAGAAAGGAAGCGGTATTTTGTCAGATGCTTTTTCTGCAACTATTGAGAGTATCATGTGTTTCGTATCCTTTCTTATATCAATGTGGTATATCATGTTGTTTTGTGAATCTTGAACCAATGCTGCAGCCCAGGAGTAAGTCCCACTTGATCTTGGTGAATAAATCTTATAATGTACTGTTGAGTTCGATTTGCTAGTATCTTGTTGAGACTTTTTGTATCCATGTTCATCATGGTTATTGCCCTGTAATTCTCTTTTTTAGGGGGTCTTTGCCTGGTTTTGGAATCAAGGTAATGCTAGACTCATAGAAGGAGTCTGGAAGTTTTCCTTCCATTTCTATTTTTTTTTGGGGGGGGGGCAGTTTCAGAAGAATAGGTATTAATTCTTCTTTAAATATTTGGTAAAATTCCCCTGGAAACCATCTGGCCCTGGACTTTTATTTATTAGGAGATTCAGATGTGTATGTGATGTGCACTATGCTCTTATGTTTTGGCTGCTGTTTTCCTCATGTTTGTCCTCTGCAGAGTTTCTCCTTGCTTGCGGTGGGCAGTGTTTGAACCTTGTCCACTGCGTGGCAAGTTTTAACTAGGTATGTTTTAGTCGGCTTGTTAAAAGTGGCTAGATCATACTTCCCCTAAAGCTGAAGTTTTGTAGCACTCTGGTCGGTAGACTTGATGAGTGCAGAGGCTTATGCTGTTCTTCTGGGGGAGAATCCTGCTGCTACTCTGACTCTCAGGCACATTTGCCCTAGTAAAAAAGAACCTGAAGAATGCAGTGAGGTGGAGTTTGGTGTAAGCAGCTCAAGCCTCCACTGTAGGAACTGTTCTGTTCACTGAAGTCCTGTGCTGATGGGGAGGGGAAAAATATTATCAGCCATGTCTGTCATTACCAGATCGGGGAGTAGTTCATGCCTGCCACTGTTCAGGAAGCCCTTTCAGAAAAGTGAAAAATTTCCCCTTGTGTGTCCCTCAGATCCCTGCCTTCACCCTATGTGTGTCCAAGCCATCTGTCCACATGGTACCACAGTACTCCTGTATTTTTATGTGAGGCATACTAGCTGTGTTTCAAAACTCCAAACTTTAGGGACCTTGTGTGTCACTGCCTGTACCGATCCTTTTGGGAAGGATCCTGCTGCATTGTGGCTGGTGCTGATTTGTCCCAAAAGGGCAGTTGCATGAACATGTAGGACCTTGGAGTTTATGTTAAAGTGTAGCAAAAATCTGGTGCCTAGAATACCTGCCCTCATCAGCTGCCTCTGCGCCTATGCTAATACATAGAGCAGCTCAGTGGTGTCCATCAGTGCTTTTGTCCCCAGAGAAGCAGTGCCACCTATCCCAAATGCATTCCAAGAAGGGGAACCGTCTGTCCCAGTGGATCCCAGTGGGGGTCCTCAGACCATGCTGTCCACTACTAGCTTTCTGTTCTCCTCCACTGGAGCACCGCTACACCTGCCAGGCTCTACTCTGGCAATGGCACGGACTTCTAGAACTTCAGACTTTGAGCTCTGCTGCTTGTAAAAACTTATGACTATCAGTACCTCACCCTTTTTTCCCCATCAGTAGTTTTGGGGAAATGTTTTTCTTGTGCAATGCCCTGTGTGCACACCTGACTCCCCCTCCCCTTCTTTCTTCCTCATCAGGGCTCACACCCCTCTATAGCACCAGCAATTCTTTTCTACCCCAAATCCCATCTCCACACCACCTATCTTCCACGATGTGGCCTTTTTCCTCCCTCTAGTTGTGTATTTTGGTCTTTCACCCCCCAGGTTGATTTCCTAGGTATTCAGAATGATTTGATATTTGTCTCTCTGTGTTCCAGGGATGAGGCAAGTGTATGGTCCTCCTACTACTCTGCCATCTTAACTCCTATCCAAGTCAAAAGGGAATTATTTTGAGGATGACTGAACATTTAATTATTATAATAACTCAGATTATCAGCAGGACTGTCACAACTTGTATCTAATCTCTATACAAAATTAGCATACTTTTCATAGAGATACAGAGAATCAAGTTTTTTCCTGGAATAGAAACAAAATATTTTAAATTCAAAAGCAAAGATTGAGTAAGAGACTGTGTTGGTGTTGCTTTTTCTTTTTACTCAGTGTGCAGTTTTGAAGGCTTCCTGAACTTGTCTGGTGTCAGCACCCTCTCCTATTCCCTTCTGCAGTTTTCAAAACTTTAGCTATTGGTCTCAAAACTTACCTGGACCTGCCTTACATTTAACAGATGACCGTGGCACCTACCACTGAGTGAAAATGAAGGCCAGTATGTGAGAACTACTTCAACTTTTTCACTTTCATTTCTCCCTCCACAAAAAAAGCCCTGTACTCATACCATTTATTTATTCTTTGCTTTTGTTCTTGCAAAAAGAGACATCTCCTACCTGTGACTTTGAGTCCTCTCTGCTTTCTCAATGGTTTTGCCACTTTAGTTATTCCCCTCTTTTATATCTTCTTAAAACTCTTTCATTATCCTCCATTCTTCTTGTTCCCTATGAATATGTTTAAATTCCATAAGTAACAAAAACAAAAAAATCATCTTTAATTCTGTATCCTTCATGATAGTTAACATCTTATCCCTTTACTTTTCTTCTCAAATGAATCTGTACACGTATACCCTGTATCTCTACGTTCTCACCTCCTATTTAGTTTTTAAAGTCTTTAACTTGTGGTGGTCTGGCCTCTACCCTCACTACTTAATTAGCAAAGGTTACTTGCATTAGCAAAGTTTACTAATGATTTCCTCATAGCCAGATGTAATGGATATTTTAAGATTTTATCTTACTTGATCCATCTGCTATATTTTTTTAAAGATTTCATTTATTTATTTTTTCATAAGATACACACAGAGAGAGGCAGAGACATAGGTAGAGGGAGAAGCAGGCTCCCTACAGGGAACCTGATGCAGAACTCGATCCCAGGACCCCAGCATCATGACCTGAGCCAAAGGCAGATGCTCAACCATTGAGCCACCCAGGCGCCCCCCATTTGCTGTATTTAATATTGTTGTCCATGATATCTTTTCTTTTTTTCTGGATTATTTAAAGGTAAAGATGACACCTACTTATTGTAGAAAATGTAAACATTATAGAAAAACATACGAAAGGAAATAATACCTCCCCAATATGCAGAGTTAACTAAAACTAATATTTACATTTGATGAACTATTCACTCAACAACATGTTATGGATATCTATTCCATTATATATGTATAGTATAATTCATATAACCTGTTTGTTATGTTTTTTGAATTTTTATTTTTATATTTTAAAAACTTCATTCATGAGAGACAGAGAGAGAGGCAGAGACATAGGCAGAAGGAAAAGCAGGCTCCCCACAAGGAACCTGACATGGGACTTGATCCCGGACCCCAGGATCAAGACCTGAGCCCAAGGCAGGTGCTCAACCCCTGAGCCACCCAGGCGTCCCTGTTTTTTGAATTTTTAAAAAGATTTTATGTATTCATTTACATAATTTTTTAATGTAAAAAGTGCATGTGAGCAGAGGGAGGGGCTGAGGGAGAGGGAAAAAGAATCTCAAGCAGACTCCACATTCAATGTAGAGCTCGACATGGGACTTGTCCCTTGATCCTGAGATCATGACCTTAGCCAAATTCAAGAGTTAGATGCTTAAATGACTGAGCCACCCAGCTCCCCAAACTTATTTGTTATTGATGGACATTTAGTTTTCTTCGCAAACTTTCGATATATAAAAATTGCTCAAATTAAATTCATGAACATAAACCTTTGAGAATTGTTGTCCTCACTCTGAAGCTTTATTCTCCTTTCTTGTGTTTCTGTAACTCTTACTTTTTTTCTGATAACAATCTAACTCTTACCATGCTAACTAATTTTCTGAAGTATTATTTATAGGCTTCCCTCTCTCTGGTAATCTCTTAAATATTGTTAAATTAGATCCAGTGCTCAAGCATTTTTTTCATTTGAAATCCTCCCCAAGGTAGTTTAATTTTCTATCATGTCTTTATCCTTCACTCAATGACTGCCAATTCTATATATCTAACTCAGGTTACATTCCAGAGCACCAACACCCATACATATAATTTACATATGTGCAGCTACATCCAGAATTCTCATGGGCACTTCAAACTATATGAACCCAATACTGAATGTAGATCTTTCCATAACCTGTGGCATTTCCTATATTATCTAGTCATTGGAATTGCCTATTTCTTACATATAGTCCCCTCTTTTATCCAAAATGCTGCTGATTTTAGTTTAGACCCTTTCATTTGTTGTCTGCATTAATACTTAAGTGATATCATTGCCTTCATTCTTACTTGCATGTAATCTAACTTCTGTGGTGTAAAAGATTTTTTTCTTAAACATTCAAACATGAGCATATCATTCTCCTATATAAAATAGTTATTATCTCCCAGTTAACTTCACTTTAAGTCTCATAGAATTAATTTCAGCGTTCTTAGCATCACATCCAAAGTTTTTATGAATTGGTCATTGCCTATCTCTCTAGATGATGTCAGGACTAGGTCTCAAGGAACTGAAGTTAGAATGGATTACACTATTCTAAGTGTCCAGTAGCAGAAAGAACCAGCAAGTTGAATATGAACTAAAGTTTTTAAGGACTTTTGATGATAAGGTCAAAGAAACAATAATATCTGATAGATCTTTAGATTATTAGTCAGAATGAAAATGACAGAAAGACCTAAGAGGAGCTAGATAGAACTAAAAGAGGAGGATAATAATAATCAAGAACACAACAAATCAAAATGCAGGAAACTATCACCAAGATTCACTGTAACATCTTTGACATTGAGCTTATGATAAGCAGATATGTTAGGTTGATTTAATGGGTCATAGTCAGGATGGAGACTCACAGGAAAATCTGTGATATACCTGATCATCTTTTTTTTTTAAAGGACTTTGGTAACTTCCTAACAACTATATATTTTAGAGGGGCTCTGTGATCAGGCTGTTTCCTGTCTTTGCAGCCTCACCTCCAGCTACTGCATTCTTGACATTTAGGGTCCATCGAAAATAAACACATTGTGCTCTTTCATATCCTTGTGTTTATTTTCACATTTTTTTTCTCTTCCTGGAATGTTCTTCATGTCTTCATTTCCAGGGTGAACTTTTATTATTTAAAATCCTGTACAGGACCGACAAAAAGATGGTGGAAGAGTAGGGTCCCCAAGTCACCTGTCCCCACCAACTTACCTAGATAACTTTCAAATCATCCTGAAAACCTACAAATTCGGCCTGAGATTTAAAGAGAGAACAGCTGGAATGCTACAGTGAGAAGAGTTCGTGCTTCTATCAAGGTAGGAAGATGGAAAACAATAAAGAAATAAAACATCCAAGAGGGAAGGGCCCCCACGAGGAGCCAGGCTAAGGCTGAGTGGTAAGTGCCCCCAGGACAGGAAAGCCCAGTCCTGGAGAAGCAGAAACTGTACCAAGCTTCCCAGACAGAAAGACACACCCAGGGAATTCAGGCAGGATCCCAGGAGGGGCAGGGATGCCCTCGGGCTCCCAGGGGCACTAACAGAGGAACTCCACTCTGGAGGAGAGCGTGCCACACAGCAGGGCCCGAGCTCCCTAAAGGGGCTGGAGCTCACACCTAGCTGGGCCCCAGGAGCAGCTCCAGCTGCAGCTCAGGCAGCGGCTCCATGCGGAGGGGACTGCCCAGTCCTGGGAAGCAGTCCCAGTGGCGCAGGCCCTGGAGGCAAGGGCGCCAGGGGACACAGCCCAAGATCCGGTGCTCCCCCTGGGACAGGCAGAGGCCAGGAGGGCCCAATACAGTGAGGAAGCTCCTGCCACTGAGAGGCCCCGAGCTGTGCAGATCGGTATCCCCACACCCCAGGAGCATCCAGGCCCCTGCAGGCTGGAAGCTGCGGTAGTTACTGCGGGAGCTGACTCCAGAGCTGGAGAGCTGGCCGCCACCACTGTTGATCTTCCTCCTGGTGTCACCTTGTACCTGGGACTGAGCAGGGCCTCACAGGATAAATAGTTCCCACTGAGCCGTGCACCTGTCAGGGGACTGGGCAGCTCGCCAAGGTGCACACACCTGAGAATCAGCACAGAGGGCCCCTCCCCCAGAAGACCAGCTCGAAGGACAGGGGAAAAGCAAGTTATTGACCAAGCAGCGCTGAAAAGTTGCAGGGGAAGTAGAGGGATTTACAGTATATAGAATCAGAGGATACTCCCCCTTGTTTTTTGTTTTTTGTTTGTTCCCCCTCTTTTTTCCTCTCCTTTTCTCATTTTTTCCAGTACAACTTGTTTTTGGCCACACTGCACTGAGCAAAAGACTGGAAGGAAAAACTCACCACAAAAGAAAGAATCAGAAACAGTACTCTCTCCCACAGAGGTACAAAATTTGGATTACAACTCAATGTCAGAAAACCAATTCGAAAGCACAATTATAAAGCTACTGGTGGCTCTAGAAAAAAGCAAAAAAGATTCAAGAGACTTCATGACTGCAGAATTTAGACCTCATCAGTCCGAAATTCAAAATCAATTAAATGAGATGCAATCCAAACTGAAGGTCTTAATGACGAGGGTTAATGAGGTAGAAGACCAAGGGAGTAACATAGAAGACAACTTGATGGCAAGGAAGGAAGCCGAAGAAAAAAGGGAAAAACAATTAAAAGATCATGAGGAAAGATTAAGGGAAATAAATGACAGCCTCAGAAGGAAAAAATCTACATTTAATTGGAGTTCCAGAGGGTGCCGAAAAACAAAGGACCAGAAAGTGTATTTGAACAAATCATAGCTGAGAACTTCCCTGAGTTGGGAAGGGAAACAGGCATTCAGATCCAGGCGATAGAGAGATCCCCCCTCCTAAAATCAATAAAAACCACTCAACACCTTAATATTTAAGAGTGAAACGTAAAATTCCAAAGATAAAGAGAAGATCCTTAAAGCAGCAAGAGACAAGAGATCCCTATCCTTTATGTAGAGAAGTATTAGGGTAACAGGAGACCTCTCCACAGAGACCTGGCAGGCCAGAAAGGGTTAGCAGGATATATTCAGGGTCCTAAATGACAAGAACCTGCAACCAAGAATACTTTTTCCACCAAGGCTCTCATTCAGAAGAGGAGAGATAAAGAGCTTCCAAGATAGGCAGGAACAGAAAGAATCTGTGACCACCAAACCAGCTCTGCAAGAAATATTAAGGGGGACTCTGGAAAAGAAAGGGGAAGTCCAAGGAAACAATCCACAAAAACAGGGACTGAATAGGTATCATGATGACACTAATTTTGTATCTTTCAATAGTAACTCTGAAGGTGAATGGGCTTAATTACCCCATCAAAAGGCGCAGGGTTTCAGACTGATTAAAAAAGCAAGACTATCTATTTGCTGTCTACAAGAGACTCATTTGAGACCTAAGGACACCTTGGGCCTGAAAATGAAAGGTTGGAGAACCATTTACCATTCAATGGTCCTCAAAAGAAAGCAGGGATAGCCATCCTTATATTAGATAAATTAAAGTTTATCCCAAAGTCTGTAGTGAGAGATGAAGAGGGACACTATATCATACTTCAAGGATCTATCCAATAAGAGGACCTAACAATCATGAATATTTATGCCCCGAATGTGGGAGTTGCCAAATATATCAATCAATTAATAACCAAAGCTAAGATATACTTAGATAATAATACACTTATACTTGGTGACTTGAACATAGGGCTTTCTATAATCGACACATCTTCTAAGCACAACATCTCCAAAGAAACAAGAGCTTTAATGATACACTGAACTACATGGATTTCACAGATATTTACAGAACTTTACATCCAAACACACTGAATACACATTCTTCTAAAGCACATGGAACTTTCTCCAGAATAGACCACATACTGGGTCACAAATCAGGTCTTAACTGATACCAAAAGATTGGGATCATCCCCTGCATATTTTCAGACCATAATGCTTTGAAACTAGAACTAAATCACAAGAAGAAGTTTGGAAGGATTTCAAATATGTGGAGGTTAAAGAGCATCCTGAGAAAAGATGAAAGGGTCAACCAGGAAATTAGAGAAGACTTAGAAAGATTCATGGAAACCAGTGAAAATGAAGACAAAACTGTTCAAAATCTTTGAGATACAGGAAAAGCAGTCCTGAGGGGGAAATACATCGCAATACAAGCATCCACGCAAAAACTGAAAAGAACTCAAATACAAAAGCTAACCTTGCACCTAAAAGAACTGGAGAAAAACAGCAAAGAGATCCTACACCCAGCAGAAGAAGATAATTAATAAAGATTTGAGCAGAACTCCATGAAATCGAGACCAGAAGAACTGTGGAACAGATCAACAAAACCAGGAGTTGGTTCTTTGAAACAATGAATAAGATAGATAAACCATTAGCTAGCCTTATTAAAAAGAAGAGAGAGAAGACTCAAATTAATGAAATTATGAATGAGAATGGACAGATCGCTACCAATACCAAGGAGATAAAAATGATTTTAACAACTTATTATGAGCAGCTATACACCAATAAATTAAGCAATCTGGAAGAAATGGGGGAATTTCTGGAAAACCACAAACTACCAAAACTGTAACAAGAAGAAATAGAAAACCTGAACAGGCCGAAAACCAGGGAGGAAATTGAAGCAGTCATCCAAAACCTCCCAAGACACAAAAGTCTAGGGCCAGAAGGCTTCCCTGGGGAATTCTATCAAACGTTTAAAGAAGAAACCCTGATGGCAAGTGATGCAGAGCATTTTCTCATGTGCATGTTGGCCATGTCTATGTCTTCCTCTGTGAGATTTCTCTTCATGTCTTTTGCCCATTTCATGATTGGATTGTTTGTTTCTTTGCTGTTGAGTTTAATAAGTTCTTTATAGATTTTGGAAACTAGCCCTTTATCTGATATGTCATTTGCAAATATCTTCTCCCATCCTGTAGGTTGTCTTTTAGCTTTGTGGACTGTATCCTTTGCTGTGCAAAAGCTTCTTACCTTGATGAAGTCCCAATAGTTCATTTTTGCTTTTGTTTCTTTTGCCTTCGTGGATGTATCTTGCAAGAAGTTACTGTGGCCAAGTTCAAAAAGGGTGTTGCCTGTGTTCTTCTCTAGGATTTTGATGGAATCTTGTCTCACATTTAGATCTTTCATCCATTTTGAGTTTATCTTTGTGTATGGTGCAAAAGAGTGGTCTAGTTTCATTTTTCTGCATGTGGATGTCCAATTTTCCCAGCACCATTTATTGAAGAGACTGTCTTTCTTTCAGTGGATCGTCTTTCCTCCTTTATCGAATATTAGTTGACCATAAGGTTCAGGATCCACTTCTGGGTTCTCTATTCTGTTCCATTGATCTATGTGTCTGTTTTTGTGCCAGTACCACACTGTCTTGATGACCACAGCTTTGTAGTACAACCTGAAATCTGGCATTGTGATGCCTCCAGCTATGGTTTTCTTTTTTAAAATTCCCCTGGCTATTCGGGGTCTTTTCTGATTCCACACAAATCTTAAAATAATTTGTTCTAAGTCTCTGAAGAAAGTCCATGGGGAATATGAATAATAGTGAAAGGGAATATAAGGGAAGGGAGAGGAAATGTGTGGGAAATATCAGAAAGGGAGACAGAACATAAAGACTTCTAACTCTGGGAGGTGAACTGGGGGTGGTGGAGGGGGAGGAGGGCGGTGGGTGGGGGTGAATGGGTGACAGGCACTGAGGGGGACACTTGACGGGATGAGCACTGGGTGTTATTCTGTATGTTGGTAAATTGAACACCAATAAAAATTAATTTATTAAAAAAATAAAAAATAAAAAAATAAAAAATAAAGAAGAAACCATACCTATTCTACTAAAGCTGTTTGGAAAGATAGAAAGAGATGGAGTGTTTCCAAACTCGTTCTAAGAGGCCAGCATCACCTTAATTCCAAAACCAGATAACTACTCCACCAAAAAGAAGAATTATAGGCCAGTATCCCTGATGAACACAGATGCAAAAATTCTCAATAAGATACTAGCCCATAGGATCTAACAGTACATTAAGAAGATTATTCGGGTGGCCCCGGTGGCGCAGCGGTTTGGCAATGCCTGCAGCCTGGGAGTGATCCTGGAGACCTGGGATCGAGTCCTGCATTGGGCTCCCTGCATGGAGCCTGCTTCTCCCTCTCACTCTGCCTCTCTCTCTCTCTCTCTCTCTCTCTCTCTGAAGGAAGAAAGAAAGAAAGAAAGAAAGAAAGAAAGAAAGAAAGATTATTCACCATGACCAAGTGGGATTTATCCCTGAGATGCAAGGTTGGCTCAACACTTGTAAAGCCATCAATGTGATAGATCATATCAACAAGAGAAAAAACAAGAACCATATGATCCTATCATTAGATGTAGAGAAAGGATTTGACAAAATACAACATCCATTCCTGATCAGAACTCTTCAGAGTGCAGGGATAGGGGGAACATTCCTCAGCATCTTAAAAGCCATCTACGAAAAGCCCACAGCAAATATCATTCTCAATGGGGAAACACTGGGAGCCTTTCCCCTAAGATCAGGAACATGACAGGGATGTCCACTCTCACCACTGCTATTCAACATAGTAGTAGAAGTCCTAGCCTTGGCAATCAGGCAACAAAAAGAAATACAAGGCATTCAAATGGAAAAGAAGAAATCAAACTCTCCCTCTTTGCAGATGACATCATACTGTATATATATAAAATCCAAAAGACTCCACCCCAAGATTGCTACAACTCATATGGCAGTTCGGCAGTGTGGCAGGATACAAAATCAATGCCCATAAATCAGTGGCATTTCTACGCGCTAACAATGAGACTGAAGAAAGAGAAAGAGTCAATCCGATTTACAATTGCACCCAAAAGCGTAAGATACCTAGGAATAAACCTAACCAAAGAGGTAAAGGATCTATACCCTGAAAACTACAGAACACTTCTGAAAGAAATTGAGGAAGACACGAAGAGATGGAAAATATTCCATGCTCATGGATTGGCAGAATTAATATTGTGAAAATGTCAGTGCTACCTAGGGCAATTTACACGTTTAATGCAATTCCTATGAAAATACCATGGACTTTCTTCAGAGCGTTGGAACAAATTATCTTAAGATTTGTGTGGAATCAGAAAAGACCCCGAATAGCCAGGTGAATATTAAAAAAGAAAACCATAGCTGGGGGCATTACAATGCCAGATTTCAGGTTGTACTACAAATCTGTGGTCATCAAGACAGTAAACAGAGAGATATATCAATGGAACTGAACAGAGAATCCAGATGTGGACCCTCAACTTTATGGTCAACTAACATTCAACAAAGCAAGAAAGACTATCCACTGGAAAAAAGACAGTCGCCCAAACCATTTCAATAAATGGTGCCGGGAAAATTGGACATCCATGTGCAGAAGAATGAAATTAGACCATTCTCTTACATCATACACAAAGATAAACTCAAAATGTATGAAAGATCTAAGTGTGAGACAAGATTTCATCAAAATCCTAGAGGAGAACACAGGCAACACCCTTTTTGAACTTGGCCACAGCAACTTCTTGCAAGATACATCCAGGAAGGCAAAAGAAACAAAAGCAAAAATGAACTATTGGGACTTCATCAAGAAAAGCTTTTGCACAGCAAAAGAAACAGTCAACAAACTAAAAGACAACCTACAGAATGGGAAAGATATTTGCAAATATCATATCAGATAAAGGGCTAGTATCCAAGATCTATAAAGATCTCCTTAAACTCAACAGCAAAGAAACAATCCAATCATGAAATGGGAAAAAGACATGTACAGAAATTTCACAGAGGAAGACATAGACATGGCCCAGAAGCACATGAGAAAATGCTCCGCATCACTTGCCATCAGGGAAATACAAATCAAAACCACAATGAGATTCCACCTCACACCAGTGAGAATGGGGAAAATTAACAAGACAGGAAACAACAAATGTTGGAGAGGATGTGGAGAAAGGGGAACCCTCTTGTACTGTTGGTGGGAATGTGAATTGGTTACAGCCATGCTGGAAAACTTTGTGGAGGTTCCTCAAAGAGTAAAAAATAGAACTGCCCTATGACCCACTAATTGCACTTCTGGGGATTTACCTACCCCAAGTTACAGATGCAGTGAAACGCCAGGGCACCTGCACCCCAATGTTTATAGCAAAAATGTCCACAATAGCCAAACTGGGAAGGAGCCTCGGTGTCCATCGAAAGATGAATGGGTAAAGAAGATATGTTATATATATATAATGGAATATTACTCAGCCTTTAGGAATGACAAATACCCACCATTCGCTTCGACGTGGATGGAACTGGACAGTATTATGCTGAGTGAAGTAAGTCAATCGGAGAAAGACACACATTATATGGTCTCATTCATTTGGGAAATATAAAAGTTAGTGAAAGGGAATAAAGGGAAAGGAGAGCAAATGAGTGAAAATATCAGTGAGGGTGACAAAACATGAGAGACAGCTAACTCTGGAAAATTAACAAGGGGTGGTGGAAGAGCAGGTGCGTTGGGGGTTTTGGTGACTGGGTGATGGACACTGAGGGCGGCACTTCGCAGGATGAGCACTTGGAGGGATGAGATTATGCTATCTGCTGGCAAATGGAACTCCAATAAAAAAATTTAAAAAATAAAATAAAATCCTGTGCAGACCATCACCATCTCTAGGAAGCTACCCTGAATTCTCCTTTCCCTCAGAGCCATACACCCATCTATCCATTCATTTGTTTGTTACTACTGAACCAATACTTATTGACTACTTAATATGAGCCACAGGGCATGGTAGATACTAGAAACACCATGGTGAATAAGACAGATTAAACATGACCTTTATTTTTCTCGGCCTTATCATTAGTAATGGATACACACACACACACACACACACACACACACACACACAATAATCACCAGTTTGCTAAGTGCTGTGAATAAAAGACACAAGGCTCTGTGATACAGAATAATATATATGAAGGGTAGATTCAAAGGCAACATACTTTAATATAAGGTGGATACATATGAAGTTGCTGGTATATGACTGTGTCTGACCATATAATTGGCAATTTTATGTAGTCTAAACTAATAGTTTCCTTTCAGAGGAATTGACCATTAAGCCAAGACCTGGGCACCTGGGTGGCTCAGTTGGTTAAGTATCCAACTCTTAATTTTAGTTAAGTCATGATCTCAGTGTTGGAACCTCAAGCCCCACGTTGGACTCTGATCTTGGCATGGAGCCTGCTTAAGATTCTCCCTCTCTCTCTTCCTCTGACCTTCCCCCCTTTCTAATAATAAGTATATAAATAAAAATAAATATATAAATAAATTGAGACCTGAAGGATGGGGTAGCACTAGCCATGATGGCTAAGCTTGGAGCTTCTCATATTCCAGAAACCAAGGAAATATATGAGAACATAGAATTGAGAAAATGAGTGATTAAAGTAAGAGAGAAAAGCAGGGCAGATCTTATAGGACTTCTATAAGAGTTTGAATTTGATTGTCATTAAAATATAAGGCCACTGTAGTGTTTTAAGACCTACTGATGGTAGTGTGGGGCTGGAATGAAAGAGTAAGGGTAGAAACAAGGTTATCATTAGAAGTGACAAATACCCACCATTTGCTTCAACATGGATGGAACTGGAGGGTATTATGCTGAGTGAAATAAGTCAATCGGAGAAGGAGAAACATTATATGTTCTCATTCATTTGGGGAATATAAATAATAGTGAAAGGGAATAGAAGGGAAGGGAGAAGAAATGGGTAGGAAATATCAGAAAGGGAGACAGAACATAAAGACTCCTAACTCTGGGAAACGACCTAGGGGTGGTGGAAGGGGAGGACGGCGGGGAGTGGGGGTGAATCGGTGACAGGCGCTGAGGGGGGCCCTTGACAGGATGAGCACTGGGTGTTATTTTGTATGTTGGCAAATTGAACACCAATAAAAAGTAAATTTATTATTAATAAAAATTTTTTAAAAAAAGAAACAAGGTGTTTTTTTAATTTTATGATAGTCACAGAGAGAGAGAGAGAGGCAGAGACATAGGCAGAGGGAGAAGCAGGCTCCATGCACTGGGAGCCCGATGTGGGATTCAATCCTGGGTCTCCAGGATCGCGCCCTGGGCCAAAGGCAGGCGCCAAACCACTGCGCCACCCAGGGATCCCAGAAACAAGGTTATCAAGAGGCTGATGTAAAGAGATAATAGAGTGTTATGTTAGGTGTTCAGGGCTTGGAGTCAGGCTGCTTTGGTTTAAATCCTAATTTGGACATTTATTAACTGCTACTTTATGCAAATTAGTCAAATTCTCTAAGACCAGTTTATTCAACTGTGAAATACAAATAATAATAGAATCAACCTCATAGGATTAGTCTAGAGATTGAATAAGATAATCCACTGCAAAACACTAAGCAGTCCCTGGCAGATAACATTTAATCAATACTAGAGATTAATAATCCAAGTGAGAGATGATAGTGCCTGGACTAAATTGATGACAATATATTTGGAGAGAAGTGAATGCGTATGGAACCTATTGTGAAGTCTTAAAAAGCAGTTATACTAATGGATTAGATGTGAGATTGAGGGAGAGAATTTTTCAGGTATGATTCCTAGGTTTCTGTCAGAGCGGAGTGGATTATGCTGCACTTTTTTAAATTGGAGGAGATCTGCTTCACATAGAATTTAGCTATAGAAATTTATCTTTTTATACTGTATAAGGCCAAATGAAGGAAAGAAAAATATCATATAATATAAAAGGAAGTATTTATTTAAAATTTAGATAAGTCAGAACCTTATATGGGGTATATTAAATCCATTGTTATATTCATACCACAATATCTAAAGTATGCAAAAGTCTTAAATGTGTATATTCTTTGTTCCCAAGGTCTAAAATTTTAAAAATTTCTACTGTACTATATTATAGTGAACAATTAAACCAATGTGTTTTGCTGTATATATATTAAAGGTGTTTTGTAACCATTTCCTTCTGCTTCCCTAACAGAATGGGGCCTGCTTGATATATCAGCAGGTGAAGAACCAAAGAAGGGTTTATCTTTATTCTTCTTAGCATTGAGAGTCTGCTCTTGGAACCATTAGGCACAATGGGGAAGCGGGATAATCGAGTGGCCTATATGAATCCTATAGCAATGGCCAGATGGAGGGGCCCAACTCAGTCTACAGGCCCAACAATACAAGATTATCTGAATCGGCCAAGGCCTACCTGGGAAGAAGTGAAGAAACAATTAGAAAATAAAAAGAAAGGCTCCAAGGCATTAGCTGAATTTGAAGAAAAAATGAATGAGAATTGGAAAAAAGAATTAGAAAAAAGCAGAGAGAAATTATTGAGTGGAAATGAGAGGTCTTCTAAGAAAAGGGAAAAAAAGAAAAAGAAAAAGAAGAAATCTTGTCGATCTTCATCTTCTTCATCAAGCTCTGATTCTTCAAGCAGTTCAGATTCTGAGAATGAGGAAAAGAAACAAGGAAAAAAGAGAAAGAAAAAGAAGAACCATTCATACAAATCATCAGAAAGCAAGGAATCTGTAAAAAAGAAAAAGAAGTCAAAAGATGAAACAGAGAAAGAAAAGTATATTAGAAGTCTCAGCAAAAAAAGAAAGAAGACTTATCCTGAAGATAAACCTTTGTCTTCAGAATCCTCATCAGAATCAGATTATGAAGAGGAAGTGCAAGCAAAAAAGAAGAGAAGACATGAAGAGCCAGAAAAAGCGAAGAAGAAGAAGAAGAAGAGGAAGAAGAAACAGCACAAGAAACATAGTAAGAAGAAGAAAAAGAAGTCGGGTTCAAGTCACAAGTCAGGATAACAAGAAAAAAGTTAAGATTTTCCTATTTTAAAAAGCAAGGATTTAAGAAAAACAACTGTGAATGTTAAGTCATATTTACCAAAATGCATGTATTTCCCTGTGCTAGTAGAATTATACCTGGACTGAGTGCCAGTCATATGCCACTGTGCCAGAAAGGGCCATAATCGTTGCCTGCAGCATAAATATATAATTTTGTTTGTTTTTGTGTTTTTCCTTCCAGTTGTTGATTCTTCTGAGAGCTAAAATCCTGTTGTTCATATTAGTGGTTAAAACATTTGGAATTGACTTAAATGTTTTAGATAATTTTGACCCCCAAAATACATCTAATTTAAAAGTATATAATTCAGATAAATCTTTAAAATATAATCAGAAATATCTAGATGACTATAGTTGACATTTTTGAAACATGTATTAATATCAAAATCCTTACTCTTGAAGATTATTTTACTTCTTAATAAATTTTAGTTTACATGGGGAAAGGGCTTGTGGGGGGGGGAGTTTGATATCACTTTGGCTAGCTGAATAGTGTGCCTTTGATCTTTACACATCCTATTTTTGCCAGTGCAGCAACCATTCTTTTCTTATTGAGTGAAATTCTGGGATGTTGTATGCTGTTTCAAGTGAACAAGAAGACAGGAAGTGTAGGTAAGCCCCCAGTTCTATGAAATTTACCTTCACTTCAACAGTACTGAATAATGTTTAGCATTAGAGTGTTACATTATTTGAATTAACTTTGATACCCTTTGAGGGGAATCATTTTAAATAAACCCTGGTATTTTTTGATTAATAAAGATTCTGAAATATTTTGCATGTTTTATACTATTGATTTTTGATTATACAAGGATATTCTATACAACCAGTAATCCTTTTTATATGATTTGTGCTTAGGATACAAGTTTGCAATTTCTTAATCTAACTGTATTTCATTACTAGTTTTAATTGCACACTTGATAAAATAGCATGTAAAAAGAAGGTTTTTTTTTTAAAAATTAATGCCTTCATATTGAAGCTTGTTCACTGTAAGCAAGTTAAATGCCAGACCTCTAGTATGCTATGTGTCTTGTTACATAAAACTACTGCCAAAATCTTAGTAAGTATGCTGTTTAAAAGTTCCATGTGTTAAACATTAGTATTGAATTAAAATAGGAGTTCAATTTAGGAGATAATGACATCTTTGATCTTCCTGTGTCATATTTTACTAAGTTTTGGTGCCTCGTGTTTGTTGCTGGTTCATGTTTACCAGTAATGCTGAAATAAGTTGAGAATTATTTTTATTTTATATATATATTGGAGTAATACAAGTTATCAATTGATGTCTCAAAAAAAAGCCACCTGTTACAGAGGATGTGCTAATTGTAATGTCATATTTACAGAGTATTTTGGCATGATGGGAGAATTGATAGCTATTTTTAATAGCTGATTTCATATCAGCTCTGTTGAATTACAGGTAAAGTCATTACAAAGATAGAAAACATCAAGTTAATAAATATTGGCTCCCCAAATTTTTGCAGTTGAAATATCAGAATCTCTCAGTAAGGCTCTTGAAACATTATAAATGTAATGTCTTGTTAGATCACCTTAAAACTTCATAAAGTTGTTTTCTAAAAAAAAAACAAAACAAAAAAACTATGCTGATAAAAATATTGTATTTAAGGGATATTTTATATCCATATAGAGTTTTCCAAAATTGTTTTTCATTAAAATATAAAAATAATCTTATATTATTTGTACAATATAGCAATGACATTAACAGCTTACCAAATATCTGTGTGCTCCTATTCACTTCCTAGCCCTTTCTAGTTAGGCAATGCCATTTTAATACTTGTAGCAGAGGGATTAGAGAAGTTGTAAACAGAAATGAGGTGTCATTTCAATACTGGAGCAGCAAAATATTCTTCATGACCATGAAGCTCTCTCTTTACCTACAATGGTGACCTGAAAGCAATGTATTCTAAATGACATACTTATAAGATGGATGCAGCCTGTATCTCTAAATTACTGTTTATAAGGGACCTGCCCTGGAGAGCTGATGGACTTGCAGTGTACGTTTTGAGAGTAAGAAATAAACTGTTATATGTTAACCCACTGAGATTTTGGGTCTTTTTTTTTATTACCACAGCATCACCTAACCTAATCTAATATCATAACATTATAGAATGTCTGTTTTGTTATTTACATAAAATAATTCATGTGTCTTCTATAATATATTTTTTCAGATTGTTTCAGAGGTGATCATTTTTGCCATAGTAGAAGGAAGTGTCATTTTATTTGCACTAGCTTTTATGTAATGACTGAGGAAGTGGGTGGTCTAGGATAACATTTTATGTTTATCAGCAATGCTGACTATCTGGAATGTAAAACTATTTCATTATTGCTCTGATTATAGCCAAAATAATATTCCAGTAAAGACTTCAGGAAGGAAATTTTAAAAGCATTCTTGGGGATTTGATAAGGAAGAGGAATTCTTTTTTTCTTACATATAAGTATAGATGATATGATAAAGTGAAATGGAACTATGTAGAGGACAATAGATTAAATAGATTTAGGTGAACATTTAACATGTAGGCTCCAGATTGAAAACAAAATAATTTATCCCTTATGTGAAAAGCACTTGAGTTATTAGTGACTTGCTTTATATGATTCATAAGGAAGTTAAAAATAGAACTACCCTATGATCCAGCAATTGTTCTACTAGGTATTTACCCAGAGGATACAAAAATAATTCAAAGGGATGTGTGCACTCAAATAGCAGTACCTGTAGTAGCCAAATTATGGAAATAACTCAAGTGTCCATCAACTGACGAATAGATAAAAAAGTGGTATATATGTGTATACACACACACACACACACACACACACACACATATATATATAATGGAATATTAGTCACAAAAAAAGAATGAAATCTTGCCATTTGCAGCGATGGGGATGGAGCTAGAGAGTATTACGCTAAGTGAAGTAAGTCAGAGGAAGACAAATACCCATATGATTTCACTCATATGTGGAATTTAAGAAACAAAACAAATGAGCAAAGGGGGGAAAAGAGAGGTAAACTAAAAAGCAGCCTCCTAATTACAGAGAATAAACTGATAGCTACCAGAAGGAAGGTGGGTGGGGGAATGAGGTGGATGAGGATTGAGTGCACTTGTGATGAACACAGGGTAATGTATGGAAGTCTTAAATTATTATATTGTACACCTGAAACTAATATAAGACTGCATGTTAACTAACGGATTTAAAATTAAAAAAAACTTTTAAAAAGAATAGCTTTAGCCATAATATTCAACTAACTGACTATGAGAAGAGAAACAGTCAGAAAAGCAACAAGAAAGTAGATAGGCAGGGAAAATCAATACAATGTAGATTAGGAATGTAACTGTGAGCACAAAAAGAATTTGAAAGATCTCAGGCTGGGGTGCCTGGGTATCTCAGTTGGTTAAGTATCTATCTGTCTTGCATCTTCCTTCAGCTCTGGTCATGATCCCAGGGTCCTGGGATCAAATCTGGCATTTGGTTCCTTGCTTGGTGGGGAGCCTGCTTCTTCCTTTCCCCCAGATCATACTCTCTCACTCTCTCAAGTAAATAAAATTTTAAAAAAGAAAAAGATCTCATAATAGTGAAAGGGAATATAAGGGAAGGGAGAAGAAATGTGTGGGAAATATCAGAAAGGGAGACAGAACATAAAGACTCCTAACTCTGGGAAATGAACTAGGGGTGGTGGACGGGGAGGAGGGTGGGGGTGAATGGGTGACGGGCACTGAGGGGGGCACTTGACGGGATGAGCACTGGGTGTTATTCTGTATGTTGGTAAATTGAACACCAATAAAAAATAAATTTATTAAAAAAAAGAAAAATCTCAGGCTGAAAAATAATGAATTAGATTGGAATTAAGAAGAGTGAATAAAATGTGGGTATCTGGTTTTGTATCTTGTAATAGTTCCTTTGTTTATTATAACTATCTGAAGAGAAGGTTGAACCTTTGAAAGTTGCACATTGTAACTCTGTAGTTATTTTCTGTTTGATCATATTTATTTTACCAAAAAAAAAAAAACACTTTTGTGATGTAGGTTTGGAGCTACTTTTGTTGAGTCATGTAATTTGTAGCCAGACATTCAAAAATATCTAGTATTTTAGAACTGGAATGACTTTCCTAATCTTTCTTGAGCTACAAAAAGGATGTGCTATTTCTTCAAATGGCTCAATCACTTTTACTTGATTCTCTCATAACACCTTATTCTATCCTGTATTATATAATTTATGTAATTATGGACTCTAGTCCTTAAAAGCACTAGCTTTTGGCTAAGCACTATGTTGAAATTATCACTCTTCCATTTCTTGATACGTGACACCTAGTTCACATCTTTGTGCCTCAATTTCCTTAGATAAAAAATCAGAAAAATAACATTATACATCTCTAGGATTGTTATAAGGCATAATATCATTTAAAGCATGTAACACAATTTCTGGCATATAATAAATGCTTAGTGAATGTTATTTCTTCTTTTTCCTCTCTCTCCTCCAACCATCATCATCATTACTATAATTATTACTATATCCTCAATTCCCTACCATATTATAATCTTAAAAGGTAGAGTCTTCTATTTTTTTTTAATTTGAATTCAATTAGCTGGCATATTTAGTGTTCAGCAATTTATGGTTGTGTATAAAACCCAATTCTCATCACATCACGTGCCCTCCTTAATGCCTATCACCCAATTACCCCATCCCCCACCCATCTCCCCTCCAGCAACCCTCACTTTATTTCCTATAATTAAGAGTCTCTCATGGTTTTTCTCCCTCTCGGATGACTTCCCATTCAATTTGGCCTCCTTTCCCCTATGATCCTGTTTGCTATTTCCTATATTCCACATATGAGTAATACCATATGATAATTGTATTCCTCTGATTGACTTATTTCACTCAGCATAATACCCTTCAGTTCCATCCGCATCGATGCAAATGATAAGTATACATTCTTTCTGATGGCTGAATAGTATTCCATTATACATATATACCACATCTTTATCCATTCATCTGTTGATGGATATCTTGGCTCTTTCTGCAGTTTGGCTATTTTGGACATCTTCAACAAAGTTGCTTCATATTATATATCTTGCAATGATGATATGCAGTGTATTGCATATGACAGATGCCTCATGACTTTCATTGAATTGAATTAATTGGTCAGGCCCTGGGAGATTGGAAAATGTGAGTGAATGCAATACAACACTCTATGGTTACCTTGAACAACCTGGGGGTTAGTGGCACCAAACAATGTGCAGTCAAAAATTTGTGTATAACTTTTTTTAAAAGATTTTATTTATTCATGAGAGACACACAGAGAGAGGCAGAGACACAGGCAGAGGGAGAAGCAGGCTCCTCACAGGGAGCCCGATGTGGGACTAGATCCCTGGACTCAGCATCACGCCCTAAGCCAAAGGCAGATGCTCAACCACTGAGCCACCCAGGCATCCCTGTGTATAACTTTTGACTTCCCCAAAACTGAACCACTAATAGCCTACTATTGACCAGAAGACTTACTTATATAAGATGAATAGTCAATTAACATATATTTTATCTTATATGTATTTTATATTGTATTCTTAAAGATGGAAGATGTTAAGAAAATCCTAGGAAAAAAATCATGAAAAGAAAATACATTTACAGTACTCTGCTGTATTTATCAAGAAAAGTCTGTGTGTAGGCAAACTCATCCTGTGCAAGGGTCAGCTGTCTCAATTTTTTTAAAAAAGTTTTTATTCATTCATGAGCGATGCAGAAGGAGAGGCAGAGACACAGGCAGAGGGAGAAGCAGACTCCATGCAGGGAGCCCAACGTGAGACTCTATCCCAGGACTCCATCCCAGGACTCCAGGATCACGTCCTAAGCTGAAGGCAGACACTTAACCACTAAGCCACCCAGGCGTCCCCAACTGTCTCACTTTTAAAACAGATTTCTTGGGATCCAATTCACATTCCATATGATTCAACTTCCTAAGTATACATTTCAGTGGTTTTAGCATACTCACCAATATATGCAACCATAACTACTGTCAATGTTAGGTCATTTTAATCACTTCAAAAAGAAACTCCATATCCTGCCTTCCTTACTACCCCCAGCCTCTCTACCCTACCCTAAGCAACTACTGACATACTCTCTGTCTCTATAGATTATCCTGTTCTGGAAATTTCATATAAGTGAAATTATACAATACATGTTTTTGGTGAGTGGCTTCTTTAATGTAATTTCAAGTTTCATCCATTTTGTATCATGTATCAAGAACATATATTCCAAGATAAAATAAAAGAAAGTCTAGTACATCCTATGAAGTTTCTGCTAGAACCAAAGAAACACCACCTTTCATAGATATATGCCTGGCATCAATAATATGACTTGCACTGCTTTAAAAATCCTGATTATACAGCATACTATTTGAGTAATTATATTTTCTGGATGTAATAATGTTCAAATAAGGATTCATAAGAGGAAATTGGATCTGTCTTTGTTATGGAGGCTGATAACAATGATACAATATGAGTATGATTTTGTCCTCAGAAACTTGGCAGGAACAGAACTATTTTTAAGGAAAACATGGATATGATATTCCCTCCAATAAGCTACTACTTTGAATGGTGTAATCAAGAGTTCTACATGCTATGTTTCAGAAGTCTTTTCCCAGAAGCTGTTTACTAAAATTAAATGTTATCATTATTAGTAATTTTGCCATTTTAAATCATCTAATTGCTATTTTTAGCAACTTGTTGCTCATGTGAAGAAAGTAAATCTCTTCTTTTTTCCTTGAATTTGAGCTATAATGAAGTTTATAAAATTACCTTATATACTGAAAAATGATCACCCACTCTATCTTATTGAAAATTCAGAATACTATAGCTTTATGGAAATTTACAAAATATAAATGCAAATCAACTTATTGACCATTAAAATAACCTCTTGTATCACTTGAAATGGTAGTAAGTCATCAAATATTTACACAGACTTCATTTTTAAAAAAATATCAGATATTTTAGGAATACTATGTCTAATAATAACTACTGAAAATATGACCTTGTAAAAGCCTAGTTTTCTCCACACACGGAGAAAATTCTGGATAATTCTGCATTTAGTTGTACATCCTGCTGAGTGACAGGCTCACAGACTATGAAGTTAGTGTTCCTTCCCATCATTCATACTACCCCTGATAGCTTTAGACGCTTGTAAACTTGCATCAAAGAGCATGATACAATGCTGACAACTCCGGAGAACTTTTATTTACCTATTTATTTTTATTTAAGGAGTCAAAGTATGTAGGACTTTCACAGAAATCCTGTTTCCCAGAAGTAATTATAAAGGATAGCTCCAAAACAGTTTTGTTTATATTAAAAATTAAAGGTTTTCCACCTGTTGCTATATCCTTTCCTTTGAGGATTTAAATACATAGTGTGACCAAAGATCCACACTTATTCTCTGAAGGATTACCCATAGGCAATCAAATCTCACACTAGAAAAGAAAAGGAACTTTGTATGATCTCATACCCAGCGTCATATCAGGATTGTTTTTGCATATGTTTAAAATAAGCTTAGAAGACAGGAAGATGGCAGTGAAGTAGGAGGAACCTAGGCTCACCTCGTCCCACAAATAGAACTAGATAACTATGAAATCATCCTGAGTATCCCAGAAATTGACCTGAAGACTGAGAGAACAAATTCCAAAGGGAGAAAAGAGGCATTATCGAAGAAGGTAGGAAGTACAGAGACATGCTTTATGGGATAAAGAGATCCTGGCTGCTGCGGAGGGGAGGGAGCCATGGTCACAGAGAAGGGTGAGAGAGAAAGAGAGGAAGAGAGAGAAAAACATATAGGGGGATACACAAGTATATTTCTCCATAGCCATTGACTAGAAATACAAGAGGGGCTGAGTTTTGTGAGTGCTTGCATCTATTTGGGGCTTAAAGCCTGGAGTTTCAAGTCAGTGGGCTTGACTGGGATAGTGCCTAGAGGGCATTGTGCTGTTCTTAGAGAGAAGGAAAGAAAAGAAGAAAGAAAAGAAAGAAAAAAGAAAAGAAAGAAAGAAAGAAAGAAAGAAAGAAAGAAAGAAAGAAAGAAAGAAAAAGAAAATGAAAATGAAAAAAAATGAAAATGGGGGCATACAGCACGGAAACAGTGAAGAGAAGAGGAGTGCCTGGGGCACAAAGTGGAGAGATTATTTGTTCTTATCAGTACCTGTTGAGAGGCAGCTTTCATGGAGACACCTCTTCAGGAACAAAGGAGCTGGCCAGCACCATTTCACTCCCCCACCACTCAGCATAAACACAGAGCCACCTATAAGCTGTGCAGTTTGGACAATGGCTACTTAAATTGATTACTAAGTCCCATACCCAATGCTCCAGTGGAACTGCCTTTCTCAGTCATACCTGCCACGGTTTCAGTGTGGCGGGTTCATCCCCCAGGAGACTAACACAAACCTCTGGCCAAACCACATTTCCTGACCAGAGAGTTTTGCAGGGCCTCAGTACAGGTGGAGTTGGTGACAGGTTTCATTTCACAAGCAGATCAAAACAAACATAGTTAAAACTCACCACATTCAAGCCAGGGACCAAACACTGCCCACAGAAGGCAAGAAGAGCTCCTACAAGACACTAGCCTGCAGGATAGTGCAGCTAGAACACAATAGCAGAGCACACACAGCTCACACCAAAGACACTCTCTGAAGTGCCAGGCCCTAGGCAGTACATGACTTTCATAAGGCCATTACTTTCAAGAGCAGGAGATATGTTGCTTTTTCTGACACAGAAGAAGGAAGATGCTTAGACAAAATGCCAAGATGAAGATATTTATCCTAAATGAAAGAACAAGACAAGGTCATAGCCAGAGAGACCTAAGGGCAACAGATATAAGTAACATGCCTGATGGAGGATTAAAGCAATGATCATAAGTATAGTCACTGGACTTGGGAGAAGAATGTAAGACATCTGGGAGACCCTTACCACAGAGATAAAAGAGTTAAAGAATCAGAGATGAAGAATGGAATAAATGAGATTAGAAGCACAACTGATACAATGAACAGCAGGTTGGAAAAAGCAGAGGAATGAATTAATGACCAAGAAGACAAAGAAATCGAAAGTAATGAATCTGAACAAAAGAGAGAAAAATTATGCAAAACAAGTGTAGACTTAGGGAACTTAGTGATTCCACCTAATGTAATAACATTCATATTATAGGAGTATCAGTCAAAGAGAGGGAAGAGAGGACAGGTAATTATTTGAAGAAATAATAGCTGAAAACTTACCTAATACAGGGAATGAAACAGAAATCTGGTGGCAAAGAGAACTATCAAAATCAACAAAAGCAGGCCAACTCCAATATATATTGTAATTAAATTTGAAAAATACAATGATACAGAAAAAAATTGTAAAAACAGTAATATAAAAGTAGTAAGTTACAAGGGAAAGCCCATAGGGCTAGCAGGAGATTCCCAACAGAAACATTGCAATCCAGAAGGAAGGTGCATGATATACTTAATGTGCTGAATGGAAAAAAAAATCTGCAGCCAAGAATACTCTATTCAGCAAAGCTATCATTCAGAATAGCAGGAGAGTGAAAGAGTTTCCCAAGCACAAAAACTAAAGGAAATCATGACCTAAATCAGCCCTGCAAGAAATATTAAAAGGGACACTTTGGAGAGACAAAAAGTGATGGCATAATGGTAGGAAACACAAAAGCAGTAAAATGAAGAATTCTGTAAAAAATCAGTCAAGGAACTCGCCAAAAAAATATAAAATATAATAGCAGTTACCTAAAATGTGGGAAGGAGATGAGAAAATAATGGGTTCACACATAGATGATCATCAACTTATAGACTGCTATATGCAGAAGAGGTTATATACCTAAAGAAGCTAGAAAAAGAACAAGAAACAAAACATTAACAAAAGGAAACAATATAGAAACCAAAGAAAAAATATAACACATCAATGAAACTAGGAGCTGGCTCTTTAAAAAAAATCAACAAGGGGCACCTGGGTGGCTCAGTGGTTCAGTGTCTGCCTTTGGCTCAGGTCGTGATCCTGGGGTCCCGGGATTGAGTCCCCTTTCAGGCTCCCTGCAGGGAGCCTGCTTCTCCCTCTGCCTATCTCTCTCTCTCTCTCTCTCTCTCTCTCTCTCTCTCTCGAATACATAAATAAAATCTTAATAAATAAATGAATAAATAATAAAATTGAGAAACCTCTAGCCATATTTATCAAGAAAAAAAGGACTCAAATAAAATCACAAATGAGAAATGAGGAATAACAACTAACACCACAAAAATACAATTATAGGAAAATATTATGAAAATTATGTGCCAAAAAATTAGACACCCTAGAAGTGGATAAATTCCTAGAAACATATAAGTGACCAACACTGAAACAGGAAGAAATAGAAAATCTGAACAACCCATAACCAGCAAAGAAATTGAATCAGGAATCAAAAATTTCCCCAAAAAACAAAGTCCAGGATGAGATAAGTTCACAGGCAAATTCTACCAAACATTTAAAGAAGAGCTAATATTTATTCTTCTCAAACTTTTCAAAAGAAAGAAAGAAAGAGAAAGAAAGAAAGAAAGAAAGAAAGAAAGAAAGAAAGAAAGAAGAAAGAAAACATTCAAATCCATTCTATAAGGACAGCATTACCTTGATAGAAAAACCAGATAAAAACTTCCCTAATAAAGAGAACTACAGGCCAATATGCCTGATAAACACAGATGCAAGTTTTGCTAAAATGTTAGTTTGGGTTGCAATAAATGCTCAATAAAATGCTAGCAAATGAATGCAAAAATTCTCAATAAAATTCTAGTAAACTGAATCCAATGATATATTAAAATTCATGCATAACATCCATTCATGATAAAAAGTCTCAACAAAGTAAGGTTAGAGGGAACATACCTCAACATACGAAATAAAAGCCATATAGGAAAAATCCACAACTAATATTACCCTAAATAGGGAAAAACTGAAAGCTTTTCCCGAATGGTGAGGAACAAGACAGGGCTACCCAGTCTCACCACCATTATTTAACATAGTCCTGGTATCATATCTTCAGGAATCAGACAACAAGAAGAAAATAATGGCATCCATATTGGTGTGGCAGAAGTAAAACTCTCACTATTTGCAGATGACCTGGTACTATATATTGAAAACCTGAAAGTCTCCACCAAAAAACTACTACTAGAACTGATATATGAATTCAGTTGTCACAGGATACAAAACAGTGTACAGAAATCCATTGCATTTCTACACACTAATAATGAAACAGAAAGAGAAATCAAGGAATCAATCTCATTTATTATTGCACCAAAACCCATAAGGTATCTAAGAATAAAACTAACCTAAGAGGTGCAAGTCTTGTACTCTGTTTGAATACTGTAAAGCACTGATGAAAGAAATTGAAGAGGACACAAAGAAATGGAAAGATCCAGGCTAATGGATCAGAAGAACAAATATCGCTAAAATATCTATAATACCAAAGCAATTTAGACATTTAATGCAATCCCTATCAAATACCAATAGCATTTTTCACAGAGATTGAACCAAAAATCCTAAAATTTGTATGGAAACACAAGAGACCCTGAATAGCCAAAACAACCATGAAAAAGAAAAGCAAGGCTGGGGGCATCACAATTCCAGACTTGAAGTTATATCTCAAAGCTGTAGTGATCAAAACAGTATGGTACTGGCAAAAAAATAGACACTAACTTAAGTATTTATCAATATATCTCATTTTCAACCCATCCACTCCACATTCTGATCATTATTCAATTAGTTCACCTAATTTTGTTTTTAAGATGTATCCCATTTTCTCCCTACCTCAAACTTCACAGGATTAAATTTATCTAGATCTTTTTCAGATATAATCCACAAGAACATGTTTTCCTTTATCATAGATTTTTGACCTGTATAAAGATTTTACCAGTACAACAAACTTAATAGAAAGTGAAGAACCATAGTTAAAACCCTGTTACATCTTTCACAAATGAGCAGGAGGGAAACCAGTGAATAAAATTCATGACCTAGTATAACTCAAAATAGTCTCAATATTTCAGTACATAAAAACAAGATAATAATAGAAAAAATAATTATCAACCAAAATTTGAAACTTTAACAATGACATATTTTGGCCATTAGTCACTGCTCCTGCCTAATAGCCAAAATTTCTAGACTTAACAAAGAATCCAATATAAATAGCTTCTATAAGCCCAATAGTTTTTTTTTATAATATTGCATAAATCTTTAACAATCAAATTCTAAAGATGAGTGCAATTAACTAACAGGACAAATTTTGATTACCCACACTATATGTCCGTATATGCATATGAAAACCTTAGAAACCTGTTTATAGATATCCAGCGTATACCCATTTAGCCATACACAGTAGGCTATACCAAGAGCACTGCCTAGAAGATGTTGTCAGAGATCCACCCATTTAACAGATGTCACTCACAAATGAGAGTATTTTTAAGGGTTTATTTACAAAAGGGCTATTTACAAAGGTGTTAGCAGAGTGTAGGAGAACCCTTGGGATAGTGCAATAAACCAGGGCTAGTAACAATTAGCTAGTTCCAGGCCTGAAGGGACTAGAACTATGAAGGTGAGAGTTCTGTAGAGAAAGCTACCTTGAGCTAAGCAGGGTCACAGTCAGCCTGAGTTGACATTTCAGGGAACAAATACCCTGATCTTACTTCCCTCCTTTCTTCTGATCTCCTGTCCCTGTTCCTCATTAGCTGAACCCAACTTGAAAACAGAAGTCATGGGATCTCATTGATATATCCCATATAAGTCAACTTCCCAGAGCACAGAGCCAGTTGAAGAAGGATGGTGAGTAGAATTGCAGAGGGCAATAAGAGATACCTAGCACTGTCCACCCCCTTTGCACCTCAGCATCCATGTTTGTCTTCTGAGTGAAAATTTCATGTCTCCATCCTTACAGGGTGATGTCACTTTGATTGTACTCCACTTAAAATATTAGCCACTGGGCAGCCCAGGTGGCTCAGCGGTTTAGCGCCGCCTTTGACCCAGGGCGTGATCCTGGAGTCCCAGGATCGAGTCCCACATCAGGCTCCCTGCATGGAGCCTGCTTCTCCCTCTGCCTGTGTCTCTGCCTCTGTGTGTGTGTGTGTGTGTGTGTGTGTGTCTCATGAATTAATAAATAGGATCTTAAAAAATATTAGCCACTATTGACATTATTCATTAAAATGGTGGTAGAGGAGGGGCAAGATGGCGGAAGAGTAGGGTCCCCAAGTCACCTGTCCCCACCAAATTACCTAGATAACCTTCAAATCATCCTGAAAATCTACGAATTCGGCCTGAGATTTAAAGAGAGAACAGCTGGAATGCTACAGTGAGAAGAGTTCGCGCTTCTATCACGGTAGGAAGACGGGGAAAAAGAAATAAAGAAACAAAAGGCCTCCGAGGGGGAGGGGCCCTGCGAGGAGCCGGGCTAAGGCCGGGGCGAGTGTCCCCAGGACAGGAGAGCCCCGTCCCGGAGAAGCAGGAGCTGCACCAACCTTCCCGGGCGGAAAGGCGCCCGCAGGGAGTTAGAGCAGGATCCCAGGAGGGGCGGGGATGCTCTCAGGCTCCCTGGGACACTAACAGACACCTGCGCGCGCAGGAGAGTGCGCCGAGCTCCCTAAGGGCTGCAGCGCGCACGGCGGGACCCAGAGCAGCTCGGAGGGGCTCGGGCGGCGGCTCCGCGGAGGGGGCTGCGCGGCTCCGGGAGCAGCTCGGCGGCGGCGGCTCGGGCAGAGGATGAGGCTCCGTGCGGAGGGGGGGCTGCGCGGCCGGGAGCAGGTCGGGGGGGGGGGGGCTCGAGCGGCTCCGCAGAGCGGCGGCTGCGCGACCGGGAGCGCGAATCCAACAGCGCAGGCCCCGGAGAACAGGGCGCCGGGACACAGCCAAGGATCCGGCCTCCCCCGGGACAGGCAGAGGCCGGCAGGGCCCAGGACAGCAAGTACGCTCCCGCCCCGAGCTGCGCAGATCAGTGGCCCCACCCCGTACCCTCCAGGCCCTACAGATGGAGAGCTCTGTAGTTACTGCGGGGGCTGAAACCAGGTTTCCAGAGCTGCCTTAACCACTGAGGCTGTTCCTCCTGGGGCCTCACGGGGTAAACAACCCCCACTGAGCCCAGCACCAGGCAGGGGGCAGAGCAGCTCCCCCAAGTGCTAACACCTGAAAATCAGCACAACAGGCCCCCTACCCCAGAAGAAGCTAGACGGACCAGTTCCAGGGGAAGTCAAGGGACTTAAAGTATACAGAATCAGAAGATACTCCCCGTGTTTTTTGCTTTTTTGTTTTTCTTCTTTTTGATTTCTGATTGCTTCCCCCACCCCATTTTTTCACCTTTCTTTCTTTTTCTTTCTCTTTTTCTTCTCTTTTTTTTCTTCTTTTTCTTTTTTCTTTTTCTCTTTTCTTTCCTTCTCACTCTCTCTATTTTTCTCCTTTTCCCAATACAACTTGTTTTTGGCCACTCTACACTGAGCAAAATGACTAAAAGGAAAACCTCACCTCAAAAGAAAGAATCAGAAACAGTCCTCTCTCCCACAGAGTTACAAAATCTGGATTACAATTCAATGTCAGAAAGCCAATTCAGAAGCACTATTATACAGCTACTGGTGGCTCTAGAAAAAAGCATAAAGGACTCAAGAGACGTCATGACTGCAGAATTTAGATCCAATCAGGCAGAAATTAAAAATCAATTGAATGAGATGCAATCCAAACTAGAAGTCCTAACGACGAGGGTTAACGAGGTGGAAGAACGAGTGAGAGATACAGAAGACAAGGAGGGAAACTGAGGAAAAAAGAGACAGACAATTAAAAGACCATAAAGACAGATTAAGGGAAATAAATGACAGCCTGAGGAAGAAAAATCTACTTTTAATTGGGGTTCCCGAGGGCGCCAAAAGGGACAGATTTGTATTTGAGCAAATCCCAGCTGAAAACTTTCCTAATCTGGGAAGGGAAACGGGCTTTCAGATCCAAGAAATAGAGAGATCCGCCCCTAAAATCAATAAGAACCATTCAACACCTCTACATTTATTGGTGAAGCTTGCAAATTCCAAAGATAAAGAGAAGATCCTTAAAGCAGCAAGAGGCAAGAAATCCCTGACTTTTATGGGCAGGAATATTAGGGTAACAGCAGACCTCTCCACAGAGACCTGGCAGGCCAGAAAGGGGTGGCAGGATCTATTCAAGGTCCTAAATGAGAAGAACATGCAACCAAGAACTTTATCCAGCAAGGCTCTCATTCAGAATGGAAGGAGAGATAAAGAGCTTCCAAGACAGGCAGGAACTGAAAGAATATGTGACCTCCAAACCAGCTCTGCAAGAAACTTTAAGGGGGACTCTTAAAATTCCCCTTTAAGAAGAAGTTCAGTGGAACAATCCACAAAAACAAGGACTGAATAGATATCATGATGACACTAAACTCATATCTGTCAATAGTAACTCTGAACATGAACGGGCTTAATGACCCCATCAAAAGGCACAGGGTTTCAGACTGGATAAAAAAGCATGACCCATCTATTTGCTGTCTACAAGAGACTCGTTTTAGACAGAAGGACACCTACAACCTGAAAATAAAAGGTTGGAGAACCATTTACCATTCAAATGGTCCTCAAAAGAAAGCAGGGGTAGCCATCCTTATATCAGATAAACTAAAATTTACCCCGAAGACTATAGTGAGAGATGAAGAGGGACAATATCTCATGCTTAAAGGATCTATCCAACAAGAGGACTTAACAATCCTCAATATATATGCCCCGAATGTGGGAGCTGCCAAATATTTAAACCAATTAATAACCAAAGTGAAGAAATACTTAGATAATAATATTCTTATACTTGGTGACTTCAATCTAGCTCTTTCTACCCTTGATAGGTCTTCTAAGCACAACATCTCCAAAGAAATGAGAGCTTTAAATGATACACTTGAACAGATGGATTTCACAGATATATACAGAACTTTACATCCAAACTCAACTGAATACACATTCTTCTCAAGTGCACATGGAACTTTCTCCAGAATAGACCACATGCTGGGTCACAAATCGGGTCTGAACCGATACCAAAAGATTGGGATCGTCCCCTGCATATTCTCAGACCATAATGCCTTGAAATTAGAACTAAATCACAACAAGAAGTTTGGAAGGACACAAACACGTGGAGTTAAGGACCATCCTGCTAAAAAATGAAAGGGTCAACCAGGAAATTAAGGAAGAATTAAAAAGATTCATGGAAACTAATGAGAATGAAGATACAACCGTTCAAAATCTTTGGGATGCAGCAAAAGCAGTCCTGAGGGGGAAATACATAGCAATACAAGCATCCATTCAAAAACTGAAAAGAACTCAAATACAAAAGCTAACCTTACACATAAAGTAGCTAGAGAAAACACAGCAAATGGACCCTATGCCCAGCAGAAGAAGAGAGTTAATTAAAATTCGAGAAGAACTCAACAAAATCGAGACCAGAAGAACTGTGGAACAGATCAACAGAACCAGGAGTTGGTTCTTTGAAAGAATTAATAAGCTAGATAAACCATTAGCCAACCTTATTAAAAAGAAGAGAGAGAAGACTCAAATTAAAAAAATCATGAATGAGAAAGGAGAGATCACTACCAACACCAAGGAAATACAAACGATTTTAAAAACATATGATGAAGAGCTCTACGCCAATAAATTAGGCAATCTAGAAGAAATGGACGCATTCCTGGAAAGCCACAAACTACCAAAATTGGAACAGGAAGAAATAGAAAACCTGAACAGGCCAATAACCAGGGAGGAATTTGAAGCAGTCATCAAAAACCTCCCAAGACACAAGAGTCCAGGGCCAGATGGCTTCCCAGGGGAATTCTATCAAACGTTTAAAGAAATCATACCTATTCTACTAAAGCTGTTTGGAAAGATAGAAAGAGATGGAGTACTTCCAAATTCATTCTATGAGGCCAGCATCACCTTAATTCCAAAACCAGACAAAGACCCCACCAAAAAGGAGAATTACAGACCAATATCCCTAATGAACATGGATGCAAAAATTCTCAACAAGATACTAGCCAATAGGATCCAACAACACATTAAGAAAATTATTCACCATGACCAAGTAGGATTTATCCCCGGGACACAAGGCTGGTTCAACACTCGTAAAACAATCAATGTGATTCATCATATCAGCAAGAGAAAAACCAAGAACCATATGATCCTCTCATTAGATGCAGAGAAAGCATTTGACAAAATACAGCATCCATTCCTGATCAAAACTCTTCAGAGTGTAGGGATAGAAGGAACTTTCCTCGACATCTTAAAAGCCATCTAAGAAAAGCCCACAGCAAATATCATTCTCAATGGGGAAACACTGGGGCCTTTCCCCTAATATCAGGAACAATACAGGGATGTCCACTCTCACCACTGCTATTCCACATAGTACTGGAAGTCCTAGCCTCAGCAATCAGAAAACAAAAAGACATTAAAGGCATCCAAATTGGCAAAGAAGAAGTCAAACTCTCCCTCTTCGCTGATGATATGATACTCTACCTAGAAAACCCAAAAGCCTCCACCCCAAGATTGCTAGAACTCATACAGCAGTTTGGTAGCATGGCAGGATACAAAATCAATGCCCAGAAATCAATGGCATTTCTATACACTAACAATGAGACTGAAGAAAGGGAAATTAAGGAGTCAATCCCATTTACAATTGCACCCAAAAGCATAAGATACCTAGGAATAAACCTAACCAAAGAGGTAAAGGATCTATACCCTAAAAACTATAGAACACTTCTGAAAGAAATTGAGGAAGACACAAAGAGATGGAAAAATATTCCATGCTCATGGATTGGCCGAATTAATATTGTGAAAATGTCAATGTTACCCAGGGCAATTTACACGTTTAATGCAATCCCTATCAAAATACCATGGACTTTCTTCAGAGAGTTAGAACAGATTATTTTAAGATTTGTGTGGAATCAGAAAAGACCCTGAATAGCCAGGGGAATTTTAAAAAAGAAAACCATAGCTGGGGGCATCACAATGCCAGATTTCAGGTTGTACTACAAAGCTGTGGTCATCAAGACAATGTGGTACTGGCACAAAAACAGACACATAGATTAATGGAACAGAATAGAGAACCCAGAAGTGGACCCTGAACTTTATGGTCAACTAATATTCGATAAAGGAGGAAAGACTATCCACTGGAAGAAAGACAGTCTCTTCAGTAAATGGTGCTGGGAAAATTGGACATCCACATGCAGAAGAATGAAACTAGACCACTCTCAACGTACACTAAGATAAACTCAAAATGGATGAAAGATCTAAATGTGAGACAAGATTCCATCAAAATCCTAGAGGAGAACACAGACAACACCCTTTTTGAACTCGGCCACAGTATCTTCTTGCAAGATACATCCACGAAGGCAAAAGTAACAAAAGCAAAAATGAACTATTGGGACTTCATCAAGATAAGAAGCTTTTGCACAGCAAAGGATACAGTCAACAAAACTCAAAGACAACCTACAGAATGGGAGAAGATATTTGCAAATAACATATCAGATAAAGGGCTAGTTTCCAAAATCTATAAAGAACTTATTAAACTCAACAGCAAAGAAACAAACAATCCAATCATGAAATGGGCAAAGGACATGAAGAGAAATCTCACAGAGGAAGACATAGACATGGCCAACATGCACATGAGAAAATGCTCTGAATCACTTGCCATCAGGGAAATACAAATCCAAACCACAATGAGATACCACCTCACACCTGTTAGAATGGGGAAAATTAAGAAGGCAGGAAACCATAAATGTTGGAGAGGATGCGGAGAAAAGGGAACCTTCTTACACAAAGTAGCAAAACTGGAACAGGATGAAATTGAAAACCTGAACAAGCCAATAACCAGGGAGGAATTTGAAACCGTCATCAAAAACCTCCCAAGACACAAAAGTCCAGGGCCAGAATGCTTCCCTGGGGAATTCTTTTTTTTAATATATGAAGTGCATGTATTTCTTTGGTTTTTTTATAATAAATTAATTTTTATTGGTGTTCAATTTGCCAACATACAGAATAACACCCAGTGCTCATCCCATCAAGTGTCCCCCTCAGTGCCCATCACCCATTCGCCCCCACCCCCCGCCCTCCTCCCCTTCCACCACCCCAGTTCTTTTCCCAGAGTTAGGAGTCTTTATGTTCTGTCTCCCTTTCTGTTATTTCCCCCACATTTCTTGTCCCTTCCCTTATACTCCATTTCACTATTATTTATATTCCCCAAATGAATGAGAACTTATAATATTTGTCCTACTCTGATTGACTTATTTCACTCAGCATAGTACCCTCCAGTTCCATCCACATTGAAACAAATGGTGGGTATTTGTCATTTCTAATGCCTGAGTAATATTCCATTGTATACATAAACCACATCTTCTTTATCCATTCATCTTTCTATCAAACGTTTAAAGAAGAAACCATACCTATTCTGCTAAAGGTGTTTGGAAAGATAGAAAGAGATGGAATGCTTCCAAACTCATTCTATGTGGCCAGGATCACTGTAATTCCAATAGCAGACAAAGACCCCACCAAAAAGGAGAATTATAGACCAATATCCTTGATGAACATGGATGCAAATATTCTCAACAAGATACGAGCCAATAGGATCCACAACACATTAAGAAATTTATTCACCATGACCAGGTAGGATTTATTCCTGGGACACAAGGCTGGTTCAACACTCATAAAACAATCAATGTGATTCATCATATCTGCAAGAGAAAAACCAAGAACCATATGATCCTCTCAATAGATGCAGAGAAAGCATTTGTCCAAATACAGCATCCATTCCTGGTCAAAACTCTTCAGAGTGTAGGGATAGAGGGAACATTCCTTAACATCTTAAAAGCCATCTATGAAAACCCACAGTAAATATCATTCTCAATGGGGAAGCATTCGAAGCCTTTCCCCTAAGATCAGGAACAAGACATGGATGTCCACTCTCACCACTGCTATTCAACATAGTACTGGAAGTCCTAGCCTCAGCTGACAACAAGAAGAGATTAAAGGCATTCAAATTGGCAAAGAAGAAGTCAAACTCTCCCTCTTCGCCGATGACATGATACTCTACATAGAAAACCCAACAGAACAAATTGAACACCAATAAGAAATACATTTATTATTAAATAAAACAAAAGAATTAAATATTATAAGATAGGCTTTGTCAAAAGTCACTGTGACATAATTTATATTTTTATCCAGAGCCAATTGTAGAGGCAGTTCAATTTATTTTCCTGATGAACTAGTGACTTTTGCTTGGGCTCATAGTTATAGCAACTATCTATTCTTGAACAAAAATATCTGCTTTGGATTATCTGTGGAATTGGACAAGAGTAGAGTACCCATGCACCTCTATCCAACCTCCTTCTCACTCATCCCCCTGAGAATCACTCTGAATCATCTATAACATAAAGATATGTGAATGTGTGTGTGTGTGTGTTTATTAAAAGGAACACCTTCTCATCATAGGGGTAGGATAAGCTTTCTAATGATTAAACACTGAATGGGGTCTAAATTTTCTGGTGGACACCAAAATATATAAAAACACATCATTTGCTTTCACTTTCTTCTTTGAGAAAAGTGAAAGTAACCATTAAACTGGCATGGAATAAGAATTGTTTAAAGTTCTTTTTTTAAATTTTTATTTATTTATGATAGCCACAGAGAGAGAGAGAGGCAGAGACACAGGCAGAGGGAGAAGCAGGCTCCATGCACTGGGAGCCCGATGTGGGATTCGATCCTGGGTCTCCAGGATCGCGCCCTGGGCCAAAGGCAGGCGCCAAACCGCTGCGCCACCCAGGGATCCCTAAAGTTCTGAGTGCCCAGCCATATCTTGGCAGACAGTGTGAGGCATGCAGCCCCACAAGACCAAGCAAGGCCAGGCTGCCTTGGACTACCTCAAGGTGTTTGATGGGATCTAGCCACCCTATGACATTAAAAAGTCGACAATAGTTCCTGCTGCCCTCAAGATTGTGTTTCTGAAGCCTACACAAAAGTTTGCTTACCTGGGGTGCTTGGCTTATGAGTTTGCCTGGAAGACCCAGGCAGTAACAGCCACCCTGGAGAAGAGGAAGAAGGCCAAGAACCATTATCAGAAGAAAAAGCAGCTCATGAAACTATGGAATCAGGCCCAAAAGAATGTGAAGAAAATTGACAAACACACAGAAGTCATCAAGACCCACAGACTCCTGGACTGAGCTTGATAAAATTGACTATTTATTCGTAAAAAAAATCTAGACAAAAAAACTTCATTATTTCTAGATTATCTTATTATATCTAGATTATCTTATTATAATGATAATGATTATGAAAACGTTATGTTATTGTATTGGGTTGATGTTTATCACATGAAATTTTTTTATTGGAGTTCAATTTGCCAACATATAGCATAACACCCAGTGCTCATCGCATCAAGTGCCCCCCTCAGTGCCCGTCACCAAGTCACCCACACCCACCACTAACCTCCCTTAGGAGGGAGGTTAACCTCCCTGCTAACTACCCCTTGTTCATTTCACAGAGTTAGGAGCCTCTCATGTTCTGTCTCCCTATTTGATATTTCCCATTCATTTTCTCTCCTTTCCCCTTTATTCCTTTCATTATTTCTTATATTCTCCAAATGAATGCGACCATATAATTTTTGTTCCTCTCTGATTGACCTATTTCACTCAGCATAATACCCTCCAGTTCCATCCACATCGAAGCAAATGGTGGGTATTTGTCATTTCTAATGGCTGAGTAATATTCCATTGTATACATTGACCACATCTTCTTTATCCATTCATCTTTCGATGGACACCGAGGCTCCTTCCACAGTTTGGCTATTGTGGACATTGCTGCTATAAACATCGGGGTGCAGGTGTCCCGACGTTTCATTGCATCTGAATCTTTGGGGTAAATCCCCAACAGTCCAATTGCTGGGTAGTAGGGCAGGTCTATTTTTAACTCTTGAGGAACCTCCACACAGTTTTCCAGAGTGGCTGCACCAGTTCACATTCCCACTAACAGTGCAGGAGGGTTCCCCTTTCTCCACATCCACTCCAACATTTGTTGTTTCCTGCCTTGTTAATTATCCCCATTCTCACTGGTGTGAGATGGTCTCTCATTGTGGTTTTGATTTGTATTTCCCTGATGGCAAGTGATGCGGAGCATTTTCTCATGTGCTTGTTGGCCATGTCTATGTCTTCCTCTGTGAGATTTCTGTTCATGTCTTTTGCCCATTTCATGATTGTATTGTTTGTTTCTTTGGTGTTGAGTTTAAGAAGTTCTTTATAGATCTCGGATACTAGCCCTTTATCTGATACGTCATTTGCAAATATCTTCTCCCATTTGTAGGTTGTCTTTTAGGCTTGTGGACTGTTTCTTTTGCTGTGCAAAAGCTTCTTATCTTGATGAAGTCCCAATAGTTCATTTTTGTTTTCTTTCTCTTACCTTCATGGATGTATCTTGCAAGAAGTTACTGTGCCCAAGTTCAAAAAGGGTGTTGTCTGTATTCTCCTCTAGGATTTTGATGGAATCTTGTCTCACATTTAGATCTTTCATCCATTTTGAGTTTATCTTTGTGTATGGTGTAAGAGAGTGATCTAGTTTCATTCTTCTGCATGTGGATGTCCAATTTTCCCAGCACCATTTATTGAAGAGACTGTCTTTCTTCCAGTGGATAGTCTTTCCACCTTTATCGAATATTAGTTGACCATAAAGTTCAGGGTCCACTTCTGGGTTCTCTATTCTGTTCCATTGATCTATGTGTCTGTTTTTGTGCCAGTACCACACTGTCTTGATGACCACAGCTTTGGAGTACAACCTGAAATCTGGCATTGTGATGCCCCCAGATATGGTTTTCTTTTTTAAAATTCTCCTGGCTATTCGGGGTCTTTTCTGATTCCACATGAATCTTAAAATTATTTGTTCCAACTCTATGAAGAAAGTCTATGGCACTTTGATAGGGATTGCATTAAAAGTGTAAATTGCCCTGGGTAACATTAACATTTTCACAATATTCATTCTTCCAATCCATGAGCATGGAATGTTTTCCCATCTCTTTTTGTCTTCCTCAATTTCTTTCAGAAGTGTTCTATAGTTTTTAGGGTATAGATCCTTTACCTCTTTGGTTAGGTTTATTCCTAGGTATCTTATGCTCTTCAGTGCAACTGTAAATGGGATGGACTCCTTCATTTCTCTTTCTTCAGTCTCATTGTTAGTGTATAGAAATGCCACTGACTTTTGGGCATTAATTTTGTTACCTGCCACACTGCCAAATTGTTGTATGAGTCTAGCAATCTTGGGGTGGAGTCTTTTGGGTTTTCTAGGTAGAGTATCATGTCATCAGCAAAGAGGGAGAGTTTGACTTCTTCTTTGCCAATTTGAGTGCCTTTTATTTCTTTTTGTTGCCTGATTGCTGAGGCTAGGACTTCTAGTACTATGTTGAATAGCAGTGGTGAGAATGGACATCCCTGTCTTGTTCCTGATCTTAGGGGAAACGCTCCCAGTGTTTCCCCATTGAGAATGGTATTTGCTGTGTGTTTTTCGTAGATGGCTTTTAAGATGTCGAGGAAAGTTCCTTCTATCCCTACACTCTGAAGAGTTTTGATCAGGAATGGATGCTGTATTTTGTCAAATGCTTTCTCTGCATCTAATGAGAGGATCATATGGTTCTTGGTTTTTCTCTTGCTGATATGATGAATCACATTGATTGTTTTACGAGTGTTGAACCAGCCTTGTGTCCCAGGAATAAATCCTACTTGGTCATGGTGAATAATTTTCTTAATGTATTTTTGGATTCTTTTGGCTAGTATCTTGTTGAGAATTTTTGCATCCATGTTCATCAAGGATATTGGTCTATAATTCTCCTTTTTGGTGGGGTGTGTTTGGCTTTGGAATTATGGTGATGCTGGCTGCATAGAATGAGTTTGGAAGGACTCTGTCTCTATCTTTCCAAACCTCTTTAGTAGAATAGGTATCGTTTCTTCTTTAAACGTTTGATAGAATTCCCCAGGGAAGCCATCTGGCCCTGGACTTTTGTGTCTTGGGAGGTTTTGGATGACTATTTCAATTTCCTCCCTGGTTATTGGCCTGTTCATGTTTTCTATTTCTTCCTGTTCCAGTTTTGGTAGTTTGTGGTTTTCCAGAAATGTGTCCATTTCTTCTAGATTTCCTAATTTATTTGCATAAAGGTACTCATAGTAAGTTTTTAAGATCATTTATATTTCCTTGGTATTTGTAGTGATCTCTCCTATCTCATTCATGATTTTATTAATTTTAGTCTTTTCTCTCTTCTTTTTAATAAGGCTGGCTAATGGTTTGTCTATCTTATTAATTCTTTCAAGGAACCAACTCCTTGTTTTGTTAATCTTTTACACAGTTCTTCTGGTCTCTATTTCATTGAGTTCTGCTCGAATATTTATTAACTCTCTTCTTCTCCTGAGTGTAGAATATATTTGTTGTTTTTTCTCCAGCTCCTTTAGGTGCAAGGTTAGCTTTTGTATTTGAGTACTTTCCAGTTTTTGGATGGATGCTTGTATTGCGATGTTTTTCCCCCTAGGTACTGCTTTTGATATGTCCCAAAGATTTTGAACGCTTGTATCTTCATTCTCATTTGTTTCCACGAATCTTTTTAATTCTTCCCTAATTTCCTCATTGACTCTTTCATCTTTTAGTAGGATGGTCCTTAACCTCCACGTGTTTGCAATCCTTCCAAACTTCCTCTTGTGATTTAGTTCTTATTCCAAAGCATTATGGTCTGAAAATATGCAGGGGACGATCCCAATCTTTTCGTATCATTTAAGACCTGATTTGTGATCCACTATGTGGTCTATTCTGGAGAAAGTTCCATGTGTACCTGAGAAGAATGTGTATTCAATTGTGTTTGGATGTAAAGTTCTGTAAATATCTGTGAAATCCATCTGGTCCAGTGTATCATTTAAAGCTCTTGTTTCTTTGGAGATGTTGTGCTTAGAGGATCTGTCATTTGCAGAAAGTGCTGATTTGAAGTCTCCTAGTATTAGTGTATTATTATATAAGTATGTCTTAACTTTGTTTATTAATTGATTGCTATACTTGGCAGCTCCAGCATTGGGGGCATAATTATTCATGATTGTTAAGTCCTCTTGTTGGATAGTCTTTCAAGTATGATATGGTGTCCCTCTTCATCTCTTACTATAGTCTTTGGGATAAACTTTAATTTATCTAATATATGGATGGCTACTCCTCCTTTCTTTTGAGGACTTTTTGAATGGTACATGGTTTTTGTTTTTTTTTAATAAATTAATTTTTATTGGTGTTCAATTTACCAACATACAGAATAACACCCAGTGCTCATCCCGTCAAGTGTCCCCCTCCGTGCCCATCACCCATTCACCCCCACCCCCACCCTCCTCCCCTTCCACCACCCCTAGTTCATTTCCCAGAGTTAGAAGTCTTTATGTTCTGTCTCCCTTTCTGATATTTCCCACACATTTCTTCTCCCTTCCCTTATATTCCCCTTCACTATTATTCATATTCCCCAAATGAATGAGAACATACACTGTTTGTCCTTCTCTGATTGACTTACTTCACTCAGCATAATACCCTCCAGTTCCATCCACGTTGAAGCAAATGGTGGGTATTTGTCGTTTCTAATGGCTGAGTAATATTCCATTGTATACATAAACCACATCTTCTTTATCCATTCATCTTTCGATGGGCACCGAGGCTCCTTCCACAGTTTGGCTATTGTGGACATGGCTGCTAGAAACATCGGGGTGCAGGTGTCCCGGCGTACATGGTTTTCCAACCTTTTATTTACAGGCTGGAGGTGTCCTTAAGTCTAAAATGAGTCTCTTATAGATAGCAAATAGATGGGTCTTCCTTTTTTATCCAGTCTGAAATCCTGTGCCTTTGATTGTATCATTTAGCCCATTCACGTTCAGAGTTACCTTTGAAAGATATGAATTTAATGTCATCATGATACCTATTCCGTCCCAGATTCGTGGATTTTTCCCTTGGACTTCCTCTTTCTATTAGAGATTCCCCCTTAGTATTTCTTGAAGATCTGGCTTGGTGGTCACATATTCTTTCAGTTTCTGCCTATCTTGGAAGCTCTTTATCTCCCCTTCTATTCTGAATGAGAGCCTTGCTGGATAAAGTATTCTTGGCTGCACGTTCTTCTCATTTAGGACCCTGAATATATCCTTCCAGCCCTTTCTGTCCTGCCAGGTCTCTGTGGAGAAATCTGATGTTAATCTAAGATTTCTTCCCATAAAAGTTAGAGATTTCTTGTCTCTTGCTGCTTTAAGGACCTTCTCTTTATCTTTGGAGTTTGCAAGTTTCACTATTAAATATCAAGGTGTTGAGGGGTTTTTATTGATTTTAGGGGGAGGGGGATCTCTCTACCTCCTGGATCTGAATGCCTGTTTCCCTTCCCAAGTTAGGAAAGTTCTCAGCTATGATTTGTTCAAATACATATTCTGGACCTTTGTCCCTTTTGGCGCCCTCAGGAACCCCAATTAAACGTAGATTTTTCCTTCTGAGGCTGTCATTTATTTCCCTTAAACTACCCTCATTATCTTTTAATTGTTTTTCTCTGTTTTCCTCCTTGCCATCAACTTGTCTTCTATGTCACTCGCTCGTTCTTCTACCTCATTAACCCTCGTTGTTAGGACCTCTAGTTTGGATTGCATCTCATTTAATTGATTTTTAATTTATGCTTTATTAGATCTAAATTATGCAGTCATGAAGTCTCTTGAATCCTTTATGCTTTTTTCCAGAGCCACCAGTAGCTTTATAATTGTGCTTCTTAATTGGCTTTCTTTCTTTTTTTTTTTTTTACAAATTTATTTTTTTTATTGGTGTTTAATTTGCCAACACATAGAATAACACCCAGTGCTCATCCCATCAAGTGCCCATCTCGGTGCCCATCACCAAGTCACCCCCACCCCCCGCCCACCTCCCCTTCCAACATCCCTAGTTCGTTTCCCAGAGGTAGTAGCCTTTCATGTTCTGTCTCCTTTTCTGATATTTCCCCCTCATTTTTCTCCTTTCCCCTTTATTCCCTTTCACTATTTTTTATATTCCCCAAATGAATAAGACCACAGAATGTTTGTTCTCCTTGATTGACTACTTTCACTCAGCATAATACCCTCTAGTTCCATCCACATCGATGCAAATGGTGGGTATTTGTCGTTTCTAATGGCTGAGTAATATTCCATTGTATAATAAACCACATCTTTATCCATTCATCTTTCGATGGACACTGAATTGGATTTCTGACATTGAATTGTAATCCAAATTTTGTAACTCTGTGGGATAGAGGACTGTTTCTTATTCTTTCTTTTGTGGTGAGTTTTTCCTTCTAGTCATTTTCCTCAGTGCAGAGTGGCCAAAAACAAGTTGTTCTTGACAGAAGGGCAAACTCTTCTCACTGTAGCATTCCAGCTGCTCTCTCTTAAATCTCAGACCGAATTCGTAGGTTTTCAGGATGATTTGAATGTTTTCTATGTAATTTGGTGGGGACAGGTGACCTGGGACCCTACTCTTCTGCCATCTTGCCCCCTCCTTATCTCCTGAATTAAAAGTAAAGCATTCTGATAAAGTGTTCTGAGTGCATCTATTTCAAAATGAATTCAATATGACCAACTTCACTGATCCCATGGTATTAAGCTAGCTACCTAAGAGACAGAAACTGGTTTTCCTGAAGTGTAAGTTCCTTCAGGGCAGGGAGTAGATCAAATCCTGTTCTGAATGCTCAGTTGCTCAAAGCAGTGTCTGGCACAGTGGAAGAGCAAGAAATATTTTTGAATTAATTTTTTAACTGCTTTATGTGAGCTTACACAGAGAGAGAGCAATAAAAGAATAATGATACCTTTAAAAATGAACTATATCCAGAATAGATTTTAGCAGAAACTGTTAGGGAAAAGAGGACTATTTTAATTCTTAATCCAAAACAAACAAACAAACAAACAACAAAAAATAGAATAAAAGGAAGGAGGAGTATGAATTGCTAATTTATTTCATCAGTACAAACTAAAGTGTGCTGTTGTTTAGGAGGGTCTCAGACAAGAATTTAAAAGGAACATTTACCTAAGGGTAAAATGCCAGGGTCATTTAAATGTGATGCCCTCTCATCAGGTGGCAGGGCCAGAGAGCACTGGGGTCAAGGACTGATGGCAGTTACATAAAGGACACAGGCTACTGCTGTTTCTTTATTGTGTAGGTAGTCATGATGCTGGATGATTCATTCATGCTGTAAATACAGAAAGTGGGCTAAGAAAGAGAAAGGAGGGGTGTGTGCATGTGTGTTTAGCATAAAGCCAATACCATCCACAAGCTGATTTAATATTGATGTGTTATAAATCAAATCAATGTTCTTCAAACATTCTTAAAGGCAGTTTGGCTCCTCCTTTTAACTTTCCTTCAAAGACAAACAGACAAACAGAAATTGCAACAATCCCGCCGGTCATGCCTTCAAAATGAGTAACTATACCTGGACTTGAAGCTTTCTTTTTTTTTAATTTTTATTTATTTATGATAGTCACACACAGAGAGAGAGGCAGAGACACAGGCAGAGAGAGAAGCAGGCTCCATGCACCGGGAGCCGGACGTGGGATTCGATCCCGGGTCTCCAGGATGGCGCCCTGGGCCAAAGGCAGGCGCCAAACCGCTGCACCACCCAGGGATCCCAGACTTGAAGCTTTCAAGTTGTCTTGCAAAGTGATTGATCAAAAAGATGAGTTCTCACCGTGAGGCTGCAGGCAAATGTGGTCTTGAATTCCTAATGAGAATGTACTGCAGTCCTTTCTTAGGCAAAACCTGCCATGTACGCAGAATGAGGATGTTCTGAACAAAAGATTCACAACAATTGTGTTTCACTCTCAAAAAGGAAAGAAAACTTTATTATTATTATCATAGAAGCCTAAAAGAAACAGAGGGGGAAAGGAATCTACACATAGATGAAGGTAATCATTGGCAATAAATGAGAATAAGGCAAAGTTTCATCAAATTTGGTACTTAACAACATCCAGCCTTATCAGCTAGGGAAGCCCCATAGAGACAGCCACACTGGAGTCCTGATTGAGAGGCCTTGGCAGAGCACTCTCCACTCAGGTGAGAATTCCCACAGACCATCCCCATAAGAACCATATTTATAGGGCAAATAATAGTGTTTGAAATTAAACACTTGTTCACCGACGTGCAGTTTGGAGCGAGCTGCATTTCCATGTTTTCATGTTTCTATATTTTCAAGGAGCCTGGGCTATGTGTGTCTGCGTCTCTTCCCCGATTCCATTCTGGGGGGCAAGCCCAGCTTGGAGCAGGAAGGGATGTGAGACAAGATTTGTAGCTCTTTGCATCCAGAACAGAAGGGCCAGTTCTAACTTGCAAGCCAGATAATATATTTCAAACAACTGGACTCCCAAGGTTATTCATGCAGCATGAGTCTCACAAACAACATTCCTTAGCCTGCCTGTGTACATGTAGGTCTAGGTGATAAGTTATGCAGGAAAAATCATAAAAATATCTATCCATACAGAACAGAAGATTAGCACCATTTCTTTTTCAAGTTTCCTACATAAAAGCTATTGAAGATAAGGGGAGAAAAATCAATCAATGTAGAGGCTTTAGAAATCAATTAACTCTTTCAGGTCTCAGAAGACCTTAAAGCTTAGTGTGTAATGATCATGGTAATACTTTTAGCATACTAACCAAGTGACAGACACTTTTGTAAGGGTTGAACATAGTTTCTTTTAATCATCATAACTATTAGTAAGTTACTAAACAGAGAACAAAATTTAGGTAATCTGACTCAAAGGCTCTGGGTCTAAAGCCTTATGTATACCGCCAGATATATAAGCCTTGCATTCAGACAACTCTGGATTAAACTGCAACTTCTGTCAATTCCCAGTCTTGTTACATTAGGCAGATAACTTTATTGAACTGCATTTCCTCATCTGTAGAACAGATCACAGAATTATCATAAGGCTTAAGTGAAACAAGCCTTACACCTAGCATTTTGCACAGTGTCTAACACCTAGTAATTCCTCTACACATGGTAACAATTACTATAAGCAACTGAATGCTATTCATTATATATTTATTACACAAATATTTATTGAACATCTGCATAGAGAATGGTGATGAGGTCATATTGATAGGAAATGGCCAAATCAGAAAAGACCTTGTCCATTTTGCTCTCAAAGGAAAATCTCATTAATATATTTACCTTCTTAGAAGATAATTTTGAAGCACACTACATGGAGATTGATCTGTGATATCAAGAAAATCAGAATACTACAGCAATAACCCACAGGAGAAATAAGGATTTAATGTAAGAGAGTAGCAGTATGATAGAGATGAGAAAATAAATATGAAATTTAAAATTAGTAATGCTGGAACAACCTAAGAATTGCTTGGATATGTGGGGTAAGGGAGATGGAACTGGCAAGAATATCACCCAGATCTCTGACTTTAACAACGAGTGGAATAAATGTTTTCATTGAGTAAAACAGGGAACATAGGAAGAGGAGTAAGTTTGTAAAGGAATAGCTTTACTTGGATAAACATGAAAGTTATATTTTGGACATGTTGAAATGGAGTTATTTGTGGGACATGTGGAAAATATCCAATGAAGAATTGAAAATTGAAAAATTGAAATTAGAAAATTGAAATTAAAAATAGGTTGTTGGTCTAGGAAAAATTATGGCCTAGAGAAATAGATTTAGAATTTGTCAGCACGCAGGTTGAAATATTATATTTAACTGGGATCAAGCTAAGGACCACATTTTTAGACACATAGCCTGAGGGAAAAATCCTGGGATACACCCATAGGTAAGGTAGGAAGGGAAAGGAAGAGAAGATGATGAAATCAAAGAGCAATCAGTGAGATCAGAAATATTAAATGAAAACAAACAAACAAACAAACAAAAAAAGAAATATTAAATGGGGGATCCCTGGGTGGCTCAGCGGTTTGGCGCCTGCCTTTGGCCCAGAGCATGATCCTGGAGTCCTGGGATCGAGTCCCACATGGGGCTTCCTGCATGGAGCCTGCTTCTCTTCTATCTGTGTCTCTCATGAATAAATAAATAAAATCTTTTAAAAAATGAAATATTAAATGGCAAAAATGCATAAGTCTTTGGAAGGGAGGATTTTAAAATGGTCAGAGAAATGCAGTGTCAAATGTTGCAGAAATAAAATAAGAATTACAAGGTGGTCACTGGAACTGGGAACATGGATGTGCTATCTTCTGTAGACCTCTCTAGCTACACCGTTTACCCTTCTCCACTGCACTCTAATCTGCGCCTGAGAAACTGATGCATATGAACTTCATCAATGGATTTTGATTTAGGTTCAAATGTTGGAGAGCCCTTTCAGGAGGTTTGAAGGAAGAAGGAGAATGAAGTTTGGACATCATTCACCTTACACCTTCCCTGTGGTCAGCATATGCTAGATTTTTCCATGACAGAAAAATGATGTGGAAAGTGACAGATTCTACTTAATGTCTACCTCTAAACAGTTTTTTCCATTTCCAGGTTTTCGGGGCAGTTTCCTTCTCTTGCTCCTTTAGGCTGAAGGGTGGTAAAGTAATCCCCCTGTTACTAGCCCTAGGATTCTGCATTTCTTTCCTTAAACCCAGCCCACACATTTATAAATAATCCCTTTGTTGTGTTATCATTAAATTATCAAATTTTAGGATGCCATCTCTTTCCTGCTTGAGGCCCTGACTGATATATTGGAAATGGATGATGTAAGCTTAGTAGTAGCAGTGGATACAAAAGCTAGACTAAGATGAAAATGTAAACCAATAGTGAAAGGGATTATAGGGGAAAGGAGAGAAAATAAGTGGGAAGAATTAGAGAGGGTGACAAAACATGAGATACTCCTAACTCTGGGAAATGAACAAGGGGTAGTGGAAGGGGAGATGGGCGGGGGGATGGGTTGACTGGGTGACGGGCACTGAGGGGGGCACTTAACGGGATGAGCACTGGGTGTTATACTATATGTTGGCAAATCAAACTCCAATAAAAATATATAAAATTAAAAATAAAAGGAAATGTAAACCAAATGAAAGGTGAGGGTGTGTAAATAGTGAGTATAAAAACCTCTTTTAAGGTTAATAGTTAAGGAAAGTGGAGAGGAACTAGTAACTAGGAGAGGGTATAGAAGGATCAAGAGCTTAATATTTTTGGTATGCAAATAATTTAAAATATTTATAGGCCAAAGTAAACCAGCCAGAAAATAAAGGATAGATTGAAAGTAGAGTAAAGGGAAAAAGTAGTTAAAGCAAGATTTCCAACGATACAAGAAAGAATAAAACCCAGAGCATGGGCAGAAACATTCATCTTGGAAAGAGACTGAAACAATAGAAAGAAGATTATACATAGGTACAGATAAGTTTGCAGATTGGAAACAGGAGATTGCAGTAGTTTTAGCCTGAAGATATCTTTCTTTTTTTTCAAAGATTTTATTTATTTGTTCATGAGAAACACACAGAGAGAGGCAGAGACACAGACAATCAAATAGCACTTGCTACACTCCTTTCTGCTGTCAATTAGTCAGAAAGGAGTGTAGCAAGTCCTATTTGAGATTCTCAAATATTTAATAAGATAAATGTATAGTAATTATCATTCATGCAATTTTTAGCTAGAGATTCAAAACAGAATCTTGCTTTTGAGGTTCTTTCCTTTGGGATGAATTCCTCCCTTTTGGCATTTTTGTCTAGGTCTCTATCTTCTGTGTATTAGAAAAGCCTGTTATGTTTTTTCAGTTATGTGAGTGATGGCTTTATAAAGCAGAGGTAACATAATATCCAGATCCTGGCCCTCAGGAAGTGTCTCTAGTGTGTGCTGAGTATACTCTGCTGCTGTGCTTTGGCTGCTCTGTCCCTCAGGTCACCCTGAAAAGGTTCTCCTTGCCTGAAGTGGGCAGTATTTGGACCTTGATCAGGGAGTGGTGAGTTTTAACTAAGTGTGGTCCAGTTGGCTTGTTAAAGGAGAACTGATGCTATTTCCATTGGAACCGAAGCTTTGCAGAACTCTGTGTTCAGTGGGCATGGTGCACGTAGAGGTTTTTACTGGTCTTCTGGTGATGGGGCCCATTGTGCTGGTCCTTAGGTGTACTTTTCCAAGAACAACAGAAGCAGCAGAACACAGGGGCATGGGTCTTGGTGTAAGAAGTTTAGGCTGCCAGGGCTGGCACTGTTCTGTTTACTGAATCTGGTCTCTGCTGAGGAAAGGGGGAGGAAAATGGTGACAATGAGCTCTTTTGTCCTGAGAGGAGAGTCCATGCTTGCTGCTCTTGGGGAAGCACATTCAGAGGAGGGAATATTTTCTGCTTATGTATCCCAGATGTTTTTCAGATCACTGATTTCACACTATCTCTGTGTCACTTGCCTCCTTATAGCAATATAGCATACCTTGGGGTCTATCCCATTCATGCCTGACAACTTTTTACAATTCCAAACTTCAGGGGCCTCATGTGGTAGGGATCTACACTGGTCCTCTGGGAAAGGGTCTTGCTGCACTGAGACTGATGCATGTTTGAACTAGAATGATAGGTGTACCAGAGAGCAAAGGTGTGAAATTTGGAGCAAAGTAGGTTAAAAGGCCAGTGTCTGGGTTAGCTGTCCTCAGCAGGTGCCTCTGAACCTATGCTAAGGGGAAGGGAAGGGAAATGGTTCTTTTGTCCCTAGAGAGGCAATGCCACCTCTTACAGATGGGGTCCAAAAAGTATGAACAGCCTTTCCCTAGGTACCTTTGGAGATCCACAAATTGTGCAGTCTGTCCCAGGGTGGTATGTGTGCCTCATTTCCAGGAGTAAGGCAGTAACCCTAGGTCTCCATCCCAGTCAAGCCCAGGGACCTCTAAAACTCCAGTATTTGAGCCTCACTGGTTACAAAAACTCACAAAAATCAGCCCGCCTCATTTTCCCAGCCAATGTATTTAAGAATATATTGTCCTTGTGTGTTTACTGTGTGTTATCCTGTCTCTTGTGTTTCTCCATGACCAGGGCTCCCTCACCTCAGTTGCCCCCACAATACATTTCCCCCAAAATCATGGCTCCTCACTTCCTACCATTCTCTGTGTGGCAGCTACTATCCTTCTGGTTGTGCAGTTTGTCTTATCAGTCCTCGGGGTGATTTCTTGGGTATTCAGAATGATTTGATAGTTATCTAGCTGTTTTTGAGGGACTAGGCAAGCTTAGGGTCCTCCTACTATGCTCTTAGCTTCTAAAGGAGATCTTTTGTCCATCTGCTGCAGCTGGATGGCTCTATTTCTTAATTAGCTTTGATGCTGACAATAGCCCTGAAATGACAACATGGCATAGTGGTTAACAGTGGGATGCAGAGTTAAACTGCTAGACTTTGAATGCCACTTATAGTATATACTAGCATTGTGATTTTGAGCATTTTACTTTACTTCTCTATCTTTAATGCCCTATTCTATGAAATGAAGACTATAATACTATGTGTCTTGTACAGTTATAAAGATAAATTTTTTACTAGGCCTTCCCATAAATAAAGGGGAATGACAAGTTCAACGGAAAATCCAAGGTGCCCAATGCTTTTGAAATATTCCAATATGCAGGCTGGTAATAAAATAATTGAGTATTGGCATTTAGTAATGCATTTTAGAAACATTCCTAGTATGTTGCCATAGGATTAATTCCTTCAACAAATAGTTATTGCGCTTCTTCTATTGCTAAGGCACTATTCTAGGCTGAAAGGATACATTAGTGAACACAACAAAGGAATGGCTTTCATGGAGGTTAGTCTGGAATATTAAGGGTGTTTATAAACAGTAGTAATCAAGCAAAAAATACACTAGATAATTAGCTTTTCACTCAAAAAGGATGATAAAACTATTTACAACTAGATAACTAAGAGACTTCTGAAAAGTTGAATCAACTTCTCATAGGGCAATTTTCCGATGAGATTTTTAAATTTTAATTCCAATTTGTTTACATATAGTGTTATATTTGCTTCAGGTGTATAAAATAGTAATTCAGATAATTTTTTGGAGAGGGAGGGACATCAGGAGAAAGAGAGAATCTTAAGCAGAACCCATACCCCATGTAGAGCCTAATGCAGGGTTTGATATCACAATCCTGAGACCATGACGTGAACCCAAATCAAAAGCCAGACACTCAGCAAACTGAACCAACCAAAAACCCCAAGATTATTTTTAAAAACATCAACTTTATGCAATTTTAAAGGAAACAATAGTGCCATAATATATATATATATATATATATATATATATATATATATATATATATATATGCTTCTCTAACGGATACTTTTAAAAATAAATCAATTTCTTCCAGTTATAGTTTTGGTAATTTGTGGTTTTCCAGAAGTGCATCCATTTCTTCTAGGTTGCCTAATTTGTTGGCATATAGCTGCTCATAATACGTTTTTAAAATCATTTGTATTTCCTTGGTATTGGTTGTGATCTCCCCTCTTTCATTCATGATTTTATTGATTTGAGTCTTTTCTCTTACCTTTTTATAAGGCTGGCTAGGAGTTTATCTATCTTATGAATTCTTTCAAAGAACCAACTCTTGGTTTTATTGATCTGTTCTACAGTTCTGGTCTCTACTTCATTGAGCTCTGCTCTAATCTTTATTATCTCTCCTTTTCTGCTTGGTGTAGGTGGTACTTGCTGTTCTTTCTCCAATTCTTTTAGGTGCAGTGTTAGCTTGTGTATTTGAGTTTTTCCCAATTTTTTGAGGGAAACTTGTATTGCAATGTATTTCCCTCTTAGAACTGCTTTCTCTGTATACCAAAGATTTTGAACAGTTGTATCTTCATCTTCATTAGTTTCCATGAATCAATTTAATTCTCTAATTTCCTGGTTGACCCCTTCATCTTTTAGTAAAATGCTCTTTAACCTCTGTGTTTGGGTTTCTTCCAAATTTCTTCTAGTGACTGAGTTCTAGTTTCAAAACATTGTGGTCTAAAAATATGCAGGGGACAATCCCAAACTTTTGGTATCAGTTGAGACCTGTTTTTTGATCCTATATGTGGTCCATTCTGGAGAAAGTTCCATGTGCACTTGAGAAGAATGTGTATTCAGTTGCATTCAGATAGAATGTTCTGTAAATATCTGAATCTATTTGGTCTAGAGTATCATTCTAGGCCCTGGTTTCTTTGGTGATCTTCTGGTTAGAATATCTGTCATTCGCTGAGAATGCAATGTTGAAGTCTCCTACTATTAGTGTCTGATTATCTAAGTATCTCTTTACTTTGGTTATTAATTGGTTGATATACTTGATGGATCCCACATTATGGTCATAGATATTCATAATCGTTAGGTCTTCTTGTTGTATATATAGACCCTTGAAGTATGATATAGTGTCCCTCTTTATCTCTTACTACAGTCTGCTTTAAAATCTAATTCACCTGATATGAGGATTGCTACCCCAGCTTTCTTTTGAGGACCATTTAATTTGTAAATGGTTCTCCACCTCTCCATTTTTAAGCTGGTGGTGTCCTTAGGTCTAAAATGAGTCTCTTATAGACAGCATATAGATGTGTCTTGCTTTTTTATATAGTCTGACACCCTGTGTCTTTTGATGGGATCATTTAGCGAATTCACACTCAGAGTAACTATTGAAAAATATGAATTTAGTATTACCATATTCCCTATACAGTCCCTGTTTCTGTGGAATGTTTCGTTGGGCTCCCTCCTTCCCTTACAGGGTCCCCCTTAATATTTCTTGCAGAGCTGGTTTGGTGGTCACATATTCTTTCAGTTTATGCCTATCTTGGAAGCTCTATATCTCTCCTTCTATTCTAAATGACAGCCCTGCTGGATATGACTGTGTATTCTTTTCATTGAATACCCTGTATAATATCATGCCAGCCCTTCTGGCCTGCCAGGTGTCTGTGGAGAGGTCTGCTGTTAATCTGATATTTCTCCCCATATTTGTTAAGAATCTCTTTTCTCAAGCTGCTTTAAGAATTTGCTGTTTATCTTTGGAATTTGCAAGTTTCACTGTTAAATGTCGAGGTGTTGAACAATTTTCATTGATTTTTAAGGGTCCTCCCTATCTCTTGGATCTTTATGCCTGTTTCCTTTCCCAGATCAGGGAATTTCTCAGCTATGATTTGTTCAGATATACTTTGTGTTCCTCTCTCTGTCTCAGCCTCTTCTGGAATCCCAATTAGACATATTTTCTTCCTTCTCAACCTATCATTTATTTCCCTAAGCCTTTCCTTGTGGGCTCTTAATTGTTTTTCTCTCTTCCCCTTTTCTTTCTTCCTTTCCATCAACTTGTATTCTATATCACTCACACTGTCTTCCACCTCATAAACCCTAGCATTGAGAGCATCCAGTTTGGATTGCACCTCAGGTAATGTATGTTTATTTTTTCTTTTAAAATTTGTTTTCATGGAAGTTCAACTTGCCAACATATAGTATAACATCCTGTGTTCATCCCATTCAGTGCTCTCCTCAGTGCCCATCATCTAGTTACCCCAACCCCCACCAACTTACCCTTCTGCAATCCTTTGTTTCCCAGAGTTCAGAGTCTCTCATGGTTTGTCTCCCTCTCTGTCAAAGTATTTTTAATTTTGGCCTCATTAGATCTCAATTCTGTAGTAACAGAGTCTCTAGAGTCCTATTCCTTTTTTTCCAGAGCCACCAGTAACTTTATAATTGTATTTCTGATTGAATTTCTGATATTGTATTTAGAGCCACGTTCTGTAATTCTGTGGCAGAGAATATTACTTTTGGTTCTTTCCTGTGTGGTGAATTCTTCCATTTTTTTCCAGTGCAGAGTGGCTGTATGAGTGAGCTGTGTCAAAATATCAACCACAATCTAAGGAGAATACACCCTCTGATTCCAAGAAGTCAGAAACCAGAAAATAAAATAAAAGAAAGAACAGAGCAAAATAAAACAAAAGGACCACTAACGTGAAAAACAAATTTTAAAACAAAGTAGTAAAAAATAAGAGGCCAAAACCCTAATGAAGAAGAAGAAGAAGAAAAAAAAGGTAGACAAATAGAAGAAAGGGGGTGGTGGTGAGGAAGTGGTGGTGGAGAGAGAATATAGTCTCCCCAAGAGGACCTGAAGGGTGATCTTCTTGGTTCTCAGTGTATTTTGTTCTGTATGTTAGAAGATACTCAATCCCAAATTTATATAAACCAGCAAAACTTATATAAAGACCCTACATCGACCACAAAAACATAAACAAGATAAAAGAGGGGGGAAGAATGGAAAGGAATAGATAATATACTCTCACAGAATGAACCAGCACGGAATTCCACTTGTTTCTAGATATACTTTGGTCATGTGTTAGAAGGTAGTAACTTCCACCACTGTAAAACAAATCAAGACAGAAAAAAAACAAAAGAAAAGAGAAAATATATTGGAGATTTTTAACCTGATATCAAAACGAGATGTACTGGGGGGGAAAGAAAGAAGAAAAGAAAAGAAAGAAAATAGAAAAGAAAAGAAAAGAAAAGAAAAGAAAAGAAAAGAAAAGAAAAGAAAAGAAAAAAAGAAAAGAAAAGAAAAATACACTCTAGTTCTATATACTATTTCCCCTCAGTCCTGGAGCTTTCCAGTGCTGCTTGTTCAGTAAACTTGCTTTTCCCTTGTTATTCCATCAGTTCTTCTAGAGGAGGGGTCTGCTGCACTGATTCTCAGGTGTCTGTGCCTGGGCAGAGATGTCCTGCCCCTTGCCAGGTGCTGGGCTCATTATTATCTGTTTATCCTGTGAGGCCTTTGTTCGCTAGAGGCCCCACCACTGCCAGATGCAAGGTGAAAAGAAGAGAAAAAACTGGTGGCAGCCAGATTTCCAGCTCTGGAGTTGAGCTACCCAGCAGTAGCTAACCCTTGTCTCCCAGTCCATATTGGCCTAGATGCTCCTGGGGGTAGGCATGGGTGCACTTATTGGCCAGCTTGCCGGATGGCCAGTGGCAGGAGAGTTCTCACTGTCATGTGCCCTCCTTGCTTCCACTTTTCCCAGAAGGAACAGAGGAAGGGTAGGCTTTGTCTGCTTCAGTGCCCTCGGATCCAGGGCCCTGTGCCACTGGACCCACACTTCTGGGGACTGCATCTCCTGAAAGGAACAGAAGACAGTGCCTCCATCTCTTGCTGGGCTCTAGAGTAAAGGGACCTTCGGAGCTGGCTCTGTAACCGGCTGACTTCTCCCAAATGCCCCCAGAAAGTTGCAGTGCTCCAGCCCTTTACTGAGATAGGACCTTGGTTTGCAGTGAGCTTTCTCCTGGGTGCCCATAATCTTATAGTTTCTTTGGGAACTTGATGCTTCACTGCCCCTCATGCGATTCTACCCTATTTCACTGCTAAGCACTTTTCCATCATGGAACACTCAGGCATGGATTTTTAAAGTTCCCACTTGTCCAGCTAGGTCAGTTTCTTAAGTGGGCTGGCTCTTGACAGAGGTGACTGTGTCCCATTTCCTTCAAGAGTTGCAGCCCCCAGGAGTGCAGTTCCAGCAGCACAGGGTCCCGAATCCCACAGTGCCCAAGTGGACAAACCTGGTGATCCTGTGTTCCCCCTGGGACAGATGGAAGCCGGGAGGACACAGGACAGCAAGAAATCTCCTGCCACTGGGCACCTCCAAGCTATGAAGATCAGTGCACCCACTCCAGCACTGGGAGCATGTAGGTTAGTGTGGACTGGGAAACTGAGTTAGTTACTCTTGGGGAGATGACTGCAGTGCTGGAGATCTGGCCACCGCCATTGTTGTTGTTCCTGCTTGTTTCACCTTGTGCCTGGGAGATGCAAAGACACCAGGGAACAAAGGCCTCACAGGATAAAGAGCTCACACTGAGCACATCACCTCACAGGGGTGGGACATCCCTGCCCGTGTACACACACACAACTGAGAATTAGCACAGCAGACCCCTCCCCCAGACTACCAGCTGGAAGAACAGGGGAAGAGCAAGTTCTTGACAAAGCAGCTCTGGAAAGCTGCAGGACCAAGGGAAAATCCAGGGAATATAGTATATAGAACTAGGGGGTCTCACTGCCTTTTTCCCCCTTTTTCCATTGCAACTCGTTTTCATATCAGACTAAAAATTTCCAATATTTTTTCACTTCTCCCACCTTATCTACAATATTTTACCAGCTCTTCATTTTTAAGCTTATACCTTTTGTCTTTCATATTTCTAAAATGACATATCTTAGATATAGTTTTTCACTTCTAGATTCCTTTTGACATATTCAATTTAAGTTTGGGAGATATAAGAGATACCGGTTTTTGTTTTCTGTTTTTTCCTTTCTCTGACTTGCTTTGTTCTACAAAGGTGGAAGTTAATACCTTCTAAAATATGACCAGCATACACCCAGAACTAAGTGGAATACCGTGCTGGTTCATTCTGTGTGATTACATTCTCTCTTCATTCCTGTTCTGCTTTCCTCTTTTATCTTGTATATGTTTTGGTGAACAATGTTGGGTTTTTATAAGTATTGCTGGTTTATATAAATTTGGGATTAAGCATCTTCTAACATACAGAACAAAATACACTCAGAAACAAGAGGATCACCCTCTAGGCCCCCTCAGGTAGAAGACATTCTCTCTAGACTATCACTTCTTCACCACCACCATCTTCCAGTACTCCCCTCCTTTTTTTCCTTTTTTCTCTTTTCCTCTTTCCTTTTTTTTTCTTTCCGTCTTCTATTTATTTTCTCTTCTTATTTGGAATTTTTGGCCTCTTATTTTTTACTACTTTTTTTTTAATTTGTTTCTCACTTTAGTGTTCCTTCTGTTTTATTTTGTTCTGTTCTTCTTTTTCATTTTCTAGTCTCCGACCTTGTCAGAATAATCTAGGTGGAATTTACTTAGGTCGTGGTTGATATTTTTGACTAAGGTCGCTCACGCAACCACACTGCACTAAATAAAATGACTAGAAGGAAGAATTCACTGCAAAAGAAAGAATCAGAAACAGTACTCTCTGCCACAGAGTTATAGAATATGGATTTCAAGTCGATGTCAGAAAGCCAATTCAGAAGCACAACGATAAAGATACAGGTGGCTCTGGAAAAAAAGTATAAGGGACTCTAGAGACTTTGTTACTGCAGAATTTAGGTCTAATCAGACCAAAATTAAAAAAAAAGATTAAATGAGATGCAATTCAAACTGGATGTCTAATGGCTAGGGTTAAGGAAGTGGAAGAAAGAGTGAGTGACATAGAAGACAAGTTGATGGAAAGGAAAGAAACTGAGGAAAAAGGAGAAGAAAATTAAGAGACCATGAGGAAAGGGCTAAAGGAAATAAATGATAGCTTGAGAAGGAAGAATCTACATATAATTGAGGTTCCAGAACAAACCAAGAGGGAGAGAGGGAACAAAGTATATTTGAATAAATCTTAGCTGAGAACTTCCCTTATTTTTGGTAGGAAAATAGGCATTCAGATCAAGGATATAGAGAGGTGCCCCCCCAAATCATTAAAAACCATTAAACAACTCAACATTTAATAGTGAAGTTTGCAAAATCCAAATATAAAGAGAGAATTCTTAAAGGAGCAACAAATTCTTAAATTATATGGGAAGAAATATCAGACTAACAGCAGACCTCTCCACAGAGATCTGGCAGGACAGAAAGGGATGGCAGGATATATTCAGGGTCCTAAATGAGAAGAACATGCAGCCAAGTATATTATATCCAGCAAGGCTCTCATTCAAAATAGGAGAGATAAAGAGCTTCCAAGATAGGCAGAAACTGAAAGAATATGGGATCACCAAACCAGCTCTGCAATAAATATTAAGGGGGAACCTGTAAAAGAAAGAGGAAGGCCAAAGAAACTATCCACAAAACAGAGATTGAATAGGTATTATGATGACACTAAATTCATATCTTTCTTTTTTTTTATAAATTAATTTTTATTGGTGTTCAATTTACCAACATACAGAATAACACCCAGTGCTCATCCCGTCAAGTGTCCCCCTCCGTGCCTGTCACCCATTCACCCCCACCCCCCGCCCTCCTCCCCTTCCACCACCCCTAGTTCATTTCCCAGAGTTAGAAGTCTTTATGTTCTATGTCCCTTTCTGATATCTCCCACACATTTCTTCTCCCTTCCCTTATATTCCCCTTCACTATTATTCATATTCCCCAAATGAGTGAGAACATACACTGTTTGTCCTTCTCCAATTGACTTACTTCACTCAGCATAATACCCTCCAGTTCCATCCACGTTGAAGCAAATGGTGGGTATTTGTCGTTTCTAATGGCTGAGCAATATTCCATTGTATACATAAACCACATCTTCTTTATCCATTCATCTTTCGATGGGCACCGAGGCTCCTTCCACAGTTTGGCTATTGTGGACATGGCTGCTAGAAACATCAGGGTGCAGGTGCCCCGGCGTTTCATTGCATCTGAATCTTCGGGGTAAATCCCTAACAGTGCAATTGCTGGGTCGTAGGGCAGGTCTATTTTTAATTCTTTGAGGAACCTCCACACAGTTTTCCAGAGTGGCTGCACCAGTTCACATTCCCACCAACAGTGTAAGAGGGTTCCCTTTTCTCCACATCCTCTCCAACATTTGTTGTTTCCTGCCTTATTAATTTTCCCCATTCTCAGTGGTGTGAGGTGGTATCTCATTGTGGTTTTGATTTGTATTTCCCTGATGGCAAGTGATGCAGAGCATTTTCTCATGTGCATGTTGGCCATGTCTATGTCTTCCTCTGTGAGATTTCTCTTCATGTCTTTTGCCCATTTCATGATTGGATTGTTTGTTTCTTTGGTGTTGAGTTTAATAAGTTCTTTATAGATTTTGGAAACTAGCCCTTTATCTGATATGTTATTTGCAAATATCTTCTCCCATTCTGTAGGTTGTCTTTGAGTTTTGTTGACTGTATCCTTTGCTGTGCAAAAGCTTCTTATCTTGATGAAGTCCCAATAGTTCATTTTTGCTTTTGTTTCTTTTGTTTTCGTGGATGTATCTTGCAAGAAGTTACTGTGGCCAAGTTCAAAAAGGGTGTTGCCTGTGTTCTCCTCTAGGATTTTGATGAAGAAATTGAGGAAGACACAAAGAGATGGAAAAATATTCCATGCTCATGGATTGGCAGAATTAATATTGTGAAAATGTCAATGCTACCCAGGGCAATTTACACGTTCAATGCAATCCCTATCAAAATACCATGGACTTTTTTCAGAGACTTAGAACAAATTATTTTAAGATTTGTGTGGAATCACAAAAGACCCCGAATAGCCAGGGGAATTTTAAAAATGAAAACCATAGCTGGGGGCATCACAATGCCAGATTTCAGGTTGTACTACAAAGCTGTGGTCATCAAGACAGTGTGGTACTGGCACAAAAACAGACACATAGACCAATGGAACAGAATAGAGAATCCAGAAATGGACCCTGAACTTTATGGTCAACTAATATTCGACAAAGGAGGAAAGACGATCCACTGGAAGAAAGACAGTCTCTTCAATAAATGGTGCTGGGAAAATTGGTCATCCACATGCGGAAGAATGAAACTAGACCACTCTCTTGCACCATACACAAAGATAAACTCAAAATGGATGAAAGATTTAAATGTGAGACAAAATTCATATCTTTCAATCAATAGTTACCCTGAACGTGAATGGGCTAAAAGAACCCATCAAAAGACGCAGGGTTTTGGACTGGATAAAAAAGCAAGACTCATCTATTTTCTATCTACAAGAGACTTATTTTAGAACTAAGGATACCACCAGCCAGAAAACGAAGAGTTGGAGAAGCATTTACCATTCAAATGGTCCACAAAGGGATCCCTGGGTGGCGCAGCAGTTTGGCGCCTGCCTTTGGCCCGGGGCGCAATCCTGGAGACCCGAGATCGAATCCCATATCGGGCTCCTTGCATGGACCCTGCTTCTCCCTCTGCCTGTGTCTCTGCCTCTCTCTCTCTCTCTGTGTAACTATCATGAATAAATAAATAAATAATCTTAAAAAAACAAATGGTCCACAAAAAAAAAGCAGGGTTAGCCATCCTCATATCAGATAAATTAAAGTTTATCCCAAAGACTGTAGTAAGAGATGAAGAGGGACACTCTGTCATACTGAAAGGGTCTATCCAACACGAAGACCTAAAAATCATGAATATTTATGCCCCTAGTGCATCAATCAATTAATAACCAAAGAGATACTTAGATAATCATACACTAACAGTAGAAGAATTCAACATGGCATTTTCTGTTAAAGACACATATTCTAAGCACAACATCACCAAAGAAAGAAGAACTTTAAATAATACACTGAACAAGATGGATTTAACAGAGATATACTGAAATTTCCTTTCAAGCGCAACTAAATACACATTCTTCGCAAGTGCACATGGAACTTTCTCCGGAATGGACCACATACTGGGTTACAAAACAGGTCTCAACTGATACCAAAAGACTAGGATTGTCCCCCTGAATATTTTCAGACCACAATGCTTTGAAACTAGGACTCAATCACAAAAAGAAATTTGGAAGAAACTCAAACACAGAGGTTAAAGAGCATCCTACTAAAAGATGAATGGGTCAACCAGGAAATTAGAGAATAATTAAAATTATTCATGGAAAATAATAAAAATGAAGATACTGTTCAAAATCTTTGGTATACAGCAAAAGCAGTCCTAAGAGGGAAATACATTGCAATACAAGCCTCCCTCAAAAAAAATTAAAAAAACCCTCAAATACACAAGCTAACGCTGCACCTAAAGGAATTGGAAAAAGAACAGCCAGTACCACCTACACCAAGCAGAAGAGGAGAGATAATAAAGATTCAAGCAGAACTCAATGAAATAGAGACCAGAAGAACTGTAGAAAAGATCAACAAAACCAAGAGTTGGTTCTTTGAAAAAATTAATTAGATAGATAAACCATTAGCCAACCTTATTAAAAAGAAAGAATGCTCAAATTAATAAAATCATGAATGAAAGAGAAGAGATCACCACCGATACCAAGGAAATGCAAATGATTTTAAAAATGTATTATGAGCAGCTATATGCCAACAAATTAGGCAATCTAGAAGAAGAGGATGCATTTCTGGAAAACCACAAATTACCAACTCTGGAATAGGAAGAAATAGAAAACCTGAACAGGCCAATAACAATCAAGAAAATTGAAGCAGTCATCAAAAACCCCCCAAGACGCAAAGTCCAGAGCCAGATGGCTTCTCAGGGGAGTTCTATCAAGCATTTAAAGAAGAAGTAATACCAAAGGGCAGAAAGGGGCAGAATGCTTCCAAACTCTTTTTATGAGGCCAGCATCACCTTAATTTCAAAACCAGACAATGACCCAACAAAAAAGGAGAATTATAGACCAATATCCCTGATGAACACCGATGCAAAAGTTCTCAACAAACTAGTAGCCAATGGGATCCAAAAGCACATTAAGAGGATTATTCATCATGAACAAATTGGATTTATCCCTGAGAGGCTAGGTTGGTTCAACAGTCGTAAAACGATCGATGTGATAGATCACATCAACAAGGGAGGAAGCAAGAACGATATGAACCTCTCAATAGATGCAGAAAAAGCATTTGACAAAATACAGCATCCATTCCTGACCAAACATCTTCAAAGTGTACGAATAGAGGGAACATTCCTCACTATCATAAAAGACATTTATGAAAAGCCCACAGCAAATATCATTCTCAATGGAGAATATCTGAGAGCCTTTCCCCTAGGATCAGAAACATGACAGGGATGTCCACCCTCACCACTGATAGTCAACATAGTACTAGTAGTCCTAGCCTCAGCAATCAGACAAAAAAAAAAGGCATTGAAATTGGCAAAGAATAACTCAAACTCTCTTTGTAGATGACATGATATTCTACATAGAAAACCCAAAAGACTCCCCAAAAGATTGCTTGAACTCATACAACAATTCAGTAATGTGGCATGATACAAAATCAAAGCCCAGAAATTAGTGGCATTTCTACACACTAACAATGAGACTGAAGAAAGAGAAATGAAGGAGTCAATCCCATTTACAATTGCACCCAAAAGCATAAGATCCCTAGGAATAAACTTAACCAATGAGGTAAAGGATTTGTACCTTAAAAACTACAGAACACTTGGGAAAGAAATTGAGGAAGACACAAAGAAATGGAAAAATATTCCATGCTCATGGATTGGAAGAATTAATACTGTGAAAATGTCTCTGCTACCCAGGGAAATTTACATGCAATCCCTGTCAAAATACCTGCACTTTCTTCAGAGAGTTGGAACAAATAATTTTACGATTTGTGTGGAATCAGAAAAGACCTCAAATAGGGGAGTATTGAAAAAAAAAAAAACAAAGCCGGGGGCATCACAATGCCGGATTTCAAGTTGCATTACAAAGCTGTGATCATCAAGACAGTGTGGCACGAAAACAGACACATAGATTAATGTAACAGAATGGGGAACCAGTATTGGGCCCTCAACTCAATCTAACAGAATGGGGAACCAGTATTGGGCCCTCAACTCAATCTAACAGAATGGGGAACCAGTATTGGGCCCTCAACTCTATATTGAAATAATAGTCGATAAAGCAGGAAAGACTATCCCCTGGAAAAAGGACAGTCTCTTCAATAAATGGTGCTGGGAAAATTCGACAGCCTCATGCAAAAGAGTGAAACTAGTCCAATCTCTTACACCATACACAAAGATAAACTCAAAATGGATGAAGGATCTAAATGTGAGACAATAATCCATCAAAATCCTAGAGGAAAACACAGGCAACACCCTTTTGGAACTTGGCCACAGCAACTTCTTGCATGATACATTTTTGGAGGCAAAGGAAAGAAAAGCAAAAATGAATTATTGAGACTTAATCAGGATAAAACGCTTCTACACAGCGAAAGGAACAGTCAACCAAACTAAAAGACAACCTACAGAATGGGAGAAGATATATGCGAGTGACATATCGGATAGAGGGCTAGTATCCAAGATCTATAAAGAACTTATGCAACTCACTATCAAAGAAACAAACAATCCAATCATGAAATGGGCAAAAGACATGAACAGAAATTTCAGAGGAAGACATAAACATGGCCAACAAGCACATTAGAAAATGCTCTGCATTACTGGCCATCAGGGAAATACAAATCAAAAACCACAATGAGATACCACCTCACACCAGTGAGAATGATGAAAATTAACAAGACAGGAAACAACAAATATTGGAGAAGATGTGGAGAAAGGGGAACTCTCTTGCACTTTTTGTGGGAATGTGAACTGGAACAGCCACTTTGGATAACTCTGTGTAGGTTCTTCAAAGAATTAAAAATATAGCTACTCTACAACCCAGCAATTTTACTACTGGCGACTTACCCTAAAGATACAGATGCAGTGAAAAGCCAGGACACCTGCACTCCAATGTTTATAGCAGCAATGTCCAGAATAGCCAAACTGTAGAAGGAGCCTCGATGTCCATTGACAGATGAATGGATAAAGAAGATGTGGTATATATATACGGAATATTACTCAGCCATTATGAAGGACAAATACCCACTATTTGATTCGATGTGGATGGAACTGAGGGTATTTTGTTGAATGAAGTAAGTCAATTGGAGAAAAACAATCATTATATGGTTTCACTCATATGGGGAATGTAAGAAATAGTGAAAGGATTTATGGGGGAAATGAGAGAAAATGAGCGGGAAAATTAGAGAGGGTGACAGAATATGAGAGACTCCTAACTCTGGGAAATGAAAAAGAGGTATTGGAAGGGGAGATGAATGGGGGGAGGTGACTGGGTGATGGGCTCTGAGGAGGGACTTGATGAGATGAGCACTGGGTGTTATAGTATATGTTGGCAAATTGAAAACATATATATACACATATATACATACATATGTGTATATATATGTATATATATGTGTGTGTATATATATTGGCGATATATCATGGAGGAAAAACAAAAGATTAACAAAAGAAGGAGAGAGAAATAAAAGAGAGAGAAGAAATGCAAGAGAAGGAGGGAAGATGGGAAAGAAAAAAGTTGTGAAACAGAAAGATGAAAAGAGAAAGAGAAGTAGGGCCTTGAAAGTGTGAAAATAAAAGCAAGAGACAATAGACAATAGATATCCCACATATGTGGGATTAGGCAAGTAACTCTTCTGTTTGTTTCCTATTTTAGGATGTAGAGAATAACATAAACTCCTCATAGGACTGTGAAGGGTTTCTTTATATGTGGACACTTTAAAGTGCTTAGAAAAATACTTGACCTATAGAAAGTACTTGTTTTTATTAGTATTATTAGTATTATTATTATTAGTATTAGTATTATTCAGTTCTTACTTTGCTATACTCATTTGGATTAAGTGGGTACAAACTCTAAGACCTTCCTTTTACCCATAAAGAGCTTATGATCTAGCTTGCCGGGGACCTGAAAAACAACAACAAACTAAACCTTCCCCTTTATTCCTTCTAAATATTGCCATTCAGATACATGATTTCAGTCATACTGTACATGCATCCCAGTTTGCCTGGTGCAGTTCTGGTTTTTGCATAATATCCTAGACATTATGATTAATTGAACCTATTTTCACTCCACACTCATCCTAACTACTCTGAGCACAAACATCCAGACACTCTTGAAAGACACACACACACACACACACACACACACACACAGAAAGGAAGAGATTTTGCTGCCAGTTACAAGGAGAAACAAAAAAAGACTAGACAAAAAGAATCAAACTGAGGAAGTGATATTATTTCCAAAATTGTCTTTTCTTCTATAAATTCTGACTATCCTATTTCCCAAGAACTATAGCCTTGGGAAATTGATGTTGGTGGGAGGCATCCTAGCAAAGAGGCTGCATGGATCTCACTAAGTTTAGACTAGTATGTAAGAAAAGGGTTTAGTGTGCAGAATTCTTTTTTTTTAATAAATTAATTTTTATTGGTGTTCAATTTACCAACATACAGAATAACACCCAGTTCTCATCCCGTCAAGTGTCCCCTCAGTACCCGTCACCCATTCACCCCCACACCCCGACCTCCTCCCCTTCCACCACCCCTAGTTCGTTTCCCAGAGTTAGGAGGCTTTATGTTCTGTCTCCCTTTCTGATATTTCCCACCCATTTCTTCTCCCTTCCCTTATATTCCCTTTCGCTATTATTTATATTCCCCAAATGAATGAGAACATATAATGTTTGTCCTTCTCCGATTGACTTACTTCACTCAGCATAATACCCTCCAGTTCCATCCACGTCGAAGCAAATGGTGGGTATTTGTCATTTCTAATGGCTGAGTAATATTCCATTGTATACATAAACCACATCTTCTTTATCCATTCATCTTTCGATGGGCACCGAGGCTCCTTCCACATTTTGGCTATTGTGGACATTGCTGCTAGAAACATCAGGGTGCAGGTGTCCCGGCGTTTCATTGCATCTGAAACTTTGGGGTAAATCCCTAACAGTACAATTGCTGGGTCGTAGGGCAGGTCTATTTTTAACTCTTTGAGGAACCTCCACACAGTTCTCCAGAGTGGCTGCACCAGTTCACATTCCCACGAACAGTGTAAGAGGGTTCCCTTTTCTCCGCATCCTCTCCAACATTTGTTGTTTCCTGCCTTGTTAATTTTCCCCATTCTCACTGGTGTGAGGTGGTATCTCATTGTGGTTTTGATTTGTATTTCCCTGATGGCAAGTGATGCAGAGCATTTTCTCATGTGCATGTTGGACATCTCTATGTCTTCCTCTGTGAGATTTCTCTTCATGTCTTTTGCCCATTTCATGATTGGATTGTTTGTTTCTTTGGTGTTGAGTTTAATAAGTTCTTTGTAGATTTTGGAAACTAGCCCTTTATCTGATATGTTATTTGCAAAAATCTTCTCCCATTCTGCAGGTTGTCTTTTAGTTTTGTTGACTGTATCCTTTGCTGTGCAAAAGCTTCTTATCTTGATGAAGTCCCAATAGTTCATTTTTTGCTTTTGTTTCTTTTGCTTTCGTGGATGTATCTTGCAAGAAGTTACTGTGGCCAAGTTCAAAAAGGGTGTTGCCTGTGTTCTCCTCAAGGATTTTGATGGAATCTTGTCTCACAGTTAGATCTTTCATCCATTTTGAGTTTCTCTTTGTGTATGGTGTAAGAGATTGGACTAGTTTCATTCTTCTGCATGTGGATGTCCAATTTTCCCAGCACCATTTATTGAAGAGACTGTCTTTCTTCCAGTGGATAGTCGTTCCTCCTTTATCGAATATTAGTTGACCATAAAGTTCAGGGTCCACTTCTGGGTTCTCTATTCTGTTCCATTGATCTATGTGTCTGTTTTTGTGCCAGTACCACACTGTCTTGATGACCACAGCTTTGTAGTACAACCTGAAATCTGGCATTGTGATGCCCCCAGAGATGGTTTTCATTTTTAAAATTCCCCTGGCTATTAGGGGTTTTTGTGATTCCACACAAATCTTAAAATAGATTTGTTCTAATTCTCTGAAGAAAGTCCATGGTATTTTGATAGGGATTGCATTAAATGTGTAAATTGCCCTGGGTAACATTGACATTTTCACAATATTAATTCTGCCAATCCATGAGCATGGAATATTTTTCCATCTCTTTGTGTCTTCCTCAATTTCTTTCAGAAGTGTTCTGTAGTTTTTAGGGTATAGATCCTTTACCTCTTTGGTTAGGCTTATTCCTAGGTATCTTATGATTTTGGGTGCAATTGTAAATGGGATTGACTCCTTAATTTCCCTTTCTTCAGTCTCATTGTTAGTGTATAGAAATGCCATTGATTTCTGGGCATTGATTTTGTATCCTGCCATGCTACCAAATTGCTGTATGAGTTCTAGCAATCTTGGGGTGGAGGCTTTTGGGTTTTCTATGTAGAGTATCATGTCATCGGCGAAGAGGGAGAGTTTGACTTCTTCTTTGCCAATTTGAATGCCTTTAATGTCTTTTTGTTGTCTGATTGCTGAGGCTAGGACTTCCAATACTATGTAGAATAGCAGTGGTGAGAGTGGACATCCCTGTCTGGTTCCTGATCTTAGGGGAAAGGCTCCCAGTGCTTCCCCATTGAGAATGATATTTGCTGTGGGTTTTCGTAGATGGCTTTTAAGATGTCGAGGAAAGTTCCCTCTATCCCTACACTCTGAAGAGTTTTGATCAGGAATGGATGCTGTATTTTGTCAAATGCTTTCTCTGCATCTAATGAGAGGATCATATGGTTCTTGGTTTTTCTCTTGCTGATATGATGAATCACATTGATTGTTTTACGAGTGTTGAACCAGCCTTGTGTCCCGGGGATAAAGCCTACTTGGTCATGGTGAATAATTTTGTTAATGTGTTGTTGGATCCTATTGGCTAGTATCTTGTTGAGAATTTTTGCATCCATGTTCATCAGGGATATTGGTCTGTAATTCTCCTTTTTGGTGGGGTCTTTGTCCGGTTTTGGAATTAAGGTGATGCTGGCCTCATAGAATGAATTTGGAAGTACTCCATCTCTTTCTATCTTTCCAAACAGCTTTAGTAGAATAGGTATGATTTCTTCTTTAAACGTTTGATAGAATTCCCCTGGGAAGCCATCTGGCCCTGGACTCTTGTGTCTTGGGAGGTTTTTGATGACTGCTTCAATTTCCTCCCTGGTTATTGGCCTGTTCAGGTTGTCTATTTCTTCCTGTTCCTGTTTTGGTAGTTTGTGGCTTTCCAGGAATGCGTCCATTTCTTCTAGATTGCCTAATTTATTGGCGTAGAGCTGTTCATAATATGTTTTTAAAATCGTTTGTATTTCCTTGGTGTTGGTAGTGATCTCTCCTTTCTCATTCATGATTTTATTAATTTGAGTCTTCTCTCTCTTCTTTTTAATAAGGTTGGCTAATGGTTTATCTATCTTATTAATTCCTTCAAAGAACCAACTCCTGGTTATATTGATCTGTTCCACAGTTCTTTTGGTCTCAATTTCGTTGAGTTCTGCTCGAATTTTAATTAATTCTCTTCTGCTGCTGGGCGTCGGGTCGATTTGCTGCTTCTTCTCTAGGTCCTTTATGTGTTAAGGTTAGCTTTTGTATTTCAGTTCTTTCCAGTTTTTGAATGGTTGCTTCTATTGCGATGTATTTCCCCCTTAGGACTGCTTTTGCTGCATCCCAAAGATTTTGTACGGTTGTATCTTCATTCTCATTAGTTTCCATGAATTTTTTTAATTCTTCCTTAATTTCCTGGTTGACCCTTTTATCTTTTAGCAGGATGGTCCTTAACCTCCACGTTTTTGAGGTCCTTCCAAACTTCTTGTTGTGATTGAGTTCTAATTTCAAGGCGTTCTGGTCTGAGAATATGCAGGGGATGATCCCAATCTTTTGGTATCGGTTCAGACCCGATTTGTGACCCAGTATGTGGTCTATTCTGGAGAAAATTCCATGTGCACTTGAGAAGAATGTTTATTCAGTTGAGTTTGGATGTAAAGTTCTGTAGATATCTGTGAAATCTATCTGGTCCAGTGTATCATTTAAAGCCCTCGTTTCTTTGGAGATGTTGTGCTTAGAAGACCTATCAAGGGTAGAAAAAGCTAGATTGAAGTCACCAAGTATAAGTGTATTATTATCTAAGTATTTCTTCACTTTGGTTAATAACTCGTTTAAGTATTTGGCAGCTCCCACATTCGGGGCATATATATTGAGGATTGTTAAGTCCTCTTGCTGGATAGATCCTTTAAGTATGATATAGTGTCCCTCTTCATCTCTCACTACAGTCTTCGGGGTAAATTTTAGTTTATCTGATATAAGGATGGCTACCCCTGCTTTCTTTTGAGAACCATTTGAATGGTAAGTGGTTCTCCAACCTTTTATTTTTCAGGTTGTAGGTGTCCTTCTGTCTAAAATGAGTGTCTTGTAGACAGCAAATAGATGGGTCCTACTTTTTTATCCAGTCTGAAACCCTGCGCCTTTTGATGGGGTCATTGAGCCCGTTCACGTTCAGAGTTACTATTGACAGATATGAGTTTAGTGTCATCATGATATCTATTTAGTCCTTGTTTTTGTGGATTGTTCCACTGAACTTCTTCTTAAAGGGGAATTTTAAGAGTCCCCCTTAAAATTTCTTGCAGAGCTGGTTTGGAGGTCACATATTCTTTCAGTTCCTGCCTGTCTTGGAAGCTCTTTATCTCTCCTTCCATTTTGAATGAGAGCCTTGCTGGATAAAGTATTCTTGGTTGCATGTTCTTCTCATTTAGGACCCTGATTATATCCTGCCAGCCCTTTCTGGCCTGCCAGGTCTCTGTGGAGAGGACTGCTGTTACCCTAATATTCCTCCCCATGAAAGTCAGGGACTTCCTGTCTTTTGCTGCTTTAAGGATCTTCTCTTTATCTTTGGAATTTGCAAGCTTCACTATTAGATGTCGAGGTGTTGAATGGTTTTTATTGATTTTAGGGGGGATCTCTCTATTTCCTGGATCTGAATGCCTGTTTCCCTTCCCAGATTGGGAAAGTTTTCAGCAGGATTTGTTCAAATACATATTCTGGCCCTCTGTCCCTTTCGGCGCCCTCGGGAACCCCAATTAAACGTAGGTTTTTCTTCCTTAGGCTGTCATTTATTTCCCTTAATCTGTCTTCATGGTCTTTTAATTGTCTGTGTCTTTTTTCCTCACTTTCCCTCTTTGCCATTAACTTGTCTTCTATGTCACTCACTCGTTCTTCCACCTCGTTAACCCTCGTCGTTAGGACTTCTAGTTTGGATTGCATCTCATTCAATTGATTTTAAATTTCTGCCTGATTGGATCTAAATTCTGCAGTCATGAAGTCTCGTGAGTCCTTAATGCTTTTTTCTGTAGCCACCAGTAGCTGTATAATAGTGCTTCTGAATTGGCTTTCTGACATTGAATTGTAATCCAGATTTTGTAACTCTGTGGGAGAGAGGACTGTTTCTGATTCTTTCTTTTGAGGTGAGGTTTTCCTTCTAGTCATTTTGCTCAGTGCAGAGTGGCCAAAAACAAGTTGTCTTGGGAAAAGTAGAAAAAGAGAGAGAGAAAGAGAAAGAAAAAAAGAAAAACGAAAAAGAAAAAAGAGAAGAAAAAGAGAAAGAAAAAGAAAGAAAGGTGAAAAAAATGGGGGGAAGCAATCAGAAATCAAAAAGAAAAAAAGAAAACAAAAAGAAAACAAAAAACACAGGGGAGTATGTTCTGATTCTGTAGTCTTTAAGTCCCTTGACTTCCCCTGGAACTGGTCCATCTAGCTGGTCTTCTGGGGGAGGGGCCTGCTGTGCTGATTTTCAGGTGTTAGCACTTGGGGGAGCTGCTCTGCCCCCTGCCTGGTGCAGGGCTCAGTGGGGGTTGTTTACCCCATGAGGCCCCAGGAGGAACAGCCGCAGTTGCTATGGCAGCTCTGGAAACCTGGATTCAGCCCCCGCAGGAACTACAGTGCCTGGAGTCTCCAGGGCGGGGCCGCTGATCTGCTCACCTCGGGGCAGGAGCCTCCTTGCTCTCCTGGGCCCTCCCGGCCTCTGCCTGTCCCGGGGGGAGGCCGGATCCTGGGCTGTGTCCCGGCGCCCTGTTCTCCGGGGCCTGCGCTGTTGGATTCGCGCTTGGTCGCGCAGCCGCCGCTCTGCGGAGCCGCTCGAGCCCCTCCGAGCTGCTCCCGTAGCCGCGCAGCCCCCTCTGCACGGAGCCTCTTCCTCTGCCTGAGCCGCCACCGCCGAGCTGCTCCCAGAGCCGCGCATCCCCCTCCACGGAGCCGCTGCCCGAGCCCCTCCCAGCTGCTCCGGTTCCTGCCGTGCGCGCTGCAGCCTTTAGGGAGCTCGGAGCACTCTCCAGGGCGCAGGTGTCTGTTAGTGTCCCAGGGAGCCTGAGGGCATCCCCGCCCTCCTGGGTCCTGCTCCAACTCCCTGCGAGCCCCTTTCCCCCGGGAAGGTTGGTGCAGCTCCTGCTTCTCCGGGACGGGGCTCTCCTGTCCTGGGGACACTCGCCCCGGCCTTAGCCCGGCTCCTCGCGGGACCCCACCCCCTTGGAGGCCTTTTGTTTCTTTATTTCTTTTTCCCCATCTTCCTACCTTGATAGAAGCGCGAACTCTTCTCACTGTAGCATTCCAGCTGTTCTCTCTTTAAATCTCAGGCCGAATTCGTAGATTTTTGGATGATTTGAAGGTTATCTAGGTAATTTGGTGGAGACAGGTGATTTGGGGACCCTACTCTTCCGCCATCTTGCCCCTCCCCCCGTATATCTCTATTTTTAATTTTTGAGAACTTCCACACAGTTTTCCACGGTGGCTGCACCAGTTTGCATTCCCTCCAACAGTGTAAGAGAGATCCCCATCTTTGCTTCTGATGTTGCCTAACATCTGTTCGTTCCCAATTTGTTAATTTTCGCCTTTCTGAGTATTGTCGGGTGTTATCTCATTGTGAATTTCATTTGTATTTCCCTAAGGATTTTTATCAAGAATAGATGTATTTTGTCAAATGCTTTTTCAGCATCTATTGAGAGGATCATACGTTTCCTATCCTGTATTCTGTTAATGTGGTATATCATATTGATTGATTTGTGAATATTGAGCCACCTCTGAAGCTCAGAAATAAGTCCCACTTGGGGGTGGTGAATAATTCTTTTAATATAAAGTTGAATTCCCTTCGCTAGTTTCTTGAAAAATTTTCATTCATGTTCTTCAAGGATATTGTCTTGTAATTCTTTTTTAGTGAGGTCTTTGGTTTCAAAATTAAGATAATGCTCTCTTGATACATACAATGAGTTTGGAAGTTTTCCTTCCTTTTCTATTTTTTGGAACAGTTTGAGAATAGTATCAACTCTTCTTTAATTGTCTGGTGGAATTTCCCTGGGAAGACATCTGCCCCTGGAGTTTTGTTTGTTTGGGAGATTTTGAATTACTGATTCAATTTCTTTGCTGGTTTTCAGTTTGTTCAAGTTTTCTATTCTTTCTTGTTTCTGTTTTGAAAGTTTCTATGAATTTATTCATTTCTTCCTGATTGTCCAATTTATTGGCATATAATTTTTCATAATATTCTCATAATTGTGTTTCTGTTGTGTTGGTTGTAATCTCTCCTTTTTCTTTCACGATTTAATTTTTTGAATCCTTTCTTTTTTCTTTTTGTATGTCTACCTAGGGGTTTATCAATTTCATTAATTCTTTCAAAGACCAGTTATTAGTTTTCTTGATCTGTTCTATTTTTTGTTTGTTCGTTTCTATATCATGTACTTCTCTAATATTTATTATTTTCCTTCTTCTGCTGGTTTTAGGCTTTATTTGCTGTTCCTTTTCACTCTTTTAGGTATAAGGTTAGCTTGTGTATTTGAGACTTTTCTTGCTTCTTGAGGTAGGCCTGTATTGCAACGTTTTTCCTTCTTAGGACTGCCTTTGGTGCATCTCAAATGTTTTGAATTGTTGTTTTCATTTTCATTTGATTATATGTATTTAATTTTTTCTTTAATTTCTGGGTTAATCTAGTCATTCATTAGTAGGATGTTCTTTAACCTCCATGTGTTTGTGGTCTTTCTAAAAATTTTCTTGTAGTTGAATTCAAGTTTTATAACACTGTGTTCTGAAAATATGCATGGTATGATTGCAATCTTTTTGTACTTGTTGAGGTCTGATTTGTGACTCACTGTGTGATCTATTTGGAGAATTTTCTATGTGCACTTGAAAAGAATGTGTATTCTGCTGCTTTAGTATGAAATGTTCTAAATATATCTGTTAAGTCCATCTCGTCCAGTATGTCATTCAAAGCCATTGTTTCCTTGTTGATTTCTGAGTAGATGATGTGCCCATTGTTGTATGTGGGGTGTTATTTATTCTCCTATTATTGTACTTTTATAATAAATTTCTTTATTTTTGCTATTGTTTTGTATATTTGGGTACTTCCATGTTGGGGGCATACATATTTATAATTGTTCAATTTTCTTGTTGGTTAGAACCCCGTTATTATGTTATTGTGCCACTCCTCATCTCTTATTATAGTCTTTGGTTTAAAATATAGTTTGTCGGTTTTAAGTGTGTATACTCTGGCTTTCTTTTGTACTCTATTAGCATGATAGATGGTTCTCCGTCTCCTCACTTTCAATCTGGAAGTGTCTTTAGGCCTGAAATGAGTCTATTTTGGGAAGCATATAGAGGGGTCTTTGATTTTTTTATCCATTCTCATACCTTATGTCTTTTGATTGGCACATTAGTCCATGTATGTTCAGAATGGTTATTGATTGATATTAACTTAGTGCCATTTTTATAATAGCCAAGATATTAAAGCAACTATAATACCTATTGATATATTAACAGGTAAAGATAATGTGAATGAAATTTTGTCATTTGTCTCAGTACCATAAAACCCCCCACAAATAATGTGATTAAAATGGGTAAAGGACCAGGGCAACCAGGTAGTGCAGTTGGTTAAGTAACTTTTGTTTTGGCTCAGGTCATGAACTCAGCATTGTGGGATTGAACTCCACATTGTGCTCCATGCTCAGCACAGAGTCTCCTTGGGATTCTCTCCCCTATTCCTCTGCCCCTCTCCCCTGCTCTCTCTCTCTCTCTCTCAAATAAATAAATAAATAACGATCTCACTGTTATAAGATTGAGTCCTAAGTCAGGCTCTGCTCAGTGTGGAGTCTGTTTCAGATTCTTTCTCCCTCTCCCTCACTCTATCTCAAAATAAATAAATTTTTAAAATCTTAAAAAATAAAACCAAATGAGCAAATGGAAAAAAAAGACAGAAAAAGAAAGAGAAACAGACTGTTAACTATAGGGAACAAACTGATGGTTACCAGAGGGAACGTGCGTGGGGACTAAGTGACGGGGACTAAGGAGTGCACTTGTGATGGGGACAACGGAGTGATGGGGACTAAGGAGTGCACTTGTGATGAGCACCAGGTGTTGTATGGAAGTGTCGAATTACTATATTATGAAACTAATGTTACAATGTATGTTAAGTAAATGGAATTTAAACAAAAACTAAACAAACAAAACAAAAAGCAAATTAAGAAATAAATAACAAAAGAAACAGAAAGAAAAGAGAATCTTAAATACAAAGTATAGACTGGCAATTTCCCAGAGAAGTGGGTAAAAGATGGGTGAAATAGATAAAGAGTGCATGCATTGTGATGAGTACTGAGCAATGTATAAAAAATGTTGAACTATTATATTGCACACTTGAAACAAGCAAAACAAAACAGAAAGAGACTTCTAGGTACAGAAAACAAACTATTGGTTACCAGGGAAATACAGATTTTAGTGGGGTAGGCAAAATAGGTGAAAGTGATTAAGAGGTACAAACTTCCAGTTACAAAATAGTTAAATCATGGGAATATAATGTACAGCATAGGGGATAAAGTAAAAGAAATTGTAATAACTGGTGACAGATGGTAAATAGACTTATTATTTTTATTTTATTTTCTACTTTGTAAAAGATTTTATTTATTTATTCATGAGAGACACAGAGAGACAGGCAGAGACACAGGCAGAGGGAGACACAGGCTCCCTTGGGGGAGCCTGAAGCAGGACTCAATCACAGGACCCTGGGATCACAACCTGAGCCAAAGACAGATGCTCAACCACTGAGTTCCCAGTGCTCCTATGTGTCAGGTATTTGGCTAGAATGTTAAACTTACAGGGAGAAAAAGAGATGACATTTTCTCTCCCTTCTAAAGCTTACATTTGACTGTGGTATTCAGATAAACAAGTAAATGCAGTATCATACAATAAATTCTAACACAGGACAATAAAAAATGTTATGGTAAGAAAGAAGTGAAAATATAAAAGGGTTTATCTTACCCTATTTCAACTGAGTATATGTTTAACCTTATTGTTTTGACAAATGGATATTTTGACACCATTTATAAATCTTACAGTTTTAATGAAAATTATATCTACATGCAGGATTTTTAATAGAAAAATAATTCATGAATAAATTTCATTCAGTCACAGTAAGACTGTAGTACATTGTTTATATAGTGAAATTAAACTCTATGAAATTTAATTCTTGATTTCTACCAAGTTTAATTTTTATGAGTCAGTATTTAAAGTTTTAATTTCAGTTTATAGTGAATAATAATTTTTTCTATGCAAAATAACTAACTCTTCAATTTTATTTTGTATTGATTAACATTCATACCAATATCTTTATAAGTATTTATAGATTATATTTCTTAAGTCAAAAAAATGAAGGGTGGAATCCAAACATCCACAAAACCAAATTACAGGGCCAAATCTTCACAATAAGTGATTTACAAATTAAGACCTGAGGAAGAGCAAGACTTTTGAAGATAAGAGGAATGAGGCTGGAAAATGGGGCAGGCAAGGAAAGTGTTCCAATCAAAGACCCAGAGATAAGTGAAGACAGTGTGTTATAAATATCTACTATTGAAATTTTCCTTGTTCTTTTCCATCTACCCATAATTTTCTTCCTCCTCTTCCACAACTGTTGAGACCCTTAGCCTATTATAAAATAAATCTGATAAATCCTTAGCAAGACTTACCAAAAGAAAAAACGAAAGATCAAAAATAATAAAATCATGAATTAAAGAGGAGAAATCATGAGCAACACCAAGGAAACACAAACAATTTTAGGAACATACTATGAATAACTACATGCCAACAAATTAGGCAATCTGTAAGATGTCACATGGCATGTTCTAATGATAGATAAAATGATTACTCAGAGTCCAACATGTTGGAACAAAGACAGACCCAAAGGGGCTACACCATCAGGCACTGCCAAGAAGTGCAGGTTGAGTCCAGGTTTGCTCTCAATTTTATTATCATAGAATGTAAAGTATGTGCAAATAGGGAAGTAAAAACAATTCAAGAAATAAATTATGTGATGGGAAGCAGGGAACTGTGCATGTGACTATATGCACGGGTTGCAGAGAAGCATTAACCAGGTGGCTGAAGGGGATGGAAGAATTGACCTCAGTAGGCCTGGCTATCTATCCACCATTATTGCTATTTTAAGCACATACTGTTTTCAGTACAGACCAATGGCAGGAATAATGGGCTTTTGCCACACACATATAAATGTTATCATTTATGTGTGTTTCTATTCTTATTGTTCTTTTACCCACTGAAGTCTTGCTTGAACTTTAAAAGAAATGGATGCATTCCTAGAAACGTATAAACAATGAAAATTAAAACAGGAAGAAATAGAAAACCTGAATAGACCCATAACCAGCAAGGAAATTAAAGGAGTATTTAAAAATTCCCAACAAACAAGAGTCCAAGGACAGAAACCTTCCCTGGAGAATTCTAGCTAACATTTCAAGAAGAACTATACCTATTCTACTGAAACTGTTTCAAAAATAGAAAGGGAAGGAAAACTTCCAAAATCATCCTACGAGGCCATCATTACCTTGACCTCCAAACCAAACAAAGATCCCATCAAAAAGGAGAATTACACACCAATATCCCTGATGAACATGAAAGCCAAAATTTTCTCAAAGATACTAGCCAATAGGATCCAATAGTATATTAAAAGGATTATTCACCATGACCAAGTAGAATTTATTCCTGGAATGCAAAGATGGTTTAATATTCACATCAATCAATGTGGCATATCACATGAATAAAAGAAAAGAACCATATGATCCTCTTAATTGGTGCAGAAAAAAAACATTTGACAAAATATAGCATACTTTCTTGATTAAAACTCTTCCAAGTGTAAGGACAGAAGGAACATATCTCAAAATCATAAAAGCCATATTAGAAAAGCCCAAAGCAAATATCATTCTCAATGGGGAAAAAGTGAGAGCTTTTCCCCTAATATCAGGAACAAGACAGGGATGTCCACTCTCACCACTGGTATTCAACATAGTACTAGAAGTCCTAGTCTCAGCAATCAGGCAACAGAAAGAAATAAAAGGCATTCAAATTGGCAAAGAAGAAGTCAAAATCTCCCACTTTGCTGATGACATGATACTCTACATAGAAAACCCCAAAGCCTCCACCCCAAGATTGCTAGAACTCATACAGCAATTTGGCAGTGTGGCAGGATACAAAATCAATGCCCAGAAGTCAGTGGCATTTCTATTCACTAACAATGAGACTGAAGAAAGAGAAATTAAGGAGTCAATCCCATTTACAATTGCACCCAAAAGCATAAGATACCTAGGAATAAAACTAACCAAAGAGGTAAAGGATCCCTAACCTAAAAACTATAGAACACTTCTGAAAGAAATTGAGGAAGACACAAAGAGATGGAAAAATATTCCATGTTCATGGATTGCCCACTCTCCCCACTGTTGTCCAACACAGTAGTAGAATTCTGATTCTCAGCAATCAGAAAACAACAACAAAAAAAATAGAAAGCATTCAAATGGTCAAAGAAGTCAAACTCTCCTTCTTTGCAGATGACATGTTACTGTATGTGAAAACCCAAAATAATCCACCCCAAAATTTCTAGAGCTCATAAAGCAATTTGGAAATGTGGAAGGATACAAAATCAATGCACAGAAGTCAGTGGAATTTCTATACACTAACAATGAGCCCGAAAAAAGAGAAATTAAGGACTTTTACAATTGCACCCTAAAGCATAAGATACCTACAAATAAACCTAACCAAAGAGGTGAAGGATCTGTAGTATAAAAACTGCAGAACACTTATGAAAGTAATTGAGGAAGACACAAAGAGATGGTAAACGTTCCTTGTTCATGGATTAGAAGAATAAATATTGTGAAAATCTCCATGCTACCCAGAGAAATCTACACATCAATGCAATCTCTATTAAAATGCTGTGGATCTTCTTCAAAAAGTTTGAACAGATAATTTAAATTTGTATGGAATCAGGAAAGACCCTGATGAGGGAGTGGAGTGTTGAAAAAGAAAACCAAAGCTGGGGCATCAGGATGCCTGATTTCAAGCTATATTACAAAGCTTTGATCATCATGAGAGCATGGCACTGACACAAAAACAGACATATAGATCAATGGAACAGGATAGAGAAATCAGAAATGGACCCTCATCTCTCTGCTCAATGAATCTTTGACAAAAAAGGAAAGAATATCCAATGGAAAAAAGATAGTCTCTACAATAAATTGTGTTGGGAACACTGGACAGCCACATGCAGAAGAATGAAACTAAATCATTCTTTTACACCATACACAATAATAAACTCAAAGTGGATGAAAAACCTAAATGGGAGAAAGGAATTCATCAAAATCCTAGAGGAGAACATGGGCAGCAACATGTTTGACCTCAGCCACAGCAACTTCTTGTAAAACACATCTCTAAAGGCAAGGGAAACAAAAGTAAAGTATTGGGACTTCATCTAGATAAAATCTTCTGCACAGCAAAAGAAATAGTCAACAAAACTCAAAGGCAAACTACAGAATGGGACAAGATATTTGCAAATGACATATCAGATAAAGAGCTAGTATCCAAGATGTATAAAGAATTTAACAGGGACGCCTGGGTGGCTCAGCAGTTGAGCATCTGCCTTTGGCTCAGGGCGTGATCCTGGAGTCCCAAGATCGAGTCCTGCATCGGGCTCCCTGCATGGAGCCTGCTTCTCCCTCTGCCTGTGTCTCTGCCTCTCTCTGTGTGTGTGTCTCTCATGAATAAATAAGTAAAATCTTTTTTAAAAAAGAACTTAGCAAACTCAACACCTCCCACAAACATAAATAGTCCAGTCAAGAAATGTGTAGAATACAATGGAATATTACTCAGCCATTAGAAACAACAAATACCCACCATTTGCTTCAACGTGGATGGAACTGGAGGGTATTATGCTGAGTGAAGTAAGTCAATCGGAGAAGGACAAACAGTGTATGTTCTCACTCATTTGGGGAATATGAATAATAGTGAAGGGGAATATAAGGGAAGGGAGAAGAAATGTGTGGGAGATATCAGAAAGGGACACAGAACATAAAGACTTCTAACTCTGGGAAATGAACTAGGGGTGGTGGAAGGGGAGGAGGGCGGGGGGTGGGGGTGAATGGGTGGCGGGCACGGAGGGGGACACTTGACGGGATGAGCACTGGGTGTTATTCTGTATGTTGGTAAATTGAACACCAATAAAAATTAATTTATAAAAAAAATAAAATAAAATAAAATCTCCTTGCCTATTCCAAGGCCATAATGAAAAAAAAAAAGAAATGTGTAGAATATATGAACAGATATTTCTCCAAAGAAGACTTACAAATGGCCAACAGGCACATGAAAACATGCTCCACATCCCATGACATCAGGGAAATAAAAATCAAAACTACAATGAGATACCACTTTACAACATTTAGAATGGCTAAAATTAACAAGACAGGAAACAACAAATATTGGCCAGAATGCAGAGAAAGGGGAACCCTCTTACACCGTAGGTGGGAATGTGGGATTGTGCAGCCCCTCTGCAGAACAGTATGGAGGTTCCTCAGTAAATTAAAAATAGAGCTAACCTAAGACTCAGCAATTGCACTACTGGGTACTTACCCTAAAGATACAGATATGGCATAATGAAAGGATACCTGCACCCTAATTTTCATAGCAACAATGTCTACAATAGCCAAACTGTGAAACAGCTGAGATGTCCAACAGACAAAAGGATAAAGAAGATGTGATATATATATATATATATATATATATATATATATATATTGCTGTATTACAGCATGCAATATTACTCAGCCATCAGAAAGGATGAGTATCTACCATTTACATCAACATGGACGGAACTAGACAGTATTATGCTTTTCCTTCAGCTCAGTTCATGATACTGGGGTCCTGGCATCAATCTCTTCCCCTGGTTCCATGCTCTGCAGGAAGTCTTCTTCCTCTGCCCCTCCTATGCTCATTTTTCTCTCTCTCTTTCAAATTAAGTACAAACTTTTTCTTTAAACTTTATTTATTAATTAATGAGGGACGCAGAGAGAGGCAGAAAAATAGGTAGAGGGAGAGGCAGGCTCCCTGTGGGAAGCCTGATGTGGGACTCAATCCCAGGGCTCCAGGATCATGACCTCAGCCAAAGGCAGACGCTCAACCACTGAGCAACCCAGGTGCCTCTAATTACAATCCTCTTATGAATTTGTATGCAACACAAAGAAATCTACTAATTCAATGCAGTTTTTACAAAAATGTGACCAGTATTTTTCACTGAATTGAAACAAACAAACCTAAAATTTGTATGGAAACAGAAAAGACCCCAAATAGTCAAGAGAACATTGAAAAATAAAGCCAAAGCTGTAGACATCACACTTCCAGACTTCAAGCTGTATTACAAAGCTATAATCCTCAAGACAGTAAGGTACTACACAAAACAGACATATAGATCAATGGAACAGTATAGAGAACTGAGAAGTGGACCCTAAACTCTATGGCCGACTAGTATCTTCTAAGAAGCAGGAAAGAACGTCCAATGGAAAAAAGACAGTATGTACAACAAATAATGTTGGAAAAATTGGAGAGCCACATGCAGATGAATGAAATTGGACAACTTCCTTGCACCATGCACAAAATCAACTCAAAAGTGATGGAGGACCTAAATGTCAGACAGGAATCTACAAAAATCTTAGGGGAGAACAAAGACAGAAACCTTTTTGATCTTGGCTATGGCAACCTCTGGCTAGACATCTCCAGAGGAAAGGTAAATAGTAGCAAAAATGAACTATTGATATTTCATCAGGATAAAAGCTTTTGCACAGTAAGGGAAACAATCAAATACAATGAGAGAAAATATTCACAAATAATATATCAGATAAAGGGCTAGTATCCAAAATCTATGAAGTACTTATTAAGCTCAACACTCAAAAACAAAACAAAACAAAAATCCAGTTAAGAAATGGGCAGAAGACATGAATAGTCATTTCTCCAAAGAAGACATACAAAAGGCTAACAGACATGAAAAAATGCTCCATATCACTCAGCGTGAGGGAAGTTAATCAGCACCACAATGAGAAAGCACCTCACATGAGTCAGAATGGCTAAAATTAACAAGGCAGAAAACAAAAGATGTTAGCAAGGATGTAGAGAAAGGGGAACCCTCTTACACTGTTGGTGGGAATGCAAATTGGTGCAGCCACTCTGGAAATTAGTGTGGAGAGTCTTCAAAAAGTTAAAAATAGAGCTACTCTACAACTTAACAATTGCACTACTAGGTATTATGCAAAGATACATAAATTGTTATCTGAATGGGCACATGCACCCCGAAGTTTATAGCAGTAATGTCCATAATAAAAAATATAGGAAAAGCCAAGATATCCATTTAAAGATCAATGGATAAAGATGTGGTATATCTATACCCAAATCATCCATATCTATATCTATATAAATATTACTCAGCCATCAAAAATAATGAAATATTGCTACTTCAAAGGACTTGGAACTAGAGGGTATTATGTTAAGGAATATAAGTCAGTCAGAAAAGACAAATACCATAGGATTTCAATCATGTGGAAATTATCAAACAAAACAGAATAACATAGGAGAAAGGAAGGAAAAATAAAATAAGATAAAAACAAAGAGAGAAGTAAACCATAAAAGACTGTTAACTATAGGGAAGAAAATGAGGGTTGCTAGATGGGAGGTTTTTTTTAGATTTTATTTATTTATTCATGAGAAACACACACACACAGAGGCAGAGGAAGAAACAAACAGGGAGTTTGTTGGGGGAAAGGGGTAATTAGATGACAGGCATTAAGGAAGGCACTTGATATAATGAGCACTGTGTATTTTATGCAACTTATGAATCATGAAGTTCTACCCCTGATACTAACAATACAGTATATGTCGGGGTGCTGGGAGGCTCAATTGGTTAAGCACCTACCCTTGGCTCAGATCATGATCCCATGGTCCTGGGATTGAGCCCTGCATTGAGGTTTCTGCTCATAAGTCTGCTTATTCCTTTCCCTCTCCTCCTCTCCCACCTCAAGCTCCCTCGTGTGTTCTTTCTCTCAAATAAATAAAATATTTTATAAAATACAGCATATAATAATTATGTTTAAGTTTAAAAATTAAGTAAAAACAAAAACTGTAATTCAAAAATATTGGTGTTATACCATGCAGCTTTCATTCACAACACTATAAAATTAGAAATCAACCACAAGGAAAAATATGGGAAAAAAACAGTAATACATGAAAATAAAATAATACACTATTAAGAATATGTGAGTCAGTCTAGAACTCAAAGAAAAAAAGTAAAAGATACATGGAGACAAATGAAAAATAAAACACAATGTTCTAAAGTCTTTGGGAAGCAGCTAAAACTGTTCTAAGAGGGAAGATTATCGCAATACAAGCCTATCTGAAGAATCAAGAAAAATATTAAATAAAAAAATTACAGCTAAAGAAACTAGAAACAGAACAACAAACAAAATCCCAAACTAGTCAAAGGGAAGATATAATAAAGATAAGAGCTGAAATAAATGAAATACAAATGAAAAATAGATGAAATACAAACCAAAAATAAATGAAATACAAACTAAAGGTTAATAGACCACACCACTGAAACTAGGATCTGGTTCTTTGAAAATAACAACAAAATTGACAAACCTTTAGTCACATCTACCAGAACAGAGAGAGAGAGAGAGAGAGAGAGAGAGAGAGAGAACTCAACAAATGAAAGGAGAAACAGTAAACATCACTCAAATGCAAAGGAGTATAAGACAATATTAAGAAAATTTACAGTGGGACAATCTAGAAGAAATGGATACATTCCTAAAAGCATATAAACTCCCAATGCTGAATCAGAAAGAAATAGAAAATTGGAACAGACAAATTACCAGCAATGGAATCATAAGTGTAATAAAAGAAAAAACAAAACAAACAAAAACACTCTCAACAAACAAAAGTCCAGTACCAGATGGCTTCACAGGTGAATTCTACCAAATATTTAAAGAAGAATTAAAACCTATTGTTCTCAAACTATTTACAAAAATACAAGAGGAAGAAAAGGTTCAAAATTAACTATATGAGGCCAACATTATCCTGATAACAAAACCAGATGAAGATACCACAAAAAAAGAGAAGTACAGACCTATATGTACGATGGCCATTGATGCAAATGTCCTCAATAGAATATTAACAAACCACCTCCAACAATACATTAAAAATATCATTTTCCAATAACAAGTGGAATTTATTATTGGAATGCAAGGGTGTTCAATATTTTCTAACCAAACAGGTTGACACATCACATTAACAAAATAACGGATAAAAACTATATGGTCTTTTCAATAGAAGCACTAAAAGCATCTGACAACTTACAACATCCATACATGATTAAAATCCTCGTGAAAGTAGATTTAAAGAAAACATACTTCAACATAATAAAGGTCATGCATAAAAAACATAGCTAACCATGTACTCTATTATGAAAAAATGAAAAATTTTTCCATCAGAGACAAAAAATATTGTCCACTCTCATAACTTTTATTCAATATAGTACTGGAAGATCTAGCCACAGCAATCAGACAAATAAAAAGGAATAAGAGACATCAAAATTGTTAAGGAAGAAGTAAAATATTTACTATTTACAGATAATATGATACTATATAAAGAAAACCAATAGATTTTGCTAAAAACTACTGAATAAATTAATTCAGTAAGTTTCTTCAGTAAGAAAACCAAATCAACATAAAAATACATTGTATCTCTATACACTAATTACAAAGTAGCAGAAAGATAAATTAAGAAAACAATCACATTTATAATTGCACCCAAAAATATAAAATGCCTAGGAATAGAACATGAAATACCTGTAATCTGAAAACTTTAAAACATCCATTAAAAATTGAAGATGACACACACACACACACACACACACACACACACACACACAAAGGAATATTACATACTCATGAATTTGGAGAACAAATACACATTCTTCTCAAGTGCACATGGAACTTTCTCCACAATAGACCACACACGGGGTCACAAATCAGGTCTCAACCAATATCAAATGATTGGGATTATTCCCTCCATATTTTCAGACCACGATGCTTTGAAACTAGAACTCAATCACAAGATGAAATTTGGAAGGAATTCAAGCATTTTTAGGATAAAGATCATCCTAGTAAAAGATGAATGGATCAAAATGCAATTAGAGAAGAATTGAAAATTTTAATGGAAATAAAGATGAAAGCACAATTGTTCAAAATCTTTGAGATACAGCAAAGGTGGTCCTAGGAGGGAAATACATCTCAATACAAGCCTCCCACAAAAAAAAATAGTTAAAATTTGTATACTACCTAAAGCAATCTACAAATTTAATGCAATCTCCATTAAAATGCCAATAGTATACTTTCACAAAACTAGAACAAAATAATTATAAAATTTTATATAGCCACAAGAGACTCTGAATAGACAATGCAATCTTGAAAGGGCAGAAAAAACTGCAGTATTACAGTCTCAAATTTGAAGATATAAAGTAATCAAAACAGTATGATACTGTCACATAAAGAGACACATAGATCAGTGGAACAGAATAGAAAGCCTTGAAATATACACAAGACTATTTTGTCAATTAATTTTTGACAAAGCAAGAAAGAATAGTCAATGGAAAAAGAAGCCACTTCAAGATATAGTGTTTCAAAAACATGACAGCAACATGCACGTATAGCATAATAGTGTTGTGTAGCTTTTAGAGTATAGATACTTTATCTCTTTGGTTAGGTTTATTCCTCAGTATATTATGGGTTTGGGTGCAATAGTAAATGAGATTGATTCCTTAATTTCTCTTTCTTCAGTCTCATTTAGTGTGTAGAAATGTTAGTGTGTGCCACTGATTTCTGGGCATTGATTTTGTATTGTGCCACATTGCCAAATTGCTGTATGAATTCTAGGACGTTTGGGGTGGAGTATTTTGGTTTTTTTTTATATACAGTATGATGTCATCTGCAAAGAGGGAGAGTTTGGCTTCTTTGCTAATTTGAATGCCTTTTATTTCTTTTTGTCGTCTGATTGCTGAGGATAGGAATACAAAAGTGGTGAGAGTGGGCATCCCTGTCATGATCCTGATCTTAGGGGAAAGGCTCTCAAATTTTCCCCACTGAAAATGATATTCACTGTGAGCTTTTCATAGATGGCTATTTGATATTGAGAAATGTTCCTTCTATCCCTACATTTTGAATTCTTTTAATCAGGAATGGATGCTGTATTTTGTTGAATGTTTAATCTGCATCTATTGAGAGAATCATATGGTTCTTGTTTTTTCTTTTATTAATTTGATCTATCATGTTGATTGTTTTACAAATGTTGAACCACTCTTGAAACCCAAAGATAAACCCACTTGGTCTTGGTGAATAATCCTCTTAATGTGCTGTTGGATCCTATTAGCTAGTATCTTGGTGAGAAATTTTGCATCCATATTCATCAGGGATATTGGTCTCTAAATCTACTTTTTGGTGAGGTCTTTGCCTGGTTTTGGGATCAAGGTAATGCTGGCCTCATAGAACAAGTTTTAAAGTATTTCTTCCATTTCCATCCTTTCAAACAGCTTTAATAGAATAGGTATTATTTCTTCTTTAAATGTTTGGTAGAATCCCCCTGGGAAGTCATATGGCCCTGGACTTTTGGGTCTTGGGTGGCTTTTGATGACTGCTTCAATATCCTTGATATTATTGGTCTGTTCAGGTTTTCTATTTCTTACTATTTCAGTTTTGGTAATTTGTAGGTTTCCAGGAATGCATCAATTTCTTCCAGATTGCCTACTTTACTGGCATATAGTTACTCATGATACATTTTTAAACATTATTTGTATTTCCTTGGTATTGGTTGTGATCTCTCCTCTTTTTTCATGATTTTATTAATTTGAGTCTTTTTTTCTTTTTAATAAATCTGGCTAGAGATTTATCTATCTAATTAATTCTTTCAAAGAACCAGATTTTGGTTTTGATTATCTGTTCTACAATTCTTCTGGACTCTATTTCCTTGATGTCTGCTCTAATCTTTATTATTTCTCTTCTGCTTGGTTTAGGCTTTATTTGCTGTTCTTTCTCCAGTTCCTTGAGGTGTAAGGTTAGCTTGTGTACTCTGTTGCATTAGAATGGAATATTCTGCATAAATTTTTCAAACCATTTGGTCTAGCGTGTCATTCAAGGCCCTTGTTGTTGTTGGTTTTTTTGGTGATCTTCTGCTTAGAATATCTGTCATTTGAAGAAAGTGCCATGTTGAAGTCTCCTACTATTAGTGTATTATTATCTAAGTGTGTCTTTAGTTTGGTTATTAATTGATTGATATACTTGGAAGCTCCCACATTAGGGGCATAAATATTCATGATTGTTAGGTCTTCTTGTTGGATAGACCCTTTAAGTATGATATAGTGTCCCTCTTCATCTCTTAGTACAGTCTTTGGTTTAAAATCTAATTTATTTGATATGAGGATTTTTACCCCATATTTATTTTTAGTACCATTTGTAAATGGTTCTCCACCCCCTCAACCTCAACACCCAAGAAACAAAGAATCCAGTCTTGAAATGGGCAAAAGACATGAACAGGCATTTCTCTAAAGAAGACCTACACATGGCCAACAAGCACATGAGAAAATACTCCACATCACTTGCCATCAGGAAAATACAAATCGAAACCACAATGAGATTCCACCTCACACCAGTGAGAATGGTGAGAATTACCAAGATAGGAAACAACAAATATTGGAGAGGGAACTGTCTTGCACTGTTGGTGGGAACGCAAACTGGTACAGCCAGCCACTCTGGAAAAAACTGCGAAGGTTCCTCAAGAAGTTAAAAAATAGAGCTACCCTATGACCCAGCAATTGCACTACTGGGTACACCAAAGATATTGATGTAGTGAAATATTGGGACACCTTCACCCCAATGTTCATAGCAGCAATGTCCACAATAGCCAAACTGTGGAAGGAGCCATTATTTCCTTCAGCAGATGAATGGATAAAGAAGATGTGGTATATAAACACAATGGAATATTACTTAGCCATCAGAAAATATGAACACCTACCTTTTGCTTTGACATGGATGGAACTGGAGGGTAGTATGCTGAGTGAAATAAATCAATCAGAGAAGGGCAATCATCATGTGATTTCACTCATACATGGAACATAAGTAATAATGAAAGGGATTATAAGGGAAAGGAGGAGATCTGAGTGGAAAAATCAGAGAGGGAAACAAACCATAAGAGACTCCTAACTTTGGGAAACAAACAAAGGCTTGTAGAATGGGAGGTGAGTGGGAGGACTGAGTAACTGTTTGACAGGCACTAAGGAGGGTAATTGATGGGATGAGTGAACACTGTGTGTTATACTATACATTGACAAATTGAGTTTAACTTAAATTTTTTTAAATTAAATTTAATACGTTGAAAGTAAACCAAAAATGAAATATACCTATGAGATGTAATTATAAATATAAGAAAGTCAAAAAGTAAAAAAAAACCTAAAAAATGAAGAGTTGATAAAATTTTGTAGTTAAGACAGCAGAAAATAAAGAATATTGGAAATTTTTAATCTGAAAGAAAAATGATTCAAAAGGAAAAAAACTTCAAGTTCTTTATACTATTTTCTCTCAGTCCTGAAGTTTTCCAGTACTGATACATCAGAAAACATGCTCTTCCCCTATTCTTCCAGCTGGTCTTCTAGGGTATGGGCCTACTTCACTGATTTTCAGGTGTCTATGACTGGAGGGAGATGCCCCACCCATTGCCAGGTGTCCGGGCTCAGTGTAAGCTGTTTACACTGTGAACCCTTTGTTCCCTGGAGGCCTTACCTCTCCAGGATGAAAGGAGGAAAAATAAAATAAAAAATAAAAATAAAAATAAATGGTGGTAGCCAGATCCCGAGCCCCGGAGCCAAGAGCTCCCACCATGCATTGAACTGCAGTCTCTTAGTGTGCACTGGGACAGAACCTCTTGGGTGCAGGCATGGGTACACTGATTCATGCAATTTGAATGGTGCTGGTTGGCGGGAGAGACCCTGCAATTTTGAAAATATGAATCTCACAGCTTAAAATTTTAGTTTAATGGCATTAGGTGTTATCCATATATCACTATTTTGCCAAGCTGTTGAGGTTCCAATTCTAATATCCCCCAAGCTCAATTTATAAATTAAAAACCTTTGCGATGCCCACAATAGCCAAACTGTGGAAGGAGCCTCGGTGTCCATCAAAAGATGAATGGATAAAGAAGATGTGGTTTATGCATACAATGGAATATTACTCAGCCATTAGAAACGACAAATACCCACCATTTGCTTCAACGTGGATGGAACTGGAGGGTATTATGCTGAGTGAAGTAAGTCAATCGGAGAAGGACAAACAGTGTATGTTCTCATTCATTTGGGGAATATAAATAATAGTGAAAGGGAATATAAGGGAAGGGAGAAGAAATGTGTGGGAAATATCAGAAAGGGAGACAGAACATAAAGACTCCTAACTCTGAGAAACAAACTAGGGGTGGTGGAAGGGGAGGAGGGCGGGGGGTGGGGGTGAATGGGTGACGGGCACTGAGGGGGACACTTGACGGGATGAGCACTGGGTGTTATTCTGTATGTTGGTAAATTGAACACCAATAAAAAATTAATTTATTTAAAAAAAATAAAAATAATAAAAACCTTTGCGAACTTTTGTAATAAAAGGCCTCACACCTAAGTGTGAGATCTTGATAATATTCTATAGCAGAGTGCTAAATTGATATTGGGCAACTTGGCTGAATTGAAAGGAAAAATTTACATGTGAGAAAGCAGATCAAACTGAATTGTGACTGGAAATCTAATTTTTAAAATATTCCTTGTCAATGTCTCTCTCATTTTCTTGATACTGAAGTTTATCTCCCAAGTTGCAAACTCCATTTTAGACTTATTTTATAATATATAACTCATTATAAGATACAACATCCTTTACTTTAGTGAATAGCGTTTGAGAATCAATGAGGAATCTTAAATGTATATTTTATCAAAGAGTATGACCCAGGGAAGGGTCAAGAATAAATGAATAAAAATACCAAACAGTATAAGTTGACTCTTCTGCAGAATCTCAGAGGTGAAATCAAGAACTCAGTATACAGAGACAAAAATAAAACAAAAGGCACTAAAACAACAATAAAACTCTCATTTCTTGATGGATAAAATCAAGGTCATTGAGGATGATAACATCAAAGTATTCACTTTCATTAGATAATCATTGCCCAAAATAGTAAAAAAAATGTCTAGATGAATTTTCAAAGATGTGAAAATAAGGGAATTATATTTTTCCTATTCCTGAAAACGATTAGAGACTGAAAAGACTAATTTGAAGTGTAATCCACTATTACATATTGTGTTTATGAAACTGCAAGGTCACTATATTTAGGGGCTGATTTTCAGAGAATTGTCTGGATTTGTTGGCAGATGCTGACCTATAAAGTTACAACTTTGTAATGCTCTTTGAAATGATGTGCACACAGCAAATGCTGTAGACTTAAAGTTAGGAAAAATAGGGTTTTTTTTCTTCACCTTTTTTCATCTCAAATTTTGGCAGGTGTGTGTTTTGGGAATAGGTTAATGTTCTGTTCTCTCAGAGATCTAGTCAGTGAATTAACAACAGTCCAGTAAGACAATATTCTCTCCAAAGACAGATATGCCATGTGCAATATGTAGAATCAGACATAATTTGGTAAAACTACCTGGAGTCAAAATCTAAAGAACCAAAAATGTGCAAGGTAGTTCAGAAGGAAGCCACCAAGAAAAATAAAGGACTCTATAGAGTGGTCTGTCTTTGGATGGTCTCAAGTGAGTCCTAAATTTCTCATAAAAACTGAAAAAGTGACCCAATGTGGTAGCTTTAATATTTCCAAACGTTCTCTGTGAGTTTAATGAAACTGGAAAAGGTTGTTGGTGCCTGTTGCAAGAACGTGTTAAGCTGCTACTTGATAGAAGTCGTGCAATAGATAACCTTTTTATCATTAAAGTGATTAACAACATATAATTACTTCAACTTTGAAACTTTTAATTCACATTAAATATGGTTGATTCAGTTTAGAGTATTGTGTTACTTGAGTATTGTGTTTTAAATGACCACAAAAGAACATCACTAATTCTCAAGGATGCTAGTTTTAGTTAGATTGCTAACAAATGCTCTGCTTGCCATTAATCTTCATAGAAGAATTTTAAAAATTATCTGAAATAATAAAAATAAAATAATAACTTAAAATAAACTATATTGTTTTAATTGATACTTTCAAGATTATGCACACATACACATAAATATGTAAACATATATGTGCATATACACACATATATATATATAAACTCACCTACCTTTACAGTCCAATCAATATAACGTGGAGAGTAGATATATATTACTATATATTACTTTCTCTGTCCAGGATTATTTATAATACCTCATATACCAATTACATTTTTCATTCCAGGAAAGCAATATCTCTAAGACTACTTAACTAAATGTATACATAATGATTTTTCTAGGAAATATGTATAATGAAATTGAATCCCACATTGGGCTCCCTGCAGGGAGCCTGCATCTCCCTCTGCCTTTGTCTCTGCCTCTCTCTCTGTGTCTCTCATAACTAACTAACTAAATAATCTTAAAAAAAAGAAATTACTGTAATTTTAAAATAATTGGAAAGCTTCAGTGGTTAATCAGATATTTCTTTATGGATAGGTGGTATTTTAAGTAAAGACACATTTTCTGTAAGTTTTAGAGTGAAAAATGAAATATTTAAAATAATATAATTTTAAATTATTAAAATTGTACATGATAATTATAGCCATTTTGTAGAGTTTTTATTTCTGTAATGTACTATCCATGACAACTACTCTTCTAATTTTAAAAATATGATTAGTATTCAGTGACTTGTGGTTGTCTCATTTACAGCACTGCAGGAAACTGGTCAGAATTAGACTGACAGGAAAAAGAGAAGATTGTTGATAAACTCTTCACAATGGACAAGTATGAAATATCTGAATTTCCCATGTATATTTTGCTATAGTTTCTGATAAGATCCATAATGTTTTACAAACGGTGAAAATAAAAATACTTAATTATAAATTATGATTAAAACCTTATAGAAATGTATATTTTCACAAGTGTAGAACAACACAAATAAATTAAGTGATATGTTGAAGATAGTATGGCTATAATTTAATAGGCTTCTGATCTTCAAATGTAATACTGTTTATTTTTATTTTTTAAGATTTTATTTATTTATTCATGAGGGACACACACACACACACAGAGAGAGAGAGAGAGAGAGAGAGAGAGAGAGAGAGGCAGAAGACAGGCAGAGAGAGAAGCAGGCTCCATGCAGGGAGCCCGACGTGGGACTCGATCTCGGGACCCCAGGATCACGCCCTCGGCCGAAGGCGGTGCTAAACCGCTGGGCCACCCGGGCTGCCCTGTAATACTGTTTAAATTAGTTTTTGTTGTTTATTGACTTTTTAGCTTTTATTTACTGCTGGAATCCTAAATCTTTTTATTTCAAAATGGAGTTTCAAAATTTTTTCCACCCAGATTTCTTAAACTCATCCTAGGAATTGGAAAGTAGACAAAACTTAGAATTAAGTCCACGTTTCTGTGTGTATGCACATGTGCTTGTGTGTTTTTGAGACACTGCAAATATATGTATTAGTGTTTGTGTACATTGGTGTAAAGCACAGAACAGTAAAAACTTTCTTTGCTATAGTTCTTGGAAAAATTTTTTAAAAATACAAAATTTGAGAAGAGAATAGGAGAAATAAAAGTTATGTTATTACTGGGATCCTCTAATTGGTACCAATTGATCTAATAAAATATATTTTATTTTAATTATTTATTATTGAAGTAATAAAGCTCAAGGCATAAGCTTTTTAAAAATATTTTATTTATTCATCCATGAAACACAGAGAGAAAGACAGAGAAATGGGCAGAGGGAAAAGCAAGCTCCTCACAGGGAGCCCGATGCAGGACTTATCAAAAGTTCATAGAGTCACCTTCAGTTTTTTCTCTAGGGCATAATTTTCTGACAGTAAATTTATTAATCTTCGCAATATTGTTAGGCTTCAAAGTTCCAAATCATAAGACCTTGTTCCTTTTTGTTTAACAATTTTTGCCTCAATTAGTCTAATTTTCTCTTTTACTATAAGTATCAAGAATAAACAAGGACACGCATTAAGTACTTTGCTTGGAAATGTTAGCTAAATGATCAAATGCATCAGTTATAAATTCTGTTTTCCATATAGCTGCAGGCAACAATTTTACTCTGGTGTTTGTGCATGAGGACCTTCTTCATGGTTCCAATTACATTCTCATCACATTCTTCTGAGTCATCACTAGTGGTGTCCTACAAGTCTATAATTATATTAAGATTATGTTCAGAGCAATTTACATTTTCATACCATGCTTCTCAAAACTCTTTTAGCCTCTGCTCACTACCCAATTCCACCACCATTTTCACATTTTTATGTCTTTTTTGGAACAGTACCACACTTCCAGTTCCAAACCTGTATTTGTCAGGATTCAACAAGAAAGGCAGAGCAAGTAAAATATCAGTATCTTTACATATACATATATATATAATTTCCATCATCTATTATCTATTATCTATTATCTATCTATCTATCTATCATCTATCTATCATCTATCTATCATCTATCTATCTATTAAGAGATGCAGCACAAGCAATTAAAGTAAGAATTATATGATCTGGCTAAGAGTCCATCTTCCATAGAACAAGCCATTACAATGGAATGTCATGAGCAAACCAGAACTCATGAACACAATCTAAATCTTTTATTCCACAGCCAAAATTTATGTCTTTTGAAGGGTAGAGGAGTCTCAACCTTGCTTTTTAAGTCCCTTCAAATGATTGATTCAAGCTACCCATAATGGGTTTAATCTTCCTAAGCTAATGTCAGCTGATTCAGGGTTCTACTTATATTTGAAAAACACTTCCACAGCAACATTTGTATTAATATGACTGAATACCTGGCAAATGTAGCCTATACAAGTTTAGACATCAAAAATCCATCAAGAAAAGTATTCAAAAAATAATTGTGGTCATCTGCCCATTTTTAAAAACTGGATGTCCTGAACAGACATTTTTCCAAAGAAGACATATAAACGGCCAACAGACACAGGAAAAGATATTCAACATCACTTATCATAATGGAAATGAAATTAAAAACAATGATATATGGCTAAAGTCAACAATATAAGAAATAACAGATGCTTGCAAAGATGTGCAGAAAGGGGAACCCTCTTTCACTTATGGTGGGAATGCAAACTGCTGCAACCAGTTTGGGACACAGTATGGAGGTTCCCCCAAATTAAAAATGGAACAGACTCTTAATTATAGAGAACAAACTGTTGGTTACCAGAAACGAGGTAGGTGGTGGATGGGTTAAATAGTTAATGGGGATTAAGGACTTGTACTTTTATGAGAACTGGGTGTTGTATGGAAGTATTTAATCACTATACTGTATACATGAAACTAATATTACATTGTACATTAACTAAGTGTAATTTAAATGAAAATTTATAAAAACCCTAAAAATTTAAAAAAAATAATTGTGGTATGATAATGATGAGCTAGGTTATTCTAAAATTTGACAGAAAATTTATCTGCTTTGCCAATGACACAGCAAGGGCTTTACATGAAATGAAAATGATATTTGTAACATGTTTAAATGTATATATGATGTTTCTCCTCCTCCTCCTCCTCCTCCTCCTCCTCCTCCTCCTCCTCCTTCTTTCTTCTTCTTCTTCTTCTTCTTCTTCTTCTTCTTCTTCTTCTTCTTCTTCTTTCTTTTCTTCTTCTTCTTTCTTCTTCTTCTTCTTTGTAAGCTTCATACCCAGTATGGAGCCCAACATGGGGCTCAAACTCATAACCATGAGATAAAGACCTGGGCTGAGATTAAGAGTCAGATGCTCAACTGGCGAAGTCACCCAGGTGTCCCTAAATGTATATATGCTTCTTAATTAGGTTGAAAGATCACCTAGATTGATTGAACATTTGACTTTTTGTGGGGGTTATATTGAATTAAATGCACCAAAACTGCATGTTTGAAGTCAAAATGTTCTCTGAAGTGAAGTAAATATTGAAGTATAATATTTGTGTATATTGTGTTAAGGAATTTTCCCCAAGGTTATACATTTCTGAAATTGTAACAATGAACAAGAAAATAAAAATAATGTAAGTTGAACAATTACATGTAAGTTTTTAAAAATGAATTTAGTGGGTAAAATTAGATATTCGTTACACATGCATAGAATATGTTTAATTACAATGAAATCACCAGGGAAAATTGTGTTGCACTCATTGAGAAATGCAGTTTGTAAGATAATAAAAAAAAAGATTATCACAAATTTCTCAAGAGTGACATTAGGGACAACACTGAAACACCTAGAAAAAAACCATATATCAGAATCAATCTTATCAGAACTCAAGAAAGATAGTCAAAAGTTTACAGCACCTAAATGAACGCATAATTTGGAGAAAGTCCACTGAAACATGGTAGGATTTCCTTTTGGGGTTTATCTTATCCTTATTCAAAATCGCTGTCCAGTATGGTGATGGTCTTGGAGAAAGCAGCCTACATGCTTATTGTCAGTATCTGTTTTCACAGGAAGCAGATCAAACCTTGTACTCAAAGAATTGTGCTTATCTGCTTTGAATCTGAGAACTTCCTGAAATACTGACATGAGGGACATGCTTGTCTTTTGTTAAACTCAGAATTAGAATATGGTGGAGAAACAGCTGTGTGGTGGACATTTCTCTTTTAAAATACTGAATAGTAGCTGAAAAACCCACTTTCAACTTGAGAAAAAAAAGACACACTGAAAGCCTGGGTGAAATGATGAAGAGTAAGTTACTTTATAAAATAAGAATTATAAAGTTTTCACAGATACCATGTGTCTATAATGCTATATGCATACTCATGATAGGACACATGCTTAGAAAATATGTGACAAACCCATAAGTTTTCACATATCCCTGACCTTAAGGTTCAGTATGGGAAGTGAAGCTTTAAACAGCCCAGATAAGAATCAAAAGAGTGCTAAAACAAAGAGCCAATTTGCAAACATCTAGAGGGTATATATTCTCTTTCTCTTAATTTTTTTTTTTTGGTTCCAGGTGTTTAAGGAAGTCTTTGTCAAATTATTATCATATTGCTAAAGGAATCAGATTTTAGGGGCAACACAACAACAAAAAATGGTCCTTAAAAGTAGTGGTTTACAAAAGTCACTAAACTGGGACACCTGGGTGGCTCAGTGGTTCAGCATCTGCCTTCAGCTCAGGGCATGATCCTAGGATCCGGGATCAAGTCTCACATCAGGCTCCTTGCGAGGAGCTTGCTTCTCCCTCTACCTATGTCTCTGCCTCTCTCTCTCTCTCTCTCTCTCTCTGTCTGCCTCTCATTAATAAGTAAATAAATCTTTAAAAACTGAAAATTCACTAAACAAACAACTACCAATGCAAAGCAAGTAAAAATAAAATCCTAGGGAGTGGGATAATATAATTTATAGACTAGCAAAACTATAATACTCAAAATAACCATTTTTTAAACAAAAGTTATTAAACATGCAAAGAAGAAAATATGATCCATTTAAAGAAAAGTAAAACACATGATATTAACAAAACTGTTCCTGAGAACACAGAGACATTAGACTTCCTAGTTAACTTTAAACCAACTGTGTTCATTGGAGTGAGGAATACACTCCTCCAACCTTCCCAAGTATGGCACTAATGTCTAGCTTTGGATTCCTCCCACCCAGATAGACAAAGTTGAGATATTCAGAGATGGCTAATAACACTGACAAAAGCAGAAGCTATGCATTGCTGCTATGTTGTTGTAACAATGCTGGTTTGCAGAGACCTACTCTGCAGACAAATTCAGCAAATTTTGACACTGATGAAACCAACTACTGACACATCTATGGAAACCATATGGATTTCACCCCATAGGCATTTGCTTTTGTGAATGCCAACCACCTGAACTTCACAACTCTTTCTCTCCTCCACAACCAGAGCCCTAATCCAACAGCTACCAGAAAAGGTCTCTGAAACCTTGCAAGTGCAAGACAAGAGCCATCTGAGGACCTCCCTACTCCTCTCCCCCCCCCACTAGAGCCCCGAAACTGTACCAGAAACCATATCAGGCCTCTGCAGCTACAAAAGGATAATAACTAATCTAGACCACTGAGACGTCCCTACCACTCTGGTCATGTTAAGGTTTAGACACTCCAGTTATGCACTTGCATGCCCAGAATCACCTTGCACTGAAGAATGCATACCCAGAGGGAGAATTAGCATTTATAGGAGATCACACAGACATTCACGCCTCCCACAGCTGCCATTGAGAACATAGTTGGCCCTGACCAAGCTGTCTACATTGGTTGATACTACAATATGTGTGTCTGCAACCACCCTCTGCTACTAATACACACTCGGATCAGGCTTTCATAGACAAGTTTGTGCCTGCCATGGTCCCTAGCTGGCAGCCTGAAGGCACTAATGAATAACACAACAGCCATCCAAACCCAGTGTCGCCACATGACTCCACACCTGACACCCTGTATCACATGATCCAGAGTCAGAGCACATTCAAATATGCTCCTACCCAAAAGTCAATTAATAAAATCTGGAAGAGGTAATAGCTTCTTCAAATGGAAGAGGTAATAGCTTCTTCAAATGCATAGACATCTACACAAGACTACAGTGACCACAAATAATCGGGGAGATATGACTCCACCAAAGCATAAGCCTCCAGTAAATAACCCTACAGAAATGAAGATCTAGGAAGTTCACAAAAAATAATTCAAAGCAATTGTTCTAAAGATGCCCAGAGATATACTAACTAGATAAAAAATTTAACCACATAAGTAAAACAATACAAGAATACAATGAGAAGATCTAAAAGTAATAGAAAACCTTTTTTAAAAAAAAAGAACCAAAGATAAATTTTTGGGCTGAAAAATGTAATGACTGAAATACAGCATTCAATAGAGAACTTCAGCAGCAGACTGCGCCAAACAGAACAATTACTAAACTATAAAACAGATGAATAGAAATCATCTTATCAGAGTCTTTATTTGCACACAGTATAATTATTTGCATAGCAGTTCCCAAGAATTATTTTAAAGCCACTATAACTTTGAAGGAAAAAGTCCATCTACCTCTAGGTATTGCTTTCTAATACCATTCTCAAATAGAAGGATTCAAGGCTCCTAATTATTAAGATGGAAGTGATTTTACCTTGCAATTTATTTTTGGAAATTGTCCTATTTTATTTGATTTATTTTATTTAATTATTATTCTTAAGAGTTCTCTATGTATTTTTCATAGGAATTCTTGAAAATATATAAATATTGATATGTTAATATAGATAAATATCTTTATATAAATGCATAGCTAACTATATCTAAGCTTATCCCACCCTGTCACTTGCCTTTTCATTTTATTATTGGACTTCTTCAAATAGCAAATATTTTTAGTATTGTTAAAGTCCAATTTATCAACTATTACCTCTTGTCTCTTATATAAGAAATCTTTTCTGACTGAACATTTCAGAAATTCATCTGTTTTCTTATGAAGATGTTATAATTCCAGAATTTAAATAGAAGTCTAAAATGCATTTTCAATTAGAATAATTGGTTAATCTTTAATATCATAAATCGCAAGCCTTTTAGAGATCTGAATTTGCAAGTCAACAGGTGAACTGAATTCCATAATTTGAATCGCCACAAAAGCCTGGGAGGCCTGACTGCAGCCAACTAGGTCTCTGCAGGCATACCAGCATGGAGCCCAGCCTAGACCTCAAGCTAATCCCCATTGCCATACTCACATTCAGGGATAACCCCACAAACTGTGCACCTGCATGCCACTCGCATGGTGTCTATCATAATCTTCCACAGCAGCATGTAGGCCTGGGAAAATTATGCAGCCAAATGTAAGCATGCCAACATCTAGGAAACCTGGAGCTGCCTGTGGGCCCAGCTCAGACCTTCCTTTCTCTCATAGGCTGGAACTACCATTCCTACCTACAGCTAACCCCACCAGCTGTGCAACTGCATGCCCCAGTATGAAACCCATCACAGGTTTCCATTGCACAGTGCATGCTGGGAGCAGAATATGTAGTCACAGGACAGCATACCCAAATCCAGAGCTTTTGTAGCTGTCAGTGAGGCCATAGTTTCCAGCCTTTAATATCTTCTCTGGCCTCTATCACTATGTATGCACGTATAACAAGCCCTTGCCACTATATAGACACATACAGCCAACACCTGAAGCTGAGTGTGTGCAGAACACCAGCTCCAATCACCAGTACTTCCTGCTCTGTCCCAGTGGCCAGACCTGGAGGCACTTCTAAAGCTCTCCAAACGTTATAGACACTGTGGACCTTACACAGTGCTCGACAAGGACCACAAAGTTGTTGATGCTATGAACCTCAGCAACCTGAGATAAAGAGACATCATGCTGCCTAACCAGATGTAATACTGCTACATGCTCCTGAAATTGGCATACAGCACAACAAGACACAGGGATACAACATATGCCAGCATGCCCCACCTGTAAGTAAGAGCTGTCCTTACTAAAGTTAGATGATTAAGTCTGTAAAAGGTGAAAGATTCCTCAAATTCTTTTTTTAAAGATTTTATTTATTCCTGAGAGACAGAGAGAGAGAGAGAGAGAGAGAGGTAGAGACATAGGCAGAGGGAGAAGCAGGGTCCATGCAGGAAGCCCTATGTGGGACTCCATCCTGGGACTCCGGGATCATGCCCTGAGCCAAAGGCAGATGCTCAACTGCTGAGGTACCCAGGCGTCCCAAGATTCCTCAAATTCACAGACATATTCATAAGGCTAAAGTGGTAATGAAAAGTTAGAAAAAACAGGAATCCAACAAAGCAATAGGGTAAACCTTCAATACCTGCCCAAAGAAATAAATATCCTGGAAATTCACATACATAACTCAAAATAATTGTTCCAAAGATGCTCAGAGAAATAAAAGAAAATACAAGTAAATAATTTAATGACAGGGACACCTGGGTGGCTCAGGGGTTGCATATATGGCTTTGGTTCAGGGCGTGATCCCGAAGTTCTGGGGTTGAGTCCCACATCAGGCTCCCTGTAAGGAGCATACTTCTCTCTCTGTCTGTGTCTGCCTGTCTCTGTGTGTCTCTCATGAATAAATAAATAAAATCTTTTAAAAATTAATGACATAAGGAGAACAATACAAATAAAAATGAGATGTTCAACGGAGACAAAAATAAATCCAAAACATAAAAGGAAACCAAATGGAATTTTGGAATTAAAGAATACTATAAGTAGGGGATCCCTGGGTGGCTCAGCGGTTTAGCACCGCCTTCAGCCCAGGGCCTGATCCTGGAGACCTGGATCGAGTCCCACGTCAGGCTCCCTGTATGGAGCCTGCTTCTCCCTCTGCCTGTGTCTCTGCCTCTCTCTCTATGTCTATCATAAATGAATAAATAAATCTTTAAAAAAAAGAATACTATGAGTAAACTGAAATTTAATAGCAGACTTGAAAAAGCACAATACATAATCAGTAAGCTAGAAAATATATTAATGTAAAGGATCCAATCAAAGAGGCAAAAACAAAGAAAAGAATTCAAAGGAATGGGAAAGAGGAAGATAGCAGGAGTGTAGCACTCTGATCTTGCTTCATTATACATATATGACTAGATAACTATAAAACCTTCCTGAATACCCTAGAAATCTGCCTGAAGACTGACAGAAAAAAACTCTGTGACTAAGGGAAGAAAATAGGTCATATCAAAGAAGAAGCAGGATATATAACTGGCTTCTATAACACAGAGAAGACAGAGACTTAGATAAAATTCAAAAGACAAAGGGCAGCCCCGGCGGTGCAGCGGTTTAGCGCCGCCTGCAGCCCAGGGAGTGATCCTGGAGACCCTGGAGCGAGTCCCACGTCAGGCTCTCCGTATGATGCCTGCTTCTCCCTCTGCCTGTGTCTCTGCCTCTCCCTCTCTGTCTCTATGAATAAATAAATAAAATCTTAAAAACAAAACAAAAGACAGAGGAATTTATCCAAATAAAAGAAAAATATAAGGCCATGGCTGGAGATCTAAGTGAAGCAGATATAAGTAACCTGCCTGATTGAGAATTTAAAGCAACAATCATAAGGATATTCACCAGGCTTTAGAAAAGAACAGAAGACATCAGTGAGACTATTACCACAGAAATAAAAGAGTTTAAAAAAAAAGTCAATCAGAGATGAAGATTGAAGTAAATGAGATTTGAAACAGCCTTAATGAAATGAGCAGTAGCCTGGAAGAGGCAGAGGAATGAATTACTGATACAGAAGATAAAGTTATGAAAATAACGAAGCTAAAAAAAGAAAGAATTATGTAACATGAGAATACACTTAAGGAAAACAGAGCCTCCATCAAACTTAATGACATTTATATTATAGGTGTCCTAGGCGAAGAAGAGAGTAAGAAAATTTATTTGAAGAAATAACACCTGGAAACATCCCTAATCTAGGGAAGAAAACAGGCATCTAGATCCAGGAGGCATAGACAATTTCCATCAAAATCAACAAAAGCAGGCTGACAAGACATATTGTAAGTATATTTGCAAATTATACTGATAAAGAAAAATCAGCAAGACAAAAGAAATCCTTAGTGTATAAGGGAAAATTCATAAGGCTAGCTTGAGATTTTTGCAACAGAATCTTGGCAAGCTAGAAGAGAATGGCATGATATATTCAAAGTGTAGAATGGTAAACATCTCCAATCAAGGCTCTATACAGCAAGACTATCAGTCGGAATTAAAGGAGAGGTAGTTTCCAAGACAAACAAAAACTAAAGGATATTGTGACCTCTAAGACAATATCCCTGCAAAAAAAAATCAAATGATATGGGAAATAGCTTTAAGAAGGCCATGTGTCTGCATAAGTGGGTTAGAAAGGCATAGGACAGCAGAAAACTGCCTTGGAGATGGAAAACCATCCCCCAGGGTGAAAATGCCCAAGCTTAGCAAGGATCAAAACAAAATAATTATGATTTGAGCTATAACTAAAATGTATACCTCACCAGTGCTGATATCACAGATTGTAATCACTGAGAAATGATTGTCACTTACATGTTGTTGATTGAAATTGCAATTCTGTTAATGATTACCCTATGATCGTTGCCTCAAACACATACTTCTAATTCTGTCACAAACCATGGATGAATAAAAACCCTGGCAAATCCCTGCTTGGGGATCTTGTCCATCCCTGACATTAGCCTCTCTTGCTATCATTTCTGTGTTTGCTCCCTTGTTCTGAAAGGGAGAACATTTTTAGGCTTGTACAACTTGCAATAAAAGGAGACTATTTGAGTGGAAAGGAAAGACAAAAGGTTACAAAGATGAGAAAGAACCAGAGAAAATCTCCAGAAACAACAACAAAACAAATACTACAATGGCAATGAATGCACATATATCAATAATTATGTTGATGATAAATGGACTAAAGACTAATCAAAACACATGGGGAGGGATGCTTAGGTGGCTCATTTGGATAGGCATTCAACTCAGTGTTGGCTCAGGTCATGATTTCATTGATCCTGAGGTTGGGCCTTATGTAAAGCTCTGTGCTCAACAGGGAGTCTGCTTGAGATTCTTTCCCTCTGCCCTTCCCTCCCTCAACTCTGGTATGCATGCTCTTTCCTTATCTCTAAATAAATTTAAAAATCTTAAAACAATGGAATTCAGAGGTAAAATGGATAAGAGAAAGAGAACCATTTAATGCTGTCTACAAAAGACTCATTTTAGACCTAAAGACACCTGCATATTGAAAGTGAAGGAATGGAGAAAAATTTATCCTCCAAATGGACATCAAAAGAAAACTGTAGTACCAATACTTTTATCAGACAAACTAGACTTCAAAACAAATATTGTAGCAAAAGATTAAGAAGGACATTATATAATCATAATGGGGAAAATCCAACAAGAAGGTATAACAAATATTTATGCACCAAACATTGGAGGACCCAAATATACAAAACTTTTAATAATGCACATAAAAGAACTAATTGTAATAATACAATGATACTATAGGGGACTTTAACACCAATGAACAGATCATCTAAACAGAAAATAAACAAGGAATGGTTCTGAATGACACTGGACCAGATGGACTTAATGGATATATTCAGAACATTCCACCATAAAACAATAGAATAAATATTCTTTCCAAGTGCATATTGAAAATTTTCAGAATAGATCACATTTAGATCACAGAAGCCACAACAAATATAAAAATATTGAAATTATACCATGCAGGTTTTCTGACCACAACACTAAGAAACTAGAAGTCAACCACAACAAGAAAAAGTAGAAAGACCACAAATACATGGAGGTTAAACAGCATGCTACTAAACAATGAATAGGTCAAAAAGGAAACAAAATAAATTTTAAAAATAAATTTAAAGAATCATAGAAACAAATGAAAATGAAAACACAATTGTCCAAAACCTTTGGGATGCAGCAAAAGTGGTACTAAGAGGGAAGAATATAGCAATATAGCCCTATCTTAAGAAGCAAGAAAACTCTGAAGTAAACAACCTAACTTTACATCTAAAGGAGCTAGAAAAAGAACAAGTAAAACTTAAGCCACCCGAAGGAAGGGACTCATAAAGATTAGAGTAGAAATAAATAATATAGAAACTAAAAATGCAATGGAAAATATTAATGAAATCAGGAGCTGACTCTTTGAAAAATTAATAAAAATAATAAAACCCTAGCTACTCTCATCAAAAAGAGAAAAAAGAGCCAAACTAAAAAACAAAACAAAACAACGAGAGAGGAGAAATAGCAACCAACTCCAGAAAAATACAAACAATATAAGAGAATATTATGAAAAATTATATGCCAACAGATTGGACAGCCTGGAAGAAATGGATAAATGCCAAGAAACATATAAACTATAAAAAGTGAAACTGGAAGAAATAGAAAACTTCAGCAGACCTATAACCAGGAAAGAGATCGAATCAGAAATAAAAAAAAAAAAAACTGCCAACAAACAAAAGTTCAACACCAGGTGACTTTGCAGACAAATTCTACCAAACACATAATTATAGGAGGTAATATCTATTCTCAAACTATTCCCAAAAAAATATAAAGGGAAAGAAAAATTTCAAATTCATTCCATGAGACCAGAATTATCCTGATAGCAAAATGAGCTAAGGATACCACTAAAAAAGAGAAATATAGGCTAATATTCATGATGAACGAACATGGGAGAAAAAAATTCTCAAAAAATACTATTAAACCAAATACAACATTACATTAAAGAAATCATTATCCATGATCAAGTGGGACTTATTCCAGTATTGCAAATGTGGTTCAATATTCACAAATCAATGTGTAGCATCACATTAATAAAAGAAAGAATAAAAACCATATAACCATTTCAATAGATTCAGAAGGATTTGAGAAAGTACATCTCTTCATGATAAAAACCCTCAATAAAGTAAGTGTAGAAGGAACAAAACATACCTCAACATAATAAAGGCCATTTATGAAAAACCCACATCTAATATCATCTGCAACTGGGAAAAACTGAGAGCTTTTCCCCCACAGTCAGGAAGAAGACAGCGACAGTCCTCACCACTGTCATTCAAAAGAGTACTGAGTCTTAGACACAATATCCAGAAAACAAAAGAAAATTAAAAGTGTGCAAATTGGTAAGGAAGGATTAAAACTTTCACTTTTTGCAAATGAAATGATATTATATATAGGAAAAGTGAAAGGTTATATCCAAAACCTGCTAGAATTGAAAAAAGAATTTAGTGAAGTCACAGGATACAAAATCACCATACAGAAATCTGCTGCATTTCTATACACCAATAATGAAGCAGCTGAAAGAGAAATTAAGAAATTAATCCCATTTAAAATTTCACCAAAAAAATAAAAAAATAATAAAATAAAATTTCACCAAAACACTAAGATACCTCAGAATAAACCTAACTAAAGAAGTGAAAGACCTATACACTGAAAACTATAAAACGCTTAATGGAAGAAATTGAAGAGAACAAAAATAAATGGGAAGGAATTCCATGTTAACGTTTTGGAAGAAAAAAATATTTTTAAAATATCTATAAGACCTAAAAGAAGCTGAATATTTAATGTAATTCCTAACAGTACCAATATTTCTCAGAGCAGGAACAAAAAATATAAAATTTGTATGGAACCACAAAAAATCTCCAACAGACAAAGTAACATTAAAAAGAAAAGCAAACCTGGAGACATCAGAATTCTGGACATTAACTTATATTACAAATTGAAGTAATAAAAAATATGGAAGAGGTACAAAAATATACACATGGATTAATGGAATAAAATAGAAAATAAAAAATGAACAAGAAACTATATGGTAAAGTAATATTCAACAAAGAAGGAAAGAATATCCAATAGGAAAAAGTGTCTTTAACAAATGGTGTTGAAAATCTGGACAGCAACATGCAAAAGAATGAAACTGGACCACTTTCTTACACCATACACAAAAAATAAATTAAAAATATATTAAATACCTAAATGTGAGACCTGAAACCATAAAAACCCTAAGGTTTCCCTTCTAAAAGGGAACACAGGCAGTAAGTTTTTTGACATAGGGAAAATTATTTCCTGAGATGTGTCTTGTGAGGAAAATGGGTAAAAAGCAATCATAAACAAACAGCATCATCAAAATTAAAGGCTTCTACACTTTACTGTGTAGAACAATCAACAAAGCTGGTTTTGGAATTAGGGTAATGTTGGCCTTGTAGAATGTGCTTGGAAAATTTTCATTCCATTCCTATTTTTGGAAGAATTTGAGAGGAATAAGTATTAAATCTTCTTTATTTCTTTTACATTTTTATTTAAATTTAATTTAGTATATAGTGTATTATTAGTTTCGGGGTAGAATTTAGTGATTCATCAGTTGCATATAACACCCAGTGCTCATTATGTTGAGTGCCCTTCTTTAATGCCCATCACCTAATTACCCCAATGTCCACCCATATCCCCTGCAGGAATTCTCATTTGTTTTCTATAATTAAGAGTCTTTTATGGTTTCTCTCACCATATGTTTTTGTCTTATTTTATTTTCCCTTCCTTTCTCCTATGTTCATTGGTTTTGTTTCTTAAATTCCAAGTATGATTGAAATGGTACTTGATTTCTTTGACATTTATTTTTTAAAAAGATTTTGTTTATTTAAGAAGAGAGAGAGAGGGCAAGTACAAAAGCGGGGAGGGGGGAGATAGAAAGGGAGAAACAGACTCCCACCTGAACAGGGAGCCACACACAGGGCTCAATCTCAGGACCCTGAGATCATGACCTGAGCCAAAGACAGAAGCTTAAACCACTGAGCAACTCAGGAACCTCTGACTTATTTTGCTTAGCATAGTACCCTATAATTCCATCCACGTCATTGCAAAAGGCAAGATTTAATTCTTCTTGGAGATATATATATATATATATATATATATATATATATATATATATGATAGATAGATAGATAGATAGATAGATAGATAGATAGATAGATAATATTTGGTGATATATATTTGCAATATATATATAAATATATTGCAATATATTTGGTGATATATATATATAATTTCCATATTTTGGCTACTGTGAACATTGCTGCTATAAACTTGGGTGCATACACCACTTTGAATCACTATGTTTGCATCCTTTGTATAAATACCTAGTAGTGCAATCGTTAGGTCTTATAATAGTTATGTTTTTAACTTTTTGAGGAATCTCCATACTGTTTTTCACGTTTTATCCTGATGAAGTCCCAGTAGCTCATTTTGCTTTTGTTTCTCTTGCTTTTGTAGACGTGTCTAGGAAGAAGTTGCTGCAGAAAAGGTCAAAGAGATAACTGCCTGGGTTCTTCTAAAGGATTTGGGTGGATTCCTGTCTCACCTTTAGGTCTTTCATACATTTTGAGTTTATTTTTGTGTGTCTTGTAAGAAAGTGGTCCAGATTCATTCTTCTCTATGTGGCTGTCCAATACCCCCAATACCACCTAATGAAAACACTGTCTTTTTTTTTCATGGAATGTTCTTTCCTGATTGGTCAAAGAATAGTTGACTGTAGAGCTTGGTGGTCCATTTCTGGGTTCTCTATTCTGTTCCATTGATTAGTATGTCTGTTTTGGTGCCAGTACCTTATGATCTTGATGGTTACACCTTTGTAATACAGCTTGATCTGGACTTGTGATGTCTCCCACTTTGGTTTGCTTTTTCAACATTATTTTAGATACTAAAGGTCTTTTCTAATTCCATACAAATTTTGAAATTGTTTGTTCCAACTCTGTGAAAAATGCTGATGGTATTTTCATAGGGATTGCATTGAATGTGTAGATTGTTATGGTTAACATAGACATTTTAACAATATTTGTTCTTCCAATCCATGACCATGGAATGCTTTCCCATTTCACTATGTCTTCCTCAATTTCTTTCATAAGTGTCCTATAGTTTTCAGAGTACAGATCTTTAACCTCTTTGATTAGATTTATTCCTAGGAATTTATGGTTTTTGGTGCAATTGTAAATGGGATTGATTCCTTGATTTTACTGTCTGTTGCTTCATTGTCAGTGTATAGAAATGCAACAGACTTCTGTGCATTGATTTTGTATCCTGTTACAACTCTGCTAAATTCTTATATCAGTTCTAGCAATTTGTTGGTGGAATATTTTGGGTTTTCTACAGAGTATCGTGTTGTCTGTGAGGAGTGAAAGTTTGAATTCTTCTTTGTTGATTTGGATGACTTTTATTTCTTGTTGTCTGATTGCTAAGGCTAGGACTTCCAGTACTATGTTGAATGACAGTGGTGAGATTGGACATCCCTGTTATGTTCTTGACCAAAGAGGAAAAGCCCTCAGTTTTTCTCCATTGAGGATGAAATTTGGTGTGGGTCTTTTGGATATGGCATTTACAATGTTGAGGTATACACCCTCTAACCCTACGTAGTGGAGGTTTTTCATCAAGAAAGGATGTGTTCTTTATCAAATGCTTTTTCTACATCTATTGGGAGGATCATAAGTTTTTATCCTTTCTTTCATTACTGAGATGTATTACATTGATTTATTTGTGGCTATTGAACCACCCTTGCATCCCAGGAATAAATCTCACTTGGTCATAGTGAATAATCCTTTTAATTTACTGTTGGATCCTATTAACTAGTATCTTGTTGAGAATTTTTGCATCTGTGTTCATCAGGGTTATTGATCTGTAATTCCCCTTTTTATGGGAGTCTTTGTCTCGTTTTGGTATCAAAGTGATGCTGACATCATAAAATGAGTTTGGCAGTTTTCCTTCCATTTCTATTTTTTGGAACAGTTTCAGAAGAATAGGTATTAATTCTTCTTTAAATATTGGTAGAATTTCCCTGTGAAGCCATCCGGCCCTGGACCTTTGTTTGTTGGTAGATTTTTTATTGATTCAATTGCTTTGCTGGTTATGTGTCTGTTTAGGTTTTCTATTTCTTCCTGTTTTATTTGGTAGTTCAATGTTTCTAGGAATTATCAATTTTTTCCAGATTTCCTAATTTTTGGCTTATAATTGCTCATAATATGCTCACAATTGTTTGTATTTCTGCAGTGTTGGTTGTGATCTTTTCTCTTTCATTCCTTATTTTGTTTATTTGCGTCCTTTTTCTTTTCTTTTTCATAAGTCTGGCTAGGGGTTTATCAATCTTGTTAATTCATTGCAAATGACATATCTGATAAAGGGCTTGTATAAAAAAGTCTATGAAGAACCCATCAAGCTCAACCTCTAAAAAACAAAAATCCATTAAGTCCCCTATATAATTATATTATTATCAATGAGTTTCTTTAATTTTGTTATTAATTGATTTTTATCTTTCTCTCCTCCCAATTTTTACAATTGTTAAATATCCTTGTTGGATAGACCCATTTATTATGATTTAGTGTCCTTCTTCATCTCTTATTGCAGTCTTTGGTTTAAAATCTAGTTTGTCTGATATAAGGATGGCTACTCCTGCTTTCTTTTGGTGTCCATTAGCATGACAAATTGTTCTACACCCCTCACTTTCAATCTAGAGGTGTCTATGGGTCTAAAATGAGTTTCTTGTAAAGCAGTATATTGATGAATTTCATTTTTTATCCATTCTGATACCCTATGTCTTTTGATTGGAACATTTAGTCTATTTACATTCTGAGTAATTACTGAAAAATATGAATGCAGGGTCACTGTATTATCTGTAATGTCGCTGTTCCTGTAGACAGTCTGTCCTCTTCTGGTCTTCATTATTTTGGGGATCTTTGTACAAAAGGTCCCCTTTAATATTTCTTGCAGAGCTGGTTTAGTATTCATAAATTCCTTTAGTTTTTCTTTTTCTTAGAAACACTTTATCTCTCCTTCTATTCTTAATGACAGCCTCACTGTATAAAGTATTCATGGATGCATAATTTTTCCTATTTTGTACCTTGTATATATCATGTCAGTCCTTTCTGGCCTGCCAGGTCTCTGCGGACAGGTCTGCTATCAGCCTTATGTGTCTATCCTTGTATGTTAAGAACTTCTTGTCCTGAGCTGCTTTCAGGATTTTCTCTTTACCTTTATAATGTGTCTAGATGTTGACCTATTTTTGTTGAGTTTAAGGGGAGTTCTCTGTGACTCTTGGACTTGAATGTCTACTTCCTTCCCCATATGACTGAAGTTCTCAGGCATAATTTATTTAAATAAACTGCCCTAATTCCCTGCTGTTCTTCTTCTGGGACTCTGATAATAAGGAAATATTTCACTTTCAGGAATTGCTGAGTTCCCTAAGTCTACCTTTGTGATCTAATAGTTTTCTTTCCCTCTTCTTTTCAGCTTCATTATTTTCCATAATATTATCTTTAATATCACTGATTTACTCTTCTGCAACCTTCGTTTTTTTTGTACTACAGTTGACAAAGAATCTCACTTATATCATTTTTATTTTCAGCTTTACTACATTTTATTTACCTCCACAATAAAGGATTCTCTATTGCTTTCTATGTTTTTTAAGCTCAGTATCTTTATAACCATTGTTTTAAATTATATCAGACACCTATTTATATCTGAATTGATTAAATCCCTGGCTGTGAGTACTACCTCCTGAACTTTCTTTTGGGGTGAATTTCTCCATCTCATCATTTTGACCAGAAAATAAAAGAAGAAAGAAAAAGGGAAAAAAAAACGAAGAACAATAACAACAATAACAAAAAACTTCAGGAAGTTTTCCTGGTGTATTCCGTGTACACTCTGCTGTTGTGTTTTGGCTGCTTTTTCCCATTGGTCTGTTGTCTAAAGAGTTTCTCCTTTCTTGTAGTGGGATGTGTTTGGTCCTTTAAGGAGGTGTACTTTGAATTTTGTGTCAAGATAAGCCTGGGTGGGGGGAAGCCTTATCCAAGGCAAGAGAAAAGGAATGAAAATGCAAACAGAAAATTGTAAGCCTGACTCCAAAAAATAAGAAAGAAAGAAGGAAAAAAGAGTAAGGAAGGAAGAAAAGAGAAAAAGAAAGAAATCTGATTCAAAAAATTGGAAGGAAACAAACAAACCAATAAATTAACAAAAAAGTGTAAGCCTGATACCAAGTAAAAGGGAAAATATACAAAAGATTAAAACATTAAAAAATAAGAAATAAAATAATTTAGAAATTTAGAAAAATAAGAAAAAAAAAGGAAGCTAGTCTGCTGATATTTCCACCAGAAATTGACATTTTTGGGCATTCTTTAATCAGTAGAATTGGTACATGCAGGGGCCCTGTGTTGATCTTCTGAGGGAGAGGGCTGTTAGCCTAGCTCACAGGCTGACTTGCCCTTGTAAAGATACCCCTGCCAGAAGCAGGGGTGTGGTTTAGTGTAGGAGACTCTAGCTTTCACTGGAGGTACTGTGTTTCTCTCTGAAGTCTAACTCTGTTCATGGGTGGGAGGAGAGAGAAGTGGTGAAGGTGTATACGGTGCCACCTCACACTCTTGTCCACAGGGAGGAGGAGGAGAACTCCTGGTATAGTGGTTCAGGAGGCCCTCTTAGAAAAGTGAACAATCTGTGTCCCAGGCTTTACTCAGTTTCCTGCCCTTAACCTATCTGTTCCTGAGCCATCAACAAGACTGGTACCACAGATCTCTTGTATTTTAGTCTAGGAGGTTGCTAGGATTCAAAACTCCAAGTTTTAAAGGGGCTAGCAAGGTATGGACCCACTACCTTCCCCTGGAATAGAGACTTGCAGTGCCCCCAGGACCATCTGGTCCCAGAAAAGCAGTTGCACAGTGCATTCACAGAGGCTAGAGTTTATTGTGATATACAGGGAAAAGCTGCAACCAGGTTATCTGCTGCCTGCATATGACTAAATTCCCTACCCTATTCTGTCCCAGAAAAGCAGTCACACAGGCTTGAATCTGTTGTGGCAGACAGTGAAAAGCAGCAGCCAGGTTATCTGCAGTCTGCCTATGTCTCTGCTTTCTGCTAAGTTCTGTCATAGAAAAGCAGCTGCTCAGTGTGCACAGGGTGGTTTAGGTCAATTATGACTCCTAGGGAAAACTGCTACAAGGTTATCTGCCCTCTGTGCACACCTCCATCCCTGCTGTTGAGCATGGCTCAATGGCTCCCAGCTGGCCTTTTTCCTTGGAGAGGCAAAATACTCTCTTCCAAGTGTACTCTGGGAAGAAGAGCAATCTCTCCCAGTGCAACCCCGGGGATCTTTTCTTTGTGGTTTATTGTGTGACCCCTACCCACTGTGCTTTCTTCCACTCTCTCCCTTTCCCTGATTTTGCTCCGCAATAAGGGTTCCCTTCCCTTCCCAGCCCCCTGTGTTTCCTCTCCCCCAATTCACAGCTTAGAACCTCACATCTACCACATTCTCTCCCTCCAACTGTGAAGATTTTTTTCTTAATCCTCAGATCATTTTTTTCTAGTTATTCAAAATAGTTGAATGTTCATCTAGCTGTGTTTGAGGAATGATACAAATGCAGGTCCACCTACTACTCCATCATCTTCACTCCTCCATCATCTTCACTCCTCCCTGGTATTAGCTCTTCTTTATTTTTTTTGTATTTTTTTATTGGAGTTCGATTTGCCAACATATAGCATAACACCCAGTGCTCATCCTGACAAGTCCTCTCCTCAGTGCCCATCACCCAGTCATCCCAACCCCCTGCACACCTCCCTTTCCATCACCCCTTGTTCATTTCTCAGAGTTAGGTATCTCTCATGTTAACTCTTCCTTAAATGTCTGGTAGCATTCCTCTGGGAAGCCATCTGGCCCTGGACTTTTCTTTTTTGGGAGATTTTTTTTTAATTTTTTTTTAATTTTTATTTATTTATGATAGAGAGAGAGAGAGAGAGAGAGACAGAGACATAGGCAGAGGGAGAAGCAGGCTCCATGCACCGGGAGCCCGACGTGGGATTCGATCCCGGGTCTCCAGGATCGCGCCCTGGGCCAAAGGCAGGCGCTAAACCGCTGCGCCACCCAGGGACCCCTTTTGGGAGATTTTTAATTACTGATCCAATTTCCTTGCTGGATATGGATTTGTTAAAATTTCTATTTCTTCATGTTCAGTATTGGTAGTTTGTATGGTTCTAGGAATTTATCCATTTCTTCCCAATTCCCCAATTCATTGGCATACAATTTTTCATAATATTATCTTATAATTGTATTTCTGTGCTGTTGGCTGTGATCTCATCTCCACTCATATTTCTATTTATTTGATTTCTTTATCCTTTCCTGTTGATAAGTCTGGCTCAGGGGTTACCAGTTTTCTTAATTCTTTCAAGGAATCAGGTCTTAGATTTGTTGATCTGTTCTACTGTTCTTTTTCTTTATATATCTTTATTTCTGCTCTAATACTTATTATTTCCTTTATCTGGTGGATTTAGGCTTTATTTGCTGTAACTTTTCTAGTTCCTTTAGGTGTAATGTTAGGTTGTATATTTGAGACTTTTCTTCCTTCTTGATGTAGGCCTGTATTGCTATGTACTTCCCTCATATGAGCATTTTTGCTGCATTCTAAAGGTTTCATGTTTTCATTTCATATGCTTCCATGTGTATTTTGATTTCTTTAATTTCCTTTTTAATTCATTCATTCTTTAGTAGGGTGTTTTTAAATCTCCATGTATTTGTGGTCTTTCCAAGTTTTTTCTTATGGTTAATTTCAAGTTTCATAATATTCTGATTTGGAAATATGCATGGTATGATCTCAATCTTTTTGTACTTGCTGAGACCTGATTTTTGACCCAGTATGTGGTCTATTCTGGAGAAAGTTCTATGTGCACTTGAAAAGTATGTGTATTCTGCTGCTTTAGGAAGAAATGTTCTGAATATGTCTGTTAAGTCCATCTGGTCCAGTGTGTCTTTCAAAGCCATAATTTATTTGCTGATTTTCTGCTTAGATGATCTGTCCATTGCTGTAAGTGGGGTGTTAATGCCCCTACTCTGATTGTATTATCATCATGAGTTTCTTTATATTTGTTACTAATTGATTTATATATTTGGGTTCTCCCAAGTTGGGGACAAAAATATTTACAGTTGATAGATTTCTTGTTTTATAGACACCTTAATTATGATAAAGTTGTTACAATCTTTGGTTTAAAGTCTAGTTTGTCTGTTATAAGTATGATTACTCTGGCTGTCTTTTGATGTCCATTAGCATGATAGATGTTTATCCACCCCTTAATTTTCTTTTTTTAAATATTTTATTTATTTACTTATGAGACACACACACACACAGAGAGAGAGAGAGAGAGAGAGAGAGAGAGAGAGAGGCAGAGACACAGGCAGAGGAAGAAGCAGGCTCCATGCAGAGAGCCTGACGTGGAACTCGATCCTGGGTCTCCAGGATCACGTGCTGGACTGAAGGTGGCGCTAAACCGCTGAGCCACCTGGGCTGCCCCATCCCTTAATTCTCAATCTGGAGGTGTCTTTAGGTATAAAATGAGTTTTTGTAAGCTGTATATAGATGGGTCTTTATTTTCCCCCATTTTACACTCTTATTTTGATTGGTGCATTTAATCCATTTACATTAGGGGTATTTATTGACAAATAAGAATTTTTTACAAGATTTTATTTATTTATTCATGACAGACACACACAGATAGAGAGAGAGAGAGACAAATACACAGGCAGAAGAGAAGCAAGGTTCATGCAGGGAACCCGACGTGGGACTTGATTGCGGGTCTCCAGGATCACACCCCGGGGCGGAAGGCGGCGCGAAACCGCTGAGCCACCGGGGCTGCCCAACAAATATGAATTTAGTGCTGTTATATTACCTGTAATTTCAGTGTTTCTGGAGATTTTCTCTGTTCCTTTCTAGTCATTTTTGCTTTTGGTCTTTCCTGATTAAAGAGTCCCTTTCAATATCTCTTGCAGGGTTTTAGTGGTCCTGAACTCCTTTATTTTTCTTTTGTCTGGAAAACTCTTTGTGTTTCCTTCTATTCTCAATGACAGCCTTGGTGGATAGAGTACTCTTGGCTGCATATTTTTCCATTTTAGCACATTGAATATATCATGGCGGGCAGCCCCGGTGGCTCAGTGGTTTAGCGCCCGGGATTGAGTCCCACATCCGGCTCCCTGCATGGAGCCTGCTTCTCCCTCTGCCTGTGTCTCTGACTCTCTCTCTGTGTGTCTCTCATGAATAAATAAATAAAAATCTTTAAAAAGATTAAAAATTGAATATATCATGGCACTTGCTTTCTGTCCTGCCACGTTTCTGTGGTGAGATCCACTGCTAAGCATGTTTTCTTCTCTTGTAGATTAGGGATTTCTTTTCCTTCCCTTCTTTCACTATTCTTTTATCTTTAGATTTTTCCAGATTTTACTATGATATATCTTCTTAATATCTGGATTTATTTTAAATTTATGGGAGTTCTCTGTGTCTCTTGGATTTGGATGAATGTTTCCTTCACCAGATTAGGGATGTTCTCAGCTATAATTTGCTTAAATAAAGCTTCTGCCCCCTTTTCTCTCTCTTCTTCTGGAACTCCTATGATAATAATCTTATTATGCTTTATGGAGTCGCTGAGTTCCCTAAGTCTACATTCATGATCCAATTTACTTTTCTTTCCCTTTTTCCAGCTTCATTATTTTCCATAATTTTATCTTCTGTATCACTGACTTGTTCCTCTGCTTTGTCCATCCTCCTATCATTGCATCCAGTCAGTTTTGTTTTTCCATTATAGCATTTTTTTTCCAACCTGACTAGTTTTTATTTCTTTTATCTCTTCAGTAAAGGATTCTCTAGTGTTCTATGATTTTTTCAAGGCCAACTAGTATCATTATGATTATTTTTTTAAATTCTGGTCCATGCATCTTTCTGAGATCTCCTTTGATTAAGTCCCTGGCTGTGACACCTTCCTGTTCTTTGTTTTGGGGTGAATTCCTCCATCTTGTCATTTTGTCTATTATTTTGTGTGTGAATTAGGAATGCCTATTATATTCCTGCTCCTGAGAATAATAGCTATATTAAGAAGGGTCTTATACTGTCTTGGGTCTAGTGATTCAGAGAGTGTTTCATAGTGTGCAGTCTGCTGTTTTGTTTTGACTGCTCTTTCCCTAAGATCAGTCCTCAGCAGACTTTCTCCTTGCCTGCAGTGGGGCGTGTTTGGATCTGGTCCACTCTAACAATTTTTAGCTAGTTGTGTTTTTGTCTGCTTGTTAAAAGAGACTAGATCCTATTTCCCCTAGAGATAAAGGTTTGCAACACTCTATTGTCAGTAGACTTGGTGTGTGGGTGAGGGGTTTGTGCTGGTCTTCTGGGGGAGGGGCTTGCTATCCTCATTCTCAGGTAGAAATGCCTAGGAAAGAAACACCTACAGGGTGCAGGGAGGTGAGGATGGTGTAAGAGGCTCTAACCTCCACTGGGGTCACTGTGTTTCTTACTAAAGTCTGTCAGTGCTGATTGGAAGAAGGGAAATCGTGGCACCCTACTCCCTTGCCCCTGGAGCCAGAATTTTGTGCCTACCTCTCTCCAGGAAGCCTTTACATAAGAGCAAATAATCTCCCTTTTTGTGTCCCCATCTTCTATCAGATCTCTGTCTTCATCCTTTCTGTGTCTGAGCTGTCTGATTGCCAGGCAACCCCATACTGTTATATTTTATCCCAGGCATGAGGCTAGGTTTTGAAACTCCAAATTTTAGGCACCCAGACCAGTGCAGGCCAGTATAGATCTTCTGAAGGAGGGACTCATCACACTGTGTTTGGGGCATTTATCCCAGAAAAGCAGTGGCACTACCACTCAGTGGTTTGGAGTTTGTGGCAAACCACAGCAAAAATCTGGCACCAAGGTTTGCTGTCATTAACAGATATCTCTGTTAATATGCTAATGAACAACAACAAAAAAAAATATGCTAATCAACAGGGCAGCATGTTAACACTTTCCATCACTTGTGCACCTGGAGAGGCCATGCCATCTCTCCCAGATGCACTCCAATAAGGGGAGCTGTCTCTCTGTGTATGACCCAGGGGATTCTCAGAGAATACTGTCATCTCCTGGGCCTCTGCCCTCCTTCTGCACAGGAACAGTACTATGCCCATCAGGAACCACCTGGCAGTGGCATGGTCTTTGAAAATTTCAGACTATCAGCTCCCCTGCTTGTAAAACCTTATTATAATTAACCACCCTAATTTCACCAGTCAAGAGTTTTAGGGAAGCATTTTTCTTATGAAATCCCCTGCCAGCCTTTCTCTCTCTCTCTCATTCTCTCTCTCTCTCTCTCTCTCTCCCTCTTCTATCTCTGAGATCAAAGCTCCCTTCCCTCCATAGCCTCCATGATTCTTTTCTCCCTAGGGTCACATCTGCACCTTCTAAATTCCCTGATGTGACTTCTTTTCTTCTTCTAGTTCCGTAGTGTGTTCTCTAAGTATTCAGATTGATGTTTGGGGGTGTTTAGAATGATTTGACACTTATCCAGCGGTGTTCAAGAGACAAGGCAAGTCTAGGGACTCCTTAATGCATCAAAACTGGATTATTTGTTTTTTTATGTTGAGTTTGATAAGTTCTTTATAGATTTTGGATACTAACCTTTTATCATATATATCATTTGTAAATACCTCCTCCAATTTCATGGTTGACTTTAGTTTTGTTTATTGTTCTTTCCAGCTTTTTATCATAATGAAGTCCCCATAGTTCATTTTTTCTTTTGTTTTCCTTGCCTCTGGAGACATGTCTAGTAAGGAATTGTTCCAGACGATGTCAAGAGGTTGTATGTGTTCTCCTCTAGGATTTTGATGGTTTCCTGTCCCACATTTAGGTCTTTAATCAATTTTGAATTTATATTTGTGTATGGTGTAAGAAAGTGGTCCAATTCCATTCTTCTGCAGGTGTCTGTCCAGTTTTTCCATCACCATTTGTTGAAGAGACTTTTTTTCCCATTGGATATTCTTTTCTGCTTTGTGAAGATTAGTTGATCATATAGTTGTGGGTTCATTTCTGGATTATATATTCTGTTCCATTGATCTGTGTGCTTGTTTTTGTGCCAGTACCATACTGTCTTGATGGATACAGCTTTGTAATCTCATTTGAAGTCTGTAATTGTAATGTAATATAATGTAAAACAAATTTTTTTTCACTTATAAGTTTTTACTTTGAAATGAATTTAAAGGTTGTGATTGAGAAACCACAAGAATTTCCGGGTAAAGTTGAAGACCCATTTGCTTGTTATCTTTCAACTTCTGTACTATAATTCTGGCAAATTCTTCTCCTTGGATGTCACTGGTGTCCAGTAACTGTCTGACTTTTGAGGTCCTTGTAGGTTTAGTACTAATGAGTTCATAGTCCTCCTTCATGATCAAGTCCCCGGACAGGAGAGCATCTAGCGACTGTTTTTTTTTTTTCTTTTTCTTCTTCTTCTTCTTCTTCTTCTTCTTCTTCTTCTTCTTCTTCTTCTTCTTTCATCAGGTATATATACTTGTGGCACGGGTAAGGAGAAAGGGAACATAACCTTTTTTGGATCTGCCAAAGAACTGCCCCGTTCCATTTCTATGAGGAAGATGGAACTACTTTTTATCTGCAAGGCTGATTTAAAATAACACCCTGTTGAAAGAAATCAGGAGGTCTGTCAGTTTAAGAACGCATCCCCTCTCTCCTCTACCATTTCTAAGTCCAGCCATCATGCTCCTGAATCTCATTGCAAGTGGGTGCCGCCAGATTTGGCCCAGAAGCCCTCAGGGGTGGGTCACTAAGGGATGAGGAGTGCTTCCGGCCTCGGTCACAAGGAGACAGGACACAGTTCCCTTGGATATAGCCTACAAAGGCCCGGAATCTCTCAGAACCGTAGCAGACAGTGTTTTGCCATTAGAAGAAACCCACAGTGAGAACACAGCTCTTCAGGGATAAATGATCAGGCCCACAGACCTCTTAAAAATAGGTAATACTGTTCAGTAGGTGCTACTTAGCCCTGGCCACGTTGCTGGACTGTAAGAGATACTGATCCACGCTTCCTTTCCGCTGACTCACAGTCTGCCTCTCATGGTCAAACATGCGCTGCAGCTGCAGAGCCAGCTTTGTTTTTCTTTTCTTTTCTTTTCTTTTCTTTTCTTTTCTTTTCTTTTCTTTTCTTTTCTTTCTTTTCTTTCTTTCTTTCTTTCTTTCTTTCTTTCTCTCTCTCTTTCTTTCTTTCTTTCTTTCTTTCTTTCTTTCTTTCTTTCGAGACCGAGGGTGAGGGGAAGATGAAGATGAAGCCTTAAGCAGGCTCTGTGTCCAGCGTAGAGCCCAACAGAGGGCTTGATCTCAGGACTCTATGATCATGAAATGAGATGAAACCAAGATATGAATGCTTAAGCAAATGAGCCACCCGGGTGCCCCCAGCTTTGCTTTTCTTTTTAAAGATTGCTTTGGGTATTTAGGATCTTTTGTGGTTCCATACAAATATTAGGGTGGTTTCTTCTAAGTTGGTGAAAATTTTTGGTGGTATTTTGATAGGGATTGCATCACATTAAATGTATAGATTGATTTGTGTAGTATAGATATTTCAGCAATATTTGTTCTTCCAATACATGAGCAAGGAATTTTTTATCAATTTTCTTTTTTTTAATTTTTTTAAAATTTTTATTTATTTATGATAGTCACAGAGAGATAGAGAGAGAGGGGCAGAGACATAGGCAGAGGGAGAAGCAGGTTCCATGCACCTGGAGCCTGACGTGGGATTCGATCCCGGGTCTCCAGGATCGCGCCCTGGGCCAAAGGCAGGCGCCAAACCGCTGCGCCACCCAGGGATCCCCTTTATCAATTTTCTTTTGTCATCTTCATATCTTCCCTAAGTATTCTATAGTTTCTAGAGTACAGATCTTTTACATCTTTGGTTAGGTATCTTATGGCTTCTTGTGTAATTGTAAATTAGATCCATTCCTCACCTTCTTTTTCTGCTGCATCATTAATTGTGTATAGAAATGCAACCGATTCCTGTGCATTAATTTTGTATCCTGTGACTTTGCTGAATTCATGCAGCAGTTCTAGCAAGTTTTTTGGTGGAGTCTTTAGGGTTTTCACATAGAGTATGTCATCTGTGAATCGTGAATATTTGCTTCTTCCTTGCCAATTTGGATACTTCCTTCTTTTTTTAAAAGACTTTATGTATTTATTCATGAGAGACAGAGACAGAGGCAGCAACACAGGCAGAGGGAGAAGCAGGCTCCATGCAGGAAGCCTGATGTGGGACTCCATCCCAGGATTCTGGGATCACGCCTTGAGCCACAGGCAGATGCTCAACTGCTGAGCCACCCAGGTGTCCCTTTTATTTCTTTTTGTTGTCTGATTGCCAAGGCTAGGACTTCTAGTACGATCTTAAATAACAATGGTTATGGTGGACATCCTTGTCTGATTCCTGACTTTAGAGGCAAAGATCTACATTTTTCCCCATTAAAGATGTTATTAGCTATGGGTCTTTTTTTTTATATGGCTTTCATGATGTGGAGGTATGTTTCCTCTCTCTCTACTTTGTTCAGAGTTTTTATCCAGAATGTATGCTGTATTTTGCCAAATGCTTTTTTCTGCATCTATTGAGAGGGTCATATGTCTCTTATTCTTTGTTTTATTCATGTGCTGTATCATGTTGATTAATTTGTGAATATTAGACCACCCCTGCCGCCTAGGAATAAATCCCAGCTGACCATAGTAAATAATCCTTTTAATGTACTATTGGTTTGAAATTGCTAGTAATGGGGATTCCTGGGTTGCTTAGTGGTTTAGTGACTGCCTTTGGCCCAGGGCATGATCCTGGAGTCCCGGGATCGAGTCCTACAACAAGCTCCCTACATGGAGCCTGCTTCTCCCTCTGCCTATGTCTCTGTGTCTCTCCTGAATAAATCAATAAATTTAAATAAATAAATAAATAAATTGCTAGTATCTTGTTGAGAATTTTTGCATCAGTATTCATCAGGAATATTAGCCTGGAATTCTCCTTTTTAGTGGGGTCTTCTATTTTGGAATCAAGGTAATGCTGGCCTTGCAGAATGAGTGTGGAAGTTTCCCTCCCATTTCTTTTTTTTTTTTTAACAGTTGGAGAAGAATAGGTATTAACTCTTCCTTAAATGTCTGGTAGTGGGCAGCCCTGGTGGCTTAGCAGTTTGGCGCCACTTTCAGTCCAGGCTGTGATCCTGGAGACCCGGGATCGAGTCCCACATCAGGCTCCCTACATGGAGCCTAATTCTCCCTCTGCCTGTGTCTCTGCCTCTCTTTCTCTCTGTGTCTCTCACGAATAAATAAATAAAATCTTTAAAGAATAAAAATAAAAAAATAAATGTCTGGTAGCATTCCTTTAGGAATTCATCTGGCTCGGGACTTTGTTTGTTGGGAGATTTTTTATTACTAATTCAATTTCCTTGCTGGATATGGGTCTGTTAAATTTTCTATTTCTTCACTTTCAGTGTTGGTAGTTTGTATGGTTCTAGAAATTTATCCATTTCTTCCCAAATGCCCAATTTGCTGACATACATTTTATATAATATTCTCTTATAATTGTTTGTATTTCTGTAGTGTCTATTGTGATTTCTCTTTCATTCATGTTTTTACTTATTTACGTCTGGCTAGCAGTTTATCAATTTCATTTATTCTTTCAAATAATCTGCTCCTGATTTTATTCATCTATTCTACTGTTTGTGTTTTTTGTTTGTTTATTTGTTTGTTTTTGTAGCATTTATTTCTCCTCTAATCCTTATTATTTCCTTTTTCCTGCTGGCTTTAAGCTTTATTCAACGTTCCTTTGCTAGCTCCTTTATATGTAAGTTTAGGTTGTGTAGTTGAGACTTATCTTCCTTCTTCAAGTTGGCCTGTATTGCTATGGACTTCTCTCCTATGAGCATTTTTGCTGCATCCCAGAGGTTCTGGAATGTCATGTTTTCATTTTCATTTCCTTCCATGTATGTTTTGATTTATTCTTTAATTTCCTGGTTAACTCATTCATCCTTTAGTAGATTGTTCTTTAACCTTCATATATTTCTAAATTTCTCTTGTGGTTGACTTCAAGTCTTATAGAGTTCTGGTCTGGACATATACTTGGTATGATCTTTTTGTACTTTTTGAGGCTTGATTTTTGACCCGGTATGTGGTCTATTCTGGAGAATTTTCCATGTGCACTCAAAAAGAATATGTATTCTGCTGCTCTAGGTTGAAATGTTCTGAATATGTCTGGAAGTCCGTCTGGTTAAATATGTCATTCAGATCTTTGTTTTCTTGGTGATTTTCTGCTTAAACGATTTTCCATTGCTCTGTGGTGGTAAAATCTCCTAGTATTATTATATTGTTATAATTGTGATTTTTATATTTGTTATTGTTTTATATATTTGGGTGCTCCCATGTTGGCAGTATAAATAATAACAGTTAGAACTTCTTATTGCATATATTCCTTTTTATGATACAGTACCCTTCTTCACTTCTTTTTTTTAAAGATTTTATTTATTTATTCGAGAGAGAGAGAGAGAGAGAGAGAGAGAGAGAGAGAGAGAAGATACATAGGCAGAGGGAGAAGCAGGGATCTTGACGTGCGACTCGATCCTGGGTCTCCAGGATCCCGCCCTGGGCTGAAGGCGGCACTAAACTACTGAGCCACTGGGGCTGCCCCCTTCTTCACTTCTTGTTATAGTCTTTAGTTTAAAATCTACTTTGCTAGGTAAATATGGGCACTCTGGGTTTCTTTTAATATCCATTAGCATTATGGATGGATCTCTATCCCCTCACTGTCAATCTGCAGGTGTCTTTATGTCTAAAATTAATTTCTTTTAGGCTGCATATAGATGGGTTTCTTTTTATCAATTTTGATACCCAATGTTCACAGTGATTATTGATAAGTATGACTTTAGAGTCATTGTATTACTTGTAAAGTCAGTGTTTCTGGAGGTTTTCTCTGTTCTTTTCTATTTTTTGTTGTCTTTGGTCTTTTCTTCCCACTCAGAGAATCTCATTTAATATTTTTTGCAGAGCTGGTTTGGTAGTTACAACTTCTTTTATTTTTACCATCTCTGGGAAACTCTTGATGTCACCTTCTATTCTCAAAGACAGCCTTGCTGGATAAAGTATTCTTGGCTGCATGTTTTTCCCCTTCACACATTGAATATATCAAAGCACTCTCTTCTGGCCATGTTTCTGTGGAGAGATCTGCTTCTAACCTTATTTGTCTTCACTTGTAACTTCGGGATTTCTTTTCCCTTGCTAAATTCAGGTTTCTTTTCTACCTCTGTATTTGTAAATTTTACTATGAAATTTCTTGGTTCTGGCAGGCTTTTGTTGATTTTGATGGGAGTTCTCTGTACCTCCAGGGTTTGTATATATGTTTTTCTTCCCCAGATTAGGGAATTTTTTAGATATAATTTGCTCAGATAAACCTTCTGCTCCTTTACCCCTCTCTTCTGGGATTCCTATGATATAAATGTTATTATACTTTAAAGAGTCACTGAATTCCTTAAGTCTACATTCATGATCCAATGTTCTTCTTTCCTCTTCTTCTCAGTTTCATATTTTCCATAATTGTATCTGCTATTTCACTAAACATTCTTCTGCTTCTTCCATCCCTTTTTAAAAATTTTTTATTGGAGTTTAATTTGCCAACATATAGCATAACACCCAGTGCTCATCCCGCCAAGTGCCCCCCTCAGTGGGCTTCTTCCATCCTTATAGTTATTACATCCATATTGGTTTTGCATCTTGGTTATAGTACTTTTCATTTCAGCCTGAGTAGTTTTTAGGACTTTTATGTCTGTGGTAAGGGACACCCTAATGTCTTCAATGTTTTTCTTAAGCCCAGCTAGTATCTTTATGATTGTTGTTTTAATTAAGTGAGCTTTGATCTGCTTGTTAAAGAAGATTTTATCCTATTTCTCTTGGATCTTAAGCTTTGCAGCGCTCTATGTTCATTAGAGTTGGTGTGTGTGTGTGGGAAAGTTGTACTGGTTTTCTGGAGGAGGGGCCCTCTGGTGCTCTGACTCTCAGCCACATTTGCCCTAGTTCAGAAGCATCTCTACAATACAGTGAGGTAGGGGCAGAGGGAGAGGGAGAAGCATACTCCCCAATAAGCAGGAAGACCAATGCAGAGTTTCATTCCAGGAACCTGAGATCATGACCTGAGCTAAAGGCAGCTGCTTAAACAACTGAGCCACCCAGGGGCCCCTCAAATCATTTTGGACACCCAGAAAATTGACCTGAGGACATGATTTAGAGAGAGAGGAATCACGGATGCTGTGGAAAGGAGGGAGACCTGAGCGGGAAGACAGGAGTGAAAGGGACAGAGAGAGATTGAGAGAGACAGAGAGACCTAGAATAGAGTGCATATCATTGCATAAGAAGGACACTTCCCTAAAACCATTGATGGGGAAAATGACAGAAGCTGATTATCAAGCAGCAAAGTACAAAGTCTTAAGTTTTAGAAGTCCAAGTCATCACTGGGGTGAAGTCAGGTAGGCATAGAAGTACTCTTGTGGAGGAGGGCAGAAAAAGCCTAGGAATGGACAGTGTGGTCTGAAAATCCCCTGGGTCACAATGGGTGAGACATTTCCCCTTCTTTGACTGCATTTGGAAGAGGTAGTACTGCCTCTGGGGACAAAAGAGGCAGGAGGCACCATTGAGCTGTCTGGTTCCTTAAAATACAGGCAGAGATGTCTGCTGAGGGCAGATAATCTGGATGCTGGCTTTTTGTTACTCTGTACCATAAACTCCAAGACCTTGCATGTTCTGAGACTGCCATTCTGGGACAAACTAGAACCAGCCACAACATGGCAAGACACACCCCCAATGGATCAGTAAAGGTCTGTGCCTGGATGTGTCCTAAAATTTGGAGTTTGGAAACCCAGCCAGGGTGCCTGAGATAAAATACAGGAGCACTGTGCTGTCAGGTGAGCAGATGACTCAGATACAGACAGGGTGAAGGCAGGGATCTGAAGGATGTCTGGGACACATGAGGGAAGATTGTTTGCTCTTCTATAAGAGCTTTCTGAACAATAGGAGGTGCAAACACCCCTCAGCAGATAAGAGAGCCTGCTGACACAATTTTTACCCCCACCCAAAGCACAGATGGACGTCAATTAGCAACACAATGACGAAAATGGAGACTTCAGCCCCTACCCTTCACTGATGCTCTCTCTCTCTCTCTCAAATAAACAAAATATTTTTAAAAGAATTATTTGATATTTATTTGTGTTCAAGGGATAAGGCAAGTATAGGGTCCTACAACTACTCTGCTATATTAACTCCTCTCTAATTGTAGTTTTGATTTGTATTTCCTTAATTATTAGTTTTATTGAGGATCTTTTCACGTGTCTTTTGGCCATCTGCATGTCTTATCTGGAAAAAATCTATTCAGGTCCACAACTCATTTGAATCGGATTATCTTTTTGTTTTTTTTTTAATTTATTTATGATGGTCACGAGAGAGAGAGAGAGAGAGAGAGAGAGAGAGAGAGGCAGAGACACAGGCAGAGGGAGAAGCAGGCTCCATGCACCGGGAGCCCGACGTGGGACCCGATCCCGGGTCTCCAGGATCGCGCCCTGGGCCAAAGGCAAGCGCCAAACCGCTGCGCCACCCAGGGATCCCGGGATTATCTTTTTGCTGTTAAGTTGTATATATTGGATAATTACCCATTTCAATATATCATTTGCATATATTTTCTCTTGTTTAGTAAGTTCCCATTTTCTTTTCTTGATGATTTCCTTTGCTGTGCAATAGTTGTTTATTTTGTTATAATTCCAATATCTATTTGTGTTATTGTGTCCCTTGCTTTGGGAGACATATCTAGAAAAATGTTGCTATAGATGATAGAGAAATTACTGCTTGTACTCTCTTCTTTGGTTTTTATCATTTTCAGGTCTCACATTTAGGTCTTTAATGCATTTAGAGTTTATTTTTGTGTATGGTGTTAAAATATGGTCCAATGTGGGTTTATTTCTGGGCTTCCTATGTTGTTCCATTGTTCTTATGTGCCCTATTTTTGTGCAAGTACTATACTGTTTTGATTACTGTAGTTTTGTAGTATATCCTGAAATTTACAATTGTGATCTCTCTCTCCAGCTTTATTTTTATTTTTCAAGATTGTCTTTGATATTTTGTGTCTTTTGTGGTTCCATACAAATTATAAGATTATTTGTATTAGTTCTGTGAAAAATGCTATTGGTATTTTGATAGGAATTTCACTGAATCTATCAATTGCTTTGGCTAATATGGACCTTTTTAATAATATTGGTTCTCTCAATCCATGAGCATGGAAAATCTTTCCATTAGTTTGTGTCTTCTTCAATTTCTTCCATAAGTGTTTTAGATCTTTCAATGTACACGTTTTTGATCTTTTTAAGTTTATTCCTAGTTATTTTATTCTTCTCATGCAATTGTATGTGGTGTTGTTATCTTAATTTCTCTTTCTTCTACTTTGATATTGGTGTACACAAACACTACTGATATCTGGGCATTAATTTTGTATCCTTCAAATTTATTGAATTCACTTATTTCTTGTAGTAGTTTTTTCATGTAGTCTAGGGTTTTCTATATATAGTATCATGCTATCTTCAAATAGTTACACTTTAACTTTTTCACCAACAGGAATATCCCTTATTTCTTTTTCTTGTCTGATTCATGAAGCTAAGACATCCACTACTACATTGAATAAATGTGGCAAATGTGGATATCCTTGTCTTATCCCTGATCTCAGAAGGGAAAGCTCTTAGATTTTTACTATTTAGTATGATTTTAACTGTGGGGTTTTCATATGTGACCTTTATTATATTGAGACCTATTCCCCCTAGTCCCAATTTAAATAATGTTTATTATGAATGGATGTTGCATTTTATCAGTTGTTTTTTCTACACCTATTGACATATGATTTTTTATCTTTCATTGTGTTGATGTGCTGTATCCCATTGATTGCTTTGCAAATATTAACCTATCCTTGCATCTCAGAAATAAATCCCACTGGATTGTGATGAATGATGTTTCTAATGTATTTTATGTGGTTTGCTAATATTTTGCTTTTTTCTTTTTTTACAAAAGACTCATTTTATTTTTATTCTTTATATGTATATTTTTTATTGGAATCCTATTTACCAACATATAGTATAACACCCAGTACTCATCCCATCAAGTGCACCCCTCAGAGCCCGTCATCCAGTCACCCTATTCTCCTGCCCACCTCCTTCCACTACCCCTTGTTCATTTCCCAGAGTTAGGAGTCTCTCATGCTTTGTCACCCTCTCTGGTTTTTCCCACTCATTTTCTCTCCTTTCACCTATAATCCCTTTAATGATTGTCTTTCTCTGATTGACTTACTTCACTCACCATAATACCCTTCAGTTCCATCCACGTCGAAGCAAATGGTGGGTATTTGTCACTTCTAATGGCTGAACAATATTCCATTGTATATATAGACCACATCTTCTTTATCCATTCATCTGTCTATGAGGCTCCTTCCATAGCTTGGCTATTGTGGACATTGCTGCTATAAACATTGGGGTGCAGGTGTCTCAGCTTTTCACTGCATCTGTATCTTTGGGGTAGATCCCTGGTAGTGCAATTGCTGAGATGTAGGGTAGCTCTATTTTTAATTCCTCCACACAGTTTTCCAGAGTGGCTGTAGCAGTTCGCATTCCCACCAACAGTGCAAGAAAGTACCCCTTTCTCTACATCCTTTCCAACATCTCTTGTTTCCTGTCTTGTTAATTTTCACCATTCTCACTGACGTAAGGTGGTATCTCATTGTGGTTTTGATGTGTATTTCCCTGATGACAAGTGATGCAGAGCATTTTCTCATGTGCTAGTTGGGCATGTCTATGTCTTCTTTGGTGAAATTTCTGTTCATGTCTTTTGCCCATTTCATAATTGGGTTGTTTATTTCTTTGCTGTTGAGATTAACAAGTTCTTTATAGATCTTGGATACTAGCCCTTTATCTGATATATCATTTGCAAATCCCATTTACAATTGCACCCAAAAGCATAAGATACCTAGGAATAAACCTAACCAAAGAGGTAAAGGATCTATACCCTAAAAACTACAGAATGCTTCTGAAAGAAATTGAGAAAGACACAAAAATATGGAAAAGCATTCCATGCTCATGGATTGGAAGAATTAATATTGTGAAAAGGTCATGCTACCCAGGGCAATTTACACGTTCAGTGCAATCCCTATCAAAATACCATGGACATTCTTCAGAGAGTTGGAATAAATAATCTTAAGATTTGTGTGGAATCAGAAAAGACCCTGAGTGCCCAGGGAAATATTGAAAAAGAGAACCAGAGCCAGGGCATCACAATGCCAGATTTCAAGTTGTACTACAAAGCTGTGATCATCAAGACAGTGTGGTACTGGCACAAAAACAGACACATAGATCAATCGAACAGAATAGAGAACCCAGAAATGGGCCTTCAACTCTATGGTCAACTAATATTTGGCAAAGCAGGAAAAACTATTCACTGGAAAAAGGACAGTCTATTCAATCTAAGGTGCTGGGATAATTGAACAGCCACATGCAGAAAAAAAATGAAACTAGACCATTCTCTTACATCATACAGAAAGATTAACTCAAATGGATGAAAGATCTAAACATGAGACAAGAATCCATCAAAATCCTAGAGGAGAACACAGGCAACACCCTTTTTGAACTTGGCCACAGCAACTTCTTGCAAGATACATCTATGAAGGCAAGGGAAACGAAAGCAAAACTGAAATATTCGGACTTAATCAAGAGTAAAAGCTTCTACACAGCAAAAGAAATAATCAACAAAGCTAAAAGTCAACCTACAGAATGGGAGAAGAAGTTTGCTAATATTTTGTAAGAGATTTTGCATCTGTGCTCACCAAGAATATTAGATTATATTTTGTCTGTGTGCTTGGTTTCTTTGTTGGCATTGATATGAAAGTAATGATGGTCTTACAAAATGAATTTGGAATCATTTATTCTTTTTCTATGTTTTAGAATAGTTTGAGAAGAATAGATATTAATCTTTCCTTAAATGTTAGAATTTAGCTGTGCAGGCATCTAGTTCTCAACTTTTGTTTCTTGGGAGGGATTTTTTTTTCCTGATTCAATTTCGTTACTAGTAGTCATCTATTTCTTCTGATTTTTAGAAGGCATATGTTTTAAGAATTTGTTAATTTCTTCTAGGTTGCCCAATTTGTTGTCATATGATTTTTCATAGTATTCTGTTATAATTCTTTGCATTTCTGTGGTGTCTGTTGTCATTTTTCCTTTGTTTCCTTTTTTTTTCTTATTCATTTCTGATGTTATTTATATGTGTCCTGTTTCGTTTTCTTCTCCCTAATGATTCTTTTTAAAATGCTTATCAATTTTGGAAGAAAAAATAGACATTAATAAAGGTGATCTTTACAAAGAATCAGCTCCTGCTTTCCTTGATTTTATGTTTAATTTTATTTTGTTTGTCTCTATTTCATTTATTTCCTCTTCAATCTTTATTATTTCTTCTTCTGGCTTTGGGCTTTGTTTTTCCTTCTATTTCAAGCTCTTGTAGGTTTAATGTTAGTTTTTTTTTCCAGATTTCCCTTGTTCCTTGAGGTAGGTCTGTATTACTATAATCTCCCTCTTAGAACAACTTTTACTGCATCCCAAAGATTCTGGATTATTGTGTTTTCCATTTCATTTGTTTCCGTGTATTTTTTATTTCCTTTTTGATTTCTTGGTCGACCTATTCTTGGTTTAGTAACATGGTTTTATTCCCTGTGATTTGATTTCCAATTTCTTACTGTTGCACTTAGAAAGTTGCATGATATGATATAATTTCAATCTTTTTGAATTTTTTGGGACTTTGTGGCTTAACATGATTTATTCTGGTAAAATTCACGTGCACTTGCAAGCAATTTGTATTCCACTGTTGTGAGTTGGAATGTTCAGAATATATGTTAGATTCATGTGACCTCATGTATTATTCAAAGCTACTGTTTTCTTGTTGATTTTCTGTCTGGATTATGTATCCATTGATGTAGATGGTGTGTTAAAGTCCCTTATTATTATTGTATTACAACCAATTTCTCTATATCTGTTAATATCTGTTTTATGTATTTAGGCATTTCAGTGTTTGGTATATAGATATTTATAATCTGTGTATTCCTTTGTTAGATTGTTCTCTTTATCATTATGTAATGCCTTTCTTTGTCTCTCGTTAGTATTTAAGTTTATATTGTCCAATATAAGCATTGCCTCCTTGGACTTTTTTATTCCATTTGTAAGGTAAATGTTTTTCTATCCCTCCACTTTCAGTCTGAATGTCTTCAGTTTGAGATGAAACTCTTGTAGGCAGCATATTGATGCATCTTGTTTTTAAATCCATTCTGCCACTCTATGTCTTTTGATTGGAGCATTTAGGACATTTAAATTTAAAGTTATTATTTTAAATTTTAATTTCAATTAGTCAACATATAGTACATTATTGGTTTCAGTTGTAAAGTTCAGTAATTCATCAGTTGCATATAAAACCAAGTGTTCATCATATCACCTGCCCTCCTTGTTCATAGATCTATACTTACTTCCATTTTGTTATTTGCTTTATGCTTGTTTTGTAGTACTTTTATGTTCCTTTCTTTTCTCTTTTTTGATGATTTTATAGTGTTACATTTGGCTTTCTGGTTTTTTTTTGTTTTGTTTTTTTATACATCATAGTTGGTTTGTTGTTGCCATGAGATTCTCATATAAGATCCTAATTAAATAGTGGTCTATATTAATTTAATAATAATTTAAGTTCAAACACATTCTAAAAAAAGAAACAGGGGAGGGGCAAGATGGCGGAAGAGCAGGGTCCCCAAATCGCCTGTCCCCACCAAATTACCTAGATAACCTTCAAACCATCCTGAAAATTTACGAATTCGGCCTGAGATGTAAAGAGAGACCAGATGGAATGCTACAGTGAGAGGAGTTCGCGCTTCTGTCAAGGTAGGAAGACGGAGAAAAGAAATAAAGAAACAAAAGGCCTCCGAGGGGGAGGGGCCCCGCGAGGAGCCGGGCTGAGGCCGGGGCGAGTGTCCCCAGGACAGGAGAGCCCCGTCCCGGAGGAGCAGGAGCTGCACCAACCTTCCCGGGCGGGCGGAAAGGGGCTCGCAGGGAGGTGGAGCAGGACCCAGGAGGGCGGGGATGCCCTCAGGCTCCCGGGGACACTAACAGACACCTGCGAGCGCAGGAGAGTGCTCCGAGCTCCCTAAGGGCTGCAGCGCGCACGGAGGGACCGACCGGAGCAGCTCGGAGCGGCTCGGGCGGCGGCTCCAGGGAGGGAGCTGCGGGGCGGGAGCGCGAATCCACCAGCGCAGGCCCCGGAGCACAGGGCGCCGGGACACAGTCCAGGATCCAGCCTCCCCCGGGACAGGCAGAGGCCGGGAGGGCCTGAGACAGCGAAGACGCTCCTGCCCCGAGCTGAGCAGATCAGCGGCCCCGCCCGGAGCCTCCAGGCACTGCAGACGGAGAGCCGAGAGCCCCGTAGTTCCTGCGGAGGCTGAATCCAGGCTTCCAGAGTTGCCATAGCAACTGCGACTGTTCCTCCTGGGGCCTGACGGGGTAAACAACCCCCGCTGAGCCCGGCAGCAGGCAGGGGCAGAGCAGCTCCCCCAAGTGCTAACACCTGAAAATCAGCACAGCAGGCCCCTCCCCCAGAAGACCAGCTAGAGGGACCAGTGATACTCCCCCGTGTTCCAATACAACTTGTTTTTGGCCACCCTGCACTGAGCAAAATGACTAGAAGGAAAACCTCACCTCAAAAGAAAGAATCAGAAACAGCCCTCTTTCCCACAGAGTTACAAAATCTGGATTACACTTCAATGTCAGAAAGCCAATTCAGAAGCACCATTATACAGCTACTGGTGGCTCTAGAAAAAAGCATTAAGGCCTCACGAGACTTCATGACTGCAGAATTTAGATCCAATCAGGCAGAAATTAAAAATCAATTGAATGAGATGCAATCCAAACTAGAAGTCCTAACGACGAGGGTTAACGAGGTGGAAGAACGAGTGAGTGACATAGAAGACAAGTTAATGGCAAAGAGGGAAACTGAGGAAAAAAGAGACAATCAATTAAGGGACCATGAAGACAGATTAAGGCAAATAAATGACAGTCTAAGGAAGAAAAACCTACGTTTAATTGGGGTTCCCGAGGGCGCCGAAAGGGACAGAGGGCCAGAATATGTATTTGAACAAATCCTAGCTGAAAACTTTCCCAATCTGGGAAGGGAAACAGGCATTCAGATCCAGGAAATAGAGAGATCCCTCCCTAAAATCAATAAAAACCGTTCAACACCTCGACATCTAATAGTGAAGCTGCAAATTCCAAAGATAAAGAGAAGATCCTTAAAGCAGCAAGAGACAAGAAGTCCCTGACTTTCATGGGGAGGAATATTAGGGTAACAGCAGACCTCTCCACAGAGACGTGGCAGGCCAGAAAGGGCTGGCAGGATATATTCAGGGTCCTAAATGAGAAGAACATGCAACCAAGAATACTTTATCCAGCAAGGCTCTCATTCAAAATGGAAGGAGAGATAAAGAGCTTCCAAGACAGGCAGGAACTGAAAGAATATGTGACCTCCAAACCAGCTCTGCAAGAAATTTTAAGGGGGACTCTTAAAACTCCCCTTTAAGAAGAAGTTCAAGTAACTCTGAACGTGAATGGGCTTAATGACCCCATCAAAAGGCGCAGAGTTTCAGACTGGATAAAAAAACAGGACCCATCTATTTGCTGTCTACAAGAGACTCATTTTAGACAGAAGGACACCTACAACCTGAAAATAAAAGGTTGGAGAACCATTTACCATTCAAATGGTTCTCAAAATATACCCTAAAAACTATAGAACACTTCTGAAAGAAATTGAGGAAGACACAAAGAGATGGAAAAATATTCCATGCTCATGGATTGGCAGAATTAATATTGTGAAAATGTCCATGTTACCCAGGGCAATTTACACGTTTAATGCAATCCCTATCAAAATACCATGGACTTTCTTCAGAGACTTAGAACAAATTATTTTAAGACTTGTGTGGAATCAGAAAAGACCCCGAATAGCCAGGGGAATTTTAAAAAAGAAAACCATATCTGGGGGCATCACAATGCCAGATTTCAGGTTGTACTACAAAGCTGTGTTCATCAAGACAGTGTGGTACTGGCACAAAAACAGACATATAGATCAATGGAACAGAACAGAGAACCCAGAAGTGGACCCTGAACTTTATGCTTAACTAATATACGATAAAGGAGGAAAGACGATCCACTAGAAGAAAGACAGTCTCTTCAATAAATGGTGCTGGGAAAATTGGACATCCACATGCAGAAGAATGAAACTGGACCACTCTCTTGCACCATACACAAAGATAAACTCAAAATGGATGAAAGATCTAAATGTGAGACAAGATTCCATCAAAATCCCAGAGAAGAACTCAGGCAACACCCTTTTTGAACTTGGCCACAGTAACGGGAGAAGGACAAACAGTGTATGTTCTCATTCATTTGGGGAATATGAATAATAGCGGAAGGGAATATAAGGGAAGGGAGAAGAAATGTGTGAGAAATATCAGAAAGGGAGCCAGAACATAAAGACTTCTAACTCTGGGAAATGAACTAGGGGTGGTGGAGGGGGAGGAGGGTGGGGGGTGGGGGTGAATGGGTGACGGGCACTGAGGGGTACACTTGACGGGATAAGCACTGGGTGTTATTCTGTATGTTGGTAAATTGAACACCAATAAAAATTAATTTATAAAAAAAAATAAAAAAATAAAAAAAGAAACAAACTTATTTGCATTTTATCCTTTTTTTGACTCTACTGTTTATGTATAAGTTGTCTTATTTTACATCTTTTTATCATAATTTTCTTATGTCTTATGGCCATTTCTTTTCCACTTATAGAAGTCCCTTTAATATTTTTTGTAATGCTAGTTTGATGGTGGTGAACTCTTTTATCTTTTCTATTTTTCTGGAAAACTTTTTGTGTTTTGTTCAAATATGAATGATAATTTTCTGGGTAGAATTTTTTGTTGTTGTTGTTATGGGTTAATTTTTTTTTCCTTTTAGGACTTTGAATAGATCAAGCCACTTTCTTTTGGCTTGCAGTTTCTGCTTTAAAAAATCAGCTAGTAGCCTTATAAGATTGTTCTTGTAGGTGTCTTTTTGTTATTCTCTTGCTGCTTTTAAGATTCTCTCCTTAAAAAAAAAATATTATCTCCTTATCTTTCACATCTAACATTTTAATTATTATGTGTCATGGTATGGACCTCCTTCACTTTGTCTTATTTGGAACTCTGTGATTCTTGGACATAGATATCTAGTTTCTTCTTTATGTTGGGATGTTTTCAGTCATCATTTACTTACAGTTTTTTACCCCTTTCTCTCTCTTCTTCTTCTAGGACCCCGATAATAGAAATGATTGTTCTCTTGATGTTGTCCAAGAGATCCCTTAGCCTATGTTTAATTTATTTTTTCTCTTTTTGCTTTCAGATTGGGTATTTTTTTAAAACCATCTTTCAGATCCCTGATACATTCTTCTGCATCCATTAATCTACTGTTGATACCATGTAGTATTTTTTTAATTTCAGTTTTAGTATTCTTCAATTTTGATTTTTTCTTTTTTATATTGTCTATTTCTTTAATGATAGTCTCATGAGTTCATCCACTCTTCTCTCTAGCCAATTAAATATCTTTATAATCATTATTTTAAATTTTTATTAATCATATTGCTTATCCCTGTTTCATCTAGTTCTTTCTCTGCTTTTCTTTGTCTTTCAAGGTGGTGGAGGGGTTATCAATTAGACTGCCTCACCTTGAGAGCATTCCAGCAGCTCTTCCCATTATTTAGCAGTCCTCTAAAGCTTACTCTTTTATATGCTAATTGCTCTTTTAAAGGATGACTTTCAGAGAAAAAAATAAATATACATATATATTTTTAAAGAACAGAAAATAAAAGAATAAAGGAAAAAGGGGGAAAAGAAAATAAAAAACAAAAACAAAAGAACAAAAGCTGAAACAAAACCCATAGCTGATTTTCTGTGACCCAGCATAACCAGGTCTAGTGTGGGCTTTCAGACTTTGAACTCATTGAGGCAGTAAGCTCATTGTGTCAGCTGGACCAGGCAGGGCCATTGCCTGGACCCTGCATCTGTCTGGCCTGTTTATGTGGATTAAGATCCTAAATTCTTTCATTCCCCAGTTCCTCTGACCTGGAGAGTATTCCTACAGATCCTCCACTGTTTGGCAGAATTCTAGCCCTGTCTCTTTTATGTGCTAGTTACTCTGTTAAATTATGACTTTTTTGTGAGCCCAAGGACAGAGGAATCACTTCCTCGTCCTTAAGTACTATCCATCCCCACTGCTGCTCAGGGGTGAGGGTTTCCTTTGTTTCCATGTCTCTGTTTCTCTTGTTCTTGTCTTTTACCATTCAGCTTATATTTGGTTATGTAGAAGCTGTTCAGTTTGCCCTCAGTTCTTTTTCAAAGGGAATTGTTCTATAAATAGGTATAATTTTGTGTGTTCTGTGAAAGTGGTGAGTTCAGAGTCTTCCTATGTTGCCATCTTGGACCCATATTAATAATTTTTTTAAGTATAAGATAATATCAATAGGTGAGGAGAAATCACTTTACAAAATCCAATATGTATATGTCATAACAACTCTCAAAAATAGAGAAAACATCCTCAACTTATTAAAGGGCATTTACAAAATTAATGGTGAAAGACTGATTACTTTCCCTTTAAAACCACTCTCAGTATATTTGACATTGTACTGAAAAATTTTACCCCATTCAATCATAGAAGAAAAAGATAAGTAAAAGGCATTTAGATTGGAAAGGGTAAAATAATGATGTCTCTATTTGCAGACAATATGATCATCTATGTAAAAAATTTGACATAATTTATACAAAAAAGAGTTTGGAACTAGTAAGTGAGTTTAACACAGATTACAAGATGCTAGCTAGAGAGTATACAAATTCAACAATTTAATTATATTTATAGTAGCAACAATCAGAAATTGAAATAAAACATTACAAATTAAAATAGCACCAAACATATGAAATAATTAGGCTAAATCAGAAAAAATTTGAAACAATTTTATACTGAAAATTGCAAAATATCAAAGAAAGAGGTTTTTTTAAGACATAAGTAAATAGGGAGGCATACCTTGTTCTTAGGACAAAAGACTTGATATTGTTATGGTGTCAGTTTCCTATATTGATCTACAGATTCAACTATTATACTGGAGAGAAAATTAATGAATAACAATATTAATAAGATTGACTTTTCAGGAATAAAATTCAGAAAGTGACAAAATCAGTAAAATGGCAAGAGTAGGAGGCTCCAAGCCTTCATTCTCCCATCAAACAAGCAAACAAACAAAAAAAAAAACATAAACTGACTGAAAAACATCTTACAATGTGTCTGGAAAATATGTGATGTTATACAGGAAACAAGCAAAGACATAGTCAAGAAAAAGCTTTATTTATTTATTTATTTATTTATTTATTTATGATTTTGTTTATTTATTCATTCATGAGAAACACAGAGAGAGGGGGGGGCACAGACACAGGCAGAGGAAGAAACAGGCTGAAATTGCTGTGGAAAACAGTATAATAGCATTTCAGAGAAGTAAACAGAATTACCACATGATCTAGCAATTACATTTCTAGGTATATACCTGGAGAATTGAAGGCAGAGACTTGAACACATATTTGTACATTAGTGTTTATGGTAGCATTATTCATAATATACAAAAAGTGGAAACAATCTAAATATCCATGGATGGATTAATGAATAATCAAAATATGATCTATACATAGAATATTATTCGGCCTTTAAAAAGAACAAAATTACAATACATGCTACAACATGGATGAACTTTGAAAATATAATGCTAAGTAAAACAAGGCAAGCAGAAAAGGACAAACATATGATTCTACTTATATGAGGTACCAAAATAGTTAAATTCATAGGGACAGAAAATAGACTAGTTGGTATCAAGAGCTGGAGGAAGGGAGTAATGAAGTTTTATTTTTAATCAGTACAGACTTTTATTTTGGGATAATGAGCTTGTCCTAGAGAAAGATAATGGTGATGATTACACAATTAGAATGTACTTAAGAGTGCTGCTGAATTTTACACTTAATTAAAATAATAAATTTTACATGTATCTTTTCCCAAACACAAAAACTCAAACCATCAAATAACAATGTGCCAAATACTAAAACAAAAGAAAAAAATGGGGAAAGAAACAAGTCACAGAAAAGTGCATACATTCATATATTATGCTTCAACATTTTGAAATTTTAAAAATAAGCAATAATAAATGTTTTATTTGGAGATACACGCATCGTTGGTCAAACTATAAAGAAACCAAGATAAAGATCAATAAGAAAAGTTCAGGGAGCAGTTAACTCTGGAAAAAGTGTACAATATGAGTGGAACACATAAGAATGTTTTAGAAGGACTAATAAGATTTTGTTTCTAAACCTATGTGTGGTAGGTAGGCAAATGTTTGATTTTTTCTTATTCTCAGTCTTTCTGCATGTGTTTGATTGACACATGTGCAATGTATTTCAAAAGAAAGATGTGAGGAGAAAAGTTGAGCGAGATTCATTCCTCAATGGGTAGACAAGGGCCATATATCTGACCCCTAATATTACCCAACATTGCCTAAGTAAGAAGAAAATGTTCTGTAATTAATTAAGGAAACACTATGCCTCAAAACCTAACACATACACAACTCATTTTACATACATCCCAAAATTAGAGGTAGTGAGCTTGATATTCTGTTAACAAAAGATATTTACTGTGCTTAAGTCAGAACTTCTATGTTCTTTAGTCACTGGTATTAGTTTTAGTTTTGCTTTTCTTTCTGAAACACAGTTTTTTTTCACTTAATGGAAAATAGGGATTACAACTAAGGAAAAAATTAGCAAAGGCAAAAAATTTTATTTCTGTTGTTGACACTGCTTTAGACTTCACCTGTGATACAAGTTACTACTTAGAAAATAAGTTTGGCAGCATTTATCTACTTCCATAGAGATTAAATGGTTTCATAGATAGAGTTTGCATGTACAACATGTCTTATTAATATATTAATGCTGATGTTCTGCATAATGCAAAACATGCCACTTTCTATAATCACCTTAGTGAAATAACAACTTATTCTTTTAAAGCCTCTCTTGTTTGAACCTGACCTCAGCATCATTTAACAAAGCATAAAGAAAAATGACATTAAATCATATCAGTATAATCTTAGCTGAGTTTCAGTGAATGTTTCTAAATCTGCAAGGCAAAAGAAAGTGGTGGCAATCATAGTAGAATTTTTGCATGTAAATAAGATCTCCACCTTTTCATTATGTATAAGAGCTTTCCTCCAGAATACAAATACCTAAATTCATGTACTGAAGAAATGAGACTGTTGAGAAATAAAGCAGGCTGGCCTGCAGTAAAACAAATGAGTTAACAACAATAAAAAATTGAAAAAGTGCTCAAATTTTTAATAAGATTTAGAAAAATATGGTTCTAGAGACTAATATCTCAATGTAACAGAGAAATACAAATATTTAATTATCCGTGTATTACTTTATTTACAAACTACTTCCACATTCTTATTTCACTTTATCTTTGTAACAGTCTTGTAAGTTGCTATATTTTGCAGCTGCGAAGACATCTCAGAAAGATTGTATGGCTTGTCTGATATCACACAGCTAGTAAATCAAAACACCATATTTAAAGCCAGTTTTTTTTTCATCCCAATAGTGATCTACAAGATTCTACACCCTGAAGGGCATGAGCCCAAGGATTTTATATAGGAGAGAAATTGGAGGATCATTCAGAGTAAGTGTTGTGGTGAGAAGCCAGTTTGACTAACCAGATGATTAATACTGCTACTAGGTGTAAATTAAAAATACTTGGGGATCCCTGGGTGGCTCAGTGGTTTAGTGCCTGCCTTCAGCACAGGGCATGATCCTGGAGTCCTGGGATTAAGTCCAACGTCAGGTTCCCTGCATGGAGCTTGCTTCTCCCTCTGCTTCTCCCTCTGCCTGTGTCTCTGCCTCTGCCTCTGCGTGTGTGTGTGTGTGTGTGTGTGTGTGTCTCATGATTAAATGAATAAAATCTTTAAATTTTTTTAAAAAAATAAAAATACTTGCTTTTGAATTCATTAAATGATTGGGATTTTCAGAAAAGGGCTGTGGCTGTGTAATAAATTTTTAATAAAAAATTTAGAGTAGTAGCCATTAGCAAAATAATGCTCTGCAAAGAAATAAAAATTAAAAATTACAAACCAATCTCCCCTCTTCTTATAGGATCAGCTACCTGTCTTATAACTAAAGGGCAAGTAGTGTGTGTGAGTGCATATGTATGTTGGGGAAGGAGAGAGAGAGAAAAAAGATAATTTTGTGTATAGTACTAATGTGTCATTTTATGATGCACATTATCTGTTATCAATATATTTATCACCAACAGGAATGATCAATAAAAGCACTCTTAAACAATTTTCATATCATATATTCTCACTCTGAGTAATGATATCCAATATCTATATTACACTCTATGTTCTGAGAAAAGGACACTTAGAAATAGTATGCACTTAGGAATGAATAAAAAATATCCAAACATTTCATGTACTTTTCACTTGTAGCCTTAAAAAATTTGCTCCTTAAAAACAGATGCATTCAATAATTCAACATCAACAGTGTGAAAGTCAGAGCTTCGATGTTTTTATTTAAATAACTTTGACTATGTCTGGGAGCATAAACATATTATTCTATTTGACTACCATCGACATTTAAAAAAATTTTTTTAAAGATTTTACTCACTAATTCATGAGAAATACACACACACACACACAGAGAGAGAGAGAGAGAGAGAGAGAGAGAGAGAGAGAGACACAGAGACACAGGTAGAGGGAGAAGCAGGCTCCACGCAGGGAGCCCGATATGGGAATTGATCCCGAGTCTCCAGGATCACGCCCCAGGCCAAAGGCAGGCACTAAACTGCTGAGCCACCCAGGGATCCCCAACATTAAAAAAAATTTAAATTAATTTACCTTTGTGTTATTATTTCCCCCTTGGATTGTGGTATTTCTTTGGAAACACTGAAGGAAACTCAAGGGCAACATTCCCATAAAAACATGGGAAAGTGACTAGAATCAGACATTATTATTCAAAGGTAATAAGAAATGTACAAGTATATGTATATATGTATTTTCACAAAACATGCTTACATTTTACAAGCAATATATGGAGTTTGGAAAAATAAAATGAGATACTGTCTTCTCATGGAAGATTCAGTGATTGTTAAGAGCATACTGATCTGGTTTTTGGACCCACATGTAAAAAGTTTAGAAGTTGCCTCTTCATCCTAACAAAAACTTAGACTGAAAAATCAACAATTGTTCTTGGATCCCTTAAACAAGACAGAACAGAGGGCCAACCACAGCTTCCAAGACTTGGGAGACCTAAAAATGAATACAGGTGTCACAGCTTACCAAAGCAGATTCAAGAGCAAAAACCACCTTAGGCATCTATGTTGGGGTGGGACAAATTCCTGGAGGCTAAGTGTTCATAATTCAGAGAGCTAAAAATTCCAAAGGTGCTCAGTCATAAGTGGTTACTCACAATACTGTCATTTACCTCCAGGAGTTTGACTAGGTCCCCACAGTTAACTATTAGAGAAAAATTTCCCTTTGCTTCCAGCAGGGGGTGGAAAAAAACCATTCGGAAATAATATGTAACTCTATTCTTATTAACAAGGTCTGATCTCAGGGGGAAAGGATTAACAAGAGCCTAAACCTGCTGGAGTACTATCAGAAACTAACTGAATGGGGAAAGAGAAACAGCTCTATCTGCTTCTGTCCTTCCCTGTGGGGGAAGAGAAGTACACCACTCCAGCCCACTCTGGTGGAAGATGTTGGCAATGGAGGAGGCTAGGTATATGTGGAGGCAGAGGGTATATGAGTAATCTCTACATCTTCTCCTCAATTTTTCTGTGAACCTCAAGCTGCACTAAAAAATTAAAGTCATAATTTTTATAAAAGTACTCTGATCTTTCTATCCCAAATGATATCACTAATATTTGCACTCTAGGGAGAGATAAAATGTCTTATTCAACCCACCTCCACCTTCTAATGTGAGAATGAATAAAATGTGGGTGTATTAACCTGCTTTTGCTATTGAACGGTTAGTTTTCCATTCTACATCCTTGCTCTTTGTCATTTCTTGATACCTCCATACAATTGTCCATTAATTTATCTTCTTAAAGCCACTGAAAAAAAAGCCACTGTACTCAGATTACTATTAATAGAAACCCCACTTCCTGTCATCTACCTATTTTACCTCCTCAATCATATCATAGACCCGAGAAAATACTATAAGACTCACCATCACTATTGGTACCTCTTAAATAGCCTCCAAGGATGAGCATTCAAAGTATAAAGGCAGAACTGGAACCAAAGGCCAAGAAACAAGGGAAACATTGCCGTTCTTAATAAACACATTATATTTAATCAAATGATCTGAAGGAAAATCATCTTTTAATATGTCATAATAGATTTGTTTGTATAGAATAGTTTTTAAAAAACAATTGGGGAAAAATAAATAGCTTGATCTTTAGGCTATACCACACAGTTCATTTTTACAGTGTAAATACACATGAAAACTGTGTATTGCATACACTCATTAAAATCATCTGGTGAAGAAGGAAGTGATAAAGACCTTTCTGCGAGAAATTACTCTGAAAGTTTATCAAATTCATATTATAGACAAGATAAAACCGTTTCCAAATTTTAAATACACTGTTTGCAAATTAAATTAAATTCAATGTTTTATTTATTTTATTTTGACAATCTTTTTTATAAACTTATTTTTTGGTCTGAGAATATGCAGGGGACGATCCCAATCTTTTGGTATCGGTTCAGACCCGATTTGTGACCCAGTATGTGGTCTATTCTGGAAAAAGTTCCATGTGCACTTGAGAAGAATGTATATTCAGTTGAGTTTGGATGTAAAGTTCTGTAGATATCTGTGAAATCTATCTGGTCCAGTGTATCATTTAAAGCTCTCGTTTCCTTGGAGATGTTATGTTTAGAAGACCTATCAAGGGTAGAAAGAGCTAGATTGAAGTCACCAAGTATAAGTGTATTATTATCTAAGTATTTCTTCACTTTGGTTAATAATTCGTTTAAGTATTTGGCAGCTCCCACATTCGGGGCATATATATTGAGGATTGTTAAGTCGTCTTGTTGGATAGATCCTTTAAGTATGATATAGTGTCCCTCTTCGTCTCTCACTACTGTCTTCGGAGTGAATTTTAGTTTATCTGATATAAGGATGGCTACCCCTGCTTTCTTTTGAGAACCATTTGAATGGTAAATAGTTCTCCAACCTTTTATTTTCAGGTTGTAGGTGTCCTTCTGTCTAAAATGAGTCTCTTGTAGACAGCAAATAGATGGGTCCTGCTTTTTTATCCAGTCTGAAACCCTGCGCCTTTTGATGGGGTCATTAAGCCCGTTCACGAAGAAGTCAAACTCTCCCTCTTCGCCGATGACATGATACTCTACATAGAAAACCCAAAAGCCTCCACCCCAAGATTGCTAGAACTCATACAGCAATTTGGTAGCGTGGCAGGATACAAAATCAATGCCCAGAAATCAATGGCATTCCTATACACTAACAATGAGACTGAAGAAAGAGAAATTAAGGAGTCAATCCCATTTACAATTGCACCCAAAAGCATAAGATACCTAGGAATAAACCTAACCAAAGAGGTAAAGGATCTATACCCTAAAAACTATAGAACACTTCTGAAAGAAATTGAGGAAGACACAAAGAGATGGAAAAATATTCCATGCTCATGGATTGGCAGAATTAATATTGTGAAAATGTCAATGTTACCCAGGGCAATCTACACGTTCAATGCAATCCCTATCAAAATACCATGGACTTTCTTCAGAGACTTAGAACAAATTATTTTAAGATTTGTGTGGAATCAGAAAAGACCCCGAATAGCCAGGGGAATTTTAAAAAGGAAAACCATATCTGGGGGCATCACAATGCCAGATTTCAGGTTGTACTACAAAGCTGTGGTCATCAAGACAGTGTGGTACTGGCACAAAAACAGACACATAGACCAATGGAACAGAATAGAGAACCCAGAAATGGACCCTGAACTTTATAGTCAACTAATATTCGACAAAGGAGGAAAGACGATCCACTGGAAGAAAAACAGTCTCTTCAATAAATGGTGCTGGGAAAATTGGTCATCCACATGCAGAAGAATGAAACTAGACCACTCTCTTGTACCATACACAAAGATAAACTCAAAATGGATGAAAGATCTAAATGTGAGACAAGACTCCATCAAAATCCTAGAGGAGAACACAGGCAACACCCTTTTTGAACTTGGCCACAGTAACTTCTTGCAAGATACATCCATGAAAGCAAAAGAAACAAAAGCAAAAATGAACTATTGGGACTTCATCAAGATAAGAAGCTTTTGCACAGAAAAGGATACAGTCAACAAAACTCAAAGACAACCTACAGAATGGGAGAAGATATTTGCAAATAACATATCAGATAAAGGGCTAGTTTCCAAGATCTATAAAGAACTTATTAAACTCAACAGCAAAGAAACAAACAATCCAATCATGAAATGGGCAAAAGACATGAAGAGAAATCTCACAGAGGAAGACATAGACATGGCCAACATGCACATGAGAAAATGCTCTGCATCACTTGCCATCAGGGAAATACAAATCAAAACCACAATGAGATACCACCTCACACCAGTGAGAATGGGGAAAATTAACAAGGCAGGAAACAACAAATGTTGGAGAGGATGCGGAGAAAAGGGAACCCTCTTACACTGTTGGTGGGAATGTGAACTGGTGCAGCCACTCTGGAAAACTGTGTGGAGGTTCCTCAAAGAATTAAAAATAGACCTGCCCTACGACCCAGCAATTGCACTGTTAGGGATTTACCCCAAAGATTCAGATGCAATGAAACGCCGGGACACCTGCACCCCGATGTTTCTAGCAGCCATGTCCACAATAGCCAAACTGTGGAAGGAGCCTCGGTGTCCATCGAAAGATGAATGGATAAAGAAGATGTGGTTTATGTATACAATGGAATATTACTCAGCCATTAGAAACGACAAATACCCACCATTTGCTTCCATGTGGATGGAACTGGAGGGTATTATGCTGAGTGAAGTAAGTGAATCGGAGAAGGACAAACAGTGTATGTTCTCATTCATTTGGGGAATATGAATAATAGTGAAGGGGAATATAAGGGAAGGGAGAAGAAATGTGTGGGAGATATCAGAAAGGGAGACAGAACATAAAGACTTCTAACTCTGGGAAATGAACTAGGGGTGGTGGAAGGGGAGGAGGGCGGGGGGTGGGGGTGAATGGGTGACGGGCACGGAGGGGGACACTTGACGGGATGAGCACTGGGTGTTATTCTGTATGTTGGTAAATTGAACACCAATAAAAATTAATTTATTTAAAAAATAAATAAATAAATTTATTTTTTATTGGTGTTCAATTTGCCAACATATAAAATAACACCCAGTGTTCATCCCGTCAAGTGTCCCCCTCCGTGCCCGTCACCCAGTCACCCCCACCTCCCGCCCACCTCCCCTTCCACACCCCCAGTTCTTTTCCCAAAGTTAGGAGTCTCTCATGTTCTGTCTCCCTTTCTGATATTTCCCACTCATTTTCTCTCCTTTCCCCTTTATTCCCTTTCACTATTTTTTATATTCCTCAAATGAATGAGACCATATAATGTTTGTTCTTCTCCGATTGACTTACTTTACTCAGCATAAACCCTACAGTTCTATTCATGTTGAAGCAAATGGTGGGTATTTGTCATTTCTAATGGCTGAGTAATATTCCATTGTATACATAAACCACATCTTCTTTATCCATTCATCTTTCAATGGACCCCGAGGCTCCTTCCACAGTTTGGCTATTGTGGACATTGCTGCTAGAAACATCGGGGTGCAGGTGTCCCAGCATTTCACTGTATCTGTATCTTTGGGGTAAATCCCCAGCAGTGCAATTGCTGGGTCGTTAAATGTATTTTTAAAAATTTAATAAATTCCCTCGGGTTTTTTTCTTTGCAGGCACATCAATGTATCCACTTTTGCTAAGTTTGATAGCTGATTTATATGTTAAAATACTATTAAGATAGATTGATAAATCCAATAAAACCAATGAAACTAGATATATCCTTTAAAAATTGGTTTCTGAAAAACGAGCAAAATTTTCTATTTGATTTAGTATTCCCACTAGATGGCAAACTTTAGTCATAAATAGAGAAGTCATTTTAAAAACAATACAAAAAGCTTTTTTTTTGTTGTAATGCGAGAAAAATGGCTAGCAAGATATTAACATTAATTTTTATTGTAATCATCATTCTATCATACTTAGAGAGTTTAACAAGGTATTTGGAGGAGTATCCCTAAAATATACTAAATTTGAGAAAGCAGAAGAAGATAATCTCCAATGTAAAGCATAATATAAATGGTGTGGCAATACTAAGAAAGCTTTCAAATCCTAGATATATCTAGCAATGCTGATTTAAATTTATTCTCTTCAGGGGAAAGACTGATCTTACACAGAGAACAGAAAGAAAACTAGAAAGAAAATCCTTTGTCTTATTTGAATTTAATTTCTGTAATGCTATAATTTTCATATTAGTGATATTTGATTGTCAGAAACACAGAAAGCTGATAATAGGTTTAAAAGGGAAAAAATATACTGAAGTTAAGCTCCAAGTTAAGGGTGAGTCCTATATAACAGGATCTAATTTTCTGGAGAATTTTAAAGGTCAGATATATATGATTCATTTTGCTTTGTTTTCATTTTTTTGTTTTAATTTTTAAAAATATTATTCAATGAAAATATAACAAGATAAATCTTTGAAAATTATTCACTACTGATGGCCAGGCATCTGGCTGATTTTTTAATTAGATTCTGTTATACTAATACAAAGGCTTTAAAAGGGTTTATAGGTTTCAAATATAGGTTTCTATAATAGTTCAAAGGCTAAATCAAAAAACAAAACATTCATGTGTTTAAAAATCATGTACAGATTTTGAACATGATTGCCTATGAAGAAATTATAAGCTTTCCCCCAAAGACTGTCTTGCTGATTAAAATAATATTCTGTGTTTAGATGAATTTTATTGATTTTTATTATGCAAATATAAACAAGATAAATGAAAAAGGAAACTTGGTTTATTTTATTTTTTTAAATTTTTAAATTTTTATTTATTTATGGTAGTCACACAGAATGAGAGAGAGAGAGGCAGAGGGAGAAGCAGGCTCCATGCACCGGGAGCCCGACATGGGATTCGATCCCGGGTCTCCAGGATTGCGCCCTGGGCCAAAGACAGGCGCTAAACCGCTGCGCCACCCAGGGATCCCAGGAAACTTGGTTTAAATGTTACTTAGAAATATCCACTGACAAAATTGTTAGTTGGTAGTTTATTATAGTTTACTTCACTGTAAACTACTTTAACCTCTGACTTTGCAGCTTTAAGTCAATTGTGCTATCTCAACAGCCACTACATATACAATTCTCCATTCAGTAGATACTAAAATTATTATTTTTAAAAAAGATTTTATTTATTTATTCATGAAAGACACACACACAGAGAGAGAGAAAGGCAGAGACACAGGCAGAGGGAGAAGCAGGCTCCAAGCAGGGAGCCTGATGTGGGACTTGATCCTGAGTCTCCAGGATCAAGCCCTGGGCTGAAGGGGGCGCCAAACCACTGAGCTACCAGGGCTGCCCATGATACTAAAATTATTAATAAGAAAACATGTAGCAGAACTAAGAAACTCACATTTGCAGTTAGGTACAAAAGTCTTTAATAGTAATAACTGACAAGATGACTTAAAATTTATGACTTTTTGCAACAGGCTATATAATTTACAGGAGGTTGCACATTGATGTGTATTCCCCAGTTCCTGGGTTCCCTTTAAGACCTCATGGATTGCACCATCCCAGAAGAACAGTTCTTCAAAGGAAACAGACACTTATAACCTCTCTCCCTCTCTCTTTCTCTCTCTCTCTCTCTCTTTCACAAACACACAAAATTATAGCAGTCTGTACTACATATATTTTTATAGTGAGTTTGAATAAAAATATTAAATTCTACAATGTTTTGTAAATGTGTTGTGTAACATAACAGGAAATAAGACACTTAGCTACTAGAGAGATTTTATATAGGATTTACTTTATTATTATTATTAAGGGAATATAAAGAAAGGATTTTTATATTTAGCACTCTTAATCACACCGCACATTAAAAATCTGTTAAGCTCTCTGAATACATTTACCTACCAATTTTCATGCAATCCATTTATTTCCAATGCTGCCATTGCAAATAAAACAAAACCTAAATTTCACAACTTTAATTAATATGAAAACCAAGTTTAAGACTAAAGATTAATAGTTCCAATCTTTATTTTCTGTTATTCTTCACATCCTTTTCAGGAGCTTCCACTATCTAACCCATCTACACTGCTGTTTGTATGAACATTGAATTGTTTCTCAGGCTCAAATACTGAGTCACGATTGACAATAAATATCTTTTTTTAAGATTTTATTTATTTATTCATGAAAGACACACACAGAGAGAGAGAGAGAGAAAGAGAGAGAGAGAGAGGCAGAGACCTAGGCAAAGGGAGAAGCAGGCTCCATGCAGGGAGCCCAATGCGGGACTTGATCCCAGGACTCCAGGATCACACGCTGAGCCAAAAGCAGATGCTCAACCACTGAGCCACCCAGGCATCCCTGACAATAAATATCTTTACATCATTACTTATTCGTCCCTTCTGGATTTCAACCATCAGCATAAGATTATCTTTAAGCTAGTCAAAAATATCTTTAATGGGGTTAATTACTTCAATATATTATTTGTGTAATTGTTGGAGATAATGTTTTTCATTGCACATTTATTGCTCAAGGAAAGAAAAAAATGTGTATACATATGAAGATATTGGACTGACTTTCTCAAGGACAGAGGATGGGTACAAAGTGGGAAGCCTTTCCATGGGTACCTGATGGTGGATTCCATTCCCTACTGTGTATCCCCTTTTCTAAGTTACTTTGTGTCTTATTTCTAGTTGGACTTAAGGTTTTGTTGATTTGTTTTTTTCTTTATATATATTTTTGTTTTGTTTTATCTTATCATTTCTTTATTTCAAATCCAGTCTTTTTTTAATAAATTTATTTCATATTGGTGTTCAATTTACCAACATGCAGAATAACACCCAGTGCTCATCCCGGCAAGTGACCCCCTCAGTGCCCGTCACCCATTCTCCCCCACCCGCCTGCCCTCCTCCCCTTCCACCACCCCCACTTCGTTTCCCAGAGTTAGGAGTCTTTATGTTCTGTCTCCCTTTCTGATATTTCCCACACATTTCTTCTCCCTTCCCTTATATTCCCTTTCACTATTTATATTCCCCAAATGAATGAGAACATACAATGTTTGTCCTTCTCTGATTGACTTACTTCACTCAGCATAATACCCTCCAGTTCCATCCACGTTGAAGCAAATGGTGGGTATTTGTCGTTTCTAATGGCTGAGTAATATTCCATTGTATACATAAACCACATCTTCTTTATCCATTCATCTTTCGATGGACACCGAGGCTCCTTCCACAGTTTGGCTATTGTGGACATTGCTGCTATTAACATCGGGGTGCAGGTGTCCCGGTGTTTCATTACATCTGAATCTTTGGGGTAAATCCTCAACAGTGCAATTGCTGGGTCGTAGGGCAGGTCTTGATCTGTTCCACAGTTCTTCTGGTCTCTATTTCATTGAGTTCTGCTTGAATCTTTATTAACTCTTTTCTTCTGTTGGGTGTAGAATCTATTTGCTATTTTTTCTTCAGCTCCTTTAGGTGCAGGGTTAGTTTTGTATTTGAGTTCTTTCCAGTTTTTGGATGGTTGCTTGTATTGTGATGTATTTTCCCCTCAGTTCTGCTTTTGCTGTATCCCAAAGATTTTGAACAGTTGTATCTTCATTCTCATTAGTTTCCACGAATCTTTTTAATTCTTCTCTAATATCCTGGTTGACCCTTTCATCTTTTAGCAGGATGGTCCTTAACCTCCACATGTTTGAAATCCTTCCAAACTTCTTCTTGTGATTTAGTTCTAGTTTCAAAGCATTATGATCTGAGAATATGCAGGGGATGATCCCTATCTTTTGGTATCGGTTCAGACCTGATTTGTGACCCAGTATGTGGTCTCTTCTGGAGAGAGTTCCATGTGCACTTGAGAAGAATGTGTATTCAGTTGTGTTTGGTTGTAAAGTTCTGTAAATATCTGTGAAATCCATCTGGTCCAGTGTATCATTTAAAGCTCTTGTTTCTTTGGAGATGCTGTGCTTAGAAAACCTGTCAATTGCAGGAAGTGCTACATTGAAGTCACCAAGTATCAGTGTATTATTATCTAAGTATGTTTTAACTTTGGTTATTAATTGATTGGTATACTTGGCAGCTCCCACATTCGGAGCATATATATGGATGATTTTTAAGTCTTTTTGTTGGATAGATCCTTTAAGTATGATACAAGGTCCCTCTTCATCTCTCACTACAGTCTTCGGGATAAACTTTAGTTTATCTGATATAAGGAAGGCTATCCGTGTTGTCTTTTGAGGACCATTTGAATGGTACATGGTTTTCCAACCTTTTATTTTCAGGCTGTAGGTGTCCTTCTGTCTAAAATGAGTCTCTTGTATACAGCAAATAGATGGGCCCTGCTTTTTTATCCAGTCTGAAACCCTGTGCCTTTTAATGGGGTCATTAAGCCCATTCACGTTCAGAGTTACTATTGAAAGATATGAGTTTAGTGTCATCATGATACCTATTCAGTCCCTGTTTTTGGGGATTGTTTCCTTGGAATTCCTCTTTCTTTTACAGGATCCCCTTTGATATTTCTTGCAGAGCTGGTTTGGAGGTCACATATTCTTTCAGTTTCTGCCTATCTTGGCAGCTCTTTTTTTAATTTATTTATTTATGATAGTCACACACAGAGAGAGAGAGAGAGGCAGAGACATAGGCAGAGGGAGAAGCAGGCTCCATGCACCGGGAGCCCGATATGGGATTTGATCCCGGGTCTCCAGGATCGCGCCCTGGGCCAAAGGCAGGTGCCAAACCGCTGCGCCACCCAGGGATCCCTCTTGACAGCTCTTTATATCTCCTTCTATTCTGAATGAAAGCCTTGCTGGATAAAGTATTCTTGGCTGCAGGTTCTTCTCATTTAGGACCCTGAATATGTCCTAGCAGCCCTTTCTGGCCTGCCACATCTCTGCTGTTAATCTAAAAATTTCCCCATAAAAGTTAGAGATTTCTTGTCTCTTGCTGCTTTAAGGATCTTCTCTTTATCATTGGAATTTGCAAGCTTCACTATTAAATGTCGAGGTGTTGAGAAGTTTTTATTGATTTTAGGGGAGGATCTCTCTATTTCCTGGATCTGAATGCCTGATTCCCTTCCCAGATTAGGAAAGTTTTCAGCTATGATTTGTTCAAATACATATTCTGGCCCTCTGTCCCTTTCGGCTCCCTCGGGAACCCCAGTTAAACGTAGATTTTTATTCCTCAGGCTGTCATTTATTTCCCTTAATCTATCCTCATGATCTTTTGTTTTTCTTTTTCCTCAGTTTCCCTCTTTTCCATCAACTTGTCTTCTATGTCACTCACCCGTTCTTCCACCTCATTAACCCTCGTCATTAGGACCTCTAGTTTGGATTGCGTCTCATTTAATTGATTTTTAATTTCTGCCTGATTAGATGTAAATTCTGCAGTCATGCAGTCTCTTGAGTCTTTTATGTTTTTTTTCTAAAGCCACCAGTAGCTTTATAAGTGTGCTTCTGAATTGGCTTTCTGACATTGAATTGTAATCCAAATTTTGTAAGTCTTTGGGAGAGGACTGTTTCTGATTCTTTCTTTTGAGGTGAGTTTTTCCTTCCCATCATTTCGCTCAGTGCAGAGTGGCCAAAAACAAGTTGTAATAGGAAAAGGAGAAAAAGGGAGAAGAGAAAGAAGAAAAGAAAAAGAAAAAAAAGAAAGACAAAGAAGAAAAAAAAGAGAAGAAAAGAGGGAAAAAAGGGGGTTGAAGCAAACAGATAACAAAAAACAAGGCTGGGTATCCTCTGATTCTGTATACTGTAAATCCCTTGACTTCCCCTGGAACTTTCCAGTGCTGCTTGGTCAATAATTTGGTTTTCCCCTGTCCGTCTAGCTGGTCTTGTGGGGGAGGGGCCTTCTGTGCTGATTGTCAGGTGTCTGCACTTGGGGGAGCTGCTCAGGCCCCTGCCCAGTGCAAGGCTCAGTGAAAGTTGTTTAACCTGTTTATCCTGTGTGGCCAGTGTGAGGCCCACTGGGGGTTGTTTAACCTGTGAGTCCCCAGGAGGAACAACAACAGTGGTGGCAGCTGTGGTCCAACCCTAGAGTCAGTTCCCGTAGTAACTATCGGAGCTCTCAGTCTGTAGGGGTCTGGATGCTCCAGCGGCGGGGGGCCGTTGATCTGCACAGCTCGGGGCCACCCGGCGGCAGGAGTGTCCTTGCTGACCTGTGCCCTCCCGGCCTCTGCTTGTCCCAGGGGGAGCGCCGGATCTTGGGCTGTGTCCCCTGCGCCCTGTGCTCCGGGGCCTGCGCCATTGGAATCACGGTCCCGGCCGCCCAGCTCCCTCGTTAAGCCTCCACCCGAGGTGCCTCAGAGCTGTTCCTGGGTCCCCGCCGGGCGTGCGCTGCAGCCCTTTAGGGAGCTCAGCTGCGGGGAGGGGTGCGCTCTCCCCGGGGCACAGGTCCTCTGTTAGTATCCCTGGGAGCCTGAGGGCATCCCCTCCCTTCCTGGGATCCTGCCCGAGCTTCCTGCGAGAGTCTGTCCATCAGGGAAGATTGGTGGAGCTCCAGCTTCTCCAGGACCGTCCTTTTCTGTCCTGGGGGCAATCGCCCCGGCCTTAGCCAGGCTCCTTGCAGGGCCCCTCCCTCTTGGATGCCTTTTGTTTATTTTTTTCCCCCTCTTCTTACCTTTTTTTTTAATAAATTATTTTTTATTGGTGTTCAATGTACCAACATACAGAATAACACCCAGTGCTCATCCCGTCAAGTGTCCCCCTCAGTGCCCGTCACCCATTCACCCCCACCTCCCGCCCTCCTCCCCCTCCACCACCCCTAGTTCGTTTCCCAGAGTTAGGAGTCTTTATGTTCTGTGTCCCTTTCTGATATTTCCCACACATTTCTTCTCCCTACCTTATATTCCCATTCACTATTATTTATATTCCCCAAATGAATGAGAACATGCACTGTTCTTTCTCCGATTGACTTACTTCACTCAGCATAGATACCCTCCAGTTCCATCCACGTTGAAGCAAATGGTGGGTATTTGTCATTTCTAATGGCTGAGTAATATTCCATTGTATACATAAACCACATCTTCTTTATCCATTCATCTTTCGATGGACACCGAGGCTCCTTCCACAGTTTGGCTATTGTGGACATGGCTGCTAGAAACATCGGGGTGCAGGTGTCCCGGCGTTTCATTGCATCTGAATCTTTGGGGTAAATCCCTAACAGTGCAATTGCTGGGTCATAGGGCAGGTCTATTTTTAACTCTTTGAGGAACCTCCACACAGTTTTCCAGAGTGGCTGCACCAGTTCACATTCCCACCAACAGTGTAAGAGTGTTCCCTTTTCTCCGCATCCTCTCCAACATTTGTTGTTTCCTGCCTTGTTAATTTTCCCCATTCTCACTGGTGTGAGGTGGTATCTCATTGTGGTTTTGATTTGTATTTCCCTGATGGCAAGTGATGCAGAGCATTTTCTCATGTGCATGTTGGCCATGTCTATGTTTCCTCTGTGAGATTTCTCTTCATGTCCTTTGCCCATTTCATGATTGGATTGTTTGTTTCTTTGCTGTTGAGTTTAATAAGTTCTTTATAGATTTTGGAAACTAGCCCTTTATCTGATATGTTATTTGCAAATATCTTCTCCCATTCTGTAGGTTGTCTTTGAGTTCTGTTGACTGTATCCTTTGCTGTGCAAAAGCTTCTTATCTTGATGAAGTCCCAATAGTTCATTTTGCTTTTGTTTCTTTTGCTTTCGTGGATGTATCTTGCAAGAAGTTACTGTGGCCAAGTTCAAAAAGGGTGTTGCCTGTGTTCTCCTCTAGGATTTTGATGGAATCTTGTCTCACATTTAGATCTTTCATCCATTTTGAGTTTATCTTTGTGTATGGTGCAAGAGAGTGGTCTAGTTTCATTCTTCTGCATGTGGATGTCCAATTTTCCCAGCACCATTTATTGAAGAGACTGTCTTTCTTCCAGTGGATCGTCTTTCCTCCTTTATCGAATATTAGTTGACCATAAAGTTCAGGGTCCACTTCTGGGTTCTCTATTCTGTTCCGTTGATCTATGTGTCTGTTTTTGTGCCAGTACCACACTGTCTTGATGACCACAGCTTTGTAGTAAAACCTGAAATCTGGCATTGTGATGCCCCCAGATATGGTTTTCTTTTTTACAATTCCCCTGGCTATTCAGGGTCTTTTCTGATTCCACACAAATCTTCAAATAATTTGTTCTAACTCTCTGAAGAAAGTCCATGGTATTTTGAGAGGGATTGCATTGAACGTGTAAATTGCCCTGGGTAACATTGACATTTTCACAATATTAATTCTGCCAATCCATGAGCATGGAATATTTTTCCATCTCTTTGTGTCTTCCTCAATTTCTTTCAGAAGTGTTCTGTAGTTTTTAGGGTATAGATCCTTTACCTCTTTGGTTAGGTTTATTCCTAGGTATCTTATGCTTTTGGGTGCAATTGTAAATGGGATTGACTCCTTAATTTCTCTTTCTTCAGTCTCATTGTTAGTGTATAGAAATGCCATTGATTTCTGGGCATTGATTTTGTATCCTGCCACGCTACCAAATTGCTGTATGAGTTCTAGCAATCTTGGGGTGGAGGCTTTTGGGTTTTCTATGTACAGTATCATGTCATCGGCGAAGAGGGAGAGTTTGACTTCTTCTTTGCCAATTTGAATGCCTTTAATGTCTTTTTGTTGTCTGATTGCTGAGGCTAGGTCTTCCAATACTATGTTGAATAGCAGTGGTGAGAGTGGACATCCCTGTCTTGTTCCTGATCTTAGGGGAAAGGCTCCCAGTGCTTCCCCATTGAGAATGATATTTGCTGTGGGCTTTTCGTAGATGGCTTTTAAGATGTCGAGGAAAGTTCCCTCTATCCCTACACTCTGAAGAGTTTTGATCAGGAATGGATGCTGTATTTTGTCAAATGCTTTCTCTGCATCTAATGAGAGGATCATATGGTTCTTGGTTTTTCTCTTGCTGATATGATGAATCACATTGATTGTTTTACGAGTGTTGAACCAGCCTTGTGTCCTGGGGATAAATCCTACTTGGTCATGGTGAATAATTTTCTTAATGTGTTGTTGGATCCTATTGGCTAGTATCTTGTTGAGAATTTTTGCATCCATGTTCATCAGGGATATTGGTCTGTAATTCTCCTTTTTGGTGGGGTCTTTGTCTGGTTTTGGAATTAAGGTGATGCTGGCCTCATTGAATGAATTTGGAAGTACTCCATCTCTTTCTATCTTTCCAAACAGCTTTAGTAGAATAGGTATGATTTCTTCTTTAAACGTTTGATAGAATTCCCCTGGGAAGCCATCTGGCCCTGGACTCTTGTGTCTTGGGAGGTTTTTGATGACTTCTTCAATTTCCTCCCTGGTTATTGGCCTGTTCAGGTTTTCTATTTCTTCCTGTTCCAGTTTTGGTAGTTTGTGGCTTTCCAGGAATGCGTCCATTTCTTCTAGATTGCCTAATTTATTGGCGTAGAGCTGTTCATAATATGTTTTTAAAATCGTTTGTATTTCCTTGGTGTTGGTAGTGATCTCTCCTTTCTCATTCATGATTTTATTAATTTGAGTCTTCTCTCTCTTCTTTTTAATAAGGTTGGCTAATGGTTTATCTATCTTATTAATTCTTTCAAAGAACCAACTCCTGGTTCTATTGATCTGTTCCACAGTTCTTCTGGTCTCAATTTCGTTGAGTTCTGCTCGAATTTTAATTAACTCTCTTCTTCTGCTGGGCGTCGGGTCGATTTGCTGCTTTTTCTCTAGCTCCTTTATGTGTAAGGTTAGCTTTTGTATTTGAGTTCTTTCCAGTTTTTGAATGGATGCTTGTATTGCGATGTATTTCCCCCTCAGGACTGCTTTTGCTGCATCCCAAAGATTTTGAACAGTTGTATCTTCATTCTCATTAGTTTCCATGAATCTTTTTAATTCTTCCTTAATTTCCTGGTTGACCCTTTTATCTTTTAGCAGGATGGTCCTTAACCTCCACGTGTTTGAGGTCCTTCCAAACTTCTTGTGATTGAGTTCTAATTTCAAGGCGTTATGGTCTGAGAATATGCAGGGGACGATCCCAATCTTTTGGTATCGGTTCAGATCCAATTTGTGGCCCAATATGTGGTCTATTCTGGAGAAAGTTGCATGTGCACTTGAGAAGAATGTGTATTCAGTTGAGTTTGGATGTAAAGTTCTGTAGACATCTGTGAAATCCATCTGGTCCAGTGTATCATTTAAAGCTCTCGTTTCTTTGGAGATGTTGTGGTTAGAAGACCTATCGAGGGTAGAAAGAGCTAGATTGAAGTCACCAAGTATAAGTGTATTATTATCTAAGTATTTCTTCACTTTGGTTAATAATTCGTTTAAGTATTTGGCAGCTCCCACATTCGGGGCATATATATTGAGGATTGTTAAGTCCTCTTGCTGGATAGATCCTTTAAGTATGATATAGTGTCCCTCTTCATCTCTCACTACAGTCTTCGGGGTAAATTTTAGTTTATCTGATATATGGATGGCTACCCCTGCTTTCTTTTGAGAACCATTTGAATGGTAAATGGTTCTCCAACTTTTTATTTTCAGGCTGTAGGTGTCCTTCTGTCTAAAATGAGTCTCTTGTAGACAGCAAATAGATGGGTCCTGCTTTTTTATCCAGTCTTAAACCCTGCGCCTTTTGATGGGGTCATTAAGCCCGTTCACATTCTGAGTTACTATTGACAGATATGAGTTTAGTGTCATCATGATATCTATTTAGTCCTTGTTTTTGTGGATTGCTCCACTGAACTTCTTCTTAAAGGAGAATTTTAAGAGTCCCCCTTAAAATTTCTTGCAGAGCTGGTTTGGAGGTCACATATTCTTTCAGTTCCTGCCTGTCTTGGAAGCTCTTTATCTCTCCTTCCATTTTGAATGAGAGCCTTGCTGGATAAAGTATTCTTGGTTGCATGTTCTTCTCATTTAGGACCCTGAATATATTCTGCCAGCCCTTTCTGGCCTGCCAAGTCTCTGTGGAGAGGTCTGCTGTCACCCTAATATTCCTCCCCATGAAAGTCAGGGACTTCTTGTCTCTTGCTGCTTTAAGGATCTTCTCTTTATCTTTGGAATTTGCAAGCTTCACTATTAGATGTCGAGGTGTTGAACGGTTTTTATTGATTTTAGGGGGGGATCTCTCTATTTCCTGGATCTGAATGCCTGTTTCCCTTCCCAGATTGGGAAAGTTTTCAGCTAGGATTTGTTCAAATACATATTCTGGCCCTCTGTCCGTTTTGGCGCCCTCGGGAAGCCCAATTAAACGTAGGTTTTTCTTCCTTGGGCTGTCGTTTATTTCCCTTAATCTGTCTCCATGGTCTTTTAATTGTCTGTCTCTTTTTTCCTCAGTTTCCCTCTTTGCCATTAACTTGTCTTCTATGTCACTCACTCGTTCTTCCACCTCGTTAACCCTCGTCGTTAGGACTTCTAGTTTGGATTGCATCTCATTCAATTGATTTTAAATTTCTGCCTGATTGGATCTAGATTCTGCAGTCATGAAGTCTTGTGAGTCCTTTATGCTTTTTTCTAGAGCCACCAGTAGCTGTATAATAGTGCTTCTGAATTGGCTTTCTGACATTGAATTGTAATCCAGATTTTGTAACTCTGTGGGAGAGAGGGCTGTTTCTGATTCTTTCTTTTGAGGTGAGGTTTTCCTTCTCGTCATTTTGCTCAGTGCAGAGTGGCCAAAAACAAGTTGTATTGGGAAAAGGAGAGAAAGAGAGAGAAGGAAAGAAAAGAGAAAAAGAAAAAAGAAAAAAAAGGAAAAAGAATAAAAAGAGAAAGATAAAGAAAGAAAGGTGAAAAAAAAGGTGGGGTGGGGAAGCAATCAGAAATCAAAGAAAAGAAAAAAGAAAAGAAAACAAAAAGAAAAACGGGGGAGTATCTTCTGATTCTGTATAGTTTAAGTCCCTTGACTTCCCCTGGAACTGGTCCGTCCAGCTGGTCTTCTGGGGGAGGGGCCTGTTGTGCTGATTTTCAGGTGTTAGCACTTGGGGGAGCTGCTCTGTCCCTGCCTGCTGCAGGGCTCAGCGGGGGTTGTTTACCACGTGAGGCCCCAGGAGGAACAGCCACAGTTGCTATGGCAACTCTGGAAGCCTGGATTCAGCTCCCGCACTAACTATGGGGCTCTCCGTCTGCAGGGCCTGGAGGCTCCGGGGCGGGGCCGCTGATCTGCTCAGCTCGGGGCAGGAGTGTCCTTGCTGTCCTGGGCCCTCCCGGCCTCTGCCTGTCCCGGGGGAGGCCGGATCCTGGGCTGTGTCCCGGCGCCCTGTGCTCCGGGGCCTGCGCTGTTGGATTCGCGCTCCCGCCCCGCAGCTCCCTCCGTGGAGCCACTCCCGAGTCCCTCTGAGCTGCTCCGTCGGTCCCGCCGTGCGCGCTGCAGCCCTTAGGGAGCTCGGAGCACTCTCCTGCGCTCGCAGGTGTCTGTTAGTGTCCCACGGAGCCCGAGGGCATCCCCGCCCTCCTGGGTCCTGCTCCAACTCCCTGCGAGCCCCTTTCCGCCCGGGAAGGTTGGTGCAGCTCCTGCTTCTCCGGGACGGGGCTCTCCTGTCCTCGGGACACTCGCCCCGGCCTCAGCCCGGCTCCTCGCGGGGCCCCTCCCCCTCGGAGGCCTTTTGTTTCTTTATTTCTTTTTCCCCGTCTTCCTACCTTGATAGAAGCGCGAACTCTTCTCACTGTAGCATTCCAGCTGATCTCTCCTTAAATCTCAGGCCGAATTCCTAGATTTTCAGGATGATTTGAAGGTTATCTAGGTAATTTGGTGGGGACAGGTGATTTGGGGACCCTGCTCTTCCGCCATCTTGCCCCTCCTCCCCCCCCTCTTCTTACCTTGATAGAAGTGCGAAGTCTTCTCACTGTAGCATTCCAGCTGTTCTCTCTGTAAACGTCAAGCCGAATTGGGAGGTTTTCAGGATGATTTGAAAGTTATCTATGTAATTTGGTGTGGACAGGTGACTTGGGGACCCTACTCTCCCGCCATCTTGCCCCGCTTTCCTATCAAAATCTTTAATGACATGCATAATTGGTATTGTCTTCGCAATTAATTCCTACCATCAGATTCTGACTAATAAAATACAATTTGTTTAAAACAGCTTTATGCTTCATTCCTGAGTAAGATTTTTACCACTCCTGATAAAAGTGTGAAGCATTAAAAAGAAAAGTATGAAGCATTTATCTAAGGTTGTCCACCATTGGCAGCCCAGGACTCATGGTTACATATTTGCTTCCAATTAAGTTGGATTCATTCCCTTTCATTAATATCAAAACATGAGAAAACATTTTTCAGTCCCTATTTTCTATTATGCAATGCTCTGCCATAGACATGTGTTAGGCAGCAAATGCACAACACAAGGGTCTAAGTAACTAAAGAATTATGGGAAAGAGAAGTACAAGTTAGAAGAATGTTTCTAAGAACATAAGTGTGAATAGTCAAAGGCTTCAATAATTTAATTCCTCTTTGTGATTTATATTTAATAGTTAGAGCCTGGAATGGTATTATCCACTGTAACACTTAGACCTGAATTTTTTTCTTGGACTGTATTGTAATTTCTCTTAATACTAGTTTTACCAAGATCTACCACTGGAAAGATTTGGATACTGGATAAAGTTGTTATACACATGGATGCTTATGTCTCACATATAAAACAATAATTTTGGGAAAAAAATTTCTAGTAGCACAATATCTGATACTCGCAAAAGACTAATGCTAGAAAGATAGATTTTGGAGATCAGGAACTTCTTAAAGTTGAAGATCAAATATTCTATTCATTTAAAAGAAAATCCTGAGAAAGATAGGCAAGAATTAACATATGTATTACCATTGTTGGTGCTATATAGGATCAATAGTAATATTAATCATCTGAAAGCTATGTTGATATAAATTCAGGGATCTAATTTAAAATAATGAAAATCTGTTTAAAACATTAAAATAGATATCTACAAACTTAGAAACTACAAGTTTTTACTATTTTGGTTCTATAACAATGAGTTTCTATACTTTCCCCATCAAATTAGGATATAGAAAACCTCAAAGAATATGACCCCTACATTTACAAAATGGAACATTGTGCTGAGTAAAAGAAGTCAATCGGAAAAGGACAAACATTATATGGTCTCATTCATTTGGGGAATATAAAAATTAGTGAAACGGAATAAAGGGAAAGGAGAAAAAAATGAGTGAAAATATCAGTGAGGGTGACAAAACATGAGAGACACCTAACTCTAGGAAATGAACAAGGGGTAGTGGAAGGGGAAGTGGGTGGGGGGTTGGGGTGATTGGGTGATGGACACTGAGGGGGGCACTCGGCGGGATGAGCACTGGGTATTATGCTATATGTTGGCAAATTGAACTCCAATAAAAAAAATTTAAAAAGGGAAAAAAAGTTAAGAAGGCAGAATCGCAAGAGTATCTTATGCTTGCCTTATCCCTCAAACACAGCTAGATAATTATAAAATCATTCTGAACACCCAAGAAATTGATCTGAGGACTGAGAGAACACTGCACAATAGTAGGAGAAAAGATACCTCATCATGAAAGGTAGGAAGTGCACTTATGTGATTTAGGGAAGAAAAGAATTATGGGTGCTCTGGACAAGAGGGAGCCCTGATCATAGAAGGGTGGGGGAGAAACAGATAAAGCAACATCACTGGATTGCACAAGAAAAATACTTCCCCAAATTCATTGACCTGGAAAAAAAGAAAGAAGGGCTGACTGTTGCAGGTTTTTACAAGCAAGTTTGGCAGAGTTAAAAATTTTAGAAGGCTGAACATTTGCAAGGGTGAAGCCTGACAGGAATAGCAGTGCTCCTGTAGGGAAAGAGGCCCAGGAATGGAAAGCATGTTCTGAGGATTCCCTGGATCATGCTGGTAGAAATAGTTTCCTTTCTTATAGTGCATTTGGGAAAGGTAGCACAGCCTCCCTGGGGACAAAAGAGTCAGCAGATGCCATTGAACTGCCTCATTCATTAGCATACAAAGTATAAACACCTGCTGAAGGCAGTTAACATTGATGCTGGGTTTTTATTATGTTTTACCAATAAAATCTAAGCCTCTGCATGGTCATGTGACTACTTTTCTGGGACAAACCAGTACCAGTCACAGTGTGGATAGGCCCTCCCCCAGAGGATCAGTGAGGGCCCACATCACACTGGGTCCCTAAAATTTGGAGTTTTGAAGTCCAGCCACAGACCTGAGATAAAACACAGGAGGACTGTGCTACAGGGCAGATATATGGCACAGACACAGACAGGTTGAAGGAAGGGATCTTGGCAGAAGCCTGGGACACAAGAGGGGAGATTGTATCCTGTTCTGAGGGCTTCCTGAACAGCAGCAGGCACAAACTCCCATCTCTGGGAAAGAGAGCAGGCCAATGTCATTTTTCCCTTCCATCACCACAGACAGATTTCAGTGAGAGGCACAGAACACACAGTGGAGGCTTGAGCTGCTTCCACCAAGCTCCATCCTGCTGTGCTCTGCATGTGCCTTTTTTAATAGGTCAGGCGTGATTAAGCCAGAGCAACATCAAGCCCCTCACCCAGAAGACCAGCACAGATTCTGTATGCTCATCAGGTCTACTGTTCATAGAATGCTGCAAAGCTTCAGCTTTAGTGGAAACAGGACCAGGTACAGGTTTTCCTAACACCTAGACACAATGCTAAGATGCAGAAATTCCTTCCGAAACAAGTACAAGTAGAAGTCAAGGCCAGGGAGCTAATCAAAATAGATATAAGTAACATGCCTGAACAAGAATTTTATTTTATTTTAAAGATTTTATATATTTATTCATCAGAAGCACGCACAGAGACAGAGGCAGAGACACAGGCAGAGGGAGGAAAAACAGGCTCCATGCCAGGAGCCTGATGTAGGACTTGATCCTAGGACTCCGGGATCATACCCTGCGCCAAAGACAGATGCTCAACCACTGAGCCACCCAGGAATCCCTGAACAAGAACTTTAAAACAACAAGCATGACCATACTAGCTGGGCTTCAGAAGAAAAAAAAATAGAAGAAACCAGAGAGACACTTAACTGCTTACTGCAGATGTAAACAGAAAAAGTATAGTAAACATAGTAAAAGAATGCTATAACCAAAATGCAAAAGCAAGTATTGACCACCAGAATGGATAAGCAATATATCAAATAACATTATGGAAAATAATGAAGTTGAAAATAAGAGGGTAAGAAAAATATTGGATCAAGATTTTTGATATAGGAAACTCAGTGACTCCATAAAGCATAATAACATTTGTATTGCAGAAGTCCAAGCAGAAGGAGAGAGGGAAAAGAGAGCAGACAGTTTATATGAAGAAATTATAGCAGAAGAAACAGACATTCAAATCCAAGGGGCATAGAGAACTCCCATCAAAATTTAAAAAGATAAAGTAAAATAGTGACCAATATCAAGGCATATAATGGTAAAATTTGCAAAATACAGAGATAAGGAATTGATTCTGAAAACATAGAGGGAAAAAAATCCCTAACCTACAAGGGAAGAAAAATCAGCTTACCAGCAGGTCTATTCACAAAAACCTGACAGGTCAGAAGAGAGTAGCATGATATATTTAACGCGTCAGAAGAGAGTAGCATGATATATTTAACGGTCAGAAGAGAGTAGCATGATATATTTAACGTGTTGAAGAGGAAAACACGCAGCTAAGAATACTCTATCCAGTAGGGCAGTCATTCAGAATAGAAGGAGAGATGAATTTCCCAAACAAAAACTAAAGGAGTTCTTGACCGCTAAAGCAACCCTGCGAGAAATATTAAAAGGGACTATTTGAGTGGGAAAGAAATATCAAAAACAACAAACTCTCATAAGGAACAGAGCAAATCTCTGGAAACAATGACTTTATAGATAACACAATGGCCCTGAATTTATATCTATCAATAATCACTCTGAATGTAAATGGACTAAATGCTCCAATCAGAAGATATAGGGTATCAGAATGGGAGAAAAAAAGACCCATTTATATATTGCCTTCAAGAGACCAATTTAGACCTAAAGACAACTCCAGGTTGAAAGTGAGGATGGAAAACCATTCATTATATTAATGGATATCAAAAGATAGCCAGATTTACATTGGACAAACTAGTTTTTAAGCCAAAGACTGTAATAAGAGATGAAGAAGGCACTAATAATAAGGAGGTCTATCCAACAAGAAAATCTAGCAATTATAAATAATAATGCTCCCCAAATGCCAACACCTACATATAGGACTATATTATAACAGAAATAAAGAAATTTATTGATAACAATACATTAGTAATAGGGGACTTTAATATCCTACTTAACAACAATGGACACATCATATAAGCAGAACATCAACAAGGAAACAAGGGCTTTGAATGACTAGTGAACCAGATGGACTTCACAGATATATTCAGAGCATTTCATCCTAAATCAGTAAAATACATATTCTTCTCAAGTGCACATGAAACATTCTACAGAATAGACCACATACTGGGTCACAAATTAGCCTTCAACAAGTACAAAAAGTTGGGATTATGCCATGCATATTTTCAGACCACAACCCTATGAAACTTGATGTCAATTATAAGAAAACATTTGGAAAGACCACAAGCACATGGATATTAAAGAAGACCATACTGAAATTAAAGAAGAAATACAAAAAAAAAAGCACACTATTACATTAAGATAAAAACATGACAGGGGATCCCTGGGTGGCTCAGTGGTTTAGCACCTGCTTTGGCCCAGGGCGTGATCCTGGAGTCCCGGGATAGAGTCCCGCGTTGGGCTTCCGGCATGGAGCCTGCTTCTCCCTCCTCCTGTGTCTCTGCCTCTCTCTCTCTCTCATAAATAAATAAATAAATAAATACATAAATACATAAATACATAAATCTTAAAAACAAACAAACAAATGAATCTTTGGGATGCAGCAAAGGCAGTCCTAAGAGGGAAGGATATAGGAATACAAGCCTACCTCAAGAAGCAAAGTAGCCTTAAGCACACAGCCTAAATAAATTTATACCTAAAAGATGAGAAAAGGAATAGCAAATAAAGCCTCAAACCAGCAGAAGAAGAGAAATAATAGAGATTAGAGCAGAGCTTAAAATGATATAGAAACAAACAAAGAAACAGACAAAATACCCAGTAAAACAGATCAATGAAACAAAGAGCTGGTTCTTTGAAAGAAATAATTAAATTTATAAATCATAGGGTACCTGGGTGGCTCAATCTATTAGGTCTCCAGCTCTTGGTTATGGTTCAAGTGATAATCACAAAGTTGTGGGATTGAATCCTGTTTTGGGCTCTGTGCTCAGTGTGAAGACTTCTTCAGATTCTTTCTCTTTCTCTCCCTCTGCCCCGCCCCTACTCACATGCTCTCTCTCTGCCTAAAATCAATAAATAAAGTATTTAAAATAAATAAATTGATAAACCCCCTAGCCAGACTTATCAAGAAGAAAAGACAAAAGACCCAAATGAATAAAGTCACAAATGAAAGAAGAGAGGAAGGATCACAACTAATAAAAGAGAAATACAAACAATAAAAGAGAGTATTAAAAAATCTATATGCCAAAAAACTGGGCAATCAGGAATAATGGGCAAATTCCTACAAACATACAAACTACCAAAACTGAAACAGGAGGAAACAGAAAATCTGAACAGACCAATAGCCAGCAAAGAAATTGAAACTGTAATAAAAAACTCTCCCAACAAGCAAAAGTGGGGACAGATAACTTTCCAGGGGAATTCTACTAAACATTTATTTATTTTTATTTTTTTCTTATTTTATTTAAATTCAATTTGCCAACATATAGTATAACAACCAGTGCTTATCTAATCATGTACCCCCTTTAATGTCCATCACTCATTTACCTCATGCCCCTACCCATCTCCCCTTCTGTAAACCTTTGTTTCCCACAAAAAGAGCATTACATGTTGATATCCCTGATGAAAATGGATGCAAAAATTCTGAACAAGATACTAGCAATTGAATCCAATGGTATATTAAAATAATTAATCACCACAATCAAGTGGATTTATTCCTGGGCTGCAGGGGTAGTTTGATATTTGTAAATCAATATACATGACACACCACATTAACAAAATAAAGGACAAGAACTGTATGATTTTCTCAATAGATGCAAAAAAAACATTTGAGAAAATACAGTATCCATTCTTGATAAAAACCTTCTACAAAGTAGGGATAGAGGAAACATTCCTCAACATCATTAAAACTACATACAAAACATCCAGAGTTAAAGTCATCCTCAATGGAGAAAAACAGATATTTTCCTCTATGGCCCAGGTCATGAATCCAGGGTCCTGGAATCCAGGCCTTAACAGGCTCCCTGCACAGTGGGGAGCCTGCTTCTCCATCTCCCTCTGCCCCTCCCTCCACTCATGCTCTCTCTCAAATAAATAAATATAAAATCTTTTAAAAAATGAAGAATCAGAATGAAAAAAAATCAAGGAATCAATCCTATTCACAATTGTAACAAAAATTATGAGATATCTAGGAGTAAATTGAACCAGAGAGATAAAGTATTTATTTTATTTTATTATTATTATTTTTAGATTCTATTTATTCATGAGAGACACAGAGACATAGGCAGGGGGAGAAGCAGGAGTCCTGCAGGGAGCCAGTTGAAGGACTCTACCCCAGGATCCTGAAATCACGACTTGAGCCAAAGGCAGATACTCAACTACTGAGCCACTCAGGTGGCCCAAGATTAAAGATTGTACTCTGAAAATTATAGCATACATTTTAAAAATATTTATTTATTCATTTTAAGATAGAATGAAGTAGAAATGTGAGGGAGGGGCAGAGGGAGGAGAGAGAGAATATCAAGCAGACTCCCTGCTAAGCCCAAATGGGGCTTGAGCCCATGACTCTGAGATCATGACCTGAACCGTAATCAAGAGTTAACCAAATGAGTGCATCCCTGGGTGGCGCAGCGGTTTAGCTCTTGCCTTCGGCTCAGGGTGTGATCCTGGAGTCCTGGGATTGAATCCCATATCAGGCTCCCTGCATAGAGCCTACTTCTCCCTCTACCTGTGTCCCTGCCCCACCCCCCGTGTCTCTTGAATAAATAAATAAAATGTTTAAAAAAAAGGTTGACCAAATGAGACACCCAGGTGCCCCTAAAAACTATAGAACACTTATTAAAGATATTGAAGATGACACAAAGAATATGAAATATAAAAATATACAAAAATACAAAGGAAAAAACATTCCATGCACATGGGTTGGAAGAATGAAGACTATTAAAATGTATTACTATCTAAAGAAATCTATACATTTAATGAAACCTCTGTTAAAATACCACCAGCATTTTTCACAAAGCTAGAACAAACTTTCCTAAAATTTGTATGGAATAAAAAAAGATCCCAAATAGCCAAGGCAATTGTGAAAAAGCAAAGCAAAGCTGAAGACATCACAATTCTTGACTTCAACTTATATTACAAAGCTGTAGTGATCAAGACAGGGTGGTATTAGCACAAGAATAGACACATATGAGTGGTACAGGATAGAAAACCCAGAGATAGATCCACACCTATGAGGTAAACTAAACATCAACAAAGCTGAAATAATATCCAATTGAAAAAAGATAGTCTCTTCAAAAAAAATATTGTTGGGAAAATGAATAGCAATATGCAGAAGACTGAAACTGGATCACTTTCTTACACCATACACAATGATAAATTCAAAATTGATGAAAGAACTTAAAGTGAGAAAGTAAACCATCAACATCCTAGAGAACACAGGCAGCAACTTCTTTTACCTGGGTGTGTCAACTTCTTACCAAACATATCTCCTGAGGCAAGGGAAACAAAAGTAAAAATGAATTATTAAGACTTCATCAAGATAAAAAGCTTCTGCATTAGTGAAGGAGACAACCAACAAAATTAAAAGGCAAACTATGGAATGGGAGAAGATATTTGCAAATGACATCTGATAAAGGTTAATATCCAAAATCTATAAAGAACTTGCAAATTCAGGGCAGCCCAGGTGGCTCAGCGGTTTAGCGCCACCTTCAGCCCAGGGTGTGATCCTGGAGACCTGGGATTGAGTCCCACATCAAGCTCCATGCATAGAGCCTGCTTCTCCCTCTGCCTATGTCTCTCTCTCTCTCATTTTCTCTCTCTCTCTTTGTGTCTCAAATGAGTGAATGAATGAATAAATAAATAAATAAATAAATAAATAAATAAATTTGTAAATTCAACATGCAAAAAAAAAATCCAGTGAAGAAATGGGCAGAAGACATGAATAGGCACTTTTCTATAGAAGACATCCAGATGGCTAAAAGATCCATATAACATGCTCAACATTGCTCATCATCAGGGAAATACAAATCAAAACCACAATGAGTTGACACCTTACACCTGTCAAAAAGAGTCAAACTAACAACACAGGAAACAACAGATGTTGGTGAGAATGCAGGGAAAGGGGAACCATTTTACACTCTTTGTGGGAATTCAAACTGGTGCAACCACTCTGGAAAACAGTATGGAGGTTCCACAAAAAGTTAAAAATAGAAATACCCTATGACCTAGTAATAGTAGTCCTAGGTATTTACCCAAAGGATACAAAAAGTGTGATTTGAAGTGTCTCATGTACACTAATGTTTAACGCAGCATGATCAACAATTCCCAAATTATGGAAAGAGGCCAAATGTCCATCAATTGATCATTGGATAAAGAAAATGTACTATGTGTATACAATGGCATATTACTCAGCCATCAAAAAAATGAAATCTTGTGTATCCCTGAGTGGCTCAGTGGTTGAGTGCCTGCCTTTGGCCCAGGGTGTGATCCTGGAGTCCCAGGATTGGGTTCCACATTGGGCTTCCTGTATGGAGCCTGCTTCTCCCTCTGCTTCTCTCTCTCTCTGTGTCTCTCATTAATAAATGAATAAAATATTTTAAAAAATGACATCTTGATATTTCCTATGATGTAGATAGAACTAGAGTATATTATGCTAAACAAAATAAGTCTGTCAGAGAAAGAGAAATACCATATTATTTCACTCATATTTATTTAAGGAAAAGAACAGATGAACAAAGTGGAAAAGGAAAAATAGAAGGAGGTAAAGCTTAAGTATAGAGAAGAAACTGAGGTTTGAGGGAGGGGAGGTGGATGGGTGTAGGCTAAATGGGTGATGGTTATTAAGGAGGACATTCGTTTTGATCACTGGTTGTAATATGTAAATGATGATTTACTAAATTCTACTCCTGAAACCAATACTACACCATATGTTAACTAGTATTTAAATAAAGATTTGAAAAAAAAGAAAAATGCCAGGCAATCTGTAAATTCACAAAAATACTTTTGACCCATCAAAGTTTTAAGGCTATATGACAACCCAATCACACAAAATCTAAGGCGTTAGAGATGCCCTTAAGGATAGATGATATGTAAGACTTGTTTAACTGCAAAAGATGCCACTGAAAGCTATACTATCCAATAAATATAATTTCTCTTAAATTTTAAATGAATGTCTAGAACACAAAATCAGATCTTTTAGAAGTCTGCTCCAGTGAGAAATATCTCTGCCTGAAAGTTGTTCAGATGGCTAAGTGGGGCAGAATCCTAGGTAGGACAGTGTGGTCACAGGATCCCTGGCCCCAGAAAGAAATTCTTTACTCTAGTCACACTGACCTTCCCCTAGGCCTTAATTATGCAAAATATATTAGCTTCAGGGTCTTTTCACTTTCTATACTATTTCCTGGAAAACATATTCTCAGAATTTCATTTGACTAGCTCCTTAGCATTATTTTAGGATACAGCTAACAAGCCTTGCTTGACCAGTCTAACTGAAGTTGATCACCATTTCCAATCATTCTTCCCGTTGGTTTTAATCCATGCATCTATTTTTCTTTTATGTCACTTCTATTTATGCTAAAATGTAAGATTTGTAAGTCAGGAATTTTCTCTATTTGCTCAGTGTTGTGGTCCTAGCACATGGAAAACTATCACAAAGTAGGTGCCCAAATATAATAAATATGTTTTTTTAAATTATTTATTTATTTATGATAGTCATACACACACAGAGAGAGAGAGAGGCAGAGACATAGGCAGAGGGAGAAACAGGCTCCATGCACCAGGATCCCGACGTGGGATTCGATCCCGGGTCTCCAGGATCATGCCCTGGGCCAAAGGCAGGCGCCAAACCGCTGCGCCACCCAGGGTTCCCAATAAATATGTTTTGAGAGAAAGAAGAAAGGCTTTATCAGTCACATCTCATTAAAGCCCTGTTGATTAAATTCCTTCTTGGGAGAAAAAAGGAAAGGGCAGCATAAATCACACTGGGTACCTGAAATTAAAGGGTGCGAAGAATAGGATAGAGTTTTCCTATTGTTAAGATAGGAAAAGGATGTAGAAATTGGGGTGCTGGTTATATTTTGCTTTCTTTACTATTTTGTTTTTTTTATATATAAATTAATTTTTATTGGTGTTCAATTTACCAACATACAGAATAACACCCAGTGCTCATCCCGTCAAGTGTCCCCCTCCGTGCCCATCACCCATTCACCCCCACCCCCCGCCCTCCTCCCCTTCCACCACCCCTAGTTCATTTCCCAGAGTTAGAAGTCTTTATGTTCTGTGTCCCTTTCTGATATCTCCCACACATTTCTTCTCCCTTCCCTTATATTCCCCTTCACTATTATTCATATTCCCCAAATGAGTGAGAACATACACTGTTTGTCCTTCTCCGATTGACTTACTTCACTCAGCATAATACCCTCCAGTTCCATCCACGTTGAAGCAAATGGTGGGTATTTGTCGTTTCTAATGGCTGAGTAATATTCCATTGTATACATAAACCACATCTTCTTTATCCATTCATCTTTCGATGGGCACCGAGGCTCCTTCCACAGTTTGGCTATTGTGGACATGGCTGCTAGAAAACCCAAAAGCCTCCACCCCAAGATTGCTAGAACTCATAGAGCAATTTCTTTACTATTTTGAATAAGACTCTCCTTCTAAACTTCAGAAAGTGTCATTTATGGCCCTCCAAATGGACTGAGGGTATATCATAGCCAGGGAGTAGATGGAGGAGTCTTGGACTAGGTCTGGTTCAAAGTGAGTCTGCTGGATCCATAACCAGCCAGTGGTCATTTTCATGATCCATGAATGTACAATTGGACTGAATTTATTTGGTATTTGGCAGATAGTTCTATATTGGTTCTATGGGTTAGAGTTATTGTGGTGGAGAAGGCCAATTGAAACTACTTCCCTACACAAGAAAGTTAATCAATATAGTCTCCTGAATGGTACAGATAAATGCTATCCATATAGATCTAAATAAAACAGGGATAGTGATCCACATGATATCTCTATTTAATTCACCAATCTGAGTTTGGCCCATGCAGAAACCAATTGGATCCTAAAGCATAACAGTGAACAATGACAAACTCAACTGTGTAATAGCCCCATTGTTAGCTGTTGTGCCAAATGTGATATTTTTCGTATGGCAAGTTAACAAGACCTCAGGTACCTAGTATGTAGTCATAAATTTAGCAAAAATGTTCTTTTAAAATATAATTAGAAAATAGGATAGAAATAGACCTAATTTGTTTGGGGTGGACCATCACATACAATTATGGTCTTGCTCTATGTCTATGTTAACTCTCCTGCTCTTTATCATAAAATAGTTTGAGGATGTCTGGACAATCTGAACATGCTGCAGGACATCATATTGATGCAATATATCATGTCTTATGCTACTTAAACTGTGTTAGCTGGAAGTGAAAAGTATCTTGGAGGTCTTGGTAAGAAGAATTCATTCCAGAACGTGGGAGATAAAACCTACAGAGAGTCTAAGGCTCGTCACATCACTGAATTTTGGAGGGCCCAGTGGTCTGAAGCATGGCAAGATATCCTCTCAATATAAAGGATGCCACATTTCCAACCAATAAAAAAGAATCACAAATCCAGTTAAGAATCATGTGGTTGGTCCTATGAGAATGGGAACAAACTGAAGGTATTTGTATTCTCAGGGTGGTGCCCTTTTGAATGCATCCATCTCACACACACACACACACACACACACAAAGGTAACACAAAAATAACAAACAGTATGACTCTTCTGGTTGACAGCAGCAAGTATCTCTCATGACTCACATAGTATGGCACAATGAGTAGAAAAAAGTATTCATGGTGGCCAACAGCATGAGCTGGCATACACCAAAGATGATATTCCAACCACAGCTCCCAAAGTGTCAGCGATAAAACTATTGCTGAGTCACTGATATGGCCCTATCCTTTGGACAAACCATGCACATAGTAGTAACTTGAATACATTGAATAGTGACTCATCTTGACTGGGTAAATGTTTACCTTTCTTATGTACAGTGCCTGAAGTAAAGGCTTATCGAAAGCTTGATTCACTGATGTAAAACAATACCTAATGTGGCATCAGACCAATAGATTGACCCACTTTAAAGCAAAGAAGGTGCAGTAGTGGGTACTTGGTTCACACAGAAATTCTCAGTTTGATAGAACAATGCAGGGATCTATTGAAAGCACAGCTGAGGCACTAATTTATAGAAGTTACCCTGTAATAATAGTGTGGTGCCATATTCCAGGACACAATGGATATTATAAATCAATAACAGCACATGATTTGTTGTCCCAGATAGGTACTATATATATATATATATATATATATATATATATATTCAAGGACCAAGATGAGAAAATGGGAGTGAATTTGTTTGCTGATGTTTTCAGTGACTGAGTTGTAGAATCTGTGTCTCCCCAAATGACAATTTTGAACTCTTCAGGCTTAGGAGTCTTGACTTGAAGATATAAATGCTTCTACCTGGAGACAGAAAAAAAATTCTTATTTAATATGCAAGCTAGGGGTGCCTAGGTAGCTCATTCTGTTAAGAGTCCAAATCTTGATTTCAGCTCTGGTCACGATCTTAGGGTCATGAGATAAACCCCACGTTGGGCTCTGCACTCAGTGGGGGAGTCTACTTGAGATTCTCTCTCTCGCGCGCTCTCTCTCTCTCCCTCTCCCTTTCTCTTTATCTCTCAAATAAATAAAAAAATGAATTAAAATATCAAGCTATGATTGCTACACTTTTTCTTTAGGCTGCTTCTGAAAAAAGATCAGTAGGTAAGGAAAGGAATCACCATCATGGCAGGGTAATCGATCCTAATCACTGAAGATGGACTGGGGGGTGCCATTATTCAATGAGGGTAGGAAATAATATGTTTGCATGCAGGTGACCCATTTGGTTATCTTTTGGGACTCTTTGGCCTATTTTTGAGGCTAAGTGAAGCAGTTATAGCCTCAGAAAGACATTGAGTAGAAGATCAGACACTTTATAAATGAGGATTTGACTCATCCCACAACGAAGTAATCCATGCCAGCATAAGCATTAACTAAGGGATATCTAAAATGAATAGAAAAGGAATAGTATGAGTGTAAGTAGTAGTCTCAAGATTAGTTGATGTGGCAGAGGCTGTAGTTTGTCTACCTTAATCTTTATTGTATTGTTTTTCCCCCATAAAAGAGATCCTCTAGAATACAGAAGGAGCTGCTTATCCAACTTAAATGAAGTGCATAGATCCATATGGCAAAGAGTAGACTGTAATAGGCATTGTGATGTGTTTCTCAGATTACCACAATCCCCTCTGATTCATTTGGGACTGACGTATTCCTTCTTTGAGAAGGTTGATAGCTGAAAGATCGCAATTGAGTTATCCCTGATAGCATGTACCCTCAGTTTAAGAGGGCTACCTCACTAAAGATCAAAACCTCTTCTGGGGTATAGTCTACACATCAAATGATTGATTTACACATGAGTACAAAGGTCTGGTTTCCTTACATCAGTTCAGGACAAATCTGAAGGGCTAACCAGCTCTAGATCTCCATATGGAATGCACTGAGGCCTTTGTTGTGACTTCATAATAGCTTAAACTCTCTCTGCTCAACCCCTCTTCCTTTACTCAATCACAGGTATTGACTCAGAAAACACAACTCAATGAAATTCCTGCAATTGATTGTTCATTTCATAGTCTGGATCTTGGAAAACTCTGCTTGTGATGTATGTCCTATGGCACCATATTTGTTATTTTAGTATTATATCTTTCTGAAATTCAGACAAGCATTTATATATTGAAGATTTTGTGACTACCACATAGAAAAGTATGTAATATACTGGACTACACAGACATGGGTATTGTACTTATACCTTCCCTTGACCAATATTTATTGAGCAATCACATAAAACATTACTCTAGGCAGTGAGGTTCAGTGCTGCACCAGAAAAAGCCAGACTTCTAGTGGAATTTATGGCAAATGAGATAAGGGAGATGCACTTTTTAAAAATATTTATTTATTATTTATTTATTTATTTATTTATTTATTTATGAGAGATTGAGAGAGAGAGAGAGAGAGAGAGAGAGAAAGAGAGAGAGAAGAGAGAAGCAGGCTTCATGTAGGAAGCCTGATGTGGGACTTGATCCCAGGACCCTGGGATCAGGCCCTGAGCCAAAGGCAGAAGCTCAACCACTGAGCAACCCAGACATCCCAAGGGAGATGCACCTTTATAAGGAAAAAAAAAAAACAAATAGATGCACCTTAATGATTTTATTACAGTAGTGATACATTCAAAAAAATTGGAAATAGACTATTGTGAATACATGTGACAAAGGAAGAAGACTTACTCTAGGGATCCAGAATATATTGTCACTGATAAACTTTTAGAATGAGATTTGAAGGATAAGTCAGAGCTAGCTAATATACTAGGGAAGAATAAACTCAATTATACTTTTATCCCAAAATTTGTGTTCAATTTCATAGTTATTATACTATGAAACTATATACTATATATATTATATATATATTATACTATATTATATATAATATATATTATACTATGAAACTATATACTATATATATAAACTATATATACTATTAACTATATAGTTATTATATTATATATTAACAAGAAGCCTGAAGTTCTTTTGTCAATATTTTATGATAGTGATTGAAATAGATAGTTGAAAATTAATGCATATTCTTCATTCATTCAACAAAAATGTATGTAGATATTATATTTAAGGAATTTAGTTAGGTATTGTAGGAGATTAACCAAGAAATATGGCATCTTTCTCTAAGGGCACCCTACAATAGTAAAAACAATGAGGCAAATGAAAAACATGACATATTATAAGTTACACAGAATATCTCAGCAGATGAGAGATATTTCTGATCCACCTAAGAAAGAAACAATGTAGCTCTCTGCTCCTCGCCGTATCTTCTGGTGTAGTGCCAGCTGTGTCCCCGAGACTCGATGGTGAAGGTCGGAGTGAACAGATTTGGCCATATTGTGCGCCTGGTCACCAGGGCTGATTTTAACTCTGGCAAAGTGGATATTGTCGCCATCAATGACCCCTTCATTGATCTCACCTACGTGGTGTACATGTTCCAGTATGATTCTACCCACGGCAAATTCCACAGCATGGTCAAGGCTGAGAACGGGAAACTTGTCATCAATAGGAAGTCCATCTCCATCTTCCAGGAATGGGATCCCGTCAACATCAAATGGGGTGATGCTGGTGCTGAGTATGTTGTGGAGTCCACTGGGATCTTCACCACATCCCAGTGAAGAAGGAGAAGGCTGGGGCTCACTTTATTTTTTTTAATTTTTTTTAAAGATTTTTATTTATTCATTCATAGAGACACAGAGAGAGAATGAGAGGCAGAGACACAGGCAGAGGGAGAAGCAGGCTCCATGCAGAGAGCCTGACGTGGGTCTTGATCCAGGGTCTCCAGGATCACGCCCCGGGCTGCAGGCAGCACTAAACCGCTGCGCCACCAGGGCTGCCCCTGGGGCTCACTTTAAAGGCGGGGCCAAAAGGGTCATCATCTCTGCTCCTTCTGCTGATGCCCCCACGTTTGTGATGGGCGTGAACAATGAGAAGTATGACAACTCCCTCAAGATTGTCAGCTATGCCTCCTGCACCAACAACTGCTTGGCTCCTCTAGCCAAAGTCATCCATGACCACTTTGGCATCGTGGAGGGCCTCATGACCACCGTCCATGCCATCACTGCCACCCAGAAGACTGTGGACGGCCCCTCTGGTGAGCTGTGGCATGACAGCCAAGGGGCTGCCCAGAACATCATCCCTGCTTCCACTGGTACCACCAAGGCTGTGGGCAAGGTCATCCCTGACCTGAACGGGAAGCTCACTGACATGACCTTCTGTGTCCCCACCCCCAACATGTCAGTTGTGGATCTGACGTGCCGCCTGGAGAAAGCTGCCAAATATGATGACATCAAGAAGGTAGTGAAGCAGGCATCAGAGGGCCCCCTCAAGGACATCCTGGGCTACACTGAGGACCAGTTGTCTCCTGTGACTTCAACAGTGACACCCACTCTTCCACCTTCGATGCCGGGGCTGGCATTGCCCCCAATGACCACTTCATCAAGCTCATTTCCTGGTATGGCAATGAATTCAGCTATAGCAATCGGGTGGTGGACCTCATGGTCCACATGGACTCCAAGGAGTAAGAGCCTCCTGGACCACCAGCCGCAGCAAGAACAAGAGGAAGAGAGAGGCCCTCAGCTGCTGGGGAGTCCCTGCCCCAACTTAATCCCCAACACACTGAGAATCTCCTGACCTCCAATTTATATCCCAGACCCTGAGGGAGGGGAAGGGCTTGGGGAGTCCTGCCTTGTCATGTACCATCAATAAAGTATACTGTACCCAACCAAAAAAAAAAAAAGAAACAATGTAAATTGAAAGTCTGCAAATTAATGTGAGTTAGTTATTAAATCAGGACCATATTTATAATATAAAATATATATTATATGTTATAAAATGTTTATACAAGATATTTCTAATTGCATATAACTAAGGATTATTGAGCTCCTATTTTACATATATAAGAAGTTGATGCATTTTAAACTAGTTCATCCTATCCTGTTTACAGGATGATAATTATAAGAACAAATGATCACATTTATAACTAAAAATTATCATCCTCAATGCAAATATTAAAGAAGCCCAAGATAATCGCTGTTCATATTGTAAATAATATCTACCCAAATTTGAATTTTCCTCCTCTGTAACTAATACTGGTAGTAATAATAATAATAATAAACAAACACAACAGCTTTTGTTTTTATACTGATTTAGTGAGGAAATAATATCCCAATATAGTATTATTTCCTTTTCATAAATGAGGAAACTAAGGGTCATTAAAGAGGTTAAGTAATTGCCTGGTCACACAGTAATTAATAAATGATAGATCCAAGACTATATTTCATGTCTTTTGAATATTAATTCCATGACCTCCCTATTCTATCACAATGCCTTATACTAGGTCATCCTTGCCTGCTGACCATTAATGTATATGTCTATTATTAAACATAATAATAGCTAATATTTAATCAGTACTGCCTATGTTCCAGGCATTCTTCTAAACACTTTTCAATTAGAGATGTATAATTCTTACAAGAAGCATATGTGAAAGGTATTGTTATCATCAAATCACAGGAAAAGAAAATGAGGTTAAGAGAGGGATTAAGTCACTTGCCTCATGTCACAGCCAAGAAGGTATGGTTTTTGAACTCAGAGACTCTTACTACAAAGTGTAAACTCCTTACACTACTTTAGTTCATTTAACAAGTATAGAGTAAGATGCTATGAACCTCCTAATCCTTTAAAAGCACATTCTAGGGATCCCTGGGTGGCTCAGTGGTTTAGCGCCTGCCTTCAGCCCAGGGCGTGATCCTGGAGTCCCAGGATCAAGTTCCACATCAGGCTCCCTGCATGAAGCCTGCTTCTCCCTCTGCCTGTGTCTCTGCCTCTCTCTCCCTCTCTCTGTCTCTCAGAATGAATAAATTCTGATGAATGAATTATTCTCATGAATGAATAAATAATTTTTTAAAAAATTAAAAAAACACATCCTATTAAACATTAAACAAAATGCGTATGGTACAGTCATAACTACTTTTGCTTCCCAATTGTTTATTTTCTCTCTCTCTCTCTGGTCTCCAGTTTTATTGCCTAGATTCTAGAGCCCAGAATAATATCCATCACAGTTTCTCACTCTCACCTTATTATCTACTAATCTTACTTCTTTGGGACATTCAGTTTAGATGTCTCCTCTCTAAGAAGTCTTTCTTGAGCTCCAAATACTAGACTAGGGGGTCTTCCTATGTGTCACTAGGGAACATTATGCTTACACCTTTCATTGCACTTATCACACCTATTTGCATTGCCTGTTACTTGTCTTTCACATTATATTCTAAATTCCTTAACACTTGGGACTTTATCATATTTAACTTGATTCCCTAACAATTTAATACACTTCCGTGTTTATAGGGATAATGTGCTTAATGTCTGTTGATTTCTTAGGACCATATACTCTTTTCACACTTATAAATCTAGTTAAATATAGCATTATGCTTAGATTCATATCAGTGCCCTTCCACACTAGAATATAAACTCCTTAAATGTAGAAACAATATGTGTTTTTTTTATCTCCTAGCAGTGCCTGACTCATAGCTAACACTTTATAAATAGCTTTTCATTAAAAAGAACCAAGTAAAAGAAGAAGGAATGACTAATAAAATCATATACTCAGTAATTTCTTGGAAGACAATGGGACAAACCAATGTAAACCTACCATTTTGTATCTAATAACAGACAAGGAAATAAATGCTAATAGAAATATGTAAGAAAGCATATGGAAAGATTGTGATCAGGGTACATTTTTGAATAAAATATCCAAAGATGCTTTTACATAAAATGAGAAAGTAAATTAAATGTACAACAGATGACTCAAGTCAAAAAAATTCTTTACAGGAGGGATAAAGATGGTGGAGTAGGAGGACCCTAAGCTCATTCTATCCCATGTTTACAACTACATATCACTCACATCTGAGTCAATAAACCAGAACTACCTAAAGACTAGCAGAACAAATTCCACAACTAAGTGTAGAAAAGAAGCTTCATCATAGAGGTAAGGAAGGGCAGAAATGGTGGTCTGGAGCTTCCTAAAGGAGGGAGGGATTTGTGATCATGAAGAGAGGAAAGCATCTGGGAGCCTGCAGGGAGAATAAATTCCCATAATATCTGGCCTTGAAAACCAAAGGGGCTGAATTTCATAGCTGCATTTGGAACATGGAGCTTTAAGTCAGTTGACTCAGAAATAGGTGAGTCCAGAGTGATAGCCAGATCCCACCATTAAAGAGACAACAGTTAGATGAGAGGCAGCAGCTTGCACAATGAGAGGAAGATCTGCTTATATTTATATTTATTTATATTTATTTCAGAGCTTGTTGGGGGACTTCTCTGGGAACAAAGGAGCTGGCAGGGGCCATTTTCCTCCCTTGTCCCACATCATAAATACAGAGACACCTTCAGGAAGTGGCTCTACTTGCTACCTAACCTGCTAGTAGTGTGCCCTACCTATGAGTTCTCCTCAGGACTCACCTACTCCAAGCCTGCTAGCCTAGACCTTGGGCTTAGCACTAATTTTTTCAATACTGCCTACCTCACCCAAGTACTACCTCCCTATGCTACACCCCATGGCCACTGTGCTTGGGGGGGTCCAGCCCAGCACAAATGTTACTGAAGCTGCACATGTCCTGACCAGCTAGCTGTATGCATGGATATGGATACCCAGACACCATACTCTATGGCAACCAGCCCTGCACACAGATGTTCTGAGCCTAGTAAATACAGATGCCACACCACACCCAGTTGCCATGCAGACAGACATCACATGCCCTGGGCAATGCTACTGCTGTTTATCACACCCCTGGCTGCCACCTCACTTCTGAGAATCAGCCTGTGACTAGAGGCTAGCACAAAATTTGTTAATGCTACACATGCCCCACCAGCGACCATATGACCCCGGCAACCATGATCTACAATAGGCTTCTTCACACACACACACACACACACACACACACACACACCATGTGCTATTCTCAATCACTTTGCATCCCTTGTTACCACCTCAGCTATGTACATTACCCCTACCCACTGCCACTAACATGCACCACATTCCTGACCACCACCTCACTTCCAGGAATCAGGCCTAGGATTTTGCTAATATTACCACTATTTCACCAAGTCCTCCTACTGTCACACCACTTAGGAGTCAGCTTGCTTGGGTCTCAGTAACACAACAGAAATCAAGCATAACCCACAATAGGAAGAAAGTCAGTGCAGACATCTGGACTGAGAAAAATCGATTCAGACACAATGGCAGGATGCAAGCGGCACATATAGAAGATGTCCCTGAAGAGCCAGGTTATGGTGAACAGCAGACACTACACTGCACTGAATTATGAGATTTTATAAAGCAACTACTATCAAGAGCAGAGGATGTAGCTGACTTTTGTAAAACAGAGAAAAAGACACAGAGAGAAAATTCGAGAAGTCAGAAAAATTTGTCTCAAATGAAAGAACAGGGCAAAATCACAGCAAGAGATCAAAGTAAAACAGAAATAAGTTGTATCTCTGATAGAGAATTTAAAATAACAATCATAAAGAAACTCACTAGACATGAGAAAAGCATAGATAACATCAGTGAGACCCTTAACAAACATAAAAAACAACAAATCAAAGGTGAAGAAATCAATAAATGAAATTAAAAATACAATATATGGAATACAAAGTAGGCTATAGGAAGCAGAGGAACATATCAGTGACCTAGAGGATATAGTGATGGAAAGCAGACAAAAACAGACTTTAAGACATTCATATAAAAAGAGACAAAGGTACTATATAATAATAAAGGTAACAACACAACTAGAAAATATAACAATTATACATATTTATAAACCCAACAAAGGAACAGCCAAATACATAAAACATAATAACAAAAATAAAGGAACTAATCAATAGTAATACAGTAATACTAAGAGACTTTAACATTCCACATGCATCAATGGATAGATCATCCAAACAGAAAATCAACAAGGAAACAGTGGCTTTGAATGATACACTGGATGAAATGGAGTTGACATATATAATCACAACATTCTATCCTAAAAGAGCAGAATGCACAGTTCTTTCAATTCCATATAGAATAATCTCCAGAATAGATAACATATTAGGCAAAAAAAGCATGTCTCAACAAATCCAAAATGATCAAAGTCATAACATGTAACTTTTCTGATCACAATGCTATGAAACTAGAAATAAACTACAAGAAAAAAATCTATAAAGATGATAAATACATGAAGATTAAATATATTACTGAACAATAAATGGGTGAATCAAGAACCAAATAAGAGATCAAAAATTGCAAGGAAACAGAAGAAAATGAAAGCTCAACATTCCAAAATATTTGGGATGCAGAAAAAGCTGTTTGGAAAGGGAACTTTATAACAATACAGGCCTATGGCAAGAAGCTAGAAAATTTTAAAATAAAGAACTTAACCTTACACCTAAAGGAGCTAGAAAGAGTAACCAATGAAGCCTAAAACCAACAGAAGGAAGGGCATAATAAAGATTAGATAAGAAATAAATGATATAGAAACTAAAAAAATCAATATAACAGGTCAATGAAACTAGGAGCAGATTCTTTGAAAATATAATCAAAGTTGATAAACCTCTAGTAAAGCTCATTGAGAGAGAGAGAGAAGAAAGAAAGAAAGAAGAAAGAAGAAAGAAAGAAAGAAAGAAAGAAAGAAAGAAAGAAAGAAAGGTGAGAATGGATTAAATAAAATCATGAATGGAAAAGGAGAAATAACAACCAATAGCACAGAAATGCACACAATTGTAAGAGAATATTATGACAAACTATATGCCATCAAAATAAATATTATAAAAGAAATGTATAAATTCCAAGAAACATACATACTACCAAAAATAAAACAGGAAAAAATTTTAAAAATGAACAGACCAGTAAATAACAAAGAAATTGAATCTGTAATAATAATAAAAAATACCAAAACCAAAAATATCCAGGATCAGACACTTCTCAGGTGAATTCTTCCAAACATTTAAAGAAGAGTAAATATCTATTCTTAAAATGTTCCAGAAAAATAGAAGGAAAACTTCCAAATTCATTCTATGAGGCCAGTATCACCATGATACCAAAACCAGATAAAAACATCACTAAAAAAGAGAACTACAGGTCAACATATTCATGATTATAGATGCAAAAATCCTAAATAAAATAATAGCAAACCAACTCTAACAATAAATTTAAAAAAATTAAATCATTCACCAAGATCAAGCAGGATTTAGTCCTAGGATGCAAGTATGTTCAATATTCACATATCAATCAAAATGACACATTACATCAATAAGAGAAGAGATAATCAAATATATGGTCATTTCTATAGATGCTGAAGAAAGAAGTAAAACATCTGCTATTTGCAGATGACCGTGTATGTACAAAGCCCAAAAGACTCAATCCAAAAATACTAGAACTGATAAATTCAGTAAGTTGCCAGATATTAAATCAATATGCAGAAATCTGTTGCATTCCTATAAACTAATAATGCATCAGATTGAGAAAGATAACAATCCCATTTATAATTGCTTCAAAAACATTAATTTATCTAGGAATAAACATAACCAAAGATGTGAAAGGAATGTAATCTGAAAACTATAGACCACTGATGAAGGAAATTCAAGACAATGCAAGTAAATGGAAAGATATCCCATGCTCATGGATTGGAAAAAGAAATATTGTTAAAATGTCTATTCTACCCAAAGCAATCAACACATTTAATGCAGTCCATATCAAAATAACAATAGCAGGAGGCAGGGCAACATGGCGGAAGAGTAGGGTCCCCAAGTCACGTGTCCCCACCAAATTACCTAGATAACCTTCAAATCATCCTGAAAACCTACGAATTCGGCTTGAGATTTAAAGAGAGAACTGCTGGAATGCTACAGTGAGAAGAATAAACGCTTCTATCAAGGTAGGACGACGGGGGTGGGGGGTGGGGGGAGAAGAAATAAAGAAACAAAAGGCATCCAAGGGGGAGGGGCCCCTCGAGGAGCCGGGCTAAGGCCGGGGCGAGTGCCCCCAGGACATGAAAGCTGCATCCCGGAGAAGCAGGAGTTTCACCAATCTTCCCGGACAGAAAGGGGCTCGCAGGGAGTTGGAGCAGGATCCCAGGAGGGGCGGGGATGCCCTCAGGCTCCCTGGGACAGTAACAGGGACCTGCACCCCAGGGAGAGTGCGCCACACCCCGCGGCCGAGCTCCCTAAAGGGCTGCAGCACGAGCCTGGCTGGACCCGGGAGCAGCTTGGAGGCCGCTTGGGCAGAGGGAGCTGCGCGGCCGGGAGCACGATTCCAACAGCCCAGTCCCGGGAGCACAGGGCGCGGGGGACACAGCCCAAGATCCGGCACTCCCCCCCGGGACAGGCAGAAGCCAGGAGGGCACAGGAGAGCAAGGACACTCCTGCTTCCGGGCAGCCCCGAGCTGAGCAGATCAGCGAACCCGGCCCTGGAGCATCCAGGCCCCTGCAGACTGCAGAACATCCTACATGAAAGACTCCTAACTCTGGGAAAGGAACGAGGGGTGGTGGAAGGGGAGGTGGGCGGGGGGTGGGGGTGACTGGGTGACAGGCACTGAGGTGGGCACTTGACCGGGATGAGCACTGGGTGTTATTTTATATGTTGACAAATTGAACACCAATTAAAATAGATTTATAAAATAGATTTATAAAAAATAAAAATAAAAAATAAATGCATACAATTATATAACTATTAATCACACCTTTCTTACCTTCCTCCCTTTACATAGTAGAGAATGTGTCACATCTTCTTATTTGGCAAATAATTTACCCAAACTACCTACCATTATATCAACAGGATTAAGAAAGACATTGCATCAGTATTTAATAGTTAACAAACCCAAAATACATGTGTCCCTAGCTTCCCTCCTATCCCTGTCTTAAATTTTATTAGTCTGTATCCATGCCGACTGCCCCACAGTGGTGAAGTTCTTTTTTGTTTTTATCTTAGATGTGCTGGCTGGGTTTCAAAACTCCAGTTTTTAGGGACCTGGCATGGCTCAGACCCACACTGATATTCTGGGTGAAGGCCTCATCATGCTGTAACTGGTGTCGGCTTGTCTTAGAAGGGCATTCACATTAGTGCACAGGGATTTGGAGTTTATGGTAAAGTCCAGCAAAAACCTGGTGTCCAGGTTAGATGCCCTCAGCAAATATCTCTGCTCCTATGCTAATTAATGGAGCAGCTCAATGGTGCTTGCTTCCTTTTGTCACCAGATAGGCAGTGCCACTTCTCCCAAATGCAGTGCAAGAAGGGGAACTGTCTTCCCAGTATGACCCAAGGGATCCTCAGGCCACATCATCTACTCTGAGTCCTCTGCCCTCCTCCACAGGAGCACTTCTACACCCACAAGGTCCTACCACAGGAATGGCACAGAATTCTAAAATTTCAGACTTTGAGCTCCACTGCTTGTAAAATCTTGTGATTATTAGCCCCTCTTGTTTTCCCCATCAATGTTTTTGGAGAAGAGTTTTTCTTGCCTTGCACTCTATTCACTCTCTCTTTCATTCTATATCTCTTTCTCTACTCTCTCCCTGATCAGGGCTCTCTCTTCTCCACAGCACCGGCTATTCTTTTCCCCCTCAAATCACATCTCTACACCTCCTATCTTTCACAATGTGGCTTCTTTCTCCCTCTATTTGTGCATTTTGTTCTCTCGGTCCTCGGATCAATATCCTGGATGTTTAGAATTATTTGATATCTTTCTAACTGCATTCAAGGGAAAAGGCAAGCACAAGCTCCTCCTTCTACTTAACCATCTTATACCATCCCACATATCTTTAAATAACGAAAAGGCCAAAAATTGACCATCTGTGTTTTGAGGAAGGTCCCGTGATAGGAGTTAACACTTATAGTGTCTTATTTGGATAAACTCTTATTCATAATCATAGGGACCATTTGCAATCAGCCTTCTGATTAAAATATCCTTTTAAGCCCTTCTAAATGTGTACACCTTCCTTTCTGTTTCCTTAAATTTCTTTGCTTGAATGTAAACTGGAGAATTGTGTTACAATAGTATAAGTGACATCTTGCTGGAATTAAATGCAAAGCATTCTTACATACTCCCATTACAGTGCTGTTAGAGCTTACAACTGGGTAAAATCTGTGACATATATTTAGGAAAAAGTAAAAGTGGAGAAGGATCATTTAATATTTTTTTATTTGCCAGTGTGGTGATATCATTGTATATGCAGCTTAAATTGTAAGCTGCATAGTGGGTCTTAGCACTCTACATATCAGGGCCACTCTGATAGGACTGTTGGAGCTGAAGTGGATAAATGTGAAGTAGAAATCAACTACTGGGATCCCTGGGTGGCGCAGCGGTTTAGCGCCTGCCTTTGGCCCAGGGCGCAATCCTGGAGACCTGGGATCGAATCCCACGTCAGGCTCCCGATGCATGGAGCCTGCTTCTCCCTTTGCCTGTGTCTCTGCCTGTCTCTCTCTCTCTGTGACTATCATAAAAAAAAAGTCTTTTGACAATTCAACATCCATTCTTGATAAAAATTGCCTACAAACTGGATTTAGAGGGAGCATATCATAATATACTAAAGGGCAGAAATGAAGAACTCATAGCAAAATTATATCTAATAGTGAAAAGATGAAACCTTTTCTTCTAAGATCAGAACATGACAAGGATGTCTGACCCCATCACTTTTATTCAACATAGCACTAGACGTCATTTCTGCAGCAGTCAGATAAGAAAAAAATAAAAGGCATCCAAATTGTTAAAAAAGAAGTAAAATGGTCACTATTTGTAAATGACATAACATTATACGTAGAAAACTCTAAGGACTCCACCAAAAAAATTAAAGACAAACTATTAGAACTAATAAATGAACTCACTAGACTTTCATTATACAAAAATATACAGAAAAATAACATAAATCTGTTGTTCTATATACTAATATTGAAGTAGAAAAAATTATTTATTAATATAATTATATATCCAGAGAGGAGGTAGGTGGGGAATGGGTGAAATAGATAAAGGAGATTAAGACTATGTGATGCCTGGGTGGCTCAGCAGTTGAGTATCTGCCTTCAGCTCAGGGTATGATCCCAGGTTCAAGGATTGAATCCCATGTCAGGCTCCCTTCATGGAGCCTGCTTCTCCCTCTGCCTATGTCTCTGCCTCTCTCTCTGTTTCTCTCATGAATAAATAAATAAAATCTTTTTAAAAAAAGACTACATTTATATTGATGAGCACTGAGAAATGTATGGAGATGTTGGACAGTTATGCTGTACACCTGAAACTTAAGTAACATTGTACGTAATTATATTTCAGTATATATATGTATATATATATATATGTGTATGAGTTTATATAGGTATGTATGTATGTATATGATCTATCATATATCTATATCTTCATTCAACTATTTTTATGATTAATTAAATGTATCTTTATATCTTTTGTTCCAGTTTTGTTTTTTTATATTGTTTTTATAATGTGTTAATATTTGGTTAAATAATTTTTAGTCTAAAGTTTGAAAACAGCATGTAAGTGACTAAATTTTATCTGTCTCACATAGGTTATGATAATGGTTCCCTTTTTCATTATTTTAAAACTCCTTATAATTTTTGTTTTTATTTGCTCACTGGCACTCTGTCACTGAAATATAGAGAAATAGCTGTTCATTTCTTTTGCCAGTTTTAGTTGGATTATTTGGTTTTTGGGTGTTGAGTTTTGTAAGTTCTTTATATATTTTAGATACTAACCCTTTATTAGTTATGTCATTTGCTAACATCTTCTCCCATTCTGCAGGCTGCCTTTTAATTTTATTGTTTCCTTTGCTGTGCAGAAACTTATTCATGTCTTCATTTTCAATTTATTTCCTGTTTAGTGTAAGATAATGGTCCAGTTTCATTCTATTGCCTTTAGCTGTCCAGAATTCCCAGGACCATTTGTTAAAAACACTGCATTTTTTCCACTGGGCATTCTTTCCTGTTGTGAAAGATTAATTGGACATAAAATTTTGAGATTTTATATATATCTTCCATTATGTTCTATTGATGTATGTCTATTGCTGTGTCAGTACCATAGTCACTTGTTTACAAAAGCTTTCTAATATAACTTGAACTCTGGAATTTTAATGCCTCCGCTTTTCCTTTTATTTTTAAAAATTGCTTTACATTGAAGTCTTTGTGGATCCATATCAATTTAAGACTGTTTGCTCTACTTCTGTGAAAAATGCTATTGGTATTATTTAATGAATTTATTTTTTATTGGTGTTCAATTTGCCAACATATAGAATAACACCCAGTGCTCATCCCGTCAAGTGCCCCCCTCGGTGCCCGTCACCGAGTCACCCCCACCCCCACCCACCTCCCCTTCCACCACGCCCAGTTTGTTTCCCAGAGTTAGGAGTCTCTCATGTTCTGTCTCCCTTTCTGATATTTCCCACTTATTTTTTCTCCTTTCCCCTTTACTCCCTTTCACTAATTTTTATATTGCCCAAATGAGACCATATAATGTTTGTCCTTCTCCAATTGACTTATTTCACTCAGCATAATATCCTCCAGTTCCATCCACGTAGAAGCAAATGGTGGGTATTTGTCATTTCTAATGGCTGAGTAATATTCCATTCTATACATAAACCACAACTTCTTTATCCATTCATCTTTCAATGGACACCAAGGCTCCTTCCACAGTTTGGCTATTGTGGACATTGCTGCTATAAACATCGGGGTGCTGGTGTCCCGGCGTTTCATTGTATCTGTATCTTTGGGGTAAATCCCCAACAGTGCAATTGCTGGGTCATAGGGCAGGTCTATTTTTAACTCTTTGAGGAACCTCCACACAGTTTTCCAGAGTGGCTGCACCAGCTCACATTCCCACCAACATGCAAGAGGGTTCCCCTTTCTCCACATCCTCTCCAACATTTGTTGTTTCCTGTCTTGTTAATTTTCCCTATTCTCACTGGTGTGAGGTGGTATCTCATTGTGGTTTTGATTTGTATTTCCCTGATGGCAAGTGATGCGGAGCATTTTCTCATGTGCTTGTTGGCCATGTCTATGTCTTCCTCTGTGAGATTTCTGTTCATGGCTTTTGCCCATTTCATGATTGGATTGTTTGTTTCTTTGCTGTTGAGTTTAATAAGTTCTTTATAGATCTTGGAAACTAGCCCTTTATTTGATTCGTCATTTGCAAATATCTTCTTCCATTCTGTACGTTGTCTTTTAGTTTTGTTGACTGTTTCCTTTGCTGTGCAAAAGGTTCTTATCTTGATGAAGTCCCAATAGTTCATTTTTGCTTTTGTTTCTCTTTCCTTCATGGAGGAATCTTGCAAGAAGTTACTGTGGCCGAGTTCAAAAAGGGTGTTGCCTGTGTTCTCCTCTAGGATTTTGATGGAATCTTGTCTCACACTAAGATCTTTCATCCATTTTGAGTTTATCTTTGTGTATGGTGCAGGAGAGTGGTCTAGTTTCATTCTTCTCCATGTAGATGTCCAATTTTCCCAGCACCACTTATTGAAGAGACTGTCTCTTTTCCAGTGGATAGTCTTTCCTCCTTTGTTGAATATTAGTTCACCATAAAGTTGAGGGTCCACGTCTGTATTCTCTATTCTGTTCCATTGATCTATGTGTCTGTTTTTACGCCAGTACCACACTGTCTTGATGACCACAGCTTTTTTTGTCTTCCGATGCAAACACACGAGGGTTTATTTACAAGACTCCCTATTCTGAGGTTGTCCTTCAAAATAGAATGGGATTAGACTTAGTCTTCTTACATCTTATCCCTACGCTCTGAAAAGTTTTGATCAGGAATGGATGCTGTATTTTGTCAAATGCTTTCTCTGCATCTATTGAGAGGATCCTATGGTTCTTGTTTTTTCTCTTGCTGATATGATTAATCACATTGATTGTTTTATGAGTGTTGAACCAGCCTTGCAACCCAGGGATAAATCCTACTTAGTCATGGTGAATAATCTTCTTAATGTATTGTTGGATCCTATTGGCTAGTATCTTTTTGAGAATTTTTGCATCCACATTCATCAGGGATATTGTTCTATAATTCTCCTTTTTGTTGGGGTCTTTGTCTGGTTTTGGAATTAAGGTTATGCTGGCCTCATAGAACGAGTTTGGAAGTATTCCATCTCTTTCTATCTTTCCAAACAGCTTTTGTAGAATAGGTACTGTTTCTTCTTTAAACGTTTGATAGAATTCCCCAGGGAAGCCATCTGGCCCTGAACTTTTGTGTCTTGGGAGGTTTTTGATGACTGCTTCAATTCCTCCCTGGTTATTGGCCTGTTCAGGTTCTCTATTTCTTCCAGTTCCAGTTTCGGTAGTTTGTGGCTTTCCAGAAATGCGTCCATTTCTTCTAGATTGCCTAAATTATTGGTGTATAGCTGCTCATAATATGTTTTTTAAAATCGTTTGTATTTCCTTGGTGTTGGTAGTGATCTCTCTTTTCTCATTCATGATTTCATTAATTTGAGTCTTTTCTCTCTTCTTTTTAATAAGGCTGGCTAATGGTTTTTCTGTATTATTATTTCTTTCAAGGAACCAACTCCTGGTTTTGTTGATCTGTTCCACAGTTCTTCTGGTCTCTGTTTCATTGAGTTCTGCTTGAATCTTTAACTCTCTTCTTCTGCTGGGTATAGGATCTATTTGCTGTTTTTTCTCTAACTCCTATAGGTTTAAGGTTAGCTTTTGTATTTGAGTTCTTTCCGCTTTTTGGATGGATGCTTGTATTGCGATGTATTTCCCCCTTAGGACTGCTTTTGCTGCATCCCAAAGATTTTGAACGGTTGTATCTTCATTCTCATTAGTTTCCATGAATCTTTTTAATTCTTCCTTAATTTCCTGGTTGACTCTTTCATCTTTTAGCAGGATGGTCCTTAACCTCCACGTGTTTGAAGTCCTTCCAAACTTCTTCTTGTGATTTAGTTCTAATTTCAAGGCATTATGGTCTGATAATACGCAGGGGATGATCCCAATCTTTTGGTTTCATTTCAGACCCGATTTGTGACCCAGTATGTGGTCTATTCTGGAGAAAGTTCCATGTGCACTCGAGAAGAATGTGTATTCAGTTGAGTTTGGATGTAAAGTTCTATAGATATCTGTGAAATCCATCTGGTCCAGTGTATCACTTCAAGCTATTGTTTCTTTGGAGATGTTGTGCTTAGAAGACCTATCGAGTGTAGAAAGCACTAGATTGAAGTCACCAAGTATAAGTGTATTATTATCTAAGTATGTCTTCACTTTGGTTATTAATTGATTGATATATTTGGCAGCTCCTGTATTCGGGGCTTATATATTGAGGATTGTTAAGTCCTCTTGTTGGATAGATCCTTTAAGTATGATATAGTGTCCCTCTTCATCTCCCACTACAGTCTTCAGGATAAATTTTAGTTTATCTGTTATAAGGATGGCTAGCCCTGCTTTCTTTTGAGGACCATTTGAATGGTAAATGATTCTCCAACCTTTTATTTTCAGGCTGTAGGTGTCCTTATGTCTACAATGAGTCTGTTGTAGACCGCAAATCGATGGGTCTGCTTTTTTATGCAGTCTGAAACCCTGCATCTTTTGATGGGGTCATTAAGCCCATTCACGTTCAGAGCTACTATTGAAAGATATGAGTTTAGTGTCTTCATGATACCTATTCAGTCCCCGTTTTTGTGGATTTCTCCATTAGACTTCTTACAGAGGAATTTTAAGAGTCCCCCTTAAAATTTCTTGCAGAGCTGGTTTGGTAGTCACATATTCTTTCAGTTCCTGCCTATCTTGGAAGCTCTCTATCTCTCCTTCTATTCTGAATGAGAGCCTTGCTGGGTAAAATATTCTTGGCTGCATGTTCTTATCATTTAGGACCCTGAATATATCCTGTCAGCCCTTTCTGGCCTACCAGGTCTCTCTGGAGAGGTATGCTGTTAATATAATATTTCTCCCCATAAAATTTAGAGATCTCTTATCTTTTGCTGCTTTAAGGATCTTCTCTTTATCACTGGAATTTGCAAGCTTCACTATTAAATGTCGAGGTGTTGAGCAGTTTTTATTCATTTTAGGGGAGGGGGAATCTATTTCCTGGATCTGAATGCCTGTTTCCATTCCCAGATTAGGAACGTTTTCAGCTATGATTTGTTCAAATACATATTCTGGACCTCTGTTTCGGCACCCTCGGGAATCCCAATTAAACATAGATTTTTCTTCCTCAGGCTGTCACTTATTTCCCTTAATCTATCGTGTGATCTTTTAATTTTTTGTCTCTTTTTCCTCAGTTTCCCTCCTTGCCATCAACTTGTCTTCTATGTCACTCACTTGTTCTTACACCTCGTTAACCCTCGTCGTTAGGACCTCTAGTTTGGATTGCATCTCATTTAATTGATTTTTAATTTCTGCCTGATTAGATCTAAATTCTGCAGTCATGAAGTCTCTTGAGTCCTTTATGCTTTTTTCTAGAGCCACCAGTAGCTTTATAATAGTGCTTGAATTGGCTTTCTGACATTGAATTGTCATCCAAATTTTGTAACTCTTGGGAGAGAGGACTGTTTCTGATTCTTTCTTTTGAGGTGAGGTTTTCCTTCTAGTCATTTTGCTCAGTGCAGAGTGGCCAAAAACAAGTTGTATTGGGAAAGGGAGGAAAAGAAGAGAAAGAAGAGAAAGAAGAAAAGAAAAAGAAAAAAGAAAAAAGAAAAAAAGAGGAAAAAAGAGAAGAAAAGAAAAAAGAAAAAAAAGGGTGGGGAGCAAACAGAAATCAAAAAACAAAAAAACAAGGGGGAGTATCCTCTGATTTGTATGCTGTAAATCCTGGACTTCCCTTGGAACTTTCCAGTGTTGTGGTCAATATTTTTTTTTCCCCGGTGGGTCTATCTGGTTTTCTGGGGGAGGGGTCTGCTGTGTTGATTTTCAGCTGTTAGCACTTGGGGGAGCTGCTTAGCCCCTTGCCTGGTGCAGGGCTCAGTGAAAGATGTTTAAGCTGTTTATCCCGTGAGGCCACTGTGAGTCTCACTGGGGCTTGTTTATCCTGTGAGGCCCCAGGAGGAACAACTACAGTGGCAATGGCCAGCTCTGGAACCCTGTATTCAGCTTCTGCAGTAACTATGGAGCTCTCAGTCGGCAGGGGCCTGGTGCTCCGGGGCGGGGCCACTGATATGCACACTTGTGGCAGGAGTGTCCTTGCTGTCCTGTGCCCTCCTGGTCTCTGCTTGTCCCGGGGGGAGCGCCGGATCTTGGGTGGTTTCCTGGGCACCCCGTTCTCCCAGGGCTGCACTGTTGGATTTGCAGTCTCGGCAGCGCAGCCCCTTCTGTGCAGAGCCTCTGCCCAAGCCCCTCAGAGCTGCTTCCAGGTCCAGCTGGGCATGTGCTGCAGCCCTTTAGGGAGCTCAGCCATGGGGTATGGCCCACTCCCCCCCCCCCGGGACGCAGGTGCTCTGATAGTGTCCCTGGGAGCCTGAGGGCATCCCCACCCCTCCTGGGTCCTGCTCTAACTCCCTGTGAGAGCCTTTCTGTCTGGGAAGATTGGTGAAAGTCCTGCTTCTCCAGGCGGGGTTTTCCTGTCCTGGGGACACTGGCCCCCGCTTTAGCCCGGCTCCTCGGGGGGCCCCTGCCCTTTGGATGCCTTTTGTTTCTTTATTTCTTTTTTCCCCATCTTCCTACCTTGATAGAAGCGTGAACTCTTCTCACTGTAGCATTCCAGCTGTTCTCTCTTAAATCTCAGGCTGAATTCGTGGATTTTCAGGATTATTTGAAGGTTATCTAGGTAATTTGATGGGGACAGGTTACTTGGGGACCCTACTCTTCCGTCATCTTGCCCCACCTCTAATTCTATGCATTTAATATCAAGTAAATTCAAAATGTTTGACCTATACTTACTTTACAAGTATTTACACTTTGAGTTAAAGTGCAACTATATATGGAGTAACTCATTTCTCTTCATTCTATCCACTTCCATATAGTTTTTAAGGCAGCCACAAACTATACAATCAGTATAATTTAATCACTTTCCCAGGTCTCAGAATTCCAGTATGGCTATTTAGTCATTGTGCAATAGGGCAGAGAAGATACATCAATTTTATTTTCTTATGGGGCTCTTAAATTATTATAGATGTTATCTTATAGTGTTGTGATGTTGATGTGAGGTGTGATGGTGTATGGTAGTGTGATGAGTTTCTTCTTCCATTTCATCTGAGAAGAGAATAGTTAAAAATTTTCATGGATGATGTATAAACTAGGTATAGGTGGCAAATTAAGACAATGATGACCAATAAGAGTAAATCTAATAAACAAAGAAGTCATGTGGGCGACCACGGACTAGCTGGAGTAACTGAACCAAACCAGGCCCGGACGTGGCATCCCTCATTCACTCAAAAGGCTCGGGAGCCTAAAGGGTGAATAGTTGGTAGACGCTTGAGAAAGGGCTTGAGCAATGGTTCTCAGGGCTCGCTTGTACGTGATCGCCCACATAACACAATAGATACAACTTATTCTGACCTGGTCATAAATATAAATAAGGGTCTGTGCTGCCTTTGCTGGTCTGTTTACCATATCTAATATTCCTTTGAAGTATGCACATCTGGAGCAACAAGCTTATCTATTTACCAAGGTCTTCTGGTACCCGTGAGTCTGTCTTGCATGCTGAGAAAGGGGAACTTTAGAGGGTTTCACAAACATGCTAAAAACAGACACCTTCTTAGCTTTGTTTTGCTCATGCTATAAAATGTTGTAAAACCTTGAATAAAGCCGGCACTGCTTGGATATCATCCACTGTGTCCCTCCTGTCCCCATCTCTTTACTTTTCTTTTATTTTCCTCATCCTCTTATCCTCAGGACCCTGATCGTGTTGCCGCAGCGCGCACAACAAAGTCAACGATGGGGAAAGTGGAAGTAGAGGAAGATAATTCAGAGGGATGAAATGATTAATGTTGGGACGCGTGGATGGCTCAGAGGTTGAGCGCCTGCCTTCAGCTCAGGGTGTGATCCTGGAGTCCTGGGGCGTGATCCTGGAGTCCTGAGATTGAGTCCCACATCAAGGTCCCTGTATGGAACCTGTTTCTCTCTCTGCCTATGTCTCTGCCTCTCTCTCTCTGTCTCTCTCTCTCTTTCCCTCTCTCTCTCTGTCTCTCATGAATAAATAAATAAAATCTTTTTTAAAAAAGAAGTTACTAATGTTATTGGGAGATGATGTAGTGAAAAAAGCACAAAGACTTTGAAGTGAAAGCAATCTTGTTCTTTTCCCACTTTACTACCTCTGTGATTCTGACAATATGTATAACTTTTGCTAGCCTAGCTGTAAATGACTGGAATAATCTCTACCATGGAAGGTTGTTATGAAAGTAGTGGTTGAAAAATACCAAGCAACAGATTCATATGGCATTCTCATTAAATGGTACCTATTAATACAGTTAATTGTCTTAAGAAACAAAATTTCAGCTTGAGGGAGCACTTGACCATAATGTCATGAAAAACATAATCCTCACATGAGTGGCATCAAAACACAGGTTAATTAAAAAGATAATACAAAATGGAAACAAATATTTTACTTCTTTTTCCTTTTAGAAATCAGTAGGTATGGGGGAAAACACAGTTTTCTAGCATAGGTATATTCCCTCTTCCCTAATTTATGGAGGGTTTTAATATGAATGGATGTTGTACTTTGTCAAATGCTTTTCATGCATCTATTGCACAAATCATATGGTTTTTATCCTTTCTTTTACTAATGTGATGTATCATGTTGATTGATTTGCAAATATTAAGACATCCTTACAGTCCAGATATAAAATCCACTTGATCATGGTAAATGATTCTTGTACTCTTGGATTCGGTTTGCTAGTATTTCATTGAGAATTTTTGCATCCACTTTCATCAGGGATATTTGACTATAATTCTGTTTTTTAGCGAAGTTTTTGTCTATTTGTAGTATCAGGGTAATGTTGGCCTCACAGAATTAATTTGAAATTTTTCATTTCATTTCAATTTGCTGGAATAGTTTGAGAATCAATATTAACTCTTTTACAAATATTTAGTAGATTTCAGCTGTGAAGCCATATGGCCCTGGATTTTGTTTGTTGGAAGATTTTTGATTACTGATTCAATGTTTTTGCTGGTTATAAATGGTTTCAAGTTCTTGATTTCTTCCAATTTTAGTTTTGGTAGTTTATATGTTTCTAGGAATTTATCCATTTTTTCCAGGATGTCTAAATTGTTGGAATAATTTTTCATAATATTCTCCTATAATTGTTGTGTTTCTGTGGTGTTGGTTGTTTTTCTCCACTCTCATTTGTGATTTTATTTATTGACTGGGTGCTTTCTCTTTTCTTTTTGATAGATCTAACAATTTATCAATTTCATTATTTTTTTTCGAAGAAACAGCTCCTGGTTTAATTGATCTTCTCTATTGTTTGCTGTTGTTGTTACTGTTTTACCTTGTATATAATTTATTTCTGCTGTAATATTTATTACTTCCCTCCTTCTGCAGGCTTTAAGCTTCATTTGTTGTAATTTTCTAGCTCCTTAGGTTGGGTTAGATTATTTTTTTGAGATTTTTCTTGCTTCTAAAGTAGGCACGTATTACTATATACTGCCCTCTTAGTGGTGCGTTTGGTGCATCCCAAAAGTTTTGGACCATTGTGTTTTTATTTTCATTTGGTTTCAAGTATTTTTTATTTGCTCTTTAACTTCCTGTTTGACCCACCATTTTTTAGTAGCATGTTGTATAACCAACATGTATTTGTGGTCTTTCCAAATATATTTTTTTGTAGTCGACTTGTAGTTTCATAACAATATTGAGATTAATATTATATATATACATAGATATAGAGCTCAAGATATATATATATATATATATATATATATATATATATATATATATAATCTCAGTCTTAATATACTTGCTGAGGCCTGATTTGTGCCCTAGTATGTGTGATGTATTCTGGAGAATTTCTCATCTGCATTTGAAAAGAATATGTATTCTGCTGCTTTAGAATGAAATATTCTGAATATATCTGTGAAGTCCATCTGCTCCAATGTGGCATTCAGAGTCTTTGTTTCCTTGTTGATTTTCTGCATAAAAGATGTGTCAATTGACATAAATGGGGTATTAAAGTCCCCTACTCTTATAGTATTATTATCAATGAGTTCCTTTATTTTGTTATAATTGTTTTCTATATTTGGGTGCTCCCATGTTGAGGGCATAAATATCTATTGTTAGATATTCCTGTTGGGTAGTCTCCCTTATTATGATATAGTGTCCTTCACCTCTTGTTACAATCTTTGGTTTAAAATCTAGTTTGTCTGATGTAAGTATTGCTATTCTGGGTTCCTCTGACATCTATTTTCTTTTCCTTTTTTCTTAGGATCTTATTTACTAATTCGAGAGAGAGAGAGAGAGAGAGAGAGAGAGAGAGAGAGACATAGACAGAAGGAGAAGCATGCTCCTCACAGGGAGCCTGATGCAGGACTGGATCCTCAAACCTGGGATCACACTCTGAGCCTAAGGCAAAGGCTCAATTGCTGAACCACTCAAGCATGCCCTCTGACATAAATTGTCATGAAAAACATTTCTCCATCCCCTCAATTTCAATCTGCACTTGCCCTTAAAGTGGTTCTCTTGTAGGCAGCATATAGATGAGGCTTTTTAAAAAATCCATTCTGACACACTGTGTCTTTTGATTGGAGCCTTTAGTCCATTTATATTCAGAGTAACTTTTAATATATGTGTATTTAGTGCCATTTTACTACTTGATATATCATTGTTCATAGAAATTTTTCTCTGTTCCTTTCTAGTCTTTATCACTTTAAATCTTTCCCTTTGACTCAAAGGGCTCCCTTGAATATTTCTAGCAGGGCTCATTTAGTGGTTATAAACTCCTTTAATTTTTGTTTATCTGAAAAACTCTATCTCTTCTTCTACTCTGAATGAAAACCTCACTGGATAGAGTACTCTTAGCGGCAGGATTTCACTTCAGCACATTGAATATATCTGACTTGCCATGTTTAGAGAGAGATTTGCAGCAAGTCTTTGGGTCTTCACTTGTAATTTAGAGGCTTCTTTTATATGGCTGCTTTTAGAACTCTTTTTCTTTATCACTATATTTTTTTAGGATTTTATTTATTTATTCATGAAAGACAGACAGAGGCAGAGAGAGAGAGAGAGAGAGAGAGAGAGAGGCAGGGACATAGGCAGAGGGAGAAGCAGGCTCCATGCAGGAAGCCTGATATGGGGCTCGATCCCAGGATTCCAGGATCATGCCCTGAGTCAAAGGCAGACGCTCAACCACTGAGCCACCCAGGTGTCTCTATCACTATATTTGTAAATGTAACTACAATATGTCTTGGTGTTGGCCTGGTTTTGTTGATTTTGATGGAACTTCTCTGTGCCTCCTGTATTTGGATGTCTTTTTCTTTGCCTAGATTAGGGAAGTTTTCAGCTATGATTTTCTCAAATAAATTTTTTGCTTCTTTTTCTCTCTTTTTCTTCTTCTGGGACTCTTATAATAAGACTGTTACAACATTTGATGGAGTCACTGAGTTCCTTAAGTCTATACTCATATTCCATAAGTCTTCTTTCTTTCTTTTTTTCAACTTCATTATTTTCCATTATTATTTTTTTAAAAGATTTTATTTATTTATTCATGAGAGACACAGAGAAAGGCAAAGACATAGGCAGAGAGAGAAGCAAGCTCCATGCAGGGAGCCCAGTGTGGGACTCGATCCTGGGACTCCAGGATCATGCCCTGGGCCAAAGGCAGGCTCTCAACTGCTGAGTCACTGAGGCATCCCTATTTTCCATTATTCTATCTTCTATGTCACTTCTCTGTTCCTCTGTTTCTTTCATCCTTGTGGTCATTCTATCCAGTCTGTTTCCAAAATCAGCTATTGAATTTTTCATTTCTGACTGATCATTTGTTAACTCTTTTATCTATTTAGTAAGGTCTTTACTGAATTCTTCCATTCTTTACTTAAGCCCAGTGAATATCTTTGTGATTGTTTCTTCAAATTTTCCCTCTGTTTCAATTAGATTTCTGGCCATGACTTTATACTGTTGTTTCATTTGGGATGAATTTCTTCATCTTTTTTTTCTAAGTTTCTATCTTCTGCTGTGTGTTAAAAAAGCTTCTTATGTGTCCTGCTCCAAAGAGTAATAGTTTTATGAAAAAGAGGTCATATAGTGTCTGGAGCTTGGTGCTTCAGGGAATATCTTTGGTGTATGCTGTATGAAACTTGATGTTATGTTTTGGCTGCTCTTTGCTTCAGGCCAGTTATCTGCAGAGGCCCTCTGCCTGCAGTGAGATGTGTGGGACCTTGGCCAGAGTTTGGTGAGTTTTAACTAGGTGTGCTCTGAGATGCTTGTTGAATGAAACCTGATGCTACTTCCACTAGAATTGAAGACTTGTAGAACTTTGATCGTGAGATGTCGATGTCGTGTGGCTGGGGGTTTGTGCTGGTCTTGTGGGAAGGGGCCTGCTACACTGTGACTGCAGTGCACTTTCCCAAGAAGGGAAGTACTGTACTGGCAGAGCCCAGGGTGCTGGAAGTATGTGTAAGTAGCTTAGATAGCCAGTGTTGGTGCTATGTTGTTTACCGAAGTTTATATTGATGAGCAGAGAAAGGAAATGGTGCCAGCCGGCTCCTTTGTCCCCACAGAGAGGTCTCTATGCTTATGTTGTCAGGGAAGCACTCCCAAAAGGGTGAATAATCTCCCATCTGTGCACCCTATGTATTTTTCAGATCACTGGTTTCACACTGTCTTTTTCTGGATTGTCTGTCCTCTCTCCAGGAGCAGTGCAGTGCACCCTGGGTTTTATCCCAGCCAAATCTGTTGACTTTTAAAGCTCCCAATTTCAGGGATGTGATGTTGGCTTGGGACTCTACTGGTCTCTTGGGGGAGAGTCTCACCATGCTGGGAATCATGCCATTTTGATAGAGAAGGGCAGTCGTGCCAGAGTACAGGGGTCTGGGAATTGGAGCAAGCAGACTAGGCAGCTAATGTCATGGGAACCTACTCTTGGCAGGTGGCCCTGTCTGTGCTGAGTGAGGGAGGAAGAATTCACCACCAGCTCATTTGTCCCCAGAGAGGTGTCTCCTTGAATGCTACCTCTCACCAATGAGCTCCAAGGAAAGCTAAGTATCTCTCCCTGTGTTTCTTAGATGTTCCTCAGATCACACTGTCACCAGGTTGTCTTTCTTGGACTAAGGTCAGCACCCTCAGGGTTTTATCCTAACCAAACCTGTGGACCTTTAAACTCCAGTCTTTAAACTGTACTAGTTGCAAAAATACATTATAAAGTCAGGTTCTCTCATTTTCCCAGCCAATGATTTTGAGGATGTTTTCTTTGTGTGTTTCCCTATGTGCTCCTCACTTTCTCGCCTTTCTCTGTGACCAGGGCTCCATCACCTCCACAGCACCCAAGATACATTTCTCCTCCAACCCATGTTTCTGCACTTTCTACTTTCCTCAATGTGACCTCTTGTATCCTTCTAGTTGTACAGCTTGTTCTGTCAATCTTCATATTGATTTCTTCGGTGTTCAGAATTTTTTGACTGTTACACTTGTGTTCAAGAGATAAGACAAGTCTAGGGTCCCCCTACTACATACATCTACATCTTAGTTCCCCCCTGCCCTGGAATTACTTTATTAATTTTCAATAGCAGACTTCAGAGCAAGCAAAGAGGCCAGTGATAAAGGACATCACACAATTATGTGGTAACTTCTCCAAGAATATATACCAACTGTTAATGTTAGATACCCAACAGATAGACAAAATGAGACAAAAACTTATAGAAGCACAAAGAGATGAATCCATCATCTTAGTTGGAGACTTCAACACCAATCCGTCTAATGAACAGATCCAGCAGACCAATAATCATTGAGACATAGTTGAACTGAAAAACACTATCAATCAACACAATATAATTGATAACTATATAAAACTTTATCCAACAAAAAAAGCATAAAAAATCTTTTAAAACTCATATAGAGGGACATATGGGTGGCTCAATGGTTGAGTGCATCCTTTCCGCCCAGGGCATGATCCTGGAGTCCTAGAACTGAGTCCCACATCAGGCTCCCTGCACGGGGCCTGATTCTCTCTGCCTGTGTTTCTGCCTCTTTTTTCTCTCTATGTCTTTCATGAATAAATAAATAAAACCTTTAAAAAATAAAATAAAATAAAACTCACATAGAATGTTCACCAAGAATAGACGACATTCTGGACCATAAAGCACACCTTGACATTTTTTTTTCTAAAAAGAGAAATCACAAAATGTCTTCTCTCAGCATGCAATAAAATTAAACAAACAGCAACAAAAACAACAAAACAGAAAGGTAATGGAGAAGTCCATAATTATGTAAACATCAAACAATATATTTGTAACACATGGCCTTGCAGGGGAATTCTGCCAAACACATAAAGAAGAGTCAATACTTATTCTCAAGCTGTTCCAAAAAAATATAAATGGAAGGAAAACTTCAAAATTCCTTCTATAAGGCCAGCATTCCCTTGATTCCAAAATCAAATAGAGACACCACAAATAATGAGAATTACAGGCCAAAATCCCTGATGAACATGGATACAAAATTTTTCAATAAAATTTGAGGAAATCAGATACAACAGTACATTAAAAAAACTATTCCCCACTATCAATTGGGATTTACTCCTGTGCTGCAAGGTTGGTTTAATATTCACAATTAATCAATGTGAAACAACACATTAAAAAAAAGTTAAGAGCCATAAAATATTCCAACAGATGCAGGAAAAGCATTTAAAAAATACAGTATGAATTCTTCATGAGAACCCGAAACAAAGTAGGTGTAGATGGAACATGCCTCAACATCATAAAGACTATATATGAAAGACCCAAAGCTGATATAGTCAAGAGGGAAGAACTAAAAGGGTTTCCTCTATGTCAAGAAGAGGACAGAGATATCCAATCTCACCATTGTTATATAACATATCACCAAACATTGCCAACAATTGGACAACAAACAGAAATAAAAGACATCCAAATTAGAAAGCAGAAGGCAAACATTAACTATTTGCATACTACATGATACTCTATGATACTCTATGCGGAAAACTTCAAAGACTCCACCAAAAAGGAGTCAAGGCAAGATGGTGGAAAGGTAGGGGTACTAAAATCATCTGGTCCCCAAAACTTACCTAGATAACTTTTGAAACATCCTGAACACCTGCAAATTCAACCTGAGATATAAAGCGAAAATAGCTGGAAAGCTACAGAGAAGAAAAGTTTTCACTTCTAACAAGGTATAAAGGCAAATCAATCAATCAATTAATCAGTCAAGTAAGGGAGGAGAACAATGACAAGGCATGTGAAAGCAGAGCTGCGAAGGCCTCTAGAGCATAAAAGCCCAGCCCTGGACGCATGGGAACTTTAAAAATCAGCGCCTGAGTTTTCATTGATGGAAAAGTGCTTAGCAGGGAAATAGGGCAGAATCGAAGGAGGGGCAGTGAAGCATCAAGATCCCTGGACGCAGGGATCCCTGGGTGGCGCAGCGGTTTGGCGCCTGCCTTTGGCCCAGGGCGTGATCCTGGAGACCCGGAATCGAATCCCACGTCGGGCTCCCGGTGCATGGAGCCTGCTTCTCCCTCTGCCTGTGTCTCTGCCCCCCTCTCTCTCTCTCTGTGACTATTATAAATAAATAAAAATTAATAAAAAAAATTTAAAAAAAGATCCCTGGACGCACTTTAAGTCTAGGGGCTCACGAGACAAAGCTCACCACAAACCGTGGTCTGATCTTGGTAAAGGGCTGGAACGCCGAAGCCCTCCGGGGCTTTTGGGAGAAACCTGCCAGTTATGCGGGCCAGGTACAGAGCTCCCTTTACCCTAGAGCCTGGAAAAGATGAAGGCAGCTGTCCAGCTTTCCCTTTGGGAGAGGCATTTCCCAAGGGGACGGGTCCAGTGGCACAGGGCTCTGTATCTAAAGACATCAAAGTGGATAAAGCTGGCTATCCTCCATCCTCCATGGGACAGGTAGAAGTGAGGGGGGCACAGGAAAGAGAGAACTCTCCCATCACTGGGCACCTGTCAAGCTGTGCAGATTAGTGCACCCGCACCTACCCCCAGGAGCATCTAGACCAGTGTGGAATGGAAGACTAGTTAGTTACTTGTGGGGAGCTCGACCCCACAGCTGGAAATCGAGCTGCAACCATTTTCCTCTCCTATTTTCAAATTGCACCTGGGAAAGGTGGGGCCTCTAGGGAAACAAAGGCTTCACAGGATAAACAGATCATACTGAGCCCAGCACCTGGCAAGGGGCGGGCATCTCTGCCCAGACACAGACACCTAAGAATCAGTTCAGCAGACAGCTCCCCCAGGAGAACTGCTGGATGAACAAAGGAAAAGCAAGTTTATTGAACAAGCAGTACTGGAAAGCTCTAAGACTGAGTGAAAATAGTATATAGAACTAGAAGGCTTCTCTCTCTCTCTCTCTCTCTCTCTCTCTCCCTCTCTCTTTCTCGACTCGTTTTCAATCAGGGTAGGAATTTCCAATATATTTTTCTCTTTTTCAACCTTAACTACAATATTTTACCAACTCTTCATTTTTAAGCTTTTTCCTTTTGACTTTCATATTTCAACAGGTACATGTCTTAGAGATATTTTTCACTTCTGGATTCCCTTCAACGTATTCAATTTAATTTTGGTAGATATATGAGATATGGGTTTTCTTTTTTGTTTTTTTTCTGTCTCGTTTTGTTTAACAATGGTGGAAGTTAATACCTGCTAACACACGGACCAAAATACATAGAGAACAAAATGGAACACTGTGTTGGTTTATGCTTTTTTTTTTCCAGAGCCACCAGTAACTTTATAATGGTAATTCTTTTTTATATATATAATTGTAATTCTGAATTGAATTTCTGACATCATATTTAAATCCATGGGGAGTATCTCTGTGAAAGAAAGTATTGCTTCCAGTTCTTTGTTTTGTGGTGAATTCTTCCTTCTAGTCATTTTGTCCAGTGCAGAGTGGCTGTATGAGCGATCTGAGTCAAAAATATCAATCACTACCTAAGTAAAATACACCCTAGATGATTCTGAAGAGGTCAGAGACGAGAAAATAAAAGAAAAAGGACAGAACAAAGTAAAACAGAAGGACCACTAAAGTGAAAAACAAATTTTAAAACAAAATAGTAAAACTAGAAAACCAAAAACAATGAAGAAGAAAGAAAGGGAGGGTGGTGGTAGTGAGGAGGTGATGATGGAGAGAAAATAAAATCTCCCTGAGGGACCTCAGAGGGTGATTCTCTTGGTTCTATGTGTATTTGTTCTGTATGTTAGAAGATGCTCAATTCCAAATTTATATAAACCGGCAATACTTACATAAAGACCCAACATAGACCATGAAACAAGCAATTTAAAAGAGGGGGCCAAAATGGGAAGGAAGAGAGAATATAGGCTCATAGAAGAAATCAACACGGTGTTCCACTTTGTGGGGAGGATAGACACTTTTCCAAGGAAGACATACCGAGGGTTAACAAATTCATAAATAGATGCTCGACATCACTCATCTTCAGGGAAGTCGATATGAAAACCACAATGAGATAGCACCTCACACCTGTCAGAATGGCTAAAATTAAAACACAGGAAACAACAGATGTTGGCAAGGTTGCAGAGAAAGGGGAACCTTCTTGTACTGATGATGGGAATGCATACTGGTGCAGCCACTCAGGAAAACAATTGGAAGTTCCTCAAAGAGCTAAAAATAGAACCACCTTATGATCTAACAAAGGCACTACTATGTATTACCCAAATGATACAAAACTACATATTCAAAATGGCACATGCACACTAATGTTTATAGCAGCATTATCATCAGTACCCAAAATATGAAAAGATCTCAGATGTCCATCAACTGATGAATAGAAAAAGAAGTGATATATATATATATAATGAAATAGTCATCAAAAAGAATGAAATCTTGCCATTTGCAATGAGGCAGATGGAGCTATTGTGTTATGCTAAGTAAAATAAGTCAATGATAGAAACATAAATATCATATAACTTCATTCATATGTGAATTTAAGAAACAAAGCAAGTGAACATATAGGAACAAAAAGTAAAACAGAAAGGGAATCAAACTAAAATAGACCCTTAACTATAGAGAACAAACTGAGTGTTGATAGAGGAAGGTGGATGGTTGAATGGACTAAATGGGTGATGGGTATTAAGGAGGGAAGTTGTTAATGATGAGCACTGGATGTTATGTTTCATGATGAATCACTAAATTCTAATCCTGAAAACAATATTACACTGCACGTTATATATGGAATTTAAATAACAATTTGAAACAATCAATCATTCAATCAATCATTTAATCTTCCCCTTTAGGAAACAAAAATAGCAAATTTTAAAAATCAGCAGAAAAACAAATTAGCTGGCTGACACCATGTCCCTCTCCTGCCGTTCAGTATAAACACAGAAACACCTGCCAGAAACAACATAGTACAAACACTGGCTGCCTATTTTGCTTATATAAATTCTCACCATAAAATGTGAAGACAGAGGAATTTATCCAATGAAGGAAATTATCCAAATGAAAGATCAAAATAAGGTCACAACCAAAGATCTAAGTAAAAGAGGTATAAATAACAGTCCTCATGAATTATACAAAACAAAAAACAAAAAAAAATTGAAGGGATGCCTGGGTGGCTCAGTGGTTGAGCATCTGCCTTCGGCTCAGGGCATGATCCCAGGATTTGGGATCAAGTCCCACATTGGGGTCCCTGCGAGGAGCCTGCTTCTCTCTCTGCCTGTGTTTCTGCCTCTGTGTGTGTGTGTGTGTGTCTGAAATAAATAAATAAATAATAAATAAATAAATAAATAAATAATAAATAATCTTTAAAAAAAATTGAAAACATCCTTGATGCAGTGAACAGCAGCCTGAAAGAAGCAGGGGAAAAAATAAGTGACAGAAGACAAAATAATGGAAAATAATCAACCATAGCAGAAGAACAAAAGAAGAATTATGCAACATGAGAACAGAGTTAGGAATTCAGTAACTCCATCAAACAGAACATTCATGTAGTAGAAGTCTCAGAAGTTTAAGAGAGAGAAATTGGGGTAGAGAATGAATGTGAAGTATTAATAGCTGAAAACTACCCTAATCTGGGGAAGGAAACAGACATCCAGATCCAGGAGGTATTGAGAACTCCCATCAAAATCAACAAAACCAGTCTAATACCAAGATACATCATAGTTAAATTTGCAAAATACAGTGATAAAGAAGAATATCCTAAAAGCAGCAAGAGAAAATAAGTCTTTAACTTAAAATGGAAATCCATAAGACTAGGTATAGATTTCTTCCAAGAAGCTTAGCAAACAAGAAGGGAGTGGCATGATTTATTCGAGATGCTGAATTGGAAAATCAGCATCCAAGAATACTCTATCCAGCAAGGCTATCATTCAGAATAGAAGGGGAGATAATTTTTCCAGACAAATCTTTTTTTTATTTTTTATTTATTTATGATAGTCACACAGAGAAAGAGAGAGCAAGAGAGAGGCAGAGACATAGGCAGAGGAAGAAGCAGGCTCCATGCACCGGGAGCCTGACGTGGGATTCGATCCCAGGTCTCCAGGATCGCGCCCTGGGCCAAAGGCAGGAGCCAAACAACTACACCACCCACGGATCCCCAGACAAACAAATCTAAAGGAGTTCATGGCCACTAAATATGCTCTGCTAGAAATATTAAAAGGGACTCTTTGAGTGCAAATGGGGGGCTAAAACTGAGAAAGACTAGAAAGTAACAAAGAAGATCCCCAGAAACAACAATAAAACAAATAATAAAATATGACAAAATACATATCTATCAATAATTACTCTGAATGTAAATGAACAAAATAATCTAATCAAAAGTTATAAGGTGTCAGAAGGGATTAAACAAAATCAAGACCCTCCCCCAAAAAATCAAGACCCTCTCTATGCTGCATAGAAGATATTCATTTTAGACATAAAGATACCCAGAGATTGAATGTGAGGCAACAGAGAAACTTTAATCACTCATCAGAAAGCCAGAGTAGCAGTACTTATATTGGAAAAACTAGACTTTCAAACAAAGACTGTAAAAAGAGACAAAGGGCATTATATAATCATAACGGGGACAGTCCAAGAAGAAGATCTAACAATTGTAAATATTATTCCCCCAACATGGGAGAACTGAAATATATAAAACAAAAACAAATATAAATGGATTCATTGATAATAATACAATAATAGTAGGAGATGTTAACACTGCACTTAAGTCAATGGACAGATAACCCACACAGAAAATCAACAAGGAAAAAATGGCTTTGAATGACACACTGGACCAGAAAGACTTAACAGATACATTCAGAACATTTCATCCTAAAGCAGAAGAATACGCATTCTTTTCAAATGCACATGGACACATACTCTGAGAGTAGAAGTGAACCACAAGAAAAATTCTGAAAAGACCAAAAATACGTGGAAGTTAAATATGATACTAAAGAAAAAAATGGGTCAGCCAGAAATCAAAGAGGATGTAAAAAATACATGGAAGGAAATGAAAATGAAAACACAACAATCCAAAACCTCTGGCACACAGCAAAATACAAAATACAAGCCTACTTCAAGAAGAAAGAAGATCTCAAATAAACAGCCTAACATTACACCTAAAGGAGCTAGAGAAATTACAACAAAGAAAGCCTAAAGCCAGCAGAAGAAAGATATTAATAAAGATTAAAATGAAAATAAATTATGTGCCCACCTCAGTGCTGGAATTCCTAGTCACAGCAATCACACAACAAAAAGAAATTAAAGGCATCCAAATATGCAAGGAGGAAGTAAAACATTCACTATTTGAAGATGTCACGATACTTTATGTAGAAAACAGGAAAGACTCCACCCAAACACTTCTAGAACTGATAAATTCAGTAAAGTCACAGGATGCAAAATTAATGTATGGAATTCCATTTATTTGTATACCCTATTAATGAAGCAAGAAAAAGGGAAATCAAATAATTGATCTCTTTTACAATTGCATCAAAAACCATAAGATACCTAAGAATAAATCTGCCCAATGATGTAAAAGACCTGTACACCGAAAATTATTAAACATTGATGGAAGAAATTGAAGATGACAAAAAGGAAATGGGACTATGCTCATGACTTAGATGAAAAAAGATTTTTAAAATGTATATACTATTTAAAGTAACCTACAGCTTTAATGCAATACGCATCAAAATACCAGCAGCATTTTTCACAGAACTAGAAAAAAGTATCCTCAAATTTATATGGAGCCATGAAAGACCTCACATTGCCAAAGAAATCTTGAAACAGAGAGAACCTGGGTGGCTCAGTGGTTGAGTGTCTGCTTTGGCTCAGATCATGATCCAAGAGTCATGGGATCAAGTCCTGCATCAGGCTCCCTGCAGGGAGACTGATTCTCCCTCTGTCTATGTCTCTGCCTCTTTATCTGTGTTTCTCATGAATAAATAAATAAAATCTTAAAAAAAGAAATCTTGAAACAGAAAAACAAAGTGGAGGAATCACAATTCCAAACTTCAGGTTATATTACCATGCTGAAATAATCAAAATACTAAAGGGGATCCCTGGGTGGCTCAGCAGTTTAGCACCTGCCTTCAGCCCAGGGTGTGATCTTGGAGTCCCAGGATTGAGTCCCCTGTCAGGCTCCCCACATGGAGCCTGTTTTTCCCTTTGCCTGTGTCTCTGTCTCTGTGTGTGTGTGTGTGTCTGTCATGAATAAATAAATAAAATCTTAAAAAAAAACCCACTATGGTACCAGCACAGCAATAGACACACAGATCAATGAAACAGAATAGAAAACCCAGAACTGAACCCATAAGTATATAATGAACTAATTCTCAACGTAGCTGGTAAGGCTAGCCATTGGGAAAAAGACAATCTCTTCAAGAAATAGTGTTGAAAAAACTAGACAATATACAAAAGAATGAAACTAGACCTCTTTCTTACACCATATGCTAACATGAAATCAAAATGAATGAAAAGCCAAAATGTGACATAGGAAACAATGACAATCCTAGAAAAGAATACAAGCAGTAACCTCTTTTACATCAGCCATAGTAACTTCTTTCAAGATATGTCCCTGAGGCAAAGGGAAAAAAGCAAAAATAATCTATTGGGAATTCATCAAAATAAAAACTTTCTACACAGTGAAGGAAATAATCAGCAAAACTAAAAGGCAACCTATGAAATAGGAGAACTTATTTGTTAATGATATATCTGATAAATAGTTATCATCTAATATATGTAAAGAACTTACCAATTCCACATCTAAAGAAACACAATCAAATCTAAAAATGGGCAGAAGTCATTAATAGACATTTTTCTGAAGACATAGAGATGGTTAACAGACACATGAAAAGATGTTCAACATCACCCATTATAAAGGAAATGCAAATCAGAAATACAAGTAGATATAACCTCACATCTGTCAGAAAGGCTAAAATCAACAATGCAAGAACAAGTGTTATTAAGGATGTGGACAAATGGAAACTTTCTTGTACTGTTGGTGGGAATGAAAACTGGTTCAGCAACTTTGGAAAACTTTATGAAGTTTCCTCAAAAATTAGAAGTAGAACTATCCTACAATCCAGCCATTGCAATACTATGTATTTACCCAAAGTATACAAAACACTACTTCAAATGAATATATGCACTCAGATTTTTATAGCCTCATTGTCTACAGTAGTCCAAATAAGAAAAACCCAAGTGTCCATTGATTGATGAATGGATAAAGGTGCAATATATATACAATACAATATTACTCAGCCTTATAATGGAATGAATCATGCCATTTGCAATGATATAGATATAGGTAGAGGTAGACAGTATTATGTTACCTGAAATTAGTCAGAGAAAAACAAATACCATATGATTTCACTCAAATGCGGGATTTAAGTAACAAAACAATTGAACAAAAGGGGGAAAAAGGAAAATGAGGGATGCACACCAAGAAACAGACTCTTAACTATAGAGAATAAATTGATGCTTACTAGTGGGGAGGTGGGTGGAGGGATGGGTGTAATAGATGATGGGGATTAAGCATTTCACTTGTGATGAATACCAGGTGTTGTAAGGAGGTGTTGAACCACTAATATTGTACACCTTAAATTTATGTTGCCTTGTATGTTAATTTACTGTTATTTTTTTTTCAAGAGAATATTAAATCGTTTATTGATTACACATGATAATGGACAATACACAAGCTTTAATCTCATCTATAATGTTATCTGATACCATAATTCAATTTAGATATATTGCATAGGATGTGCCAACAATCATAATAACCAAATAAACTCCAGGACTTTGCTTGGGTGACCCTTTTAACGGTGAACTCCAGGTCACAACACATTAACTGTCAGTTCAACCACATCAAGGTTTGTGGAGATAATGGCTTCTGTGCCCAAGCAGGTTGCAAATAAATTTCGAATGGAACCTGGCATCACCCTGAAGGAATTCTAACTTTACACCGTTGGGGTAGTTTACCAAGATGGCTTCAGAGTAGACTAACTTTACACAGCACATTTAAAAAAAGACACATTTATTCAGCTTCATGATCAGACTATTACATTTAACAATCAACAGCATGGGTGCAAAAAAAAAATCTACATTAAAACACTTTGTTGGAATGCTTTACACTTTCCACAGAACAGAAACTAAAATAACCTGTTATACAATTAGTCACAAATACAGTCCTCGAGTTTTTTGCCCATACAAATGAGTATTGTCTAAAACATGTCTTCTTTGTAGCAAGTAGGCTCTGCCACCACTGTAGTTGGCTGAGTTCACAAATCTGTTGTAACCTGTAGCTTCCCTGTCACTTCTCTGGCTCTCCTCTCCTGCTAAGCTTTGTTTCCTGGCAGTAATTAAAACCTTCTGCCACTGCCATAGCTGCTGCTGCTGCTGGAACTGCCATAGCCACCTTGGTTTCGTGGTTTGGCAAAGTATTGGCCTCCACCACCATAGGGGCCAGAGCTTCTGCCTCCAAAATTTCCTCCTTTCATGGGTCCAAAATTTGAGGATTGATTATTGTAATTGCCAAAATCGTTATAGCTTCCACCACCTCCACAGTTGCTTCCGTCATTACCAAATCCGTTATAGCCATCCCCACTGCCACCGTATCCACCACCACCTTGACTGCCACCGAAGCCACTTCGACCACTGAAGTTCCCTCCACGACCAAAGTTGTCATTCCCACCAAAACCACCTCCACAACCACCACTAAAGTTTCCAGAACCACTTCGGCCTCCGGCTGGACGAAGCACTAGCCTTCTCTTGCTTTGATAGGGCTTTCCTTACTTCACAGTTGTGGCCATTCACAGTATGGTATTTTTGAATGACAGTCTTGTCTACAGAGTTGTGGTCATCAAAGGTCACAAAAGCAAAACCTCTCTTTTTGCCACTGCCTCAGTCAGTCATGATCTCAATCACTTCAATTTTCCCATACTGTTCAAAATAATATCTTAGATGATGTTCTTCAGTGTCTTCTTTAATGCCACCAACAAAAATCTTTTTCACAGTTAAGTGGGCACCGGGTCTTTGAGAATCTTCTCGGGAGACAGCCCTCTTTGGTTCCACGACTCTTCTGTCCACCTTGTGCGGCCGAGCGTTCATGGTCGGGTCCACCTCCTCCACGGTGGCCTACGTGACGAACCCAAAGCCTCTGGAGCACTTGGTGTTGGGGTCTCTCATTTCCATACAGTCTGTAAGCGTCCCCCATTGCTCAAAATTGCTCCTCAGACTCTCATAGGTTGTTTCGAAGCTCAAACCTTCGATGAAGAGCTTCCGCAGCTGCTCGGGCTCTTTGGGAGACTCTGACTTAGACATGATGGCGGTGGGAGGGGAGACTTTAATGATGCTTACTCGGCGGTGTCCAGGGGCCAATTTACTGTTATTTAAATAAAATATAAATGAGAATAGGTTAAGAGGATTCAGGAAAATCAAGGATATTAACATTTGTATTATAGGGGTCACAAAATTAGAAGAGAGAAAAAAGATGACAGAAAACTTATTTGAATAAATAATAGCCAAAAACTTCTCTAATCCATGGAATAAAACAAACACTCATATTCAGGAAACACTGAGAACCCCTAACAAGATGACCCAAGGAAGTCAAACCCAAGACACATAATAATTAAAATGATGAAACATGATTATAAAGGAGAGAATTTTAAATGAAGCAGTATAATAGAAAAGTTACATACAAGGGAAACTCCTTTAGGTTTTCAGTCAATTTTGGTGCAGAAACCTTGTAGGACAAAGGATAGTGTTGTGATATATTCAAAGTACTTAAAGGAGAAAGTTTACAACCAAGAACACTCTAACTGGCAAGTTTACATTCATAATAGAAAAGAAGATAAACCATTCCAAGACAAACAAAAATTAAAGGAGTACATCACCACTAAACCTGCCTTACTAAAAATGTTAAAGGGAATTCTCTAAGTGGAAAGAAAGGCCATAACTAGAAGTAAGAAAATTCTGAGGTGGGAAAAAATACACAGGTGAAAGCAAACATGGTAAAAGTATCAGATTAATCACTTATAAAAACACCACGGAAGTTAAAAAACAAAAGTAAGATCAATTTTATCTACAAAAATTAATAGAGATATACATAATAAAGTATGTAAATATGATATAATATACATAAAACATGGAAGGAGAATTACAAACATGCTTTCAGAATGTGTTTGAACTTAAGTGACCATCAAGTTATTATAGATTGTTATACACATAAGATGTTATATATGAGCCCAATAACCACAAATAAAAATATATAATAGATAAACAAAGAATAAAGGGAAGAGAATCCAATCATAACACCAAAGTTAGCCCTCAAACAACAAAAGAAGGAGAAAGAGAAGAAACAAACAGTGAAGAACTTCAAAAATATCCAGAAAACAATGAACAAATTGGCAAGAACTACATATGTATCAATAATTATTTTAAATAAATGAACTAATGCTTCAATCAAAAGGCATACAGTGACTGAAAGGATTAAAAGGACCCATTTATAGTCTATGTATAAGAGACTCACTTCATACCTAAAGACATATAGAAAATGAAAGGAAAGGGATAGAAAATGATATGTTATATACAGCTTGTGAACAAAAAAAGCTAAACAATAGTTATATCAGACAAAATATACTTTAAAACAAATATTGTAGTAGGAGACAAAGAAGAGAACTACATAATGATAAAGGTATTAATCCAAGAAGGGAATATAATAGTTGTAAAGATCTATGCACACAATATATGAGCATAAAGCAAGTATTAACAAGCATTAAAGGAGAAGTGGCAGTAGTAATAATAGCTGGCTTAACACCCCACTAAAATCAATAGATAGATCATCCAAACAGAAAATCAACAAGGGAATAGTGGCTTTGAATGACACATTAGACTAGATGAACTTAAAATATATACAGAACATTCTATCCCTAAACAATAGAATATGCATTCTTTTCAAGTGCAGTTGGAACAGTCTCAAGGATAGATCATCCCAACCCACAAAACAAATCTCAATAAATTTAAAAAGAATGAATTTATATCAAGGATTTTTTCTGACCACAAAAGTATTAAAATAAAATTAATTACAAGAAAACATCTGGAAAAATGACAAACACATGGAGGCTAAGTAACATGCTATTAAGCAGCAAATCAATCAACCAAGAAACCAAGAAGAAAAAATTTTAAATGTATGGAAGCAGAAACAAAAACAAATTGGTGCAAAATCTTTGGAACACAGCAAAAGTAGTTCTAAGAGAGAAGTTTATAATGATATAGGCCTGCATCAAGAAACAACAAAAAAGCTCACATAAACAACCCAGTTTTACAACTAGAAGAGCTCAAAATAATAAGAACAATGATCAAATAATAGCAAAGTAATAATAAAATTTAATAATAATAAAATAATAGAATAGGAAAAATAATAAAAATTAGAGAATTTTTTAAGACTAAAAATGCAATAGAAACGACCAAAGACTGGATTAAAAAAAAAAAAAGAAAAGACCAACGAAACCAGGAGAGTGGTCTTTGAAAAGATGGACAAAATTGGAAATGCTTTGGTCACGCTCATTAAGAGAAAAAGACAGAAGACTAAAAATCAGAAATGAAGGAAGAGATATTATAATTGAGAAAAGAGAAATATAAAGGATTATAAGGGAATGCTATAAAAACTATTTGTCAACAAATTGGACAACTTTGAAGAAATGGGTAAATTCTTAGAAACACAGGTTTTCAAAACTGAATCAAGAAGAAATACAGCACTGAGGGGACACTTGACAGGATGAGCACTGGGTGTTATTCTGTATGTTGGTAAATTGAACACCAATAAAAATTAATTTATTAAAAAAAGAAATACAAAATGTGAAGATTATTACTAGTGAAAATGAATCAGTAACCAAAAATTTTCAAACAAATAAAATTCCAGTTCCAGATAGATTTACATATAAATTCTATGAAAAATTACAATTATCTATTCTTCTAAAAAAAATCTAGAGAATTGAAGCAGAAGGAAAGCTTTCAAATTCATTCTATAACACCAGCATTATCCTGATACAAAAACCAGATAAAGATACCACAAAAAACAGTACTACAGATCAAATATCTCTGAAACAGATTCAAAATCCTTAACCAAGTAAAAGCAAATGAAATTCAACAATACATTTAAAAAATCATTAACCACATCAAATAAGATTTATTCCCAGGTTGCAAGCGTTGTTTAATACTTGCAAATCAGTCAAAATGATACACCACATTAAAAAAGAAAGGATTTATCCCTGGGACACAAGGCTGGTTCAACACCCGTAAAACAATCAATGTGATTCATCATATCAGCAAGAGAAAAACCAAGAACCATATGATCCTCTCATTAGATGCAGAGAAAGCATTTGACAAAATACAGCAACCATTCCTGATCAAAACTCTTCAGAGTGTAGGGATAGAAGGAACTTTCCTCGACATCTTAAAAGCCATCTACGAAAAGCCCACAGCAAATATCATTCTCAATGGGGAAGCACTGGGAGCGTTTCCCCTAAGATCAGGAACAAGACAGGGATGTCCACTCTCACCACTGCTATTCAACATAGTACTGGAAGTCCTACCCTCAGGAATCAGACAACAAAAAGACATTAAAGGCATTCGAAATGGCAAAGAAGAAGTCAAACTCTCCCTCTTCGCCGATGACATGATACTCTACATAGAAAACACAAAAGCCTCAACCCCAAGATTGCTAGAACTCATACAGCAATTTGGCAGCGTAGCAGGATACAAAATCAATGCCCAGAAGTCGGTGGCATTTCTATACACTAACAATGAGACTGAAGAAAGAGAAATGAAGGAGTCAATCCCATTTACAATTGCACACAAAAGCATAAGATACCTAGGAATAAACCTAACCAAAGAGGTAAAGGATCTATACCCTAAAAAGTATAGAACGCTTCTGAAAGAAATTGAGGAAGACACAAAGAGATGGAAAAATATTCCATGCTCATGGATTGGAAGGATTAATATTGCGAAAATGTCAATGTTACCCAGGACAATTTACATGTTTAATGCAATCCCTATCAAACTTTTCTCAGAGAGTTAGAACAAATTATTTTAAGATTTGTGTGGAATCAGAAAAGACCCCAAATAGCCAAAGGAATTTTAAAAAAGAAAACCATATCTGGGGGCATCACAATTCATCAAGACAATGTGGTACTGGCACAAAATCAGACACATAGATCAATGGAACAGAATAGAGAACCCAGAAGTGGACCCTGAACTTTATGGTCAACTAATATTCGATAAAGGAGGAAAGACTATCCACTGGAAGAAAGACAGTCTCTTCAGTAAATGGTGCTGGGAAAATTGGAAATCCACATGCAGAAGAATGAAACTAGACCACTCTCTTGCACCATACACAAAGATAAACTCAAAATGGATGAAAGATATAAATGTGAGACAAGATTCCATCAAAATCCTAGATCTTGAACACAGGCAACACCCTTTTTGAACTTGGCCACAGTAACTTCTTGCAAGATACATCCATGAAGGCAAAAGAAACAAAAGCAAAAATGAACTATTGGGACTTCATCAAGATAAGAAGCTTTTGCACAGCAAAGGATACAGTCAACAAAACTCAAAGACAACCTACAGAATGGGAGAAGATATTTGCAAATGACCTATCAGATAAAGGGCTAGTTTCCAAGATCTATAAAGAACATCTTAAACTCAACACCAAAGAAATAAACAATCCAATCATGAAATTGGCAAAAGACATGAAGAGAAATCTCACAAAGGAAGACATAGACATGGCCAACATGCACATGAGAAAATGCTCCGCATCACTTGCCAGCAGGGAAATACAAATCAAAACCACAATGAGATACCACCTCACACCAGTGAGAATGGGGAAAATTAACAAGGCAGAAAACCACAAATGTGGGAGAGGATGTGGAGAAAAGGGAACACTCTTACACTGTTGGTGGGAATGTGAAATGGTGCAGCCACTCCGGAAAACTGTGTGGAGGTTCCTCAAAGAGTTAAAAATAGACCTGCCCTACGACCCAGCAATTGCACTATTGGGGATTTACCCCAAAGAGACAGGTGCAATGAAACGCTGGGTCACCTGCACCCCGATGTTTATAGCAGCAATGTCCACAATAGCCAAACTGTGGAAGGAGCCTCGATGTCCATCGAAAGATGAATGGATAAAGAAGATGTGGTTTATGTATACAATGGAATATTACTCAGCCATTAGAAATGCCAAATACCCACCATTTGCTTCAACGTGGATGGAACTGGAAGGTATTATGCTGAGTGAAGTAAGTCAATCGGAGAAGGACAAACAGTGTATGTTCTCATTCATTTGGGGAATATAAATAATAGTGAAAGGGAATATAAGGGAAGGGAGAAGAAATGTGTGGGAAATATCAGAAAGGGAGACAGAACATAAAGACTCCTAACTCTGGGAAATGAACTAGGGGTGGTGGAAGGGGAGGAGGGCGGGGGTGGGGGTGAATGTGTGACGGGCACTGAGGGGGACACTTGATGGGATGAGCACTGGGTGTTATTCTGTATGTTGGTAAATTGAACACGAATAAAAAATAAATTTATTATAAAAAAATAAAAAAGTAAGGATAAGGACAATATGATCATTTCAAGATGAAGAAAAAACATTTAATAAAGTGTCTCATCCAGTTCATGATAAACCCTTACTAAAGTATGCTTTGAAAGAACATACTTCTTTTTTATTTTTTTAAATTTAGCATAGTTTATTTTTAGTTTCACGGGTAGAATTTAGTGATTAATCATTTACATATAACACTCAGTGATCATTCCATCAAGTTCCTTCCTTAATGCACATCACCAATTACCTCTTTACCCTCCTACCTCCTCTCTAGCAACCTTCAGTTTGTTTTCTCTAGTTAAGTCTCTTATTCTTTGCCTCCCTCTCTGTTTTTCTCTTATTTTATTTTTCCTTCCTTTACCCTATATAAAAATATACCACAACATAATAAAGGCCATATGTGAAATACCCACACATCACATCATACTTAATGGTAAAATAGTGAGAACTTTTCCCCTAAGGTCAGGAATAAGACAAGAATGCTCACTCTCACATCATTCCTAGTGACAGCATTTAGAAAACAGAAATAAAGGCCATCCAAATAGATTTTTTATTTTTAAAAATATTTTATTTATTTATTTATTCATGAGAGTCAGGGAGAGAGAGAGGCAGAGACACAGGCAGAGGGAGAAGAAGGCTCCATGCAGGGTGCCTGATGTGGGACTCGATCCTGGGACTCCAGGATTATGCCTCAGGCCGAAGGCAAGCACTAAACTGTGGAGCCACACAAATCCCTCAATCGATTTCTTAAAAAGTAAAAATTTCACTATTTGCAGATGATGTGATACTATATATAGAAAACCCTAAGGACTCCAGCAAAAACTTTATAAGACTGATAAATGAATTCAGTAAACTTTCAGGATACAAAATTAATATAAAGAAAGCTGTTGCATTTTTATACACTAAATATAACGCAGTAGAAAGATAAATTTAAAAAAACCCTCCATTACAATGTACTAAAAAGAATAAACACCTAGGAATTAATTTATCGAAGTAAGTGAAAGATTTATACTCTGAAAGGAGGAGGGGCAAGATGGCGGAAGAGTAGGGTCCCCAAATCACCTGTCCCCACCAAATTACCTAGATAACCTTCAAATCATCCTGAAAATCTACGAATTCGGCCTGAGATTTAAAGAGAGACCAGCTGGAATGCTACAGTGAGAAGAGTTCGCGCTTCTATCAAGGTAGGAAGACGGGGAAAAAGAAATAAAGAAACAAAAGGCTTCCGAGGGGGAGGAGCCCCGCGAGGAGCCGGGCTGAGGCCGGGGCGAGTGTCCCCAGGACAGGAGAGCCCCGTCCCGGAGAAGCAGGAGCTGCACCAACCTTCCCGAGCAGAAAGGGGCTCCCAGGGAGTTGGAGCAGGACCCAGGAGGGCGGGGATGCCCTCGGGCTCCCTGGGACACTAACAGACACCTGCGCCCCGGGAGAGTGCGCCGAGCTCCCTAAGGGCTGCAGCGTGCACGGCGGGGACCGACCGGAGCAGCTCGGAGGGGCTCGGGCGGCGGCTCCGCGGAGGGGGCTGCGAGGCTCCGGGAGCAGCTCGACGGCGGCGGCTCGGGCAGAGGAAGAGGCTCTGTGCGGAGGGGGCTGCGCGGCCGGGAGCAGCTCGGAGGGGCTCGAGCGGCTCCTCAGAGCGGCTGCTGCGCGACTGGGAGCGCCAATCCAACAGCGCAGGCCCGGGAGCACAGGGCGCCGGGACACAGCCCAGGATCCGGCCTCCCCCCGGGACAGGCAGAGGCCGGGAGGGCCCAGGACAGCAAGGACGCTCCTGCCCCGAGCTGAGCAGATCAGCGGCCCCGCCCCGGAGCCTCCAGGCCCTGCGGACGGAGAGCCCCGTAGTTCCTGCGGGAGCTGAATCCAGGCTTCCAGAGCTGCCATAGCAACTGTGGCTGTTCCTCCTGGGGCCTCATCGGGTAAACAACCCCCGCTGAGCCCTGCAACAGGCAGGGGCAGAGCAGCTCGCCCAAGTGCTAACACCTGAAAATCAGCACAGCAGGCCCCTCCCCCAGAAGACCAGCTAAAGGACCAGTTCCAGGGGAAGTCAAGGGACTTAAAGTATACAGAATCAGAAGATAATCCCCCGTGGTTTTTTGTTTTCTTTTTCTTTTTTCTTTTCTTTTTGATTTCTGATTGCTTCCGCCCCCCTTTTTTTCACCTTTCTTTTTCTTTCTCTTTTTCTTCTCTTTTTTCTTTTTTTTCCTTTTTTCTTTTGTCTTTTTCCCTTTTAATTCCTTCTCTCTCTTTCTCTCCTTTTCCCAATACAACTTGTTTTTGGCCACTCTGCACTGAGCAAAATGACTAGAAGGAAAACCTCACCTCAAAAGAAAGAATCAGAAACAGTCCTCTCTCCCACAGAGTTACAAAATCTGGATTACAATTCAATGTCAGAAAGCCAATTCAGAAGCACTATTATACAGCTACTGGTGGCTCTAGAAAAAAGCATTAAGGACTCACGAGACTTCATGACTGCAGAATTTAGATCCAATCAGGCAGAAATTAAAAATCAATTGAATGAGATGCAATCCAAACTAGAAGTCCTAACGACGAGGGTTAACGAGGTGGAAGAACGAGTGAGTGACATTGAAGACAAGTTAATGGCAAAGAGGGAAACTGAGGAAAAAAGAGACAGACAATTAAAAGACCATGAAGACAGATTAAGGGAAACAAATGACAGCTTGAGGAAGAAAACCCTACGTTTAATTGGGGTTCCCGAGGGCGCCGAAAGGGACAGAGGGCCAGAATATGTATTTGAACAAATCCTAGCTGAAAACTTTCCCAATCTGGGAAGGGAAACAGGCATTCAGATCCAGGAAATAGAGAGATCCCCCCCTAAAATCAATAAAAACCGTTCAACACCTCGACATCTAATAGTGAAGCTTGCAAATTCCAAAGATAAAGAGAAGACCCATAAAGCAGCAAGAGACAAGAAGTCCCTGACTTTCATGGGGAGGAATATCAGGGTAACAGCAGACCTCTCCACAGAGACGTGGCAGGCCAGAAAGGGCTGGCAGGATATATTCAGGGTCCTAAATGAGAAGAACATGCAACCAAGAATACTGTATCCAGCAAGGCTCTCATTCAAAATGGAAGGAGAGATAAAGAGCTTCCAAAACAGGCAGGAACTGCAAGAATATGTGACCTCCAAACCAGCTCTGCAAGAAATTTTAAGGGGGACTCTCAAAATTCCCCTTTAAGAAAAAGTTCAGTGGAACAATCCACAAAAACAAGGACTAAATAGATATCATGATGACACTAAACTCATATCTGTCAATAGTAACTCTGAACGTGAACGGGCTTAATGACCCCATCAAAAGGCGCAGGGTTTCAGACTGGATAAAAAAGCAGGACCCATCTATTTGCTGTCTACAAGAGACTCATTTTAGACAGAAGGACACCTACAGCCTGAAAATAAAAAGTGGGAGAACCATTTACCATTCAAATGGTTATCAAAAGAAAGCAGGGGTAGCCATCCTTATATCAGATAAACTAAAATTTACCCGAAGACTGTAGTGAGAGACGAAGAGGGACACTATATCATACTTAAAGGATCTATCCAGCAAGAGGACTTAACAATCCTCAATATATATGCCCCGAATGTGGGAGCTGCCAAATACTTAAACGAATTATTAACCAAAGTGAAGAAATACTTAGATAATAATACACTTATACTTGGTGACTTCAATCTAGCTCTTTCTACCCTCGATAGGTCTTCTAAGCACAACATCTCCAAAGAAACGAGGGCTTTTGATGATACACTGGACCAGATATATTTCACAGATATCTACAGAACTTTACATCCAAACTCAACTGAATACACATTCTTCTCAAGTGCACATGGAACTTTCTCCAGAATAGACCACATATTGGGTCACAAATCGGGTCTGAACCGATACCAAAAGATTGGGATCGTCCCCTGCATATTCTCAGACCATAACGCCTTGAAATTAGAACTAAATCACAACAAGAAGTTTGGAAGGACCTCAAACACGTGGAGGTTAAGGACCATCCTGCTAAAAGATAAAAGGGTCAACCAGGAAATTAAGAAAGATTTAAAAATATTCAAGGAAACTAATGAGAATGAAGATACAACGGTTCAAAATCTTTGGGATGCAGCAAAAGCAGTCCTGAGGGGGAAATACATCGCAATACAAGCATCCATTCAAAAACTGGAAAGAACTCAAATACAAAAGCTAACCTTACATATAAAGGAGCTAGAGAAAAAACAGGAAATGGACCCGACGCCCAGCAGAGGAAGAGAGTTAATTAAAATTCGAGCAGAACTCAATGAAATCGAGACCAGAAGAACTGTGGAACAGATCAATAGAACCAGGAGTTGGTTCTTTGAAAGAATTAATAAGATAGATAAACCATTAGCCAACCTTATTAAAAAGAAGAGAGAGAAGACTCAAATTAATAAAATCATGAATGGGAAAGGAGAGATCACTACCAACACCAAGGAAATACAAACGATTTTAAAAACATATTATGAACAGCTCTACGCCAATAAATTAGGCAATCTAGAAGAAATGGACGCATTCCTGGAAAGCCACAAACTACCAAAACTGGAGCAGGAAGAAATAGAAAACCTGAACAGGCCAATAACCAGGGAGGAAATTGAAGAAGTCATCAAAAACCTCCCAAGACACAAGAGTCCAGGGCCAGATGGCTTCCCAGGGGAATTCTATCAAACGTTTAAAGAAGAAATCATACCTATTCTACTAAAGCTGTTTGGAAAGATAGAAAGAGATGGAGTACTTCCAAATTCATTCTATGAGGCCAGCATCACCTTAATTCCAAAACCAGACAAAGACCCCACCAAAAAGGAGAATTACAGACCAATATCCCTAATGAACATGGATGCAAAAATTCTCAACAAGATACTAGCCAATAGGATCCAACAACACATTAACAAAATTATTCACCATGACCAAGTAGGCTTTATCCCTGGGACACAAGGCTGGTTCAACACTCGTAAAACAATCAATGTGATTCATCATATCAGCAAGAGAAAAACCAAGAACCGTATGATCCTCTCATTAGATGCAGAGAAAGCATTTGACAAAATACAGCATCCATTCCTGATCAAAACTCTTCAGAGTGTAGGGATAGAGGGAACTTTCCTCGACATCTTAAAAGCCATCTACGAAAAGCCCACAGCAAATATCATTCTCAATGGGGAAGCACTGGGAGCCTTTCCCCTAAGATCAGGAACAAGACAGGGATGTCCACTCTCACCACTGCTATTCAACATAGTATTGGAAGTCCTAGCCTCAGCAATCAGACAACAAAAAGACATTAAAGGCATTCAAATTGGCAAAGAAGAAGTCAAACTCTCCCTCTTCGCCGATGACATGATACTGTACATAGAAAACCCAAAAGCCTCCACCCCAAGATTGCTAGAACTCATACAGCAATTTGGTAGCGTGGCAGGATACAAAATCAATGCCCAGAAATCAATGGCATTCCTATACACTAACAATGAGAATGAAGAAAGAGAAATTAAGGAGTCAATCCCATTTACAATTGCACCAAAATCATAAGATACCTAGGAATAAACCTAACCAAAGAGGTAAAGGATCTATACCCTAAAAACTATAGAACACTTCTGAAAGAAATTGAGGAAGACACAAAGAGATGGAAAAATATTCCATGCTCATGGATTGGCAGAATTAATATTGTGAAAATGTCAATGCTACCCAGGGCAATTTACACGTTTAATGCAATCCCTATCAAAATACCATGGACTTTCTTCAGAGAGTTAGAACAAATTATTTTAAGATTTGTGTGGAATCAGAAAAGACCCCGAATAGCCAGGGTGAATTTTAAAAAGAAAACCATATCTGGGGGCATCACAATGCCAGATTTCAGGTTGTACTACAAAGCTGTGGTCATCAAGACAGTGTGGTACTGGCACAAAAACAGACACATAGATCAATGGAACAGAATAGAGAACCCAGAAGTGGACCCTGAACTTTATGGTCAACTAATATTCGATAAAGGATGAAAGACGATCCACTGGAAGAAAGACAGTCTCTTCAATAAATGGTGCTGGGAAAATTGGACATCCACATGCAGAAGAATGAAACTAGGCCACTCTCTTGCACCATACACAAAGATAAACTCAAAATGGATGAAAGATCTAAATGTGAGACAAGATTCCATCAAAATCCTAGAGGAGAACACAGGCAACACCCTTTTTGAACTTGGCCACAGTAACTTCTTGCAAGATACATCCACGAAAGCAAAAGAAACAAAAGCAAAAATGAACTATTGGGACTTCATCAAGATAAGAAGCTTTTGCACAGCAAAGGATACAGTCAACAAAACTCAAAGACAACCTACAGAATGGGAGAAGATATTTGCAAATGACATATCAGATAAAGGGCTAGTTTCCAAAATCTATAAAGAACTTATTAAACTCAACAGCAAAGAAACAAACAATCCAATCATGAAATGGGCAAAAGACATGAAGAGAAATCTCACAGAGGAAGACATAGACATGGCCAACATGCACATGAGAAAATGCTCTGCATCACTTGCCATCAGGGAAATACAAATCAAAACCACAATGAGATACCACCTCACACCAGTGAGAATGGGGAAAATTAACAAGGCAGGAAACAACAAATGTTGGAGAGGATGCGGAGAAAAGGGAACCCTCTTACACTGTTGGTGGGAATGTGAACTGGTGCAGCCACTCTGGAAAACTGTGTGGAGGTTCCTCAAAGAGTTAAAAATAGACCTGCCCTACGACCCAGCAATTGCACTGTTAGGGATTTACCCCAAAGATTCAGATGCAATGAAACGCCGGGACACCTGCACCCCGATGTTTCTAGCAGCCATGTCCACAATAGCCAAACTGTGGAAGGAGCCTCGGTGTCCATCGAAAGATGAATGGATAAAGAAGATGTGGTTTATGTATACAATGGAATATTACTCAGCCATTAGAAACGACAAATACCCACCATTTGCTTCAACGTGGATGGAACTGGAGGGTATTATGCTGAGTGAAGTAAGTCAATCGGAGAAGGACAAACAGTGTATGTTCTCATTCATTTGGGGAATATGAATAATTGTGAAAGGGAATATAAGGGAAGGGAGAAGAAATGTGTGGGAAATATCAGAAAGGGAGACAGAACATAAAGACTCCTAACTCTGGGAAACGAACTAGGGGTGGTGGAAGGGGAGGAGGGTGGGGGTGGGGGTGAATGGGTGACGGGCACTGAGGGGGACACTTGACGGGATGAGCACTGGGTGTTATTCTATATGTTGGTAAATTGAACACCAATAAAAATTAATTTTTTTAATTTTTTAATTATTATTTATGATAGAGAGAGAGAGAGAGAGAGAGAGAGGCAGAGACACAGGCAGAGGGAGAAGCAGGCTCCATGCACCGGGAGACTGACGTGGGATTCGATCCCGGGTCTCCAGAATCGCGCCCTGGGCCATAGGCAGGTGCCAAACTGCTGCGCCACCCAGGGATCCCCAATAAAAATTAATTTATTAAAAAAAAGTTTTATACTCTGAAAACTATAATGTATTGATGAAAGACATTGAAGATGACACAGATGGAAAGAAATGCCATTCCCATGATGTGGAAGACTTAATATTGTTAATATGTCCATAGTATATAAAGCAGTCTATAGATTTGATGCAATCCTTATCAAAATACATAGTATTTAGTACAGACCTAGAACAAATTAAAATTGTTATTGAACCACAAAAGACTCCAAATTGCCAAAGCAATCTTAGAAAGAACAACAAAACTGGAAGTACCACAATCTTAGATTTCAAGCTACACTACAAAGTTATAGTAGTCAAAACAGTTTGTTACTGGAAGAGAGAAGAAAAAAACAGATACAAAGAGCAATGGAAGAAGATCGAGAACCCAGAAATAAATCCACACCTGTATAATCAATTTTCTATAACCATAGAGACAAGAATATACAATGAGGAAAACACAGTGCTTTTAATAAATGGTATTGGGAAAACTGAACACACAGTGACAAAATATTGAATCTGGACCACTTTCTTACATCCTACACAAAAATAAACTTAAAATGGAATGAAGACCTAAATGTGAGACCTGAGCTTTCAAACTCCTAGAAGAAATCATAGGTAGTATCCTGTTAGGTATTGCCCTTAGCAACAAATTTATGGATATGTCCCTCAGCCAAGGGAAATAAAAGCAAAAATAAATTATTGGGACTACAACAATATAAACTTTTTCACAACAAAGGAAACTACAACAAAAAAATGGCACCTACTAAATGGGAGAAGATATTTGCAAATAATATATCCAATAAGGAGTTAATATTTAAAACATATAAAGAACTTATACAACATAATGGCCCCCCAAAAAAGGTGATTGAAAAATGGGCAGAGAATCTGAATAGACAATTTTCTATGAAAGACCTACAGGTGGCCAACAGACACATGAAAAGTTGCTCAACATAACTAATCATCAGGGAAATGCAAATCAAAACCACAATGCGACATCACCTCACACCTGTCAGAATGACTAACATCAAAAAAGACATGAAATAAGAAGTAGTATTGACAGGGATGTGGAAAAAGGGGAATTCTTGAATATTTTAGAGAAGGAGGGAAGTAAACAAAGAGAGAGAGAATTCTAAGCAGGCTCCATGCCCAGTGTGGAGCCCAACATGGGGCTTGAACTCACAACCATGAAATCATGACCTGAGCTGAAATCAAGAATCAGACACTTAACTGACTGAGCCAATCAGGCCCCCTCCTGTGTATCTTTGATGGGAATGCAAATTGGTCCAGCTACTATGGAAAACAGGAGATTCCTCAAAAAAGTAAAAGAACTGCCATATTATCCAGCAATTCCACTTTGGGAATACACCCAAAGTAAATGACGATGGGATATTGAAGAGATACATGTACTATCATGTTTATTGAAATATTATTCACAATAGCCAACATATGAAAACAACCTATGTGCCTGTTGATGAAAGAACAGATAAAGACTTTTTACATATATACTGGGCGGGGGGGGAGAGAGAGAGAGATCACACATATAGAGATAAATGTATTATGTCCTAAGATCCATTAACATTTTAAGATTTAGAGAAGAATTTAATATGAGCTGTGAATGATAATATGAATTAAAAGGAGTGGATTTTCATAAAAGCTACTAATAGTTGGAAGATTCACTTATACGTATATAAAACAGTGAAATCAATGATATATTTGAAGTGCTTCAGTTTTATTTTTCCTCTCAAGTTATTATGTAAATTCCATTGTAATATTAGTTTCAGGTGTAGGATTTAGTGATTCATCACTTATATACACTACCCAGTGCTCATCATAAGTGCCTTCTTTAGTAACCATCACCCATTTAACCCATCTTCTTGCCCACCTCCCCTCCAGCAGCCCTCAATTTGTTCTCTATAGTTAAGAGTCTGTTTTGTGGTTTATCTCTCTCCTCCTCCCACCCCAATGTTCATATGCTACATTTCTTAAATTCCATGTATGAGTGAAATCATATGGTATTCATTTTTTCTCTGACTTATTCCAGGAATGTAAACATTGTGGACAATTTGCAAAATTTCAACACTTACATGGATAAAAGCAATGCAATTTGGCACTTACATTAAACTTCAGGTTGGCCTATTTTGTCAGCTATTACACTCAATTATGAGAAGACTGCAGATTCTGCTTCTTAAACTATAGTATTCTCAGATGAGCATTTCTTCCATTTGCATATGCAAGATACTTAAGTGATTTGTGTATACTATTATAAAAAAGAAATACTATTAACTCTATGCTCACAAATTTAATAACCTAGATCAAGTGGACCAATTCATTGATAGACAAAATCTACTCACACAAGAAGAAATAGACATATGAGTAGGCATATATTAATAAAGAAATTGAATTAATAATTAATAAGCATTACAAAACAGAAAGTGCCAAGCTTACATGGGTTTCCTGGTGAATTTTATCAAAGATTTAAGGAAGAAATTATAATATTTCTCTACGATATTTTTCAGAGGATAAAAGTAAATGGAATGCTTCCCAACCCATTCCATGGGGCCAGAAATACCCTAATATCGAAACCAGAAAGAATTATTACAAGAAAACTACAGGATGATATTTTTCATGAACATAGATGTAAAAATCCTAAAAAAATAATAGCAAATAGAATTCAACATGTATAAAAACCACTTTATAACATAAAGAATCAATAAAAACAGCTATAATCATTTAGAGAAAAAATATGTCATCCTACAAACATATCCTCTTTCCTAGGTTCTGCTATTTGTGGGAAGTCATTTTGCTGAGCATAAGAAGATTGGACCATTTACTTATCACTTAGCATATTTTCATTTTCAGGCTTTAGAAAATTCAATTCAAAATGGGTTTACAGGGCAGCCCGGGTGGCTCAACCATTTAGTGCCAACTTCGGCCCAGGGCCTGATCCTGGAGACCCAGGATCGAGTCCCACGTCAGGCTTCCTGCATGGAGCCTGCTTCTCCCTCTGTTCTCTCTCTCTCTCTCTCTCTCTCTCTCATGAATAAATAAATAAAATCTTAAAAAATGGATTTATGACTTAGAAAGAAATTTATAACATTTAAGTTCTTTTTAAAATGGTGGAAAAGGAGGAGGGGCAAGATGGCGGAAGAGCAGGGTCCCCAAATCGCCTGTCCCCACCAAATTACCTAGATAACCTTCAAACCATCCTGAAAATCTACGAATTCGGCCTGAGATGTAAAGAGAGACCAGCTGGAACGCTACAGTGAGCAGAGTCCGCGCTTCTATCAAGGTAGGAAGACGGGGAAAAAGAAATAAAGAAACAAAAGGCCTCCGAGGGGGAGGGGCACCGCGAGGAGCCGGGCTGAGGCCGGGGCGAGTGTCCCCAGGACAGGAGAGCCCCGTCCCGGAGGAGCAGGAGCTGCACCAACCTTCCCGGGGGAAAGGGACTCGCAGGGAGTTAGAGCAGGACCCAGGAGGGCGGGGATGCCCTCGGACTCCCGGGGACACTAACAGACACCTGCGCCCCGGAGAGTGCAACGAGCTCCCTAAGGGCTGCAGCGCGCACGGCGGGGACCGACCGGAGCAGCTCGGAGGGGCTCGGGAGCGGCTCCAGGGAGGGAGCTGCGGGGCGGGAGCGCGAATCCAACAGCGCAGGCCCCGGAGCACAGGGCGCCGGGACACAGCCCAAGATCCGGCCTCCCCCGGGACAGGCAGAGGCCGGGAGGGCCCAGGACAGCAAGGACGCTCCTGCCCCGAGCTGAGCAGATCAGCGGCCCCGCCCCGGAGCCTCCAGGCCCTGCGGACTGAGAGCCGAGAGCCCCGAGCCCCGTAGTTCCTGCGGAGGCTGAATCCAGGCTTCCAGAGTTGCCATAGCAACTGCTGCTGTTCCTCCTGGGGCCCCACGGGGTAAACAACCCCCACTGAGCCCTGCAGCAGGCAGGGGCAGAGCAGCTCCCCCAAGTGCTAACACCTGAGAATCAGCACAGCAGGCCCCTCCCCCAGAAGACCAGCTGGACGGACCAGTGATACTCCCCCGTGTTCCAATACAACTTGTTTCTGGCCACTCTGCACTGAGCAAAATGACTAGAAGGAAAACCTCAACTCAAAAGAAAGAATCAGAAACAGCCCTCTCTCCCACAGGGTTACAAAATCTGGATTACACTTCAATGTCAGAAAGCCAATTCAGAAGCACTATTCTACAGCTACTGGTGGCTCTAGAAAAAAGCATTAAGGACTCACGAGACTTCATGACTGCAGAATTTAGATCCAATCAGGCAGAAATTAAAAATCAATTGAATGAGATGCAATCCAAACTAGAAGTCCTAACGACGAGGGTTAACGAGGTGGAAGAACGAGTGAGTGACATTGAAGACAAGTTAATGGCAAAGAGGGAAACTGAGGAAAAAAGAGACAATCAATTAAGGGACCATGAAGACAGATTAAGGCAAATAAATGACAGTCTAAGGAAGAAAAACCTACGTTTAATTGGGGTTCCCGAGGGCGCCGAAAGGGCCAGAGGGCCAGAATATGTATTTGAACAAATCCTAGCTGAAAACTTTCCCAATCTGGGAAGGGAAACAGGCATTCAGATCCAGGAAATAGAGAGATCCCCCCCTAAAATCAATAAAAACCGTTCAACACCTCGACATTTAATAGTGAAGCTTGCAAATTCCAAAGATAAAGAGAAGATCCTTAAAGCAGCAAGAGACAAGAAGTCCCTGACTTTCATGGGGAGGAATATTAGGGTAACAGCAGACCTCTCCACAGAGACGTGGCAGGCCAGAAAGGGCTGGCAGGATATATTCAGGGTCCTAAATGAGAAGAACATGCAACCAAGAATACTCTATCCAGCAAGGCTCTCATTCAAAATGGAAGGAGAGATAAAGAGCTTCCAAGACAGGCAGGAACTGAAAGAATATGTGACCTCCAAACCAGCTCTGCAAGAAATTTTAAGGGGGACTCTTAAAACTCCCCTTTAAGAAGAAGTTCAGTGGAACAATCCACAAAAACAAGGACTAAATAGATATCATGATGACACTAAACTCATATCTGTCAATAGTAACTCTGAACGTGAATGGGCTTAATGACCCCATCAAAAGGCGCAGGGTTTCAGACTGGATAAAAAAGCAGGACCCATCTATTTGCTGTCTACAAGAGACTCATTTTAGACAGAAGGACACCTACAACCTGAAAATAAAAGGTTGGAGAACCATTTACCATTCAAATGGTTCTCAAAATATACCCTAAAAACTATAGAACACTTCTGAAAGAAATTGAGGAAGACACAAAGAGATGGAAAAATATTCCATGCTCATAGATTGGCAGAATTAATATTGTGAAAATGTCAATGTTACCCAGGGCAATTTACACGTATAATGCAATCCCTATCAAAATACCATGGACTTTCTTCAGAGACTTAGAACAAATTATTTTAAGATTTGTGTGGAATCAGAAAAGACCCCAAACAGCCAGGGGAATTTTAAAAAAGAAAACCATATCTGGGGGCATCACAATGCCAGATTTCAGGTTGTACTACAAAGCTGTGTTCATCAAGACAGTGTGGTACTGGCACAAAAACAGACATATAGATCAATGGAACAGAACAGAGAACCCAGAAGTGGACCCTGAACTTTATGGTCAACTAATATACGATAAAGGAGGAAAGACGATCCACTGGAAGAAAGACACTCTCTTCAATAAATGGTGCTGGGAAAATTGGACATCCACATGCAGAAGAATGAAACTGGACCACTCTCTTGCACCATACACAAAGATAAACTCAAAATAGATGAAAGATCTAAATGTGAGACAAGATTCCATCAAAATCCCAGAGGAGAACTCAGGCAACACCCTTTTTGAACTTGGCCACAGTAACCGGAGAAGGACAAACAGTGTATGTTCTCATTCATTTGGGGAATATGAATAATAGTGAAAGGGAATATAAGGGAAGGGAGAAGAAATGTGTGAGAAATATCAGAAAGGGAGAAAGAACATAAAGACTTCTAACTCTGGGAAATGAACTAGGGGTGGTGGAGGGGGAGGAGGGCGGGGGGTGGGGATGAATGGGTGACGGGCACTGAGGGGTACACTTGACTGGATGAGCACTGGGTGTTATTCTGTATGTTGGTAAATTGAACACCAATAAAAATTAATTTATAAAATTAAAAAAATAATAAAAAATAAAATAAAATGGTGGAAAAGTCTCAAATCAAAGGCCTCAACTTTTATCTAATAAATTAGAAAAAGAAGAGCAAAATAAAACCAAAATAAAACAAGAAGGGAACTAATATTAAAGGTTAAAGTAGGAATCAACAAAGCAAAACAAAACAGAAAGCAATAGAGAAAATCTACTTTAGGAAGATCAATAAAATTGATAAATCTCAATTGAAATACGATATGACCAAGTAGGCTACTTCCAAGACTGCAAGGCTGGTAAAACACCATGTTCCAAAATACGACTATATCAATAGATAGCAAAAAATAGCATTTGAAATAATATTTTAATACTATAAAATCTATAAAAATACTATAATATATATAATCAGTCTAATTTATAATACTATAAAATATAAATAATCTCAATTATATATATAATTGAGAATAAAAAGGAACTTTTTCAACATAATTAAGGGCATCAACAGATTATCCACAGCTGGCTCATGCTTAGTGATAAAAAACTAAATGTTTCACCCCCAAGACCATAATTAAGACAAGGATTTTTGCTTCTGTCACTTCTAATCAATATTGTACTGGAGCTTCTAGCCTGGGAAAAATCAGGTTAGAAAAAAATGAAATTTATATGAGATTGGAAAAGAACAGTAAATCTGTCTTTATTTTCAAAATGATATAAATGTTTATGTAGAAAACCTAGTGAATTCTACAATAAAGGTATTATAACTAATAAATTAATTTTGTAAAAATGCAAGATGCAAAATCAATGTACAAAAATCAATTGTGATTGACAGAATGCTGGAGTAAGGATGCAGCATACTCTTTTGCCAAGAAACAATTTAAACTGGAGAAAATTATTTTTAAATGATTTAATATCCCTGGAAATTGTCCTAAGAGCATATATCAATTGGACAGACATTTACTGAAGAAAATTTAGTAAATCTTGGTAAAACAGCAAAAGCTTATCTGTATTTGAACCATGATCAATTCATTATCCTTAGGCCTACCTTTATGTTATGGAAGCTTTGCTCCAGGCTATTAGAGCCACAAAGATGGGCTTTTCTCTCACCAAGTTCCAAGTCTAGGGTTTCTCCCAGAAGTGCAGAGTACTAACATTTCTCATCCTACCCATTTCCCCAGATCCATGCTGCTCGTGTATTCCAGGGAAGCCCAAATAAGAAGTCTGTGTCTTTCATCCACTCAGGCCCCACTTGAAGGGTGGAAGCTCTAACCCAGGCACATAAAATTGAGAATATTACACTTTAATCAACACAAACCAATTTCTCTCATAAAGTTGAGGTTAAATGCAGAGAGACTCAAGACAAGAAGACCCAAAACTGGAACCTCCTTAGCATCTAGTACTAAGGCTGGTTGACACTTTGGGAGAGGTAGGCTGGTATCTCTAGCCCCAACTCTTTTTCAGTAATGCAGACATTCTTCCTAGAAGCAAAGGCATACCTTAAGGACCAAGAGCTCTACCTTAAAGGAATGACTTTATTTGGGATACAGAAAGAACACCATACCTATAAGGGCACTGTCAAAAGCCATGTAGATCTTAGTGGAGAACAATTATGAGAACATTCCTATCTCTATTATACTAGTAACAAAAAAAAAATCAGATCAACCAGAATTTTAACAGGTAAGCACAGAAATAGGCAAAATGAACCCTCCTGGGAGCATGGTAAATCCTGGAGGTCAGGAAGGATATTAACATGTACTCTGCTGTATCCACTCAGGACCAATAAGTGAAGTATATGGGGGCAGACTATGAAACATATCCCAAGTCATACACATATCAATCAGCAAAGAGTGGAAGCTTCATAGGCATTAAGAGCTTATGTGTAAGAGCTTACACATAACTTACAATAAAACATTGCCTGAACAATAAGATACTTGAACCCGGTACCAACTCTAAGAAAGCCAGATGTAAACATAAAACCAAATGCATCCCTTGTAATCTAGAGAACTGTATACACATCCACGTTTGCACTTTCTTAGAAAAATATAACTTAAGAGGTCTTGGCTGACCAAGGGGCAAACATTATAAACCCCCTGAATAGCAACCTCCAAGCCACTGATAAACAGCAAGAATACAACTTGTCAAGGCAGCTTAAGCTCAACATTTGACCAATAAGTGGCTTATGATGGAACAGGAGAGACACAAGAGAAGCCAAGCTAAAATAAATAAAATAAATAAATAAATAAATAAATAAATAAATAAATAAAATGAACAATGGTATCAGAGTCGCACAGTGTGAGGGAAATAGATTTCAAACAATTAATTCAATAATGGCATAAAACAAAGCAAGCAAGCAGACAAACAAATAAACAAGCAGTAGCAGCATTATCCCTGCCATCAAGGGTGGAGATTACTATATAAATTTCTGAAGTATCCAGTATTCAACAAAAAATTATTATGTATGGAAATGACATAATAGAGCATAAACCATACATGGGGTGGGTAGCATTGAATAAAAATTGTCCCCAGAGAAAGCCTAGATATTGGACTTAGTAAAGACAGCTAATAGGTGACATAAATATGTACAAAGAATTATAGGAAATCCTGTATAAAGAAATAAAGTATCAGAACAAATTCTCAGCAAATAGGGAATATAAATAAGAAGAACAGATACACAAGAGCGAAACAGAAATTTTGCAGTTGAAAACCAAAATGAAAAATTCACTAGAACAGTTCAACAGCAAATATAAGCAGATAGAATATTCAGGAAGCTTGATAGATCAACTGAAATTTAAATAGAGAAATTAAAATTAAAAAAATGAAAAGACACCATTGTTGAACTTTTGAAAACCAAAGACAAAGAGAGTACATAATAGGAGCAAGATTAAAATGACCTGTCATGTACAGAGAAACTGGTAAGTTTAATAACTGATCTCTCATCAGAAACAAGAGACCAGATTGAGTGGATGACATATTCAAAGTGCTGTGAGATAAAACTAAGAATACTATATCAAGTAAAATTATCTTTTGAAAATAAAGGCTAAATAAAGATATCCCAGATAAACCAAAACAGAGTTTGTTGCCAGCAGATCTAGTTAAAAAGAAATAATAAAGAGAGATTAATTCTTCAGGCTTAATGCAAGTGACACCAGCAATCTACTCAAATACACACAAAAACAACAGTAAAGGTAATTATGTAGATAATTATACAGTCTTGTATATTCCCTATGCTAGCCCTAGTGATTTCTCCTAGGATCCCTGATTATTTCTAATATTTTATTTATTTGTTTGAAAGAGAGACATATTGGGTGAGAGGGAGAGAGCAGAGGGAGGAGCATACAGAGAGAGACAAGCAGACTCTGTGCTGAGCAAGAGCCCTGTGCAGGGCTAGATCCCACCACCCTGAGACCATGACCCAAGTATTTAGATCTTTGTTTATTTTTTTTAATTTTTTACAGATTTTATTTATTTATTCATGAGAGACACAAGGAGAGAGAGAGAGAGGCAGAGACACAGGCAGAGGAAGAAGCAGTCTCCATGCAGGGAGCCAGACGTGGGACTCGATCCCGGGTCTCTAGGATCACGTCCTGGGCTGAAGGCGGTGCTAAACCGCTGAGCCACCTGGGCTGCCCAGATCTTTGATTGTTTAATCACTGTTTTATGATTTTTTACATACAAATCAGATAGATATATATTAGATTTAACTTATATATAACTTTTATTTTTTACATGTTCTATTACCAATAGTATTATTTCATTATTTCAAGTGCAAATATTTTGATGTAGGTATATAATAAGCAATCAATTTTAGTAATATTGACCATGTATCCTGCAACATTACTTAACTGGCTTACTAGTTCCAGAAGTGCTTCTATATATTCCTCAGGATTTTCTACATATACAATCATATCATCTGTGAAAAAATGCTATTTTATTCCTTTCTTTCTAATCTATATGCGTTGTAGGTGATTTTCTTTTTTTGTTTCTCTAACAAGATATATATTAATTAGTTTATTAATTAATTTATTTACTTAGTATATATTTTTATTGGAGTTCGATTTGCTAACATGTAGCATAACACCCAATGCTCATTCTGTCAAGTGCCCCCTTCAGTGCCCATGACCCAGTCACTCAATCCTCCCTTTCCACTAACCCTTGTTCATTTCCCAGAGTTAGGAGTCTCTCATGTACTGTCACCTTCACTGATATTACCCACTCATTTTCTCTCCTTTTCCCTTTATTGCATTTCACTATTTTTTATATTTCCCCAATGAATGAGACCATATAATGTTTGTCCTTCTCCAATTGACTTACTTCACTCAGCATAATACCCTCCAGTTCTATCCACGTTGAAGCAAATGGTGGGTATTTGTCGTTTCTAACGGATGAGTAATATTCCATTGTATATATAAACCACATCCTCTTTATCCATTCATCTTTCTTTTTTAATAATAAATTTATTTTTTATTGGTGTTCAATTTACCAACATACAGAATAACACCCAGTGCTCATCCCGTCAAGTGCCCCCCTCAGTGCCCGTCACCCATTCACCCCCCACCCCCCACTCTCCTCCCCTTCTACCACCCCTAGTTCGTTTCCCAGAGTTAGCAGTCTTTATGTTCTGTCTCCCTTTCTGATATTTCCTACCCATTTCTTCTCCCTTCCCTTATGTTCCCTTTCACTATTATTTATATTCCCCAAATGAATGAGAACATATAATGTTTGTCCTTCTCTGATTGACTTATTTCACTCAGTACAATACCCTCTAGTTCCATCCACATTGAAGCAAATGGTGGGTATTTGTCACTTCTTTTTTTAAAAAAAACATTTTTTTTTAAATTTACAATAGTCATACAGAGAGAGGGAGAGGCAGAAACACAGGCAGAGGGAGAAGCAGGCTCCATGCACCGGGAGCCCAACGGGGGATTCGATCCCGGGTCTCCAGGATCGCGCCCTGGGCCAAAGGCAGGCGCCAAACCGCTGCGCCACCCAGAGATCCCGTATTTGTCATTTCTAATGGCTGAGTAATATTCCATTGTATCCATTCATCTTTTGATGAACACCGAGGCTCCTTCCAAAGTTTGGCTATTGTGGACATTACTGCTACAAACATTGGGGTGCAGGTGTCCTGACATTTCACTGCATCTGTATCTTTGGGGTAAATCCCCAGTAGTGCAATGCTGGGTTATAGGGTAGCTCTATTTGTAAATTTCTGAGGAACCTCCACACAGTTTTCCAGAGTGGCTGCACCAGTTCACATTCCCACCAACAGTGCAAGACGGGTCCCCTTTTTCCATATCCTCTCCAACATTTGTAGTTTCCTGTCTTGTTAATTTTCACCATTCTCACTGGTGGTGTGAAGGGGTATCTCATTGAGGTTTTGATTTGTATTTTCCTGATGGCAAGTGATGCGGAGCATTTAATCATGGGCTTGTTGGCCACGTGTATGTCTTCCTCTGTGAAATTTCTGTTCATACCTTTGGCCCATTTCATGATTGGATTGTTTCTTTGCTGTTGAGTTTAATAAGTTCTTTATACATCTTGGATACTAGCCCTTTATCTGATGTGTCATTTGCAAATATCTTCTCTCTTTCTGTAAGTTGTCTTTTAGTTTTGTTGACTGTTTCCTTTGCTGTGCAAAAACTTTTTATCTTGATGAAGTCCCCATAATTCACTTTTGCTTTTGTTTCCCTTGCCTTCATAGATCTATCTTGCAAAAAGTTGCTGTGGCCACGTTCAAAAATGGTGTTGCCTATGTTCTCCTCTAGGATTTTGATGCATTCTTGTCTCAGATTTAGATCTCTCATCGATTTTGAGTTTATCTTTCTATATAGCTTAAGAGAATGGTCTAGTTTCATTCTTCTGCACGTGGCTGTCCAATTTTGCCAGCACCCTTAACTGAAGAGACTGTCCTTTTGCCAGTGGATAGTCTTTCCTGCTTTGTCAAATATTAGTTGACCATTGAGTTGAGGGCCCATTATTTTTTTTAAAGATTTTATTTACATGAGAGACAGAGACAGAGAGAGGAGAAAGAGAGCGGCAGAGACATAGATAGAGGGAGAAGAAGGCTACATGCAGGGAGCCTGATATGGGGACTCAATCCCGGGACTCCAGGATCATGCCCTGGGCCGATGGCAGGCGCTAAACCTCTGAGCCACGAGGGATCCCCGAAGGCCCATTTCTTGATTCTCTATTCCATTGATCTATGTGTCTGTTTTTCTGCCAGTACCACACTATCTTGATCACAGCTTTGTAGTACAATTTGAAATCCGGCATTGTGATGCCCCCGGCTCTGGTTTTCTTTTTCAATATTCCCCTGGCTATTCGAGGAATTTTCTGATTCCACACAAATCTTAAGATGATTTGTTCCAACTCTCTGAAGAAAGTCCATGGTACTTTGATAGGGATTACATTAAATGTGTAAATTGCTCTGGGTAGCATTGACATTTTCCCAATATTATTCTTCCAATCCATGAGCATAGAATATATCTCCACTTCTTTGAGTCTTTGTCAATTTATTTCAGAAGTGTTCTGTAGTTTTTAGTGTATAAATCCGTTACCTCTTCAGTTAGGTTTGTTCCTAGGTATCTTATACTTTTGGGTGCAATTGTCAATAGGATGGACTCCTTCATTTCTCTTTTTTCAGTTTCATGTTAGTGTATAGAAATGCCACTGATTTCTGGGCATTGATTTTTGTATTCTGCTACGCAGCCAAACAGCTGTATGAGGTCTAGCGATCTGATGGAGTCTTTTGCGTTTTCTATGTACAGTATCATATCCTCTGCAAAGAGGGAGAGTTTGACTTCTTCCTTGCCAATTTGAATGCCTCTTATTTATTTGTTGTCTGATTGGTGAGGCTAGGACTTCCAGTACTATGTTGAATAGTAGTGGTGAGAGTGGACATCCCTGTCTTGTTCCTGATCTTAAGGGAAAGGATCCCAGTGTTTCTCCATTGAGAATGATATTTGCTGTGGGCTTTCGGTAGATGGCTTTTAAGTTGCTGACGAATGTTCCCTCTATCCCTACACTCTGAAGAGTTTTGATCAGGAATGGATGCTGTATTTTGTCAAATGCTTTCTCTGCATCTATTGAGAGGATCCTATGGTTCTTGTTTTTTCTCTTGTTGATATGATCTATCATGTTGATTGCTTTAAGAGTGTTGAACTAGCCTTGCATCCTGGGAATGAATCCCACTTGGCCACGGTGAATAATCTTCTTAATGTACTGTTGGATCCTATTGGCTAGTGTCTTGAGAATTTTTGCATCCATGTTCATCAGGGATATTGATCTATAATTCTCCTTTTTGGTGGGGTCTTTGTCTGCTTTTGGATTTAAGATGATGCTGGATTCATAAAACAAGTTTGAAAATATTCCATCCCTTTTTTTAATCTTTCGGAACAGCTCTAGTAGAACAGGTATTGTTTCTTCTTTAAAGGTTTGATAGAATTCCCCTGGGAAGGCATCTGGTCTGGACTTTATTTCTTCAGAGGTTTTTGAAGACTGCTTCAATTTCCTCCCTTGTTATTGGCCTGTTCAGGTTTTCTATTTCTTCCTGTTCCAGTTTTGGTAGTTTGTGGTTTTCCAGAAATGTGTTCATGTCTTCTAGATTGCCTATTTTATTGGTGTAGAGCTGCTCATAATATGTTTTCAAAATAGTTTGAATTTTCTTGGTATTAATTATTTTGATCCTTTTTAATTCGTGATTTTATTAATTTGAGTCTTTTCTCTTTTGTTTTTAATAAGGCTGGTTAATGGTTTATCTATCTTATAAATAATTCCAAGAACCAAGTCCTGGTTTTGTTGATCTTTTCTATAGTTCTTCTGGTCTATTTCATTGAGTTCTGCTTGAATCTTTATTAACACTCTTCTGCTGGGTGTAGGTTTTATTTGCTGTTTTTCTCCAGTTCCTTTAGGTGTGAAGTTAACTTGTGTATTTGAGTTTTTTCCAAGTTTTTGAGGGAGGTTTGTATTGAAATGTATTTCCCCCTCAGGACTGCTTTTCCTGCATCCCAAAGATTTTGAGTGGTTGTATCTTCATTCCCATTAGTTTCCATGAATCTTTTTAATTCTTCTTGAGTTTCCTGGTTGACCCAGGAAACTAGCAGGATGCACTTTAACCTCCACGTGTTTGAATTTCTTCCAAAGTACTTATTGTGATTGAGTTCAAGTTTCAAAGCATTATGTTCTGAAAATATTTAGGGTAGAATCCCAATCTTTTGGCATTGGATGAGATCTGATTTGTGACCCAGTATGTGGTCTATACTTTCTGGAGAAAGTTCCATGTACACTTGAGAAGAATGTTTATTCAGTGTGTTTGGATGTAAAGTACTGTAAATATCTTTGAAATATCTGGTCCATTTGATACATCTGGTCCAGTGTATCATTTAAAGCCCTTGTTTCTTTGGAGATATTGTGCTTAGAATATCTGTTATTTGCAGAAAGTGTTTTTTTGACGTCTCCCACTATTAGTGTATTATTATATAAGTATGTCTTAACTTTGATTATTAATTGATTGATATACTTGGCAGCTCCCACATTAGGGGCATAAATATTGATTATTGTTAGATCCTCTTGTTGGATAGTTCCTCTAAGTATGATGTAGTGTCCCTCTTCATCTCTTACTACAGTCTTTGGTATAAACTTTAATTTATCTGATATGTGGATTGCTACCCTTGCTTTCTTTTGAGGACCATTTGAATGGTAAATATTTCTCCACCCATTCATTTTCAGGCTGTAGGTGTCCTTAGGTCTAAAATGAGTCTCTTATAGATAGCAAATAGATAGGTCTTGCTTTTTTATCCAGTCTGAAATCCTGTGTCTTTTTTATGGGATCATTAAGCCCATTCACGTTCAGAGTTACTATTGAAATATATAAATTTAGTGTCATCATGATACCTATTCAGTCCCTGTTTTTGTGTATTATTTCTTTGGGTGTCCTCTTTATATTTCAGAGTCCCCTTTAATATTTCTTGCAAGTTTCACTATTAAATGTCAAGGTGTTGAATGGTTTTTATTGATTTTAGGAGGGGACCTCTCTATCTCCTGGATCTGAATTCGTTTCCCTTCCCAAATTAGGGAAGTTCTCAGCTATGATATGTTCAAATATTCTTTCTGGTCCTCTGTCCCTCTCGGCACCCTCTGGAACCACAATTAAATGTAGATTTTTTTCTTCTGAGACTCTCGTTTATTTCCCTTATGTTTTCCTCATGGTCTTTTAATTGTTTTTATCTTTTTTCTTCAGCTCCCTTCCTTGCCATGAAGTTGTCTTCTATGGAACTCACTCTTTCTTCTACTTCGTTAACCCTTGTCATTAGGACCTCCAGTTTGGATTGCATCTCATTTAATTGATTTTTAATTTTGGTCTGATAGATCTAAATTCTGTAGTAATGAAGTCTCTTGAATCCTTTATGATTTTTTCCAGAGCCACTAGTAGCTTTATAATTGTGCTTCTGAATTGGCTTTCTGACATTGAATTGTATTCCAAATTCTGTAACTCTGTGACAGAGAGTACTGTTTCTGATTCTTTCTTTTGTGGTTAGTTCTTTCTAGTCATTTTGCTCAGTGCAGAGTGTCTGAAAACGAGTTGTACTGGAAAAGGGAAGAAAAGAAAAAGAAAAACAAAAGAAAAAAGAAAAAAGGGGAGAGTACCTTCTGGTTCTATATACTGTAAATCCCTTGACTTCCCCTGGAGCTTTCCAGCGTTGCTTGGTTGAGAACTTGCGCTTTCCTTGTCCTTCCTGCTGGTCTTCTGGGGAGAGGTCTGCTCTGCTGTTTCTCAGGTGTGTGCACCTGGGGGAGCTGCTTCGCCCCTGCCAGGTGACCAGTTCATTGGGACCTGTTTATCTTATGAGGCCCCTGTTGCCTGGAGTTCCCACTCTGTCAGGTACAGGGTGATACAAAAAGGAAAGTCCACACTGGCAGCGGCCAACTCTCCAGCTCTGAAGTCAGCTCCCACGATACTACTGTAGTCTCACAGTTGGCACTGGCCTGGATGCTCAGAGGGCACGGGGTGCTGATCTACACAGCTTGGGGGCGCCTGGCAGCAGGAGGGTCCTCACTGTCCTGTTCCCTCCCCTCCTCCGCCTGTCCGGAGGGGGGGGGGACAGGATCCTGGGCTGTGTCCTTCTGCCCCCTGGGATCCGGAGCCTGTGCTGCTGGAATAGTGCTCCCGGGGCTGTGGCTCCTAAAGGCAGCAGGGCACAGCCCCCTACATCCAGAGCCGCTGCCTGAGCTTCTCCTGAAACACCGCCATGGGTGCTCTAGCTGTTTACCGAGCTCGGACCAGTCTGTGGCCACAAAAGTAGTGTTAACCTCATGGGACTACACCAAAATAAAAAGCTTTTTTCACAACAACGAAAACAACCAACAAACAGAACAAACAAGCAAAAAACCCCAACCTACTGAATAGAAGATATTTGCAAATGATATATACAATAAAGGTTAATATCCAAAATATATGAAGGACTTACACAACCCAGTAACCCAAAAAAGTAATCCAATTTATAAATGGGCAGAAGACCCGAACAGATATTTTTTCAAAGGAAACATACAGATAGTCAACAGACAAATGAAAAGATGCTCAACATCACTCATCATCAAGGAAATGTAAATCAAAACCACAATGAGATATCACTTCACACCTGTCAAAATGGCTAAAATTAAACACACACACAAGAAAATAACAAGTGTTGGTGAGGATGTAGACAAAGTGAACCCTCATGCACTGTTGATGGGAAATCAAATTGGTATACCCGTTGTGGGAAACACTATGGAAGTTTCTGAAAAATTAAAAACAGAATTACTGTATGACCCATATAATCCAGTAACTTCACTATTGAGTATTTATCTGAAAGAATGGGAACACTAATTCAAAAAGATATTTGCACCCTTATGTTTATTGCAGCATTATTTAAAATAGACAAGATATGGAAGCAACTCAAGTGCCCATTGATCGATGATCTTTATAATGTTACATATACAATCACATCTTCTTTATAATGGCTGGGTAATATTCCATTATATACCCATTTCATTATACACCCATATATCCATTATATAATGGAGTATATATATTCCATTATATATACTTAATGTATAATATTATTTATTATATATTTAATATTTAATCATAATTTAAATTATATAATATATAATTTAGTATAATAAATGTGTATTTAATGTATAATATAAAAATGATTGAAATATTGCAATTTGCAACAACATTGTTGGATACAGAGGGCATAATGCTAAGTGAAATAAGTCAGAGAATGAAAAATGCCCTATGATTTCACTGATATGTGAAATTTAAGAAACAGAACAAGACTATGGGGGGATGAAGAGAGGCAAACCTAGAAACATACTCTTAACTACAGAGAACAAACTGATCGTTACCAGAGGGGAAGAAGGCAAGGGGCGTTGGTTTAAATTAGTGATGGGGATTAAGAATGGCACTTGTGATGAGCAACGGGTTGTATGTAAGTGTTGTATCACTAAATTCTACACCTGAAACTATTATTACACTATATGTTAGCAGATGCAATTTAAATTAAAACTTGGGGGAAATGTTCTTAGTAATTTATTTTGAATGTTTTACACTGGTAAATTAATATACTAATATTAGAGAAGTACTACAGAATTTTTCTATAATAGAAAATAGAAGAATGATTTGACTCTAAAAATTTAATCAAGTAGCATAATTGATGGCTTCTATCTACCGACTCTAGTCAATAAATATCTCTTAGAATGCAATGTGGCATTACAGTCCTTACAGTATTTTAGTTTATGTGATTTTTAAACAGTATGTCAAGGTAGTATGAGAATAAATTATGAATATTCATAAGGCAGGATATTAAAATAAAATTATGATTTCAGACTTCAGGTAATTTTTATGGGATAAACATTCAACTCTTGGAAGTTTAAATAATCAAAAGTAGAGAAAAAAGCATATATAAATTGGTTCAATAATAGCAAGGTAATATATTTTATCAAATGTAGGATGTCATCAATTATAAGATACATTATATTTTTATACCAATAAAGAGAAAAGATTCTACCTATTAAAGTCTGATAAATCACCAATTTCAAAGGGCATCTTGTTTTCAGAGATGCTAAATTGAGGGAAAATATCAATGACATACTGTGTATCTTAAAATCCTCTTTGCATATTTTAAAATTTAGCAACATTTATTTAAATAAAATTTGTATTCAATCTTATAAAAAATTAATGATTAAGGGACCATATGGATTTATTAAAGTCAATACTCCTATAAGTTTCTACCTTTGCAACAATATCCCAAATGAAGCTGTTTGCATTAACAACAAAGAGATACTCATAACATGGCTTCATTGTGTATATTCAAATCCTGGCTTTCCCTCCATTATTAATGTTTGCTTTTCATGCAATGACTTCTGAATAGATTGCTTGAATTTGTTTTAGCTACGTGATTTGGAAATTGGCTCCTCTATATTTTCTATGTGAAACACAGCACCAGCTTTTTATGTCCCTGAGCTTTAGAAGTACAGGGAGAAGCAAGAAACACATAGGTTACAATGAAATTTTGCTCATTATGAAGTGATCATTATACAGGTTAAGGCTGGGATCAAATGGAAGAAAATAGGATAAAAAGAAATTAGAATAGTTAAATCTTACCTCTCAAGAATACTCATACTTAATCTTATACCTGTGATACTCATTGAAGTACTCTAGAGAGATCACTGGAGAGTATGGCCCTAGAAATACCATATAATCTCTATAAAACAACTAGAGTAGAAATTATCTGTTCTGGTCCAGGGCTATTAGTTTACAATCTATAAGTAAATGATCAGGTTTTTAAAAAAATAAATTGAAAACAAATTGTTTTTTAGATGTATATGTTTACAGGATAGTTCATAGTTTTTCTAGAGGTAGATATTGAATTCCCTTAGCCCTAGAGAAGAACTTATCCAGAAAGAGATTTTTTTAAAGCAATAATTTCCTCAAAAATAGTAGGGAAATTGAGGTGTCCACTTCATGTCTTTACTGTAGGATACATATGGAGTCCCTGGGTGGCTTAGTCATTTTTGCATCTGACTCTTGATCTCAGCTCAGGTCTTGATCTCAGGGCCATGAGTTCAAGCCCTGAGTTAGGCTCCTACTTTAAAAACATTAGTGTAGGATACATAACATTTTCCATGATTCATCTTTCCATTTCACAAAAAAATGTATTCTCATGTGATTTTTACATGAGAAGAAAAATATAAGAATAATCCATTCAAATATTAGTACCCTTGCCTATTACATATGCTTTTTTTTCTCTTTGCATAGTGTTTTATATTCTGTCTCACTGACATTTTTAGGTCTTAGTTCTAAACTGAGTCTACTTACTAAACTGAAGAGATGTTAAGCAAATCAAACTGTGGAGTTAGAGTATCAGGTAAGTTGAAATTAAAACCAATAGGGACTAGTAGAAATTGAGAAATAACTAAGTGAAGTAAAGTAATATGAAAATAAGGAAAACCTTTATACAGCAGTATAAAACTGCTTTTGTACTGTTCACTTACTGATGTTACATGAATAGAAAAATCTCTTTTTGAGGAAGTGAATCATGATATTGCAACCATGAAATAATTGTTCCTTAATGAATCTTATTCCTATAGTGTTTTATTAGTATGCAACTTCTAATTCTGCTGTCCCTAAAGCAACACAAAATCTCTTGTTTTATTAAAGACAACTAAGTTGGGGTGTTTTGTTTTCTGGGGTTCAATTGTTGTTCTATTTTTTTAATAAAAAATGTGAAAGTTAAAAATGACATGGGCATGGTACAAGCATTAGAAACTGCACAGTTGAAAGTATTTTTTTAAATCATGAGAACAACAGGATGTTTATATGCTAGTGTCTGTTTCTGTACTCTGTGCCATCCTTGAAGGTCAAGGCCAATCTGTTTTACAGCCTGGTAGGTTCCCCTATTTAAACTGGGAATTCATTTTCTCTCCTTTCCCTTTATTCCCTTTCATTAATTTTTATATTCCCCAAATGAATGAGACCATATAATGTTTGTCCTTCTCCGATTGACTTATTTCACTTAGCATAATACCCTCCAGTTCCATCCACGTTGAAGCAAATGGTGGGTATTTGTCATTTCTAATGGCTGAGTAATATTCCATTATATATATATATATATATATATATATATATATATATATATCACATCTTCTTCATCCATTCATCTTTTTATGGACACCGAGGCTCCTTCCACAGTTTTGCTATTGTGTACATTGCTGCTATAAACATCGGAATGCAGGTGAACTGGTACAGCCACTCTAGAAAACTGTATGGAGGTTCCTCAAAGAGTTAAAAATAGAACTGCCCTAGATCCAGCAATTGCACTGCTGGGGATTTACCCCAAAGATACAGATGCAGTGAAATGCCAGAACACCTGCACCCCAATGTTTATAGCAGCAATGTCCACAATAGCCAAACTGTGGAAGGAGCCTCGTTGTCTATCAAAAGATGAATGGATAAAGAAGATGTGGTATATGTACACAATGGAATATTATTCAGCCATTGGCAAATACTCACCATTTGCTTCGAGGTGGATGGAACTGGAGGGTATTATGCTGAGTGAAGTAAGTCAATCGGAGAAGGACAAACATTATATGTTCTCATTCATTTGGGGAATATAAAAGGTAGTGAAAGGGAATAAAGGAAAAGGAGAGAAAATGAGTGAAAATATCAGTGAGGGAGACAAAACATGAGAGACACCTAACTCTGGGAAACGAACAAGAGGTAGTCGAAACGGAGGTGGGCGGGGCATGGGGGTGACTAGGTGATGGACACTGAGGAGTGCACTTGGGGGAATAAGCACTGGGTGTTATGCTATATGCTGGCAAATTGAACTCCAATAAAGAAAACAAATAAATAAACTGGGAATTGAGTCTCCTGTGATGCTGCATAGAATTACTATCATCCTTAAAAAGCACTTCACTTTTTAAAAAAAATAAGGTATCTTTTCCTTCCCAAGACACCATGTTTACAGTCATTTATTATTACTAGGCCAATATAATCACCATACTACTCTATCATTTACCTGAACAAAGAGGAAATAGGTATGTGTGTGTGTGTGTGTGTGTCTGTGTGATGGGTTGCTCTCAAGCAATAATAAAAATAATCAGAATTAACTATATCAGAGGGTGTTGAATAAAGTTATCAAGAGATTAACATAGGTCAATTTTTTATTCCTGCCTTTCCACAGTGTATATGAGAAAAAAATAGACAAGTGCTGTTTTATATAAGGTCAGACTCACAATTAGATGGAATAGACAGCAGTCTTCTTAAAATTTGAGTTACACAAGGAAATATTTATTTTCCAATTATTTTCCATTTATGCCTGATTATTTTCTATATTAACTTTGCTGTGGTGTCTTGAAATTTTCTCATCATCTGTTTAGGAGGAAGCACTGAAAACTCAAGTCAAAATGCAAGCCATATCAAATATAGGAAATACTTAAAGTCATTATCAAACATTAATTTACTTGAGTGAATTTTGCTTTTAAAAATGGGACATAAGATAAATATATATTGATGGGACAAGAAAGCATTCTCATAATCTTGTCCACTGTTTTAAAATGGGTTTCTGGAGGGGAAAGGGGGATTTAAGAAAAAATAAGATTAGAGGAAAACCTCTCCTGTTTAACATGTTGCACAGGGCTAACCTCTGTTTTGTTGTGGGTTTTGGGGGGGAATTTATTATTAGTCATGTGCTCATTTTCCTTGTTATGAACATATTTCTTTATAGAGACTAGATTATCCTATTTAGCCATTTATTGACACTGGTCCCATTCTTGCAGCTACCTTAAAAAAATCTCTTTAAGGACATAGACTTTTACTATATTGCACTCTCACTCACAAGTGATTTTTTGTTGCTTTATATTTACTCAAACATTTTTCTACAGATGTGTATATCTTGTTTTAAAGTGATGCCAATTTGGGCAGCCCGGGTGGCTCAGCGGTTTAGCGCCACCTTCGGCCCAGGGTGTGATCCTGGAGACCCGGGATGGAGTCCCATGTCCGGCTCTCTGCATGGAGCCTGCTTCTCCCTCGGCCTGTATCTGTGCCTCTGTGTCTCTCATAAATAAATACAATCTTAAAAAGAATAAAGTGATGCCAATGATAGTGGGGATGATAATAACAACAAAATTTTGTATTTTACCACAGGAGAAAAATCTCCAACAAATATCCAAAGTAAACAGGATATAGACTAAGATAATTTTTAGAAGTTCTTTTAGAGACACCTTTGAATTTGAAATAATTAATAAATATTAATATTCTATCACACCTAAGACACAAAAGTGATACTGATGCCAGTGCTGCTAGTTCAAGGATGACCTATTAGGAACTATTGATTTATATTTATTTCTTCTCATTTCTTAACCTTTGTATGATGTAAGAGCCACATTGGAATTCTTAAAAATCTTCAGTTACTGGGTGTTATCTTCATGCCTCCTTATAGTCTGCCCTGGAAAAAGGTTATAATGCCATTTCCATGTTACTGTCTTTATTACTATCCCTCACTCCTTCACTTTTTCCCATCCCTCAGTAATGAATATAATACCACTGTCATGTATTCCATAGGACAGTCTGCCTTTTTAATCTGAGCGTTTTCATTTGTTTCAAGTTTTTATTTAAATTCTGATGAGTTAACATGCAATGTAATATTAGTTTTAGTAGAATCTACTCATTCATCACCTACAACACCAAGTGCTCATCATAAGTGCCATCATTAATACCCATCAACCATTTAACCCATCCCCCCACCTACCTTGCCTCCAGCTACCAGCTTGTTCTCAATAACTGAGTCTGTATTGTTTTGCCTCTCTCTCTTTTTTCCCCTATGTTTATCCCTTTCATTTCTTAAATTCTATATCTGAGTAAAATCATATGGTATTTGTCTTTCTCTGACTGAATTGTTTTGCTTAGCATAATACATTCTAGCTTCATCTATTTTGTTACGAATAGCAATTACTTCTTGTGATGACTAAATAACATATATGTATATATTATTATATGTATATATTATATATTATAGTATATATTATATATTATAATATATACATATACATATATATTATATACCATTATTTCTTTATCCATTCAAAACTTGTTGGACATTTGGGCTCATTCCATAATTTACCTATTGTTGATAATGCTGCTATAAACATTGGGGTGCATGCATCTATTGAATCAGCATTTTTGTATCCTTTGGGTAAATATCTAGTAGTGTAGTGCTGGGTGGTGGGGTAGTTCTATTTTTAAAAATTTGAGAAACATTTATACTGTTTCCCAGAGTGGCTGTACCAGTTTGCACTTACACTAACAGAGTAAGAAAATTCCCCTTTCTCCATATCCTTGCCAAAATCTGTTTTTTTCTGAGTTATGATTTTAGCCATTCTGACAGGTGTGAGGTGGTATCTCATTTTAGTTTTAATTTGTATTTACCTGATGCTAAGTTATGTTCAGCATCTTTTCATGTGTCTATCAGCGATTTCTATATCATCTTTGGGAAAATATCTATTTGTGACTTATGCCATTTCTTTTGTTTTTAAAGATTTTATTTATTTATTGAGAGAGAGAGAGTGCACACAAGTATGGGGAGGGGCACAAGGCAAGAAAGAATCACAAGCAGACTCCTAGCTGAGTAGAGAGCTCACTGCAGGGCTACAATCTCATATTGCATCCTGAGATCATGATCTGAGCTGAAATCAAGAGTCAGATGTTTAACCAAAGGAGACACCCAGGCACCCCTTCTGCCCATTTCTTAACTGTTTTCCTTGTTCATTTGTTTGGGGATATTGAACTTGATAAGTTCTTTTTTAAGATTTTATTTATTTATTCATGAGAGACACACAGAGAGAGAGGCAGAGATATAGGCAGAGAGAGAAGCAGGCTCCCTGCAAGAAGCCCAATGTGGGACTCAATCCCAGAACTCCCGGATCAGGTGCTGAGCTGAAAGCAGATGCTCAACCACTGAGCCACCCAGGCATCCCGAGTTTAATAAGTTCTTTATAGATTTTGGATACTAACCATTTATAAGATATGTCATTTGCAAATATCTTCTCCCAATTCAAAGGCTGTCTTTTAGTTTTTGTTGATTGTTTATTTTACTATTCAGAAGATTTTTACCTTGAAGAAGTCCCAGTAGTGCATTTTTATTTTTGTTTCCCTTGCTTCAAGAAACACTCATAGAGAGAAGTGGCTATGACCAATGCCAAAGAGGTTGCTGACTGTGTTCTCCTCTAAGATTTGGATAGTTTCCTATTTCAAATTTAGATATTTTATCCATTTTGAGTTTATTTTTGTGCATGGTGAAAGTGGTCCAGTTTTATTCATCTGCATATCAATATCCAGTTTTCCCAACACCATTTGTTGAAGAGAGTGTCTTTTTTCCATTGGATGTTCTTTTCTTTTTTGCAAAGATTAGTTGATCATATAGTTGTGAGTCCATTTCTGGGTTTTCTGCTGTGTTCCATTGATCTATGTGTCTGTTTTTTGAGCCAGTTTCGTAATGCTTTGATGAATACAGCTTTGTAATATAAGTTGAAATCTGAAATTATGATGTTTCCAGCTTTGTTTTTCTTTTCAGGGTTGCTATGTCTATGCAGGGTCTTTTACGAATCCACACAAATTTTAAGATTGCTTGTTCTAGCTCTGTGAAAAATGATAATGGTATTTTCATAGGGATTGCATTAAATGTGTAGATTGCTTTGGACAATATAGACATTTCAAAAATATTTGCTCGTCCAATCCATGAGAATGGAATTTTTTCCCCATTTATTTGGGTTATTTTCAATTTCTTTCACCAGTGCCCTATCATTTTTAGAATAAGGATTTTTTTTTACGTTTGTGGTTAAGTCTATATTCCTAGGTATCTTAATCAGTTTTGGTGCAATTGTAAATGAGATTGGTTCCTTAATTTTTTTTCTCTTGCTTCATTATTGGAGGACAGAAATACAAAAATAGTTTTTACATGGATTTGTATCCTGCTACCTTAGTGAATTCAAATATCAGTTCTAGCCATGTTTTTAGTGGAGTTTTCTATATTGGGTTTTCTATATTGAGTATCATATCATCTGTAAATAGTGAAGGTTTGATTTAACCCTTGCCAATTTGGATGCCTTTTATTTCTTTGTATTTTCTGCTGAGGCTAGGACTTCCAGTACTATATTAAATAACAATGGTGAAAGTGGATACCCCTGTCTTGTTCCTGACCATAGAGGAAAAGCTTTTAGTTTTTCCCTATTGAGGATGATGTTAGCTGTGGTTGTTTCATATACGACCTTTATGATGTTGAGCTATGTTCCCTCTATTCCTACTTAGTTGTTTTTATTTTAAGATTTTATTTATCTATTCATGAGAGACAGAGAGAGAGAGAGAGAGAGAGAGAGAGAGGCAGAGACACAGGCAGAGGGAGAAGCAGGCTCCATGCAGGGAGCCTGAGGTGGGACTCGATCCTGGGACTCTAGGATCATGCCCTGGGCCAAAGGCAGGTGCCAAACCACTGAGCCGCCCCAGGATCCCCTACTTCGTTGCTTTTTTAAGATTATTTATTTATTTATTTATTTATTCATTCATTCATTCATTCATTCATTCATTCATAAGAGACAGAGAGAAGCAGAGACATAGACAGAGGGAAAAGCTGTTAGCCAGATGTGAGACTCGATCCCAGGACCTTGGGATCACGACCTAAGCCAAAGGCAGATGCTCAACCACTAAGCCACCCAGGTGTCCCTGTTGAAAGTTTTCGTCAGGAAGGGGTGATATATTTTGTCAAATGCTTTTTATGCATCTACTGAAATGATCAAATGGTTCTTATTTTTTCTTTTATTAATGCAGTATATTACATTGCTGTATTTATGAATATTGAACCATCCTTGCAGCCCAGGAATAAATCCCACTTGATGATGGTGAATTATTCTATTAATGTACTGTTAGATTTATTTGCTAGTATTTTATTGAGAACTTTGGTTCCATGTCCTCAAGAATATTGGCCTGTAATTCTCTTTTTTAGTGGAGTGTTTGGTTTTGGAATCAAGGAAATTCTGGCCTCATAGAAGGAGTTCTATTTTTTGGAACAGTCTGAGAAAAGTAGGTATTCACTCTTAAAATGTTTGGTACAATTTCCCTGGAAAGCCTTCTGGCCCTAAACATTTGTTAGGAGATTTTTGGTTACTGATTCAATTTCTTTGCTGGTTGTCAGTCTGTTCAAGTTTTCTGTTTCTTCTTTTTTTCAGTTTTAGTAGTTTATATGTTTCTAAGAATTTATCCATTTGTTTCATTTCAACCTATTTGTTGGCATATATTTTTTCATAATATTTTCTTATAATTATTTTTCATTTCTATGGTGCTGATTGTTATTTCTCCTCTCTCTTGTGATTTTATTTATTTGGGACCTTTCTTCTTTCTTTTTGATAAGTCTACCTAGGGGTTTATCAATTTCATTCTTTCAAAGAATCAGCTCCTGCTTTCATAGATCCATTCTGTGTATTTATTTTTGTTTTGTATTCATTTTGTTTGTTTGCTTTTTAGAGTCTACATCATTTATTTCTGCTTTAATATTTATTATTTCCCTTCTACCAACTTTAGGCTTCTTTTGTTGTTTTTTTTTTTTCTAGCTCTTTTTGGTGTTAGTTGTTTATTTGAGAATTTTCTTGCTTCTGGAGATAGGCCTATATACTTTTCTCTTATGATTACTTTTGTTGCATCCCAAAGGTTTTGGACCATTATTGTTTTTTTACATTTAAAAAAAATTCTTCTTTAATTTCCTAATTGACCCACTCATTCTTTAGTAGGATTTTCTTTAACCTCCTTTGTGGTCTTACCATTTTTTCCCCTTGTGGTTGACTTCATGTTTAAAGGGTTGTGGTTAGAAAATATGCATGATACGATCTCAATTATTTTTACTTCTTGGGGCACCCAGGGATAATCTTAAATGTGCACATGTTAAAAATAAGATATGGAATTCTCTAATTCCCAGGTTTGCTAGATATTTTTTGACACTTATCTGAAAGCACAGTTAAAAGCTAAAATGCTGCAGGAGAAAAAAATGTGTTTCTCATCAGAATGAAAAGCTGAAATTGAGAAATGAGAACACCGGTAAGTGGGATGGGAGTTTTCTAATTGATCTCTAACCTATTCTTAACATACAGGAATACATACTTGAGTGTATAAAATATATTGGAGTTATTTTTGCAGGTTATTTTGCCTTTATAGCTAATATGTAGGTTGAACTTGCTGCTGTCTCAGTGGTAAAGAGGTATTTCCTGTCATCCTGGAGTATTGTAACCATCTTATTTTTATTGTGATTAAATATAAGTAGAATAAAATTTACCATTTCAACCATTTTTAAGCGTACAGTACTGTGGCATTACAGACATTCACATTGTTGTGTAATCATCCTTACCACCTCTAGAGCTTTTTCATTTTTCCAACTGAAACTTTGTGCTCATAGAGCACACAGTAACTCTCCGCCTTCCTACCTCCAGCCCCTGGAATCCACTTCTACTTTCTACCTCTATGAATTTGACTACTCTGTTATCTCATATAAGTGGAATCATACCGTAGTTCTTTTATGACAGGCTTATTTCACTTAGTCTATAGTCTTCAAGTTTCAGCCATGTGATAGCATGTGTCAGAATTCCATTCCTTCTTTTAAAACTGAATAATATTGCTATGTATATATGTATACATATATACATATATACACAATATTTTATTTATACTTTATCTTCTGAAAGACAGTTGGGTTGTTTCCACTGTTTTGGTTATCATAAATAATGCTGCTATAAACATGAATTTACAATGTTTGTTTGAATGTCTGCTTTCAATTCTTTTGGGATGTATACCCAAAAGTGGAATAGCTGAATCATTCATGCTATTTTTAAGTTTTGAGAGGAACTCTTACATTATTTCTACAGAAGTTCCACCATTTTACATTTTCACCAGCAACACATAAGAATTCAAATTTCTCCACATCCTTGCCAGTACTTTTTTTTCAGTACTAACCATCCTAATGAGCATAAAGTGGTATCTTAATGAGGTCTTTGTTTCACATTTTTATTTAAATTCCAGTTAGTTAACATATGGTGTAATATTAGTTCCAGGAGTAGTACATAGTGTTTCATTATTTACATAGAACATTAAGTACTCATCACAACAAATATCATCATTAATACCCATTTTACCCATTCCCTGCTCACCTTGCCTCCAGCAATCCTTAGTTTGTCCTCTGTAGTTAAGAGTCTGATTCCTTTTCTGCCTTTCTCTTTTCCCATGTTCATCTTTTTTGTTTCTTAAATTCCACATGAGTGAAATTATGTGGTATTATATACTTATTTCACTTAGCATAATACACTCTAGCTCCATCTATATTGTAGCAAATGACAAGATTTCATTCTTTTCGATGGCTGTATAATACAGGAATATTATACATTATATATTGGAATACAATGGTTATATAGGAAAACATATATGGTGTATATATATAATGGATATATATATATATATTGGAATTTATATAATATATAATATGTATATATGTGATATAAGTGGTATATGTCTATGTGTGTGTATATATATGCATATATATGTGTGTGTATATATATATATATATATATATATATATATAGATATATAGAGAGAGAGAGAGAGAGAGAGATCTATATATGCCACTTCTTCATCTATTCACCAGTGGATGGAAATTGGATCCTATCATAATTAGGCTATTGTTGATAATGCTGCTATAAATACAGGGGTGCATGTTTCCTTTCAAATCAGTATTTTTGTCTCATTTGGGCAAATACCTAGTAGTGCATTTAATTGATCATAGGGTAGTTCTTTTTATTTTATTTTTTATCATTTTTAGGAACCTCCATAATATTTTACAGAGTGTCTGTAAAAGTTTGCATTGCCACTAAGACTGCAAAAGGGTTCCCCTTTCTTCACATCCTCACCAGCCTCTCTTGTTTTCTGTGTTGTTAATTTTAGCCATTCTGACTGGTGTGAGATGATATCTCACTTTAGTTTTAATTTGTATTTCCTTGATGATTAGAGATATTGAGCATTTTGTCATGTGTCTCAGCCATCTCTGTCTCCTCTTTAGAAAAAAGTCTATTCGTGTCTCCTAACCATTTCTCAACTGGATTATTTGTTATTTGGTTGTTGGGTTTGTGTTTCCCTAAAGATTAATGATGTCAAGCATTTTTATGTGTTTCCTGTCCATTTGCATAGTTTCTCTGGAGAAATGTCTATTCAAGCCCTTTGTCCATTTTTCAACCTGGATGTTTCTTTGTTGTTGAGTCATAGGTGTTCCTTTCATATTCTGAATATTAATCTCTTATCATACATGTGATTTGCAAATATTTTCTGCCATTCTGTGAGTAGCCTTTTCACTCTTTTTTATAGCGTCCTTTGGTGTATCAAAGTTTTAAATTTTAATAAAGTGCAATTTATGTATATTTACCTCACTGTTTATACTTTTGTTACAATATGCAATAAGTCATTGCTAAGTTAAATGTCATGAAGTATTTTTTCTATCTTTTCTTCTACAAGTTTTATGTTTTTTATTTATTTATTTTTATTAGAGTTCAATTTGCCAATGTATAGCATAACACCCAGTGCTCATCCCATCAAGTGCCCCCCTCAGTGCCCGTCACCCAGTCACCCCCACCCCCCACCCACCTCCCTTTTCACCACCCCTTGTTCGTTTCCCAGAGTAAGGAGGATCTCATGTTCTGTCTCCCTTTCTGATATTACGCACTCATTTTTATCTCCTTTCCCCTTTATTACCTTTCACTATTTTTTATTTTCCCCAAATGAATGAGACCATATAATGTTTGTCCTTCTCCAATTGACTTATTTCACTCAGCCTACAAGTTTTATGTTTTTAGCCATTGCACTTAGATTTTAGACCCATTTTCTGTTATTTTTTCATATGATTCACTTCTCATTTATTCTAATTGAGAAGGTTACTTGGGAATTTTCATATATTTGAACACTATATGTTTGACCTTATGTTCAGCATATTATATCGATGATTTCATTTAACCCTCAAAATTGTCTTATTAGATAATCAGTATGTATCCTTTTGGGGGAAAAAAAACAGAAAGAAATGAAAAAGTGTAGAAAATTTACCTAAAGTAGCAAACCTACTAAGTGTCACACTGAGATTCAAGCCATTTCTGTTTAAGTTTGAAGACCATGCATTCAAGCTCTATGCAATACTGGTTTAATACATATAACCCTTTTTCCCCCCAGCTATACCTGTATTTTATTTTTAACTTTTCAATTCATTAGTTCTGTAAGAATTTCTCTTGTCTTATTTCAATCAAGAAAAAAGAAATTTTGCAAATTGTGAAATGGAAAGAGCTTCATTCATTTGTAAAAGCATGGATATAACACATAAATAATCTCTATGCACTTGAGAGACAAATGTAAAGGAAAAGTGACACATATGATCAAGGAAAGCAAGAAAAGAGAGATTCCTGGAAATGAAACCGAATCTGAGAAGTTTCCTTCTATATTCATATGTCACAAATAAAAGAACTGATGCTATCACTAAGAACAGTAATAAGTAGAAATCAATATAAACCAAGACTCTTCAATTGGATATTTAACCACCAAAGATTGCAAAAAAATTAACACAGGCTATGGATGCTTACCCTCTACAAATCCCAGTCTTTTCATACTAAAAATGGGAATAATATGTAACTCAGGAATTTGATGGAGATAAAATATGATAAAAATATAAACACCCAATAAAGGTCACTTGTGTTTGACAATAATATTCATTTTATTTCTTATCATTTCTCATATACACGTTTTTCTAGTGTTTGGACACGCTTATTTTCTTTCTTTTTTTATTATTTTTTTAATAAATTAATTTTTATTGGTGTTCAATTTACCAACTTACAGAATAACACCCAGTGCTCATCCCGTCAAGTGTCCCCCTCCGTGCCCGTCACCCATTCACCCCCACCCCCCGCCCTCCTCCCCCTCCACCACCCCTAGTTCATTTCCCAGAGTTAGAAGTCTTTATGTTCTGTCTCTCTTTCTGTTATTTCCCACACATTTCTTCTCCCTTCCCTTATATTCCCCTTCACTATTATTCATATTCCCCAAATGAATGAGAACATACACTGTTTGTCCTTCTCCGATTGACTTACTTCACTCAGCATAATACCCTCCAGTTCCATCCACGTTGAAGCAAATGGTGGGTATTTGTCGTTTCTAATGGCTGAGTAATATTCCATTGTATACATAAACCACATCTTCTTTATCAATTCATCTTTCGATGGACACCGAGGCTCCTTCCACAAAGCTGTGGTCATCAAGACAGTGTGGTACTGGCACAAAAACAGACACATAGACCAATGGAACAGAATAGAGAACCCAGAAATGGACCCTGAACTTTATGGTCAACTAATATTCGACAAAGGAGGAAAGACGATCCGCTGGAAGAAAGACAGTCTCTTCAATAAATGGTGCTGGGAAAATTGGTCATCCACATGCAGAAGAATGAAAATAGACCACTCTCTTACACCATACACAAAGATAAACTCAAAATGGATGAAAGATTTAAATGTGAGACAAGACTCCATCAAAATCCTAGAGAAGAACACAGGCAACACCCTTTTTGAACTTGGCCACAGTAACTTCTTGCAAGATACATCCACGAAAGCAAAAGAAACAAAAGCAAAAATGAACTATTGGGACTTCATCAAGATAAGAAGCTTTTGCACAGCAAAGGATACAGTCAACAAAACTCAAAGACAACCTACAGAATGGGAGAAGATATTTGCAAATAACATATCAGATAAAGGGCTAGTTTCCAAAATCTATAAAGAACTTATTAAACTCAAGAGCAAAGAAACAAACAATCCAATCATGAAATGGGCAAAAGACATGAAGAGAAATCTCACAGAGGAAGACATAGACATGGCCAACATGCACATGAGAAAATGCTCTGCATCACTTGCCATCAGGGAAATACAAATCAAAACCACAAGGAGATACCACCTCACACCAGTGAGAATGGGGAAAATTAACAAGGCAAGAAACAACAAATGTTGGAGAGGATGCGGAGAAAAGGGAACCCTCTTACACTGTTGGTGGGAATGTGAACTGGTGCAGCCACTCTGGAAAACTGTGTGGAGGTTCCTCAAAGAATTAAAAATAGACCTGCCCTACGACCCAGCAATTGCACTGTTAGGGATTTACCCCAAAGATTCAGATGCAATGAAACGCCGGGACACCTGCACCCCGATGTTTCTAGCAGCCATGTCCACAATGGACACGCTTATTTTCTAGAAAGACAGAGGGATGCTTGGGAGTCTCAGTGATTGAGCAGTTGCTCCTGGCTTAGGGCATGATCCACAGTCTCAGGATCAAGTCTGACATCAGGCTCCCTGCCAGGACCCTGCTTCTTCCTCTGCCTACATCTATGCATTTCTCTCTCTGTGTGTGTCTTTCATGAATAAATAAATAAAATCTTTTTAAAAACAAAGACAGAAAAATACTGTGCTACTTTTCATTATTTCCAATCTAAGAAGCTATGTAATTAATTACTTTAATAATGTACTTCATGGGAGAAAATTTGCCTGTAATGTACTAACATATTTCCTTTGATCACACTTGAGTATTACATAAATGCTCATGTTTCTCAGTTTTGCTTGCCAAGAAGTTCACCTAAGCCTCTTGCTCACTCACGTGATTATATTCATTTAGGGTTCTGTTTAAAATGTTTTCTATCCTTTCTTCAATAGTTAATGCATGTATTTACTTTCATTTTAAGAACTATATTGCACTGAGGTGTCTTTTATTATTAGTTTCATAAAGTCATTTTTGGAGAATAAAATAAAACTATAGGTACGTCAATACCAATAATAATAAATGTGAGGACATTATAAATAGAAGAAATAACATGAAAATTTGAAATAATTACCTAGTTGAATTGATAGGTTGTTGCTAAAGAAAGGTAACGAAATAGCAGGAAGTTTTTGTCTCCAAAACGTTCATCCATTGGGATGCCTGGATGGCTCAGCGGTTGAGCATCTGACTTTGGCTGAGGTCGTGAACCCAGGGTCCAGGATCAAGTACTGCACTGGCTCCTTGAGGGGAGTCCTTCTCCCTCTGCCTATGTCTCTCCCTTTCTTTCTGTCTTTAATGAATGAATGAATGAATAAATAAATAAGTAAAACCTTTAAAAAAAACTCTATCCATTATAGTCATGTACTTGATTTTTTATTAGTAAAATCACTGACTTTCATAGATTCAGTTGGCATATTTCAGTTGTTACATTGTTCCTAATTTAGAGTAACAGTTAAGTCTGGGAAATTCATTTAGGAAATAGAAGGAAGTACAATTGTATAATTAGAGTATGAAAGTATGACAACTGGGGATGCCTGGGTGGCTCAGAAGTTAAGCATCTGCCTTTGGCTCACGGTGTGATCCTGGAGTCCTGGGACTGAGTCCCACATTGGGCTCCCTGCATGGAGCCTGCTTTTCCCTCTGCTTGAGTCTCAAGTTACAGAATTTGGATTACAACTCGATGGCAGAAAACCAATTCAGAAGCACTATTAAAAAGCTACTGATGGTTCTGGAAAAAAGCATAAAGGATTCAAGAAACATCATGACTGCAGAATTTAGATCAAATCAGGCTGAAATGAAAAATCAATTAAATGAGATATAATCCAAACTAGGGTTCCTAACGATGAGGGTTAATGAGGTAGAAAAAAGACTGAGTGACATAGAAGACACGTTGATGGCAAGGAAGGAAGCTGAGGAAGAGAAAAACAATAAATACATCATGAGGAAATGCTAAGGGAAATAAATGACAGCCTCAGAAGGAAAAATCTATGTTTAATTGGGATTCCAGAGGGCACTGAGAGGGACAGAGGACCAGAAAGCATATTTGAACATGTAATAGCTGAGAGCTGCCCTAATTTGGGGAGGGAAAAAGGCATTCATATCCAGGAGACAGAGAGGGCCCCCCTAAAATAAATAAAAACCCTTCAACAACTTAACATTTAATAGTGAAACTTGCAAATTACAAAGATAAACAGAAGATCCTTTCTGTATGTTGGTAAATTGAACACCAATAAAAATTAAGTTATAAAAAAAATAAAATAAAATGTTGAGTTGGATCATAAAATAAAAAAAAAAGAAGATCCTTAAAGAAGCAAGAGACAAGAGATCCCTAACTTATATGGGAAGAAATATTAGATTGCCAGCAGACCTCTCCACAGATTTCTGGCAAGCCAGAAGGGCTGGCAGGATATATTCAGGGTCCTAAATGAGAAGAATCTGTAGCCAAGAATACTTTATCCAGCAAGGCTCTCATTCAGAATAGAAGGAGAGATAAAGAGCTTCCAAGATAGGCAGAAACTGAAAGAATATGGGACCACCAAACCAGTTCTGCAAGAAATATTAAGGGGGACTCTAGAAGAAAGAGGATGCACAAAGAAATAATCCACAAAAACAGGGACTGAACAGGTATCACAATGACACTAAATTCATATCTTTCAATAGTAACTCTGAATGTGAATGAACTTAATGATCCCATCAAAAGGCGCAGGGTTTCAGACTGGATAAAAAAGCAAGACCCATCTAGTTGCTGTCTACAAGAGACTCATTTTAGACCTAAGGACACCTACAGCCTAAAAATAAAAGGGTGGAGAAATATTTACCATGAAAAGAAAGCAGGGGTAGCAATCCTCATAACAGATAAATTATTTTTTCCCAAAGACAGTAGTAAGAGAGGAAGAGGGAAACTATATCATACTTAAAGGATCTATCCAACAAGAGGACCTAACAATCATGAATATTTATACACCTAATATGGGAGCTGCCAAGTATATCAATCAATTAATAACCAAAGTTAAGACATACCTAGATAATAATACATTAATACTGGGAGACTTCAACACGGTGCTTTCTGCCAATGACAGATGTTCCAAGCACAAAACATCCAATGAAACAAGAGCTTTAAATGATACACTGGACCAGAAGGATTTCAAAAATATTTACAGAACTTTACATCTGAACGCAACTGAATACACATTCTTCTTAAGTGCACATGGAACTTTCTCCAGAATAGACCACATACTGGGTCACAAATCATGTCTTAACTGGTACCAAAGGTTTGGGATTGTCTCCTGCATATTTTCAGATCACAATGCTTTGAAACGAACTCTATCACAAGAAGAAATTTGGAAGAAGCACTAACACGTGGAGGTTAAAGAGTATCCTGCTAAGAAATGAAAGGGTCAACCAGGAAATGAGAGAAGAATTAAAAAGATTCATGGAAACTAATGAGAATGAAGAAAAAAAACTGTTCAAAATTTTGGGATACAGCAAAAGTAGTCCAAAGAGGGAAATCAATCAAAATACAAGCCTCCATCAAAAAATTGGAAAAAAACTCAAATACACAAGCTAACCTCACACCTAAAGGAACTGGAGAAAGAATACCAAATATAACATACACCAAGCAGAAAAAGAGAGGTAATAAAGACTGGAGCAGAACTCAATGAAATAGAAGAAGAACTGTAGAACAGATCAGCAAAACCAGGAGTTGGTTCTTTGAAAGAATTAATAAGATAGATTAACCATTAGCCAGACTTATTAAAAAAAAGAAAGGACTCGGGATCCCTGGGTGGCGCAGCGGTTTGGCGCCTGCCTTTGGCCCAGGGCGCGATTCTGGAGACCCCGGATCGAATCCCACGTTGGGCTCCCGGTGCATGGAGCCTGCTTCTCCCTCTGCCTATGTCTCTGCCTCTTTCTCTCTCTCTGTGTGTGACTATCATAAAATAAATAAAAATTAAAAAAAAATTAAAGCCATAACATTTAAAAAAAAAAAAGAAAGGACTCAAATTAATAAAATCATGAATGAAAGAAGAGAGAATACAACCAATACCAAGAAATACAAATGATTTTATAAACATATTATGAGCAGGTATATGCCAATCAATTAGGCAATCTAGAAGAAATGGACGCATTTCTGGAAAACCACAAACTACCAAAACTGGAACAGGAAGAAATAGAAAACCTGAACAAGCCAATAACCAGGGAGGAATTGAAGCAGTCATCAAAAACCTCCCAAGACACAAAAATCCAGGGCCAGATGGCGGAGCATTTTCTCAGGTGCTTCTTGTCCATGTGTATGTCTTCTTTGGTGAAATTTCTGTTCATGTTTTTAGCCCATTTCATGAATGGAATGATTGTTTCTTTGCTGTTGAGTTTCATAAGTTCTTTAGAGACCTTGGATACTAGCCCGTTATCTGATATGTCATTTGCAAATATCTTCTCCCATTCTATAGGTTGTCTTTTAGTTTTGTTGGCTGTTTCTTTTGCTGTGCAGAAGCTTTTTATCTTGATGAAGTCCCAAAGGTTTATTTTTGCTTTTGTTTCCCTTGCCTTCATGGATGTATCTTGCAAGAAGTTGCTGTGGCCAAGTTCAAAAAGGGTGTTGCCTGTGTTCTCCACTAGGATTTTGATGCATTCTTGTCTCACATTTAGATCTTTCATTCATTTTGAGTTTATCTTTGTGTATGGCATATGAATGGTCTAGTTTCATTCTTCTGCATTGGCCATCCAATTTTCCCAGTACCATTTATTAAAGAGACTGTTTGTATTTTGAACGTGCATTTCCCTGATGAAAAGTAATGATGTCCTTTTCATGTGCGTGTTGGCCGTCTATATATCTTCCTTGGAAAAACGTGTCTTCATGTCTTCTGCCCATTTTTAAATTGTATTATTTGTTCTTTTTTGGTGTTGAGTTTTTTAAGTTCTTTATGTATTTTGGATACTAGCCCTTTACTCAAATATGTAGTTTTCATATCCAATCCTCTATTCTGTAGGTTACTTGCCTTTTAGTTTTCTTGTTTCCTTTGCTGTGCAGAAACTTTTTATTTATTTTTAATTTTTTTTAAATTCCCCTTTAAGAAGAAGTCCAGTGGAACAATCCACAAAAACAAGGACTGAATAGATATTTTTAATTTTTTAAAGATTTTATTTATTTATTCATGAGAGACACAGAGAGATACAGAGACCTAGGTGGAGGGAGAAGCCAACAGCTTGCTGTGAGCCTGAAGCAAGACTTGATCCCAGGACCTCGGGATCACAACCTAAGCCAAAGGTAGACGCTGAAATGCTGGGCCATCCAGGCACCCCAGAAACTTTATTTTGATGTAGCCCCAGTATGTTATTTTTGCTTTTGTTTCTCTTGTCTCAAGAGACATATGTAGAAAATATTACAGCAGATGTCAAAGACGATACTTCCTGTGTTCTTTTCTATGACTTTTATGGCTTCAGGACTCACATATAGATCTTTATCCGTTTTCAATTTATTTTTGTGTACAGTGTAAGAAAGTGGTCCAATCTCATTCTTCTTTTTTTTCAATCTCATTCTTTTTTTAAGATGTATTTATTTATGGTAGACATAGAGAGAGAGATAGAGAGAGAGAGAGCGGCAGAGACATAGACAGAGGGAGGAGCAGGCTACATGCAGGGAGCCAGATGTGGGGACTCAATCCTGGGACTCCAGGATTGCGCCCTGGGCCAAAGGCAGGCGCTAAACCGCTGAGCCACTCAGGGATCCCCCTTCAATCTCATTCTTTTGCAAACTGACATCCAGTTTTCTCAAAACCATTTGTTACATTGTCTGTTTCCCACTGGTTATTCTTTCCTGTGTATTGAAGATTAATTGTCCATATAATTGCTCATTCACTTCTCGGTTTTCTATTTTGTGCTATCGATCTATGTATTTGTTTTTGTGCCAGTTCCAAACTCTTTTGATCACTACAGCTTTGTAAAGTAACTCGCAGTTTGGATTTGTGATGTGTCCAGCTTTGCTATTCTTTTTCAAGATTGCTTTAGGTATCGGGTGTCTTTTGTGTTTCCATACAAATTTTAGTGTTGTTTGTTCTAGTTCTGTGAACTGTTGGTGTTTTCTTAGGGATTGCATTAAATGTGTATATTTCTTTGGGTAGTAGAGACATTTTAATGATATTTTTCTTCCCATTCATGGACATGGAATGCTTTTCCATTTCTTTATGTCATCTTGAATTTCTTCAATCAGTGTTTTACAGTTTTTAGAGTACAGGTCTTTCTACTCTTTGGCTAGGTTTATTCCTAGATATCTTATTGGTTTTGGTGCAGTTGTAAATGGGACTGTTTTCCTTATTTCTCTTTCTGTTGCTTCATTATTGGTGTATAGAAATGCAACAGATTTCCGTACATTGACTTTGCATCCCGTGGCTTTACTAAATTCATTTATCAATTCTAGATGTTTTTTCATGGAGTATTTCAGGCTTTCAATATCTAATAAGTAATCTGAAATAGTGAAAGTTGTGCTTATTCCTTCCTTATTGATTTGGATTCCTTTTATTTCTTTTTTTTTTCTGTCTGATTGCTCTGGCTAGGACTCCCAGTATTGTTGAATAAAAGTGATGAGAGTGGACATCCTTGTCTTCTTGTTCCTGATCTTAGGAGAAAAGCTCTCAGTTTATCCACATTAATGATATTATTAGCTGTGGTGTGTTTTGTAGAATACCTTTATTATGTTGAGGTATGTTTCCTCTAAACCTATTTTGTTGAGGGTTTTTATCAAGGACTTTCTCAAGTCCTTTTTCTGCTATTGAATAACCATATGGTTCCCTTTCTCTTATTGATATCTAGAAGCACATTGATTCATTTGTGAATGTTGAACCATACTTTCAAACCAAGAATAAATTCCACTTAATCATGGTGAGTGATTTTTTAAATGTATTTTTAATTTGTGTTGCTAGTATTCTTTTTTTAGCACTTTTGCATCTGTGTTCATCAGAGATATTGGCCTATAGTTCTGTTTTTTAGTGGAGTCTTTATCTGGTTTTAGTATAAAGGTATGCTGGTCTCATTGAATGAATTTAGAAATTTTCCTTTCCATATTTTAGAATAGTTTGACAACTGTGAGTATTAAGTCTTTAAGTGTTTCATACAATTCACTTGTGAAGACATCTGGCCCTTGACTTTTGTTTGTTGGGAGTTTTTGTTTTTGTTTTTTGTTTTTTTCTGATTCAACTTTCTTGCTGGTTATTGGTTTGTTTGAATTTTCTATTTCCTCCTGTTTCCATTTTAGTAGTTCATATGTTCCTGGGAATTTATCATTTCTTCCAGATTGTCCAATTTGTTGGCATAGTTTTTCATAATATTATCTTGTGATTGTATTTCTGTGGTGTTGGTTGCTATTTCTACTCTCTCATTTGTAATGTTACTTATTTAAGTCTTTTTTCTTTTCTTCATAAGTCTGTAGAGGTTTTCCAATTTTATGAATTTTTTTTCGAAGAACCAGCTCCCAGAATCATTAAACTGCTCTATTTTATTTTTTTAAGTTTCTATATCATTCATTTCTGCTCTAACCTTTATTATTTGCTTTTTTTTGGTTTTAGGTTTTGTTTGTTGTTCTTTTTCTATTCTCCCTTAGGTGCAAGGTTACATTGTTTATTTGAGATTTTCTTGCTTCTCAAGTTAGGCCTGTATTGCTATATACTTCCCTCTTAAGACCACATTTGCTGCATTCCAGAGGTTTTGAACCATTGAGTTTTTATTTTTATTTGTTTCCTTGAACTTTATTTCTCTTTTGATTACTTGGTTCACCCATTAATTGTTTAGTAGTATGTTCTTAACCTGTATGTATTTCTAAATTATTTCTTGTGGTTGACTTCAAGTTTCATAGGGTTGTGGTCTGGAAATATGCATGGAATGTTCTCAATCTTTTTGTACTGGTTGAGCCCCGATTTGTGACCCAGTATGTCATCTATTCTGGAGAATGTTCCATGTGCACTTGAAAAGAAGTGTATTCTGCTGCTTTAGGATGAACTGATGTGAATATATCTTTAGTCTATCTGATCCAGGGTGTCATTCAAAGGTACTGATTCCTTGTTTATTTTTTGCTTAGATATTCTGTTCAGTGCTATAAGCAGGATGTTAGTCTACTATTATGGGATTATTACCAATTAAGTTGTTAATGTTTGTTTCTAATTGATTCATATATTTAATGCTTCTAAGTTAGGGGCATAAATATTTACAGTTGTTAGAATCTTCTTGATGGATATACCCCTTATTTATGACATAGTGACCTTCTTCATCTTTTTGCTGCCTTAGTTTTAAAATCTAGTTTGTTTGATATAAGTAGGACTACTCCAACTTTCTTTTGAGGACCATTTGCATGATAAATATTTCTCCATTCCCTTACTTTCAATCTACAAGAGTCTTTAGGTCTAATAGTGGTCCTTTGTAGGCAGAATATGCATGGGTCTTTTTTCGCATTGTGACACCCTATATCTTTTGATTGGAGCATTTAGTCTACTTACATTCAGAGTTATTATTGAGAGATATGTATTTAAAGCCACTTTTTTAAAAGCCACTTTATTACTTGTTTTGTTGTTACTTCTGGGTATCTTCTGTGTTCCTTTCTTGTCTTTGTCACTTTTGGTCTTTTCTTTCCACTCAGATTTTTCCCTTTGATATTTCTTGCAGGGCTGGTTTAATGCTCATGACCTCCTTTAGTTGTTATTTTCTTGGGAATCTCTTGATCCTTCCTTCTATTCTGAATTATAGCCTTGTTGGATACAATATTCTTAGCTGTAAATGTTTCCCATTCAACACTCTGAATATATCATTCCACTTTATTGTGCTTTGCTACATTTCTGTTGATAAATCTGCTAGCCTTATACATTTTTCCCTTGTAATTTAGTGACCACTTTTGTCTTGATGCTTTAATTTTTAAAAATTTATCACTGTATTTTGAAAATTTTATTACAGTATGTTGGTTTTAGTTTGTTTTTGTTGATGTTATTGGGGGTTGCCTGTGCTTCCTAGATTTGAATATTTTTTCCTTCCCCATATTAGGGAAGTTTTCAGCTGGTATTTCTTCAAATAAATTTTCTGCCCCCCCCCCATCCATCTCTCAATCTTTTGGGACTCCTGCAACAGAAATATTATTATGGAGTCACTGAGTTCCCTACATCTGTGATCATTTTTCATAATCATTTTCTCTTTTTTTTCAGTTTTGTTATTTTGCATTATTGTATATTTTATTTTATTTTATTTTTAAATAAATTTATTTTTTATTGGTGTTCAATTTGTCAACATATAGAATAACACCCAGTGCTCATCCCATCAAGTGCCCCCCTCAGTGCCCATCACCCAGTCACCACCCCCCGCCCACCTCCCTTTCTACCACCCCTAAGTCATTACTTCATTCCTTTGCTTCTTACAACCTGCATTTTATTCCATAAACAGCATTTCTCGTTTCATAATATTGTGCCTTTTATCTCTGCTATGTTATTTCTTATCTCTGTGTTAAAGGTTTCTTACTCATTATTCCACTGTTTTCTCAAGTCCAATGAATATTTTGATTGTTGCTTTGAATTCTCTAGGTCAGAGAATTCTGACCTAGAATATATTTGTTTCATTTGATCTTTCGCTGTATTCTTGTCTTTTTTTTTTTTTTTTCCATTTGGGATAAATTTCTCTGTCTCCTTTTTTTTTTTTTTTTTTTTTATAAATTAATTTTTATTGGTGTTCAATTTACCAACATACAGAATAACACCCAGTGCTCATCCCGTCAAGTGTCCCCTTCCGTGCCCGTCACCCATTCACCCCCACCCCCCGCCCTCCTCCCCTTCCACCACCCCTAGTTCATTTCCCAGAGTTAGAAGTCTTTATGTTCTGTGTCCCTTTCTGATATCTCCCACACATTTCTTCTCCCTTCCCTTATATTCCCCTTCACTATTATTCATATTCCCCAAATGAGTGAGAACATACACTGTTTGTCCTTCTCCGATTGACTTACTTCACTCAGCATAATACCCTCCAGTTCCATCCACGTTGAAGCAAATGGTGGGTATTTGTTGTTTCTAATGGCTGAGTAATATTCCATTGTATACATAAACCACATCTTCTTTATCCATTCATCTTTCGATGGGCACCGAGGCTCCTTCCACAGTTTGGCTATTGTGGACATGGCTGCTAGAAACATCGGGGTGCAGGTGCCCCGGCGTTTCATTGCATCTGAATCTTCGGGGTAAATCCCTAACAGTGCAATTGCTGGGTCGTAGGGCAGGTCTATTTTTAATTCTTTGAGGAACCTCCACACAGTTTTCCAGAGTGGCTGCACCAGTTCACATTCCCACCAACAGTGTAAGAGGGTTCCCTTTTCTCCGCATCCTCTCCAACATTTGTTGTTTCCTGCCTTGTTAATTTTCCCCATTCTCACTGGTGTGAGGTGGTATCTCATTGTGGTTTTGATTTGTATTTCCCTGATGGCAAGTGATGCAGAGCATTTTCTCATGTGCATGTTGGCCATGTCTATGTCTTCCTCTGTGAGATTTCTCTTCATGTCCTTTGCCCATTTCATGATTGGATTGTTTGTTTCTTTGGTGTTGAGTTTAATAAGTTCTTTATAGATTTTGGAAACTAGCCCTTTATCTGATATGTTATTTGCAAATATCTTCTCCCATTCTGTAGGTTGTCTTTGAGTTTTGTTGACTGTATCCTTTGCTGTGCAAAAGCTTCTTATCTTGATGAAGTCCCAATAGTTCATTTTTGCTTTTGTTTCTTTTGTTTTCGTGGATGTATCTTGCAAGAAGTTACTGTGGCCAAGTTCAAAAAGGGTGTTGCCTGTGTTCTCCTCTAGGATTTTGATGGAGTCTTGTCTCACATTTAAATCTTTCATCCATTTTGAGTTTATCTTTGTGTATGGTGCAAGAGAGTGGTCTAGTTTCATTCTTCTGCATGTGGATGACCAATTTTCCCAGCACCATTTATTGAAGAGACTGTCTTTCTTCCAGTGGATCGTCTTTCCTCCTTTGTCGAATATTAGTTGACCATAAACTTCAGGGTCCATTTCTGGATTCTCTATTCTGTTCCATTGGTCTATGTGTCTGTTTTTGTGCCAGTACCACACTGTCTTGATGACCACAGCTTTGTAGTACAACCTGAAATCTGGCATTGTGATGCCCCCAGTCCTAGCCTCAGCAATCAGACAACAAAAAGACATTAAAGGCATTCAAATTGGCAAAGAAGAAGTCAAACTCTCCCTCTTCGCCGATGACATGATACTCTACATAGAAAACCCAAAAGCCTCCACCCCAAGATTGCTAGAACTCATACAGCAATTTGGTAGCGTGGCAGGATACAAAATCAATGCCCAGAAATCAATGGCATTCCTATACACTAACAATGAGACTGAAGAAAGAGAAATTAAGGAGTCAATCCCATTTACAATTGCACCCAAAAGCATAAGATACCTAGGAATAAACCTAACCAAAGAGGTAAAGGATCTATACCCTAAAAACTATAGAACACTTCTGAAAGAAATTGAGGAAGACACAAAGAGATGGAAAAATATTCCATGCTCATGGATTGGCAGAATTAATATTGTGAAAATGTCAATGCTACCCAGGGCAATTTACACGTTCAATGCAATCCCTATCAAAATACCATGGACTTTTTTCAGAGACTTAGAACAAATTATTTTAAGATTTGTGTGGAATCAGAAAAGACCCCGAATAGCCAGGGGAATTTCAAAAAATTTCTCTGTCTCCTAATTTTATCTGGCTTTCTGTGTTTGTTTCTATGCATTAAGAAAGTCAGCAATGTCTACTGGTTTTGAAAATAATGAGTTTATGAAGGAGAAATCCTGGAGTGCCCTCCAGTGCAGTGTCCCCTCTTCAGAACCGAGCATTTCAGAAGAGTATCCTGTGTGTTTTGTTTATGTTCTGCTGTTGTGTCTGAGTCACTTTTATTTTCAGGGAATTTGTCTGTACTAACTCTCTGCCTATTGAGGGCTATCTTGCTCTCTGGGATAGTGGTGTTAGTGGAACACAGGTAGCCCAGCCCTATGGGGTCATGACCCTCAAGGAACTTAGGAGCAGGGCAGTTATATTAGCAAAAGTTTCATTGGGTCTTTAGTCATATATAGTTTCCCCTGAATCACTACAGTGGCTTAGGGTTACCCATCAGGGCAGCCAGGGTTTCAAGGCTGGGCACAGTGCATGAAAGTGGCATGCAGTCCTTTGCTAACTGTGATATAGTAGTTGAACCTGGTAAGGTGGTTGGACACAGTGCATGGCAGCTGCTATGAGCCTGGTGGCTAAGCATGGCATGTGATGATGGGTGGCTGGGCAAGGTGCCTGAGGGTGCTTTGTTGCATGGCTGGACAGGGCACAGGATGGTAGCTGGGTGGGTGTGATTGGGTGAGACACATGTAGGTGGCTGGGGGTGTACATCTGAGCATGGTACAACAGATGTGCATAGCACCAGTAACAACTCTGCACTCAGCAGCTGGATGGGACTCTTGTGTGTCTTTAACACACTTTGTCCTGCACTCCGGGCCCAAGTTAGCAGGCTTTGGAAGTCCTTAGGATAATTCCTCAGTGTGGCACACTACTAGAGGTTTAGTAGTATGTGTCTATGCACTATGCTGCCTGCAGGTTTCTCTGTGCTTATGATGGGGGTGGGGAGAGGAAAATGGTGCCTGCCAACTCCCTTGCTTTGGATAAGCCTCCAACACTCTGAAAACAGTATGAACAGATCTGTCTCATATTTGCTGCCGGTGATGTGTAAACTGCGGTTTTTATTTTGCTCTTCCAGGCAGGCTGCTGTCTCTTTAAGGATGGTGAGTCACCCATCACTCCCCTTCCTGGCTTGCCCAGTGCTGAGTCAGCTGGCCTCTAAAGTTCCAAGCTTCAAATCCCATTGGTTTTATAAACACAGAATTCAACCCCTTTGTTTTTTAAAGCCAAATGCTTTGAAGTTTAGTCTTCCCTGTCAGATCCCTGGTGTCATTGTTCCTTTCTCTGCCCTCTCTGGGAATGCAGTACCCTCTCTCTCTATCTTTCTGACCTTTCTAAACTTTTCAGATGCAGCATCTTCTCTATATTTAGTCCTGGAGTTTGTTCTGCCAGTCTTTGGATTGCTCTTTGGTTTATTGACTTGTATTTGGATTATATCTAGTTGAAAATATGAGATGGAGTGAGCTCAGGGTCCTCCTACTTTACCATCTTTCCAAGCTCCTCTCACACGCTCATTTTAAAATACAAAAGTTATTTCTAAAAAACTAGGCATTTAAAACTGTAAATTATGCTGTATTAGGTAATATTTTACTGGCAATATCAAACAGAGATGTAGATAATAGGCTGATTCATTTTATGGAATTGACATATACCAACAAAAGTAGATACTAGGAGACAATTATTTGGACCTCTATATTGAGGTATTTCCTGACTCTGCAGTATTCTTTCTTTCGCCAATAAAAGGTCTCATTTGGGGCAAAAGACATGAACAGAAATCTCACAGAGGAAGACATAGACATGGCCAACATGCACATGAGAAAATGCTCTGCATCACTTGCCATCAGGGAAATACAAATCAAAACCACAATGAGATACCACCTCACACCAGTGAGAATGGGGAAAATTAACAAGGCAGGAAACCACAAATGTTGGAGAGGATGTGGAGAAAAGGGACCCTCTTGCACTGTTGGTGGGAATGTGAGCTGGTGCAGCCACTCTGGAAAACTGTGTGGAGGTTCCTCAAAGAGTTAATAAGAGACCTGCCCTACGACCCAGCAATTGCACTGCTGGGGATTTACCCCAAAGATACAGATGCAATGAAACGCCGGGGCACCTGCACCCTGATATTTATAGCAGCAATGTCCACAATAGCCAAACTGTGGAAGGAGCCTCGGTGTCCATCGAAAGATGAATGGATAAAGAAGATGTGGTTTATGTATACAATGGAATATTACTCAGCCATTAGAAACGACAAATACCCACCATTTGCTTCCACGTGGATGGAACTGGAGGGTATTGTACTGAGTGAAATAAGTCAATCAGAGAAGGACAAACATTATATGTTCTCACTCATTTGGGGAATATAAATAATAGTGAAAGGGAATAGAAGGGAATGGAGAAGAAATGTGTGGGAAATATCAGAAAGGGAGACAGAACATAAAGACTCCTAACTCTGGGAAACGAACTAGGGGTGGTGGAAGGGGAGGAGGGCGGAGGATAGGGGTGACTGCGTGTCGGGCACTGAGGGGGGCACTTGACGGGATGAGCACTGGGTGTTATTCTGTATGTTGGCAAATTGAACACCAATAAAAAATAAATTTATTATTAAAAAAAGGTCTCATTTGGAAAGAAATTTCATGTCAATTTCTAATAATCAATTCCCTTACTGAAAATGAGAAGAGAGATGACCTGCTATAATCTGGAAAAATGTTATAATATTATATCAACATTGTTTTAGGGAAAGTTTTCTTTAAGTGTGAAATTTTGTATTTTTGAATTTTTTTCTGTGTCTTTGTTTCCCTATCTTTGTAGTTGTTACTATACTACACAATGGTAAGTTATACATGATTATGCATGTTAATGTTGTAAATATACTGGATCAATGATTTAACAGATATTTTGAACTGATACCTATATTTTATGTTTGAATACATCAATCCTTAGATGTCTGCACTCTAATTGCTGCAAAACATGTTTAGATAACTTATTAGTAAGTATCCATGTAAATGTATTCAGTGCAAAATATTTAACACCTTTTTTATAAAATCTTAAAATGGGGGAGATACCTGGGTGGCTCAGCGGTTTAGTGCCCGCATTCGGCCCAGGGCACGATCCTGGAGTCCTGGGATCGAGTACCACATTGGCTCCCTGCATGTAGCCTGCTTCTCCCTCTGCCTGTCTCTGCCTCTCTGTGTGTGTGTGTGTGTGTGTCTCATGAATAAATAAATAAAATCTTTAAAAAAGAAAGGTATCAACTTCATTAGACTCTCCCGAGGATGCTCAAAAATTCAGACACCTGAGCTCCATCACAGATCTACCAAATATTTGTAGGGAGGGGGCAGAAATGTGTAACATTTACCCTTTTACAACCACCTCCTACAAACACCCTTCTTCCTCACCACTGCAAGTAATTCTTACACACAATGAAGTTTGCAGATCATTGTGGTAGTAACTCTCTCAAGAGGCTGGATGAGACCAGAACTCTCCATTACAATCCTGCCACAGTTATATCCAAAGTATAAAAAGTGCTTGTTGCCCATAGGCTAGGTTCTGCATACTTAACACCACTGTAAATCACAAATGAACGTCTTATCTTCATATTCTAAAAAGAGTTCCAGCATGCTTTCATTCTACTTAAAGCCTAGGAATATTGTAAAAGTTATCCATAAAATGATAATAAATTTCAACAGAGAATTTTGATATTCATAAGGTAGTCACACTGAACAAAAACAAAATGGTAAAGCAAAATGTTATAAAGGTTATAAAATATGATATGGACTAAGCACATACATATGCATTTGTATTCTGCATAAATTCTATATAAAAGGCAATTTAAACAAATTAATACAAAAGGTGGTTATGCCACTTTTTCTCATGTATATATGATAACTAACTTAAGTCTATATTTCTATTCATTAAACTAAGAGTCTATTATTCTTCAGCCCTAAAATCAGAGACACTGGGAAGAACTTCCAGGGGTCATGACTTCAGATTCCATTATTCTGTTTCTTAACCTTTTGGGGGGGCAAGGAAAGCTTATGAAACCTTCAGAGGGATTAACAAAATAAAAACTATTTCCCTATAAAAATACATATTGGCACAAAAGTTTTTACAAATCCAAGGCTCCTGGTTAAGAACACTGTTGTAGTAGATAACTGCAAAAATAATGTATGATAAATTTTGTCTAATTCCTATTAAACCCTACCTCAAATATAACAAAAGGAGTCTTTGGATTATCTTAATTTTATAAATAATTTTTAAGTCCAAACCTGCAGAACTAGGTTGATAGGTGACTTCTCCTTCAAACAGCATTTTTTGGTATTTGTAATTTATCAATGGTACTCAATAACAATCTTGAATTTTAGAAGCAGATTTTATGAGAATAAAAAAAATTCAACCTAAGACAACATATTGTAACTGTATTGAGATATAATTCATATGCCTTACCATTGACCCATTTAAAGTTTACAACTCATTATTCTTAACATATTTTCACATATGCGCAACTGTCACCACAGTTGACTTTAAAACATTTTCCTCAAAATAAAAGAAACCCTCGTACATTTTAGTTATCACCCTCTACTTCTCATCACTCCCCAACCCCTAAGCAATCACTATTTTCTATGTATGTAGATTTTCCTATTCTGGACTTCCACAAATATGGAATCATGTAATATGTGGTCTTGTGCAACTGGCTCCTTTCATTTAGCATAATGCTTTCAAGATTCAGCCATTTTGAAGCATGTGTCAGTATTTCATTGCTTTTCAAGGTCAAATAATACTTCATTATATGAATATATAACATTTTGTTTAACCATTTCTCACTTGATAGTTGTATTGTTTCTACCTCTTGGCTATAATAAATAGTACTCCTAGAAAAATTCATATATAAGTTTTTGGGTGAACATATGTTTTACTTCAGTTTAGGCACATGCCTAGGAGACTAATTGCTGGGTGATACAGTAACTCTATGCTTAAATCATTTGAGGAACTGCCAGACTTTTCCAAGATGGCTATATTCCCAGTAGCAGTGTGTGAGGGTTCTACTTTCTACACGTTCCTGTCAGTACTTATTATCACATAACGTTTTTTTAATTCTAGCCATTCTAGTAAGTATAAAGTGGAATCTCATTGTGGTTTTGATTTGTATATCCCTGATAACTAAAGATTTTGAGAATCTTTTTTTGTACTTATTGGCAATTCTGTATATCTTCCTTGGAGAAAAGTCTATTCATATAATTTCTTTATTTTTAAAAATGTGTTGCCCTTTTTGTTAATGAGCTGTAAGAGTTATTTATATATATTTTAAATACAAGTCCCTTATCAGATATGTGATTTGTAAATATTTTAGAGAATCATTTGGGTTGTCTTTTCACTTTCTTGATGGTGTTGTTTGAAACACAAAAGGTTTTAATTTTGATAAAGTCCAAAAGATCTAATTTTGTTGTTGTGTTGTTGTTGTTGTTGCTCATGCCTTTGGTGTCATAACTAAGAATCTTTGCCAAATCCAATGTCATGAAAATAATATTTTTTTTCTAAGAGTTTCAGAGATTTAGCTTCTACATTTAGGTCTTGATCAGTTTTGGATTAGTTTTTATGTAGTGTGAAGTAGAGGGAACAATTTTATTGTTCTCTAGGTGGTTATCATTACCCAAGTGCCATTTGTTGAGAAGACTATCTTTTCCTATTGAATGATCTTGGCACATTGCAGTAGATCAATTGACTAAAGATGTATAATTTACTTCTGGACTTTTGATTTTATTCCATTGATCTAGATGTCTGTACTTGTGTCTGCATCACATTGTCATGGTTTTAGTTGCTTTGTAGTCAGCTCTGAAATCAAGAAGTGTAAGTCCAACTTTGTTCTTTGTCAAGATTGCTTTGGCTATAGTTGGTCTATTGGAATTCCATATAAATTTTAGAATTAGCTTGCCAATTCTATGGACAAGTCAGCTGGGGTTCAAATAGGGATTGGCTTGAATCTGTACATTAATTTGGGGAGTATTGCTATCTTAGCAACATAAATTGTTTCAATTCATGAGCATGGAATATTGTTCTACTGATTTAGATCTTTAATTTCTTCCAAAAATGTTTTGCATTTTCCAGACTAGAAATTTCACCTTCTTTCATTAAATGTAGTCCTATTTATTTCATTCTGATGTTATTTTAAATTGAATTGTTTTATTAGTTTTATTTTCAGATTATTAATGACAAATGTATATATTTACAACTGATTTGGTATATTGACCTTAAATGCTACAGTATGCTGAACTCATTTGCTAGTTCTATTAGATTTTTAGTGTATTATTCAGTGTACTTTATACAAGGTTGTGTCATCTGCAAATATAGTTTTACTGCTTTATTTCCAATATTGATGTCTTATTTTTTTTTCCTTGCCTAATTACCCTGGATAAAAACTCACATACAACATTGAAAGAAGGGTTGAGAGCAGAAATTCTTGTCTTGTTCTTGATGATAAAGGGGATGTGTCCAACCTATCATTACTAAACATAATGTTAACTGTGGGTTTTTTGTAGATGCATTTTATGGCAATGAAGAAAATTCTTTTGATTCCTAGTTTCTCTCTCTCTCTCTGTATGTGTGTGTGTGTTTCCATGAAAGGGCATTGGAATTTGTTAAGTACTTTTTCTATATTTATTGAGATGAGCAGGTGATTTTTGTTGTTTTATTATCTTGATATGATATGTTGCATTAATTGACTTTCAGATATTAAACCAAATTTATAATCTGGGTTTAGGTTCCATGTGGTAATGGTATATAATTCTTTGTATGTATTTTTGGATTTTGCTCACTAGTATTTTGTTTGATAGAGGATTTTTTGTGTCCATATCCATAAAGCATACTAACTAGTCTTTAGGGCTTTGGTTATTTGTTTGTTTTTACCTTGTTATGTCTTATATTATTGGGACATCAGTGTAATGCTGTCTTCATAAAATGAATAGGAAAGTTCTCTCCTTTTCTAGATTTTCGAGAATTTTATGAAGAATTAATATTAATTTTCTTTTGAATGTTTGGTAGAATTCAGCGGTAAAGCCATCTGGGACTGGACTTTTCTTTGTGGATAGTTTATTTAAAACAAAATTTTATTGGAGTTCGATTTGCCCACATATTGATGATAAATTCCATCACTCGTTAAAGGTCTATTTATAATGTTTATTTTTTCATGTTTCAGTTTTGGCAGTTTGCATCTTTCTAGGAATTTGTCCTTTTAGGGATGCCTGAGTGACTCAGCAGTTGAGCGTCTGCCTTTGGCTCAGGGCATGATTCTAGAGTCCTGGGAGAGAGTCCCACATCGGGCTCCTTGCATGGAGCCCTGCTTCTCCCTCTGCCTATGTCTCTGCCTCTCTCTCTCTCTCTCGTAAATAAATAAATAAAACCTGTTTTTAAAGAAATTTTTCCTTTTATATAAGTTATCTAATTGGTTGGTGTATGACTGTTCATATATCTTTAAAACTTTATATCTATTTCAATTCTTTTTTTAAAAATTTTTAAGTGATTTTATTTATTTATTCTTGAGAGACACAGACAGAGGCAGAGACACAGACAGAGGGAGGAGAAACAGGCTCCATGCAAGGAGCCAAATGTGGGACTCGGTCTCAGGAATCTGGGATCACACCCTGAGCCAAAGGCAGACATGCTCAACCGCTGAGCCACCCAGGCGTCCCCTATAATTTCAATTCTGATGTCTTCTCTCTCTCTTTTTTTTTTTGATGTCTTCTCTTTTTGATTGTTGTAATTTGTGTCCTCTCTTTTCTTTCCTTGATAAAACTAGTTAAAAGTTTGTCAATTTTTTTTGCTCTTTTTAAAGAACTGAATTTTGGTTTCATTGATTCTACTGTTTTTGGGGGGGGTGTTCAGTTTGCATTTGAGAAGAATATATACTGTTGACCTTTGAATAACACAGGAGTTAGAGGTGCCAACCACTGTGCAGTTGAAATCCACATATAGAATTTGGTTCCCCCAAAACATAGCAACTTATAGCCTACTGTTGAATGGAAGCTTTACTAATATCAAAGAGTAAATTAACACATATTTTGTAGGTGTATTATATATGGTACTCTTACAATAACATAAGCTATAAAAATGTTATTAAAATCATAAGAAAGAAAAAGACAGTATTGTGCTGTATTTATCAATACTGTAAATTTACATCTTCTGTTTACAAGATTAGTTGTTTATACCTACCTCTATATTGTTAAATTAGTAATAGCTTATTTTATGAAATTCTAATTTCAGATACTATACTCACAGTGTGACTTACAGGTCATTACTTCATTCTATAAGAATCAAACTAACTACAATGTGTAAAGTAGTATGCTAGGAACTGAAGAAAACACAAAGATAAAGACGTATAATTCCTAAGGTGATTAAAATTTACTAGAAAGTAGTAACTTAAAGTGATTTTAATGCAAATCAGACATCTTATTATGAGTGTTTGGTAGCATTTTGGGGCAGAGATCACATCTGGGCTGTGACATTCTGACATGTACTAACTTTGATTCAGTTACCAGATAAAAAGAGAAACTAGAATTGGTGTCCCCTTGATGAAAGCTTCTCTAGATTCTCTGTTACAGAGATGGCAAAAGGATCTGGATGTGTTTTTCCAATTGCTAGCAAGTTAAATTGTCTAGTTATTTCTAAACAGCAAGAATAAAACTGTCTAGAGTTTGAATGTGGTTTTTTTTAGGTCCCCTAAAAGTTTGCCACAGAATCTCTGACAACTATTTTAAAATGAGTAAATGAAGCCTGCTTAAGCCACATGAAAATATCTTTAAATAAAAATGTTTTTCTTTAAAAAGTTTATTTTCCCTTAATTTTGTCTGACTTTGAAGGACAGAACTGCCAACTAATATCAGAAGATAAACCAAGAATAAATGCCAGGTAAAATTGTAAAAGGAGACCAAGTTTACCTTACTAGCCTTCATACTTTGTTATATACTACTCTTCCCCTTTGTGCAGTTGCTGTTTTCCAGCCCACAGGCACAATCCCTTCATGGCTGCTCCTGACTTCCTAGGACCTTTTTAGAAGTATTTACTATTCTGAAACTATTACAAGTTCTTCATCAACACTTTCCAGTCCTTTCTTGGGCTTGCTGAAAAAGTTGACGTCTAAAAGAGTATGTCTAATATACTTTTCAAGTTTCAGTCTTGAAGGATGAAAGCTTAATGTACTTCATTTCGATGAGTGCACTCAGATTTTAAAATGGAGCTCCCTAGAGACCCAATTTAGGATACAAGATGTGTAGCTGTCTTTGGGAACAGGAGATCTTACTGAAATTAAAAAAAAATACTATTTACATAATACCTCATCATATTATATTTAGGAATGATACTTGGTAATCAAAAGCATAGGTAAAATTACACACCTCTACTTCTTACTGCTTTCTTTTCCATAGAATTCAACTTGGAGAATCACAGAGAGAGACAAAAGGCTATTTAATCAAATGTCTCAAAATAAAAGATTTTTTAAAGACTTTATTTATTTGAGAGAAAGTAGGGGAAGAGAAGAGGGGAAGGAAAAGGAAAGAATCTCAAGCAGACTCTGCATTGAGTGTGGAGCCTGACATGGTCCTCAATCCCATGACCTTGAGACCATGACCTGAGCCAAAACTAAGAGTTGGCCACTTAACCAACTGAGACATTCAGGTACACCTAAAAGATATATTTTTTATTCATAGTGCATGGTAATTGTATTTCATTTACCCATATCTGTAAAATAATGTTATAAAGGGATTTTCCTTCTGAATTGTCAGTTTTTATGATATAGCAGGAAGAAAATTACGATAATGGTATACACATAGCTAATTTTGAAACATGGATTTGAGAATGGAATGTGTTTATGATTATTTTCAACTATTACAATTTGGATGTTAAGGAAATTGTGATAAGAACATTTGTCCTTTTTTACTCTCTAAAAATGATATCTGAAATGGAACATTCTAAGTTCTTTGATGGGAAATTGGCTCTGTCAATTAATGGATGCCAAAACAACAAACTTATTCCAGGATTTTCTATATTTTATGTAACTTCAGCATTTATGTATTCACTAAAAAATGTTCACTGTTTCCTACATTCCAAGTATTGTTCTAGGTACTAAGAGACATAGCAATGGAGAAGAAAAATTACATCTACAAACTCATCTTACAAAATATGAAAACAGGAAACAGGTCTCTGTGGAGGCCCAGAAAATTAAGGCCATTCCACCTCAAGTTTAGCATTAGCACAAGTATAGCCATCTCAGGCCCCTGTGAATAAGAGCTGAACTTTACAGGAAAAACTGCAGAATGTCCTCGGCAGGGAATCCCATATCAGAAAGACAACAGATCTCAGGATTCCCTTGGCAGAGAATCCAATATCAGATCTTAAGAAGCTCCCCCACCCTTTCCCCCATATGGGAATGGAAAAATTCCTCCACCTCTTCTGAAAACCCCTAGACCAGCCCATAAAAAACCCCAGCTGTAAACCACTTCGGGGTCCAAGCCCCTGCTCTGCTGTGTGGAGTATACTTGGACCCAAGCTCGAGCTTGTTTTGCATCGGTGTCAACTCCTTGGTGGTTTCTCGGATTCGCAATCTTGGGCACAACAGTCTCTAGTTTTCTTCTCTTCTGTTAAAAAATATGGTATTCCATTTAAACCAAATAAATGAATCTTTGACCATTAAAAGGAACAACAGTATTTTCTACAGATTTTTTTTTCTTAGTAGAATTAGTCTGGAATAAGGTAATACATGCACATAGGTATATGTTGTGTATTTTTATATGTATATGGGCTGAGAAACGCCTAGACCAACTTTTTTTTTCCTGTTCTTAACTTAGAATCGAGAATATGAAAAATTGAAATTAAAACTCAAGAGAGTAATCTTAGTTATCCAGGGAATATAATTACAAATATATTTTTCATTCTTCATAAGGCTCATATAGTACAAGGTATTAAAATTATTTTCAAAAATAATAACCAATCTAGCCCATTAGGTTTTAGAATTGATGATAGATGATAGATAGAAGAGTAGACAGATATTGTATATTTACATTCATCTGTCTATAAGCTATCTACCTTTCTATTTATAATCTATCAGACACCCTTTTACTAAGTCCTCTTTATTAAATTTATGTATCTATATAGTGTAGTTTCTAATTTATGTCTATTTTAATAGGACAAACCATAAATATTTTGATGTCTTTATTGCTTTCTTACCACATTTTATTAAAATATTCAGGATCAAAATATAAGAAAAGAAAGTTAAATTGCATATATGTGTCTATAATCTTAATAGTATATCATTTGAACTATAAAACCATGAATGAAGGAAACACAAAACTAGGAAATTATTCTCTGAATAGGTATAGCTACATAATACTAGATAAGTTGGAAATTTCATATAGAAAAAGCTGTCAAACACATTACTTATTGTAAAATTCCCCTCATTAAATCCAATTCAACTACTCCATGTACATGCATAGCCTAGGAAGTATTTTCTGTTCCCAATTTTATAGATATTAACTTATTTCTATAATTTCCTTGCATTAAAAATGATTAAAAACAACTTAGATGATACAAACAAATTTTATTTAACACTTTATGAAGTGGGCAGCGTCCTTTTTGATATCTGCAAAACAGGACAGAAGTTGGAAAGCTTCTATAGAATAAAAATTAATGAAAAGGGAAGAGAAAATATAAAATATCTGATTGGCTAGGGATACATAGTCAACCTTATTTGGGCTAAGAAGGCCAAGAGTTGGCTTGGTACATTGGGATTGTCTGAGTATAATACATTTTTGGTAAACCAGAGCATTTAGAGGAACAGGGAAGTTATTGATGTTTCAGTTTGCTGCTGTTGCACCTGAAGCGAGAGCAGCTCCACCTTGGGCATAGAGATTTATTTCAACAGTCCCCATTTGGATCATCCTCTTGACTATTCAAATGGATTGATCAAAAAACTGATCTTAGCATGATTCTGTTACCATTGTCTCTTTTGGTCTCAATGTAGTATTCCAAGAGATGATATCAGACTCCTATTCTTAGAAGCAGTTATGTTTTTCCATTTTCTTTTGTCATCACAGTCAGAGAGACTATCTGTTGTATGGTCAATAACTGCTAACATGCATTTAAAATTTTTGAGAAAAGATGATATGTTGGGAGACAGTAATGCATATTAGCAACAAAACAATGTCCATGGTTTGGAGAGCACTCCTGAACCAGGATTCTCATGACCCAAGCTATCTTGTATCAAAGAAATCAAGAAATGATCCCAAAGACAGGGACTACTTCTTTAAGGCAGAAGGCCTGGTTATGTATTTCATGTAACTGTGTACCCACTTTTGCAGAAGTGTTTATCCAGAGATCTTGTTTTAGAAAACTGAGGCATTGGAACTGCACTAAGGAAATGTTTGTAACATGCAAAAAGGACCTTTACTATGGTCTGAGATGTATGATAAATGGCATTATTTTTTTCAGGCCAGGGCAAGGTAAAAGGTAGATAAAAGAATCTAAAGAATTTCATACTGTATGAATTAGGAAAAGGATGGTCAGAGAGGGAATAAGAAATGAAAATAAATGTTCTTGAGCTAACATTTTTGGGAAAAAGCAGTATACCTCAGTGCCAGCTACTTCTCGTTCTAGTCAAAATTATTTTGAGGTCTCTGCTGTTTATACTGGACTAGGTGTTAGGTGGAGCCTTCTGCAGTTGTGAGCTATGTAATCGAATTTCAAAGGCTCATAATTTAGCAGCAGTGTCAGTGGTCAAGAGTACTTTGTAGGTTCTTTTCCATTAATCTCACTTTTGCAAAGGTATCAGAATAAAACAGTAATGGTATGTAAATAACAAAGAGTTTAAACATGCCCATTGTTAAAAGGTTGATGAGAGTTAGTTTGATAAGGAAATGTAGTTATTTCCATGGCACACAATAATTTAGGATTATAATTGATCAATGAGAGTATTGATAAATTTAGGAAAATGTTAATTTTTGGAATAGCTATATTAGTACAATATATCCATACACCAATAACTGAAGATGGTTTATCATTACTTCTTATTTGACAATGCGCCATGTAATTTAGCATACCACATAAACCTAATTAGTCTAACTGCTTGCTCTCTTTTACAAGGCAAGAGTCCTTTCAGATTTTGCAGGGACCTTCTGGGAAATCTCAAAGTTACTTTGAGGTAAAAACAAGAAGACTCCATTTAGAATTTGATTTTTGGGAAGTTTATAAAAAATATCATTAAGTGACCCCTGTATGGCTCAGTGAATTAAACATCTGACTTCAGCTCAGGTCATGATCTCAGGGTCCTGGGATCAAGCCCCACATCAGGCTGACTCCTCATTACTGACTGTTATACTAACATGCTACAGATTTGCAAATTTATAAATATGTTTCATACATTCTGGAATCATATTATTCCTCACAATAAAAATTTCAATATAGCAAAAAACATGCTTACTAATAGACCCAAATATCTTTAGTTCCTTTGTAAATGAATCCAGGAGCAGTTAAATTTGTGTTCAGTAAGTGATATTTTGGTATTTTATCTTACATCTATTAATAATTATGTTTATATTAGTTGAAATTAGCATAAGCTTCTTTGACTTAGTCAAACTAGGTAGAATAAAAGTTGTATGTATTATATTTAATAAGGATAGCTCTAAAGACTACCTGTATTATTTAAATCAACAAACCTAAACTAGATTTACTGAAGATTATCCTAGATCATGTGAACTTGAAAAACATTTGGGTTAGTCTTTATATTTCTGAAAGTATACTTAAGTTGTATAAATACTTATTTTTCTTTAAGCCTATTAAAAGAATTTAATTATGGTAATATCATCCAGAGATATAAAAATATCACAGGTCGGTAATAGATCTATATGGTCATACATAAATATACAAACAAATACAAAAATATTACTTTTGTTTTATAAATTTAGCCATGATACGGGTATGCTAATGCAAATCACTAGTTTATAAAAAAAGCAGTTGGATCCAAATTGTATTTCTGGCAGAAAGGATGAGTTAAGTTTACCTACTCAGATGGCTGAAACATTTTACCAATATATTTGTAGAAGAAGACTAAGATTTTTTTTATTCATCTAATTTCAAATAGCCTTCCCCCCCTTGTTTTTCCTCCTGATAAGGATTGGTTCTTATAGAAATAAAAACTCATGCATCAGTTATATTTTCAGTCTTTTATCAACCTAAGTCAGCAAACAATTTACCTTTTCTTAGTATGACTATTTATTTATTTATTTATTTATTTATTTATTTATTCCCATTCAGCACTGCATATGACACAACCTAAAGGCAAACTGAGAAAGGATGTATAGAAAGAACTTTCAAAATAACATGTGAATTCAAAGGCGAACCCAAGGGGATTGCTGGGGATCCTCTTCAAGACTAAAAGACTCTTGAATGTCCCCATCAATATGAAACTTAGAAGCAACTTTAAAACAGCTAATCCATAGCTCTTACAAACCTTATGTCTAGCCCAGTTAGTCAATTTTCCATCTTTAATTTTCTTCATATTTTCATCAAGAATGTAAAAAAAAATTGTCTGGAAAACCAATTTGTTCTCTGTGCTTCCAGACTAGTTTTGCATTAGATTTAATTCTTAAAGATGTTGGAGGAGATTTATTGCATTAAACAATTTTGAGCTTCAGTAATAGCTATTCATTGCTTCTTACTGTCATAATTTTTTGGAATACACGCTGATATACAAGGACAATTTTGTATGTCCTGACATACAAGGACAATTTTTATCTTCCACTAAACTGGATTACCACTGACACAATAGTCACTCAGGCAAAAAATGTGTTTTTGCCTGAATTATCAAAAAAATTACACCTACCCTTAGAGTGCCTACTAATTGAAAAGTATAAGAGCCTGATTGAAGCAAACCTTTGCATTTCTTTACCTTCATTTTCAGGGCAACGGAGTGTCTCAGTGGTTGAGCGCCTGCCTTTGGCTTGGGCCGTGGTCCCAGGGTCCTGGGATTGAGTCCTGCATTGGGCTTCCTACAGGGACCCTGCTTCTCCCTCTGCCTGTGTCTCTGCCTCTCTCTCTCTCTGTCTCCTTCATGACTAAATAAAATTTAAAAAAATCATTTTCGTCCTAGATTCTCAATTTTTGTAAAACCAGCAAAACATAAAATCCCAGAACTTCAGTATTGTGAAAATAGAGCGATTTATTATTTTTAGATTAGTAACAATAAAGATGTGAGGAGAACATTGGAGAAGAGAGTAACAACAACTTAGAAGAATTGTTATCTTAACCCTTGGGAAACCATGTGGCATTATACTCTACTGTGAAATTTGCTCTGTTAGGGAATAATAGATAATCCACAGGAGGAAAGAAGGGGGAAATTTGCATTATTAACAGTTTAAATGCATTATAGTCTCTGTTTAAATACAGCTTTGATTAATTGTTCTTAAAAATGTCATCAATCCAGAAAATCAATCTAGGAACGTTTGTCAAAAAGGATTTTTTTCACCAAAGCTACAGTATCAATTACTTGCATCAGAATTTTATAAATGAGAAATGTATTCAAGTTAAAGCTATGTCTGACTCCCCTAAAAATGCCAGAGTTGCACATTGCACCCGTTAAATAAACAACAAAAACTTACTTCAGAAGCAGTCACTAGTGGGTCTTTGCTTCATCCTCTATCTACCCTTTGACAATGATTGTTAATTTTATAGCCTTATGCAACCTCTTCATTATTTTAACAGGACAAACTGCAGCAAAACAAAGGCAAGAACAAAATTATAAAGGCCTTTAATGGTTAAAATAAAAGCCTACCTAGCCATCCCCAGGATCAGTAAAGATAGCCTGTCAAAGGGCTCCTGGATGGCTCAGTTGGTTAAGCGTATGCCTTCAGCTGAGGTCATGATCTTGGAGTCCCAGAATTGAACCCCATGTCTGGCACCCTGCTCAGTGAGGACACTGCTTCTCTTTCTCCCTCTTCCTCTCCCCCTGCTCATGCTATCACTTGCTTGCCCTTTCTTTCTCTCAAATGAATAAAAAGATAAGCTGTCAATCTGTGTGAAGACTTGCAGATTTGAAACCTTGAGTGATTTTTGCAATAGTATAAAAATCCCAAGAAAGTGGAGAAAACACTGACATCCTGCACACTATATTCGGTCATTTGAAAGATTTATTTGGGGGACGCCTGGGTGGCTCAGTGGTTCAGCATCTGCCTTTGACTCAGGGCGTTATCCTGGAATCCCAGTATCAAGTCCCACATCGGGATTCCTGCATGGAGCCTGCTTCTCCCTCTGCCTATGTCTCTGCCTCTCTCTCTTTGTGTATCTCATGAATAAATAAATAAAATATTTTTTAAAGAAAGATTTATTTGGTAGGTTAAAGATGAGTTAAGAAATCCTGGAAGAAACACATTATAAATTTTTGGCAGAAGCACATTATAAATTTTCTAAATATATGCCTTGGAGTAAGCACAAGAGTGCACCCACCAGCAGCATAAGGATTATTGCTATTTATTTATTACTAAGTCAACTCACTGCCCTCAGAGATACACATTCAGGTGTTTGGGTCATTGTAGAGATTCCAGAAAGATAAATTTGAGATAATCCTAGTCAGTCACTTTGAAGGAAGTGCTACATGGACAAGAGACCTGATATTCTACCAAAGATCATCTTTCAGTCCCATATTATACAGTAGGAGCAACAATATCAATGTCAGTCAATGCCTTCTCTAGACCAAAGAGGCTATCATAGACCTAGGAATAATAGCTAAAATATAAATTCCAGGTATAGTAACTTTAAAGAATGAACAAGTTTATAATCATATGTTGCTGTATCATGAATAGAATAATAAAATAGCATAAAATATTCATGTTGAGAATAAAATCATAATTGTTTCTTGACTTTTTAAAAGAGACAGGCAATATTGAAACTCACACACAGAATATATTAAGTAGGGGTACCTGGGTGGCTCAGTTAGCTAAGCATCTGTCTTTGGCTCAGGTCATGATCCTGGGGTCTTGGGATCGAGGCCTTATTGGGTTCCCTCCTCACTGGGGAGGCTGCTTCCACTCTCTCCCTGTTCATTCTCTCTTTCTCTCTCTCTCTCTCTCTCTCTCTCTCTCTCTCTCTCTCTCAAATAAATAAATAAAATAGTTAAAATATATTTTAAGTAAATGGTTAGGTATTTTTAGTTAGATCAGATAAAGATGTTATTCTTAGACAAAAAGGTGAAATAAAGTATCATACTAAAACTACTTAATAAAGAACATACTTGCAAATTATTAAATAATCAAATAGTAGAGTATGGAATGAGAAAAAAAATAGCTTTCTTTACATTGGAGTAACCTGGCATCCACATCTCAACCAAGTGATCAAGGTGATCATCAGTGACAATTCATGCTGATTACAGGTACTCATGATCTGAGATATGATGAGAATAGCACTCTTTCTCTGTTGTTTCATCTGTCTTCATTTCAAGAATCCATAACTCCAATATAACCATGAGAAAAACATCAGAAACATCCAAAATAAGAGATGTTTCAAGAAATACCTCATCAGTATTTCTCAAAACTGTCAAGGTTATAGAACATAAAGAAAGTCTTGAGAAACTGCCGTAGTCCAGAGGTGCCTAGAAGACAAGATAAATGTTATAGAACAAAAGACATTAGAAAAAACTGTTGAAACCTAAATAAACTGTGGAATTCAGTTAACAGTAATGTACATATATTGGTTCCTGACTTATGACAAATTTACCATGAGTACAAATGTACCATAATACTATTATCTTAACCTCTTACAGAATGGTACTGAGTTTTGAGTATTTATGAAGTACTACTATTTTTGCAACTTTTCTATAAATCTACTATTCCAAAAAAACTCTTTATTTAAAAAAGAAATGAATTAAATATTTCTGAAAGAAATAAATTCTGAAATCTTTAACTTAAGATTTTCCATATTACAATTTCTGAATCAAAACATGTTTGAAGTAAGAACTTTTTAATTACCAGTTATCTTAACTCTCACTTTCTAGAATCCAGATTGTGACTATATTATAATCCTTAGTCTGGCTAATTTATGTCTCTATTGTTTGATCACCATTATAAACATAAGCTTGTTTCATTAAAAAATATCTAATGACTTGTCAGGAAACCTTCTATGGGGAGCATCCTAGCACTTCCCAGCCCATTCCCACTTCAGCTCCAGATTTTGTACCAGAAACCACCCTGCACAGAGTGCTCTGAAACTGCTCAGCCCATGTATCTTCAGCCACAATTGACCTATCAGAGTTCCCACTATGTGGAGCACCTGGGATGACTAGGATCGTACCCACTTCAGCTCTTGCCATCTCACCTGGAGCTTCCTGCATGGAGCACCGCAGGATGCCCTGATGCACAACTACTTTGACTCCAGCTGTCCTGCCAGGGCATTCACTACACAGAGGACCCTGAGATCACACCAATCTGTGCCTGCTAAATACCAGGCACCCAGGCAAAGTTTTTAGTTACAGTCTGTATAGAGAATGCTCTTTCATGAGGCCACTACTTCAATACTGAGAGAGGGAGCTATTTTGGCTAATTCAAGAGAAAAAATTCAAAATGAAGGGTCAGAGGAATATGCTCCAAATGAAAGAACAAGACAAAACTTCAGAGAAATAGCTAAATGAAATAGAGATAGGCAATTTACTTGATAAAGAGTTCAAAGTAATTGTCATAAAGATGCTCACCACACTTGGGAAAAGAGTTGGTAAACACAGTGAAAACTTCAACAAAAAAATAAATAAAACATAGCCTATTAGAATTCACAAATACAATAACTGAAACTTTAAAATACACTAGAGTGAATAAACAGCAGTTTTGATAATGCAGAACAAATCACCAATCTGGAAGATAGGATACTGGAAAGCACCCAAGGTCATCAACAAAAAGAAAAAGAATTTTTTAGAGAAATAGGATAGGTTAAGGAACTTCTAGGGGAACAGAAAACATACTAACATGCCAAATTGCTGGGATGCAAAAAAAAAGTTCCAAGAGGAAAGTTTATAGCAATATAGGCCTATCACAAGAACAAGAAAAATCTCAAACAAATGAACTTCATACCTAAAGGAACTAAGAAAATAAGAAAAAGAGAAACCCCAAAATTAGTGGAAGGGAGGGATTAATAAAGATCAGACCATAAATAAATGAAATAGAGACTAAAAAAATAGAAAAGATCAATGGAGACAGGAGCTATTTCATGAAAAGATCAACAAAATTACTCAGCGATTAGAAACGACAAATACCCACCATTTGCTTCGACGTGGATGGAACTGGAGGGTATTATGCTGAGTGAAATAAGTCAATTGGAGAAGGACAAACATTATATGTTCTCATTCATTTGGGGAATATAAAAAGTAGTGAAAGGGAATAAAAGGGAAAGGAGAAAAAATGAGTGGGAAATATCAGAAAGGGAGACAGAACATGAAGACTCCTAACTCTGGGAAACGAACTAGGGATGTTGGAAGGGGAGGTGGGCGGGGGGTGGGGGTGACTGGGTGACGAGCACTGAGGTGGGCACTTGATGGGATGAGCACTGGGTGTTATTCTATATGTTGGCAAATTGAACACCAATAAAAAATAAATTTATAAAAAATAAAATAAATAAAACACATATTTTGATTGTAAAAAAAAGATCAATAAAATTGATAAAACTTTAGCTGACACATCAAAAAACAAGATACAGAACTGTATTAAATAAAATTAGAAATGAAAGAAGTAACAACTGATACCAGAGAAGTACAAAGAATTATAAAACTCTACTATGAAAAATAATGTGCAAAAAAATCAGGCAACCTGGAAAAAATAAATAAAATCTTAGAAACATACAATCATCCAGGAATGAATCAGGAAGAAACAGAAAATCTGAACATTGATTACTAGTACTGAAATTGAGTTGTTGAGGGAGGAGATATGATGGCAGAGGAGTAGGGGATCCTAATTTAATCTGGTCTGTGGCATTCAGCTAGATATCAAATCATTCTGAACACCTGAGAAATTAACTGGAGATCTGACAAAAGAATTGCTACAATTCTACAAATAGAAAAGTGACCACTTTTTCGAGGTAGGAGGTGCAGAGATGTGAGTCTGGGATGAAATATCAGAAGATAAACCACAGAGAGGAATTACGCTTAAGGAGGCTACTATCACCTGTTATAAGCAGCAGAGTGCAAAATCAGAACTTTTAGAAGTCTGTCCTTGTGGGAGACATCCCTGCCTGAAATGTGTCCAGGTGGTGAAGCAGGGTGGAATATAAGGTAGTACCTCATGGACTCAGGATTCCTGGGGTCAAAAAAAAGAATGGTGGTTCTTCAGTGTGGCAGCATTGCCAAACACCGGAGAAGGGAAGCTGGCTAAAAACAGCAGGTCTAGGCGCCAGCTTTCTGCTCAGTGTTGCCATAAACCATGAACCTCTCTGTACATTCGGGTGACCACTCTCTAAGCAAGGGCCCAGCAAAAGGCAGAAGCATAGTAAGACTCTTCATTCCTCTTCTGAAAGGAATTATGTGGGTTTGCACCGAAGGAGTCCATAAAGTTTGGGGACTTGAAACAGGGTTGCATGCCTGAGATTAAAATGCTCAGTCAAAAGCTGGATGAACACAGAGTTTGGACAGAAACAAGGGAGACAAGAGTGATTAACTGCTTAAATGTGAGAGCTCACTGAAGTGTCAGGGCACAAATATTCAGCTGCAGGTCTAGAGTTGGGGTGTTGCAATTTTCATCCCCCTCATTGGTACTGAAAGCTTTCAGGGAGCAAAATAGTACCACATAATGTAATCTGAAGCCACTTACACTGAGCCTGGTCCCCAGGCAAGGGGGTACAATTCCACCTGGGCAAAGACTACTGAGAATCAGCACAACAGGCTTCTCCTCAGAAGAGCAGCAGGAACATCTGCCCATATAAACATTACCAATCACAGAGAACTACAAAACTTCAGTTCTTGGGGGAACCAGTATATAGCGATCATGGTTTCTTAAGTTATTCTTCACTCTTTCAGTTTTTTTTCCTTTTCACCTATTTTTATTTTATTAATTCTTGAGTATTTTTAATTATTATTTTTCACTTACATAATATATATTTTTCATTTTTGGTTTCATTGTATTCAAATATATATATACATACATATTTCTTTCTTTTGTTCTTTCTTTCTTTCTTCTTATTTTGATATCTAGTTTCTTCTAACAAACAGAACAAAATACATCTAGGATCTAGTTTATTGGCATGTTCTTTTTTAATTCTTGTTTGATTCTTTTTTGTATCTCTTTTCTGTGTATTTGTCTGTTTCTGTTTTCTTCTGATTATTCTGTGTGTGTTTTTCTGGTGTTGTTGCTATGTTTGTATTTTCTCTCTTTTTCATCTACTCTCTTCAGGACATAATGATAAGATGGAGAAACTCACCACAAAAGAAAGAATAGGAGGCAGTACTCACTGTCAGGGATTTAATCAATATGGATATAAGTATGATGTGAGAACTATAATTCAAAATAACTATTATAAAGATACCAACTAGACTTGAAAAAAACATAGTAGACACTAGAGAATTATCTACTAGAAAAATAAAAACTAAAATTGAATCAGGCTGAAATAAAAAAGGCTTTACTGAGATGTAGTAAAAATACAGGCTTTAACTGCTAAGATAAACAAGGCAGAAGAGAAAGTCAGTAATATAGAAGAGAAAATTATTGGAAAAGAAGGAAGTGGAGAAAAAGAGAGAAAAACAACTCTGAATCAGAAAGGAAGGATTCAAGAGATCAAAGATACTATAAAGTGGAAAAAAACATTAGAATAATAGGGGTCCCAGAAGATGAATGGGGCACAGAAAGTTTATTTGAACAAATTATAGCTAAGAACATCCAGAATCTGATAAAGGAAATGGGCTCTCAAGTCCAGGAGACACACAGAGAACCTTCTCTCAAAATCAACAAAAATAGGTCCATACATTGACAAATAGTAGTGAAGCTTGCAAATTTCAGATATAAAGAGAAAATCCTGAAAGGAGTGCAGGACAAAAGGTCCTTAACGTACATGCATAAACACATAAGGCTGCCAGCAGACCTGTCCACAGAGATCTAGAAGGCCAGAAACGATTGGCATTATATATTTAAGGTGCTAAGTGAGAAAAATACGCAGCCAGGGATATTTTATCAAGCAAGACTGTCATTCAGAATAGAAGGAGAGATAAAGAATTTCCAGGACAAAGAGAAACTAAGAGAATTTGTGATCACAAGAAATATTAAAGGGGATCCCTTGAGCAGAGAGAGAGGTCCAAAATAAAAAGACCAGAAAAGAACAAAGACAATCTACAGAATCAGGAATTTACAGGTAATAAAATGGCACTAAATTAATATATTTTGATAATTACTCTGAGAGTAAATGCACATATTTCTTCAATCAAATGACAGGGGGTACTAGATTGGGGGAAAAAAAGACCCGTTAATATCCTGCTTATAAGAGATTTATTTTAGACCCAAAGTCACCAGAGATTAATGGTGAGGAGTGAAGATCCTTATATAATGTTAATGGACATAAGAAAAAAAACTGAGGTAAAAATCCTTACATCAGACAGACAAGATGTTAAGCCAAAGATTGTAGTAACAGATGAAGAAGGACATTATATCATAAAAAAGGGCCTATTCAACAAGAAGATCTAATAATTATAAATATTTATGTCCCTAACTTGGAGGCAGCCAATTATATAAACCAATTAATAACAAATTAAATGAAACACATTGATAATAATACAAGAATAGAAGAAGACTTTAACACTCCACTCACAGCAATGGGAATATAATATAAGCAGAAGATCAACAAGGAAACGAGGACTTTGAATGACACACTAGACAAGATGGACTTCAGATATATTCACAGCATTTCATCGTATAACAACAACAACAACAACAAATTATTCTCGAATGCACAAAGAACATGCTCCAGAAGAGATCACATGCTGGGTCATAATTAAGGGTCACAATTACTCAGCTAGTACCAAATGTAATAAATGAAAGAGGAGCAATCATAACCAAAACTGAAGAAATAAAATGATAGGAACATATCATGAGCAACTATATGTAAACCTATCAGACAATCTGGAAGAAATGGATGCATTCCCAGAATAATATAAACTACCAAAACTGAAACAGGGAGAAATAGGATACCTGAGCGGACTGTAAACCAGCAAAGAAACTGAAGCAGCAATTAAAAAAATCTCCCAATAAACAACAGTCTAAGACCAGATGGTACCTAGCAGAATTCTACCAAATATTTAAAGAAGAATATGTATCTATTCTTCTGAAATTGTTTTGAAAATAGATATGGAAGGAAAACTTCAAAACTCATTCTATGAGGCCAGTATTACCTTGATCTGAAAATCAGACAAACACCCCATTGTAAAGGAGAATAATAGGCCAATATCCTCGAGGAGCATGGATGCAAAAATTCTCACCAAGACACTAGCTAATAGATTCTAATAGTACATAAAAATTATTTTTCACCACAACCAAGTGGGATTTATTCCTGGGCTGCAAGTGTGATTCAATATCTACAAATTCATCAATGTGATGCATCACATTAATAAAAGACAAGAATCATATGATCCTTTCAGTTAATGCAGAAAAAGCATTTGACAAAATACATCATCCTTTCCTAATTAAAACTATCTGCAGTGGAACCTGGATGAATCAGTCAGTTGAGCATCTGCCTTTGGCTCAGGTCATGATCCCAGAGTCCTGGGATCCAGCCCTGCATCAAGCTCTCTGCTCAGCGGGGATCCTGCTTCTCCCTGTCCCTCTACTTGTTGTTCCACCTGTTTCTGCTGGCTCATGTCTCCCTCTCTCTGTGTGTCAAATAAATTAATGAAATATAAAAAAAACTCTCTGCAGTGTAGAGGTAGATGGAACATACCTCAAGGGATAGATGGAACATACCCCTTTTGTGTATAAAAGCCATACACAAAAACCCCACAGAGAATATTATCCTCAATGGCGAAAAACTGAGAGTTTTTCCTCTAAGGTCAGGACAGGAATGTGCACTCCCACCACTGTTCAACATATTACTGGAAGTCCTAGACTCAGAAATCAGACAACAAAAAGAAATAAAAGCCAAATCACCAAAGAAGTCAGACTTTTCACTCTCCGCAGATAACATGATACCCTATGATGAAAATCCAGAGGATTCCACTGAAAAATTGCTAGAACTCATACAACAATTCTGCAAATTTTCAGGGTATAAAAATCAATACACAGAGGTTTGTTGCATGTTTTTACACTAAAAATGAAGCAGCAGAAAGAGAAATCAAGAAATTGATTTCATTTAAATCGCGCCAAAAACTGTAAGATGCCTAGGAATAAAACTAACCATAGAAGTAAAAACCCTGTATTCTGAAAATTATAAAACTCTTATGAAAGAAATTGAGGAAGACATAAAAAATGGAAGAATATTCCATGTTCATAGATTGAACGAGTCAATGTTAAGATGTTTGTGCTGCCAAAGCAGCCTATACTTTCAATGCAAACCCTATCAAAATACCATCAACATCAAGTAACTAAGTAACATGGATATAACATACAGTATAGGTACTATTGTCAATAATACTGTAATAAGGAGCAGCTAAATGATGACATAGTAGGAGGACCCTAGGCACATCTAGTTCCTTGAACACTACTAGATAACTATCAAATCATTTTGAATACCCAAGAAATTGAGCTGAGGACTGACAGAACAATCTCCACAACTAGAGGGAGAGAGGAGGCTACACTGAGGTACATGTGAGGCATGCTTTGGGGTAGAAATGGATCATGGGTTCTGTGAAGGGAAGGGAGCCCTGGTTGCAGAGAAGTACAAGAGAGCTAGGAGTATACAACAAACAAGGAGAACACTTCCCTAAAGCCACTGGCTGGGAAAATCAGAGGGGCTCATTTTCAAGATTTTTTGCAACCAAGGGGGATTAAAGATTGGAGTTTTAAAGGTCTGAAAGTTTGGCTGGGATAGACCCCTGAGGCTGCTCCTGTATTCATGGAGAAAAGGTAGGCAAACAACCTGGAGAAGAGGGTGCCATGTGATGAACAACTGGGGGACACAGGGTTGCAATTGTTCCCTCTTCTCAGAGCATGTCTGTGGGAGGTCACACTCTCAGAGATGCCTCTCTAGGGACAAGAGAGCTTGTGGTACCAATTCCCTACCCCAACTCTCAGCATAGGTGCAGAGCCTCCTGCCAAGGGTGGTTCAGCCCCTACAGTGGCTGCCTAGTCTGCTTGCTCTACGTGCCATGCCCCTGCACTCTATGACAGCCCTTCTCATTTAAATCTGCATCAGTACCAGCATGGCAAGAACATCCCCCAGAAGACCAGCATAGGTCCACAGCCAGACCACATCCCTAAAGCCTGGAGTTTTAAAAGTCAGCAGGCTTGGTGAGGATAGAGCCCTCAGGGTGCTGCCCTATTCCTGGAGAGAAAGTAGTCAAACAGCCCAGAGGCAGACAGTTTATAAACAGTGATCTGAAAGATACCTGGGACCCTCAGCAAGAGGATTATTTGTTCTTCTGAAAGGGTGTCTCTGAGAGTAGCAAGCACAAGATCCCTCTCCAGGAGCAAAGGAGCTGGCTAGTGCCATTTCCTTCTCCTGCCCCTTTAGCGTAAATACAGAACCACCTCTGGAAAAGAGCACAGGGCCAACACTGGCTACCTAACATGCTTACCTCAAGTCCCACCTGCCTGATATCTGCTAGTACTGCCCTTCTAGTCAAGGATTCCACATTCTTACCACAGCAGGCCCTTTCCCCAGAAGACCAGAAGAAATGGTGTGCCCACACCACATCTCCTAAAGAGAGAGCTCTGTAAGGCTCCAGTTCCAGTGGAAGTAGCATGAGGTCTCATTTAAAAAGTAGACCATAGCACACCACATTCTGGCAAATGACCCAGCACTGCCCACTGCAGGCAAAGAGAACCTCAGTAGATGACTAGTCTGAATGATAGAGAAACAAAAACACAGCAGCAAAGTGCATGCTACCCACAAGAGACACTCCCTTAAGGGCCAGACCCTGGACACTATATGATCTCTTTGTCATAAAGCTATTATTCACAGGAGCAGGAAACATAACAGATTTTTCTAACACAGAGAAGAAGACAGAGACTTAGATAAAATGCCAAGATTGAACAATTTATCCCAAATGAAACAAGATAAGGTCACACAGCCAGAGTTCGAGGTGAAGAAGATATAATAAGCCTGATGGAGAATTTAAAGCAACAATGTTAAGGTTACTTCACTGGGTTTCGGACAAGAATGGTAGACCTCAGTAAGGCCCTTAACACTGAGATAAAAGAGTGAACAATAATTCAAAAATGAAAAATAAGGTAACAGAGATTTGAAACACACTGGATTCAATGAACATGAGGATAGAAGAAGCAGAGAAATAAATATGTGATATAGAAGATAAAATAACGGAAAATCAAAAGGCTGAACAAAAGAGAGAATTACAGACCAGAATAGATATAGGGGACTCACTGATCCCATCAAATGTAATAACATTCATAATATAGGAATCCCAGAAGAAGAGAAAATGGAACAGAAACTTCTTTGAGGAAATCATAGCTATAAAATTGCTTTCTGGAGAAGGACATATATATCCAAATCAAAGAGGCACAGAGAACTCCCAGCAAAATAAGCAAAACCAAGTCAACACCAAAACATATTATAATTAAATTTGCAAAATATAGGAATAAAAAACCCTAAATGCAACCAGACAAAAGAAGTCACTAACTTACTAAGGAAGACCCATAAGGCTAGCTGCAGTTCTCTCACAGAAACATGGCAAGTCAAAAGGGAATAGCATGATATATTCAACGTTCTGAATGAGAAAATTCTGCAGCCAAAAATATTCTATCCAGCAAGGCTATCATTCAGAGTCTAAGGAGACAAAAAGAGTTTCCCAGACAAAAAAAAAAAAAAAACTAAAAGAGATTGTGACCACTAAACCAGCCCAGAAAGACATATTAAAGGGGACTCTTTGAATGGAATAGAGATACCAAAAGTGACAAAGACTAGAAAGGAACAGACAAAATTTCAAGAAAGGACAAAAGAAGTAATAAAATGTCACTAAATATGTCAATAATTACTGAGAATGTAAATGGAATAAACACTCCAAACAAAGAAATATGCTGTCACAATCCATAAAAAAGAGACCCACCTATACACTACCTACAAAAGACTCACTATATACTTAAAGACACCTTCAGAATGAAAGTGAGGGGATGGAGAAATATTTACCATGCAAATGGTCATCAAAAGAAAGATAGAGGATCAATACTTGTATCAGACAAACTATATTTTTTTAAAAGATTTATTTATTTATGATAGACACACACACACACAGAGAGGCAGAGACACAGGCAGAGGGAGAAGCCGGCTCCATGCAGGGAGCCCAATGCGGAACTCGATCCCGGGACTCCAGGATCGCGCCCTGCACCAAAGGCAGGCGCCAAACCGCTGAGCCACCCAGGGATCCCCGACAAACTAGATTTTAAACCAAACAATGTAACAACAGGTGAAGAAGGGCAAAATATCATAATAAAGGGGTCTATCCAACAGGAAGATCTAACAATGGTAAATATTTATGCCCCCAACATTATTAACAATAATACAATAATAGAGAGAGACTACCATCTCACTTACATCAATGGACAGATTAAACAGAAAATCAGCAAGTAAACAAGAGCTTTGAGTGACACACTGGACCAGATGGACTTAACAGATATATTCAGAATATATATATTCAGTCATCCTAAAGCAACAAAATACACATTCTTTTCACATGCACATGGGATATTTTCCAGAATAGATCACATACTAGGTCACAAAGCAAGCTTCAACAAATACAAAAAGATTGAGATCACACCATGTGTGTTTTCTGAGCACAATGCTATGAAACTTGAAGTCAATCAAAGACAAATATATGGAAAAAAATACACTCAAAAGCAAGAGAATCACCCTCTAGGTCCCTTCAGGGAGACTACATTCTCTTTCCAATGCCACTTCCTCATGACCACCATCCCCCATTTTTTTCTTCTTTGTTTTTGTTTTTTGTTTTTTAATTTTTACTATTTTATTTTAAAAGTTGTTTTTCATTTTAGTGGTACTTTTTTGTTCTATTCTTTTTCTATTATGTTCTGGTCTCTGTCCTCTTCAGAATTGTCTAGGGTGTATTTTACTTAGGTCTTACTTGAAATTTTAGACTCAACTCACTCATACAGCTACTCTACACTGGACAAAATGATTAGAAGGAAGAATTCACCACAAAAGAAAGAACCAGAAGCCATACTTTCTGCCACAGACTTAAAGAATGTGGATTTAAATATGATATCAGAAATTCAATTCAGAGGTACAATTATAAACTTACTGGTGGCTCTGAAAAAAAAGCATAAAGGACTCTAGAGACTCCATTATCACAGAACTGAGATCTAATCAGGCTGAAATTAAAAATACTTTAACTGAGATATAATCCAAACTGGATGCTCTTACTGCTAGGGTTAATGAAGTAGAAGAGAGAGTGAATGACATAGAAGACAAGATGATGGAAAGGATGGAAGCTGAGGAAAGTAAAGAAAAGCAATTAAGAGCCCATGAGGAAAGGCTTAGGGAAATAAATTATAGCCTTAGAAGGAAGAATGTACATCTAATTGGGATTCCAGAATAGGCTGAGAGAGAGGGGAACAGAAAGCATATTAGAACAAATAATAGCTGAGAACTACCCTAATCTGGGGACAGAAACAGGCATTCAGATCCAAGAGATAGAGAGGATACCCAAATAAATCAATAAAAACCATTCGACACCTTGACATTTGATAGTGAAACTTGCAAATTTCAAAGATAAACAGAAAATTCTTAAAGCAGCTCAAGACAAGAGATCTTAACTTATATGGAGACAAATATCAGATTAACAGCAGAACTCTCCACAGAATCATGGCAGGCCAGAAAGGGCTGGGTAATAAATGAGAAGAACATGCATCCAAGAATACTTTATCCAGCAAGGTTGTCATTCAGAATAGAAGTAGAGATAAAGAGCTTCCAGTATAGACAGAAAATGAAAAAATATGTCACCACCCAACCAGCTCTGCAGAAATATTAAGGGGGACCCTGGAAAAGAAAGAGGGAGCCCAAAGAAACAATCCACAAAAACAGGGACTGAATAGGTAATATGATGACACTAAATTCATATGTTTCAATAGTTACTCTGAACCTGAATGAGCTAAATGATCCCATCCAAAGATGCAGGGTATCAGACTGGATAAAAAACAAGATCCATATATATGCTGTCTACAAGAGACTCATTTTAGATCTAAGGACATGTCCAGCCTGAAAAAGAAGGGGTGGAGAAATATTTACCATTCAAATGCTCCTCAAAAGAAACCTGAGGTAGCCATCCTCATATCAGATGAATTAATGTTTATATCAAAGACTACAATAAAAGATAAAAAGAGACACTATATCATACTTAAATGGTCTGTCCAACAAGAAGATCTAACAATCATAAATATTTATGCCCCTAATATGGGAGCTGCCAAGTATATCAGTCAATTATTAACCAAAGTAAAGTGAGTCTTAGATAATAATGCACTAATAGTAGGAGAGTTCAACATGGCACTTTCAGCAAATAACAGATATTCTAAGCAGAATATCAACAAGGAAACAAGGCCCTTAAATGATACGCTGGAACAAATAGATTTCACAGATAAATACAGAATATTCCATTAGAATGCAACTAAATGCACATTCTTCTCAAGGGAATATGAAAGTTTCTCCAGAAGAGACCACATATTGGGTCATGTATCATGTCTCTACTGATACCAAAAGATTGAGATTGTCCCTTGCATATTTTCAAAGCACAATGCTTTGAAACCAGAATTCAATCACAAAAAGAAATTTGGAAGAACCTCAAACACATGGAGGTTAAAGAGCATCCTACTAAAAGATGAATGGGTCAACCAGGAAATTAGAGAAAAATTAAAAAGATTCCTGGAAATTAATGAACATGAAAACACAACCATTCAAAATCATTGGGATACAGCAAAAGTGGTCCTAAGAGGGAAATACATCACAATACGGGTCTACCTCAAAAAATGTGAAAAAAATAAAATATTCAGCTTAATCTCAGACCTAAAGGAATCATAGAAAGAACAGCAAATTAAGCCTAAACCAAGCAAGAGAAGAGAGATAATAAAGATGCAAGCAGAACTCAATGAAGTAGAGACCAGAAGAACTTTAGAACAGACCAACAAAATCAGGAGCTGGTTCTTTGAAAGAATTGATAACCCCTAGCCAGCCTTATTAAAAAAAATAAATTAGTAAAATCATGAATTAAAAAGGAGAGATCACAACCAACACCAAGGAAATACAAACGATATTAAAAACGTGATTATGAGCAGATATATGCAAACGAATTGAGCAATCTAGAAGAAATGGATGCATTTCTGGAAAACCACAAACTACCAAAACTGGAACAGGAAGAAATGAAAACCTGAACAGGCCAATAACCGGTGAGGATGTTGAAGAAGTCATCAAAAATCTTCCAAGATACAAAAGTCCAGGGCCAGATGGCTTCACAGGGGAATTCAACCAAACGTTTAAAGAAGAAATAAAATCTTTTCTACTAAATCTGTTTCAAAGGATAGAAATGGATGGAATATTCCAAACTCGTTTTATGCTGCCAGCATTACTTTGACCCCCAAACCATTCAAAGACCCCACCAAAAAAGAGAATTATAGACCAATATCTCTGATGAACACAGATGCAAAGATTCTCAACATACTAGCCAATAGGATCCAATAGTACATTAAGAAGATTATTCATCATGACCAACTGGGATTTATTCCCAGGATGCAAGGCTGGTTCAACATTTGTAAAACAATCAACATGATAGATCACATCAATAAGAGAAAAAACAGAAAACGTATTATCCTCTCAATAGATGCAGATAAATATTTTGACAAAATACAGCATCCATTACTAATTAAAACTCTTCAAAATGTAGGGAGAGAGGGAAATTTCCTCAATATCTTAAAAGTCATTTATGAAGAACTCACAGCAAATATCATTCTCAATGGGGGAAAAACTGAGAGCCTTTCCCCTAAGATCAGGGACACGACAGAGATTTCCACTCTCACCACTGTTATTCAACATAGTAATAGTAGTCCTAGCCTCAGGAATCAGAAAACAATGAAAAAACGCATTCAAAATGGGAAAGAAGAAGTCAAACTCTCACTCTTTGCAGATGACATGATACTGTATATAGAAAACCCAAAAGATTCCACCCCAAGATTGCTAGATCTCATACAATTCAGCAATGTGACAGGATACAAATTCTATGCCCAAAAATCACTGGCATTTCTATACACTAAAAATGAGACTGAAGAAAGAGAAATGAAGAAAGTAATCCCATTTACATTTGCACCCAAAGGATAAGACATTTAGGAATAAACCTAACCAAATAGATAAAGCATCTAAACCATAAAAACTACAGAACACTTCTGAAGAAACGGGAAGATGTAAAGATATCGAAAAACATTCCATGCTCATGGATTGGAAAAATAAATGTTGTGAAAATGTCTATGCTATCAAGGGCAATTTACACATTCAATGCAATCCCTATCAAAATACCATGGACTTTCCTCAGAGAGTTAAAACAAATAATCTTAAGATTTGTATGAAATCAGAAATGACCCTGAATCACCAGAGGAATATTAAAAGAGGAAACCAATAAGAGGAAACCAATGCCAGCAGCATCACGATGCTAGATTTCAAGCTGTATTACAAAGCTGTGATCATCAAGACAGGATGATACTGGCACAAAAAACAGTCCCATAGAAAAATGGAACAGAATAGAGAACCCATAAATGGACCCTCAACTTTATTATCAAGTAATCTTTCACAAAGCAGGAAAGAACATCGACTAGAAAAAAAGGACACTCCCTTCAATAAATGGTGTCGTGACAATTAGACACCCACGTGCAAAAGAATGAAACTGGACCATTTTCTTACACCATACACAGAGATAAACTCAAAATGGTTGAAACATCTAAATATGAGATAAGAATCCATCAAAATCCTAAAGGAGAACACAAGCAACTTGGCCACAGCAACTTCTTGCAAGATACATCTATGAAGGCAAGAGAAACAAAAGCAAAAATGAACTATTGGGACTTCATCAAAAAGCTTCTGCACAACAAAAGAAACAGTCAACAAAAGTAAAAGATAACCTACAAAATGGAAGAAAATATTTGCAAAAAACATATCAGATAAAGGGCTAGTATCCAAGATCTATAGAGAACTTATCAAAGTCAGCATCCAGGAACCAAAAAATCCATTCATAAAATGGGCAGAAGACATGAATAGAAATTTCTCCAAAGAAGATATACACATGGCCAACAAGCACATGAGGAAATGCTCCTCATCATTTGCCAACAGGGAAATACAAATCAAAACCACAATGAGATACCACCTCACACTAGTCAGAATGGCGAAAATTAAGACGACAGGAAACAACATATGTTGGAGAGGATGTGGAGAAATGGGAACCCTCTTGCATTGTTGGTAGGAATGTGAACTGGTACAACTACTCTGGAACAGTGTGGAAGTATCCTCAAGAAGTTAAAAAGAGAGCTAACAGAGGTCAGTCACAGCAATATGGCGAAAGAGTAGGGTCCCCAAGTCACCTGTCCCTACCAAATTACCTAGATAACCTTCAAATCATCCTGAAAATCTACGAATTCGGCCTGAGATTTAAAGAGAGAACAGCTGGAATGCTACAGTGAGAAGAGTTTGTGCTTCTATCAAGGTAGGAAGACGGGGAAAAAAGAAATAAAGAAACAAAAGGCATCCAAGGGAGAGGAGCCCCGCGAGGAGCCGGCTGAGGCTGGGGCGAGTGCCCCCAGGACAGGAAAGCACCGTCCCAGAGAAGCAGGAGCTTCACCAAACTTCCCGGAAGGAAAGGGGCTCGCAGGAGTTTAGAGCAGGACCCCAAGAGGGCGGGGATGCCCTCGGGCTCCCTGGGAAACTAACAGACACATAGCGCCCCGGGGAGAGCGCGCCAAGCTCCATAAGGGGCTGCAGCGCACACGGCTGGACCCGGGAGAAGCTCGGAGGGGCTTAGGCCACGGCTCCCGCAAAGGGGGCTGCGTGGCACCGGGAGCAGCTGGGGGACTCAGACGGTGGCTCCAAGGAGAGGGGGCTGCCCAGCCCCACGATTCCAACAGCGCAGGCCGGGGAGCACAGGGCGCCGGGGACACAGCCCAGGATCCAGCCTCCCCCCGGGACAGGCAGAAGCCAGGAGGGCCCAGGACAGCAAGGACGCTCCTGCCCCAAGCTGAGCAGATAATCGGCCCCGCCCCCGGAGATTCCAGGCCCCTGCAGACCCAGAGCTCCATAGTTCCTGCGGGAGTTGAATCCAGGGCTCCAGAGCTGGCTGCCGCCTCTGTGGTTGTTCCACCTGGGGCCTCACGTGGTAAACAACCCCCACTGAGCCCTGAACCAGGCAGGGGGCAGAGCAGCTCCCCAAGTGCTAACACCTGAAAATCAGCACAACAGGCCCCTCCCCCAGAAGACCACTAGACCAACAAGTTCCAGGGGGAGTCAAGGGACTTAAAGTCTACAGAATCAGAAGAAACTCCCCCGTGTTTTTGTTTGTTTGTTTGTTTTGTTTTTTATTTCTGTTTGCTTCCCCCACCCTTTTTTCTTTCTCTTTTTCTTCTTTTTTTTCTTTTTCTCTTCCTTTTTTCTTTTTTTTCTCTTTTCTTTCCTTCTTTCTCTCCTCTCTTTTTTTCCTTTTCCCAATACAACTTGTTTTTGGCCACTCTGCACTGAGGAAAATGACTAGAAGGAAAACCACACCTCAAAAGAAAGAATCAGAAACAGTCCTCTCTCCCACAGAGTTACAAAATTTGGATTACAATTCAATGTCAGAAAGCCAATTCAGAAGCACTATTATACAGGTACTGGTGGCTCTAGGAAAAAGCATAAAGGACTCAAGAGACTTCATGACTGCAGAATTTACATCTGATCTGGCAAAAATTAAAAATCAATTGAATGAGATGCAATCCAAACGAGAAGTCCTAACGATGAGGGTTAACGAGGTGAAAGAACGAGTGAGTGACATGGAGGACAAGTTGATGGCAAAGAGGGAAACTGAGGAAAAAAGAGACAAACAATTAAAAGATCATGAGGATAGATTAAGGGAAATAAATGACAGCCTAAGGAAGAAAAACTTAAGTTTAATTGGGGGTACCCGAGGGCGTCAAAAAGGAGAGAGGTCCAGAATATGTATTTGAACAAATCCTAGCTGAAAACTTTCCTAATCTGGGAAGGGAAACAGGCATTCAGATCCAGGAAATAGAGAGATCCCCCCCCTAAAATCACCGTTCAACACCTCGACATTTAATAGTTAAGCTAGCAAATTCCAAAGATAAAGAGAAAATCCTTAAAGCAGCAAGAGACAAGAAATCCCTGACTTTTATGGGGAGGAGGACTAGGGTAACAGGAGACCTCTCCCCAGAGACCTGGCAGGCCAGAAAGGGCTGGCAGGATATATTCAGGGTCCTAAATGAGAAGAACATGCAACCAAGAATACTGTATCCACCAAGGCTCTCATTCAAAATGGAAGGAGAGATAAAGAGCTTCCAAGGCAGGCAGGAACTGCAAGAATATGTGACCTCCAAACCAGCTCTGCAAGAAATTTTAAGGGGGACTCTTAAAATCCCCTTTAAGAAGAAGTTCAGTGCATAAAGACTTCTAACTCTGGGAAATGAACTAGGGGTGGTGGAAGGGGAGGAGGGCGGGGGGTGGGGGTGAATGGGTGACGGGCACGGAGGGGGACACTTGACGGGATGAGCACTGGGTGTTATTCTGTATGTTGGTAAATTGAACACCAATAAAAATTAATTTATTAAAAAAAAAAGAAGAAGTTCAGTGGAACAATCCACAAACACAGGGACTGAATAGGTATCATGATGACACTAAACTCATATCTTTCAATATTAACTCTGAACGTGAACGGGCTTAATGACCCCATCAAAAGGTGCAGGGTTTCAGACTGGATAAAAAAGCAGGACCCATCTATTTGCTGTCTACAAGAGATTCATTTGAGACAGAAGGACACCTACAGCCTGAAAATAAAAGGTTGGAGAACCATTTACCATTCAAATGGTCCTCAAAAGAAAGCAGGGGTAGCCATCCTTATATCAGATAAACTAAAATTTACCCCGAAGACTGTAGTGAGAGATGAAGAGGGACACTATATCATACTTAAACGATCTATCCAACAAGAGGACTTAACAATCCTCAATATATATGCCCCGAATATGGGAGCTGCCAAATATATAAATCAATTAATAACCAAAGTGAAGAAATACTTAGATAATAATACACTTATACTTGGTGACTTCAATCTAGCACTTTCTACACTCGATAGGTCTTCTAAACACAACATCTCCAAAGAAATGAAAGCTTTAAATGATACACTGGACCAGATGGATTTCACAGATATCTACAGAACTTTACATCCAAACTCAACTGAATATACATTCTTCTCAAGTGCACATGGAACTTTCTCCAGAATAGACCACATACTGGGTCACAAATCGGGGCAAATTGATACCAAAAGATTGCGATCGTCTCCTGCGTATTCTCAGACCATAATGCCTTGAAATTAGAACTAAATCACAGCAAGAAGTTTGGAAGGACTTCAAACCGTGGAGCTTAAGGAACATCCTGCTAAAAGATGAAAGGGTCAAACAGGAAATTAAGGAAGAATTAAAAAGATTCATGGAAACTAATGAGAATGAAGATACAACCGTTCAAAATCGTTGGGATGCAGCAAAAGCAGTCCTAAGCGGGAAATACATCGCAATACAAGCATCCATCCAAAAAGCGGAAAGAACTCAAATACAAAAGCTAACCTTACACATAAAGGAGCTAGAGAAAAAACAGCAAATAGATCCTACACCCAGCAGAAGAAGACAGTTAATAAAGATTCGAGCAGAACTCGACGAAATCGAGACCAGAAGAACTGTGGAACAGATCAACAGAACCAGGAGTTGGTTCTTTGAAAGAATTAGTAAGATAGATAAACCATTAGCCAACCTTATTAAAAAGAAGAGAGAGAAGACTCAAATTAATAAAATCATGAATGAGAAAGGAGAGATCACTACCAACACCTAGGAAATACAAACGATTTTAAAAACATATTATGAACAGCTATACGCCAATAAATTAGGCAATCTAGAAGAAATGGACACATTTCTGGAAAGCCACAAACTACCAAAATTGGAACAGGAAGAAATAGAAAGCCTGAACAGGCCAATAACCAGGGAGGAAATTGAAGCAGTCATCAAAAACCTCCCAAGACACAAAAGTCCAGGGCCAGATGGCTTCCCTGGGGAATTCTATCAAAGGTTTTTTTTTTTTTTTTTTTTTTTTTTTTTTTTATCAAAGGTTTAAAGAAGAAACTGTACCTATTCTGCTAAAGCTGTTTGGAAAGATAGAAAGAGATGGAGTACTTCCAAATTCATTCTATGAGGCCAGCCTCACCTTAATTCCAAAACCAGACAAAGACCCCACCAAAAAGGAGAATTACAGACCAATATCCCTGATGAACATGGATGCGAAAATTCTCAAGAAGATACTGGCCAATAGGATCCAATAGTACATTAAGAAAATTATTCACCATGACCAAGTAGGATTTATTCCCGCGACACAAGGCTGGTTCAACACTCGTAAAACAATCAATGTGATTCATCATATCAGCAAGAGAAAAGCCAAGAACCATAGGATCCTCTCATTAGATGCAGAGAAAGCATTTGACAAAATAGAGCATCCATTCCTGATCAAAACTCTTCAGAGTGTAGGGATAGAGGGAACATTCCTCAACATCTTAAAAGCCATCTACGAAAAGCCCACAGCAAATATCATTCTCAATGGGGAAGCACTGGGAGCCTTTCCTCTAAGATCAGGAACAAGACAGGGATGTCCACTCTCCCCCTGCTATTCAACATAGTACTGGAAGTCCTAGCCTCAGCAATCAGACAACAATAAGACATTAAAGGCATTCGAAATGGCAAAGAAGATTCAAACTCTCCCTCTTCGCTGATGACATGATACTCTACATAGAAAACCCAAAAGCCTCCACCCCAAGATTGCTAGAACTCATACAGCAATTTGGCAGCATAGCAGGATACAAAATCAATGCCCAGAAGTCAGTGGCATTTCTATACACTAACAATGAGACTGAATAATGAGAAATTAAGGAGTCAATCCCACTTACAATTGCACCTAAAAGCATAAGATACCTAGGAATAAACCTAACCAAAGAGGTAAAGGATCTATACCCTAAAAACTATAGAACACTTCTGAAAAAAATTGAGGAAGACACAAAGAGATGGAAAAATATTCCATGCTCATGGTTTAGCAGAATTAATATTGTGAAAATGTCAATGCTTCCCAGGGCAATTAACACATTTAATGCAATCCGTATCAAAATACCATGGACTTTCTTCAGAGACTTAGAACAAATTATTTTAAGATTTGTGTGGAATCAGAAAAGATCCCAAATAGCCAGGGGAATTTTAAAAAAGAACACCATAGCTGGGGGCATCACAATGCCAGATATCAGGTTGTACTACAAAGCTGTTGTCCTCAAGACAGTGTGGTACTGGCACAAAAACAGACACATAGATTAATGGAACAGAATAGAGAATCCAGAAGTGGACCCTCAACTTTATGGTCAACTAATATTTGATAAAGGAGGAAAGACTATCCATTGGAAAAAAGACAGTCTCTTCAATAAATGGTGCTGGGAAAATTGGACATCCACATGCAGAAGAATGAAACTAGACCACTCTCTTGCACCATACACAAAGATAAACTCAAAATGGATGAAAGATTTAAATGTGAGGCAAGATTCTATCAAATCCTAGAGGAAAACACAGGCAACACTCTTTTGAACTCGGCCACAGTAACTTCTTGCAAGATACATCCATGAAGGCAAAAGAAACAAAAGCAAAAATGAACTATTGGGACTTCATCAACATAAGAAGCTTTTGCACAGCAAAGGATACAGTCAACAAAACTCAAAGACAACCTATAGAATGGAAGAAGATATTTGAAAATGACGTATCAGATAAAGGGCTAGTTTCCAAGATCTATAAAGAACTTATTAAACTCAACACCAAAGAAACAAGCAATCCAATCATGAAATGGGCAAAAGACATGTACAGAAATCTCACAGAGGAAGACATAGACATGGCCAACACGCACATGAGAAAATGCTCTGCATCACTTTCCATCAGGGAAATACAAATCAAAACCACAATGAGATACCACCTCACACCAGGGAGTATGGGGAAAATTGACAAGGCAGGAAACCACAAAAGTTGGAGAGGATGTGGAGAAAAGGGAACCCTCTTACACTGTTGGTGGGAATGTGAAATGATGCAGCCTCTCTGGAAAACTGTGTGGAGGTTCCTCAAAGAGTTAAAAATGGGTCTGCCCTACGACCTAGCAATTGCACTGTTGGGGATTTACCCCCAAGATACAGATGCAATGAAATGCCGGGACACCTGCACCCCAGTGTTTATAGCAGCAATGTCCACAATAGCCAAACTGTGGAAGGAGCCTCGGTGTCCATCGAAAGATGAATGGATAAAGAATATGTGGTTTATATATACAATGGAATATTACTCAGCCATTAGAAATGACAAATACCCACCATTTGCTTCAACGTGGATGGAACTGGAGGGTATTATGCTGAGTGAAATAAGTCAATCAGAGAAGGACAAACATTATATCTTCTCATTTATTTGGGGAATATAAATAATAGTGAACGGGAATAGAAGGTAAGGGAGAAGAAATGAGTGGAAAATATCAGAAAGGGAGACAGAACATAAAGACTCCTAACTCTGGGAAACGAAGTAGGGGTGTTGGAAGGGGAGGTGGGCGGGGGTTGGGGGTGAATGGGTGACCTGCACTGAGGGGGGGACTTGATGGGATGAGCACTGGGTGTTTATTCTGTATGTTGGCAAATTGAAGACCAGTAAAATTAAATTTATTATAATAATTTAATTTTAAATTATTTAAATTTATTATAATAATATAATTTACTATTATTAAATTTATTATTTAAAAAAAAGAGAGAGCTAACAGATGACCTAGCAATTGCACTACTGGTTATTTATCCCAATGATATTGATGAAATTGATGTAATGAAATGCCAGGACACCTGCACCCCAACGTTCATAGGAGCAATGTCCACGATAGGTGAACTGTGGAAGGAACCTCGGTTTGCATCGAAAAATGAATGGATAAAGAATTTGTGATATATATATTAAATATAGGTCCTATATTTAAATAAACAGCTGTTAATTCACATACCCCCCTACATTTTGGCTTACTCACATGCAATCACAAAGATACACAAAGTTATTATGCAAATATATCACATTCTATAGGGGAAAGAGAAAATATGGTAACTTTGTAACTTAATCATTTCCTGAATCTTCAAAGAGGAAACATTTTCTAGAGTTCTTTTTTTAAAGATATTATTTATTCATTCATGAGACACAGAGAGAGAGAGAGAGAGAGAGAGAGAGAGAGAGAGAGGCATAGGGAGAAGCAGGCCCCATGCAGGGAGCCTGATGTGGGACTCGATCCCGGGACTCCAGGATCACGCCCTGGGCCAAAGGCAGGTGCTAAACCACTGAGCCACCCAGGGATCCTCTACAGTTCTAATAACCAAATGATAGGTTTCAACTTTCCATTGCCATTCATGACCATGAAATATTCCCTGGTTGCTTAAATGTTGGAGCATCTCAGGGCTTAGTGCTGGTCTTCCTTGACTTCTCTATTCTCCTTCATAGTCACATCTTAGACATTTCTGTCTCCAGGCTATGACTGATGCCCCCCTCCTCCACTCCCAGGACAACCTGTATTTACATCTATCACTGTATTTAAATTGTAATATATCTTGTGTTTACAAGTAGAACACCATCTTATATCAGTTCATGAAAACATTATATTAATCCTTGTATCAAAAATTATAGTACAAGTGCCTGACTCATAAGAGGGTTAAAAATGTTTGTGGAATAATAAACAATACCCCATCTTCCCCCACTGTTGCTGTTAGAACAAATCTATTTCTGGCATACTGTTTTCTCTGCCTGAGATACCATTATCCCCATTCTCTATTTGATGATAATTACATGTTGGTTCGATGGTTGAAAACACTGTCATACAAGTCCCACACTGTTCCTTAAGTGCAGCCTCTGAAAAGTCTAGGAATGGGTATTAAGACTGTAATAGATAATCTATTAGGAGAAAATATTTAGAGAAAGAAGACATGGATACTTTGGATATTAAATTATCAGGAAATAAAATGAAGCTTTGATTATAAGATATTTTTTACATAACCTGAATGATTGCAGGTAGAGACCACACTGGTTAAAGAATAAATTGGATATAGACCGACAGAAAAGAAATAAACTGCCAGGTAAAGATTATTGCTCCTAATATTCCTAAAAGTACTAGGAACTATAATGTGTAGAATTCTAAACCCTGTCATTTTCATAAACCAACAGAAATAGTAAAAAGCATCCAGAAGGGCATAAATCCTTGGTGTTGGGATTGTTTACTTTGTATTACTTAATGCAGAAAATACTTCTGGAAATAAGCAGATCATTGCCAAAGGAAACAGTGAAAAGCCTAAAATTATAACTGACTACTGATTCGCCATATTATATGTCTCATCAACAGATGCAGAATTTATCTTCATCTTCCTGCTTTGGCCTCAGAGTCATCCTTTTGATTTTATATTTATTTTTTATCTCTGATTCGTCTAGTTCTAGGTGTGCCTAAAATCTCTTATCTTAGTACCTTACCCAAGTGTTTCACTGAAGCAACATTAGCCTTCCTTCGTCTATGTCAGACTATTTTCAACAGTATCTCAGTTTGTATGGATTATATTCTTGAATAATTTCTGTATGCCTGTGTACTCTGCACAAACCTCTTATTCTCTAACTCTAAAACTATTCTCTCTGTGATCAGTTTTGATATTCTGTGGGGGTTGTAATTTGGAGAGGGTTAGACATATGGGATACAGGTATTGTGTTTTTTTTATTTTTAAGCATATTATCTCTAAAATCAGGAATAATACACATAAAATAATTGCAATTGAAAATTATTGGTTATTGTATTTTACCTAGAGGAGATAGGTGAAAAAATATTTATGAGCCAAAAAAATAACAATGAAACAAAAAACACCACAGAAATAAGACCTATACTCAGTGTGTTTATGTCCTTTGCTAAAGGTTCAGAGTATATGAATAAGTAATATAGATGTCTGATTCAGCAAAAATAACTGGAAAGAAGTTTACATTAAATAGTATATGAATAAAGTAATTGGGCCTTCTTTAGTGGTCTTGAGTGAACATTATATGCATAGACTTCTCTATAGTGTATAAGTTGATTTTTATGTTTATTCATATCTATATTTGCAAATCAATAATATCCTAATTCCACATTTGTATGATTCATATGCAAGTATAGTACCTTTATGACTTTTACAAGTTTATACTTATGTATAAGCATAAATATACATATTACTTTAATCAAGAAAAAAAATATCTAGTCAAAGCCTCTCCACACCAAATGACTATTTAAAAATAAATGAGTTGCCAGATACAGGTTTTTCCCCTCTACCAAAAGACTCACAAAAACAAATTAAAAATTACATGATGCAAAACATCAAAATGGCTGTAATCTTTTGAATTTTAATACAACTCAACAAGTCTGGGGAACTCCAACCTGCATGTAAAAAATAAATAACAATTTTGGAATTTATATTTCCATCTATTCATTCTGGAGTCGCCCTCCCCAATTCTTTGACATAACACTGGCTAATTAGGAGGTACAGTGGGAAAAAGGGAAATACAAAGGTACACTGTTCCAATATTCTCCAGGTTATGCACAGGTGTTTGGAGAATATATTCTCATTCTTTCTGGGTTAAATCCTACACAAACCAGCTACCAGGTAGCCTTTAAAGTACACAATGACAATTCTCCTGAGGATTGGGATACAGAGACTATATCACAATAGACTTCCCTTTACCATACACTGCATCAAACCCTCTTTAAAACAACACAAACACAACTTTAAATAGAATGTCTCTGGATTAGCGTAAATTGCCTATTTTAACTGGTATTCTCAAGAGAAATGCGTATTTTAATACTCCATGTGTCTTGTTGCCAAGCAGTATCTTAAACTACCAAGTTTATGTTGTCTTCTTACAATCAGGTACATTTTCCTGCTTTGCAGATGACTCCTATCTAGGCAGAAGTTCAGTAGCTGGATTCAGCTTAAAACTTTTGATGTCAAATTAATTTTTATTCTATGTACAATGTTCTATATTGAGTTAGATCACTATTTGGATACACTCAGATTTAGTAGAGAACAGTATTTCCTAAATGATCATTTTTCAAGCTATCTGCTAGCACTCTCAACCTAATTTAAGTAATAAGCACTGGCAGTTTTGTGGAAAATGAAGAGGAAAAAGAATATGGAATATCTCATTTTATCAAATAATTAACTAGACCAAATATGTCAAACACATGCATTTTCATTTAACTAAAGAGAACAAGCTCAACAGAACATTAAGAAACATTACCAGGAGACAGGACTATGCCAGTATATCAAATCAGGATAGATCCAGGTTACCTTTCTGATTTATGGACCCTCACAGCAACCTCTGCCAAGGTTTAATCCCATGATAAGAGAGGCAAATTAATTCTAAAGACATGTCATCTTTCATCTTATTCTCTATTTTCCAACAATTATAAATGAGATACTAACATCTAAGGAATAATCAAATTAAGAGCTATAAATACTGTAGGCATGATCTAGATCACAATAAAACAAAACTAAATCAGGTAGCCATGTTTACTGAAATACAAAAATTATGATAGCCTACATATACTACAGCATTTGTATCCCCTACCCCCAGGAGCACCAAATCCTTATTTTATATCCCTAGTTTCTGTGTCATTTGTCTTTGATTTACAAAGTTTGTTGTTCTATGGATTCCGCATTTGTAAAATATCTTTGGTAATTGTCTGGTTACCTAGCATTAATGCATTCACTTATTCATTTCTCAACAAAGGAATTTCCTGTTGCCTCATTTCTATAATATATGTATTTTGACTTAATGTGTAATAAGAATACATTACTAGGCAGAATTATTATTACTGTACTGCTCTGTAAGGAAAATTAACATTAGAAATCTGTTGACAGTATTTCAATACCTAAAATATATTAACCTATTTGACACCATTGACATGGAAAAATAAACCTAAATAGCACATGTTGTCTTAATTTCTTCAGACATTGCAGTAGAAAAGAATTATTTAACAACATTTTAGATAGCTAATGATCATGCAGTATGTGCGTGGGAAGAGAGTACCTCAATGATCATAATGATTTTCATTAGGTGACCAGTAGTAGACACAATCTTCTTAAAAATGTTCCTTTTTCCTGCCTCTAAAGTAATTAATCATATGTTGTCTTTCATAAATCAAGGTGATACTATTTACCTAAGATCACTAGGTTAAATGTTTTTGAATTGTGTATCCAAAAGTGAGTATAGTCTTTTCACTGATTGATTGATGTGCGTAGAACTAGTAGCCCTTTGTGATCAGGAGCATATATTTGTAGAGCTGAACACTGGAGTAATGGGTGTCGCCTGTAGCCATGTAATTGAATAAAGTTAACCATGCCATACAAGGGTCAAAATTAGGATGTCATAGCCTAATTAGAAAAATAGTCACACATAAATAACTAGTCATCAAGGCTCCTCGTTAGTTTAGAAACATCCAGGAAGTATAATTACCCTAAGATTTTGATTCTAGTGAAATGAGGAGATGAAGAGAGCTCTAGCTAATCTGTAGTTATCTCAGACTTTTTACAAATTACCAAGAAATAAGAAAATTTGAAACTTGCAGCATTTTCCATAGGAAAGATAGGTCAGATTTCCAAAACTGTGACAGATCAGCATTCGGGAAGTAATTTGCAAGTGGTTCATCCTCCTAGAGGCCAGTTAACCAAGGATTTTTGAAAATGTAGTCCTTAGAACTCCACTTAGTTTATTTCAACAAGCATTTAGTGAATCCTCTCCCCTTTTTAATGTGCCAGGTATTCTATCTATTAAGCTATGTGTTGAGGCTTTTAAATATGGCACCATGTCTGTCCATGGGAAGCTCACTGATAGGCACATATATAAGCAGTTTGATAAAGATGTACAACAAGAGTTAATAGGTTTATAGAAGGGAGGCTCTTAGAGGGGGATATAAGGACTAGGCAGATAAAATGGGAACAAGATGGTTGGTTGAGGAGAAAGCAAAGGCATCTAGGGAAAAATGTTCAGAATGAACAAAGACAGACACAGAATAGAATCTAAAATGTGGGAGTATATGGGGCTTCAAATAGTTTATAATTAAGGTGTGAACTAGGGATTATTTTTCTGAAGATTTTTGTCTTACCTTTATTGTGAAATAATTCATTTTCCCTGTGGTTTAATTTCATTGAAGATGTTTTTAAAATAGAGTCACTTTTTCCTTATCTCCAAATGATTGAGCACACATGTTTGCAGAAAGAACTAAGTAGGCATTACTATTAAACTGTAAGATATTTTTAATATGAGTAATTGTAGAAATTGAGTGAAAAATACATACAGAGCCTGTGAGGGGTGGAGTGACATGGAGGAATATAAAAACCATTTCTTTAATATTTAAAAGAAGGAGACAAATACAAATTACTCAATTATATTGGATAGATAATGACCAAAAATGGAAGTAGCCAAACTAAGCATTCAAAATTTGACTTTTTGTCTTCAGATGCAGATAGAGGTCAAGCTAATATTAAATAGTATTAAGCTAAAATTATAAGCTATTATCATTTCAATAATCTGGACAATTGTGATGATTACTATCTACACTGACTGCTGGAAATCGCAAATGCAAATGACTGCTGGAAAAAACCTTTAGACTTATTTTACCTATGATACAGGTATGAAATAATATAACATCAATGCTTTCAAATGTTATTGCAGAGAAATGGATGAAAAAATGTGTTTTATCCATACAGTATAGTATTATTCAGAAATTTTAAAAAGGATGAGAAGGTGCCTGGGTATCTTGGTCAGTTAAGTGTCTGATGTGATTTCAGCTCAGGTCATGATCTTAGGGTTGTGAGATGGAGCCTGTTTAATATTTTCTCTCTCTCTTTGTTTCTCTCTCTCTCTCTCTCTCTCTCTCTCTGCCTCTCCTCTTCCTCTTCTCTCTCTCTCTCTCTCTCTCTTCCTCTCTCTTTCAAAACATAAAGAAAGGATGAAACACAGAAATGAGCCACAATAAGTATGGCCCTCTAAAACATTAAGCTAAGTTAAAAAAGTCTGACATGTTTGGCCACAAATTGCTTGATTTGGGAGGATAGAGGGGAAAATGAGGAGTGACTGCTTAATGAGGTACATAATTTCTTTTTTTGGGGAAAAGACATAAAATTATATTATGATGTGGCACTTGAGTGACTCACTTGGTTGAGCATTCAACTCTTGGCTTCAGCTCAGGTCACCATCTCAGGGTCATGAGATTGAGCCCCATGTTGGGCTTAGTGCTCAGCTGGGGGGTCTGCTTGAGATTCTCCTCTCCTTCTCTGCCCCTACCCCTGCTCACACATTCATGCACCCTCTCTCAAATTAAATCTTTTTAAAAAATAAAATTAATTTGTGATCATAATTGCAAACAACTCTGCAAACATACCAAAAAATGTGAGAAGGGTGAATTGTTTGGCATATAAGTTATACATTCACGAAGTTGTTATTTTCTTTTAAAGCAGTGTTATTTTAGACACCATCAGCAAAACCTACAAACCCCAACGCATGTACTTTCCCTGTAGCCTACTTTCTAGTCTATCTCCTTTCCGTCCTTTTCCATCCATGCTCCACAAGTATGTCATTAGAATAGTAAAATTACCTACAGGATGCAATAAACAAGTGGACATTTAGACACACAAGCTCCATGTTGAAAGAAAAACAGGTTTAACAAAACTTGAGAGAGATGCAATCCAAAGAGAACAAGACTAGGAGTTGCTGTTGCTCATTGCAAACTTTCCTTTTGGCAGACTATTTCCTTAAGGGAAAAACCCAACAAACAAAAGCAAAAACAGCTTTGGGGCTGAGCCAACTTCTGTGGAACACATTAAACTATTTTAAAATAAGGAACTCTTCCAACCACCCATTTAAAAATTTAAACCACTCTCTCCCATGGTCCATATGATTACCTCCTTGTTTCATCACCTCTCACCACAATTTCCATATTTGACCCATCTGCCAGTTGAGCCTCAACCATAGTTCTCAATGTCATGCACAACCACCAGCCTTAATTCTATGAATTCCATCAGTTTTGTTATGAGCAAATTCAAAGAAGTAAAACAATTCCCTGAGGGGTTTAGAATCAAGGCTGGCAAGACTCAGCCGGGTAAAATATTCACCAGGGCAATATCCTTGATAGTCAAAAATCAAGCTCTTTTTGAATACTTGATCCAGTATGATAAGATTGTACATTTTATTATTAAACCCACCCACACTGGAATATCCAGGGGATTTGGATTTGTGCTTTTTAAAGATAGTATCATTGAAGAAAAAGTTAAGATGGTGGACTAGTAGGAGGACCTTATGCTTCCCTCTTCCCTTAAAAGCAGCTAGATAATTATCAAATCATTCTGAACAAGGAAATTCATCTGAGGACTGACAGAACAAATTTCACAATTAGAGGAATAAAAGAGGCCACATCATGTAAGGTACAATGTGTGGGGATGTGATTTGGGGAGAAAAGCGTTTCAGGTGCTATGGAGGGAAGGGAACCCTGACCATGGAGAGAGGAGAGAGACAGAAACAGAGACAGAGATAAAGCAGCATACAGGGAATTGCACAAGAAAAACATTTCCCCAAAACCATTGATTGGGAAAGTGAGAGGGCTGATTACAGCAAAATTTACAAGCAGCAGAGCTGAAAGTCTGAAGTTTTAGAAGTCTTTGTCATTGCCAGGGTCAAGCCTGGTGGGTGTAGCAATACTCCTGTGAAGAAAGAAGGCAGAGGACTGGGAATGGATAACATGATCTGAGAATTCCCTGTGTCACACTGGGAGAGGAGAAATTTCCCCTTCTTGAAGTGCATTTGGGAGAGATAGCACTGCCTCTCAGAGGACAAAAGAGCTGGTGGGCACCATTGAGCTGTCCCATTGATTAACATATGAGCAGAGGCATATACTGAGGGCAATTGATATAGATGCCAGCATTTTGCTGTGTTTTATCATAAAAGCCAAGCTCCTGTGTGGTCATGTGACTGCTTTTCTGGGACAAACCAGTACCAGTCACAACCTTGAAAGACCCTCCTCCAGAGGATCCACACGTGTCTGTGCTGAGCCAGGTCTCTAGAATTCAGAATTCTGAAACCACATGCCTGAGATAAAACACAAGAGGATTATGCCACAGGGCAGACATATGGCACAGAGACAGGATGAGATCTTGGCAGATTTCAGTGAGAGGCACAGTACACACAGTGGAGGCTTAAGCTGGTTCCACCAAGGCCCACCCTGCTGTGCTCTGAAAGTGCTTTTTTAAATAGGGCAAGTATGATTGAAAGCCAGAGCAGAAACAAGCTCCTCTCCCAGAAGACCAGCATAGTCTACTGACATACTAAGTCTACTGACCATAGAATTCTACAAAGCCTCAGCCATAGTGGACCAGGCACAGGCTTTACTAATATACAAAGGATAAAGACCTAAACACAATGCCAAGATGGAAAAATTCATTCAAGAATAAGGTACAAGAAGAGATCAAGGCCAGGAAGCTAATCAAAATAGATACAAATTATATGCTTGAATGAGATTTTTAAAACAAAAATCATGGCCATACCAGCTAGGCTTAAGCAAAGAAGAAATTGAGAGTGATAATTACTGCAGAGATAAACAGTAAAAAATATAGTAAACATAGTAAAAAATGCTACAACCAAGATGCAAAACTGACTAGATGTAGTGAACACAAGAATGGAAGAATCAGAAGAATGAATAAGTGATATATTAGAAAAAATTATGGAAAATAATTAAGATGAAAATAAGATGGTAAGAAAAATATTGGATCAAGAATGCAGATATAGGGAACTCAGTGACTCCATAAAACATAATAACATTAATATCATAGGAGTCCCAGCAGAAGAAGGGAGGGGGAAAAAAGCAGATGTTTTATTTGCAGAAATTATAGAAGAAAATTTTCCTAGTCTGGGGAAAGAAACAGATATCCAAAGCCAAGTAGCACAGAGAACTCCCATCAAAGGAAAAATAAAAAGGTGACCAATTCCAAGACACATCAGTAAAATTTGCAAAATACAGAGATAAGGAAAGAATCCTGAAGCACCAAGGGGAAAAAATTACTAACCTAAAAGGGAAGACAAATCAGATTGCTAGCATATCTATCCACAGAAACCAGGCAGGCCAGAATAAAGTGGCATGATATAGTCAACTTCCTGAAGAGGAAAAATATGCAGTCAAGAATACTTTATCCAGAAGGGTTGTCATTCAGAATAGGAGGAGAGATAAAGAATTTCTCAAACGAAAACTAAAGGTCAGAAACTAAACTTCTGACCACTGAAGCAGCCCTGAAAGAAATATTAAAGGGGACTATTTGATTGGAAAGAAAGATCAAAGGCAACAAAGACTAGAAAATCTAGTTGTTGTTGTTTTAATATAGAGAAAATCTCCAGAACCAATGCCTTTATAGGTAATACAATGGAACTAAAGTCATATCTACCAATAATCACTCTGAATATAAATAGACTAAATGCTCAATCAGACGACAGGGTATCAGAATGGGAAAAGCAAACAAACAAACAAAAAACAATAAAAAACCCCAACAAAACAAAACCAAGACCCATATATATACTGCCTAAAAGAGACCCATTTTAAACTTAAAGGCAACTCCAGATTGAAAGTGAGGGGATGGAAAAACATCTGTCAAATTAACAGGCATCAAAAGAAAGCCAGATGTATATCAGATAAACTAGATTTTAAGCTAAGGCACTATATAATAATAAAGAGGCCTATCCAACAAGAAAATCTAACACTTGTAAATAATTATGCTCTCAAATTGCCAGCACCAAAATATATTACTCAATTATAACAAAAATAAATAAACTCATTTATAAAAATATATTAATAGTAGGGGACTTTAATATCTCACATACAGCAATGGACTGATCATCTAAGCAGGGAATCAACAAGGAAACACAGCTTTGAATGACACACTGGACTGGGTGGACTTCACAGATATATTCAGATCATTTATCCTAAAACAGCAGAATACACATTATTTCGAGTGCACATGGAACATTCTCCAGAATAGATCACATACTGGGTCACAAAAAAGCCCTCAACGAGTACAAAAAGATTGAGATCATACCATGCATTTTTCAGACCACAACCCTATGAACCTTGAAGTCAACCATAGGAAAAAAAAACAAAAGACTTTGGAAAGACCACAAATACATAGAAATTAAAGAACACCCTATTAAAGAATGAAATTAAAGAAGAAATTTTAAAAAAACACATGCAATTAAAAAAAATGAAAACATGACAGTCCAGAATCTTTGGGATGCAGCAAAGGCAGTCTTAACAGGAAAGGATATAGCAATATAGGCTTCCCTCAAGAAGTAAAGAAAATCTCTCAAACACAGAACCTAACCTGATACCTAAAGGACTTAGAAAAGGAATAGCAAATAAAGCCTAAAATGGGCAGAAGAAAGGAAATAATAACGATTAAAGCAGAATTAAAGTGACATAGGATCAAAAAGAATCAATGAAATTAAGAGCTGGTTCTACTTTTTTTATCCATCATGTGCCATTTCCATCACTATTTTTGTATTCTTTTACAGGACATCACAGTTCAGACTAGTCACATTTTAAGTGCACAATACATGAGGCAGTGACCATTATATAGGACATTATAGAGCACAAAGGGCCTAGATTACATGCGGAGGGGTTGAATTCTATCTTTAAGCCAATAAGGAGAAATTAAAGGCTTTAAAACAGGGAGTGACATGAAACAGCAAACATCTAATATATACCCAACACTGAGCTCCGTGCTAAGATTTGAAAATTAATGAAAATCAATCTCTGCCTTAGGTAACTAATTATCAAGAAGGAAAGACAGACATGAAACCAAGATTCTGGTGGGACTAAATTTAAAATGTGAGAAGGAAGTCAATTTTACTTAGAAAAGATAGTATGTATTTACTCTCTTTATTAGAATGCAAATATCCTCAGGCCAAAAATTATTTCATTTGTTTTTTGTATTCTCATTAACATGTAGCAAAGTCTGCAGCACATGGTAGGGATTTAAAAACAAACATTGAATAATGACACAGGAACAAAATTAATAAATATATATACTGTTTTGAATAAGATAAGAAAATAGGAGAAGACCATATAAAGAACACATGAGATAATTATTTTCATTTTTTTATTTATTTTCATTTTTAAGGAAATGCTTGTTATTTCAATATCTGAGTAAGTTGTATTGCTTTTATGGCAGGAATTTTAAATATATAATAAGTAGATATACTTTGTTAAAATATGGAGATTAAATGGAATACTACATATGAAACTACTTTGAAAAGTTAAAATGACTATTACATACACACACTTATACACACACCACACTATGTTTACAATGGGGCTTTTGATGTTTATCACTCTTTGGGTTTAAAGCATATTATGTCAAAACTCAGTTTGAAAATATCAGGGGATCAATGAACTGAATTAATTTAAATAGTGTTCCACATGATGTTTGCTCAGTAGAAAACTCTTCAAAATAGTATACTGTCTTGCCACAAAGTTAAAGAGGATCCCCAGGTAAATTTGACAAAAACAACAAAAATTTATCATAGAACTAAATGGTACTATGCAATAGTCCATGCAATTGAAATCATGAGTATGTCTGTCTGTGTTCAAGGCAAAGGGCAAACATACAGATTCATCCAAAAGAAAAAATTTAGGATTTACCAGAATTTAATTTACCAGAATTAATGAGATGAAGTTAGGTGATTTTCTTATTAAGAGCTTCTGCTCCTGTTATCCCTAAATATTAACCTATCTACTGAGCCAGGTAAAATACTGCTCTATCCATATTTGGCTCTGTGGACTGAACAATTAAACTAAATAAAGTTTCAGCCAATTCAGAATAAATGTAGCAGATATTTTGATATTTCAGTATTTGCTCTATTTCAGAAACTACAGGAACTATATAGGTTTATTTTTTTCCAGTTTAGCTGGTACATTTGTCCACTTAGGTTAAAAAAATCGGTAGAAAAAAGTAATGGTTCAGATTTCAGCATATTAGGTAATTTCAAAAAATTAACTTAAATTTATTATTTTTCTTTGTGTGTGGGGATCATGATAAGTTCAAGATCTTATTTTTATCCTATTTTAGGTGTTAGACATTAGGTTATATAATACTATCAGAGTTATGTTAAATCAACCACTTATGATTATAGTAGTCCAATTAACCCTCAGATATCTATGCCTGTATTTATATATATATATATATATATATATATATATATATATGTCTGTGTTTAGATGCTATCTTAAAAAATGGGAAAGTCCAGGTTGAATAAAGTTTATTACTAGTGTTTCCTGGCTGGCTCATTCATTAGAGTATGTGCCTCTTTATCTCAGGGTTGTGAGTTCAAACCTCATGTTGGATGTAGGATTACTTTAAGAAAAGTTCATTACTGCTCTTAATAAATATAATGGCTGAGTTATACTTTCCTAAGGTCTGAAATTGACTGTAGAAATGCTTATATAGTAATAATTATATGACCTAATGAATGACTAAAATTGATATAGCCAAAGTTAATTTCCTCATATTGGAAATGGATATTCTAGTAAAGTAGTTAATAGTCAACTTTATTTTCCAGGAGTTTCTATGCTATTGGTATAGCATTTCCATATTTGGAGAAACTAGATTCCTGAGAAGAGTAAAATTCATCAAAGAGTTAAAAAATAGAGCATATAAGAAAAAATTTAACAGGGCTGGGCTATTATAAAGAAAATTATATAATCAAAACCCCTCTAACATTTTGTGGGGTTTATTTTAAAGATTTATTATTATTATTATTATTATTATTATTATTATTCAGAGTCACAGAGAGAGACTCTGAGACATAGGCAGAGGGAGAAGCAGGCTCCCTGAAGGGAGCCTGATGCAGGACTTGATCCCAGGATTCTGGGATCAGAACCTGAGCCAAAGCAGATGCTCAAACACTGAACGACCCAGGCATCCCCTCTTTAACATTTTGGATAGCTAAAAAAATTAAAAAAAATAATATATCAAGGCTGAATGGCAATTTCCACGATGTCAAGCTGGAGGTTTTAGTTTTGTTTACAGAAAAAAATACACTTAAAACGACGTATTGGCAATATATTTAATTCCAAATATATATATTATCTATGGACCTAGTAGAATCCCCATTTCTGAATATGCTTTGGGACAAAGTACCAAATTTGGTTGAGTTTGATCAAAATCTATGGTTCTGAAGCCTGACTTTTCATAAGAATCTCTTAGGAGGTACTAGAAAATATTCCTGTACTCTGATACTCCTGGAAAATTTGATTCAGTAGGTCTGGTTTGGGACCAGGAATCTATTTTGTAAAGCTCCTCAGGTAGATTCTGATGATGAGTCAGATATGAGAACCATGGAGATATGTAGATGAAAGTCCAACATTAAGGTGGGAGCAGATTTGGTGTTTGGCACCAGCTTTCTGGTTCATAGTTGGCTCTCTTAGCTGTCTTCACATGGCAGAAGGAATGAAGCTCTTTGAGTTCATTTTTATAAGGGACTAATCCTACTCCTGAGGGCTCTGCCTTGTTTAATCACCTCCCCAAAGGCCCTACCTTCAAATTCCATCACATTGGGGATTAAATTTCTACAAGTGAATTGGGGGGAGGGGGCACATTGAGTCTATGGCAGGAACCTTTTAACCCTCAGATTCTTAATTCTCTCATAAGAGTTGCATGAATAGTTCATTCAACTGTGTTTTATGATTATTTGTAAAGGATTAATATACACATATGAACCAGTTAGTTTTTACCTCATATATACCCCAGAAATCTTCAACTGTATAACAATGGTTAAAAGTTTTTACAGTAGTCCTTGAAGCATATTTTTATTGAATATAAATTATATGAAAGAAGATCAACCATCTCTTTTCAAAGAAAACAGAAACAAACACTCTGATATATTAGTATTATAAGGCATGCGATATTTTTTTAAAAGATAGATATTGAGATGGAATTTAATGTAGAAAGTACTAAAATTCCTGATTTATGGAATAAATTACATTTCCTATAAATTGTCTCTTTTCTTTTCTTGCCCTCAATTCATTAGATTTCTCATTTTCTAATTCCACAATCCATTTTCCTGCAAATACATGGTAAATCTTCCCAATTTTCTGCTGTGAGACTAGACCTGAAGTGCAGATAGGATTCTGTAATTAATGTTAATGATTACTAGAATCCTTTTTAGTTATACATAGGTTTCAAATATTCCTCTTATAGCAGAGTCCGGGTACAAGTGGTGAATAGATGTTTGCCACCTCTAGAAATAGAGCCTGGCCAAAAGCCCATGATCATACTATGGAAGAGAGCTCTGATTTGATGATACTTAAGATAAATGGAATTGGTTGCCTGAGTTGATAAAAAATACTTTAATATCCATTCATTCAGTATAGTATATTTTATGATTATTGTTGACATTAAAAGACAGTAACTGATAGGTGTTAATTCCTCTCCATTTACACTTTCCTATAATCTGCAACATTCCTTCTCACATGCAGAAATGTGTAAAAGGGGGACTTCCATAAATAATAGCTCTCAATTTCACTAGCTATAGTCTATAAAACTATATAATTCATTGTCTGTAAAAGGACATAAAATATATTAAAGGATCACTATAAATGCAAACACAACAAAAATACAATAGATTTTTATGGATTTTAAAGTCTTAAATATAAGAAAAAAAAAACTCTGTAGACCACTAGACACACTCTGATAAAATGCCAAAATGGTTCCCTAAGAGAAACTAGAATGATGTTTCAGAATACCATTTTTTAATAATAAATTTATTTTTATTGGTGTTCAATTTACCAACATACAGAATAACACCCAGTGCTCGTCCCATCAAGTGCCCCCCTCAGTGCCCGTCACCCATTCACCCCCACCCCCCGCCCTCCTCCCCTTCCACCACCCCTAGTTCATTTCCCAGAGTTAGAAGTCTTTATGTTCTGTCTCCCTTTCTGATATTTCCCACACATTTCTTCTCCCTTCCCTTATATTCCCTTTCACTATTATTTATATTCCCCAAATGAATGAGAACATACACTGTTTGTCCTTCTCCGATTGACTTACTTCACTCAGCATAATACCCTCCAGTTCCATCCACGTTGAAGCAAATGGTGGGTATTTGTCGTTTCTAATGGCTAATATTCCATTGTATGGGGAGGGGCAAGATGGCGGAAGAGCAGGGTCCCCAAATCGCCTGTCCCCACCAAATTGCCTAGATAACCTTCAAATCATCCTGAAAATCTACGAATTCGGCCTGAGATTTAAAGAGAGAACAGCTGGAATGCTACAGTGAGAAGAGTTCGCGCTTCTATCAAGGTAGGAAGACGGGGGGAAAAAGAAATAAAGAAACAAAAGGCCTCCAAGGGGGAGGGGCCCCGCGAGGAGCCGGGCTGAGGCCGGGGCGAGTGACCCCAGGACAGGAGAGCCCCGTCCCGGAGAAGCAGGAGCTGCACCAACCTTCCCGGGCGGAAAGGCGCCCGCAGGGAGTTAGAGCAGGACCCAGGAGGGCAGGGATGCCCTCGGGCTCCCAGGGGCACTAACAGAGCAACTGCGCACAGGGGAGAGTGCGCCAAGCTCCCTAAAGGGATGCAGCCCCGCACGCATTGACCTGGGAGCAGCTCGGAGGGGCTCGGCGGCGGCGGCAGAATACTCCCTGATTTGCTTAAGGGAAGGATTGTCACAGGAGTGTTCCTAAAATGTGAAAACATAAGAAGATATCACTTAAAGGGAAAAAACACATGAGAGCGGTCTCCATTTTTTCCCTGAAATTCACTTATGTAATTCTAGTTATGTAGTCCATGAATGCACAGAACTTCTCACTGATCCATTAAAACTCTAACAAAAGCTTCATTTGAAAAAAATAAATAACCATTACCTAGTATTTATAAATTGCTATAAGGTCAACATCTTTGGAGAAAAATAATCAGCTAATAGCCATCACTACTATTCCCTCGGTAGATGATTTAATTTCTGCCATACAGAGAGAAAGATTTGAATAATTTTTCTAGCCCTTAGAAGTAATCAGTGTCATTATTGAAATCTGTTTTCAACTACTTAAGCAGTAGATCTAGCTGATTAGTTCTCCCTGGTCTCATAATCTAAAATAAATTTTAAAAATAATAAAAATAATAGGAGCCACCATATTTCAAGTACTGCCTATTTGCCAGACCGGGACTAAATGTTTACACATGTTATTTAATTTAACCCTCAAACCCTCTTGCACTGTTGGTGGGAATGTGAACTGGGGCAGCCACTCTGGAAAACCGTGTGGAGGTTCCTCAAAGAGTTAAAAATAGATTTGCCCTACGACCCAGCAATTGCCCTGCTGGGGATTTACCCCAAAGATACAGATGCAGTGAAACACCGGGACACCTGCACACCAATGTCTATAGCAGCAATGTCCACAATAGCCAAGCTGTGGAAGAAGCCTCGGTGTCCATCGAAAGACAAATGGATATAGAAGATGTGGTTTATGTATACAATGGAATATTACTCAGCCATTAGAAACGACAAATACCCACCATTTGCTTCAACGTGGATGGAACTGGAGGGTATTATGCTGAGTGAAGTAAGTCAATCGGAGAAGGACAAACATTATATGGTCTCATTCATTTGGGGAATATAAAAAATAGTGAAAGGGAATAAAGGGGAAAGGAGAAAAAAATGTGTGGGAAATATCAGAAAGGGAGACAGAACATGAGAGACTCCTAACTCTGGGAAATAAACAAAGGGTGGTGGAAAGGGAGGTGGGCGGGAGGTGGGGGTGACTGGGTGATGGGCACTGAGGGGGGCACTTGATGGGATGAGCACTGGGTGTTATGCTATACGTTTTCAAATTGAACTCCAATTAAATAAATAAATAAATAAATAAATAATTTAACCCTCATAATGACTATTTGAAGAAATTGGCAATTTCTTATATCATATAAATAAGGAAGCCATAGTTATTTTTCTATAAAATCACACTAGTCAGGGTCACCTGGGTGGCTCAGTTGGTTAAGCATCAGACTCTTGAGTTTGGCTTAGGTCATAATTTTAGGGTTGTGAGATCTAGCCCTGCTTTGGGCTCCATGCTGGGTATGGAGCCCTCTTAAGGTTCTCTCTCCACTCTGCCCTTCCCTCCACTCTCTCCCTCCCTCCCTCCCTCCCTCCCTCTCTCTCTCTCTCTCTCTCTCAAAAAAAAAAAAAAAGCAGCTACTCAGTTGCACACTCAGGCTGTGAATGCAGCTGTAATCCTCTGGGGCCTGCATGCTTTTACTATATGACAGTGTCACTCTTGGCATAACATATGTGCAAAATAAGACTAACATTTTCACAATCTTCTGAAAAAATTCAAGTAAAGATAATAATAAAATTCAGAAACCTATAGATTGAACTCAAAATACCTAGAAATGTAATAACAACAGTAAAAATAAATCAGAGAACAAAAGACTCTACTTTGAAATGTAGATAAATGATATATTTTTCATTCAGTTTTTTTATGAAAAAAATTAGGTTCCAAGAAAAAGATGATACAATACTTTTAATGTTTGGTTCTGATTATTCAACTGATAAAAATATACTATAGAAAAGTGTGCTGCTACCAAAAAATGGATATTATATCAAAATTAGCCTTAAAAGGTCTAAAATAATTATTTTGTCCTGTGATAAGAGCTTTATCTTTAAGCTTTCTCAAATATCATTTTCTAAAATTCCCAGAATATAAATAAAAAATGGAGGAGTAAATTTGTGAAAAGCTGGAGATAGAAAGCAAATTGAACTCCTCATTCCCTAATATGTCATTCAGGAAACATTTCTAATTCTAATATGTTAGCCTCTTTGTTGAATTATCTTTAATTTGGGGATATACTTTAAATAATGCTGTTAAAAAATGTCTAGTACAATGGTATCACCAACTATACCAGCTTGTTACTCCTAACAGATATCCTCATCTATTTATAAAGAAATGACCCTAATGCCACACCAGTCTGTATTAATATTAAGATGGACTCAAAACTAGGATTATTAATTTTTTGGCCAATGATTTCCTTTAAAATAATCCTTCATTTGTGCCTGTGGGCATGGGCATCTATGTGCGTATGTGTGTTTAAAAAGCTTTATTCCAAACCTGAAGATTGCAGCAAAAACTGGATTAAGATGAAGTTTCTTCAGTGAAATACAGAACACACAGAAATGTCAGGAGAGGCTAGTTTTACACGCTTGAGACAGAGTACATTAAAATCCCTGAACGGGGTCTCAGAAGTCTGTTAAGACATCAACTACCAACATCTAATGTCTTTAGAGAATACCTTCCCCCACAAAATGTGCTAAGATAGAAGGGAGGAAGTCCTTGAAGAAAAAAAGGGATTTGTTGAAGTTGAAATTCCTGCCACTGAGTCACCTTGGAAATAATGAATGAAGTAGATAGAGGAAAAATAACATATTTGTGTATCCTACATGAAATGATATATGGCAGGGGATAGAAAGATATATGTTTATATATATATATGTATGTATGTATATATATATAATGTGTTATACAAACACAAATTTTCCTAAAGAAATTCTGAAATCTTAAGAGCCTGTGCAAGTAATTTGTATGATATAAAAAACTCATATTCTTCAAAATTAACTGCAAAGGGTAATTTACTTTTAATCCACCAATAATGCACTATATCCAAAGTCAATATCCTATATAGATTTTTGAAGTTATAAGAAAATAATTATCTGTTTCTGTTGCCTTAGAGACTATCATGGGAGAAACAAGCCAAGGAAATTCAAATGGGAAATGAGAATCAGAATGTGTTTTATATTAAAGAAACGATATTGCAATAGAAGGAGCATCAGACTCAATGGAGTAGAAAAAGAAATTGAAACCAAACTTAGCTATGTGACTTTTTATATATAATATAAACAAAATTAGTGCTTGAGATTTTAGTGAAATGTGCATGATTAATTACATACTAGAGTTTGGGTGCCTAATGAAGATAGCCTTTGAAGTATACTTTATTAACAGTATCTTAAACAATTATCACAAAGATCCATATTAAACTTCCAATATTTTATTTGGTAGTGACTACAGTGATCCACATGATATCTATGGCTTGAAGCTACAAATGTCATTGTCAGCATCCTCGAGACCTTTAGTCATTTACTCAGTCTTTAGTAAGTGAAACAGAGCTCTGGATTAGGAGGGGGGGAGAGAGAGAGAAAGAGAGAGAGAAGGAAGAAAGAAAGAAATTTAATAGGAATAAAACAGAGGCACGGTACAGCTCCCACTGTTGGGAAGATTACAGCTTAGCTGCAGAGAAAACACAACCACATAGGCATCCCAAAAATATGTCCAAAATGAATTCATTGTTGGTTTACAAAACATTGAAGAGATAAATATCCATTATACTATTAATAAATACATAAATAAATACATAAAAACAGTTGAAGAGTAGGATAATCTCTGATAAAGTTGTAGGGATTGCTGCAGTTATAAAAATCATCATCTGAAGCCATCAGAATTAAAATTAATACAGGCAAAAATTATCAACAGACACTAAATCTAGAATGTCCAGTTTGATCAGGCAGGAGAAGGATATTTTCATGGTCTTAAAATGAATGATTTTTCATGGTCTTCCCACAAATTACTTCATACTTACAAGAGAAAAACAGTAAGTATGCCATTGAGAAATTAGCAACATCATGTATAGATTATAAAATTTACATCACCACAAGATACAGATATACATTGTGTATCTCCATCATTATGTAGCATTCCATCCCAGGTTGCAAAACTTAAATCTAATCGACAGAAAACAAGAGACAAACCCAAATGAAGAGCATTATTATTTTTAATGCATTCTTTAAAGCTGTAAACATTTTACATGATATATATATATGTATTATATGGTATATATATACATATATATATATATTTAGCATATATTCCCTGATGCAGGACTTGATCCCATGACCCCGGAATCATGACCTGAGCTGAAGGCAGACACTTAACCATCTGAGCCACCCAGGTGCACCGATATTTCTTATTATAAATCACATCACAGCTTTTTTTACTCCAGGAATGAACACAGCCTGGGCAACATCTACAGTGAGAGATCCTTAGATCTCTGAACCTTTGACTAAGATCAGAGTATTCAAAAAAAATAAAAATAAAAAAAATTTAAAAAAAAAGATCAGAGTATTCCTGACTCAGGGCCATATCAAGATTCCTGGATAATTAAAACTGTGAAAGAATAAATATATGCTGTTTTTAAGCCACTAGATTTATAGTAATTTGTTAAGCAGTGATAGAAAACTAATGCAGTCACTTAATTCTCACTTCTAAGAAACTCATTTTTTAAATTAGTGAAATCTCATGTCTAAAAACCTTTTCTTAAACAACAGGAAGACAGGTAGAAAAATTCCCAATGTTTATAAATGGTCTTGAAGGGAGGGGCTAGATGGCGGAAGAGTAGGGTCCCCAAGTCACCTGTCCCCACTAAATTACCTAGATAACCTTCAAATCATCCTGAAAATCTACGAATTCGGCCTGAGATTTAAAGAGAGAACAGCTGGAATGCTACAGTGAGAAGAGTTCGCGCTTCTATCAAGGTAGGAAGACGGGGAAAAAGAAATAAAGAAACAAAAGGCCTCCGAGGGGGAGGGGCCCCGCAGGGGCCGGGCTGAGGCCGGGGCGAGTGACCTCAGGACAGGAGAGCCCCGTCCCGGAGAAGCAGGAGCTTCACCAACCTTCCTGGGCGGAAAGGTGCCCGCAGGGAGTTGGAGCAGGACCCAGGAGGGCGGGGATGCCCTCGGGCTCCCTGGGACACTAACAGACACCTGCGAGCGCGCAGGAGAGTGCGCCGAGCTCCCTAAGGGCTGCAGCGCGCACGGCGGACCCGGAGCAGCTGGGAGGGGCTCGGGTGGCGGCTCCGTGGAGGGGGCTGCGCGGCTCCAGGAGCAGCTCGGCGGTGGCTGCACGGCTAGGGAGCGCGATTCCAACAGCGCAGGCCCGGGAGCACAGGGCACCGGGGACACAGCCCAGGATCCGACCTCCCCCCAGGACAGGCAGAGGCCGGGAGGGCCCAGGACAGCAAGGACGCTCGTGCCCCGAGCTGAGGAGATCAGCGGCCCCGCCCCTGGACCATCCAGGTCCCTGCAGACTGAGAGCTCTAAAGCTACTGCGGGAGCTGAATCCAGGGCTCCAGACCCGGCCGCCACCACTGTGGTTGTTCCTCCTGGGGCCTCACGGGGTAAACAACCCCCACTGAGCCTCACAGTGGCCTCACAGGATAAACAGCTTAAATATCTTTTGCTGAGCAGCTCCCCCAAGTGCTAACACCTGAAAATCAGCACAGCAGGCCCCTCCCCAGAAGCCCAGCTAGAGGGACAGGGGAAAAACAAATTATTGACCAAGCAGCACTGGGAAGTTCCAGGGGAAGTCAAGGGATTTACAGTATACAGAATCAGAGGATACTCCCCCACCCTTTTTTTTTTTTTGCTTTTTGATTTCCGTTTGCTTCCCCCCCTTTTTTCTTTTTCTTTTTTTTCTCTTCTTTTTTCTTTCTCTTTTTTCTTCTGTTTTTTTTTTTCCTTCTTCCTCTTCTTTCTTTTTCTCCTTTTCCCAATACAACGTGTTTTTGGCCACTCTGCACTGAGCAAAATGACTAGAAGGAAAACCTCACCTCAAAAGAAAGAATCAGGAACAGTCCTCTCTCCCACAGAGTTACAAAATTTGGATTAAAATTCAATGTCAGAAAGCCAATTCAGAAGCACTATTATAAACTACTGGTGGTTCTAGAAAAAGACATAAAGGACTCAAGAGACTTCATGACTACAGAATTTAGATCTAATAAGGCAGAAATTAAAAATCAATTGAATGAGATGCAATCCAAACTAGAAGCCCTAATGATGAGGGTTAACGAGGTGGAAGAACGAGTGAGTGACATAGAAGACAAGTTGATGGCAAAGAAGGAAACTGAGGAAAAAAGAGACAAACAATTAAAAGATCATGAGGATAGATTAAGGGAAATAAATGACAGCCTGAGGAAGAAAAATCTACGTTTAATTGGGGTTCCCGAGGGCACCGAAAGGGACAATGTCCAGAATATGTATTTGAACAAATCATAGCTGAAAACTTTTCTATTTTATTTTTGATAGTCACACACAGAGAGAGAGAGAGAGGCAGAGAGAGAAGCAGGCTCCATGCACCAGGAGCCCGACGTGGGATTCGATCCTGGGTCTCCAGGATCGCGCCCTGGGCCAAAGGCAGGCGCTAAACCGCTGCGCCACCCAGGGATCCCTGAAAACTTTTCTAATCCAGGAAGGGAAACAGGCATTCAGATCCAGGAAATAGAGAGATCCCCCTCTAAAATCAATAAAAACCATTCAACACCTCAACATTTAATAGTTAAGCTTGCAAATTCCAAAGATAAAGAGAAGATCCTTAAAGCAGCAAGAGACAAGAAATCCCTGACTTTTATGGGGAGGAGTATTAGGGAAACAGCAGACCTCTCCCCAGAGACCTGGCAGGCCAGAAAGGGCTGGCAGGATATATTCAGGGTCCTAAATGAGAAGAACATGCAACCAAGAATACTTTATCCAGCAAGGCTCTCATTCAAAATGGAAGGAGAGATAAAGAGCTTCCAAGATAGGCAGGAACTGAAAGAATATGTGACCTCCAAACCAGCTCTGCAAGAAATTTTAAGGGGGACTCTCAAAATTCCCCTTTAAGAAGAAGTCCAATGGAACAATCCACAAAAGAGGGACTGAATAGGTATCATGATGACACTAAACTCATATCTTTCAATATTAACTCTGAACATGAACAGGCTTAATGACCTCATCAAAAGGTGCAGGGTGTCAGACTGGATAAAAAAGCAGGACCCATCTATTTGCTGTCTACAAGAGACTCATTTTAGACAGAAGGACAGCTACAGCCTGAAAATGAAAGGTTGGAGAACCATTTACCATTCAAATGGTCCTCAAAAGAAAGCAGGGGTAGCCATCCTTATATCAGATAAACTAAAATTTACCCCGAAGACTGTAGTGAGAGATGAAGAGTGACACTATCTCATACTTAAAGGATCTATCCAACAAGAGGACTTAATAATCCTCAATATATATGCCCCGAATGTGGGAGCTGCTAAATATATCAATTAATAACCAAAGTTAAGACATACTTAGATAATAATACACTTATACTTGGTGACTTCAATCTAGTGCTTTCTACACTCGATAGGTCTTGTAAACAAAACATCTCCAAAGAAACAAGAGCTTTAAATGATACACTGGACCAGATGGATTTCACAGATATCTACAGAACTTTACATCCAGACTCAACTGAATACACATTCTTCTCAAGTGCACATGGAACTTTCTCCAGAATAGACCACATACTGGGTCACTGAGGGGGGCACTTGACAGGATGAGCACTGGGTGTTATTCTATATGTTGGCAAATTGAACACCAATAAAAATAAATTTATAAAAAATAAAATCTATGTAAATATAAAATTGTATATAATATTAGATGATTTTCTTTTCTTTTTTAAATTTTATTTTAAATTAAACTTTACCTGGTGTATCATGCCTTTCTTTCTCCTAACAAGTTTACTTGTAAATAACAGGACTCATTTTATTCTCTTTGTTTCATATTTTTACTTATTCTCATGATCCGCAACTATTAATTGCACTAGGCCAAAAGGAAACTGACATTTAAGTAACTGGTTAGGTATGTACTCCACATAGCTGCATAGCTTGTCCTCAAATTCCCAATCTTTTCATTACAGTTTGCTGCTGCTAAAGTGTCAATCATGCCTGTCACTGTTTTCAAATAATTTGTTCCTAATCTTTGCTTGAAAAAAAAAACTCACCTAAGCAAACTAACTCCTTACTCTAATTGAGGCAAGGCTTTGTAAGTTTCATAAATTTCTTTAGCTTTTTATTCTAGTCTAGTCTCCTGCACTTGAACTGCCGTGTTTGCTTTATAGCAACATTCTAATTCCACACTTGATATGACTAACTTGTTTAAGGTCAAACACTATCTCTGTCCTAGTCTGGATCCAACGTTCTTTGTAACTTCCTGGAGATGATTCCTGACAGTTACCACTGGGGAAAGTAGATGACACATTAAGTAAGATCTAAGATTTGTGAAGTATGAGTATCTATCATACAAATTCTCCATCAGTAAACATGGCATAGCCCATGAGAAATATATATTCTACCTTTTTTCTTATGTTTAATGGAAGTCTTGTCATACTTCCAATTACTACTGCATTCTGTTTACCTTAGTTTATATTGGCTAAAAATTAGTCTCAGTATATGCATAACTATTTTGTTGCTTTTTACCCAAACTTAATTTGTAGTCCTAGTTTGTCTAAATGTAATGCTTTGATGCCTTTTATGTACAGATGTTAAAATGGGCAGGCTTCATTTTCACTGTTTCTCTGAAAACTGTCTATGAAAATTTGATGTGATGGCAGTAAAACAAAACTCTATGCCTTACTTCAGCTAATTCCCTTATATGAAAAAAATAATTCCCTTATGTGATTTAACATTATTATTTTTGTTTTCTTGCACATTGGAATTAGTGTACTGGCAAGGCAAATCTTCTGATGTTAGTAATATTTACCTTCCTTACATCCTATAAGATAGAGTTTGAGGGTCTTCCCATACTCTAATGGGGTTAGAAACTGCATCTCTGTTCCAAATGAGTACTTATTTTAACATGAGCTAGTGATATAACTAGTATATCAAAAAGGGTATCTCCATCTGGAATCTTCCCTTAAGGAAATAAATATCTTATCCTTAATAACAGAAATACAAGTTGTTATATAAGTGTGTTCCGACAGCTTGGTGCCCTCATATGATTAGGGAAAAAGGATGAACAAGCTCTACACTTTCAATAAGCACATTTGTACACAATTTACATATGCCAAGCCTGAACATTATTGTCAGTTGTTAAATGCAATTAACTACAGCTTGTCTGTCCTGAAAGCTCAGCTGCCTAAATTTGAGTTAAGGGCATCTTCCCCTTAATTAAGACAGAATAAAGGATCAAGCCCAGTGTGTGTAAAATGGACAAATGGTGTTGCATTTCAATTGTCACAATTAAGATTTTGTGTGTGGAATTTAGAAGACTAGGATTTGATGGAGATAAAGACTTTTTAATTTTTATTTATTCATAAGAGACACACAGAGAGGAAGAGACATAGGCAGAGGGAGAAGCAGGCTCCACACAGGGAGCCTGATATGGGACACGATCCCGGAACTCCAGGATCATGTCCTGAGCCCAGATGCTCAACCACTGACCTACCCAGGCATCCTGCTGGAGGTAATTTTAAATCAAGGTGACAACCATGTGTCTGAGAAATTATAGGAGAAGATCATCATGATAACAGGATAATTGCTTAGATAATATTTTGAAGCTCTACTTGACAGTGATTAAATGATATTTGGACCTCCTTCAGGGGGCATATGGCACATTTCTTGTCCATAAAATATGCTCATATACTATTTAATCATTGTGCACTTATAGCAAAGAAGTCTTAGTCATATAGAAAGTAAAAAGAAATGAAGCATACAGAAATGGGAGCACATTTTAGAGAATTTATTTTGAGCCCATGGAAAAAAAAGGTAATAAGTAAATTGCTTGGTACTTCAATATTATAGCTGATGCTGGATGCCTTTACTCTCATGCAGAAGACAAACATACACACCTTTAGTTTTTCTTTTCCATTAGTTATTTATTCTTTAATTCTCCTGAAACAAGGTGAAAATAGTTTTATAGTTAGAGAACCTATTCTCTATGTGATATTTATCATCTGTAGAACCAACTACATGTAGCATAATGAATTGGTGACTCATATTTAAAAATGCATTGTGACTGATAAAACAAGATCAGTGAAATGTGGTTTACTGCTACTCCCAAAATCATAAAATGCACTTCAATATGGTCTAAATAGCAAAACATTTTATGATAGCTTAAACCCCTTCCTTCTTATTTTAAGAGCAAAAATTCATCTGGCAAGGTATCAGAGAAAAGGTTAAAAATCTGAAGGCCAGGGCAGCCCGGGTGGCTCAGTAGTGTAGCGCCGCTTTCAGCCCAGGGTGTGATCCTAGGGTCCCGGGATCCTGTCCCACGTTAGGCTCCCTGCATGGAGCCTGCTTCTCCCTCTGCCTCTCTCGCTCTCTCTCTCTCTCTTTCTCTGTCTGTCTCTCAATGAATTAATAAATAAAATCTTTTAAAAAAATCTGAAGGCCAAAGTTCAAATTTATATTTCTGCTTTATTCACAGAAAGATATTTTCATTGAGATAGTTATTAAACACATTATTTATTCATATCCACAGGCAATGAAACTCCACAGAAAATAGAATAGAATGCTGCTAAAAACAAACAACTTAACATTCACTCGAATGATGTTATTTGGAGGAAAACAAAAACCAAAAACAGAAAATGGAAAGGCATAAATTTAAACCATACATATGGACTATGATTAAATGATTTTGTTTGTGGCATAGTGGATGGGTCCTTTCAATGTCTTTAACAAATGAAGGTACATCAATAGATTCTAGCAACTCTGAAGGAATTTAGTAAATGAGAAGATTGAAGATACTAGAGTCACAGACACAGTCCAATTTAATCTTGGACAATATAACCCCTTCCCACTAAAAAATAAAAATAAAAATAAAAAAGACAAAGCAAAACATCTTTTTTCCTTGACTGTTTCAATTAACTTTTATAATTCAAAGGCAATTTCATTACTTCATATTAATTTATAGAGCTGAGGAAACCAATGCATTATTCCCAGTCCATTTTGGAAGATACATATAAATTTGCTATTTGATTTCTAGTTGAAGCCTCTATTTTGGGGATCCTAATTCTGTTTTAAAGATGGCTTCCCCATCCTTGATTAAAGTTTACTAAGCCAACCAGCCCAGTATTGATTCCCCGATGTCTGAAAATATCCCTAATACTTTGAACTTATAGGTAAGAAGTTTTGAGGGCACCTGGGTGGCTCAGTCAGTTGAGTGTCATATGCTTGGTTTCTGTTTAGTTTGTGATTTCATGGATTATGAGATGGAACTCCAGGTTCAGCACAGAGTCTGCTTGAGATTCTTTTTATCTTCCTCTTGCTTTCCCTCTGCCCATCCCCATGCTCATGCACTCTCTCTCTCTCTCTCTCTCTCTCTAAAATAAATAAATTAATGTTTAAACTTTTTGGGGGGGGCTGTACTCATTGTTACACTAAGCTCGCTATAGCAAGACTGCTTTGTGATCTTTGCTGCCCTCTATAGGTCACATGAATTTTTGCCTAATGGGACTGTGTCCTAATAAGCAAATTTTTATTTGCTATTATTATTTTCACTGCACATATCTCTACTGTTATATAAGGCTGGAAGAATAAACATTTATTTTACCTTTTCCTATCAGTAGTTATCAGGAAGTGTAAGATACTATACGAAAAATTAGTACCACTCTTTCCACAGCAATTGAATTGCATGTCTCAAGAAGAGAGCACCTATATCAGATACTCTGTAGTTTTGAAGCAGGTTTATGTTGTCCTCTGGACCAGTTCAAGGCAAAATAAGGAAGTAGAAAGTGGAAAGTTTTTATGTGTTCTCACCTATACACCTTCCAACATGCTTCCCCTACCTTTCATTCCCTCTCCCTGACAACTACACTTTATCCTTTTATTGGTCTCTATCCCTCAGCATCATCCCCATATGAGAACCAACTCATATCCCATGAATTTTAATAGTTCCTATTCTCTTCAAAACATAGAGAGCAATATGTTCTCTTAATAAAGGCCTTACTTTTTATAAAGTTGAGATTATCTGGGTAGGCCTATTGTAATCACAGGAATTCTTAAAAGCCAAAAACTTTCTCCAACTGATATCAGGAAAGTAAAAGTAAAGCAAATGAGAGATTCAAACCACAAGAAGGACATTGCCGTTGTCAGCTTCAAGATGGTGGGGACTATGGAGAAGGAATATAAGATGCATTCAAGAACTAAAATAAGATCCTAACAAACAACCACAAAGAGAATGATACCTCAGTCTTAAAACCACAAAGAAATGAATATGACCAGCAATCTGAATGAAGCAGGTTTCCCAGAACCTCCAGATAAGAACTCAACCCAGAAGACACCTGGATATCAGTCCCGTAAGACCCTGAGAAGATAATTGAGATTTCCCAGACCTTTGGCCTACAGATCTATGAGCTAATAAATTTGTACTGCTTTAATCTACTATATTTGTGATAATATTTTTGTGCAGCAGTACAAAACTGATATAATGAGTGAATTAGATAAACTAACCCCCATGAATATACATGGTTAATGTGTGATCTCTCAGAAACATAATAGCTAAATACACTGAAAATTCATATGTTTCAAAGACAGATTAATCAAACTCAAAAGTAAATGTCAAGGATGGCATTATGAATATAATAAAAGTAAAATTTAGATCAAAATGTATTAAAGGAGATAAGGAGGTTCATTTTCTAGTGATATGAGCTATAATAATTAATGAAGAAATGACATTATGAAAATGTATATACATTTAGCAGACCCCTAAAGAATAAGCTGAGGCATATGAATTAGGAAATTTAGACAGGAATTGGACTTCAAATCATACCACATAGGTATCTAAATCTTCTACCATTGGATAAAGTCAATCTGGTCTAGATGCAAACCAGGGGAGACAGCTCATGATTAGAAAATGAATCAGCACTGAAAAGAGAATAACTATCTGTTAATCAACATATCCAAGACTGTGGTAACAGACATGCCATAGTTAATTTACAATGCATTTTAAATCAGCACAGCTCACCTAAAATAGTTGAGACTAGCCAGAATTCCATGAAGGAATCTTTCTGCATACTTGGAGACTGCAGGGTATCAAGCACTATTAATTTCATTGGCAGAAACTTATATGGCTTTTTAGAAAGTGATATGTAACTTCGACTTCAAGAATTTCAAAATCAGGAAAAAAATGAAAAGCAAATTATAACAGCCATGGAAAAATAAATGGGACCAAAACCTGATGAGATAGATATGTGTATACTTTGGTTGTAGAAAGAATATTCTAGTTCTTGTAACTGGAACCCTCCTCCTAAGAGGAGGAGGGGTGCTTTTTAATTATGTCTACTTCTTATCCAAAGATTATTTTAAATGATATTGTTTTGGGATGCCTGGGTGGTTCAGCGGTTGAGCCTCTGCCTTCCTCTCAGGGTGTGATCCCAGTCCCACATGCAGCTCCCTGTGGGAAAGCTGTTTCTCTCTGTGCCTATGTCTCTGCCAGCCCCTCTGTGTCTCTCATGAATAAATGAATAAAATATTTTAGAAATTAAAAAAATAAACGATATTGTTTTTATGGGGGATTACCTACCATCTTCTAATTTATCACCTCTATATGTGAACAAGAAAACTATATAATCAAGGTAACTGCTAAATGACTATAAAATTTTGTTTCCTTTTGAACTAAAACTAAAAAAAAGAAACTATAGCATGATACTCAACCTTTATTCCATTAAAACTTTGACCCACAAAACTTTACTTCTATTTTCTTTTTGAGACTGTCATTCTGTCAATGTTTCAGAATTTGCAAAGTGGGTGGTAATGGTCTAAGAGTGAGTTCATTCCATTCTCTGCTATCTCTCAAATGACATAATATATTGCATAAAATAAATTTCACTAACAGAAAAGCACCATTTTCTGCTCAAAGCACTTTAGTCTAGTGCAGATTAAGAAATGGGGTATTGAATTCCAGCAAGAACCGCTCATGCCACATTTTTTTAAGGGATGGTTATTTTGTGTTGTTTTGTTTCATATGTTACTTTTTATGAGTGACCTGCTAGCATTTTTTTCAAGTTTTTATTTAAATTCAAGGTAGTTAACATATAGTGTAGTATTAGGTTCAGGGGCAGAATTTAGTGATTCATCACTGGCATATAACACTCATTGCTAATTACAATAAACGCCCTCCTTAATGCCCATCACCTAATTATCCCATCCCCCCACACATCTCCTTTCCCACATCCCTCAGGTTGTTCCCTATAGTTATGAATCTCTTGTGGTTTGTCTCTCTCTCTCTGTCTCTCTCCTTTTTTAAAAGATTTTATTTATTTATTCTTAAGAGACACACAGAGGGAAGCAGAGACACAGGCAGAGAGAGAAGCAGGCTTCATGTAGGGTGCCCTATGTGGGACTTGATCCTGGGTCCCCAGGATCACACCCTGGGCTGAGGGCAGGCACCAAACCGCGGAGACACCCAGACATCCCATCTCCTTCTCTTTTTTATCTTATTTTATTTTTCATTCCCTTTCCCATATTCATCAGATTTCTTTTTTTTTTGTACATTTTATATTTGAGTTTGAATTGCCAACATATAGCATAACATCCAGTGCTCATTCCTTCAAGTGCACGCCTCAGTGCCCATCACCTAGTCACCCCAGCCCCGGGCCCACCTTCCTTTCCACTAAACCTTGTTGGTTTCCCAGAGTTAAGAATCTCTCATGTTCTGTCACCCTCACTGATATTTTCACTCATTTTCTCTCCTTTCCCCTTTATTCCCTTTCATTATTTTTTATATTTCCTGAATGAATGAGACCATATAATGTTTGCCCTTCTCTAATTGACTTACTTCACTCAGCATAATACCCTCCAGTTCCATCCACGTTGAAGCAAATGGTATTTGTCATTTCTAATGGCTGAGTAATATTCCATTGTGTGTGTGTGTGTACCATATCTTCTTTATTCATTCATTTTCAATAAACACCGATAAACAGTTTCGTTATGCTGGATATTTCTACTATAAACATTGGGGTGCCGTTGTCCTGCTGTTTAACTGCATCTGTATCTTTGGGGTAAATCCCCAGAAGTGCAATTGCTAGGGAGTAGGGTAGTTCTATTTTTAACTCTGAGGAACCTCCACACAGTTTTCCAGAGTGGCTGCACCAGTTAACATTCACACCAATGGTGCAAGAGAGTTCTTCTTTCTCCACATCCTCTCCAACATTTGTGGTTTCCTGCCTTGTTAATTTTCCCCATTCTCACTGGTGTGAGGTGGTATCTCATTGTGGTTTTGATTTGTATTTCCCTGATGGCAAGTGATGCGGAGCATTTTCTCATGTGCGTGTTGGCCATGTCTATGTCTTCCTCTGTGAGATTTCTCTTCATGTCTTTTGCCCATTTCATGATTGGATTGTTTGTTTCTTTGCCGTTGAGTTTAATAAGCTCTTTATAGATCTTGGATACTAACCCTTTATCCGATATGTCATTTGCAAATATCTTCTCCCAATCTGTAGGTTGTCTTTTAGTTTTTTGACAGTTTCTTTTGCTGTGCAGAAGCTTCTTATCTTGAAGAAGTCCCAATAGTTCTTTTTTTTAATTTTTATTTATTTATGATAGAGAGAGAGAGAGAGAGAGAGAGAGAGAGAGAGAGCAGAGACACAGGCAGAGGGAGAAGCAGGCTCCATGCACCGGGAGCCCGACGTGGGATTCGATCCCGGGTCTCCAGGATCGCGCCCTGGGCCAAAGGCAGGCGCCAAACCGCTGCGCCACCCAGGGATCCCAAGTCCCAATAGTTCATTTTTGCTTTTGTTTCCCTTGCCTTCATGGATGTATCTTGGAAGAAGTTGCTGTGGCCAAGTTCAAAAAGGGTGTTGCCTGTGTTCTCCTCTAGGATTTTGATGGATTCTTGCCTCACATTTAGATCTTTCATCCATTTTGAGTTTATCTTTCTGTATGGTGTAAGGGAATGGTCTAGTTTCATTCTTCTGCACATGGCTGTCCAATTTCCCAGCACCCTTAATTGAAGAGACTGTCCTTTTTCTAGTAGATACTCTTTCGGCTTTGTGAAATATTAGTTGACCATTGAGTTGAGGGCCCATTTCTTGATTCTCTATTCTGTCCAATGATCGATGTGTCTGTTTTTCTGCCAGTATCACACTGTCTTGATGATAACAGCTTTGTAGTACAACTTGAAATCCAGCATTGTGATGCCCCTGGCTCTGGTTTTCTTTTCAATAATCCTTTGGCTATTCAGAGTCTTTTCTGAATCCACAGAAGTCTTAAGATGATTTGTTCAAACTCTGAGGATGTCCATGGTATTTTGATAGGGATTGCATGAAATGTGTAAATTGCCCTGGGAAGCATTGACATTTTCACAATATTAATTCTTCCAATCCATGAGCATGGAATATTTTTCCATCTCTTCGTGTCTTCCATAATTTCTTTCAGAAGTGTTCTATAGTTTTTAGGGTATGGATCCTTTATCTCTTTGGTTAGGTTTATTCCTAGGTATCTTATGCTTTTGGGTGCAATTGTAAATGGGATTGACTCCTTAATTTCTCTTTCTTCAGTCTCATTGCTAGTGTATAGTAATGCCACTGATTTCTGGGCATTGATTTTGTATCCAGCCACACTGCCGAATAGTTGTATGAGTTCTGGCAATCTTGGAGTGGAGTCTTTTGTGTTTTCCATGTACAGTATCATGTCATCTGCGAGGAGGGAGAGTTTGACTTCTTCTTTGCCAATTTGAGTGCCATTTATTTATTTATTTATTTATTTATTTATTTATTTATTTTTTTGCCTGATTGCTGAGGCTAGGACTTCTAGTACTATGTTGAATAGCAGTGGTGAGAGTGGACATCCCTGTCTGGTTCCTGATCTTTGGGGAAAGGCTTCCAGTGTTTCTCCATTAAAATGATATTTGCTGTGGGCTTTTCATAGATGGCTTTGAAGATGCTGAGGAATGTTCCCTCTATCACTACACTCTGAAGAGTTTTGATCAGGAATGGATGCTGTATTTTGTCAAATGCTTTCACTGCATCTATTAAGGGGATCATAGGGTTCTTGTTTTTTCTCTTGCTGATATGATCTATCTCATTGATTGTTTTACCAGTGTTGAACCAGCCTTGCATCCCAGGGATAAATTCCACTTGGTCATGGTGAATAATCTTAATGTACTGTTTCATCCTATTGGCTAGTATCTTGTTGGGAATTTTTGCATCTGTGTTAATGAGAGATACTGGTCTATAATTCTCTTTTTTGGTCGGGTCTTTGTCTGGTTTTGGATTTAAGGTGATGTTGCCCTCATAGAACTAGTTTGAAAGTACTCTGTCTCTTTATATCTTTCGGAACAGCTTTAGTAGAATAGGTATGGTTTCTTCTTTAAACGTTTGATAGAATTCCCCTGGGAAGCCATCTGGCCCTGGACTTTTGTGTCTTGCGAGGTTTTTGGAGACTGCTTCAATTTCCTCTCTGGTTATTGGCCTGTTCAGGTTTTCTATTTCTTCCTCTTCCAGTTTGGAAGTTTGTGGTTTTCCAGAAATGCGTCCATTTCTTCTAGATTACCTAATATATTGGCGTATAACTCCTCATAATATTTTTAAAAAATCGTTTGTATTTCCTTAGTACTGGTTGTGGTCTCTCCTTTTTCATTCGTGATTTTATTAATTTGAGTCTTTTCTCTTTTGTTTTTAATAAGGGTGGCTAATGGTTTATGTATCTTTTTTTAAATTTTAATTTTTATTTATTTACGATAGTCAGAGAGAGAGAGAGAGAGAGAGGCGCAGAGACATAGGCAGAGGGAGAAGCAGGCTCCATGCCCTGGGAGCCCGATGTGGGATTCGATCCTGGGTCTCCAGGATCGCGCCCTGGGCCAAAGGCAGGCGCCAAACCACTGCGCCACCCAGGGATCCCTGGTTTATGTATCTTATTAATTCTTTCAAAGAGCCAACTTCTGTTTTGTTTTGTTTTTTTTTAATCTTTTCTACAGTTCTTCTAGTCTCTATTTCATTGAGTTCTGCTCAAATCTTTTTTAACTTTCTTATTCTACTTGGTGTAAGTTTTATTTGCTGTTCTTTCACCAGTTTCTTTAGGTGTGAGGATAGCTTGTGTATTTGAGTTTTTTCCAGTTTTGGGATGGATGCTTGTATTGGGATGTATTTCCCTCTCAGGACTGCTTTTGCTGTATCCCAAAGATTTTGAACAGTTGTATCTTCATTCTCATTAGTTTCCATGAATATTTTTATTTATTCTCTAATTTCCTGGTTGACCCTTTCATCTTTTAGCAGGATGCTCTTTAACCTCCACGTATTTCAGTTTCTTTCAAATTTATTTTCGTGATTTAGTTCTAGTTTCAAAGCATTGCGGTCTGAAAATGTGCAGGGAGCAGTCCGAATCTTTTGGTATCAGCTGAGATCTGATTTGTGACACAGTATGTGGTCTATTCTGATTAAAATTCCATGTGCACTTGAGAAGAATGTGTATTCAGTTGTGTTTGGATGTAAAGTTCTGTAAAGATCTGTGAAATCCATCTAGCCCAGTGTATCATTTTAAGCTCTTGTTTCTTTGGAGATGTTGTGCTTAGAATATCTGTCATTTGCGGAAAGTGCCCTGTTGAAATCTCCCAGTATTAGTGGATTATTATCTAAGTATGTCTCAACTTTTGTTATTATTGATCAATATACTTGTCAGCTCCCAGAGCAGGGGCATAAATATTCATGATTGTTAGGTCCTCTTGTTGGATAGATCCTTTAAGTATGATATAGTGTCCCTCTTCATCTCTTAATACAGTCTTGGGATAAACTTTAATTTATCTGATATGAGGATTGGTTCCTCTGCTTTCTTTGGAAGAGCATTTGAATGGTAAATGGTTCTCCAACCTTTCATTTCAGGCTGTAAGTGTCCTTAGGTTTCAACTGAGTCTTGTAGACAGCAAATAGATGGGTCTTGTTTTTTATCCAGTCTCAAACCCTGCATTTTTTAATGGGATCATTTAGCCCATTCACGTTCGGAGTTACTATTGAAAGATATGAATTTAGTGTCATTATAATACCTACTCAATCCCTGTTTTTGTATATTGTTTATTTGGGCATCCTCTTTCTTCTGCAGAGTCCCCTTTAATGTTTCTTGCAGAGCTGGTTTGGTGGTCACATTCTTTCAGGTTCTGCCTTTCTTGGAAGCTCTTTATCTCTCCTTCTATTCTGATTGAGAGCCTCGCTGGATAAAGTATTATTGGCTGCATGTTCTTCTCCTTTAGTACCCTGAATATATCCTGCTAGCCCTTTCTGGCCTGCCAGGTCTCTGTGGAGAGGTCTACTGTTAATCTAATACTTCTCCCCATATAAGTTAGGGATCTCTTATCTCTTGCTGCTTTAAGGATTTTCTCTTGATCTTTGGAATTTCAAGTTTCACTATTAAATGTCGAGGTGTTGAATAGTTTTTATTAATTTTAGGGGGTACATCTGTATCTTCTGGATCTGAATATGCCTGTTTCCCTCCCCAAGTTAGGGAATTTCTCATCTATGATTTGTTCAAATATGCTTTCTCACCCTCTGTCCATCTCGGCACCTTCTGAACCTCAATTAAACGCAGATTTTGGGGATCCCTGGGTGGCTCAGCGGTTTAGTGCCTGCCTTTGGCCCAGGGCGCAATCCTGGAGTCCCGGGATCGAGTCCCACATAGGGCTCCCAGCACGGATCCTGCTTCTCCCTCTGCCTGTGTCTCTGCCTCTCTCTCTGTATGTCTATCATGAATAAGTAAATAAAATCTTTATTTAAAAAATGTAGATTTTTCCTTCTGAGGCTGCCATTTATTTCCCTTAGCCTTTCCTCATGGTCTTTTATTTTATTTATTTTTTTTACAAACAAAAGAGAGTTTATTTACAAAACTTACAATAATTACAGATAGTACAAATTGAGACAATTTCCCCCGTTAGTGTGACCAAAGCTACCAGCCTTCACTTTAAAATGAGGGTTTTGTTACTCTGAGATACGAAAGACATTCAGTGATCCACTGCCCTTATTTAAAATGCTTTTCTAATTCCAGGGGCTGATTAGTGTATGTACAGCGGTCACTTCCCTCAACGTGTATTTCCAGACCTACTATGTACAAGTCCAACATAACTGGAATATAACGGCATAGAACAGCACTGAGTAATTTTTTTCCCAACAATAAATTTTGATTATTCTTTAAATATTCATTTAGTGGTTTAGAACTGAAACCATGATTTTTGGCTTTTAAAAGAAAAGTCCAGTGATTCTTGATGGGCCGTACCATTCCGCTATAGCCAGTATTACCCGGCTATTTTTTACAGGTTTACAATAGTTTTAGAAACAGAATTCCACAGCATTCAATTCTGTTTTGTTTGGTTTTTAGAGAGGGAGAGAGGCAGGGGGAATCTTCAGAGAATCTTCAGCAGACTCCATGCCCAGCACAGAGCCAGATACGGGGCTCAACCTCACAACCCTGAGATCACGACCTGAGCCAAAATCAAGAGTCTGACGCTCAGCCAAGCCACCCAAGTTCTCCCCATGGTATTCAATTCTGTATGAATTGTGTCTTTTATGTTTTTAATCAGTCACTGCTACTGCTCGAGGAGTCTGTTGACATAACTTCTACATCATCTTCATTTTCTTTATTATGCCCCGGAGGTTCCAACAAGAAGTCATTATTGTGATTTGGTGGTAACATATTCATGGACATGTCATTTGACTGCCATGGGTACTGCGGAGCAAGGACATCTGGAACCCAGGTGAGTGGAGCACACACAGCATTACTTGCACTTATTCTATGTGCATACTTAATTATTTCTTCAGAGGAGATGGCACCTTTTCTTGCTTTTTCTATTGATTTGAGTTTTTCTTTTGCTTGGTAAACAGCTGTTGCCAGTATTTGCTCTGCTTCCTTTAGCTGTTTCTGTAGTTGCTGAATATCACTGTCCCTCTTCTTCCTCATGGTCTTTTAATTGTTTTTCTCTTTTTTCCTCAACTTCCTTCCTTGCCATCAAGTTGTTTTCTCTGTCACTCAGTCTTTCTTCTACCACATTAGCCTTCATTGTTAGGACCTCAAGTTTGGATGGCATCTCATTCAATTGATTTTTAATTTCGGCCTGATTAGATCTAAATTCTTCAGTCATGAAGTCTCTTGAATCCTGTATGCTTATTTCCAGAGCAACCAGTAGCTTTATAATTGTGCTTCCGAATTGGTTTTCTAACATTGAATTTTAATCCAAATTCTGTAATTCTGTGGCAGATAGTACTGTTTCTGATTCTTTCTTTTGTGGTGAGTTCTTTCTAGACATTTTGCTCAGTGCAGAGTGGCTATATGAGCACGCTGTGTCAAGAATATTAATCACGACCTAATTAAATTTCACCCTAGATGAATTTGCTGAGGTCAGAGACCAAAAATTGAAAACAAAGATCAGAATGAAATAAAACAAAAGGACCAATAAAGTGAAAAAGAAATCTTAAAACAAAGTAGTAAAAAAATAAAAGGCCAGGAATCCTAAAGAAGAAGAGAAAAAATAATTTAAACAAATGAAAATCAAAAGAAAAAAGAAAAGAGAAGGTGGGGACTGGGAGATGGTGGTGGTGAAGAAGTTGTCGTATAGGGAGAATGTAATCTACCTGAGGGGCTCTAGAGGGTGATCCTCTTGGTTCTGAGTATATTAAGTTCTGTATATTAGAAGATGCTCAGTTCCAAATGTATATAAACCAGAAATATTTATAGAGGGCCCCAACATTGACCACCAAAACATAAATGAGATTAAAAAGGGGGGGGCAGAATGGGAATGAGGAATCTCACAGAATGAACCAGCATGGTCTACCCCTTGGTTTTGGGTGCCTGCTGGTCATGTTTTATTTTTTTTATTTTTATTTTTTTTATATTTAGGTTTTATTTTTTTTTATTTTTATTTATTTATTTATTTATTTATTTATTTATTTATTTATTTATTTATGATAGTCACACACAGAGAGAGAGAGGCAGAGACACAGGCAGAGGGAGAAGCAGGCTCCATGCACCAGGAACCCGATGTGGGATTCGATCCTGGGTCTCCAGGATCGCGCCCTGGGTCAAAGGCAGTCGCCAAACCGGCTGCGCCACCCAGGGATCCCTGGTCATGTTTTAGAAGGTATTAACTTCTGCCATTGTAGAATAAAATGAGGCAGAGGAAACAAAAAACACAAAACAACAACAACAACACAATATCTTGTATATCTCCCAAAATTAAGTTGAGTGTGTTGAAGCCAATCTAGAAGTGGAAAATATATCTAGGACCTGTAATTGTAGAAATATGAGAGTCAAAAAAGAAGAATCTTGAAAATGAAGAGGTAGTAAAATATTATAGTTAAGGTGAGAAAAGAGAGAAAAAACTGGAAAATTACAGTCTGATATAAAAACAAGTTGTACTGGAAAAGGAAGAAAAGCAAAAAGAAGAAGAAGAAGAAGGGTAGCCTCTGGTTCTATATACTGTAAATCCATCGACTTCCCCTGGAGCTTTCCAGTGCTGCTCAGTCAAGAACTTATTCTTCCCCTCTCCTTCCACCTGGTCTTCTGGGAGAGGGGTCTGCTGTGCTGATTCTCAGGTGCGTGTACCTGGGGGAGCTGCTCCACCCCCTGCCAGGTGCACGGCTCAGTAGGAGCTGTTTATCCTGTTTTGCCTTGTTCCCTGGTGGCCCTGCTCCATCCTAGGCACAGGGTGACACAAGGAGGAACAACAACACTGGCAGCAGCCAGCTCTCCAGCTCTGGAGTCAGCTCCCACCATGACTACCACAGTCTCCCAGTCTGCACTGGCCTAGATGCTTCTGCCCTGGTGGAGGTTCGCTGATCTGCACAGCTTGGGGGTGCCTGGTAGCAGGAGAGTTCTCACTGGCCTGTGCCCTCCTGCCTCTGCTTGTCCGGGGGGGAATGAAGGATCCTGGGCTTTGTCTGCTGGGTGCTCTGGGATCTGGGGCCTGTGGGGCTGGAATCAGGCTCCCAGGACCGCTGTTCCCAAAGGCAGCAGGGTGCAGCCCCCTCCATTCAGAGCCACTGCCTGAGCTTCTCTTGAAGCCCCATTAGGGGCGCGCTCCAGCCCTTTACCGAGATTGGCCCACAGTCTGTGGTATGCTCTCCCCTGGGGCACACTTCCTCTAACTGGAGGCTCCACTGCCCCTCCTGCGATTCTGCCCAAGTTCCCTGCTAAGCAACTTTCTGTCCGGGAAGAATACAGTGTGGATTTTTAAAATTCCTGCTTCTCTGGGACTGGGCTTTCCTGTCCCAGGAGGCTTTGCCACCCAGCCTTAGCCCAGCTCCTTGTGGGGCCTCTCCCTCACTTGATTCTTTTTTTATTTTTTTCCACCTCCCTCCTTGTTAAAAGCGAAAACCCTTCTCTCTGCAGCATTCCAGCTGTTCACTCTTTAAATATCAGGTCGAATTCGTAGGTTTTCAGGATGATTTGAAATTTATCTAGGTGAGTTGGTGGGGACAGGTGACTTGGGGACCCTACTCCTCCACCATCTTGCCCATCAGTTTTGTTTCTTAAATTCTATATATGAATGAAAGGATATGATATTTCTCTTTCCCTGCTAGCATTTTTTTAAGAAGAAAAAAAATTTGTGTTTGTTCTGCTTACTCTAGTCCCCAGTCAGCATCTCTCCTACCACCAAAAGATAACAAAACAAAACAAAAACTTGTCTTTTCCTGAGGAGAGCTGTGTGTAATTAAAGTTTGGCAAAGGTAGTATAGGTGTCAAAAAGGATCCGCTAAACTTAACGTTACTGTGAATTGAAGTTGATTGTATACGATTTTTGGCAGAAGGATACTTTTGTTTTTAACTCCAATACTACAAGTAGATGATATGGAGATGACAGATCCTCAAGAAGATTCCCATAACTAAAGAGGCCACAAAGCACTCCATCACAGAGACAATAAATAATTGAGGCACATCTTTAGTTAAGACTAAGAAAACCTAAAGGGGCCAGCTTGGTATCCTCTCACTTCCCCATTACCAGTATTTGTTCCTCCCTCTCTCCTTTTCCCCATCCAAATTCCTATGTTATTTGATGTTCCTATCAATTTAGCTAAAAAGTTAATGGTAGCAGATCAATGCATTAACACTTCAGTAAAAAAATTGCTTTTAAATAGCTTATGTCTTAAGAGTGGTAGGCTCTTGGGTGGCCTAAATACGGATTAATTATTTAAGTTCAACACCTTCTCAAAGACCATTCCTATCGTATCTACTCACAAATCCAGTTTATTTTGTCTAAGGAAATATATTATGGAAAATAAAAATGTACGAAGAAAGGCATTATGGAAAAATACTTTACAGTTTTCTTGATTTCAGACATTTTATAATGTTTCATAATTTCTGTTTAGATCCTAAGATAACATGTTCCTTACAAAAGCAAACACACATTTGGGTTATTTTAAAACAGGCTTAATACAGGTTTAGTGAATTTACAAAAGATTTCCATTAGAGTTCTTCTAGCATAAGAAGATTGATTTATTAGAAATTTTAAATTGGTGGGAGAGGAGTTAAGATGGTAAAGGAAAAAGGGGGCCTTAATTTTTCCTGGCCCCTCAAATAACAACAAGATACTTTTCAATTAATTCTGAGTACCTGAGAAATTAATCAGGGATCTGATAAAAGCTGCAAGTCTACAAGTAGAAAAGCTACCACTGTTTGGAAGGTAGTAGGTGCATAGACTTAAATCCAGTGTAATATAACAGGGTACAGCAGAAGAGGGGGGGTATGCTTAAGGAGGCTACTGCAAAGTTTTATAAGCAGAGGAGTACAAAATTGGAACTTTTAGAAGTCTGTTACAGTGGGGGATGTGCCTGGCTTTGAGGAGCTCAGGTGCTGAAGCCAGACAGGATCCCAGGTGTGACCGCATGGTCTCAGATCCCCCATGTCACAAGAAAAATGGGTGGTGCCTAAGTGTGGCAGAGTTTGCAGGCATAGGAATAGGGAAGCCAGTGAGAAATGATGAGCCTATCTGTCGGCTTTCCATTCTACATTGCCATAAATTTTGAACTGCTGCATGGTCATGCAACCACTTTCTAGGGAGGGGTAAGGCAAAAAGCAGAAGTGTGGCAAGATCCCTGCTCTCCTGGGAGGAACAGTGCAGGTCCAGGCCACAGGAGTCTGCAAAATTTGGAGTTTTGGAACTCAGTTGCATGCCTGAGATAAAAACGCTCCATTACAGGCTGGGTGAACACAGAGTTTGGATGGAATTAAAGGAGAAAAGAGTGATTTACTTCTTTTCTATGAGGCCTCACTGAAGAGTGGGGGCTTTGGATTTTCAGCTCAGCCCTTGAGAGCATATTAATTCCACCCATCAGTGCTGAAAGCCTTCAGGGAGCAAAACAGCACCACATAGTAGAATTTGGAGCCTCTTACACTGAGCCCTGCCTTTGTATACTGGAGGCACATTTTGCACTAGAGCAAGTACACCTGAGAATCAGTGCAACAGGCCCCTCCCCCAGAACAGCACAAATAATTTGCTCACAACTGATCATAGAAGGCTGCAAAGCTTCAGTTCTTGGGGAAAAAAGCATATAGCATTCTTTGTGTTTTTATTCTTTAGTCATTTAGTAATTTTGCAGGTATTTTCTTATTTTTTCAATTCTATTTTTATTCTTTTTTAATTTTATGTATGTTATATATTTAGTTTCAATTTATTATATACTTATATAATAATTATACTTTGTATATTTATATTATTATAATGAATAATATAATTATATAATAAATTGAAACAAAAGAAATATATGAATATATTATGGATATTTATTTATTTATGTATTTATTATTTTGGTATCTAGGTTCTATTAACAAGCAAACCAAAACACACTCAGTATCTAGTTATTTTTTAAAATTTCTATTGTTGTTGTTATTGTTATTTTTTCTCTTTCTTCTTTTTTAAAGATTTATTTATTTATTCATGAGAGACACACACAGAGAGGAAGAGACACAGGCAGAAAGAGAAGCAGGCTCCTTGAGGGGACCCCATATGGGACTTGATCCCATACCCCAGGATCACACCCTGAGCCAAAGACAGATGCTCAACAACTGAGCCACTCAGGCGTCCCTCTTCTTTACTTTTTGAGACAATGAAAAGATAGAAAATTAAAACCAAAGAAATTTACAACAAAAGAACAGGAGGTAGTACTCATTACCAGGGATGTGACCAATGCAGATATGAGTAAGATATCAGAACTAGAATTTAAAATGATTATAAAGATACTAGCTGGGCTTGAAAAAAATCATAGAAGTCACTAGAGAATCCCTTACTATATACATAACAGAACTAAAATCTAGTCAATCCAAATTAAAAATGCTATTACTGAGATGCTGTCCCAAGTAGTGGCCATAAAAATGGAGATGAATGAAACAGAAGAGTGAATCAGTGATATATAAGATAAAATGATGGAAAATCAGAAAACTGAAAAGAAGAGAAAAATAAAACTATTAGATCATGAGAGAAGACTTAAAGAATACAGTGATCCCATAAAGCAAAATACTATCTGTATTATAGGGGTCCCAGGAAATGAGGAGTGAGAGAAAGGGGAGGAAGATTTATTTGAGCAAATTATAGCAAAGAACTTCCCTAATCTGGTGAAGGAAATAGGCATTCAAGTCCAAAAGATACAGAGAACTCTCCTCAAAGTCAACAAAAATAGGTCATCACCTTGACATATTATAGTGAAGCTTACAAATTACAAAGATAAAGAGAAAATCTTGGAAGCAGCTTGGGAGAAAAATTCCTTAACCTAAAAGAGTAGACACATAAGGCTGACAACAGACCTGTCCACAGAGATCTGGCAGGCCAAAAAGGACTGGCATGATATATTCAACATGTTAAATGGGAAAAATAAGCAGCCTAGAATACTTTATCCAGAAAAACTGTCATTCAGAATAGAAGGAGAAATAGAGTTTCTAGGACAAACAAAAACTAAAGGAATTTGTGAACACTAAACCAGCCCTGCAAGAAATATTAATGGGGATCCTTTGAATGGAGAGAGACCCCAAAAGTAACAAAGACCAGAAAGGAAGAGAGACAATCTATAGGAACAGTGAATTTACAGGTAGTAAATGGCACTAAATTAATATATTCCAATGATCACTCTGAATGTATATAGACTAAGTGATTCAATAAAAAACATACAGTATTAGAATGAATTTAAAAAACAATAAGACCCATCAATATGATGCTTATAAGAGACTCACTTTATTTTTTTATAAATTTATTTTTTATTGGTGTTCAATTTTCCAACATATAGAATAACACCCAGTGCTCATCCCATCAAGTGCCCCCGTCAGTGCCCGTCACCCAGTCACCCCCACCCTCCGCCCACCTCCTCTTCCCCCACCCCTAGTTCGTTTCCCAGAGTTAGGAGAAGAGACTCACTTTAGATGCAAAAACACCTCCACATTGAAAGTGAGGTAGTGGAGAGCCATTCATCAGGCTAATGGACATCAAAAGAAAACTGGAGTAGCCATTTTTATATCAAACTATATTTTAAACCAAAGGCTGTAATAAGTGATAAAAAAAATGGCATTATGTCATAGGAAAAGGGCCTTTAAATAAAAAGATCTAATAATTATATATATTTATGTCCCCAACTTGCGAGAGACCAAATATACAAATCAATTAATAATATATATAAACAATCTCATAGATAATAATAAAAACATAGTAGGGGACTTTAACACCCCACTCACAGTGATGGAAAGAACATGAAACCAGAAAATCTACAAGGAAATAATGGTTTTGAATGATACAATGGACCAAATGGACTTCACAGATATATTCAGAGCATTTCATCCTAAAGCAGAAGAATACACATTCTTTTCAAGTGCACCTGGAACATTCTCCAGAATAGATCACATTCTGGGTCATAAATCATCCCTCAACAAGTACAAAAAAGATTGAGATTATACCATGTATATCTTCAGACAACAAACCTATGAAACTTGAATTCAGCCATAGGGAGAAATTAGGAAAGAACACAAAAGCACGGGATTAAATAATATCCTACTAAAGAATGAATGGGTTAAGCAGGAAATTAAACTAGAATTAAAAAAAATAAATTGAAGCAAATCAAAATGAAAACATGGCAGCCTAAAACTTTTGGGACTCAGAAAAGGCAATCCTAAGAGGGAAGTATATGGAAATACAGGCCTTCCTCAAGAATCAAGAAAAGTCTCAAAGCACCCTTTTTGAACATGGCCACAGCAACTTCTTGCAAGATACATCCATGAATGCAAGAGAAACAAAAGCAAAAATGAACCATTGGGACTTCATCAAGATTAGAAGCTTCTGCACGCAAAAGAAACGCCAACAAAACTCGAAGACAACCTACTGAATGGGAGAAGATATTTGCAAATGGCCTATCAGATAAAGGGCTAGTATCCAAGATCTATAAAGAACTTATTCAGTTCAATAGCAAAGAAACAGATACTCAAATCATGAAATGGGCAAAACACATGAACAGAAATCTCACAGAGGAAGACATAGACATGGCCAACACGCACATGAGAAAATGCTCCGCATCACTTGCCATCAGGGAAATACAAATCAAAACCACAATGAGATACCACCTCACACCAGTGAGAATGGGGAAAATTAACAAAACAGGAAACCACAAATGTTGGAGAGGATGCGGAGAAAAGGGAACCCTCTTGCACTGTTGGTGGGAATGTGAAATGGTGCAGCCACTCTGGAAAACTGTGTGGAGGTTTCTCAAAGAGTTAAAAATAGATCTGCCCTACAACCCAGCAATTGCACTTCTGGGGATTTACCCCAAAGATACAGATGGAGTGAAACACTGGGACACCTGCACCCTGATGTCTATAGCAGCAATGTCCACAATAGCCAAACTGTGGAAGGAGCCTCGGTGTGCATCAAAAGATGAATGGATAAAGAAGATGTGGTTTATGTATACAATGGAATATTACTCAGCCATTAGAAACGACAAATCCCCACCATTTGCTTCAACGTGGATGGACCTGGAGGGTATTATGCTGAGTGAAATAAATCAGTCGGAGAAGGACAGACATTATATGCTCTCATTCATTTGAGGAATATAAAAATTAGTGAAAGGGAATAAAGGGAAAGGAGAGAAAATGAGTGAAAATATCAGTGAGGGTGACAAAACATGAGAGACAACTAACTCTGGGAAATGAACAAGGGTCACTGGAATGGGAGGTGGGTGGGGGGTTGGGGTGACTGGGTGATGGGCACTGAGGGGGGCACTTGGTGGGATTAGCCCTGGGTGTTATGTTATGTGTTGGAAAATTGAACTCCAATAAAGAAATTAAAAAAAAAAACCTGGTTTGGGAACTCAGTCTAAGTGACACAATTTTAGCCTTCAGTCTCTCCCCCCACTTTTAGAGATCAAGGTCAAATAAGATTGGAAATCAATGCTGTGGTAGGAAGAGTTTTTGAAGGAGATAGTCTATATTTTGAGTCTTGCAGGTTGAGTATAGAAGAACAGAAAACATTATTGGCTAAAACAAGCCACGGAACAACACAGATTTAAACCTTTATACTTAAAGTATTTTTAGAGTGACCTAGTCACTTAAACTGGTCTACAAGCAATGAAGGCAATGTTCAGTGTTTTGAAAGTGAACTAAAATGTTTTCAACGCATTGGATTTGTGTAGCATCATTTGTTGTAACCATTGTGTTTCTCTTTAATATGAATAACTATTTTTGCCTTTTGGAACATATTCTCTAACAATTCTTGAAGTTTTAAATAATTATTCTGAAAACAGAATAAAAACCAGTAGGTTATTTATGTGAGGTAAAAAAAAACCCTAAATATTAAGGGAAAGATAAACTATAATTTCAATACACATAACAAGATTCTTGAATGTAGATGTGTATACTTTTTGCATGAATAGCTTAATTTTATAAATTTATTTAATAAAATTAGTAGAGACTGATAAAAGTGTGGCAAATAGAGTGAAACTTTCTATGTTAGATATAATTCAAGAGTATATTTGACATATACTGAGTTATATATATACTTTATATATATATATATTCTTTATATATATTATATTCTTTATAATATAATTTTATATATATATATATATATTCTTTATCCATTTATCTGACCTCAGGACTTCCTTTGCTGTATGCCAGAGATTTTGAACAGTTGTATCTTCATTCTCATTAGTTTCCATGAATCTTTTTAATTCTTCCTTAATTTCCCGGTTGAGCCTTTCATCTTTTAGCAGGATAGTCCTTAACCTCCATGTGTTTGAGTTTCTTCCAAATTTCTTCTTGTAATTGAGTTCAAGATTCAAAGCATTATGGTCTGAAAATATGCATGGGTCAATCCCAATCTTTTGGTGCCGGTTATGACCTGATTTGTGACCCAGTATGTGGTCTATTCTGGAGAAAGTTCCATGTGCACTTGAGAAGAATGAGTATTCAGTTGTGTTTGGAGGTAAAGTTCTGTAAATGTGAAATCCATCTGGTCCAGTGTATCATTTCAAGCTCTTGTTTCTTTGGAGATGTTGTGTTTAGAATGTCGGTCAATTGTAGGAAGCCCTATGTTCATGTCTTCAAATATAAGTGTGTTATTATCTAAGTATGTCTTAACTTTGGTTATTAATTGATTGATATACTTGGCATCTCCCACATTCGGGGCATAAATATTCATGATTGTTAGGTTCTCTTGTTGGCTAGATCCTTTAAGTATAATATAGTGTCCCTCTTCATCTCTTACTACAGTCTTTGGGATAAACTAATTTATCTGATATAAGGATGGCTACCCCTGCTTTCTTTTGAGGACCATTGAATGGTAAATGGTTCTCCAACCTTTTATTTTCAGGCTGTAGGTGTCCTTATGTCTAAAATTAGTCTCTTGTAGACAGCAACTAGATGGGTCTTTCTTATTTATCCAGTCTGAAACCCTGACCCTTTTGATGGGATCATTAAGCCCATTCTCGTTCAGAGTTCCTATTTAAAGATATGAATTTAGTGTCATCATGGTACCTATTCAGTCCCTGTTTTTGTGGATTGTCTCATTGGACTTCCTCTTTCTTTTACAGAGTCTCTATTAATATTTCTTGCAAAGCTGGTTTGGTGGTTACATATTCTTTCAGTTTCTGCTTTTCTTGGAAGCTCTTTATCTCCCCTTCTATTCTGAATGAGAGCCTTGCTGGATAAAGTATTCTTGGCTGCATGCTCTTCTCATTTACGACCCTGAATATATCCTGCCAGCCCTTTCTGGCCTGCCAGGTCTCTATAGATAGGTCTGCTGTTAACCTAATACTTCTCCCCATATAAGTTAGGGATCTCTTTTCTCTTGCTGCTTTAAGGATCTTCTCTTTATCTTTGGAATTTGCAATTTTCACTATTAAATGTCGAGGTGTTGAACGGTTTTTATTGATTTTAGAGGGGGAATCTCTCTATCTCCTGGATCTGAATGCCTGTTTCCTTTCCCAAAGTTAGGGAAGTTTTCAGCTATGGTTTGTTCAATACACTTTCTCGTCCTCTGTCTCTTTCGGCACCCTCTGGAACCCCAATTAAACGTAGATTTTTTCCTTCTGAGGCTTTCATTTACTTTCCTTCACCTATCCTCATGATCTTGTAATTGTTTTTCTTTTTTTTGTTTTTCTCTTTTTTTTTCTCAGCTTCCTTCCTTGCCATCAACTTGTCTTCTATGTCACTCACTCATTCTTCTATCTCATTAACCCTCATCGTTAGGACCTCCAGTTTGGATTGCATCTCATTTAATTGATTTTTAGTTTTGGCCTGATTAGAAATAAATTCTGCATTCATGAAGTCTCTTGAATCCTTTATGCTTTTTTCTAGAGCCACCAGTAGCTTTATAATTGTGGTTCTGACTTGGATTTATGACATTGAATTGTAATCCAAATTTTTTAACTCTGTGGGAGAGACTACTGTTTCTGATTCTTTCTTTTGTGATGAGTTTTTCCTTCTAGTCATTTTGCTTAGTGCAGAGTGGCCAAAAACATGTTATACTGGAAAAAAGAGATAAAGAGAGAAAAGAAAAAAGCAGGGGGTCACAATAGAAAACAAAAAACAAGGGGGAGTATCCTCTGATTCTATATACTATAAATCTCTCGACTTCCCCTGGAACTTTCCAGCGCTGTTCGGTCAATAACTTGCTTTTCCCCTGTCCTATTAGCTGGTCTTCTGGGGGAGTGGCCTGCTGTGCTGATTCTCAGGTATGTGCACTTGGAGGAGCTGCCCAGCCCTCTGTCAAATACACAGCTCAGTGGGAGCTGTTTATCCTGTGAGGCCCCTGCTCAGTCCCAGGTACAAGGTGACACCAGGAGGAACAACAGTGGCAGCAGCCAGCTCTCCAGCTCTGGATTCAGCTCCTGCAGTAACTACCACAGCTCCCAGTCCACAGCTCCCAATCCACCAAACCAGGGTTTAACACCCCATCTAATTGCAGTTTCAACCTCCCCCAGAAATCTGGCCTTAACCAGTCTGTCAGGAATGTTTTCCTTCCATCAGCACCAATGAGTCTGTCACTGAGTTTTTTCTATCTCCCAAATAAAAGCAAGGTAACTTCCATAATAAGATACCTTGATTTATCCCATAGCAAACAGCCTCAGCTGGCTGTTAATTGTTATTTAATACCTCTTAAATTATACTGTGTTGTCTCACTTATAGCTTCATATTTGTCAGTCTTCTCTATAATAGCTTTATGTGTCTGGGTTAGGAATCAATGTCTTCTATTTCTGAGTCAGAATCATAGGACCATAGGTCTATAAAATCATCAGGTCATCCTCTCACCTTTCCTCATTTTATACACATTTAGACAATTGAGATCCAGAGAAGATTATAATGAGATTGATATCTAAATCTCTTGATTCTGAATCCCATGTTCTTATTTTTCCCAGTCCTTTCTTATTACTAAATTATGTACCCTTCCCTGTTCTCCTCAGAGCCTAGCCCACTGCTAGACTCCCAGGAAGCATCTGAGGAACACTGTGCAGATGAAGCAACTTTCAGAGAGCTTTATGCTATATTTATTGCTACTGTCTTCAAACATTGCCAAGTTCTATACTTGGCTAAGAATGCTACATAAACTATATCTATAGTTCTCTGAAAATCAAGTGGCATTTATCATTTATATTTTAATTTCCCTTTTATGCATTTTTAAATAAATGCTATTCAAAGGATTCTGGTGACTTAATAAGATATACATATATGTATATATATATCTTAATATGTAATTATACATATTATATATGTAAAATTACATGTGTGTACCTGTGTATGCATTACTTTAACATGGAAATCTGAAGGAAACACAGTTTAAATTAAATTTTTGTTTTTAGAATGAGATAAATCCCTCACAAGTTTGAAAGTTGGCACCATATAGCCTATGGAAAAATGCTACAATTACTAAACAAATCTGTAGTTTAAATTAAAAGCAAAGATACTTACTCATCTGACTTTTTTGCAAAGAATTTCAGGGAGTTCAGGTTCATCTTTTCTGTATGCACACATATCTACAGAAAATAACCAGGACTTAATAAATTTTTATGACTAGACTAGAATGTGAATCTTCTTAAAGGAACTGAAACAATTGATTTTTACAAGGAATTTCTGTCATAGCTCACAAAGGCCCATTGTACTGTACAAAAGCATGTTAGTGGTATTTCTATTAAATGAAAACACAGCTGCCACTTAAGAGTAAAACAATAACACAATAAACACCATCATAAAACCTGCTGAAAGATGGATATCTTCTCTCTCCTATATTTTCCTTGACTGAATGGTAAAGAAATTGAATGCAAGGGCCACTATATGAGCTAGAATGAGTGAATCTCTTTTGGTGTTCAAACTGAAAATTAAATCCAAGCTATTCAATTTCAGTCCAGTCAAATGCAAAGCTGGTTAGAGCAGTCCTTTGTTTACAAGTGTTAATTGACTAGGTAGGGATTGAGGTGAATCCAGATATTAAATCAGTTTTGAAGTTCCTATCATATAGATTTTCTAATATTAATGATTTATAACCCTAGATACCCTGGCATTTTTACTCATCCTTTAAATATAACTTCTATCTATGGTTTTTACATTCTAGCTGTTACTGTTGGCTTCTAACACACGTAGTCACAACAGATTCATCAGGTAGCTTACTCTGCCTAAATATTAATTAAAATCCCTAAATACTACTTAGGGATTAGGCATTATTTCTTTTCAAATTGAAAGAAACAGAATGAACTATTAGAAGTAAAACAAGGTAGCATAGCCTATCTGTATTAATATATTTAAATTATTTTGCTCTATTTCTAGCATCAATGGTACAATAAACAGGCAATTTATTTTTCATTTATTTGTTTCAATCAAGCTGAGAGTTAGAAATTGAAGCATTCTCTGGGCCAAATGTGACCAGTTTAAAGGGCCTCAGTATAAATGCTCCTAATGATCCCTTCATCCTACATAATAATAAGCTTTTGAGATGGTTTAACTTAATTCTGGGAAACTGTAAACTTTGGTGAACTTTAACAATTAAGACAATTATGGAGAGATATTCACCAAAATTTTAAAGTATTTTTCATTAATGGCCCAAGTAGAATTTTACTGAAATTGCTCATTTTTTTTGTATCCTCAACTGAAGTGCAACATCTTAAGAGATGGGATGCTGTCCTATTCATCATCACACCCCAGGTGCCAATTACTGCCATTCAATAAATATTTGAATTGAATTATATCTTCAATATCATTAGGTATTTGACATCAATTGTGAAAAATTACCATTTACATATGGACATGTACTATTTGTTAGTTACTTCATAAGAATGAATATGTCCCTATTATTTTTTGCAGATTTTTATTGAAATATATACAATTATAAAACTTGTATGGTCACCCTTAGAAGGCATATTTCCCCATATCCCAATTTCTTTTTTTATTGCCTTGAAATTTGTATCATATTATGTTTCTAAACCTTATATTGAGTTGCAAATTTTAGCAGCATTCAATTTCTAGCAAAATGGAAAAAATAAGATGAGAAATGATTATGTATTTTAAAAATAAGGCAAATAAAAATAATTAAGTTAAAATGCCCTTTTCTTTTCTTATCTCTGGGACACAAGCTACAAAAAAGCACTTTCTTGGGTCTTAACTAGTACTTTCAGGAACATCCAGACAAATTGAGCAAATCAGTCCTGAAGAATTTGAGGATCATATCAATCAGTCTATGCTTATTTTGCTAATATCAGTCCTCACTGACTCTTCCATTTTCTGATTTCTTTTAGATTTACATTATTCATTCCATGCTTATTGAATAAGGTATACCTTACTGCAGCACATTAGACTAGAAAAATTCACCTCTAAATTCTACCACTATTTTCACTATCTGTCAAATAGATCCTGGCCATTTGGAAAGGGTGACAAAAATACAGTATCTTATACAAAGCTGTCTTAATAGAAGAGATGACCAATTTAAACATGTCATTCTTATATTATCTTCTGAATTTTACTTTTGTTAGGAAGACTTCAATAATGTTTGTGCATCCACTTGTAATACATGGACCATAGTCTGTTTCTTCCTAGAGAGATCTTGAATTTGACCTCCTCTCCACCAAAATAAGGAATCAGGTAAACAAACAAACAATAACAACAACAACATAAATTCATGGATGTGATTTGCTTATAAAATACCAGATGCAAAATATAACTCTGGGGATGTGTTTAGCACTTTGTATTTCTCAGGTAATTTACTCATTTGACAATATTATTAAAGAAAAAAACTTTATTTATTGAAATGGGGGAGGAGCACCACTATGGAAATAAACCAGCTATTTCTCAATTTGTAGAAGTTCATGAATGACAGGCCAGATATATTGGCCAATCACTCCCTTTTCATTATTATTTGCTAGTTCAGAAAGAGGCTGCTAGTTACAGTAGACTAAGTTTAGTCTACTGTAGTTTAGTTTAGAAGCTGCAATCATTTTTATCATGTTAGTTAATTTTGATCCTACCCTGTCAAAACCTTAATACTTTCAGTTATGTCTATTTTAGAATACATGAAATTCTTCAATACCAATGTGGAGCAAATCCCTTTTTTTGGAAGGACTCAATACCACATCTGTATCTCAAGATGCTGGTTGGTTTGGTTTTAAATTATAATATTTTCAGTTTGAAGGCTTTTGCCTGGCATTCATTATTCATGAATGTTGCTGTTTTAACCTTATGTGATTTCATGCTAGTCTAATTAAAATTTTGTAGTGAGAACCCCGGAGCTAGGATCTACTTAGAAAACTACAAACAATATGCATTGCATTGGGGAGTTCAGAAAAAAATAAACAACTGTTTTTAAACAATTCTTCATATGATAAGTGAATAGGAGAGTATTCATCTGCCTCTCCAACAAAGATCTATGTGTTTAGTGTCACTTTCCCAATATCCTCTCCAGGTCGCAGGTGTACAAACATCCCCTCTTCTACCTGAACTCAACCATCAGCTAGAGTTAATGTCTCTAGTCTTTTCCCATTCAAATTCAATAGGTTCACAGCTTCCAGATTTCACTTAAATAATAATTTTGTTATGTTACTATTCTACCTAAGAACACTATTGCCTGCCATGTCAAATACAATATTTCCCCATAATTTTGAAGGCACTCCATTATGTCTCTAGAGATAAAAGCCAGAATAGAAACTTGGAAGAAATATGGCTGAGTTTTCAATCAGGGGTAAAATAGAGAATCTGAGGATTTAAATATGGCTATAGGTATACATCTTGGCAGGGAACAAATTAAGATCCCAGACATCTGGGACATATGAAGTTCTTACAGGTCAGAACAACATATGAATTTTAAGGAACTATTCAAGGTTTGAGAGAGTAGAAGTTCTTAAATAGAAAGATAAAATAAATGGCTCCAAACGCTGTAAGTATATCAGTCAGCTATTGCTGATCACCTACTAAAATAAATAAAGAACAATTGTCAGTTTATAGGTCATTAAATGGTTTTGCTAATCTGGGCCAGGCTTTACTGATTTTTCCTGGGATTACTCACGTCTCTGTAGTTAGCTGATGCGTTAACTGGGGGCTAGCTTGTGTAGTATGGAATCCTTTCAAGTGACTCTCAGCTCTCATCCACGTATCTCTCACATCTTTCTAGCAAGCTAGCTCAAACAATTTGTCATGATTTTGACAGAGGTCAAAGAGAGAAAACAAAAATGTACAAGCACTTTTTAAAGTCTCTGCTTGCATTAATCTTGCAATGTCCCATTGGCCAAATCAAAGCACATGACCAAGGCCAGAGTCAGTCTGGAATGACACTACAAAAACTTTGGATACAGAGAGACATGAACACAGTAGGTTAAAAAAAAAAGGTGTCAAAAGTCTTAAAGGGCAATTAGAGTGAAAGGACATCTAATACTTATATTGGAATAGGCACTGTGTGCCTTCTGTGTTTTTTTTCCTCCTTATTTTGTTTATAAAACAAGTGTGTTTATGGGTGAACTATATATGTGTCATACTAGCAGTTGCTGCTAATTTCCTATTATAACTTTGTGGCAAAAGTCCTTGACCTGTATTTTACATATTCCCAGAGGCCATAGAAATATTCCAAAAAATTAATTACCTTGAGAATTCACAAAAATTACACAGAGGTGTTATATGAAAAAATAAGTAATTCTCAATACTTTATGATCCAAAGCCTGCATTTTTCAAATGAATTTGATATTGCTCAGGAAGGTAATATCTGTCTTTTGTGGCTCTCGGCTTTTATTCAGTCCCACCACTTCCAGGAAGTAGTATTTGAAAGATTCACTACAGAATTCTCTTACAGCTTCCCTGGCTTATTACTAACTTGTCTGTACCCTGATTTCATCTCCATTGGGCTTTAAATTTTTAGACTTTTTTTTAAAGCTTTAATTTATTTGAGAGAGAGACTGAGTGTGTGTGTGTGTGTGAGAGAGAGAGAGAGACAGAGACAGAGAGAAACAGATAGCAAGCATGAGTGGGGAGAGGGGCAGAAGGAGAAGAAGCAGCAGACTCCTAGCTGATCAGGGAGCCCGATATGGGTCTCAATCCCAGGACCCTGGGATCAGGGCCTGAGTCAAAAGCAGGTGCTTAACCCACAGAGCCACCCAGGAACCCTGCCTCTTTTTTTTTTAATCTAAGACTTTTGATCCTAAAGTAAACCTTCATTGTGGATCCTATATACTTAGTTTTGCTGTTTTTCTAGTATTTGAAACTTCTTTTCATCACCTGGTATTCATCAAAGCTTCAATAAGAAAAGTTGTACCCAAGATAGGTCCAAACCCTTTAAAATCAGTAACCAATCTTGGAAATTAGTCAAATGATTCCATGGAAGGGAGGACAGGAGCTGGGTTGGGAGCCACAACAGTGAACAGTAGTCTGTCTTCATTAGATCTCAAATTTAGTTGGAAAGACATATAACATTTAAAATGAAATTGAAAAAGTAATCAAAATGATAAGATGACTCATTGCCATCAGTTTTATTCACATTTCTTACTCAACAAGAACAAAATCCTGGAAAGAACTGAGTGAGTGATCATATTGTTTGTGACCTAAAAACATTGCTGAAATATCTAGCTCATCTGTGTAAACTTCCTAATATATTGGAGTTAATTAAATATAAGCTACTGAGTCTAGCACAGTGGTAAGATAAAATAAAGCCCTGTGTCTCTGATTAAGGAATTAGCATATTAGTAAGAAAGAAATACCTAATCTACTGATAGCTCAGATTGATAGAATCTAAAAACTTCAGAGTTCTAGCATGATAAAGATGGTAAGATAATTCTCTTTTTTCACATGGTAAATAGATATCCTTAAAAGTTCACATGCTGGTTATGAAAAATGCTTTTCTCCAATAAGAACAAAAGGCCGTCAGGTGATGTTCTTGAAGAAAATAATTTACAAGTGCCTATAACCATGTAGCAATCTACTTTGAATCTCAAAAATTTGCCTAGGCGAAATCAAAGAAATTATAAAGGCTACAGAAAGTAGCCATGAAGAGAAAATAGACTTCAATCTTCTGTCTAGTAGGTTTCTTAAATATTAGCATATTAAGATCTTGGTTTGCCTCAACAAATTGACAGAAAATTTCTAAACAGTAGTAAAAAGTAGTTTATTTTTAAAGTATACTCTTCTGAAAAGCTCCCAAATAGCTAATGTCCACAACAAATACATGTCTTATAATACCGACCTGCATCTGAACTCCTTCTAACTGCCCAAATGTATCCCCTGCTTTTCTTTTTCTTTTTTTTAAGATTTTATTTATTCATGAGTGATACAGAGAGAAAGTGAGGCAGAGACACAGGCAGAGGGAGAGGGAGAAGGGCAGGGAGCCCGACATGGGACACCATCCAGGGAATCCAGGGTCACACCCTGGGCCGAAGGCAGGTGCTAAATCACTGAGCCACCCAGGGATCCCCTCCCCTGCTTTTCTATACCTGGCTGACTCTGCCATAAGCCTACTTATTACTGTACCCTTATTACAGCTCATGGAACAGGTCAAGATCTCTACAAAATCAAGGACTTTACATGAGCTATTTTCTACTTCCTATAGATCTCTAAGCACTTTTGATTTTATCCTAAAGCTCTCAGCTTAGACGTCATTTAGAGGAACACCTCTTTCTAACCAACTTAAAATATATTTTCTGCTGCCTTCTCCCACTACTACATTATTCTGTAATAATTTCCCTATTTAGTTTCTACATAATACTATTAGTCCATCACAAACTGTAATTAAACATTGCATTTGTTGACTGGCGTAACAACTCTCTGTGCCACTAGACTGTAAATTTCTTAAGGGTAGAGACATTATCTGTCACATTCACTGTTACATAGCAACAGGTCATTGCATAGTGTTTAGCACCAAATAGATATTCAAAAATAACTATTTTTATATTTAAAAATTTTCTTTCCACTTAGTTAAAACAGAGAATGTTATTATTTCCAGGTGTATAGTGATTCAACACTTACAACCACTAGCTTGTGCTAATCACAAGCTCACTGCTTAATCCCCATCAGCTATTTAATACATCACCCCAACATACACCTCCCTTCTAATAAACCAAACCATAGTTTGTTCTCTATAGTTAAGAGTCTATTTCATTTACTGCTATCTCCCCCCACTATAATCATTGTTTTTTTATTTTAAATTCCACATATGAGTGAAATCATATGGCATTTGTCTTTCTCTGACTGACTTATTTCACTTAGCATAATACTCTCTTGCTCCATGCACGTTCTTGTAAGTGGCAAAATTTTGTTTTTTTTATAGCCAAGTAATATTATAGATATAGATACACAAAGATAAAATATATCACCTCTTCTTTTTCATGGTCAAATAATATTGTGTGTGTATATACACACACACACACACACACATATACACATATACACACATATATATATGTGTATATCAGCTTTTTACCCATTCATCAGTTGATGGACATTTGGGCTGTTTCCAGATGATATGCTATTGTTGATAATGCTGCTATAAGCATCAGCATGCATAAATCCTTTCATATCAGCATTTCTGTATCCTATGGGTAAATACCTAATAGTGCAACCACTGGATCTTAGCGTAGTTCTATTTTTAACATTTTGAGGAACCTCAATACCGTTTTCCAGAGTGGCTGCACCAGTTTGTATTCCCACCAAAATTATAAGAGTGCTCGCCTTTCTCTTCATCTGCACCAACACCTGTGGTTTCCTATGTTAATCTTAGACATTCTGACTGGTATGATATCTCATTATAGTTTTGTGTGTATTTCCTTAATGATGAGTAATGTTGCAAACCTTTTCATGTATCTGTTAGCCATCTGTATGTCATCTTTGGAACATAGATGTGCATTCGTGTCTTCTGTTCATTTTTAAACTGATTTTTGAGTATTCAGATTTATAAGTTCTTCATATATTTTGGATACTAACCCTTTATTAGATATGTACTTTGGAAATATCTTCTCCAATTCTATAGGTTGCCTTTCAGTTTTACTGATTGTTTCATTGCTGTGCAGAAGATTTTAATTTGATGAAACCCCAATAGTTTATTTTTGCTTCTGTTTTCCTTGCATAAGGAGACATATCTAGAAAAAAAGTTACTATGGCAGATGCCAAAGAGGAATCCTGTGTTCACTATGATTTTAATGGTTTCCTGTCTCACATTGGTCTTTCATGCATTTTGAATTTATTTTTATGTATGGTGTAAGAGAATGGTCTAGTTTCATTCTTTTGCACACTGCTGTCTACTTTTCTCAGCACCATTTGTTGAAGAGACTTTCTTTTTTCCATTGGATATTCTTTCCTACTTTGTGGAAGATTAATCGACCATTTAGTTCTGGGTTTTCTATTATGTTCTGTTGATCTATGTCTGTTTTTCTGCCAGTATCACACTGTCTTAATGACTATAGCTTTGTAATGGAACTTGAAGTCTGGAATTGTGATACCTCCAGCTTTGCTTTTTTGTTTCAAGGTTTCTTTGACTATTTGGGGTTTTTGTGGTTCCATACAAAATTAGGATTGGGGATGTCTGGGTGGCTCAGCAGTTGAGCATCTGCCTTTGGCTCAAAGCATAATCCCAGGGACCTATCTAGTCTTACATCGGGCTCCTTGTGGGGAGCCTACTTCTCGCTCTGCCTATGTCTCTGCCTCTCTCTCTCTCCCCACCCCTCTCATGAATAAATAAGTAAAACCTTTTTTAAAAATGTTGTTCTAGCTCTGTGAAATTTTGTTCTAGCTCTTTGTTCTAGCTCTGTGAAAAATGCTCTTGGTATTTTGATAGGGATTGCATTAAATGTGTAGATTGCTTTGGGTAGTATAAACATTTTAACAATATATATTCTTCCGATCCATGAGTATGGAATGTCATTCCATTACCTTGTGTCCTTTCTAATTTATTTAATCAGTGTTTTATAGGTTTTGGAGCACAGATCTCTTATTTCTTTGGTTAGGTTTATTCCTAGGTGTCTTATGGTACTTGAGGTAATTGTAAATGGGACTTTCTTTTTCTCGTGCTTCATTATTGGTGTACAGAAATAATTTTGTGTCCTGTGACTTTATTGAATTTGTATATCAGTTCTAAATATTTTTTGTGGAACGTTTTGGGTTTTCTATGTAGAGTATCATGTCATCTGAAAATAGTGAAAGGTTTACTTCTTCTTTACCAATGGGTAATGCTTTTTATTTCTTTTGTTGTCTGATTGTTGTAGATAGCTTTTCTGGTACTGCTGAATAAAAGTGGTGAGAATATAAGTCCTTGCCTTGTTCCTGACCGTAGGGCTAAAGCTGTCAGTTTTTCCCACTAAATATAATACTCCGTGTGAGTTTCTCACATATGTCCTATATTGTGTTGAGGCATGGTCCCTCTAAACTTACTTTGTTGAGGATTTTAATTATGAATGGATGTTGTATTTGTCAAATGCTTTTTCTGCATCTATTGAAATAATCATGGTCTTACCCTTTCTTTTATTAATGTGATGTATACTGTTGATTGATTTGTGAACACTGACCCACACTTGCAGCCCAGAAATTCTACTTGATTGTGGAGAATGATTCATTTAATGTACCATTGGATTATGTTTGCTAGTCACATCCATGACTAGCAAACATAATTGAGAGAATTGAGAATTGTCACACCCATGTTCATTAGTTATATTGGCCTTTAGTTGTCTTTTTTAGTGAAATCTTTACCTGGATCTGATATCATGGTATTGCTAGACTCATAGAATGAATTTGGAAGTTTTCCTTCCATTTCTATTTTTTGAAATAGTTTGAGAACAATAGGTATTAGCTCTTCTTTAAATGTGTGGTAGAATTCACTTGTGTAACCTTCTGGCCTGGACTTTTGTCTGCTGGAAGTTTTTTTGATTATTCTTTCAACTTCTTTCATGGCTATTAGTCTGTTCAAGTTTTCTTCTTCCTGTTTCTGTTTTGGTAGTATATATGTTCCTAGGAATTTATCCATTTCTTCCAGGTTGTCCAATTTGTTGACATGTATTTTTTCATATTATTCTCTTATAGTTATTTATATTTATATTTCTTAAAATTACAATTATTTATATGTGTCTAAGTCTCTGCCTTCTCTCATTTTTGATTTTATATATTTGGGTCCTTTCTGTCTTCCTTTTATAAGTCTGTCAAGAAGTTTATCAATTTTTTTCTCCAAAGAACCAATTCCTGGTTTCATTAATCTGTTCTACTGTTTTTGTTTGTTTGTTTTTGTTGTCTATTTGTTTTAGTTTCTATATCATTTTTTCTAGTCTAATCTTTATTATTCCCCTCCTTTGCTGGATTTAGGCTTCATTTGTTCTTTTTCTAGCTCCTTTAGGAGTAAGGTTAGGTTGTTTAAGAGATTTTTTGCTTCGTGAAGTTAATTCTGAATGGCTATATCCTTTCCTCTTAAGACCACTTTTGCTGCATCCCAAAGGTTTTTTACCATTGTGTTTTCATTTTCTCTTGTTTCCATAAATATATTTTTAAGATTTCTTCTTTGATTTCCTGGTTGACTCATTCATTGTTTAGTAGCCCGTTGTTTAGCTTCCATGTGTTTGTGGTCTTTCAATTTTATTTTTTCTTGTGGTTGACTTCAAATTTCATAGTGTTGTTGTCAGAAAAGATGCACTGTATGGTCTCAAACTTTTGTACTTGTTGAGACCTGATTTTGTAACCTAGTACATGATCTTTCTGGACAATATCCCAGGTGTACTTGAAAATAATGTATATTTTTCAACTTATAATAAATATTATGTTATACTGTCTCCTTTCATCTCTTGTTACAGTATTTGGTTTATAGTCTGGTTTGCCTAATATAAATATTGCTACTCCATCTTTCTTTTGATGTGCATTTGCATGGTGTATATTTCTTCATTCCCTTACTTTCAGTCTGCAGGTGTGTCTAGCTTAAAATGAGTCTCTTTTAGGCAGCGTATAGAAGGGTCTTATTTTATTTTTTAAAAAAATCCATTCTGAAACTGTATGTCTTTTGTTTGGAGTGTTTCATCCATTTACATTCAGAGTAATTAGTGATGGATTTGTATTTAGTGCCACTTTATTATTTCTTCTGTTGTTCCCAGAGATTTCCTCTATTCCTTTCTTGTCTTTGTCAATTTTGGTCTTTCTTTTACTCTCAAAGAGTCTCCTTTAATACATCTTGTAGTGCTAGTTTTGTGGTTACAATTTCTTTTAGTTTTTGTTTGTCTGGAACACTCTTTATATTTCCTGCTATTCTGCATGATAGCCTTGTTGGATAGACTATTCTTGGCTGGAGATATTTCCCAATTAGTGTGTTGGATATATCATGTCACTGCTCTCTGACTTGCAAAGTTTCTGTTGAGAGATCTGCAGCTAGGCTCATGGGTCTTCCCTTATAAGTTAGGGACTACTTTAGCTTCTTTTAAGATTTTTTTCTTTATTGTTATATTTTACAAATGTAATTACCACATTCTTGTGGTGGCCTGCTTTCGTTGATTTTAATGGGAGTTCTCTGAGATTCCTGGGTCTGGATGTCTGTTTCCTTTCCTAGATTAGGGAAATTTTCTCCTATGATTTCCTCAAATAAATTTTCTGCACCATTTTCTCTTCTTCTTCTGGAAATACTATAAAGCAAGTTATTACGTTTGATGGAATCAGTTTGTTACATGTATTTTCATGTTCTATATATCTTTTTTCTTTTGTTCAGTTTTATTATTTCTTATTATTTTGCCTCTATATCACTTATTAATTTCTCTGCTTCTTCCAGCCTTGTGTTCATTGCATCAAGCCTATTTCCAATCTGGTATTACTCTTTTATTGTTAGCTGATTCTTTTTCTTCTTTTTTTGTTAGCTGATTCTTTTTCTACTATTTTATCTCTATAGTAAGGCCCTCCCGAATCTTCCAGTATTTACTCAAGCCCTGTGAGTATCCTTATAAATTTTGCTTTACATTCTTCATTAAGGAAAAAAAATCTACATCACACATGTTTCTTATATTTGTTTAGCTTAGATCTCTGACCATGACCTTATCTTGTTATTTAATTTGGGATGAATTCCTCCCTCTTGGCAATTTGTCGAAGTCTCTACCTTCTTCTCTGTGTTATAAAATCTCATTATATTTCCTGATCCTGAGAGTAATGGCTTTATGAAGAAGAGTTTATGCAGTGTCCAGGGCCTGGTGCTTTGGGTGGGGGGTGTCTCAGGTTTGTACTGCATTCACTCTGCTGTTATTTTTTGGCTGCTCTATCGTTTAAGTCAGGTATCTGCAGAGGCTCTCCTTGCCCAGTGGGCAGTGTTTTGTCCTTGGCCATAATATGGTAAATTTTAAATATATGTGCTCTGCTCTACTTGTTAAAGGCTACCTGATAGTACCTCTTGTAGAACTGAAGCCTTGCAGAACTCTCAGGCCTGGAGACATGTGGGGAGGGGTTTCTGCTGCTCATCTGGAGAAGGGACCTGTTGCCCTGCGACTGAGGCAACTTTGACCAAGAAGGGCTTTGGATCTTGGTGTAAACAGGTTAGGTAGCCAGTGTCAGCCTTGTGCTACTTATTGCAGGTGGCTCTGTGTTCATGTTAAAGTGTAGGCAACGTTAATGGGGCTCACCAGTCCTTTGTCCCCAGAGAAGCTTCTTCATGAGCTATGCCTCTCGGGGCAATGCTCCAAGAAAATCAAACACTCACTCCCTGTGTGCCACAAGTGTTGTTCAGATTGCTGTTTCCATGACATCTGTCCCTGGTTTGTTTACCTGCCTTCTCTCCAGGAGTAAGGCAGAAACTATAATGCTCTATCTGAGCCAAACTTGGTGACCTTTAAACACAAGTTTTTAAGCCCTACTGGTTGTAAGAACTCACAAAATCAGGCCTTCTAACTTTCCTAGATAAGACCTTTCAAGAAATATTCACCTTTCCATTCCACTGTGTGCATCTCTCTCTTTCCTTCTTCTTCCTTTTCTTTCTTCTTTCTTTCTTCTTTCTTTCTTTCTTTCTTTCTTTCTTTCTTTCTTTCTTCTTTCTTTCTCTTCTCCTTCTTCTTCCTTCTTCTTTCTTCTTCTTCTTCTCCTCCTCCTCCTCCTCCTCCTCCTCCTTGTGGCCACAGGTCCCTCTCCTTTGCAGCATCTACATTAGTTTCTCCCCCAAACCAGGTTTCTGCACTTCCTACCTTCTTTGATATGGCTTCTTCTCTTCCTTCACTTATGGAGTTTGTTCTGACAGTCTTCAGGTTGATTTATGGGGTATGTACAATGATTTGGTAGTTGTCTAGTTGTTTTAGAGAGAGGATGAGCCTAGAGTACTCCTACTCTACTTCCATCTTAGTTACACCCCATTAAAAATGCCCTTTTAACAAATGAATAAAATATATATTCATAGTAACTTGAAGCTAATACTAAGTAATGAATAATATTGATTTTGTTTATATTTTTGTTTAATCTTAGAATAAGACATGACTGCATTTCCTCTTGTGTTTCCTTGATGTCTGATTGACTCAACTTCTTAATATGCATATCTCCATATACTATGCCTTAGAATGATCTAACAGGTGTTCTTTGGCTGCTCTAACAGATGCAAATACTTGCCTTATGGATGATCAGGGTGTATGATCTGTGCTTGAGAACAACTAACTCTCCACTAAGAAAATGTCTTAGAGAACTGATTATTATTTCTGTGATGAACAACATAGAGTTAAATTAGTTTCAAGATTCCTTTGGAAAATAATATTTGAAATCATTAATAAAATAATTTATTAATTTACATATATATGTATATGTATGTATATATATATATTATCCTTATTTGACACTGGACTATTGTTCATCAGAATCTGGTTATTTACTGGTAGCAAGTTAGGTTTGCCTATAGAATATTGACTTTCAGGGCATTCTTGCAGTTCAGTGAGTCATGCCTTGTAAGCATAAAGTTTCAACTGTTTCTTTTCAAAGATTTTATTTAAATTGCAGTTAGTTAGCATTCAGTGTAATATTAGTTTCAATGTGCATAATATACTAACTCAGTATTTCCATACAACACCTAGTTTTCATCACAAGTGCACTCCTTAATCTCCATCACATATTTAACCCATCACTCCCACCAACTTCTCCCTGGAAACCATCAGTTTACTCTCTATAGTAGATTATTTCTTTGTTTTCCTCCCACTCTTTTTTTCCCCTTTGTTCTTTTGTTTCTTAAATTATATATATATATATATATATATATATATATATATATATATATTCATCAGTCGATGGACATTAGGCTGTTTCCATAACTTGGTTCTTTTAGATAATGCTGCTATAAACATTGGGCTGCATGTATCCCTTTGAATTAGTATTTTTGTACTATTTTGTATATAATCCTTAATCTGGAAATACAGAGAGCTTTTCCTCTATTGTTAGGAGCAAGACAGGGATATCTACTTTCACTACTATTATTTAACTTATTACTAGAAGTCCTCACCACAACAATCAAACAACACAAAGAAATAAAAAGCATGCAATTCAGCAAGGAAGAAATAAATCTTTCACTACTTGCAGATGATATAGTAGAAAACCTGAAAGACTCCATGAAAAAAATTCCAGAACTTATATACATATTCAGTAAAGTCACAGGATACAAAACCAATATACATAAATCTCTTGCATTTCTATACACCAATAATGAAGCAGCAGAAAGATAAATTAAGGAATCATTCCCATTTATAATTGCACTAAAATCATTAAGATACCTTGGAATAAACCCAACCAAAGAGGTGAAAGTCTGGTATTCTCAATTTTGAAATAACAGCATACTTCACTAACACTATTTACAGTACTCATAGTTTATTTGTTACCAACCACAGCTAAACCAAACTCCTTAATCTTAGAGTGATTAAATTGTTGAATTATGTCAGGTTAGCCTGAATAGTATTCTTTCATGTTCAGCATTTGTTAAGTTCTGCCTCCACCAAGCCTTAATGTGCTTAAGACACTAGGCTTCTAATAACAATGAAAGATAAAAATTATGTGTCTGTGCCTGTGCGTGTTTCCTACCGGAGGAAGGAAAAAAAAAAGTTGTTGTATTTAAGAAAAATTTCCCTCAAAATCCCTGTAATTGTGGCTAAATTATATAGTAGATACCTTCATGGTGAAACTGGAAAGTTCTTAAGCCTTATTCAACATCATCCTAGAATCACTGTTACATGCTGTTAAACAGTTGCAATTAATCAGAGGCCTTGTGAAGAGTACATTCTTTGAAGTTATTTATTTTAAGAAACAGTATGACCAAACAAATAAAAAATCAGAAAAAAATCACATTCTGTACATATAATAATTATTTCCAAAGGAAAGCTCTGTGCTGCTTAATATCACACATTTTCCTTAACCATAATCTTACTTTGATGCCATAAAGGTAGAGTTAGCTTCCTTTGCTCCTGTATAATTTCTTTCAATCATTTAAAATCTGCTAATTAAAAAAAATAAAATCTGCTAATTTGCTTTCTTTCCTTCCATGAGATTCATTTAAAAGTCAAATATACTTGACATTTACTAAAGTCATAAATCTTCCTCTTGAAATTCTATATAAGCCTACCTTTTATTAATAAAATTCATCTTAAGTAGCATAAAATTCACAATTTCAATTCTGTTTAAGCTTTGAATGACAAATTATCTTATTATCTAATTTCTGTCTTGCTTCATTGACTAAACAAATGTTGTAGAGTGGGAACATCTACTTGTGAAGAAAAGATTAATCTATATTTTTAAGAACTCTGTAATACAATCTTTATAATCCCTCACATCAGTTATTAATACTTCATAACTATGTTCACCATGGTATTAAAGACATAACATCCACATTTTTGTAGTACAAACAGCATTATCTGCTTTTCTTACTAAAATCTATCATCTTTAGTTATTTCAAAATATTTAAGCAAGAAATAAAATTCTTCTTTTAAATTCTAGATCTTATTTCCTTTTCTTACAGTCTTCCTAAATAAAAAGTAGCTGTTTCTTAGTAAAAAATAGTAGCGTTTTACTTATATTATTCTGTTTTTTAATCTAAAAATTAAAAAAGACTACAAAATACTTCTGGTCTACTACCAAATATATATCTGAAATAATTTTTAAACTATTATATTTTATGTATTTATAAAATATATTTAGTGTATATTGAATATATAAATATATAGTATATAAATATACATATAATATGTATATATAAATATATATTTATATTATATACATATATAATATATAATGTATATATATCTAATTTGACCAAAAAAATCTTCCTCTCTTTTCTTTTCTTTCAATAACTTCATTTGCTACAGTTTCTTTTGGCATCTAAGATATTTCAAATAAATTCTCTATTTTAGTACCTGGGCTGGGAAGGTGGTTTTTAATCACTGATGTAGCAAATTTCCAAAAATAATGGGAAAAATAAGCAACTTGTGATGAACATAAGGAAGAAAAAATGCAAAATAATGTGCAGTCTGAGAACCCATCTTACCTTTCATTGATGCCTAAAGTACACATGAATTAGAAAGTATGCAGCTTAGCATGTTTTAAAATTTCAATCTACTTGATTATATAAAGTATGCTTCACAGTTTTGATTTATTTGTGAAGGAATGTAATCAGATATCTTGTCATTTTCCTGACCTGGCTTCACATTTCCCTAAAGTCAGCATAAGAATCTCAAACTCTGGGAAGCCTGGGTGGCTCAGTGGTTGAGCATCTGCTTTTGGCTTGGGCCCAATCCTGGGGTCCTGGGATTGAGTTCCATATCAGGCTCCCCACAGGGAACCTTCTCCCCCTCCTGTCTCTGCCTCTCTCTCTTTCATGGATAGATAAATAAAATCTTAAAAAAAAAAAGAATCACAAACTCCAAAGAAATCATTGCTTTTTTGAGATTGATGTCCTCTACTGTTATAGCAGTATGTTGGTGGGGCACTTAATGGAAACATCAAATTAAGTCAATGATATTTCTGAGGACTTATGCAAGCCCTGCATAGAACCAGGTGCCAAAGATATAAAGGTAAACCCAAAATCTTCAGGGGTTACACAATCTATATAAGGAAAGATACAAATTATATGCAAACTAAATATTGCAAAATATAAGACAAGAGGTCCAAACAAGAAGTATAGACTACATTGAATGGGAAGTCAGAAAATGTGAAGAACAATGGAATTTGAAGAAGACGTAGGAGAAATCTACTTGGAGATGGTCACATTTTGAGTTGAGTCCTGAGATGGCAGACATTTTAGATAGAGAGCCTAGGGCAACATCATAAAGCTTGATATATGTTATGTTTTTCTTCTCTCTAGAATATAATGTTATACCAAAAGAACCAAATCTTTGTTCAAGTTACTAACTTTGGATCAAGTTGTTATGAATATCAAAAGGTAGGCCCTATTGCAGGGCCCTTTGTCTGAATCTTCCTGTTGTGACTTCTTTCCCTTACTGAAACAAATACTTCACACATGAGGTCACCTGTGTTCTTGTGTACTTAGCTCTAACAATGGCTAAGATTTTGAACCAGTATGATATTGAACACAATGTTTCACTTCTCTAACCTGAGTTCCCTTATCTATAAAATGGGAAGATTGAACTGAAATACCATAAGGGTCTTTTGAGGCTCTCATATTCTGTGGAATTACTCAAGGGCACTGGGTTCCATAATTACTTAAATATGCATCAGAATCACTTGAGGCTTCTGAAAAAATATACCTTCAAGGGTCTCATTCCAGATTTACTGAATCTATATTTCTGTAAGGAGTATCTAGGAGTCTGCACTTTACAAAACCTGCACACTACTGAAGATTGTACGGATGAACTCCAGTGTTGCTTTCTAGATTCCAACTTGAAAAAAGTATAAAGCTTAGAGAACCTAGGGCAGTGAGTTCCAAACTTTAGAATGGCTGTGTTGTCTATAGCACAGACTCCTAGTATTATCATTTTAATATTATATTTTATGCATCTTGCTATCAAGTAAATGATTAAATTCTGTTCAATAAAATCATTTGCTTTAAGGCTATACTTTCATGGCTCTTAGCTCATACAATTCTGAAAGGGTTCATTTTTAATCAATTAATAAATTAATTAGGAGAAATTTTGAGCATAGCATTTTACTTTCTTCTTTTTTTCTCACTCATATTCTATTTAAATTATTTTTAGTGTTTAGTTTTAAAAATAAAGGCCATACGTGGACTAATGTGCTTGGTCAGCCCCATTTTTCTCATTAAAATGCAAAATATATATGCCTTAGCATTCTTTCCTATAAGCTGTACTTTGTTTATAATCTAAGGATAAAACATAAACTTACTCAGATTTTTAAGTGTATGATGATAAAAGTATATTGAAACTAAAATCAGTGCAATTAATCAAAAGAATGCCATAAAATGAGAGAGTAATATTTAAATGTACTGTATTGGTGACAAAAGTGGTAAAACTTTTTGAGAAGTTAAAATAAGAGGAATTTTAATTGAATATAAAAGTAAATAAGTGATCTCATATGCGGTGTTTAGAAGAACTGCCAGACATATTCCTAGACATGATTTTAAATATCTATAGGAAATATTAACTCCTTTCTGTATTACAACCTCTTTACAAGATTTTAAATTAGAAGATCTCATCCAATACAAATGAGTTTTAATTTTTATTTATTATATGTTTTCTTTTTGAGAGAGATAGAGAATGAGAGTGCATGACTTAGAGGAGGAGAGAAAATCCTAAGCAGGCTCTGTGCCCAGCACCAAGCCCAATGCAGGGCTCAATCCCATGACCCTAAGATTATGACCTGAACTGAAATCAAGAGTTGAAAACTTAACTAATTGAGTACTCATGCTCCCATAAATGAGTTTCTTTACAATTGAGACTTGATAAAAACTTAGATCAGTTTCACATTAGTTCTCACAAAGTTTCCATTCACAAATGGAATTTATTCAATTCCTGTTATTACTGATATATGAGTCTTTATCTGTAATTTGGTTCACATAAATATACAGAGGTCACCATTTACTCTAGATGTATATTCTATATAACATGCTTCCTATTATTCTATTAAAATTCATGTGTTGTCTTCTGACAAGTACACATAACTCCTCCTATTGTTAATAAATTGTAGGAGAGAGGAAAGATTGTTCTTTTAAAGGGGAGTGGCTGAAAAGACAGGTATCATGATTAAGAATAAGCTGAAATAATGAGGCAAAGAAGACCCAAATGATGTAGAAAGTATAAATGCAGCTAGAAACCTAAGAGACTTCTCCCTTCATTTTGTCATGTTAAATAAAAAGGATTTAACATAAAGATAAGTTACGGGGAATACAAGATCTTAGCTCTATTTATATTATGAGTAAAACACACAATTCATGATACAAGTGATCATAAGTAAGGTATTGGGATTTCTGTTGATTTTTTATGGGAATTGAGTTATGACAATAGGATACCACCAACGTGACAAACTGTTGACATTCCTAAAGGTAGAAACCTTGTTTATAATCTTTATAGGACTTCCAAGAAGGACTATGTCTCAGGGAAGAGAGAATGTTTTTGGAATTTAATTTTGTTTTAGGCTTATGAGGGGCATGGTAAATACATAACCCAAATTTCTACATATTATAGAATAATTTGTCCTGAGCAGGAAATTTTCAGAGAAAGATGGAAACATTGCTCCAGCCTTTAATTCAGAACAGGATGAATAATGAGAGTTTGAGAATATAATCGCAACTTCTTTTTTGGAGCATTCAGAGAGGGGTTATGTTCATAGCATTTGGAAGATTTTAATAGCTGCATTTCAAAAGTTAACAAATGCCATGATTTAACCAGAATGTTTTTGATATTTGAAAATAATGTATGTTAGAATTTCATGTCAATAATTAATCTTATATTGTTACTTTATATTAATTAATTTTAGATGTGAAAGATTCCCAAAGACCCTGAAAATGTAGGAAGCAGGCTATTCTAAAGCAGAATTTTCTCATTTCTCTAATCAATTCTGCAAACACCACAAATTCTAAGACTATCTATAGAAGGCTGAATAATAGCCATCCAAAGATATCTGGCCCCATTCCCTTGAGTTTGTAAATGGTACATTATAAGGAAAAAGTCTTTGCAGATGAGATTAAATTAAGCAACTTGAAATGGAAAGATAATCTTGGATTATCCAGATAAACCCTAAATCCAATTACAAGTGAAAGAGGCAGAGGGAGATTTTGACACATATAAGAGGAGAAGGTAATGTAACAAGAGGTGGAGATTGGAATGATGTAGACAGCAAGTCAAACAATACAAGGAATGTCAACAGCTACCAACAGCTGGAAGAGGCAAGAAAACAAATTTCTGTTAAGGGCTTCCAGAAGGAGTGCAGACCTGCTGACACCTTGATTTCAGCCCAGTGATATTGATTTCAGATTTCTGTTGTCCAGAACAGAAAGAGAATAAATGTCTGTTCTTAAAAGCCAATACGTTTGTGGTGATCTATTACAGAAGATTAATGCTTCACCCCACCCCAACTCCACTAAAGAGACCACATCCTAATTCCAAGAACCTGTGGATTTTTTTAATAAATTAATTTTTATTGGTGTTCAATTTACCAAAATACAGAATAACCCCAGGGCTCATCCCGTCAAGTGTCCGCCTCAGTGCCCGTCACCCATTCACCCCCACCCCCCGCCCTCCTCCGCTTCCACCACCCCTAGTTCGTTTCCCAGACTTAGGAGTCTTTCATGTTCTGTCTCCCTTTCTGATATTTCCCACACATTTCTTCTCCCTTCCCTTATATCCCCTTTCACTATTATTCATATTCCCCAAATGAATGAGAACATACACTGTTTGTCTTTCTCCGATTGACTTACTTCACTCAGCATAATACCCTCCAGTTCCATCCACGTCGAAGCAAATGGTGGGTATTTGTCATTTCTAATGGCTGAGTAATATTCCATTGTATACATAAACCACATCTTCTTTATCCATTCATCTTTCGATGGACACCGAGGCTCCTTCCACAATTTGGCTATTGTGGACATGGCTGCTATAAACATAGGGCTGCAGGTGTCCCGGCGTTTCATTGCATCTGAATCTTTGGGGTAAATCCCTAACAGTGCAATTGCTGGGTCATAGGGCAGGTCTATTTTTAACACTTTGAGGAACCTCCACACAGTTTTCCAGAGTGGCTGCACCAGTTCACATTCCCACCAACAGTGAAAGAGTGTTCCCTTTTCTCCACATCCTCTCCAACATTTGTTGTTTCCTGCCTTGTTAATTTTCCCCATTCTCACTGGTGTGAGGTGGTATCTCATTGTGGTTTTGATTTGTATTTCCCTGATGGCAAGTGATGTGGAGCATTTTCTCATGTGCATGTTGGCCATGTCTATGTCTTCCTCTGTGAGATTTCTCTTCATGTCTTTTGCCCATTTCATGATTGGATTGTTTGTTTCTTTGGTGTTGAGTTTAATAAGTTCTTTATAGATTTTGGAAACTAGCCCTTTATCTGATGTTATTTGCAAATATCTTCTCCCATTCTGTAGGTTGTCTTTTAGTTTTGTTGACTGTATCCTTTGCTGTGCAAAAGCTTCTTATCTTGATGAAGTCCCAATAGTTCATTTTTGCTTTTCTTTCTTTTGCTTTCGTGGATGTATCTTGCAAGAAGTTACTGTGGCCAAGATCAAAAAGGGTGTTGCCTGTGTTCTCCTCTAGGATTTTGATGGAATCTTGTCTCACATTTAGATCTTTCATCCATTTTGAGTTTATCTTTGTGTATGGTGAAAGAGAGTGGTCTAGTTTGATTCTTCTGCATGTGGATGTCCAATTTTCCCAGCACCATTTATTGAAGAGACTGTCTTTCTTCCAGTGGATAGTCTTTCCTCCTTTATCGAATATGAGTTGACCATAAAGTTCACGGTCCACTTCTGGGTTCTCTATTCTGTTCCATTGATCTATGTGTCTGTTTTTGTGCCAGTACCACACTGTCTTGATGAACCCAGCTTTGTAGTACCACCTGAAATCTGTAATTGTCATGCCCCCAGATATGGTTTTCTTTTTTAAAATTCGCTGGCTATTCGGGGTCTTTTCTGATTCCACACAAATCTTAAAATAATTTGTTCTAACTCTCTGAAGAAAGTCCATGGCATTTTGATAGGGATTGCATTAAACGTGTAAATTGCCCTGGGTAACATTGACATTTTCACAATATTAATTCTGCCAATCCATGAGCATGGAATATTTTTCCATCTCTTTGTGTCTTCCTCAATTTCTTTCAGAAGTGTTCTATAGTTTTTAGGGTATAGATCCTTTACCTCTTTGGTTAGGTTTATTCCTAGGTATCTTATGCTTTTGGGTGCAATTGTAAATGGGATTGACTCCTTAATTTCTCTTTCTTCAGTCTCATTGTTAGTGTATAGAAATGCCATTGATTTCTGGGCATTGATTTTGTATCCTGCCACACTACCAAATTGCTGTATGAGTTCTAGCAATCTTGGGGTGGAGGCTTTTGGGTTTTCTATGTAGAGTATCATGTCATCGGCGAAGAGGGAGAGTTTGACTTCTTCTTTGCCAATTTGAATGCATTTAATGTCTTTTTGTTGTCTGATTGCTGAGGCTAGGAATTCCAATACTATGTTGAATAGCAGTGGTGAGAGTGGACATCCCTGTCTGGTTCCTGATCTTAGGGGAAAGGCTCCCAGTGCTTCCCCAATGAGAATGATATTTGCTGTGGGCTTTTCGTAGATGGCTTGTAAGATGTTGAGGAAAGCTCCCTCTATCCCTACACTCTGAAGAGTTTTGATCAAGAATGGATGCTGTATTTTGTCAAATGCTTTCTCTGCATCTAATGAGAGGATCATATGGTTCTTGGTTTTTTTCTTGCTGATATGATGAATCACATTGATTGTTTTACGAGTGTTGAACCAGCCTTGCGTCCCGGGGATAAATCCTACTTGGTCATGGTGAATAATTTTCTTAATGTGTTGTTGGATCCTATTGGCTAGTATCTTGTTGAGAATTTTTGCATCCATGTTCATCAGGGATATTGGTCTGTAATTCTCCTTTTTGGTGGGGTCTTTGTCTGGTTTTGGAATTAAGGTGATGCTGGCCTCATAGAATGAATTTGGAAGTACTCCATCTCTTTCTATCTTTCCAAACAGCTTTAGTAGAATAGGTATGATTTCTTCTTTAAACGTTTGATAGAATTCCCCTGGGAAGCCATCTGGCCCTGGACTCTTGTGTCTTGGGAGGTTTTTGATGACTTCTTCAATTTCTTCCCTGGTTATTGGCCTGTTCAGGTTTTCTATTTCTTCCTGCTCCAGTTTTGGTAGTTTGTGGCTTTCCAGGAATGCGTCCATTTCTTCTAGATTGCCTAATTTATTGGCGTAGAGCTCTTCATCATATGTTTTTAAAATCGTTTGTATTTCCTTGGTATTGGTAGTGATCTCTCCTTTCTCATTCATGATTTTATTAATTTGAGTCTTCTCTCTCTTCTTTTTAATAAGGTTGGCTAATGGTTTATCTATCTTATTAATTCTTTCAAAGAACCAACTCCTGGTTCTATTGATCTGTTCCACAGTTCTTCTGGTCTCAATTTCATTGAGTTCTGCTCGAATTTTAATTAACTCTCTTCTTCTGCTGGGCGTCAGGTCGATTTGCTGCTTCTTCTCTAGCTCCTTTATGTGTAAAGTTAGCTTTTGTATTTGCGTTCTTTCCAGTTTTTGAATGGATGCTTGTATTGCGATGTATTTCCCCCTCAGGACTGCTTTTGCTGCATCCCAACGATTTTGAACGGTTGTATCTTCATTCTCATTAGTTTCCATGAATCTTTTTAATTCTTCCTTAATTTCCTGGTTGACCCTTTTATCTTTTAGCAGGATGGTCCTTAACCTCCACGTGTTTGAGGTCCTTCCAAACTTCTTCTTGTGATTGAGTTCTAATTTCAAGGCGTTATGGTCTGAGAATATGCAGGGGACGATCGCAATCTTTTGGTATCGGTTCAGACCCGATTTGTGACCCAGTATGTGGTCTATTCTGGAGAAAGTTCCATGTGCACTTGAGAAGAATGTGTATTCAGTTGAGTTTGGATGTAAAGTTCTGTAGATATCTGTGAAATCTATCTGGTCCAGTGTATCATTTAAAGCTCTCATTTCTTTGGAGATGTTGTGCTTAGAAGAACTATCAAGTATAGACAGAGCTAGATTGAAGTCACCAAGTATAAGGGTATTATTATCTAAGTATTTCTTCACTTTGGTTAATAATTCGTTTAACTTTTGGCAGCTCCCACATTCGGGGCATATATATTGAGGATTGTTAAGTCCTCTTGCTGGATAGATCCTTTAAGTATGATATAGTGTCCCTCTTCGTCTCTCACTACTGTCTTCGGGGTGAATTTTAGTTTATCTGATATAAGGATGGCTACCCCTGCTTTCTTTTGAGAACCATTTGAATGGTAAATGGTTCTCCAACCTTTTATTTTCAGGTTGTAGGTGTCCTTCTGTCTAAAATGAGTCTCTTGTAGACAGCAAATAGATGGGTCCTGCTTTTTTATCCAGTCTGAAACCCTGCGCCTTTTGATGGGGTCATTAAGCCCGTTCACGTTCAGAGTTACTATTGACAGATATGAGTTTAGTGTCATCATGATATCTATTTAGTCCTTGTTTTTGTGGATTGTTCCACTGAACTTCTTCTTAAAGGGGAATTTTAAGAGTCCCCCTTAAAATTTCTTGCAGAGCTGGTTTGGAGGTCACATATTCTTTCAGTTCCTGCCTGTCTTGGAAGCTCTTTATCTCTCCTTCCATTTTGAATGAGAGCCTTGCTGGATAAAGTATTCTTGGTTGCATGTTCTTCTCATTTAGGACCCTGAATATATCCTGCCAGCCCTTTCTGGCCTGCCACGTCTCTGTGGAGAGGTCTGCTGTTACCCTAATATTCCTCCCCATGAAAGTCAGGGACTTCTTGTCTCTTGCTGCTTTATGGATCTTCTCTTTATCTTTGGAATTTGCAAGCTTCACTATTAGATTTTGAGGTGTTGAACGGTTTTTATTGATTTTAGGGGGGGATCTCTCTATTTCCTGGATCTGAATGCCTGTTTCCCTTCCCAGATTGGGAAAGTTTTCAGCTAGGATTTGTTCAAATACATATTCTGGCCCTCTGTCCCTTTCGGCGCCCTCAGGAACCCCAATTAAACATAGGTTTTTCTTCCTTAGGCTGTCATTTATTTCCCTTAATCTGTCTTCGTGGTCTTTTAATTGTCTGTCTCTTTTTTCCTCAGTTTCCTTCTTGCCATTAACTTGTCCTCTATGTCACTCACTCGTTCTTCCACCTCGTTAACCCTCGTCGTTAGGACTTCTAGTTTGGATTGCATCTCATTCAATTGATTTTTAATTTCTGCCTGATTGGATCTAAATTCTGCAGTCATGAAGTCTCGTGAGTCCTTAATGCTTTGTTCTAGAGCCACCAGTAGCTGTATAATAGTGCTTCTGAATTGGCTTTCTGACATTGAATTGTAATCCAGATTTTGTAACTCTGTGGGAGAGAGGACTGTTTCTGATTCTTTCTTTTGAGGTGAGGTTTTCCTTCTCGTCATTTTGCTCAGTGCAGAGTGGCCAAAAACAAGTTGTATTGGGAAAAGGAGAGAAAGAGAGAAAAGAAAAGGAAAGAGAAAGAGAAAAAAGAAAAAGAAAAGAAAAAGGAAAAAAAGAGAAGAAAAAGAGAAAGAAAAAGAAAGAAAGGTGAAAAAAAGGGGGGGTGGGGGCAGCAATCAGAAATCAAAAAGAAAAGAAAAAAGAAAAAAAACAAAAACCACGGGGTTTTTCTATCGAGGGTAGAAAGAGCTAGATTGAAGTCACCAAGTATAAGTGTAGTATTATCTAAGTATTTCTTCACTTTGGTTAATAATTCGTTTAAGTATTTGGCAGCTCCCACATTCGGGGCATATATATTGAGGATTGTTAAGTCCTCTTGCTGGATAGATCCTTTACGTATGATATAGTGTCCCTCTTCGTCTCTCACTACTGTCTTCGGGGTAAATTTTAGTTTATCATTTTAGTAAGAGATAAAGAGGGACACTATATCATACTTCAAGCAACTATCCAATAGGAGGACCTAACAATCATGAATATTTATTTATATATTTATATTAAATATTAAATTAAATAATTATTTAAATTAATTATTAAATTAATAATTATTATTAATAATTAATAATTATTTATTTCTTTAAATTAATTGTTTAATTATATTAAATATTAAATAAATTATTTATTTATTTATTTAGTTTATCATTTACTAAATCTTCTGATTCTGTATACTTTAAGTCCCTTGACTTCCCCTGGAACTGGTCCGTCCAGCTGGTCTTCTGGGGGAGGGGCCTGCTGTGCTGATTTTCAGGTGTTAGCACTTGGGGGAGCTGCTCTGCCCCTGCCTGCTGCAGGGCTCAGTGGGGGTTGTTTACCCCTTGAGGCCCCAGGAGGAACAGCCGCAGTTGCTATGGCAACTCTGGAAGCCTGGATTCAGCCTCCGCAGGAACTATGGGGCTCTCCGTCTGCAGGGCCTGGAGGCTCCGGGGCGGGGCCGCTGATCTGCTCAGCTCGGGGCAGGAGTGTCCTTGCTGTCCTGGGCCCTCCCGGCCTCTGCCTGTCCCGGGGGAGGCCGGATCCTGGGCTGTGTCCCGGCGCCCTGTGCTCCGGGCCTGCGCTGTTGGATTCGCGCTCCCGCCCCGCAGCTCCCTCCGTGGAGCCGCTCCCGAGTCCCTCCGAGCTGCTCCGGCCCCACCGTGCGCGCTGCAGCCCTTAGGGAGCTCGGGGCACTCTCCCGGGGCGCAGGTGTCTGTTAGTGTCCCAGGGAGCCCGAGGGCATCCCCGCCCTCCTGGGTCCTGCTCCAACTCCCTGCGAGCCCCTTTCCGCCCGGGAAGGTTGGTGCAGCTCCTGCTTCTCCAGGACGGGGCTCTCCTGTCCTGGGGACACTCGCCCCGGCCTTATCCCGGCTCCTCGCGGGGCCCCTCCCCCTTGGAGGCCTTTTGTTTCTTTATTTCGTTTTCCCCGTCGTCTTCCTACCTTGATAGAAGCGTGAGCTCTTCTCACTGTAGCATTCCAGCGCTTCTCTCTTTAAATCTCAGGCTGAATTCGTAGATTTTCAGGATGATTTGAAGGTTATATAGGTAATTTGTTGGGGACAGGTGATTTGGGGACCCTCCTCTTCCGCCATCTTGCCCCTCCCTCTCTCTTCATTCTTATTAGATTCCATCAATCTATTTAATTCTCTATTTTCCTGGTTGACCCTTTCATCTTTTAGCAGGATGGTCTTTAACCTCCATGTGTTTGAGTTTCTTCTAAATTTCTTCTTGTGATTGAGTTCAAGTTTCAAAGCATTATAGTCTGAAAATATGCAGGGAGGGGTCAATCCCAATCTTTTGGTGTTTGTTGAGACCTGATTTGTGACCCAATATGTGGTCTATTCTGGAGAAAGTTTCATGTGCACTTGAGAAGAAAGTGTATTCAGTTGCTTTTGGTATAAAGCTCTGTAAATATCTGTGAAATCCATCTGGTCCAGTGTATCATTTAAAGCTCTTGTTTTTTGGACATGTTGTGCTTAGAATATCCTCATTTGCCGAAAGTGCCGTGTTGAAGTCTCCCAGTATTAATGTATTATTATCTAAGTGTGTCTTTCGTTTGGCAATTAATTGATTGATATACTTGGCAGCTCCCACATTCGGGGCATAAATATTCATGATTGTTAGGTCCTCCTGTTGGATAGTTGCTTTAAGTATGATATAGTGTCCCTCTTTATCTCTTACTAAAATCTTTGGGATAAGCTTTAATTTATCCGATATGAGGATTGCTACCCCTGCTTTCTTCAGAGGACCTTTTGAATGACAAACAGTTCTCCACACTTACATTTTCAGGCTGGAGGTGTCCTTAGGTTTCAAATGAGTCTCTTGTAGACAGCAAATAGATGGGTCTTGCTTTTTTATCCAGTCTTAAACCATGCGCCTTTTGATGGGATCATTAAGCCCATTCTCGTTCAGAGTTATTATTGAAATATATGAATTTAGTGTCATCATAATACCTATCCAATCCCTGTTTTTTCGATTATTTCATTGGGCTTCCTCTTTCTTTTACAGAGCCCCCCTTAATATTTCTTGCAGAGGTGGTTTGGTGATCACATATTCTTCCAGTTTCTGCCTTTCTTGGAAGCTCTTTATCTCTTCTCCTTTTCTGAATGAGAGCCTTGCTGGATAAAGTATTCTTGGCTGCATGTTCTTCTCACTAAAGACCCTGAATATATCCTGCCAGCCCTTTCTGGCCTGCCAGTTCTCTGTGGAGAGGTCTGCTGTTAATCTAATATTCCTCCCCATATAATTTAGGGATGTCTTGTCTCTTGCTGCTTTAAGGGTTTTCTCTTTATCTTTGGACTTTCAAGTTTCAGTATTAAATGTGGAGCTGTTGATTGGTTTTTATTGATTTTAGGGCAGACCTTTCTATCTCCTGGATCTGAAGGCCTGTTTTCCTCCCCAAATTAGGGAAGTTCTCAGCTATGATTTGTTCAAATCTGCTTCCTGGTCCTCTGTCCCTCTCAGCGCCCTCTGGAACCCCAATTAAATGTAGAGTTTTCCTTCTGAAGCTGTCATTTATTTCCCTTAAGCTTTCCTTATGGTCTTTTAATTGTGTTTCTCTTTTTTCCTCAGCTTCCTTCCTTGCCATCAACTTGTCTCCTATGTCACTCGCTCATTCTTCTACCTCATTAACTCTCATCATTAAGACCTTCAGTTTGAATTGCATGTCATTTAATTGATTTTTATTTTGGCCTGATTAGATCTAAATTCTGCAGTCATGACATCTCTTGAATCCTTTATGCTTTTTTCCAGAGCCGCCAGTAGCTTTGTAATCATGCTTCTGAATTGGCCTTCTGACATCCAATTGTAATCCAAATTCTGTGACTCTGTGGCAGAGAGTGCTGTTTCTTATTCTTTCTTTTGTGATGAGTTCTTCTTTCTAGTCATTTTTCTCAGTGTAGAGTGGCTGTATGAATGGGATGCCTCAAGATTATCAACCATGACCTACGTAAATTTCACCCTGGATGGTTCCTGGAGCCTTCCAGTGCTGCTGGGTCAAGAACTTGCTCTTCTCCTGTCTTTTAAGCTGGTCTCCTGGGGGAAGGGCCTGCTGCGCTGATTCTCAGGTGTGTGCACCTGGAGGATCTTCCCCACCCCATCAGGTGCCGGGCTCATTGGGAGCTCTTTACCCCATGAGACCCCTGTTCCCTGGGGCCTTGCTCCATCCCAGGAACATGGTGACACAAGGAAGAACAACAACCCTGGCGGCAGTCCAGTCTCCATCTCTGGAGTCAGCTCCTGCAGTAACTACCGCAGTCTCCCTGTCCACACTGGCCTGGATGCTCCGGGGTGGTGGGTGCTGATCTACACAGATCACAGATCACCCCCTGCACAGTGGGGGCACCCGGTGGCAGGAGAGTCCTTGCTGTTCTGTGCTCTCTCTGCCTCGGCCTGTCCCGGGGTGAGCACAGGATCCTGGGCTGTGTCTGCTTGGCACTCTGGGATCTGGGGCCTGTGCTGCTGGAATCTCACTCCCAGGGCTGTGGCTCCCTAAGGCAGCAGGGTGCAGATGCTCCGTCCAGAGCCACCACCTCAGCTTCTCCGAAGGCCCTGCTGAGCACGCACTGCAGCCCTTTACTGAGATTAGCCCACAGTCTGTGCCGTGCTGTCCCTCAGGGTGCACTTCCTCTATTAGTGACTCCTGGAGACTGGGGGCTCCACTTCCCCTCCTGGGGTTCTGCCTGAGTTCCCCACTAAGTGCCTTTCCATCTGGGAAGTATCCGGTGTGGATTTTTAAAGTTCCTGCTTCTCTGGGACTAGGTTTTCCTGTCCTAGGAGGCTCTCGCTGCCCAGCTTCTTGCGGGGGCCCTCCCCCACTTGATTTTTTAAACTTTTTTTCCACCTTCCTACCTTGTTAAGAGCAAAAACCCTTCTCTCTGTAGCATTCCAGCTGTTCTCTCTTTAAATCTCAGTTTGAAATCATAGGTTTTCAGGATGATTTGAAAGTTATCTGGGTAAGTTGGGGGGGACAGGTGACTTGGGGACCCTACTCCTCTGCCATATTGCCGTTGGACCTAACCTAACTCTTAAAACTTTTTCTTTTCCTTTCAAATGAATCATGCTGCCTAGGTAACAGAACTTCTAAAATAGCAGCCACTTTCAGGAAACCTGGGTGGCTTAGTGGTTGAGCATCTGCCTTTGGCTCGGGGCTTGATCCCAGGTCCAGGGATGGAGTCCCACATAGGGCTCCCTGTGAGGAGCCTGCTTCTCCCTCTGTCTCTGCCTCCTTTTGTGTCTCTCATGAATAAATAGATAAAATCTTTTTTAAAAATAGCAACCATTTTCTTCTTCTTCTTCTTCTTCTTCTTCTTCTTCTTCTTCTTCTCTCCTCCTCCTCCTCCTCCTCCTCCTTCTTCATCATCCCCAATTTTTTTTCAACTAATATTTTCTTTGTCCCCAATTTTATAAAGGAGAAAAATACAACACATGGAAGTTCAGCAATGTGCCCAAGGTCACAGCTAGCAAGTAGCAGAGGTAAATTTTAAATATCAGCAGTGATTTTCCAGAGACAACACAGTACCAGTTTCTCACTACTAGTAAAATAATTTCATGTTATTTGAAGATTTTAATTAGGAAAGTGCCATATAATACTATGGTAACAAAGTGTTATTTTTCACTAATCTTATTAACCTAAACTGTCAGATCTTCAAGAGTAAAAAATATTTCTTATCTTTGAATCACAGATCTAAGAAGATATTTGACACATAAGTACTGGTGAATTAATGCCATTGAGTCAACCAAATAATAAGCAAATGCAATGTTGAAAATGCCATTTTCATAAGGAAGTAAATCAAGAGAAATTAAATAGATGAACATAGGGGAAGGGAAAAAAGAGACTGAAGGAAATAATTAGAGTCTCTTGGCTATAAAGAATAAATTGAGTGTTGATGGAGGGGAGGTAGGCAGGGGATGGTCTAAATAGGTAAGGGATATTTAAGGCAGGCACTTGGGTTGAGCACTGGGTGTTATACGTAAATGAAAAATCATTAAATTCTACTTCTGAAACTAATATTACACTATATGTTAACTAACTAGAATTTAAATAAAAAACTGATAAAGAGAAAACTTAAGACCATCTGAATTGCTATAGTGATCTATCTTAAAACCTATTTTTCAATATAATTCTGGCATTATAAAAGGAGGTTTACAGATCTGTTGGCCCCCACGGTTGATTTCTCATGGCAGATTTTCATGAAATTCAAGGAGAAAAAACAACTGCATATGTTTCATGTTATCATTTTGAAAACAAGGACAAATGAAATTTGGTGGTGCAGCAATGCACTGATCCAAAGCAACAAATTTGTTCACCTTTGCATTCATTGAAGAAACATTTGTTGATTGCTTACTATATGCAAGACACTGTTCTGGGTACAAAGGATACCATGTCAATAAGAAAGACAAAGTTCTTACCTCGTGATACTTATACCTGGAAGAATTCAATATCAGTATGCACACAGATATATAATGTCATATGCTGGTAGATATTAACAAGAAATTAAAATATTTCAATTTGATAGAAGGTGACTGTGGCTACACAACTTTATAGAAGGGTAGTAGATGACATTTGCATTGACACTGAAAAGTAGCATGTGCAAATACAATGAAGAAAGGAAGAGCTTAGCTTTTTAAGGAGCAGAAAACTTGCCATGGTGGCTCTAACAAAGTAAATGAGTATAAAAGATGAAGAACATGAGGAAGAAAGGCACCACAACTTTTAAATCTTATAACCACAGTAAAGATTTAATTTTAATGACAATGAGAATTCATTGATGGATTTTTTAAAAAAATATTTATTTGTTTATTTTAGAAAGAGAGAGAGCATGTGAGTGGAGTGAGGGGCAGAAAGATAGGAAGAGAGAATCCTTGAGCAGACTCCCTGCTGAGTGCAAAGCCCAACATGGAGCTCCACCCCAGGACTCTGAGATCACAACTTGAGCCAAAATCAAGAGTTGGCCACTGAACCAACTGAGCCCCCCAGGCGCCCCTTCATTGATGGATTTTATTTTATTTTAAAAAATATTTTATTTATTTATTCATGAGAGACAGAGAGAGAGAGAGAGAGAGAGAGAGAGAGAGAGGCAGAGGGAGAAGCAGGCTCCATGCAGGAAGCCCAACATGGGACTCGATCCTGGGTCTCCAGGATTAGGCCCTGGGCTGAAGGCAACGCTAAACCACCGAGCCACCCGGGCTGCCCTCATTGATGGATTTTAATTAGAAAAGTTATATTACTATTTTAGAACTTAGAATTTTCAAGATCATTAGAAGATACAATTTTAATGTAAAATTTTTTTTCAACTTGGTTTTAATAAAAACAATGCCTTTCTGTTTACTCTTTCCATCAATTTGTAAATTGCATAGTTACAATAACAAGTATGAGACACATTGACAGTCTAGGGGGTGTACACACTATTTGTGATAAACAGAAGGCCTCCAGGGGTGGGCATCAGGTGACAGGTATGGCAGGAATGAGTCCACTAGCCGTGTGCTTCTGGCACACTGTGGGCCTGTCGGTGTTCATTGGAGAGATGCTCAGTGTCTATTACCTGATAAGATGGTTCAATATAGGTGATTTGGAAGCTTCGTTGTAAAATCGACTCATTCTCAGATGCTACCATGTCCACTGAAGCCACCTCTCCTAATCCTCAAGAATCAGGGACCATGAGCAACCTCAGTGCTCACCACACAACACACCCACAGAGCAGTGTTACTGCCATCTCTCAGGGACTCTCTTCTGCACCGCTCACACCGTTGCCAGTAAACCCTGTTTTCTTCCTCCCCCCAAATTAGAGGCATTCTCCACTTCTTCACATTGACTCCAACCCCTGACAGACATCACCTCTACTCTATAAACTACCATTGTCCTCCAGAGCCTCAAATTCTACTTAAGGAAGAACCTTCTGACACTCTCTCCACTGACTCAGCCCACAGATCCTACATTTCACATTTCAGTTGCCTGCCAATCTGATCACAATTTATTTTTTTTTATTTTATAAATTAATTTTTATTGGTGTTCAATTTACCAACATACAGAATAACACCCAGTGCTCATCCCGTCAAGTGTCCCCCTCCGTGCCCGTCACCCATTCACCCCCACCCCCCGCCCTCCTCCCCTTCCACCACCCCTAGTTCATTTCCCAGAGTTAGAAGTCTTTATGTTCTGTGTCCCTTTCTGATATCTCCCACGCATTTCTTCTCCCTTCCCTTATATTCCCCTTCACTATTATTCATATTCCCCAAATGAGTGAGAACATACACTGTTTGTCCTTCTCCGATTGACTTACTTCACTCAGCATAATACCCTCCAGTTCCATCCACGTTGAAGCAAATGGTGGGTATTTGTTGTTTCTAATGGCTGAGTAATATTCCAGGAAATTAAGGAAGAATTAAAAAGATTCATGGAAACTAATGAGAATGAAGATACAACTGTTCAAAATCTTTGGGATGCAGCAAAAGCAGTCCTGAGGGGGAAATACATCGCAATACAAGCATCCATTCAAAAACTGGAAAGAACTCAAATACAAAAGCTAACCTTACACATAAAGGAGCTAGAGAAGAAGCAGCAAATCGACCCGACGCCCAGCAGAAGAGAGTTAATTAAAATTCGAGCAGAACTCAACGAAATTGAGACCAGAAGAACTGTGGAACAGATCAATAGAACCAGGAGTTGGTTCTTTGAAAGAATTAATAAGATAGATAAACCATTAGCCAACCTTATTAAAAAGAAGAGAGAGAAGACTCAAATTAATAAAATCATGAATGAGAAAGGAGAGATCACTACCAACACCAAGGAAATACAAACAATTTTAAAAACATATTATGAACAGCTCTACGCCAATAAATTAGGCAATCTAGAAGAAATGGACGCATTCCTGGAAAGCCACAAACTACCAAAACTGGAGCAGGAAGAAATAGAAAACCTGAACAGGCCAATAACCAGGGAGGAAATTGAAGAAGTCATCAAAAACCTCCCAAGACACAAGAGTCCAGGGCCAGATGGCTTCCCAGGGGAATTCTATCAAACGTTTAAAGAAGAAATCATACCTATTCTACTAAAGCTGTTTGGAAAGATAGAAAGAGATGGAGTACTTCCAAATTCATTCTATGAGGCCAGCATCACCTTAATTCCAAAACCAGACAAAGACCCCACCAAAAAGGAGAATTACAGACCAATATCCCTGATGAACATGGATGCAAAAATTCTCAACAAGATACTAGCCAATAGGATCCAACAACACATTAAGAAAATTATTCACCATGACCAAGTAGGATTTATCCCCGGGATGCAAGGCTGGTTCAACACTCGTAAAACAATCAATGTGATTCATCATATCAGCAAGAGAAAAACCAAGAACCATATGATCCTTTAATGTAAAATTTAGCAAACTCTTGAAACAAATCCAAGCTGGCTACACATTCTAGGTCAAAAAAAAAAAGGTTTTGCAGAAAGGGATAAATAGTACTCTCTGGTTATAGAACCTCCAGAAAGATTATTAAATATATTTTGTTGGCATGCATCAAGTATTGTAGGGATGTGATTAAAGGTGGAAATCTTATTCAAATAAAATACCTGTCATGAACCTTCATTCATGCCTTGAACCAAGCATTTTTTGAAATGTAGTTTAAAACTCTCAACAAAGTAATTTTAGGAAGAACACACCTCAGCATAATAAAGGTTATATGAAAAACCCACAGCTAACATCATACTCAATGGAGAAAAACTGACAGCTTTTCCTTTAAGACTTATTGCCATTTTAAAAATTGTTTTCTAGCTATTTTTAAAAGATTTTTCATTTACTTATTAGAGACACACACACACAGAGAGAGAGAGAGAGAGAGAGAGAGAGAGAGAGAGAGGCAGAGACACAGGCAGAGGGAGAAGCAGACTCTATACAGGGAGCCTGACGTGGGACTCGATCCCGGGTCTCCAGGATCATGCCCTGGGCTGAAGGCAGCACTAAACTGCTAAGCCACCAGGGTTACCCTGTTTTCTAGCTATTTTATAATTCATCTGTTCCTTTATTTTTTTCTTGCTCTCTTCCGTTGTGATTTGATACTTTCTATTTCTTTCTCCTTCTCTTTTCTTCTGGGAATCCTGTAATGCATATATTGGCACCTTTTGATGATGTCCTATAAATCTCTTAAGGTATCTCCACTGTTGGCTTTTTTTAAGTGTATCAAATCTATGCTTTAATAACAAGAATTAATAAACTTACAGAAATTTAGCACTATTATTCATAAATAAGAAGTACTTCTTTTTAAAAATATTTTATTTATTTATTTATGAGAGACACACACAGAGAGAGAGGCATGGACACAGGCAGAGGGAGAAGCAGGTTCTATGCAGGAAGCCTGATGTGGGAATCGATCCCGGGAGTCCAGGATCATGCCCTGAGCTGAAGGCAGGCCCTAAACCGCTGAGCCACCCAGGGATCCCAATAAGAAGTACTCCATATAAGTTTGCTTACCTTAATAATGTGATCATTTTTCCTTTTGTATTTTTTGCAACTTCTCCAAATCACCAGAAAGAGCAGATTTCCATATTTCCTATTCAACCTAAAGAAAAAATTACAGACCATGGTTAATGTTCCAGCCAAAGAAACAAAAGAGGCAAATGTGTTTTTGCTTAAAAAATCTAGTTGTAAGGACACTATCAAAATGCAAGTCAGGGGAATCCCTGGGTGGCTCAGCGATTTACAGCCTGCCTTTGACCCAGGGTGTGATCCTCTCTGCCTGTGTGTGTGTGTGTGTGTGTGTCATGAATAAATAAATAAAATCTTTAAAAAATACAAGTCAGAAAAATGCAACATATTAGAAAAATTGGTCTTAGTTCAAACATCACCTAATTAAGGAAACCTTTCTAAAATGACTCCCCACGTCCTGGCACAGCCATTCTTGATTATATCACCCTATTTTGCCTTCTTCATTTCACTTATCACGAAGTGTTACTAGTTTATTGTCTTCTCGCCTCATCCTATAATATAAATCTTAAAGCTGGGATCTTATGTGTTTACCAATCTCTTCCCAGTTTCTAGCATAGTATCTGACTTTTAGCAGGGGCTCATCAATATTCAATACATGTTATTGACTATCTACAAATATTAAGCACTCAATAATAGAAAATATAAAATTGTAGAAAGACTCAAAGAGAGGTAAACATGGTTCCCATACCGCAAGCACTTATTTTCTAAATTGACATCTTTAATGAGGCATGGATGTAAAACACTTGAGAACGTATTCAGTATCTAATCCAGGAAGGCAGCTTACAATTAGAAAATGGAAGAGAGAATGAATGGTTATAGCTATAATACTAAGAGAATCCTACCTAACTGCAGGAAATACAATTTTTATTTGAAACTCTCCTTATCTAGAAGTGGAAAGGTCTCCATATTTTCTAAGGGCCAGCTGCAAGTGCTGGCCATTTATAGCAGGCATGGTTATATATATATTCCCTATTGCAAGTTTTTCTGCCAAGGTTTGAAGGAAGAGGAGGTCAATTTATAGATTATTCAGATAAAAGCAGATCAAAGGGCTAAATTACTAGAGTAGTTCACTCATGTTTTGGGGGGGGGCTTAGTAGCATTGATTTAGGTCTTATATATTCTAGTGCTTGCCTGAACCTAGGAAGGACATAGATTATTATTGAAATTGACATACTATGTCCATTTCCTGGTTACTATGGATAAAACAACCACTGAACACAAATCTATTGATAAAACATTTCTGTCTATCTTACCCATTTTAGCCAAGTACCTTCAGCATTAAGGTTTTCTTGATGCTGTAATGGTAACAAACATATCATGTTTTCAAAAATGAATATTTCATTTTCAGTATCTACATTTATATTTTGTGGCTTCTTTCCTCCTCCCTCCTACACTCCACAACTTATTCCACAATCTACCACAGAATCCGTTAAAGTGGTTCATCAGTATTTAAGGCAATATTCTCTATCTTAGCAAAGATTGACCATTATCATTACACATCTATGTCAAACCATGGGGAAAAAAAACCATAGAGATTTGTGCCCCAGGGCACTTACAACCATAAAGAGAGAAGCACTGAATATTTTAATATTCAGCCTTCTTACAAGAATGCTAAAATGCTCTGCTCAAAGGCAATCCTGTGATAAATTCTCAAACTAGTCAAAAACAGAATGAGTTTAAAACATTTCTTTTTAAATAAGGCACATATTCTTTACGGCTTTAGATTTCATTTCCCTTGGTCCAAAAAGCACAGAATTGACCTGGTGGTCACACAGCCAGCCTGGATGAGCCTTGCTAAGCTGTATGCCAAAATATGTCATAGCTTTGCAGCACTGGGAACTGGCAGACCATTAGGATCATTAGCCAGACTGGGACTCTGCAGTTGTCCGGCTGCTGCTGGAATTGCTGTACTCTCTGTCATACAATTATTCCACCAGTGGGGCTACAGACCTACTTCTTTAAACACCTTTATTTACTTTGATGTGAATTTGATGTGTGGGAATTCAGACTTTTGAGAGTAGTCTCATCTGGAAAAAAGAACACTTTCAAATATCTATATTCTAATATTTTTATGGTTAACATGAACAACTCAAATTTTTCTCATGGTCTCATATAATTATGTGCTAAGGCACTTATTCAAAGTCCATTTTAATTCTTATGTTCAAGTCCTTTGCAAGCTCAGTTTTATTAGCCAAGAGTTCTGTATGCATATTATGCATTTTGACCTTAGGAATTCTCTTTGTGCCTGTTTTAGCTTGAGCAGGTTATTGAACACTGAGTATCAGAAAGGGCATTCAAAAATCAATCTAATTTTTTAGACATAACATTTAACTTTCTACCTTTTCTGATTAGTTAGTGGTCAGTAACTGCCTTTTTTTCAAATTTTAATTATATGCTATTTGTTTAATATATGTGTTTTAAGTTGACAAATTGAGTGACCATTGTCATCCTCCATCTTTATAATTAAACTGTCAACTGCGTAATAAATGGTTTACATCATCTCTGTGGCAGTTTTAGTCATTTGGATAATTTCCATTCCATAAAAACACTGCTGGTGAGCTTCAAGAAATAAGCTACTACATTGTTCCTAATAAAGATGGGACTTTCTCTTTCTATAACAAGTCAAGTGACATGATATACAAGAACATGTATATGCCCATACCATCCATATGCACACACATAGCCTGTATTTCATAGATCATAATAAAATTTAATACATTTTTAAATAATCAGAGGTGTCATAAATATTCACTGTGTAGGAAATCCTCAATAGGCTGTCAGTCTGCTATAGGTAACTCTGCAGACACGGTGTAGCCTTACTTAAAGATGAGTCTCTTGAGAGCAATAGAGACACACTGGAAAGTAGGAGGAAATAAAATTAATACAAAATGCAAAGATATTTCTGTATTTTGTATCAGCAAATTTCATGACAATTTTTTTCATCTTGCAAATATTTGTGATTAGTCAATTTTTTCACATCTTTCCTTCACTTAAACTTACCTAGATTTTAGATGTAAATGTGAAGAATACCAAAATTCTAATGCCTACTTTTAATGAAGTCTCATTCCAATAAAATTTAGAGTACTTCTATTGCATTTCAAATTCAATTCACCAATATATTTGGTGAATTTAAAACTAAAACTGGGCGCAAATTGAAAAGAGACCATAAAGGATTTAAACAAGATCCTGACGGGCCCCGCACTTACACATTAAAATAGCCAACCTTATGGTTATAAAGAAGCATTTGTGCAGTGCTTCCCACAAGATAGAGAAATACTATTATTCTTTAATCTACAGACTTTGTCTCTTTTAAAAAATTGAATTAAAATATTTGACTTTCTGTTTGACTTTAGAGTATTTCAGTGATAAAGAGTTGCTTTTCCTTTTTCTGAGTCTAATTAATATTAAAATATAAACATAGTCTGTATGCAATCTCTTACATTCCAATTCCAATACTGTTTTTATTTTTCTTTTATCAAAGCATGAATTTAGAGCTAGATTTAAAAAAATCACTTCAAGAACCAGAGTGCCAGCATTATACAAGTATTCCTTTCTTTGGACTTACTAACATTCTTCAATGAAGGGTGCTTTGCTTCCTAGAGAATTTTAGTTAAAATCATTCTAGGGATTAAAACTTCTTATATATGAATCTACAGTGTACTTAAAATATGTAATATAAGAAAATTCTGCCTCCGATGTCTTCCTTGCAAATGTCTCCAATAAAGAATTAGAGAAAAACTACCACCTTACATCTGTCTTTTGTTCTCTGCAACTATATATAGAGAAAATAATGTTCTACTGTATGCATACCCTCACCTCAATCCCTTTACTTTTCAGTCAGAGGCTTCCATTTAAGCATTTTTAATTATGCTGTAAGAGGTGTACAATTTGTTTTAAAAATTAAGGTCAGTATATATAATAAATCTGGTAAAATATTTCTATTCATCATACCAGTCACTAGTCACTAATCTTACAGATATGAGTAGAATCCTTGAGAGAGGCAGAGAAAATGTGTCCTCATGTCAGCTCAGAGCAGAGTTATGAATAAGCCCATTCTCCCACACAATAGTTAGCAATTTAGTGAAATATTTATCATAAGAACAGTATTTATACATTTTCAGAATAAATTGTTCATATTAAATATGGGATATATTTTTGTTGTCATGTGCATGGCTGTTAAGTGCTAGGTATCTAGACATATTATAACAAAAACTATTTTACCTACTAGGTTTTTGTTGTTCTTGTTACCAGTCTCCAAGATAGTAGGATATAGAAATTTTAATTAAGCTGACCTCATCATATAGATTGGTTCTGAACATTATTTCAAAAACATTAAAAAGTAAGTTAATTTTCACTATAACATATCTGATACAACCATATCTTGGTACTAAAGTATCCTAAAGGCACTCTCTTAGACACATACATATTTTTTCTTTTTGTCCCTGTGTTTCTCCTTCTGTGTCTCTTCTAGTACCTATTCCTGAATATTGGCTTATTTATGAAATATCAGTATAGGATTTAAGTAATAGAAACAGAGAATAAAGAAAATTTAAGTGACAGTATCCTCTTAAGACAGGAAAAGACCCATAGAAATCATCCAATTTGTTAATATCTAGTAAGATGAAGCATATTATGCTTTGAAAAATCTTCATTTTCACTGGACAATGAATTTTCTATTATAAAGGCAAGAGTGTCAGCCTCTATTCTTTGCCAAAGATGGGACAGAATTTGATATGTTCCTGAATCAGTTTTTGCAAGCAAAATATTCTCAGCGTTTCACTGCTTTTGCTGAATAATAATGATAGGGCATTCATATAGAAATATTTTTTTTGTAAATTATTTTTTTTAATTTTTATTTTTTATTTATGATAGGCACACAGTGAGAGAGAGAGGCAGAGACATAGGCAGAGGGAGAAGCAGGCTCCATGCACCAGGAGCCCGACGTGGGATTCGATCCCGGGTCTCCAGGATCGCACCCTGGGCCAAAGGCAGGCACCAAACCGCTGCGCCACCCAGGGATCCCTTCATATAGAAATATTATGCCACTGCTGCACTATCTATATTAACTATTTCCCATGGCTTTTCTAGTTAATGAAAGAACATTCACTGTGGTGTGGCAAATTGCAATTCTATTGATGCACAGTATGACCTCGGAAAGTTATTCTTACTTCTCTGAGCCTCACTTTGAGCATATGTAAAAATGGTCTATCTCATTAGGTTTCTGTGTAAGGATTAAGTTAAATAATATATGCAAAACACCTAATAGAGCATCTGGTATAGAGTAGGAACTCAATATAAGTGCCAAGTTTTCTAATACTGCTTTTCCACAAACCCACTCCATCCTTTATGGGGAAAGATTTACAAGGAGATATTTGCACTTACATCTTCAGGCCTCTTAGTAATTTATACCGTATTTCTGTGAAAAGATTGACTACAGTGAAAGAATAAAGGTTCTATATGAAGCTCAGGGCTTTGTCCAAGATTTTTGACCCTTAGTACTATTGACATTTTAGAGTGGATAATTTCATTGTGGACGATGTTTGCAGCGTCTCTGGCCTCTACCCACTAGACACCAGTAGTATCACCCATTTACCCCCAATATGTGACAACCAAGATTGTTTCCAGACACTGGTAAATGTCCCTTGCAGGGCAAAAACCTCCTTAATTAAAGCTACTGCCTTAAACTAATATAGGGGCAGAGACTTCAACCTAATGAATGCCATTGATTAACCAACTGGACTAAATCATATACCTATGAATGCATATGATTTAATAACTCCAAAATTATTTTTAAATAGTATAGTTAATGTAATAAAGTGTCTTTTTAATTGGAAAATTAACCCCTAATTCTTAAAAAAAATAGTGGTAATTCTAAGCCACCCAACTTTATTTTTTTCTCTATTCGCCACACTCTTAAATTCTGGAGAGATGTTTTACAAATACAATTTCATAGATGATTTGGTGGAAATTTATAAACATATAACCTAATTTGAAAAAAAATCAAGGTGTACAACCTGTAGAAGTTGAATTTTGATTCACCTAGACAAGATAATTAGAGGAGAAATCCAGAAGTGGGTCCACTATAGTATAAAAGGAAGATATTTTATTTCCATCATAATAATTATGTAGCTTTAATAAATGTAAATTTTTCCTGAGGGGTATATAAAATATAATGATTCAAAGGGTGGGAAGAAAGCTTAATGGTAAACAAATAAAATAAAAGGATTAGTCATGATCATATTAAGTCTTAATCATACTGTGAGTTACAGTGTAAATGCCAGTCCTGCCTTTATCTATCTATCTATCTATCTATATATATATATATATATATATATATATATGAAAGAGGAAAATAGCAGAAGAGGCCTTTGCAGATTATAAGTTCTAAACCCTGACAATTCAAACAATTGAGCGAAAAGTAAGATAGTTGTCAGAGAAATCCAATCCAGAAAGTCATAGTATCTCACAGCAGCATATCATTCAAATGCAATCTACATAGGGATTGGTATAGGCAATGAAATAAAATGAAGCATACACTTTCCCTTGTGAAACATCCAGCAGCTGCCACTAAGCTTCAGATATGACAGTTCCCTAAACAGCTTTTGGATATACTTAGAACCCCGTGTTAGCTGGTTGCTCCTCATGACAGCTGAGCAATTCTCTACTTAAACACTTAAGTCCCATTGGTGCAGAAAAGAGAAAAGGGTTTCTCTCTTTACCTGTGTGAGAGTATTACCTGTGAATACAGAAGTGTTTTTAAAAGTGTTTGTGAATATTTCATCAACAGCCCTTACCTAACATTCATCTCCCTTCAGCTCTTTGCACCATAGATCACACTCCTGCAGGTCCATTTTTCTTAAAACTTGGTTTTGTGTGACAAATTATTTTCATTCCTCTTTTCTCTCCTTTAACCACACTTTCTCTGTCTCCAACACTGGTTTCTTACTCCCACACAAAAGTATGAAAACTACTTAGGGTTCTATTCTATGGCTTTTCAACTTCTTTTTAAAAATAGGCTCCATGCCCAGGATGGAGCCCAAAGTGGGGCCTAAACTCACGACCCTGAGATCAAGTCCTGAGCTGAGATCAAGAATCATAGGCACCATCGAAAGATGAATGGATAAAGAAGATGTGATTTATGTATACAATGGAATATTACTCAGCCATTAGAAATGACAAATACCCACCATTTGCTTCAATGTGGATGGAACTGGAGGGTATTATGCTGAGTGAAAGAAGTCAATCGGAGAAGGACAAACATTATATGTTATCATTCATTTGGGGAATATAAATAATAGTGAAAGGGAATAGAAGGGAAGGGAGAAGAAATGGGTAGGAAATATCAGAAAGGGAGACAGAACATAAAAAGACTCCTAACTCTGGGAAACAAACTAGCGGTGGTGGAAGGGGAGGAGGGTGGGGTGTGGGGGTGAATGGGTGATGGGCACTGAGGTGGGCACTTGACGGGATGAGCACTGGGTGTTATTCTGTATGTTGGCAAATTGCACACCAATAAAAATAAATTTATTATTAAAAAAAGAATCACAGGCACCCAGTGCCCTGGCTTTTCTACTTTTTATTTATCTTACCTTTCTAGTTAAAGACAATTTACTAGATGTCTTGAACTTTTTATCACTTTTATTTGGATGAGTCGGATATCTTTCTCTAGACTTAACAACTCTCCTGATCTCTAGTCTCACATTTCATATTGCCTACTCTATAATTCTAACTATATATATTTTTGATAGCAGATCATGGTGAACATAGCTTCCCTTCCTAATCTAAGTTCGATTTGGTCTTTATTTTCACCTCCAACTATTAAATACGTATTTTTTAAAAGACGGGTAATATTATTTACTCCTTGCTCAAAATCTTTCCATAATTCCCCATATGTGTCAGATAAAAGGTCAACTGTCTTTGATTCTTACAATCATCCCAAATCTGGCAGTGAAGTATAGTGGGGAATAGAGTATAATGAATACTATTGGTGTAAGAGACTTCAGTTCAAAGCTATACGCATAATAGCAAGATAGTATTAACCAAGTAAATTAATGATTTGGGATCTCAGTTTATTTACACAAAATGAATGGTTTTGAGCTAGAAGACTTCTAAAGATTCTTCCAAATTTTAAATCTGTATCACTGTGGTTCTGTTTTCCAAGCTTATCTCTCAGGAAACTCATAGTATATACCATGAACTTCAACCATTCTAAACTATTACTATTTCTTGAATATGTGTTCTGGCTACCATATCTTTGTCATGACTATAGACTTTAAGATACATAGCTCTCTTTTTCTGCCTATTGAACACTATCCACTTTCAAGGCCTTGCTCAAATATTACCTTCTCCAATAGAAATACTTTGGTCTCCCCAACCAGAAGAGATCTTTGTTTTCACAGGCCAGGAGTATTTCATTCATCTCTTTAGGTCATCATACACATATTTATATTTTCACTTTATGTGCTCATTAGATAATAAGTGCCTGAAAGATAAAACATTATGTCTTAAAATCATAGAATTTTTTATATAGAAGAAAATCCACCTTGTACTATTTCCAATCTAATTTAGGCAGCTGTCCTGTCATATTATTTATAGACAGCAATCTAGACAATGCTTAAATAATATCTGTAGAGAGTATCTTGCCTTATGAGGCAGCCTATCCAATGGACAGAAAAGTTTAATGATGGAAAAGTTCTTCCAGCTAGTAAGACAAAACAGATTTCTCCATGAATTCTACATAGTCTTATTTTGCTAATTGGTTGTCTATGTTTCCCAAGTTTTCTCTTTTTTAGCTATTGTTTGTCATGGGGAACACTGCTGCTTCATCAAAATTTTGAATCACAGATCAGTGGCATCGTTCCAGTGCTGTTGAATTTTTGCTCCACTTTCTCCTTTGTGTCTTACCTAACTCACTACAATATCTTGATACCAATTTCAGCTCCCACCTCCTTAGGATAATTTTCATCATTTATTTATTTATTATTATTTCATTCACTATAGGGCTTATTTATCCTATCAAATACATCAGAGATTAGGAACTCAATCTTCAAGCTCGTTAATCCATCCGTCCAAACAAAGATAGAAGCCTCTCATGCTCCAGGCACTGTGTTGGACTGTGAAGACAAAATGGTATACAAAAATAGACATAGACTCTGTTAGAATGAAGATTACAATATTGTTATCAGTACTGAATTTGTAGAAAAGTTAATATTTAGACAAAAATCTGCAATGCTAAGAATACTAATGTTATGAGGTTGAGTAGCATTGGGTAACATTTCATAGAAGAGATTGTCCAAGTTGGGAAGGTCAGGGAAGTCTTCTCTGAAGAAGTGATACTTAAGCTGAAATATGAAGAATGAATATCAATTAACTAAGCAAAGCCTAGGAGAAGGAGAGAATTCCAAGCAGAGATAAAAGGATATGCAAGGACCCAGAGCCAGGAAACACAAAGACATTTTGTAAATTGAAAAAAGGTTAGATGATGGGATGAGAACTGGGTGTTATGCTATATGTTGGCAAATTGAACTCCAATAAAAAAATACATTCTGACACCCTAAAAAAAGATTAGAATGACTGGAGTACAGGAAGTATAGTGGAATTGAGCTTGAAGAAGAAAGCAAGAGCCAAAGATTTTAAGGAATATTAAAGATTTTAGTTATATCTTAATAACATAAGAGACCATTGAATTTGAGGGTGGGGGCCAAGATGCTAAATGATAAGATATGCATTATTTTTATTGAAGTATAATTTACATATAATTAAATTCTCATATATTAAGTGGTCTGATGAAAGCTTCAAGTCACAGAACATTTTCATATGCTGAAAATCCCCTTGTTTCCCTTCCCAATCAACCCCTAACTCCCAAACGTAACTATTGATCTGATTTCTATCACCTTAGGTTAGTTTTACCTACTCTAGCACTTCATAAAAGTGGAATCATGCAATATGCCAGCTTCAAATTAACTTATTTGACTCAGCATAACATATTTGTGTTAGGCTTTCTGTGTGTGCATGTGTGTTAACACATTCAAAATAACATATTTCTGTTATATGTCATCTCTGTTGTTGTACAAATTGATTTATTTATCCATTCTCATGTTGATTAGATTATTGAGTGAAGAACATGAAATTCAAGGTGGATCCTTTTAGAAGGCTGTTACTGTTTTCAGTAAGAGGGAAATTTTATAATAGTTTTAATCCAGTTTATTTAACTAGATAAGGAAATAAATGAGTAGTTTCAAGAAATATTTAGGAAGAGGTAAACAGGATTTGGTGATGGATTGGATGTAGAGGTAAAGGTGATAATGGGACCAAGGGTAGCAGTATCTTTTTGGTTTATGTATGGTGGCATTATGCAGAGAATTAGGAAAATGTGATGAGGACCATATTTTGGACATTTTTAGGAGATTCTGTGTATTATATTTTGGGCATGTTGAATTTGAGGCACTGTTTTTGAGCAATTCAAGTGGCAATGTTAAGCATTCAACTCAATATATGCATGTGTAGCTAAGAGGTCAAGATCACCACCTGGATGAACTCTTCTACTTCCTTTTCTAGTAGGGAGACCAGTTTTCATTTATTTCATGTAGAAATGGTGGCTGCCTCAGGCCAGAACACAAATACTGCAGCTTTTCCTACAGTGCTCAGACTTTACATGACTGATATTAAATGACTAAACTTCTAGAATAACTGTAATAGGCTTTATCCTTTGAATTCTTGGTTTCTATGGGGGTCCTGGGAACATAGATTTAAGTGAGACTGATTAATTGACCTCCCTACTAGCTTTACCAAAGCTAGATAGTTTTTTTTTTATATAGCTATGGAGGAGGCTAACATCTTTCATCAAAAACAACTAATATATAGGTACCAAAATCTCTTTACTTCTTTTGGCATTTCTTTCCTATAACAATATATTTCTATAAGATGGATGGATAAAGAAGATGCACACACACACACACACACACAATGGAATATTAGTCATTAGAAACAACAAATACCCACCATTTGCTTCAGCATGGATAGAACTGGAGGGTATTATGCTGAGTGAAGTAAGTCAATGGAGAAGGACAAACTTCATATGGTCTCATTCTTTCAGGGAATATAAAAAAATAGTGAAAGGGAATAAAGGGGAAAGGAGAGAAAATGAGTGGGAAATGTCAGTGAGGGTGATAGAACATGAGAGACAGCTAACTCTGGGAAAGGAACAAGGGGTGGTGGAAAGGGTGGTGGACAGGGCGATGGGGTGACTGGGTGACAGCCACTGAGGGGGCACTTGACAGGATGAGCACTGGGTGTTATGCTATATGTTGACAAACTGAACTCCAATAAAAAAATATACAGAAAAAGAGACTGCCTTTCACATATTAATAAATGATGCATGCTCATATTCACTGTAACCTGTCTTCAACAAGAAATTCATAAATAAAGGACCTATGACTTTTTGAGTAGTACTCTATAATGTTTTATAGGGCACCACATACCTAAAAGGACTGGATAAATATATCAAATCATGACTTTAGGCACAGGTGGCTCAGAGATATGGAAGATTAAAGGAGATAATTAATTTAATGTGTAAATCTCATTTCTCCCATGATTACAAGTACTTTACAAGAACTTGTAAGAAGATATATAAGTTGTTCTAGAGAACCTGAAGAGACTCCTTGGTTTTTAGATACAAAAATAGCAGGACATGGGAAGCCTGGGTGGCTCAGCAGCTGAAATTCTGCATTTAGCTCAGTGTGTGATCCCTGGTCTGGGATTGAGTCTTGCATTGGGGTCCCTAAGGGAAGCCTGTTTCTCCCTCTGTCTATGTTTCTGCCTTCTCTCTGTGGGTCTTAGATGAATAAATAAATAAATAAAATCTTAGAAAAAAAAAACAGGACATTACATTACATTTTGGGTTCTTCAACCTAAAATGCCTATGGAACAGCAAGGAAAAATACATTTCATTTTTTAAAAGATTTTTATTTATTTATTTGAGAGAGAGAGAGAGCACAAGCAGGGGGAGTAGGAGAGGGAGAAATGGGCTTTCCATTGATCAGGGAGCCTGATGCAGGACACTATTTTTTATATTCCGCTGGGTCTTTAATCACCAGGAGGTAGAAGAGTACTTTATATTATAACACAAAGGCAAACCTAATGTCAGCAAAGTCTTCATTCAAAGTGCAGTGATCATGACCCAAGCTGAAGGCAGATGCTTAACTGACTAAGCCACCCAGGTGCCCTGGAAAAACACCTTTCAATAAAAATAGCAAGTTTTCAATATTTAAACAGATTACTTTCCCAAAGTCTCTCTTCTCCAAAAACTCATTAAAATGAATTGGCTCATTTGTTTCAAAGAAAATTTAAAGTGGGCGGAAGAGTAGAGAGGAGGGGCAAGATGGCGGAAGAGTAGGGTCCCCAAATCACCTGTCCCCAACAAATTACCTAGATAACCTTCAAACCATCCTGAAAATCTACGAATTCGGCCTGAGATTTAAAGAGAGACCAGCTGGAATGCTACAGTGAGAAGAGTCCGCGCTTCTATCAAGGTAGGAAGACGGGGAAAAAAGAAATAAAGAAACAAAAGGCCTCCGAGGGGGAGGGGCCCCGCGAGGAGCCAGGCTGAGGCCAGGGCGAGTGTCCCCAGGACAGGAGAGCCCCGTCCCGGAGGAGCAGGAGCTGCACCAACCTTCCCGGACGGGCGGAAAGGGGCTCGCAGGGAGTTGGAGCAGGACCCAGGAGGGCGGGGATGCCCTCGGGCTCCCTGGGACACTAACAGACACCTGCGAGCGCAGGGGAGTGCTCCGAGCTCCCTAAGGGCTGCAGCACGCACCAGAGCAGTTCGGAGGGGCTCGGGAGCGGCTCCAGGGAGGGAGCTGCGGGGCGGGAGCGCAAATCCAACAACGCAGGCCCCGGAGCACAGGGCGCCGGGACACAGCCCAGGATCCGGCCTCCCCCCGGGACAGGCAGAGGCCGGGAGGGCCCAGGACAGCAAGGACGCTCCTGCCCCGAGCTGAGCAGATCAGCGGCCCCGCCCCGGAGCCTCCAGGCCCTGCAAATGGAAAGCCGAGAGCCCCGAGCCCCGTAGTTCCTGCGGAGGCTGAATCCAGGCTTCTAGAGTTGCCATAGCAACTGCAACTGTTCCTCCTGAGACCTCACGGGGTAAACAACCCCCGCTGAGCCCTGCAGCAGGCAGGGGCAGAGCAGCTCCCCCAAGTGCTAACACCTGAAAATCAGCGCAGCAGGCCCCTCCCCCAGAAGACCAGCTGGACGGACCAGTTCCAGGGGAAGTCAAGGGACTTAAAGTCTACAGAAATACTCCCCCGTGTTTTTTTTTTTTCTTTTCTTTTTTGATTTCTGATTGCTTCCCCCACCCCCCCTTTTTTTTTCTTTTTTTTTTTCACCTTTCTTTTTCTTTCCCTTTTTCTTCTCTTCTTTCCTTTTTCTTTTCTTTTTCTTTTTTCTTTTTCTCTTTTCTTTCCTTCTCTCTCTTTCTCTCCTTTTCCCAATACAACTTGTTTTTGGCCACTCCGCACTGAGCAAAATGACGAGAAGGAAAACCTCACCTCAAAAGAAAGAATCAGAAACAGCCCTCTCTCCCACAGAGCTACAAAATCTGGATTACAATTCAATGTCAGAAAGCCAATTCAGAAGCACTATTATACAGCTACTAGTGGCTCTAGAAAAAAGCATTAAGGACTCACGAGACTTCATGACTGCAGAATTTAGATCCAATCAGGCAGAAATTAAAAATCAACTGAATGAGATGCAATCCAAACTAGAAGTCCTAACGACGAGGGTTAACGAGGTGGAAGAACGAGTGAGTGACATAGAAGACAAGTTAATGGCAAAGAGGGAAACTGAGGAAAAAAGAGATAAACAATTAAAGAACCATGAAGACAGATTAAGGGAAATAAATGACACTCTAAGGAAGAAAAACCTACGTTTAATTGGAGTTCCCGAGGGCGCCGAAAGGGACAGAGGGCCAGAATATGTATTTGAACAAATCCTAGCTGAAAACTTTCCCAATCTGGGAAGGGAAACAGGCATTCAGATCCAGGAAATAGAGAGATCCCCCCCTAAAATCAATAAAAACCGTTCAACACCTCGACATCTAATAGTGAAGCTTGCAAATTCCAAAGATAAAGAGAAGATCCTTAAAGCAGCAAGAGACAAGAAGTCCCTGACTTTCATGGGGAGGAATATTAGGGTAACAGCAGACCTCTCCACAGAGACGTGGCAGGCCAGAAAGGGCTGGCAGGATATATTCAGGGTCCTAAATGAGAAGAACATGCAACCAAGAATACTTTATCCAGCAAGGCTCTCATTCAAAATGGAAGGAGAGATAAAGAGCTTCCAAGACAGGCAGGAACTGAAAGAATATGTGACCTCCAAACCAGCTCTGCAAGAAATTTTAAGGGGGACTCTTAAAATTCCCCTTTAAGAAGAAGTTCAGTGGAACAATCCACAAAAACAAGGACTAAATAGATATCATGATGACACTAAACTCATATCTGTCAATAGTAACTCTGAACGTGAACGGGCTTAATGACCCCATCAAAAGGCGCAGGGTTTCAGACTGGATAAAAAAGCAGGACCCATCTATTTGCTGTCTACAAGAGACTCATTTTAGACAGAAGGACACCTACAACCTGAAAATAAAAGGTTGGAGAACCATTTACCATTCAAATGGTTCTCAAAAGAAAGCAGGGGTAGCCATCCTTATATCAGATAAACTAAAATTCACTCCGAAGACAGTAGTGAGAGATGAAGAGGGACACTATATCATACTTAAAGGATCTATCCAACAAGAGGACTTAACAATCCTCAATATATATGCCCCGAATGTGGGAGCTGCCAAATACTTAAACGAATTATTAACCAAAGTAAAGAAATACTTAGATAATAATACACTTATACTTGGTGACTTCAATCTAGCTCTCTCTACCCTTGATAGGTCTTCTAAACACAACATCTCCAAAGAAACGAGAGCTTTAAATGATACACTGGACCAGATAGATTTCACAGATATCTACAGAACTTTACATCCAAACTCAACTGAATACACATTCTTCTCAAGTGCTCATGGAACTTTTTCCAGAATAGACCACATACTGGGTCACAAATCGGGTGTGAACCGATACCAAAAGATTGGGATCGTCCCCTGCATATTCTCAGACCATAACGCCTTGAAATTAGAACTCAATCACAAGAAGAAGTTTGGAAGGACCTCAAACACGTGGAGGTTAAGGACCATCCTGCTAAAAGATAAAAGGGTCAACCAGGAAATTAAGGAAGAATTAAAAAGATTCATGGAAACTAATGACAATGAAGATACAACTGTTCAAAATCTTTGGGATGCAGCAAAAGCAGTCCTGAGGGGGAAATACATCGCAATACAAGCATCCATTCAAAAACTGGAAAGAACTCAAATACAAAAGCTAACCTTACACATAAAGGAGCTAGAGAAGAAGCAGCAAATCGACCCGACGCCCAGCAGAAGAAGAGAGTTAATTAAAATTCGAGCAGAACTCAACGAAATTGAGACCAGAAGAACTGTGGAACAGATCAATAGAACCAGGAGTTGGTTCTTTGAAAGAATTAATAAGATAGATAAACCATTAGCCAACCTTATTAAAAAGAAGAGAGAGAAGACTCAAATTAATAAAATCATGAATGAGAAAGGAGAGATCACTACCAACAACAAGGAAATACAAACGATTTTAAAAACATATTATGAACAGCTCTACGCCAATAAATTAGGCAATCTAGAAGAAATGGACGCATTCCTGGAAAGCCACAAACTACCAAAACTGGAGCAGGAAGAAATAGAAAACCTGAACAGGCCAATAACCAGGGAGGAAATTGAAGAAGTCATCAAAAACCTCCCAAGACACAAGAGTCCAGGGCCAGATGGCTTCCCAGGGGAATTCTATCAAACGTTTAAAGAAGAAATCATACCTATTCTACTAAAGCTGTTTGGAAAGATAGAAAGAGATGGAGTACTTCCAAATTCATTCTATGAGGCCAGCATCACCTTAATTCCAAAACCAGACAAAGACCCCACCAAAAAGGAGAATTACAGACCAATATCCCTGATGAACATGGATGCAAAAATTCTCAACAAGATACTAGCCAATAGGATCCAACAACACATTAAGAAAATTATTCACCATGACCAAGTACGATTTATCCCCGGGATGCAAGGCTGGTTCAACACTCATAAAACAATCAATGTGATTCATCATATCAGCAAGAGAAAAACCAAGAACCATATGATCCTCTCATTAGATGCAGAGAAAGCATTTGACAAAATACAGCATCCATTCCTGATCAAAACTCTTCAGAGTGTAGGGATAGAGGGAACTTTCCTCGACATCTTAAAAGCCATCTACGAAAAGCCCACAGCAAATATCATTCTCAATGGGGAAGCACTGGGAGCCTTTCCCCTAAGATCAGGAACCAGACAGGGATGTCCACTCTCACCACTGCTATTCAACATAGTATTGGAAGTCCTAGCCTCAGCAATCAGACAACAAAAAGACATTAAAGGCATTCAAATTGGCAAAGAAGAAGTCAAACTCTCCCTCTTCGCCGATGACATGATACTCTACATAGAAAACCCAAAAGCCTCCACCCCAAGATTGCTAGAACTCATACAGCAATTTGGTAGCGTGGCAGGATACAAAATCAATGCCCAGAAATCAATGGCATTTCTATACACTCACAATGAGACTGAAGAAAGAGAAATTAAGGAGTCAATCCCATTTACAATTGCACCCAAAAGCATAAGATACCTAGGAATAAACCTAACCAAAGAGGTAAAGGATCTATACCCTAAAAACTATAGAACACTTCTGAAAGAAATTGAGGAAGACACAAAGAGATGGAAAAATATTCCATGCTCATGGATTGGCAGAATTAATATTGTGAAAATGTCAATGCTACCCAGGGCAATTTACACGTTCAATGCAATCCCTATCAAAATACCATGGACTTTTTTCAGAGACTTAGAACAAATTATTGTAAGATTTGTGTGGAATCAGAAAAGACCCCGAATAGCCAGGGGAATTTTAAAAAAGAAAACCATAGCTGGGGGCATCACAATGCCAGATTTCAGGTTGTACTACAAAGCTGTGGTCATCAAGACAGTGTGGTACTGGCACAAAAACAGACACATAGACCAATGGAACAGAATAGAGAATCCAGAAATGGACCCTGAACTTTATGGTCAACTAATATTCGACAAAGGAGGAAAGACTATCCACTGGAAGAAAGACAGTCTCTTCAATAAATGGTGCTGGGAAAACTGGACATCCACATGCAGAAGAATGAAACTAGACCACTCTCTTGCACCATACACAAAGATAAACTCAAAATGGATGAAAGATTTAAATGTGAGACAAGACTCCATCAAAATCCTAGAGGAGAACACAGGCAACACCCTTTTTGAACTTGGCCACAGTAACTTCTTGCAAGATACATCCACGAAAACAAAAGAAACAAAAGCAAAAATGAACTATTGGGACTTCATCAAGATAAGAAGCTTTTGCACAACAAAGGATACAGTCAACAAAACTCAAAGACAACCTACAGAATGGGAGAAGATATTTGCAAATAACATATCAGATAAAGGGCTAGTTTCCAAAATCTATAAAGAACTTATTAAACTCAACACCAAAGAAACAAACAATCCAATCATGAAATGGGCAAAAGACATGAAGAGAAATCTCACAGAGGAAGACATAGACATGGCCAACATGCACATGAGAAAATGCTCTGCATCACTTGCCATCAGGGAAATACAAATCAAAACCACAATGAGATACCACCTCACACCAGTGAGAATGGGGAAAATTAATAAGGCAGGAAACAACAAATGTTGGAGAGGATGTGGAGAAAAGGGAACCCTCTTACACTGTTGGTGGGAATGTGAACTGGTGCAGCCACTCTGGAAAACTGTGTGGAGGTTCCTCAAAGTGTTAAAAATAGACCTGCCCTACGACCCAGCAATTGCACTGTTAGGGATTTACCCCGAAGATTCAGATGCAATGAAACGCCGGGGCACCTGCACCCCGATGTTTCTAGCAGCCATGTCCACAATAGCCAAACTGTGGAAGGAGCCTCGGTGTCCATCGAAAGATGAATGGATAAAGAAGATGTGGTTTATGTATACAATGGAATATTACTCAGCCATTAGAAACGACAAATACCCACCATTTGCTTCAACGTGGATGGAACTGGAGGGTATTATGCTGAGTGAAGTAAGTCAATCGGAGAAGGACAAACAGTGTATGTTCTCACTCATTTGGGGAATATGAATAATAGTGAAGGGGAATATAAGGGAAGGGAGAAGAAATGTGTGGGAGATATCAGAAAGGGACACAGAACATAAAGACTCCTAACTCTGGGAAACGAACTAGGGGTGGTGGAAGGGGAGGAGGGCGGGGGGTGGGGGTGAATGGGTGACGGGCACGGAGGGGGACACTTGATGGGATGAGCACTGGGTGTTATTCTGTATGTTGGTAAATTGAACACCAATAAAAATTAATTTATAAAAAAAAAATAAAATAAAAATTTGATCAAGAAAAAAAAAAAAAGAAAATTTAAAGTGAATTAAGTTTGAAAAGTGAACTGAAATGGAACTCGTACTAATGCTGAAATGTAGAATATAAATATATATTTCAATTGAGTCCTTTGTACTTTGAACTTTATTCAATCATACTAATTCATGTATTCTATTTAAAACAGTGGTTCATAAACAACTAGCCTAATATTCCTCAAACTGTGTTTCAGGGTTCACAACACCTAATATTGAGAGATTACATCTTAATTTTAATTAAGATTGAAGTATAATATCCTTCATTACAGTTTTCTGCTCAAATAACACCTTCTCTGAGAGGTCTGCTTTTACCTCTTGTCTAAAATAAACTGCACCCCTATCATTCTTCATCACTTATCCTGCTTTAATATACTTCATAGCAGTTTCATCTACCTCATATTCACATTAAATATTTGCTGCTTATCTATGTCCTTCCCTAAAGTTTAAGCATCATGATGGCAAGGCCTTGTTTTGCTTTGTTCAACATTGATTAAACAGTACCTGGAGCACAAATATTCTTTGGATAAATAATTGAGAAAATTAATAAATAATCCTGTTTCTATTTGCTTAGCCAAATATTCCCAAAATTGCTGAATTATGTATTCCTCTCTTATACTACACATATTAAAATCTTAAGGAAATAATATTCTACAGAACACCACTCAAAAAGTCATATCTCAGCTAATATAATTTGGAAAAGAGGACATTGACAGAGGTTTAGAAGAATGAAATAAAGACAATTTAAGTCTAACCAAATATATTAAGGTTTATACTACATATTATCAGCAAAACAAATATAAAATGAAGTACTTCAGGCAGAAGAAAAATTATCTCACATAGAAAGACTGCAATGCAAGACGAGTAACAAAAATAGTGGTAAATATTGACTCTACTCATATAATAATATCTCAAGAAGTTATAATATAAAAATAAAATACAAAACAATAACATTTGAGTAGGAAGGGAAGACTGTCCTTAATGTAGTTTAAGATCCTTAAATTTATTGGAAGAATTCAAAGATATTGATTCATTTAGGCACTAAAAAATTAAGTAGTCATACTTCATTTCTTGGGATTCTCATTTAAGAAATAGGTGCAGAGTAAATACTTCTAGAATAGTTAAGAAAAAAAAGAGTAATGCAAAAAAATTAAAAGCAGCCAGGAAAGGAAAACAAATATAAATATAAAGGAGAGAAAAACAAATATAGGGAAATCGGGGCAAATAGAAGTCAAAATATAAAATATTAGAGAAATAAGCAAATATACCAATATTTATAATAAATTTAAATGGACTAAATAGTCCTATTAAAAGATGACAATCACATGCTGGGGTGAGGAAGATATGATGGCAGTGTAGAAGGAGTACCCTGGGCCTGTCCCCTCCCTCAAACACACTAGATAACTATCAAATCTTTTTGAATACCCAAGAAATTGATCTGAGGACTGTCAGAACAAACTGTAAAACTAGAGGGAGAAAATAAGTCACATCAAGGAAGGTAGGAAGGGCAGATTTGGTTTGAGGGAGAAATGGGTAGCACACCCTGTGGAGGGGAGGGGGCTCTGGTTGCAGAAAAGGAGAGAGAAATAGAAGTGCACAGGAAAACACACAAAGGGAATACTTTCCTAAACCCAGTGGATAGGTAGGTAAAAGAGAGGGAGCTGATTTTCATGAATTTTTGAAAACAGCAGGGTTCAAGGATTAGAGTTTTAAAGGTTAGCATGCTTGACTGGGCTAGAGCTCTAAGGGGACTGACCTACTCCTAAAGAGAAGGCAGACAAACAGCCCTGGGGCAGATTGCATAATCTGAGGATCACCCAAGGCACATGGAGAAGAGACTGTTTCCTCTTCTGGAAGCTCAACTGTGAGAGGTGGCATTCATAGAAACATCTCTCTGGGAACAAAAGAGCCTGTGGATACAATTTCCCTCCCTTGCCCCTCAGCGTAGGTACAGAGACATCTGTTGAGGCCTTCTTAATCCCATCACTGGCTGTTTAGCTTGCTTGTCCCAAAACCCACACCCTGTACCTTGGTGCAACTGCTCTTCTCTGTCAAACATGCATCCATCCTGGCACACTGAGAGTCTTCCCCAGAAGGTCAGTGAAGGGTCTCACCACCGCAGATCCCTCAAGTTTAGATGTTTAAAAGTCAGCAGAATTGACTGGGATAGAGTCCAAAGTGCACTGTGCTGCTCCAGGAAGGCAAGCAACCCAGAGACAGCATAAAAACGGTGATCCGAAAAATGCCTGGGACACAGGAGAAGAAATTATTTGCTTTTCTGGGAGTGTTTCCATGACAGCAACAAACACAGACTACTCTCTGGGGACAAAGGAGCTGGTTGGTACCATGTCTCTCCACCACCCATCAACATAACATTTAATAAACAGCAGAGTGCCAATACTGGCTGCCTAACCTGCTTACATCAAGTCCTTCCCCTCTGCACTCTGCTAGTATTATTTATTTCTAGGGTAAGTATGCCTAAGTCCTAGTGCAGCAGGCCCCTTCCCCAGAAGACCAGCATAAACCTTTGCACACACCACTTCTCCCAAATAGAAAGTTCTGCAAGGTTTCAGTTCTTTTTTATTTATTTATTTATTTATTTATTTATTTATTTATTTATTTATTCATGAGAGACAGAGAGAGAAAGAGAGAGAGAGAGAGGCAGAGGGAGAAGCAGGCTCCATGCAGGGACCCAGGCATTGGACCTAATCCTGGGTCTCCAGGATCATGCCCTGGGCTGAAGGCGGTGCTAAACTGCTGAGCCACCAGGCTATCCCAAGGTTTCAGTTCTAATATAAGTAGCATCAGGTCTCATTTAAAATGTTAATCTGAGAACACCTAGTTAAAACTCACCACACAGGGGCCAAAGAAAAACACTATCCACTGCAGGCAAGGAGACCCTCTGAAGATGACTGGTCTGAAGGTTAGAGAAGCCAAAACACCAGCAGAGTGCACATATCACACAACACAGACATTCCCTGAAGCACCAGGCTCTGGACATTATATGACCTTTTTCTCAAAAAGTCATTACTCTCAGGAGCAGGAAATATAACAGGATTTTCTAACATACAAAAGAAGACAGAGACTTAGACAAAATGCCAAGATGGAGGAATTCATACCAAATGACAGAGCAAGAAAAGGTCATGGCAAGAGATTCAACTGAAACAGATATAAGTAATATTCCTGTTGATGAATTTAAAGCAACAAACATAAGGATACTCACTGGGCTTGAGAAAAGAATATAAGACTTTAGGGAAACCCTTACTGCAGAGATAAAAGAGTTAAAAAAAACTATCCGTCATAAATGTGAAATGTAATAACTGAGACTTGAAACAGACTGGATTAATGACAACAAGAACAGAAGAAGCAGAGGAACAAAGAAGTGATAGTAGAAGATAGAATAATGGAAAATAATGAAGCTGAACAAAAGAGAGGAAGAATAATGTATCAGGAAAATAGACTTAGGGAATCAGTGACTCCATCAAAGATAATAGCATTCATATTATAGGAGTCCCAGAAAAAGAGAGAGAAAGGGGATCAGACAGTTTCTTTGAAGAAATCATAGCTGAAAACTTTCCCAATCTTGGTAAGGAAACAGACATCCAAATTCAGGAGGCACAGAGAGAACTTCCATCAAAATCAAAGCAGGCCAACATCAAGACATATTATAATTAAATTTGCAAAACACAGTGATAAAGAAAAATATTTTAAAAGCAACAAAACAAAAGCAGTCCCTAACTTACAAGACCCATAGGCTGGTAGTTGATCTCTCCACAGAAACTTGGCAAGCCAGAAAAAAAGTGGCATAATATAATCCAAGTGCTGAATAGGAAAAATCTGCACCCAAGAATATCCAGCAAGGCTATCATTCTGAATACAAGAAATAGTTTACCAGACAAACAAAAACCAATGGAGTTTGTGATCACTAAATGTACCCAGCAAGAAATACTAAAGGGAGGTAGCCCTGGTGGCGCAGCAGTTTAGCGCCACCTGCAGCCCCGGGTGTGATCCTGGAGACCCGGGATTGAGTCCCACGCTGGGCTCCCTGCATGGAGCCTGCTTCTCCCTCTGCCTGTGTCTCTGCCTCTCTCTCTCTCTCTCTCTCTCTCTCTCTCTCTCTGTGTGTGTGTGTGTGTGTGTGTGTGTGTCTCATGAATAAATAAAATCTTTAAAAAAAGAAATATTAAAGGGGACTCTTTGAGTAGGAAGGAAAGAAAAAGTCACAAAGACTACAAAGGGACAGAGAAAATCTCTAGAAACAAGGACAAAACAACTAATAAAATGACACTAACTATATAACTGTCAATAATTATTCTCATATAAATGGACTAAACCCTCCAATCAAAAGACATAGGATGTCAGAATGGATAAAATAAAAATACCTATTTATATGCAGCCTAAAAGAGACTCATTTTCCACCTAAAGACACCTTCAGATTGAAAAATGAGGTGATGGAAAAATATTTATGATGCAAGTAGAGATCAAAAGAAAGCCACTTCCATCAGACAAACTAGATTTTAAAAGAAAGACTGCAATAAGAGATGGAGAAGGGCACTATATCATTAGAAAGAGGTCTATTCAATAAGAAGATCAAACAATTGTATATATTAATGGCACCAACATGGGAGCACCCAAATATAGAGAACAACTAGAAACAAACATAAAGGAATACATTGATAATAATACAATAATAGTAGGGGATTTTAGCACCCCACTTACATTAATGGACAAATCATCAAATAGAAAGTTAGTAAGGAAATTATGTCTTTGAATGACACTCTGGGCCAGATGGGGTTAACAGATATATTCAGAACATACCAGCCTAAGGCAGTAGAATACCCGTTCTTTTCAAGTGCACATGGGATATTCTCCAGAATATCACATACTAGGTCACCATTCAGGCCTCAAAAAGTACAAAATGTTTGAAATCATACCACACATATTTTCCAACCACAACACTATGAAACTTCAAGTCATTCACAAGAAAAAAATTGGAAAGACCACAAATATATGGAGGTTAAAGAACATGCTGCTAAATATAAATGGGTTAACAAGAAATCAAAAAAGGAATAAGAAAGTACAAGGAAACAAGAACAATGAAAACGCAATAGTCAAAAACCTCTGAGACACAGCAGAAATGGCCCTAAAAGACAAGTATATAACAATACAGACCTACATAAAAAATAAAAATCCCAAATAAAGAACCTAATCTTACATTTAAATTAGATAGAAGAGGAACAACAAATAAAGCCTAAAATTGGCAGAAAGAGGGAAATAATAAAGTTTTTTTTAAAGATTGTATTCATTCATTCATGAGAGACACAGAGAGAGACAGGCAGAGACATAGGCAGAGGGATAAGCGGACTCCCTGCAGGGAGACCAATGTGGGACTTGATGTAAGTATTCTGGGATCAGACCCTGAGCCGAAGGTAGAAGTTCAACTGCTGAGCCACCCAGGAGCCCCGGAAAATAATAAAGTTTGGAGCAGATCAAGGATATAGAAACTGAAAAAAAAGAACATATTAATGAAACCAGGAGATGGTTCTTCAAAACAATTCATAAAATTGATAAACCCTTAGCCAGACTTATCTAAAAGAAAAGAGAAAGTATAAGTATATAAAATCACAAATGAGAGAAGAGATATAGCAACCAACACCACAGTAATGGAAACAATTAGAAAAGACTGTTATGAAAATTATATGCCAACAAATTGGAAAACCTGAAAGACATGGATAAATTCCTAGAAACAAATAAACTACCAAAATTGAAACAGGAAGAAACAGAAAACGTTTACAGACCAAGAACCAGCAAAGAGATATAATCAGAAATAAAAAAAAACCAATAAATAAAAGTACAGGGCCAGACGGCTTTCCAGGGGAATTCTATCAAACATGTAAAGAAGAATGAATACCTATTCTTCTTAAACTATTCCAAAAAAAAATAGAATTGGAGGGAAAACTTCCAAATTCATTCTATAAGACCAGCTTATGCTGATTCCAAAACCAGACAAAAATTCTACTATAAAAGAAATCTATAGGCCAGTATCTCTGATGAACATACACGCAAAAATTTTAAACAAAACAATTGCAAATTGAATCCAACAGTACATTTAAAAAACTCATTCACCATGATCAAGTCGAATTTATTCCTGGTATGCAGGAGTGGTTCAATATTTGCAAAACAATCAACATGATATGCCACTTTAATAAAAGAAAGGAAAAGAAACATATGATCCTTTCAGTAGATGCAGAAAAAGGGTTTGACAAAATAAAACCTCCTTTCAAGATAAAATCCCTCAACAAAATAGGGATACATGGAACATACCTCAAAATAAGAAAGGCCATATATTAAAAACCCACAGCTAATATCATCATCAGTGGGGGAAAACTGAGAGCTTTTCCTTTAGGGTCAGGAACAAAAGAAGGATGCCCATTCTCACCACTGTTGTTTAACCTAGTACTGGAAGTCCTAGCCTCAGAAATCAAACAACAAATAGAAATAAAAAGGCATCCAAATTAGCAAGGGAGAAGAAAACTTTCACTATTTGCAGATGACATGATACTTCATATAGAAACCCCAATGAATCCACAAAAAAATTTGCTAGAACTGATACATGAATTTAGTAATGTCACAGAATATAAAATCAATGGGCAGAAATCTGTTTTGTATCTATACATCAATAATGAAGCAACAGAAAGAGAAATCAAGGAATCAGTTCCATTTTAATTGCACCAAAAACCATAAGATACATAAAAATAAACCTAAACATAGTTGTAAAAGATCTCTACTCTGAAAACTACAAAACACTGATGAAAGAAATTTAAAGAGGACACAAAGAAATGGAAATACATTCTATGGTCATAGACTGAAATACTGTTAAAATGCCAACACTGGGGGTGAATGGGTGACGGGCACTGAGGGGGACACTTGACGGGATGAGCACTGGGTGTTATTCTGTATGTTGGTAAATCGAACACCAATAAAAATTAATTTATTAAAAAAATAATAAAATAAAATGCCAACATTACCCAAAACAATCTACACATATAATGCAATCCCTATCAAAATATCAACAGCATTTTTTCATGAAGCTAGAACAAACAATCCTAAATTTTGTATGAAACCACAAAAGACTGCAAATAGTCAACGTACTCTTGAAAATGAAAAGGAAATCTGGAGAAAACACAATTCTGGACTTCATGTTATATGATAAAGCTGTAGTGATCCAGATAGTATGGTAATGGCACAAAGACAGACATATTGATCAATACAGCAGAATAGAAAACCGAGAAGTGAAGTCACAACGCTAAAGTCAATTAATCTTCAACAATGCAGGAAAGAATATTCAATGGAAAAAAAGACAGTCTCTTCAATGAATGGAATTGGGAAAACTGGACAGCCACATGCCAAAGAATGAAATTAGACCACTTCCTCACACAAAATACAAAAATAAATCAAAATGGATGAAAAATCTAAATGTGAGACTGAAAATCATCAAAATCTGAGATGCCTGGGTGGCTCAGTGGTTGAGTGGCTGCCTTTGGCTCAGATCGTGATCCCAGGGTCCTGGGATGGAGTCCCTCTGCCTATGTCTCTGCCTCTTTCTCTGTGTCTCTCACAAATAAATAAATAAAATCTTAAAAAAAAAAAGAAAATCATCAAAATCCTAGAGGAGAGCACAGGCATCTTTGACTTTGGCCTTAGCAACTTCTTACTATATATGTCTCCTGAAGCAAAGGAAACAAAAACAAACTATTGGTACTTCATTGAAATAAAAAGCTTCTGCACAGCGAAGGAAACAGCAAAACTGAAAGGCAAACTTTGGAATTGGAGAAGATATTTTCAAGTCAAATATCTGATAAAGGGTCAGTATCCAAAAAATATAAATAACTTAATCTTAACACCCAAAAAACATATAACCCATTTAAAAAATGAGCAGAAGACATGAGTAGATATTTTTTCCAAAGAAGACATACAGATGGCTAACAGACACATGAAAAAATGCTCAATGTCAGTCATAATCAGGGAAATACAAATCAAAACTACAATGAGATATCATCTCACTCCAGTCAGAATGGCTGAAATTAACAACATAGGACACCAAAGGTGTTGGCATGGATGCAAAGAAAGGGGAATCCTCTTACACTGTTGGTGAAGTGCAAACTGGTTTGGCCACTCTGGAAAACAGTATGGAGGTAACTTAAAATTACAAAAATAGAACCACTTTATGATCCAGCAATTGCATTACTATTTATTTATCCAAAGGATACAGAAATACTAATCTGAAGGGATACATGCTCCTTGATGTTTATAGCAGCATTATCAACAATAGTCAAATTATGGAAGGCTCCCAAATGTCCATCAATGGACGAATGAATGAAGAAGTGGCATATATATATGTATATATATATATGTATATATATACATATATATATAGGCATACATATATATATTCTGTCTTTTTCTGTGAATCGGATGGACCTAGAGAGTAGTAGGTTAAGGGATCAGAAAAACAAATACCATATGATTTCATTCATATTTGGAATTCAAAAAAGAAAACAAACATGGAGGGTGGATGAGAGGCAAACCAAGAAACAGTCTTAATTATAGAGAACTGATGGTTATTAGAGGTGAGTTCAATGAGGGGATTGGTTAAATGGGTGATTGTTATTAAGGAAGACACTTGTGATGAGCACTGGGTGTTGTATATAAGTGATGAATCTCTAACTTTTACACCTGAAACTAATATTACACTGTGTGTTAACTAACTGGATTTTTTTAACTGGATATTTTTTAATTGAAGAGAAAAATTAAAAAAGACAAATATCATCAGAAATTTTTATATACAGCTATATTTGCTGTTCATAAAAGATACAAATTAAAACATAAGGGAAAAAGAGTGAAAGTAAAATTATGAGAAAAAAATTGTAGTACATACTATTTTTAATAAAACTAGTTTACCTACATTGATATCAAATAAAATATACTTTATGGTAAACTAATAAAGAAGAAACTAAATGATGATAAAATTTCATTTTACCAAGAAAATATTACAATTCTAAATATGTAGGCCCCACTAACATAGTCTCAATTTATATAAAGCAAAACCTGATAGCCTTACAATAGAAAATTTAAAGTCCACAATTATAGTTGGAGTTTTTTTTGTTTTGTTTTGTTTTGTTTTGTTTTGTTTATCTAACGTCTTTGTCATTATCCGGACAAGTAAAAAGGCAAAGAATTCAGCAAGGCTATAGATTATTTGAACAATTTAGTTAGCAAAACTGATCTAATAGGTATGGAACATGTAGAGTACCAATCATTTAAATCACCCTTAGAAAATAATTACATTCTCAGTAAAAGTCCATGTATTAATAAACATAATATATATATTGGCACTATATAATATATACTATACACTATTATTTTCAGCAAATTTGCTCAATTTAAATTATAAATCAGTGACATAAAAATATACTAGAAAATATCAGTGACATAAAAATATACTAGAAAATATACTAAAAAATACTAGAAAATATTCCTTAGAAAATTTAGAAACATACTTCTAAGTAACTCTTAGGTCAAAGAAAAAAATATAGGTAAAATTTTAAAAATATATTAGGTTAAACAATAATAAAACCCTATACATTAAAATTTTAGAGACAATTTGTATAACACTAAATTTTGTTTCAAATTCTTTAGCACTTTTCCCATTGAGATGTGGAGTCTATTTCCTCCTATTTTCCTCTCCTCTTGAATCTATCTGGGTGTAATAGGATTTCTTTGGCCAATAAAGTAGAGTGGAACTGATGCTATGTCAGTTTCAGATATATCTTTAGGAGAAGTAGAAGCTGCTGAGTCAGAAGTCCTCTGAAAAATCAGAAATTTGGAGAACTTTCTAAATGTTAGTTATTCCCTGGTTCTTTACAGAAAGCACGAGAAGTACATGCATATGCATGCACACACATACCACTCCATTTGTCCACATCTTAAACTCCCTCCCAAAACATTAGAGAAATATAGGAGAAAACAATTACACAAATTACAACTATTGCCAAGAAAGCCAGCAGAACAGGAGTAGTACTGTGTTGATTGTTGTGAATACACTATGTGTGGAACCTGGGAGAGGCAGACCATCGCTCTTCAAAAATGGAGCAGAGAAAAACATCAAATAGTATTTTGCCAGATTCTTCAGAAATACAGAATGTTTTTTAAAATTTATTATTATTTATTTATTTTATTTATTTATTTATTTATTTCACACACACAGAGCGAGAAAGAGAGCACAAGGGGGGGAGGGGGCAGAGGGAGAGAGAGAAGCAGACCTCCCCACTGATCAGGGAGCCCCATATGGGGCTCAAACCCAGGACCTCGGGATCATGACCTGAGCCGAAGGCAGATGTTTCACCCACTAAGTCACCAAGGTCCCCAGAAATAAAGAATTTATGAAATTGTGAAAAGATGATAATGGTCACCAAAACTGTCTTTAATATAGATGCTATGTGGAAAAAAAATACAAAAGTGGGCATATATAAAGAAAGGAAAATATTTGAATAAGTGTGGCATTTCTAGATTTACCTAGGTATAATATAATGAAAAAGGGAAAAGAAAAAGTTAACAACAATTTGTGCCTATGAAAGAATTTTATTTTAACCCTTGTCCTTTTAGTCTAATCAAATTTATCTCATACTTTTGTTTATACAATCTTGCAGCACAAACTAAGCAAACTGCTTATTAAATGAAGGATTCACTTTTTACATTGCTTCTTTACATAGACATTTGCAAATACCTGATCTTTTAAGAGATCGCATGGGTAAAATGCAGAATGCATGATAATGAATTTCAAGCACATTGTTTCAACTATTGCAAGGATTCAGGACCAAGGATTAGACTGCATAGTCAAATAGTTGCTCAAATTTACTTGTTAAGAAATAACAGAGGGAATCCCCTGGGTGGCTCAGCGGTTTAGTGCCTGCCTTCGGCCTGGGGTGTGATCCTGGAGTCCCGAGATTGATTCCTGTCGGGCTTCTTGCATGGAGCCTGCTTCTCCCTCTGCCTATGTATCTGTCTCTCTCGCGGTGTGTCTCATGAATAAAAAAATAAAATCTTTAAAAAAAAGGAAACAACTGAAACATAATTATTCTGACTACTGAAACCATATTAAGAGCACTTAGTTGGTAAACAGTTGAGTCATCAACAAACCTAAATAAAACAAAAAAATATATTAAAATCCTCAACATATTCAGGAAATGATATTTCACAAAGAGAATCCAAGATTATGATATCCATTGATTTCTCCTTGTAGGAATATATATTTTCTGGAAAATTTTTCAATTCTCTCTCCTAAAAAAAAGAAAATTAAAAAGAACCTATTTTATGTGAAATCTTTAGTGACCTCTAGCCCTTGACACACAAAAGTTTTCTGACTCCTCTAGGCACCTCAGAGAAACTCTTGCAAAAGAATATCTAGAAACCAGATAGCGAGACCACTAGGCTATGCCAATTCTCTTTTTCTTTTTTTTTTCCAAATCTATTTCCATATTTAAGATATTGTATAAATTCCAATTTGGTCTTCACCGTATTTCATTAAAATTAAAACACAATGTATTCTATCATTTATAGCAGAGTAAAATGAAATGTATTTTAATTTCATAAATTTCACTGTAAACATAATTTACAATTTTGCTTATACTTTCTAAAAACTAGAGTGTGCCAAAATAATGTTAAGACATGATAGTTATAAATGGAATCTTCATTCATTTTTTAAATCACTTTTTTTTCACTCGATGTATCTTCATTATGTTCTAGCTTCTTGTTCCACATTCTTAACCGAAAAGGCTTGACTGAAATCTTGCCAAAGCAGTGATGACTATATGCCAGAACACAACATAACCTTACTAATGCTCAGTCACTTAGAACTACTCCATCTGGGTTTCTGTCCATTCAAAGAACTAGCTGCTTGAAACAAATGCCGTACTCATCTTGCCTGTTATATCACTAGCTGAAATATGCTACTGCCATAATTACCATTCTCAACTTCTGAATAGAGCCAACAGCCAACCAACAATTTACTGAGTACACAAGCTGGTGCAGCCATGATCCCTGAGAATTCGGTGTGGACAACATGTTAGCTTACTCGCAAAATGTGAAGCTGTGATATTGAAGTAAATATCAAGAACTGAAAAAGTTGGAAGGTGGATGAATACTTTCAGAGGTCAACTACTGGCAAAAAGTGCTCAGATTAAAAATGTTTAATTATATAGGAAGGTATAGTTTATAATTGATTTTTATTGCCACTGCTCTGGGGGTCTAACTTGCTGGAAAAAATGGGATATTTATGATGATATCACTAAAGATTTTCTGGATATTCTTTTCTAGCTTCAAGACTAATTCCTACAATAATAGTAACACTGAGGAAAAAGGAAATGCAAAATAGAAGCAATACAGTAGGCCTGATTTATCTTTTACTAGGGACTATGACTGAATAAATAAGGGCAACTCTTCAAACCTCCCTTTATATCATCCATGCAAGCTCTCTACTAGAATATAATTGAGGAGGATTTTTCTGTTTTTCTAGTGCCTAGATTAGTGTCTCGCATATAGTAGATGCTCTGCAAATGTTTGCTTAATAAATGTGGAAAAAATTTGAGCTTACATCAACAGTTTTTTTGCAGTCATCTTTCAGTGCCAGATGCCCACCATATTATCTAATACTTACAATATTAGAATCTAATTGTGATTTATATTTATTGAATTAAAATGCATATGCCCTTTGAAACAGCAATACCATTTATGAATTTATCTAGAGATATGCTTGCATATGTACACAAAGATGATCATGCAAGAATATTCATTGCAAATTCGTCTATAGTACAGAAAGATTGAAAACAACCTTTATGTTCTTTAATAGGTGATGGATTACATAAATTGTGGTACATCCATAAGATGAAATAACATGTAACTACTAAAAGGAATAGAAAGCTCTCTTTATATTCAAATACAATGATAGTCAATATATATTTTTAATTAAATAAGGAAGATATAGGACAGATTATAGAGTGTGCTTTCATTATTGTTAAAACAAATGAAGATATACACAGATATGATTGTATATTTATAGAATATCTCTGGAAGAAATTAGTATTATAGGTTTTCACTGGGGAGAAGGGGACTGAAGGCATGGAGATAGAGGTATGGGAGATTCATTTGTCACTACATAACTTTTTGATTAGTATAGTGCTTGTCATGTTCATTAATTAATACCAAAGAAAAATACAATTTAAACAATTTTTAAAAATTTATTCATTTGAGTGAGAAAGCAGGAGGATGGGCAGAGAAAAAGAATCTCAGATTCTCTGCTGAGTGTGGAGCCTGACATAGGGAAATAGAGTTCAATCTCATGACCCTGAGATCATAACCTGTGCCAAAACCAAGAGTTAGATGCTTAACCAAATGAGCCACCAGATGCCCCCCAAAATAAAATTTAAACAAAAGAGCATAATGTAATTTGTACCTCATAAATATGCATATTTGAAGAAATAATTGGTTAGACAAATTCAGCACACACATGGTAGTATTTTCTGCAAGGGAATATATCTGAAAACTTTCAAGCCATTTGAAAATGTAGTACTGGACTCCCATAATACCTGATCCCCTGCTATTCCCTTTCTGCTTATATTTTTCCAGGAGTTAGTTCTTTTGTAATGATTTACTGATTAGTTATAAAACAGATCTGACTTTAAGCAAAATTTAAAGGTTTAGTTGATATTTTTCAAAACTGCCTCTTCCCTTCTTTGCCACTTAACCTACAGCTTACGCCCACAAACATACCCTGACTTCTAAAAGAAATTCTATAATAGAATACCCTCCTAGATGTAGCCTTTATGAATCAAGTAGTCATCCTTTACTAGTAAAAGTTTTCTCTCCAGTTCTCTATTTTTTACTGTATTACCTAAGTGTTTTTAAAATATTAAGCATAGAAAGTCTGAAAAATTCAATGCTTAATGGCTATCGAAGAATATTATATTTTACTTTTCATTGGTCAGCTGAGTCTATTTCAATAAAGAGGGTCTTTAAAAAGAGAGAGAGTTTTTTATAGTCAGGTGCTTGACCAAGCCAGTTGTGGGAGTTAGTTTAGAGTTAGGAGGATCTTGTATGTCACTGACAATGCACTGAATCCATCTAATGAAACAATACCAAACAGGTATTTTATGGCTCAACAAATCTCTATTCAAAGGTGGCAAAAGAGATAGCTCAAGAAGAAGAAATATGATAAAAGCAAAGGGAAATTTGGTTTCTGCTGGTACATCATTTTTTTCTTTGAAACCTGAGACGACTCAATCAGGCAAAATATATCCATATGTTGGCCTATGATATGCCTTTGCCACATGTTCTTCACTACCGGATGTGATTTGATCTTGACTTTTTTTTTGGTTCACCAGTGATATCTCCTAGGATCCCAGCCTATTTGGAGGAGAGACATTCTCTTTGTTTATGATACATTAGTAAGCAGTAAAAGAGACTTTTACAAAAGCTTTGAAGTAGGCTACTCAGAAAGTAAACAGAAAAAAAAATTACAAGAATTTTCAAGAAATTTAAGAAAAAAACAATTCAAATATTTTTTTCTCAACCCTGACAGTTTCCTTTGGACTATTATATTTAATTAAATATATGAGTTGAAGAGAAGTATAAGTTTAATCTTTCTAATTTCCATCATTTTGTACATTCCCAGAGGACTAAAAATTCATTATCTTTGACATATCATATAGCACATTATGTCTACACACAAAGTATATCAAATATAACAATATGTTACAACTACATTAATATAATGAATGGAACTAGTTTGTATCATTTTCAAAGTACAAAAGAAAATTAAATATATTGTTTCCTGTAACAATATTAACTTTTCTACATCTAAATATGTTTTTTAAAGATTTTATTTATTTATTCATGATACACATAGAGAGAGAAAGAGGCAGAGACACACGCAGAGGAAGAAGCAGGCTCCATGCAGGGAGCCAGACGTGGGACTCCATCCCGGGTCTCCAGGATCACGCCCTGGGCCAAAGGCAGGTGCTAAACTGCTGCGCCACCCAGGGATCCCCTACATCTAAATATGTTAAATTGAACACATTTTATGTAAGCAGAAGACAAAAAAATTGTTTGAATATGTTTCATTGATTTTAATATTATAGATACATGATTTATAAATGTTAATTTTGGAAAGTACATTTAATTCACAAAGCAAATTGAAATATATTTATATGCATTTTCTTTAATAACAAAAACTCTTTAAAGGTAGAATTAGGTAGAACATTTTACCTTGTTAAATACATTTCTATCCATTCCAATGTTTAATGGAGTGTCTTATACATGTTATATTTATAATTTTATAGTTAAGCCCATTTCTTTCCTAAAGGATTTGAAGGAACTATTTGTTATGGACTGAATGTGTCTCTCCAAAATTCATATGTTGAAGTCCTAACCCTCACTGTGATGATATTCGGAGACAGGATCTTTGGGAAGTTACTAGGATTGATGAGGTCATGAGAGTGGCACCCTCATGCTATGACTAGACAAAAGTTCATATGACCATATATGCTGTGACTATGACAAAGAAAAGTTCATATGAGTATATAGTGAGTGGTGGCTCCATACAAGTCTAAAACCTCAAAATGAAATCTACCTTGCTGGCACCTTGATCTTGGACTACTCAGCCTCCAGAACTGTAATTAATATATTTCTATCATTTAAGCCACCGAATCTACAGTATTTTGTTATGGCAACCCTAAGCTAAGACTAGCTAGGATTTAATTCATGATAATTAAAGCTAAAAGAAAATAGAGATCATTAAAGAGATATAGAGAAACTAAATGTCCTTAGGTATCTGAAATATGCCAGTTACTACGGTTTAGGACTGAAATTTTCTGTTTTCTAGCAGCTATGGCACACAGGAAACATTCTGGGTTACCTAGTATTGATCGTTTGGAGAAAAAAAAAGTCAAATATTCTGCCCATTTTCAAACTTTAACGGAAAGGATAAAAACCAAAATATAGAGTCTGTCTGTAAAAACTTCAAGAGTGAGAACATACACTGTTTGTCCTTCTCCGATTGACTTACTTCACTCAGCATAATACCCTCCAGTTCCATCCACGTTGAAGCAAATGGTGGGTATTTGTCGTTTCTAATGGCTGAGTAATATTCCATTATATACATAAACCACATCTTCTTTATCCATTCATCTTTCGATGGGCACCGAGTGTTCTCACTCATTTGGGGAATATGAATAATAGTGAAGGGGAATATAAGGGAAGGGAGAAGAAATGTGTGGGAGATATCAGAAAGGGACACAGAACATAAAGACTCCTAACTCTGGGAAATGAACTAGGGGTGGTGGAAGGGGAGGAGGGTGGGGGGTGGGGGTGAATGGGTGACGGGCACTGAGGGGGACACTTGACGGGATGAGCACTGGGTGTTATTCTGTATGTTGGTAAATTGAACACCAATAAAAATTAATTTATAAAAAAAAAGACTTAATAAAAAAACTTCAAGAGTAATCAGTGAATGTATCAATGCTAAAGTAGGCATAATATGGGTATGGCATTTGAAGACAGCCATTAAAGCATCTCTTTTGACCACTGAGACAGTCTTCATCTTCTCTTACTTTGGAAGATTAATATATGTCTAGTTAAATAAGCATCAACTTTCACTTCTGGAGAGGCCCAAAGTTCAGTATCTTTTTACCAAGTTTTCTTTGTTGGGAAGGAAGAATTTCTTCTGTCCTATGGTCCTTCTAGCTAGACTTAGAATCAAACTGACACAATATAATTAACATGAGATAAACAAATTTAATAGGCATATCTATGAAGAATCCACATAGATGTGAAATTCAAAAGATAATGAGGTTACATGAAGCTTGTATGATGAGTTAAGGAGAGACGTAGGGGCCTGAGGATACAAAGGGGAGAAAAACCATTAGCAAGAAGGTGAAAGATGTTTGAAAAAACAAGGCTGACCTATCATTCACATAAGTTTCATAGGTAAAGGGGAATCTTTGTTAATAGCCCTCTTCCCTTTTTTAAATTAATTTTTTATTGGTGTTCAATTTACCAACATACAGAATAACACCCAGTGCTCATCCCGTCAAGTGTCCCCCTCAGTGCCCGTCACCCATTCACCCCCACCCCCCGCCCTCCTCCCCTTCCACCACCACTAGTTCATTTCCCAGAGTTAGGAGTCTTTATGTTCTGTCTCCCTTTCTGATATCTCCCACACATTTCTTCTCCCTTCCCTTATATTCCCTTTCACTATTTTTTATATTCGCCAAATGAATGAGAACATACACTGTTTGTCCTTCTCCGATTGACTTACTTCACTCAGCATAATACCCTCCAGTTCCATCCACGTTGAAGCAAATGGTGGGTATTTGTCGTTTCTAATGGCTGAGTAATATTCCATTGTATACATAAACCACATCTTCTTTATCCATTCATCTTTCGATGGACACCGAGGCTCCTTCCACAGTTTGGCTATTGTGGACATGGCTGCTAGAAACATCGGGTGCAGGTGTCCCGGCGTTTCATTGCATCTGAATCTTTGGGGTAAATCCCCAACAGTACAATTGCTGGGTCATAGGGCAGGTCTCTTTTTAACTCTTTGAGGAACCTCCACACAGTTTTCCAGAGTGGCTGCACCACTTCACATTCCCACCAACAGTGCAAGAGGGTTCCCTTTTCTCCACATCCTCTCCAACATTTGTGGTTTCCTGCCTTGTTAATTTTCCCCGTTCTCACTGGTGTGAGGTGGTATCTCACTGTGGTTTTGATTTGTATTTCCCTGATGGCAAGTGATGCAGAGCATTTTCTCATGTGCATGTTGGCCATGTCTAGGTCTTCCTCTGTGAGATTTCTCTTCATGTCTTTTGCCCATTTCATTATTGGATTGTTTGTTTCTTTGCTTTTTTTTTTTTTTTTGTCTTTGTGTAGACATGTTTTCTTTTTTTTTTTTTATAAATTAATTTTTATTGGTGTTCAATTTACCAACATACAGAATAACACCCAGTGCTCATCCCGTCAAGTGTCCCCCTCCGTGCCCGTCACCCATTCACCCCCACCCCCCGCCCTCCTCCCCTTCCACCACCCCTAGTTCATTTCCCAGAGTTAGAAGTCTTTATGTTCTGTCTCCCTTTCTGATATCTCCCACACATTTCTTCTCCCTTCCCTTATATTCCCCTTCACTATTATTCATATTCCCCAAATGAGTGAGAACATACACTGTTTGTCCTTCTCCGATTGACTTACTTCACTCAGCATAATACCCTCCAGTTCCATCCACGTTGAAGCAAATGGTGGGTATTTGTTGTTTCTAATGGCTGAGTAATATTCCATTGTATACATAAACCACATCTTCTTTATCCATTCATCTTTCGATGGGCACCGAGGCTCCTTCCACAGTTTGGCTATTGTGGACATGGCTGCTAGAAACATCGGGGTGCAGGTGCCCCGGCGTTTCATTGCATCTGAATCTTCGGGGTAAATCCCTAACAGTGCAATTGCTGGGTCGTAGGGCAGGTCTATTTTTAATTCTTTGAGGAACCTCCACACAGTTTTCCAGAGTGGCTGCACCAGTTCACATTCCCACCAACAGTGTAAGAGGGTTCCCTTTTCTCCGCATCCTCTCCAACATTTGTTGTTTCCTGCCTTATTAATTTTCCCCATTCTCACTGGTGTGAGGTGGTATCTCATTGTGGTTTTGATTTGTATTTCCCTGATGGCAAGTGATGCAGAGCATTTTCTCATGTGCATGTTGGCCATGTCTATGTCTTCCTCTGTGAGATTTCTCTTCATGTCTTTGCCTTCATGATTGGATGTTGTTCTTTGTTGAGTTTAATAAGTTCCTTATAGATTTTGGAAACTAGCCCTTTATCTGATAGGTCATTAGCAAATATCTTCTCCCATTCTGTAGGTTGTCTTTTAGTTTTGTTGACTGTATCCTTTGCTGTGCAAAAGCTTCTTATCTTGATGAAGTCCCAATAGTTCATTTTTGCTTTTGTTTCTTTTGCCTTCGTGGATGTATCTTGCAAGAAGTTACTGTGGCCAAGTTCAAAAAGGGTGTTGCCTGTGTTCTCCTCTAGGATTTTGATGGAATCTTGCCTCACATTTAGATCTTTCATCCATTTTGAGTTTATCTTTGTGTCTGGTGCAAGAGAGTGGTCTAGTTTCATTCTTCTGCATGTGGATGTCCAATTTTCCCAGCACCATTTATTGAAGAGACTGTCTTTCCTCCAGTGGATAGTCTTTCCTCCTTTAGTGAATATTAGTTGACCATAAAGTTCAGGGTCCACTTCTGGGTTCTCTATTCTGTTCCATTGATCTATGTGTCTGTTTTTGTGCCAGTACCACACTGTCTTGATGACCCAGCTTTGTAGTACCACCTGAAATCTGTAATTGTGATGCCCCCAGATATGGTTTTCTTTTCTAAAATTTCCCTGGCTATTCGGGGTCTTTTCTGATTCCACACAAATCTTCAAATAATTTGTTCTAACTCTCTGAAGAAAGTCCATGGTATTTTGATAAGGATTGCATTAAACGTGTAAATTGCCCTGGGTAACATTGACATTTTCACAATATTAATTCTGCCAGTCCATGAGCATGGAATATTTTTCCATCTCTTTGTGTCTTCCTCAATTTCTTTCAGAAGTGTTCTGTAGTCTTTAGGGTATAGATCCTTTACCTCTTTGGTTAGGTTTATTCCTAGGTATCTTATGCTTTTGGGTGCAATTGTCAATGGGATTGACTCCTTAATTTCTCTTTCTTCAGTCTCATTGTTAGTGTATAGAAATGCCACTGATTTCTGGGCATTGATTTTGTATCCTGCCACGCTACCAAATTGCTGTATGAGTTCTAGCAATCTTGGGGTGGAGGCTTTTGGGTTTTCTATGTAGAGTATCATGTCATCGGCGAAGAGGGAGAGTTTGACTTCTTCTTTGCCAATTTGAATGCCTTTAATGTCTTTTTGTTGTCTGATTGCTGAGGCTAGGACTTCCATTACTATGTTGAATAGCAGTGGTGAGAGTGGACATCCCTGTCTTGTTCCTGATCTTAGGGGAAAGGCTCCCAGTGCTTCCCCATTGAGAATGATATTTGCTGTGGGCTTTTCGTAGATGGCTTTTAAGATGTCGAGGAAAGTTCCCTCTATCCCTACACTCTGAAGAGTTTTGATCAGGAATGGATGCTGTATTTAGTCAAATGCTTTCTCTGCATCTAATGAGAGGATCATATGGTTCTTGGTTTTTCTCTTGCTGATATGATGAATCACATTGATTGTTTTACGAGTGTTGAACCAGCCTTGTGTCCCGGGGATAAATCCTACTTGGTCATGGTGAATAATTTTCTTAATGTGTTGTTGGATCCTATTGGCTAGTATCTTGTTGAGAATTTTTGCATCCATGTTCATCAGGGATATTGGTCTGTAATTCTCCTTTTTGGTGGGGTCTTTGTCTAGTTTTGGAATTAAGGTGATGCTGGCCTCATAGAACGAATTTGGAAGTACTCCATCTCTTTCTATCTTTCCAAACAGCTTTAGTAGAATAGGTATGATTTCTTCTTTAAACGTTTGATAGAATTCCCCTGGGAAGCCATCTGGCCCTGGACTCTTGTGTCTTGGGAGGTTTTTGATGACTTCTTCAATTTCCTCCCTGGTTATTGGCCTGTTCAGGTTTTCTATTTCTTCCTGTTCCAGTTTTGGTAGTTTGTGGCTTTCCAGGAATGCGTCCATTTCTTCTAGATTGCCTAATTTATTGGCGTAGAGCTGTTCATAATATGTTTTTAAAATCGTTTGTATTTCCTTGGTGTTGGTAGTGATCTCTCCTTTCTCATTCATGATTTTATTAATTTGAGTCTTCTCTCTCTTCTTTTTAATAAGGTTGGCTAATGGTTTATCTATCTTATTAATTCTTTCAAAGAACCAACTCCTGGTTCTATTGATCTGTTCCACAGTTCTTCTGGTCTCAATTTCGTTGAGTTCTGCTCGAATTTTAATTAACTCTCTTCTTCTGCTGGGCGTAGGGTCCATTTGCTGCTTCTTCTCTAGCTCCTTTATGTGTAAGGTTAGCTTTTGTATTTGAGTTCTTTCCAGTTTTTGAATGGATGCTTGTATTGCGATGTATTTCCCCCTCAGGACTGCTTTTGCTGCATCCCAAAGATTTTGAACGGTTGTATCTTCATTCTCATTAGTTTCCATGAATCTTTTTAATTCTTCCTTAATTTCCTGGTTGACCCTTTTATCTTTTAGCAGGATGGTCCTTAACCTCCACGTGTTTGATGTCCTTCCAAACTTCTTCTTGTGATTGAGTTCTAATTTCAAGGCGTTATGGTCTGAGAATATGCAGGGGACGATCCCAATCTTTTGGTATCGGTTCAGACCCGATTTGTGACCCAGTATGTGGTCTATTCTGGAGAAAGTTCCATGTGCACTTGAGAAGAATGTGTTTTCAGTTGAGTTTGGATGTAAAGTTCTGTAGATATCTGTGAAATCTATCTGGTCCAGTGTATCATTTAAAGCTCTCGTTTCTTTGGAGATGTTGTGCTTAGAAGACCTATCAAGGGTAGAAAGAGCTAGATTGAAGTCACCAAGTATAAGTGTATTATTATCTAAGTATTTCTTCACTTTGGTTATTAATTCGTTTAAGTATTTGGCAGCTCCCACATTCGGGGCATATATATTGAGGATTGTTAAGTCCTCTTCTTGGATAGATCCTTTAAGTATGAGATAGTGTCCCTCTTCGTCTCTCACTACAGTCTTCGGGGTAAATTTTAGTTTATCTGATATAAGGATGGCTACCCCTGCTTTCTTTTGAGAACCATTTGAATGGTAAATGGTTCTCCAACCTTTTATTTTCAGGTTGTAGGTGTCCTTCTGTCTAAAATGAATCTCTTGTAGACAGCAAATAGATGGTCCTGCTTTTTTATCCAGTCTGAAACCCTGTGCCTTTTGATGGGGTCATTGAGCCCTTCACGTTCAGAGTTACTATTGACAGATATGAGTTTAGTGTCATCATGATATCTATTCAGTCCCTCTTTTTGTGGATTGTTCCACTGGAATTCTTCTTAAAGGGAATTTTAAGAGTCCCCCTTCAAATTTCTTGCAGAGCTGGTTTGGAGGTCACATATTCTTTCAGTTCCTGCCTGTCTTAGAAGCTCTTTATCTCTTCTTCTATTCTGAATGAGAGCCTTGCTGGATAAAGTATTCTTGGCTGCATGTTCTTCTCATTTAGGACCCTGAATATATACTGCCAGCCCTTTCTGGCCTGCCAGGTCTCTGTGGAGAGGTCTGCTGTTAATCTGATATTTCTTCCCATGTAAATTCAGGGATCTCTTGTCTCTTGCTGCTTTAAGGATCTTCTCTTTATCTTTGGAATTTGCAAGCTTCACTATTAAATGTCGAGGTGTTGAGCGGTTTTTATTAATTTTAGGGGCGGGATCTCTCTATTTCCTGGACCTGAATGCCTGTTTCCCTTCCCAGATTAGGAAAGTTTTCAGCTAGGATTTGTTCAAATACATATTCTGGCCCTCTGGCCCTTTCGGCGCCCTCGGGAACCCCAATTAAACGTAGGTTTTTCTTCCTCAGGGTGTCATTTTTTCCCTTATTTATTTCCCTTAATTTGTCTTCATGGTCTTTTTTTTTTAATTTTTATTTACTTATGATAGTCACAGAGAGAGTGAGGCAGAGACACAGGGAGAAGCAGGCTCCATGCACTGGGAGCCCGACGTGGGATTCGATCCCGGGTCTCCAGGATCGCGCCCTGGGCCAAAGGCAGGCGCCAAACCGCTGCGCCACCCAGGGATCCCTCTTCATGGTCTTTTAATTGTGTCTCTTTTTTCCTCAGTTTCCCTCTTTGCCATTAACTTGTCTTCTATGTCACTCACTCGTTCTTCCACCTCGTTAACCCTCGTCGTTAGGACTTCTAGTTTGGATTGCATCTCATTCCATTGATTTTTAATTTCTGCCTGATTGGATCTAAATTCTGCAGTCATGAAGTCTCTTGAGTCCTTTATGCTTTTTTGTAGAGCCACCAGTAGCTGTATAATAGTGCTTCTGAATTGGCTTTCTGACATTGAATTGTAATCCAGATTTTGTCACTCTGTGGGAGCGAGTACTGTTTCTGATTCTTTCTTTTGAGGTGAGGTTTTCCTTCTAGTCATTTTGCTCAGTGCAGAGTGGCCAAAAACAAGTTGCATTGGGAAAAGGAGAGAAAGCGAGGAGAGACGAAGGAAAGAAAAGAGAAAAACAAAAAAGAAAAAAGAAGAAAAAAGAAAAAAGAGAAGAAAAATAGAAAGAAAAAGAAAGAAAGGGTGAAAAAGAGGTGGGGGAAGCAATCAGAAATCAAAAAGAAAAGAAAAAAGAAAAAAAAAAACAAAAAACACGGGGGAGTATCTTCTGTATACTTTAAGTCCCTTGACTTCCCCTGAACTGGTCCGTCCAGCTGGTCTTCTGGGGGAGGGGCCTGTTGTGCTGATTTTCAGGTGTTAGCACTTGGGGGAACTGCTCTGCCCCCTGCCTGCTGCAGGGCTCAGTGGGGGTTGTTTACCCCGTGAGGCCCTGGAGGAGCAACCCCAGTGGTCGATGGCCAGCTCTGGAAACCTGGATTCAGCTCCCACAGGAACTACGGGGCTCTCAGTCTGCAGGGCCTGGAGGCTCCGGGGCGGGGCCGCTGATCTGCTCAGGTCGGGGCAGGAGCGTCCTTGCTGTCCTGGGCCCTCCCGGCCTCTGCCTGTCCCGGGGGAGGCCGGATCTTGGGCTGTGTCCTGGCGCCCTGTGCTCCGGGGCCCGCGCTGTTGGATTCGCGCTCCCGCCGCGCAGCCCCCTCTGCGGAGCCCCGCCCGAGCCCCTCCGAGCTGCTCCTGGCCGCGCAGCCCCCTCCGCGCAGAGCCGTTCCCGAGTCCCTCCGATCTGCTCCCGGTCATGTGTGCGCGCTGCAGCCCTTAGGAATTCGGAGCACTCTCCCGGGGCGCAGTTGCTCTGTTAGTGTCCCAGGGAGCCTGAGGGCATCCCCGCCCTCCTGGGTCCTGCTCTAACTCCCTGCGAGCCCCTTTCCACCTGGGAAGATTGGTGCAGCTGCTGCTCCTCCGGGACGGAGCTTTCCTGTCCTGGGGACACTTGCCCCGGCCTTATCACGGCTCCTCACGGGGCCCCTCCCCCTTGGATGCCTTTTGTGTCTTTATTTCTTTTTCCCCGTCTTCCTACCTTGATAGAAGCAGGAACTCTTCTCACTGTAGCGTTTCAGCTATTCTCTCTTTAAATCTCAGGCCGAATTCGTAGATTTTCAGGATGATTTGAAGGTTACCTAGGTAATTTGGTGGGGACAGGTGATTTGGGGACCCTACTCTTCCGCCATTTTGCCCCTCCCTCCCTGAAAACTTCCTTAATCTGGGAAAGGAAACAAACATCCAGATCCAAGAGTTACAGAAAATATCCATCAAAATCAACAATAGCAAGACAACATCAAACACATTATGATTAAATTTGAAAAACATAGGGATAAAGAACAATATCTTAAAAGCATCAAGATAAATGAAATCATTAACTTACAGCAGGAGGTACGCAATCCAGACAGTTACTACAGGATATGCAGTTGAGAGCACAGCTGTACAATTTCAAAATATCATGAAAAATTATTTTTGTGAAATTGAGCTATTAAGCTCATGTTATCAAACGTAAGTGGTCTGAATAAGCATAATATCATCCTTCAGCCAAATGCAAATATATACAGATTTTTTTCATCACAACTTTAAATGGCACACAAATGTGACTAGTAATACAAAATGGGTTATAGCAACTTCCTATTTGAAATTACCGTTCAAATCCTTTAAAGACAAAGTTAAATAAAGGGTAAAACCCATACATATTTTCCCTATAGAACAGTTGCTGTTATCAAATGTGGGTGACAATACATGAAATGAAATCCTTCATTGGAAAACTTACTATAACAGCAATCCAAAGGCATCTACGTAAAAGTGACTGTTTACTGTACCAAAAGTTGGCGCTTGAGAACTACCTGACAAGCCCTTAACTGAACCACCTACTGTGTACTAGAACCTTGCACCCTACTAATACCTTGCCTGCACTTCTATCTGTGACTCTCTTCTGCAAGTAAATATAAGAATTAACCTACATGATAAATAAAAATTCTCTGCATGTCTCAGCAAAAAAAAAAAAATACTGTCAGAAGGAATGACAGTAGTGATCAAAAGGCCATAGAATTTCAGTTGCGGTGTAAAAGCTTGAAGGTACTTTTAACTTAATGCTATTCAAGTCATAAGATCTAATGGCAACTGCCTCAATACTTTGCATTTATAGATAATTTAGATCTATATTCAGGAAATTTAACATTTTAATTTCAAACAATTTCTTGAAAATGGAAAAATAAAAGATGTCACCATGCTGTTTGACCTTTCATTTTACTTTTAGCAAAAAAAAAGTTCTTTGCCTTTCCTATAGTGTATAATCCATTTTTTCACTCACTAGAACCAGAATTTCAGAATTGTAATCATAGAAATCGTGAATAATAGGAGGAAATTTGAACAATAGATGTTCTTTTTTCTACTTTGAGTTAGAATTCTATTTGCTACATTGATTATAGCATGGTATTAAAAAATTCACATCATGGGGCAAATTCCCATATCTGCCAGTTGGTTTCACTCCATGTTCTTTTTTTTTAAATAAATTTATTATTATTGGTGTTCAATTTGTCAACATACAGTATAACACCCAGTGCTCATCCCATCAAGTGCCCTTTCAGTGCCCCCCACCCAGTCATCCCCACCCCCCGCCCACCTCCCCTTCTACCACCCCTAGTTCTTTCCCAGAGTTAGGAGTCTTTCATGTTCTGTCTCCCTTTCTGATATTTCCCACTTATTTTTTCTCCTTTCCCCTTTATTCCCTTTCACTATTTTTTATATTCCCCACATGAATGAGACCATATAATGTTTGTCCTCCAATTGACTTATTTCACTCAGCATAATACCCTCCAGTTCCATCCACGTCGAAGCAAATGGTGGGTATTTGCCATTTCTAATGGCTGTTCACTCCATGTTCTAATCAAAGAAGCCACTCCTAATTAGTTGGCTGGCTTGCAACTGTGTGCCACAGCTCATAAGACACAAGGAAAGGACTATTTTGCATACAGCTCCATCTTGCTTCTGAATAACAATCCAAAGCTCAGTATCTATAGGTTGATGATAACTATTATCTCTGAAGATATAGACATCACATTTCTTATGAAAGTACTTTATTTACATGATATATATATACCTTTTTAAGCATGTATGAAGCATACATTGCTTTGATATTTACTTTATCCTAATGCTGTTTATTGACTTCCATTATAATAATGTGTGCTAACTGAAATACAAAGAATTTTTAATGAAATAATATTAAAAGTAGAGCTTCCAGGGGAATACTCTGAACTGGTGATACTAGCAATGTATAACTAAAACTCAAAAGAACACAAATATGAAAACATGAATCTGTTGTAGTAGAAATACACATATACTCTGAATCTTTGTATTGTTGAGAAACAATTATGGTAAATTTGATTATTCTTCTAAGCTGATTTTCTTTGGCATTAAAAAAAGAAAAGGAGGTATACTACTCAGCCCTCACTTTTATGAGGAAGAAAAATCTAAGTCCTAAAGAAGATAGCATAATAAATCTCTGACATACTAATTGAAATAGCATACATATCTGACTCTGAGATATGTGCAGATGAGATGGGTCATAGATTATATCAACCTTCATACTGTATAATTAGGTTTTGCTGAGGTTGTTCTACACCTCTGAAATATTTTTACTACACTGTCTTCATGCTGAAAGGACATTATGGACAGTTTGTTTCCATGAAGATCCTGACCATATGGCCCACGGATCTGCATTAGAAAATAAACAAATTGCAATCCTTTACCCCATAGTGCTCACTTGCAACACCAACTGACTTTCAGCACAGCTTGTTGTCAAAATGCATGAGTTAGCAGATGCAGAGCCACATTCTGATATTTATAGTTTTGAAAGCGTTAATTCCATTATAAATTCGGAAAATTTACTCTACAGATGTTGACAGTCTATATATCTTTGCTTGTTTCTCTGTTCTGTGTGATGATCATAGGCGGAAGGCAAAAATAATTCATTTCTTGAAGTGACTATGTTATGAGCTCATTCTCATTAACAATGCCACTGATTTTGATGGCATGCATTACATGCATATAATTAAAAAAATCTTTCCCCAGTTCTTAGTACTACAAAAAGTTTGATTAGGCAATTTTCTCTTTTAATTAGGCCGACTAACACATCAATTGAAAGAAAAGGGGAAACCAATACAAGGCATGAATATTAATACAGAAAAACCTCTCTAAATGGGAAATGCCTTAAGGACCAAAAAAGGAATAGGAGTTATGCCAAAATGTTTTTAACTGTTCAGAGTAGTAGCAAAAGCATAACCAAATGCAGTTAGATTTCCCCTGGCTCTGATAAACAATGAAGTATTACATAAAACAAAGTTTTCCTATGACTTCAAAAAATGGAGCCTTTACAGTATAGATACCTGTGTTACTTACCTTACTATAGAGGCTTTAAAAAAAAAAAGATTTGATTTATTTACTTGAGAGAGAGAGAGCACACAAGTGGGGCAGAGGCAGAGAGAGAGAGAGAGAGAGAGAGAGAGAGAGAGAAAGGGAGAAATAGACTCCCTGCTGAGCATGGAGCCCTATGCAGAGCCTGAGCTGGAGACCAACACTGGGCCAATCCCCTGACCCTGAGATCTTGGCCTGAGCCAGATGCTTAAACGAATGAACCACCCAAGTGGCTCCTATATTGTAAGGACTTTGAAAGACTCATTCTGGTTTTTAAGTTTGTAATCATCTTGTAATCCATTTTGTTATTTTCCACGTCTACATAAGCTTTATTTCGAATGGCAAATAATGAAAATCATTGTTTAACCATACAGAAGTTTGTGTATTTAGAGTACACCATTGCTGATGATTTTATCTATATGCTCACCCAACCATACTGATAACCTAATGGGTATGTTTCTGAGTGGTTGTCTTTTTTATTTATATAAACTATATACTAAAAATAAGTGTAAAAAATAAAAATAAGTGTGAATTATAAATTTTGTAAATTGTCCAGTGCATTAGAATGAATTATAGAAATAATGATAATGCATGTTATTTCAGAGTAAAAACTACCTTTAATGATTTTTTTCTCTGGAATTTTTATTCCAGAAGCAGTGAACTTTTCTCAGTAAACTAGAGGTAGTATATGGCAGTCTCTCAAATTCCCAAAGTATCTACCCTACCATTAGACATATACTCTTTTGAGTCTTAGAATGCAATCAGAAAAAAGAAAGGGATCCTGAAATGAGGAAATAGCAGACAACTAAAGATTAATCTCCCCACTTTATAATTTTGCTGTATTTCAATTCTGCTACACACAACACAAATACTGGAATTATGTCACTTTCTGTGAATTGAGTGAATTTAAACTCAGTGACCCTGAAGGTCAAATTTCGTTCCCAGGTAATGTCAAACAACAAACAATGCCTCTTGTGGTGGTAGTCCAGCAAAATTCAGTTCATTGAATGGTAGAGTGAATCATTAAATAGTACAAGAATTTCATAAATTGCTTCTGTTCTATGAATCAATTCAGAACAGTTGTATTATTTAGGTATTATTTAGGGTGTAAAATATATTTTTAGGGTATCCCTGGGTGGCTCAGCAGTTGAGCACCTGCCTTCAGCCCAGGGCGTGATCCTGGAGTCCCAGGGTCGAGTCCCACATTGGGCTCCCTGCATGGAGCCTGCTTCTCCCTCTGCCTGTGTATCTGCCTGTGTGTGTGTGTGTGTGTGTGTGTGTTTCTCATGAATAAATAAATAAAATATTTAAAAATATATATATATTTATACTGCAAAGATCAAAATGCAATTGACTCAATAGTCAACATAATCATATCATAGAATGAGGCAAACTCATTTGGATTACTCCCACTGCCATTGAATAGCACACCTGCAAATAAACAAACCCACCTTCTTATTCCTTGAAAATCTTCAGAGCATTTATGTGATTAGGAGTTATTTTATTTGTCTCTGTTAACAGTAAGTACAGAAGCTAGCTTATCAGAATGCTTCATAAGGTGAGTGCATTGCATCCAAGCTTTATGATCTTGAATGCATTTCTAGTTTAATAAGCAAGTAATGTAATTTAGGTCCTATATCTAATTATAGCACTTCAAGTTCATTACTTGGCAATAATCTTTTTCCCCATTATTATCTATATGAGGCTTTTCAAATGAATTGAAAATTAATTACTTCTCTTGTTTTGCAGAATATTTTGTGTGCATGTGCAAATTTCTCTTACTGTGTTAAAAGGCCAAGATATATTTGACACATTAATCTAGGTAACATAGGGCAAGGTTGTATAGAGGTACACAAATCAAATACAGAATCTTGGCTGAACCTCTCTTGATAATTTTGGGGTTTTTAAAATACAGTTGTACAATTTTATAGAAGTACTCTAATTCTCCTACTGTTACTTCTAGATCTGTATTTATCACGCAGTTATTAATACCCTGGATTCTGAAGCCTCATCGTAACCTTGTTTTCATGGGTGAGTGGGGCACTCATGAAATCAAGCTACATGTGAATCACGATGTTAAACATAAAATTTTAATTTCTAATCTTTTCATGTTTATTTTTTAAGGATTTTATTTATTTATTCATGACACATACACACACACACACAGAGGCAGAGACACAGTCAGAGGGAGAAGCAGGCTCCATGCACGGAGACCAACGTGGGACTCGACCCCAGGTCTCCAGAATCAGGTCCTGGGCTGAAGGCGACACTAAACCGCTGAGCCACCCAGGCTGCCCACCTTTTCATTTTTAAATCAAGATCTAGATGAAATCATATTAGACAAAAATTTACTCTATCAAGTTATAAAGGCCTCTGAATTATATCTTTTTCACTTATACCGCCTAAAAGACAAAGTACACAAATTTAACCAAATATCTTCTTTCAAGACACTTGTCAGGTACAAATTGTTTTCTTATGTAGATTGTATGAAATTATACTAAACATCACTAGTGATTTGTAATGTCCTGTAGAGTCAGTCTAACAACTATGAAATTAGATTTGCAACTTCAGAGTGCCTGTGGTATAATCTTTTGAAATATTAACTTTAAAAATGGGGCATGGCTCAACATCTTCAAAGAAAAATGTGGCTAGATTTGTTTTATTCTAGAATTATAATACCATTAGAGATAACTGGAGCACAATAGGTATCTGCTGTGAATCTGCATTTTTAGGGGTTTTAAACATTAAAATGTATCAGTAAAGTTGATTTTCTCCTAAAGGTCCTAAAACTTAAAGCTTGCACATGTTTTGGACAATCTGATATGTCCTACCTGAAGGCAAGTATGTGCACTCAATAACCTCAAATATTATAATTGGAGTTTGTTTTGTTTTGTTTTTGCTCCAAATCTTATTAGTAAGGCTTATGAGAAAGTATTTCTGGCCCCTTTTGAAAGCTACTATCCTTTGGTTAAGGAGAAGCAAGGGTAAAATATGCTTTGGAATATAACATATGTATGTCTTTTAATCCTTTGAATTTTTTAAAGATTTTATTTATTTATTATGACAGACACAGAGAGAGAGGCACAGAGACACAGGCGGAAGGAGAAGCAGGCTCCATGCAGGGAGCCCGATGTGGGACTTGATCCCGGGACTCCAGGATCACGCCCTGGGCTGGAAAGCAGACGCTCAACCACTGAGCCACCCAGGAATCCCTCCTTTGAATTTTCAATTATGTATTCAGGGTAATCAGAGAACAAAAAAAAATATTTCTCTGTGTAGCTATAAACAGCCTATTATTATCTAAGTATGTGGATACCCAATTTTGTCTTTGACATAGCTGGCATGATCTATTGGATAACTCACAATACAAAATGAGATGATCCTCAAAAGCATAATTTTTAAATATCAAATGATTTATATAATAGAGCTAAAATTGTGAATAAAGTTACTTTCACCACTATCATTCTTGAAGGAACAGGAGGATATTTCTCACAAATGTGGACAATAAACAGAATGGAATACTGAATAGCTACCATGTTGTTAAAAATCACACCTTTATAATGGATTATGAGGAGTCCCTAGAATCAAAAACAGTAATAATAGGAAAATAGAATAAACCTGTTTGAAAACAGGATGTGTTTTCTTCTGGGATAATGATCTGTTTCATAAAAGAAAGATGGACTATTTCAAAATAGCCCTTGCCCATGGGGCTCTGGCAAGCTATTGCTTTTACAATTTGGAGAAGTAAAGGAGACATTAGACATATGTAAAGTGCCCTAAGATGACTGTCAAAATCTTTCAAAATCATAAATATGGTCAGAAACAGGTTATGTTGGGATACTGAGTGAGAAATAAAATATGTTGGTAGCTAACAGTGGTAAGTGTAGTAGTGTTTCTTCTCAGGAAGAAAAATGTTAAACATAACAACTCTCTATGAGGAATATTCACTTAATGACTTAGAGAAAAACAAGGACAATTTCTCTATGTAATTGGCAATTTCTGAAAACTTAATTTCAAGAAACTTGAAAGTAGGGATTGTATGTCGTTATAAGATATGAAAATTATTACTTTTATGTGCAAACTCGGCTAGGCTATATTACCCAATTATTTGATCAAACACTAATCTAGATATTGCTACAAAGGTACTTGTAGATGTACTTAATATCTACAATCAGTTAATTTTAAGTAAGGCATGTTACCCTGGACAGTATAGGTGGGCTTCATCCAAGAGCAAAAAGTGAGGTTTCCTAGCAAGAACAAATTCTGATTCTAGAATATAGCATCAACTCCTGAGTTTCCAACCTGATAGTTGGTTTACAGATTTCAGACTTGCCAGCCTACACAATTATGTGAATGTTGCCAGCCTACATAATTATGTGAATGAAGGGTAGCAAATTTGGCTCCTCCAATATATACCTCTGGCATATTCAGTACTATAAGATGGTTGTTTTAAGAAACTGCAGACATAAGGGAAGCTCTGAACTAATAGAAGTTACCTTTTTCTAAGATACATTTACAAGAGAAATCTACATTTACATAGGTAACATCCTTTCTATATCAGGAAGAGAGGAATTATATAATTCTTAGACACTCTTATCAATGGAGAAATAAAGATTTAAATCTGTATAAAGATTTTACCCTTGTTAACTGTGCTTTTTCTGGTAATCTTCCATAATCGACTCCCCACCTCCAATATCTTCTTTGTCTTGCTGAGGATGGTATTTAAAGTGATGGCTTTGGTCATTTTGGGGAGTTACTCAGTTTTTCTGGGTCTCTCCGAAATTATACATATATACATATATATGATATATAATATCGTTTGTTTTTCCCGTTATATCTGTCTTATGTCAACTTAATCCTTGGACCAGCCAAAGAACCCAGGAAGATAGAAGAAAACATATTTTTCTCCCCAACATGAGCCAATTTTTTACATTTCTCTCTCTCTCTTCCTCCCTCCACACATACTCATAAATATATATTATATTATATTAATTATATAATAAGGTTCAGTTTCCTTCTCTGGAGAACCTTGACTGATACAGATATGTGCACATATACTCATGCATATACATAGTTTTAAAAAATCTTCATAAATGGAAATGACAGAAATTCTTATTTTGAATTACCTGATGAGTGAAATGATACACTATCCATACCTAGAACTTATGTCTTATATTTAATAATATGGATTAGTATAAAGAAGTCAAAATTCAGGCAAGTTCACAGCTAGACAAAAACTGATTTAAAGCAAACTGGAAATTCTATTTTAGAGTAATTGTTTCATAGTTTTTTTGCACAGAGCCAAACTAACAGTCCAACCTAAGGAACAAATAATGTTGTGAGTAACCTCATCACTAGCTCCAGTGCAACTGCCCTTCTCAGTCATACTTGCCTCAGTCCCAGTGCAGAATCAAGCCCCACCAACACTGTATTCCCCAATCCAGGAGTTTCGCAGGACCTCACTTCTGGTGGAAGTGGTGACAGGCCTCATTTCATAAGTAGACCAGATCATATGTAGTTAAAATGTGCTACATTTAGGAAAGAAGCAAAATACTGTCTTCAACAGGCAAAGGGAGCTTTACAGACAACTACCCTGAAGGATAAGGCATCCAGAACAAAATAACTTAACACATACAAAACACATTGGAGACATCCCCTTAAGTGCCAGGCCCTGGGAAACAGGGAACATTATACTACAGGGCCTGTCAGAGATCCTGTAAGCACCTCTTCTTCATAAGGTCAATACCCACAAGAAAAAGGGACAAAGTTGATTTTTCTAACACAGAGAAACGGGCACAGAGACTTATATGAAATGAGAAGACAGAGGAATTTGTCTCAAATGAAAAAATAGGAAAAGGCCATGGCCAGAGAACTAAGTAGAACACATATCAGTAACATGCCTAGTAGAAAATTAAAAGCAATGGTCATGAAGATACTCACTGGATTTGAGAGAACAATGGAAGGCATCAATGAGATCCTAAATGAATATAAGGAATCATATATCAGAGGTAAATAAATTAAATTAGAAACACATTTGCTGGACTATACAACAGAATGGAAGAAGTGGAGGAACAAATTAATGACCTAGAAGACAGAATAATAGAAAGTAATCAAACTGAACAATAGAAAGAAAAAAAGAATATGCAAAATGAGAATAGACTTAGGAAACACAGTGACTCTATCAAACATAATAGCATTCATATTATAGGGACCCCAAAAGAAAAAGAAAGAGAAAAGGGGGCAGAAATTTTGTTTAAAAGAATAATAATTGGAAAAAAAAAGAAAACTCTTCTACTCTGGGGAATTAAAAAAAAAACTAAACAAAAATCCAGATACAGTGGGCACAGAGAACATCAACAAAATCAATAAAAGCAGATCCACAACATGACATGTTATAATTAAAATGTCAACACGTAGTGACAAAACATTTAAAAGGTAGCAAGAGAAAAGAAGTTACATAGAATGGAACTCCCATATAGCTATCAGCAAACATTTTGTCAAAAATATGGGAAGCCAGAGAGGAGTGGCATGATATATTCAAAGTGCTGAATGGGAAAAAATATGCAGCCAAAAATACTCTATCCAACAAGACTATCATTTAGAATAAAAGGAAAGATAAAAAATTTCCCACACAAACAAAAATTAAGGTGTTCATGATCATTAAACCATCCCTGAAATTTAAAGGGGAATCTTTGAGCGTAAAAGAAACACCAAGTGACAGTATGAAAGTAGGAAACAAAAAACAATAAAAATAAATATTTATGTAAAAAAAGAGTCAAGGAATTCACAAAATAAAAGGACTTAAAGTATGCCAGTATATACCTAAAGTATGGGGAGGAGAGGAGCAAAGAATGGGTTCAAAATCAAGGGACCATTAACTTAATATAGACTGGTATTTGCAGAAGATGTATATACAAACATAATGGTGAACACAAGTCAAAAACCATTAGTAGATATTAAAAAATAAAGAAAGGAAATCCAAATATATTACTAAATAAAACCAGCAAAACATGAAAGAGAGAAAGACAATAAAGGATCAGAAAAACATCAAAACACAAAACAAGTAATAAATAGCAATAAATACACATTGACCAGTACTTTTTTTTTTCTTTGTTTTTATTGCAGTTCAATTAGCCAACATATATAGCACATCACCCAGGGCTCATCCCGTCAAATGCCCCCCTCAGTGCCCGTTACCCAGTCACCCCGACCCCCGGCCCACCTCCCTTTCCACTACCCTTTGTTCTTTTCTCAGAGTTAGGAGTCTCTCATGTTCTGTCATCCTCACTGATATTTTCCACACATTTTCTCTCCTTTCGCCGTTATTCTCTTTCACTATTTTTATATTTCCCAAATGAATTAGACCATATAATGTTTGTCCTCCTCCGACTGACTTACTTCACTCAGCATAATACCCAACAGTTCCATCCTCGTCGAAGCAAATGGTGGGTATTTGTCATTTCTAATGGCTGAGTAATATTCCATTATATATATAGACCACATCTTCTTTATCCATTCTTCTTTCAATGGACAGTGAGGGTCCTTCCACAGGTTGGCTATTGCGGACATGGCTGTTATCAACATTGGGGTGCAGGTGTCCTGGTGTTTCATTGCATCTGTATCTTTGGGGTAAATCCCCAGCAGTGCAATTGCTGGGTCGGATGGCAGCTCTATTTTTAACTCTTTGAGGAACCTCTACACAGTTTTCCAGAGTGGCTATACTAGTTCAAATTGCCACCAATAGTACAAGAGGGTTCCCCTTTCTCCACATCCTCTCCAACATTTGTCCTTTTGTGTCTTGTTAGTTTTCACCATTCTCACTGGTGTGGTGGTATCTCATTGTGGTTTTGATTTGTATTTCCCTGATGGCAAGTGATGTGGAGCATTTTCTCATGTGCTTGTTGGCCATGTCTATGTTTTCCTTTGTGAGACTTTCTGTTCATGTATTTTGCCCATTTCATGATTGGATTGTTTTGTTTCTTTGCTGTTGAGTTTCACAAGTTCTTTATAGAACTTGGATACTAGCCCTTTATCTGATAGGTCATTTGCAAATATCTTCTTCCATTCTGTAGGTTGTCTTTGAGTTTTGTTGACTGTATCCTTTGCTGTGCAAAAGCTTCTTATCTTGATGAAGTGCCAATAGTTCATTTTTGCTTTTGTTTCCTTTGCCTTCGTAGATGTATCTTGCAAGAAGTTTCTGTGGCCAAGTTCAAAAAGGGTGTTGCCTGTGTTCTCCTCTAGGATTTTGATGGATCTTGTCTCACATTTAGATCTTTCATCCATTTTGAGTTTACCTTTGTGTATGGTGTAAGAGACTGCTCTAGTTTCTTTCTTCTGCATGTGGACTGCCAATTTTCCCAGCACCATTTATTGAAGACACTGTCCTTCTTCCAGTGGATAGTCCTTCCTCCTTTGTCGAATATTAGTTGAACATAGAGTTGAGGGTCCATTTCTGGATTCTCTATTCTATTCCATTGATATATGTGTCTGTTTTTGTGCCAGTACCACACTGTCTTGATGACCACAGCTTTGTAGTACAACCTGAAATCTGGCATTGTGATGCCCCCAGATATGGTTTTCTTTTTTAAAATTCCCCTGGCTATTCGGGGTCTTTTCTGATTCCACACAAATCTTCAAATAATTTGTTCTAACTCTCTGAAGAAAGTCCATGGTATTTTGATAGGGATTGCATTAAACGTGTAAATTGCCCTGGGTAACATTGACATTTTCACAATATTAATTCTGCCAATCCATGAGCATGGAATATTTTTCCATCTCTTTGTGTCTTCCTCAATTTCTTTCAGAAGTGTTCTATAGTTTTTAGGATATAGATCCTTTACCTGTGTGGTTAGATTTATTCCTAGGTATCTTATGCTTTTGGGTGCAATTGTAAATCGGATTGACTCCTTAATTTCTCTTTCTTCAGTCTCATTGTTAGTGTATAGAAATGCCACTGACTTCTGAGCATTGATTTTGTATCCTGCCACGCTACCAAATTGCTGTATGAGTTCTAGCAATCTTGGGGTGGAGGCTTTTGGGTTTTCTATGTAGAGTATCATGTCATCTGCGAAGAGGGAGAGTTTGACTTCTTCTTTGCCAATTTGAATGCCTTTAATGTCTTTTTGTTGTCTGATTGCTGAGGCTAGGACTTCCAGTACTATGTTGAATAGCAGTGGTGAGAGTGGACATCCCTGTCTTGTTCCTGATCTTAGGGGAAAGGCTCCCAGTGCTTCCCCATTGAGAATGATATTTGCTGTGGGCTTTTCGTAGATGGCTTTTAAGATGCTGAGGAAAGTTCCCTCTATCCCTACACTCTGAAGAGTTTTGATCAGGAATGGATGCTGTATTTTGTCAAATGCTTTCTCTGCATCTAATGAGAGGATCATATGGTTCTTGGTTTTTCTCTTGCTGATATGATGAATCACATTGATTGTTTTACGAGTGTTGAACCAGCCTTGCATCCTGGGATAAATCCTACTTGGTCATGGTGAATAATCTTCTTAATGTGTTGTTGGATCCTATTGGCTAGTATCTTGTTGAGAATTTTTGCATCCATGTTCATCAGGGATATTGGTCTATAATTCTCCTTTTTGGTGGGGTCTTTGTCTGGTTTTGGAATTAAGGTGATGCTGGCCTCATAGAACGAATTTGGAAGTACTCCATCTCTTTCTATCTTTCCAAACAGCTTTAGTAGAATAGGTATGGTTTCTTCTTTAAACGTTTGATAGAATTCCCCTGGGAAGCCATCTGGCCCTGGACTCTTGTGTCTTGGGAGGTTTTTGATGACTGCTTCAATTTCCTCCCTGGTTATTGGCCTGTTCAGGTTTTCTATTTCTTCCTGTTCCAGTTTTGGTAGTTTGTGGCTTTCCAGGAATGCGTCCATTTCTTCTAGATTGCCTAATTTATTGGCGTATAGCTGTTCATAATATGTTTTTAAAATCGTTTGTATTTCCTTGGTGTTGGTAGTGATCTCTCCTTTCTCATTCATGATTTTATTCATTTGAGTCTTCTCTCTCTTCTTTTTAATAAGGCTGGCTAATGGTTTTTCTATCTTATTAATTCTTTCAAAGAACCAACTCCTGGTTCTGTTGATCTGTTCCACAGTTCTTCTGGTCTCGATTTCATTGAGTTCTGCTCGAATCTTTAATTAACTCTCTTCTTCTGCTGGGCGTAGGATCGATTTGCTGCTTTTTCTCTAGCTCCTTTATGTGTAAGGTTAGCTTTTGTATTTGAGTTCTTTCCAGTTTTTGAATGGATGCTTGTATTGCGATGTATTTCCCCCTCAGGACTGCTTTTGCTGCATCCCAAAGATTTTGAATGGTTGTATCTTCATTCTCATTAGTTTCCATGAATCTTTTTAATTCTTCCTTAATTTCCTGGTTGACCCTTTCATCTTTTAGCAGGATGGTCCTTAACCTCCACGTGTTTGAAGTCCTTCCAAACTTCTTCTTGTGATTTAGTTCTAATTTCAAGGCATTATGGTCTGAGAATATGCAGGGGATGATCCCAATCTTTTGGTATCGTTCAGACCCGATTTGTGACCCAGGATGTGGTCTATTCTGGAGAAAATTCCATGTGCACTTGAGAAGAATGTGTATTCAGTTGCGTTTGGATGTAAAGTTCTGTAGATATCTGTGAAATCCATCTGGTCCAGTGTATCATTTAAAGCTCTCGTTTCTTTGGAGATGTTGTGCTTAGAAGACCTATCGAGTGTAGAAGGCGCTAGATAGAAGTCACCAAGTATAGAGTGTATTATTATCTAAGTATTTCTTAACTTTGGTTATTAATTCGTTTAATATTTGGCAGCTCCCACATTCGGGGCATATATATTGATGATTGTTAAGTCCTCTTCTTGGATAGATCCTTTAAGTATGATATAGTGTCCCTCTTCATCTCTCACTACAGTCTTCGGGGTAAATTTTAGTTTATCTGATATAAGGATGGCTACCCCTGCTTTCTTTTGAGAACCATTTGAATGGTAAATGGTTCTCCAACCTTTTATTTTCAGGTTGTAGGTGTCCTTCTGTCTAAAATGAGTCTCTTGTAGACAGCAAATAGATGGGTCCTGCTTTTTTATCCAGTCTGAAACCCTGCGCCTTTTGATGGGGTCATTAAGCCCTTCACGTTCAGAGTTACTATTGACAGATATGAGTTTAGTGTCATCATGATATCTATTCAGTCCCTGTTTTTGTGGATTGTTCCACTGGAACTTCTTCTTAAAGGGGAATTTTAAGAGTCCCCCTTCAAATTTCTTGCAGAGCTGGTTTGGAGGTCACATATTCTTTCAGTTCCTGCCTGTCTTGGAAGCTCTTTATCTCTTCTTCCATTCTGAATGAGAGCCTTGCTGGATAAAGTATTCTTGGCTGCATGTTCTTCTCATTTAGGACCCTGAATATATCCTGCCAGCCCTTTCTGGCCTGCCAGGTCTCTGTGGAGAGGTCTGCTGTTACTCTAATATTCCTCCCATGAAAGTCAGGGATCTTCTTGTCTCTTGCTGCTTTAAGGATCTTCTCTTTATCTTTGGAATTTGCAAGCTTCACTATTAAATGTCGAGGTGTTGAGCGGTTTTTATTGATTTTAGGGGGGGATCTCTCTATTTCCTGGATCTGAATGCCTGTTTCCCTTCCCAGATTAGGAAAGTTTTCAGCTAGGATTTGTTCAAATACATATTCTGGCCCTCTGTCCCTTTCGGCGCCCTCGGGAACCCCAATTAAACATCGATTTTTCTTCCTCAGGCTGTCATTTATTTCCCTTAATCTGTCTTCATGGTCTTTTAATTGTTTGTCTCCTTTTTCCTCAGTTTCCCTCTTTGCCATCAACTTGTCTTCTATGTCACTCACTCGTTCTTCCACCTCGTTAACCCTCGTCCTTAGGACTTCTAGTTTGGATTGCATCTCATTTCATTGATTTTTAATTTCTGCCTGATTGGATCTAAATTCTGCAGTCATGAAGTCTCTTGAGTCCTTTATGCTTTTTTCTAGAGCCACCAGTAGCTTTATAATAGTGCTTCTGAATTGGCTTTCTGACATTGAATTGTAATCCAAATTTTGTAAGCTCTGTGGGAGAGAGGACTGTTTCTGATTCTTTCTTTTGAGGTGAGGTTTTCCTTCTAGTCATTTTGCTCAGTGCAGAGTGGCCAAAAACAAGTTGTATTGGGAAAAGGAGAAAAAGAGAGAAGAGAAAGAAGGAAAGAAAAAGAAAAAAAGAAAAAAGGAAGAAAAAAGAAAAAAAAGAAGCAAAGAAGAAAAGAAAAAAGGGGGGGAAGCAAACGGAAATCAAAAAAACAAAAGGGGAGTATCTTCTGATTGTGTATACCGTAAGTCCCTCTACTTCCCCTGGAACTTTCCAGTGCTGCTTGGTCAACAATTTGTTTTTTCCCTGTCTCGCTGGTCTTCTGGGAAGGGGCCTGTTGTGCTGATTTTCAGGTGTTAGTGCTTGGGGGAGAGGCTCAGCCTCCTGCCTTGTGCAGGGCTCAGTGAATGATGTTTAAGCTGCTTATCCGGTGAGGCTCAGTGGGGTTGTTTATCCTGTGAGGCCCCAGTAGGAACAACCACAGGCGGCCAGCTCTGGAGCCCTGTATTCAGTTCCGGCAGTAACTAAGAAGCTCTCAGTCTGCAGGGGCTTATATGCTCCGGGGGCGGGTCACTGATCTGCTCAGCAAGAGTCCTTGCTGTCCTGTGCCCTCCTGGCTTCTGCCTGTCCCGGGGGAGCGCCGGAACTTGGGCTGTGTCCCCGGCGCCCTGTGCTCCTGGGCCTGTGCTGTTGGATTTGCGCTCCTGGCCCCACAGCCCCTTCCGCGCGGAGCCTCCTCCCGAGCCCCTCTGAGCTGCTCCCGGGTCCAGCCGTGCGCTTGCTGCAGCCCCTTTAGGGAGCTCGGCCGCGGGTGTGGCGTGCTCTCCCTGGGGTGCAGGTCCCTGTTACTGTCCCAGGGAGTCTGAGGGCATCCCTGCCCTCCTGGGATCCTGCTCTAACTCCCTACGAGCGCCTTTCTGTCCGGGAAGATTGGTGCAGCTCCTGCTTCTCCGGGACGGGGCTCTCCTGTCCTGGGGGCACTCGCCCCGGCCTTAGCCCAGCTCCTCGCGGGGCCCCTCCCCCTTGGATACCTTTTGTTTCTTTATTTCTCTCCCCCCCCCCCCCCCCGTCTTCCTACCTTGATAGAAGCGTGAACTCTTCTCAGTGTAGTATTCCACCTGTTCTCTAAATCTCAGGCCAAATTCGTAGATTTTCAGGATGATTTGAAGGTTATCTAGATAATTTGGTGGGGACAGGTGACTTGGGGACCCTACTGTTCCGCCATCTTGCCCGCCCCCCCCATTTTTGCATCCTTTGGGTAAATTACTACTAGTACAATTGATGGATCATAGGGTAGTTCTACTTTTAAATTTGAGGAATTTCCATACTGTTTTCCAGATTGGCTGCACCAGTTTGCTTTCCCACCAATCATATAAGAGGGTTCCCCTTTCTCCATATCCTTACCAGCATCTGTTGTTTCCTGTCTTGTAAATTTTATCCATTCTGAGTGCTTTGGGCTGAGATCTCATTGTAGTTTTCATATGTATTTCCGTGATGATGAGTGATGTTGAGCATATTTGCATGTTGGCCATCTCTATGTTTTCTTTGGAAAAATGTTGATTCATGTATTCTACCCATTTTTTTCTAACAGGATTATGTGTTTTCTGGCTGTTGGTTTTGAAAACTTCTTTATATATTTTGGGTACCAATTCTTTATCAGATATGTCATTTGGAAAAATCTACCATTCTGTAGGTTTCCTTTTAATTTTGTTGATTGTTTCCTTTGCTGCATAAAAGCTTTTTATTTTGGCAAAATCCCAACAGTTTATTTTTGTTTCTGTTTCTCTTGCCTCAGGAGACAAATCTACTAAGAATTTGCTAAAACCAATGTCAAAGAAGTTGTTGCCTGTTTCTGCTCAGGATATGGATGGTTTTCTGTCTTATAGTTAGGTCCTTCATCCATTTTGTATTTATTTTGTTTATAGTGTGAAAAAGTGGTCCAGTTTCATTCCTCTACATGTTTCTGTCCAGTTTTCCCAAAATCATTTGTTGAAGAAACTTTTTTACATTGGATATTCTTTCCTGTTTGTCAAAGATTAGATGACTGTATAGCTGTGAGTTCATTTCTGGGTTTTCTATTCTGTTGTATTGATTGATATGCTTTTTTGTGCCAGTACCAGTCTTTCTTGATCAATTCAGCTTCATATTATAATTTGAATTCTGGAATCATGATGCCTCCAGCTTTGCTTTTCTTTTTGAAGATTGCTTTGATTGTTCAGGGTTTCTGTGGTTCCATATATATATTTCAGGACTGTTCTAGCACTGTGGAAAATTCGGGTGGTATTTTTATAGTAATTGCATGAAATGTGTGATTGTTTTGGCCAATATAGACACATAACAATATATGGTCTACCAATCCATGAACATGGAATGTTTTTCCATTACTTAGTGTCACCTTGCATTTCTTTCATCAGTGTATACTTTTCAGAGTAGAGATCTTTTACCTCTTTGGTTAGGTTTATTCTTACATATATTATGATTTTTGGTGCAATTGTAAATGGGAACAATTTTTTGATTTCTCTGTTACTTCAGTATTGGTGTATAGAAATGCAACAGATTTCTGTACATTGATTTTATATCCTGTGACGTTATTGAATTCATGTATCAGTTCTAGCAATTTTTGGAGGGGAGGCTTTCGGGTTTTCTATATAGTGTGATGTCATATGTAAATAGTGAATGTTTGAATACTTCCTTGACAATTTGGATGTCTATTATTTATTTTTGTTGTCTGATTGCTGTGGCTAAGATTTCCAGTGCTATATTAAACAATAGTGGTGAGAGTGGACATCCCTATTTTGTTCCTGACCATAGAAGAAAAGCTCTCAGTTTTTCCAGAGTAAGGATGATATTAGCTGTGAGGTTTTCATATATGGACTTTTTTATTTTGAAGTATGTTACCTCTATCCCTACTTTGTTGATGGTTTTCATCAAGAAAGGATGCTGTAATTTGTCAAGTGCTTTTTCTACATCTATTGAGAATATCATATGGTTCTTATCTTTTCTCTTATCAATGCAATGCATTAGGTTGATTGAGTTATTCATATTGAACCACACTTTCAGCCCAGGAAGAAATCCCAGTTGATTGTGATGTGTGATTCTTATGATGTACTGTTTGGATTCAGTTTGCTAGTATTTTATTGAGAATTATTGCATCCATGTTTATCATGGGATGTTTATCAGGGATGTTGGCCTATTCTCTTTTTTACTGGAGTCTAGTTTTGGTATCAGGGTAATTCTGACCTCTTAGAAGGAGTTTGGAAGTTTTCCTTCCATTTCTGTTTTTTGGAACATTTTGAGAAGAATAGATATTAAACCTACTTTCAAAATTTGGTAGAATTCACATGTGAAACCATGTGACATTGAGTTTTTGTTTGTTGGGATATTTTTTATTATTGTTTCAATTTCTTTTCTGGTTATGGGTCTATTCCAGTTTTCTATTTCTTCTTGTTTCAGTTTTGGAGGTTTATATATTTCCAGGAATTTATTCATTTCTTCCAGGTTGTACAATTTGTTGAAAAATAGTCTATCATAATATTTTCTTATAACTGTATTTCTGTGATGTTGGTTGTAATTTATCCTCTTTCATTTGTGATTTTATCTATTTGGATCCTTTCTCTTTTCTTTATGATAAGTCTGGCTAAGGGTTTATCAATTTTATCAAAGAACCAGCTTCTGGTTTCATCAATACGTTCTACTGGTATTGTTTGTTTCTATGTCATTTATTTCTGCTCTATTCTTTATTATTTCCTTTCTTCTGCTGCTTTAGGCTTCATTTGTTGTTCTTTCTTTAGCTCCTTTATGTGTAGGTTTAGGTTGTTTATGGAGACTTCTTGTTTCTTGAAGTAAGCCTGTATTGCTATATACGTCCCTCTTTTTAATTTTTTATTAATTTATAATTATTTTTAAAGATTTTATTTATTTATTCATGAGAGACACACAGAGAGAGAAGCAGAGACATAGGCAGAGGGAGAAGCAGGCTCCATGCAGGAAGCCCGATGTGGGACTCGATCCCGGAACTCCAGGATCATACCCTGAGCCAAAAGCAGTTGCACAACTGCTGAGCCACCCAGGCGTCCCTATATACTTCCCTCTTAAGACTACTTTTGCTGAACCATAAATGTTCGGACCATTGTGTTTCCATTTGCATTTGTTTCCATGTATTTTTTATTTCTTCTTTGATTTCCTGCCTGACCCATTTATTGTTTAGCAGCATGCTCTTTAACCTCCACGTATTTGTGGTCTTTCCAGATATTTTCATGTAATTGACTTCAAATTTCATAGCACTATGGATAGAAAATATGCATGATATGATCCCAGTGTTTTTGTACTTGTCGAGGCCTGATTTGTGACCTAGTATATGATGAAAATAATGTATGTGTACATGAAAATAATATATATTCTTCTGCTTTAGGATGATATGATCTGAATATATCTCTTAAGTCTACCTGGTCTGGTGTGTCATTCAAAGCCTTTGCTTCATTACTGATTTTCTGCTTAGATGATCTGTCCATTGATGTAGGTAGGGTATTAAAGTGATCTACTATTATTGTATTATTATCAATGAATTCCCATATGTTTCTTATTAATTGCTTTATATATTTGGGTGCTCCCATGTTAATGCCATAAATGTTTGCAATTGTTAGGTCCTCTTGGATAGTTCTCTTTATGATGATATAGTGTTATCTCTTGTTATATTCTTTTGTTTAAATATAGTGGGTTTTTAAAAGTATTTTATTTATTTATTCATGAGACACACACACAGAGAAAGAGAGAGAGAGAGAGAGAGAGAGAGAGAGAGAGAGAGAGAGGCAGAGACACAGGCAGAGGGAGAAGCAGGCTCCATGCAGGAAGCCCGATGTGGAACTCGATCCCAGGACCCCAGCATCAGCCTTGGGCTGAAAGCAGCGCTAAACTGCTGAGCCACCCAGGCGTCCCTGTTTAATTCTAGTTTGGTGTAAGTATTGCTACTCTGGTTTCTGTTGATATCCATTTGCATGATAAATATTTCTCTATCCACTCACTTTCAATCTCCAGGTGTCCTTAGGTCTAATGTGAGTCTCTTGTAGGCAACATATAAATGGTTTTTATATTTTTATCCATTATGTCACCTTGTCTTTTGACTGGAGTATTTAGTCCATTTATATTCAGATTAATTATTGAAAGGTATGTATTTTGTACCATTTTATCAGTTGTTATGTTCTTGTTTCTGAAGATTTTTCTCTGCTCCTTTCTTATCTCTGCTACTTTTTCCTTTCTTTATTTTCCTCTCAAAATATCTCCTTTAATATTTCTTGCAGACTGGCTTAGTTGCAGGATCTCCTCTAATTTTTTCCTCTTTTTTTTTGCGAAACATTTAATCTCTCCTAATATGCATTATAGCCTTGCTGGACAGTGTTCTTAGCTGTGGATTTTTCACATTCAACACATTTAACATATCATGCCATTCTCTGCTGGCTTGCCAATTTTCTATTGACATTTCAACAGCTAGCCTTGTGGGTCTTCCCTTGTAAGTTGGGCACTTCTTTTGTCATGCTGTATTTAGTTTGTTTTTTCTTTTTGGCTATATTTTGCAAATTTAATTACAATATATTTTGGTTTTGACCTGCTTTTTTTTTATATTGATGGGTAATCTCTGAGCCTCCTGGATCTGGATGTCTGTTTTTTTCCACATATTAGGGAAGTTTTCAGCTATGATTTCCTAAAATAAATTTTCTTCTCCCTTTTCTCTCTGTTCTTGGACTCCTGTAACACAAATGTTACTAGGTTTGATAGAGTCACTGGATTCTCTAAGTCTATTTTCGTATTCCATAATTCTTCTTTCTCTCTTTTGTTTAACTTCATTATTGTCCACTTAAAAAAGAAGATTTTATTTATTTATTTATTCATGAGAGACAGAGAGAGGCAGAAACATAGGCAGAGAGAGAAGGAGGCTCCCCGCCAGGAGCCCAATGTGGGACTCAATCCCAGGACCCCGAGATCACACCTGTAGCTAAAGGCAGACGCTCAACCACTGAGCCACCCAGGTGTCCCTATTGTCCATTCTTTTATCCTCTGTATCACTTTTTCATTCCTCTTCTTTTTCCATTCTTGTGTTCATTAGATAAAGTATGCATCAAATCTAAGTTATTGTGTTTTTCATTTCCGACTGTTTCTTTTATCTCTTATCTCTACAGTAAAGTTCTCACTGAAGACTTCCATTCTTTTCCTAAGCCCAGAGAGTATCCTAAAAAATGTTGCTTTAAATTCTCCATCAGACATATTATTTATATCTGTTTCACTTATGTCTCTGGCCTTGACCTTATCTTGTTCTTTCATTTGGGATCAATTCTTTTGTCTCAGCATTCTTCTAAATCTCTGCTTTCATCTGTGTGTTAGATTTAGCCTATTATGTCTCCTTCTCCTGAGAGTAATGGCTTTATGAAGAAGAGGTCATAATGTCCAGGGCCTGGTGCTTCTGGCATGTCTCTGGTATGTCCTCCCTGTGCTCAGATGTAGTGTTTTGGTTGCTCTATTCTTCACATTAGTGTCTGAAGAGGCTCTCCAAGCCTGCAGTGGGCAGTGTTTGGTCCTTGGCCAAAATGTAGCAAGTTTTAAGTGGATGTGCTCTGGTCTGCTTGTTAAGTGAGACCTAATAGTACTCCAAATAGAACTGAAGTCCGGCAAAACCCTCTAGTTGGGAGATGTGGTTGGGCAGTAGTTTATGCTGGTATTCTGGGGAAGGGGCCTGCCACTCTGGGTTAAAATAAGTTTGATGGTACCAGAGAAGGGCGGTACCACTAGAGTGCAGGGGTTTGGGATTTGGTGTAAACAGGCTATGCAGCCAGTGTTGGTACTATACTGTTTACCAGATGTGGCTCTGCATTTATGCTGAGGGGTAGAGGAGGGAAAAGCTCCAGCCAGCTCCTTTGTCTCATTAGAGGCATCTCCATGAGTGCTCCCTCTCAGGATAGCACTTTAGAAAAGAGCAAGTAATCTCTCCCCTGTGTGTCCCATGTGTTTTTCAGATCACTGTTTCCACACTGTCTGCCTCTCGGTTGTTTGACTCTTCTCTCCAGCAACAGGACAGTGCCCTCTGCTTTTAAGTCTACTCCTTTGCCCTGGGAGAGGCATCTCTGTGAACACTATACCTCAGGGATCCCTACACGAAGAATGTATAAACTCTCCCCTGTGTGCTCCAGGTGCACTACACATTGCCGTTTCCATGCTATCTGCCTCTGGGTTGTTTGCCTGCCTTCACTATAGGAGTAGTGCAGTGTCCTTAAGGCTCTATCCTAGCCAAACCTGCAACCTTTAAAACTCCAGTCTTTAAGCCCCATGGTTGCAAGAACTCATGAAAATCAGCCCTTCTCATTTTCCCAGCCAGCGGCTTTGGGAAAGTGTTGTCCTTCTGCATTCATCAGTGTGCTCCTCTCTTTCACCTTTCTCCACAACCATGGCTCCCTCCCCTCTGCAGCACTCTTGATTTGTTTATTTCCAAAACTACACTCTGTACTTCCTACCTTCTTCTCTCCCTTTGTGTATTTTATTCTGTCAGTGTTCAAGTTGATTTCTGGGGTATTTAGAATAATTTTATAGTTATCTAGTAGTGTTCAAGGGATGAGGCAAGCCTAGGGTCCTACTATTATGCCACCATACTAGTTCCCTTAGTTCTGGATAAATTTAACACAAAATGACCATAAAGAGGTCTATAAAGTGTGTATTTAATCTGAGTAATTGTAAATTACATTTGACACAACAAAATTTGAAAATCTTAATATAATTTGGAAAAAAATTCCTAGCGAGTTTTGATCTATGGTAGAATCCAGTTTTAATATAGTATAATAAACATTTTCTAAATCTAAGAAATAATGAAATGGAAATTTCTAACTAATTTTTGTGACAAAATGTGCACAATATCTATAATTTCAACATCTATGTGTATAGTCAATGGATATTAAGTAAATTATATTGCTGTGAAAGCATCATCCTATCCATCTCCATGAAACATTTTCATCATCGCAAATTGAAACTCTACAACCATTAAATAGTAGCTCACCAGTCTTCTATTCCCCTAGCCCCTGGTAAGCACTATTCCACTTTCTCTGTCTATAAATTTGATTATTCTAGGTACTTCATAGAAACAGAATCATAGAATATTTGTCCTTTTCATTCTGGCTTATTTCACATAGTTAATGTCTCCAAGATTTATCCATTTTATAGCCTGTGTCAGGATTTCATTCCTTTATAAGGATGACTAATATTGTAGTTACATGCCTATGTTATATATCCATTTATCCATCAACAGTCATTTGGGCTGTTTCCAACTTTGGACTGTTGTGAAAAATACTGCTATGAATATGGACATACAAATACCTGTTTGAATTCCTGCTCTCAATTCTTTTGGGTAAATACTCAGAAGTAGAATTGCTGCATGATGTAATATTTGTTATATTTAATCTTTTGAGAAACCACCATACTGTTCTCACAGCAACTATACATTTAAATTCCCATCAACAAAGTATCAGGGTACTGTATTATTCAGGGTTCTTCAGATAAACAGAAACAGCTTATATATAGATATGAAAGAGAGAATGAGAGAGAACAAGCCTTATTTTAAGGAACTGGCTCTTACAATTGTGGAGGTACAAATACAAAATCTGCAGAACAGGCCAGCAGGTTGAAGACACAGGTAAGAGTTGCAGTCCAAGTCAAAATTCAGAGTGCTATAAAATTCCTCCTTTCTTGGGGGAGGTTAGTCTGTTTTATTAAGGCCTTCAACTGATTAGGTGGGGCCAACCCACATTATGGATGATAGTATTTGCTAAAAGTCTCCTGGTTTAAAGGTTTATTTCATTCAAAAATACCTTCACAAAAACATATGAAATAATTGACCAAATATCTGGGTACCACAGGCCACCCAAGGTCACCTTGGAACACAAACATATCTCCTTGATAGTTAATCTTTATTTATTTTCTTTTTTAAATTTACTTATTCATGAGAGGGACACACACACACAGAGGCAGAGACATAGGCAGAGAGAGAAGCAGGCTCCATGCAGGAAGCCTGATGTGGGACTCAATCCAAGGAGTCCAGGATAAGGCCCTGAGCCAAAGGCAGATGTTCAACCACTAAGCCACCCAGGTGTCCCAATAGTTAATCTTTAAATAAAGGCAATAACAATATACTTCCAACTAACATGATACAATTATGCCAGATACAGCTTAAAATCCAATGAGATTCTTTCCCCAGAAGAGAATGATGTTTAATCTTTTCCTTGTTATCCCCTAATTAAATACTGTATACTATGGTGTAAAATTATCCATACTTAAAAACTATGTTATAAAATTGGGGGTGCCTGGGTGACAGAGTTGATTAAGCATCATACTCTTGGTTTCAGCTCAGGTGGTGATCTCAGGATCATGAGACTGAGCACCGCATCAAGCCCAGTGCTCAGTGCAAGGTCTGCTTAAGACTCTCTCTTCCTCTGTCCCGTCCTTCAAATAAATAAATACATCTTTTAAAAACACCATCTTATAAAATCAATACAATGTATGTTTCATTATAAGGGCATAAAAGGAGAAAGAAAGCAAAGACATTTGATACAAACATATTCATAACAAAATAAGGAAGTAATATTCATGACAATTACAGTCTTAGTTGTTGTAACTGGCCACATGATCATAGCTGGTAGTTATCACTACTTTCTTCTGCTACCCATTCTGTATTTCCTTTGTTCTCAGCAAGGACTGCAGCTGATTCTGGTTGTTTACTTCATGGGGTGACTCACACTTTAATTCCTAAAGGGTCTGGGCCACTAGTAATCCTATCAAAATTAGGTTTTGTAGTTATCCATTGATCTTAATTGCAGTGTGTGATAATAAGAAACATACTAAAGGATATCCGGTATTCCAGACATATTTGGAGTAGCAGTCCAATTTCTCCTTGTTGTTCAGGATCAGTAAAAATATGAATTAGTTTGTTAGGGTTATGTGATGGTTAATTTTATGTGTCAATTTGGCTGGGCCATGAAATGCCCAGATATATAATCAAATATTATTCTGGATGTGTCACTGAGGGTATTTGCGAATAAGGTTAACATATGAATCTGTAGACTGAATAAAGTAAATTGTCCTTCCTAATATGGGTGGGCCACATCTTACCAGTTGAAGACCCGAATAGAAAAAAAGGCTGACTTTCCTCTGAGGAAGAAAGAATTCTTCTTGCCTGATTGGATTGTCTTCAAACTGGAATACTGGGGTTTTTAACTGCTTTTGGACTTAAATTGAAGCACTGGCTCTTCCTGTGTTTTGAGTCTACTACTCTTAGAATGAAACTACACCATCAGCTTTCCTGATTCTCAGACCTTCAGATTTGAATTGGAACTAAATCAACAGATCTCCTGGATCTCCAGCTTGCCTACTTGCCTATTGTCTCTGCAGATCTTGGGACTTAATCTTTAGAATGAATCATAGTAGAGATAATAAATATGTTATATATATATATATATACTTTATATGCATAAGTATTAGTTTATTTATTATAAAGTATATGGTTTACTTATTTAGTATAAGGACTATGACTTATCATTAGATTTCTCCAGAGAAACAAAATCAGGAGGATATGTGTGTGTGTGTGTGTGTGTGTGTATGTATGTTCTATTTATCTGGAGAATCTTGATTAATACAATGGGACTACATGTAAAGCAAGCATGTATGCTATAAACATTAGTGACTTTACATTTACAACTAAATTATTATCCTTGGATAAGGTTACAGCTATCTTTGCCCCTGCTATGCATGGTGACCCTCTCCCCTGCCTTGGTCCTCTCTAAAGCATAGGCACCATGTCTTAATTTTTGTTTTATCTTAGAGTAAGCAGAATTAGAAGGATATGGCATTTACAGAGGGCACATGATGTGATGAGCACTGGGTATTTTATGCAATTGATGAATCATTGAACTCTACACCTGAAACTAATGATGTATTATATATGTTGGCTAATTGAATTTAAATAAAAAACAAAAATAAATATTAAGAAGACCTCCCCCCAAAAAAGAAGAATATAAGACATACAAAGGAGTGGTCTTGACTAAAGATAAAGGATGAAAATGAAGCAGAAAAGTACTTTTCTTGTGACATGAAATACTGATTGAAACTAATTGAGCTATACACACTTGAAGAAATACAGAAGGAAAGAAACAAAATACTGAGAGGAAAACAGAATTTTAAAGATCTGCCAATTCAAGGCACTATCAAACTAAAAATAGAAAATAATAAAATTACAAATAAAACAAAAAAAGATATTTATTTTTATTTATTTTTTTGAGAGAGAGGGAGAGAGTGCACACACATGACAGCAGGGGTGGGGAGGGACAGAGGGAGAAGGAGAGGAAGAGAGAATCTTAAGGAGTTGCCACAACCAGCATGGAGGCTGACAAAGGGCTCAACCTCACAATCCTAAAATCATAAGCTAAGGCAAAATCAATAGCTGTTTAACCTACTGAGCCGCTCAGGTGCCTTGCTGATATTTATTTTTAAAAAGGCCTGTGAAAAGGAGCCCTCATGAGCAGAGTGATCAGATGTTTTCTGTAACCAGAAAAGCCTTGGACAGGCTTTTAAATGAAGAGAGTTTACTGGTACCTCAAAACGAGCAAATTAATGTAGTCTTTGCATTTAGTTATATATATATATATATATATATATATATATATATATATATATATATATATATATATATATACATCTCCCAGAGTTAGGAGTCTCTCATGCTTTGTCACGCTCTCTAATTTTTTGCACTCATTTTCCCTCCTTTCCTGTATAATCCCTTTCATTATTTTTTATATTACCATATGAGTGAAACCATACAATGATTGTCCTTCTCCGATTGACTTACTTCACTCAGCATAATACCCTCCAGTACTATACACATTGAAGCAAATGATGGGTATTCGTCGTTTCTAATGGCTGAATAATATTCCATTGTATATATAAACCAAATCATCTTTATTCATTCATCTTTCACTAGAAACCAAGGGTCCTTCCACAGGTTAGCTCATGTGGACATTGCTGCTACAAACATTGGGGTGCAGGTGTTCCGGCGTTTCACTGCATCTGTATCTTTGGGGTAAATACCCAGTCTTGCAATGGCTGGGTCATAGGGTAGCTCTATTTTTAACTCTTTGAGGAACCTCCACACAGTTTTCCAGAGTGGCTGTACCAGTTCACATTCCCACCAACAGTGCAAGAGGATTCCCCTTTCTCCATATCCTCTGCGACATTTATTGTTTCCTTTCTTGTTAATTTTCTCCATTCTCACTGGTGTGAGGTGGGATCTCATTGTGGTTTTGATTTGTATTTCCCTGATGGCAAAGGATGCGGAGCATTTGCTCATGTGCTTGATGGCCATGTGTATGTCTTCTTTGGTGAAATTTCTGATCATGTCTTTTGCCCATTTCATGATTGGATTGTTTGCTTCTTTCCTGTTGAGTTTAATATGTTCTTCATAGATCTTGGATACTAGCCCTTTATCGGATATGTCATTTGCAAATATCTTCCCCATTCTGTAGGTTGCCTTTTAGTTTTGTTGACTGTTTCTTTTGCTGTGCAGAAGCTTTTTATCTTAATTAAGTCCCAATAGTTCATTTTTTCTTTGTTTCCCTTGCCTTCATAGATGTATCTTGCAAGAAGTAGCTGTGGCCAAGTTCAAAAAGGATGTTGCCTGTGTTCTCCTCTAAGATTTTGATGGATTCTTGTCTCACATTTAGATCTTTTATTAATTTTAATTTATCTTTGTGTATGCAGTAAGAGAGTGGTTTAGGTACATTCTTCTGCACGTGGCTGTCCAATTTTCCCAGCACCGTTTATTGAAGAGACTGTCCTTTTTCCAGTGTATAGTCTTTCCTGCTTTGTCGAATATTAGTTGACCATAGAGTTGAGGGCCCATTTCTGGATTCTCCATTCTGCTCCATTGATCTATTGTCTGTTTTTGGGCCAGGACCACACTGTACCGAAGATCACAAATTTGTAGTATAATTTGAAATCCGGGGATCCCTGGGTGGCGCAGCGGTTTGGCGCCTGCCTTTGGCCCAGGGCGCGATCCTGGAGACCCGGGATCGAATCCCACGTCGGGCTCCCGGTGCATGGAGCCTGCTTCTCCCTCTGCCTGTGTCTCTGCCTCTCTCTCTGTGTGTGTGACTATCATAAATAAATAAAAAGTTAAAAAAAATTGAAATCCGTCTTTGTGATGCCCCTGGCTCTGGTTTTCTTTTTCAATATTTCCCTGGCTATTCAGTGTCTTTTCTAATTCCACACAAATCTTCAGATGATTTGTTCCAACTCTCTGAAGAAAGTCCATGGTATTTTGATAGGGATTGCATTGGATGTGTAAATTTCCCTGGGTAGCATAGATATTTTCACAATATTAATTATTCCAATTCATGAGCATGGAATATTTTTTCATCTCTTTGTTTCTTCCTCAGTTTCCTTCAGAAGTGTTCTGTAGTTTTTAGGGTATAGATACCTTAGCTCTTTGGTAAGATTTATTCATAGGTATCTTATGCTTTTGGGTACAATTGTAAATGGGATTGACTCCTTAATTTCTCTTTCTTCAGTCTCATTTTTAGTGTATATAAATGCCACTGATTTCTGGGCACTAATTTTGTACCCTGCCACACTGCCAAATTTCTGTATGAGTTCTAGCAATCCTGGGGTGGAGTCTTTTGGGTTTTCTATGTATAGTATCATGTAATCTACGAAGAGGGAGAGTGACTTCTTCTTTGCCAATTTGAATGCCTTTATTTCTTTTTATTGTCTGATTACTGAGGTGAGGACTTCTAGTACTAAGTTGAATAGCAGTGGTGAGAATGGACATCCCTCTCGTGTTCCTGATCTTAGAGGAAAGGCTCCCAGAGTTTCCCCATTGAGAATAATATTTGCTGTGGGCTTTTTGTAGATGGATTTTAAGATGCTGAGGAATGTTCCTTCTATCCCTACGCTGAAGAGATTGATGAAGAATGGATGCTGTATTTTGTCAAATGCTTTCTCTGCATCTATCGATAGAATCATATGATTCTTGTATTTTCTCTTGTTGAAATGATCTATCACAGTGATTGTTTTATGAATGTTGAACCAGCCTTGCATCCCAGGGATAAATCCCACTTTGTCATGGTGAATAATCTTCTAAACGTACTATTGGATCCTATTGCCTAGTATCTTGTTGAGAATTTTTGAATCTGTGTTCATCAGGGATATTGTTCTATAATTCACCTTTTTTGTGGCTTTTGGTCTGGTTTTGGAATTAAGGTGACGCTGGCCTCATAAAACGAGTTTGGAAGTATTCCATTCCTTTCTGTACTTCAGAACATCTTTAGTAGAGTAGGTATTATTTTTTCTTTAAATGTTTGATAGAATTCCCCTGGGGAGCCATCTGTCCCTGGACTTTTGTGTCTTGGGAGGTTTTTGATGACTGCTTCAATTTCCTCCCTGGTTCTTGGCCTGTTCAGGTTTCCTATTTCTTCTGGTTCCAGTTGTGGCAATTTGTGGTTTTCCAGAAATGTATCCATTTCTTCTAGATTGCCTAATTTATTGGCATATAGCTGCTCATAATACGTTTTTTTAAACCGTTTGTATTTCCTTGGAATTTGTTCTGATCTCTCCGTTTTCATGTGTGATTTTATTAATTTGAGTCTTTTTTTCTTTTTAAAAAGGTTGGCTAATGGTTTAACTATCTTATTAATTCTTTCAAAGAACCATCTCTTGGTTTTGTTGATCTGTTCTAGAGTTCTTCTGGTCTCTATTTCATTGAGTTCTGCTCAAATCTTTAAACTCTCTTCTTCTGCTTGGTGTAGGTTTTGTTTGCTGTTCCTTCTCCACTTCCTTTAGGCATGGTTAGCTTGTGTATTTGTGTTTATTCCCATTTTTTAAGGGATGCTTGTATTGCAATGTATTTCCCTCTTAGGATGACTTTTGGTGTATCCCAAAGATTTTGAATGGTTGTGCCTTCATTTTCATTAATTTCCATGAATCTTTTTAATTCTTCTCTAATTTCCTCACTGACTCATTCATCTTTGAGTAGGATGCTCTTTATACTCCACGTGTTTCAGTTTCTTCCAAACTTCTTCTTGTGATTGAGTTCTAGTTTCAAAGCATTGTGTTCTGAAAATATGCAGGGGACAATTCCAGTGTTTTGGTAGCAGTTGAGACCTAATTTTGTGACCCAGTATGTTACCTTTTCTGGAGAAAGTTCCATGTGCACCTGAGAAGAATCTGTATTCCATAGCATTTGGATGAGAAGTTTTGTATATATCTGTGAAGACCATCTTGTCCAGTGCATCATTTAAAGCTCTTGTTTCTTTGGTGATGGTGTGCTTAGTATATCTGTCATTTGTAGATAGTGCCGTGTTGAAGTCTCTTACTGTTAGTGTGGTATTATCTAAGTGTGTCTTTAGTTTGGCTATTAATTGATTGATATACTTGGCATCTCCCACATTAGGGGCATAAACATTCATGATTGTTAGGTACTCTTGTTGGATAGATACTTTAGGTTTGATATATTGTCCCTCTTCATCTCTTACTACAGCCTTTGGCATAAACTTTAATTTATCTGATATGAGGATTGCTATGCTTGCTTTCTTTGCAGGACCATTAAAATGGTAAATGGTTCTCCAAGCTTTCATTTTCAGGCTGGAGGTCTCCTTATATCTAAAATGAGTCTCTGGTAGACAGCAAATAGATGGGTCTTGTTTTTTTATCCAGTCTGAAACCCTGTGTCTTTTGATGGGATCATTTATCCCAATCATGTACAGTGTAACTCTTGAAAGATATGAATTTAGTTTCATCGTAGTACCTATTCAGTCCTTGTTTTTGTGGAATTTTTCCTTGGGCTTCCTCTTTCTTTTACAGGGCCCCCCTTAATATTTGTTGCAGAACTGGTTTGGTAGTCACATATTCTTTCAGTTTCTGTCTATCTTGGAAGCCCTTTATCTCTTTTTATTCTGAATGAGAGTCTTGCTGGATATAGTGATCTTGGCTGCATGTTCTTCTCACTGGGTTCCCTGAATATATCCTGCCATCACTTTCTGGCCTGACTAGTCTCTGTGGAGAGGTCTGCTGTTAATATAGTATTTCCCCCATATAAAGTAGGGATCTCTTGTCTATCTCTGCTTTAAGGATTTTCTCTTTATCTTTGGAATTTGCAAGTTTTGCTTTTAAATGTCGAAGTGTTGAACTATTTTCATTTATTTTTTGGGGGGATCTCTATATATCCTGGATCTGAATGCCTGTTTCCCTCCCCAAATTAGGGAAGTTCTCAGCTATGATTTGTTCGAGTACACTTTCTGGACCTCTGACCCTCTCGGGGCTCTCTGGAACCCAATTTTACATAGATTCTTCCTTTTGAGGCTATCATTTATTTCCCTTAAGCTTTCCTCGTGGTCTTTTTTTTTTCACTCATAGTATTTTAATTGTGTTTCTCTTTTTTCTTCAGCTTCCTTCCTTGCCATAAACTTGTCTTCTACGTCACTCACTTTTTCTTCCACCTCATTAACCCTCATTGTTAGGACATCCAGTTTGGATTGCATCGCATTTAATTGGTTTTTAATTTCTGTCTGATTAGATCTAAATTCTGCAGTCATGAAGTCTCTTGAATTGTTTATCTTTTCTCCAGAGCCACCAGTAGTTTTATAATTGTGCTTCTGAAATAGCTTTTTGACATCGAATTGTAATCCAAATTCTGTAACTCTGTGGCAGAGAGAACTGTTTCTGATTCTATTTTTTGTGATGAGTTCTTCTTTCTAGTCAATTTTCTCAGTGCAGAGTGGCTCTATGAGTGGCCTGAGTCAAGAATATGAAGCATGACCTAAGTAAATTGCACCGTAGATGATTCTGATGAGGTCAGAGACTAGGAAATTAAAACAAAGATCAGAACAAAATAAAACCAAAGAACCACTAAAGTGAAAAACAAATTCAAAACGAAGTAGTAAAAAATAAAAGGCCAAGAATCCCAAAGGTGAAGAATAAAAAGAAAAATAAAAGAAGAGAAAAAAGCAAAAGTAAAGATGAAAAAAATAAAAAGTGTAGAAAAAAAGGGTGGGGACTGGGAAGAGTTTGTGGTGTAGAAGTTGTAGTAGAGGGGAATGTAGTGTACCTGAGGGGTCCTAGAGGGTGATCCTCTTGGTTCTGAGTGTGTTAAATTCTGTATTTTACAAGATGTGCAGTCCCAAATTTATATAAACCAGCAATACTTATAGAAAATCCCAACATTGACTACCAAAAGTTAAACAAAATAAGAGAGCGGGGACAGAATGGGAATAAAGAGAGAATATAATCTCAATGAATCAGCACAGTATACCTCTTGAATATGGGTGCGTGCTGGTCATGTTTTAGAAGGTATTAATTTCCACCATTGTAGAATAAAATGAGGCAGAGAAAACAAAAAACACACATCAAAAAAACATATCTCGTGTATCTCCCATAATTAAATTGAGTATGTCAAAGGGAATTTAGAAGTGGAAAATATATCTAAGACATGTAATTGTAGAAATATGAAAGTCAAAAAGGAAAAAATCTTAAGGGGTATCCTCTAGTTCTATATACTGTAAATCCCATGAGTTCCCCTGGAGCTTTCCAGTGCTGCTTGGTCAAGAACTTGCTCTTCCCGTGTTCTTCCAGCTGGTCTTGGGGTCTGCTGTGCTGATTCTCAGGTATGTGTACCTGGCAGAGATGCCCTGCCCCCTGCTGGGTGCTGGGCTCCGTGAGAGCTATTTACCCCTTGAGGCCTGTGTTCCCTGGTGGCCCCGCCCATCCCAGGCATGTGGTTAAAGAAGGAGGAAAAACAACAATGGTGGTGGTCAGATCTCCAGCTCTGGACTCAGCTCCCCAGTAGTAACTAAAGCAGTCTCCCTGTCTACACTGGCCTAGATGCTCCCAGGCTGGCGTGTGTGTGCTGATCTAGAGCACAGCTTGGGGGTGCCCCGGGACAGGAGAGTCCTCCCTGTCCTGTGTCCTTCCCGGTTCCACCTGTCCTAGGGGGACACTAAGCCACCTGAGCTGCCCTTTTTTTCTGTGCTCTTTTTTTTATTGGAGTTCAATTTGCCAACATTTAGCATAACACCCACGGCTCATCCCACCAAGTGCCCCCGTCAGTGCCCATCACCTAGTCACCTGCCCACTTCCCTCTCCACTACCACTTGTTCGTTTCCCAGAGTTAGGTGTCTCTCATGTTTTGTCACCCTCACTGATTTTTTAAGATTTTACTTTTTAGATTTGAACTGGTGCAGCCACTCTGGAAAACTGTGTGGAGGTTCCTTAAAGAATTAAAAATAGACCTGCCCTACGACCCAGCAATTGCACTGTTAGGGATTTACCCCGAAGATTCAGATGCAATGAAACGCCGGGGCACCTGCACCCCGATGTTTCTAGCAGCCATGTCCACAATAGCCAAACTGTGGAAGGAGCCTCGGTGCCCATCGAAAGATGAATGGATAAAGAAGATGTGGTTTATGTATACAATGGAATATTACTCAGCCATTAGAAACAACAAATACCCACCATTTGCTTCAACGTGGATGGAACTGGAGGGTATTATGCTGAGTGAAGTAAGTCAATCGGAGAAGGACAAACAGTGTATGTTCTCACTTATTTGGGGAATATGAATAATAGTGAAGGGGAATATAAGGGAAGGGAGAAGAAATGTGTGGGAGATATCAGAAAGGGACACAGAACATAAAGACTTCTAACTCTGGGAAATGAACTAGGGGTGGTGGAAGGGGAGGAGGGCGGGGGGTGGGGGTGAATGGGTGACGGGCACGGAGGGGGACACTTGACGGGATGAGCACTGGGTGTTATTCTGTATGTTGGTAAATTGAACACCAATAAAAATTAATTTATAAAAAAAAAAAGATTTTACTTTTTAGATTTTGATAGTTTTCTATCTAACATTTAGGATTTTTATCTATTTTTATTTTATTTTTGTGTATAGTGGAAGAAAGTGGTCCAATTTAGTTCTCCTGCATGTTGCTGTCCGTTTTTCCCAACACCACTTGTTGTAGAGACTCTTTTTTTTCCATTGTTTATTATTTCCTGCTTTGTTAAATATTAATTGACTATATAGTTGTGAGTCGATTTCTGGGTTTCTATTCTGTTCCATTGATCTAGTTGTCTGTTTTTGTGCCAGTACGATGCTGCCTTGATGACTATAGCATTGTAATATAGCCTGAAATCTTGAATCATGTTGCCTCCAATTTTGTTTTTCTGTTTCAGAATTGCTTTGGCTATTCCAGGTATTCTTTTGTTCCATACAATTTTAAGATTGTTTGTTCCAGCTCTGTGAAAAATGTTGATATTGTAATGGGGCTTGCATTTAATGTGTAGATTGCTTTGGGTAATATTGACATTTTAACAATGTTTGTTCTTCCAACCCATGAGCATGGAATGTTTTTCCATTTCTTTGTGTTGTCTTCAATTTCTCTCATAAGTGTTCTATAGTTTTCAGAATACTGACCTTTTACCTCTTTAGTTAGATTAATTCCTAGGTATCTTATGGCTTTTGGTGCAATTGCAAATGGGATTGATTCCTTTATTTCTCCTACTTCTGCTTTGTTATCTGTGTATCAACATGCAACACATTCAATATATTTATGTATATTGATTTGATATCCTGAGACTTTGCTGAATTCATGTATTAGTTCTAGCACTTTTTTTTGGTGAGTCTTTCAGTTTCCTACATAGTGTATCATATCATCTGCAAATAGTGAAGTTTGACTTCTTTCTTACTGATTTGAATGCCTTTCTTTTCTTTTTCTTTCTTTCTTCTTTCTTTCTTCTTTCTTTTTAATTTATTTACTATTTTTTTATTTTTGTCTGACTACTGTGGCTAGAACCTCTAGTACTATGGTAAACAGTAATGGTGAGAGTGGACATCCTTGTCTTATTCCTGACCATAAGGGAAATACTTTCAGTTTTTCCTCATTAAGGATGCTAGTAACTGTGGGTCTTTCCTATATAGCTTTATGATGTTGAGGTATATTCCATCTATCCCTAATTTGTTGAGGGTTTTTATCAAGAATCGATGTTATATTTTGTCAATACCTTTTCTGCATCTATTGAGAAGATCATATGACTCTTATCCTTTCTTTTATTAATGTGGTGTATCACATTGGTTGATTTGTGAATATTGAACCACCTCTGCCTCCCAGGAATAAACCCCACTTGACCGTGGTGAATAATTCTTTTAATGTACTGGTGTATTCCATTTGCCAGTACCCTGTTGAGAATTTTTGCACCCATGTTCATCAGGGATATTGACCTGTATATCTCTTTTTCAGTGGAGTCTTTGTCTGGTTTTGGAATCAAGGTAATGCTGGCCTCATAGAATGATTTTGGAAGTTTTCCTTCCATTTATTTTTGTAACAGTTTCAGAAGACCAGGTATTAACTCTTTTCTAAACATCTGGTAGAATTCCCCTGGAAATCTATGTGGCCCTGGATTTTTGTTTGTTGAGAGATTTTTAATTACTGTTTCAATTTATTTCCTGGTTATGGGTCTGTTCAAATTTTTTATTTCTTCCTGTTTTAGTTTTGGTAGTTTGTATGTTTCTGGGAAAAATAACGTCTTAATTTTTAATTTCCATTGCATTTTATTTTTATTTTTTTAATAAATTAATTTTTATTGGTGTTCAATTTTCCATTGCATTTTAGATATAATGGCTGTACTTAAATCTCATTTTTTATCCTAGTTCTGTTTTTTCCCTATAAAATGGTGGCATCATACCTGCAAATACCCCTTGAAATATAGTGTAAATTAATATATAAATTGCAATATGGATAATCACCATTACACATTACATAGATTTTCTTTTTTATTTGCTCTGCAGAGTTTTATTCAGCATACTGTTTTTTACCAAAACAGTTGGCAACCATAAATAAAATGGGTACTTCTTTTTAAAATCTAGTTCTTTGAGACACTCAAAAGAAGTAAAATAATGACTATGATCTAAAGAATTGATATTTGCTTTTTTTCTAGACAACTGTAACACAAACATTTTAAGGTCTTAAATTCTGAGTCACTATATATGACTAAGTCATCCAGGTATGACTTCTGAGCCCTTAACCAAATAGTTTAGTGTAGTTATTTCTAGATGGCATTGCCAGTTATCTTGGTTTGTTGTGTAAGTAAAGGTATATTCTTAATTATAAGATCACCAGAACAATGTTACCTTACTTTAAATTCTGTAATTCTAAAATCATTCCCCAACCACAGCATACAGTACACTTAGTAATGCTTTTCATAGGACAAGTTGACTATTAATATATTACCATTATATTAAACGCATATGCCATTAATGAAATACAGAAACTAAGGATAATTAAAAGCAGGAATGAAAAAAATATAAAACCTAGAAATATGTTGAAACTTCTCTCTTGTTATAGGTCAGTTGAAACCTTTTTCTTCTTTCAGAATCAACCCTTGTTTTCTACTTCCATGGCTCTGATGTTATAACAGTTGTAACCCAATAACAGAGCATAATGGCCATTTTCTTCTCCTTGATACGCAGCTGTGTTTTTACTTCCAGTTTCCCCCTTTTCACTTTAGGCTTTCCTCTCTAGAACTTCTAGGCTCTTTATCTTTGTCCTTTTATAACACCAGCAAAGCCAAAGTGCTGGGAAAATTGGTCATCCACATGCAGAAGAATGAAACTAGACCACTCTCTTGCACCATACACAAAGATAAACTCAAAATGGATGAAAGATTTAAATGTGAGACAAGACTCCATCAAAATCCTAGAGGAGAACACAGGCAACACCCTTTTTGAACTTGGCCACAGTAACTTCTTGCAAGATACATCCACGAAAACAAAAGAAACAAAAGCAAAAATGAACTATTGGGACTTCATCAAGATAAGAAGCTTTTGCACAGCAAAGGATACAGTCAACAAAACTCAAAGACAACCTACAGAATGGGAGAAGATATTTGCAAATAACATATCAGATAAAGGGCTAGTTTCCAAAATCTATAAAGAACTTATTAAACTCAACACCAAAGAAACAAACAATCCAATAATGAAATGGGCAAAAGACATGAAGAGAAATCTCACAGAGGAAGACATAGACATGGCCAACATGCACATGAGAAAATGCTCTGCATCACTTGCCATCAGGGAAATACAAATCAAAACCACAATGAGATACCACCTCACACCACTGAGAATGGGGAAAATTAATAAGGCAGGAAACAACAAATGTTGGAGAGGATGTGGAGAAAAGGGAACCCTCTTACACTGTTGGTGGGAATGTGAAGTGGTGCAGCCACTCTGGAAAACTGTGTGGAGGTTCCTCAAAGAATTAAAAATAGACCTGCCCTACGACCCAGCAATTGCACTGTTAGGGATTTACCCCGAAGATTCAGATGCAATGAAACGCCGGGGCACCTGCACCCCGATGTTTCTAGCAGCCATGTCCACAATAGCCAAACTGTGGAAGGAGCCTCGGTGCCCATCGAAAGATGAATGGATAAAGAAGATGTGGTTTATGTATACAATGGAATATTACTCAGCCATTAGAAACAACAAATACCCACCATTTGCTTCAACGTGGATGGAACTGGAGGGTATTATGCTGAGTGAAGTAAGTCAATCGGAGAAGGACAAACAGTGTATGTTCTCACTCATTTGGGGAATATGAATAATAGTGAAGGGGAATATAAGGGAAGGGAGAAGAAATGTGTGGGAGATATCAGAAAGGGACACAGAACATAAAGACTTCTAACTCTGGGAAATGAACTAGGGGTGGTGGAAGGGGAGGAGGGCGGGGGTGGGGGTGAATGGGTGACGGGCACGGAGGGGGACACTTGACGGGATAAGCACTGGGTGTTATTCTGTATGTTGGTAAATTGAACACCAATAAAAATTAATTTATAAAAAAAAAAGCCAAAGTGAGAAAAAAGGAATTATAGTATGTCTTTACCAGAAACAATCTTACCTTCTCTCAAATCAAAAATTAAAAAAATAATAACATTAAATATTCACATTCAAATAGCAGTTCACAATTTAGAAACCATAATGTGGCATCTCTTTTAAGACAGTCTGAATAAGAATCATCCAACTTTCCTGGTATGTCCCTCTCACTATGGCAAAGATTATTTAGATGATTATGGTACTATCTTAGCCAGTTTCATTATTTTACACTTCTCCCTCTGCTTACAGTTTTTCACTGCCCACAATTCTTACATGAACAATTTAATTTATATGAATTTGTACTTCAACACTAAAATTAGTAGCCCTAGCAATTTTGACACATTTTACAAGCTAAGGTAATTCTCTACTAAGAAAGTTTGGTATACCTTGGAGATGACTAAACATTTATGAACTAAAAACAACTGTGGTAAAGAATAGAATGAGGAAGAATTCAAGAAATGCATCATCATTTTCATCATTATCATCATCACCATCACCATCATCTTTTGCCCAGATGGTAGAAATGGCTTCCTAAATAAATCATCTTCCTGTTTCTATTTGTGCCCTTCTTTAGTCTGTTCTTCACACAACAACCATAGTAAATCTTTTAAAAAGCATTACTCAGATTATATGATCACCCCATTCAAAACAGTCCAATAGCTGTGTCCTCCCTGTCTTTCCAACATCATCTCCTACCATCCTCCCCCTTGCTCACTTTCTCTAGTTAGGTTGGCCTTGAATAAGTCAAACTCATTCTCACCTCAGAATTATTGAAGTTGTTCTTTACTCTGCATAAAGGCATGTCTCCCTGATCTTTGCATATATTGCTTTTTAATACAAATCCTATCTAAAACAATGTAAAAATCCATGCTTATTCCTGTTAAAATACCTATTTACTCTTTGTTATATTTCTTCATAGCATCACCATTACTTCAAATATATTATACATTCATTATCTATCTATCCAACTAAAATATAAGCTCCTTGAGGCATTGAACTTTGATTTCTCTTCACTGTATCACTAGCATCTGTCAAAGTGTCTAACAAATGAAAAAGTATTCAATGAGCTCTTACTAACTAAATGAGAGAATGAGCTAACGACCAAAAGAACATGGGTATTAACTTTAATTCATAATTGTCAGTGATTTTTTAAAAAATATTTTATTTATTAATGAGAAGCACAGAGAGAGAAAGAGAGGCAAAGACACGGGCAGAGGGAGAAGCAGGCTCCATGCAGGGAGCCTGATGTGGGACTCGATCCCAGGAATCCAGGATCATGCCCTGGGCTGAAGGCAGCGCTAAGCCACTGAGCCAGCTGGGGTGCCCTTGTCAGTGATTTCTATACACACATGAATGATTCCTCTAAGATCATGGTTTCTCTATTTCTTAACACCCTTTCTTCTAATGATCTCATCTTCCACTCTACCTTAGCCCCTAGTCCCATGGATATAACCCTAGATCTTGTCATGATCACTAACTATAATGTTTCCATGATCTCAGCTTCACATATTCAAATCTCTAACCACCACATCCTATGTTTCCAGCATATTCCCACTAGTACTTCAGTTACAACAATCATTTTATCCAACTGGGGCTGAAAATCTATCTATCCTACCATCTTTTCAGTCTCTCACCATGTTTCCATTTTCCTCCTTACACAATTTAAATACCATATTCTGTTGCATTCCAACTCCATTTCACACACACTCAAATACCTTGTCCTTTTCTCCCTCTGTGATAATGATGATCCCATAGCTCTGGATCTACTCTGTGCTATACTGGGCAACTGGACATAGTTAGAGAAAAACAGAATCATGACAACTCATCTCACTTTCAATGTTGATATAAAGCTTCAAGTTGGCCATTAGTGCTGCTTTGCAATCTTACTACGTTTCTCTGAATTCTTCCATGGTCCACTAAGATAAAATCAAATTGATTTTTCTTTTAAAACTCTAACATCTGTTTCTCCATTCTTATACTCAGCCAATGGCATTGTTTCTTATTTCCCTCCCTTTGGTTCATTCCCATAAGCATACAACATTCTGCAGCATCTCCCTTTCTATCACATACAGCAGTGTGATCTTCAGCAAGTTATTTCATTGCTCTGTGTCTCAATTTCCTCATTTATTAATGAAGATAACTTTAGTTTTTGAACCTCTCTGTGTGTATATAAGTGCTTGTGTGTATGTGTGTGGGTGTATGTGTGTCTGAATTAAATGAATTAGCATAGGTAAAGCATTTAAAGTTATACCTGGAATTTGGTAAGTGCTGTATCAATATTATTATTATTCTATCAGTACTATTGTTTTTTCATCTAAATCTCCCTTATATCTCACATTCCCCTTTAGTAACTGTCACTCTTTCCTTCTTCTCACAGAAAATTCTCAAAAAAATTTGCCTATACTTCCTATCATTACTTCTTCTCATCTCATTTTAACCTTTTATGTTGATATAATTTAACTTACCAAGTTGTAAGAATAGTGCAAAGAAGCCTTTTGTCTTTTCTACATTCTATCTAGATTCCCCAGTTAATATTTTGCCAGATTTGCTTTATCATTCTTCCTAGACATATGACATATATACACTCACATTTACGTCATTTATTTAAACCATCTTCCCATCCACCTACCTTCTGGTAACCATCAGTTTGCTCTCTATGGTTGAGTCTGTTTCTTGGTTTGCCTCTCTCTTCTTTTTCCCTTTGCTTAATTTGTTTTGTTTCTGAAACTCCACATATGAGTGAAATCATATGGTATTTGTCTTTCTCTGACTTATTTTGCTTAGCATAATATACCCTAGCTCTATCCACAACATTGCAAATGGAAAGATTTCATTCTTTTGGATAGTTGAATAATATTCCATTGTGTAGATATCTATAACTATAACTATAACTATAACTATATATATATATATATATATAACATATATCTTACATCTCTCATCCATTTATCAGTTGATGGACACTTTGTTTCCATAATTTGGCAATTATGGATAATGCTACTCTAAACATCAGGGTGCAAATAATCATTTTGAATTAGTATTTTTGTAATCTTTGGGTAAATACCTAGTGGTGCAATTACTGAATTATAGGGTAGTCCTATTTTTAACTTTTTGTGGAAACTTCATACTGTTTTTCAGAGTGATTGCACCAGTTTATATTCCCACAATAGGGTAAGAGCTTTCCTGTTTCTCCACATCCTTGCCAACATCTCTTGTTTCTTTTGCTGTTAATTTTAGCCATTCTGACAGGTGTCAGGTGATATATCATTGTATATGATATATTTGCAATTTATAATTGTATAATTGCATCTCCCTGATGATGAGAGATGTTGAACATCTTTTCATGTGTCTGTTGGCCATCTGTAAATCTATTGTCAAAATGTCTATACTACTCAAAGCAATCTACACGTTTAATGTAATCCCTATCAAAAAACCAACAGGATTTTTCTTAGAGCTAGAATAAACTATCCCAAAATTTGTATGGAACCAAAAAACACTCTGGATAGCCAGAGAAGTTTTGAGAAAAAAAAAAAGAAGCAAAGCTGGAGGCATCACAATTCCAGACTTCAAGCTATATTGCAATGCTTTAGTAATCAAGACGGTATGGTACTGGTACAGAAATTGGCACATAGATCAATGGAACACAATCAAAACCCCAGAAATGAACCCACAATTATATGGCAAATTAATTTTGAACCAAGCAGTAAAGAATATCCAATAGGCAAAAGAACAAATGGTGTTGGGAATACTGGAGAGCAACATACAAAAGAATTAAATTGCACCACTTTCTTGCATCATACACAAAAATAAATTTAAAATGGATGAAAAAAATGGATGAAAGACCTAAATGTGAGACTTGAAACCATAAGAATCCTAGAGGATAACAAAAGTAATAACCTCTTTGACATATATCATAGTAACTTCTTTCTATATATGTGTTCTGAGGCAAGGGAAACAAAAGTAAAAATAAACTGTACTACATCAAAATAAAAAGTTCTGCACAGTGGAAGAAACAATCAAGGAAACTAAAAGGCAACCTACTGAATGGGAGAAGATATTTACAAATGACATATCTGATAAAGGGTTAATATTCAAAATATATAAGTAACTTATTTAATTCAACAACCAAAACTTGAACAATTCAATTAAAAATAGGCAGAAAACATGAATTTATCCAGTGGAGCAACTTGTATAAAGTACTGAAAGGAAACATCTGTCAATCTACACTCAATGTACAGGGTATAGGTACATCTGTCAGTTCTACACTCGATGAAATTAACAGTAAAAAATAAAAATGAAACTGAACATTTCAATACATACAGTAGCTATAAGAATTCAATATCAGTACACCTACACTATGAAAAATTTCTAAAGAAATCTCTCAGGAGGGATCCCTGGGTGGCGCAGCGGTTTGGCGCCTGCCTTTGGCCCAGGGCGCGATCCTGGAGACCCAGGATCGAATCCTACATCGGGCTCCCGGTGCATGGAGCCTGCTTCTCCCTCTGCCTATGTCTCTGCGCCTCTCTCTCTCTCTCTCTCTCTCTCTCTCTGTGACTATCATAAATAAAAATTTAAAAAAATTTAAAAAAAAAAGAAATCTCTCAGGAAAGAAGAAAATGACATTAGATGGAAATATGGAGGGAAGCCTGGGTGGCTCACTGGTTGAGCATCTGTCTGCAGCTCAGTGCGTGATCCCGGGGTTCCAAGATGGAGTCCCAAATCGGGCTCCTGGTGGGAAGCCTGCTTCTCACTGTGCCTGGGTCTCTGCCTTCTCTCTGTGTTTCTCATGAATAAATAAAGTCCTTTTAAAAAATAGATGGAAATGTGGATCTACACAAATGAATAAAGAGAGGCAGAAATGGTAACTACCTGAGCAAACAAAATATTTTTAAATGATTTAACATTTTTAAAAATTAATTGAAATTGAAAAACAACAGTAATTTATGTGAAACTTAAAATAGATATCAAGATAAAGCCAGGAGAAATGAAGTAAAAGTAAGTTTCTTATACTACATGTTAAGAACAATAACGGAATTTGAAGTTAGACTGTGAATGTTAAAGATGCATACACTAAACCCTAAAGGAACCATTAAAATTGCAAAACAAAAGCTATTTTTATTCAGCCAACAAAGGTAATAAATGGTTAGCCTAATTGGTAATCACATTAATTGTAAAGATACAAACTATCTGAATTAAAAGTCCGAATTTGTCAAATTAGATAAAATACCCAAATACTATACATTTCCTATAAGAAATTCACTATAAATGTAAAAACACAAATAAGTCAAAAGAAACGGATGGTAAAGGATGTATAATGCTAATACAAAATAAAAGAATGTTTGAGTGCCTATATCAATAATCAACAAAGTGGATTTCAGAACAAAAAATATTACAAAGATTAAATAAGTAATTTTATAATGATAAAGTAACAAGATACTGTCAAGAGAACATCATGAAGATAGAATAGTCCTAAATGTTTATATACCTTATAGTAGGGCTCCAAGTTACAGAAGACAAAACCTGATAGAAATCAAGGAGAAATTAATAATTCCAAAATGTAGACAGAGATTTACTTACCATTCTCTTAATAACTTACATAAGAATTCATTAGATGATCAGCAAGGATATAGCAGATCTGAACAACACTAGCAACTTGACCTGATACTTATAGAACATTTCATTTCACTCAAGAGCAGCAGAACACATTCTCATCAAATGTACACAGAACTTTTAACCAATAGACCAAATACTGGGCCACAAAACAAGTCCATAAAATTTAAATGGACTCAAATCATACTAAGTATTTTCTCTGCCACAAGAGAATTAAATTATAAGTCATGAAAAAGAGGATGAGCAATATAGTGAAGCTTGCAAATTCCAAAGATAAAGAGAAGATCCTTAAAGCAGCAAGAGACAAGAAGTCCCTGACTTTCATGGGGAGGAATATTAGGGTAACAGCAGACCTCTCCACAGAGACCTGGCAGGCCAGAAAGGGCTGGCAGGATATATTCAGGGTCCTAAATGAGAAGAACATGCAACCAAGAATACCTTATCCAGCAAGGCTCTCATTCAAAATGGAAGGAGAGATAAAGAGCTTCCAAGACAGGCAGGAACTGAAAGAATATGTGACCTCCAAACCAGCTCTGCAAGAAATTTTAAGGGGGACTCTTAAAACTCCCCTTTAAGAAGAAGTTCAGTGGAACAATCCACAAAAACAAGGACTAAATAAATATCATGATGACACTAAACTCATATCTGTCAATAGTAACTCTGAACGTGAATGGGCTTAATGACCCCATCAAAAGGCGCAGGGTTTCAGACTGGATAAAAAAGCAGGACCCATCTATTTGCTGTCTACAAGAGACTCATTTTAGACAGAAGGACACCTACAACCTGAAAATAAAAGGTTGGAGAACCATTTACCATTCAAATGGTTCTCAAAACATACCCTAAAAACTATAGAACACTTCTGAAAGAAATTGAGGAAGACACAAAGAGATGGAAAAATATTCCATGCTCATGGATTGGCAGAATTAATATTGTGAAAATGTCAATGTTACCCAGGGCAATTTACACGTATAATGCAATCCCTATCAAAATACCATGGACTTTCTTCAGAGACTTAGAACAAATTATTTGAAGATTTGTGTGGAATCAGAAAAGACCCCAAACAGCCAGGGGAATTTTAAAAAAGAAAAACATAGGTGGGGGCATCACAATGCCAGATTTCAGGTTGTACTACAAAGCTGTGTTCATCAAGACAGTGTGGTACTGGCACAAAAACAGACATATAGATCAATGGAACAGAACAGAGAACCCAGAAGTGGACCCTGAACTTTATGGTCAACTAATATACGATAAAGGAGGAAAGACGATCCACTGGAAGAAAGACAGTCTCTTCAATAAATGGTGCTGGGAAAATTGGACATCCACATGCAGAAGAATGAAACTGGACCACTCTCTTGCACCATACACAAAGATAAACTCAAAATAGATGAAAGATCTAAATGTGATACAAGATTCCATCAAAATCCCAGAGGAGAACTCAGGCAACACCCTTTTTGAACTTGGCCACAGTAACCGGAGAAGGACAAACAGTGTATGTTCTCATTCATTTGGGGAATATGAATAATAGTGAAAGGGAATATAAGGGAAGGGAGAAGAAATGTGTGAGAAATATCAGAAAGGGAGACAGAACATAAAGACTTCTAACTCTGGGAAATGAACTAGGGGTGGTGGAGGGGGAGGAGGGCGGGGGGTGGGGGTGAATGGGTGACGGGCACTGAGGGGTACACTTGACGGGATGAGCACTGGGTGTTATTCTGTATGTTGGTAAATTGAACACCAATAAAAATTAATTTATAAAATTAAAAAAAGAGGATGAGCAATATAGTGTTAATCAATTTCTAGGCCCCATGTAAAATGAAGGAAAAAAATCATAGATATTGATCACCCAAAAATTTCATATAAAACTTTGGTGATGTTTCTTGGGTCCATCAATTAGTCTAGTGTGAATTCCTGTTCACCTATTCTTTACCCTGGAATTATGTGGAAATCATGCATTGAATAAATGTAGTTTCTTGTGCTGACAATTTTGTTTTAAAAGAATCTAGAGTATATAAGTGGGTTTAATTTTATCTTAATATGCAGATGGAAAATATACAAAATGAGAGTTAAAAGAAGGGATCATGGGAAGGAAGCACTTCTCCCCCCATAACCATATCAGTGATTTCAATAAGAATAAAAGAGATTCTTGGACCAAGTCAGTAAAAAAATGTTGTCACAATACTTCATATACAGAAACTGAATGCCACAAAGGTAAGCCATTACAAGCCAGTATGGGATAAAGGAATCCCGAACTCTGAAGCACAACTACAAACATAAGATCAACAATAGAAGATAAAGGGATCCCTGGGTGGCACAGCGGTTTGGCGCTTGCCTTTGGCCCAGGGCGCGATCCTGGAGACCCAGGATCGAATCCCACATCGGGCTCCCAGTGCATGGAGCCTGCTTCTCCCTCTGCCTGTGTCTCTGCCTCTCTCTCTCTCTCTCTCTCTGTGACTATCATAAATAAATAAAAAATTAAAAAAAACAATAGAAGATAAACCATTTTTCATTTCATTTATATCAATTACAAGATAAGTTACTACTTCAGAGCATAAAGGCAAAGAAACAATAATCAATGACAGCTTCTATTGATGATAATGAAAGCCATGGACACAGTCACTGTCAGTGTGCAGTATATATAACACTGTTTGTTCATGGAGTGGTATTTACTCTTTTCAGTGACATCTATTATGCTTTTCTTGACAACAAATCATATGTGACCACTGTAGTAAAAAAAAATGATAAACTTAAGATAGGCCCATGGAGAAATAATTATGTGTAATCTTATAATTTATCACTGTAGGCATTGGATATATTCTTTTCCATTGAGAATCTTTTTTTGTTATAGAGCACGTATTAAGTTCTAGAGTATAATTAGATAATCTAATCTTCAAAATAATACTATGAGAAGATAGCAGAGTGGTAGGAGGACTCTAGGCTTATCTCATCCCTCAACACAGCTAGATAAATATCAAATCATTCTTAATACCTAAGAAATTGATCTGAGGACTGACAGAATAAACTGAAAAACTAGAGAGAGAGAAGAGGCCACATGGTGGAAGATAGGAGGTATGAGATGTAGACTGTTGGAGAAATGGATTGGATCATGGGTTCTGTGGAGGGAAGGGAGCCTTGGTCACAGAGAGAGGAGAGAGAAAGAGAGGAGTGAACAAGAGATTGCACAAGGAAAACAATTCCACAGTCATTGACTAGGAAAATGAAAGGGGCGGATTTTCAATTTTACAACCAGCAGGGCTCAAAGACTAGAATTTTAGAGGTCCTCAGCTTGGATGATGTGAAGCCCAGGGGGTGCTGAAGTGTTCCTGGAGAAAAGGAAGGCAGATAGCCTAGGGGCATATGGCTTGATCTGAGGATCCCCTGGGGCACACAGGAGAGATGGTTCCCCCTTCTTGGATTGCCTCTGAGAGATGTAGCATTGCCATTACAGAGAGAAAAAGAGCTGTCAGGCACCATTTCCCATCCCCTGACCTTTAGCATAAATTAACTTCAGTAAGCAGCAAAGCCCCAATGTGGGCTGCCTAAACCATTTACAACAAGACTTACCCCCCTGAGCTTTGCTGGTGTTGTTTTTTTCAGTATTCATACCTGGGAACCAGAAAGACCCTCCCCCAGAAGATCAAAAAAACACCCCCACCACACACATACCACATTTAGTGACCATATAGTTCTAAAGAGTTTCAGCTATAGTGGAAATAGTATCAGATCTCTTTTAACAAGCAGACCAGAGAACATCTAGTTAAAACTTGCCACATTCTGGCCAAGGTCCAAACACTCTCCACTGCAGGGAAGGAGAAACTCTGCAGAGGACTGATCTAAGAGAAAGAATAGCCAAAACACAGCAGCAGAGTACACACAGCATATACCAGAGACACTTCCTGAAGCACCAGACCATGGACATTATATGACCTCTTCTTCATTAAGCCCCTACTCTCAGGAGGAAGAAACATAATAGGCTTTCCTAATACACAGAAGAAAACAGAAACCTGGACAAAATGGCAAGACAGAGAAATTCATCCCAAAAGAAAGAACACAAAAAGGTCACAGTCTGGGATCTAATTGAAACAGATATAAATAATATTCCAGGTCCAGAATTTAAAGCAACAATCATAAGGATGCCAGCTGGGTTTGAGAAAAGCATAGAAAACACGAGGGAGTACGTTATCACAGAGAAAAAAGACCTGAAAACTAGTCAGGAAAAATTAAAAATGCCATAACTGGGATTCAAAACCGACTGGATGTAATGACCAAAAGGATGGAAGAAGCAGAGAATCCAGTAAGTATCATAGAAGCTAAAATTATGGAAAATAATAAAGCTGAAAATAAGAGGGAAAGAAAAATATTAGATCATAAATGTAGACTTAGGGAACTCAATGACTCCATAAAGTATAATAACATTCCTGTCATAAGAGTCCCAGAAGCAGAGAAGGAAAAAAAGGGGTCAGAAGGTATATTTGAAGAAATCATAGCTGAAAACTTCCCTAAATAGGGAAAGAAAACAAACATCCAGATCCAGAAGGCACAGAGAACGCCCATCAAAATCAACAAAACAGGACAACATCAGGACATGTCATAGTTAAATTTTAAAATGTAAAGAAAAATTCATAAAAGTAGCAAGACAAAAGAAGTCCCTAACTTACAAGGGAAGACATACAAGTTTAACAGCAGATCTTTCCACAGAAACTTGGCAGACAAAAAGATGGCATTATATTCAATGTGCTGAAAGGGAAAATTCTGCAGCCCAGAATACTCTAGCTAACAATGCTATCATTCAGAATGGTAGGAGAGATAAAAGAGTTTCCCAGGCAAACAAAAACTAACGGAGTTTATGACCACTACACTAGTCCTGCAAGAACTACTAAAGGGACTGAGTGGGAAAGAAAGACCAAACATCATGAAGACTAGAAAGGAAAAGAAAATCTCCAGAAACAAGGAAAAACAACTGATAAAGTGACATTAAATTTGTTTCTATCAGTAATTACTTTGAATGTAAATGGACTAAATATTCTAATAAAAAACATAGGTGTCAGAATGGATAGGAAAACATTATTCCAATAAAAAGACATAGGGTGTCAGAATGGATAGAAAAACATAAAAAATCTATATGTTGCCTATAAGACACTCATTTTACACCTAAATTCACCAAACTGAATTGATGAAGAACATATATCATGCAGATGGATGTCAAAAGAAAGTCAGAGTGGCAAATCTTATGTCAGAAAAAAATAGATTTTAAACCAAAGATTGCAATAAGAGATGGATAAGGGCACTATATAATAATAAAAGGGAATACCCAACAAGATGATCTAACAATTGGAAATATTTATGCCCCAACATAGGAGCACTCAAATATTAAAAAAATAATAACAAACATAAAGGAACTCATTGATAATAATACAATAATCATAGGGGATTTTAACACCCAACTTACATCAATGGACAGATAATCTAAGCAGAAAATCAATAAGGACACAATCACTTTGAATAACACACTCTAGCAAATTGATTTTACAGATATCTTCAAAACATTTCATCCTAGAGGAGGAGGGGCAAGATGGCGGAAGAGTAGGGTCCCCAAATCACCTGTCCCCAACAAATTACCTAGATAACCTTCAAATCATCCTGAAAATCTACGAATTCGGCCTGAGATTTAAAGAGAGACCAGCTGGAATGCTACAGTGAGAAGAGTTCGCGCTTCTATCAAGGTAGGAAGACGGGAAAAATAAGATAAAGAAATAAAAAAGCATCCAAGGGGGAGGGGCCCCACGAGGACCCAGGCTAAGGCCAGGCCGCAAGAGCCCCCAGGACAGGAAAGCCCCCTCCCGGAGAAGGAGGAGCTTCACCAATCTTCCTGGAGGGAAAGGCCCTCGCAGCGAGCTCCGGCAGGATCCCAGGAGGGGCAGGGATGCCCTCAGGCTCCCAGGGGCACTAACAAAGGACGTGCGCCCCGGGGGAGAGCGCCCACACACCACTGGCGGAGCATCCTAAAGGGCTGCAGCACGCACCGGCGGGGCCCCAGGAGCGCTATTCCAGCCACACAGGCCCCAGAGCCCAGGGCACAGGGGGACACAGCCCAGGATCCGGCGCTCCCCAGGGACAGGCAAAGGCCAGGAGGGCCCAGGACAGCAAGGACGTTCCTGCGGCTGGGGCTGGGTGGCCCGAGCTGTGCAGATCAGCCGCCCCCGCCCCCAGAGCATCCAGGCCCCTGCAAACTGAGAGCTGTGGTAGTTACTGCGGGAGCTGACTCCAGAGCTAGAGAGCTGCCCGCCGCCACTGTTGTTGTTGCTCCTGAGGCATCACAGGATAAACAACCCCCACTGAGCCTCACAGTGGCCTCACAGGATAAACAGGTTAAACACCTGGGATGTGATCCTGGAGACCTGGGATCGAGTCCCATGTCAGGCTCCGTGCATGGAGCCTGCTTCTCCCTCTCCCTGTGTCTCTGCCTCTCTCTCTCTCTCTCTCTGTGTGTGTGTGTCTGTGTCTCATGAATAAATAAATAAAATCTTTGAAAAAAAATAAAAATAAATAAAAACCTCCCCAAAAAATAAAAGTCCAGGACCAACACCTCCACTGGTGAATTTTACTAAACATTCAAAGAAGATTTAATACCTATCCTAAAACTTTTCCAAAATATGATCAGGAGGGAAAGCTTCCAAACTAATTTCACTGGCCAGCATTCCCTGATACCAAAAATAGATTAGAATACCACAAAATGACAATATCCCTGATGAACACAAATGCAAAAGTATTCGACAATATATCATAAATATGACACATCATGATCATGAAATTGAATCACTTTCTTACATAACACACAAAAATAAACTCAAAATGAATTAAAGACCTAAATGTGAGACCTGACTCAAAAAAAAATCCTAGAAGAGAGCACAAGCAGTAATTTCTTTGATATTGGTCATAGCAACATCTTTCTAGATATTTTTCCTGGGGCAAGGGAAACAAAATAAAAATAAACTATTGGGACTACTTCAAACTAAAAGCTTCCGAACAACAAGGAAAAACTAAAAAACAGCCAACAAAACTAAGAGGCAACCTACTGAAAGGGGAAGAAGATAATTGCAAATTACATATCCAATAAATGGTTAGTATCCGAAATATATAAGGAGCATATAGAACTCAAAACTAAAACTCTCATAAATAAGCCAATTAAAAATGGAAAGAAGACATGAACATACATTTCTCCTAAACACATACAATGTTCTCTATCTTGATTATGGTGATGGCTTCACAGATATAAATATCTTTCAAAATCCATCAAATTTCACATTTTAAGTGGATATGTCTAATTTTATATAAATCACCCAATAATATTGATAGAAAGATATTGAAACTTAGAAGCAGTATATTTTCCAGACAGCAAGTAAACCTTTGACTTGTGTTCAAAGCCAATCCTTTGGGAAGACCTGTGTAGAATATGTTTTAAGGGCCACTAAGAAACCTACTTTACAATCTCATTTATATTTTAATTTACCATTTATTGACTACATATACCAAATGCTATATCTGCAAAAAGGAGTTTCTCAGTCAATATTCACAAAAATACTATTATTATCCTAGTTGCAGAAATAAGAAAACTAGAGTACCAAGAGATTTAGTAGGTAGCTCACATTCACATAGCCTGTAAGGGGAAAAACCAAGATTCAAATCTAGGTCTGGATGGCTCTAGACACCAGATGACAGCCATCATAAAATTATTTAAAAGGAGAGGTTATCTATTTATTTTTTCATACCCACCCTAATCTTCAGACTCTTACAATCTGCTATTTGCCCTCAACATTTCACTGAACCTGCTTTCTACACTAAAGAAGGACTGGTAACTAAATTTAATGGCCTCCTATCCATCCTTTAAGGTCCACCTCAAGTGTCACCTCATTTCCAATGTCTTTCCTGCTATTCCTACCACTCTTTTATCCAATTTGAAAATAATTTCCTTCTTCTACTTCCCATACCCATTGCTATACTGTTGACCAGATTTTTTCACTCATCTGTTTATGTCTTTATTCATAGACTAACATATTCACCATTTATTTATTGAGCACTTATGTGTTATTCATTGTCCTAAGTAAGGGAAGTATAGAGGTTATTAATTTTTATTCTCCTAAAGGACATAATCTAGTCAGAGGGATACATTGGTAAGTAATAATTATAATTCAGTGTCATGAGCTATATATAAGTGAAACATTTTAGACACTCAAAATATATGTGTGGGATGAATGCATTATTTTTCTGTTTCCAAAAAAAAAAAAAACCACAGGGAAACCATATATTTGTGGGTGAGTTACTCAGATAGCCATGCTGATATTTATCACATTGTGAGCTCTGAAAGACTATGAGTAGATTATTTTAGCCAAATATTATACAATAATTAATTTAAACACTTTTAGGCAAGTATAGAAATCCAGTGGAAAGCTCAGATTTTGGCTATGAACATATAACTTAAACCATTTCATATATCTACCCTGTCCCCCAAATCTACATCTAAATCTACTTCCCTGGCCTTATAGAAATATATCATCTTTTCTAGTTAGAGTACATATAGATATAGGCATTAATAAAATATTTGTATGTAAATATCACTTATCTTTAAGGGAAGTATAATCTCAATGTCATGAATTTTTAAAAAGATTTTATTTATTTATTCATGAGAGACACACAGAGAGGCAGAGTTACTAGGTCAAAATGAAAGAAGAGGCTCCTAGGGACCCAATGTGGTACTTGATCTCAGACCTAGATCACGACTCTGAGCCAAAGGCAGATGCTCAACGCTGAGCCAGCCAGGCTCCCTCAGTGTCATGAATTATTTAAGTAGTTCTGAACCAATCAAATAATATAGGTTTTTGAGTATAGACACATTGTAGGATGAAACTGTTGATGATACAGATTTTGGCTGATTTGTATACAGAACATATACTAGTAAACATTTTGTCTGTGCCAAAATTTTATTTACTCATAACTTGAGAAATTTAAGATCTGTTGCCATTTAATATATCTAACTCTGTCCAGCTTGTATTAAAGCTAAATGGTTGCACACTTACTTCTCTGACTTCTGAAATTTAAGAGCTTAGATATCTGGACTTATGTGATACAGTGAAAAATTGAATGCAGCTTCTTGAAATATCTTTTTTTTTAATTTTTATTTATTTATGATAGTCACACAGGGGAGAGAGAGAGAGAGAGAGAGAGAGGCAGAGACAGAAGCAGGCTCCATGCACGGGGAGCCGGATGTGGGATTCGATCCCGGGTCTCCAGGATCGCGCCCTGGGCCAAAGGCAGGCGCCAAACCGCTGCACCACCCAGGGATCCCAACTTCTTGAAATATCTATCAAAGATGGAGTCATCTTGAAAGAAACAGTTATGACTTGGCAGATAGGCACAGCATCAGCTTTTGTCTCTGCAATCTTGGCATGGAATAATACACTTAAAGTGACGAATCACCAAATACACTTCTCTTACTCTCTTTAAAAGTAGTATTTTTATTGAAAATATTGCATAACTAATGTTTATCAGACAATTATGTGCTCATGAAATGTCATATATTCATTACATATCTACCTTTGTGGAGTAAAAACATGTGTAACTCTCATGGATAACTTCACATTTTAGACTTCACTTGACAGATTACAAAGTGTTTCATGCTTAGCAGGCAAGAAAAAAGGACAGCAAGCTACATGGGTCTACAATGCATTTATCCTTTCAGTTTAAAGAGCTTTAAACTTTCCTTTTTGAAGAAAAAAGGGTTTGAGAAAGAGGAAAAATGGAAACAGAAATAGAGATAATCGCAGTATCGTAAGTTCAATTTTTACAGATCAATTTTCTTCTCAGAGATTTTATTCTGGGATTTTTTTGGTTCAAATTGTGACAAAGTTTCCATCAAGACAAACATAGTTTTATAGAAATTATCTTTATTAGTTGGCTTGATGTACCAAAGATGTTTAGCTCACATATAAAAGAATTTTACTTTGCTTCACTTGAACTTCACTATAAACAAAAACAAAACTAAAAGATTAAGATCTGGACTGTAGTTTAAATATTTCATTTATTTTAACATATAACATTTTTAAAGGTAAACAGTCATTGCAGCAACAATATGATTGAATCTGAGTAAAATAAGAATGTTAATATAAATGTAAAACTCTACATATACAACCATCATTTTTTAAGATTTTATTTATTTATTCATGAGAGACAGAGGGTGAGGCACAGACATAGGCAGAGGGAGAAGAAGCAGGCTCTCTGCAGAGATCCTGATATGGGACTAAATCCCAGGACCCAGGGATCATGACCTGAGCCAAAGGCAGATGCTCAACCACTGAGCCACCCAGATGTCCCTATACAACCATCTTTCAGTTTTTATTTTTTAAAAAGAGTTTATTTATAATTTATTCATGAGAAACACAGAGAGAGGCAAAGACATAGGCAGAGAAGAAGGCTCCATGCAGGGAGCCTGATGCGGGACTCCATCCTGGGACTCCAGGATCACGCCCTGAGCCAAAGGCAGGTGCTCAACCGCTTAGCCACCCAGGCGTCCCTACAACCATCTTTTAAATTTTTTTTTAAGTCTGAATGTCTGTATGGCTAACAGTACTATCAATGTCATTTCATTTGGCATTATGTACTACAGGCAACATCCTTAGTAGTCCATATCTCTCTCCTCCTTTATGGTTCTCTTTCTCCTTCCAAATTCATTCTACACCCAATGATATCTAAATACAGATCTTTGCCTCCCACATATAATTACCACTCTCTGTGAGGTTTTGCCAACAGATCAAAGAAAAGCAGAGGGCCTTGCATTTGGTTAAATTAATGGCATTCTTACAATAAATCAAGTGGATTATGGTATAGGCAATGTGTTGGGTTTTCCAAAATAAAAAAAAAAAGTAAGTGTGCAACCCTTTAGCTCTATACACAAGGCTGGACAGAGTTCATAAGCTGAATGGCACTGGCAATGATTACTACAATCACAAGACATTTCTCAACATATTCATAGTATTGATGTCTTCAATGTCTCTCCTTTGTCATCATCTAATGAAGAGATCCATTTTCTTCAATTTTGTCTATATTTTTAAACCTCATGCTCCCACATCTTCTTTAATGGTGGCAGAATTAGATACCTAGTTGTAGGACATCTATTCTGACTAAATATCTTATAGGTTCTTGAGAGCTGATTATTAAAAGAATACTGGTTATAGAGTTTTAAACTGCCATTTATTGACCAGAGTTAGGCAGCTATTTCAGAGAGAACTACTGGCAGGTTCTTAATATTTTATTCATTTTTTAATTATTTAATTAATTAATTTATTTATTTATTTATTTATTTATTTACGATAGTCATACAGAGAGAGAGAGAGGCAGAGACACAGGCAGAGGGAGAAGCAGGTTCCATGCAGGGAACCCGACGTGGGACTCGATCCTGGGTCTCCAGGATCACGCCCTCCTATTTTTATAGGAATATAAAAAATATATTCCTATAATCACACAGGTGCAATGAAGGCGGTGCTAAACTGCTGAGCCACCTGGGCTGCCCAGTTCTTAACATTTTAAAGATAGATTTATTTATTTATTTTTGAAAAAGAGAGCATGAGTGGGAGGGGCAGAGGAAGAGGGAAAGAGAATCTCAAGTGGACTCCATGTAGCATGGAGCTTAATGCAGGGCTCAGTTTTACGACCCTGAGATCAAGACCTGAGCTGAACCAAAAGTCAGTTATTTAATTGGCTCTGCCACCCAGGTGCCCCAGTCCTCAACATTTTAATACAGCATATATTTAAAGATGTCAAATACATCCTTCTATCAGAACAGTAAAGCCAAATTAGTTTTGTTTACTGATTCATCACTTCACAAATAAATCCTATGCCACAAAAAAATATATTCCTATCATCACACAGGTGCAATGAATGAATGGATACTGCATTGGTTATATATATATATATATATATATATATATATATATATATATATATCTGGTATGTACTTAGTACTCAAAACATGCCAGGTAATAATAATAATAGTGATGATGGTGGTGTTAAATATGTGGTGCTCTCCATATTCTTTGACAGTATTCTCATCAAAGCATGGAAACTAATCCTTCCTTGAATTTGAGTAAAGCATTAGTGACTCAATTTTTTTAATAGAATATGGTAGCAATGACATTGTGTGATTGATAAATTACATCATAAGAAGCAAATAAAGCTTCTTCCTGGTCCGTCCATTCTCTCATGCTCTTTCTCTCATTGCATATCTCTGAAAGCCAGTCACCATGTCACATAGGCATTACAGTTGGTAGCCCCATCAAAAGTCCTGACCTGGGATGCCTGGGTGGCTCAGTGGTTGAGCACCTGCCCTGGCTCAGGGCGTGATCTGTGGGCTCAGGATTGAGTCTCACATCAGGCTCCCTGCCTGAAGCCTGCTTCTTCCTCTGCCTACATCTCTGCTGCTTTCCTCTCTCTGTGTCTTTCATGAATAAATAAATAAAATATATTTTTTAAAAAGTCCTGACATACAGCCAGCATCATCTATCAGACTTGTGAGGGAAACTTCAGATGATTTCAGCTTTCAGCCTTCAAACTTCTCCAGCTGATACCAAGTACAGCAGAGATAAGCTGTTCTCATCAAGCCCTGGCCAAACTGCAAATTCATAAGCAAAATAAATATTGTTGTTGCTGTTGTTTTTAGACAATATGTTTGGAGGCTGTTTGTTATATAACAACAGAGAAGTGAAACATCATATAAACAACAAATGTCACTTTCACTGCAGGCTAAGGCATGAAACACTATCCTCGCAACAGAAAATGTTTTTTTTTTTACACACATATTCCTTTCATTTAAAAATTCCAAAAACAAAAAACATTCCAAAAACCACAAAAATAAACTTTTAACAATATATTACTTAATATATTCTTATAGTATACTTATAACAATAATTATTCCACCATTTCCAATATTACAAAAAGGAGGAAGAAAAATACAGGGGAAGCAGATCCAGTATATATAAATACTATAAAATCCATTAGAATAAATAAAGTCGTCATAAATAAAGGGCCCAATGGCTGGGGGTTTGGGGGTGGGGTGGTTGGCAATAGCTTTGGCTACTTGCTTTTGGATGGAAGGAACAAAGATTACATAGTGGTTTTTAAACATCATCTCACTTCATGTCTATAACAACTCTAAAAGGCATGTAAAAGGTATGTTCAATAACACTTTTTATAGAATAATCAAGGTTCAGAGAAATTAGCTAATTTTTATAAAATAACAAGTGATGGAGTCAAATTTGTACTCTACATATTGGTCTTTACCTGTGTGAAAATACATAGGATGCCCCCTTGGGTTTTATTTCCTTCCTTAGGATGGGTTGGTATCCTCTATGGAACTCCTTACATTTTATTCCCAGAATATTTATTGACATTTTGGAGTATGTCTGACATACAGAAAAAAATGTATTTTCCATCAAACAGGTAATAATCTAATAAAAGATGAGGCTAGGAACATGTAAGATTATATGAAAGCCAAAATTAGCAAAAAATGACAATGACACAATGCCAGCAGCAAATATATCCTTTGAGGAGTAACTCAAGAACTAAAAATAAGAGTATAATACTAATATGGTTGAAATGTCTGTCAGGCATGAGCAGGTTTGTTTGGAGCAGATTTGAGGTCAAAGGATGAGATGCTAAAACAAGGGCTTTCATTACTCGCATTGACAGAGAATGGGAACAGTGTGGAATGAGCCATTCTGAACTATATGATGAGAAATAGATGGACATATGTGGACACAAACTGAGATTATAAAGTTGGGGTGGTAAATGAAATAATAATTTGAGAAACAATAGGCAGTGGGAAACACATAGAAAGCAAAGATCAGGAACTTTCCTAAAAATCTATTAGTATAGTGAACACATGCATAGCAGTTTATTTTTTTATTTATTTAGAGACTTATTTATTTATTTATTCATGATAGAGAGAGAGAGAAAAAAAGAGAGAGGCAGAGACACAGGCAAAGGGAGAAGCAGGTCCCATGCTGGGAGCCCGACGCGGGACTCGATCCCGGGACTCCAGGACTGCGCCCTGGGCCCAAGGCAGGCGCCAAACGGCTGAGCCACCCAGGGATCCCCTACATAGCAGTTTAATATTTGAATTAAAGAGTATTATTTCTTTGCCTCGCCCTCTTTCCACCAACCAGTTTTTGAAACTTGAGATAGTTTTTACTCAATGAAATAATAACAGTTAATAAAATAGCTAACATTTGTTGAATACAAACTGTGGACCAGGCACTTCCCTGAGGATTTCACATGCATTATTTTATTTAATTCACATACTAACAATCTGATATAGGTACTGCTATTGTCTTCCTTTTACAGATAAAAGAACTGGGGCCCAAAGAGGTTAGAATGTTGTGCAAGGTGAAACTGTCACCGGTACTCAGTGGAGGTGGCACTGAAACTCAACAGTCTGTCTCTAAAGGATATCCTCTTAGACTTTGTTTTTGTATATTTTTCATTGGAGTTCGATTTGCCAACATATAGCATAACACCATACACCCGGTGCCCCCTCAGTGCCTGTCACCCAGTCGCCCAAACTCCCTGCCCAACTCCTCTTCCACTACACCTTCTTCGTTTCCCAGAGTTAGGTGTCTTTCATGTTCTGTCACCCTCTCTGATATCTCCCACTTATTTTCTCTCCTTTCCCCTTTAATCCCTTTCACTATTTCTTATATTCCCCAAATGAATGAGACAATATAATGTTTGTCTTTGTCCAAATTACTTCATTCAGCATAATACCCTCCAGTTATATCCACGTTGAAGCAACTGGTGGGTATTTGTCATTTCTAATGGTTGAGTAATATTCCATTAGTTTCCATAAATCTTTTTAATTCTTCTCTAATTTCCTGGTTGACCCTTTCATCTTTTTAGCAGGATGGTCTTTAAACTCCACGTGTTTGAATTTCTTCCAAATTTCTTCTTGTGATTGAGTTCAAGTTTCAAAGCATTGTGGTCTAAAAATATGGAGGGGACAATCCCAAGTTTTGGTATCAGTTGAGACCTGATTTGTGACCCAGTATGTGGTCTATTCTGGAGAAAGTTCCATGTACACTTGAGAAGAATGTGTATTCAATTGTGTTTGGATGTAAAGTTCTGTAAATATCTGTGAAATCCATCTGGCCCAGTGTATCATTTAAGGCCCTTGTTTCTTTGGAGATGTTGTGCTTAGAAGATCTGTCATTTGCAGAAAGCTTCGTGTTGAAGTCTCCCAGAATTAATGTATTATTATCTAAGTATGTCTTAACTTTGGTTATTAACTGATTGATATACTTGGCAGCTCCCACATTAGGGGCATAAATATTAATGATTGTTAGGTTCTTTTGTTGGATAAATCCTGCAAGTATGGTGTAGTGTCCCTCTTCATCTCTTACTACAGTTTTTAGGGTAAACTTTAATTTATATGATATGAGGATGGCTACCCCTGCTTTCTTTGCAGGACCGTTTGAATGGTAAATGTTTCTCCACCCTTTTATTTTCAGGCTGTAGGTGTCCTTAGGTATAAAATGAGTCTCTTGTAGACAGCAAATAGATGTTTTTGCTTTTTTATCCAGTCTGAAACCTGCGTCTTTTGATGGGATCATTTAGCCCTCAGGTTCAGAGTTACAATAGAAAGATATGAATTTAGTGTCATCATAATACCTATTCAGTCCCTGTTTTTGTGGATTGTTTCCTTGGACTTCCTCTTTTTTTTTTTTACAAAGTCCCCTTAATATTTCTTGCAGAGCTTGTTTGGTGGTCACATATTCTTTCAGTTTCTGCCTATCTTGGAAGTTCTTTATCTCTTCTTCTATTCTGAATGAGAGCCTTGCTAGATAAAGTATTCTTGGCTGCATGTTCTTCTCATTTAGGACCCTGAATATATCCTGCCAGCCCTTTCTGGCCTTCCAGGTCTCTGTGGAGAGGTCCACTGTTAATATAATAGTTCTCTCCATATAAGTTAAGGATCTCCTGTCTCTTGCTGCTTTAAGGATTTTCTCTTTATCTTTGGAATTTCCAAGTTTCACTATTAAATGTCGAGATATTGAATGGTTTTTATTGAATTCTTGGGTGGGACCTCTTTATCTTCTGGTTCTGAATGTCTGTTTCCCTCCCCAAATTAGGGAATTTCTCAGCTATGATTTGTTCAAATATGCTTTCTGGTCCTCTGTCCCTCTTGGCACCCTTGGGAACCCCAATTAAATGTAGATTTTTCCTTCTGAGGCTGTCATTTATTTCCCTTAATCTTTCCTCATGGTATTTTAATTGTTTTTCTCTTTTTTCCTCAGCTTCCTTCCTTGCAATCAATTTGTCTTCTATGTCACTAACTCTTTCTTCCACCTCATTAACCCTCATCATTAGGACCTCCAGTTTGGATTGCATCTCATTTCTTTGATTTTTAATTTCAGCCTGATTAGATCTTAATCCTGCAGTCATGAAGTCCCTTGATTCTTTTATGCTTTTTTCCAGAGCCACCATTAGCTTTATAATTGTGATTCGGAATTGGGTTGCTGACATCGAATTGTTATCCAAATTCTGTAACTCTGTGGGAGAGAGTGCTGTTTCTGATTCTTTCTTTTGTGGTGAGTTCTTCTTTCTAGTCATTTTGCTCAGTGCAGAGTGGGTGTATGAGTGGGCTGCATTAAGAATGTCAACCACGAACTAAGTAAATTTCACCGTAGATGATTTCTCTGCTTCTATATACTGTAAATCCTTCGACTTCCCCTGGAGCTTTCCAACGCTGCTCGGTCAAGAACTTGCTCTTTCCCTGTCCTTCCAGCTTGTCTTCTGTGGGAGGGGCCTGCTGTGCCGATTAAGTGTTTGCAGGTCTCAGTAGGAGCTGTTTATCCTGTGAGGCCCCTGTTCCCTGGAGGCCCTGCCCCCCTCAGGCACACGGTGACACAAGGTGGAACAACCACATTGGTGGCAGCCAGCTCTCCAGCTCTGGAGTTAGCTCCCACAGTAACTACGGCAGTCTCCCAGTTTCAGTGGCCTAGCTGCCTCTAGGGGGCAGGGGCGCTGATCTGCACAGCTTGGGAGCACCCCGCAGCAGGAGAGTCCTCGCTATCTTGTGCCCTCTCTGCCTCCACCTGTCCCGGGAGGAGTGTAGGATCAGTGCTGTGTCTGCTTGGCACCCTGGGATCCGGGGCCTGTGCTGTTGGAATCGTGCTCCCGGGCCGCGGCTCCCGAAGGCACCAGGGCACACACCTGTCTGCCCGGAGCTGGCTACCGAGCTTCTCCCGAGGCCCCACTGGGCTTGGGCTCCAGCCCTTTGCGGAGCTCGGCCCACAGTCTGTGGTGTGCTTTCCCCCAGGCGAGCTTTCTCTGTTAGTGACTCCAGGAAACTGGAGACTCCACTGCCCCTCCTGGGATCCTGCCCGAGGTCCCTGCTGAGCACCTTTCCATCAGGGAAGTATCCGGTGCAGACTTTTAAAGTTCCTGCTTCTCCGGGGCTCGGTTTTACTGTCCTGGAGGCTCTCACTGCTTGGTCTTAGCACGGCTCCTCTCAGGGGCCCCCTCCCACGTTATTCTTTTTAGTTTTTTTTTACACTTTCCTACCTTGTTATAAGTGAAAACCTTTCTCCTGTAGCGATCCAGCTGTTTTCTCTTTAAATCTCAGATTGAATTCGTAGGTTTTCAGGATGTTTTGAAAGTTATCTAGGTAAGTTGGTGGGGCCAGGTGAGTTGGGGACCCTACTCCTCCACCATCTTGCCCCACCTTATCCTTTTAATCTTTAATCTATACTGCATTAGTATAAAGTATGTGGCCTAGTGTTTATATCATTAGAGATCATTATAAAACAGAGAGATTCTTTGATTTTCCTTCCTAGATGACATTTTATGCAAATAATATCAGAAATTCTTTTTAAGATTTTATTTATTTATTCATAGAAACAGAGAGAGAGAGAGAGAGAAAGACAGAGACACAGGCAGAGGGAAAAGCAGGCTCCATGCAGGGAGCCTGACATGGGACTGGATCCTGCATCTCCAGGATCAGGCCCTGGGCTGAAGGCTGCGCTAAACCACTGAGCCACTGAATGCTGCCCCCCATTTTTTCCACTATTATTAATCTATGGTATTTTTCATTGTGAAATTATAAATCTTTTCACATGTGAAATTGTTTCTCTGTCTTTACTGTTAGGATACATAAATATGTAAGTGATAAGCAAGAGGTAATTTTAAGTCATACTACATCACACCTAGAAATATAGTTCCACATGTTTTCTTTAGTGAAATGTTGTATTTTGCATACTGAAGGTTGCATGACTGTGCTGTCGGTACAATACGAATAAGTATTCTTATTTTGTATTTTTTCCAATATGTTATCAAGAACAGGAATGTTTATAAAGCAGAGATTTACAGAGCTTATAGTCATCAAGATTTCAGCTTGTATGTCAACCAGACACATTTTTATCACTCTTGTGTCTATATAGTTGATAGCTATAATCATATAATAATAGAAAAGTAATAGTGTTGACAGGTATATGATCAAGGTAGCAAGTTATTTCTCTCTAAAGGGGAAGATTTGTACCCTGTGAAGTATTTAAAACATTAGACCAAAAACAGTTTTATTAGTTTGAAAACCCAGCCAATACCATATAGCAGAGTGGCTTCACAGAAAAACCCAGGAAAGTTTCATATTTTGAACACCTAAAAACCACTCCACAACCCTCTACCGTTATGAGGATAACTAGAATGATGTAAGGCCAAAAGGAAGGTCCTCTGCCATTTTGTGGCATTCTACTGCCACTTGGCTCCACATCAACTGCAATTACCATGAATAGATGTGATATCCTTATTCTGGACCTGAGAACCAGGCTCCTTGGCCATGAGATCAAGGCATGGCAGGGAAAAAAGTGAGGAAGGAAGGCACAATAGACTCCTGAATTTTTTCTTCACTACCTTAGCTTGAATATAAAAAGTTACTTTGCTGAGAAATAATAAATGTCACTTTGAAAAGAATGGATTTCAAGGTCCACTCCTAGTCATTCAGCAACCTCTTGTGTAAAAGCTCTGAAAATTTTCTGCTTGCTATTAGATTATGAAAGGCTTTAGGCAGCATAAAACTCATGTCATAGCACTGTCAATACATTAATTTCAGCCATTTTCTTGATTAATTCTTATCACGATGGCTGGATCAATCAAGTAGTGATCTTCATTGATCACTGAGGCAATATAAGATAAATTTTTATTTTCATACAAAATAAATGATGTATTACCATACTCCCTCCGATCATTTGGATAAACAAGGCTAGCAACAAATGATTTTGCCATTCAAAATGTCATTTTACTTTCTTAAAGCCAGACAGATCAGTTGCCACATAAGTATAACCATATTCAAATATCTCAGGCTATTTCTGTAAAACAGGAATTCTGGCTGAAAAGAAAAAAAATAAATTTTACTCATGATTCTAATCTAGCATCATGTAGATAGAGTCAAGGCATTTTTCTAATTCAGACAAATCCAATTGTGTATTTAGAAGTTGTATGTATGTGGAAGTCAGGGAGTGTATATACTCAAATGGAGGGTTAGAAAAAACAGCCAGGTTATAGATAGATGGACACTAACACAGTCTCTGTAGACAAGAAAAATCTGGTTTTAGGCCGTGGATGTTGAAAATTAATGTATAATCAATTAGCCTATTCATTTTTTAAATTGAAATTAAGGCAACTGAAGATAAAAAGAGCTTGAAGTATACTATAAGTAGCTGCAACATCATCATGTTGAAGAGGTCTCAAGATTTAAAAAAAAAAATACCACAAGAGAGGGGAGAAAGATGGCAGCGGAATACAAGGACCCTAGGCCCACCCTGTCCCAGGAACACAACTAGATAACTATTAAATCATCCTAAATACCCTAGAAATTGCCCTGAAGACCAACAGAACAAACTCCACAACTAAAGGGAGAAAAGAGGCCACATTGAAGAAGATAGGAAGTGTGTAGATGTGATTCAGGGGAGAAACAGATATTGGGGTCTATGGTTGTGGGGAAGAGTGAGCAGAAAGGAGCACATAGGGGAACACACAAGGAGAAAGATTCCCCTAATTCCATTGATTTGGGAAATGAAAGGGGCTGAATTTCATGAGTTCTTGCAACCAGCAGAGCTTAAAATCTGGAGTTTTAACAGTCAGTGGGCTTGGCTATTATAGAACTCAGATGGTACTGTACTGCTCCTTGAGAGAAGGTGGGCAAACAACCCGGGGAGCAGGCAGCATGGAAAGTGACCTGAAGAATGCTTGGGGGTACACAAAAGGGGGCTTATTCACTCTTCTCAGAACATGTCCATTCGAGTGTATCCCTGAGAAGCTGCATTCAGGGAGATGTCTCTCTAGGAACAAAGGAGATGGCTAGGACCATTCTCCTCCCCTGCACCTTAGCATAAACACAGTCACCTGTGAGAGGCAGTGAAGAGCCAACAATGGCTGCCAAACTTGCTTACATCAAGCACTACCCCCTGGTACTCTGATGGGACTGCACTTCTGAATCACTGCTGCCTCAGTCCCAGTGAGGTGGGACCCTCCCCAAGAAGATAAGCACAAACTCCTGCCACACCACATCTCCCAACCAGAGAGTTCTGCAGGGCCTCAGTTCTAGTGCTGGTGGGGTCAGGCCTCCTTTCACAAAAATACCAGAGCACACCTAGTTAAAATTTGCCAAATTCAAGCCAAGGAACAAACATGCCCACAGCAGCAAGGAAAGCCTCTGCAGACAACCAGCCTAAAGAATAGAGCAGCCAAAACACAGCACTAGAGCACACACAGAGCACACTGTAGACATCCACTGAAGCACCAGGCCCTGGGCACTGCATGACCGCTTCTTCACAAGGCCATTACATTCAGGATCAGGAGACATAACTGGCTTTTCTAGCAGAACAGAAGGTAGAGACTTAGATAAAATTGGAAGACAGAGGAATTTATCTCAAATTAAAGAACAATATAAGGCCATGAACAGATATTTAAGTGAAAAAGATATAAGTATCATGCCTGATATGGAATTTAGAGCAGTAATCATAAGGATACTCACTGGGCATGAGAAAGAATAGAAGACATCGGTGAGATCCTTATCACAGAGACAAAAGAGTTCAAATAGAATCAATCAGATGAAGAATGCAATAAATAATATTGAAAACATGCTTGATGCAATGAACAGTAGACTGGAAGAAGCAGAGGAACTAATTAGTGAACAAGAAGACAAAGTAATGGAAAATAAAGAAACAACCCAAGACAGCAATAATTTTACAACATGAGAGTAGGCTGAGGAAACTCAAGTGACTCCATCAAATATAATAACATTTATATATTAAGAGTTCTATAAAAAGAAGAGAGAAAAAAATAAGAGAGAAAAGGGGGCAAAAGGTTTATTTGAGGAAATCATAGCTGAACACTTCCTTAATATGGGAAAGGAAACATTCAGAACCAGGAAACCCAGAGACCTACTATCAAAATCAGCAAAAGCAGGCCAGGAGGAGTTAAGATGGTGGAGGAATAGGGGAAACCTAAATTTCTCTTGTCCCTCACATACAGCTAGATATTTATCAAATCATACTGAACACCTGAGAAATCAATCAAAGGTCTGAGAAAACAAATACCGCAAGTCCACAACTCAAAAAACGATTACCTTTTGGAAGGTAGGAGGTGCAGAGATTAAATCGGGTATGATATAGATGAGTATACAATGGCAAGGAGAGAGGCTGCTGAAGGAGGCTATGGTAAAGCACTATAAGCAGTGGGGTGCAAAATCAGAACTTTTGGAAGTCTGCTACACTGAAAGACATGCCTGGCTTAAATGTGCTCAGGTGGTGAAGTGTTGTGGCATGCCAGCCATGACACCATAATCTGAAGATCCCCTGGGTCACAAGAATAGTTGGAGCTTAAGTGATGCATGGTTCCCAGGCATAGGAGCATGGAAATAGGCTGAGAACACCAAGTCTAGGTGCCAGCTTTCTGCTCTGTGTTGCCATAAACTGCAAACTGCTTTCCTGGAAGGGGTCTAGCAAAAGGCAGAAGTGTGGGGAGACACCCCCCATCCTCCAGAAGGAAGAGCATGGGTCCATGCTACCATAGGAGTTCCTAAAATTTGGAGTTTTGAAACTCAATCACATGCCTGAGATAAAAACTCGTGGTCACAGATTGGGTTACCAGAATTCTAACTGAAGCCAGGGAGACAAGAATGATTTATTGCTCTTCTGTAAGGGCTCACTGAAGAGAGGGGGGTTGGTGATGTAAATTTTCAACTCTGGCACTGAAGAGCAGGGCACAGTCAAATTGATTCCTCCCATCAGTGCCAAAAGTATTCAGGAAGCAAAACAGCGCCACCTAGTGGAATATATTGCCACTTACATGGAGCCCTGTCTCAGCCCTCTAGAGGCACATTTCCACTAGGGCAAGTCCACCTGTGCAACAACAGGCCCCTCCCCAAGAAGATCAGCACAAACAACTTACTTGCACCAAATGCACTGATCCTAGAAAAGCTTCAGCTCTAGGGGAAAATAGTACCTAGCTACCTTGGTACTTTTATTCCTTTTTTTTTTCAAGCATACTTTGCATATTTGTTCTTTAGTTTTTATTACTATTTCCAGTTACAGTATTATTGTTTCAATTCTTTTTTATTCCTTTTTAATTTTTATTTTTATATATGCATTATATATATAGTTTTGGATTCCTATTTCTGTTCAATACATTTTATTATATATATAATTTTTCAATGTACTATATATAATATATATTATATATACAATTTTTCTTTCTTTCTATTTTGAGATATAGATATAGTCTTTTAACAGAGAAAAACACACCCAGGATCTAGTTTGTTTTGTTTGCTGTTGTTGCTATTGTTGTTTTATCTTTTGTTATTGTTGTTTTATCTTTTCCTTTCTTTTTTCATTTTGGGACAAAATGATAAGATAGTTAAATTCATCCCAAAAGAAAGGACAGGAGGTAGTACTCACAGCCAGAAATTTAATTAATGAAGATATAAGCAGGTATCTGAGCTAGAATTTAAAATAATAATTATAAGGATACCACCTGACCTTGAAAAAAACATTGATGTCGCTAGAGGATCCCTTACTGTAAAGATAAAAGAAAAAAAATCTAGTCATCCAAAACTACAAATGATATCATCAAGATGAAGTCCAAAGTGGAGGCCATAAAAACAAAGATAAATGAAGCAGAAGAGTGAATCAGTGATATAGGAAAAAATATGGAAAATAAGAAAGCTTAAAAGAAGAAGGAAAGAAAACTATTAGATCACAAAGGTACACTTAGGGAACTCAGAAACTTCATAAAGTGAAATAATATCCATATTGTAGGAAACCCAGAAAATGAGGAGCAAGAAAAAGGGGCAGAAGGTTCATTTGAACAAATTATAGCTGAGGACTTCCTTAATCTAGGGAAGGAAAGAGGCATTTAGGTCCAATAGATACAGAGAAGTCCCCCCAAAAATCAAAATTTTGTCAACATCATGACATATTATAGGGAAGCTTGAAAATTACAGAGACAAAGAGAAAATCCTGAAGGCAGTGCAGGACAAGAAGTCCTTAAACCACAAGGGCAGAAACTTAAGGATGGCAGCAGACTTGTCCATGGAGAACTGGCAGGCCAGAAAGGACCAACATGATATATTTAATGTGCTAAATGGGAAAAAAAAATGCAACCAAGAATACCTTATTCAGCAAGACTGCCATTCAGAAAAGAAAAAGAGATAGAGTTTTTGATAGAACAAAAAAAAATAAAGGAATTCATGCACACTAAATGAGCCCCGCAAGAAATATTAAAGAGGAATCTATGAGGGGAAAAGAGTCCAAGAGAAACAAAGACTAGAAAGGAAGAGACAATCTACAGGAACAGTGACTTTACAAGTAATAGAATGGCACTAAATTAATATCTTTCAATAGTTACTCTGTATGTAAATGGAGAAAATATTCCATTCAAAAGATATAGGGCTGCAGAGGTGATACACCAACAAATCAATGTGATACATCACATTAATAAAAGAAAGTATAAGGACTATATAATGCTCTAAAAAGATGCAGAAAAAGCATTTGACAAAATACAGCATCAATTGTTGATAATAAAAAACCTCCACCATGTAGGTAAATAGGGAACATAAAGGCTATATATGAAAGACCCACATCTAATATCAACTTCAATGTGGAAAAACAGCGCTATATCCGTAAGGTCAGGAACACAACAGGAATGTTAACTCTTACTACTTTTGTTCTACATAGTACTGGAAAATGTAGCCTTAACAATCAGACAACACAAAGAAATAAAGGCCTCTAAATCAGTAAGGAGGAATCAAATTTTCACTTTTTGCAGATGACATGACACTCCATGTAGAAAACACAAAAGAATCCACCAAAAAAAAAATTCTAATTCTGATACATGAATTCGGGAAATTTGTGGGACATAAAGTCAATGCACAGAAATATGTGGCATTTCTATACCTAACAATGAAGCAGCAGAAAAAGAAATCAAGGAATCAATACCATTTACAACTGCACCAAAACTCATAAGATATCTAGGAGTAAACCTAACAAAAGAGGTACAAGATCTGTACTCTGAAAACTATAGAACACTTATGAAGGAAATTGAAGAAGATACTAAGAAATGGAAACACATTCCATGGTCATGGATTGGAAGAATAAACATCGTTAAAATGTCTATGCTACCCAAAACAATATACACATTTAATGAAATCCTTATCAGAATACCATCAGCATTTTTCACAGAGCTGGAACAAACAATCCTAAAATTTCTATGGATCCAGAAAAGACCAAGAAAGACAAAGTAATATTAGAAGAAAACCAAAGCCAGTGGTATCAAAATTCCAACCTTCAAGGTATATTACAAAGGTAAAATCAAGACAGTATGGTACTGGCCCCCAAACAGACATTTAGATCAATGGAACAGAATAAAGAACCCAGAAATGGACCCTCAACTCTATGATCAACTGACCCTCACAAAGCAGGAAGGAATGTCCAAGGAAAAAAGATAGTGTCTTAATTAATAGTGTTGAGAAAATCTCACAGCCACATTCAAAAGAATGAAACTGGACCACTTTGTTACACCATACACAAAAATAAATTCAAAATGGGTAAAAGATGTAAATATGAGACAAGAATCCATCAAAATCTTAGAGGAGAACACAGACAGCAACCACTTTGATCTAGGCAACAGCAACTTCCTGCTAGACATGTCTCTAGAGGCAAGGGAAACCAAAGTAAAAATGAACCATTGGCATTTCATCAGGATAAAAAGCTTTTGCATTTCAAAGGAAGCAGTCAACAGAACTAAAAGGCAGCCTATGGGATGGAAGAAGATATTCACGAATGACATTTCAGATAAAGGGCCACTATCCAAAATCTACAACTTATCAACTTCAACACCTAAAAACCAAGAAATTCAATCAAGAAATGGGCAGAAGACATGTACAGACATTTCCCCAAGGAAGACATACAAATGGCTGACAGACACGTGAAAAGATGCTCAACAGCACTCATCACCAGGGAAATACAAATCAAAACCACAATAAGATACCACCTCACACTGGTCAGAATTGCTAAAATTAACAACTTAAGAAACAACAGATGTTGATGAGGATGTGGAGAAAGGGGAACACTTACACTGTTGGTGGAAGTGCAAACTGGTGCAGCTACTCTGGAGTATAGTATGGAGGCTCCTCAAAAAGATAAAAATAGAACTACCCTATGACTCAGCAATTGCAATAGTAGGTATTTATCTAAAGGATATAAATATAGTAATTTGAAGGGGTACCTGCACTCCAATGTTTATAGCAGCAATATATATATATATATATATAATTCAACCATTAAAAAGAGTGAAATCTTGCCATTTGCAAAGATGTGGATAGAACTATAAAGTTATGCTAAGCAAAAGGATTTAGTCACAGAAAGACAAATACCATATTATTTCACTCATGTGTGGAATTCAAGAAACAAAACAGATAAAAATAGGGGAAGGGAAGGAAAAATAAAATAAGATTAAATCCAAGAGGGAGACAAACCGTAAGAGATCTTAACTATAGGGAACAAGCTGAAGATTCCTGGAGGGGAGGTGGTTGGGAGGATGGGGTAATTGGGTGATGGGCATTAAGGAAAGCACTTGATGTAATGAACACTGGGTATTATATGCGACTTATAAATCACTAATTTCTACCTCTAATGCTAATACTATAATATATTACACTATAGTTTAACTAAATTGAGTTTAAATATTATATATATGTATCAAAAAATAACGAAATAAGGCCAAAAATAAAATGTATTGCAATTAAATCTGCAAAATATAGTGATATAGAAAAAAATCTCAAAAGCAACAACACAAAAGTAGTCCTTAACTTACAAGGAAAGACCCATAAGGCTAGCTGCAGATTTATCAACAGAAACATAACAAGGCAGAGGAACTGTCATGATATATTCAAAATGCTGAATGAGAAAAAACTGCACCCAAAAATACTCTATCTAGCAAGGCTATCATTCAGAATAGAAGGAGAGATAAAAAATTTCCCAGAGAAACAAAACTAAAAAAGTTCATGACCACAAAATCAGCTCTACAATAAATATTGGAGGGGATCCTTTGAATGCAAATATGTGACAAAATGATAAAGGCAAGAAAGAATCATAAAAATCTCTAGAAACAATGGCAAAACAAGTAATAAGATTGCGCTAAATACAATCTATCAATAATTACTTTGAATACAAATGGATGAAATGCTACAACCAAAAGACATAGGGTGTCAGAAGAGATTTTTTAAAAAAACATCTATATGCTGCCTATACAAGACTTATTTTAGACCTAGAGACACCTGCAGATTGATAGTGAAGGGATGGAGAAATATTTATCAAGCACATGCATATCAAAAGAAAGCTGGAGTAGCAATATATATATATATATATATATATATATAGAATAAACTAGACATTAAAACAAAGACTGTAATAAGATACAAAGAAGGGCACTGTATTATACGAAATGGGAAAATCCAACAAGAAGATCTAAGAACTATAGTTATTTATGTATCCAGCATATGAGCACCCAAATATATAAAAATGATTAATAAAAAATATAAAGAAACTAATTGATAATGACATAATAATAGTAGAGGGCTTTAACACACCACTTACATCAATGGACAGAGATCATTTAAACAGAAAATCTATAAGGAAACAATGGCTTTGAGTTGCACAGGAGACCAGAAGGACTCAAAATATATATTTAGAATATTCCATCCTAAAACAGTGGAGCACAGAACACATAAAGAGCATATGGAACATTCTCCAGAATACATCAAATATAAAGTCACATAAGAGGCCTCAACAAATACAAAAATATTGAAGTCATACCACGTTCTTCTTCTGAACACAATGCTATGAAACTAGAAATCAACCAAACTAGAAATAAAAAACCTGGAAAGATCACAAACACATGATAGTTAAACAACATACTTCAAAACAATAAATAGGTCAACCAGGAAATCAAAGAAAAAATAAAAAAAATTACATGGAAACAAATGATCCTAAACCTTTACAATGCAGCAAAAGCATTCTTAAGAGGGAAGTATTTAGCAATACAGGCCTACCTTAAGACAATAAAAATCTCAAATAGGAGATAAATCTATTAAATAAATGAATAGTATAGAAACTAAAAACAAAACAAAACAAAAAAAAACAGATCAATGAAACCAGAAGTTTCTTTAAAAAGAAAATAATAAAATTGATAAGCCCCTAGCCACACTGGTCAGAGAAAGGGCCCAAATAAATGAAATCACAAATGAGAGAGGAGAAATAATAACAAAAACTACAGAAATGCAAACAATTATAAGAGAATATTATGAAAAACTTTATGCCAAAAAATTGGACAACCTAGAAGAAATGGATAAATTTCTAGAAACATATAAACTACCAAAACTGAAGCAGGAAGTGATACAACACATCAATAAAAGAAAGGATAAGAACCATATCACCCATTCAGTAGATGCAGAAAATGCATTTGACATAGTACAACATCCATTCATGATGAAAACACTCATCAAAGAAGGTTTAGAGGGAACATACATCCACATAATAAAGGTGATATGTTAAAGAACCACAGCTAATATCATCCTCGATAAGGAAAAACAGAACTTTTCCTCTATGATCAGGAAAAAGAATGAGATGTCCACTCTCACCAAAGTTATTAAACATACTACTGGAATTCCTAGCTAGAACAATCAGACAACACAAAGAAATAAAAGGCAGCCAAATCAGCAAGGAAGAAGTCAAACTTACACTATTTGCAGATGACATAATATGTTACATAGAAAACCTGAAATAGAGCACCTTGGTAGTTTATTGGGTTAAGCATCTACCTTCAGCTCAGGTTGTGATTTCAGGGTCCTGAGACTGAGTACCTCACAGGAGCAGGGAGCCTGTTTCTCCTTTTCCCTCTGTCTGCCACTCCACCTGCTTGTATGTGTGCACTCTCTCACTCTCTGTCAAGGAAATAAAATCTTAAAACTAAGAATACCTGAAAGAGACCATTAAAAACCTGTTAGACTGATATAAAAATTCAGTAATGTTGCAGGACACAAAATCAATGTACAGAAATTTGTTGCATTTCTAAACACCAATAATGAAGCAACAGAAAGAGAAATCGAGGAAATAAACCAATTTACACTTGTACCAAAAACCATAAGATACATCACAATAAACTTAACCAAAGAGGTAAAAGATATGTACTCTGAAAACCATAAAGCACTGATGGAAGAAATTGAAGATGACACAAATAAATGGAAAGACCTTCTATGCTCATGTATTGGAAGAACAAATACTGTTAAATTGCCTATACTGTCCAAAGCAATCTACACATTTAATACAATCTATGTTGAAATAACAAAAGCATTTTTCACAAAACTAGAAAAAAATCCTAAAATTTGTATGGAACCACAAAAGACCCCAAATAGACAAAGCAACCTTGAAAAAGAAAAGAAAAGCTGAAGGCATCACAATTCTGGACTTCAAGTTATATTGCAAAACTATAGTAACCACACATTATGGTACTGGCATAAAAATAGACACATAGATCAAAGGAACCACATAGAAAACTGAGAAATGACCCACAACGATATGGTCAATTAATCTTTGATGAAGCAGGAAAGAATATCCAATGGAAGGATGGAGTCCTTTCAACAAATGGTGTTGGGAAAAGTGAACAGCAACATGCAAAGTAATGAAACTGGACTAATTTCTTCCATCATACAAAAAAATAAATTAAAAATGGACAAACGACCTAAATGTGAAAAAGGAAAACATCAAAATCCTAGAGGAGAACAAATGCAGTAACCTCTCTGACATCAGCCACAGCATTTTCTCCCTAGATACATCTCCTAAGGGAAGGGAAACCAGAGCAGAAATAAACAATGAGTTAAAATTAATTATAAATTTTCTTTTCATTTTCTATTTCTGAAAATATCAAGAAAATCATTTAGAGAGATCTTAGATTGTTCTTAATTCATCAGAATTAAAAGTTTCTGCACAGTGAAGGAAACAATCAACAAAATTACAACCTATAGAATGGGAGAAGATGTCTGAAAATGTCATACTGATAAGGGATGAGTATCCAAAATATATAAAGAAGTTATAAAACTCAGCATCCAAAAAATGTATAATGCAATTAAAGCATGGGCAGAAGACAGGAATAGACACTTTCCCAAAGAAAACGTACAAATGACCAATAGACACATGAAAAGATGCTCAACAGTACGAATCATTAGGGAGATATGAATCTAAACTACAATATGAAATCACCTCACATTGTCTAAAATCAACACGAGAAACTACAGCTATTAGCAAGGATGTGGAGAAAGGGGAACCCTCTTAAACTGTTATTAGGAATGCAATCTGATGTAGCCACTCTGTAAATAGTATGGGGCATTCCTCAGAAGTTAAAAATAGAACTATCCTATGGTCCAGCAATCATACCTCTAGATATTTACTAAAAGGATACCAAAACACTAATTCAAAGGATACATGTACCCTGATATTTATGGCAGCATTATCTACAAATAGCAAAATTATAGAAAAAGCCTTTGTCCGTTATGGAAAATAAATTGACAAATAGATCATGAAGATTTGGTATATTTTTACAATGGAATGTTACTCAGCCAAAAAATTATGAAACTTTGCCATTTGCAACAAAATGGATGGAGCTAGAGAGTGTTATGCTAACTGAAATAAGTCAGTCAGAGAAAGATAAATACCATTGGATTTCCCTCATATGTGGAATTTAAGAAACAAAACAAATGAGGAAAGGAAAAGTGAAAGAGAAAGAGGGAAGCAAACCAAGAAACAGACTCTGACTATAGTGAACAAATTGAAGGTTACAGAAAGGAGGTGTCTGGAGGAACAAGTTAACTAGGTAATCGGTAATAATGAGTGCACTTGTGATGAGTATAGAGTGTTAAATGGAAGAGTTGAATCACTATATTGTACACCTGAAACAAAATTACACTGTATGTCAACCAACAGAAATTTAAATAAAAACTAAAAAAAAATAACAACTTAGGATCCTAAGGGGGACCCAATACATTGTTGGGTCTTTTGGTTTAGATAGGAATTTCAGAGTAACCATAGTCATCAAGAGGTGTGTGTGTGTGTGTGTGTGTGTGTGTGTGTGTGTGTGTGTGTGTGAAGGATGGAGGGCTCTGCTTCTGGCAGGATCCTAAAATTGGAAAATGCCTGGGGTTCTGAAGTATTCCCAGAGAGTTAAATTTAGCTAGATTCTTGTTGTTTGTGTTTAAAATGGAGTTTTTCCAGAAAGATAATTTGAAACTTATCAATATATATTCAGATATATGACTTCTATTAAAGATAATCTAAGATTCCTCTAAATAAATTTTCTCAATATTTTAAGTACCATGGAAAAAATCTGTAATTAATTTTAAGTCATTAATACTACTGGTTTTTTGACCTTCTCAAATCAAGAAGAAACTGTATCATCATTTATTCTGACAAAATTATAAAGGATGAACAGATTCTTAATCTACCTCAAAATTAGAGGACCTCAAACTGTTCTTTTGCCTTAACACAGAGAGACACGTTTTATACTGTGACCTAATAGATTTGCACGTGCTTCTGCATATGTGTATTACTACATACATACATATATAGATAGCTGTATACATATGAAACTAGGTTTTGTAAATCACTATTTTAACTATATGTGATCCATATTGATGTTCCTTGTTTTATTCTACTTAAATATTTCAGTTGTGACCTACTAAATTGATTTTTGTAACCCACTAATAATTCTCAACATGTAATCTGTAAAGCATTGCTCTAAATCATATTGGGTGGTAAATTTCTAAAAGCCATAGTGCCACTGCCACTCAGTTGTAACATTCCTGTTTCTCTTGCCCAGAAAGAAGCACAATCTACCTCCTCGAAATGAAAACAAATAAACTCATGCACAAACACAAAATAACTCTCCCTTACACACACACACACACACACACACACACACACACACACACACTAACTGCTTTGTAGAGATGACAGAGAGAACAATATTTTTAAATTTTGCATTAATTTGGGATGCCTAGTTGGCTGAGCAGTCAGGCATCTGCCTTTGGTTCAGGGCATGATCCTGGAGTCTGGGGATGGAGTCTCACATTGGGCTTCCTGCATGAAGCCTGCTTCTCCCCTGCCTGTATCTCTGCCTCTGTGTGTGTGCTTATCTCTCATGAATAAATAAATAAAATCTATAATTTTTTCATTAAATTAGCCAACATATATCATTAGTTTCAGAGGCAGAGTTCAATAATTCATCAGTTGCACATAACACCCAGTGCTCATTACATCATGTGCCCTACTGAATGCCTGTCACTCAGTGAACCCATCTCACTACCCACCTTCCATCTAGAAACCCTCAGTTTCTTTCCCATAGTTAAGAGATTCTTATGGTTTGACTCCCTCTCTATTTTCTTCCCATTACATTTTTGCTCCCTTACACTATGATCCTCTGCCCTGTTTCTTATATTTCTTATATAAGAGAAACCATATGATAATTGTCTTTCTCTGATTGACTTATTTCCCTCAGTGTACTGCCCTCAGTTCCATTCATATCAATGTAAATGGTAAAATTTCATCCTTTTTTTTTTTAACTTTTGACAGGAATTTTAATAGTTTGTTTTTAATGAGTCATGTTACATATTCTGACTCCTAAATTAGGTTATATCAGACAGAACTTAGATTATTCTGCTTAAAAACTAAAAACAAACATTTTAAGAGGTAAAGAGTACTGGGGGTACCTGGGTGGCTCAGTCGGTTAAGTGTTTGCCTTAAGTTCAGGTCATGGTCTTGGGATCCTAGGATAGAGCCCCCTGTAGGGCTCCCTGCTTAGCAGAGAGTCTGCTTCTCTCCCTCCCTCTGCCCCCCACCTCCACACTTGTGCTGTCTCTCTCTCTCAAATAAATAAATAAAATCTTTTTAAAAAGAGGCAAAGTGTACTAATAAGTGATGTATTATTAATCATCTAAAACTAAGGAACAATTTTAGTTCTTTTTTTTAAACGTTTTTTTTTATTTTTTACTTTTTATTTATGATAGTCACAGAGAGAGAGAGAGAGAGGCAGAGACACAGGCAGAGGGAGAAGCAGGCTCCATGCACCGGGAGCCCGACGTGGGATTCAATCCCGGGTCTCCAGGATCGCGCCCTGGGCCAAAGGCAGGCGCCAAACCGCTGCGCCACCCAGGGATCCCAATTTTAGTTCTGATAATTCCCAAGACTTGATTAAACCATACAAAGTCTGGTGACCAAGGAACAGCATATCAATTAATCTCAGGTAGCTGTTTTCTTTCTGTAAGACAGTACTTAGAATGCTTCTTTAGAGTTAACAATGTACCTGACAGTCCACAGCAATGAACATATTAATCATCATTTAGCAACATACAAGTGATTATACATGGAGTATGCTCTGGGAAAAATGGGTTATACTTTCATAGTATTGCCATTTTCACAAAGTTAATACCAAGTATCATTTGAAATGATCTCAGAACAAACCAGTGATACAATGGGGCCAACTTGTACCAACTCACAAGAGCTTGGCAAATGCTACAAATCACACCCTTCCCCACCACAGAACTGTTATTAAACATTCATCAGCACACCACTGGATTTTAAACTATTTATAATTTTATTTTTTTTTAATTTTATAAATTAATTTTTATTGGTGTTCAATTTACCAACATACAGAATAACACCCAGTGCTCATCCAGTCAAGTGTACCCCTCAGTGCCCGTCACCCATTCACCCCCACCCCCCGCCCTCCTCCCCCTCCACCACCCCTAGTTCGTTTCCCAGAGTTAGAAGTCTTTATGTTCTGTCTCCCTTTCTGATATTTCTCACACATTTCTTCTCCCTTCCCTTATATTCCCTTTCACTATTATTCATATTCAAATTTCATCCTTTTTGATGGCTGAGCAACATTTCAGTGTATAATATATAGCCACATTATTCATTCATCTTTTGATGGATATCTGGGCTCTTTCCTAATTTAGGAAATGTCCTATTGTGGACATTGCTGCTGTAAACATTGGGGTGAAGGTTTCTCTTTGGATCACAATATTTCTATATTTGGGGTAAATATATAGTAGTACAATTGCTGAGTCATAGGGTAGCTCTATTTTTAACTTCTTGAGGAATCATCATACTGTTTTTCAGACTGCTGTACCAGCTTGCATTCCCATCAATAGTGCAAGGCAGTTCATCTTTCTCTGCATCCTCCCCAACATTTGTTGTTTCCTGAGTTGTTAACTTTAGTAATTCTAACTGGAATGACATGTTATCTCACTGTGGTTTTGGTTTGTATTTCCAGATGCCAAGTAATGTGGAGCTTTTTTTCCACGTTTCTGTTAGCCATTTGTATATCTTCTTTATTTTTTTAATAAATTAATTTTTATTGGTGTTCAATTTACCAACATACAGAATAACACCCAGTGCTCATCCCGTCAAGTGTCCCCCTCCGTGCCCGTCACCCATTCACCCCCACCCCCCGTCCTCCTCCCCTTCTACCACCCCTAGTTCATTTCCCAGAGTTAGAAGTCTTTATGTTCTGTCTCCCTTTCTGATATCTCCCACACATTTCTTCTCCCTTTAGAGAAACATCTGTTCATGTCTTCTGCCCATTTCTAGACTGGATTATTTGTTTTTGGAGGTTGAATTTGATAAGTTCTTCACAGATTTTGAATACTAGCCCCTTATCTGATATGAAATTATCTGTTCCCATTCTGTAGATTGCCTTTTAGTTTAGTTGACTCTTTTGCTGTGAAGAATTTTATCTTGATGAAGTACCAATAGTTCATTTTTGCTTTTGTTTCCCTTGTATTTGGAGATGTTTCTAGCAAGAAGTTGCTGCAGCTGGGATGAAGAGGTTGCTGCCTGTGTTCTCCTCAAGGATTTTGATGGATTCCTGTCTCACATTTACATCTTTCATCCATTTTGAGTTTATCTTTGTGTATGGTGTAAGAAAATGGTTCAATTTCATTCTTCTACATGTGGCTGTCCAACTTTCCCAACACCATTTGTTGAAGAGACTCTCTTTTTTCCATTGGATAGCCTTTCCTGTTTGTCAAAGATTACTTGACTGTAGAGTTGAGTTTCCATTTCTGGGTTCTCTATTCTGTTCCATTGATCTATGTGTCTGTTTTTGTGCTATTACCATACTGTCATGATGATTATAGTTTTGTAATATAGCTTGAAGCCTGGAATTGTAATGCCCTCAGCTTTAGTGTTCTTTTTCAACATTCCTCTGGCTATTCATGGTCTTTTCTGGTTCCATAAACATTTTAGGGTTGTTTGTTCCAGCTGTGTGAAAAAAGGTAATGGCATTTTGATAGGGATTGCATGGAATGTATAGATTAGCTAGCCTAGACATTTTAACAATATTTGTTCTTCTAATCCTTGATCATGGAATGTTTCTCTATTTATTTGTGTCTTTGTGTCTTCCTCAATTACTTTCATAAGTGTTCTATAGTTATAAGAGTATAGATCCTTTGCTTCTTTGGTTAAGTTTATTCCTAGGTATCTTAATATTTTTGGTGCAATTTTAAATTGGATCAATTCCTTAATTTCTCTTTCTTCAGTCTCATTGTTAGTGTATAGGAATGCAACTGATTTCTGTCTATTGATTTTATATCCTGCCACATTGCTGAATTCCTGTAAGAGTTCTAGGAATTTGGGGGTAAAGTATTTTGGGTTATCTACAAAGAATATAATGTCTTCTGCAAAGAGTGAGGGTTTCACTTCTTTGTTGATTTGGATGCTTTTTATTTCTTTTTGTTGTCTGATTTCTGAGACTAGTAATTCTAGTACTATATTGTACAACAGTGGTGAGAGTGGGCATCCCTGGTCATGTCCCTGACCTTAGGGGAAGAGGTCTGTTTTCCCTACTGAGAATGACATTTTCCATGGGTTTTTCAAATATGGCTTATATGATATTGCGGTATGTTCCCTCTATCCCTACGCTGCGGACAGTTTTCATCAAGAAAGGATTCTGTACTTTGCAAAAAATGCTTTTTCTATATCAATTGAGAGGATCATATGGTTCTTGTCCTTTCTTTTAGTAAAGTGATGTATCATATTAATTGAGTTGTGAATGTTGAACTACCCTTGCCGCCCAGGAATAAATCCCATATGGTCATGGTGATTAATCCTTTTAATATACTGTTGGAACCTATTGGCTATTATCTTAGTGAGAATTTTGGTGTTCAAGTTCATCAGGGATACTTGTGTGTAATTTTCCTTTTTGGTAGGGTCTTTGTCTAGTTTTGGTCAAGGTAATGCTGGCCTCATAGGGTGAGTTTGGAAGTTTTCCTTCCATTTCTATTTTTTGAAACAGCTTCAGATGAAAAGGTAATAGTTCTTCTTAAATATTTTGTAGAATTCGAGGGAGGGGCAAGATGGCGGAAGAGCAGGGTCCCCAAATCGCCTGTCCCCACCAAGTTACCTAGATAACCTTCAAACCATCCTGAAAATCTACGAATTCAGCCTGAGATGTAAAGAGAGACCAGCTGGAATGCTACAGTGAGAAGAGTTCGCGCTTCTATCAAGGTAGGAAGACGGGGAAAAAGAAATAAAGGAACAAAAGGCCTCCGAGGGGGAGGGGCCCCGCGAGGAGCCGGGCTGAGGCCGGGGCGAGTGTCCCCAGGACAGGAGAGCCCCGTCCCGGAGGAGCAGGAGCTGCACCAACCTTCCCGGGGGAAAGGGGCCCGCAGGGAGTTGGAGCAGGACCCAGGAGAGCGGGGATGCCCTCGGGCTCCCGGGGACACTAACAGACACCTGCGAGCGCAGGAGAGTGCACCGAGCTCCGTAAGGGCTGCAGCGCGCACGGCGGGGCCGAAGCAGCTGAGGGGCTCGGGAGCGGCTCCGGGGAGGGAGCTGCAGGGCGGGAGCGCGAATCCAACAGCGCAGGCCCCGGAGCACAGGGCGCCGGGACACAGCCCAGGATCCGGCCTCCCCCGGGACAGGCAGAGGCCGGGAGGGCCCAGGACAGCAAGGACGCTCCTGCCCCGAGCTGAGCACATCAGCGGCCCCGCCCCGGAGCCTCCAGGCCCTGCGGACGGAGAGCCGAGAGCCCCGAGCCCCGTAGTTCCTGCGGGGGCTGAATCCAGGCTTCCAGAGTTGCCACAGCAACTGCGGCTGTTCCTCCCTGGGTCCCACGGGGTAAACAACCCCCGCTGAGCCCTGCAGCAGGCAGGGGCAGAGCAGCTCCCCCAAGTGCTGACACCTGAAAATCAGCACAGCAGGCCCCTCCCCCAGAAGACCAGCTGGACGGACCAGTGATACTCCCCCGTGTTCCAATACAACTTGTTTTGGCCACTCTGCACTGAGCAAAATGACTAGAAGGAAAACCTCACTTCAAAAGAAAGAATCAGAAACAGCCCTCTTTCCCACAGAGTTACAAAATCTGGATTACACTTCAATGTCAGAAAGCCAATTCAGAAGCACCATTATACAGCTACTGGTGGCTCTAGAAAAAAGCATTAAGGCCTCACGAGACTTCATGACTGCAGAATTTAGATCCAATCAGGCAGAAATTAAAAATCAATTGAATGAGATGCAATCCAAACTAGAAGTCCTAACGACGAGGGTTAACGAGGTGGAAGAACGAGTGAGTGACATAGAAGACAAGTTAATGGCAAAGAGGGAAACTGAGGAAAAAAGAGATAAACAATTAAAGAACCATGAAGACAGATTAAGGGAAATGAACGACACTCTAAGGAAGAAAAACCTACGTTTAATTGGGGTTCCCGAGGGCGCCGAAAGGGACAGAGGGCCAGAATATGTATTTGAACAAATCCTAGCTGAAAACTTTCCCAATCTGGGAAGGGAAACAGGCATTCAGATCCAGGAAATAGAGAGATTCCCCCCCTAAAATCAATAAAAACCGTTCAACACCTCGACATCTAATAGTGAAGCTTGCAAATTCCAAAGATAAAGAGAAGATCCTTAAAGCAGCAAGAGACAAGAAGTCCCTGACTTTCATGGGGAGGAATATTAGGGTAACAGCAGACCTCTCCACAGAGACCTGGCAGGCCAGAAAGGGCTGGCAGGATATATTCAGGGTCCTAAATGAGAAGAACATGCAACCAAGAATACTTTATCCAGCAAGGCTCTCATTCAAAATGGAAGGAGAGATAAAGAGCTTCCAAGACAGGCAGGAACTGAAAGAATATGTGACCTCCAAACCAGCCCTGCAAGAAATTTTAAGGGGGACTCTTAAAACTCCCCTTTAAGAAGAAGTTCAAGTAACTCTGAACGTGAATGGGCTTAATGACCCCATCAAAAGGCGCAGAGTTTCAGACTGGATAAAAAAACAAGACCCATCTATTTGCTGTCTACAAGAGACTCATTTTAGACAGAAGGACACCTACAACCTGAAAATAAAAGGTTGGAGAACCATTTACCATTCAAATGGTTCTCAAAATATACCCTAAAAACTACAGAACACTTCTGAAAGAAATTGAGGAAGACACAAAGAGATGGAAAAATATTCCATGCTCATGGATTGGCAGAATTAATATTGTGAAAATGTCAATGTTACCCAGGGCAATTTACACGTATAATGCAATCCCTATCAAAATACCATGGACTTTCTTCAGAGACTTAGAACAAATTATTTTAAGATTTGTGTGGAATCAGAAAAGACCCCAAACAGCCAGGGGAATTTTAAAAAAAGAAAACCATATCTGGGGGCATCACAATGCCAGATTTCAGGTTATACCTCAAAGCTGTGTTCATCAAGACAGTGTGGTACTGGCACAAAAACAGACACATAGATCAATGGAACAGAACAGAGAACCCAGAAGTGGACCCTGAACTTTATGCTCAACTAATATACGATAAAGGAGGAAAGATGATCCACTGGAAACAAGGTTAGCTTTTGTATTTGAGTTCTTTCCAATTTTTGGATGGATGCTTGTATTGCGATGTATTTCCCCCTCAGGACTGCTTTTGCTGTATCCCAAAGATTTGGAACAGTTGTGTTCATTCTCATTAGTTTCCATTAATCTTTTTAATTCTTCCCTAATTTCCTGGTTGACCCTTTCATCTTTTAGCAGGATGGTCCTTAACCTCCACGTCGTTGAAATCCTTCCAAACTTCTTCTGATTTAGTTCTAGTTTCAAAGCATTACCATCTGAAAATATGCAGGGGACAATCCCAGTCTTTTGGTACTGGTTAAGACCTGCTTTGTGACCCAGTATGTGGTCTATTCTGGAGAAAGTTCCATGTGTACTTGAGAAGAATGTGTATTCAGTTGCGTTTGGATGCAAGTTTCTGTAAATATCTGTGAAATCCATCTGGTCCAGTGTATCATTTAAAGCTCTTGTTTCTTTGGAGATGTTGTGCTTAGAAGACCTGTCGATTGTAGAAAGTGCTACATTGAAGTCACCAAGTATAAGTGTATTATTATCTTAGTATGTCTTAACTTTGGTTGTTAATTGATAAATTTGGCAGCTCCCACATTAGGGGCATAAATATTTATGATTGTTAGGTCCTCTTGGTGGATAGATCCTTTAAGGATGATATAGTGTCCCTCTTCATCTCTTACTACAGTCTTTAGGATAAACTTTAATTTATCTGATATGAGGATGGCTACTCCTGAGTTCTTTTGAGGACCATTTGAATGGTACATGGTTGTCAAAACTTTTATTTTCAGGCTGGAGTGGTCCTTACATCTAAAATGAGTCTCTTGTAGACGGCAAGTAGATGGGTCTTGCTTTTTTATCCCGTCTGAAACCTTATGTCTTTTGATGGGATCATTAAGCCCATTCACATTCAGAGTTACTATTGAAAGATATGAATTTAGTGTCATCATGATACCTATTCAGTCTCTGTTTTTGTGGATTATTTCCTTGGACTTCCTCTTTATTTTACAGTCTCCCTTAATATTTCTTGGAGAACTGGTTTGGTGGTCACAAATTCTTTCATTTTCTGCCTATCTTGGATGCTCTTTATCTCTCCTTCTCTTCTGAATGAAAGCCTTGCTGGATAAACTATTCTTGGCTGCAGGTTCTTCTCATTTAAGACCCTCAATATATCCTGCCAGCCCTTTTTAGCTTGCCACATCTCTGTGGAGAGGTCCACTGGTAACCTAATACTTCTCCCCATAAAGGTTAGAGATCTCTTTTCTCTTGCTGCTTTAAGGATCTTCTCTTTATCTTTGGAATTTGCAAGTTTCACTATTAAATGTCGAGGTGTTGAATGGTTTTTATTGATTTTTAGTGTGGGGATCTCTCTATCTCCTGGATCTGAATGTCTGTTTCCCTCCCCAAGTTAGGGAAGTTCTCAGCTATGATTTGTTCAAATACATATTCTGGACCTCTGTCCCTTTCAGCGCCCTCGGGAACCCCAATTAAATGTAGATTTTTTTCCTTCTGAGGCTGTCATTTATTTCCCTTAACCTATCCTCATGATCTTTTAATTGGTTTTCTCTTTTTTTCTCAGTTTCCTTCCTTGTGATCAACTTGTCTTCTATGTCACTATTTCTTCTACCTCCTTACCCCTTGTCGTGAGGACCTCCAGTTTGGATTGCATCTCATTTAATTGATTTTTAATTTCTGCCTGATTAGATCTAAATTCTGCAGACATGAAGTCTCTTGAATCCTTTATGCTTTTTTTCTAGAGCCTCCCTTAGATTTATAACTGTGTTTCTGAATTGGCTTTCTGACTTTGAATTATAATCCAAATTTTGTAACTCTGTGGGAGAGAGGACTGTTTCTGATTCTTTCTTTTGTGGTATTTCCTTCTTGTCATTTTGCTCAGTGTAGAGTGGCTAAAAACAAGTTGTACTTGAAAAAGGAGAAAAAGAGAAAAAAGGGGGGGGACAAACAGAAAAGAAAAATAATGAGGTGTATCCTCTGATTCTATATACTGTTAAGTCCCTATACTTCCACTGGAACTTTCCAGTGCTGCCTTGTCAATAACTTGCTTTTCCCCTGTTCTTCCAGCTGGTCTTCTGGGGAAGAGGCCTGTTGTGCTGATTCTCAGGTGTGTGTACCTGTGGTAGCTGCCCGGCCCCCTGCCAGGTGCAGTGCTCAGTGGGAGCTGTTTATCCTGTGAGGCCCCTCCTCCCTGGCGGCCCTGCTCAGTCCCAGGTACAGGGTGACACCAGTAGAAACAACAACATTGGCGGGGGCAGCTCTCCAGCTCTGGAGTCAGCTCCCGCAGTAACTATTGCAGCTCCCAGTCCTCAGGGGCCTGGATCCTCCAGAGCCCAGGGGTGCCAATCTGCACTGTTCAGGGCCGCCCAGCAGCAGGAGCATCCTTGCTGCCCTGTGTCCTCCCAGCCTCCACCTGTCCCAGTAGGTAGTGCCAGATCTTGGGCTGTGTCCCCTGCGCCTTGGGCGATGCTGGAATCGTGCTCCTGGGGCTGCACAGCCCCCTCAGCGTGGAGCTGCCACCTGAGCTGCCTCCTGGGCTGCTCCTGGGGCCCCACCGGTGCACTCCACCCCCTTAGGGAGTTCGGCTGCTCTCCCCTGGGGCGTGCTTCCTCTGTTAGTGCCCCTGGAGCCTGAGGGCATCCCCGCTCCTCCTGGGATCCTGCTGGAGTTCTCTGAGAGCACCTTTTCATCTGGGAAGATTGGTAAAGTTCCTGCTTCTCTTCTCCGGGACTGGGCTTTCCTGTCCTGGGGGCCTCGCGGCCTGGCCTTAGCCCGGCTCCTCCCGGTGGCCCCTCCCCTTTGGATGCTTTTTTATTTCTTTATTTTATTTTCCGTTTTCCTACCTTCATAGAAGCATGAAGTCTTCTCACTGTGGCATTCCAGCTGTTCCCTATTTAAATCTCAGGCTGCATTCGTAGGTTTTCAGGATGATTTGAAAGTTATCTAGGTAAGTTGGTGGGAACAGGTGACTTGGGGACCCTACTCTTCCGCCATCTTGCCTCATTCAAGAAATGTAATTTAAATTAAAATCTCCTGGGGCACCTGGATGGCTCAATAGTTGCACATGTGCCTTCAGCTCAGGTGGTGATACCAGGTCCTGGGATCGAGTCTCCTTAGGGAGCCTGCTTCTCTCTCTGCCTATGTCTCTGCCTCTCTTTCTGTGTCTCTCATGAATAAATAAATAACATCTTAAAAAATAATATTTCATAGTTAGATTTTCATTTGACATCACAGAAGTATATTTTAAAATGATTTTTTGTATATTTTATTGGAGCTCGATTTGCCAACATATAGAATAATACCCAGTGCTCATTCCATCAAGTGCTCCCCTCAGTGCCTGTCACCCAGTAATCCCATCCCCTCACCCACCTCCTCTCCCACTACCCCTTGTTCGTTTCCCAGAGTTAGGAGTCTCTCATGTTCTGTCACCCTCTATGATTTTTCCCACTCCTTTTCTCTCCTTTCCCCTATAATTCCTTTCACTATGTTTCATATTCCCCATATGAGTGAAACCATATAATGTTTGTCCATCTCTGATTGACCTACTTTGCTCAGCATAATACCCTCCAGTTCCATCCATGTTGAAGCCATTGGTGGGTATTCGTCATTTCTAATGTCTGAGTAAAATGATATTAAATCAATATTCTGTACCACTATTTGTTTAGCAAGCATTTAGCACTGACTCATTCTCACCAGGGGTTCTATCTCTCAATCATCATAAATGTTCATTATCCCATTGTATAAGGTGAGTTTTTGCATAATAATTATGTTTAGTGTTCTCTTTCTTCCTCCTCCTTTTTAAGTCTATTACTTTTGTTACATGTGACTTTTAGTTTTGCATAAAGCAAACCGTTAGAGTAAAGTTTCATAATGTGCAAAGAGAACTCCCTCTTCTATTTTTTTAAAGATTTTATTTATTTATTCATGAGAGACAGAGAGAGATGGAGACATAGACAGAGGTAGAAGCAGGTTCCCCTCTGGAAGCCTGATGTGGGACTCAATCCCAAGACTCCAGGATCACAACCTGAGACAAAGGTAAATACTCAATCACTGAGCTGCCCAGGTGCCCGACTTCCAATTTTTTTTAATAAAAATATTGTAATGTTGTTTATTGGCTTGTTTCTTTTAGAATTATTCTTGGGCTGCCTAGACTTCCTATCAACTTTTAAAAAGTTAGATAAATGTGGAGTCTATAGTGACCTCTTCTATCCCAATACAGTTTAATTTAACTCCAAGGGACAAAGAAATGGTTTGTCAGTAATAAATAAGAAAAAAAACTACAAGGAAAACTCAAATTAAAACAACCAGGAAGAAATAGCTAGATATGCATTTGCTCTGTAGGAGGCCAAGGTGTAAGAACTGTTGGGGAAATAGCCCAAAACATCTAGAGGCACTATGAAAAGAAAGAGAAAACAATGGCTGCCCTAAAAATAGCTTAGGATATGATATGCTAATTTTGAAATTAATTGTTGTATGTCTAGCCTTTAAGGCACTATACTAGGATAATTTTAAGCCATTGGTCACAGAGCCTGCCCTAAGGGAATGTGAAGTCTACTTGAAAAGCTAGAGCAAAAATACAAATAACCACAGTCTAAGGCAGAATATAAGAATAAAAAGAGAAGGACAAATGAAATGTATTGGGGTTCAAAGATGAAAGACATAAATTCAAATTAAAGAAATCAGGAAAGAATCCCTGAATGAAATAGCTCCTGGGTTGAACTTCAAGTAATGAGTAAGATCTTGACAGGCAGATACAAATACAAAGGGAGGGTATTCCAGTCAGAAAGCATGAGCAAAGGTGTTCCTTAAGGGCACAATAGAGAGATACTCAGATCAGCTAGAGGGAGGGGAAAGAGGCAAAAGGAGGGAAAGAATGTGTATATTTTGCAGAACAAGCAGCTCACATTAAGGAGATGTATGGCTGGGTGTTCCACTGGATACCCCCAACATAAATCAGTTTGACCCAGATTGGAGCTGAAGACCTGAGCAGAAGCCCCCTGAGTTACACTAAAGTTACATTTAGCTCATTATAATCCTAAAATCTCCTACTATGGCACAGTTTTCCATCATTTTTTTTTCTGAACATACAATGTATGCATTAGCATGCTGACATGCTAGGCATGCTGAGTTTAACTGAAGTACCTAAGTAATAGAAAATGTATAAGTTTCTTACTGTATTAAGCTCCTTGCACCTGTCTCCCTAAGCACACTGAATTACAGATTCATGGACTAACCCAAAGAGAAGACTGTGTTTTGAGAGCTCTCTCCCTCTCTCCTTACTTGTAGCAAGTAATACAAATTCTTTGCTTTCAACGCTTTTTTTTGGGTTGTGTTCAATTTAATGCACCTCAATTGGCAAGTCACTCGGTTCAGTTACAAAGGCATGCAGGTGATATTGTTCAAATAATAAAATGTTCAGATCACATTCCAGTTTTATCTAAATGTGGAGTATTGACTGGAGAGAAAAGGTAGGTTGAGACTATGTTGTTTGAGACTATCTTGGTCAAAATAAAATTATATTTTATTTGATAGTCAATAATAAACCATTAATCTTTTAAAGGATGGAAGTGATGCAATGGAGTCGTACTTTGGGAAGATTAGTCTAGAATAACTTTCAGTCTAAGTCACTGTTTCTCTGTCCATATGATTTGCTAATCAACAGTGGACTGCAACTACATGGATAATATATTCACTTTGCAGGGATAGGAGCAGTTGTTCATTGGTTCATGACACTACTGCTATCAGATAATTTGAATAAAACACAGACGTCAATATTTTCTTTCTAAAAATGTTTACATTTAAATTATTTTATTCAATATATAGTATATCATTAATCTCAGATGTAGTGTTCAATAATTTATCAGCTGCATATAACACTCTTATATAACACTGAGTGCTCATCAAATCACATGCCCTTCTTGATGCTTATCACCCAGTTACCCCATTACTCACCCACCTCCACTCCAGCAACCCTCTATTTGTTTCCTATACTTAAGAATCTCTCATGATTTTTCTTCCTCACTGATGACTTCCCATTCAGTTTTCCTCCCTTCCCCTATGATTCCCCATGCTGTTTCCTATATTCTGCTTAAGTGAAACCATATGATACTTGTCTTCCTCTGACTGATTTATTCCACTCAACATGATACCCTCCAGTTCCATCCACATCAATGCAAATGGTAAGTATTTATCGTATTTATCATTTCTGATGGCTGATTTATATATATATATATATATATATATATATATATATATCTGCCATATCTTCTTCATCTATTTATCTGTCGATGGACAACTTGGCTCTTTCCACAGTTTGGCTATTGTGGACATTGTTGCTATGAACATGGGGGTGTAGGTGCCCCTTTGGATCACTACATTTGTGTCTTCGGGGTAAATACCTAGTAGTGCAATTGCTGAGTCATAAAGTAGCTCTACTTTTAACATCTTGAGGGAACCTCCATACTGTTTTTCAGAGTAGCTATACCAGCTTGCATTCCTATCAACAGTGTTGAGAGTTCCCCTTCCTCCACATCCTTGCCAACATTCATTGTTTCCTGTGTTGTTAACTTTAGACACTCTGAATGGTGTAAGGGGGCATCTCATTGTGGTCTTGATTTGTATTTCCTTTTTTAAATAATAAATTTATTTTTTATTGGTGTTCAATTTGCCAACATACAGAATAACCCCCAGTGCTCATCCCGTCAAGTGCCCCCCTCAGTGCCTGTCCTAATGCCAAGTCATGTGGAGCTTTTTTTAATGTGTCTGCTATACATGTCTTCTTTGGAGAAATGTCTGTTCCTGACTACTGCCCATTTCTTGACTGGATTGCTTGTTTTTAGGTGTTGAGCTTCATAAGTTCAGCACAGATCTTGGATACTAGGTCTTTATCTGATATGTCATTTGCTAATATCTTCTCCCATTACATCGGTTGCCTTTTAGTTTTGTTGACTGCTTCCTTTGCTATGCAGAAGCTTTTCATTCTGATGAAGTCCCAATAGTTCATTTTTGCTTCTGTTTCCCTTGCCATTGGAGACCTCACAAGAAGTTGCTATGGCCAAGGTTGAAGAGGTCGCTGCCTGTTCTGGAGGATTTTGATGGATTTTTGTCTCACAGTTAGGTCTTTCATCCATTTTGGAGTTTATCTTTGAATATGATGTAACAAAATGGACAAGTTTCACTCTTCTACATGTAGCTGTCCAATTTTCCCAGCACCATTCATTGAGGAAACCATCCTCTTTCCACTGGACATTCTTTTCTTTCCTGCTTTGTCAGTTGAACACAGAATTTAGGGTCTATTTCTAGGTTCTCTATTCTGTTCCATTTATCTACATGTCTGTTTTTGTGACAGTACCATACTCTCTATGTTATATAGCTTGAAGTCAGACACTGGTGAGCCCAGCTTTGATTTTATTCTTCAACATTACTCTAGCGATTCAGGGTTTTATCTGGTTTCATAAAATTTTAGGATTATTTGTTTGAGCTTTGTGACAAATATTGATGGTATTTTGACAGGGATTGAATTGAATGTGTAGATTACTCTGGCTAGCATAGCCATTTTCACAATATTCATCCTTCCAATCCATAAGCATTGAATGTTTTTCCATTTTGTTGTGTCTTCCTCAATTTCTTTCATGAGTGTTCTGTAGTTTTAAGAGTGCAGATCCTTTACCTCATTTGTTCGGTTTATTGCTATGTATCTTATGCTTTTTGGTACAATCATAAATGGGAATGACCCTTTAATTTATCTTTCTTCAGTCTCCTTGTTAGTGTATAGAAATGCAACATAATCTGTGCATTGATTTTATATCTTGTCATGTTGCTGAAATCCTGTTTGATTTCTAGCAATTTTGTGGGGGAGTCTTTTGGGTTTCCTACATAAAGTTTGTCATCTACAAAGAGTGAAGTTTGACTTTTTTCAATTGAATGCCTTTTATTTCTTCTTGTCTGACTTCTAAGGCTAGGCCTTCTAGTACTATGTTGAACAACAGTGGTGAGAATAGACATCTCTTTCAATTTCCTGATCTTAGGGAAAAAGCTCTTAGTTTTTGCCCATTGACAATGACATTCACTGTGGGCTTTTAATAGATGGCTTATATGATATTGAGGTATATTCCCTCAATCTTTACACTGTGGAGAGTTTTAATCAAGAAAGGATGCCGTATGGGGGTATCACAATGCAATATTTCAGGTTATACTACAAAACTGTGGTCATAAAGACAGTGTGGTACTGGCACAAAAACAGACACATAGACCAATGGAACAGAATAGAGAACCCAGAAGTGGACCCTGAACTTTATGGTCAACTAATACTCGACAATGGAGGAAAGACTATCCACTGGAAAAAAGACAGTCTCTTCAATAAATGGTGCTGGGAAAATTGGACATCCACATGCAGAAGAATGAAACTAGACCACTCTCTTGCACCATACACAAAGATAAACTCAAAATGGATGAAAGATCTAAATGTGAGGCAAGATTCCATCAAAATCCTAGAGGAGAACACAGGCAACACCCTTTTTGAACTCAGCCACAGTAACTTCTTGCAAGATACATCCAGGAAGGCAAGAGAAACAAAAGCAAAAATGAACTATTGGGACTTCATCAAGGTAAGAAGCTTTTGCACAGCAAAAGACACCGTCAACAAAACTAAAAGACAACCTACAGAATGGGAGAAGATATTTGCAAATGATGTATCTGATAAAGGGCTAGTATCCAAGATCTATAAAGTACTTCTTAAACTCAACACCAAAGAAACAAACAATCCAATCATGAAATGGGCAAAAGACATGAAGAGAAATCTCACAGAGGAAGCACAGACATGGCCAACATGCACATGAGAAAATGCTCTGCATCACTTGCCATTAGGTAAATACAAATCAAAACCACAATGAGATACCACCTCACACCAGTGAGAATGAGGAAAATTAACAAGGCAGGAAACCACAAATGTTGGAGAGGATGCGGAGATAAGGGAACCCTCTTGCACTGTTGGTGGGAATGTGACCTGGTGCAGCCACTCTGGAAAACTGTGTGAAGGTTCCTCAAAGAGTTCAAAATAGAGCTGCCCTACAACCCAGCAATTGCACTGCTTGGGATTTACCTCAAAGATACAGATTCAATAAAACGCCGGGACACCTGCACCCCGATGTTTCTAGCAGCAATGTCCACAATAGCCAAACTGTGGAAGGAGCCTCTGTGTCCATTGAAAGATGAATGGAGGGATCCCTGGGTGGCGCAGCGGTTTGGCGCCTGCCTTTGGCCCAGGGCGCGATCCTGGAGACCCGGGATCGAATCCCACGTCGGGCTCCCGGTGCATAGAGCCTGCTTCTCCCTCTGCCTGTGTCTCTGCCTCTCTCTCTCTCTCTCTCTCTCTCTCTGTGTGACTATCATAAATAAATAAAAAAAAGAAAGATGAATGGATAAAGAGGATGTGGTCTATGTATACAATGGAATATTACTCAGCCATTAGAAACGACAAATATCCACCATTTGCTTCGACGTGGATGGAACTGGAGTGTATTATGTTGAGTGAAATTAGTCAATCGGAGAAGGACAAACATTATATGGTCTCATTCATTTGGGGAATATAAAAAATAGTGAAAGGGAATGAAGGGAAAGGGAGAAAAAATGAGTGGGAAATATCAGAAAGGGAGACAGAACATGAGAGACTCCTAACTCTGGGGAACGAACTAGGGGTGGTAGAAAGGGAGGTGGTCGGGGGGTGGGGGTGACTGGGTGTTGGGCACTGAGGGGAGCACTTGATGGGATGAGCACTGGGTGTTATTCTATATGTTGGCAATTTGAGCACCAATAAAAAATAAATTTATTAAAAAAAGAAAGGATGCCGTATTTTGTCAAATGTTTTTCTTCATCAATTAAGACAATCATATGGTTCTTGTCCTTTTATTAATGTGATGTATCACATTGATTTGTGAATGTTGAATCACCCCTGCAACTGAGGAATAAATCCCACTTGGTCGTGGTGAGCAATCCTTTTAATGTACTATTGGATCCCATTGGCTAGTATTTGGTGACAATTTTGGCATTCGTGTTCATCAGGGATATTGGTCTATAATTCTACTTTTTGGTGGGATCTTTATCTGGTTTGGGGGTCAAGGTAAGGCTGGCCTCATAAAATGAGTTTGGAATTTTTCCTTCTATTTCTATTTTTGAAACAGCTTCAGAATAGTTATTAGTTCTTTTTTAAATGTTTAGTAGAATTCCCCCTGGTAAGTCATCTAGCCCCAGATTCTTGTTTCTTGGGAGATTTTTTATTACTGTTTCAATTTCCTTTCTGGTTATGGGCCTATTCAGGTTTTCTATTTCTTCCTGCTTCAGTTATGGTAGTTTATAAGTTCCCAGTAATGCGTCTTTCTTCCCAATTGCCTAATTTTTTGACATATAATTGCTCATAATATGTTCTTAAAATTGTATTTCTTTTGTGTTGGTCATGATCTCTCCTCTTTCATTAATGATTTTATTAATATGAGTCATTTTTCCTTTCTTTTTGGTAAGTCTGGCTAGGGTTTTATTGATCTTATTGTTTCTCAAAGAAGCAGTTTCTAGTTTCATTGATCTATTTTAGTGTTCTTTAGATTTCTATTTCATTGAGTTCTCTTCTAATCTTTATTTCTCTTCTCCTGGTTGGTTTAGGCTTTACTTGCTATTCTTCCTCTAGCTCTGTTAGTGTTATGTAAGCTCGTGCATTTGAGACTTTTCTAATTTTTTGAGAAAGGCTTATATTGCTATCTACCTCCCTCTTAGGACTGCCTTTGCTGTATCCCAAATATTTTGAACAGTTGTGTTTTCATTTTCATTTGTTTCCATGAATTTTTAAAAATTCTTTTTAATTTTCTGTTTGACCATTCATTATATAGTAGGATGCTCTTTATCCTCCAAGTGCTTGAGTTCCTTTCAAATTTTCTATTATGATTGAGTTTAAGTTTCAAGCATTGTGACCTGAAAATGTACAGGGATTAATCCCCATTCTTTGGTATCAGTTGAGACCTGATTATCGACCCAGCATGCAATCTATTATGTAAAATGTTCTCTGTGCAGTTAAGAATAATGTGTATTCTGTTGCTTTAGTGTGGAATGCTCTGTATATATCTGTGAATTCCTTCTGGTTCAGTGTGTCATTCAAAACTCAGTTTCCTTGTTGATCTTCTGTTTAGATGACTCTCCCATTGTTGTGATTGCAGTTTTAAGGTCACCCACTAAATATTTTATTATTATCAATGCGTTTATTGGGTAATTATTTGGTTTACATAATTGGATGCTCCCAAGTTAGGAGCATAAATATTTATAATTATTAGATCTTCTTGTTGTATAGATGTTTTAAGTGTGGTATTGTATTCCTCTTCATCCCTTACTACACTCTTTGGTTTAACATCTAACTTGTCTGATATGGGGATTTCTACTCTTGCTTTCTTTTGAGGTCCACTTGCATGGTAAATTTTTCTCCACCCCTTCATTTTCAATCGGGAAGTGTCTTTATGTCTAAAAGGAGTCTCTTGTAGACAGCATATAAGTTGGTCTTCCTTTTTTATCCAATCTGATACCCTGTGTGTTTTGATTGGAGCACTTAGCTCATTTACATTCAGAGTACCTACTGAAAGATATGGATTTAGTGCCATTGTATTACCTGCAAAGTCTCTGTTCCTGTAGACTATCTCTATTTCTTTATGTTCTGTGTCCTTTTGGGGCTCTCTTTTTGCTTACAGGTTCTCCTTAATATTTCTTTTTTTAAAGGTTTTATTTATTTAAGAGACAGAGCATGAGAGAGAGAGAGAGAGAGAGAGAGAGAGAGAGAGCAGGAAGGAATTGTGGAGGAAAAAGCAGACTCCCCACTGAGCAGGGAGCCTGATGCGGGGCTCGATCAGGTCTCCTGCCAGTCTAATATTTCTACCATTGTAGGTTAAGAACCTATTGTCTCAAGCTGCTTTCAGGTTCTTCTTTTTATCTCTAAATTTTGCAAGCTTCACTATTATATGTCAGGGTCTTGATCTATTTTTACTGATTTTAGGAGGGATCCTCTCAACCTCTTGGGCTTGAATGCCTAGTTCCTTCCCCAGATTAGGGAAGTCCTCAGCTATGATTTGCTCAAATATACCTTCTGTCCTTCCCTTTCTTCTTCCTCAGGGACCCCAAGAATTCTAATATTGTTTCATTTTATGGCATCACTGATTTTTCAAAGCCTCCCCTGATGGTCTATTAGTTGTTTTTCTCAGCTTTCTTCCTTCTCATCAACTTATCTTCTATGTCACATACTCTCTCTTCTGCCCTCTTTACCCTAGTAGTTAGAGCATCCAGTTTGGACTGCACCTCAGTTAGAGCATTTTTAATTTTTGCCTGAATAGATTTTATTTATGCACTAAGAGATTCTCCAGTGCCTTTTATGCTTTTTTCAGGCCCAGCTAATAACTTTATAATTATTATCCCAAATTCCAGTTCTAATATCTTACTTATATTCATATTGATTAAGTCTGTGGCAGAGAGTATTACCTCTGTTTTTTTTTCTTTTGTTTTGAATTTCTTCTCCTAGTCGTTTTGCCCAGAGAATAATGGATGAAAAAGTGAACAAAATAAAAAAATTTAACCACTACTCTAGCAGAATAAACACTAGACAAATCTGAAGAATTAAAAAAACAAACAAAAAAGGAGCAGAAGGGAGAGAGAATATAATCTCACAGGTGGACAAAACAAGGTGATTCCCTTGGTCCTGGATGTATTTTGGTTTGCTGGAAGACACTAAATCCCAAAATTGTAAAGCAGGCAAAACCTATATACATTTTAAAAGCCCTAAATACAGTGAAAGGAAGCCAAAAATGAAGATCTATCTATAAAATATAAATGTCAAAAAATGAAAGTTAAAAAAAGACTCAAAAACAAAAAGTTAGTAAACTAAGAAACTAGTTGAAAAGGGAAAAAATGAAAAGGAAATAAAAAATTTTAAACTGAAAAATAAATCATGAGAAAGAAATATCAAATTCTTTATATTATTTTCCCCTAGCCCTGAAGTTTTGCAGTTCTGCGTGCCCCATAAACTTGCTTTTCACTTATTGTTTCAGCTGCTTTTCTGGGAGAGGGGCCTGCTGTGCTGATTCTCAGGTGTCTTTGCCTGGGTCAAGTTTCACCACCCCTTGCCAGAGGTCCAGGCTCACTGTGAGCTGCTACTGGTTGCTGTATATGGCTTTTGTTCCCTAAAGGCTTTCTGCACTTCTTTAGAGGATGAAAATAAAAATGGCGTGCCCAGATCTCCAGCCCTAGAGGTGGAAAATCACTGTCCTCTCTCTTAATAAACCCTCAGGGATAAGCGGTCTTCACTTTTGTGTTTGTCAAACTCTGCAGACTCCTATGGTGGGCGCTGCACATTTCCTCCCAGGGGAAGGGCAAGGGTCCTACATTTCTGTGCTTTGCAGGGCCTCTGCACCAAGAGCAATTGCTAGGTCATGCATGCCCCTGCACTTCCTCTCCTAGGGGAAGGCAGAGGACCACCAGTTTTCTGTCCTTTGCAGGGAACAGTTGCGTAGTAGTGCACACTCCTGTGCTGCCCCTCTGGGGGGGAATTAAGAGGTCCCAGTTTTCTGTTCTTTGCAGTGCCCCCCCCAAGAAAGCTGTTACTGAATCATGCTGTGTTTCACAATTTATGGTGAACCGAGTGGAAAGCCCCCCTCCCAGACTCGCTGATCCTCACTGCTTTACCTGTTCCAATGCTTGCTTGGGAACTCCGCTTGCTCAGGATTCCCCATTCTTTCTGTGACCCCAAGAATCCTGAAACCATACCCTTCCACCTAGGATTCTGCCCCACTTCACTATCTGAGCATCTTTCAGGCAGGGACATCTCTCATCTCTCATTGGAGCAGATTTCTAAAGGTTCTGATGCTTTGCTTCAGGGCTATATCACTTTCCCACAGGCAGCTTATGGAGGCTCCCTCCCCTGACATTTATCTTCCAATATATCACCTCAGATTAACCTCTCTGCACTTCCTACCTTGCAAAAAGTGGTTGTTTTTTTATTAGAATTCCAACCATTCTTTTCTTACATCTCATGTTGAATTGCCAGGTGTTCAGAATGATTTGATAGTTATCTATCTAAATTCAGGGGCGCAGATGATACGTGGCCCCCTGCTCTTTCACCATCTTGCCTCCCTCCTAGGCAGTGTTATCAGACTTCAGGATTTTCTGTCCTACTCTCCCACTGAAGAGAGTAACAAACGCATCTCTAAAGTTTCACTGGGAAGAGACAGGTTAGAAAGAAGTGCTTTAAAAGATACAGGTGAGCCAATTAGCTGACCCCAGGTCTATGAGAGAGTCCCCAACGCTGGAAAAGTGAATTTTTCTGGTTCCCAGATAGCTGGGAAACATGCTTTTTAAGCCCTGAGAGTCACTGGGGGAAGAAATGGAACCTCAGGTGACTTCCATCTAGAGATCAAATATGCTAGACCTTCTGTCCAACCTCAAACCCTGTGCCCAGGCCAGTCAAAAAAGTGGGAACACCACCCCTACCCAATGGAAAATGAAGGTTTGTCTAATAAGCACATCAGCAGGGACCTTTGTAAACCAAGTCACTGAGGGAGTTTTTCAAATTTTGGATTGAATAAAACCTCACTAACACCCACAGCACTGGGGAATTAGAAGAGAGACCCAATAATGAATGATACTAAATCATTTATAGGATCTCCATAAAACAGCCTTCAGGTCAGATTTAATTTGGTTTAGAAAATAATGGGTTATTTTGTATACCCAGGGTTTGTGAGCGAGTGAAATTAATATCTGAAACACTAGCTAGAAAGAGTCTTTGGCTTTGATCTAGAAAACCTGAGTTTTAACAGGTGTTATTAAACTCCTTAAGAAGTACTTTGTTATATGGCTATGATAGTAAGTTACACTGATATTTGCATGCTTCACAGAGTATATTGAGCCCACTTTGTATAACAGCAGGATTTCATAATTCCATTCTCATAATGACAGATATCTATAACAAATATCTTTCTCTTTTTATTGAAGTATAAATGACATACAATATTACATTAGTTTCAAGTGTACAACATAGAAATTCAACAGTTGTATAGATTGTGGAATGACCTAGCTCTCTGACAGAAGAAATAGAGGATTATACCTAGTTGATCAGTTTTATTTTGCTGAATACAACAGAAGAAACTCTACAAAATTATCCTTGACTCATCCCACATAGGAAAAAAAAAGTATATTTCCAGTGAATTTGCACATATCCCCACTCCTTGTATACTTGCATTCACTGACCACCACTAAGGGAAACATACACACACACACACTACAGACACACACTCATTTTAGAGGATTCTCATCTCTTATACTTGATTTACTGGGAGAAACTGCTTCCTTATCATTTAGGCATTAGCAAGAAGCCAATCATTAGCTTAGCTCTGCAGCACCCCTAGGTTCCTTGGTTAATGAAAATAATTATCAAGTCTGTAACTAGGGGCAAAAATTGAAAAGCCTTGGATCAACAATTTTAGCACAGTTTAAAAACTACTTTCCAGTGCCAAATAAATAGATTAGCCTAAGAACCATCTACAGGTCTTCAGTATTCTCTTATGTATAGAAAATAATACCTTGCTTATATAGAGAATAAACTCTCTTTTTACATTTCTCTCTCTTCTCCCTCTATATGCCTTTTTAAAATATCTCCCTTTTTATCTCCCTATGTATTCTACCAAAGCTCCAAGTCCCAAATGAAAACTCCTGTACGAGATTATATATTCATCACAGCCAGTGCTCTCCATAGCCTAATACAATAAAATCAAGGCAAAAATATCACTTGTCTCTTTGCACATAATAAAATGATGCCATCTGTGAGACAAAGTAATGTGGGGTAATGAGTCATCTCCAGCTTCTATAAAATAGCCTAGTCAGCCTGGGCCTGCAGAGAAAATGATGAAGAGAGGAAAATCAGAGAATTTGTACACTAGTGATTCATTTCTTAATTTGTACAAATGTGAAGTTCTTTTAAGTTGATATGAGCATATCAACTGACAAACCTATTTGCACGTATGCACTTTTATTATACCTGCGAAGTACACCTTCATTTTTTATGATATAGTTTGCCTGAGGCCATCAGAGCAGCAGGGCCAGGAATACATTAGAAAAATTAGAAGAAATATCATCAGGCACCTTCAGCCTACAGGTAAACAACAGCTCACTAAGAAGAATTTGAGTTCTATGGGAGCCTATCTTTTCCTTTTCCTTGACCAATTTTAAACTGGCAGGGAATTGAGGCCTCCCCCATGAAGATCAAGACAGTGTTGAAGACCATGTCACTATCTGACTCAGAGTTATCTTTTAGCATTCTTATTGTACTATAATCATCTACTGAGTTATCCACATTTATTGTGGCAAGACAACCAGAAACATATTTACCTTTCTAAATTCTTTTCACAGTCTTGCTTCTGTAATATTCCTATCTCATTCTGGGGTGTAACTTAAATATACCAGATATATGCAGAAATATTTTAGCCTCTGGAAAGAGTTTTAGCAGAATCAGTGTCAGTTGTAAAACTGAAAAGCAAAGGACTTAGAAAGAAGTAAACTGCTTATTAAACGCAATTAGCTGCCTCATCCCCCTAAAAAGATAATAACGGTGGAAATTTTTTGAACACATCACCACAGTCACAATCAAGTTTGGATTTAGCAGCATTACTATCTGCCCAATATATTCACTGAAGCTGCATGGGATTTATTTTGAATTTTAAAGCTTTGCTCCCAAATCAATAGAGTCAATGCAAAGTTTGATTATTTCCTAAATTAGATCTTTTAAAAAGTCACTTTGATTTACACACCTCTAACTGAACTTCAAATGCATATTTTGAAATTGACTATAGAGTTTAAAAGAATGGAATTAGAACATAATTAAAGTGGTCTTGTGGTTCTGCACTATTGATGAAAAATCTTGGTTCAGAATATATTTTTAACCTATACTAAATTACAGCTGGATTAATTTAGTCATCCAGCTAGCACTTACTGACCTCATACTATATGCCAAACACTGGGATAGAGATATAGGGCTGGGTCAAATGAGTTTCTGCTCTCCAGGAGCTCACATTCTACTTGGGGAGATAGATGTATAAGTGGCTAATTTCACTCACATCCATTACCTGTTATAAATTAGGTAAGACTTGAATTTTCTAGGAACCCAAATGAATAATCAGCCTTTTGAGAATCATACCACTGGGACCTGTAGCAGCAACCAGCTGGTGTCTGTAGGTATAGTAGAAAACATATGGAACACATAAAAGAACACACACCATGGTATTCTCTTATAGTATCCTGTTCTTTTTCCTTGGAACACTTAGGTCAACAAATAGCTATGCATATGATTATTACATTAATGCCCGTCTCTCTGACTAAACTATGACAATCTCAAAGGGAAAGACTTGTCTGTTTTTGCTTATCATCTCCAGAGCCTATTACAGTGCTGATATACAATAGATGGTCAGTTATTATTTGGTGAATAATGAATACATGAATACATGTTTTCAAGCTGCCAGAAGAGATTTATTATAAGAACTTTCACACAATATTAGTACCTACAACCTGGCCTTTTGAGAAGCTACTTCTAAGTTTTTCATTCAAATAGTTCACCCATCCCAATATCATCAGCCATTCTCTGAATTAAGTAGATAAAAGTAACCTAAGCACTACCACATATATATCTTTACCAAAAATGTTATACAACATGTATCATAAGCATACTATACCATGTCACTACATGCAACACAGCTTATCTTTTGAACACAACATATGTTAGCACAATACACATATCCTACCCACAGCTTATTCCATAAGTACATGAATACATCCTTACTCAGTCTATCCCCATGTTCTTCTTTCTTTCCTTAGTTCTTTTCACTCCCAGTTTATGATAGTCAGTGAAAGTGTCATAGGAATGTTACATTTGTTTTGGTCTTGGATTAACTGGACTCCGCTAAAATCAAAACTTAGATAATTTGATATCTTCATCTGAAGAACTTCGACCTTTAAAGGCATCTAATTTATGGCAGGAGAGGTCTCTCCCTGGAAAACTACAGCACAGTAAAATCATTCCACTCTAAATAATATATCTAAGACTTTCATGGGATAGTCTTTTTTTAATTTAAATTCAATTAATTAACATACAATGTATTATTATTTCAGAGGTAGAGGTCAGTGATTTATCAGTCTTATATAACACCCAATGCTCATCACATTGTATGCCCTCCTTAATGTCCATCACCCAGTTATCCCACACCCCCATCCCCCTCCCCACTAGCAACCTTCAGTTTGTTTCCTATGATTAAGAATCTCTTATAGTTTGTCTCCCTCTCTGATTTTGTCTTGTTTTATTTTTCCCTCTCTTCCTCTATGATCTCTGTTTTGTTTCTTAAATTCCACATATGAATGAGATCATATAATAATTGTCTTTCTCTGGTTGACTTATTTTGCTTAGCATTATATCCTCTAGTTCCATCCACATCATTGCAAATGTTTTGTGAGATATTCTTAAAACTGAAGCAGTCACTGAAATGCAAATACATGTGTCACTCGCTTTATAAGGAAATGTATTAAAATGGGCCATTGTTTCTTAGGGAGAATATAGGACAACAATCAAAGTTTGGTACAGCTATTTTTTTAATTATTTATTTTTGAGAGAGAGAGAGAGAAAGCAGGGGGAGGGGCAGAGGAGGAAGGGGAAGAGCCTTAAGCAGACTCTTTGCTGAGTGTGGAGCCTAAAGTGAGGCTCAATCTCACAACCCTGAGATCACGACCTGAGCTGAAAACAGGCACCCCTGGTACAGATATTTTTTTAATGGATTTCAGTGAAGTAATTCAATGCCTATACCTGCCATGCAGTTGAACTAAACTAATCTGAACATAGCTCCTGAAAAAGCCACATACAGCGCAATTTGGGGGGCTTTTTTTCACATTACCCTCTCTCATCTTCCTGTGTTAAGACCCTGTGCAAGTATGACTTCAACCACTAAACCCTGTCTAATCGCTTGGACTTCAGTTAATATTCCCTTCTCTGAACTCCTTTAACTGCCATTGCTTACTTTACTTATTTAGTACTTAATGTGTGCAATATTGTTTTATTTAACATTTTATGCATGTAGGAAGGCCAGGATCCAAGAGAATAAAAAGATTATACAGGATAAATTTCTGAGGAGACTAGAGATGAATTTATCTTGGAGAAATTTTGGGGATGGGCAAGATGTAATATGCTAATTATCTTTAGCTACTCTAGGCATTCCTATATAGGGAGTAAACAGAATGATTCTATAGGGCTCCAAATGATAGAGCCAGGGCCAATGGTTAAACACTATTGAGAGATTACTTTCAACTAAATTTTATTCATTTATTTATGTTTCAAAGATTTATTTTAGAGAGAGAGAGAGAAAGAGAGAGCACATGTGAATAAGTCGGGGAGGGGCAGAGGAAACTGGAGAGAGGATCTCAAGCAGACTCCCAGCTGAATGCAGAGCCCCAGGCAGGACTCAATCCCAGGACTCTGAGATCATGACCTGAGCCTAAATCAAGAGTCAGATGCTCAACCAACTGAGCCACCCAGGTGCCTCTCAACTAAATTTTTAAAAAGAACTTTCTAGTAATCAGTATGAATTCAACACAGAGGGAGCTGCTGCCTCAGGAAATGAAGTTCTCATTATTGGAAATAATAAGAGACAGTGTGACTATTTTATGGAGTGTAAGAGGACTTAAGGATCAAGTTAAATTAACTTTAAGGACTTTTATGAGCTGTACACTTGTGTTCCCTGAAAATTCATATATTTAATCTCTAACACAAATGTAATGGTATTAAGTAGGTGGGGCCTTTGAGAAATAGAGTTAAATTAGATTAGGTCAGGAGGGTGGGAGGCTTGTGATGGGATAAATGCCCTTAGAAGAAGAAGACAAAGAGATGTCTCCATAAGCACATACCTTGGAAAGGCCACGTGTGTACCCAGTTAAAAAAGGGCTATCTACAAGCCAAGAAGCAGGTCCTCGCCAGATACAAAATCTGCTAGCGCCTTGATCTTGGTGCAAAAGAATAAATGTCCGTTGTTTAAGTCACCCAATCTATGTTATTTTGTTAAAGGAACCTGAGCAAACTAAGAAAGGGAAGTTTTGCACCCAGAGATTCTGTGATTTATGGTGTATTTTGTATTCCCAATAAGACTACAAGTTCCTCAAAGGCCTAAACTCTCATATGAGTATATACCCTTGGTATCTATCTCTGTATCTTAAAGATAATAGGTACTCGCTATTTAATCAAGATAGTCCATAAGATCTACACTGGAATAAAACTGTTAATGTTTGAGATATTTTTTTTTGAAAAAAGTAACTACATTAACTATATGATTAAAATCCATGCACTCTGAATATTTCACAACATGAGGTATCATGCATTACTATTAATAACAGTATATTAACAATAGTGTTCACAATTAGCAATAAGGCAATAGCAATTACATTTGTATTGATAATACTGGTTATATTTACAATTGTGATTATTAAACCTTGATAAGTTTATATAGATACATTATAATAATCATACATTAAATGATAACTTTATGTCAGTAAATCTATAAGAAATAAAATGAGACTGAGTGAAATATATGTGTGACTATGGAAGATTAAAAAAGTGACTTAGAGTTTTCAAGAAAATAGGACCAGTATAAGAGGTTTTAACAGAACCTAAGAGGAATAAGTTTAAAAACAGTTAAGAAAAATATGTCCAACTAGTCATTCTTGACCTAATGAACACCCAACTGATGAGATTTCAGAACCATCTACTGAGGGTGAGATGTCAAAACATCAATATAGAAATCAGACATTCAACTTTTACTAAGAAAAAAGTACAATTTTAACTTAGAAAGACTTCAACACATAAAAGGTATCTGTAAACTAACCCTGTATCATATAAGATATACCCGGGGAGAGGGGGCAAGATGGTTGAAGAGTAGGGTCCCCAAGTCACCTGTCCCCACCAACTTACCTAGATAACTTTCAAATCATTCTGAAAACCTACGAATTCGATCTCAGATTTAAAGAGAGAACAGCTGGAATGCTACAGTGAGAAGAGTTTGTGCTTCTTTCAAGGTAGGAAGATGGAAAAAAAATAAAGAAATAAAAAAGCATCCAAGGGGGAGTGGCCCCCCCAAGGAGCCGGGCTAAGGCCACAAGGCGAGTGCCCCCAGGACAGGAAAGCCCAGTGCCAGAGAAGTGGGAGTTTTACCAATCTTCCCTGACAGAAAGGCGCTCTGGGGAGCTCAGGCAGGATCCCCGGAGAGGCAGTGAAGTCCTCATGCTCCCAGGGGCACTAACAGGGAGTGTGTCTCGGGGAGAGTGCATCACACACCGTGGGCCGAGCTCCATAAAGGGGTGGAGCGCACGCACAGCAGGGACCCGGGAGCAGCTCAGGCAGCAGCTACGCACAGAGCGCACAGAGCGGGCTGCAGGGCCCAGGAGCGGCAATTCCAGCAGTGCAGACCCGGAGCCAAGGTTGCGGGGGGACACAGCCCAAGATCTGGCAATCCCCCCGAGACAGGCAGAGACCGGGAGGACACAGGACAACAGGAATGCTCCTGCCGCTGGGCGGCCCTGAGCTGTGCAAATAGGTGTACCCTACCCCAGAGCATCCAAGCCCCTGCAGGCTGGAGCTGCGGGAGTTACTGCAGGAGCTGACTCAAGGATTGGAGAGCTGGCCACCACCATCCTTGTTCCCTCTCCTGGTGTCGCCTTGTACCTGGGACTGAGCAGGGGCATCACAGGATAAACAGCTAACACTGAGCCTTGCACCTGACAGTAGGCGGGGCAGCTCCTCTAGGTGCACACACCTGAGAATCAGCACAGCAGGAGCCTCCACCAGAAGATCAGCTGGAAGGACAGGGGAAAAGCAAGTTATTGACCAAGCAGCACTGGAAATATCCAGGGGAAGTCGAAGGATTTACAGTATATAGAATCAGAGGATACTCCCAATTGTTTTTTGTTTTCTGTTTGTTTCCCCCCACACACACTTTGTTTTTCTCTTTTTCTCCTTTTTCCAGTATAACTTGTTTTTGCCCACTCTGCACTGAGCAAAATGAATAAATCACCACAAAAGAAAGAATCAGAAACAGTATACTCTCCTACTCTCCTACAGATTTACAAAATTTGGATTATAATTCAATGTCAGAAAGTCAATTCAGATCACAATTATAAAGAAACTGATGGCTCTAGAAAAAAAGCATAAATGATTCAAGATACTCCATGACTGCAGAATTTAGATCTAATCAGGGCAAAATTAAAAATCAATTAATGAGATGCAATCCAAACTGGAGGTGCTAATGACGAAGGTTAACGAAGCAGAAGAACAAGTGAGTAACATAGAAGACAAGTTGATGGCAAAGAGGGAAAGAGAGGAAAAAAGAAAAAACAATTAAAAGATCATGAGGAACACTCGTAAAACAATCAATGTGATGCATCATATCAGCAAGAGAAAACCAAGAACCATAGGATCCTCTCATTAGATGCAGAGAAAGCATTTGACAAAATACAGCATCCATTCCTGATCAAAACTCTTCAGAGTGTAGGGATAGAGGGAACTTTCCTCGACATCTTAAAAGCCATCTACGAAAAGCCCACAGCAAATATCATTCTCAATGGGGAAGCACTGGGAGCCTTTCCCCTAAGATCAGGAACAAGACAGGGATGTCCACTCTCACCACTGCTATTAAACATAGTACTAGATGTCCTACCCTCAGCAATCAGACAACAAAAAGACATTAAAGGCATTCAAATTGACAAAGAAGAAGTCAAAGTCTCCCTCTTCGCTGATGACATGATACTCTACATAGAAAACCCAAAAGCGGGGATCCCTGGGTGGCGCAGCGGTTTAGCGCCTGCCTTTGGCCCAGGGCGCGATCCTGGAGACCCGGGGTCGAATCCCACGTCAGGCTCCCGGTGCATGGAGCCTGCTTCTCCCTCTGCCTGTGTCTCTGCCTCTCTCTCTCTATGTGTGTGTGTGACTATCATAAATAAATAAAAAAATTAAAAAAAAAAGAAAACCCAAAAGCCTCCACCCCAAGATTGCTAGAACTCATACAGCAATTTGGTAGCATGGCAGGATATAAAATCAATGCCCAGAAATCAATGGCATTTCTATACACTAACAATGAGACTAAAGAAAGAGAAATTAAGGAGTCAATCCCATTTACAATTGCACCCAAAATCATAAGATACCTAGGAATAAACCTAACCAAAGAGGTAAAGGATCTATACCCTAAAAACTATAGAACACTTCTGAAAGAAATTGAGGAAGACACAAAGAGATGGAAAAATATTCCATGCCCATGGATTGGCAGAATTAATATTGTGAAAATGTCAATGTTACCCAGGGCAATTTACACGTTTAATGCAATCCCTATCAAAATACCATGGACCTTCTTCAGAGAGTTAGAACAAATTATTTTAAGATTTGTGTGGAATCAGAAAAGACCCCGAATAGTCAGAGGAATATTAAAAAATAAAACCATATCTGGGGGCATCACAATGCCAGATTTCAGGTGGTACTACAAAGCTGTGATGATCAAGACAGTGTGGTACTGGCACAAAAACAGACACATAGATCAATGGAACAGAATAGAGAACCCAGGAGTGGACCCTGAACTTTATGGTCAACTACTATTCAATAAAGGAGGAAAGACTATCCATTGGAAGAAAGACAGTCTCTTCAATAAATGGTGCTGGGAAAATTGGACATCCACATGCAGAAGAATGAAACTAGACCACTCTCTTGCACCATACACAAAGATAAACTCAAAATGGATGAAAGATCTAAATGTGAGACAAGATTCCATCAAAATCCTAGAGGACAACATAGGCAACACCCTTTTTGAACTCGGCCACAGTAACTTCTTGCAAGATACATCCACGAAGGCAAAAGAAACAATAGCAAAAATGAACTATTGGGACTTCATCAAGATAAGAAGCTTTTGCACAGCAAAGGATACAGTCAACAAAACTAAAAGACAACCTACAGAATGGGAGAAGATATTTGCAAATGACCTATCAGATAAAGGGCTAGTTTCCAAGATCCTTAAAGAACTTCTTAAACTCAACACCAAAGAAACAAACAATCCAATCATGAAATGGGCAAAAAACATGAAGAGAAATCTCACAGAGGAAGACATAGACATGGCCAACATGCACATGAGAAAATGCTCTGCATCACTTGCCATCAGGGAAATACGATTCAAAACCACAATGAGATACCACCTCCCACCAGTGAGAATGGAGAAAATTAGCAAGGCAGGAAACCACAAATGTTGGATGCGGAGAAAAGGGAACCCGCTTACACTGTTGGTGGGAATGTAAACTGGTGCAGCCACTCTGGAAAACTGTGTGGAGGTTCCTCAAAGAGTTAAAAAGAGACCTGCCCTAAGACCCAGCAATTGCACTGTTGGAGATTTACCCCAAAGATACAGATGCAATGAAACGCCGGGACACCTGCACCCCGATGTTTATAGCAGCCATGTCCACAATAGCCAGACTGTGGAAGGAGCCTCGGTGTCGATCAAAAGATGAATGGAGAAAGAAGATGTGGTTTATGTATACAATGGAATATTACTCAGCCATTAGAAACGACAAAAACCCACCATTTGCTTCAAGGTGGATGGAACTGGAGGGTATTATGCTGAGTGAAGTAAGTCAATCGGAGAAGGACAAACATTATATGTTCTCATTCATTTGGGGAATATAAATAATAGTGAAAGGGAATATAAGGGAAGGGAGAAGAAATGTGTGGGAAATATCAGAAAGGGAGACAGAACATAAAGACTCCTAACTCTGGGAAACGAACTAGGGGTGGTGGAAGGGGAGGAGGGTGGGGTGTGGGGGTGAATGGATGACGGGCACTGAGGGGGGGCAGTTGATGGGATGAGCACTGGGTGTTATTCTGTATGTTCTTAAATTGAACACCAATAAAAAATAAATTTATTAAAAAATAAAAAATAAAAAGAATAAATCATAAGAAGAAGTTTGGAAGGATTTCAACCAGGTGGAGGTTAAGGACCATCTTGCTAAAAGATGAAAGGGTCAACCAGGAAATTAGAGAAGAATCAAAAAGATTCATGGAAAGTAATGAGAATGAAGATGCAACCGTTCAAAATCTTTGGTATACAGCAAAAGCAGTCCCGAGGGGGAAATACAACCCAATACAAGCATCCATCCAAAAACTGGAAAGAACTCAAATACAAAAGCTAACCTTGCACCTAAAGGAGCTAGAGAAAAAAGAGCAAATATATCCTACACCCAGCAGAAGAAGAGAGTTAATAAAGATTCGAGCAGAACTCAATGAAATAGAGACCAGAAGAACTGTGGAATAGATCAACAAAACCGGGAGTTGGTTCTTTGAAAGAATTAATAAGATAGATAAACCATTAGCCAGCCTTATTAAAAAGAATAGAGAAATGACTCAAATTAATAAAATCACGACTGAAAAAAAAATAAAAAATAAATAAAATCACGACTGAGAAAGGAGAGATCATGACTAACACCAAGGACACAAAGGATTTTAAAAATATTGTATGAGCAGCTATATGCCAATAAATTAGGCAATCTAGAGGAAACGGGTGCATTTCTGGAAAGCCACAAACTACCAAAACTGGAACTGGAAGAAATAGAAAACTGAACAGGCCAATAACCAGGGAGGAAATTGAAGCAGTCGTCAAAAACCTCCCAAGACACAAAAGTCCAGGGCCATATCACTTCCCTGGGAAATTCTATCAAATGTTTAATGAAGAAACCATACCTATTCTACTAAAGCTGTTTGGAAAGATAGAAAGAGATGGAATACTTCCAAACTCTTTCTATGAGGCCAGCATCACCGTAATTCCAAAACCAGACAAAGACCCCACCAAAAAGGAGAATTATAGACCAATATAATGAACATGGATGCAAAAATTCTCAACAAGATACTAGCCAATAGGATCCAACAACACATTAAGAAAATTATTCACCATGACCAAGTGGGATTTATCTCCAGGATGCAAGGCTGGTTCAACACTCGTAAAGCAATCAACGTGATAGATCATATCCACAAGAGAAAATACAAGAACTATATGATCCTCTCCATAGATGCAGAAAAAACATTTGACAAAATACAGCATCCGTTCTTAATTAAAACTCTTCAGAGCGTAGGGATAGAGGGAACATTCCTCAGCATCTTAAAAGCCATCTACGAAAAGCCCACAGCAAATATCATTCTCAATGTGGAGACACTGGGAGCCTTTCCCCTAAGATCAGGAACAAGACAGGGATGTCCACTCTCACCACTGCTATTCAACATAGTACTAGAAGTCCTAGCCTCAGCAATCAGGCAACAAAAAGAAATAAAAGGCATTCAAAGTGGCAAAGAAGTCAAACTCTCCCTCTTTGCAGATGACCTGAATCTTTACATAGAAAACCCAAAAGACTCCACCCCAAGATTACTAGAACTCATACAGCAATTTGGCAGTGTGGCAGGATACAAAATCAATGCCCAGAAGTCAGTGGCATTTCTCTATACTAACAATGAGACTGAAGAAAGAGAAATTAAGGAGTCAATCCCATTTACAATTGCATCCAAAACCAAAAGACACCTAGGAATAAACCTAACCAAAGAGATAAAGGATCTATACCCTAAAAACTATAGAACACTTCTGAAAGAGATTAAAGAAGACACAAAGAGATGGAAAAATTTTCCATGCCCATGGATTGGCAGAATTAATATTGTGAAAATGTCGATGTCACCCAGGGCAATTTACACATTTAATGCAATCCCTATCAAAATACCATGGACTTTCTTCAGAGAGTTAGAACAAATTATTTTAAGATTTGTGTGGAATCAGAAAAGACCCTGAATAGCCAGGGGAATATTAAAAAAGAAAACCATAGCTGGGGGCATCACAATGCCAGATTTCAGGTTGTACTACAAAGCTGTGGTCATCAAGATAGTGTGATACTGGCAAAAAAACAGACACATAGATCAATGGAACAGAATAGAGAATCCAGAAGTAGACCCTGAACTTTATGGTCCACTAATATTTGACAAAGGAGCAAAGACTATCCACTCGAAAAAAGATAGTCTCTTCAATAAATGGTGCTGGGAAAATTGCACATCCACATGCAGAAGAATGAAACTAGACCATTCTCTTACACCATACACAAATATAAACTCAAAATGGATGAAAGATCTAAATGTGAGACAAGACTCCATCAAAATCCTAGAGGAGAACACAGGCAACACCCTTCTTGAACTTGGCCACAGCAACTTCTTGCAAGATACATCCATGAAGGAAAGAGAAGAAGGACAAACATTATATGGTCTCATTTATTTGGGGAATATAAAAAATAGTGAAAGGGAATAGGGGGAAAGGAGACAAAATGAGTTGGAAATATCAGAAAGGGAGACAAAACATGAAAGTCTCCTAACTCTGTGAAACGAACTAGGGGTGGTGGAAGGGGAGGTGGGCGGGGGTGGGGGTGACTGGGTGACGGGCACTGAGGGGGGCACTTGATGGGATGAGCACTTGATGTTGTTCTATATGTTGGCAAATTGAACACCAATAAAAAATAAAAAAGAAAGAAAGAAAGAAAAATAATTATGCAAAATTAGAATAGACTTATGGAGTCAATGACTTCATCACATGCATTAAAATTTACATTATAGGAATGCCACAAGAAGTGAGAGAAAAAGGAGGCAGAAAATGTATTTGAAGAAATAATAGCTGAAAACTTTCCTAATCTGGGGAAGAAAACAGATATCTAGATCCAGGAGGCACAGAGAGAATCCCCAAGCAAAATCAGCAAAAGTAGATCCACACCAAGACATGTAATTTAAATGGGGGTGCCTGGGTGGCTCAGTCAGTTGAGTAATTGACTCTTGGTTTTGGCTCAGGTCATGATCTCAGGGTCATGAGATGAAGACCTGCATTGGGCTTCATGCTTAAAATAGAGTCTGCTTGAGATTCTCTCCCTCTCTCTCCTCCCATCCCCATACTAGTGCTCAATCTCTCTAAAATAAAATAAGTAAATAAAATCATTAACAATAAAATAATAAAATAAAATAAATGTCAAAGGAGTGATAAAAAAAATTTACAAAGCAGCAAGACAAGAAGACAGTGACATACAAGGGGACTCTCATAAATCTATTAGTAGATTTTTCATCAGAAACTTGGAAAACCAGAAATATGTGGCATGATATAATTAACATGCTGAGTGGGAAAAATCTGTAGCCAAGATTTTTCTATCTAGCAAGGCTATCGTTCAGAATAGAAGGAGAGATAAAGAGCTTCCCAGATAAGCAAAAACTAAAGGAGTTTATAACCACTAAACTAGTCCTGCAAGAGATATGAAAGGGGACTCTTTGAGTGAAAAGAAGAGACCAGAGTGACAGTATGAACGTAAAACAGAAAAACAGTAAAAATAAATACTTCTATTAAAAAATCAGTCAAGGAAATCACAAAATAAAAGGATAAAAAATATCTCCTCGAATATCTGCCAAATTGAAGCAGGAAGAAATAGAAAATTTGAATGAACCAAATACCAGCAAGGAGATTGAATCAGTAATCAAAAAACTTCCAATGAACAAAAGTCCAGGACTAGATGCCTTCACAGTTGAATTCTACCAACCATTTATTTTTTTAAGTGAAGTGGAATTTTTTATTGCTTTTTTTGTATACTTTTTTATTGGAGTTCGATATGCTAACATATAGCATAACACCCAGTGCTCATCCCATCAAGTGCCCCCCTCAGTACCCATCACTCAGTCAACCCATCCCCCCGCTCACCTCCCCTTCCACTACCCCTTGTTTGTTTCCCAGAGTTAGGTGTGTCTCATGTTCTGTCACCCTCACTGATATTTCCCACCCATTTTCTCTCCTTTCCCCTTTAATCCCTTTCACTATTTTTTATATTACCTGAATGAATGAGACCATATAATGTCTGTCCTTCTCCGATTGACTTACTTCACTCAGCATAAACCTTACAGTTTTATCCATGTCGAAGCAAATGGTGGGTACTTGTCGTTTCTAATGGCTGAGTAATGTTCCATTGTATATATATATACAACATCTTCTTTCCAAACATTTAAAGAAGAGTTAATACCTATTCTCAAACTATTCCAAAAAATTAAAATGGAAGGAAAACTTCCAAATTCATTCCGCAAGGATAGCATTACCCTGATACCAAAATCTGATAAAGATACCAGAAAAAGAGAGAGAGCTAAAGGCCAATATCTTTGATGGACCTACATGCCAAAATCCTCAAAAAATACTAGCAAACAGAAACCAAAAATATATTTTAAAAAATCATTCACCACAGTCAAGTAGGCTTTATTCCCAGTATCTAAGTGTGGTGGAATAGTCGCAATTCGATTGATGTGTTACATCACATCAATAAGAGTAAGGATAAAAACCTTATGAGCATTTCAATAGACACAGGAAAAGCATTTGACAAAGTACAACATCCATTCATCATAAAAGCCCTCAACAAAGTAGGTTTAGAGGAAACACCACAACATAATAAAGGCCATAGGAAAACACACAGCAAACATTATACCTAATGGGGAAAAACTGACAGCTTTCCCCTAAAATCAGGAATAAGGCAAGGATGTCCGCTCTCAACACTTTTAGTCAACATAGTACTGGAAGTCCTAGCCGCAGCAATTAAACAACAAAAAGCAATAAAAGGTATCCAAATTGGTAAGGAAGAAGTAAAACATTCACTATTTACAGATGACAAAATACTCTATATGGAAAACCCTAAAGATTTCACACACACACAAACCTGCTAAAAGTAATACACAAATTCAGCAAAGTCACAAGATAAAAAAAATCAATGTGCAGAAATATGTTGCATTTCTATACACTAATGAACAAGCAGAAAGAGAAATTAAGAAAACAGTCCCATTTAAAATTGCACCAAAAAGAATAAAATATCTAAGAATAAACTGAACCAAATAGATTAAAAATATGTACTCTGAAAGCTATAACACTGATGAAAGCAACTGAACATGACACAAAGTAATGGAAAGACACTCCATGCTCATAGATTGGAAGAACAAATATTGTTAAAACTTCTGTAATACCCAAAGCATTCTAAAGATTTAATTCAATTCTTATCAAGATACCAACAGCATTTTTCACAGAACTGGAACAAAGAATCCTAAAATGTATATGGAAACACAAAAGGTCCCAAATTGCCATAGCAAATTTAAAAGGAAAACCAAAGCTGGAGTTATCACTGTTCTAGACTTCAATTGATATTACTCAGATGTAGTAATCAAAACAGTATGGTACTGGCACAAAAATAGACATATAGATCAATAGAATAGAATAGAGAACACAGAAATTAACCCAAAATTATATGGTCAATCATCTGGCAATGTAGGAAAGAATATCCACTGGGGGATAAAACAGTCTCTTCAACAAACAATATTGGGAAAACTGGATAATTACATTCAAAAGAATGAAACTGGACCACCTTCTTTCACTATACCCCAAAATAAATTCCAAATAGATTAAAGACTTAAATGAAAGATCTGAAGCCATAAAAATCTTAGCAGATAGCACAGGCAGTAACTTCTTTGACATCAGCTGTAGCAATATTTTTCTAGATATGTCTCCTGAGGCATGGGAAATAAAAGCAAAAATAAACTATTGGGATTCCATTAAAATAAAAAGCTTCTGCACAGTAAATGATCAACAAAACTAAAAAGCAGCCTACTGCTTTTTATGGAATGGAAAAGATATTTGCAAATGACATATCCAATAAAAGATTAGTATCCAAAACTTATAAAGAACTTATACAACTCAACACCCAAAAAACAAATACTCTAATTAAAAATAGGCAGAAGACATGAAGGGACATTTCTCCAAAGAAAACATCCAGATGGCCAACAATTGAAAAGATTCTCAACATCACTCATCAACAGGAAAATGTAAATAAAAACTATAATGAGGTATCATTTCATACTTGTCAGAATGGCTGAAATCAAATACACAAGAAACAATAAATGCTGGTGAGGATGTGAAGAAAAAGAAAACCACGTGCTCTGCTTGTAGGAATGCAAACTGGTGTTGCCACTATGGAAAATTGTGTGGAGGTTCCTCAATATTAAAAAATAGCACTGCCCTATTATCCAGTAATCATACTACTGAGTATTTACCTAAAAATTACAGAAACATTAATTCAAAGGGATACATGCAACCCTATGCTTATAGCAGGGTTATATACAATAACCAAGTAGTGAAGCACCCCCAAATGTCCATCCATAGATAATGGATATATATATATATATAATTTTGCTGTAAAAAAGAATAAAATCTTATCATTTGCAATGACATTGATGGAGCTAGAGAATATAATGCTATGTGAAATAAGTCAGATAAAGACAAATATGATTTCTTCCATACATAGCATTTAAGAAACAAAAAGAAAATGAGCAAAGGAAAAAGGAACAAATCAAGAAACATACTCTGAACTATAGAAAGCAAACTGATGGTTACCAGAGGGGAGGTGGGTAGGGGAATGGGTGAAATTGGTGATGGGGATTAAGGAATGCACCTGTTGTGATGAGCACTGGGTAATGTACAGATTATTAAATCACTATACTATATACCTAAAACTAATATAATACTGTGTGTTAGCTATGCTGGAATTTAAAATAAAAAAATAGGGGCACCTGGGTGGCACAGTCAGTTAAGCATCCAATTCTTGGTCTCAGCTCAGGTAGTGATGTCAGGGTCATGAAATTGAATCCCATGTCAGGGTTTGAGCTCAGCCAAGAGTCTGTTTAAGATTCTCTCTCCCTCCCTCTCCCACTGCTTCTCCCCTATCTCTAAAATAAATAAATCTTTAATTTTTTAAAAATAATAAAATGGTTAAGATGGTAAATTTTATGTTATTTTTTACAATAAAAAATTGTAAAAATGCACTCATGGGATGTAAAAATATCATCTCCAGGGCATTAGGTATTTCTGTGGATGATGGGACATGCATGAGATGAGAGAGAAGTAAAACTGTATTTATTATAAATAAATCTGCATCAAATATCAAAAATATATTTGGTATTTTTCAAACATGGATGGAGAGAACATAGGTGTTTGCTATAGTCTTTACTTTTATATTTGAAATACTTCATGATTTTGGAATCTTTTTTTTAAATCTCAAGATTTATAAAATGTATTATCTGAGATTTCACAAATAACGAAGGCAAAAAAGGGATCTGAATCCAGGTCTACTTAATTCTAAATATCTTAAGAGAAACCCCTGTTCTAAACTCTTGGTTACACAAATTTAGATTTAAATGGCTGAGAGCATGTAAAATGGTAGCCTGATATCTCTTATCTTCTCATCTAGTGGAATCAGCCCTTTCCATAGTGCCTCTGACCTAAATGGTTGATATCTAGCTAAATAAATTGTATTAGTTGTATTTCTTAAGTATTTCCAAAGTAATTTGTTTCTAGTTCCCACTTACATACATTATATCACTTTTATCCTTGCTCATTAGCTATCATTAATGAAACCCTAATTGCCTAGAAGTTTCCCCCTATATTCTTCATTCCTTAAGTCTATCCTTGGAAATCTCAAACTTAATTGAAAATCTACACAGAATAGTCATGCTAGAAAATAATGTTGGTATAAGGACATGTGAAAGCCATTTTCTATCTTCTGTGCATTATGTAAGAAAGTGCCAACAAACATAGCCACTGGGTGCAATAGAGGACACAACAAACTTTTGTTCCAATGGTCCAATGGTCAGAATTGTTCAGTAGTCCTTATCCAAGGGGATTTTTTTTGTCATATGTAAATGATATGTATGTGTAATAAAAAGGAAGAGAGTCACTATAAGCAACATACATTCTGCTGGGCACATGACCAACTAACTCAAATGTTAGTTAACTTCTCTGGCCCTCAATTTTCTTGTCTCTAAAATCAGTTGTTCAAATATCCACTAAGGTCTCCCACCATTTATGAAACTTTATGGCTTTTTTGACTATGGATGAATATTTTAAATAAGCCAGCTATTCCAGGGACGCCAGGGTGGCTCAGTGGTTGTCTACTTTGGTTCAGGGCGTGATCCCAATCCCACATCAGGCTTCCTGCATGGAGCCTGCTTCTCCCTCTGCCTGTGTCTCTGGCTCTCTCTCTGTGTTTCTCAAGAATAAATAAATAAAATATTTTTTTAAAAAAACCAGCTATTCCAATTTATCCTTTGTATACCTATTTTGAAATTCTTGAACAAAATATTGTGAACTTCAGAAAACATTGGAAACATTTAATATAAGACATTAGTTTAAGTTTCCATGGATTAAATGGCATAAAGAAATCCTATTTCATACAGTTTTAGCAAGTCCCAAATTTTATCTAGAGATTGTCTGCAAATAAATACTTTCTTCAAAATATTTAAAAAGGTTGTAGAATAGCTCACACTTCAGAGAGAGCTTTGATTTCAGTCAATGGTGGTCACTTAAGCGCTGATTTTAGGGGTGCCTCATTCTTAGATTTTATTCCTTATTACTTACCATTGGCCACACTACTAAGGTTTTTAAAGATTTGATATAGTAGTGCGGCCAATGAACAAGGGGTAGTGAAAAGGGAGGTCGGCGGGGGGATGGGGTGACTGAGGGGGGGCACTTGATGGGATAAGCACTGGGTGTTATGTTATATGTTGGCAAATCAAACTCCAAAAAAAATATACAAAAAATAAAAAATAAATAAAAATAAAAAGACATTTTCACTCAGAATTTTATCTATATATTTTGTTCTGTTAATAAAATCAATATATTATATATCTTGGTAATAAAAAACACATTAAGATCATTAACTACACAGTTTAATCTTGGCTTAATTATTTTACTAAGTACTTGATAAATTATTTTTATACACAAAAATATTCAATTCTTCAAAGTAATTTCTGTTTCATGAAAATTTATTCACTCAGTGAATAAAGGATGAATTATACATTAAGTGATGTTATGACAACTAGTCATAACAACTTTGTCTATGAAAAAATTAGATCCCTCCTTCAGTGATGTGACAAGGAATGTTTAGCAACACATTCTCTAAAACATGGAGATTTGGAGCCTAATTTTGATTACTTGCCAATTTCTGTAGTATAAATACTCCCACCATGGGGTAAACCATGATGTTAAGGAATGGAAAATTGGGAAGAGATGCACCCAGTCATCTTTGGCAAACTGATTTCAGCATAACACTGATACCCAACAGGACACACAAATATTAATACCAGATAGAGTGTAGATCTAAATGTGAAAAATAAAACTTTAAAACTTATAGAAAAAATAGATAAGGCTATATGACAAGGGGATACAAAAGAAATGCATAGCAATACCAAAATAAGTAGAAACTTCTTCCACATTATTTTTTTAAAAGATTTTATTTATTTATTCAGGAGTGACAGAGAGAGAGGCAGACACAGGCAGAGGGAGAAGCAGGCTCCATGGGACTCGATCCCCAGTCTCTAGGATCACGCCCTGGGCCAAAGGTGGCATTAAACCGCTGAGCCACCCGGGCTGAGCCAGCTGGACTGCCCCTTCTTCCACATTATTAAGGCACATTGATAATAGTGAAAATATACTTGTGTTTTCTAACTCTCAGTGTTCAATATTATTTTAGATCACCAAGAGAAAACCCTAGCACTTAAAATTGTATAAAGGGGGAGGCAAGGAAGCAGCGTTTTTAGTCGCGCGGCCCGGGATCAGGGGGAGGCAGGCTGTGGGGGCCCCGGCTGGGGGTCCGCGGGGATCCCCGGTTCCGTGCCAGGAGCCCGCATGCTCCCGGCGGCGGGCGCGGCGAGGCGGGCGCGCGGAGCAGAAAGCGGAGGAGCCCGTGGGAGAAGGGGAGGAGCGCCGGGCTCGCGATTCCCCGGCGCCGGCTCTGCGGCTGCTGAATCAGAAACCGCAGGGAGGATCCGGGGAAGTAAAGACGCCCGAGAACGACCTCCAGAGAGGCCGCCTGAGCCGGGGCCCGCGCGCCGCCGCACCAGCCCCCCGCTTGGGTGACCCGCGCGGGCGGTCGGAGCACTCAGCCACGCACGCCCTGGGGGCCCCCGCCGACACCCGCGCTGCAGCCATGAACGCGCTGCTGCACAACGGCTTCCACCCGCCGCCAGTCCAGCCCCCGCGCCTCCCGCTCTTGCCAGAGCTCCAGCCGCAGCCACTGCCCCCTCAGCACGACTTCCCGGCCAAGAAATGCCGGCTGCGGAGGAGAAGGAGGAAACACAGGCTGCCATTCCCATGGTTCAGCATGGATATCGGCGGAACGCTGATTAAATTGGTCTACTTCGAACCGAAGGATATTACAGCTGAAGAGGAACAAGAGGAGGTGGAGAACCTGAAGAGCATCATGAAGTATTTCACTTCTAATATGGCTTATGGGAAAACCGGGATCCGAGACGTCCATCTAGAACTGAAGAATTTGACCGGGTGTGGGCGCAAAGGGAACCTGCACTTCATCCGCTTCCCCAGCTGTGCCACGCACAGGTTTATTCAGATGGGCAGCGAGAACTTCTCCAGCCTTCGCACCACCCTCTGCGCCACCGGAGGCGGGGCTTTCAGGTTGAAAAGGACTTCAGAATGATTGCTGACCTGCAGCTCCATAAACTGGATGAACTGGACTGTCTGATTCAGGGCCTGTTTTATGTTGACTCCGTCGGCTTCAACGGCAAGCCGGAATGTTACTATTTTGAAAATCCTACAAATCCTGAATTGTGTAAAAAAAATATATATATATGCCTTATTGCCTTGATAACCCATACCCTATTTCGCCGGCGAACATGGGCTCAGGTGTCAGCATTCTAGCAGTATACTCCAAGGACAACTATAAAAGAGTTACAGGGACCAGGTAAACATGGTTTCTGCTGGGAGAACCTTTCTGTACTTAAACCCAGGCCTCTATATTGAATACCAGTTTATAAAAAGATTATTTGTGTTGAGCACATTTTTAAAAGAAATAGCTTAAAAAGGATTTATTGCATGATATGTTAACATAGCAAGAGGATAATTTATATGAAGATTCATAAAACATAGTCCTTAGCCTGCTGAAAACTGGTCAGGTTGAGGGAAGAAGGCCACACCCACCAAAAACAAAAAGCAGTATGTGTTAAGTGCCAAATGAATGGCAGGAACCGTAGGATCCACAAGAAAGGGTGCTTGGGATGGTCAGAGAGGGCTTCAGAAGAAGCCTTCTTTTAGAATTTCCTTGGTGCCTAGCACAGGATGAATTGCTTAAAAGCATGTCATTCCAACCAGTAAACCAAACTGGGTTTACCAAAAAAAAAAAAAGTTTTTTACCCTCGGTTAAATGTCCCACCTGAAAACTGGAATAGTTGGCATGCCTCATAAGGAATTTCGGAGTACCACAGACAGGTTTAAAACAGCCCTCCAAGAGGGGGAGAGTACCTGGTAGTTAGTGCATTCGCGCCCTAAGGGCAGAGGCGCTCAGCTTCCTGTTAGTAGGGATCAGACAGGAGAAGAGGATCCAGGATCAGAAATCTTTGAGACGTCCTTGTATAAATGAAATTTTTTAAAGTTTTTCTTACTTGCAAGTGAATGATTTGGTATGAAGTGTTTCTCCCACTTAGGAGACCCCAGAACCTGTTTTTAGAGAAATGACTTAAGGAACTAGTGCCATGTGGAATGTGCTTTGGAACATGATGTTGAAACCATCGGGGTTTTTTGTTTGTTTGTTTGTTTGTTTTTGCTTTTTAAAAGATTTTATTTATTCATGAGAGACCCACAGAGAGGGGCAGAGACATAGGCAGGGGGTGATGTAGGCTCCCGGCGGGGAACCCAATGTGGGACTCTATTTGGGGACCCCAGGATCACGCCCTGAGCCGAAGGCAGACGCTCAACTGCTGAGCCACCCAGGCGTCCCAGAAAACATTGGTTTTTAAAGATGAAGATATCATGTCACTCCTCTGGGCCTCCACATCTTTGTTTGTGCCATGAAGGGAGTCGTTTCTTAGATAGTGTCTGTGGACATTTCCAGCCCTGAAATTCTGCTGCACTCCTCCCTCATCCATTAGGAGAAACTGCACTGTTTTGCTACTGTATATCCATGATCTGTAAGGGGTCTGCATCAGTGACTCACCACTCGGGAAGGGAAGATTTAGCCCGCCCCACCCCCGGGGGGGAATTTTGGCAATTTTTGGCCTTCCCTATTGGAGGTGGGTGCTACTGGCATTTAGTACTTCGAGGTCATGGGTACTGATAAATATCTGCAATGCACAAATAACAGCAAACAACAAAAAAAAAGTATTGAGCCTCAGAAGTCAATATAGTACTTCTATTGATGCACAAGTGTGTGCACACACACACCCTCACTGAATCCTGCTTATGTTCAGAATATAGGAAGTTAATTACCCCAGGTATACCTTTTCTCATTGAGCATACAGAACTAAGCTTTCTTGCACACAGAAAAATCACAACTGCCCCAGGGCTTCACTAGGACTGTCAGGAGCATCAAAGATAAATGAATATTTCAACCAAGCTTGTTTTACCTTAGATGGCGATCTCATGAGAGTACAATTTTGAAGTAACTCCAGACTTCCCCCCAGAAGGAGTCATTGAATTGATAGAGCTAGGCCCAAGGTAACAACAAGTTAAACACTATCCTCAATGAGAGGTATTTATCATTTCATTGATTAACACTTAGAGAAATCATGAATCACAATCACATTTTGTATTTTCTCATACTTGGAAGTTCCATGAATCTGGATCATCTTTAACAGCAGCTAATGAACTCACTGTGGTGTTTGGCTTCTATTACATGTGTAATCATGCTCATCATATATTCCAGCTATTTGGTAAATGCCCATTAATGACCAATGTTTTGCAATCCTCAACAAATCCTGTCTGGATGTCCAAGTTACCCTGCAAGTGCTTTTCAACTAGTAATTTTGGAAATGTGCTACAGCGGACTGAAGGTTAATAGAGAGCTCTTTCGGGGGCTGCCACAGGCAGGGGAAGGGAAGGAAATGTCCATTCTGTGGGCTGCAGCTCCTCTCAGTCCAACCAGAGTTGTTCTGTCACAGGCTTCGTTTGATCTAAGTTACAAAACCACTAATATGAACCGTTAACGGGGAGCAGCGAACATCAGTGTGTGGAACACACTTTGGGAATCACTGATCAGAGCAAATGGCTTCAGCTTTACATTTATTACTGCTATTGTGACCTGATAGGTATAACTCCAGGGTTTTTGTTATATTATGCCCTATTCTCTCCTCCAACATTTTTATTTTTAGGAAGACATATCATTCCAGAAGATCAGTTTTCTTTCAAACATCTGATTTTAAATGGTTTGTTTTGTGTTATGTGTGATTTTATTGCATCCCAGATTAGGGAGCAACACTTTTTTTTTCTATTGACAGTACTCTAATTTTATTGTAGCAGCCAGAGAAAAAAAGAGAACTTTACAGCCAACACTGTTGCAGTGTGCAGATTATTAAAAGAGAAATGTAAAGAATTTTGAAACTTTGGTTGAAAGAAGTAGTACACCTCGTCTCATTGTTATGGAATCTAGTTTAAGAGCACAAGCACCTGTCAGTAATTGAAGGTTTCTTCTACTTTTCCCTAAAATCCCTCACTGCAAGGTTGTTGGGATTTTCAAAAAATAATGATGCTATTCAACAGCTGTCTCTAAGCTGTATGTTTTTGTCTCCGATATGCTGAGGGTCTTACTGTGTCTGCTGAAACAAACAGAGATATCTGATTATGAGCAAGAGAACCACATTGGTTAAACACTGGTTAGCAGGTTGAGGATATGAATAAAATGCTCTTCTGTGACTGTGATTAAATAAATAAACAAACAAACAACTAACTAAAATTGTATAAAGACATGAATAAATGAAGCAGATGTATTTACTTTTTTAGTGCACAGCTTTAGCTTCACACTTAAACAGGTAGATACAGGCTAGTGTTTAGAAGATAATCTTCAAAACCAAAGAAAAACACCTCATTATAGAAGCCTTATTCTTGCTGGATATCATTAAATACATATTTATTTCCTCAAGCTCACTTCTTATTACATTGTCAAGAACTGCAATTCATACCCATCCTACAATCAGCAATATAGTTCTTAAATTTCAAATAGGAGGAAACTCATTGAATGAATGAATTGCAAAAACAAGACAAAAACAATTTTTGTAAAATTAACAGAATGAGAACGCTAATAATAATTATTTCAACAATTAGCAAATTTTATTTATTTAAAAAGAAGTGTTACTTGCTAAATAAATTTTAGTGACTTTAATAACTAAAGCAAAGGATGAGATGTATTAATAATCAATTATGAATATTGATTACAACAAAAACACATAACCAAGGTAACTGATAATAATCCTTATGAACAAAATAATTGGATTCCAAACTTCCTCAAAAGAGCTCCTTTTTTTGCTTAAATTACTATAACCAATTATACATTATTTAATTATACAACTATTATCATACATAAAACTTCATGGTAAGTTAGTAGTATTGAAAGTAAGTATTGAAAGAATGAAGGAAAGAATTGGGGTTGCTGTAAGAGGGAATGGAAAATTATAAATCAGGCCAAAATGTTAAATGTATTTTCTTTTTTTGGCTCTTTTTGATTCTCCTCTCACAGGTATATAAAGCAGAGCCATAAGTGGAAGATAACAGTATCCATTTTCTTCATTCTTGATCAGAGAAGAAAACCATTGAAATTGAAGCAACAATCTGCAAGTTCACCAGCTAGGGCCCTTTTTTGCCTTCCTTTTGCAGTCATACATTAAATGGACATCAGAAATCCAGAGTCAATATAAAGTTCGCTACCATGGGTCACAAACCTGTATGTGCATAAATATCTGGGGTATTTGATCAAAATATAGGTCCCTGGGCCTCACACAAGTGATGTTAATTTAGTATATAGCATCCAGAAATCTGTATTTCAGTACATGACTCCCTCCAAAATTACTATTCGGATTCAACCCATCTGTAGATAGACTAGCATTTGGAAACCACTTATAAAGCTTCCTGGGAAATATTGTGTGTTTTGGGTAGGGGAGTGAGGGCAGTATGTGTTCATATATTCATGTCAGGAAGTGGGAAAAGAATATACGGCAGGTATCCTTTGTTTTCTTGTGTGGTTTGGTACTTTGTTTTTTTATATGATAGATATCCTTTTTTTTTGTATGGCATATATCCTTTGTTTCCTTGTTGTAATTAGTTTTATGGGCCAAAGAATAAAATCAAAATAAATATGCTTTGATGCTTATAATATTCCATCTAACATTGTCCAAGTGAATGCCTTGTGCATTCTATTCATTCAACCATCTAATTAGTCCAAAGTATTATCTATTTTATCTTTTAAAAAATATTTTATTATTTATTTATTTATTTATTTATTTATTTATTTATTTATGAGAGATACACAGAGAGAGGCAGAGACACTGGTAGAGAGAGAAGCAGACTCCATGCAGGGAGCCCAGTGTGGGACTCGATCCTGGGACTCCAGGATCATGCCCTGGGCTGAAGGCAGTGCTTAACCCCTGAGCCACCCAGGCCTCACCTATTTTATCTTTTAAATTAACTCTTAAATCTGTCCATTTTTCTGAATTTCCACTCCCAATATCTTAGTACAGGCCATTCTCAACCCCTGTCTGGACTCCTGTAAGTACCTCTTAACTGCTCTCCCTTCCCCCAGGCTTTTTTCCCACTAATACATTCTCCATGCTCCTGCCACAGCACAAATTCCCTATTTTTTACAAGGTCCTTAAGAGCTGGTCCAATGTACCTCTCCAACATCTTTTCTTCTCTGTTATCTTCTCTTATTCTCCACCCATACTAAGATTCCTTTAATTCTTTTAGTGTTACAGTTTTCCCATGAATACCCTCCTGAATTCAGATCTTTATATGTTTATTCGCCTGGTGAATTCTACTTATCCTTCATGTAAATTTTTCAAGTATGTACTAACATATGCATATTTTGTATTTTAAAACTTCTTGTCGAAAGTTTTAGCTTTTAACACTTTTATGTAGATGAGTAGTTAATAAATAAATAGTTCAGAGAAAAAGGAGACTATTCAGAAACAGCAAGCTTATTGCTAATGTCTATTCATGTCCCAAATCCTCCTATAGGCCTAGTCCCAATAATAATTAAGTTAGATAAAAAATATTATTCTGAATAACTTCTCATCTTGCATCCTTCTCGTCTTGTATAACAAACTTATGTCAAAAACACATCTTGAGGGGTGCATGGATGGCACAGTTGGTTGAGCATCCAACTCTTGTTTTCAGCTCAGGTCATGATCTCAGGTCCATGCTCAGCATGGAGTCTGCTTGAGATTCTCTCTCTCCCTCTCCCTCTGCCTTTCCCACTCTTGTCTCTCTCTCTCAAATAAATAAATAAAATCTTAAAAAGAAACCACATCTTGAAAGACCAAATTTTCTTCCTGCAGACCACTTCATGTTGGTTGATCTACAAAATATCTTCTCTATCATATAGAGTTCTACACAAAGAAGTAAATGCTCAACTCTATGGTACTTTCTTAACTCTCAAGAATAATTTTTTGTGAGCAGAAAAAAAGTATGCTGTATTAGCAAGTGATTTTTTTCCCTTACTACACATCTATCTTAGTTTGAAATTCACTAACCCATCTGTTTAAGTAGAGAATTTCAAAATAGCCTATTTTTAAATAGAGGCAATCTATAAAATTACATACACCTGTATCAAAATACAGAATATCAATATGGATATACTGGCATCATGTAACCTCAGAATGAATATAAAAAATAAAATACAAGTGCTATGATCATCATTGTTGAAAATTACCATCACCATATTGAAATATTGTGCTGGCCAAAGTGATCAATGTGAAAAAGAGTTTTTCCCCCTCAAAACAGAGATGCCTGGAAGCCAGAGGATTTTAGAGTGCCGCTTAGTACTTCCATACACAGTGGTATAAATTAATGGACTATAACCAAAAAAAAAAAAAAAACCATTGCAAACAGCACCACTAAGAGCTGTGACTTTTCAGGAATGTTGTGTTAGCTCATTACACCAAGTAACCATGGCCAGCAAAAGATTTCATTGACAGCAAATTAACATGAAATGGGTGATAAAGGAAGAAAGTTCTAAATTCCAACTCTGAGTTGCAGAAATGAAGACTGCAGTAAACATATTCTCATTCTTGTTTTCTTTGTATTTATTTGTATAACTGGTAAATGTCTTTTATTTTGTCTCTGTCCTTCTTCTGTTATATGAAAATCCATTAGTGGTTGTTAACCTTATAGTTTAGTCTTTAGGCTACATGATATCAAACCTGGCAGGTGGGTACACTAGAAAAGATACTACATTCTCCAGAGATGGACACAGTGACTGATAGGATTTTGATCTCCCTTTGTTTGTATGAGGGAAACTGCAATAGTTTAGGAGAATAAATGTTTGCTATTGTTGATGATTAGGAGTTTAAACAGAGTATGTATATAGGTGCTATTTGCCAAAGGGAAGGATTGTAACAAATATTGTATGCTGACTTGGCAACCTTTATATTACCTTTTATGCTATCCCCTCCATTGAAAGATCTTGAAACACTGGAATATTTCCCAGATTCCCAGGTGTCTATTTCTTTCTATTTATATTTTATAACTGATACCTTTAACATGATATTTGGAAGAATAGAAGCAAAAGCCATCTTCTTCCACGGACAGTAGTGGCAGGCAGATGTTTGGACTTCTCAGATTTGACATGTTTGAAGTCATTTATGTGTTCTACTATTCACTCTTTTCTAGCTTGAAGAGGATATGTAAAGTCTTGAGAGGATTCTTAATTCCCCATGGTATCAATACTCTGATTTTCTGAGGCAGTGAACATAAAAGCTAGAGATACCACCCCTGACACTCAGTCCTCCATCTTTCCCATGATTTTACAAGTACCTAATTTGCTTGTGTTAACTCTTTTTATGCTTGCTCTAAATAGTATGACTTCTTGTTTTCCAGATCAAATACAGACTACTTTTAAGTTCTCTATTGTCTTGAACCAAAGAACATCTTAATGGGTTACAGTTAAGGGCTCATCAGTAAGAATGCACAAAATAATAGGCAGTGTTTGACATTATTAATGTCACCAATCTAATGAAAAGTGAATGATGAAAATAGCAAAACACTGATTAAAACATATCTTTTGTGGAAACAGTCAACTAAACTATGTCAAAATATTCTGGTTTCATAATGATCTCATAAGAAAATTTATTCTATCCACAATGGATTTTTAATACTCATATAATGACCAGACACAACCACTGTCTCTAATTTATGAGTTTCTCCTTTCCTTCCAGCAAATTTGAATAAATATTATGATCCTCTACATAGTCCTCTTGAGTCCCAAGTTCTTTCTTATCCTATGTTAAGAAAACTCCTAAAAAAAAGAAAATAAAGAAAGAAAGAATGAATGAAGAAAGAAAGAAAGAAAGAAGAAAGAAAGAAAGAAAGAAAGAAGAAAGAAAGAAAGAAAGAAAGAAAGAAAGAAAGAAAGAAAGAAAGAAAGAAAGAAAGAAGAAAGAAAACTCCTAAACCTTCCGGATGCTACAGGAATCCTGGATAAATAGTAGTGTAGTAGTGGCATTTAAAATAAGTTGAAAATAATTCAGGAACACCACATTGAGCATAATATTCTTTATTTCTCATTCAAGTTGTTTTCAAATGCTCAGGTAAGAGGTGAAAAGTTCGGTAGCATAATATTTCTTTTGTCTAGCACTACATTTCTATTTAATCATTTAATTTTGTAATTAAGGTTCTCTAGGGTATAATTATATGGTGAAAAATAGTTGCAACATACTATACAACAGATTAGAATAAATTTAACTGTATAACTTTACTTGTAATCTTTAAATGCCTATATTACTGATACACTGTTATTTAATTGACTGTTCCCATGTTCACGGTCCTATTACCTCATCAAGTGTGAGTAATGTGTCTTGTCAACAACATACACATAATGCACAACTATGACCTTTTCTCTTATTTTCTTTGTCACATAATTTCTGTTTCTCAAAACACATAAAACATACCAGGCAATAGATTTTTAAAGATCCTTATGATACCTTCAGGAGGTTTAAGGCACCGAGCCTTTAGCTTTCCTTTCACCAACAACCTAGCTGGGGCTCAAAGAACTAAATGAATTGGCCTATCATTGCTTTGCCAGGGCTTTCAAACTGGTAATTTTCCATAACTGTCCTAAAGCAAATGAATACTAGGTTCAATTTTTAAATTTATACCTATAAAAATTAAATATGGAATTCAACTAACAATAGCTACAATTTATTAGCTTCTAGTTTGTACAAAATTCTGCGGTAGGTGTTTTGTATACCTTCATTATCTTAGTTATTTCTCACAAAAATCCACTGAAGAAAACATAATGGTTTACGCTTTGTAAATGAGAAAACTGAGGAGGAGGGGCAAGATGGCGGAGGAGTAGGGTCCCCAAATCACCTGTCCCCAACAAATTACCTAGATAACCTTCAAACCATCCTGAAAATCTACGAATTCGGCCTGAGATTTAAAGAGAGACCAGCTGGAATGCTACAGTGAGAGGAGTTCACGCTTCTATCAAGGTAGGAAGACGGGGAAAAAGAAATAAAGAAACAAAAGGCCTCCGAGGGGGAGGGGCCCCGGAGGAGCCGGGCTGAGGCCGGGGCGAGTGTCCCCAGGACAGGAAAGCCCCGTCCCGGAGGAGCAGGAGCTGCACCAACCTTCCCGGCGGGCGGAAAGGGGCTCGCAGGGAGTTGGAGCAGGACCCAGGAGGGCGGGGATGCCCTCGGGCTCCCGGGGACACTAACAGGCACCTGCAAGCGCAGGAGAGTGCTCCGAGCTCCCTAAGGGCTGCAGCACGCACCGGAGCAGTTCGGAGGGGCTCGGGAGCGGCTCCAGGGAGGGAGCTGCGGGCGGGAGCGCAAATCCAACAACACAGGCCCGGAGCACAGGGCGCCGGGACACAGCCCAGGATCCGGCCTCCCCCCGGGACAGGCAGAGGCCGGGAGGGCCCAGGACAGCAAGGACGCTCCTGCCCCGAGCTGAGCAGATCAGCGGCCCCGCCCCGGAGCCTCCAGGCCCTGCGGACGGACGGAGAGCCGAGAGCCCCGAGCCCCGTAGTTCCTGCGGAGACTGAATCCAGGCTTCCAGAGTTGCCATAGCAACTGCCGCTGATCCTCCTGAGACCTCACGGGGTAAACAACCCCCGCTGAGCCCTGCAGCAGGCAGGGGCAGAGCAGCTCCCCCAAGTGCTAACACCTGAAAATCAGCGCAACAGGCCCCTCCCCCAGAAGACCAGCTGGACGGACCAGTTCCAGGGGAAGTCAAGGGACTTAAACTCTACAGAAATACTCCCCCGTGTTTTTTTTTTTCTTTTCTTTTTTCTTTTCTTTTTGATTTCTGATTGCTTCCCCCACCCCCTTTTTTTTTCACCTTTCTTTCTTTTTCTTTCCCTTTTTCTTCTCTTCTTTCCTTTTTCTTTTCTTTTTCTTTTTTCTTTTTCTCTTTTCTTTCCTTCTCTCTCTTTCTCTCATTCTCCCAATACAACTTGTTTTTGGCCACTCCGCACTGAGCAAAATGACTAGAAGGAAAACCTCACCTCAAAAGAAAGAATCAGAAACAGCCCTCTCTCCCACAGAGCTACAAAATCTGGATTACAATTCAATGTCAGAAAGCCAATTCAGAAGCACTATTATACAGCTACTGGTGGCTCTAGAAAAAAGCATTAAGGACTCACGAGACTTCATGACTGCAGAATTTAGATCCAATCAGGCAGAAATTAAAAATCAACTGAATGAGATGCAATCCAAACTAGAAGTCCTAACGACGAGGGTTAACGAGGTGGAAGAACGAGTGAGTGACATAGAAGACAAGTTAATGGCAAAGAGGGAAACTGAGGAAAAAAGAGATAAACAATTAAAGAACCATGAAGACAGATTAAGGGAAATAAATGACACTCTAAGGAAGAAAAATCTACGTTTAATTGGGGTTCCCGAGGGCGCCGAAAGGGACAGAGGGCCAGAATATGTATTTGAACAAATCCTAGCTGAAAACTTTCCCAATCTGGGAAGGGAAACAGGCATTCAGATCCAGGAAATAGAGAGATCCCCCCCTAAAATCAATAAAAACCGTTCAACACCTCGACATCTAATAGTGAAGCTTGCAAATTCCAAAGATAAAGAGAAGATCCTTAAAGCAGCAAGAGACAAGAAGTCCCTGACTTTCATGGGGAGGAATATTAGGGTAACAGCAGACCTCTCCACAGAGACCTGGCAGGCCAGAAAGGGCTGGCAGGATATATTCAGGGTCCTAAATGAGAAGAACATGCAACCAAGAATACTTTATCCAGCAAGGCTCTCATTCAAAATGGAAGGAGAGATAAAGAGCTTCCAAGACAGGCAGGAACTGAAAGAATATGTGACCTCCAAACCAGCTCTGCAAGAAATTTTAAGGGGGACTCTTAAAATTCCCCTTTAAGAAGAAGTTCAGTGGAACAATCCACAAAAACAAGGACTAAATAGATATCATGATGACACTAAACTCATATCTGTCAATAGTAACTCTGAACGTGAACGGGCTTAATGACCCCATCAAAAGGCGCAGGGTTTCAGACTGGATAAAAAAGCAGGACCCATCTATTTGCTGTCTACAAGAGACTCATTTTAGACAGAAGGACACCTACAACCTGAAAATAAAAGGTTGGAGAACCATTTACCATTCAAATGGTTCTCAAAAGAAAGCAGGGGTAGCCATCCTTGTATCAGATAAACTAAAATTCACTCCGAAGACAGTAGTGAGAGACGAAGAGGGACACTATATCATACTTAAAGGATCTATCCAACAAGAGGACTTAACAATCCTCAATATATATGCCCCGAATGTGGGAGCTGCCAAATACTTAAACGAATTATTAACCAAAGTAAAGAAATACTTAGATAATAATACACTTATACTTGGTGACTTCAATCTAGCTCTCTCTACCCTTGATAGGTCTTCTAAACACAACATCTCCAAAGAAACGAGAGCTTTAAATGATACACTGGACCAGATAGATTTCACAGATATCTACAGAACTTTACATCCAAACTCAACTGAATACACATTCTTCTCAAGTGCACATGGAACTTTTTCCAGAATAGACCACATACTGGGTCACAAATCGGGTCTGAACCGATACCAAAAGATTGGGATCGTCCCCTGCATATTCTCAGACCATAACGCCTTGAAATTAGAACTCAATCACAAGAAGAAGTTTGGAAGGACCTCAAACACATGGAGGTTAAGGACCATCCTGCTAAAAGATAAAAGGGTCAACCAGGAAATTAAGGAAGAATTAAAAAGATTCATGGAAACTAATGACAATGAAGATACAACTGTTCAAAATCTTTGGGATGCAGCAAAAGCAGTCCTGAGGGGGAAATACATCGCAATACAAGCATCCATTCAAAAACTGGAAAGAACTCAAATACAAAAGCTAACCTTACACATAAAGGAGCTAGAGAAGAAGCAGCAAATCGACCCGACGCCCAGCAGAAGAAGAGAGTTAATTAAAATTCGAGCAGAACTCAACGAAATTGAGACCAGAAGAACTGTGGAACAGATCAATAGAACCAGGAGTTGGTTCTTTGAAAGAATTAATAAGATAGATAAACCATTAGCCAACCTTATTAAAAAGAAGAGAGAGAAGACTCAAATTAATAAAATCATGAATGAGAAAGGAGAGATCACTACCAACAACAAGGAAATACAAACGGTTTTAAAAACATATTATGAACAGCTCTACGCCAATAAATTAGGCAATCTAGAAGAAATGGACGCATTCCTGGAAAGCCACAAACTACCAAAACTGGAGCAGGAAGAAATAGAAAACCTGAACAGGCCAATAACCAGGGAGGAAATTGAAGAAGTCATCAAAAACCTCCCAAGACACAAGAGTCCAGGGCCAGATGGCTTCCCAGGGGAATTCTATCAAACGTTTAAAGAAGAAATCATACCTATTCTACTAAAGCTGTTTGGAAAGATAGAAAGAGATGGAGTACTTCCAAATTCATTCTATGAGGCCAGCATCACCTTAATTCCAAAACCAGACAAAGACCCCACCAAAAAGGAGAATTACAGACCAATATCCCTGATGAACATGGATGCAAAAATTCTCAACAAGATACTAGCCAATAGGATCCAACAACACATTAAGAAAATTATTCACCATGACCAAGTACGATTTATCCCCGGGATGCAAGGCTGGTTCAACACTCATAAAACAATCAATGTGATTCATCATATCAGCAAGAGAAAAACCAAGAACCATATGATCCTCTCATTAGATGCAGAGAAAGCATTTGACAAAATACAGCATCCATTCCTGATCAAAACTCTTCAGAGTGTAGGGATAGAGGGAACTTTCCTCGATATCTTAAAAGCCATCTACGAAAAGCCCACAGCAAATATCATTCTCAATGGGGAAGCACTGGGAGCCTTTCCCCTAAGATCAGGAACCAGACAGGGATGTCCACTCTCACCACTGCTATTCAACATAGTATTGGAAGTCCTAGCCTCAGCAATCAGACAACAAAAAGACATTAAAGGCATTCAAATTGGCAAAGAAGAAGTCAAACTCTCCCTCTTCGCCGATGACATGATACTCTACATAGAAAACCCAAAAGCCTCCACCCCAAGATTGCTAGAACTCATACAGCAATTTGGTAGCGTGGCAGGATACAAAATCAATGCCCAGAAATCAATGGCATTCCTATACACTCACAATGAGACTGAAGAAAGAGAAATTAAGGAGTCAATCCCATTTACAATTGCACCCAAAAGCATAAGATACCTAGGAATAAACCTAACCAAAGAGGTAAAGGATCTATACCCTAAAAACTATAGAACACTTCTGAAAGAAATTGAGGAAGACACAAAGAGATGGAAAAATATTCCATGCTCATGGATTGGCAGAATTAATATTGTGAAAATGTCAATGCTACCCAGGGCAATTTACACGTTCAATGCAATCCCTATCAAAATACCATGGACTTTTTTCAGAGACTTAGAACAAATTATTGTAAGATTTGTGTGGAATCAGAAAAGACCCCGAATAGCCAGGGGAATTTTAAAAAAGAAAACCATAGCTGGGGGCAACACAATGCCAGATTTCAGGTTGTACTACAAAGCTGTGGTCATCAAGACAGTGTGGTACTGGCACAAAAACAGACACATAGACCAATGGAACAGAATAGAGAATCCAGAAATGAATCCTGAACTTTATGGCCATTTCTTTTTTTAAAAAAGGATTTTATTTATTTATTTATTTATTTATTTATTTATTTATTTATTTATTTATGAGAGAGGGGAAGATATAGCTACAGAAATAGTGAGAGAGAGAGAGAGAGTACAAGTGGAGAAGAGAGGGAGAAATATGCTCCCTGCAGAGCAGTGAGCAAGATTCTGACTTGATCCCAGGGCCCCAGGATCATGACCTGAGCTGAAGGCAGAGGCTCAACTAACTGAGCCACCTAGGCACCCCTATATGCCACTTCTAAGTGTTTTAAGTTATTTGTTTAAAATAAAATCTTATAACAATTTGTTGCTTTTAGAGGCACCTGGGTGGCTCAGTGGTTGAGTGTCTGCCTTTAGCTCGGGTCATGATCCTGAGGTCCTGGGATCGAGTCCTGCATCAGGCTCCCCATGGGGAGCCTGCTTCTCCCTCTGCCTATGCCTCTCTGGGTCTCTCATGAATAAATAGATAAAATATTTTTTAAAAATTGTTGCTTTTAATTTCATAAAAAGATAGAACTGAAAGCAAAATCCAGCAAGAGGATGTAACTGTGACAACTCCTGATAGTGTCACAAAAAGGGTGATACTCTTTATCAAACGGAAGGGAAAGATTCTCACTTTAAAATCTGATTTCATGATTCAAAAGACTTTCTATTCCTTTCTTACTCTTTTTACTTCTAATTTATTCCTTTGATAATTTCTGGTAATAGTGATGATGCTTTCATGATCTTCTTTATGAAGATGATGCATTTTTCCCTGAAAACTGGACTTTCTTTTTTCAAAAATTTTATTTATTTATGAGAGAGAGAGAGAGAGAGAGAGAGAGAACAAGCATAAGAAGGAAAAGTGACAGAGAGAGAGGGAGAAGCAGACTCCCCACTAAGCAGGGAGCCTGATGCAGGTTTCAAACCCAAGATCCTGGGATCATGACCTGAGCCAAAGGCAGCTTAACAGACTGAGTCACCCAGGCACCCAAAACTGGACTTTCTTTAACTTCAGTGCTTACCATATCCGATCACTAAGAAAACAATTATTCACTAACCTTATGAGGTTTACGCCTTCTGAAGCTGTTAGAATTCTTTATGATGTAAGCAATATAAAATGTAATCTGCAGTCTTTAAATAAATAAGGGGATTTATTGGCTCATGTGACTAAAAGTCCAAAGTAGGATAGGTTTCTGGTATGATTTAATCAGCATTTCTCCCAGCTCTGCCCTTTTTAGTGTGCTTACCCTGTCCTAAGGATGCTTTACTTCATGGTAGTGAAATAGCTACTGTAATTCTAGGCTTTAAAATGCAAACCAAATTTTCTAGACACACACAAAAATTCTGTCACAGCATTTTCCTTTGCTTGAGCCAGCTTTGGTTACATGCTCTGACCCAAGGATTCTGGACATAGGATAGAAAATGTATAATTGGCATAAACTGAAAATGGAGGAGGAGTTTTGTGCCAGAAATTGGCAAATCTGGATTCTAACTTGCCTCACTGATTCAAATCAGGTGTTTCTGTGTTTCCTAGTAATGTGTTCAACCATATGTTTGAGCTGTCAGGCATCAAAATCAGGCTCACATAGGATGGAACTTTTACACACATTTCTCTTCTTGATTCCATTCATATTTGGTTCCTTGATCAATGATAATAACCTACTAAGTCTGTACTAGGAACTATCTTCTCTTGTAGTCTTGACAATCAAAAATTCTCCTATCTTCAACTGAGAAATAAATCAAAATCTCAATTTTAGTTTCAAGAAACAATTGTTTTCTGGATCCTTTCTGCAGTACCAATGTCAAATAAACAAAGTTTCAATTGCAAGGTAATTATTGCATTTGTTGTATTTGTTTTTAAAATGGTGTGAAAGTTTTTTTTTTGAGAGTACTTTTTAAAACCTGCCCTATTTATTTTTAAATAACATTTGTTTTTTTTTCTTTTATTTATTTTTGGTATATTTTTTAATGGAGTTTGATTTGCCAACATATAGTATAACACCCAGCACTCATCCCGTCAAGTGCCCTCCTCAGTGCCCATCACCCAGTCACCCCATCCCCCTAACCCACCTCCTCTTCCACCACCCCTTGTTCATTTCCCGGAGTTAGGAGTCTCTCATGTTCTGTCACCCTCTCTGATTTTTCACACTCGTTTTCTCTCCTTTCTCCTATGATCCCTTTCACTATTTTTTATATTCCCCATATGAGTAAAACCATATAACATTTGTCCTTTTCCTATTGACTTACTTCACTCATCAAAATACTCTCCAGTTCCATCCAAGTTGAAGTAATTGGGTATTCGTCATTTCTAATGGCTGAGTAATATTCCATTGTTTACATATACCACATCTTCTTTATCCATTCATCTTTCGATGGACACCGAGGCTCCTTCTACAGTTTGACTATTGTGGACATTGCTGCTATAAACATTGGGTTGCAGGTGTCTTAGTTTTTCACTGTATCTATATCTTTGGGGTAAATAACCCAGTACTGCAGTTGCTGGGTCATAGGGCAGGTCTATTTTTAACTCTTTGAGGAACCTCCACACAGTTTTCCAGACTGGCTGTACCAGTTCACATTACCACCAACAGAGCCAGAAGGTTCCCCTTTCTCCATATCCTCTCCAACATTTGTTGTTTCCTGTCTTGTTGATTTTCACATTTCTCACTGGTGAGAGGGAGTATCTCATTGTGGTTTTGATTTGTATTTCCCTGATGGCAAGTGATGCGGAACATTTTCTCATGTCCTTCTTGGCCATGTCTATGTCTTCTTTGGTGACATTTCTGTTCATGTCTTTTGCCCATTTCATGATTAGATTGTTTTTTTTGCTGTTGAGTTTCATAAGTTCTTTATAGATCTTGGATACTAGCCCTTTATCTGATACGTCATTTGCAAATATCTTCTCCCATTCTGTAGGTTGTCTCTTAGTTTTGTTGACTGTTTCTTTTGCTGTGCAGAAGCTTTTTATCTTGATGAATTCCCAATAATTCATTTTTTCCAATAATTCATTTTTGCTTCTGTTTCCCTTGCCTTCATAGATGTATCTTTCAAGAAGTTGCTGTGGCCAAGTTCACAAGGGGTGTTGCCTGTGTTCTTCTCTAGGATTTTGATGGATTCTTGTTTCGCATTTAGACCTTTCATCCATTTTGAGTTTATCTTTGTGTATGGTGTAAGAGAATGGTCTAGTTTCATTCTTCTGCACATGGCTGTCCAATTGTTTTTTTTTACTTATTTTTAACAATATATTTACTTTTCATTATCAAAACAATGTAGGTAAGATATATGTATCTACATCTTTCTATTAACTGCAACATTAGAAATCTTTTGAAAATTGGGCCACTTTATATTTTAAAGTATATGAAAAGTGGTTATAGTATAGGTAGCAAGATAATTTAATGCAAATTCAACACTCCAATTTAGGGTTATAAAATAATTTGCATTATATAAAAGGCTTTAGAAATAACTAATAGGGGGGGTACCTGGGTGGTTCAGTGGTTGAGAGTCTGCCTTTGGCTCAGGTCATGACCCTGAGGTCCTGGGATCCAGTCCTGTACCGGGCTCCCTGCAGGGAGCCTGCTTTTCCCTCTGCCTATGTCTCTGCCTTTTCTGTCATGAATAAATAAATAAAATCTTAAAAAAAGAATAACTAGTAGGAATGAAAATAAACAAGGAGGATAAGCAAAGAAGAGAATTATTATGCAGACATCTATGAACCATTAAGCATAATAATAGCTAGGGAAATAGCTTTCTGTTTGCTAGAAATAACCACCCTAAACTTTGATACATAATATTTTCAATGACAAATACAAGAATGTTTATAATACAAGCAGAATGAAATACAATATCTAGGCATATTATGATATAAGAAGCAAACAAATAACAATGTCCAATGCTAATGTAATTCTGATCAAAGGAAACATGATTGAGTAATAACATTGTTATAAGGATGTGTAAGGTAAAATGTATTTTCAAAATGAAGTTTTTCATTGAAAAATTTTCTCAGATATTGCTCCTGCTATACACTTCAAAAGATAAAGTTGAAGTTTCCAGTTGAATCAGAATACCAAAGTTATAGATTATTATCATTTCATTCACCGAACACCCCCTGACTTTAATTAGAAACATCATGGTCAAAATCACAGCAGGATATGACCCTCATTCTTCTTTTTTCTTTTCCCAGACACTAAATTTAATAACTATCAACTCAAAAGTAATAAATAATTATACTTTTATGTAGCTATATTTTATATGCAATTTATAAAGGTATGCCAATTTTATTTTTTTTTAATTTTTTTTAATTTATTTATTTATGATAGTCACAGAGAGAGAGAGAGGGGCAGAGACACAGGCAGAGGGAGAAGCAGGCTCCATGCACCGGGAGCCCGATATGGGATTCGATCCTGGGTCTCCAGGATCGCGCCCTGAGCCAAAGGCAGGCGCCAAACCGCTGCGCCACCCAGGGATCCCTGGTATGCCAATTTTAAAATGAATTTATATCCTTTCTTTTCATCTCTACATATTACAATGTGCAAATATATATATTTTTTAAATTCAGCATAAAATATAGCAGTGAGTGGATTTATTTTCTAGAGATACATGGGCATCAATAGCACTATCCTTTAAAGAATAACTTCCTAAAAGAACCACATTCAGATAAAGTTGAATTAGTATAAATAAATGTACATTTTAAAAATTTTCCCAGCAAGAGCATCCTAAGTAATATACAGAAAACATTTCTTTGCTTAATTGGAATTTAACTAAGTAAATGACAAATTGTAACCCATTGCACAGCAATGGAACTGTTATCTAACTTCACAAAAAGTATATATAATGATTATTTCCACACTTAGCTCCCAGCCAACCATACAAATTAAAATATATTAAAAAACAGTCACAAACAGTTGTTTTGATGCCAGAGAAAATTCTGCCATTCTTCATATATAAATGACGTCTGCTTTGAACAGAAGGGTTTTCATTGACACAAATAAAGGATTTGAATTGATTAGCCTGTCTATGTTTCAGTGCAGGGGGCCCCTTAGCCAGAAGACCAGCAGAAACCCCTGCCCACATCATGTCTCCCAAACAGAGAGTTCTTCAGGTCTTCATTTCTACTGGAAGTAGTATGAGGTCTCATTTAACAAGCAGACTAGAGCACACCTACTTAAAGCTCACTGCATTCCAGCCAAAGATAAAAAATGCCCACTGCAAGCAAGGACAGCCTTTGCAGATGTCTGGCCTGAAGGACAGAGCAGCCCAAATGCACCAGCAGAATGCATGCAGCACACATTAAATACTCCCTGAAGACACAGGCCCTGGACACTATATGATCTCTTCTTTAAAAAGCCATTACTTTCAGGAGCAGGAAACATAACAGCCTTCTCTAGCACACAAAAAGACAGAGATGTAGACAAAATGCTAAGATGGAGGAACTCATCCTAAATAAAAGGACAAAATAAGGTCACAGCCAGAGATCAAAGTGAGACAGATATAAGTAATATGCCTGATGGGGAATTTAAAGCAATAATCATAAGAATACTTTACTTGGCTTGAGAAAAGAGTGGAAGACTTCAGGGAGACCTTCACCAAAGAGATTAAAGACTTAAAAAAGAATCAGTCAGAAATGAAGAATGTAAAAACTGAGATTGGAAACAGGTTTGATGCAATGAAGAATCCTGGAAGAAGTGGAGGAATGAATAAGTAATATAGCAGGCAAAATTATGGAAGATAATGAAGCTCAACAAACAGAGAAAGAAGAATTATGGAACATGAGAATAGACTGAGGAAATCAATGATTCTATCAAGCATAATAACATTAGTTTTATAGGAGTCCAAGAAGGAGACAAGAGAGAAAAGAGGGCAGAAGGTTTATTTTAGGAAATTATAGCTGACAACCTCCCTAATCTGGGGGAAGGAAACAGACATTCAGATCAAGGAAGCAAAGAAGTCCCATTAAAAGCAACAAAAATCAGGTCAACACCAAGACATATTATAATTAAATTTGCAAAAAATAGTGGTAAAAAATGTTTAAAATAGCAAGACAAATGAAGTCTTACAAGGGAAGACTGATTAGGCTAGCTGAAGATCCCTCAAGAGTTGGCAAGCCAGAAGGACTGGGATGATATATCCAAACTGTTTAATGGGAAAAATCTACTGCCAAGATTTTTTCTATCCAGCAAGGCTATAAGTCAGAACTGAGGTAGACATAGAGTTTCCCAGACACACAAAAACTAAAGGAGCTCATAACCACTAAACTAGCCTTGCATGAAATATTAAAGGGGACTCTTTGAGTGGGAAAAAAGATGAAAAGTAACAAAGAATATAAAGGAGCAGAGAAAATCTCAAGTAACAACGACAAAGCAGGGCAGCTCAGCGGTTTAGCGCCACTGTGATGGTTGTTTAGCACTGTTTACTTAGAAAACAGTACAAGCAGAGGGCAGGGTGGCAGGACTTCATGTAAGCAGATTAGGCAGATAGTGTTGGTACTATGCTGTTTACTAAAGGTGGTTTTTGCTGAGAGGCAGAGGAGGTAAATGACACCAGCCTGCTCTTTGTCTCTGGAGATGGCTATATGTATTTGTTACTTTCAAAGAGTAAATAATTTCCCCTTAGGCATCACAGGCATTATTCAAATCACTGATTTCACATGCCTGTCTCTGCATCACTTGCCTGAAGTTTGGAATTTTGAAGATCAGCATGGTTTTTTCCTTGACTCTGCTCTAGGAGTAGGGCAGTGTACTCAAATCCCTATCACAATCACCCCTGGAGATCTCTGAAAATCCAGTCTTTGAGCACCACTGGTTGTAAAAACTCATGGAATTCATCCCCTCTCCTTTTCCTAGCCAATGCTTTTAGGGAAGTGTTCTCATTTTGGCTATTCTTGTGCACTCTACTCTCTCTTTCTTTCCTCTATCACCAAAGATTCTTTCCCTTCTACAGCACCTGCCATCTGTTTCTTCCCTAAACCACATCTCTGCCCTTCCTACCTTTCTCAATGTGGCCTCTTCTCTCACTATGTTTGTCCAGTTTGTTCTACCAGTCTTCAGGTCAATTTCTTGAATATTCAGAAGGATTTGATAGTTATATAGCTGTGTTGGAGAAATGAGGCAAGCCTAGGGTCTACCTTCTATTCCATCTGAAAACATCAGAATACACAATCTTTTCAAGTGTACATGGGATATTCTCCAGAATAGATCACAAACTAGACTATAAATCAGGCCTCAATAATTTTTTAAATGAGATCATACAATGCAGATTTTCTGACCATAATGTTATGAAACTTTAAGTCAACTACAAGAAAAAAATTTGAAAGACCACTACTACACAGAGGTTAAACTACATGCTATTAATCAATGAATGGGTCAACCAGGAAATCAAAGAAGATATAAAAAATACATGGAAACACATGAAAATGAAATCACAACAGTTCAAACCTCTGTGATGCAGCAAAAATGTTCCTAAGAATGAAGTGTATACTGATATATTTTGGCACAATCTTGCTGCTTTATTTGACTACATCACTGCCTTCTCATTAACCATCTCTACTTTGTCTCTTAAAAGGTGGAATATAAAATGGTAACTCTGACAGTTCACCTCTTCTAGAATTAAAATATACATTTTGGCAATATTTGAAGACATTCATTATCAAAGCCACTAATTATTTATTTTTGAAATAATAAGAGTAATTCATTCCTAGTTCTCTTATCAACAATAAGATTTTTCAGGGAATAGGTCAGTATTGATGTAATGCAATTTTTTATTAGTTTAATGTGAATCTTTATAAGAGAAAATTAGATGTAATTCTTTAAGCTCACATAAAATTAAAATTATAATTATTCATGGAATATCAATTGTGTTTCCTTTAAACTTTCAAGGATTGGATTTGGTAATCCAAGGGCCCTAGCTGATTCTTTTGTATATTTTTTATTGGGGTTAGATTTGCCAACATATAGCATAACACCCAGTGCTCATCCCAACAAGTGCCCCCCTCAGTGCCTGTCACCCAGTCACCCCATCCCCCTGCCTACCTCCCTTTCCACCATCCCTTGTTCATCTCCCAGGAGTCTCTCATGTTCTGTCACCCTCACTGATATTTCCCACTCATGTTCTCTCCTTTCCCTTTTATTCCCTTTCACTATTTTTTATATATTTCCCAAATGAATAGAACCATATAATGTTTGTCCTTCTGATACTTTTAAAAACAAAATTTGCAAATTAAATAATTATAGATTCCCATTTAAATAATTTCAAATCACACTGTCTCAATATGTATATAACTCAATAGCTGATAAAGAATTACCACAGAAATACAAATACAAACAACTATAAAAGAATATTCTGAAAAACTATATGCCAACAAATTGGATAATTTGGAAGAACTGATAAATTCCTAGAAATATATAAACTATGAAAACTGAAATAGGAAGCAATAGAAAACTTGAACAGACCAATAACCATCAAAGAAATGGAATCAGTAATTAAATAATTCGCAACAAAGAAATTGAATCAGTAATCAAAGAATTGGCTTCACAGGTGAATTCTACTAACCATTGAAAGAAGAATTTATACGTATTTTCTCAAATTTTTCCAAAAATAGAAAAGGAAGAAAAAAACTTCCTAATTCAGTCTATGAAGCCAGCATTACCCTGATTCCAAAACCAGATAAAGATTCCAGTGAAAAAGAGAACTACAGGTCAATATCCTGATGAACATGGATGCAAAAATTCTCAATAAAATTTTAAAAAATGGAATCCAATTGTACATTAAAAGTATCATTCACCAAGATTAATTGGAATTTATTCCCAGGTTGCAAGGGTGGTTCAATATTCACAAATCAATCAACATGATATTCCATATTAACAAAATAAAGTGTAAGAACCATATGATCATCTCAATAGATTCAGAATAAGCTTTTAACAAAGTACAGTATACATTAATGATAAAAACCCTTAACAAAGTAGGTTTAGAAGGAAAATATTTCAACATAATAAAGGCCATATTTGAAAAATCCACAGCTAATATCCTCACTGGGGAAAACAGAGCTTTTCTTCTATGGTCAGGAACAAGACAGGGATGTCCACTCTCACTACTGTGATTTAAAATAGTACTGGAAGTCATAGCTACAGAAATCAGTTAAAAAGTCGCTATTTCTGAATGTGCCCTATTCAGAAACATTAGGAATGACACAACAGAATGTTATCAATTGTATCAATTATTGTATTAGAATCATGAAAACATGTACTTCTATATTTCTGTAACAAAATGTCCAGTGAGTTTGAATCATAAATATCTGGAAAGAAAAGATAATAACTAAAACAAAAATATAAAAATGCAGCTTTTATATGCATGAGATCATTCACCGGCATTCATCACACTTAAACATATTTTCATCTAATATAGGAATGGCCCCTGACTTAGGATGGTTCAATTTATGACTTTTCAACTTTATGATAATGCAAAAGTGATATATATTCAGTAGAAGCTGTTTTTCAAATTTTGAATATTGATCTTTTTCCAAGCTAGCAACATATAGTACAATACTCTCATGTTGCTGAACAGCAACAGTGAGCCAACCCTCCCACTTAGCCATAATATTATGAGGAGTAAAACCAAAATACTTACAATAACTTTGTTTTTCACATTCAGTAGAGTACTCAATAAATTACTTAAGATATTCAACACTTTATTATGAAATAGACTTTGTGTGAGATGATTTTGCCCAACTGCAGGCTAGCATAAGTGTTCTGAGCACATTTAAGGTAGGCTAAACTAAACTATGATATGCAGTAGGTTAGACGTATTAAATTCATTTTTCACTTACAGTATTTTTAACTTGTAATGGGTTTATTAGGACATAATCCCATCGTAAGTCAAGGAGGATCTGCAATTACAAACACCAGAAAAAATAGTAAGAATACAGTGTGACTATGGTTGCCTTGATTCCTAAATTGTAATTTTATGGTAAAAATGAAGATCATTTTTTGATGATTATTTTTTATACTTTGAGCTTATCTTAAAATAGATAAAATAGCTAACCTCTACTGAATATTTACATTGTGCCAGGGACTCTTAAGTACCTTTTATGGGTTACATTATTGAATCATCACAACAATCCCTATAAGTATATAGTAAAAATACTGATTTTAATAATCAGTTATTATTATCTCCATATTAGTGATGCAAAAATGAATGTCTAATTAAGAAATTTAAGATTTCTTAGGTTACTGAGAGGTAACCTAGCTAGGAATACAACACAGGCAGGCTGTTTTGACCTTATTCTTAAGCACACAAAATACTGCCTTACATTCTTGGTATGTTTATTAAAGTGTTTTTTTAACTCATTCTAAATTCTTGAATAAAGAAGATAAATCTTCCATTTTGTGCCAGGAGGTTGCTAAATTATTAATTTTTTCAAACTATAAGAAAGTGAGAAATACCATAGGCCCAAATATAACTTATAAATATCTGAAAAAATATTTTTCCTCTGTATCTAAATGCTATTTTATCTAGGTATAGAATTCCAAGCTCAAAAACATTTCCCTTCAGAACTTCAATGCATTGTTTTATTTTCTTCTACCTTCCAGTGTAACTAATGAGAACTCTGACACCAATTTGATTTACATTCTTTTGTATTTTTTTAACCGGCATACATTTAGGATATCCTCTTCATTCTTGATGTTTGAATTTCATCCTTTCTGTGTAGTCCACTTCGATCTGCGAATTTAGGTCTTGCTTTAATTCTAGGACCACTTCTTTTAGAAATTTTTCTTCCATTATTTATTTGGTTTACTCCCTGTTTGTTTTAGCTATTCTCCCTAGAATATCAAACAAATGTTGGAACCGTTGCACTGATTTCTTATCTTTTCTCTCATATTTTCTATTTATGATATTTGGTTTTGATAGAATAGGTAGCTAATTAATCATGAGTTGGAGGCAAGTGCAATGATAAAGAAGTTAAACATTGGAAGCATGGGGACACAGGGATCCCTGGGTGGCGCAGTGGTTTGGCGCCTGCCTTTGGCCCAGGGCGTGATCCTGGAGACCCGGGATCGAATCCCACGTCGGGCTCCCTGCATGGAGCCTGCTTCTCCCTCTGCCTATGTCTCTACCTCTCTCTCTCTCTATCATAAATAAATAAAAATTAGAAAAAAAAGAAGAAGAAGCATGGGGGCACAACATCTTGACTTTGTGGTTCTCAACATCAAGGCCTTGTGGCTTGCAAGACCCTGAGACTGACAGAACAAAAGCCACAGGTACAGAACATGTGCTCTCCTCTTCTACTTCTGCCCCTAGACTCATTATAATATATTAGCATTGTGGTTTTGGCCTAATGGGGAAGGGCAGTCATGATGGTTATTTTTTTTAATAATAAATTTATTTTTTATTGGTGTTCAATTTACCAACATACAGAATAACACCCAGTACTCATCCCGTCACGTGCCCCCGTCAGTGCCCGTCACCCCCACCCCCCGCCCTCCTCCCCTTCCACCACCCCTAGTTTGTTTCCCAGAGTTAGGAGTCTTTATGTTCTGTCTCCCTTTCTGATATTTCCCACACATTTCTTCTCCCTTCCCTTATATTCCCTTTCACTATTATTTATATTCCCCAAATGAATGAGAACTTATAATGTTTGTCCTTCCCCGATTGACTTACTTCACTCAGCATAATACCCTCCAGTTCCATCCACATTGAAGCAAATGGTGGGTATTTGTCGTTTCTAATGGCTGAGTAATATTCCATTGTATACATAAACCACATCTTCTTTATCCATTCATCTTTCGATGGACACTGAGGCTCCTTCCACAGTTTGGCTATTGTGGACATTGCTGCTAGAAACATCGGGGTGCAGGTGTCCCGGCGTTTCACTGCATCTGTATCTTTGGGGTAAATCCCCAGCAGTGCAATTGCTGGGTCATAGGGCAGATCTATTTTTAACTCTTTGAGGAACCTCCACACAGTTTTCCAGAGTGGCTGCACCAGTTCACATGATGGTTATAATACAAACCTTATAGGGTCAAAAACTTCCCATCCTGACCAGTGGAAGGAGTCCAAAATGATTAGAAGCAGTCACCATTAGAGTTCACCCTGTTCATGACACAAAACCTTCATTTACATAAAAAGAAAATACCCCTGTAGTCTCAGGGTGATTGCCATCTCTGGGTCCGCCTGCTCTCCCATCTTCAGAGTGTATTGATCTTAATAAACTGCTTTGTGCTTTGCTACATACCTTCTGGCTGTCTTTATTTGAGTGAGGATACTCATGCAAACCTTTCATGGGGAATCCAAAAACTGAGATGTCCATTCACACAACACAGAATCTCCCACCAGTAACATCTTTTTAATCCTCCTGCTTTTTGGGCCATGTCTTCTTAAACTTATAACTAAGTTCAACTCCTCTCATCTTGGACAGGTCCAGCTTCGCTCTTACTAAAACAAGGATATCAATCCTTATCAAGAGGACACCCAGACTATCATAGCCCCCTGGACCAAAGTTCTCAAGGCTTCCAGGACCAAGATACAAGCCCCACTTCACCTAAACCCTATATCATCTCCTCATGCCCCAGGCAGATAGCAAGGAATAGAACTCTGATGAAAACTTTGCTCCTGTTTAGCAGGAAGCAGCTTTGGAGCCTGACTTTGCCCCTTGACCTGAAATATTTCAGAGTCCCAAGTCCTTGAGGAGGGAATGATACAGTTGATAGTGGGTTAGACATGAGCTAGAGGCAAGGGAAATGATAAATACTTCACAGATAAAAAACCTAAGGGCACAAAACCTTGACTTTGTAGCTTTTAACACCCTGGGGCTGATAGACAAGAGCCACAGATGCAGAACATGCACTCTCCTCTTCAACCTCTACCCCTGAGTAATCTATAGTTTCATTATAATGTATTTACATTGTGGTTCCAAGCCATCATCCCATGGGGGAAGATGGCCATGACAGTTCTGGTAAGATTTGTAGGGCCAAACACTCTCCCTCCTAACTGATAGGAGGATTCCCTTAGATGATTAGGAACAACCCCAGCCAGATATCACCCTAGCTATGCCCCATAACTTATGCAGGCATAAAAAGAAAACAAGACCTCTAATGCCAGGGCCTACCCACGCTACCACCTTGAGAGTGTACTATCCTTAATAAACTGTTTTATATTTGTTACCTAACTTCTGGCTCTTTATTTGAGCAAGGATCCTCACACAAATCTTTCATGAGGAATCCAAGAACTGAGACTTCCATACACACAATGCAGAATCTCCCACCAGTAACAATTTAAGTTCTTCTTTTCTTCTAGTTCTTTTATTGATTTTTTTTAGTTTGGCATTTACATATTTTAATTTCTAAGACATCTTTATGTTTTTTATTTGCTCCTTTTTCTTAGCAGCCTGCTTTGATTTTATGAACTATATTATTTCTTAAATATTCACAAGGCCAGAAATATGTGTCTCTTAGATTTTATGTGATTCTTGTAAGATCAATTATTTCATATATTTGTTAGTGCTATCAAAAGGGGGAAATGGTATTCCTCAAAAACATACTGATTCTTAGTTGTTCACTTATATATGTTAACGGATGACCATATGTGTTTACATATGTCTGTTTCCCCAACAGTTTTCTCCTCTGAGTGGTAGAGGCCCTATCCAATCTATGTATGCAGGGAGAGTATATAATGGGAAAACTGCCTTTTATTTACTATTTGTGCCTGAAAAGGAATAAACACTCCCACTCCACATTATAAAATTAGGAAGGTTTTACTCTGTGAGATTCCAGTATCCATGTTAAGAGAGGTAGATATTTTCAGGCAGATTGTTTCATTCTTTGTCATTTACATCTCTGATTTGAACCCAAGATTAAATTTCCTAACTTCACATATGGAGGGTATGACTACTTTAAGTGTACCAAAACAATCATTTTAACAATCACGTGAGTTACCACTACTTTTACCTGCTTATCCTGAATTTGTAGCCTTTTTATTGGACAACTACCTATTCTATAGTTTTTGCCTCTGTCTATCCTGGGCACTAGCTCTTGATGTAGTTTGTCAACAATAGGTATCTGTCTTCACTAATCAGAAATGTTCATACACTTAAAATGTGTTAATGCCTACTCCTCTCATACAGCTGCTGTTATCAATTTATTTCATTTTGTACTCCTTTCCAATCAATCATTTGGATGAACAGGAGGAAAACACATCTGCTTCATAAAAAACAATCAGCTTTAAAAAATAAATTCTTAGCTATCTACTCATTTTATTGAAATACCTATATTATTTTAGGGACGGCCAAGTACTGATTATGACTGCTAATAAGTTCACTGAAAGCTAACTAATATCTCAAAGATAAAGAAAAAGGCAGCTAAGTTGATAGATATGTTATTATGCTACCTTGTACATGCATGTATAATTTTATTGTCCTGTAAAGAAGCAAAAATAAATGACTTTATATTTGGACTACATGTTTTATTAAATGTGAACCAAATGTACCCATTTGTCTATATTTATAGGCTAGCTACACTGCCACCATATACAATCTTACTTTTGAAAAGCATCTTGTCTCTTTTGCTCATTGGAGCTTATATCCACGCATTCATTCATTCAACAAATACTTATTCAGTGCCTGTAATGTGTCATCATTGTATTAGGTGCTAAGGATACGGCAATGAACATGAGAGATCTCTGATCTTATGTAATGTGCTGGCTATGATACAGACATACGATAAATATGTAAGCAAGCAAATAACTAAATAATGATAAATTTTATGAATGTGTATGAATGAAGGAAATTATGTATGAAAAAAGCAAATAGTTTCCTGGGATAGTAAATACAGACTGTTGTAAGGATAAAAATGACTCAATTTTCTACCACCCATGGTAGGAGGAATTGAGAAGTTAAGAACTACCAACATGACTTTTTCCACTGTTGAGAAGTTGGTGGCCAAGCTTTATGTACCAGGCTTTTTGTATCAGATTGCAACTCAATATATGCAATTCAAAAAGATGCTACTAGTATATCTAGTTATTTACACTGAAGGTAGTACTAAATCTATATATCTCTCATCAAAATAAATATATGAACTGTAGTGAATAGAATAATTTTCACTCACCAAAAATAAGCCAGATTAAATGATGGAGGGAAGGAGAGAAACTACAAAAACATATTAACATAAAGATACTAATGAACTTTAAAATGATGCATTGTGAACTTACCCTATGAGACTATCTGCTAGTCATAGTAATAATATTCTGTGTGCCAAATGGCATATATGAGGGTCAGAACAAAGTTTACATTAAAGCAGTCAATATTTCATTATTACTTTTACTTTTATCCCTTAATTTTTCAAATTTTTTTTGAAAAGTCTCATCAATCAGACTTAAGGTATCTTGCTAGAATGCATAAAAGTAGCAGACCGAGCATAAATTACAATTCTATAACACTAACTCTTTGGCTTTAAAATATTCTCTACTTAAATGAAAATTTGGTACTAATTCATTTCTACTTCCCCCTCTTACTCTCCTCTCACCACTCTCTTTGGAATTAACTCTTTAGCTTTCAAAATATAGACATTTTATAGAGTTTAAAGGGAATCTTATGTATTTTAAAATTATGAAGTAAAAAAGATTTTTATTCTCTCTTCAACTATATTTTCTCTTATGATTTTTACATAAACCTTCACTGCAAAAAAAGGGGTGAATTTGTTTCTTCATAAATGTATCTAATCAAGAGAAAAATCCCTGGGAATGTAAAAATTTTAAGTACCTTTGTGATCATCACTTCAAAATACTCAAACTTTTACCATGGAAGAAATAAGGAAAGCTGAAAAGATACCTGTAAAATTGAATTTGTCATTTAAAAAAAATTGATCTGGAGACAAACTATTGAACTGAATTAGAGTTTATACTTATATTTATCTGGTTATCTTCTGAATCTAACATTATTAAAATGTCTTAAAATGGTTGCACTAAAAATTCACTCTAGTACATTATTTTTTATTGTAAACCAGCTATTTGTTTTATAATTTGTTTCCAGTTGGCATGACATACTAATTTGTTAAAATTAAAATATATGTTTATCCAACATAAGTACTAAATATTATCCAGGCAAGGCACACTAAAAATTCTATTCATAATTATATTTTGTCTAATACACATAGAATTTACATTGTTTAAACAGAAAAGATGTGCAATGTGCATATCTAATAGACAACATCAAGCCTAATGGCAAAAATTCTCTTTGCTGTGGATTCATTTGATGTGGTTTGCATTTCCTGTGTATACTGATTTTTAAAAAATTATAAGAATAACTAGCTTAAACTAATCAATAAGCCAAAGTGTCATATTTTAGGGTGGCAAAAATCTGCTCATTTTCAATTCTTAGGGATTACCAATGCAATTGTATATTTGTTATTTTATGAAAATTTGCAAGAAATATTTATTCATAAACTGGATCTTCTTTTCACACCATTGGTATAAATTTAGGATTACTTGATTTATTATCCTTGGTTATATAATTTTAGTATATTTCTGGTGTGAGACTACAAAGTGCTAAAATTATTTCTGTGAATGACCCCTATTTGTTTCATCAAGACTAGACTTGAGGGTTTTCACAGATCAGTGCCTACAATTATTATATCATAACACAATTAACAGGAGTCTGGCAAGCCTAGACTTCCTAAAAGGTAGGATCTAGTGATGGTAATATTGGTACCTGTACTTTCTACTCCAGTGTTCCTCAGATACTGGTTTATTTATGTTTTTAATTCCCATAGGAAAATGTTGTATTATACATTATGCACCACTAGAAATTATGTTAAGTCAATCAAAATAGAACATGAAGCAATGAATACAAGTACTTAAGGATCCTACTATTAAAATGTAATTCATCTGGAGGGCACCTGGCTGGCTCAGTCAGTGGAGCATACAACTCTTGATCTTGGGGTCATGAGTTCAAGCCCCACATTGGGCCTAGAGTTTAAAATAAATATTTTTGTAAAGAAGAAAAAAATGAGATTGATCTGGGTTTTAATTCTATTCAAGTGCTCACTTAGGCAGTACATATAATAATTCTATTCAAGAACTCATTACCTCTAACTTAAGTAAATTGCTTACATTCTGATTTTTCACTTGCCTCATCTCTAAAATGGGTATTATGATCTCTGTGTCACCACTTTGTGTGAGAATTAAATAAAATAATGGATGCAAAGTGCTTAAAATAATACCTGCTAAGTAGTAAATTCTTAATAAATAATACATATTGTTATTGATTGAATATTACTAGCTAACTAATGAAAGTGTTGGTGAAGAATAATTTTTTTCTACCCCTCAAGATCCTTCTACTTCGACTAAGAATCAAATTGACATGAGACAGACTAACAGGAGAAAATATAATTTAATAGCCTACATACTGGCAATACACAAAGACATGGAAATTCCAAAAATATTGAAGAAACATGATACTTATAAGAACTAAGAAGAGGGGAGAAATCTGATGATACAATTGGGAGAAAGACCATTAGCAGGATGGTGAAAAAAAATGTTTGGAAAACAAAGGTTCCTTTATTTATGTAGATAAGTTTCTTAGCTAAAGAATCTCTGTTATTAGCTCTCTTCCTGGTATAATCAGGCAGTTGAAAGGAAGGTAAAGAGATTTTCTTGAATCTTCTGGGTTTTTATTGCTTTTAACTCAAAATAATGTTCATGCCAAAGTGGCCCATCTTGGGGCTGCCTGCCCTTGGCCCTTATAAAAGCATATCAGTGGCAGTAGTTTAATATGTGGATTATTGGAACACTGGGGTGGCAAGGGAGAGGTAGCTCAATCAGTTAAGCATCTGCTTCAGCTCAGGTCATGATGCCAGGGTTCTAGAATCAAACCCAGAATTTTTGAATCAGAAAGATTTTGCTTTGCCAGTTTTCAGCTCTATAATCCTGGGCAACTCACTGCAATTTTCTGTACCTCAGTTTTTTTCATGTAAGAAATGAAAATAATAATATTAATTATATCATAGGGTATTGAGCAGATTTAAATGAGATAATTTATGTAAATTTTTAAAGTAGCAGCTGAGACATGTTAAACACTAAATAACTTGTTTTTCTGTAATTTTATTTTTTTACTTTATTTTTTATTTTATTTTTTATTAGAGTTCAATTTGCCAACATATACCATGTCACCCAGTGCTCATCCCGTCAAGTGTCCCCCTCAGTCCCCATCACCCAGTCACCCCAACACCACACAAACCTCCCCTATCACTACCCCTTGTTCATTTCCCAGAGTTACGAGTCTCTCATGTTCTGTAATCCTCACTGATGTTATTACTCATTTTCTCTCCTTTCACCTTTATTCCCTTTCACTATTTTTTATATTCCCCAAATGAATGAGACAATACAAAGTTTGTCCTTCAATTGACTTATTTCACTCCACATAATACCATCCAGCTCCATCCATGTCAAAGCAAATAGTGGGTATTTCTCATTTCTAATGGCTGAGTAATATTTCATTTCTATACATATACCACATCTTCTTTATTCATTCATCTTTCGATGGACACCGAGGCTCCTTCCTCTGTTTGACTATTGTGTATATGGCTGCGATAAACATTGGAGTGCAGGTGTTCCAGAGTTTCACTGCATCTGTATCTTTGGGGTAAACCCAGTGCAATTGCTGGGTCATAGGGCAGTTCAATTTTTAACTCATTGAGGAACCTCCACACAGTTTTCCAGAGGGGCTGTACCAGTTCACATACCCACCAACAGTGCAAGAGGGTTCCCCCTTCTCCATATCATCTTCTAACATTTGTTGTTTCATGTCATGTTAATGTTTGTATTTCCCTGATGGCAGGTAATGCAGAGCATTTTCTCATGTCCTTGGCCATGTCTATGTCTTCCTTGGTGAAATTTCTGTTCATGTCTTTTCCCATTTCTTTTTTTTTTTATTTTTTTAATTGGAGTTCAATTTGCCAACATATACCATAACACCCAGAGCTCATCCCGACAAGTGCCCCCCTCAGTGCCCATCACCCAGTCACCTCAACCTCCTGCCCACTTCCCCTTCCACTACACCTTGATCATTTCTTAGAGTTAGATGTCTCATGTTTTGTCACCCTCACTGATATTTTCACTCATTTTCTCTCCTTTCCTTTTATTCCCTTTCACTAATATTTATATTCCCCAAATGAATGAGACCATATAATGTTTGTCCTTCTCCAATTGACTTATTTCACTCATCATGACACCCTCCAGGTCCCTCCACATCAAAGCAAAGAGTGGGTATTTGTCATTTCTAATGGTTGAGTAATATTCCATTGTATACATAGACCACATCTTCTTTATCCATTCATCTTTCGATGGACACTGAGGTTCCTTCCACAGTTCGGCTATTGTGGACATTGCTGCTATAAACATTGGGGTGCAGGTGTCCCGGCGTTTCACTGCATCCATATCTTTGGGGTAAATCCCCAGCAGTGCAACTGCTGGGTCGTAGGGCACATCTATTTTTAACTCTTTGAGGAACTTCCAGTTTTCCAGAGTGGCTGTACCAGTTCACATTCCCACCAAAAGTACAAAAGGGTTCCCCTTTCTCCACATCCTCTCCAGCATTTGTTGTTTCCTCTCTTGTTAATTTTACCCATTCTCAAATGTGTGAGGTGGTATCTCATTGTGCTTTTGATTTGTATTTCCCTGATAGCCAGTGATGCAGAGCATTTTCTCAAGTCCTTCTTGGCCATGTCTATGTCTTCTTTGGTGACATTTCTGTTCAGGTCTTTTGCCCATTTCATGATTAGATTATTTGTTTCTTTGCTTTTGAGTTTCATAAGTTCTTTATATAACTTGGATACTAGCCCTTTATCTGTTAGGTCATTTGCAAATAACTTCTCCCATTCTGTAGGTTGTCTCTTAGTTTTGTTGATTGTATCTTTTGGTATGCAAAAGCTTCTTATCTTGATGAAGTCCCAAAAATTCATTTTTGCTTTTGTTTCTCTTGCCTTCAAGGATGTATCTTCCAAGAAGTTGCTGTGGCCAAGTGCAAAAAGGGTGTTGCCTTTGTTCTCCTCTACGACTTTGATGGGATCTTGTCTCACATTTAGATCTTTCATCCATTTTGAGTTTATCTTTGTGTATGGTGTAAAAGAATGGTCCAGTTTCATTCTTCTGCATGTGATTGTCCAATTTTACCAGCACCATTTATTGAAGAGACTGTCCTTTTTCCAGTGGATAGTCTTTCCTGCTTTGTCGAGTATTAGTTGGCCATAAAGTTGAGGGTCCACTTCTGGATTCTTTATTCTGTTCCATTGATCTCTGTGTCTGCTTTGATGCCAGTACCACACTGTCTTGATGACCAGAGCTTTGTAGTACAACCTGAAATCTGGCATTGTGAAAACCCCTGCTATGGTTTTCTTTTTTTAATATTCCCCAGTCTATTCGGGGTCTTTTCTGATTCCACACAAATCTTAAGATGATTTGTTCCAACTCTCTGAAGAAAGTCCATGGGATTTTGAAAAGGATTGCATGAAATGTGTAAATTGCACTGGGTAGCATTCACATTTTCACAATATTAATTCTACGAATCCATGATCATGGAATATTTTTCCATCTCTTTGTGTCTTCCTCAATTTCTTTCCGAAGTGTTCTGTAGTTTTCAGGGTAGAGATCCTTTACCACTTTGGTTAGGTATATCCTAGGTATCTTATGCTTTGGGGTGCAATTGTAAATGGGACTGACTCCTTAATTTCTCTTTCTTCAGTCTCATTGTTAGTGTAGAGAAATGCCACTAATTTCCGGGCATTGATTTTGTATCCTGCCACACTACTGACTTGCTGTATGAGTTCTAGCAATCTTGGGGTCGAGTCTTTTGGGTTTTCAATGTATAGTATCATGTCATCAGTGAAGAAGGAGATTTTGACTTCTTCTTTCCAATTTGAATGCCTTTCATATATTTTTGTTGCCTGATTGCTAAGTCTAGGACATCTAGTATTATGTTGAATAGCAGTGGTGTGAGTGGACATCCCGGTCTTGTTCCTGATCTTAGGGGAAAGGATCTCAGTTTTTCTCCATTGAGAATGATACGTGCTGTGGGCTTTTTGCACTTGGCTTTGAAGATGCTGAGGAATGTGCCCTCTATCCCTACGCTCTGAAGAGTTTTGATCAGGAATGGATGCTGTATTTTGTCAAATGCTTTCTCTGCATCTATTGAGAGGATCCTATGGTTCTTGTTTTTTCTCTTGCTGATATGATCAATCACATTGATTGCTTTCTGAGTGTTGAACCAGCCTTGCATCCCAGGGATAAATCCCACTTGGTCATGGTAAATAATCTTCTTAATGTATTGTTGGATCCTATTGGCTAGTATCTTGTTGAGAAGTTTTGCATCCCTGTTTATCAAGGATATTGGTCTATAATTCTCCTTTTTGGTGGGGTCTTTGTCTGGTTTTGGAATTAAGGTGATGCTGGCCTCTTAGAACGAGTTTGGAAGTACTCCATCTCTTTCTATCTTTCCAAACAGCTTTAGTAGAATACGTATGTTTCTTCTTTAAACGTTTGATAGAATTCCCCTGGGAAGCCATCTGGCTCTGCATTTTTGTGTCTTGGGAGGTTTTTGATGACTGCTTCAATTTCCTCCCTGGCTATTGGCCTGTTCAGGTTTTCTCTTTCTTCCTGTTCCAGTTTTGGTAGTTTGTGGTTTTCTAGAAATGTGTCCATTTGTTCTAGATTGCCTAATGTGTGTATAGCTGCTCATAATAGTTTTTAAAATTGTTTATATTTCCTCAGTATTGGGGTAAAATCTCCTTTTCCTGATTTTATTAACTTGAATCTTTTCTCTCTTATTTTTAATAAGGCTGGCTAATGGTTTATCTATATTATTAATTCTTTCAAAGAACCAACTCCTGGTTTTGTTGATCTGTTCCATAGTTCTTCTGGTCTCTATTTCATTGAGTTCTGCTCCAATCTTTATTAATTCTCTTCTTCTCCTGGGTGTGGGATCTATTTGTTGTTCCTTCTCTAGCTCTGTTAGGTGCAAGGTTAGCTTTTGTATTTGAGTTCTTTCCAGTTTTTGGATGGATGCTTGTATTGCGATGTATTTCCCCCTCAGGACTGCTTTTGCTATATCCCAAAGATTTTGAATGGTTGTATCTTCATTCTCAGTAGTTTCCATGAATTTTTTAATTTCTTCCCTAATTTCATGGTTGACCCTTTTATCTTTTAGCAGGATGGTCCTTAATCTCCATATGTTTGAAATCCTTCCAAGCTTCTTCTTGTGATTTAGTTCTAATTTAAAAGCATTATGGTCTGAAAATATGCAGGGGAGAATCCCATTCTTTTGGTATCTGTTAAGAGCTGATTTGTGTCCCAGTATGTGGTCTATTCTGGAGAAAGTTCCATGTGCACTTGAGAAGAATGTGTATTCAGTTGCATTTGGATGTAAAGTTCTGTAAATATCTGTGAAATCCATCTGGTCCAGTGTATCATTTCAAGCTCTTATTTCTTTGGATATGTTGTGCTTAGAAGACCTGTCATTTACAGGAAGTGCTGTGTTAAAGTGTCCCAGTAGAAGTGTATTATTATCTAAGTACGTCTTTACTTTGGTTATTAATTGATCGATATACTTGCAGCTCCCACATTCGGGGCATATATATTGAGGATTGTTAAGTCCTCTTGTTGGATAGATCCTTGAAGTATGATATAGTGTCCCTCTTCATCTCTTACTACTGTCTTTGGGATAAACTTTAATTCATCTGATATAAGGATGGCTACCCCTGCTTTCTTTTGAGGACCATTTGAATGGTTAATGGTTCTCCAACCTTTTATTTTCAGGCTGTAGGTGTCCTTCTGTCTCAAATGAGTCTCTTGTTGACAGCAAATAGATGGTTCTTGCATTTTTTATCCAGTCTGAAACCCTGCGCCTTTTGATGGGATCATTTAGTCCATTCACATTCAGAGTTACTACTGAAAGATATAAATTTAGTGTCATCTTAATACCTATTCAGTTCCTGTTTTTGTGGATTATTTCTTTGGACTTCCTCTTTCTTTTAAAGAGTCCCCCTTAATATTTCTTGGAAAGCTCGTTTGGTGGTCCCAAATTCTTTCAGTTTCTACCTATCTTGGAAACTCTTTATCTCTTCTCTTCTGAGTGAGAGCCTTGCTGGATAAAGTATTCTTGGTGGCAGGTTCTTCTCATTTGGGACCCTGAATATATCCTGCTAGCCCTTTCTGGCCTGCCAGGTCTCTGTGGAGACGTCTGCTGTCAACCTAATATTTCTCCCCTTATATGTTAGGGATCTCTTGTCTCTTGTTGCTTTAAGGATCTTCTCTTTATGTTTGGAATTTGCAAGTTTCACTATTAACAATTCGAGGTTTTGAATAGATTTTATTGACTTTGGGGGCAGAACCTCTCTATCTCCTGGATCTGAATGCCTGTTTCCCTCCCCAAATTAGGGACATTCTCAACTATGATTTGTTTAAATATACTTTCTGATCCTCGGTCTCTTTCGGCGCCCTCTGGAACCCCAATTAAATAGATTTTTCCTTCTGAGGCTGTCATTTATTTCCCTTAACCTTTCCTCATGGTCTTTTAATTTAATTGTTTTTCTCTTTTTTCCTCAGCTTCCTTCCTTGCCATCAACTTATATGTCATTCACTTGTTCTTCTATTTCATTAACCGTCATCGTTAGGATCTCAAAGTGTGGATTACATCTCATTTAATTGATTTTTAATTTTGGCCTGATTAGATCTAAATCCTGCAGTCATGAAGTCTCTTGCATTCTTTATGCTTTTTTCCAGAGCTACCAGTAGCTTTATAATTGTGCTTTTGAATTGGCTTTCTGACATCGAATTATAATCCAAATTCTGTAATTCTGTCAGAGAGAGTACTATTTCTGACTCTTTCTCTTGTGGTGAGTTCTTCCTTTTAGTCATTTTGCTCAGTGCAGAGTGGCTAAAAACAAGTTGTACTGGAAAAATTAAAGAGAAAATAAAGGAGAGGAAAAAAGGGGGAAAAAAAACAAAGAACTAAAAACAAAAAACAAAAACAAGAAAAACCAAGGAGGGGTATTCTCTGATTCTATATACTGCAAGTCCCTCAACTTCCCCTGGAGCTTTTCAGTTCTGCTTAGTCAATAACTTGCTCTTCCCCTGTCATTCCAGCTGGTCTTCTGGTGGAGGGGTCTCGTGTTCTGTTTCTCATGTGTGTGCACATGGGGGAGCTGCCCCATTCCCTGCCAGGTGCATGGCTCAGTGGGAACTGTTTATCCTATGAGGCCCCTGCTCCCTGGTGGCCCTGCTCCATCTCAGTCACAAGGTGACACATGGAGGAACAAGAAGACTGGCGGCAGCCAGCTCTCCATCTCTGGAGTCAGCTCCCACAGTAACACCCGCAGCTCCCAGTCCACAGGGGCCTGGATGCTCCGGGGGCGGAGGGTGCTGATCTGCACAGCTCAGGGTGACCCCGGGCCAGGAGCCTCCTCGTTGTTCTGTGTCCTCCCGCCTCTGCCTGTCCCTGGGAGAGCGCTGGATCCTAGGCTGTGTCTCCCAGCACCCTGGGCTCCAGGGCCTACGCCGCGGGAATGGCGCCCCCTGGGGCTGCGCAGCCCTCTCCATGTGAAGCCCCCACCTGAGCCGCCAAGTGAGCTGCTACCGAGGCCCCACCAGGCGCGTGCTCCAGCCTTTTATGGAGCTTGGCCTGTGGTGTGTGGCACACTTTCCCCCGGGGCGTCCTTCCTCTGTTAGTGACCCCGGGAACCTGGGGCTCCACTGCCCCTCCTGGGATCCTGCCCGAGTTCCCTGTCAGTGCCTTTCTGTCGGGGAAGATTGGTAAAGTTCCTGCTTCTCCAGGACTGGACTTTCCTGTCCTGGAGGCTCTCACCACCCGGCCTCAGCCCGGCTCCTAGCGGGGGCTTCTCCCCAACTGGATGCTTTTTTATTTATTTTTTTTCCATCCTCCTACCTTGATGGAATTGTGAATCCTTCTCACTGTAGCATTACAGCTGTTCTCTCTTTAAATCACAGGCCGAATTCTTAGGCTTTCAGGATGATTTTTTAAGGTATAGTTCTCGGATCCACAGCCTCCACCGCCTCCCCAAACACTTCTTCAAGAGGTTCTGGGGTCCAGAAGCTGCCGTTTTTTATTTTAATTCTTACTGTCTTTCTGTCTCTACCCAGTCAAATAACATGGAAAAGCCCTCATTGCAATAAATCAATCAGTTAACATTTTTAAGAAAAATTAGAGTGTGTGTAACTCATAGGGATTATTCTTCATGAAAAGTTTTCAAGTTAAAATTTAATAAATAGGAAAAAATGAACAAATAACAAGATCAAAGAGTGCTGACATTGTCCTGTTACAATAGCTTTATTAATAGAGTAATTGGCGTACATTTCAATAGTCCAACTTTACTTGTAAGCCTAAATGATTTTAATACCATTTCATTAGAAATGTACAATTGCAAATATTCATTTGCAATATATGCATAGAATACCATAGCATCAATAGCTCTGACAAAGCTTTTATACCTGAAATGCCCTTTATTCACTTTCATCTAACAAAAGTTCATCCATTCTTCAAGACTCAGATCAAAAGCCAATTCCTTATTGAAGCTTTCCCAGATTCCCTCACAAAAAAAGACATCAGGTATCAATTGTCATGGTTCTTACATTATTCATATTTTAGTCATTTATTATACTCTACCTCTTTCTATAGGTTTGTATGTAAGTGTGTGTTTCTTTACTTCCCATACTACATTATAAAGATCTCATGAAATTCATAGATTATATATTTCTATTTCTTTGCACAAATACTCTAGGTCAGTCTTGTATCTAAGGGACAGTCACAAATGTTTCGTATAATTACAAAATATTGGAATAACAAAATGTCATAAGTATTCATATCATCCAAGGAACTAATAATCTGATTATAGTATCATGGAAAATAATATTAAAGCTACCTCCTTTTCTTTTGTCCTCAAAAACAAACTCTATTCAAGTTAAATTCCTCCCTTCATATCATAGAATAGGTTTCACCATCTATGAGAACTTGTGGTATTTTGGTTTGAAAATGCCTATGTACTTTGTTCTCTCTACTTTTTTTTTTATTATAAATTAATTTTATTGGTGTTCAATTTACCAACATACAGAATAACACCCAGTGCTCATCCCGTCAAGTGTCCCCCTCCGTGCCCGTCACCCATTCACCCCCACCCCCCGCCCTCCTCCCCTTCCACCACCCCTAGTTCATTTCCCAGAGTTAGAAGTCTTTATGTTCTGTGTCCCTTTCTGATATCTCCCACACATTGCTTCTCCCTTCCCTTATATTCCCCTTCAGTATTATTCATATTCCCCAAATGAGTGAGAACATACACTGTTCCTTCTCCGATTGACTTACTTCACTCAGCATAATACCCTCCAGTTCCATCCACGTTGAAGCAAATGGTGGGTATTTGTTGTTTCTAATGGCTGAGTAATATTCCATTGTATACATAAACCACATCTTCTTTATCCATTCATCTTTGGAGGAGGGGCAAGATGGCGGAAGAGTAGGGTCCCCAAATCGCCTGTCCCCACCAAATTACCTAAATAATGTTCTCTCTACTTTTTAATTCAATTTTCAAAAATGCTTCCTTCTTCACTTTCATTGTTGACTGCAATTATAAATTTAATATCTTCTTTATACATTTTTCACTTTTAAATTGTATCATCAAGAGTTGTAGAGATAAATCTTAATGTATTAAGCCTTGAGCTTCAACTTTGAAACATGATGTTTTTCTTCATAGCAAGGGGCTCCAACACAGGTCAAAAACATATGAAAATTATGTTTCTAGACATGATGAAATAAATAGAACCATACTTGCTCTCCTAACATAAACAACTAGAAAACTGAAGAATATATACATTCATGAGAGACACATAGAGCGAGGTTGATAGATAGAGGGAGAAGTAGGCTTCTCGCAGGGAGCCTGATGTGGGACTCAATACCTTGACCAGGATCACTCCCTGAGCCAAAGACAGATTCTCAACCACTGAGCCACCCAGGTGTCCTGGAAATGGATATTTTAATTATTGTGATGGCTACACAGGCATACACTTATGTTAAAACTCATCAAATTGGAACTTAAAATGGGCATATCTGCAGAATTCCAGGGAATTCCAGGGAAGAGGAAGATCATAAGCTCAACTCATCCAACAGATACATATAGATAACACCCACTTCAGTGCAACTAATCTAGGAAATGAACTGAAGACAGGAAGAACTGGCTTTCCACAGTTCATCTTAGAGAGGAGACCACATCAAAATTAATAGGAAAGGCAGAGACACAGTTGGAAATCAAACTAATCTGCAAGACTAACCAAAAGAAGAAGAAGAAGAATAAAGAAGAAGAAAGAAGAAGAAGAAGAAGAAGAAGAAGAAGAAGAAGAAGAAGGAAGAAGAAGAGAAAAAAGAAAAGAAAAAAGAAAGAAAAGAAGAAGAAGAAAAGAAGGGAAGAGAAAAAAGAAAAGAAAAAAGTCATTATAACATGGAAAAGGAAGAGGAACAGGCCCTACAAAAAGCACTCCAGACACAGGGGAGCTATACTGGGAAGACAAATCTCCATAATACTTGGTTTTGAAAACAAGAGGGGCTTAATGTCATGAGTTTTTACAATCAGTGTGCTTAACGCCAGGTATTTTAAAAATCAGTGGGCTCAACTCTGGGAGAGCCAGTGGGTGATAGGAAAGAGTAGCCTCTCTTAAAACGATAGCACAACAAATAACCCTATAGAGATACAACATAAAGGCACCAATTTGAAAAGCATCTCGGGTATAGAGAAGGAGATTTATTCACTAATCTCAGAACATGTACTGAAGGGACAGGAATCTTTAGGAGACCTCGCCAAGAACAAAAGAACTGACAGACGCCATTTCTCTACCCTGCCCCACAGCCTACCAAGACACCTGCAGAAACCAGCACAAACACTTTGTTACCTGGCTTGCTAACACCAGAACCCTGTCAATAGATTCTTCTGAAGACTCACTCCATCTAACTTACTCCACTCCCCACTTGGCAGGAGTCCATCCAAAGCAGTGCCACAAGCATCCCATTGTGCAAGCAGCTACAACAGTGGTCAGCACCACACCAAATTGACTCTTGCTGTGGGGAGATAAGAAGATAAGCATATGCATCAGTTCTACTGCAGCCCAAGCAATGGTTCAGAAACATACATCTGATCTGACTGCTGGTCCTGCCCACAACAAACCCTCTTGGGGGGCAAACACAAAAGAGTACCCAGTACTATGGGGTAACTGTAACTCCAACAGACAGACTGGTGGCAGACATCTGCTCTGAGTGCAGGCCTCATCCCCCAACAAAAGCAACTCAGGGTACAGTATAGAGACAGCACCCTGCAATTCAGTGTCATCACAGCCCCAGCAGAGGTCAGACGCGACTCAAGCAAAAGGCAGTCCCAGATGGGACCCTTAACATCAGAGGTACCAAACACTGCCCACAACAAGCATAAGACCACTGTAGCCACTTGACTGAAGGCAAACACAGCTTAAACACAATAGTAGGGCACACACAACACATACAGGAAACACTCTTGAAGTGCCATGTTCTGGAGAACAAGGGATATTGCACTATAGGGTGTCCTCATAAGGACACTACTTTCAAGATCAGGAGATATTCCTAACTTTCCTGATACATAGGAAGAGACACAGAGTGACACAGAGGAATATTTCCCAAATGAAATAACAGGAAAAAAGCACAGCAAAAGAGCTCAACAAAACAGAGACAAGCAATATGCCTCGTAGGGAATTCAAAGTAAAGGGTCATAAAGATATATACTGGAGAAAAGAATGGAGGATCTTAGTGAGACTTTTATCAAAGACATAAAACTTAACAAATAACCAATCAGAGATGAAAAATTCGATAACCTAGATTAGGAATACACTAAAAGGAACAAATAGTAGACCAGAAGAAGAAGAGTAGATCAATAAGCTAGAGGGTAGAGTAATAGAAAGCAACGAAGCAGAACAGTAAAAGAAAATAATAATAATAATAATAATAATAATTAATAATAATAATAAACTGAGAATAGGTTAAATAAATTAACTCAGCAACATCATCAATTATAAAAACATTCATATTATAGGAGCCCCAAAAGTTAAAAACAGACACTAAGGGACAGAAAATTTATTTGAAGAAATCATAGCTGGAAACATCCCAAATATGTGGAAGGAAACAAATATCCAGATATAGGAGGAACAGAGAGCCCCAGATATAGGAGGAACAGAGAGCCCCAACAAAATGAATTCAAGGAGGCCCATACAAAGACACATAATACCTGAAACTGCAAAAAAGTCCTGATAAGGAAAGAATTTTCAAAGCAGCCAAAGAAGTTCAAATAGTTACATGCAAAGGAAACACCATGAGAATATCAGCTGATTTTTCAGTAAAAATTTGAGGGACAGAAGAAAGTGGCAGGATATACTCAAAGTGATGAAAGAAAAAACCTTTTATTTTAAATATTTTATTTATTCATGAGAGACACAGCAAGAGAGGCAGAGACATAGACAGAAGGAGAAGCAGGATTCCTACCAGGACTCTGGAATCACACCCTGAGCCAAAGGCAGATGTTCAACTACTGAGCCACCCAGGCATCTCTGAAAGAAAAAGCCTTAAGCCAAGAATACTTTATCCAGCAAGATGATCATTGAGAATTGGAAAGATAAAGATTTTTATTTTTTTAATTTTTTTATTTATTTATGATAGTCACAGAGAGAGAGAGAGAGAGAGAGAGAGAGAGAGAGAGGCAGAGACACAGGCAGAGGGAGAAGCAGGCTCCAAGCACGGGGAGCCCGACACGGGATTCGATTCCGGGTCTCCAGGATCCCGCTCTGGGCCAAAGGCAGGCACCAAACCGCTGCGCCACCCAGGGATCCCCGGAAAGATAAAGATTTTTAAAGACAAACAAAAGTTAATGTACTTCATGACAACTAAACCAGACTTACAGGAAATGTTAAAGGGAATTCTTTGAGTGAAAAGAAAGGCCATAATCAGGAGTAAGAAAAATTAGAAAAGAAAAAACTTTTACATGTATATACAAACATAATGAAAGTAGATCAATCCCTTATAAAATCAGTACAAAGAGGGATGCCTGGTTGGCTCAGTTGGTTAACCATCTGACTTGATTTCAGCTTAGGTCATGATCTTGGGGATGTGAGATTGAGCTCCTCATGGGGCTCAATGCTGAGTGTGGAGCCTGTTTGAAATTCTCTCCCTCTGCCCCTCCCCACCCCAGGTTGTTTTCTCTCTCTCTCTCTCTCTCTCAAAAGAAAAAGAAAAACAGTACAAAGATTAAAGCACAAAGCAATAAAAATCAATTATACCAGTAAAAATCAGTCAAGTGGGACAGGTGGAGAAGAGGACCCTAGACTCATCTCATCCCACAAATACAACTGCAAACTGCCAAAGCATTCTAAATGCCTCAGAAACCAACCTGAAAACTGACATAATAAACTCTACAACTAAAGGGAGAGAAGAAACCACATTAAAAAAGGAAGGAAGTGTGGGGAGATGGCCCTGGAGAGAAATGGATCAAACATAGTGCAGAGGAGAGTGTGTCATGGTCATAGAGAGGGCCAAAGAGGGTAGAGAACACAAGGGAACACACAATAACATTTCCCCAAAGCCCTGGGGGAAGACAAGAAGGGCTGAGTTTTATGAATTCTTGCAAAAATCAGAGCATAACTCCTGCAGTTTAAAGGTTGGAAGGTTTGGCTGGGATGGAGTCAAGAAGGCACTGCCCTCCTCCTGGAGAGAAGGCAGGCAAACAAAATGGGGGCAGGTGGCATGAAAACTATGATTTGAAGAACACCTGTGGCACAGAATGGAAAGATTATTGACTCTTCTTGGACACATTCCTGAGAGACAGCATTCAAGGAAATACCTCTCCAGGGACAAAGGCTGACACAATTTACTTCACCTCCCCTTAGCATAAACACAGAACCACCTGCAAGAAGCAGAGCAGTGCCAACACTAGCTGCCTAAAGTGCTTGCACCAAGTCCTACAACTCAACACTGTGGTGGAACTGCCCTTCTCAGTTAAGTTTGCCTCAGTCCCACTATGGTAGATCTCTTCCCCAGAAAGCCAACAGAAACATCTGCAGCCAAAACATCCCCTGACCAGAGAATTGTGAAGAGATTCAGTTCTAGTGGAAGTAGTATCAGATCTCATTTAACAAGCAAAACAGAGCACACCTAGTTAAAACTCATCACTTTCTGGCCAAAGACTAAACACTGCTCACTACAGGCAAGGAGAGGCCCTGCAGATGATAGCCTCAAGAATAGAGCAGCTAAAACACAAGAACAGAGCACAAATAGCACACACAGAGCACCCCCTGTCCCTGAAGGGACAGGCCTGGGACACTACATGTCTCTTCTTCAAAGGCCATCACGTTCAGGAGCAAGGAATACAATGGGCTTCTTAAACACAGAAAAAGGCAGAGACTTTCAAAAATTAAAAGATGGAGGAATTCATACCAAATGAAAGAACAAGATAAGGCCACAGTCAAAGATCTAAGTGAAAAATGTATAAGTTACATGCCTGATGGGGAATTTAAAGCAACAATAATAAGAATACTTCACCTGGCTTGAGAAAATAATGGAAGACTTCAGGAAGACCCTCACCAAAGAGATTAAAAGCCTTAAAAAAGAATCAGAAATGAAGAATGAAAAACTGAGATTGGAAACAATCTTGATGCAATGAACAAAAGCCTGGAAGAAGTAGATAAATGAATAATTAATACAGCAGGCAAAATTATGGAAGATAATGAAGCTCAACAAACAGAGAAAGAAGAACTATGGAACATGAGACTAGACTGAGGTAAATTAGTGACTCCATCAAGCATAATACCATTCGTTTTTATAGGAGTCCCAGAAGGAGACAAAAGAGAAAGGAGACAGAAGGTTTATTTTAGGAAATTATAGCTGACAACTTTCCTAATCTGGGAGAAGGAAACAGACATCCAGATCAAGGAGGCAGAGAAGTCCCATTAAAAGCAGCAAAAAGCAGGTCAACACCAAGATATACTGTAATTAAATTTACAAAGCATAGTGGTAAAGAAAAAAAATTTAAAGCAGCAAGACAAAAGAAGTCTTAACTTACAAAAGAAGACCATAGGCTGACTGCAGATTTTCCATTGAAGTTGTCAAGCCAGAAGGGAGTGGTATGATATATTCAACCTGCTGAATGGAAAAAATCTACAACCAAGATTTTTTTTCTATCCAGCAAGGCTATAATTCAGAATAGAAGTAGAGATAAAGAGTTTCCCAGACAAGCGAAAACTGAAGGAGTTCATAACTACTAAAACAACCCTACAAGAAATATTAAAGGGGAATCTTTAAGTGATAAAGAAAGACCAAAATGATTAACACAAATGAGAAAGGAACAGAGAAAATTTTCAAAAACAATGACAAGTAATAAAATGGCACTAGATACATATCTATCAATAATTACTCTGCATGTATATGGCCTAAATTCTCCAATCAAGAGACATAGAGTGTCAGAATGGATTTAAAAAAACAAAACAAAAAAAAATACACCAAGATACACCTATATGCTACCTACAAGAGACTCTTTTTAGACTTAAATACATCTGCAGATTGAAAGTGAGGGGTTGGAGAATCATTTATCATGCAAATAGATATCAAAAGAAAGCTAAGGTAAGAATACTTATATCAGACAAACTAGACCTTAAAACACAGTGTAATGAGAGATTAAGAACACTATAATAAAAGGGATAATCCAACAAGATCTAACAATTATAAATATTTATGCACCAAAAATGAGAGCGCCCAATATATAAAACAAATAACAATGAACATAAAGGAACTAATTGATAATAATACAATAATAGTAGGGACCTTTAACATCCCACTTACATCAATAGGCACAACAGACAAGCAGAAAATCAACAAGGAAACAATGGCTTTGAATGATGTACTATACCAAATGGACTTAGCTGATATATACAGGCACTTCCATCCTTTTTTTTCAAGTTTTAATGTCCAGTTAGTTAATGTATACTGTATTATATTAGTTTTAGGTGTAGAATTTAGTGATTCATCACACACATATAATACCCAGTGACCAACACAAGTGCCCTCCTTAATACCTATCACATTTAATATGTCCCCCCACCCATCACCCCTCCAGTATCCCAAATTTGTTTTCTATATGTAGGAGTCTGTTTTCTGGTTTGACTCTCTTTTTTTTCTCCATATGTTCGCCTGTTTTGTTTCTAAAATTTTACATATGAGTGAAATGTAATATTTGTCTTTCTCTGACTGACTTGTTTCACTCAGCAAAATACTCTCCAGTTTCACCCACATCTTTAAAATGGCAGGATTTCATACTTTTTAAAAATTAGTTTCAAAAAAAATAAAATAAAAATAAAATAAAAATAAAAATTAGTTTCAGAGGTAGAATATGGTGATTCATGAGTTGCATATAACACCTAGTGCTCATTACATCAAGTGCACTTCTTTTTTTCTTTTTTTAAATTTATTTATTTATTTATTTATTTATTTATTTATTTATTTATTATTTATTTATGATAGTCACAGAGAGAGAGAGAGGGGGCAGAGACACAGGCAGAGGGAAAAGCAGGTTCCATGCACCGGGAGCCCGACATGGGATTCGATCCCAGGTCTCCAGGATTGCGCCCTGGACCAAAGGCAGGCGCTAAACCGCTGCGCCACCCAGGGATCTCAAGTGCACTTCTTAATGTCCATCACCCAATTTTCTCTTCTTGCCACCCATCTCCCCTCCAGCAAACCCTCAGCTTGTTACCAATAGTTGAATCTTTTATGGTTTGTCTCCCTATCTGTTTTCATCTTATTATATATTTCCTTCCCTTCCCCTATGTTCATCTGTTTTCTTTCTTTCTTTTTTTTTAAAGATTTTTATTGGGACACCTGGGTGGCTCAGTGGTTGAGAATCTGTCTTTGGCTCAGGTCGTGATCTCAGGGTTCTGGGATCGAGTCCTACATCAGGTTCCTTGCAGGGAGCCTGCTTCTCTCTCTGCCTATGTCTCTGCCTCTCTCTGTGTGTCTCTCATGAATAAATAATTTTTTATTTAAAAACTTAAAAAAATAAGGAAATATAACGGAATACCATTATATATATAATATATAATTGCATACACACACACACAATGGAGATATATCAGTTGAAGGACTTTTGAGCTCTTTCCATAATTTAGGTATTGTTGATAATGCTACTATAAATATTAGGGGGTATGTATTACTTGGAATTAGTATTTTTGTATCTTTGGGTAAATATCTGTAGTTCAATTGCTAGATCATAGGGTAGTTCCACTATTCAGGTTTGAGGAAATTCCATACTATTTTCCAGAATGGCTGCACCAGTTTACATTCCCACCAATAGTGTGAGAAGGTTCTCCTTTCTCTGCATCTTTGATAAAAACCTGTAGTTTCTTGTGTTGTTAAATTTAGCCATTCTGACAGGTGTACATCTACACATCTACATCTCATTGTAGTTTTGATTTGCATTCCAATGATGATAAGTGATGTTCAGCATCTCTTCATGTGTCTGTTATCATCTGTATGTCTTCTTTGGAAAAATGTCTATTCATGTCTTCTACCGATGTTTTAACAGGATTATTTGGGTTTTTTTTGGGTGTTGACTTTTATAAATTCTTTACATATTTTGGATACTAATCCTTTTTTTAATTTTTATTTATTTATGATAGTCACACACAGAGAGGAGAGAGAGAGAGAGAGGCAGAGACATAGGCAGAAGGAGAAGCAGGCTCCATGCACCGGGAAGCCGATGTGGGATTCGATCTTGGGTCTCCAGGATCGCTCCCTGGGCCAAAGGCAGGCACCAAACCACTGCGCCACCCAGGGATCCCAGGATACTAATCCTTTATCAGATATATTGTTTGCAAATATATCATCTAATTAATCAGATTGCCTTTTAGTTTTGTTGATTGCTTCCTTCACTGTGCAGAAACTTTTTATCTTGATGACATCTCAATAATGATTTTTACTTTTGTTCTCTTGCCTCAAGAGACGTTTCTGGTAAGAAGTTGCTATACCTATATCAAAGAGCTTAATGCCTGTGTTATCCTCTAGGATTTTGATGGTTTCCTGTATCATATTTAGGTCTTTCATCCATTTTGAATTTTTGTGTATGATGTAAGAAAGTGGTCCATTTTCATTCCTTTGCTTGTTACTGTCTACTTTTCTCAACATTTGTTGAAAAGACTATTTTCCATTAAACATTCCTTCCTGCTTTGTCGAAGATTAGTTGAACATAGAGCTGAGGGTCCATTTCTGGGTTTTCTATTCTGCTCCATTGATCTAAGGGTCTGTTTTCATTCCAGTACCATACTGCCTGCATCACCACAACTTTGTAATATAAATCGAAATAAGGAATCATTTGCCTCCAGATTTTCTTTCCTTTTTCAAGATTCTTTTCACTATTCAGGGTGTATTCTGGTTCTATATAAATTGTAGGATTGTTTCTGCTAACTCTGTGAAAAAGACTGCTGGTATCTTGACCAGGGCTGCACTAAATGCCTAGATTGCTTTGGGTAGTATAGACATTTTAACAATATGTGTTCTTCCAATCCACGAGCATGGATTATTTTTCTTTTCTTTTTTTTTAAATGTTTATATTTCTTTTTTTTAATTTTTTATTTATTTATGATAGTCACACACAGAGAGAGAGAGAGAGGCAGAGACGCAGGCAGAGGGAGAAGCAGGCTCCATGCACCGGGAGCCCGATGTGGGATTCGATCCCGAGTCTCCAGGATCGCGCCCTGGGCCAAAGGCAGGCGCCAAACCGCTGCGCCACCCAGGGATCCCGGATTATTTTTCTATTTCATTGTGTCATCTTCAATTTCTTTCATCACTGCTTTATGGTTTTCAAAGTATAAATCTTTAACTGTATTGAGTAGGCTTATTTCTAGGTATCTTATGGCTTCTGGTGCAATTGCAAATGGAGTAAATTCCTCGATTTCTCTTTCTGCGCCTTCATTATTGGAGGATAGAGATGAAACTGGTTTCTGAATGTTGATTCTGTATCCTGTGACTCTACTGAATTTGTGTATCATTTTTAACAAATTTTTGGTAGAGTCCTTTGCGTTATCCATATAGACTACCATGTTGTCCACAAATTGTGAGTTTGATGTCTTTCTTGTCAATTTGGGTTATCTTTTATTTCTTTCTATTGTCTTATTCCTGAGTGTAGGACTTACAGGACTATGTTAAATAAGTGGTAAAAGTGGGCATCCTTGTCTTGTTCCTAACCATAAAGTAAAATTTCCCAGATTTCCCTTATTGATGATGTTATTAGCTGTAGGTTTTTAATATATGGCCTATATGATATTGAGATATGTTCTATCTCTACTTTGTTGAGTGTTTTTAATCATTGTACTTTGTCAAATGCTTTTTCTGCATTTATTTTGGGTATCAAATGTTTCCTAACCTTTCTTTTATTAATGTGTTATATCACGTTGATTGATTTGAGAATAATATTCTCAATCCCACTTGATCATGGTGAATAATTCCCTTAATGAACTGTTGGATTCAATTTGCTAGTATTTTATTCAGAGTTTTGCATCCATATTCATCTGAGATATTGGCAGTAGTTCTCTTTATAGTAGTAGAGTGATTCATTTTTGAATCAAGGCAATCCTGGCCTCATAGAAAGAGTTTGGATTTTTTCCCCACCAATTCTATTACTTTGGAATAGTTTGAGAAGAATAGGTACTGATTCTTTTTTAACTGTCTGGTAGAATTGCCATGGGAAGTCATCTGGCCCTGGACATTTTGGGGGGAGATTTTGATAATTGATTCAACTATCTTACTTCCGGGATGCCTTGGTGGCTCAGTTAGGCATCTGCCTTTGGCTCAGGTCATGATCCCAGGGTCCTAGGATCAAGCCCCAAGTCAGGCTTTCTGTTTAGTGGGAAGCTTGCTTCTCCCACTCCCTCTGTCTGCCAGTACCCCTGCTTGTGTGCTCTCTCTCTCTCTCTTTCTCTGTCAAATAAATAAATAAAAATCTTCTTAAAAAAGAAAACAATTACTTTGCTTCTTTTGTCCAATTTAATAAGTATAACCTGTGATTTTCTTTTAAAAGAAATGCTATAGAAATATAAATATTCTTGTATTATAATCAGTGTTACATTGTATTGAATGTTTCATTTAGACATCATTCTAAAGGATTAATTTTTAAAATCACCAAGAATATCCTTACACTTCAAATATTTTATTAATTTCATTGAAGTTAAGTCAAAAGTAAAATATTTCAGAGAAAGTTTAATAAACTTTTATTTCAGAAAATACCAATAAATATAGACATATTTAACAAAAATCCAGGTGGAAATGGAAAAATTCAGTCTATTATTCAGATATTTGAGACAGAAACAAAAAAGGTTAGGCATTTGTAAAGGATTTTCTGAAATATATGGCTTAATTTAAATCCAATTAATTAACATATAGTGTATTATTAATTTCAGATGTAGAGTTCGGTGATTCCTCAATCTTATATAATCCCCGGTGCTTATTAAATCACATGGCAGTTTTTCTTGTCTTTTAAGATTTTATTTATTTATTCATGAGAGACAGAGAGAGAGAGAGAGGCAGAGACACAGGCAGAGGGAGAAGCAGGCTCCATGCAGGGAACCTGACATGGGACTTGATCCCGGGTCTCCAGGATCACACCTTGGGCTGAAAGTAGTGCTAAACTGCTGGGCCACCAGGGCTGCCCCATCACATGGCATTATTAATGTCCATCACCCAGTTACTCCGTCCTCCAAACTCCATCCCCTCTGGCAACCTTCATTTTTTTTTTTTTTGCTATGATTAAGAGTTTTTTCTGGTTTGTTTCCCTCTCTGATTTCATTTTATTTTATTTTTCTCTCCTTTCCTCTATGATCCTCTGTTTTGTTTCTTGAATTCTACATATGAGAGAGATCATATGATAATTGTCTTTCTCTGATCAACTTATTTGCCTTAGCATAATACTCTCTAGTTCCATTCATGTCATTGCAAATGGCAATATTTCATTTTTTTGATGGCTGAGTATTCCATTATACATATATATCATATCTTTATCCATTCATCTGTTGATGTATATTGGGGCTCTCTCCATAGTTTGGCTAATGTGGACATTGCTGCTATAAACATTGAGGTGCAGGTGCCCCTTCGGTTTAGTACATTTGTATCTTTAAGGTAAATACCTAGTAGTGCAATTACTGGGTTGGAGGGTAACTCTATTTTCAACTTCTAAAGGAACCTGCATAATGTATTCCAAAGTGGCTGTACCAGCTTGCATTCGCCAAACATGTAAAAGTCCCCCATTCTCCACATCCTTGCCAACATCTGTTGTTTCCTGACTTGCTAATTTTAGTCATTCTGACTGGTATGAGGTGGCATCTCATTGTGGTTTTGATTTGTATTTCCCTGATGCCAAGTGATGTTGAGCATTTTTTCATGTGTCTGTTGGCCATTTTTATGTCTTCTTAGGAGAAATGTCTGTGCATGTCTTTTGTCCATTTCTTGAATGGGTTATTTGTTTTTTGGGTTGAGTTTGATATGCTTGTTATGGATTTTGGATACTAGCCCTTTATCTGAAATGTCATTTGCAAATACCTTCTCCCATTCTGTTGGTTGTCTTTTGGTTTTGTCGGCTGTTTCCTTTTTCTGCAAAAGTGTTTTATCTTGATTAAGTATCAATAGCTCAATTTTGTTTCCATTGCCTTTGGAGATGTGTCTAGAAAGAAGTTGCTGTAGCTGAGGCCACAGAGGTTGTTGCCTGTGTTAACCTCTAGAATTTTGATGGATTCTTGACTCACATTTAGATATTTAAACCATTTCAAATTTATCTTTTTGTGTAGTATAAGAGAATAGCCCACTTTCATTCTTCTGTATGAGGCTGTCCAATTGTCCCAGATCCATTTATTGAAGACACTGTCTTTTTTCCAGTGGATATTCTTTCCTGCTTTGTCAAAGATGATTGACCATAGAGTTGAGGGTCCATTTCTGGATTCTCTAATGTTTCATTGATCCTTGTGTCTGTTTTTGTGCCAGTACCATACTGTCTTGATGATTACAGCTTTGTAATACAGCTTGAAGTCAGCCATTGTGATGCCCCCAGCTTTGATTTTTTTTCAATATTCCTCTGTTATTTGGGGTCTTTTCTGATTCCATATAAATCTTAGAATTATTTGTTCCAACTCTGTGAAGAAAGTCCATATTTTGATAGGGATTGCATTGAATGTGTAAATTGCTCTAGGTAGCATAGACATTTTCCTAATATTTATTCTTCTAATCCATGTGCATGGAATGTTTTTCCATCTCTTTGTGTCTTCCTAGATTTATTTTGTAAGTGTTCTGTAGTTTTTAGAGTGCAGATTCTTTACCTTTTTGGTTAGGTTTATTCGTAGATAGCTTATGGTTTTGGGTGCAATTGTAAATGAGATGAGATTGATTCCTTAATTTCTCTTTCTTCAGTCTCATTATTTATGTATAGAAATGCAATTGATGTCTGTGCACTGATTTTATATACTGTCACTTTGCTGAATTCCTGTGTCAGTTCTAGCAATTCTTTTAGTGATGTCTTTTGGGTTTTTCACATTGACTATCATGTCATCTGTGGAGAGTGAGAGTTTGATTTCATCTTTAGAATTTGGATGACTTTTATTTCTTTTTGTTGTCTGATTGCTGAGTCTATGACTTTGAGTATTACATTGAACAACAATGGTGAGAGTGAACATCCCTGTCGTGTTCCTGATTGTAGGGGAAAAGCTCTTAGTATTTCTGCATTGAAAATGATATTTGCTGTGAGCTTTTCTAATATGACTTATATGATACTGAGGTGTGTTCCCTCTATCCCTACACTGTGAAGTTTTAGTAAAGAAAGTTTGCTATACTTTGTCAAATGCTTTTTCTGCATCTATTGAGAGGATTATATGATTCTTGTCCTGTTTTTTATTATGTGATGTATTACATTGATTGATTTGTGGATATTGAACTAGTCTGGCAGCCTAGGAATAAATCCCACTTGGTCATGGTGAATAATCCTTTTAATATACTGTTGGATCCTATTGGCTAGTATTTTGGTGAGAATTTTGACTTCCAGGTTTATCAGAGATTTTGGTCTGTAATTCTACTTTTTGGTGGAGACTTTGGTTTCAGGATCAAGTCAATGCTTGTCTCATAGAACGAACGTGAATTTCTTTCCATTTCTTTTTTTTTAATTTATTTATGATAGCTACAGAGAGAGAGAGAGAGGCAGAGACACAAGCAGAGGGAGAAGCAGGCTCCATGCACCGGGAGCCCGATGTGGGATTCGATCCCGGGTCTCCAGGATCACGCCCTGGGCCAAAGGCAGGCGCCAAACCGCTGCACCACCCAGGGATCCCTTCTTTCCATTTCTATCTTTTGAAACAGTTTCATAAAAATAGTTATTAGTTCTTCTTTAAATATTTGGTAGAACTTCCCTGTGAAGCCATCTAGCCCTGGACTCCTGTTTGTTGAGATATTTTTTATTACTGCTTCAATTTCCTTGCTAGTAATGGGTTTTCCTTGCTAGTTCAGGTTTTCTATTTCTTCCTGTTTCAGTTTTGGTAGTTTTAATATTTCTAGGAGCATATCCGTTTCTTCCAAATTGTCCAATTTGTTGGCATATAATTTTTCATAATATCTCTTAAAATTTGTTTGTATTTCTGTGATTTTGGTTGTGAATTCTCCTCTCCTGTTTTTGATCTTGTTTATTTGAGTTCTTTACCTTTTCTTTTTAATAAGTCTGTCCAGGAGCTTATCACTGTTTTTTTTTCCAAAAAATTATCTCCTGATTTCATTGATCTCTTCTGTTTTTTTCTTTTGTTGTTTGTGTACCACTTACCTCTGCTCTAATTGTGATTATTTCCCCTTCTTCTTTGGATTTTAGACTTCATTTATCTCTTACTGTTTGATTTAGGTTTAAGGTGAGGTTACCTATTTCAAATTTTCCTTGCTTCTTGAGGTAGGACTATATTACTATATAACTTCTCTCTTAGGATTGCTTTCGCTGCATCCAAGGATTTGGACCACCATGTTTCATTTTCATTTGTTTCATGTATTTTATTAGTTTCTTCTTTAATTTCCTGTTTGATCCATTCCTTCATTTGTATCAGAGTCTTTAACCACCATATACTTATAGTCCTTCCAAAATTTTTTCCTGTACTTTTCATATTTCATAATATTGTTGCTCAGCAAAGATGCATGGTATGGTCTCAACCTTTTTGTACTTGTTGAGGTCTGATTTGTGACCTATTATGTGATCTTTCTGGGGAATGTCCCATGTGTGCTTCAAAAGAATATGTATTCTGCTGCTTTAGAATGAAATGTTCTAAATGTATCTTAAAGTCCATCTGGTTAAGTATGTCATTCAAAGCCATTGTTTCTCCATTGATCTTCTGCTTAGATTATATATGTAGTGATGTAAGTTGGGTATTAAAGTCCCATAGTACTGGGGCTCCCAAGTGGCTCAGTCAGTTAAGCCTCTGCCTTCAGCTCAGGTCATGATCCCAGGGTCCTGGGATTGAGCCCATGTTGGGCTCCCTGCTCAGAGAGGAGTTCACTTCTCCCTCTCTTTCTCTGTGTCCCCCTCATGTTCTCTCTCTCTCTCTCTCTCTAAAATAAATTAATAAAATATTTTTTAAAAAATAAAAATCTTCTACTATTATTGTATTATTATCAATGAGTTATTTAATGTTTGTTATTAATTTTTTTATATATTTGGGTGCTACCAAGTCAACTTCATAAATATTTACAATTGTTAGATCTTTCTGTTGGATAGTCCTCTTTATCTGATGTAGTGCCCTTCTTCATCTCTTGTTACAGTCTTTGCTTTAAAATCTATTTTGTTTGATTTTAAGTATTGATACTGAAGCTTTCTTTTGACATTCATTTGCATCCATTCCCTCACTTTCAATCTGCAGGTGTCCTTAGGTGTCAAAAGAATCACTTGGAGGCAGCATATAGATGGTTCCTGTTTTTCTATCCATTCTGGTACCCTATGTCTTTTGAATGTAACATTTAGGTCATTTACATCCAGAGTAATTATTGATAAATATGAATTTAATGCCTTTTTATTAATTGTTTTGTCATTGTTTCTGGAAATTTTCTGTTCCTTTCTAGTTTTTGTTGCTTCTTGTCTTTCTTTTCCACTCAAAGAGGCCCTTTTACTATTTCTTGCAGGGTGGGTTTAGTGTCACAAAATCCTTTTCTTTGTGTTTATCTGGAAAACATATCTCTCCTTCTATTCTGAATGTATGTTTACTGGATAGAGTATTCTTGGCTGCATGTTTTTGCCATTCAAGAGGTTGAATATATCATACCTCTCTTTTCTGGCTTACTAATTTTTTGTAATGTTCTGCTGCTAACCCTATGGGCCTACCCTTTTAGAGACTTGTTTTGTTTTGCTCCTTTTAGGATTTTTTCTTTATCTCTATATTTTGCAAATTTAGCTAAGTATGTCTTTGTGTTCGTCTGCTTTTCTTAATTTTAATGGGAGTTCTCTGTGCTTCCTTGATCTGTGTGTCTATTTCCTTTACCAGATATGGGAAGTTTTCAGCTATAATTTCCTCAAATAATTTTTCTGCACCCTTTTCTCTCTTCTTCTTCTTCTGGGAGTCCTTTTTAATTTTAAAGATTTTATTTATTTATCCATGAGAGACAGAGAGGCAGAGACAATGGAAAGGGAGAAGCAGGCTCCATGCAGGGAGCCTGATGTGGGACTCAATCCAGGGGCCCCAGGATAACACCCTGGGCTGAAGACGGTGCTAAACTGGGGAGCCACCCAGGCTGCCCTTCTTCTGGGAGTCCTATGATACAAATGTTATTACACTTAGTGGAGTCACTGAGTTCACTACGTCTACTTTTGTGATCCAATATTTTTCTTTCCCTTTTTTTCAGCTTCATGATTCTCCATAATTCCATCTTCCATATCACTTATTCATTCCTCGGTTTCTTCCATCCTTGTTTTCATTACCTCCAGTCTGTATTAAATCTCAGTTATTATAGCTTTCATTTGGCCTGATTGGTTTTTTAGTTCTTTTATCACTGTGGTAATGTTCTATCTGATATTTCCATACTTTTCTCAAACCCAGCTAGTATCCTTGATTGTTGCTTCTGGTTCAGGCATGTTACTTATACCCGTTTTAATTTGATCTCTGGCCATGATCTTTTTGTTCATTATTTTGGGATGAATTGCTCCATCTTGTATTTTGTCTAGGTCCCTGTTTTCTTTTCTTGTTAAGAGATTGTTATATTTCTTGCTCCTAAGAGTAATAAAAAAAACAGGATTCATGAACAATAGGTCATATAATTCCAGGGACTGGCACTTCAAGACGTGTCTCTATTGTGTGCTGTGTACACTTTGATGCTGTGTTATGGTTGCTCTATCCCTCAGGTCAGTCCGCTGAAGAGTTTCTTATTTGCAGTATGGAGTGTTTGGACCTTGGCCAAAATGTGGCAAGTTTTAACTTGGTATGCTCTAGTCTGCTTGTGAAAATAGACCTGATGCTATTTCCAACAGAATGGAAACTTTCTTATCAGTAGACATGGTGCATACACAGGTGTGTGTTGGTCGTCTGTGGGAGAAGACCACTGTGTTGGTCCTTAGACATACTTTCCTTAGAAAAGCAGTGCCAACAGAGGGCAGGGCAGCAGGACTAGGTATAAGCAGGTGAAGTAGACAGTATTGGTGCTATGCTGTTTCCTGAAGGTGGCTTTTGGTGAGAGGTGGGGAGGTAAATGGTACCATCCTGCTCCTTTGTCCCTGGAGAGAGGAGTCTGTGCTTGTTGCTCTCAGTGAAGCACTGCAGAGGAGCAAATAATTTCTCCTCATGCATCATAGTTTTTCAGATCACTGATTTCACATATCTGTCTCTGAGCCATCTGCCTAACTGGAGCAGCATGGGCTCTATACTAGCCATGCTACTGACCTTTAAAATTGTAAACTTCATGGATCTGGTGTAGTGGGGACCTGTGCTGGTCCTCTGGGATAGGGCCTTGCCATGCTGGGGCTTATGTAAGTATAACCCAGATTGGCACTTATGCCAGGTTTCAGGGGCATGGGATTTGCAGTAAGCAGGCTAAACAGGAGTCCCTTGTTTAGCTGCCCTCACCAGGTGTCCCTGTGCCTATACTGGCTCGTGGGGGGGGACACCCATTGCTTCTTTTATACCCATAGAGTCAATGCCACTTCTCAAAGATATGCTCCAAAAATTATAAATAGTACCTCCCTGTGCCCCTAAGGTGATCTTTAGATCATACAATCAGCCTCAGGGTTGTTTGCCAGCCTCTGTTCCAGGTGTACCGCAGTGTCCTCAGGTCTCTATTATAGCCAAGCCTGGGGACCTCCAAAACTCTAGTGTTTGAACCCCACTGGTTGCAAAAACTCATGAAATTCAATCTTCCTCTTTGCCTATCCAGTGGCTTTGGGGGAAGTGTTCTCCTTTTGTGTATCCCTGTGAGAACCACTCTCTCTTGCCTTTCTCTGCCCCCAAGGGCTCCAACCCTTCCACATCATCTACACTCTGTTCCTCTCCAAACAATGTCTCTGTTCTTCCTAATTTCCTCAATAGGCCTCTTCAGTCCCTCTAGTTTTGCAGTTTGTTCTATCAATCTTTGGTTAATTTCTTGAGTATTCAGAATGATTTGGTAGTTATGTAGCTGTGTTGGAGGGATGAGGCAAGCTCCGGGTCTGCTTTCTATGTACTGTCCCCCAGAACATTCCATCTGAAAACAAAAGAATACACATTTTTTTCTTGTGCACATGGGAACCATTCAACACCATCAAGTGAGATTTATTCTGGGGTTGCCAGGGTTGTACCATATTCACAAATCTATCAACGTGACACACCACATTATTGATAGAAAGGATAAAAACCATATGAATCTCTCAGTAGATGAAGGAAAAGCATTTGACAAACTATTATTTATAAAAACCCTCAACAAAGTAGGGACATAGGAAACATACTTCAACATAATAAAGGCCATATATGTAAAACGCACAGATAATATCCTCAATGAGGAAAACTAAGCTTTAAGTCTATGATCAGGAATAAGACAGAGATATCTACATTCACCATGTATTTAATATAGTACTGGATGTCCTGGCCACAGGAATCAGACAGTAAAAAAGTAAAAGACATTCAAAACTTCAAGGAAAAAGTACAACATTCACTATCTGCAGATGATATGATACTCTATGTGGACAACTAGAAATAATCAACTAAAATATTGCTAGAATTGATGCAGAATTCAGTAAACTTTCAGGTTACGAAATCAACATACAGAAATCTGCATTTCTATATACCAATAATGAAGCAGAAGAGTGAGTAATAAAAGAATCAATCCCATTGCCAATTGCACCAAAAGATACCTAGGAATAAGCCTAACCAAAGAGATGAAAGATTTGTAATATGACAACTACTAAACTCTGGTGAAAAAAACTAATGATGACACAAATGGAAAGACATCCCATGCTTATAGATCAGAAGAACAAATATTGTTAAAATTTCGATACTATCCAAAGGAATCCACACATTAAATGCAATCCCTATCAAAATACCAACAGTATATTTTTACAGAGATAGAATAAACTATCTTAAGATTTGTATGAAACCATGAGAGACCCTGAATAGCCAGAACAACGTTGGAAAAGAAAAGAAAAGCTGGAGACATCAAAATTCTGGATTTCAAGCTATATTATAGTGCTATAATGATCAAGACAGTATGATACTGGTACAAAAATAGACACAAAGATCAATAGAAAATAATGCAAAATCCAGAAATGAACCCACACCTGTATTTTCAATTAATCTCTAACACAGCAGGAAAGAATATCCAATAGAAAAAAGGACAGTCTCTTCAAAAAATGGTGTTGGGAAAAATGGAAAGCAACATGGAAAAGAAAGAAACTAGACCATTTTCTTACAGCATACACAAAAATAAATTTAAAATGGATGAAAGAGGGATCCCTGGGTGGCGCAGCAGTTTGGCGCCTGCCTTAGGCCCAGGGCGCGATCCTGGAGACCCGGGATGAATCCCACGTCGGGCTCCCGGTGCATGGAGCCTGCTTCTCTCTCTGCCTATGTCTCTGCCTCTCTCTCTCTGTGTGTGACTATCATAAATAAATAAAAATTTAAAAAAATGGATGAAAGACATATATGTGAGATAGGAAACCATTAAAATTGTAGAGGACTGCACAGGCAGTAAACCTTTTGACATTGGCCCTTGGAACTTCTTCTTAGATATGTCTACTGAGGCAAGGGAATCAAAAGCAAAAATAAGCTATTGGAACTTCATAAAAACAAAAAGCTTCTATATACTGAAGGAAACAATCAACAAACCTAAAACGCAACCTACCGAATGGGAGATATTTGCAAATGACATATCTGATAAAGGGTTAGTAAAATGTATAAAGAGCACTGGGTGTTATACTATATGTTGGCAAACCAAACTCCAATAAAAATACATATAAAATAAATAAAAATAAATAAATAAAAGTACGAAAGACAAAAAAAACTTTATAAGCTCAACATTCAAAAATCAAATAGTACAATTAAATAAATGGGCAGAAGATATTAATAGATATTTTTCAAAGAAGACATATAGCTGACTAACAGATACATGAACTGATGCTCAACATCACTGATCATCAGGGAAATGAAAATTAAAACTACAATAAGATAGCACCTCACACCTGTCTAAATGGCAAAAATCAACAACATAAGAGATAAATATTGATGAGGCTGTGGAAGAATGGAAACCTTCTTACACTTTTGGTGCTAATACAAACTGGTATAGCCACTGTGGGAAGCAATATGGATATTCCAGAAAAAGTAAAAAATGGAACTCCCCTATGGTCCAGCAATTTCATTACTAGGCATTTACCAAAGAATACAAAAATACATGCACCCTGATGTTTATAGTAGCATTATCAACAACAGCCAAATTATGGAAAGAGCCCAAATGTCCATCGACTGATGAATGGATAAAGAAGATGCAGTATATATATGATGGAACTAGAGATTATTATTCTAATGAAATAAGTCAGTCAGAGAAGGATGTATACCATATGATTTTGCTCATATGTGGAATTTTAGAAACAAAGCAAATGAGCATAGGGAAAAAATGAGCGATACACAAACCAAAAAGCAGATTCTGAACTATAGAGAACAAGGTGATGGCTACCAGAAGGGAGGTATGTTGGGGGTGATGGGGATTAAGGAGTGAAGTTTTTGTGATCAGCATGGGATGTTGTAAGTGTTGAATCACTAAACTGTAGACCTGAAACTAATATTACACTGTATGTTAATTATGTAGAATTTAAATAAAAACATTTAAATAACTAAAAATTATGTGTCCAAATAAATTTTAATATATATTTTGCAGTAGAGTAAAATATATCAGTCAAATGATTCACAAAATAAAAGGAAGTAAAGTATGACACCATAAATAAAATGTGGGAGGAGGTTAATAAAATGTATTGTTCTTAGAATAGGCTTAAATTTAAACAACCATCAACATAATATAGAATTGTATATGTATAGAATATTATATATAAATCCTATGGTAACCACAAATGAAAACATATAAGAGATATGCAAAAAATAAATTGAAAAGAATCCAAGCATATCAATAAAAAAATGCCATCTAACCACAAGGGAAGAGATTAATAGAAGAAAGGGCAGAGTACAAATATGAAAACTGTAAATGAAGTAACAAAATAGCAATAAGTATATGCCTATCAATAATTACTTAGTATTTAAATGGACTAAATGCTCCAATCAAAAGACATTGAGTGACTGAATGTGGAAAAAAAACAAGCCTCACCTATATGCTTCATGCAATAGACTCATTTCAGAAATAAAGACAATGTCGATTAAAAGTGAAACAATAGGAAAATATTTATCATTCTGAAGGAAACAAAAAGATAGCTGAGGTAGCAATATTTATATGAAAAAAATAGACTTTGCAAAAGAGTATAACAAGAAACAAACAAGAATGCTACATAACCATAAAAGAAACAATCCAACAAGAATATATAACAATGGTAAATATTTTTGCATCCAACACTGGAGCACCCAAGTATGTATAGCAATTATTAACAAACATGAAGAAAGTAATCAAGAGTAATACAATAATTGTAGAGGACATTAACACCCCCATGTCCATCAAGAGATAAAACATCTAATCAGAAAATCAACAAGGAAACTGGGTTTGAATTACACATTGGACCAGATAGATTTAACAGATATATTTGGAACATATCATCCTAAAACATAGCATACACATTCTTTTCATGTGCTCACAGAACAGTCTCCAGAATAGATCACATGATAAGCCACAAAACATATCTCAACAAAACCAAAAAGTTTGAAGTTTTATGGTGCATATTTTCTGGCCACAACAGTATAAAACTAAAAATCAGACACAAGAAAAAATCTAGAAAGACCACAAATACATGGAAATTAAATAAAATGCTACTAAACAATGAATGGATCAACCAAGGATTAAAGAGAAAAAAATTTAAAATACATAGAACCAAATGGAAATGAAAACACAGCAGTCCAAAGTCTTGGGATGCAGCAAAAGCTGTTCTAAAAGGGAAGATTATTGCAATACAGGCCTACATCAAAAATCAAGAAAAATCTCAAGTAAATACCCTAACCTTACACCTAAAGGAGATAGAAAAAAAAATAAACCCCAAAGCCAGTAGAAAAAATAATAATAAAAATTAAAGCAGAAAGAAACGAAAAAGACTTAAAAAAAAAAACACTGTAAGGAAATAAATGGAACCAAGAACTGTTTTTCTAAAAAGATAAATAAAATGGAAAAATATTTTGACAGAGTTCTCATAAAACAAAAATAAGAAAGAAGACTCAAATAAATAAAATAAGAACTAAAAGTGGAGAAATAGCAGTCAACACCACAGAAATACAAAGGATTATGACAATATTATGAAAAATTATATGATAACAAATTGGAAAATATAAAAAAGGATAAATTCCTAGAAACATCAAATTAAACTATCAAACTAAACTGAATTATCAAAATCGAAGCAATAAGACATTTAAAAAGTTGAACAGACCAATTACTGGCAATGAAATTCTAAGAGCAATAAAAATACTAAAAAAAAATTCCAGGAACAGATGGCCTCACAGGGGAATTCTATCAAACATTTTAAAAAGAGGTAATACCTATTCTCAAACTATTGCAGAAATAGAAGAGAAAGGAAACTTTCCAAATTCACTTTATGAAGCCAGCACTACCCTGATACCAAAACCAGATAATTATGCTACTTGAGACAAAAGAGTGCTATAGGCCAATACCCAAGATGAACATAGATGCAAAAGTCCTCAAGAAAATATTAACAAATCAAATCTAACAATACATTAGCAAAACAATTTGCCATGATCAAGTGGGAGTTATTTCTGTGATTCAAGGGCGGTTCAATATTCACAAATCAAACAATGTGATACATCACATATGATTATCTCAAAAGATGCAAAAAATGCATTTAACAAAATGGAACATTAATTCATGATATAAACATCCAACATAGATTTAGAAGAAACATACAAAATGGTAAATGTCATATATGAAAAACACACAACAAAATAGTAAATGTCATATATGAAAAACACACAACAAACATCATACTCAATGGGAAAAAAACTGGGAGCTCTCCCCCTAAGTTCTGGAACAAGACAAGGATGTGCACTTTCACCACTTTTAATCAACATAGTACTGGAAGTCCAAGCGACAGCAATCAGATAAGAAGAAATAAATGCGTTCAAATTGGTAAGGATGCAGTAAAATTTTTACTCTTTGTAGATGACTTCATAGTACACATATAAAACCCCAAACACCACCAAAAAAACTACTAGAACTGATAAATGAGTTCAGTAAGGTTGCAAAAATACAAAAATAAAGTACAGAAATCTGTTGCATTTCTATACACAAATAATGAAGCAGCAGAAAGATAAAAAGGAATCAGTCCCCTTTAAAATTGCACAAGAATGAAATACCTAGGAATACACTTAGCCATTAAGGTGAAAGAGGTATACCCTAACACTATAAAACACTGATGAAAGTAATTGAAGAAGACACACATGAAAGGAAAGATATCCCATGATCCTGGATTGTGAGAACATATATTGTTAAAATATCCATCCTGTCCAAGGCAATCTATAGAGTCAATGTAATCTTTATCAAAATTCCAACAGCAGAGAGGAGGGGCAAGATGGTGGAAGAGCAGGGTCCCCAAATCACCTGTCCCCACCAAATTACCTAGATAACCTTCAAATCATCCTGAAAATCTACAAATTCGGCCTGAGATTTAAAGAGAGAACAGCTGGAATGCTACAGTGAGAAGAGTTCGCGCTTCTATCAAGGTAGGAAGACGGGGAAAAAGAAATAAAGGAACAAAAGGCCTCCGAGGGGGAGGGGCCCCGCAAGGAGCCGGGCTGAGGCCGGGGCGAGTGTCCCCAGGACAGGAGAGCCTCGTCCCGGAGAAGCAGGAGCTGCACCAACCTTCCCGGGCGGAAAGGGGCTATCAGGGAGTTGGAGCAGGACCCAGGAGGGCGGGGATGCCCTCGGGCTCCCTGGGACACTAACAGACACCTGAGAGCGCAGGAGAGTGCGCCGAGCTCCCTAAGGGCTGCAGCGCGCACACATTGACCCTGGAGCAGCTCGGAGGGGCTCGGGTGGCGGCTCCGCGGAGGGGGCTGCGCGACCGGGAGCGCGAATCCAACAGTGCAGGCTCCGGAGCACAGGGCGCCGGGACACAGCCCGGGATCCGGCCTCCCCCCGGGACAGGCAGAGGCCGGGAGGGCCCAGGACAGCAAGGACGCTCCTGCCCCGAGCTGAGCAGATCAGCGGCCCCGCCCCGGAGCCTCCAGGCCCTGCGGACAGAGAGCCCCGTAGTTACTGCGGGGGCTGAATCCAGGCTTCCAGAGCTGCCGTAACAACTGCGGCTGTTCCTCCTGGGGCATCACGAGGTAAACAACCCCCACTGAGCCCTGCAGCAGGCAGGGGCAGAGCAGCTCCCCCAAGTGCTAACACCTGAAAATCAGCACAACAGGCCCCTCCCCCAGAAGACCAGCTAGACAGACCAGTTCCAGGGGAAGTCAAGGGACTTAAAGTATACAGAATCAGAAGATACTCCCCCATGGCCTTTTTTTTTTTTCTTTTTTTTTCTTTTTGATTTCAGATTGCTTCCCCACCCCACCCCTTTTTTTTAACCTTTCTTTCTTCTTCTTACTCTTTTTCTTCTCTTTTTTCCCTTTTTTCTTCTTTTTCTTTTTTCTTTTTCTCTTTTCTTTCCTTCTCTCTCTTTTCTCCTTTTCCCAATACAACTTGTTTTTGGCCACTCTGAACTGAGCAAAATGACTAGAAGGAAAACCTCACCTCAAAAGAAAGAATCAGAAACAGTACTCGCTCCCACAGAGTTACAAAATCTGGATTACAATTCAATGTCAGAAAGCCAATTCAGAAGCACTATTATACAGCTACTGGTGGCTCTAGAAAAAAGCATAAAGGACTCACGAGACTTCATGACTGCAGAATTTAGATCCAATCAGGCAGAAATTAAAAATCAATTGAATGAGATGCAATCCAAACTAGAAGTCCTAACGACAAGGGTTAACGAGGCGGAAGAACGAGTGAGTGACATAGAAGACAAGTTGATGGCGAAGAGGGAAACCGAGGAAAAAAGAGACAGACAACTAAAAGACCATGAAGACAGATTAAGGGAAATAAATGACAGCCTGAGGAAGAAAAACCTACGTTTAATTGGGGTTCCTGAGGGCGCCAAAAGGGCCAGAGGGCCAGAATATGTATTTGAACAAATCCTAGCTGAAAACTTTCCCAATCTGGGAAGGGAAACAGGCATTCAGATCCAGGAAATAGAGAGATCCCCCCTAAAATCAATAAAAACCGTTCAACACCTCGACATTTAATAGTGAAGCTTGCAAATTCCAAAGATAAAGAGAAGATCCTTAAAGCAGCAAGAGACAAGAAGTCCCTGACTTTACAGGGAGAAATGTTAGATTAACAGCAGACCTCTCCACAGAGACCTGGCAGGCCAGAAAGGGCTGGCAGGATATATTCAGGGTCCTAAATGAGAAGAACATGCAACCAAGAATACTTTATCCAGCAAGGCTCTCATTCAAAATGGAAGGAGAGATAAAGAGCTTCCAAGACAGGCAGGAACTGAAAGAATATGTGACCTCCAAACCAGCTCTGCAAGAAATTTTAAGGGGGACTCTTAAAATTCCCCTTTAAGAAGAAGTTCAGTGGAACAATCCACAAAAACAAGGACTGAATAGATATCATGATGACACTAAACTCATATCTGTCAATAGTAACTCTGAACGTGAACTGGCTTAATGACCCCATCAAAAGGCGCAGGGTTTCAGACTGGATAAATAAGCAGGACCCATCTATTTGCTGTCTACAAGAGACTCATTTTAGACAGAAGGACACCTACAACCTGAAAATAAAAGGTTGGAGAACCATTTACCATTCAAATGGTCCTCAAAAGAAAGCAGGGATAGCCATCCTTATATCAGATAAACTAAAATTTACCCCGAAGACTACAGTGAGAGATGAGGAGGGACACTATATCATACTTAAAGTATCTATCCAGCAAGAGGACTTAACAATCCTCAATATATATGCCCCGAATGTGGGAGCTGCCAAATACTTAAACGAATTATTAACCAAAGTAAAGAAATACTTAGATAATAATACACTTATACTTGGTGACTTCAATCTAGCTGTTTCTACCCTCGATAGGTCTTCTAAGCACAACATCTCCAAAGAAACGAGAGCTTTAAATGATACACTGGACCAGATGGATTTCACAGATATCTACAGAACTTTACATCCAAACTCAACTGAATACACATTCTTCTCAAGTGCACATGGATCTTTCTCCAGAATAGACCACATACTGGGTCACAAATAGGGTCTGAACTGATACCAAAAGATTGGGATCCTCCCCTGCATATTGTCAGACCATAGCGCCTTGAAATTAGAACTCAATCACAACAAGAAGTTTGGAAGGACATCAAACACATGGAGGTTAAGGACCATCCTGCTAAAAGATGAAAGGGTCAACCAGGAAATTAAGGAAGAATTAAAAAGCTTCATGGAAACTAATGAGAATGAAGATACAACTGTTCAAAATCTTTGGGATGCAGCAAAAGCAGTCCTGAGGGGGAAATACATCCAATACAAGCATCCATTCAAAAACTGGAAAGAACTCAAATACAAAAGTTAACCTTACACTTAAAGGAGCTAGAGAAAGAAACAGCAAATCGACCCTACACCCAGCAGAAGAAGAGAGTTAATTAAAATTCGAGCAGAACTCAACGAAATTGAGACCAGAAGAACTGTGGAACAGATCAATAGAACCAGGAGTTGGTTCTTTGAAGAATTAATAAGATAGATAAACCATTAGCCAACCTTATTAAAAAGAAGAGAGAAGACTCAAATTAATAAAATCATGAATGGGAAAGGAGAGATCACTACCAACACCAAGGAAATACAAACGATTTTAAAAACATATGAACAGCTCTATGCCAATAAATTAGGCAATCTAGAAGAAATGGATGCATTCCTGGAAAGCCACAAACTACCAAAACTGGAACAGGAATAAATAGAAAACCTAAACAGGCCAATAACCAGGGAGGACATTGAAGCAGTCATCAAAAACCTCCCAAGACACAAGAGTCCAGGGCCAGATGGCTTCCCAGGAGAATTCTATCAAACGTTTAAGGAAGAAACCATACCTATTCTACTAAAGCTGTTTGGAAATATAGAAAGAGATGGAGTACTTCCAAATTCGTTCTATGAGGCCAGCATCACCTTAATTCCAAAACCAGACAAAGACCCCCCAAAAAGGAGAATTACAGACCAATATCCCTGATGAACATGGATGCAAAAATTCTCAACAAGATACTAGCCAATAGGATCCAACAACACATTAAGAAAATTATTCACCATGACCAAGTAGGATTTATCCCCAGGACACAAGGCTGGTTCAACACTCGTAAAACAATCAATGTGATTCATCATATCAGCAAGAGAAAAACCAAGGACCATATGATCCTCTCATTAGATGCAGAGAAAGCATTTGACAAAATACAGCATCCATTCCTGATCAAAACTCTTCAGAGTTTAGGGATAGAGGGAACTTTCCTCGACATCTTAAAAGCCATCTACGAAAAGCCCACAGCAAATATCATTCTCAATGGGGAAGCACTGGGAGCCTTTCCCCTAAGATCAGGAACAAGACAGGGATGTCCACTCTCACCACTGCTATTCAACATAGTACTGGAAGTCCTAGCCTCAGCAATCAGACAACAAAAAGACATTAAAGGCATTCAAATTGACAAAGAAGAAGTCAAACTCTCCCTCTTCGCTGATGACATGATACTCTGCATAGAAAACCCAAAAGCCTCCACCCCAAGATTGCTAGAACTCACACAGCAATTTGGTAGCATGGCAGGATACAAAATCAATGCCCAGAAGTCAGTGGCATTCCTATACACTAACAATGAGACTGAAGAAAGAGAAATTAAGGAGTCAATCCCATTTACAATTGCACCCAACAGCATAAGATACCTAGGAATAAACCTAGCCAAAGAGGTAAAGGCTCTATACCCTAAAAACTATAGAACACTTCTGAAAGGAATTGAGGAAGACACAAAGAGATGGAAAAATATTCCATGCTCATGGATTGGCAGAATTAATATTGTGAAAATGTCAATGTTACCCAGGGCAATTTACACGTTTAATGCAATCCCTATCAAAATACCATGGACTTTCTTCAGAGAGTTAGAACAAATTATTTTAAGATTTGTGTCGAATCAGAAAAGACCCCGAATAGCCAGAGGAATTTTAAAAAAGAAAACCATATCTGGGGGCATCACAATGCCAGATTTCAGGTTGTACTACAAAGCTGTCGTCATCAAGACAGTGTGGTACTGGCACAAAAACAGACACATAGATCAATGGAACAGAATAGAGAACCCAGAAGTGGACCCTGAACTTTATGGTCGACTAATATTCGATAAAGGAGGAAAGACTATCCACTGGAAGAAAGACAGTCTCTTCAATAAATGGTGCTGGGAAAATTGGACATCCACATGCAGAAGAATGAAACTAGACCACTCTCTTGCACCATACACGAAGATAAACTCAAAATGGATGAAAGATCTAAATGTGAGACAAGATTCCATCAAAATCCTAGAGGAGAACACAGGCAACACCCTTTTTGAACTTGGCCACAGTAACTTCTTGCAAGATACATCCACGAAGGCAAAAGAAACAAAAGCAAAAATGAACTATTGGGACTTCATCAAGATAAGAAGCTTTTGCACAGCAAAGGATACAGTCAGCAAAACTAAAAGACAACCTACAGAATGGGAGAAGATATTTGCAAATGACGTATCAGATAAAGGGCTAGTTTCCAAGATCCTTAAAGAACTTATTCAACTCAACACCAAAGAAACAAACAATCCAATCATGAAAGGGGCAAAAGACATGTACAGAAATCTCACAGAGGAAGACATAGACATGGCCAACATGCACATGAGAAAATGCTCTGCATCACTTGCCATCAGGGAAATACAAATCAATACCACAAGGAGATACCACCTCACACCAGTGAGAATGGGGAAAATTAACAAGGCAGGAAACAACAGTTGGAGAGGATGCGGAGAAAAGGGAACCCTCTTACACTGTCGGTGGGAATGTGAACTGGTGCAGCCACTCTGGAAAACTGTGTGGAGGTTCCTCAAAGAGTTAAAAATAGACCTGCCCTACGACCCAGCAATTGCACTGTTAGGGATTTACCCCAAAGATTCAGATGCAATGAAACGCCGGTACACCTGCACCCCGATGTTTCTACCAGCCATGTCCACAATAGCCAAACTGTGGAAGGAGCCTCGGTGTCCATCGATAGATGAATGGAAAGAATGTGGTTTATGCATACAATGGAATATTACTCAGCCATTAGAAATGACAAATACCCACCATTTGCTTCAACGTGGATGGAACTGGATGGTATTATGCTGAGTGAAGTAAGTCAATCGGAGAAGGACAAACAGTGTATGTTCTCATTCATTTGGGGAATATGAATAATAGTGAAAGGGAATATAAGGGAAGGGAGAAGAAATGTGTGGGAAATATCAGAAAGGGAGACAGAACATAAAGACTCCTAACTCTGGGAAACGAACTAGGGGTGTTGGAAGGGGAGGAGGGCCGGGGTGGGGGTGAATGGGTGACGGGCACTGAGGCACTGAGGGGACACTTGACGGGATGAGCACTGTATTCTGTATGTTGGTAAATTGAACACCAATAAAGAATTAATTTATTAAAAAAAACAAAATTAAGAAAAAGTTAGAATAGATGCTTGGTTAAGGATTCTTCCTTTGTTTAGGAAAAAAAAAAGATTTCATTTAATTTTAACCCACAGAAACTTTTCCAGTAATAAAATTCACCATAAACCTAGGAGTTCCTGTATCATGATTTGAGGTTAAAAATAAGTCTTTTAACATCTACATGTTTTAAAACAAATACTAAAAATAAGAAAATCAATTTGTTACCAGTCAATCTATCATAGCCACTAACTCAGGAGACAAACAGTTAAGCCCTGGCTCACTGCCATGGCCAACTACTTCATCCCAGGAAACTGTGAGATGGTTAGACAAATCAGAGGCATAGCTCCTGGCTGGGTTTTCCAACACTGTTGCCAAACAAACTGATTTATTTCAGGTGCTGGCAGCTGGGGGAAGTGGCAGGCTCAAGCCTTAACAACTGGCTTCTGTGTTGACAAGATGGGCACCTAGAGTTTTATAAGGAGATATTGGAGGTCTAAGGGATGCATGGAAGAGACCTGGCAGAAAGCGTGTGATCATAGGTGAAGATCAGTATGTGTATGATCATGGGCAGGGAAGGGATGTGATCTTCTAGGGATTCTGTAGCTATCAGAGCTTTTCTGGGCTGACAACTGAAATGTTCAAGTCATTGCAAAATATTCCTCAATGCCTCAAGAAAGTATGATAAGAAATAGTAACGGTTCTAATAGTTAGAACATGAGGTAAGTGGTTTTGTCTATTTCTGGTTTTAACTGTGGGGTCTATAGTTGGACAAGAGGGCTCACTGACAAATTTTCTTGAAAAATCTTGTTTTTATAACCAAATTGATTTAGTTGTATATTTTACATCTTTTTCCTTTCCATTCCTCTCCCTCCCTCATTGCCATGCTATCCTTTTTCCCACCCCCATTTCTACCTCAGTGAATAGGGTATTATAAAACTCCCATGACCAACATGCTCTTTGGTATCTCTGATGATTATTACATCCTTCTCCTCTTTCACTAACCCAACTGACTGAAGTCCTTCCATCTAAGAGTAGGTAGCTCTATTTAATTGCTGTCCTCTCCATTCGAGAGAAGGCATAGCGTTCCCTAAATATTCTATCCTAATGAAAATTAATGATTGAATCACTTTGGTCCAAATTTTGAAAGCAAAAGGAACTTTTGGATCCTGGAATCAATGTCTTCCCTAATGCCTTTTTCTATCTTTCTTGTCCTTCCTTCCTTTCATTCATTCAACAATTTTTTTCATTGTTAAATGTTCCAGGCATTATTCTAGGAACCAGATAAGAATAACAAACAAAATATAAGAATAATAAACAAAAATCTCTGCCCTCATGGAACTTACATTCTAGTTAGGGATACAGGCAAAACAACACGCACACACACACAGTTTATATTCTAGGTAGCAATATGTGCTAAAAAGACAAAAATAAAGCAGGAAAAGCAATATATTGAGTGTGTGTGTGTGTGTGTGTGTGTGTGTGTGAGGGTAGGGCAAATTGAAACTTTAAATGGGATTGATTTCAAAGCCTTCAGTGTAAAGGTAACTGTGGTGTCTAAAAGGAGTTTCTTTCTATAGCATGGGGGCCCCAAAATGTGGGGTGATGATCCAGTGAAAGCCAGTGAAGCAGGAGGTTAAATAATTCACCTGAGGCAGAACAAAGAAGATAGAAGTTTACTGAATACACCACAAGGGAGCAGGACAGTTGAGGAGAAGCTATCTTCAATGAAGCAGTGGGTGGAGGCTATTTTCAAAGGGGGAAGATGAGGAGGTAAAGCGACCTACAGAATTTCACCTTTTTGGTAATTGTGCCTAGGTATAAGTAATCCATTGGTCAGTTAGGAGGGCCTATGGATATTTTGGGGTGGGTCACCTGATGGGCCTGCCTGTATTCAGCCAGGTGGTCACTGTGGGCCTTTTCTACATTCCATCACTCACGAATGTTTGCCTAAAAGCAGCCTCTACCGTAACATGTTAGGAAACATCAAGAGGTGAGGAAAAAGCCAAGCAATTCTTTTGGGAAAAGCTTTCTAGGAAGAGGAAAAGTCAAGTTATGAGACATTTCAAAGGATAATTCTTTGCTCCACCAAAATTTGAAGACTGAGATTGAGATAAACAAAGGTATTTAACTAGCAAGTAGTAATGATGAGGTATAAAAGCAGAAAAATGTCCACCTTTAGCCAAGAATGTTGACCTATAGCCGGTATAGTTTTGATAAGGATCAAATACATACTGATTGCTATATTCTTAAAGGGTCTCATGACTGCCTGTACATCTCATGAACAATTAATACTGAGCTGAATGATAAGCACCAGAGAAATCTTGTGAAATAGTTTTATGAATAGAAATTCAAAGAAAATATTTATGATCTAATACTCCTTGCACCTCCCCTATCCTTTGAACACTAACCTTATAACCATCAGCTTCGTACAGCAAAAGTGTAGCTCTTTCTGCCCACTGGTCCTGTCCCCATGCTATAATAAAAGCACCTTTTTGCACCAAAAGCATCTCAAGAATTCTTTCTTTTTTTAATATTTTTATTGGAGTTCTATTTGCCAACATATAGCATAACACCCAGTGCTCATCCTGTCAAGTGCCCCTCTCAGTGCCCATCACCTAGTGGCCCCAACCCCCCACCCACCTCCCTTTCCACCACCCCTTGTTCATTTCCCAGAGTTAGGTGTCTCTCATGTTCTGTCACCCTCAGTGATATTTCCCATTCATTTTTTCTACTTTCCCCTTTATTCCCTTTCACTATTTTTTATATTCCCCGAATGAATGAGACCATATAATGTTTGTCCTTCTCCGATTGACTTACTTCACTCTTGACCATTTGTTTGCAGCCCCACATCAGTAAAATACTCCCCTACAAATATAATGATCCAGGTTTCTCCAAAGTCCTCCCAGAGCAATCATGACTACTTAATTAAAGTCCATATCAAACGGCATCATCCTTTTCCCCCACATAACACCCATACAGACTAGCACTAAGACTCCCTCTGATGAAAGGGAGCAGAATATACCATCTCAAAACAATTCTCTTTAACAGAAGTATTATTTGAGTTGATTATTTTCAAGAAACAGCACACCTCAGAGCTGAAAACTAGTTCTGAAAACTAATAGAAGCCACTATTTTGTAAGGGACATTTTTACATTTATAAGGGAAATTTCCATTTGTAAGGTGTCTCCCTCTCTGTATCAGGAAGAGAAGAATGACTCAATCTCCAGAAACTCTTGTTACTGAAGAAGGCATTGATTTAAATCTACCTAACTTTACCTTCTTTACTGTGCTTTTTTCTGGTAACCTCCCATAACTGTCCCCTCTCCCTTAACTTCTTTTGTCTTTAGCTAGAAATGGTATTGAAGGTGGTAACTTGAGCCATTTCAAGGAGTTACTTGGTTTTCCTTGGTATCTCCCATGTATACAAGTTATACATGCTACTAAATGTATAGTTTGTTTGTTTTCGTGTTAATCTGTCTTTTACTATGGGGTTGGAAGTGGTCTCAGCCAACAGCCCAGAAGGGTAAAGAGAAAATTATTTTTCCTCCCCTCAACTACAATTCCATATTAGCTATTAGTTTTCAGGTAGCATTTTTTCCATTTGAAATTTACTCCATCACTTATAGGCTATGTGTTGTAGACAGCTATCAATTAGCAGATTCCAATTTACCACTTGTCAAAAGATGGATTTAGTACCCAGGCCAACAAGCTTGTCTTCTCTGACAAGTACTAATTAACTGTCCAGAAAGAAAGCCCTCCTCAGATTGAAGAAAACCCAGCAGGACCCTCAAACATACCCTGACAAAATGCTTAATGGTGTGGTTATAACTTAGTCATTATTACAAACTAACAATAGTTACATACATTTATATACATTTTTTGTTAAACCAGTTGTCAACACACTGACAAGTGTACACATAAGAAAAAATGTTAAGTATTTATCACAAATGGGCATTGGGGCAAATGATATGTGTATACAGGAGTAAATAAATAGTATCTCTTCCTCCTCCATTGTTCTCAAAAAGCTTCAGGATCAAAAAGATTTACCAAATGATAGTTTTTTTTTCCTGAAAGAAAATACCACTTTTAGTTTGTATTATTTTTCTCCAATAAATACGTGAGTATAAAAATCTATATCAAAATTTTTAAACTGTTGATTGCATTCACCACCAACCACAGAAATTCCATCTCTAATTATCTCATGGTAATCAAGTGTGAAATCACTAGATTAAATGAAAAGGAGAATACATATTTAACTCTTAGGTAAATTTAGCAATGTACAATCAAATCCCACATAATTAATCTAAGAGTTGGAAATTAAATCGCATACCTTGTCTAAGAGCACAGAAGAGAACCTGACAAAGCAGAATACAACAGAAGATCCAGTTAATTGAGCCAACCATGCATGATGGTCTTTACACTTAACATATGGTTTTATGTTTCCAGGTAAACATAACCTATAACATAACCTTTACATTTCCCAGGTAAAGTCCTAACCTAGAATTGCTTCTCTGTTGCAATGCACAGGTATAAACTGTATTGCTTCATACCTATGTCGTGTTTCAAAAGGTGCCATGTTGTCTGCTCAGAGGCACTGAAATAAAATGAAAACACAAATATATTCCAAGTCAAGTAGTTGCAAAGGGATGAAATGAAACCACTGCAGTACTAATATATGGATTAATGTTGCATTTTGCTGTCAGTTCCAACAAATACTACATCAAATTTGCAGCAAGAGCTGATTCATGTTATGATGTCCACTATTAGATATTTTCTCCATAAAGCCTATTCCACAGTTTATGAAGCTAGATAGACAAGTTATGCATAACTTCAGAAAAGCTAAAGGCATCACATTTATTCACTCGAGTGGATTAGTGGTCAAATAGTTAATTATTTTCCTCAGAAAAGAAGGAAAATTTTTCCATTTGAAGATTTTTACCTTATATACCTTACGTTTGAGGAATGTGCAGTTTTGTTCATAAGTTGGTTAAAAAAACTTGCAATCAACCTCTTGATAGCAGACATTGTGAAAGCTTATTATGTTATTTTTGATATTTCTAAAATTCTCAGTTTATTTATTTATTAATATTTTATTGTTATTTATTTATTCATGAGAGACAGAGAGAGAGAGAGGGAGAGAGAGGCAGAGACACAGGCAGAGGGAGAAGCAGGCTCCATGCAGGGAGCCTGACATGGGACTCGATCCTGGGTCTCCAGGATCAGGCCCTGGGCTGAAGGCAGCGCTAAACTGCTGAGCCACTGGGGCTGCCCAAATTCTCAGAGTTTAGTTAAGAACAAATCAAAATCCTAGGAGTATGAATCATTAAACATGCATACATAATACCCAGAGAGACCCTCAAAAATTTAGGATTATACAGAAGAGGCTATGATTTCTATAGAGAAATGTGAAAATCAAAAACATTGTCTTTTATCTGAAATTTAGACTACCAAAAGCATAAACTTAAGGGATTCTTAAGTCACATGAATCAGTCAGGCAGACTGCAACAAACTAACCTACCTGTCAGGACTAAAGCAGAAAGTAGGGAACCCTGGGTGGCACAGCGGTTTAGTGCCTGCCTTTGGCCCAGGGTGCGATCCTGGAGAACCGGGATCGAATCCCACGTCAGGCTCCCGGTGCATGGAGCCTGCTTCTGTGTCTCTGCCTCTCTCTCTCTCTCTCTCTCTCTCTGTGTGTGTGTGTGACTATCATAAATAAATAAAAATTTTAAAAAATATTAAAAAAATAAAGCAGAAAGTACTGCTGAGGTCTAAGAGGGAAGGGTGAAAGATGTGCAGGCCAGAGTCATGCTGTAGCATCTTCACTGTTCCCTTTTGGGCTGTGGTGCAGGATGGAGCTCAGGGATATGTAAAAAGATGTTTCTTGCTCACCCTACTTAAGTTCTAAAAAATAGCCAAATAGCTCTCTGCTTAGCACTATGCCTGGCTTCATACCTATAATGAATGCCATGGTTCATATCAATATTAAATGATTAAATTTCCTCCCCAAAATACTCCAAGTTGCTTCTAAAAGAAACTAAATAGACATTTTAGAAATTTAAGACCCAGCTATAAATCTAAAAAAAAGTAAAAAAATAAATAAAAATAAAAAGTATATAATTCATACAAAGGGTTTGTGTTTAGTTTAGTGGTACTTGATGTTATTTCTGGCAGTAATGGTAAAAGTAATACTATAGCCAAGAGATTTAGCTACTTTCCACTAGAATGAGTGACAAGAACAATCTTGAAAATGGCAGTGTTGGGGGCAAGGGCAAGATGGCGGAAGTGTAGGGCCCCCAAGTCACCTGTTGCCACCAACTAACGTAGATAATTTTCAAATGATTCTGAAAACCTACGAATTTGACCTGAAATTTAAAGAGAGAACAGCTGGAATGCAACAGAGAGAGGAGTTTGCGCTTCTAACAAGGTAGGAAGGCAGAAAAAAGAATAAAAAAGAATCCAGTGGGATGGGCCCCTGCGAGGAGCTGGGCTAAGGCCTGGTGGTGAAAGCCTCCAGGACAGGAAAGCCCAGTCCCGGAGAAGCAGGAACTTTAGAAATCTGCACCTGATTCTTCCAGGACAGAAAGGTGCTTAGCAGGGAAACTGGGCAGAACGGCAGTACAGGTAGTGGAGCCTCCAGGTTCCGGGGTAACTAACAGAGGAAGTGTGCCTGGGGGAGAGCGCAAAGCAGACTGTGGGCTGATCTCCATAAAGGGCTGGAGCCTAAACCTGGTGGCGCCTCAGGAGAAGCTCAGGCAACAGCTCGGGAAGGAGGGGGCTGTGTCTTGCTACATTAGGGAGCACGATTCCAGCAGCACAGGGCTTGGATCCCAGGGAGCCTGGAGGCACAGCTGGCCATCCTGCGCTCGCCCCCAGGACAAGTGGAGACAGAGAAGGTAGAGGACAGTGAGCACTCTCCTGTCAACGGGTGCCCCCAAACTGTGCAGATAAGCACCTCCTGCCCCCGAGAGCATCTGGGCCAGTGCAGACTGGGAGACTGCAGTAGTTACTATGGTAGCTGACTCCAGAGCTGGAAGGCTGGCCGCCGCCAATGTGCTTGTTCCTCCTGGTGTCACCGTGTGCCTGGGACAATGTGGTGCCACCAGGGAAGAAGGGCCTCACAGGATAAACAGCTACCACTGAGCCATGTACCTGGCAGGGGGAGGGGCAGCTCCCCCAGGTGCACACACCTGAGAATCAGCACAGCAGGCCACTCCCCCAGAAAGCCAGCTGGAAGGACCCAAAAAGAGCAAGTTATTGACCAAACAGCACTACAAAGATCCAGGGGAAGTCGAGGGATTTACAGTATAAGAACCAGAGGATACCTCTCCTTTTTTCTTTTTTTTCCTTCCTTTTTCCAGTACAACTCATTTTTAGCCACTCTAGACTTAGCAAAATGCCTAGAAAGAAGAAATAACCACAAAAGAAAGAATCAGACACACTACTTTCTGTCACAGAGTTACAGAATTTGGATTACAATTTGATGTCAGAAAGCCAATTCAGAAGCACAATTATAGAGCTACTGGTGGTGCTAGAAAAAAGCATAAAGGATTCAAGAGACTTCATGACTGCGAACTTAGATCTAATCAGGCCGAAACTAAAAATCAATTAGATGAGATGCAATCCAAACTAGAGGTCCTAACGATGAGGGTAAATGAGGTAGAAGAACAAGTGAGTGACATAGAAGACAAGTTGATGGCAAGGAAGGAAGCTGAGGAAAAAAGAGACAAAAAAAATTAAAGATCATGAGGAAAGGTTAAGGGAAATAAAAAGCCTCAGAAAGAAAAAAAATCTACGTTTAATTGGGGTTCCAGAGGGCACTGAGAGAGACAGAGGACCAGAAAGCATATTTGAACAAATCATACTTGAGAACGTCCCTAACTTGGAAAGGGAAACAGACATTCAGATCCAGGAGATAGAGAGATTCCCCCTTAAAATCAATAAAAACCGTTCAACACCTCGACATTTAATAGTGAAACTTACAAATACCAAGGATAAAGAGAAGATCCTTAAAGCAGAAAGAGACAAGGGATCCCTAACCTTTATGGGGAGAAGTATTAGGTTAACAGCAGACCTCTCCACAGAGACCTGGCAGGCTAGAAAGGGCTAGCAGGATATATTCAGGGTCCTAAATGAGAAGAACATGCAGCCAAGAATACTTTACCCAGCAAGGTTCTCACTCAGAATAGAAGGAAAGATAAAGAGCTTCCAAGATAGATAGGCAGAAACTGAAAGAATATGTGACCACCAAAACAGTTCTGCAAGAAATAATAAGGGGACTGTGTAAAAAAAAAGAGGAAATCCAAGGAAACAATGCACAAAAACAGAGACTGAATAGGTATCATGATGACACTAAATTCATATCTTTCAATAGGAACTCTGAACCTGAATGGGCTTAATGACCCCATCAAAGGGGCAGGGTTTCAGACTGGATAAAAAAAGCAAGACCCATCAATTTGCTGTCTACAAGAGACTCATTTTAGACATAAGGACACCTACAGCCTGAAAATGAAAGGTTGGAGAACCATTTACCATTCAAATGGTCCTCAAAAGAAAGAAGAGGTAGCCATCCTCATATTAGATAAATTAAAGTTTATCCCAAAGACTGTACTGAGAGATGAAGAGGGACACTATATCATACTTAAAGGATCTATCCAACAACAGGACCTAGCAATCATGAATATTTATGCCCTGAATATTGGAGCTGCCAAGTATATCAATCAATTAATAACCAAAGATAAGACATACTTAATAATACACTTATACTTGGTGACTTGAACACAGTGCTTTCTACAATCGACAGATCTTCTAAGCACAACATCTCCAAAGAAATAAGGGCATTAAATGATACACTGGACCAGATGGATTTCACAGATATTACAGAACTTTACATCCAAATGCAACTAAATACACATTCTTCTCAAGTGCACATGGAACTTTCTCCAGAAGAGACCACATACTGGGTCACAAATCAGGCCTTAACTGATACCAAAAGATTGGGATCATCCCCTGCATATTTTCAGACCATAATGTTTGAAACTAGAACTAAATCACAAGAAGAAATTTGGAAGGATTTCAAACATGTGGAGGTTAAGGACAACCTGCTAAAAGATGAAAGGGTCAACCAAAAAATTAGAGACGAATTAAAAGATAAATGGAAACTAATGAGAATGAAGATACAACCATTCAAAATCTTTGGGATACAGCAAAAGCAGTCCTGAGAGGACATACATCGCAATACAAGCAGCCATCAAAACCTGGAAAGAACTCAAATACAAAAGCTAACCTTGCACCTAAAGACGCTGGAATAAAACAGCAAATAGATACTACAGCCAGCAGAAGAAGAGAATTAATAAAGATTCGAGCAGAACTCAATGAAATAGAGACCAGAAGAACTGTGGAACAGATTAACAAAACCAGGAGTTGGTTCTTTGAAAGAATTAATAAAATAGAAAACCCATTAGACAGCCTTATTAAAAAGAAGACAGAAAAGATTGAAATTAATAAAATAATGAATGAGAAAGGAGAGATCACCACCAAAACCAGAGAATTACAATTTTAAAAACTTATTATGAGCAGCAATACATCAAGTAATTAAGCAATCCAGAAGAAATGGACACATTTCTGTGAAACCACAAACTACCAAAACTGGAACAGGAAGAAATAAAAAACCTGAACAGGCCGATAACCAGGGAGGAAATCAGGCAGTCATCAAAAACTTCCCAAGACACAAAAGTCTCGAGCCAGATGGCTTCCAAGGGGAATTATATCAAACGTTTAAAGAAGAAACCATACCTATTCTACTAAAGCTGTTTGGAAAGATAGAAAGAGATGGAGTACTTCCAACTTGTTTTATGAGGCCAGCATCACCTTAATTCCCAAACCAGACAAAGACCCCACGGAAAAGGAGAATTATAGACCAATATCCCTGATAAACATGGATGCAAAAATTCTCAACAAGATACTAGCCAATAGGATCTAACATACATTAAGAAGATAATTCACCATGACCAAGTGGGATTTATCCCTGGGATGTAAAGCTGGTTCAACACTCGTAAAGCAATCAATGTGCTGATCATATCAGCAAGAGAACAAACAAGAACCTTTTGATTCTCTCCACACATGCAGAGAAAGCACGTGACAAAACAGAGCATCCATTCCTAATCAAAACTCTTCAGAGGGTAGGGATAGAGGGAACATTCCTCACCATCTTCAATGCACTCTATGAAAAGCCCACAGTGAGTTGGGGGCAAGATGGCGGAAGAGCAGGGTCCCCAAATCACCTGTCCCCACCAAATTACCTAGATAACCTTCAAATCATCCTGAAAATCTACGAATTCGGCCTGAGATTTAAAGAGAGAACAGCTGGAATGCTACAGTGAGAAGAGTTCACGCTTCTATCAAGGTAGGAAGACGGGGAAAAAAGAAATAAAGAAACAAAAGGCCTCCGAGGGGGAGGGGCCCCGCGAGGAGCCGGGCTGAGGCCGGGGCGAGTGTCCCCAGGACAGGAGAGCCCCGTCCCGGAGAAGCAGGAGCTGCACCAACCTTCCCGGGCGGAAAGGGGCTCGCAGGGAGTTAGAGCAGGACCCAGGAGGGCGGGGATGCCCTCAGGCTCCCTGGGACACTAACAGACACCTGTGCCCCGGGAGAGTGCGCCGAGCTCCCTAAGGGCTGCAGCGCGCACCAGAGCAGCTCGGAGGGGCTCGGGGCTCGGGAGCGGCTCCAGGGAAGGAGCTGCGGGGCGGACCCGAATTCCACAGCGCAGGCCCCAGAGCACAGGGCGCCGGGACACAGCCCAGGATCCGGCCTCCCCCGGGACAGGCAGAGGCCGGGAGGGCCCAGGACACCAAGGACGCTCCTGCCCCGAGCTGAGCACATCAGCAGCCCCGCCCCGGAGCCTCCAGGACCTGCGGACAGATAGCCCCGTAGTTACTGCGGGGGCTGAATCCAGGCTTCCAGAGTTGCCATAGCAACTGCTGCTGTTCCTCCTGGGGCCTCACAGGGTAAACAACCCCCGCTGAGCCCTGCAGCAGGCAGGGGCAGAGCAGCTCCCCCAAGTGCTAACACCTGAAAATCAGCACAGCAGGCCCCTCCCCCAGAAGACCAGCTAGACTGACCAGTGATGCTCCCCCGTGTTCCAATACAACTTGTTTTTGGCCACTCTGCACTGAGCAAAATGACTAGAAGGAAAACCTCACCTCAAAAGAAAGAATCAGAAACAGCCCTCTCTCCCACAGAGTTACAAAATCTGGATTACACTTTAATGTCAGGAAGCCAATTCAGAAGCACTGTTATACAGCAACTGGTGGCTCTAGAAAAAGCATTAAGGACTCACGAGACTTCATGACTGCAGAATTTAGATCCAATCAGGCAGAAATTAAAAATCAATTGAATGAGATGCAATCCAAACTAGAAGTCCTAACGACGAGGGTTAACGAGGTGGAAGAACGAGTGAGTGACATAGAAGACAAGTTAATGGCAAAGAGGGAAACTGAGGAAAAAAGAGACAAACAATTAAGGGACCATGAAGACAGATTAAGGGAAATAAATGATAGCCTGAGGAAGAAAAACCTACGTTTAATTGGGGTTCCCGAGGGCGCCGAAAGGGACAGAGGGCCAGAATATGTATTTGAACAAATCCTAGCTGAAAACTTTCCCAATCTGGGAAGGGAAACAGGCATTCAGATCCAGGAAATAGAGAGATCCCCCCCTAAAATCAATAAAAACCGTTCAACACCTCGACATCTAATAGTGAAGCTTGCAAATTCCAAAGATAAAGAGAAGATCCTTAAAGCAGCAAGAGACAAGAAGTCCCTGACTTTCATGGGGAGGAATATTAGGGTAACAACAGACCTCTCCACAGAGACCTGGCAGGCCAGAAAGGGCTGGCAGAATATATTCAAGGTCCTAAATGAGAAGAACATGCAATCAAGAATACTTTATCCAGCAAGGCTCTCATTCAAAATGGAAGGAGAGATAAAGAGCTTCCAAGACAGGCAGGAACTGAAAGAATATGTGACCTCCAAACCAGCTCTGCAAGAAATTTTAAGGGGGACTCTTAAAATTCCCCTTTAAGAAGAAGTTCAGTGGAACAATCCACAAAAACAAGGACTAAATAGATATCATGATGACACTAAACGCATATCTGTCAATAGTAACTCTGAACGTGAATGGGCTTAATGACCCCATCAAAAGGCGCAGGGTTTCAGACTGGATAAAAAAGCAGGACCCATCTATTTGCTGTCTACAAGAGACTCATTTTAGACAGAAGGACACCTACTACCTGAAAAAAAAAGGTTGGAGAACCATTTACCATTCAAATGGTTCTCAAAATATACCCTAAAAACTATAGAACACTTCTGAAAGAAATTGAGGAAGACACAAAGAGATGGAAAAATATTCCATGTTCATGGATTGGCAGAATTAATATTGTGAAAATGTCAATGTTACCCAGGGCAATTTACACGTTCATTGCAATCCCTATCAAAATACCATGGACTTTCTTCAGAGACTTAGAACAAATTATTTTAAGATTTGTGTGGAATCAGAAAAGACCCCGAACAGCCAGGGGAATTTTAAAAAAGAAAACCATCTCTGGGGGCATCACAATGCCAGATTTCAGGTTGTACTATAAAGCTGTGGTCATCAAGACAGTGTGGTACTGGCACAAAAACAGACACATAGATCAATGGAACAGAATAGAGAACCCAGAAGTGGACCCTGAACTTTATGGTCAACTAATATTCGATAAAGGAGGAAAGACGATCCACTGTTAGAAAGACAGTCTCTTCAATAAATGGTGCTGGGAAAATTGGACATCCACATGCAGAAGAATGAAACTGGACCACTCTCTTGCACCATACACAAAGATAAACTCAAAATGGATGAAAGATCTAAATGTGAGACAAGATTCCATCAAAATCCCAGAGGAGAACTCAGGCAACACCCTTTTTGAACTTGGCCACAGTAACCGGAGAAGGACAAACAGCGTATGTTCTCATTCATTTGGGGAATATGAATAATAGTGAAAGGGAATATAAGGGAAGGGAGAAGAAATGTGTGAGAAATATCAGAAAGGGAGACAGAACATAAAGACTTCTAACTCTGGGAAATGAACAAGGGGTGGTGGAGGGGGAGGAGGGCGGGGGGTGGGGGTGAATGGGTGACGGGCACTGAGGGGGACACTTGACGGGATGAGCACTGGGTGTTATTCTGTATGTTGGTAAATTGAACACCAATAAAATTAATTTATAAAATAAAAAAAAAACTTTCAAATATATCTCCTTTGAATGACTAATTGGATGTTCCAAGGCTGAATTTTCCAATTTCTTAAATGCTTTGCTCTAACAACATATTTACAACCTACACTAAGAACAAAAAATTGAATATGTGGAGGATATGAGACAACAACAAATCTTCATTTCAAAACTTTAAAGCAGGCTTTTAAGAACCAGCCTTGAAGTTAAATACTAGCTCTGGTATATTCTAGGTGGAATAATAAGTAGGTTTTCCTGTTCTTTGCTAAAAAAAGAAAAAAATCTGGACCCTCAACTTTATGGTCAACTAATATTCGACAAAGAAGGAAAGACTATCCACTGGAAAAGAGACAGTCTCTTCAATAAATGGTGCTGGGAAAATTGGACATCCACATGCAGAAGAATGAAACTAGACCACTCTCTTGCATCATACACAAAGATAAACTCAAAATGGATGAAAGATCTAAATGTGAGACAAGATTCCATCAAAATCCTAGAGGAGAACACAGGCAACACCCTTTTTGAACTTAGCCACAGTAACTTCTTGCAAGATACATCCATGAAGGCAAGAGAAACAAAAGCAAAAATGAACTATTGGGACTTCATCAAGATAAGAAGCAAGCCTTTGCACAGCAAAAGAAACAGTCAACAAAACTAAAAGACAACCTACAGAATGGGAGAAGATATTTGCAAATGACGTATCAGATAAAGGGCTAGTATCCAAGATCTATAAAGAACTTCTTAAACTCAACACCAAAGAAACAAACAATCCAATCATGAAATGGGCAAAAGACACGAAGAGAAATCTCAGAGGAAGACATAGACATGGCCAACATGCACATGAGAAAATGCTCTGCATCACTTGCCATCAGGGAAATACAAATCAAAACCACCATGAGATACCACCTCCCACCAGTGAGAATGGGGAAAATTAACAAGACAGGAAACAACAAATGTTGGAGAGGATGTGGAGAAAGGGGAACCCTCTTGCACTGTTGGTGGGAATGTGAACTGGTGCAGCCACTCTGGAAAACTCTGTGGAGGTTCCTCAAAGAGTTAAAAATAGATCTGCCCTATGACCCAGCAATTGCACCGCTGGGGATTTACCCCAAAGATACAGATGCAATGAAACGCCGGGACACCTGCACCCCGATGTTTATAGCAGCAATGTCCACAATAGCCAAACTGTGGAAGGAGCCTCGGTGTCCATCGAAAGATGAATGGATAAAGAAGATGTGCTCTATGTATACAATGGAATATTACTCAGCCATTAGAAACGACAAAGACCCACCATTTGCTTTGACGTGGATGGACCTGGAGGGTATTATGCTGAGTGAAATAAGTCAATCGGAGGAAAAACATTATATGGTCTCATTCATTTGGGGAACATAAAAATTAGTGAAAGGGAATAAAGGGGAAAGGAGAGAAAATGAGTGAAATTATAAGTGAGGGTGACAAAACATGAGACACCTAACTCTGGGAAATGAACAAGGGGTAGTGGAAAGGGAGGTGGGCGGGGGGTTGGGGTGACTGGGTGATGGGCACTGAGAGGGACACTTGGCGGGATGAGCACTGGGTGTTATGCTATATGTTGGCAAATTAAACTCCAATAAAAGAATAAATAATAAATAAAAAAAGAAGTTGGAACTTTCAGTCTCACTTCCTGATTTCTGGAGAGGGGAGCTGGAGATTGAATCAGTTATCAATGGCTAATAATTTAATCATCCACGCCTATGTAATGAAGGTTCCATAAAAGCCCAGAAGGAGGGGTTTCTGAAAGCTTCTGGGTTGATGAATACATCGTGGCTTGGAGACACTGGTGGTGTCAGAGAAAGTATGGGAACTTTCCCCATACCTTGCCCTATGTATCTCTTCCATCTGGCTGTTCCTGAGTTCCTTTTATAATAAACTGGTAATAATCTAGTGAGTAAAATGTTTCTCTGAAATTTATGAGCTGCTCTAGCAAATTAATTGAACCCAAAGAGGGGTTCATAAGAACTTCCCACCCACAGCCCATTAGTTAGATGTACAGGTGATTACCTGGGTTTTTGATTAGCATGTAAAAGGGGGTGATCTTATGGGATCAAACCCTTAACTTGTGGAATGTGACACTAACCTCTCCTCCTGACACTTGATGGGTGCAACACCGGTACTCCCTTACTCATAACTTTTTTCTTCACAACTTCCCCCATGGTACTTTGTAGATCTTAAAATCTAGGCACAATGTACCTCATAATAAAGCTATCTTTATCTATGTCTATCTCCAGATTCCAGCACAGATTCTAACATATCATGTCTACTCAAAATATGAGATTAATTAATTATTTGTGGGCTCTCTCATCCCTGTCACTGCTCATATAAATTGTTCACATTATTTTTTGCTTATTGCTTCTTAATTACTTCAATTTATTTGATATGAGTATGTCATTTTCCCCTAGCTAGATTTTTAAGGTAGCAAATCTTCTATTTCTTTAAGATTTCTTATTCCTTGCCTTTCCTCTGTCAGCACTACCTGTTCCCCACTCAAGCCCCTAACTACTGCCACTTTACACCTAGCATGTTGCTGCACTTATAGCAAGTATACTCTGTGTAAATAGTGGGTGAAGATTAAACAAATATGTGAATAAAAAGAGACTTCTAATAGATTTAGTCTGAGAAGTTTAAAAAAATAGCGTGAAAGCAGTCCAACTAGTTTTTCCTTTCTTTGTTTCAAGTGGAACAATGACCATTTGAGGAGGAGTGGGTATGGTGGTAGCTCAAACATATAATTTAGTCTGGACAGGGCATCAATATATAAGACATCTTTTTTTTTATTTTGCCCAAGATGGCTTATGGCATAGTTTAGATGAATTAGATCAAACAAACGTCTCCTGTGTTCTTTCAGGGTAACATTTCCCAGAGTCAGAACTCTGCCCTCAGCCATGCCTCTTAAAGCACAAAGCTGTTTGAGTTTTTCTTATAAACATAAGGAAGAGGAAGGGATAAAATAAGAGAGGCGGGAAAACAAGGCAAAAATTCTTAATGAATAAATTAAACATTGACGTTCTTGAGGAAAACCAGAAGGTTTGATTGTTTTTGTGTTTGGTGAGTTGTAGGGTTGTTTTAGAAAGACCTCTGCACCCATAAACAAAAAACAAAATAACAACAACCAGAATTGAAGAAGTGACTCAGCCTCTGAAGACTATCTAGAATAGCCATAAACTGATCAAGCTCTAATTAGGTGAGAAAAAAAAATAAAACAATACAGGGGTACCTGTGGGTGCAGTTGGTGAAGCAGTCAACTCCAGGTTTAGCTCAGGTCAGAATGGTCAGACAGAGCCTTGCATCAGGCTCCTCACTCAGCAGGCATTCTGCTTGGGACTTTCTCTCTTTCCCCCTCCCTCTGACTCTCCCCTGCTCGCTCGCTCTCTCTCTGTCTCTGTCTCTGTCTCTCTCAAACAAATAAATAAATCTTTAAAAACTACTAAAATAATACAAAATAACATTGCCATTATCAAGATGACTAAGTATGTGCAAGTGTTTGAAAGGGGACTTTTCTGCACTCAGACTGCAAAGCAGAGGAATCAAAATAACGATGAATAATGAACAATGAAGTGTGACAATTCTATGGTAGCTAAAGAAAGGAATTTCACTCTGGAAATCAAGAACAATCCTTTGACAATTTAGTATAATTATATCATCATCCAGAAGTGGTAAACAGTATTTTTAAAGGCGTGTTTGTTTATTTTAGAGGTGGGTGAAGGGCAGTGGGAGTAAGAGAATTCTCAAGCTGACTCCCTGTTCAGCATGGAGCTTGGCGTGGGACTCTCTAATAACCCTGAGATCATTTCCTAAGCCAAACCAAGAGTTAGTTGTTCAACAAACTGAGCCACTCAGGTGCACCAAGAATATTTTTAATTGGATCAAGATTTTCATATACCAGAAATGTTTTCATAGAAGGAACTGTTTGTAACATAGTAAATAACAGCAGCATTCAAAAAAAGTCTTTTAGGTTTTAAAAATAAAATTGCCCTTGCTAATACAATCACTTCAAGCTGTGATATGTTCCTTTTTTTCAAACCTTGGATAAATTAAGTTTTTTTTTTCCTTTTTAATTCTGACATATTTTACTTCAACTCCAAGTTGAAATAATAGCCTCCTATAATCTATAACACGCTCCTAAATACATAATGCAATATCCCACTTTTTGAAGTATTTTTGGTTGTCACACTGCAAATACTGCCTTATTTATAACATCTTTCTCTGCATGGTATAAAAGCTACTTTTTGTATATTACATGTAAAATCCTTTAATAAGCAAGTACATTGAAATTGTAGCTGATCAGAAAAAATATTAAGTCCAATGAGTCAGCAATGGTATAAGCTATTTAAACAAACTGATGCCAAGGCTGTTTGGAGAGGGAAAACAAACACAAATACCTCCTAAGATAGAAATTTTATGGAGGAAGGGATTACCTTTGTGTGTTACAAAGTAAATAATATTGATAGAAGATTGAAACCCATCAAAATCAAAAGCTTGTTAGAACTGTGTGAAATAATGTATTTAAAGACATGAAGTTTTATATATCTAATCCATTTGGTTGTCCAAATTTCTAAATTTTAACAAGGAAAGCCACTTTCTGTCACACCAAGAAATTGGAAGTTTGGGCAGCCCCAGTGGCTCAGCGGTTTAGCGCTGCCTTCAGCCCAGCCTGTGATCCTGGAGACCCAGGATCAAGTCCCACATCAGGCTCCCTGCACAGAGCCTGCTTCTCCCTCTGCATCTGTCTCTGCCTCTCTTTCTGTGTCTCTCATGAAGAAATAAATAAAATCTTTTTTTTTAAAAAGAAAGTGGAAGTTAAGGACATACAGTTTACAGCAGTATTATAAAAAGCACTGTAAGTGGACCATATACATCAGAATCATCCAGAGTATTTAGTACAAAGACTGATTCCAGGTTCCAACAAACATTCCGAAGTATATTTTCCAAGATTGAGAAAATTTGGAATCTCTCCTTATAGTAAAACCTCAGATTATTCTATCATCATTAACATTTGCAAATTACTGATTTAGATATTTATTCTGGGTTATTTCTTTGATGCTCAAACAAGGCTTTCTAACCTTTCTGTGCGATAGTTTACTAATATGCTAAATTGATGTGTTGTCCTTTTCCTAAATGACAGCAATAAACAAGGTTTCTATGGGATCTTAAAGACAGCCCATTTTCTGGAAAGAGACTTTTTATACTTTGTAAACCCTGATATCCATTGCCCACCTTTATTTATGTAAAGGTCAACTCAAGGTCTTTTAGGAACTTTAATCAAAAAGTTTTGCTGAGACATTAAATGGTAAAGTATCAATACTATTTTAAGCTCTAATTTCCTAGAGGACAGAGAATGTTTAACTGAATGATGAATATGTGGGAAGATTTCTTAAAAGACAAACTTTTTGATGATGACTATTAGCAAAAATAGAAAATTTCAGTTTAATATTTATTCAGTAGAATATGAGAAACACTCAGCAAATGTTTATTTAAACCACGCACACACAAAAGCCAGTTAACAGTTTTTGCTGAGCATGTAGAAAAACTGCTATATCTTTGATTTAGACATTGCAGTCAATGAAATCTGCAGAAGGTTCACAGAGTAGTGGTTTACAGTAATCTTCAAAACTTTCTGTATCTTTCTGGTGAACTTAATTATTGCAGTGTCTTTTAAACCCCATATGGGCAATTTCTATTGATTATAATGTTGCCACTGCTGAGAGTAAAACTGATCCTGTACACTCCAGAGTGGGTAGTCCTTGCCAGCAGGTCTCTTATGCCTCCCAAAGTTTCCTTTTAACACAACTAATGATGGTGATGGTGATGATTAATAATAATAATTTTTAATGCTTACATTGTATTAAGATAGTTAGAAAATTAAATAGGAATCATAGAATGTCATTTCCTTGACAATGTAAATATAGGATAGCATATTCTAAAGGCCCAATTACAGTTTAATAGTAATTTGGTGGGTTTTTTTTTTTTTTAGAAACTACATCCTAAATTCATCCTTGAATTAAATAGCTTTAATGAACTCCTAGAAGATAACTATAGATTTACTACAAAGTTATATCCTTTATAAGATTTTCCTATTTCCCATAAAAATAATTCCCAAAAGATATATATGTAGCAGATGGCTTCTGCTTAGTAAAGAGAGAAAGTTGTTCTTATGCATTTTGCAAAATATACCTTCTTACTAAACATATTTACTTTTATTAAAGGAATATACAAAAAATCTAGCTCCATCAATTATCAAATTTGTTTATGGATTATGATACCCTTTGTAGGTACAAATGTGAAGAAAGTAGCTTTCATTTTAAAAATAAGGTGAGGTCAAACATGTTTTCTGAAGCTCCAATCATAGATGAGTGCAAAGTTGAATTAATTTTTTCCTTAAGAAGATAAATATAAAACCTAAACATTTCTAGTATTCTCTATGCACTTTTTGTCTTTCTATATCTTTTTTTAGAGAGGGAAGGAGGAAGGGCAGAAGGAGAGGGAGAGTGGGAATTCTTTTTTAAAAAAATATTTATTTCGTTATTTTAGAGAGAGTGTATGTGTGAGCAGGGGGAGGGGCAGAGGGAGAGGGAGAGAGAATCTCAAGCAGACTCCCCACTGAACACGAAGTTGGACTTGGTTCTATATCTCATGATCCTGAGATCATGACCTTAGCTGATATCAAGATTCAGATGCTTAACCAACTGAGCCACCCAGGTGCCTCTATATGTCCTTTATATTTTAATGGTCAACTTGCATCAACATTTTTTTTAAATGTCATTTGGTAATGAAGCTATAGTTATTTTATATTCATCTTTATTTCCTTGGAGAAGTAAAATGAAAGGGCTGGACAACTTCACCATTAATAGCCCTTCTATAAGTCTATGATTATGGCACGTCTGCTAAAGAACTTCTTAAAAAATAAAGAACTTATTAATTCCCTACTTTGATTAGGAGGAAAATAAAAAATGAGACAAAGTACCTCCTGCTTGAATGCAAATATTTTTCCTTTTTAATGCAAATATTTCAAATGCACTGGCATCAAACTATAAATCTTATTTCTTTATAAAGAAAAATTTGTTGTAAGGTATGTTTAATTGTTTGGAACCCACACAAAGATAGCAATTTTCTGAAAAACTACAAGTCAGTATCATTATAGAAGGAGAAACACATCAAAACCAGTGAAAACCTTTATACCATTATTATCTCCATCATTCAAAAAAATAGGTCTTTAAAACTATCATCAACTTAGTCAGCTCAGGCTGCCATAACAAAATACCATAGGCTAGAAGACTTAAACAAAAATTTATCTCTCACAGTTCTGGAGGCTGGAAGGTCCAAGATCAATGTGATGGCAAGGTAGGTTTCATTCCAAGACCTCTTCTCTTGGCTTGCAGATAGCCACTATCTCTCTGTGTGCTTACATTATCTCTTCCTTATGGGTCCCCAGAGAAAGAAATCAAGTTCTTCAGTATGTCTCCTTAAAAGGGCACTAATCTAAAAAAGGGAGGGGGGCACTAATCTCATCATGAAGGCCTCAGTCTCATGATCTCATCTAATCCTAATAATCTCCCAAAGATGCCACCTCCAAATAGTATCCCATTGGAGTCTGGGGTTTCTACATATGAATGGAGGACACATTCAATCCATAACAATCAGGTTATCTACCACCAAAAACTTTTTTCATCTTTGCTGAGAGACACAGATTTAAAGGATAAAATTCAAAATATGGAATGCGAATACAAAGTAAGAGTTAGACAATACAAATATCCAATCTGAATAAATTCTTCTTACTGTGAAAAAAAATACCCACCCACCCCAAGCCCTGCCAATAACCTTGCCTTTTGCCTGGATCATCTATTTAAATGCCCTATTTCTTTGCTTCACTTTATTCATGCACTCACTTTACAATTAATTTCTATGGTGAAATACATATAATTGACTGAGAAAGTTTTTTATTTTCCAAGTTGGCTTCAATATATAAAGACCTCCATTTAAAAACTGAAAAAGCAGGGTTCAGGTGGTCTCTTTCATCACTAGATAAGAATTACTCTAACCAGGTGAGAGTATTACTTCCTCACATTAACTAAAGGTCCAGATGTGCCAGCACACTGTAGACACAGTAAACTAAGGAACAAATTCTGTCATTGCTTATCATCCTGGTGTATCTGTTTTCACACATTCAGAAGCTGCCAACTCTCAGGAAGACTAGAAACATGACAACTATGGTCTAAATGCTTATGTACCCCTCAAAATTCAGAAATCGTAATGCCCAAGGTGATGGTATTAGTACATGACACCTTTGGAAGGTGCTTTAAGTCCTGAGGCTCAAGCCCTCGTGAATGAGATTAGTGTTCCTATAATAGAGGCCCCAGAGAGATCTCTTGCCCCTTCCACCAAGCAAGGATACAAGAAGCCGGTAGAAGAGGGCCCTCAAAGGGAACACTCTTACACTATTGGTGGGAATGTGAACTGGTGCAGCCACTCTGGAAAACTGTGTGGAGGTTCCTCAAAGAGTTAAAAATAGACCTGCCCTACGACCCAGCAATTGCACTGTTAGGGATTTACCCCAAAGATTCAGATGCAATGAAACGCCGGGACACCTGCACCCCGATGTTTCTAGCAGCAATGGCCACAGTAGCCAAACTGTGGAAGGAGCCTCGGTGCCCATCGAAAGATGAATGGATAAAGAAGATGTGGTTTATGTATACAATGGAATATTACTCAGCCATTAGAAACGACAAATACCTACCATTTGCTTCAACGTGGATGGAACTGGAGGGTATTATGCTGAGTGAAGTAAGTCAATCGGAGAAGGACAAACAGTGTATGTTCTCATTCATTTGGGGAATATGAATAATAGTGAAAGGGAATATAAGGGAAGGGAGAAGAAATGTGTGGGAAATATCAGAAAGGGAGACAGAACATAAAGACTCCTAACTCTGGGAAACGAACTAGGGGTGGTGGAGAGGGAGGAGGGCAGGGGGTGGGGGTGAATGGGTGACGGGCACTGAGGGGGACACTTGATGGGATGAGCACTGGGTGTTATTCTGTATGTTGGTAAATTGAACACCAATAAAAATTAATTTATTAAAAAAAAAAAGAAGAAGAAGAAGGCCCTCACTCAACCATGCCGGCACCTTGACCTTGACTTCCAAGAACCACAAGAAACAAATTTCAATTGTTTATAAGCTACCCAGTCTGTGGTGTTCTGTTATAGCAGCCCACATAGATTAAAAACAGTACTTCATTTGAGAAATGTTCCACAAAGCTAGGATTTCACAGAGTAAAATATAATTTTAAGATAATAATATTGGATATCTGATTTCGTTAATAATTCTTACCATGATTCAACATGTGAATTTGGATTTTAAATATATATTCCTTGTTTTTGTTTATACTGACTACAATATTTTGCAGAATTTGGGCTCAAAAACTTTTTTACATTCTTGACTGATCAGTTCCATAATTTCTGCCTCTAATGGTATCCCAAACCTTCTATAATCATACAGAATGGAGGCATCTGGGTAACTCAATGGTTGAGCATCTGCCTTTGGCTCAGGTGGTGATCCCGGGATCCTGGGATCGAGTCCCACATCGGGCTCCTGCATGGAGCCTGCTTCTCCTTCTGCCTGTGTGTCCGCCTCTCTTTCCATGTCTCTCAGGAATAAATTTTTAAAAATTTTTAAAAATTAATACAGAATGGAGATTTTTTCTTTTCTCAGTTATTTCAATCCCTAAAGTGGTCACCAAGTGACTTCTTTTGTTAATCATACAATATTATAAATTCATGTATATTCTAACACTGGAGCTACATTGAGATGAGCAGATTTCAAATTAATTTAATCATGTCTGCTAATTTTGAGATTCAAGTTAAAGTTTCTTTTTTTTTAAATAATTTTTATTTATTTATGATAGTCACACACAGAGAGAGAGAGAGAGAGAGAGAGAGAGAGAGGCAGAGACACAGGCAGAGGGAGAAGCAGGCTCCATGCACCGGGAGCCTGACGTGGGACTCGATCCCGGGTCTCCAGGATCGCTCCCTGGGCCAAAGGCAGGCACTAAACCACTGCGCCACCCAGGGATCCCCGAAGTTAAAGTTTCTTAATTCTGTCTCACTTCATGGATATGACAATCATGATCAGTTTCTACACACAAAGTATGGGCAATTTAGAGATCTAAAATTAGTGTGAGTGAATTACTTAAATGAGTGCTGCACAAGAAAGACATTAATCAGGTAACAGGAAAGGCCAGAGTGTCCCAAATATGAGTTCTCATTTACTTTCTTTTTCACTAGCAGGCTAGACAAAGGTAGCAAAAATTTCATTTGAAAATTATAGATAGTATAGTGTTTTGTTGTTGTTTTATTTTTATTTTCTTAAAAAACTATTTATTTATTCATGAGAGACACACACAGAGAGGTAGAGTCATAGGCAGAGGGTAAAGCAGGTTACCAACAGGGAGCCCAAAGAAGGACTACATCACCAAACCGAGGATCAGGCCCTGAGCCAGAGGCAGATGCTCAACCACTGAGCCACCCAGGCATCTCTGTTGTTTTTTAAACCCACTATGATCTGTTCTCCAGAGCTGAATTTCAGCATTTTTGTTCATTTTCTAACTAAAAATATTTTCAAAAGGAATGTTCAATAAAGCTTACCATAGAGTGGAGAATTAATAAATATTGTTGATCAATATGGGCATTAAATAGATGAATTTATATCTCACTAATCATATGTTTAATTACTTGACTTATGGATTCTACAATCAAGCTTTTTTTTTTTTTTTATTTACGATAGTCATACAGAGAGAGAGAGAGGCAGAGACACAGGCAGAGGGAGAAGCAGGCTCCATGCACCGGGAGCCTGACGTGGGATTCGATCCCGGGTCTCCAGGATCACGCCCTGGGCCAAAGGCAGGCGCCAAACCGCTGCGCCACCCAGGGATCCCTACAATCAAGCTTTATAACATGACCTTTCAAACAACACGAGTGCAATTTTGAACCTTACAATTTACTACCACTTATTTTTACAAAATAGAAAACTTAGGAACATCTTTTCTTATCCTAAAAATATAAGGAAGGATATATAAATAAAAATCCATAGGCATACATGTCATTTATATATTATTTCTATTTTCAGTCTTTTGAATACTGTTAGAAAGTGGATTTGCCTTTTTTTATATATTTTTATGGGAGTACGATTTGCCAGCATATAGCATAGCACTCACTGCTCATCCAGTCAAGAGCCGCCCTCAGTGCCTGTCACCCAGTCACCCACGCACCCCACCCACCTCCCTTCCACCACCCCTTGTTCCTTTCCCAGAGTTAGGTGTCTCTCAATGTTCTGTCACTTTCACTGATATTTCCCACTCATTTTCTCTCCTTTCCCCTTTATTCCCTTTCACTATTTTTTATATTGCCCAAATGAATGAGACCATATGTTAGCTCTTCTCTGATTGACTTACTTCACTAGCATAATACCCTCCAGTTCCATCCACGTTGAAGCAAATGGTGGGTATTTGTCGTTTCTAATGGCTGAGTAATATCCGATTGTATACATAGACCACATCTTCTTTATCCATTCACCTTTGATGGTCACCGAGGCTACTTCCACAGTTTGGCTCTTGTGAACATTGCTGCTATAAACATTGGGGTGCATGTATCCTGCCATTTCACTACATCTGTATCTTTGGAGTAAATCCACAGCAGTGCAATTGCTGGGTTGTAGGGCAGATCTATTTTTAACTTTTGAGGAACCTCCACATCGTATTCCAGAGTGGCTGTACCAGTTCACATTCGACCAACAGTGCAAAAGGGTTCCCTTTTCTCCACATCCTCTCCAACACTTGTTGTTTCCTGTCTTTTTTTGTATATTTTTTATTGGAGTTTGATTTGCCAACATATAGCATAACACCCAGTGCTCATCCCGTCAAGTGCCCCCCTCAGGGCCCGTCACCCAGTCACTCCATCCCCCTGCCTACCTCTCCTTCCACTACCACTATTCCTTTCCGAGAGTTAGGAGGATCTCATATTTTGTCACTCTCTCTGACATTTCCCAATCTTCTCTCCTTTCCCGTAGGATCCATTTCACTATTCTTTATATTCCCCAAATGAATGAGACCATATGATGTATGTCCTTCTCCAATTGATGTACTTCACTCAGCATAATACCCTCCAGGTCCCTCCACGTCGAAGTAAACAGTGGGTATTTGTTATTCCTAATGGCTGAGTAATAATCCACTGTATACATAGACCACATCTTCTTTATCCACTCATCTTTTGATGGACACCGAGGTACCTTCCACAGTTTGTCTACTGTGGATATTGCTGGTATAAATATTGAGGTGCAAGTGCCCTGCAGTTTCACTGCATCCGTTATTTTGCGGTAAATCCCCAGCAGTGCAATTGCTGAGTGCTAGGGTAGATCTATTTTTAACGATTTAAGGAACATCCACACAGTTTTCCAGAGTGGCTGTACCAGTTCACATTCCCACCAAGAGTGCAGAGGGTTCCTCTTTCTCCACATCCTCTCCAACATTTGTGGTTTCCTGCCTTGTTAGTCTTCCCCATTCTCACTGGTGTGAGGTGGTATCTCATTGTGGTTTTGATTTGTATTTCCCTGATGGCCAGTGATGCAGAGCATTTTCACATGGGCTTGTTGACCATATTTATGTCTTCTTTGGTGAAACTTCTCTTCATGTCTTTTGAGCATTTCAGGATTGGATTGTTTGTTTCTTTGCTGTTGAGTTTCATAGGTTCTTTATAGACCTTGGATACTAGCCCTTTATCTGATAGGTCATTTGCAAATATCTTCTCCCATTCTGCAAGTTGTCTTTTAGTTTTATTAACCATTTCTTTTGCTGTGCAGAGGCTTTTTATCTTGATGAAGTCCCAATAATTCATTTTTGCTTTTGTTTCCCTTGCCTTCATGGATGTATCTTGCAAGAAGTGTTGTGGCCAAGTTAAAAAAGGGTATTGCCTGTGTTCTCCTCTAGAATTTTGATGGATCGTGTCTCACATTTGGATCTTTCATCCATTTTGAATTTATCTTTGTGTATGGTGTAAGAGAATGGTCTAGATTCATTCTTCTGCACATGGCCGCTCAATTTTCTCGGCACCATTTATTGAAGAGACTGTCCCTTTTCCAGTGGATAATCTTTCCAGCTTTGTCAAATATTAGTTGACCATAGAGTTGAGGGTCCATTTCTGGATTCTTGATTCTGTTCCATTGATCTATGTGTCTGTTTTTGTGCCACTACCACACTGTTTGCTGACCAGAGCTTTGTAGTGCAACCTGAAATCTGGCATTGTGATGCCCCCAGCTATGGATCTTTTTTAATAATCCCCTGGCTATTCGGGGTCTTTTCTGATTCCACACAAATCTTAATATGATTTGTACAAACTCTCTGAAGAAAGTCCATGGTATATTGAGAGGCATTGCATTAAATGTGTACATTGCCCTGGGTAGCATTGATTTTTCACAATATTAATTATTCCAATCCATGAGTATGGAATATTTTTCCATATCTTTGTTGCTTCCTCCATTTCTTTCAGAAGTGTTCTGTAGATTTTAGGGTATAGATCCTTTACCTCTTTGGTTACCTTTATTCCTAGGTATCTTATGATTTTGGGTGCAATTGGAAATGGGATTGACTCCTTAATTTCTTTTTCTTCAGTCTCATTGTTAGTGGATATAAATGCCATTGATTTCTGGGCACTGATTTTGTATCTTGCCACAGTGCCAAATTTCTGTATGAGTTCTAGCAATCTTGGAGCGGAGTCCTTTGTGTTTTCTACATACAGTATCACATCATCTGCGAAGAGAAAGACTTTGACTTCTTCTTTGCCAATTTGAATGCCTTTTATTTCGTTTTGTTTTCTGATTGCTGAGGCTACAACTTCCAATATTATGTTGAATAGCAGTGGTGAGAGTGGACATCCATGTCTTGTTGCTGATCTTAGGGGAAAGGCTCCCAGTGCTTCCCCATTGAGAATGATATTTCCTGTGGGCTTTTCGTAGATGGCTTTTAAGACCCTGAGGAAAGTTCCCTCTATTCATACACTCTGAAAACTCTTCTACAGGAATGGATGCTGTATTTTGTCAAATGCTTTCTCTGCATCTAATGAGAGGATCATATGGTTCTTGGTTTTTCTCTTTGTGATATGATCTATCACGTTGATTGCTTTATGAGTATTGAACCTGCCTTGCATCAGGGGGCTAAATCCTACTTGGTCATGGTGAATAATCTTCTTAATGTACTGTTGGATACTATTGGCTAGTATCTTGGTGAGAATTTTTGCATCCATGTTCATCAGGGATATTGGTCTGTAATTCTTCTTTTTGGTCGGGACTTTGTCTGCTTTTGAAATTATGGTGATGCTGGCCTCATAAAATTCCATTTCTTTCTATCTTTTGCAAAAGCTTCAGTAGAATAACTATGGTTTCTTCTTTAAACGTTTGATAGAATTCCCCTGGGAAGCCATCTGGCCCTGACTTTGTATCTTGGGATTTTTGTGATGACTGCTTCAATTCCTCCCTTGTGAATGGCCTGTTAGGGTTTTCTATTTCTTCCAGTTACAGTTTTGATAGTTTGTTGCTTTCCAGAAACACATCTATTTCTTCTAGATTGACTAATTTATTGACATATAGATCATAGTTTTTTAATATTTTTAATAAATTTATTTTTTATTGGTGTTCAATTGACCAACATAGAGAATAACACCCAGTGCTCATCCCGTCAAGTGCCCCCCTCAGTGCCTGTCACACATTCACCCCCACCCCCCACCCTACTCCTCTTCCACAACCCCTAGTTCATTTCCCAGAGTTAGAAGGCTTTAAGTTCTGTCTCCCTTTCTGATATTTCCTAACACATTTCTTCTCCCTTCCCTTATATTCCCTTTCACTATTATTTATATTCCGCAAATGAATGAGAACATATAAGGTTTGTCCTTCTCCGATTGACTTATTTCACTCAGCATAATACCCTCGAGTTCCATCCACGTTGAAGCAAATGGTGGGTATTTGTCGTTTCTAATGGCTGAGTAATGTTCCATTGTATACATAAACCACATCTTCTTTATCCATTCATCTTTCGATGGACACCAAGGCTCCTTCCACAGTTTGGCTATTGTGGACATGGCTGCTAGAAACATCGGGGTGCAGGTGTCACGGCGTTTCATTGCATCTGTATCTTTGGGGTAAATCCCCAACAGTGCAATTGCTGGGTCGTAGGGCAGGTCTATTTTTAACTCTTTGAGGAACCTCCACACAGTTTTCCAGAGTGGCTGCACCAGTTCACATTCCCACCAACAGTGTAAGATGGTTCCCTTTTCTCCGCATCCTCTCGAACATTTGTGGTTTCCTGCCTTGTTAATTTTCCCCATTCTCACTGGTGTGAGGTGGTATCTCATTGTAGTTTTGATTTGTATTTCCCTGATGGCAAGTGATGCAGAGCATTTTCTCATGTGCATGTTGGCCATGTCTATGTCTTCCTCTGTGAGATTTCTCTTCATGTCTTTTGAGCATTTCATGATTGGATTGTTTGTTTCTTTGCTGTTGAGTTTAAGAAGTACTTTATAGATCTTGGAAACTAGCCCTTTATCTGATACATCATTTGCAAATATCTTCTCCCATTCTGTAGGTTGTCTTTGAGTTTTGTTGACTGTATCCTTTGCTGTGCAAAAGCTTCTTATCTTGATGAAGTCCCAATAGTTCATTTTTGCTTTTGTTTCTTTTGCCTTCGTGGATGTGTCTTGCAAGAAGTTACTGTGGCTGAGTTCAAAAAGGGTGTTGCCTGTGTCCTCCTCTAGGATTTTGATGGAATCTTGTCTCACATTTAGATCTTTCATCCATTTTGAGTCTATCTTTGTGTCTGGTGCAAGAGAGTGGTCTAGTTTCATTCTTCTGCATGTGGATGTCCAAATATCCGAGCACCATTTATTGAAGAGACTTTTTTCGAGTGGACAGTATTTCTTCCTTTATCGAATATTAGTTGACCATAAAGCTGAGGGTCCACTTCTGGATTCTCTTTTCTGTTCCATTAATCTATGTGTCTGTTTTTGTGCCAGTACCACACTGTCTTGATGACCAAAGCTTTGTAGTACAACCTGAAATCAGGCATTGTGATGCCCCCAGCTACAGTTTTCTCTTTTAAAATTCCCCTGGCTATTCAGGGTCTGTTCTGATTCCACACAAATCTTAAAATAATTTGTTCCAACTCTCTGAAGAAAGTCCATGGTATTTTAATAGGGATTTCATTAAACGTGTGAATTGCCCTGGGTAACATTGACATTTTCACAATATTAATTCTGCCAATCCATGAGCATGGAATAGTTTTCCATCTCTTTGCATCTTCTTCACTTCCCTTCAGAAGTGTTTTGTAGTTTTTAGGTTAGAGATCCTTTAATGCTTTAGTTAGGCTTATTCCTGGGTGTCTTCTGCTTTTGGGTGCAATTGTAAATGGGATAGTCTCAGTAATTTCTCGTTCTTCAATCTCATTGTTAGTGGACAGAAACGTCACTGACTTCTGGGCATTGATTTTGTATCCCACCACACTGTCGAATTGCTGTATGAGTTCTAGCAATCTTGGGGTGGAGGCTTTTGGGTTTTCTACGTAGAGAATCATGTCATCTGTGAAGAGGTAGAGTTTGACTTCTTTGCCGATTTGAATGCCTTTTATTTCTTTTTGTTGTCTGATTGCTCAGGCTAGGACTTCTAGTACTATATTGAATAGCAGTGGGGAGAATGGACATCCCTGTCTTGTTCCTGATCTCCCAGTGCTTCCCCATTGAGAATATTTGCTACGGACTTTTCGTAGATGGCTTTTAAGATGTTGAAGAATGTACTCTCTATCCCTACAAGCTGAAGACTTTTGATCAGGAATGGATGCTGTACTTTGTCAAATGCTTTCTCTGCATCTATGGAGAGGATCATATAGTTCTTTTTTTTCTCTTGCTGATATGATGAATCACATTGATTGTTTTACGAGTGTTGAACCAGCCTTGCGTCCCGGGGATAAATCCTACTTGGTCATGGTGAATAATTTTCTTAATGTACTGTTGGATCCTATTGGCTAGTATCTTGTTGAGAAGTTTTGCATCCATGTTCATCAGGGATATTGGTCTGTAATTCTCCTTTTTGGTGGGGTCTTTGTCTGGTTTTGGAATTAAGGTGATGCTGGCCTCATAGAATGAATTTGGAAGTACTCCATCTCTTTCTATCTTTCCAAACAGCTTTAATACAATAGGTATGGTTTCTTCTTTAAACGTTTGATAGAATTCCCCTGGGAAGCCATCTGGCCCTGGACTTTTGTGTCTTGGGAGGTTTTTGATGACTGCTTCAATTTCCTCCCTGGTTATTGGCCTGTTCAGGTTTTCTATTTCTTCCTGATCCAGTTTTGGTAGTTTGTGGCTTTCCAGGAATGCATCCATTTCTTCTAGATTGCCTAATTTATTGGCGTAGAGCTGTTCATAATATGTTTTTTTTTAATTTTTTTTTTATTTATGATAGTCACAGAGAGAGAGAGAGAAAAAAAAAGAGGCAGAGACACAGGCAGAGGGAGAAGCAGGCTCCATGCACCAGGAGCCCGATGTGGGATTCGATCCCGGGTCTCCAGGATCGCGCCCTGGGCCAAAGGCAGGCGCCAAACCGCTGCGCCACCCAGGGATCCCCATAATATGTTTTTAAAATCGTTTGTATTTCCTTGGTGTTGGTAGTGATCTCCCCTTTCACATTCATTATTTTATTGAGTCTTCTCTCTCTTCTTTTTAATAAGGCTGGCTAATGGTTTATCTATCTTATTAATTCTTTCAAAGAACCAACTCCTGGTTCTGTTGATCTGTTCCACAGTTCTTCTGGTCTCGATTTTGTTGAGTTTTGCTCGAATCTTTATTAACTCTCTTCTTATGCTGGTGTAGGATTTATTTGGTGTTTTTTCTCTAGGTCCTTTATGTGTAAGGTTAGCTTTTGTATTCAAGTTCTTTCCAGTTTTTGAATGGATGCTTGTATTGCAATGTATTTCCCCCTTAGGACTGCTTTTGCTGCATCCCAAAGATTTTGAACGGTTGTATCATTAATTCTCATTAGTTTCCATGAATCTTTTTAATTCTTCCTTAATTTCCTGGTTGGCCCTTTCATCTTTTACAGGATGGTCCTTAACCTCCATGTGTTTGAGGTCCTGCCAAACTTCTTGTTGTGATTTAGTTCTAATTTCAAGGTATTATGGTCTGAGAATATGCAGGGGACGATCCCAGTCTTTTGGTATTGGTTCGGACACGATTTGTGATCCAGTATGTGGTCTATTCTTGAGAAAGTTCCATGTGCACTTGAGAAGAATGTGTATTCAGTTGAGTTTGGTGTAAAGTTCTGTAAATATCTGTGAAATCCATCTGGTCCAGTGTATCATTTAAAGCTCTTGTTTCTTTGGGGATGTTGTGCTTAGAAGACCTATCGAGTATAGAAAGAGCTAGATTGAAGTCACCAAGTATAAGTGTATTATTATCTAAGTATTTCTTCACTTTGGTCATTAATTGATTTAAATATTTGGCAGCTCCCACATTTGGGGCATATATATTGAGGATTGTTAAGTCCTCTTGTTGGATAGATCCTTTATGTATGATATAGTGTCCCTCTTCATCTTTCACTACAGTCTTCGGGATAAACTTTACTTTATCTGATATAAGGATGGCTACCCCTGCTTTCTTTTGAGGACCATTTGAATGGTAAATGGTTCCCCAAGCTTTTATTTTTCATGCTGTAGGTGTCTTTATGTCTAAAGTGAGTCTGTTGTAGACAGCAAATAGATGGGTCCTGCTTTTTTATCCAGTCTGACACCCTGCGCCTTTGGATGGGGTCATTAAGCCCATTCACGTTCAGAGTTACTATTGAAAGATATGAGTTTAGTGTCATCATGATACCTATTCAGTCCCTGTTTTTGTGGATTGTTCCATTGGACTTCTTCTTAAAATGGATTTCAAGAGTCCCCCTTAAAATTTCTTGCAGAGCTAGTTTTGGTGGTCACATATTCTTTCCGTTCCTGCCTATCTTGGAAGCTCTTTATCTCTCCTTCTCTTCTGAATGAGAGCCTTGCTGGATAAAGTATTCTTGGCTGCATGTTATTCTCAATTAGGACCCTGAATATATCCTGCCAGCCCTTTCTGGCCTGCCAGGTCTCTGTGGAGAGGTCTGCTGTTAATCTAATATTTCTCCCCATAAAAGTTTAGGTTTCTTATCTCTTGCTGCTTTAAAGATCTTCTCTTTATCGTTGGAATTTGCAAGCTTCACTATTAAATGTCGAGGTGTTGAAAGTTTTTTATTCATTTTACAGGGGGATCTCTCTATTTCCTGGATCTGAATGCCTGTTTCCCTTCCCAGATTAGGAAAGTTTTCAGCTATGATATTTTCAAATACATATTCTGGCCCTCTGTCCCTTTTGGCGGCCTCGGGAACCCCAATTAAATGTAGGTTTTTCTTCCTCAGGCTGTCATTTATTTCCCCTAATCTATCTTCATGGTCTTTTAATTGTTTATCTCTTTTTTCCTCAGTTTCCCTCTTTGCCATCAACTTGTCTTCTATGTCACTCAGTCGTTCTTCTACCTCGTTAACTCTCGTCATTAGGACCTCTAGTTTGGATTGCATCTCATTTAATTGATTTTAATTTTGGCCTGATTAGATCTAAATTCTGCAGTCATGGAGTCGCTTGAGTCCTCTATGCTTTTTTCTAGAGCCACCAGTAGCTTTATAATAGTGCTTCTGAATTGGCTTTCTGACATTGAATCGTAATCCAAATTTTGTAACTCTGTGGGAGAGAGGAATGTTTCTTTCTTTTGAGGTGAGGTTTTCCTTCTAGTCATTTTGCTCAGTGCAGAGTGGCCAAAAACAAGTTGTATTGGAACACGGGGGAGTATCACTGGTCCGTCTAGCTGGTCTTCTGGGGGAGGGGCCTGCCGTGCTGATTTTCAGGTGTTAGCACTTGGCAGAGCTGCTCAGCCCCCTGCCTGGTGCCGGGTTCAGTGAAAGGTGTTTAAGCTGTTTATCCGTTGAGGTACTGTGAGCCTCAGTGGGGATTGTTTATCCTGTGAAGCCCCAGGAGGAACAACCACAGTGGCAGCGGCCAGCTCTGTAGCCCTGGATTCAGCTCCTGCAGTAACTATGGAGCTCTCCATGTTTAGGGCCCTGGATGCTCTGGGGGCAGGGCCGCTGATCTGCTCCGCTCGTGGCCAAACGGCGGCAGGAGTGTCCTTGCTGTCCTGTGCCCTCTCGGCCTCTGCCTGTCCCGGGGGGAACGCCGGATCCTGGGCTGTGTCCCTGGCGCCCTGTGTTCCCGAGCCTGTGCTATTGGAATCACGCTCCTGGGCCGCGCAGCCCCCTCTGCGAGGAGCCTCTGTCTCAGCCTTCGGAGCTGCTCCCAGGCCGCAGGGCGAGCGCTGCAGCCCTTTAGGGAGCTCGGCCGCGGGGTGTGGCCCGCTCTCCCTGGGGCACAGGTGCTCTGTTAGTGTCCCAGGGAGCCTGAGGGCATCCCCGCCCCTCCTGGGATCATGCTCTAACTCCCTGTGAGCGCCTTTCTGTCCAGGAAGATTGGTGAAACTCCTGCTTCTCCAGGCAGGGTTTTCCTGTCCTGGGGACACTCGCCCCAGCCTTAGCCCGGCTCCTCGCAGGGCCCCTTCCCCTTGGATGCCTTTTGTTTCTTTATTTCTTCCCCAACCCCCCCACCGCCCCGTCTTCCTATCTTGATTGAAGCGTGAACTCTTCTCACTGTAAGATTCCAGCTGTTCTCTAAATCTCAGGCCAAATTCGTAGGTTTTCAGGATGATTTGAAGGTTGTCTAGATAATTTGGTGGGGACAGGTGACTTGGGGACCCTACTCTTCCGCCATCTTGCCCCACCTCCCAATGTACACATTTAATGCAATCCCAATCAAAATACCATGGACTTTCTTCAGAGAGTTGGAACAAATCATCTTAAGATTTGTGTAGAATCAGAAAAGAAAAAAAACAGAATAGCCAGGGGAATATTGAAAAAGAAAACCATAGCTGGGGGCATCACAATGCCAGCTTTCAGATTGTACTACAAACTGTGGTCATCAAGACAGTGTGGTACTGGCACAAAAACAGACACATAGATCAATGGAACAGAATAGAGAATCCAGACGTGGACCCTCAACATTATGGTCAACTAATATTCGACAAAGGAGGAAAGACTATCCACTGGAAGAAAGACAGTCTCTTCAATAAATGGTGCTGAGAAAATTGGACATCCACATGCAGAAGAATGAAACTAGACCACTCTCTTGCACCAGACACAAACATAAACTCAAAATGGATGAAAGATCTTAAGGTGAGACGAGATTCCATCAAAATCCTAGAGGAGAACACAGGCAACACCCTTTTTGAACTTGGCCACAATAACTTCTTGCAGGATACATACATGAAGGCAAAATAAACAAAAGCGAAAATGAACTATTGGGACTTCATCAAGATAAGAAGCTTCTACACAGCAAAAGAAACAGTCAACAAAACTAAGAGACAAGCTACAGAATGGGAGAAGATATTTGCAAATGACATATCAGATAAAGGACTAGTATCCAAGATCTATAAAGAACTTCTTAAACTCAACACCAAAGAAACAAACAATCCAATCCTGAAATGGGCAAAAGACAGGAACAGAAATCTCACAGAGGAAGACATTGACATGGCCAATAAGCACATGAGAAAATGCTACACATCACCGGCCATCAGGGAAATACAAATCAAAACCACAGTGAGATACCACCTCACACCAGAGAGAACGGGGAAAATTAACAAGACAGGAAACCACAAATGTTGGAGAGGATGTGGAGAAAGGGGAACCCTCTTACACTGTTGGTGGGAATGTGAACTGATACCGCTACTCTGGAAAACTGTGTGGAGGTTCCTCAAAGAGTTAAAAATAGATCTGTCCTACGATCCAGCAATTGCACTGTTGGGGATTTATCCCAAAGATACAGATGCAGTGAAACACCGGGACACCTGCACCCCGACGTTTATAGCAGCAATGTCCACAATAGCCAAACTGTGGAAGGAGCCTCCATGTCCATCGAGAGATGAATGGATAAAGAAGATGTGGTTTATGTATACAATGGAATATTACTCAGCCATTAGAAATGACAAATACCCACCATTTGCTTCGACGTGGATGGACCTGGAGGGTATTATGCTGAGTGAAATAAGTCAATCGGAGAAGGACAAACATTATATGGTCTCATTCATTTGGGGAATATAAAAAATAGTGAAGGGGAATAACGGAGAAAGAGAAAAAATTAGTGGGAAATATCAGAAAGGGGACAGAACATGAGAGACTCCTAACTCTGGGAAACGAACAAGGGGTGGTGGAAAGGGAGGTGGGTGGGGGGTGAAGGTGACTGGGTGACGGGCACTGAGGGGGGCACTTGATGGGATGAGCACTGGGTGTAATGGTATATGTTGGCAAATTGAACTGCAATAAAGAAAAAGAATCAAGCATTATCATTGTCTTTTGCTTTCCTGTTACAATTTTTAGCTCAATAAATCCCTGCTTCCTTATGTTGTCATCCTAGGAATTTTGCTGCAATGACTCATCAGATTTATTTTGTGCATCCGTATCCTGCCTCTGTCTCTAAGTGCATATTATCAAATTCTCCAAACTAATTCAGAGTGTCCGATGACTTCTTGGATAAGTGGCAACTCAGTGAGACTTTTAACCATCCCCGTTAACTATACTGTAAAACAAACAAGTTGTATCCAAATTTTCTGCTTGGAGGTTAGCATTGTCATGTTACTCATATGTACATATTTTTTTCTGTGGATGTCTATGTCTTCAATGTTCACTAGATACTTTTCCCAAAATTTTTCAGTCCTTGAGGACTAATGGTCTTTTTAAATAAAAAGAAGCAAAATATCCTTCAGAGCTAGTGCTCCAGCCCCATGACAGGAGAACTTGCCCATCTTTTTTTTTTTTCCCAACTAATGGGAATGAGTTATACGGTGTGGTCTTATAGGCCTCTGCCCACATATCCCAGTGCTAAAACATGAGATCTCTCACTCAAACAGAAATACAGTTTCATTTATTGTTTTTATTCATATAAATTTGTTCAACAAACATTTGTTGAGCAACTAGAATACACAACAGACTGACCCACATGCTATAAAGAGGATACAATGATCAATAGGACATGGCCCCTATCTTCAAGAAACTTCTGGTTCTTCCAGGCATGAAGTGGGTATTGGTATAAGCTAAGTGTACAAACACAAGATAGAATATAAGAACGATAAAGACAATGTTTTAGAGCAGGGCAAATTATAAATGGTGGCTAGATCAGGGAAGAATTCAGGAAGATGTAGCAGTAGAGCTATGGAATTTAATAGAAAGCATCTCACCAGTAGACATAAGAACAGAAATAGTCTAGTTAGAGTTAACAGCATGCAGAGTGGTATGGAAGCAGGAAAAACACATGACAGGTTTGGAGAAAGGTAAGTGATTCAGTCTGATGGATCATAAAGCTTGCTGCATTCGTCTCTGAGGACTTGAAGCTGGCTCCAGCACTGTGCTGATTCTAACTCAGCCTGCTTCCTTAGCATCTGCTCCTTTAGTAAGGAACTTTTCATGCGCTCATGTTCACTAGTGTCCAGAGCTCCCAGGGTTCGGACGTAAAGAACAACAATGTCACTGTGTTTGGCTTTCTTGTTGCACTGAGGACATTTTTGTGCCTGTCCCTTTAGCCACTTAGAAATGCACTTATACCCAAAGAGGTACCCACAGTATAATGTTGAAATGTGATGATCCCTAGCATTGGTCATGTGCTCCAAAAATATTGTGCTAGTGTCCCCTTCTTCATCATCCATAGGAACAGAAGGTAGAAGGGGGTTCATCTTCTAGGGAGACTGGGGAAGGTCTCTCCTCCACTGATACATGTAACTTCTTGCTGTGCTGAGGTACCTCCTACTTGCTTTTCTAAAACAGCAGCTCTAGTTTCCTCTGCCTGGGCAACAACTTCTTCAAACTCTGTGGAGCTATCATTCTCAGAACTAGAACTACTCGAGACCCGCAAGTCTTCAGAGACAGGATTTCTGGTCTCTGAATCACAGGAGGTGGTTGGCAAATGAGGCTTGGTCTGGCTCACTTGAAAGTAGGCATCTATTGGTGGTGCTCTGGACCTGGCACTGTCTGTCCTCTGCTACCCTGCAGTTCTTGACCTGCGTGAAGCAGATCCCCTCATCCTACTCGATCTCATTGGTCCCACGTTGCAGTCTGATGGAGGTCTCAGGAATTCCAGCATGCCATGAAGTCTCTGAAGCCCACTGATGAAACTGTTCATTGAATCCAATGAAGACACTCGGTCAGGGTAGTTAACACAAGATCTCTGCCTATGCTCCTCCGAAGCTCCTGGATTAATGTTCTCCACATGATCTTCTCCCCACAGCTCCCCTTCCTCTGTCAGGCCAAAAGACACATGTGGAGCAGGCTGGAGCAGGTGCAGTCCCACCTGGCTGCTGACCACTTCAGCAGGAACAGGCTGTTTTGCAACATGATGCTCTAATTGCATATGAAGATTATATTCCATTGCTTCACGAGCCATCACTAGCATTGGGAGGACACTGTGGGGCTTGGAAAATTGCTGCACTGGCAGCGGTTTCTTTGAAAGAACTACTATATCCCTCATTTTAAAATATATTCCAATATTATCTCTGATTTTTAAAAAAAACCTTTAAAAATAAAAAAAATCTTAATAAACTAAAAATGGAAAATAATTCAATAATATTATAAATGCCAATACCATATTTAACAGCAAAACATTAGAACATTATTTTCTAAATGCACTCATATTAGCATACCCATTCTATAGTATGTTAATAGGTTTATGATAATAAAAGGTTTCATAGTTAAATAAGTTTGAGAAATGCTGGGTTAAAGTTTCTCTTTTAATGCAGGACTTCTCAGAACTTTTAATATGTTATTATTCACTGGGACTCTCTAAGAGAAATAAGTAATATGGTCGTACCACAAATCTATTTGAGCATAGAAAATTTTTCTAGAACATCTTCAGCAAGCAGAGCCCTGAGGACTATGCCTTGGCAAACACTGACACAATTTCCAGCAGATACAAGTCAGTTTTACTAACTTTCTGTCAGCAGTTACTCTTGTCTAACTCACCACAGACAGGAGTCATGTTAGTAATATGGTTAGATGTCATTCTGCATTAGATTCAGCTGGAAATGTCTGTCAAAATTCAGATTCATAGGCTCTACTTTCATTTAGCAGATATAGCTTGAGTTTCAGGAATCTACATTTTACCAAGCATCAAGTGAGTTTTCTGATGTTGGTATCTATAGCTTATACTGTGAGAGGAACCATATTACAAAATTTAGATCAATTATTAAAGAAGAAAAGACAAATTAATTAACTACATAATTTTGAAGCTACAGGTTTAATGACACTGTGTTTTGTGTTGGTCTTAACCCATCAATAATTAATGTTGTGGTTGGACTGGCCTTTGTGTTTCTTATTATGATTGCAAGATGTCCTTAGCAACAACCATCAAGAAACTTAGAAAAAATAAAAGTTTATTACTTGCAAGACTGGAAAATTACACAGCATATCTGGGGCCACAGAACAAGGTCACAATTAGGGGAAGAGCACATTGGGTTGGAGGTTTTGCTTTTACTGAGTTTGAGATTGGGGGCCAAAGGTTTTGCAGGCTCAACTCTTTATGGGCAGATTTAAAACATAAGATTGGAAATTTAAAACACAGAAAGAGAAAAAGCAAGTGGTTCACATGGTGTTATTAAAATCAATGAAGATATAAAACAAAGCAAATTAAGTTTGGGGGTAATGTGAGGAGGTGGCCTATTTATCTAGTCATGTGGCTGGCAATGCACTTGCATTACAAAATAAAAACAAAACAAAACAAAACACAAAAGCAAAAACAACTGTTATCTTAACACTGCACCCTGATATCACATGTTGAAACTGAGACATTATGAAAGTTTATTGACAAAAGGGCATTTAGGTATGGATAAACACTCTACATTCACTTGACTTATATATTAGTCATCTTTGATACTCATGTGCCAAGGATGGATTTGCTAATTCACTATCACCTTAGAATAGTTTTGTAATCTGCACTTTAGATTATGTGACATATGACTGAAAGCAATAAAGTTACCCTTTCTCCATTGAATTTCAACTTGGCGCTTTCAGCAATGATTATAGTTCTCTACACATAGCATAGTATTTTGTGCTTCATGCCTTTCCCCATGCTATTCCCCTAGTCTAAAATGTCCTTTACCCTGTTTCATCCTCTGGCTAATTTGTTGTATGATTATGTGTGGGTGGTTTGGAATGGGCCTAACTTATTTATGTAGCTAAATGGACTATGATTGAGGCTGATAAAGTATGTATGGGTGTGTAGTTGATGGGACAGGAATAGTATTTTTTAGTCTGAAACAGGTTACTAAAGAGCCTAAAATTCCAAGACAGGTTCTGAAGGACTCAGGTGATCCAAGAAGCTACAGATATACAGCAATTAGGAAAGGGATTAGTATGAGGAAGAGTAGCCGTTGGTTATACTCAGTTTCCAAGATACTCTTTTTCACCTCTATGAATTTTCCTTATCGTTGAATATGATTTGCTTGTTTATTGATAAGAATTGCATTCCTTTTTGATTAATTTTTCACACCTACGTGGTTCTGTCTCAGGAGTAGCACTTTACTGTGCATGAATAATGGTTACTGGTTACTGACTAAATGGGATAGTTCTTTCTACCAAGTAGACACACATCTTCAGATTTCAACCAAAGCACTTATTTTTAAACATTCTGAAAATAAAAACAAATAGATTTTTCTCAGTCATTTCAATTATCACTACTTCTTTTCAATCTTCAGCTAAAGAAAGCAACATATCTTGCCATCTCCCTTATTCACATTTGGTGCTACAATTTTTGTCAAGATGCCAAATATCTGCAAGGATAGGCATATATTGATACATGGATTGTGGTCATAGTGTTTGATAATGGAAAAGAATTCTATTTAAGTTTTTATTGAGATGTTAGATTTTATTCCCTTCTAGTATGAGACCTCTTCCACAGCAAAGAACAGAAAAGAAAGAAAAAAAGAAAGAAAAGATATTGCATTTAGTTATGATTCATAGATGTCAGGATTTAAGTGTTTTAGGGTTTTGGGGGAGTGGAAGATGTAGTAGAAACAGGAAGCCAGGCTGCCATAAACACGCACATAGCAAATAATTGACTATAGACAAGAGGGAACCTACAGAGAACATCAGAAAATACTATTGTATATGAAATGTATTAACATCAGTATCTTAAACAAAAACAAAAACAAAAAAAACATTAATATTGTGAACAGCTGGATGGCTGGATGTTTGATAATGAAGCAAGTCATTTTAATTTGATCTAAGCTTCAGCTTGTAATTGAATTTATAAGAACATGGAAAAATTAACAAGAAGCTTCTGGCAATTCAAAAACAATATTTTGGCTCAGAGTCTAAGCTTCTCTCTAAATTTGGGAAATTTAAATCTGGATAAAGATGGAACAAAGAAAAACCATGCTGCAACACTAAGGATAGCAGATCTATGCCTCTGATTTTAAATAGATGTAAATTGTCATTGTCAGAAAAGTTACTATTCCTTTGGACATAATCATATCTTACGGTGACTAACAAGTCAGCTCTAATTATATATAGTTGGTTGAATCAGCTACATGATTTTTTTCCTTTGTGAAAAGCCGAGATTATCATGTCAAATCACTTTTCAAGGACCTTCAAAGTGGAGCAGTCTGCTGAGGTCAGAGATGAATATTCTTTGTTAATGGACCCCAAAAGAACTTCACAAGAAACTTTTTTTTTATAATGGGACTTCGTGTCTTTTGACTAGGGCTAGAGAAGACTTATGTGTTCAAAATTGCGCTTCATACAAGAAATATAAAATGTCATTAGTTTTCTTTTCCTGAAAAGGGTGCCCTGAGCAATCATATTTGTATCCCAGTAACCTCAATGTATAAGCTAACCTGTCACTGTATTGCATCCTCAGATGAAATGCTTTATCATCTTCCCAGTCATTCAGTAGAAAAATGCAAGGTGGAAGACATGAATGATATTCTGGAGAAGAGGGGGGATCAAAGATGAAGTATAGTTTTTCTTCTCCCTGAAAAGGATGTCGGAAATCTTATGTTTCTCTTTTTTTTCTTACAAAAAAGACATATTCAGTCATTTTCACCCAGTTCCCAAATCACATCAAGATGCAAATATACTTTTTTAAAAAAACTGATGGGCCAGATTTTCTCAAGGAAAAAAGTCAGCTCAACAGTCATTTACTTCAAATTTTCCCTAATTATCTTTATCTCAGTTGATTTCTCCCTTTACTTGCATTCTTTAGCATCTTATATACAATTTGAATGCATTATCAGACTTTAAAAAAATGCTCTTTTGCATGTGTTTATTTTAGATCTCATTTTAAATAATAAGCTTGTGTAGGGCAGCTATTCTATTATATGTTTTGCATCTTCTATAGTGTCTAGAAAACTGCCATGTATACTATAGGTGCTTAATAGAAATGATTAAAATAACATGTCCACAAATGTCCTTCGAAAGCCTCTATATTGGCAAAGAGTACTTTCAAGACTATTTAGTGTCAAATAAAAGGTGTGGAAGTCCTTTTTGTTATTTTTCCTTGGTAGAGATATTATATAGGAGCTCTGTGACTTTACAATTTGGTATTGTTTATTGTATAAGTCATAGGTTGAAATTAATAGATTGATACATGGAGATAAGAATTCCTTTTATAAAAAAAAACTTTAAAAGTGTATCAATGAAAGTTTCAAACCTTAGGAATATTACATCAAGATTGTGATTAAACTAGCTCCAGATATTTTTTATTATTAGTGATGATGTCTGCTGATGTAAGTGAAGAGCTACCACAATTGCTTTGGTTAATTGTGGTTGGTAGTACAGAGTAGAGGAAAATACAGAAGTATACAGCTGCTATGTAAGCCCAGGAATAAAAAAAATTTGGAAGATACATTCAGCTTCTGATTATCCATCTATGGATAATTTACACCCAACAATATATTTTAAAATTTATCACTGGCTAGCTTCTCATTACCCAGTCCCTCACTCTTTTCCTCTATCAATTATTTTGCAGTCTTTGGAAACTTCCACTTACTTGGATAGGTAGATTCAACAAAATGTAACCAGTTAGGTAAATTTATGGAGGAAAAAACTGCATGGAATGAGAAACAAAAAACATAGTTATAATATAGTAGATGCCACAATATGAAATGTGTTAATGTGCTCATGTAGAAATGCTTTAGGGATTGTGAAAGTTCCTCTCACAACATAGGTTGTTTATTTATTTTTTAAAGAATTATTTATTTATGAGAGAGAGAGAGAGAGACGCAGAGACATAGGCAGAGGGAGAAGCAGGCTCCCCACAGGGAGCCCAATGTGGGACTCGATCCAAGATCCCAGGATCACATCCTGAGCCAAAGGCAGACGCTCAACTGCTGAGCCACCCAGGCATCCCAACATAGGTTGTTTAATAAACATTTGCATCAGTTTCCAGTAATGAATTGAGTGAACTAATTGGTAATCCTTTGTGAAGAATATTGAATGCTGTTCACTGTTACTATAGATGTTGGCCAAACAGAATTTAGATCCCATGTGACATTGTATATTTTCAATCTATTTAGTCAGTTGCCGAACAATGTGTGGAAAAGAAGTCTTTAGAATTAATGTGGCAATACTAAAAGATTGAAAATTCCTAAAAGCGTGTGGATATATCTCTGTTCTGGACCCAGTATGGAATTCACTCAAAGAAAATGGAAAGATAACCCCATGTGTATTTGGATGAATGAGTAAGTGATACTGACTCTAACCCCCTCCCTAAGGCATTCATTAATCATTTCTACAGTATAATATTAATGGAATATCCTTAAATCATGGACATTATCATACTAAAAATTTCTTAAGAGCTATACAATTTAGAATTGTGCCTTTTTAGACCAATTTTTTCTTGCATCTTTGAACTCTTTTTATATATTTGTCTTATCTATTTACAAGCACTTAAAGGAATGAGAACATAGCTCTCTTATCTTTTCTATTCCCCAAGGGCTATGCAATGTGGTATACACATAATATGTACTTGATAAGTGTTGTTTGTGTGAAGGAATAACATGATGAATCTATTTTTTATTTTTATTTTTATTTTCGTTAGATGGTTTGTCTTCTTCAATATGTTTTTTTATTTTACTATATTCTTTATTCTATTAATTTTTTTATCTTTTATTGGAGTTCAATTTGCGAACATATAGCATAACACCCAGGGCTCATCCCTCCAAGTGCCCTCCTCAGTGTGCATCACCCAGTCACCCCAACCCCGTGCCCACCTCCCCTTCCACTACCCCTGGTTCATTTCCCAGAGTAAGGTGTCCTTCATACTTTGTCACCCTCACTGATTTTCACTCATTTACTCTGCTTTCCCTTTATTCCCTTCCACTAATTTTTATATTCCCCAAATGAATGAGACCATATAATGTTTGTCCTTCTCCGATTGACTTATTTCACTCAGCATAATACCCTCCAGTTCCATCCGCGTCGAAGCAAATGGTGGGTATTTGTCATTTCTAATGTATGAGTAACATTCCATTGTATACATAAACCACATCTTCTTTATCCATTCATCTTTCGATGGACACCGAGGCTCCTTCCACAGTTTGACTATTGTGGACATGGCTGCTAGAAACATTGAGGAGCAGGTGTCCCGGCGTTTCACTGCATCTGTAACTTTGGGGTAAATCCCCAGCAGTGCAATTGCTGGGTATTACGGCAGATCTATCTTTAACTCTTTCAGGAACCTCCACACAGTTTTGCAGAGTGGCTGTACCAGTTCACATTACCACCAACAGTGCAAGAGGGTTCCCCTTTCTCCACATCCTCTCCAACATTTGTTGTTTCCTGTCTTGTTAATTTTCCCCATTCTCACTGGTGTGAGGTGGTATCCCATTGTGGTTTTGATTTGTATTTCCCTGATGGCCAGTGATACAGAGCATTTCCTCATGTGCTTGTTGGCCATGTGTACGTCTTCTTCGGTGACATTTCTGTTCATATCTTTTGCCCATTTTATGATTGGATTGTTTGTTTCTTTGCTATTGAGTTTAATAAGTCCTTTATAGATCTTGGATACTAGCCCTTTATCTGATACATCATTTGCAAATATCTTCTCCCATTCTGTAGGTTGTCTTTTAGTTTTGTTGACTGTTTCTTTTGCTGTGCAGGAGTATGGTTTTCTTTTTTAATATTCCCCTGGCTATTCAGGGTCTTTTCTGAGTCCACACAAATCTTAAGATAATTTGTTCCAACTCTCTGAAGAAAGTCCAGGGTATTTCAATAGGGATTGCATTAAACGTGTACATTGACCTGGGTATCATTCACATTTTCACAATATTAATTCTTCCAATCCATGAGCATGGAATATTTTTCCATCTGTTTATGTCTTCCTCCATTTCTTTCAGAAGTGTTCTGTAGTTTTCAGGGTATAGATCCTTTACCTGTTTGGTTAGGTTTATTCCTAGGTATCTTATGCTTTTGGGCACAATTGTAAATAGAATTGACTCCTTAATTTCACTTTCTTCCGTTTCATTGGTAGTGGATGGAAATGCCACTGATTTCTGGGCATTGATTTTGTATCTTGCCACATTGCCGAATTGCAGTATGAGTTCTAGCAATCTTGGAGTGGAGTCTTTTGTGTTACCAACGTACAGTATCATGTCATCTGTGAAGAGGGAGAGTTTTACTTCTCTTTGCCAATTTGAATGCCTTTTATTTCTTTTTGTTGCCTGATTGCTGAGGCTAGGACTTCTAGTACTATGTTGAAGAGCAGTGGTGAGATTGGACATCCGTGCCTTATTCCTGATCTTAGGGGAAAGGCTCCCAGTGTTTCCCCACTGAGAATGATATATGCTGTGAGCTTTTCATAGATGGCTTTGAAGATGCTGAGGAACGTTCCCTCTATCCCTACACTCTCAATAGTTTTGATCAGGAACAAATGTTGTATTTTGTAAAATGCTTCCTCCCATCTATTGAGAGGATCCTATGTTTCTTGTTTTGTCTCTTGTTGATATGATCTATCACATTGATTGCTTTACGAGTGTTGAACCAGCATTGCATACCAGGGATAAATCCCACTTGTTCATGGTGAATAATCTTCTTAATGTAGTGTTGGATCCTATTGGCTAGTATTTTATGGAGAATTTTTGCATTCGTGTTCATCAGGGATATTGGTCTATAATTCTGCTTTTTGGTGGGGTCTTTGTCTGGTTTTGGAATTACGGTGATGCTGGCCTCATAAAACAAGTTTGGAAGTACTCCATCTCTTTCTATCTTTCTCAACAGCTTTAGTAGAATAGGCATGGTTTCTTCTTTAACGTTTGACAGAATGCCCCTGGGAAGCCATCTGGCCCTGGACTTTTGTGTCTTGGGAGGTTTTTGATGACTGCTTCAATTTCCTCCCTGGTTATTGGCCTGTTCAGGTTTTCTATTTCTTCCTCTACCAGTTTTGGTAACTTGTGGTTTTCCAGAAATGCGCTAATCCTTCTATAGATTGCCTAATTTATTGGCGTATAGCTGCTCATAATAAGGTTTTAAAATCATTTGTATATCCTTGGTATTGGTGGTGATCTCTCCTTTCTCTTTCATGATTTTATTAATTTGAATCTTTTGTCTCTTCCTTTTAATAAGGCTGGCTAATGGCTTATCTATCTTATTAATTCTTTCAAAGAACAAACTCCTGGTTTTGGTAATCGGTTCCACAGACCTTCTGGTCTCTATTTCATTGAGTTCTGCTCGAATCTTTATTAACTCTCTTCTTCTGCTGGGTGTAGGATCTATTTCCTGTTTATTCTCCAGCTCCTTTAGGTGCAAGGTTAGCTTTTGTATTTGAGTTCTTTCCAGTTTTTGAATGGATGCTTGTATTGCGATGTATTTCCTCCTCAGGACTGCTTTTGCTGTATCCCAAAGATTTGAAAGGTTGTATCTTCATTCTCATTAGTTTCCATGAATCTTTTTAATTCTTCTCTAATTTCCTGTTGACCCTTTCATCTTTTAGCAGTATGGTCCTTAACCTCCATGTGTTTGAAATCCTTCCAAATTTCTTCTTGTGATTTAGTTCTAGTTTCAAAGCATTATGGTCTGAAAATATGCAGGGGACGATCCCAATCTTTTGGTATCAATTCAGACCTGATTTGTGACCCTGTATGTGGTCTATTCTGGAGAAATTCCATGTGCACTTGAGAAGAAAGTGTATTCAGTTGCGTTTGGATTAAAGTTCTGTAAATATCTGTGAAATCCATCTGGTCCAGTGTATCATTGAAAGCTCTTGTTTCTTTGGAGATGTTGTGCTTAGAAGATCTGTCAATTATAGAAAGCACTGTGTTCAAGTCACCAAGATAAGTGTATTATTATCTAGGTATGTCTTAACTTTGATTATTAATTGATTGATATGCTTGGCAGCTCCCACATTTGGTGCTTAATTATTCATGATTGTTAGGTCCTGTTGTTGGACAGATCCTGGAAGTGTGATACAGTGTCCCTCTTCATCTCTTACTGCAGTCTTTGGGGCAAACTTTAATTTTTCTGATATAGGGATCGGTACCCCTGCTTTCTTTTGAGGATCATTTTAATGGTAAATAGTTCCCCAAGGTTTTATTTTCAGGCTGTAGGTGTCCTTATGTATAAATGTGTCTCTTATAGACAACAAATAGATGGGTCTTGCTTTTTTATCCAGTCTGAAACCCTGCGCCTTTTGGTGCGGTCATTAAGCCCATTCACATTCAGAATTACTGTTGAAAAATATGAATTTGGTGTCATCATACCTATTCAGTCCCTGTTTTCGTGGATTGTTTCCTTGGACTTCCTCTTTCTATTCCAGAGTCCCCCTTAGTATTTCATGGAGATCCGGGCTGGTGGTATCATATTCTTTCAGTTTCTGCCTATCTTGGAAGCTCTTTATCTCTCCTATTCTGAATGAGAGCCTTGCTGGGTAAAGTATTCTTGGCAGCAGGTTCTTCTAATTTAGGACCCTGAATATATCCTGCCAGCCCTTTCTGGCTTGCCAGGTCTCCGTGGAGAGGTCTGCTCTTACCCTTATACTTCTCCCTATAAAGGTTAGGGATCTCTTGTCTCTTGCTGCTTTAAGGATCTTCTCTTTATCTTTGCAATTTCCCAGTTTCACTATTAAATTTCGATGTGTTCAGTGTTTTTTATTGATTTTAGAGGGGAATCTTTCTATCTCCTGGATCTTAATGCCTGTTTCCCTCCGCAAATTAGGGACGTTCTCGGCTATGATTTGTTCAAATACACTTTCGGGGCCTCTGTCTCTTTTGGCGCCCTGTGGAACCCCAATTAAACATAGATTTTTCCTTTTGAGGCTGTCACTTATTTCCCTTAACCTATCCTCAGGATCTTTTAATTGTTTTTCTCTTTTTTCCTCAATTTCCTTCCTTGCCATCAACTTGTCTTCTTTGTCACTCACTCCTTCTTCTACCTCCTTAACCCTCATAGTTAGGATCTCAAGTTTGGATTGTATCTCATTTAATTGATGTTTAATTTCAGCCTGATTAGATCTAAATTCTGCAGTCATGAAGACTCTTGAATTCTTTATGCTTTTTTTGTAGAGCCACCAGTAGCCCTATAATTGTGCTTCTGAATTGGTTTTCTGACATTGAATTGTAATCCAAATTCTGTAACTCTGTGGGAGAGAGGACTATTTCTGATTCTTTCTTTTGAGGTGAGTTGTTCCTTCTAGTCATTTTGCTCATTGCAGAGTGGCCAAAAACAAGTTGTACTGAAAAAGGAGAAAAAGAGAGAAAAAAGGGGGGGAAACAAACAAAACAAAAAGAAGGGGGAGAATCCTCCTTATATACAGTAAATCCTTCCACTTCCCCTGGAACTTTCCAGTGCTGTTTGGTCAATAACTTGCTTTTCCCCTGTCCTTCTACCTGGTCTTCTGGGGGAGGGGCCTGCTGTGCTGATTCTCAGGTGTGTTCACTTCGGGGAGCTGCCCAGCCCACTTCCAGGTGCAGGGCTCAGTGGGAGCTGTATATCCTGTGAGGCCCCTGCTCAGTTCCAGGTAGAAGGTGACACCAGGGGGAACAACAACAGTGGTGGCGGCCAGCTCTCTAGCTCTGGAGTCAGCTCCCGCAGTAACTCCTGCAGCTCCCAGTCTGCAGGGGCCTGGATGCTCTGGGGGAGGGGGACACTGATCCGCACAGCCCGGCCGCCCAGTGGCAGGAGTGTCCTTGCTGTCCTGTGTCCTCCTAGCCTCTGCCTGTCCGGGGGGGAGCGCCAGATCTTGGGCTGTGTCCCCCGGCGCCCTGGGCTCCGGAGCCTGCACTGTTGGAATCCCTCTTCTGGGCCTACGCAGCCCCCTCTGTGTGGAGCCACTGCCCCAGCCGCTGCCTGAGCTGCTCCCAGGCCCTGCTGGGCGTGTGATCCAGTCTCTTTAAGGAGCTCGGCCTGCGGTGTGTGGCGCACTCTCCCCCATGGTGCACTTCCTCTGTTAGTGACCCCGGGAACCTGGGGGCTCCACTGCCCCTCCTGGGATCCTGCCCGAGTTCCCTGCTAGCACCTTTCCGTCCAGGAAGATTGGTAAAGTTCCTGTTTCTCTGGGACTGGACTTTCCTGTCCTGGGGGCACTCACCAACCGGCCTTAGTGGGGCTCCTCACCGGACCCCTCCCCCTTGGATGCTTTTTTATTTCTTTATTTTTTCTCATCTTCCTTCCTTGATAGAAGCGCAAACTCTTCTCACTTTAGCATTCCACCTGTTGTCTTTTTAAATCTGAGGCCGAATTTGTAGGTCCTCAGGATGATTTGAAAGTTATCTAGGTAAGTTGGTGGGGACATGTGACATGGGGACCCTACTCTTCTGCCATCTTGCCCCGCCTCCTTTTTTTTCTTTATGCATATTGATGCCTGTTTTATTCAAGACAGATGGTTGTCTTTTCTGATGGAAATCAGGAAACCAATGTTTCTATGGCCTACTGTATTTGACACTCTTTATATGGAGGAGTTCTTCCAATATCTTGTTTCCAGTATCATTTTCTCTTATCCTTTTTGTTCTGGGACTTTTTTTTTATCACTTTTATTATTTTTGTACTTATAATAAAATTAAAAAAATAAATCTTTAATAGACATCCTCCAATTTCTTCTTTCCCTTTCCAAATTTAGTTATCAAAATACTGCATACTTTGGTCTCATAAGGTAGTAATTTTATTTAAAGATAGCATTACGTATTTATATTTTTGACAACTGTCTTTAAACATTTTAGTAGTTATGTCTGTATTGAATATGTGAGTTAATGAATGACTGGATTTTGAATTTGACATGAACATTAGAATAAGGTTTATGGAAATGTCTGGCTGGCTTTCTACCTTACAGGAATCTGAATGCTACAGTATACTTTTTCCTTTTTATTCCAATTTAAGTAATAGAAGAATTCTTGCTGTTTGTTTTAACTCCATGAAGGCAAAGTCAATGGCTTTCATTCATCTCCATTCTCCAGAAGAATGCTCAAAATATAATAGATCTTCAATGAATATTTTTAGAGAGAACAAATGTAAATGAAGGTAACATGACCAAGTAGTCACATTGGCCCTCTAGCTGTTCCTCAAACCTGCTAATTTCCCATCTCAAGCACTTTCTATATCCTCTGCTCTGAATGCTCTAGATGCCTATGAGATTAATTCTACCATTTTTTTAGGTCTATGTCAAAATGTTTCCTCTTTAGAAAAGTTTTCTCTCTACAGTCTATTAAAACTTAGTCTACCCTCAAATATCTCAACCAAAGTTCTCTTATCCTGCTTCATTTTTTCTTCATACCACATATTACTATGAAATTGTATTATGTCACTATGTATTTGATGTTTTGTCTCTCTTTTGTCCCCCTCATCTATTGCCACTATAAAATGTAAAACCCATTAGTCCTGGGACTATATCATTCCAGTGTCTCATCAGGAAACAGAAATCCTTGCAGATGGTTCAAATAAAGAGACTTTAAAGGATTATTTCCAGTGGCATGGACAAGGTTATGATGATAAACAAAGTAGTTTTTGTTTTTATTTTAATTTCAGTATAGTCACCATACAGTGTTAAATTATTTATATTAGTTTCACGTGTACACTTCCATATATCACCCAGTGCTCATCACAAGTACACTCCTTAATCCCCATCACCAACTCATCTTTTCACTCATCTTCCACTTACCTCCCCTATGGTAAACAAATTTTACTGAGACTAGACTTGAAAGAGCAAGAGGAAGAAAGAGTTAGTAAATCCCAGTGAGAGCTGAGTCTGGGAAGGAAGGATTGTCTGAAAGAAGATGTAGTCTTGGAAGAACTCAACTACTGACACAGAGACACAATTTTGGAAGTCAGGAAGAGTAGAAGAAATTAAAAATTCTCTCTTTCCATACTCCAATCTCATAAGAGTGCAGGTATTAATAAAACTGGAGCAGAGGCCAACTGGCAAGGGGCCCATGCGAAACAGTTCTTAGAGGTCAGCCTCTTGGGAAATAGGGCAGACCAGAGAAGGGTGGGGAATGAATTCTTTAGTGGAAACAGAATAAATAACACAGGTGTATTGTTTGACTCCCTGTGGTGTCTTCACACCCAGAAAAATTACTAGTACACTTTAGGTACTCAATAATTTTTTAATCCTTATTTCTAGTTTATTTTTTATATTTTTTTATTTTTTATTTAAATTCAATTTGCCAACATATAGTATAACACCCAGTGCTTATGCCATCAGGTACCCTCCTCAGTGCCCGTCACCCAGTTACCCCATCCCCCCACGCAACTCCCCTTTCACAACCCTTTGTTTAGCAGAGTAAGGAGTCTCTCATGGTTTATTTCCCTCTCTAATTTTTCCCACTCAGTTCCCTCCTTTCCCTTATAATCCCTTTCATTATTTATTATATTCCACACATGAGTGAAACCATATGGAAATTAACCTTCTCTGATTGACTTATTTCACTCAGCATAATATACTTCAGTTCCATCCACCTCAAAAAAAAAATGGTGGGTATTCGTCCTTTCTGATGGCTGAGTAATATTCCATTGTATAGATACACCTCATCTTCTTTATCCATTCATCTGTTGAAGGACATCATGGCTCCTTCCACAGTTTAGCTATTGTGGACATTGCTGCTATAAACATTGGGGTGCAGATGTCCCATCACTTCATGACATCAGTATCTTTGGAGTTAAATACCCAGGAGTGCAAATGCTGGGTCATAGGGTAGTTCTATTTTTAACTCTGAGGAACCTCCACACAGTTTTCCAGAGTGACTAAACCAGTTCACATTCCCACCAACAGTGGAGGACGGTTCCGCTTTCTCCACAGCCTCTCCAACATTTGTAATTTCCTGTCTTGTTAACTTTCACCATTCTCACTGCAGTGAGGTGGTATCTCATTGTGCTTTCGATTTGTATTTCCATGATGGGCAGTGATGCAGAGCATTTTCTTTTTTTTTAATAATAAATTTATTTTTTAATGGTGTTCAATTTGCCAACATACAGAATAACAGCCAGTGCTCATCTCATCAAGTGCCCCTCTCAGTGCCCATCACCCATTCACTCCCACCCCCCCGCCCTCATCCCCTTCCACCACCCCTAGTTCATTTCCCAGAGTTAGGAGTCTCTCATGTTCTGTCAACCTTTCTGATATTTCCCACACATTTCGTCTCCCTTCCCTTATATTCCCTTTCACTATTGTTTATATTCCCCAAATGCATGAGACCATATAATGTTTGTCATTCTCCGATTGACTCACTTCACTCAGCATAATACCCTCCAGTTCCATCCATGTTGAAGCAAATGGTGGGTATTTGACATTTCTTTTAAAAAAAAAGATTTTATTTATTTATTCATGAGAATGCACAGGGAGGAGAGAGAGGCAGAGACAGGCAGAGGGAGAGGCAGGCTTCATACAGGGAGCCCGAAATGGGACGCGATCCAGGATCACACCCTGGGCTGCAGGACGTGCTAATCCGCTGAGCCACCGGGGCTGCCCATATTTGTCATTTCTAATGGCTGAGTAATATTCCATTGTATACATAAACCACATCTTCTTTATCCATTCATCTTTCGATGGACACCGAGGCTCCTTCCAGTTTGGCTATTGTGGACATTGCTGCTATAAACATCGGGGTGCAGGTGTCCCGACGTTTCATTGCATCTGTATCTTTGGGGTAAATCCCCAACAGTTCAATTGCTGGGTGGTAGGGCAGATCTATTTTTAACTCTTTGAGGAACCTTCACACAGTTTTCCAGAGTGGCTGCACCAGTTCACATTCCCACCAAAAGTGCAAGAGGGTTCCCCTTTCTCCACATCCTCTCCAACATTTGTGGTTTCCTGCCTTGTTAATTTCCCCCATTCTCACTGGTGTAAGGTGGTATCTCATTGTGGTTTTGATTTATATTTCCCTGATGGCAAGTGATGCAGAGCATTTTCTCATGTGCATGTTGGCCATGTCTATGTCTTAATCAGTGGCATTTCTATACACCAACAATGAGACTGAAGAAAGAGAAATTAAGGAGTCAATCCCTTTAACAATTGCACCCAAAAGCATAAGATACCTAGGAATAAACCTAGCCAAAGAGGTAAAGGATCTATAGCCTAAAAACTATAGAACACTTCTGAAAGAAATTGAGGAAGACACAAAGGAAAAATATTCCATGCTCATGGATTGGCAGAATTAATATTGTGAAAATGTCAAAGTTACCCAGGGCAATTTACACGTTTAATGCAATCCCTATCAAAATAACATGGACATTCTTCAGAGAGTTAGAACAAATTATTTTAAGATTTGTGTGGAATTAGAAAAGACCCCAAATAGCCAGGGGAATTTTAAAAAAGAAAACCATAGCTAGGGGCATCACAATGCCAGATTTCAGGTTGTACTACAAAGCTGTGGTCATCAAGACAGTGTGGTACTGGCACAAAAACAGACACATAGACCAATGGAACAGAATAGAGAATCCAGAAATGGACCCTGAACTTTATGGTCAACTAATATTCGACAAAGGAGGAAAGACGATCCATTGGCAGAAAGACAGTCTCTTCAATAAATAGTGCTGGGAAAACTGGACATCCACATGCAAAAGAATGAAACCAGACCACTCTCCTACACCATACACAAAGATAAACTCAAAATGGATGAAAGATCTAAATGTGAGACAAGATTCCATCAAAATCCTAGAGGAGAACACAGGCAACACCCTTTCTGAACTCAGCCACAGTAACTTCTTGCAAGATACATCCACGAAGGCAAAAGAAACAAAAGCAAAAATGAACTATTGGGACTTCATCAAAATAAGAAGCTTTTGCCCAGCAAAGGATACAGTCAACAAAACTCAAAGACAACCTACAGAATGGGAGAAGATATTTGCAAATAACATATCAGATAAAGGGCTAGTTTCCAAGATCTATAAAGAACTACTTAAACTCAACACCAAAGAAACAAACAATACAATCATGAAATGGGCAAAAAACATGAAGAGAAATCTCACAGAGGAAGACATAGACATGGCCAACATGCACATGAGAAAATTCTCTACACCACCTGCCATTAGGGAAATACAAATCAAAACCACCATGGGATACCACCTCCCACCAGTGAGAATGGGGGAAATTAACAAGGCAGGAAACCACAAATGTTGGAGAGGATGTGGAGAAAGGGGAACCCTCTTACACTGTTGGTGGGAATGTGAACTGGTGCAGCCACTCTGGAAAACTGTGTGAAGGTTCCTCAAAGAGTTAAAAATAGACCTGCCCTACAACCCAGCAATTGCACTGTTAGGGATTTACCCCAAAGATTCAGATGCAATGAAACACCGGAACACCTGCACCCCTATGTTTCTAGCAGCCATGTCCACAATAGCCAAACTGTGGAAGGAGCCTCGGTGCCCATCGAAAGATGAATGGATAAAGAAGATGTGGTTTATGTATACAATGGAATATTACTCAGCCATTAGAAACGACAAATACCCACCATTTGCTTCAACATGGATGGAACTAGAGGGTATTATGCTGAGTGAAGTAAGTCAATCGGAGAAGGACAAACCTTATATGTTCACATTCATTTGCGGAATATGAATAATAGTGAAAGGGAATATAAGGGAAGGGAGAAGAAATGTGTGGGAAATATCAGAAATGGACACAGAACATAAAGACTCCTAACTCTGGGAAACGAACTAGGGGTGGTGGAAGGGGAGGAGGGCGGGGGGTGGAGGTGAATGGGTGATGGGCACTGAGGGGGGCACTTGACGGGATGAGCACTGGGTGTTATTCTGTATGTTGGCAAATTGAACACCAATAAAAAATAAATTTATTATTAAAAAGAAGAATTATGGGTAATGGGGTCAAGAACATGGGTAGGAAGTTTTGTCTCAAAGCTAAGAAGTTAGATATTTTCTTCAGAGACTGCATTAAAAAGAAGATGAGGGTGATTAATACATTTTTGAGTATTCAAGTGGGGAGCTGAGGGAATTTGTTATTTCTCTTTAAAGAAAAAAGGCTGAGAATTTTGGTGGTGGTGGTATTATATATGTCAATTTGAGAAAAGCAGTAAAATTTTTTAATTGAAGGAGAAATTAAAGCTGGGAGGGCCTTTACAAATCTCTTAGTTCTGTGTTTTTCAAACATTTATTTTTCAATCATCCCAATCATTTCTCCAAATGAACTCTTTGCAGAAGTCTGGCACATGCAAATTGGATAGAAGTTCAATGGCTCATGATGAAGAGGAAGAGACCTTGAGCTTTAATAATTAAGTAAGCTTGCTCCCCACACCTGCCCATCCTCCTTATTGCTCAATGCAGTTCCAGAAGCATCTCTGAGGAATCCTTAAGACTTCTTTGAGCATAGTTTTAAAACTATCAACCTCATCATTTTGTAAATGAAGGTACAAACACAGAAGAATGAGTTGACTTCTCTGAAATAGAGTCAGGACTAGAATCCACATCTAACTCCCAGCCAGAACACTTTTTTACTATATTATGCCACTGTTTGTGGACCTTAAATCAATTGCCATCAATAGAAATCTTTAAGAGTCCTGAGTTTAGGCTTTATTTTTCCAAAAACATTCATTCTTAGATGATTTCTTTCAAATGTACTCCAAATGTACTTCACATTTCTTTGTTAAAGGTAAAAGGAAACGTCTTCTTTTACCTACCTAGCCACTTCTGGATTAAATAAGAAAGTGGGACATGCTAGGAGATCCTCGGAAGGAAGATTGTTGTGTATTCAATATATTACTTGTGAAAAATATGAAGGCTTTTCTGGGGACATCATGAACCAGAACTGGGAATGAAAATTTAGGAGCATTTAAAAATGCTAAATCACTACATCTAATTTTCAGTAACTTTTTTAACCTGGAATTATGTTTCTAAGATTTATCGTGTTATTTTGTGTAGCTGTAGGTCATTCCTTTTCATTGCTGTGTAATTTTCCATTGTCTAAATATACCACAATTTATTTATTATAGTTTAGGGGTACATATACATGTGACAAACTTAGAGTATGTTTAAAAAGTAAAGAAATGGAGGAGGAGGGGCAAGATGGCGGAGGAGTAGGGTCCCCAAATCACCTGTCCCCAACAAATTACCTAGATAACCTTCAAACCATCCTGAAAATCTACGAATTCGGCCTGAGATTTAAAGAGAGACCAGCTGGAATGCTACAGTGAGAGGAGTTCACGCTTCTATCAAGGTAGGAAGACGGGGAAAAGAAATAAAGGAACAAAAGGCCTCCGAGGGGGAGGGGCCCCGCGAGGAGCCGGGCTGAGGCCGGGGCGAGTGTCCCCAGGACAGGAGAGCCCCGTCCCGGAGGAGCAGGAGCTGCACCAACCTTCCCGGGCGGGCGGCAAGGGGCTCGCAGGGAGTTGCAGCAGGACCCAGGAGGGCGGGGATGCCCTCGGGCTCCCGGGGACACTAACAGACACCTGCGCCCCGGGAGAGTGCTCCGAGCTCCCTAAGGGCTGCAGCGCGCACCGGAGCAGTTCGGAGGAGCTCGGGAGCGGCTCCAGGGAGGGAGCTGCGGGGCGGGAGCGCAAATCCAACAACACAGGCCCCGGAGCACAGGGCGCCGGGACACAGCCCAGGATCCGGCCTCCCCCCGGGACAGGCAGAGGCCGGGAGGGCCCAGGACAGCAAGGACGCTCCTGCCCCGAGCTGAGCAGATCAGCGGCCCCGCCCCGGAGCCTCCAGGCCCTGCCGAGAGCCTGTCAACAAAACTCAAAGACAACCTACAGAATGGGAGAAGATATTTGCAAATGACCTATCAGATAAAGGGCTAGTTTCCAAAATCTATAAAGAACTTATTAAACTCAACACCAAAGAAACAAACAATCCAATCATGAAATGGGCAAAAGACATGAAGAGAAATCTCACAGAGGAAGACATAGACATGGCCAACATGCACATGAGAAAATGCTCTGCATCACTTGCCATCAGGGAAATACAAATCAAAACCACAATGAGATACCACCTCACACCAGTGAGAATGGGGAAAATTAATAAGGCAGGAAACAACAAATGTTGGAGAGGATGCGGAGAAAAGGGAACCCTCTTACACTGTTGGTGGGAATGTGAACTGGTGCAGCCACTCTGGAAAACTGTGTGGAGGTTCCTCAAAGAATTAAAAATAGACCTGCCCTACGACCCAGCAATTGCACTGTTAGGGATTTACCCCGAAGATTCAGATGCAATGAAACGCCGGGGCACCTGCACCCCGATGTTTCTAGCAGCCATGTCCACAATAGCCAAACTGTGGAAGGAGCCTCGGTGCCCATCGAAAGATGAATGGATAAAGAAGATGTGGTTTATGTATACAATGGAATATTACTCAGCCATTAGAAACAACAAATACCCACCATTTGCTTCAACGTGGATGGAACTGGAGGGTATTATGCTGAGTGAAGTAAGTCAATCGGAGAAGGACAAACAGTGTATGTTCTCACTCATTTGGGGAATATGAATAATAGTGAAGGGGAATATAAGGGAAGGGAGAAGAAATGTGTGGGAGTTATCAGAAAGGGACACAGAACATAAAGACTTCTAACTCTGGGAAATGAACTAGGGGTGGTGGAAGGGGAGGAGGGCGGGGGGTGGGGGTGAATGGGTGACGGGCACGGAGGGGGACACTTGACGGGATGAGCACTGGGTGTTATTCTGTATGTTGGTAAATTGAACACCAATAAAAATTAATTTATAAAAAAAAAAAGTAAAGAAATGATTGTTTAAATCAGCATAGTAATGACCTCTTGATGAGAAAGAGAGTGTGAGATTAGAAAGAATCCCCCAGGCAGCTTTAACATTGTTAATAATGAGTTATTTCAGGGGTTCTCAAAGTGTGATCTCAAGGCTGTTATCATCAACATCATCTGGGATCTTGTAAAATATTCACATTTTCAGGTTCTTCTCAGACCTATTGAATCAGAAACTTTGAGGAGTACATCCAGGAATCCATATTGTAATAAAGTTCTCCAGGTGATTCTGATTTTCATATGCTGAAGCTTGAGAACCTCTGTGGTAGTATTTGCTTTTAATGAACACATAAGCTTCTCTCTCATTCTTTTCTCTCTCTTTTTCTCCTTTTATCTCATATTACATAATATAAAATAAAATGCAAGTACTGGCTAATTAGAAATAAAGAACTATAGGGATATGAGAACTATTTGAGAGCTATTCTTTTTGTATGCTAGTCAGAAGGACAAATGATAAGAAGGAAAAAGGCTGAATGGAACCATGGAGTATTCAGGAGGAAGGTGAGGTTTGGATAAGAGAGGATACTTTTTGTATTGTTATGGTAAAAGTGCAGTTGAAACATAGAATACACTTTGAAGTATATATATGTATTTGCATGTATGTGTATGTAGGTGTTATGTGTGTGTGTATGTGTGTATACTTAGAATAATACCTTGCTAGAGCACCTCGGTTGTTCAGTCGGTTAAGGATCTGCCTTTGGAAATTTCTGATGATCTCATGATCCCAGGATTCTGGGATCAATCCCTGCATCAGGCTCTCTGCTCAGTGGCAAGTCTAATTCTCCTTCTCCCTCTGTGATCTCCCTGGATCTCACTGCCAAATTGCTTTATGAGTTCTAGCAATCTTGGGGTGGATTCTTTTGGGTTTTCTATGCACAGTATCATGTCATCTGCAAAGAGGGAGAGCTTGATTTCTTCTTTGCCCATTTGAATGCCTTTTATTTCTTTTTGTTGCCTGATTGCTGAGGCTAGGACTACTAGTTCTATGTTGAATAGCAGTGGTGGGAGTGAATATCCCGGTCTCATTCCTAATCTTAGGGGAAATGTTCCCAGTGTTTTCCCATTGAGAACGATATTTGCTGTGGGCTTTTTGTAGATGGCTTTTTAGATGCTGAAGAATGTTCCCTCTATCCTTACACTGAAGACTTTTGTCAGGAATGGATGCTGTGTTTTGTCAAATGCCTTCTCTGCATCTATTGAGAGGATGATAGGGTTCTTGTTTTTTCTCTTGTTGATATGATCTATCACATTGATTGCTTTATGAGTGTTGAACCAGCCTTGCATCCCGGGGATAAATCCCATTTGGTCATGGTGAATAATCTTAATGTATTGTTGGATCCTATTGGTTAGTATGTTATTGAGAATTTTTGCATCTGTGTTCACCAGGGATATTGGTCTGTAATTCTCCTTTTTGGTGGGGTCTTTGTCTGGTTTTGGAATTACAGTGATGTAGGCCTCATAAAATGAGTTTGGAAGTATTCCATCCCTTTCTATCCTTCCGAACAGCTTTAGTAGAATAAGTATGGTGTCTTTTTTAAACGTTTGATAGAATTCCCCTGGGAAGCCATCTGGCCCTGGACTTTTGTGTCTTGGGAGGTTTGATGACTGCTTCAATTTCCTCCCTGGTTATTGGCCTGCTCAGGTTTTCTATTTCTTCCTGTTCTAGTTTTGGTAATTTTGAGTTTCCAGTAATGCATCCATTTTTTTCTAGATTGCCTAATTTATTTGTGTGTAGCTGCTCATAATAGGTTTTTAAAATCATTTTTATTTCCTTGTTGTTGAACGTGATCTCTCCTCTTTCATTCTTGATTTTATTAGAGTCTTTTTTCTCTTCTTTTTAATAAGGCTGGCTAATGGTTTATCTATCTTATTAATTCTTTCAAAGAACCAATTCCTGGTTTTGTTAATCTGTTCCACAGTTCTTCTGGTCTCTATTTCATTGAGTTCTGCTTGAACCTTATTATCTCTCTTCTTCTGCTTGGTGTAGATTTTATTTGCTATTCTCTCTCCACTTCCTTTAGGTGTGAGGTTAACTTTTGTATTTGAATTCTTTCCAATTTTTTGAGGGATACTTGTCTTGTGATGTTTTTCCCCCTTAGGACTGCTTTTGCTGTATCCCAAAGATTTTGAACACTTGTATCTTCATTTTCACTAGTTTCCATGAATCTTTTGAATTCTTCTCTAATTTCCTGGTTGACCCAGTCGTATTTTAACAGGATGCTCTTTAACCTTCACGTGTTTGAGTTTCTTCCAAATTTCTTCTTGTGATTGAGTTCACGTTTCAAAGCCCTGTGGTCTGAAAATATTCAGGAGACAATCCCAATCTTTTGTATCACTTGAGGCCTGATTTGTTACCCAGTTTGTGGTATTCTGGAGAAAGTTCCATGTGCACTTGAGAAGAATGTTTTCAGTTCCGTTCAGATGGAATGTTCTGTATATGTCTGTGAAACCCATCTGGTCCAGTGTATCATTTAAAGCCCTTGATTCTTTGGTGATGTCGTGCTTAGAAGATACCTGGAGTAGATCTGTTGCTGCCATAATTGCAGACCAGAAGTGCTCTCTCTACCACACACTTCTGTGGGGTTGAGATAAAATTACTAAAAGGTTGTCAACACACAAGGTCAGAAATAGAGCAACCCCACACACTTCTGTGGGGTTGAGATAAAATTACTAAAAGGTTGTCAACACACAAGATCAGAAATAGAGCAAATTCTTCACCAAGTTGTATAGTGCCCCCTTATTTTCAACTGAAGACTCTTCTGCATCCCCACTGTGTCCAAGCAACATGAAGATCATTAGTCCCTTCCGGGATATAAGCATTCATTTCCAAGTCATAGAGTTGAAGTGACAAGACCACTTAGGCAGATGTCACATCCTTCAGAAAATGCTTGGTGTACACTCATATGTTAAAAGAGGTCCAGAGGAATGTCTGATCAGAAATAGAGCTTCACTATAGATTCATGAAGGATTTTAACCCAAGACATGAATAATGTAAATGAGAGTACCTGTCACTTACTCTTTCGATGGACACTGCAATTATACAATCTGTAATATTTCAGTGACCTGGAGTCTTAGAGTTACATCAACCCAAAGGAACCATGATCCCAGAAGTTGTAGACCATAGGCAATAAGCAGACATCTTGCTCAGGGCTGCTAGCTGCTAGCAAACAACATCTGATGTAAACCAGCAGCAAGCCTGATAGGTTCCATACACAGTCATCCCACCTATAGATGTAGACCATATTCTCTTAAGGTAGCCAAGTAGCTACTGTAGTTCACCTCAAATGGGCAGCTGTCCAAGACAGACTGGTTGGCCCACAGTTCCTGAAGCAACGAGCCACTGCCAGCATCCCACAGCAGGGCAGAATTTTATGTTTCATCCCCAGTACACACCAGGATGCTGCCATCATTCTTTGGCTTCTGGAAAATGGCACCTTTTGTCAGGAGTTTGCAAGTGGGTCCCCCAAGGGACATTTGTACAGGATTACAGGTACAGACTGGCTCTCCAACATCATCCAGCTTGTAGGACATCTCCATCAGCACACTTCCTAAAGTGTTGTGATTTTTATCAGGCCTGTAGGTCACAAGACAGTGCTGGGTGCTGCTCTCTGTCTGAAAGTCTACGTAACCCCCTGGCTCCATGGGCAGCACATGAGGCCAATGAGAAAAGCTCAGTTTTAGCTCCCAGAAGGAAGTGTTCTCCAAAGTTCCAGCCAACACCCTATCATGTGGAAATGCAGATGAGACAGCTCTGGGATGTGTATGATAGGGACACCAGCAGGCATCTGGCTTTCGGGGGGTACTAACTCCTGGATATGACAGCTCATGTTTCAAAGGTCATATAGCAGAATTGAACCATTGACCAGTTTGGCACAGATGTGATTACTTTCATCAAGACACCAGCAGCAGCTCCAGAGAGGACGTCCTGCATTATACATCTGGACCACTGTATTTGTCTCCAGGCTGGTTAGATTCACAGTGCTGTCTAGGGAAGCCGAGAGCAGTAAGCCTTTGGACCCACTGCTGAAAGCCAGTCCTCGGATCTGTTTGCCATGCATGGGAATGTACTGACTGCTTTTCATGTTGACAGTACTCAACATCTTAACGTCAAAGCCTGGCAGGAAGGAGACCTCAGGGCAATGCCGTGACATCACCAGGCAACTCAGAGCGTCACAGTATGTCATGATTTGGCAGTTTCCAGTCTGAGACACCATGAAGGTCTTCTGGAAATGGTACTTGTGCTTGCTCTGGCTGGAGGGCAGGCAGTTTGGGAAACATGCTTGGGAGCACCTGGGGTGCTGTGAAATCTGATCTCGATGCTGCACGATAAGTTTCTGCAAGTCCTGGACACAACTAGTGGATATCCTTGGATAGTGGACAATAAAACTGCAAAAGTGAGTTGAGGACACATGGGGGGCATCAGCTAGACTAAGAAGTTCAGAATGTATTTAGTATAAAATATGGAGGCATTGAAAGCTTCTGAGAAGGAGAATGATTTGCCATATTACAAATCTGTTTATTTTCACCTTTCCATGTTCCAAAAAGTATTTGAGGCAAGCAACAATAGATACAATGTAATAGGATAAAAATATGTGAAGAGACTAAGATGAAAGGCTAAAACAATAATAAAATGGTCAAATAATATGAGGAGGAGTTAGTGCACAAAAATGGATAGAGAAGATCCAGCACAATTATTAAGAGTGGGGTCACAGCCCTGGGTTTCTAATAGACCAAAGCAAAGGCAGAGAAGAAGTATCTATACACTAATGAAAAGATCAAAGGTGTAGTTCACAAAGGTCAGTCTAGCAGCGGCAGAGAGCATGGATTGGAGTGTGGGCAATGTAGGAGGAGGGTAGGCTGGTTAGGAAGTTACTACAATAGCATGAACCTCAACAAGAGGCTGTCTTATGGGATTTTATATCCCTTAATAGAAGTCTGGTGAAAAGGATGAACTACTGCTTTGGTATCTTTGTGATCTAAAACATGTTGCAAATGACAACCCCCAAAGATGTATAAAGCTAATTTGGTCATTGAAAACACCTTGAGGTGTTTTCCTTAGGATGTGTATTTTCACAATTAATTTCTTCCCTAAGTGTCTCTGGGGGTTTGGCAGGCTAAAATTTTCCATATCCTCTGTGTGCAGCAATGAAAACTTTTTATTAAAGATTTTATTTATTTATTCATGAGAGACTCACAGAGAGAGGCAGAGACACAGGCAGAGGGAGAAGCAGGCTCCCCACAGGGACCCCGATACAGGACTCAATCCCAGGACCCCAGGGTCATGACCTAGGCCAAAGGCAGATGCTCAAACTCTGAGCCACCCAGGTGCCCCAGCAATGACATCTTTAACTTTTGTATTGTGTGGTACTGTTCAGAGTAGATGACACTTTTGCAGTCTGAACACTAATAAGCCATTTAAGAATAAATGTTCAGTTAATAACTGGTTTCTTTCAAAATAAAAGCTATGTTCCCTTTTCCTTTGAGTGAGTGTTCAGTTTCAATATGATATGTGACACTAGCATCAGGGAAAAGAGATAGTTTGCGAGGGTAACTGCAGCTCCAAAGTTAAAAGAAATGAGTCAAAGTAGTATTGACACAGATTCATTTTATTTTAGAATGCCTGGACTAGGCAGCAAGATATATTTGAATAACAGGAGTTGTGTCCTGCAGTGAAGGTAAGTAATTCTCTACTGGGCCTAAATTATTCAAAAGCAGGGGTAAGCAGGGCAATTTACACGTTTAATGCAATCCCTATCAAAATACCTTGGACTTTCTTCAGAGAGTTGGAACAAATTATTTTAAGATTTGTGTGGAATCAGAAAAGACCCTGAATAGCCCGGGGAATATTAAAAAAGAAAACCATAGCAGGGGGTATCACAGAGCCAGATTTCAGGTTGTACTACAAAGCTGTGGTCATCAAGAGAGTGTGGTACTGGCACAAAAACAGACACAAAGATCAATGGAACAGAATAGAGAATCCAGAAGTGGACCCTGAACTTTATGGTCAACTAATATTCGATAAAGGTGGAAAGACTATCCATTGGAAGAAAGACAGTCTCTTCAATAAATGGTGCTGGGAAAATTGGACATCCACATGCAGAAGAATGAAACTGGACCACTCTCTTGCACCATACAAAAAGATAAACTCAAAATGGATGAAAGATCTTTTTTTTTTAAATTTACTTATTTATGATAGTCACAGAGAGAGAGAGAGAGAGAGAGAGGCAGAGACACAGGCAGAGGGAGAAGCAGGCTCCATGCACCGGGAGCCCGATATGGGATTCGATCCTGGGTCTCCAGGACCGCGCCCTGAGCCAAAGGCAAGCGCCAAACCGCTGCGCCACCCAGGGATCCCTGGATGAAAGATCTTAATGTGAGACAAGATTCCATCAAAATCCTAGAGGAGAACACAGGCAACACCCTTTTTGAACTTGGCCACAGCAACTTCTTGCAAGATACATCCATGAAGGAAAGAGAAACAAAAGCAAAAATGAACTATTGGGACTTCATCAAGATAAGAAGCTTTTGCACAGCAAAGGATACAGTCAACAAAACTAAAAACCTACAGAATGGGAGAAGATATTTGTAAATAAAGTATCAGATAAAGGGCTAGTATCCAAGATCTATAAATAACTTCTTAAACTCAACACCAAAGAAACAAACAATCCAATCCTGAAATGGGCAAAAGACATGAACAGAAATTTCACAGAGGAAGACATAGACATGGCCAAAAAGCACATGAGAAAATGTCCGCATCACTTGCCATCAGGGAAATACAAATCAAAACCACAGTGAGATACCCCCTCACACCAGTGAGAATGGGGAAAATTAACAAGGCAGGAAACCACAAATGTTGGAGAGGAGGTGGAGAAAGGGAACCCTCTTGTACTGTTGGTGGGAATGTGAACTGGTGCAGCCAGTCTGGAAAACTGTGTGGAGGTTCTTCAGAGAGTTAAAGATAGAGCTACCCCTGACCTAGCATTTGCACTACTGGGGATTTCCCCAAATATGCAGATGCAGTGAAATGCCGGGACACCTGCACCCCGATGTTTATAGCAGCAATGTCCACAGTAGCCAAACTGTGGAAGGAGCCTCAGTGTCTATAGAAAGATGAATGGATAATGATGTGAGACACACACACACACACACACACACACACAATGAAATATTACTCAGCCATTAGAAATGATGAATACCCACCATTTGCTTCAACTTGGATGGAACTGGAGGGTATTATGCCAAGTGAAGTAAGTCGATTGGAAAAGGACAATCATATGGTTTCACTCATACAGGGAATATAAGAAATAGTTAAAGTGATTATAGGGGAAAGGAGAGAAAATGAGTGGGAAATATCAGAGAGGGTGACAGGACATGAGAGACTCCTAACTCTGAGAAACGAACAAAGGGTAGTGGAAGGGGAGGTGCACAGGGGGATGGGGTGACTGGGTGATGGACACTGAGTGGGGCACCTGATGGGATGAGCGCTGGGTGTTATACTGTATGTTGGCAAATCGAACTCCAATAAAAAAGTATACCAAAAAAATACAAAAAGTAGGGATATAGCATTTATATAACTTATATATTTATAATTCATATGGTTCATGAAAACAAAAAGAAAACATTGAGATTCCATGTTTTTTCAATAAATTGTTCAATGAATTAATGTGCTATAATTTATGATCTAGGGTAGCCCTGGTGGCGCAGCAGTTTAGCGCCGCCTGCAGCCCAGGGTGTAATCCTGGAGACCCTGGGTTGAGTCCCACGTCGGGCTCTCTGCGTGGAGCCTGCTTCTCCCTCTGCCTGTGTCTCTGCCTCTCTCTCTGTCTCTATGAATAAATAAATAAAATATTTTTTAAAAATTTATGATCTAAATAACTTTATAATAAGAAATCACCAACAAAACTTAGTTGACAAACAGAATCATAAGACAGAGTAAAGTATAGCTCAGTTCTGTTAGAATGTTAAAAATTTTTTGTTTGATAACTAAGTGAAAAATAATTGGACATAATAGATCAATGTGACTTACACAGCAACCATTAGCAGTTACAGCTCAGATTCTGTTTTCAACGATTTCCTCATCAATGTGACATTCTACTTCTTTCTATGTCACAAGTGATGTAGTCTCCATTATTTGGCATTGGATTCACTGCACTGTGGATTTATTTGTGAGATTCTGAGCACATCTTTGTCACCTCAAACTAGACTGTTAAGCTGGCCCCTGATCCTGGACTATTGGAAAGACACTAAAACATCTGAGTCTGACTGCTCAAACTTTACCCAAGTGGCATTCCTTCTACCTATTTACAAATGGCAGCCAAGAAAACACACTTTCATCTTTATAGAGATAATGTTTCCAGAAAGTAGCATTTACTAAATTTATGTATCAATTCATTTGACCTTACTGATACCTCTTTTACCTGTTTCTCCAACATAAAATCCTTATTACCTTAGAAACCTCTAACTTTCTTTTAGAATTTTAAATAAAATCAAGCCCATTTATGAAAGAAAAGACATGGAATCTTTTTAAAGCTGAGAATAAGTATGATGCAAGCAGTAATAATACAAGGCAGAAATCATTTGCTTTAAAGACTGCATCAAATATTATAGGATGTCCCATTGTGAAAAGCAGTCTAATGCAGAATTAGCAATCAAGGCTTTATGCCAACCTCCTGTTAAAACTTGTTTGGAACCTTAGCATGAGAAAGCCTGCAGCAACTTAAACTACTGTGGTTCATCTGAAATACATTTATAGTTACAAAAAACACAGCAAAACATCTACAAAGGAAAGATAGCACTAGAGGTTTAGAAGGGCAAGTTAGTAAAGCTTCCCAGAATTATCTCAGGCCTGTCAGGGAATGTTAAAAAAAGAGGTTTCCCCAACAGCTGCCAGAGACAGAACTGGAGATGCCACAAGTTAAAGGAAGCAAACACAGGGTGGAAGGACCCAAGGGATTTCTATCTTGTAGGCTCAGAGTGAGGAAATGTAGATAGGCACTAACCTCTGAAGTAGAGAAATATAAAAAGAAATTGAATGGGTTAAGCCTTGTATGATCAACACAGTCTGTACACGAACAAGGAGATATATTCCATAATATGCAAAGTACTCATTACAGTGATTGCCAAAGAGTGTTTCTTAGCTGCTACTTTAGATAGCATAAAACTAAATTTACACGTGTTAATAAATGAGGAGCTTAATCAGAAACACTCAAAAATGCATTTGCAAAAGAAAATAGTATATTTGAGCGCTTGCTTTGGCAGTGTATATACTAAAATTGTAATGATAGAGAGAGATTAGCATGGCCCCTGCACAAGGATGACACACAAATTTGTGAAGTACTTAATTAAAAGAAAAGAAAAAATAGAATATATGAGTCAAAAGAGGCAGCATGGAAAGTTCCAAATAATTATACTCTTAAAGATTGCAAGCATTTGAGTCAAGTTCATGATAATTTCAGAAAGAATATTCAGAAATTTAAAAAGATATCGACTATTATCAATGGGTTATTTTTGCCTCAATTTATACTAGCCAAGTCATTCATCCTCTTTCATTTCTCTTTCTTATATTCTTCTAAGTCATTCATAGGCCAAATATATGTTTTTTAAAAAATTTTATTTATTTATGATAGTCACAGAGAGAGAGAGAGGCAGAGACATAGGCAGAGGGAGAAGAGGCTCCATGCACCGGGAGCCCGATGTGGGATTCGATCCCGGGTCTCCAGGATTGCGCCCTGGGCCAAAGGCAGGCGCTAAACCGCTGCGCCACCCAGGGATCCCCCAAATATATGTTAAATGGAAATTTACTAGAGATTTATGTTAAGAAACTTCACAATAAACTGTAGATCTATGTTGATTATATCTCTATCATAAAGTGTTCATAGTAACTTTAGACATACTGTAGAAATAACGTACAGAATATTCGATGCATTTATTCTATGAGGAGTTATAAATCTAAGATTGCACCAGATAGCTGTCACTCTTCTAATGTATTACAAGACACTGTCTTCTCACAAAGAGATGGAAAAATATTCCATGCTCATGGATTGGCAGAATTAATATTGTGAAAATGTCAATGTTACCCAGGGCAATTTACACGTTTAATGCAATCCCTATCAAAATACCATGGACTTTCTTCGGAGACACAGAACAAATTATTTTTAAGATTTGTGTGGAATCAGAAAAGACCCCGAATAGCCAGGGGAATTTTAAAAAAGAAAACCATAGGTGGGGGCATCACAATGCCAGATTTCAGGTTGTACTACAAAGCTGTGGTCATCAAGACAGTGTGGTACTGGCACAAAAACAGACACATAGATCAATGGAACAGAATAGAGAACCCAGAGGTGGACCCTGAACTTTATGGTCAACTAACATTCGATAAAGGAGGAAAGACTATCCACTGAAGAAAGTCTCTTCAATAAATGGTGCTGGGAAAATTGGACATCCACATGCAGAAGAATGAAATTAGACCACTCCCTTTCACCATACAAAAAGATAAACTCAAAATGGATGAAAGATCTAAATGTGAGACAAGATTCCATCAAAATCCTAGAGGAGAACACAGGCAACTCCTTTTTGAACTTGGCCACAGTAACTTCTTCCAAGATACATCCATGAAGGCAAAATAAACAAACGCAAAAATGAACTATTGGGACTTCATCAAGATAAGAAGCTTTTGCCAGCAAAGGATACAGTCAACAAAACTCAAAGACAATCTACAGAATGGGAGAAGATATTTGCAAATGACCTATCAGATAAAGGGCTAGTTTCCAAGATCTATAAAGAACTTATTAAACTCAACACCAAAGAAACAAACAATCCAATCATGAAATGGGCAAAAGACATGAAGAGAAATCTCACAGAGGAAGACATAGACATGGTCAACATGCACATGAGAAAATGCTCTGCATCACTTGCCATCAGGGAAATACAAATCAAAACCACCATGAGATACCACCTCCCACCAGTGAGAATGGGGAAAATTAACAAGGCAGGAAACCACAAATGTTGGAGAGGATGCAGAGAAAAGGGAACCCTCTTACACTGTTGGTGGGAATGTGAACTGGTGCAGCCACTCTGGAAAACTGTGTGGAGGTTCCTCAAAGAGTTAAAAATAGACCTTCCCTACAACCCAGCAATTGCACTGTTGGGGATTTACCCCAAAGATTCAGATGCAATGAAATGCCGGGACACCTGCACCCTGATGTTTCTAGCAGCAATGTCCACAATAGCCAAACTGTGGAAGGAGCCTCCGTGTCCATCGACAGATGAATGGATAAAGAAGATGTGGTTTATGTATAAAATGGAATATTACTCAGCCATTAGAAACAACAAATACCCACCATTTGCTTCGACGTGGATGGAACTGGAGGGTATTATGCTGAGTGAAGTAAGTCAATCGGAGAAGGACAAACAGTGTATGTTCTCATTCATTTGGGGAATATAAATAATAGTGAAAGGGAATAGAAGGGAAGGGAGAAGAAATGTGTGGGAAATATCAGAAAGGGAGACAGAACATGAAGACTCCTAACTCGGGGGAGGGGCAAGATGGCGGAAGAGCAGGGTCCCCAAATCACCTGTCCCCACCAAATTACCTAGATAACCTTCAAACCATCCTGAAAATTTACGAATTCGGCCTGAGATGTAAAGAGAGACCAGCTGGAATGCTACAGTGAGAAAAGTTCGCGCTTCTATCAAGGTAGGAAGACGGGGAAAAAGAAATAAAGAAACAAAAGGCCTCCGAGGGGGAGGGGCCCGCGAGGAGCCGGGCTGAGGCCGGGGCGAGTGTCCCCAGGACAGGAGAGGCCCGTCCCGGAGGAGCAGGAGCTGCACCAACCTTCCCGGGCGGGCGGAAAGGGACTCGCAGGGAGTTGGAGCAGGACCCAGGAGGGCGGGGATGCCCTCAGGCTCCCAGGGGCACTAACAGACACCTGCGAGCGCAGGAGAGCGCTCCGAGCTCCCTAAGGGCTGCAGCGCGCACCGGAGCAGTTCGGAGGGGCTCGGGAGCGGCTCCAGGGAGGGAGCTGCGGGGCGGGAGCGCGAATCCACCAGCGCAGGCCCCGGAGCACAGGGCGCCGGGACACAGCCCAGGATCCGGCCTCCCCCGGGACAGGCACAGGCCGGGAGGGCCCAGGACACCAAGGACGCTCCTGCCCCGAGCTGAGCAGATCAGCGGCCCCGCCCCGGAGCCTCCAGGCCCTGCAGACGGAGAACCGAGAGCCCCGAGCCCCGTAGTCCCTGCGGAGGCTGAATCCAGGCTTCTAGAGTTGCCATAGCAACTGCGGCTGTTCCTCCTGGGGCCCCACGGGGTAAACAACCCCCGCTGAGCCCGGCAGCAGGCAGGGGCAGAGCAGCTCCCCCAAGTGCTAACACCTGAGAATCAGCACAGCAGGCCCCTCCCCCAGAAGACCAGCTAGACGGACCAGTGATACTCCCCCGTGTTCCAATACAACTTGTTTTTGGCCACTCTGCACTGAGCAAAATGACTAGAAGGAAAACCTCACCTCAAAAGAAAGAATCAGAAACAGCCCTCTCTCCCACAGAGTTACAAAATCTGGATTACACTTCAATGTCAGAAAGCCAATTCAGAAGCACTATTCTACAGCTACTGGTGGCTCTAGAAAAAAGCATTAAGGACTCACGAGACTTCATGACTGCAGAATTTAGATCCAATCAGGCAGAAATTAAAAATCAACTGAATGAGATGCAATCCAAACTAGAAGTCCTAACGACGAGGGTTAACGAGGTGGAAGAACGAGTGAGTGACATAGAAGACAAGTTAATGGCAAAGAGGGAAACTGAGGAAAAAAGAGACAATCAATTAAGGGACCATGAAGACAGATTAAGGCAAATAAATGACAGTCTAAGGAAGAAAAACCTACGTTTAATTGGGGTTCCCGAGGGCGCCGAAAGGGCCAGAGGGCCAGAATATGTATTTGAACAAATCCTAGCTGAAAACTTTCCCAATCTGGGAAGGGAAACAGGCATTCAGATCCAGGAAATAGAGAGATCCCCCCCTAAAATCAATAAAAACCGTTCAACACCTCGACATTTAATAGTGAAGCTTGCAAATTCCAAAGATAAAGAGAAGATCCTTAAAGCAGCAAGAGACAAGAAGTCCCTGACTTTCATGGGGAGGAATATTAGGGTAACAGCAGACCTCTCCACAGAGACCTGGCAGGCCAGAAAGGGCTGGCAGGATATATTCAGGGTCCTAAATGAGAAGAACATGCAACCAAGAATACTTTATCCAGCAAGGCTCTCATTCAAAATGGAAGGAGAGATAAAGAGCTTCCAAGACAGGCAGGAACTGAAAGAATATGTGACCTCCAAACCAGCTCTGCAAGAAATTTTAAGGGGGACTCTTAAAACTCCCCTTTAAGAAGAAGTTCAGTGGAACAATCCACAAAAACAAGGACTAAATAGATATCATGATGACACTAAACTCATATCTGTCAATAGTAACTCTGAACGTGAATGGGCTTAATGACCCCATCAAAAGGCGCAGGGTTTCAGACTGGATAAAAAAGCAGGACCCATCTATTTGCTGTCTACAAGAGACTCATTTTAGACAGAAGGACACCTACAACCTGAAAATAAAAGGTTGGAGAACCATTTACCATTCAAATGGTTCTCAAAATATACCCTAAAAACTACAGAACACTTCTGAAAGAAATTGAGGAAGACACAAAGAGATGGAAAAATATTCCATGCTCATGGATTGGCAGAATTAATATTGTGAAAATGTCAATGTTACCCAGGGCAATTTACACGTATAATGCAATCCCTATCAAAATACCATGGACTTTCTTCAGAGACTTAGAACAAATTATTTTAAGATTTGTGTGGAATCAGAAAAGACCCCAAACAGCCAGGGGAATTTTAAAAAAGAAAACCATATCTGGGGGCATCACAATGCCAGATCTCAGGTTGTACTACAAAGCTGTGTTCATCAAGACAGTGTGGTACTGGCACAAAAACAGACATATAGATCAATGGAACAGAACAGAGAACCCAGAAGTGGACCCTGAACTTTATGCTCAACTAATATACGATAAAGGAGGAAAGACGATCCACTGGAAGAAAGACAGTCTCTTCAATAAATGGTGCTGGGAAAATTGGACATCCACATGCAGAAGAATGAAACTGGACCACTCTCTTGCACCATACACAAAGATAAACTCAAAATAGATGAAAGATCTAAATGTGAGGCAAGATTCCATCAAAATCCCAGAGGAGAACTCAGGCAACACCCTTTTTGAACTTGGCCACAGTAACCGGAGAAGGACAAACAGTGTATGTTCTCATTCATTTGGGGAATATGAATAATAGTGAAAGGGAATATAAGGGAAGGGAGAAGAAATGTGTGAGAAATATCAGAAAGGGAGACAAAACATAAAGACTTCTAACTCTGGGAAATGAACTAGGGGTGGTGGAGGGGGAGGAGGGCGGGGGGTGGGGGTTAATGGGTGACGGGCACTGAGGGGGACACTTGACGGGATGAGCACTGGGTGTTATTCTGTATGTTGGTAAATTGAACACCAATAAAAATTAATTTATATAAAAAATTAATTAAAAAAAATAAAAATAAATAAATAAAAAACTACTCAAAGAAAAAATAAATAAATAAATAAATAAATAAAAGAAATCCCAGTGATAAAAAAAAAAAAAAAAAGACTCCTAACTCTGGGAAACGAACTAGGGGTGGTGGAAGTGGAAGAGGGCGGGGGGTGGGGGTGACTGGGTGATGGGCACTGAGGGGGGCACTTAACGGGATGAGCACTGGATGTTATTCTGTATGTTGGTAAATTGAACACCAATAAAAAAGACACTGTCTTCTAATGTATTTTAATGTATTGCAGTGCATTTTAAAGGTTGTTTTTTTACCCAAAAAGCTGCATAATAGGATATTCGTGAGCTTACTTAAAACCACACTCCCTGAACTCAATAAAATATAGAAATATTTTTTAAGCCCCAGTATAATTCAAACTACTTTCTACATTTTAACATTAGATAAATCTGGACTCCTAACTAAATAAATAAGTTGAGTGATAAATTTTAATAAAGTGATGATAATATCTTAACATTGGGAAGTCAGAACAAAGTAAGAACCTTATGTTATACATTTGTATTATGTGTTTTTAGAGAACATTCCTTAAGAATGTTTATCCTGTATTTATACAATAGTTTTCCCTAACATTAGGACCTCCACCCTCCAAATTCCACCATACCATGTCAATCTACTATCATCAACTAAACTTCCCATTGTCAATGCTGTCTCTGCACTTTTTCAGAGTCCCCCTATTTTAAATATTCTCATGGTACCTTCCCAAAGAATACACAAATGCTCCAATCTCTTTATACTTCATTTGAATTTTCATGTACTTTATCAAAACATCTGATGAGTCCCAGTCTCTACATAACTTTCCACAACTTTGAATTGCTCCAGCACTAATTAATAGTTTATATCACAAGACCCTAATCTTGCTCATATTAAGAATTATTTTCTGGGAATGATGTAAAGCTTGTTCTTATAAGATCTCAAATTCCTTCAGGAGAGGAGTCAAACACTACAGTTGATCTTACATAGTATCTACTTCAGTGTTGTCTTTCAGCCGAAAGGACTTTCTTTGTGTTCTTAGCACTGTACAATGTATTATAGATGTGAGTAAAGATTATTGTCTATGCCTAGAGTAGACTATGAATAAATGTTTCATGTACAAATGAGTACATGCAGTAATTGATTGTATTTAGCCAATCTGTGCATATTTCTTGGATTTGAGTATCTTTCCCCTGGGCTCTAGAATTTCTGTGGAAGGGCCACCTTTCCAAGCATTCTCTTTTAAATACATCTTCTAATGCAAACAGAAATTTGCAACACTTATCAGTAAATTACCAGCATTTAAGTTCAACCATTATAAGCATTTCAAATGTGTGAGTGATGCCTAAGCCAAATAATAAATAAACTCTGAACTTCAGAGTAGTGTGAAGGAATAGAAGGGGCCCTGGGCTAAGAGTCAGGACTCCGGGTTCTATCATTAGATTTTTTTCTATAATATTGGACAGGTTACTTAGCCTCCTTAGACCTGCTTCTTATATATCCGTCCTTTAAACTGTCTCAAACTGTGGTCTGTGGACCAGCAGCATGAGTATCACCTAGGAACTTGTTAGAAATGCAGAATCTCAAGCCCCATTCTAGATTGACTGAATTAGGTATTAAGGTCTACATTTTAATAGGATTTGCCAATTTATCTGTATACATATTAATGTTTGAAAGGCACTTCCCTGGATTTTGAGATTTTTAAAGAAAAAGGACTATTATATTTACCACTATATCCCCTAACATCTATTAAAGAGCCTAATACATAGTAGGCATTCGATAATTTGTACAAAGGATGAAATAAAATGTGAAAAGAAAGGGCCTTTCTATTCTCTGGTCCTTTCCAAGTCTAATACTCTGTAATTGTAGGCAAAATTAAACTGATTTATTTTAACATAGACAAAATGGGACTTGAGACTAAATCCTGCTTGGGGGCTAATGTCTCTGACCTATTTTTCCATTTGCTAAGTAATAAATTGTATGCTAACTCATAGGACAATATTCTAGATCAATTTAGACGAAAAACACTGGAGACTAAGGGTTTGTGTGTATGTGTGTGTGTGTGTGTGTGTGTGTGTTCCTTCTACAATCATTATTTGTGTAAACCCACTGAGATCCTGGATCTTGACATTAAAAATGTTTGGTAAGTTTTCAGAAGTGAAAAAAAGGTTGTCCTGGCCAGCTGTTTTTATAGCTTCTGTCTACTAGCCAGCTTTAAATAATAACAGAAAGAGAATGTATACCATTATTTACGGATACTGTCAAACCATGTGCACTGAATTTCTTGTCCCTCTTCCACTACTTGTCTCTTGCTTTCAGAGAGTTTAAATAATCTCATACCCACTGCTTGTCTTACTTGAACTTAACTCACTTGGCTTTCACTTTTCTCTAAATATAAATTTCGTAAGCTCTTATCTTCTCTAACAAGACTCAGTTATTACATCAACCTTCTAAGTAAAAATAAAAAATGCAGGAATGTTCATATTGCAATAGCATCTAATATTTTTCTGCCATTGCAGTTTGAAAATATAGGTGTTGTTACCTAATTACCAATAATATTGAACAGAAAATACATTTGACCCTTGAACAACAGGGGTTTGAACTGCATGGGCCTACTTATACACAGATTTGTTTCCACTAAATATAGTATAGTACTGTAAATGTATATTTTCTTCCTTATGATTTTGTTCATAACATTTTCTTTTCTCTAGATTACTTTATGAAAAATACAGTATATAATATATAACATACAGAATATGTGTTAATTGACTCTGTATGTTATTGGTAAGGCTTCCAGTCAACAGGAAGCTACTAGTAGCTAAGTGTTGGGGGAGTTAAAAGTTATATGCAGATTTTTGACTGTGTAGGGGTTCAGCATCCCATTCCCTGTATTGTTTAAGGATCATCTGTACCTACATCTATTAACTTCGGGTATCAGATTTGCAAGCATCAAAAATATAAATGGCTTTCATTTATTTCTGTAAAATCCTAATGAATTATCTACCTTAATGCCTATCCATATTTACTGAATAAATTCTCTACAAACACGAATGCAACTGTGCTACTTGCATAATTTCTATAACTAATTATGGTACCTTTCTGAAAATCTCCAGCAAATTCCCATCCCTTTATTTTCTGAATGAGTGAACTACCCACTTATGTAGATTTATGGGAACACCTGGTATTATGAGTAATGATGGCCAGAAAAGTATAGTGATGAAAATGTTAAAAAAAAATAGGGGGATCCCTGGGTGGCGCGGCGGTTTGGCGCCTGCCTTTGGCCCAGGGCGCAATCCTGGAGAACCAGGATTGAATCCCACATCGGGCTCCTTGGTGCATGGAGCCTGCTTCTCCCTCTGCCTGTGTCTCTGCCTCTCTCTCTCTCTCTCTCTCTCTCTCTCTCTCTCTCTGTGACTATCATAAATAAATAAATTAAAAAAAAATAGCCCCATCTGTGTCCTATACCAAAATACTGTTACCGCTTCAGAGCAAAAGGCTGAAAGTCAGGCTATGGAAAGGAAACAATATTTCTGTAGGATAAGGCTTTAGGTTTCTCTCTCTTTGTATGTGCCAATAAAACAGAATTATGGAATTAACTATCATACTCCCTACTACTATCCTAAGAAGTCTAAACATTTGTGCTATAGGACACCTCAAATGTTTGTGCTATTATAAACTCTCCCATTAATGATCTTTCTAAAAGAATGGAGAGGCATTGATCAATGATACCAGCTTGCTAATTCATATATCATGGATGAAAATAATGATGTTTATTTGTTACTACTAAGATTTTTAGCAGAATTCATACCAAATTGTTTCATAACTAATAGTTAAAAATCTTGCTGGGAGAGAAATATGACCCATTTTGTTACACAAATGGTTTGAAATTTGGCTAAAAAGCAAACCACCTAATTGAAAAGTCTGACTTTCCTCTTTTGACACTTGAAGTGTTTCTAAGATATACATAAACAAGTCATAAAAAAAAAATACCCTGTGGTACCGAAAAACACCAGTAATTCACTCAAGAAACATTACTAGGTGCTTTGAGCTATTCAAGTACAGTTTTTCTGCATGTTTTTATGTGGTAATTTAGTTGTCTGTGGCTTCCCTACACCCATTAGTCAAACCTCAAATATCTTAAAAACTGCCTGGCATGTTCTAAAATCTAACTGACCCTTTTTAAGTACAATCCTGACAAGAGCTATAAAGCAGTGTATTCATTTCCAAGATCTGCTGTTTTAAAAAAAAAAGTGCCACTAATTGAGTTGCTTAAAACCAGACTCTTATTCTTTCACAGATATAGAGGCTAGAAGTCTGAAATCATGGTGTTGGCAAAGTAATGCTCCCTCTGTAGCCTCTACAGGTGGATCCTTCCTTGCTTCATCTAACTTTTGATAGCCCCAGACTTTCCTTGGTTTATGGCAGCATAATTCCAATCTCTGCCTCTGTCTTCACATGGCTATCTTCTTTGTGTCTGTCTGTGTCAAGTTTCAAGTTTTTCCTATTATAATGTGACAGCAGTTACATTGGATTAGAACCCACCTTCATCCATTATGACCTCATTTTATTTAGTTAATTCTCCAAAATCCCTGTTTCCGAAGAAGGTCACATTGACAGATACCAGGGATTAGGCTTCAACATATCTTTTGCGGTACACAATTAAACCCATAACACTGGGCAAAATGATGCCCCTTTGGGTTCTATATTTCTTTAATTCTTCTATTCAAAGTTGAACAAGAACTTCAATTGCATTCTATATTACTAATTTTAATATATTATTTGTAAAACACTGACTAAATGTAGTACACAGTAAATGCAAGCAAGGAGATTCAATTTACTTATTTTTCATTAATATAAATTAAATGTCTTCCAGATCCTACACTGAATAAATAAATACACATCTTGGAACTAGAATCAAGTACACAGGCATTAAAGACCAAAAACCACCGATATCACAGGCTCTGTGTGGTCATTGCCTTTAAACAAACTGTTACGATCTGTACCAACTGATACTTCCAGGTGGTGGACAAACCAAGCCTCAGGGAAGCTACATTGCTTCAATCTAGCTACAGGGTAACATGTATTGCAAAAACCCTTTTTTTTATTGGAGTTCAATTTCCCAATATATAGCATAACACCCGGGGCTCACCCCATCAACTACCCCCTCAGTGCCCATCACCCATTCACCCCAACCCCCCACCCACCTCCCTTTGCACCACCCCTTGTAATTTCCCAGAGTTAAGTGCCTCACATGTTTTATCACCCTCACTGATATTTTCATTCATTTTCTCTCCTTTCCCTTTATTCCCTTTCATTAATTTTTATATTCCCCAAATGAATGAGAACACATAATGTTTGTCCTTCTCTGATTCACTTAGCAAAATACCCTCCAGTTCCATCCACGTCAAAGCAAATGGTGAGTTTTTGTCGTTTCTGATGGCTGAGTAATATTCCATTGTGTACATATACCACATCTTCTTTATCCACTCATCTTTCGATGGACACCGAGGTTCCTTCCACAGTTTGGCTATTGTGGACATTGTTGCTAGAAACATCAGGGAGCAGGTGTCCCGGCGTTTCACTGCATCTGTATCTTTGGGGTCAATCCCCAGCAGTGCAATTGCTGGGTCGTAGGGCAGGTCTATTTTTAACTCTTTGAGGAACCTCCAAAGTCCATGCTCATGGATTGGAAGAATTAATATTGTGAAAATGTGAATGATCCCCAGAGCAATGTACACATTTAATGCAATCCCTATCAAAATACCATGGACTTTCTTCAGAGAGTTGGAACAAATCATCTTAAGATTTGTGTGGAAGCAGAAAAGACCCCGAATAGCCAGGGGAATATTGAAAAAGAAAACCATAGCTGGAGGCATCACAATGCCAGATTTCAGGTTGTACTACAAAGCTGTGGTCATCAAGACAGTGTGGCACTGGCACAAAAACAGACACATAGATCAATGGAACAGAATAGAGAATCCAGAAGTGGACCCTCAACTCTATGGTCAACTAATATTCAACAAAGGAGGAAAGACTATCCACTGGAAGAAAGACAGTCTCTTCAATAAATGGAGCTGGGAAAATTGGACATCCACATGCAGAAGAATGAAACTAGACCATTCTCTTACACCATACACAAAGATAAGCTCAAAATGGATGAAAGATCTAAATGTGAGACAAGATTCCATCAAAATCCTAGAGGAGAACACAGGCAACACCCTTTTTGAACTTGGCCACAGCAACTTCTTGCAAGATACATCCATGAAGGAAAGAGAAACAAAAGCAAAAATGAATTAATGGGACTTCATCAAGGTAAAAAGCTTCTGCACAGCAAAAGAAACAGTCAACAAAACTAAAAGGCACCTACAGAATGGGAGAAGATATTTGCAAATGACCTATCAGATAAAGGGCTAGTATCCAAGATCTATAAAGAACTTATGAAACTCAACAGCAAAAAAACAAACAATCCAATCATGAAATGGGTTAAAGACATGAAGAGAAATTTCACAGAGGAAGACATAGATATGGCTAACAAGCACAGAAATCCACTCTTAAAAATATATCTCCCTTAGGTAATGTAGGTGATTCTTAATCGTCTTCCTTCTCCTTAAAACTGTCCTGGGGAAAAGTGAGTAGTACATAATTTCTATTATTTGATGAGGTTAATATTTATGGGAATGCTGATGGTGGATGAAATTGCTGTTCCTGTTGTGGAAAGACAACCAGTCACAGTGGCAGGATTGAATACGAGTGTCCTAAGGAAAGTACAAGCTCTATTATAGGCTATCGAGTTGATCCAACACTGCCAGAACAATGCTTTCTAGGAAGAATTTTTGGATTATTTTGCTGCCAGACCTGATTAATTTAATTTTAAAAAAAAGAAAAAAAAACAAGCAGGTGGCAATGACACTTGCTATCCTAATAGGGAGGAATGGTATACCAGATCCCTGCACCTAAGACTTTCTGAGCCTTTTAACTCTTGAATCAAGTTCTAAAACTAGCCCAAACTCTGAGATCAATTATCCTCCTAGGCAGGAGGAAGACAGGGAGCCCTAGGGCAGCCAATAGCTTACCTGTTCTGAATCAAGGTGCCCTCCTGGTGTCCCTATGGTGGCCTGTACTCTGGTTCTCACTGTTTTCTGTGTATCACATTCTAATAGGTAGCCTAGTTCCTAAAACTAGATCTTGTTCTTCTGCCTGAATCTCTGCGTACACCAAGAATGGTTCCCACACCATTCTTCCAAGTCTGGGATTATGACCAACCACTGAGTCCTGGCAGAACCTTGGCTCCATCTTAAATTTCAGTTTCTATTGCTAGCTTATGATGCCCACTGAAGGCCTACCTGAAGCCAATTGGTCTGCTGTTCATGTCTATATTGTCTGTCAGAACTTGGTGGCAGACCTCCTTGGATCTCAGTTTATACTCTTGTATCTCATATTTCTATCCTGCCCTTCTAGTAATAAGTCAGATACGGGTTCCAGTCAATCTTGGTCTGACCCATTCTAAACTCCAATTATGAATTGGGATGATTATTAAAAAGTGAGAACTCTGACTGAATAAGCAGTCAAAATGTAAGCACTTCCTTGAAATAAAAACTATAGTCACATAGTGACTTGTGTCACAGATTAATTAGGGTACTTGACATTTTCTACTATTACTTATATTCTATATTTTGAAGGATTGGGACTTCTGTTTTCCCCCAGGTAATCTAGGTGCTTCTTATTTGCTTCTTTCTTCTTTTTCCTTCTAGCACTGCATGCAGGATCAAGCCTCTGTTTATCCATTTATTAGGATTCTTTATTTCAAACATTGTTTCAAGCTTAAATCTTCAAGGAATGTCTTTAATTTTATACAGGGAGGATCCCTGGGTGGCGCAGCGGTTTGGCGCCTGCCTTTGGCCCAGGGCGCGATCCTGGAGACCCAGGATCGAATCCCACATCGGGCTCCTGGTGCATGGAGCCTGCTTCCCCCTCTGCCTGTGTCTCTGCCTCTCTCTCTCTGTGACTATCATAAATAAATAAAAAATATATTTAAAAAAATTTTTATACAGGGTTTCATATTGATGTTGAGATCTTTTAGAATGTGATTATAGCTCTCAGATTCATCAGATGAAGGCATATTTGCCTAATAAGAAACCCTCTGTTGTCGACTGAATTGTGTCCCTCCAAATGTCCTATGTTGAAGTTCTAGCCACCAGTACTTCATAATGTGACTATGTTTTGAAATAGGGCCTATAAAGAGGTATTTAGGTTCCTGAGGTCATAAGGATGGGGCCCTAATCTGTTAAGACTAGTATCCTTATACTAAGAAGAAGAGACAACAGAGATGTGCACTCACAGAGAAAAGGCCATGTGAAGACATGGCAAGAAGACAGCCATCTGCAAGCTAAGAAGAGAGGCCTCAGGAGAACCAATCCTGCTGATACCTTGATCTTGGACTTCTAGCCTCCAGAATCATGAGAAAGTAAATATCTATTGTTGAAACCACTCAGTCTGTGGTATTTTGTTACACCAGACCTAGCAAACTAATACACATGCCTTAAGGTCATAGTTCTCAAGAAAAGATGATCTTTGATACTTTCTTAATATCTTCTCTTGATAATTGATGCTTTCCTAGGAAGTAAACTCTAAGCCTGTACAACTTGTACTAAAAATAATACATTCTAACAATAACTGTCAAACACTTACTGTGGCTAGAAGCTTCAGAAAGTGATTAATAGTCAAGAAACCTGATTATGAGGCGGGGCAAGATGCCGGAAGAGTAGGGTCCCCAAGTCAACTATCCCCAGCAAATTACCTAGATAACCTTCAAATCATCCTGAAAATCTACAATTCGGCCTGAGATTTAAAGAGAGACCAGCTGGAATGCTACAGTGAGAAGAGTTCGCGCTTCTATCAAGGTCGGAAGACGGGGGAAAAAGAATTAAAGAAACAAAAGGCATCCAAGGGGGAGGGGCCCCACGAGGAGCCAGGCTAAGGCCGGGTCCAGTGCCCCCAGGACAGGAAAGCCCCTTCCCAGGGAAGCAGGGGCTTCACCAATCTTCCTGGACCGAAAAGCGCTCCCAGGGAATTGGAGCAGGATCCTAGGAGGGGTGGGGATGCCCTCAGGCTCCCAGCGGCACTAGCAGAGGCACTGAGCCTGGAGGAAGAGCGCATCACACCTCCAGCCGAATTCCATAAAGGGCTGAAGCCCACACCCAGCTGGACCCGGGAGCGGCTTGGGGGGCTACTCGGGCAGAGACTCTGCGCGGAGGGAGGAAGCTGCGCGGCCGGGAGCACGATTCCAGCAGCACAGGCCCGGGAGCACAGAGCACTGGGGGACACAGCCCAAGATCCGGCGCTCCCACCTGACAAGCAGAGGCCGAGAGGGCACAGTACAGCAAGGACACTCCTGCTGCCAGGCAGCCCTGAGCTGTGCAGATCAGCGGCCCCGCCCCCAGAGGATCCAGCCCCTGCAGACTGAGACCTCCTCAGTTACTGCAGGAACGGATTCTAGGGCTGGAGAATTCGCCTCTGCCACTATTGTTGTTCCTCCTGGGGCCTCCTAGGATAAACAACCCCCACTGAGCCTCACGGTGGCCTCACAGGATAAACGGGTTAAACCACTTTCACTGAGCCATGCACCTGGCAGGAGGCTGAGCAGCTCCCCCCAGTGCTCACAGCTGAGAATAAGCACAGCAGGCCCCTCCACCAGAAGACCAGCTACACAGACGGGAAAAACAAATTATTGAACCAGGAAATTAGGGAAGAATTAAAAAGATTCATGGAAACTAATGAGAATGAAGATACAACCTTTCAAAATCTTTGGGATGCAGCAAAAGCAGTCTTGAGGGGGAAATACATCGCAATACAAGCATCCATCCAAAAACTGGAAAGAACTCAAATACAAAAGCGAACCTTGCACCTAAAGGAGCTAGAGAAAAAACAGCAAATAGATCCTACACCCAGCAGAAGAAAACAGTTAATAAAGATTGGAGCAGAACTCAATGAAATAGAGACCAAGAGAACTGTGGAACAGATCAACAAAACCAGGAGTTGGTTCTTTGAAAGAATTAATAAGAGAGATAAACCATTAGCCAGCCTTATTAAAAAGAAGAGAGAGAAGACTCAAATTAATAAAATCATGAATGAGAAAGGAGAGATCACCACCAACACCAAGGAAATACAAACGATTTTAAAAACATATTATGAGCAGCTATACGCCAATAAATTAGGCAATCTAGAAGAAATGGACGCATTTCTGGAAAACCACAGACTACCAAAACTGGAACAGGAAGAAATAGAAAACCTGAACAGGCCAATAACCAGGGAGGAAGTTGAAGCAGTCATGAAAAACCTCCCAAGAGACAAAAGTCCAGCGCCAGATGGCTTCCCAGGGGAATTCTATCAAACGTTTAAAGAAGAAACCATACCTATTCTACTAAACCTGATCAGAAAGATAAAAAGAGATGGAATACTTCCAGACTCGTTCTATGAGGACAGTGTCACCTTAATTCCAAAACCAGACAAAGACCCCACCAAAAAGGATACAGACCAATATCCCTGATGAACATGGATGCAAAACTTCTCAACAAGATACTAGCCAATAGGATCCAACAATACATCAAAAATATTATTCACCGTGATCAAGTGGGATTTATCCCCGGGACACAAGGCTGATTCAACACTCATAAAACAATCAATTTGATTGATCATATCAGCAAGAGAAAAAATAAGAACTATATGATCCTCTCAAAAGATGCAGAGAAAGCATTTGACAAAATACAGCATCCATTCCTGATCAAAACTCTTCAGAGGGTAGGGATAGAGGAACATTCCTCAGCATCTTAAAAGCCATCTATAAAAAATCCACAGCAAATATCATTCTCAATGGGGAAGCACTGGGAGCCATTCCCCTAAGATCAGAAACAAGACAGGGATGTCCACTCTCACCACTGTTCTTCAACATAGTACTACAAGTCCTAGCCTCAGCAATCAGGCAACAAAAAGAAATAAAGGCATTCAAATGGGCAAAGAAGAAGTCAAACTCTCCCTCTTTGCCGATGACATGATACTCTACATAGAAAACCCAAAAGACTCCACCCCAAGATTGCTAGAACTCATACAGAAATTTGACAGTGTGACAGGATACAAAATCAATGCCCATAAGTCACCGGCATTTCTTTCCACTAACAATGAGACTGAAGAAAGGGAAATTAAGGAGTCAATCCCATTTATAATTGCACCCAAAAGCATAAGATACCTAGGAATAAACCTAACCAAAGAGGTAAAGGATCTATACCCTAAAACTACAGAACACTTCTGAAAGAAATTGAGGAAGACACAAAGAGATGGAAAAATATTCCATGCTCATCTATTGGAAGAATTAATATTGTGAAAATGTCAATGTTGCCCAGGGCAATTTACACGTTTAATGCAATCCCTATCAAAATACCATGGACTTTCTTCAGAGAGTTGAAACAAATCATCTTAAGATTTATGTGGAATCAGAAAAGACCCCGAATAGCCAGGGGAATATTGAAAAAGAAAACCATAGCTGGAGGCATCACAATGCCAGATTTCAGGTTGTACTACAAAGCTGTGGTCATTAAGACAGTGTGGCACTGGCACAAAAACAGACACATAGATCAATGGAACAGAATAGAGAATCCAGAAGTGGACCCTCAACTTTATGGTCAACTAATATTTGACAAAGCAGGAAAGACTCTCCATTGAAAAAAAAGACAGTCTCTTCAATAAATGGTGCTGGGAAAATTGGAAATCCACATGTAGAAGAATGAAACTACACCATTGTTTTACTCCAAACACAAAGATAAGCTCAAAATGGATGAAAGATCTAAATGTGAGACAAGATTCCATCAAAATCCTAGAAGAGAACACAGGCAACACCCTTTTTGAACTTGGCCACAGTAACTTCTTGCAAGATATATCCATGAAGGCAAGAGAAACAAAAGCATAAATGAGCTATTAGGACTTCATCAAGATAAGAAGCTTTTGCACAGCAAAGGATACAGTCAACAAAACTCAAAGACAACCTACAGAATGGGAGAAGATATTTGCAAATGACATATCAGATAAAGGGCTAGTTTCCAAAATCTATAAAGAACTTATTAAACTCAATAGCAAAGAAACAAACAATCCAATCATGAAATGGGCAAAAGACAGGAACAGAAATCTCACAGAGGAAGACATAGACATGGCCAACAAGCACATGAGAAAATGCTCTGCATCACTTGCCATCAGGGAAATACAAATCAATACCACAATGAGATACCACCTCACACCAGTGAGAATGGGGAAAATAAACAAGGCAGGAAACCACAAATGTTGGAGAGGATGCAGAGAAAAGGGAACCCTCTTACACTGTTGGTGGGAATGTGAACTGGTGCAGCCACTCTGGAAAACTGTGTCGAGGTTCCTGAAAGAGTTAAAAATAGATCTGCCCTACGACCCAGCTATTGCACTGCTGGGGATTTATCCCAAAGATACAGATGCAGTGAAACACCAGGACACCTGCCCCCCGATGTTTATAGCAGCAATGTCCACAATAGCCAAACTCTGGAAGGAGCCTCGGTGCCCATCGAAAGATGAATGGATAAAGAAGATGTGGTCTATGTATACAATGGACTATTACTCAGCCATTAGAATCAACAAATACCCACCATTTGCTTCGAGGTGGATGGAACTGGAGGGTATTATGCTGAGTGAAATAAGTCAATCGGAGAAGGACAAACATTATATGGCCTCATTCATTTGGGAATATAAAAAATAGTGAAAGGGAATAAAGGGAAAAGGAGAAAAAATGAGTGGGAATATCATAAAGGCAGACAGAACATGAGAGACTCCTAACTCTGGGAAATGAACAAGGGGTGGTAGAAAGTTAGGTGGGCTGGGGGTGGGGGTGACTGGGTGACGGGCACTGAGGGGGGCACTTGATGGGATGAGCACTGGGTGTTATTTTATATGTTGGCAAATTGAACACCAATAAAAAATAAATTTAAAAAAAAGAAAATATTGTCTCTCTACCTTGCCCTCTGCCCCCCCACTCAAGTTCTCTCTCAAGTAAATAAATAAAATTTAATTAATTAATTAATTAATTTTTTAAAAAAACCTGTTTATAACCTGTCTTACTAGTTTACCAGTTATGAGACCTTGTGCAAGTCACTTAAGTTCTTTGAACCGTGGCTTATTAATTTACAAGAAGGGGATAATAGGCTGTGTCTTGATCACCGCAAAGTATTATCAGGATCAAAAGTAACAAGATGTAAAATATTTTGAGGTTGCAAAGCTCCATACAAATATGAGATCTTGGGATGCCTGAGTGGTTCAATATTTGAGCACCTGCCTTTGGCTCAGGGCATGATCCCAGAGTCCCAGGATGGAGTCCCACCTCAGCTTCTTGCATGGATCCTGCTTCTCCCTCTGCCTGTGTCTCTGCCTCTCTCTGTGTGTCTCTCATGAATAAATAAATCTTCTTTAAAAAAAGAAAAATATGAGGTCTTTGTTTTAGGAAAGGGCAAGGATTGCTGAACATTCACAAAGGGAACTTTTTGTCCTTCCATGTTCATCAAATATTGGAGAATAACTATAAGGTAATGCATTGTATACTCAACAAAACCTGTGGAGGAGAACAGACCTAAGAAGCCCATTGTCCTGTGACATTCTTTGGTAGTTAAAACTATCGGCTTTGACCCAGAAAACACTAGGTCTAAGCTTTGCCACTTTCAGACTAATGCAATTCTTTAAACCTTCATTTCATCATTTGTAAAGTGGAAAAATAATAATTATCTCTTATGTTATTTACCATAGTATTTGAGACAATAACAAATGTAAAGGAGGGAATGCATTAGCATAATATATGATAAGCATTAAATAAATTTTGGTTATGATTGTTATTAATAATATTATCCTTATTTCTAAGAACCTAGATATTAGTCAGGAGACTGAGTGCTCTCACACTTTCCCAAACCACAACCATATTATATCTTAATGCCCTCAACTCTCACAGATAAGCCTTGCAGAATAAAGAAATGCAAAACAGTAAGTGATCATGGAAAGGAAACTGGTTCAAAAGGAATTAGTGCATGTGGTTTACATTTTCCTGAAAAGAAGCCAAAGTCAAAGTTCGTAGTATCAGGATAAATTGAATAATACAATCCAACTTTGGATTTTACATTAGAGGATTCTATAAGTGGGCAGGCATAAACTATAGTGAATCTGATCAGATTGTTGCAAGTCACCATTTGAGTGTTGTGGTTCACACTGGGTTTAAATAAAGAAACAGCAGAATTGAGGCCAGAAGAAAAGTAGAGCAGATGAAGTGGTTCACACAGAAGCATAGCTGAGGTAGGACACAAAAGGTAACTTTTTGATGTCCTGCTTTCTGTGCTAATCCATTCAAGCATCCTTGTGAGTACAAGTGATAAGGACTAGTAAGAGTATTCATTATGAGTAAAAGTCCCCTTAGCTATTTTTGCATGTGTATGTGAGTCTGAAAAATTCTAAATATCTAGATAGTGTGTTGATTGGGCGCAGCAGTAGGAACTGGCCTGAGGTTCTAGACTATCTGCATTTTAACCTTGATATATGATATATATGCTAACTGTGCTCATCATGCATTTTATAGATATTCTTTTCTATTTATGTTACAATTAGCTAAGGGAGAAGGTACAATGGAAAGGAAAAGAGAGGCCTTGATAAAAATAAAGAGTAACAGAGTGTTTATCATAGGTTGTTCTAAATGCTTTACACATGATTATCCCATTTAATCCTCCCAACACTCCTGTGATATGGGTACTGTTATTGTCTTTATTTTCCAGATGGTAACCCTTGACATGGTGGGATTAAATGACTAGTAAGTGGTGAATCCAGGATTTGAAACTAAACCGTTGATCCCCAATATCCTTGGTACTCATACTGGGCATCTTACAATGATTCAATAAATATTTGTCCAGTCAGTAAGTAAGTAAATGCTGAATGTTATAAAAGGTTAAATATATGTTTACACCCTGATCCTCTTAGTTTGCAAGTACATTGGCTATAAAGAAATGTTTTCTACAGTTCTTGTACCTACTACCTCCTGCCCCACAGTCAGTGCTTACAGACCATTGGTAGTGATGATGGAAATAAAAATTAGATTTAATGTCTACTGGACAAATCTCACATCATTGTCCCCAGCAGCACTATTTATTTTGTTCCCCAAATCTGCTCCACGTTCAGGCTTTCTGATCTCAATTAATCCTGTTCACTTTATCTTCAAAATATTCCCAGATCTGACCATTTCTCACTATTCCTTCTGCCACCACCAATGATCTCCTGGCTTACTGCAATGACTAGATTCCCTGATTCTGCCCTGGTCTCTTTTCAGCAGCCAGAGTTATCCCATTAATAATCTAAATCAGATCATGTCATTCCCTCTTCACTTTAATGGCTCCCCTTCTCATTCTGAGTAAAATACAAGGACATTACAAATGGTTGATAAGTCTCTACAGGATTTTCTCTCTGACCATATCCTCTAAATCTCTATCCCTCTCATGCTCACTCCAGCTACACTGGCTTCTGCACTTGTCCTCTAATTTTTTTTAAAGGTTTTATTTATTTACTCATGAGAGACACAGAGAGGGAGAGAAACAGAGACATGGGCAGAGGGAGAAGCAGGATCCCTGCGGGGAGCCTGATGCAAGACTCAATCCCAGGACCCCGGGATCATGAGCAAAGCAGATGCTCAACCACTGTGCCATTTAGTTGTCCCTTGTCCTCTAATTCATAAGGAATACTCTCCACATAAGGACTATTTCTCTGCCTGAAATTTTCTTTCTCCCATACCTGTATAGCTCATACCTCACCAACTGAGTTTTTTCTTGTATGTCACCTCAGTGAGTTATATCCTGACAAACCTATTTAAAATCAGACCTTCACTCCTCTGCACTTCAGATGCCCTTACTATGCTTTATTCATTTTTTCTAAAGTCCTTAGCTTTAGAACATACAATAAAATTTACTAATGTTTTCTGTTTACTGTGCATCTCCCTACACTAGAATGTTAACTCTCCAAGCACAAGGGTTTTGTGTTTTTTTTGTTTTGTTTTTTTTGTTTTTGTTTTTTTGTCTGGTCTATACATTGATATATCCCAAGCACCTAGAAGAAAGCAGGGAATAGAGTCACCACAAAATTAATATGTTTGTTGAATTAGATAGGAAATTCTCATGTGGAATACTGATGAATATGCTTCAAGTTAGGGAAAATCCATGTGGTTGCACTTAAAGTAATATTTCAAGATAATTTAAATCAATAATAAGTTGTTCAAGCAGGTAAAACCTACCCCCAAAACCCCATCCAATTTGTTCTAAGCTAGTATAGGTATATTCAAACGGTACTATGATATTCTGTTCTTATTCAACAAGCCTATGGTATGCACAAAGCAAACCCATCATCCAGAACAAAATGTAAGCCAGCACTCAAAAATGTCAAAACAAAATAGTACTTCTGAAAAGTCTTCACTGCAAATGAGCAAATAAAAATAAACTATTCCAAATGTTAACAGTAAAAGTGATAAATTTACGAAAACTGATACATTTGCTAACCTCATAAAAACATTTTTTAAATATGATATTTTGTGTTTATTCCTTCACTATTGGTAAAAAACTAAACATGTTCTTCAGGTTGAATGGATAAAATAAACTGTTCACTCAGACAATGGAGTGTTTTCCAGCATTTAAAGGATATGATCTATCAAGCCATGAAAACACATGGAGGAACCGAAGTGCATATTACTAAGTGAAAAAAGAAATTTTAAAAGGCTACATACTGTATGATTCCAACTGTATGACATTTTAGAATAGACAATACTATGGACCAGTAAAAAAATAAATCATTGGTTGCTAAAGGTTGTGAGGGAGGGATTAAATAAGAGCACAGAGGAAGCTTAGGAAAGTGAAATTACTCTATGATACTATAATGATGAACACATGTTATTATGTTTTGTCCACACTCATAGAAGGTACAACATCAAGAGTGAACCCCAATGTAAATTATGTACATTGAGTGATTATGTCATGTCGATATAGACTCATCAGTTGTAACAAATATACCGCTCTGGTGGGAAATATTGATAGTAGAGGAAACTATGCAAGTGTGGGAACAGGGAAGTACATAGGAAATGTCTGTATCTTTCCCTCAAGTTTGTTATAAACCTAAAACTTCACTAAAGAAATAAAAGTTGATTTTTTAAAAAAACTGACATCTGAGCAAAATGTGTTCCATACATTTCTATTTGCAATCAGTTAAAAATATCACTTATTATTACAGAAGTAGCATAAGTGCATTATGGAAAATCAGAAAATACAAGAAAGCAAAATTCTAAAGACCAAGTCTGCATATTGCCACTACCAGAATACTCTATACTAAATCTACTGCATATATTTCTTAACTTTCTTTAAGGATGTATAGACAATATATGGACATATATTTTTTACCAAAATAATATTATACTGTTTAACATTTGCTTTTCTTAAGTCAATGATCTTCATATCTCCATTTCAGTAAGATTTTATCTCATCTAATACCCAAATTATGTTGAAATTCCCCTCAGTTGAATGAAAAATAACATTTACAGTTAGTCAAAAATAGTATCCAATCCATTGTTACACTGAAAAATCACCTTTACAGTACTAGTAACCCAAGCTTCTCTAATCATATTATTGTATTTTAACAATACTTCCCACTGGTGAGTGAGATTAAGAGTACACTTACTGTGATGAGCACTGAGTAATGTACATAATTGTTGAGTCACTATATTGTACGCCTAAAACTAATATAACATTATATGTTAATTATACTGGAAATAAAATTTAAAAATATTTCCAACTGGAGAAACATTCTTTTATCTAAAAATATTTATTTTTATTGCATTTATCTGAATATGAGTTAAAATCTGTTCAGTATACATTCATCAGTGATTTGTTGAATAAAATTGTAGAATACATATTAAAATGTACAAGATCTTCAAATATAAAATTAGAGAAACCTCATTTAATAATAAGAAAAAACTTTAGATCATTGTAACTGTTCAAGAAAAAACACGGTACCATAGGAAAATTCATTTTTGCTGAGTTTTTATTAGTGTGGTCATTACTCATTTGAAACTGATTTTTAATTGCCTTTTCTCTTTTTATTAAATACTAAACTGCTAATATTCTGTAGCATTAAGCTTTTTCAGTAAAAAAAAGTGAATCCTATTTCTGTTACTCTTAGTGAAAACAATGGGCAGTGTGATAAAATGGCAAAGACCCAGAAATTAATGGAAAATTATTAATTGTTTATATTCTACTCTTTTCTTGAATATCCCTTAAATTTCAACATACATTATCCTTAAAAATAATGAAAGACTTAGCATGAGGATTTTCTGAATGAATCCCCTGTCTAAATATAGAGTACAAGCATATAACCTTTGTAAAATTAACAAATCCATACATCTGTACAGGTTCTAATCAGTCCTTGTGTGTTTGAGGTTTGGGTATTATGTAAAGAAAACTGAAGACTCTCAAGTCAGATTCTGCATAATGTGGTCAATTTAAAGTGCTGTTTACTAGAAAAGAGTATAGTAATTTTTATAAAACTAAAAATGTAACTATTATGCAACACAGCAATCACACCTTTTGGCATTTACCCCACATAATTGAAAACTAATTTTCATACACAAAGCCTATACACAAATGTTCATAGCTTAATTTATAATAGCCAAAAAGTGGAAGCAACCCAAATGTTCTTCAGTGGATGACTGATAAACAAACCTTGATTTATCCATACAGTTAAATACTATGAGCAATGAAAAGGAATGAACCATTGATACACAAAACAACCTGATTTAATCTCCAGAGAATTATACTGAGTGAAGAGTCAAGGCTAAAAATTATGTACTCTATGATTCCTTTTATACAATATTCTTGAAATGACAAAATTAAAGAGATGGAAATCATATTATTGGTTGACAGGGTTTAGGGATAGGGCAAGGTGTGGGGAAAGTAGAAATGACTATAAACTGGAGGGATCCATGTGGCAATGGAACTGTTTTGTATCTTGTTTGTGGTAGTGGATACAGGAACCTATCCATGGGATACAAATATATAGAAATAAATACAAACACACAATGAGTGCAAGTGAAATGAGAATTTGAGTAAGATCAGTGGATTGTGTCATGACAAAATCATGAGTGTGATATTGCAAAACTATAGTTTTGTGAGACAGTAGTTACTATTTGGGAAAACTGAGGATAGGATACATGAGATCTTATTATTTCTTACAATTGCATGTTTTTCTATAATTATTCAAAATACTCACAATTGAATATCCAAAACAAACTTTTTCCACAACCAGAAAAAAATAAGTTATTTATTGTCTCATTCAGAGATTTTTGTTCTAGACTAGGTAGTTGTATTGTCTGATCACAAAAGTGTCTCTGAAAGAGTACAGGAGAAAAACCAAGTTTATTGGAAATACTACGTGGGAGGCAGCCCGGATGGCTCAGTGGTTTAGTACCGCCTTCAGCCCAGGGCCTGATCCTGGAGACCCAGGATCGAGTCCTACGTTGGGCTCCCTGTGTGAAGCCGGCTTCTCCCTCTGCCTGTGTCTCTCCCTCCTCTCTCTCTCTCTCTCTCTCTCTCTGTGTGTGTGTGTGTGTGTGTGTGTGTGTGTGTGTGTGTCTCATGAATAAATAAATAAAATCTTAAAAAGAAATACTACGTGGTCATGACTGGCACTATTTTTCTCCTGAAATGCAATTATGGTGAAAAAAAATTGCTTAGGAGTGTGGGACAGTCTCCTAATATGAAGAAAATACCAGGCATGATAGAAGCAGTTATAATAGATGTGGTATAAGTTTTATCTCAGAATGGGCAGGAAACTCCAGACTAATGGCTAATACTAATTATTCTGGCTCAACGAAAAAGAAAGTGGGCGACTAAAGTGGGCAAGAAACTCCAAATACAGTGGTAAGTAAACCAAAAAAATTATGTCAATAGATAGGAAAGTTCAACTGTAATAAATAACAAATCTATCTTAATGGAAAGGAAAGTGAACAACTGTATATATAGCCAAGGAATCTAGTTCATGGACATGCAACCAGAAACTTCAAAGAGGAAAGGAATGAAGATAGCTAGGAGAGGGCAGGGAATTTTAGAAAGTCAGAAAATATTGAACAGATCCTGAAATGAATAAAACTACATGCATGAAGTAGCTAATCAACCATGATCTGCTAGGACTACAGTATAGAGGCAAAGATGTTGAGGCTCAGTCAGTTAAGCATCTGTCTTCAGCTCAGTTCATGATCCCAGGGTTCTGGGATTGAGTCCCATGCCAGGGTCCCTGCTCAATGGGGAGTCTGCTTTTTCTCTACCACTCCTCCTGTTCCTGCAAGCTCACTCTCTCTCTCGATCTCTCTCTCTCTTTCTCTTTCTTTCTGATAAAAAATAAATAAATAAATAAATAAATAAATAAATAATAAATAATCAATCTTAGAGGCAAAGATGTTTAAGACTGGACTACTAGTCTTTTGACAGAAGTGCCAGTGAGTTTTAGAACCCCTGACCCTAACCTCTGGGTGAAATTAGCCGCAGATGAATTAGAAAATGAATATGGGGACACCTGGGTGGCTCAGTGGTTGAGCATCTGACTTTGGCTCAGGACATGATCTCAGCGTCTGGGATTGAGTGTGAGTCCCACATCAGGCTCCCTGCAAAGAGCCTGCTTCTCCTATGTCTCTGCTTCTCTCTGTGTGTCTCTCATGAATAAATAAATATTTAAAAAATGATTTGGAATCAGAAGACTATCTAGAGATGGACTAAATATCAAAATGAAAACTAAATTTATTACAATGTTCTTAATATTTGGAGGGAATTGAGAATTGTGTTACATTGTTCTAAGTATTATATCTCCATAAGATGACATTTGGAAAGCACCAAGAGAAAGAAATCAGAGTGTGTTCAGTCATGCCATGACTTTTCTCATGGTAGCTGAAGGGTGAGATTTTGAAATATTAATAATGAAAACTAACAGGTAGTAAGCATTTCCAATCCAGAGAATTTTTTTCTACTAGGAAGCATTTTTGCATTCAGTAATTTTCTAGAAATGGCATTGCTAACCATATATTAAGTGTAAACATTATTTCTTAAGGTGCCTTGTTAAAACTCAGGGTGAGAATCTGGCCCCAAAATGTATTTGAAAGTGAATTCTGGTTTCACATACTTCCTAGTTAAGTATTGTATTATATAGGCAGTCAATAATTTCCCAGCTATTTAAAGAGCAATTCTGGTTGTGTCTACATAGATGTGCTAGAAAAATATCCCACAAATAGCAGATTCTTGGAATAGCCATTGCTATACCTGTAGTAAAAATTTATGTTTTAAAAAATTTGAAGTACTACTTTATCTTAACCTTATTTCCAGAGCTTTCAACTACAGTTAATTCTTTGAGAAAAGCATTTCAGCTTTATCTTCTAGCTCCAACAGGACATAATGCCACTAAAACTCAATTTATTAAAGACTTAGAGGCAGAGCTTGAAGAAAATTAAGCTATCGCAGTCATCCTCTCAGGGAACAGGCTCAAAGGTTTCTGTGATTTACTTAAGGTCATAGTAAAAATAGCAGAGCTGAGACTAACCAACATGTAGCTTCCAGCTCAATTCTCTTTCCATTATCCATATGGGTCAAACTTTAAAGACAACTGAATGGTGTAAGAAAGTGGGTCAGTTTCATTCTTTTGCATGTTACTGTCCAGTTTTCCAGTTTTCCAACACCATTTGTTGAAGAGACTGCTCTTTTCCCACCAGATATTCTTTCCTGCTTTGTCAAAGAATAATTGGTCATTTAGAGGGTTTGTTTCTGGGTTTCACACTCTGTTCTATTGATCTATATGACATTTTTAGGCCAGTACCATGCTGTTTTGATCACTACAGCTTTGTAATGTAACTTGAAGTTCAGAATTGTGATATCTTCAGCTTTGCTTTGCTTTGCTTTTTTTTGCGATTGCTTTGACTATTCAGGGACTTTTGTGATTCCATACAAATTTTAGGGTTGTTTATTCTAGCTCTGTGAAAAATGCTGTCAGTACTATGATAGAGATAGCATTAGATGTGTCTATTTCTTCAAGTGTTATAGACATTTGACAGTATTTGTTCTTCCAATATATGAGCATGAAATAAATTAAAACTGGATTAAAGGCCTAAATGTGAGAAGTGAAACCATAAAAATCCTAGAGAAGACACACAGTAACCTCTTTGACATTAGCCATTACAACTTCTTTCTAGTTATGTCTCTTGAGGAAAAGGAAACAAAAACAAAAATAAACTACAGGGAGTTCATCAAAATAAAAAGCTTCTCTGCACAGAGAAGGAAACAATCAAGAAAACTAAAAGGCATGGGAGAAGGATGGGAGAAGATAATTGTAAATTACATAACTGATAAAGAGTATCCAAAATATATAAAGAACTTATAAAATTTAATACCCCAAAAATAAATAATCCAATTTAAAAATAGGAAGAAGACATGAACAGACATTTCTCCAAGAAGATACACAGATGACCAACAGACACATGAAAAGATGATCAACATCACTGATCATCAGGGAAATGCAAATCAAAACTATTCATGAGATATCACCTCACACCAGTCAGAATGGCTAAAATGAACAACAAAAGACACAATAGGTATTGCTGAGGATGTGGAGAAAGGGGAACAGTATAAGAGGCACTGTTAATGGGAATGCAAACTGGTGCAGCCACACTGGAGAACAGTATGGAGGTTCCTCAAAAAGTTAAAAATAGAACTCTCCAATGATCCAGGAATTGCACTACAAGGTATTTACATAAAGAATACAAAAATACTAATTTGAAGTGATACATGCACCCCTATGTCTATAGCAGCATTATTTATAATAGCCAAATTATTCAAACAGCCCAAGTGTCCAATGACTGATTAATGAATAAGGAAGATGTGGTATTGGGCAGCCGAGTGGCTCAGCTGTTTAGCACTGCCTTCAGTCCAGGGCCTGATCCTGGAGACCTGGGATCAAGTCCCATGTCAGGCTCCCTACTTGGAGCCTGCTTCTCCCCCTGTCTCTGTCTCTGTCTCTGTGTGTGTCTCTCTCTCTCGTGAATAAATAAATGAAATCTTTAAAAAAAAGGAAGATGTGGTATACATATGCAATAGAAAATTATATAGCCATGAAAAAGAACAAAATTTTGCCATTTGCAGCAACATGGATGGACCTAAAGAGTATTATTCTAAGTAAAATAAGTCAGTCAGGAGACTTCTTTTAAAAGAAGGACAAATACCATATGATTCTACTCATATGTGGAATTTGAGAAACAAAACAAATGACCAAAGGGAGAAAAAAGAAAGAATGAGAGAGACAAGCCAAGAAACAGACTCAAGTATAGAGAACAAAGTGATGGTGACCAGAGGGTAAGTGGGTGGGGGGATAGGTTGAGTAGGTGATGGTAATTAAGGAGTGCACTTATTGTGATGAGTACCAGTTACCATATAGAATTGTTGAAGCACTATATTTTACACCTGGAACTAATATTACACTGTATTTTAACTAGCTGGAATTTAAAACAAAACTTTTATATAATAAATAAATGCAAACAACTGTAACACTGCAAACTTTAGTGAGATATTAAGAATTCTGGAGAGTGTTGCAAAAGTTGGCTTTGATATCCCATTGGCATGATGATAAGTAATAGTATAAGTTTGACTACAAAGTTGGAAACTTAAGCTTTAGACATGTTCTGGATAGAGGTGCAGAGTTTCATTGGCTTTGCTTTCCTGTAGGCACTAGTGTTAGCTGGAAGTATTTGGCTAAGTCTTTGTGCATGCTGCTTTTTTCAAGAGTTTTCTACTGATTACTTCATTGAAAGCATTTTTAAATGAAAATAATAAAATGACTAGGATTTTCTTCAAAATGATCCAGGAAGAGAGAGGATTAGATATATGTGTATAGGTAAAACAAGATGGGCCATGTATTGATAATTGTTGAGGCTACAAGTTGAGTAGATGGAAGTCCACTATACTACTACATCTACTTCTGCATGTATATAACTGAAATTTTCCATTAACAAAACTTTAAAAATAAAATTATTATTTCAATTATAAAAGACAAGCCTGATGGGTAAAAAGTATGAGCTAGTAACAAAATAATTAACCTAAGGGCAGGTGGCAAATCTGGTAGATTTTACTTACTTATACATGGTCTTTCTTCTATTTTAGTATATGTGGACATAATTGAACTTATTTTGGGGGAGCCTAATTTTATGTGATATTAAAGAAATAGTGATATATATATTATATATATATATATATATATATATATATATATATATATATAATACATCTTTTGGGGGCACCTGGGTGGCTTAGTTCGTTAAGAATCCAACTCTTAATTTTGGCTCAGGTCATGATCTCCAAGTCATGAGATCAAGCCCTGGGTCAGGCTCCATGCTCAGCGAGGAATATGCTTGAGATTCTGTCTCTCCCACCCTCTGCTCCTCTCCCCACCCTTTATCTCTCTCTAAAATAAATAAATCCTTTAAAAAGACACATTTCTGATCACTTAGAGTGAAACAGAATCAAGATTTTATGTAAAAAGTCTGATTTTCATGGGGTGTTAACTGATTTATAAGTATAAAATTTACTGATATTTTAATTCATAATTTCAATTACTAAGGACAAAACCACATTTATAAAAGAAATAATGAAAGAGATGATACTCGTAGTGGACAAAAAGTGGGGGAATATACTTTTTATAATTTTTATTTTTTGCTGCAGAATACTGAATAATCCCTTAGCTATCTTTATTTCCTAAATATTTAGAACAACCTAGTCATGCCCTCTATGTCCCTGCTGTAAATTATGCATATACAGGCGTGGTGAAACAAGGAGAGATAAGCAATGTGAAAGAATATAGGGGTTTTTTAAAATTTTTATTTTAAAGTTTAACAGATCTAGAAAACTACATGAAACAAATATATAGCTTAAGCAATTATTATGAGGCAAATACCTTTGTAATCAACCATCTAGGTTACAAATCAGGTTAAAAAATGAAAATTTCACCAGCTACCCCAGGAAGCCATCCTAATCACAACCATCTTCAATGTCTCAAAGGGAACATCTATTCTGACCTTTCCGGTAGTCAATTCTTTGTAAGATTATCACCTGAATATTCATTCATAAATATTGCTTTAGTTATGCCTCCCCCGATCATTTCTATGACTCTTTTTTAAAATTTTAATTCCACTCAATATGCAATGTTATGTAAGTTTCGGGTGTACAATATACTGATTCAAAAACTCTATATATTACTCAGTGCTCATAAAGATAAATGTACTCTTAATCCCCTTCAACTACTTCTCTCATTCCCTCACCTACTTCTCCCCTGGTAACCATTAATTTGTTCTCTATACTTAAGATTCTGCTTTTGTCTTTGTCTCTTTTTTATTTCCTTTGTTTGTTTAGTTTCTTAAATTGCACATATGAGTGAAATCATATGGTATTTAATCTTTTTCTGACTGGCTTATTTCAGTTACCATTATCCTCTCTAGCTCGATCTATGTTGTTGCAAATAGCAATATTTCATTCTTTTTAAGGCTGAATAATATTCAATTATATGTATATATATAACAAATATATATATACATATATACACCTCTTCTATATTCATTCATCTATCAATGGGTACTTGGGCTGCTCCTATAGTTCAGCTATTGTGAATAATGCCGCAATAAACATAGGGGTACATAGATCCCTTCAAATTAGTGCTTTTGTATTTTGGGGGTAAACACCCAGTAGTGTAAATCCTGGATCAGAGGGTAGTTCTATTTTTAATTATTTAAGGAACTTCCATACTGTCTGCACAGTGGCTACACAAGTTGGCATTCCCACCAACAGTGCACCAGGGTTCATTTTTCTCCCCATCCTTCTCAACACTTGATATTTCTTGAGCTTTTTATTTTAGCCATTTTGGTAGGTGTAAGGCAATATCTCATTGTAGTTTTGATTTACATTTTGCTGCTGATGAGTGATGGCGAGCCTCTTTTCATGTGTCTATTAGCCATCTGTATCTGTGCTTTCAAGAAATGTCTGTTTGTATCCTCTGCCCATTTTTCAATTGGATCATTTGTATTTTGAGCGTTAAGTTTTGTAAGCTCTTTGTATATTTTGGATACTAACCCTTTATTAGATATGCCATTTGCAAATATCTTGTCCATTCAGTAGATTGTCTTTTAGTTTTGTTTTTTCCCTTTGCTGTGCAGAAACATTTTATGTTGATGTAGTTCCAATGGTTTATATTTGCCTATTTCCCTTTCCTCAGGAGACATTCCTAGACAGAAAAATTACTGCCAGGGTTCTATGCGAGGATTTCTGTGGTTTCAGACCTAAAACATTTAGGTCTTTAATCCATTTTGAATTTATTTTTGTGTATGATGTAATAAAGTGGTCCAGTTTCATGCTTCTGCAGCTGTCCAGTTTTCCCAAAAACATTTGTGGAAGAGACTTTTTCCTGTTGGTTATTTTTGTCTCTTTTGTCAAAGATTAATTGATCATACAATCACGGGTTTATTTCTGGGCTTTCTATTCTGTTCCATTGATCTACGTGACTATTTTTCTGCCAGGACCACACTATTTTGATTACTAAAGCACAGTAATACAACTTGAAGTCCAAAACTGTGATGCCTACTGCTTTGCTTTGCTTTTTCAAGATTTCTTTGACTATTTGGGGTCTTTTGTGGTTCCATAGAAATTTGGGGATTGTTTGATGTAGTTCTGTGGAAAATCCTGTTGGTATTTTTGACATGGATAGCATTATGTAGATTGCTTTGTGTAGTACGGACATTTTGACAATATTTGTACTTTTAATCCATAGGCATGGAATGTCTTCCCATTTCTTTATGTATTTTTGGAGAGAGAGAGACAGTGTATGGGGGTGGGGGCGGGAAGGTACAGAAAAAGAGAGTGAAGGGAAGCAGACTGCGAATGATGGAACCCAATGCTGGGCTTGATCTCAAGACCCTGAGATCATGACCCGAGCCAAAACCAAGAGTCAGATGCTTAACGAACTGAACCACCCAGGCACCCTATTCTTTCATCAGTGTTTTGTTTGTTTGTTTTCAGAGTACAAATATTTCATATCTTTTTTTATGCTTATTCCTAGGTGTTTTATTTTTTTGGTGCAATTATAAATGGGATTGTTTTCTTAATTTCTCTTTCTGCTGCTGCATTATTAATGTATAGAAATGTAACAGATTTCTGTATATTGATTCTGTGTCCTGCAACAATACTGAATTCATTTATCCATTCTAGTAGTTTTCTTGGTACAGTCTTTTGGGCTTTCTATATATAGTATCATATTCTGCCAACACTAAAAGTTTCACTTCCTACTGATTTGGATGCCTTTTATTTTTTTGCTGTTTGATTACTATAGCCAGGACTTATAGTACTATGTTGAATAGAAGTGGTGAGAGTTGACATCCCTATCTTGTTCCTGACCTGGGAAATGCTCTCGGTTTTTCCCCAGTTGAGAATGATGTTCAGGGATCCCTGGGTGGCGCAGCGGTTTGGCGCCTGCCTTTGGCCCAGGGCGCGATCCTGGAGACCTGGGATCGAATCCCACGTCGGGCTCCCGGTGCATGGAGCCTGCTTCTCCCTCTGCCTGTGTCTCTGCCTCTCTCTCTCTCTCTCTCTCTCTCTGTGACTATCATAAATAAATAAAAATTTAAAAAAAAAGAGAATGATGTTCACTGTGAATTTTTCACATAAGGCCTCTATTATGTTGAGGTATGTTTTCTCTAGACTTAGTGTTGAGGGCTTTTATCATGAATAGATATTGTACTTTGCCAAACGTTTTTCCTGCATCTATTGAAGGCATTGTATGGTTTTTATCCTTTCTCTTATTGATGTGATGTATCACACTGAATAATTTGCAAGTATTGAACCAGTCTTCCACAGCAGGAATAAATCCCACTTAATTGTGATAAATGATTTTTAAAGTATTTTTGGATTTGATTTGCTAATATTTTGCTTAGGATTTTTGCATCTACACTCCCCAAAGATCCTGGTCTGTAGTTCTCTTTTTTGTGGCATTTTTATCTGGTTTTGGCATCAGGGCAGTGATGGCCTCATAGAATGAATTTGAAGTTTTCCTTCATCTTCTATTTTTGAGATAGGTATTAACTCTTCTTTAAATGTTTGGTAGAATTATCCTATGAACCCATCTGGTCCTGGACTTTTGTTTGTTGGGAGTTGAGTTTTTGTTTTTTGTTTTGTTTTGTTTTGTTGGTTTTTACTGATGTGGTTTCTTTTCTGATCAGCCTGTTCAAATTTTCTAATTCTTCCTGTTTCATTTTGGTAAATTATATGTTTCTAGAATTTATCCATTTCTTCTAGGTTGTCCAATTTGTTGTCTTACAATTTTTCATAACATTTTCTTGTAATTATTTTTATTTCTGTGGTGGTGTTGGTTGTTATTTCTCTTCTTTCATTTGTGATTTTCTTTTTTGGGTCCTCTCTTGATTTGTGTGTGTGTGTGTGTGTGCGTGTGTGTGTGATGCATCTGGTTAGAGGTTAATCAATTTTTAATTGATTTATTTACTCATGAGAGACACAGAAAGAGAGGCAGAGACATAGGCAGAAGGAGAAGCAGGCTCTTCACTGGGAGCCTGATGTGGGACTCCATCCTGGATCCTGGGATCACACACTGAGCCAAATGCAGACGCTCAACTGCTGAGCCACCCAGGCGTCCCAAGGTTAATTTTGTAGATCTTTTCAAAGAATGAGCTCCTGATTTCATTTATCTGTTCCATTGTGTTTTTAATTTCTATATCATTTATTTCTGCTCTAATTTTTACTATTCATTTCAATCTGCTGGTTTTGGGTTTTGTGTGCTGTTATTTTTCTCATTCTTAAAGTGTAATGGTTAGGTTGTTTATATGAGATTTCTCCTGATTTTTTTAATAGGCCTGTATTGCTTGAAACTTCTTTCTTAGAACCACTTTTGCTGCATCCCAATGATTTTGGACTGTTGTGATTTAGTTTTCATTTGTTTCCATGTAATTTTTTTATTTCTTCTTGGATTTCTTGGCTGATCCATTCATTGTTTAGTAGCATGTTATTTAACCCTTATGTATTTGTGGACTTCTCAAATTTTTATCTTGGGGTTGATTTCTGGTCCCATAGCAATGTGGTCAGAAAAGTGCATAGTATGACTTCAATCTTTTTACATTTGTTGAGACTTATTTTGTGGACTAATATGTAATCTATTCTGAAGAATTTTTCATACGCATATGAAAAGAAAGTGTATTCTGCTGTTTTAGGATGGAATGTTCTGAATATATCTATCAAATCCATCTGGTCCAGTGTGTCATTCAAACCCACTCTTTCTTTGTTGATTTTCTGTTTGGGTGATCTGTTCATTGATGTAAGTGGGACATTAAAGTCCTGTACTATCATTGTATTTTTCCATTGATTGTTTGTTATTAAGTGCTTTATGATTTTGGGTACTTCCCTGTTGGGTGCATAAATATTTACAATTGTTATATCTTCTCATTGGATTGTCCCCTCTTTGATAATATAGTGTCCTTCTTTGTCTCTTTTTACAGTCTTATTTTAAAATCTATTTTGCCCAGTATAAGTAATTTCTACTTTGAATTTGTTTTGACATCCATTTGCATGATATATGTCTCTCCATCCCCTCACTTTCTATCTACAGGTGACTTTAGAGCTGAAATTAGTCTCTTGTGGGTAGCATATAGATTATTCTAATTTTATATATTTTGCCACCCCACGTCTTTTGATTGGAACATTTATTTCATTTACATTTGATGTAATTAATGATATATGTGTATTTGTTGTCATTTTGTTGCTTGTTTGTGGTAGTTTTTGTAGTTTTTCTCTGATTCTTTCTTCTCTTGCTGTCATTCATGGTTTTCTGGCTTTCTTTAGTGATATACTTGGATCCTTTCTCCTTATTTTTTGCATTGTCTATTATTGGTTTTTGATTTGTGGTTACCATTAAGTTTTTATATAACCTCTTCTGCATATAGGAGTTTACATTAAGTTTATGGTCACTAAAGTTTGAACCTATTCTTTATTCCTCTCCTCACCATGTTTCATATATATGGTGTCATATTTTACATCCTTTTATTTTGTTAATTCTTTCACCGTTTTTTTACAGATAGCTTATTTTTACTGATTTGCTGTTTCCTACTTTTTATACCCTTAATTACAGTCTTTCTGTTCCAGTAAAAGAGTTCCCAATAACATTTCCTATAGGTTTGTTTAGTGGTCTTAAACTCTAAATTTTTTGTCTGAAAAACTCTTTATCTCTCCTTCTGAATGATAGCCTTGTTGGATAGAGTGTTCTTGGCTGCAGATTTTTCCCTTTTAGCACGTTGAATATATCATGCCGTGCCTTCTGGCCTGCAAATTTGTGCTGAAAAATCTCCTGATAATCTTATCAGGTTTCCTTTGTGTGTAACTGCCCTCTTTTCTCCTGTGGCTTTTAAAATTCTTTATCACTACATTTTGGCAATTTAATTACTGTGTGTCTTAGTATGGACATCCTTTGGTTTATTTTGTTGGAGGGTCTCTGTGCCTCCTGGGCCTGGATATCTGTTTACTTCCCCAGATTTGGGAAGTTTTCAGCTATTATTTCTTCCAATAAATTTCTTGATCCCTTCTCTCTTCTTCTGGTATCTTTATAATGCAAATACCATTATGCTTGATGGACTCAAGGAGTTCTCTAAGTCTATTCTCATTTTGCATAATTTTTTTTCTTCCACCTGCTCAGTTTCATTAATTTCCATTACTCTGTATTCTGGTCACTAATTCTTTCCCTTGCTTCTTCCAGCCTGCTATTTATTCCACATAGTGTATTTTTAATTTCATTTATTGTGTTCTTCATCTCTGAGTGATTCTTTTTTATCACTTTGTTAAGAGTCTCACTAGCATCCTCCCCTCTTTCCTCAAATCCAGTGAGTATCTTTATGACCATTGCTTTAAATTCTCTATCAGGAATCAGGAATATTTCTTATATTCATTTCTTTTAGGTATCACTGTGGGGGTTTTTTGGTTTTTGGTTTTTTTTTTGTTTTTTTTTTTTTTTTTTGTTCTTTCATTTGGGACACATTCTTCTCTCTCCTTATTTTGTCTAATTTTCTGTGTTTATTTCCATGTATTAGGAAAGTCAGGTATATCTCCCACTCTTGAAAGTAATAGCCTCATGAAGAAGAGGTCCTTTAGTACCCTGCATTACACTGTCCCCTCATCCCCAGAACCTGGCATTTCAGGGCATATCTCCTATGTGTGGTGTATGTGACATACTGTTGTGTCCTGGCCACTTTTTTCTTCAGTCCAGTTGCCTGCAGAGGCTCCCCATGCCTGTTGTGGGGAGTGTTTTGTCCCTGTCCAAGGTGGACATAGTTTTAACGAGGTGCATGAGGATCTGCTTGCAAAGTGACACCTTCAGCTGCAGCTGCAGGAACCAGGGCTGTGTGGGTGGAGCACACAGTTTTAACAAGATGTGCCTTGGACGTCTACAGGGCCAGCTACCACCACTGCTGCCACGATGGAGACCACACAAAGCACATCAGATGAGGCACATGGTGTTGGCAAGGTCTTCTGAGGGAAGGGACTCATAATGCTGGGACTGAGGCAATCATGATTTGATAAGGTGAATCTGCTGAAGGATAGGAGGAAGGGACTAGTTGCAAACAGGGTAAATAGCGAGTGTTGGTGCTGCACTAGTTCCCACATGTGACCTTGTGTTTATGCTTGGAGATGCAGGAGGGAGGTAGCCCCTGCAAGCTTCTTTGTTTCTAAGAGGGGTCTCCTGTGAACAATGCCTTCCTGGGATATGCTCTGAGATGAGTAAATGGCTTTCCCTTTCACATTTACCAGGCGTTTTTGAAACTGCTGCTTCTAAACTTTATCTTTGTAGGCTGTTTGTCATGCTATCTCTTTAAGGGCTGCTACTCATCTTCCTATTGCCTTCTGGGCTTTCCCAGAACCAAGCCCACTGAATTTTTAAATTCCTGGATTTAAGTCCCTCTGGATGTAAGAACTCATGAAATTTGACACCTTTCACTTTAAAAGCCAAGTGTTATGAGGATTCATCTTCCTTATGTGAGCTCCTCAGGGTGACAGTATGATTCTTGCCTTTCTCTGCATTTGTGGCTCTCTCCCCACCTTCCATGGACAGTTGATATCTATTTTGCTCCCTACCATGTCTCTGCCATTCCTGCCCTCTTTGATGTTGCCTCTTCTCTACTTTTATTTTGTTTAAATAAATTTATTTTTTATTGGTGTTCAATTTACCAACATACAGAATAACACCCAGTGCTCATCCTGTCAAGTGCCCCCCTCAGTGCCCGTCACCCAGTCACCCCCACACCCCACCCTCCTCCCCTTCCACCACTCCTAGTTTCTTTCCCAGAGTTAGGAGTCTTTATGTTCTGTCTCCCTTTCTGATATTTCCCACACATTTCTTCTCCCTTCCCTTCTATTCCCTTTCACTATTATTGATATTCCCCAAATGAATGAGAACATGTAATGTTTGTCCTTCTCCGATTGACTTACTTCACTCAGCATAATACCCTCCAGTTCCATCCACCTTGAATCAAGGGTGGGTATTTGTCATTTCTAATGGCTGAGTAATATTCCATTGTATACATAAACCACTTCTTATCCATTCATCTTTCAATGGACACCAAGGCTCTTTCCACAGTTTGGCTATTGTGGACATTGCTGCTAGAAACATTGGGGTGCAGGTGTCCTGGCGTTTCACTGCATCTGTATCTTTGGGGTAAATGCCCAACAGTGCAATTGCTGGGTTGTAGGGAAGGTCTATTTTTAACTCTTTGAGGAACCGCCACACAGTTTTCCACAGTGGCTGCACCAGTTCACATTCCCACCAACAGTGTAAAAGGGTTCCCTTTTCTCCTCATCCTCTCCAACATTTGTGGTTTCCTGCCTTGTTAATTTTCCCCATTCTCACTGGTGTGAGGTGGTATCTCATTGTGGTTTTGATTTGTATTTCCCTGATGGCAAGTGATGTAGAGCGTTTTCTCATGTGCATGTTGGCCATGTCTATGTCTTCCTCTGTGAGATTTCTCTTCATATCTTTTGCCCATTTCAAGATTGGATTGTTTGTTTCTTTGGTGTTGAGTTTAAGAAGTTCTTTATAGATCTTGAAAACTAGCCCTTTATCTGATAAGTCATTAGCAAATATCTTCTCCCATTCTGTAGGTTGTCTTATAGTTTTGTTGACTGTATCCTTTGCTGTGCAAAAGCTTCTTATCTTGATGAAGTCCCAATAGAACATTTTTGCTTTTGTTTCTTTTGCCTTCGTGGATGTATCTTGCAAGAACTTACTGTGGCCGAGTTCAAAAAGGGTGTTGCCTGTGTTCTCCTCTAGGATTTTGATGGAATCTTGTCTCACATTTAGATCTTTCAACCATTTTCAGTTTATCTTTGTGTATCATGAAAGAGAGTGGTCTAGTTTCATTCTTCTGCATGTGGATGTCCAATTTTCCCAGCACCATTTATTGAAGAGACTGTCTTTCTTCCAGTGGATCGTCTTTCCTCCTTTATCGAATATTAGTTGACCATAAAGTTGAGGGTCCACTTCTGGGTTCTCTATTCTGTTCCATTGATCTATGTGTCTGTTTTTGTGCCATCACCACAGTATATTGATGACGAGAGCTTTGTAGTACAACCTGAAATCTGGCATTGTGATGCCCCAGCTATGGTTTTCTTTTTTAAAATTCCCCTGGCAATATGAATAATAGTGAAGGGGAATATAAGGGAAGGGAGAAGAAATGTGTGGGAGATATCAGAAAGGGACACAGAACATAAAGACTTCTAACTCTGGGAAATGAACTAGGGGTGGTGGAAGGGGAGGAGGGCGGGGGGTGGGGGTGAATGGGTGACGGGCACGGAGGGGGACACTTGACAGGATGAGCACTGGGTGTTATTCTGTATGTTGGTAAATTGAACACCAATAAAAATTAATTTATAAAAAAAAATTAAAAAAAAAATAAATAAAATTCCCCTGGCTATTCGGGGTCATTAAGCCCGTTCACGTTCAGAGTTACTATTGACAGATATGAGTTTAGTGTCATCATGTTATCTATTCAGTCCCTGTTTTTGTGGATTGTTCCATTGGACTTCTTCTTAAAGGGGAATTTTGAGAGTCCCCCTTAAAATTTCTTGCAGAGCTGGTTTGGAGGTCACATATTCTTTCAGTTCCTGCCTGTCTTGGAAGCTCTTTATCTCTCCTTCCATTCTGAATGAGAGCCTTGCTGGATAAAGTATTCTTGATTGCATGTTTTTCTCATTTAGGACCCTGAATATATCCTGCCAGCCCTTTCTGGCCTGCCAGGTCTCTGTGGAGAAGTCTGCAGTTACCCTAATACTCCTCCCCATAAAAGTCAGGGATTCCTTGTCTCTTGCTGCTTTAAGGATCTCTTTATCTTTGGAATTTGCAAGCTTAAGTATTAAATGTCGATGTGTTGAATGGTTTTTATTGATTTTAGGGGGGAATCTATTTCCTGGATCTGAATGCCTGTTTCCCTTCCCAGATTAGGAAAGTGCTTAGCTATTATTTGTTCAAATACATATTCTGGACCTCTGTCCCTTTCGGCACTCTCAGGAACCCAAATTAAATGCACATTTTTCTTCCTCAGGCTGTCATTTATTTCCCTTAATCTATCCTCATGGTCTTTTAATTGTCTGTCTCTTTTTTCCTCAGTTTCCCTCTTTGCCATCAACTTGTCTTCTATGCCACCTCGCTAATCCTTGTCGTTAGGACATCTAGTTTGGATTGCATGTCATTTAATTGATTTTTAATTTCTGCCTGATTAGATCTAAATTCTGCAGTCATGAAGTCTCTTGAGTCCTTTATGCTTTTTTCTAGAGCCACCAGTAGCTGTATAATGGTGCTTCTGAATTGGCTTTCGGACATTGAATTGTAATCAAGATTTTGTAACTCTTTGGGAGAGAGGACTGTTTCTGATTCTTTCTTTTGAGGTGAGGTTTTCCTCTAGTCATTTTGCTCAGTGCAGAATGGCCAAAAACAAGTTATATTGGGAAAAGGAGAAAAAGAGAGGAGAGAAAGAAGGAAAGAAAAGAGAAAAAGGAAAAAGGCAGAAAAAAAGAAAAAAGAGAGAAGAAAAAGAGAAAGATAAAGAAAGAAAGGAAAAAAAGGTGGGGGAAGCAAACAAATCAAAAAGAAAAAAGAAAACAAACAAACAAACAAAAAGAAAAAACACGGTGGAGTATCTTCTGATTCTGTATACTTAAATCCCTTGACTTCCCCTGGAACTTGTCCATCTTTCTGGTTCTGGGGGAGGGGTCTGTTGTGCTGATTTTCAGGTGTTAGCACTTGGGGGAGCTGCTCTGCCCCCTGCCTGGTACAGGACTCAGTGGGGGTTGTTTACCCGTGAGGCCCCAAGAGGAACAACCACAGTGGCTGGCTGGCCAGCTCTGGAGCCCTGGATTCAGCCCCCGCAGTAACTACAGAGCTCTCAGTCTGCAGGGGCCTGGAGGCTCCGGGGGCGGGGTCGCTGATCTGCTCAGCTCGGGGCAAGAGCCTCCTTGCTGTCCTGGGCCCTCCTGGCCTCTGCCTGTCCCGGGGGGAGGCCGGATCCTGGGTTGTGTCCCCGGTGCCCTGTGCTCCCGGGCCTGTGATGTTGGATTCGGGCTCCCAGCAGCGCAGCTGCCTGTCTGCGGAGCCGCGGCCCGAGCCCCTCCGAGCTGCTCCCAGAGCCACGCAGCCCCCTCCGCACGAAGCCTCTTCCTCTGCGGGAGCCGCCCCCAAGCTGCTCCCGGGGCTGCGCAGCCCTCTCCGCCGAGCCTCCCCCCCCCCAGCCCCTCAGAGCTGCTCCCGGGTCCAGCCCTGCAAGCGCTGCAGCCCTTAGGGAGCTCGGCGCACTCTCCCCGGGGCGCAGGTGTCTGTTAGTGTCCCAGGGAGCCCGAGGACATCCCCGCCCTCCTGGGTCCTGCTCTAACTCCCTGCGAGCCCCTTTCCGCCCGGGAAGGTTGGTGCAGCTCCTGCTTCTCCGGGACGGGTTTCTCCTGTCCTGGGGGCACTCGCCCCGGCCTTAGCCCAGCTCCTCGTGGGGCCCTTCCCCCTTGGATGTCTTTTGTTTCTTTATTTCTTTTTTCCCGTCTTCCTACCTTGATAGAAGCGTGAACTCTTCTCCCTGTAGCATTCCAGCTGGTCTCTCTTTAAATCTCAGGCCGAATTCGTAGATTTTCAGGATGATTTGAAGGTTATCTAGGTAATTTGGTGGGGACAGGTGACTTGGGGACCCTACTCTTCTGCCATGTTGCCCCTCCCCCGGAAATATCTGTTTAAATACCAATCATCAATGTCTATTTTAGAAACATCAGACATTGCACTAAAGCAGATAACTGTTCTGTATAATTAAATATGAGTACTAGTAACTAGTCTTCAACACTCCACTGAAAAGCATACAACATGCAACTACTTCTGTGATACTTATTAAAGAACATTTATTTTTGCCATATTAAAAAATATAAAGATGATGGTCAGGATATTTATGTCATAACATAATCTGTGCATTGGAAGAGAGGACTCCATATTGGATTGCTGATTTTGTCACAATATTCACAAAAATTACCAATAAATGTAATATAAATTGTCCATGTCTGATTTTTAAAAAAATTTCCCAAGACATTTGATTTTCTTCAACTGTTTCACTGGTTATTGCCCTTAAAAAACTATTTGTGGTGATTCCCTGAGGTTGTAATAAGGGCACTCTCCTCCTTCTTCTGGCTGCCTTTAGGACACCACTTAAAACCAAATTCATTGTCCATATATGCTGTATGTTCTCAGGGTATAAATCTATATGAGGGCAGCTTCATGGGCACAACTTCTTGGCTATTTTGTCCCACTTCCTTTTCCTTCCCCTGCTGTGCTTAGGTTCAGAGCAGTATTCTCTATGGAGGATCAGGAGATGACAGGTTAGTTCTGGGTCATCTTAAACCCAAGAGTGTAGCCCTTTGGGACCCAGCTCAATGCAGGACAAGGTATCCTGTAAGAGTTTTTACACTGACTGTGCTCTGTGCCTTCACTTCTTTCACCCTTACCTCTTTGATGGTTTTAAGGGAAAAGCAACTTTTACACTCAAGTAATCCTCTAGTCTCTTTGGATTCAAGCTTCCCTCTCAAAATTGGCCTGACATGGCTACACTCTCTTTTCAACTCCTCAGTGCTTTAAGGTGATTTATCCAGAATTGTTTTCAGCCAGATGATTTGATCTGAATAACCCACTATCTAACCTGTCTCTGTAGAAATAGCTAATACATTTTTATTATATAAAATTATATATTTTCATTTAAAAACTGTGATATTTGCCTTTAGGAATTTTACAGTGCAAAAAGATCAAGAGAATGTAGCTTTCTCACAAGTTTTTATTTGTTTTAAGAGATTAATAGCTATATGGAAGACTAATTTAGTGTAGACTTTTAGGGAAAAAAGGTATGAGACTTTTGATGAATAGTCCATTAACATTATGAAAGTGACAAGCCCATTTGCTTGACACTACTTGTTCTTTCTTCAACGGGTAACTTCAATTGGTTGGCCAATAAATTACATCCTTGCCTTGAAAAAATAACCGTAAAAGGAAAACCACTTTTAGATGATTTCCCAGCTACCCTTGCCTGGTCCTGAGCTGCCTGTAGTGGCAAATTCTGCCTCTTCAAATTAGGGACAGGTGGTTTTGATTCAGACTATAGAGACAGCATTACCAGCCTCTTCTTTCATCCTCTGATACTTTAGCACTCCAACATGTGTTTGTGACAGTGAAGACAGATTCCTGACACTGGCCATGGATAAGCGGAAAAGCTTGGTCCATATTTGTGATTTTGTAACTTTTTCATTACTCTTCCGTTCATGGCTCAGTGCTTAACAAGCCAAAAAAATGAATTTGAGGGATCCCTGGGTGGCGCAGCGGTTTGGCGCCTGCCTTTGGCCCAGGGCGCGATCCTGGAGACCCGGGATCGAATCCCACATCGGGCTCCCGGTGCATGGAGCCTGCTTCTCCCTCTGCCTGTGTCTCTGCCTCTCTCTCTCTCTCTCTGTGACTATCATAAATAAATAAAATAAAAAAATTAATAAAAAAATTAAAAAAAAATGAATTTGATTCAAGAAAGGACAAATTGGTGACACCAGTCACACATCTTTGAGGGAAAGATAATGGTAAAACTGGTACTTTAGATGTTACAGAGGAAAAACAAAACCACATTCAGTAAATACACAATTTAGATATTCATATGCTTTCTAATGTGAACTTAAAACTTCTCTAAATTATCAAAGATGAACCAAAAGAAAATATAGAAATGAATTGTGAAAATTAAAAAACATTAAACTTAAAATCACAAGATTATTCTATTCTTTTTATATATTAAACAGAAGTCATCTGCAAATGGATAAAAAGATGTGATATATATATTATGTATAATATATATGTAATGCAATCATAAAAAGGATGATATAATGTCATTTGAAATGTTAAGTGAAATAAGTCAGACTGAGAAAGAAAAATACCATATGAATTCACTCATATGTGGAATCTAAAATAAAACCCACAAATCAATAAACAAGCAAAAAGCAGAATCAGAGCCATAAATGCAGAGAGTGTACTGCTGGTTGCCAAAGAGGAGGCTGTAGGGAATGAGCCAAATGGGTGAAGAGGAGTAAGAGATATAACGAATAAGTCATGGGAATAAAAGGCATAGTATAGAGAATACAGTCAATGATGTAATAGTATTGTATGGTGACAGATAGTAACCACAGAATGTACAAACTTGTCAAATCTCTATGCTGTACACCTGAAACTAATGTAGCATTGTGTGTAAAGTTATTTCAATGTCTTAGAAATGAATAGGCCAAAATACAAAGCAAGGTCTATTTATCCATGAACAAATTGAACCAACAGTTAATCTTTTATAAAATAATTATTTGTACACTATTCCATAGATTATAAAGTACTTATCCACCCAACATCTTATTTAATTCTCCCAATAGCCTTGTCAGGTAAGCATTTCACCATTTCACAGATTAAAAAACAAACTCAAGCCTCATTTAAAATACCCTCCAAGGCTAAATGAACCATCATTCAACTGTTTAATAGGGGAATTTCATCTTAGAACAAAAAGACTTCCCTACTTACAAATGAAGTTAAATCATAACAAATTCAAAGCTAAATGAATAAATAAATTTTCTCATCCTTCAATCTAAAAGTTGTTTTCCTTAGCTAAATTCACAGAGGCAGTCTACAAATATTAAGAATTTTTGGAGGAGAAGCAAAATGGCAGAAGAGTAGGGGGCCTCAACTCCCGTGGTGCCACCAACTTACCTAGATAACTTTCAAACCATCCTGAAAACCTATGAATTCGACATGAAGATTTAAAGAGAGAACAGCCATTACACTACAGAGAGAAAAGTTTTCGCTTCTAGCAAGGTAGGAAGGTGGAAAAAAATAAATAAACAAAAAAGAATAAATTGGGGGAGGAGCACCACAAGGAGCCAGGCTAAAGAGGAGGCCTGAGAGCCTCCGGGACAGGAGAGCCCAGTCCTGGAGAAACAGGAACCTTAAAAATCCGTGCTGGAGGGGATCCCTGGGTGGCGCAGCGGTTTGGAGCCTGCCTTTGGCCCAGGGCGCGATCCTGGAGACCCGGGATCAAGTCCCATGTCGGGCTCCCGGTGCATGGAGCCTGCTTCTCCCTCTGCCTGTGTCTCTGCCTCTCTCTCTCTCTCTCTCTCTCTCTCTCTCTCTCTGTGTGTGTGTGTGTGTGTGACTATCATAAATAAATAAAAATTAAAAAAAAAATCCGTGCTGGATTTATCCTGGACAGAAAAGTGCTTATCAGGGAAATCATGCAGAATCTAAGGAGGGAATGTGAAGCCTCCAGATTCCCAGTCACTTAGAGGAAGTGTGCCCCGGGGAAAGGACACTGCTAACCCTGGACCGATACCAGTAAAGGGCTAAAGCACGCAGCCTTTGGGGCATTTGGAAGAAGCCAGTTGGTTAGGCGGGCCTGCTCTGGATGGAGGTGGCTGTGTCCCATTCCCTTTGGGAGCCGCAGCCCCCGGGAGCATGGTTCCAGAAGCACAGGGCCTCAGACCCCACTGTACTGGAGCAGACAAAGACAGCAATCCTGCGTCCCCCTCGGGACAGACAGAAGCGGGGAGGGCACAGGACAGCAAGAACTCTCCCGCCACTGGGCATCCCCAAGATGTGCAGATCAGTGCACCCATGTGGACCATGGGAGCATCTAGGCCAGTGTGGACTGGGACTCTGCATTGGTTACTAGTGGGTAGCAGAAACCAGAGCTGGAAATATGGCCACCGCCATTGTTCTTCTTCCTTGTTTGAACCTATGCCTAGGAGAGGCCGGGCCACCAGTAAACAAAGGCCTCTCAGGATAAACAGTTCACACTGAGCCCAGCACTGGGCAGGGGGCAGGACATCTCTACCCAGGAAAAGACTCCTAAGAATCAGCACAGCAAACCCCTCCCCCAGAAGACCAGGTAGAAGAACACAGGAAGAGCAAGTTCTTGATCAAGCAGCACTGGAAAGCTCTAGGAACAAGGGGATATTGAGGGAATATAGTATATAGAACTAGAGGGTCCCCCCTCTTTTTTAAATTTTTTTTCTTTTTTTTATTACAACTTGTTTTACTATCAGACTATAAATTTCCAATTTTTTTCTCTCTTCCAACCTTAACTACAATATTTTACCACCTCATCATTTTTAAGTTTCTTCCTTTTTGACTTTCATGTTTCTACAATTACATATCTTAGATGTATTTTTCACTTCTGGATTCCTTCCAACATACTCAATTTAATTTGGGGAGATATATGAGATACGGGTTTTTGTTTACTGTTTTTTGTTTTCTCTGCCTCATTTTGTTTTACAATGGTGGAAGTTAATACCTTCTAAAACAAGACTAATATACACCCAGAATGAAGTGGAATACCATGCTGGTTCACTCTGTCAGATAATATTCTCTCTTCATTCCCATTCTGCCCCCCTCGTTTATCTTGTTTATGTTTTGGTGGTCAATGTTGGGGCTTTCTACAAGTATCACTGCTTTATATAAATTTGGTATTGAGCATCTATTCTAACATTCAGAACTTAATACACTCAGAACCAAGAAGGTCACCCTCTAGGACCCCTCAAGTAGACTACATTCTCGCTCCACTACAATGTCTTCATCACCGCCATCTCCTAGTGCCCCCCTTTTTTTCTTATTCTCTTTTTATACTTCACTTTTGATATTTTTTCTCCTTTTTTTCTTTTTCTTCTATTTTATAATCTTTGGGATTTTTGGCTTTTTAATTTTTACTACTTTATTTTCAAATTTATTTTTCACTTTAGTGGTCCTTTTATTTTATTTTGTTCTGAGTTTCAATTTCATTTTCTGGTCTATGACCTCATGAGAATCTTCTAGGGTGAAATTTACTTAGGTCGTGGTTGATATTCTTGACTCAGCCCGCTCATACAGCCATTCTGCACTAAACAAAATGACTACAAGAAAGAATTCACCACAAAAGAAGAAACAGAAACAGTACTCTCTGCCTCAGGTTACAGAATATGGATTAAAATTAGATGTCAGAAAGCCAATACAGGAGCACAATTAAAAAGCTACTAGTGGGTCTGGAAAAAAAAGAGTAAAGGATTCTAGAGACTTCGTTACTGCAAAATTTGGATCTGATCAGGACAAAATTGAAAAAAAAATTAAATTTAAAAAAGAAAATAAATTTTTCAAAAAAAAATTTTTTTAATTTTTATTTATTTATGATAGTCACACAGAGAGAGAGAGAGAGGCAGAGACACAGGCAGAGGAAGAAGCAGGCTCCATGCACCGGGAGCCCGACGTGGGATTTGATCCCGGGTCTCCAGGATCGCACCCTGGGCCAAAGGCAGGTGCTAAACCTCTGCGCCACCCAGGGATCCCAGAAAATAAATTAAATAAGATGCATTCCAAACTGGATGTCCTAACGGCTAGAAAGAAAGAGTGAGCAACATAGAAGACAAGTTGAGGGTAAGGAAGGAAGCTGAGGAAAAGAGAAAAACAATTAATAGACCATAAGAAAATGCTAAGGAAAATAAATGATAGCCTGAGAAGGAACTCTCTACATATAATTGGGGTTCCAGAAGATGGTGAGATAGAGAGAGGGCCAGAAAATATATTTGAACAACTCATAGCTGAGAATTTCCCTAATTTGGGGAGGGAAAGAGGCATTCAGATCCAGGAGATAAAGGGGTCCACCCCAAATCAATAAAAACCATTCAACACCTCAATATTTAATAATGAAATTTGAAAATTCCAAAAATAAATAGAAAATCCTTAAAGCAGTGAGAGACAAGAGATTCTTAACATATGTAGGGAGAAATATCAGATTAACAGCAGACCTCTCCACAGAGACCTGGCCGGCCAGAAAGGGCTAGCAGGATATATTCAGGGCACTGAAGGAGAAGAACATGTAGCCAAGAATACTTTATCCAGAAGAGCTCTCATTCAGAATAAGAGAGATAAAGAGCTTCTAGGATAGGCAAAAACTGAAAGAATATGTGACTACCAAACCTTCTCTGCAAGAAATATTTAGGGGGACCCTGTAAAAGAAAGAGAAAGCCCAAAGAAATAATCCACAAAAACAGGGACTGAGTAGGTATTACAAAGACACTAAATTCAGGTCTTGCGTATTTATTCTGAAGGTGAATGGGCTTAATAACCCCATCAAAAGATACAGGGATTTGGACTGGAAACAAAAGCAAGACCCATCTATTTGCTGTCTACAAGAGACTAATTTTAGACCTAAGGACATCTCCAGCCTGAAAATTAAATGTTTTAGAACCATTTACCATTCAAATGGTCCTCAGAGGAATCTGGGTTAGCAATCCTCATATCAGATAAATTAAATTTTATCCCAAAGACTGTAGTAAGAGATGAAGAGGGACACTATATCATACTTAAAGGGTCTATACAACAAGAATACCTAACAATCATGAATATTTATACCCCTAATGTGGGACTTGACAAGTATTTCAATCAATTAATAATCAAAGTACAGAGATACTTAGATAATAATACCCTAATACTAGAAGATTTCAACAAGGCGCTTACTGCAAATGACAGATATTCTAAGCACAATATCAACAAAGAAACTGGGCCTTAAATGATATACTGGACCAGATGGATTTCACAGATATATACAGAACATTCCATCTAAATGCAAATGAATACGCATTCTTCTCAAGTGTACCTGGAACTTTCTGCAGAATACACGACATACTGGGTCATAAATCAGGACTCAACCAATAGCAAAGATTGGGATTGTCTCCTGCATATTTTCAGACCACAGTGCTTTGAAACTAGAACTCAATCACAAGAAGAAATTTGGAAAGAACTAAAACACATGGAGGTTAAAGAGCATCCTGCTAAAAGATGAATGGGTCAACCAGGAAATTAGAGAAGAATTAAAAAGATTCATGGAAACCAATGAAAATGAAGATACACCCATTCAAAATCTTTGGTATACACCAAAACCAGTCTTAAGAGGGAAATACATTGCAATACAAACATCCCTCAAAAATTGGAAAAAAAACTCAACCACACAGGCTACCCTCGCACCTAAAGGAACTTGAGAAAGAAGAGCAACTAAACCCTACACCAAGCAGAAGAAGAGAGATATTCAAGATGTGAGCAGAACTCAATGAAATACAGACTAAAAGAAATATAGAAAAGATCAACAAACCCAGGAGTTGCTTCTTTGAAAGAATTAATAAGATAGACAAATGATTAGCCACCTTTATTAAAAAGAAAAGAGGGGATCCCTGGGTGGCACAGTGGTTTGGCGCCTGCCTTTGGCCCAGGGCGTGATCCTGGAGACCCGGGATCGAATCCCACGTCGGGCTCCCGGTGCATGGAGCCTGCTTCTCCCTCTGCCTGTGTCTCTGCCTCTCTCTCTCTCTCTGTGTGACTATCATAAATAAATAAAAATAAATAAAAAGAAAAGAGAAAAGAGAAAAGACTCAAATTAATAAATGATGGATGAAAGATGAGGCATCACAACCAATACAAAGAAAATACAAAAGATTTTAAAACGTTTTATGAGCAGCTAAACACTAACAAATTGGGCAATCTAGAAGAAATGAATACGTTTCTGGAAACACACAAATCATGAAAACTGGAACAGGAAGAACTAGAAAACGTGAACAGGCCAATAACCTGAGAAGAAATTGAAGCAGTCATCAAAAACATCACAAGATACAGAAGTCCAGGGCCAGATGGATTCCCAGGGGAATTCTATCAAACATTTAAAAAAGAAACAATACCTATTCTACTAAAGCTGTTCAGAAAGATAGAAAGGGATGGAATACTTCCAAACTTGTTTCTGATGCCAGCATAACCAGACAAAGACCCCACAAAATGGAGCATTATAGACCAATATCCCTGATGAAAACAGATGAAAAAATTCTCAACAACATAATAGCCAATACGATCCAACAGTACATTAAGAAGATTATTCACCTTGACCAACTGGGATTTACCCCAGGTTGCAAAGCTGGTTTAACACTTGTAAAGCAAACAACGTGATAGATCATATCAACAAGAGAAAAAACAAGAACCATATGATCCTCTCAATAGATGCAGAAAAAGCATTTGGCAAAATACAGCATCCATTCCTGATTAAAACTCTTCAGAGTGTAGGAATAGAGGGAACATTCCTCAGCATCTAAAAAGCCATCTATGCAAAGCCCACAACAAATATCATTCTCAATGGGGAAACGCTGGGAGCCTTTCCCCTAAGATTAGGAACAAGACAGGGATGTCCAGTCTCACCACTCTATTCAACAGAGTACTAGAAGTCCTAGCCTCAACAAGCAGGCAACAAAAAGAAATAAAAGGCATTCAAATGAGCAATAAAGAATTCAAACATTTCCTCTTCACAGATGACATGATACTGCACATAGAAAACCCAAAAGCCTCCACCCCAAGATTGCTAGAACTCATATAGCAATTTGGCGATGTGGCAGGAGACAAAACCAATGCCCAGAAATCAGTGGCATTTCTATCCACAATGATACTGAAGAATGAGAAATTAAGGAGTCAATCCCATTTCCAGTTGCACCCAAAAGCATAAGATATCTAGGAATAAACCTAACACAAGAGGTAAAGGATCTATACCCTAAAAACTACAGAACCCTTCTAAAAGAAATGGAGGAAGACACAAAGAGACGGAAAAATATTCTATGCTCATGGATTAGAAAAATTAATAATGTGAAAATGTTAATGCTACCCAGGGCAAATCACACTTTCAGTGCAATCCCTATCAAAATACCATGGACTTTCTTCAGAGAGTTGGAACAAAGCATCTTAAGATTTGTGTGGAATCAGAAAAGACCCGGAACAGCCAGGGGAATACTGAAAAAGAAAATGAAAGCCTGAGGCATCACTAGGCCAGATTTCAAGTTACACTAGAAAGCTGTGATAATCAAAACAGTGTGGTACTGGCACAAAAAACAGACATATAAATCAAAGGAACAGAATAGAAATCCCGGAAATGGGCTGTCAACTCTATGGTCAACGAATAATTGACAAAGAAGGAAAGACTATCCACTGGAAAAAGGACAGTCTCTTCAAAAAACGGTGCTCGGATAATTGGACAGCCACGTGCAGAAGAATGAAACTAGACCATTTTCTTACACCATACACCAAGATAAACTCAAAATGTATGAATGATCTAAATGTGAGACAAGATTCCATCAAAATCCTAGAGAAGAACACAGGCAACACCCTTTTTGAACTTGGCCACAGCAACTTCTTGCAAAATACATCTATGAAGTCGAGGGAAACAAAAGCAAAAATGAACTATTGGCACTTAATCAACATTAGAAGCTTCTGCGCAGCAAAGGAAACAGTCAACAAAACTAAGAGGCAAGCTACAGAATAGGAGATTTTTGCAAATGACCTATCAGAAAAAGGGCTAGTATCCAAGATCTACAAAGAACTTATAAAACTGAAAAGCAAAGAAACAAACAATCCAATCATGAAATGGGCAAAAGACATGAACAGAAATCTCACCGAAGAAGACATACACATGGCCAAGAAGTACATGAGAAAATGCTCTGCATCACTGGCCATCAGGGAAATATAAATCAAAAGCACAATGAGATACCACCTTACACCAGTGAGAATGGTGAAAATTAACAAGACAGGAAACAACAAATGTTGAAGAACGGGAACCCTCTTGCACTTTTGGTGGGAATGTGAACTGGTAGAGTCAGTCTGGAAAACTGTGTGGAAGTTCTTCAAAGAGTTAAAAATAAAGCTTCCCTACAACCCAGCAATTGCACTGCTGGGGATTTACCTGAAAGATACAGATGCAGTGAAACGCCGGGACACCTGCACCCCAAAATTTATAGCAACAATGTCCACAATAGCTACTACTACTACTGTGGAAGTAGCCTCAATGTCCTTCAACATATGAATGCATAAAGAAGATGTGGTGTATATATACAATGGATTATTACTCAGCCATTAAAAAGGACAAAAACCCACCATTTGCTTTGCTATGAATGGAATTGGAGGGTATTATGCTGTGTGAAATAAGTCAATCAGAGAAGGACAAACATTATATGGTTTCACTCATTCAGGGAATATAAGAAATAGTCAAAGAGATTATAGGGAAAAGGAGGGAAAATGAGTGGGAAAACATAGAGAGGGTGACAAAACATGAGAGACTCCCTAACTCTGGGAAATGAACAAGGGGAAGTGGAGGGGGATGTGGGCGGGGGGATGGGGTGATGGGGTGAAGGGCACTGAGGAGGGTACTTGATGGGATGAGCACTCAGTGTTATACTCTATGTTGAAATAGAACTTCAATTTAAAATATATGTATAAAAAAGAATATTAATTTAATGTTATATTGACTTGCACCTTCATGTCTGAAACTTTGAACAAGTTCCAATAAATCATGACTAAGATGATATTGAGCAAGATCCCTAGAAGCAGAAGGATCAAGACTTGTACACATTTGTGAGACCTCTGATGTATGAATGAATGTCACTTGCCTCTTCAATTCTATTTATATTAAATTTACACCCATTCTGCCTAAAATTATTCTGCTAAAATTGACTTTCATGTGATATAATTCTTAAGTTATTAGTGCTTAAGATATCATTTTTAGGAAATATGTAAACATTATATAAATATTTATCTATAAACTAAGCATATGTTTAAGTACAGTTCCAATGCATGTAATAACTGTTACATCAAAGTGTTTCTTTTTTTTCTACAAATTGTAATTTCACTATGACATTGATCTTTATCTCAATATATTCATTTAGTACTTAGAAACAGTTTACATTTGTAAATTGAAAGTTAACTAGACATTACATATTCCAAGTTAGCAGGCGAAAGAGACTATTTTTTCCTAATTGACATTGAAGCAAATGATTAGCATTCTATAGTATTTGTCTCTTTTATATTCATTAATTATTCAGGATTAATTCTGTGAAAATCCAGAGAGTTCATATAATAATGAGTTTTTAAGATATACAACGGTTCTAGGAAATAAGAAATGTTCATGAATTTATCATGCACTTAAATACACTATAAAAATCTGACTGCTAACTTTTAAAAATATAATTACTAAATATTGGTGGAGAATATACATTAACACTTGCCTGTTAAAACCCAATTATAGGGATCCCTGGGTGGCGCAGCGGTTTGGCGCCTGCCTTTGGCCCAGGGCGCGATCCTGGAGACCCGGGATTGAATCCCACGTCGGGCTCCCGGTGCATGGAGCCTGCTTCTCCCTCTGCCTATGTCTCTGCCTCTTTCTCTCTCTCTCTGTGTGACTATCATAAATAAATAAAAAATTAATTTAAAAAACCCAATTATAATTTTCTGAACTACAAAGATTTATTAACTTTGTGCAAAGTTATATGCAAATTATTCAAATGATTTTTATTTGTGAAGTACTTTATATATATATATATATTTTTTTTTTTTTCCTATTTCACATGCGTTGCCTCATCTAGTACTCTAAACAATCCTGGGAGATTGGTAGAGCAGTTAGAGAAGACATGCCTATGCTTGGAAGCACAGCAGAGGAAATGCCAACTATATGCCAGGTATAGTACTTGATGCTAAGGATATAATTTACAAGCTGCAAAATTGGGAAGCTAATGCTCTAGCTGAGAAGACAATGCAACAAGTACTAACAATGAGTTGTGGCGAGTACTCTGATGGGTGAATCAAGGATGATACAGAAGCTCATTGAAGGGCAACATAACAATCTTAGAAGAGTCAGGAAAGTGAAAAAAATATTTGGCAGGTGCAAAATGGGGATGTTTCTTGCAAGACATGCTCAATGTTTTATATTTTATTGTGAAAGCTGTAGGATAAGCAAGGGGAGGGTAACGAGGGAAATAGCTAGAAAAATAGGTCTGGGATAAACTGAAAAAAATTGTAATTATACTAGCATTTATTAACCACTTAATATGGGCCAGGAATTGTGGTGAATGTATTTCTGCAATTTAATTTAATCCTCACATCAAACCTAGTTAGTCACTAGTTAGTTACTTTCTAATAGTATTAACATTGGTATTAGTGTTATTATTATTATTACTAGGAGGAGTAATAGCAATGGTAGTATTTGACTTAAATGTCTAAATAGTTGATTACTTAAATACATTATAACAGATCACTTAGCAAACATGGTAAAATTCCATTTTACATAAAATTTTACAGAAAATGTCATACAGGATCTGAAAGACAAACATCCAGGTGCTAATGATCATTGTTTCTGGATAAGAGAGATTGCGAGCACTCTCTGAGGTCATATTTTACTTGTGTGATGTATGTATATGTATTTATACATGAAGCATGTATTGTTTTTTAATAAGAAAATATAATAATCATAACAGGAAGAAGGGTGGGTCAATAATAACACATCTGAATTATCTATCCATCATTACTAAATATCCATTGAAATTTGGAGAAGAATCATTGCTCATTACTTCAAATTCTGCCCCAAGCTGCTGCAGAAAATATTTCAGATAATTTTACTTAATTACACTTTCATCCAACCAATATGCACCTGATTTCAACCTGATTTTAAAATTATACTATATGGTTACATCATTGGTCCTGATTTGTGCGTGTATGTGTTGTGTTGTTCCTTTGCAATAGGAGCATAAGAATAGAAATTAAGAGCCCAGGGTCTGAAACTAAGCTGCTAGATTCAGCTCATAATAATATCTCTTAACTGAGTTAATACATGGAAATCCTTAGAAGAGTTCTGGTACATCGTATGTGTTATATAAATTTAGCTATCATTATATGCAAGAGTTTGCAGTCATTTTTTATAAAACTGGTATAATATAAAATTTATATTTTGTTTCCTGCTAAGTGAGACATAATACTGCACTTTATTAAATCTTAAATGCCTTTGATTGTAAGACGCACTATTATTTTATGTACCACTAAGAAAAAAAAAGTACTACTGGTTAAATATAAAACTTTCCTATCATTTAGAATCTTTATTGAAAGAGTTCTTTTAGGAATGCCTGGGTGGCTCAGCAGTTCAGCGTCTGCCTTCAGCTCAGGATCCTGGGATTAAGTTCTGCATCGGACTCCCACAGGGAGCCTGCTTCTCCTGCTGCCTGTATTTCTGCCTATCTCTGTATGTCTCTCACGGATAAATAAAAAAAAAAAATCTTTTTTTAAAAAAAAGAGTTCTTAAAAAAAAAAGAGTTCTTTTAGAGATATTTACACAGAGAATTTCATGGTGTATTATTCTAGTGCATATATTGTTTAAAAAACTATAACAGAACTAAATTGGTTACAGTAATCCTAAAAAAAAGCTTTCTCACATTGAGTCCAACTCAGGACACCTTCAAGTCAGACTCATCATTGTCCATGTTTTTTGCACACAATATTATTTTCTGTGTCATCAAGAACATCAGTAGTGAGGCGTTTTGTGTTTGTTTTAAATATTTTTATTTGGGGGATCCCTGGGTGGCGCAGCGGTTTGGCGCCTGCCTTTGGCCCAGGGCGCGATCCTGGAGACCCGGGATCGAGTCCCGCATCGGGCTCCCGGTGCATGGAGCCTGCTTCTCCTCTGCCTGTGTCTCTGCCTCTCTCTCTCTCTCTGTGACTATCATAAACAAATAAATTAAAAAAATAAAAAATAAAAAATAAATATTTTTATTTATTTATTCATGAGAGATATATAGAGAGAGTTTTTAAAAAGCCAAGACTCATCCTTTTCTGCAATGATTGTGTTGAGTGAAACACAGGGATTGTAGTTGTCCAACCATGACTTCAGGGGCAAGAATCATATTCAGATATGTGCAGCAGGGGTAACTAAAGCATGACTGTTACTTAGCCCTATAGTGACTATAGAATGTCATCAATACTAAGGCACATTCCAATTTTAAAAATGGAAAACGGAAAGGATGTGTTTTTGAACTAATAGAATAGGGTGACTCATTATTTTGATTTTTTTTCAAATCCTTCACTACCAGTAAACTTAGCATAGCTACATTTTGGGGTGAAGATTTATTCTTCTTTGACTCACTTTTATACATCCTTTGTCATTTTTCTATTTAGGCATTTTCATTTACTTGCCATTTTGTAATAGTTCTCATATATATATAATATATATTAACTCTATCATCTTCAGAATTTTCCCAAACCTATAATTTGTGCGTTCACTCATTGGATATTTTCCCATGACAAATATTATCATTTTTATATAGTCAAATAAGTTTACATTTTTTTATAACTTCAGGTTCTCCAGCCTTACCAATGTCTCTGTTCCTAAGCTGGGAAGGTAGTCGATTTATTTTTTTTTCCAGAACTTTTATTTTTATGTGTTTATACTTTGTATTTAACCCATCTGTTTTTCTGGTGTGTGTTTTAAAGATATGATGTAAGATAGGCATCAATTTAATATTTTTCCATATGAATACTCAGTTGTCCCAGCGCCATGTATGACATATTTCTTCTTTTCCCACTGAATTTGAAATGCCATCTTTGTTACATATTAACTTCTCATATGCTGGGATTTATTACTTGGTGCGTTTTATTCTTCAATTTATCTAGAATTTATTCTTGTGTAAATGGTCATCCAGGTGTTTAGAGTTGTTTATTGAATAGTCATGCCTTCTCCACTGGTTTGAAATTCCTTATATATCTGTTCCATTCATACTTCAGTTTTGGCACCAGCATTACCCTATTTCAATCCTGCAACTCTATAATGTTTTTTTATATCTGATAGACATGTCATCTCCCCCATTCTTTTACTCTTTTTTATCAGAATTTAATTGGATATCTTCTCATGTTTATTCTTTTAGATGAACTCTAAAATGTTCTGGTCACCTTATCTCTCTTTCCTCATACACATAGATATTATAATAGATAGATACTGTTATATGGGGATGCCTGGGTGGTTCAGCGGTTGGGGACCTGCTGTCAGCCCAGGGCATGATCCTGGAGTCCTGGGATAGAGGCCTATGTCAGGCTCCCTGCATGGAGCCTGCTTCTCTCTCTGCCTGTGTCTCTGCCTCTCTCTCTCTCTGTGTCTCTCATGAATAAATAAATAAAATATTTTTTTAAAAAAGATACTGTGATATGGTTTTTGATTGAAAGTATGTTGCATGTATAGATAGATCTCTTCCTAAAGATACACTTCCTATAGTATGTTCTATTTATCGAAGTCTTCTTTTGTCTTTAATCAAGTTTTGTAGTTATCTTAATTTGGTCATGCATATAGTTCTGTTAATTTTATAATTATATATTTTAGTATTGTTAAGATTTTTCATTTTATTATCAAATTGAACTGTTGAAATATAAAAAATACTGATTTTAGTATATTATGTTTTGAGACTTGATTCTCTAAGGCATTACAGAGAATAACACCATCTACAATGAAATTTTCTTATTTTTATTTATATTTGATTTGTAGATTAAAATTTTATTAATCCAATATGGGACTTTCTGTCTCTGTCAAGGGCATTCTGGGCTCTGTTTTTATTCTGATATGGGATTTTCTGTCAAGGGCATTAAGCTCTGTTCTAATTCTGTTATGGGACTCTCTGTCAAGGGTGTTCTGCGGTTTTTCCTGTAAAGTTCAGCTCTTATTCTCAGGGGCCTGAGATGGCTATACTTGTGCTAACGCTAAACTTGAGGTGGAATGGCCTTAATTTTCTCGGCCTCCACAAAGATATTTAAGCATCTGTTCAAATATTTTTCTCCTTTGACCTGTTATTATGACTTATTATTAGTTTTTTTAATGTGGAGCCATCTATGCAGTAATGGTATAATATTTATTTAATCATCAAATTTTATCCTTTGAATATATTACTGTGTTTAATTGTTTGACATTTAGGATTTTTGCACCAATATGTCCAGTTAGGGTTGAACAGTTGTTGTTGTTTTTATATATATTTTTGTACCGTCAAATTTTTTTTAAAATTTTTTTTTTGTTTTATTTATTTATGATAGGCACACAGTGAGAGAGAGAGAGGCAGAGACACAGGCAGAGGGAGAAGCAGGCTCCATGCACCGGGAGCCCGACGTGGGACCCGATCCCGGGTCTCCAGGATCGCGCCCTGGGCCAAAGGCAGGCACCAAACCGCTGCGCCACCCAGGGATCCCTTTTTTTTTTTTTTTAATTTTTTTTTGTTTTATTTATTTATGATAGGCACACAGTGAGAGAGAGAGAGGCAGAGACACAGGCAGAGGGTGTACCGTCAAATTTTAACAAGAGATTTATACTAGCTTTGTAAAATGCTCTGAGAAGCTTTCATTCTTTCTTTCTCTATAATTTGTTACTTGGGTGTTTGAAATAATTTTCAAGGCAACTGTCTTGTCAGATGGCTATCTACAAGGTGTTTTCTATGACAAGTCTCAATTATAATCAGGTTTTCTACTTTTACATGGGTTGATTTTAATAGTATTGCCCAAGTATTCATTTGTCATATTGGGATTTTTAGATGGTTTTTGATGATTGTTAATTTTGCTAAATGTCTTTTTTAAGTCGTTTAAATTTTAATTCCAATATAGTTAACATACAGTGTTATATTAGTTTCAGGTAAAATAGAGTGATTCAACAATTCTATACATTACCCAGTGCTCCTCATGATAAGTGTACTCTTTAATTCCCATCACTTATTTCACCCATTTCCCATCCACTTCCTCTCTGGTAGCCATCAGTTTGTTCTCTATAATTAAGAGTCTATTTAAAAAAAAAAGTCTATTTTTTTAAGTTTGTCTCTCTCCCTTTTTTTCCTTTCTTCATTTCTTTTGTTTCTTCAATTCCACATATAGGTGAAATCATATGGTGCTTCCACATATGGGTGAAATCATATGGCGTTTGTCTTCCTCTGACAGATTTATTTTGCCTAGCATTATATTATTATATTCTCTAGCTCCATCCATGTCAGTGAAAATGCCAAGATTTCATTCTTTTTTTATGGCTGTACATTTATATATGTACTACCTCTTCTGTATCCATTCATCTATCAATGGACACTTGAGCTGCTTCATAATTTGGCTATTGTAAATAAGTGCTGCAATAAACATAGGGGTTCATGTGTCCATTTGTAGTGTTCTTGTATTTTTTGTGTAAATATCCAGTAGTGCAATTATCAGATCACAGGGTAGTTTTATTTTAACTTTTTGAGGAAACTACATATGGTCTTCCACAGTGGCTGCAATAGTTTACATTCCTACCAACGGTGCAAGAAAAAGTGCCAACACCTGTTTATTTTCTTTTCAATTTTAGCCATTCTGACACCTGTGAGGGTATATCTCATTGTACTTTGATTTGTGCTTCCTTGATGATAATTGATGATGAGAATTTTTTCATCAGTCTGTTGGCTATCTGGATGTATTCCCTGGAGAAATGTCTATTCATGTCTTCTACCAACTGTTTAATTGGATTGTTTTTGGAGTTTTGAGTTTTATAAATTCTTTATATATTATGCACAGCAAATCTTTATTGGATATTTCATTTGCAAATATGTTCTCCCATTCAGTAGGTTGTCTTTTAGTTTTGTTGATTGTTTCCTTTCTGTGCAGAAGCTGTTTTTTTTTTCTTGTTTTGTTTTGTTTTTATTTATGATAGTCACACAGAGAGAGAGAGAGAGGCAGAGACATAGGCAGAGGGAGAAGCAGGCTCCATGCACCGGGAGCCCGACGTGGGATTCGATCCCGGGTCTCCAGGATCGCGCCCTGGGCCAAAGGCAGGTGCTAAACCGCTGCGCCACCCAGGGATCCCAGAAGCTGGTTATTTTGATGAAGTCCCAATACTTTATTTTCATTTTTATTCCCCTTGCCTAGGAGATATATCTAGAAAAAAGTGACGACAGATGATGTTGAAGATGTTACTGCATATGTTTTCTTCCAGGATTTTTATGGTTTCAGGTTTCAGTCCTTAATTCATTTTTTATTTAATTTTGTGTATGGTGTAAGAAAGAAGTCCAGTGTATTTCCTTTTCTGTCAGTTTTCCCAATGCCATTTATTGAAGAGAGTGTCTTTGTCCCATTGGTTATTCTTTCCTGGTTTGTTGAGGATTAATTGAACATATGGTTTTACTTCTGGGTTTTCTATTTTGCTCTATTGATTCATGTGTCTATTTTTATACCATTACCATATTGTTTAAATTACTACAAATTTGTAATATAACTTGAAGTCCAAAAGGGTGATACTTCCAGCTTTGCTGTTCACTTTCAAGATTGCTCTGGCTATTCAAAGTCTTGTGGTTCCATAGATTGTTTGTTCTAGCTCTGTCAAAAATGTGGTTGTATTTCATAGGGATTGCATTAAATGTGTAGATTTCTTTGAGTAGTATATACATTTCAACGATATTGGTTCTTCTGTGACACCTGGGTGGCTCAGCAGTTGAGCATCTGCCTTCAGCTCAGGGCATGATCTCAGGGTACGGGGACTGACTCCCACATAGGGCTCCCTGCAAGTAGCCTGCTTCTAACCCTGCCTATGTTTCTGCTTCTGTCTCTCTGTGTATCAAATGAAAAAATTAATAAAACATTTTTTAAAAAAAGTAATATTGGTTCTTCCAATCCATGAGCATGATATCTTTCCCTTTGTGTCATCTTCAATTTCTGTTTTAGTTTCCAGAGTAAAGATCTTTCACTTATTTGGTTAGGTTTAATTCCACATACCTTGTTATTTGTGGTGCAATTGTAAAAGGGATTATTTATTTAATTTCTCTTTCTGCAGTTTAATTGTTGGTGTATAGAAATGCATACATTGATTTTGCATCCTGCAACGTTACTGATTTTCTCTATCAGTTCTAGCAGCTTTTGCATCCTGCAACTTTACTGATTTTCTGTATCAGTTCTAGCAGCTTTTGGTGAAGTGTTTCAGGTTTTCTATATAGAGTATCATTTGCTAAATAATGAAAGTTTCGCTTCTTCCTTACCAACATGGATGCCTTTTATTCCTTTTTGTTGTCTGATTGCTGTGGCTAGGACTTCCAGTACTATGTTGAAAAGAAATGGTGAGAGTGGGCACCCTTGTCTTATTCCTGAGCTTAGGGGAAAAGCTTTCAGGTTTTCACTATTGAGGATGATGTTAGCTGTGGGGTTTTCATATATGGCCTTTATAATGTTGAGGTATATTCCCTCTAAATCTACATTTCTGACGGTTTTAATCATTAGTTGACATATACATTGTCAAATGCCTTTTCTGTATCTGAAATAATAACATGGTTACTATCCTTCATCCTACTGATGAATGAATTCATTGTCACACTGAATGTTTTGCAAATATTGAACCACCCTCTTATCACAGGAATAAATTCTACTTGATCATGGTGAATGATTTTTTAAATATGTTGTTAAATTTGGTTGACTAATATTTGAGGAATTCTGCATCTGTGTTCATCAGGGATAATTGCCTGTAGTTCTATTTTTACGAGCGACTATATCAGCTGTTGGTATCAAAATAATACTGGCCCGAGGGGCAAGATGGCAGAAGAGTAGGGGTCCTCAACTCACCTGGCCCCACAAACTTACCTAGATAACTTTCAAAACATCCTGAACACTGACGAATCGGACCTGAGAGTTAAAGAGAGAGCAGCTATAATGCTACAGAGAGAAAAGTTTTCACATATAACAAGGTAGGAAAGTGAAAAAAAAATAAAAAAGAATAAAGTGGGGGAGGGGACCTGTGAGTAGCCTGGGTAAAGCAGAGCAGCAAAAGCCTCCAGGGCAGGAAAGCCCAGCCCTGGAGAAGTGGGAACTTTAAAAATCCACACCAGAGTTTCCCCTGATGGAAAAATGCTTAGCAGAGAAGTCAGGCAGAATCGCAGGAGGGCCAGTGAAGCCTCAAGATTCCCGTAGTCACTATAAGAGGAGGGGAACCCAGGAGAAAGCTCACCGTAAACCGTGGTCCAATATCAGTAAAAGGCTGAAGTGCAAAGTCCTCCAAGACATTTGAGAGAAGCCAGTCGGTTAGGCGGTCTGGCTTTGGACAGAGGTGGCTGAGCTCTATTCCCTTCAGGAGAGGTGTGCCCTGGGAGGGCAGGTCCAGTGGCACAGGGACATGGAACCCAGGGCTCCCAAGAGTGACAAAGCCTTTTGCTCCACCCTGGGACAGGCAAAAAAGGGGAGGACACAGAAGATCAAGAATTCTTCTGCCACTGGGCGCCCTGCAAGCTATGCAGATCAGTGCATCCGCCCCAGCCCCCAGGAGCATATAGGCCAGTGCCACCTGGAAGACTGAAGTTACTCACAGGGAGCTCCACTCCGGAGCTGGAAATCTGGCCAAAGTTATTGTTATTTTTCCTCTTTGTTTCACATTACATCTGGGAAAAGTGGGGCCTCAATGGGAACAAAGGCCTCACAGGATAAACAGCTCACACTGAGTACATGGGAAGGGGTAGAGCATCTCCACCCAGGCATGGAGAGCTGAGCATGAGCACATAAGACCCCTCCCTGAGAAGACCAAGTGGAAAAACAAGGGAAGAGCAAGTTTATTGACCAAGCATCACTGGAAAGCTCCAGGAGTGAGAGAAAATAGTATATAGAACTAGAGAGTCTTTTTTTTTCCTTCTTCTTTTCATTTTTTTCTTTTTCCATTATGACTTGTTTTATATCAGACTAAAATTTTCCAATATATTTTCCTTTTCCCCACTGTAAATACAATATTTTACAAATTTTTCATTTTTAAGTTTTTAACTTTTTGATTTTCATATATCTACAATTACAAGCCTTAGATATATTTTTCACTTCTGGAGTCCCTTCAACATATTCAACTTAATTTTGGTAGATATATGAGATATGGGGGGTTTTTTGTTTGTTTTTTTGTTTTTTCCCCTCATTCTACTTTACAGTGATGGAAGTTAGTACCTTCTAAAAAATGACCAACATACACCCAGAACCAAGTGGAACACCCTATTGGTTCATTCTGTGAAATTATATTCTCTTTACCTTGACATTCTGCCCCCCTCTTATCTTGTTTCTGTTTCGTGGTCAATTTGGGGGCTTTCTATAAGTATAGTTGGGTTATATACATTTAGGATTCAGCATCTTCTAGCACAGAGAACAAAATAAATTCAGAACCAAGAGAATCACCCTCTAGGACTCATCAGGTAGACTACATTATCTCTCCACTACCACTTCACCACCACCATCACCCCCCTTTTTTTTCTTTTTCGTTATTTTTTTCTTTTTTCCTTTTTTCTTCTTCTTTGTTTTTAGTTTTTGGCTTTTTTATTTTTACTACTTCGTTTTCGAATTTGTTTTTCCCTTTAGTGGTCCTTTTATTTTATTTTGTTCTGTTCTTTTCCTTTGATTTTCTGGTCTCTGTCCTCTTCAGAATCATCTAGGGTGAATTTTACTTAGGTCGTGGTTGATATTTTTGACTCACCCCACTCATACACCTGCTCTGCACTGGACAAAATGACTAGAAGGAAGAATTCACCACAAAAGAAAAAAACTGGAAACCGTAGATTCTGCCAAAGAGTTACAGAATATGGATTTCAATACGATGTCAGAAATTCAATTCAGAAGTACAATTAAAAAGCTACTCGTGGCTCAGGAAAAAAAGCATAAAAGACTCTAGAGATTTTGTCACTGCAGAATTGATACCCAATCAGGCCAAAATTAAAAATAGATTAAATGAAATGCAATCCAAACAGGATGTTCTAACTGCTAGGGTTAATGAGGTGGAAGAGAGAGTGACATGGAAGACAAGTTGATAGCAAGGAAGGATGCTGAGGAAAAAAGAGTAAAACAATTAAGATGCCATGAAGAAAGGCTTAGGGAAATAAATGATAGCTTGAGAAGGAAGAATATATGTCCAATAGGGACTCTAGAAGAGGCTGAGAGAGAGAGAGACAGAACCACAAAGTATATTTGAATAAATCATAGCTAATAACTTCCAAACTCTGGGGAGGAAACATGCATCCAGATCCAAGAGACAGAGAGGATCCCCCAAAAGTAAATAGAAACCATTCAACACCTCGACATTTAATAGTGAAACTTGCAAATTTAAAGATAAAGAGAAAATTATTAAAGCTACAGGAGACAAGAGATACATAAATTATATGGGGAAAAATATGAGATTAACAGCAGACCTCTCCACAGAGACCTGGCAAACCAGAAAGGGCTGACAGGATATATTCAGGGTACTAAAGGAGAAAAACATGCAGCCAAGAATACTATACACAACAAGGCTGTCATTCAGAATAGAAAGAGATAAAGAGCTTCCAGGATAGGCAAAAACTGAAAGAATGTGTGACCACAAAACAGGCTCTGCAAGAAATATTAATGGAGACCCTGTAAAAGAAAGAGAGAGCCCAAAGAAACAATCTACAAAAAACAGGGACTGAATATGTAATATGATGACACTAAATTTGTACCTTTCAGTAGTTACTGTGACCACGAATGAGATAAAAGATCACATCAAAAGACACAGGGCATACTGCATAAAAAAGCAAGACCCATCTATATGTTGTCTACAAGAGACTCACTTTACATTTAAGGACACCTCCAGCCTGAAAATTAAAGGGTGGAGAACCATTTACCATTCAAATGGTCTTCAAAAGAAAGCTGAAGAGCAATCCTCATATCAGATAAAGTAAAATTTATCCTGAAGACAGTAGTAAGAGATGAAGAGGGACACTATATCATACTTAAAAGGTCTACCCAACAAGAAGACTTAAAAATCATGAATATTTATGCCCCTAATTGTGAGCTGCCAAGTACAGCAATCAATTAATAACCAAAGTAAGGAGATACTTAGATAATAGTACACTAATATTAGGAGACTTCAACACAGCACTTTCGAAAATGACAGATAACATAAGTAGAACATCACCCAAGAAAGAATGATACCCTGGACCAAATAGATTTCACATGTATATACAGAACATTCGATCAAAACAAAAATGAATACACATTCTTCTCAAAAACACATGGAACTTTCTTCAGAATAGAAAATATATTGGGACACAAATCAGGACTCAACCAATGCCAAAAGATTGGGAATGTCCCCTGCATATTTTCACACCACAATGCTTTGAAACTAGAATTCATCACGAGAAGAAATTTGGAAGAAACTCAAACATATGGAGGTTAAAGAGCATCCTAAAGATGAATGGGTCAACCAGAAAATTAGACAATAAATAAAAATATTCATAGAAACTAATGAAAATGAAGCTACAACCATTCAAAATCTTTGGATACAGGAAAACCAGTCCTAAGAGGGAAATACATTGCAATACAAGCCTCCTTCAAAAAATTTGAAAAAACTCAAATACACAAGCTAACCTTGCACCTAAAGGAATTGGAAAACAAACAGCAAGTAAAACCTACACAAAGCAGAAGATACATAATAAAGATCAGATGAGAACTCAATGAAATAGAGACCAGGAGAACTGTAGAACAGATCAACAAAACCAGGAGTTGGTTTTTTGAAAGAATTAATAAGATAGATAAACCATTAGCCAGCCTTATTAAAAAGAAAGAGAAACAACTCAAATTAATAAAATCATGAATGAAAGAGGAGAGATCACAACCAATACCAAGGAAATACAAACAATTTTTAAAAATATTATGAGCAGCTATATTCCAACTAATTAGGCCATCTAGAAGAAATCGATGCATTTCTAGAAATCCACAAATTTCCAAAACTGGAACAGGAAGACATATAAAACCTTATCAGGACAATAATCAGGGAGGAAATTGAAGCAGTCCTAAAAACACCTCCCAAGACGAAGAAGTCCAGGGCCAGATGGCTTCCCAGGGGGATTCTGCCAAACATTTAAAGAAGAAATAATACCTATTCTACTAAAGCTATTACAAAGAATAGAAAGGGATGGAATACTTCCAAACTCGTTTTATCACATATCAAATAAAGGACTAGTCTCCAAAATCTATAAAGAACTTATTAGGGATCCCTGGGTGGCGCAGCGGTTTGGCGCCTGCCTTTGGCCCAGGGCGCGATTCTGGAGACCCCGGATCAAATCCCACGTCGGGCTCCCGGTGCATGGAGCCTGCTTCTCCCTCTGCCTATGTCTCTGCCTCTTTCTCTCTCTCTGTGTGACTATCATAAAAAATAAATAAAAATTTAAAAAAAAGAACTTATTAAATTCAACACCCAAGAAACCAGAAATCCATTCATGAAATTGGCAGAAGACGAACAGAATTTTCACCAAGAACACATACACATGACCAACAAGCACATGAGAAAATGACATGTGGATTTTTCACTTGCCATCAGGGAAATACAAATCAGAACCACAATGAGATACCACCTCACACCAGTGAGAATGGGGAAAATTAACAAGATAGAAAACAACAAGTGTTGGAGAGGTTTTGGAGAAGAGAAAACCTCTTGCACTGTTGGTGGGAATGCAAACTTGTACAGCCATTCTGGAAAACAGTGTGGAGGTTCCTCAAGAAATTAAAAATAGAGGGAACCTACTACCCAGAAATTGCACTACTGGGTATTTACCCCAATAGTACAGATACAGTGAAACACCATGACACCTGCACCCCAATGTTTATAGAAGCAATGTCCACAATAGCCAAAATATGGAAGGAGCCACAATGTCCTTCAACAGATGAATGGATAAAGAAGTTGTGGTATATATACACACACAATGGAATATTACTCAGCCGTCAGAAAGGACGAATACCCACCATTAGCTTCGACATGGAACTGGAGGGTATTAAACTGAGTGGAGTAAGTCAATCAGAGAAGGACAATCACCATATGGTTTCACTCAATTGGGGAATATAAGAAATAGTGAAAGGGATTATAAGGGAAAGGAGGGTACTAAGTGGGGAAAATTAGACAGGGAGACATACCATTAGAGACCACTAACTCTGGGAAATGAACAATGTGTTGTGGAAGGAGAGGTGGGTGGGGGGTTGGGGTAACTATGATGGGCACTGAGGAGAGCACATGATGGAATGAGCACTGTGTGTTATATGTTGACAAATCGAACTTCAATAAAAAAATTTAAAAAATAATACTGGCCATATAAAATGAATTTGTAGGTCTTCCCTCCTTTTAGATTTTTTGGAATAGTTTGAAATGAATAAGTATTTACTTCTTTAAATGCTTAGTAGAATTCATCTGTGAAGCAATCTGTTCCTTGAATTTTGTTTTTGGGAGTTTTTGCATTACTGGTTTTATTGTTTTCCTGCTTACTAGTCTGCTAAATTTTCTATTTCTTTCTGTTTCACTTTTGGTAGTTTATGTTTCTAGGAATTTATCCATCTCTTCTACACTATCCAATTTGTTTGCAGATTTTTTCATAATATCTGCTTATAATTGCATTTGTGTGGTTTTAGTTGTGATTTCTCCTCTATCATTTGTGATTTTATTTGATCATTTTTCTTTTTTTTTCCTTGGTAAGTCTGGCTAGAGGTTATTCAATTTTACTGTGTTTTTTTTTTTTTTTAAAGAACAAACTCCTGGTTTCATTGATCTGTTCTATTGGTTTTTTTCATTTCCATAACATTTATTTGCATTCTAATCTTAATTATTTCCTCCATTCTTCATGCTCTACACTTCATTTCTTGTTCTCTTTCTACTCCTTTTGGTATAAGTTTAGTTTACTTGAGAGTTTTCTTGCTTCTTGCGATAGTCCTGTATTGCTATTAGCTTCCCGCTTACAATTGCTTTTCAGTGTCCCCAAGACTTTGAACCATTGTGTTTTCATTTTCATTTGTTTCCCTGTATTTTTTTATTTCTTCTTTCATTTCTTGGTTGACCCACTCATTGTTTAGTAGCATGATGCTTAATCTCCATGTATCTGTGGCCTTTCTAGAATTTTTTTCTTGTGATTGATTTCTAGTTTCATAGTGTTGTGGTCAGAAAACATGCATGGTATGACTGATCTTCTTCAATTTGTTGCTCCTGATTTTGTGGCCTATTATGTGACCTATTCTGGAGAATGTTCCATGTGTATTTGAAGTGAATGTGTATTCTGTTGTTTTACAATGGAATGTTGTGTGTATATCTGTTAAATATATCTGGTCCAGCCATTGCTTCATTGATGATTTTCTATTTAGATAATATGTCCATTGATGTATATCAGGGGTCACCTACTATTATTCTATTATTATTTATTAGTTAATTTAATTTTCTTTTTCATTGTTTTATGTATTTGGGTGTTCCTATGTTGGGTGCATAAATATTTGTAATTCTTATATCTTGTTGTATGTTTCCCTTTATTATTTTATAATGTCCTTCTTGTTACAGTCTTTGTTTTTTTTATTTTTTTTTTATTTTATTTTATGATAGTCACACACAGAGAGAGAGAGGCAGAGACACAGGCAGTGGGAGAAGCAGGCTCCATGCACCGGGAGCCCGACGTGGGATTCGATCCCGGGTCTCCAGGATCACGCCCTGGGCCAAAGGCAGGCGCCAAACCGCTGCGCCACCCAGGGATCCCCAGTCTTTGTTTTAAAGTATATTTTGGGAGGCAGAGAAAGATGGCAAAAGAGTAGGGTCCCCAAGTCACCTGTCCCCACCAACTTACCTAGATAACTTTCAAATCATCCTGAAAAACTACGAATTCGGTCTGAGATTTAAAGAGAGAACAGCTGGAATGCTACAGTGAGAAGACTCTGCACTTCTATCAAGGTAGGAAGACAGAAAAAAATAAATAAATAAGCATCCAAGGGAGAGGGGCCCCCTATGAGAAGCCAGGCTAAGGCCCAAAGGCGAGAGCCCCCAGGAGAGGAAAGCCCAGTCCCGGAGAAGCAGGAGCTTTATCAATCTTCCCGGAAGGAAAGGAGCCCTTGCAGGGAACTCAGGCAAGATCCCAGGAAGGGCAGGGATGCCCTCAAGCTCCCAGGGGCACTAACAGAGGAACTGCGCCCCAGGAGAGAGCACTCCACACACAGCAGGCCGAGCTCCCTAAGGCCAAGAACACCCACCCAGAGCAGCAGATGAGGCAGCGGCTCCGCATACAGGTAGGGGCAAGATGGCGGAAGAGCAGGGTCCCCAAATCACCTGTCCCCACCAAATTACCTAGATAACCTTCAAATCATCCTGAAAATCTACGAATTCGGCCTGAGATTTAAAGAGAGACCAGCTGGAATGCTACAGTGAGAAGAGTTCGCGCCTCTATCAAGGTAGGAAGACGGGGAAAAAGAAATAAACAAAAGGCCTCCAAGGGGGAGGGGCCCCGCGAGGAGCCGGGCTGAGGCCGGGGCGAGTGTCCCCAGGACAGGAGAGCCCCGTCCTGGAGAAGCAGGAGCTGCACCAACCTTCCCGGGCGGGCGGAAAGGGGCTCGCAGGGAGTTAGAGCAGGACCCAGGAGGGCGGGGATGCCCTCGGGCTCCCTGGGACACTAACAGACACCTGCGCCCCGGGGGAGTGCGCCGAGCTCCCTAAGGGCTGCAGCGCGCACGGCGGGACCGGAGCAGCTGGGAGGGGCTCGGGCGGCGGCTCCGCGCGGAGGTATGGACGGTGTCAACCTTTAGCTGACTATAAAAGTCTTCAGGTTTACTTCAAATCGATCTTTAGCTCCATGTAGAACAAACTGAAATTCTGAATCTATTGCTTGACATTCACCTCCCAGAATGTGTGATTTCCCTTTCACCTCATTTCTGCTAGACCCCAACCTTTCCCAACTCTAGTCTCCTGGCTAACTTCCTAGCTCTGGTCCCTAAGGTGTACCTTGACCATACTTTCTTTTTATTTACCATTATCAAGTGACTAGCCTATATATTGTTCCAATCATGATGAATATGATTCTGCCCTTGGTGTTGGAACCCAGAATAAGACAACACATTATTACTCTTTTCCTCTTTATTTACTTCCACCTCCTTGCTATTTATCAATATTGTGCAGAAGAGCTGTAGAAGATTGTAGAACATCTTAATACACTGTGTATGTGCCCCGAAGCCCAAAGAAATGGTTGGTAAATGGTGTACAAATTAAATAACACAACAATTAGTCAGCTTAGCTACTTATAAGCAGTTTTTTAAAGAATAAACAATTTGATAATTAATCAGGTCACACTAATGCTTAAAATAGTTTTAGGACAAAATTTATATTTTTCATTTGTCCATGACTTCACTTTCTCTTATCAACAGAAATAATTATAATTTGTCTCTAAATAAACTATTCTCTTTTTCATGCTTAAATTAATGGATACACAAAGCTACCCATCTTCAATTGGTTTTCTCAAGGTGATAATGGGCAAACTGGAAGCCTCAGAGATACAAATTTGGCTTTCCTACTCCTTGTGTATCTTCTCCCTTCACCACTACCTTCATCAGGGGATGTTCTTCAAACAAGTAGACAATGCGATATGCTCAAGTTCACCTTTTCACTTTCAATCTCCCTGAGAGCAAAAGTTACTGGCCCATAAATTATCTTGTGCACATAAATTATCTTGTGCACATACTTTGTTATTTTCCTACTTTTATGGATATACAAAATATATAAATAACTTTAATAAAGATGTAAGATTTACTTTAATAGGGATGTTTGACCTGGAAAACAATATGCTACACAGCATGAACAAAACCAATAGACATAAACAGATCTTCCTGGAGGTGATAGGTGGTATCTTCCTACTTAAAAGTAATACATCACACTATCCAATCTCTTCTATACCTTGAATGATGGATTTTGCAGGGTGTTGCTCATCATAGAATCTACATACTGTTTCTTTTACTTTCACCTAAAAATGGAGCTGGCAAGACCATCTAAATTTGATTTTAAGATAAGTGAACATAGAAAACATGTTGAGAGATTCAAGCTGTTGCGTTCACATTACTTGGGAAGCATTTTAGAGTCTGCCTTGAATTGACTGCCATATACTCACTCTAACTTTGATCAAATGTGACAGATTACTATTCAAGGCAAGACATATCAACTGGAGATGACTAAGGATCAGGAGACAAGAATGATTCACAAGTAAATAACAGATATCCAAGTATCAAGCCATAGAAGGTAATGCAGATAGATGGACAGGTAGTGTCAGGAAGAGCCAATGGGTGATAATAGATAGGATTCCTGAAAATATGGGAAATATAACATTAGAAATATATGAATTAGAAATTATATCCTACTATTAGTACTAGAAAACTTTTTTTTTTATTTATGATAGTCACACAGAATGAGAGAGAGAGGCAGAGACACAGGCAGAGGGAGAAGCAGGCTCCATGCACCGGGAGCCCGACGTGGGATTCGATCCCAGGTCTCCAGGATCGCGCCCTGGGCCAAAGGCAGGCGCTAAACCGCTGCGCCACCCAGGGATCCCAGTACTAGAAAACTTAAAAAAAATTAGTTTATATAAGTTTTCTTTCCCTTTTGTGTAATTAAAAATTTGTAGACTTTTTTTTTTAATTTGTAGACTTTTATGCCAGGGGTTAAATGCCAGCTTTTAATGTCATCAGAATATTAGTCTCCCTTATTGTTTTCATTGGCCATCACTACAGCATGTGATTCTCATCCTCATGGTTGCATAATGGCTGCAATCCTATCTATAAGACATTAGGACATATAACATTTAAATGACCCCATCAAAAGGCGTAGGGTTTCAGACTGGATAAAAAAGCAGGACCCATCTATTTGCTGTCTACAAGAGACTCATTATAGACATGAGGACACCTACAGCCTGAAAATTAAAGGTTGGAGAAGCATTTACCATTCAAATGGTCCTCAAAAGAAAACAGGGATAGCCATCCTTATATCAGATAAATGAAAGTTTTTCCCAAAGACTGTAGTAAGAGATGAAGAGGGACACTATATCATACTTCAAGGATCTATCCAACAAGAGGACCTAACAATCATCAATATTTATGCACCAAATGTGGGAGCTGCCAAGTATATCAATTAATAAGCAAAGTTAAGACATACTTCGATAATAATACACTTATACTTGGTGACTTCAATCTAGCACTTTCTACACTTGATAGGTCTTCTAAACACAACATCTCCAAAGAAACGAGAACTTTAAATGATGGATTTCACAGATATCTACAAAACTTTACATCCAAACTCAACTGAATACACATTCTTCTCAAGTGCACATGGAACTTTCTCCAGAATAGACCACATACTGGTTCACAAATCGGGTCTGAACTGATACTAAAAGATTGGGATCGTCCCCTGCATATTCTCAGACCATAATGCCTTGAAATTAGAACTAAATCACAACAAGAAGTTTGGAAGGATTTCAAACACGTGGAGGTTAAGGACCATCCTGCTAAAAGATGAAAGGGTCAACCAGGAAATTAAGGAAGAATTAAAAAGATTCATGGAAACTAATGAGAATGAAGATACAACTGTGCAAAATCTTTGGCATACACCAAAAGCAGTCCTGAGGGGGAAATACATCGCAATACAAGCATCCATCCAAAAACTGGAAAGAACTCAAATACAAAAGCGAACCTTGCACCTAAAGGAACTAGAGAAAAAGCAGCAAATAGATCCTACACCCAGCAGAAGAAGAGAGTTAATAAAGATTCGAACAGAAGTCAATGAAATCGAGACCAAGACAACTGTGGAACAGATCAACAACACCAGGAGTTGGTTCTTTGAAAGAATTAATAAGATAGATAAACCATTAGCCAGCCTTTTTAAAAAGAACAGACAAAAGATTCAAATTAATAAAATCATGAATGAGAAAGGAGAGATCACCACCAATACCAAGGATATACAGACGATCTTAAAAATTTATTATAAGCAGGTTTACGCCAATAAATTAGACTATCTACAAGAAATGGACCCATTTCTGGGAAATCACAAACTACCAAAACTGGAACAGGAAGAAATAGAAAACCTGAACAGGCTGATAACCAGGGAGGAAATTGAAGCAGTCATAAAAAACCTCCCAAAACACAAAAGTCCAGGGACAGATTGCTTCCCAGGGGAATTCTACCAAGCGTTAAAAGAAGAAACCATACCTATTCTACTAAAACTTTTAGGATAGATAGAAAGAGATGCAATACTTCCAATCTCGTTCTATGAGGCCAGCATCACCTTAATTCCAAAACCAAAGACCCCACCAAAAAGGAAAATTATAGACCAATATCCCTGATGAACACGGATGTAAAAATTCTCAAAAAGATACTATCCAATAGGATCCAACACTACATTAAGAAGATTATTCACTATGACCAAGTGGGACTTATCCCTGGTATGCAAGGCTGGTTCAACACTCGTAAAGCAATCAATGTGATTGATCATATGAGCAAGAGAAAAAACAAGTACCACATTATCTTCTCAATAGATGCAGAGAAAGCATTTGATAGAATACAGCATTCATTCCTGATCAAAACTATTGAGAGTGTAGGGATACAGGGAAACATTCCTCGGCATCTTAAAAGCCATCTACAAAAAGCCCACAGCAAATATTATTCTCAATGGGGTAACACTGGGAGCCTTTCCCCTAGGATCAGGAACACAACAGGGATGGCCACTCTCACTGCTGCTCTTCAACATAGTACTAGAAGTCCTAGCCTCAGCAATCAGGCAACAAAAAGAAATAAAAGGCATTCGAATGGGCGAAGAAGAAGTCAAACTCTCCCTCTTCCCAGATGACATAATACTGTATATAGAAAACGCAAAAGACTCCACCCCAAGATTGCTAGAACTCATACAGCAATTCAGCAGTGTGGCAGGATACAAAATCAATGCCCAGAAATCAGTGGCATTTCTATACAATAATAATGAGACTGAAGAAAGAGAAATTAAAGTGTCAATCCCATTCACAATTGCACCCAGAAGCATAAGATACGAATAAACCAAACCAAAGAGGTAAAGGATCTATACCCTAAAAACTACAGAACACTTCTGAAAGAAATTGAGGAAGACACAAAGAGATGGAAAAATATCCCATGCTCATAGATTGGGAGAATTAATATTGTGAAAATGTCATTATTACCCAGGGCAATTTACACGTTTAATGCAATCCCTATCAAAATACCATGGACTTTATTCAGAGAGTTAGAACAAATTATTTTAAGATTTGTGTGAAATCAGAAAGGACCCCAAATATCCATGGGAATTTTAAAAAAGAAAACCATAGCTGAGGGCATCACAATGCCAGATTTCAGGTTGTACTACAAAGCTGTGGTCATCAAGACAGTGTGGTACTGGCACAAAAACAGACACAAAGATCAATGGAACAGAATAGAGAATCCAGAAGTGGACCCTCAACTTTACGGTGAACTAATATTCGACAAAGGCGGAAAAACAATCCACCTGAAAAAAGACAGTCTCTTCAATAAATGGTGCTGGGAAAATTGGACATCCACATGCAAAAGAATGAAACTAGACCACTCTCTTGCACCATACACAAAGATAAACTCAAAATGGATGAAAGATCTAAATGTGAGGCAAGATTCCATCAAAATCCTAGAGGAGAACACAGGAGCTTGGCCACAGTAACTTCTTGCAAGAATCATACACGAAGGCAAAAGAAACAAAAGCAAAAATGAACTATTGGCACTTCATCAAGATAAGAAGCTTTTGCCCAGCAAAGGATACAGTCCACAAAACTCAAAGACAACCTACAGAATGGGAGAAGATGTTTGCAAATGACGTATCAGATAAAGGGCTAGTTTCCAAGATCTATAACGAACTTCTTAAACTCAGCACCAAAGAAACAAACAATCCAATCATGAAATGGGCAAAAGACATGAAGAGAAATCTCGCAGAGGAAGACATAGACATGGCCAACATGCACATGAGAAAATGCTCTGCATCACTTGCCTTCGTGGAAATACAAAACAAAACCACAATGAGATACCACCTCACACCAGTGAGAATGGGGAACATTAACAAGGCAGGAAACCACAAATGTTGGAGAGGATGCGGAGAAAGGGGAGCCTTCTTGCACTTTTGGTGGGAATGTGAAATGGTGCAGCCACTCTGGAAAACTGTCTGGAGGTTCCTCAAAGAGTTAAAAATAGATCTGCCCTACGACCCAGCAATTGCATTGCTGGGGATTTACCCCACGGTACAGATCCTGTGAAATGCCAGGACACCTGCACCACGATGTTTCCAGCAGTAATGTGCACAATAGCCAAACTGTGGAAGGAGCCTCAGTGTCCATAGAAAGATGAATGGATAAAGAAGATGTGGTCTATGTATACAATAGAATATTACTCAGCCATTCGAAATGACAAATACCCACCATTTGCTTCAACGTGGATGGAACTGGAGCGTATTATGCTGAGTGAAATAAGTCAATCGGAGAAGGACAAACATTATATGGTCTCATTCATTTGGGGAATATAAAAAAATAGTGAAAGGAAATAAAGGGGAAAGGAGAAAAAGTGAGTGGGAAATGTCAGAAAGGGAGACAGAACATGAAAGACTGCTAACTCTGAGAAACGAACTAGGGGTGGTGGAAGGGGAGGTGGGCAGGCGGTAGGGGTGACTTTGTACCGGGCACTGAGATGGGCACTTGATGGGATCAGCACTGGGTGTTATTCTGTATGTTGACAAATTGAACACCAATAAAAAATAAATTTATTAAAAAATAGATCTATATTCTCTAGGAGAATAAAATAATGAGGAACCTAGGCTACTAAAAATTCCCAGCTTCTTATTATGATATTTATATTTATTCCAAAACTCAGGCTTTGTAATAGAAATAGCATGACAGTCAAATTTTCCTTTTTCTTTAGTTTTTTAAAATATTTTTTATTTATTCATGAGAGAAGCAAGACGTAGGCAGAGGAGGAAGCTGGGTCCCTGCAGGGAGCCCAATGCAGGACTCAATCCTAGGACCCTGGGATCACATCCTGAGACCAAGGCAGATGCTCAACCACTGAGCCACCCAGAGGCCCTTCAAATTTTCTTTTAAAATATATATAATTTAATCCTACAAACAACTTACTTGTTCAATTATAATTATGACATAACTTCATTGTTATTTCATTTATTGAGATGTTATAATTAGATATTTTCCATGAAATTGGCTTCATCCCTACATAATAGATCACATATGTTAGTCATAACACTGATGAGAAGCGAGATGAATGGTGTCCTAAGTCTTCAAATCTTCAGATTCCATAATACTGCCTGATCCTGTGCAAGATTACTGAGGAGTATATATGGCACATAGAAGGCACTGAATAAATGCATACTTCATTCCATCAAGAGCTATGGCCTCAAATCTTTACGTAGTCTCAGGTCAAATTGGGCTGGACCATATATGAAAAAATATGACTTTTTATCTACCTAATCCTCATCGAAGCCGAGTGCCCAGAATGAAATTAAGAAGAGTGACTTCTTAGCCCTTTTACCAGGGACAACTTTCTGGTCTTGACCCCTCCTTTCCCTCCACCCTCTTACACTGATATTGAGAGGATGTACAAAGAGAAAGCCTTCCTTGAAAAATCTAGTGTAGAACTGCTTAAACTGCCTTTTGTGCCCCAGACACTAACATCATGTTCATTTGGATTTACATGAAAAGGAGTATGAGAGGCTCTCCAAAATGGAGAAGGTTCATCTTACCACACCTTCTACATGTAAGCATCCCTGAAGCTTGAACTTTTACTTCCTTGTTTCTCACACCAAAACCCCAAATTATGTTTTCTTTACCCTTATTAGAGTTGTTCCTTCTAGTAGATGGAGTTGTTGGCAGGGAATATTTCGCCTTTTCCAGCAGTTAGAATATGCCACTAAAAATAATTAGGACCGGGCAGCCCAGGTGGCTCAGCAGTTTAGTGCTGTCATTGGCCCAGGGTGTGATCCTGGAGTCCCATGTCAGGCTCCCTGCATGGAGACTGCTTCTCTCTCTGCCTGTGTCTCTGCCTCTCTCTCTCTGTGTCTCTCCTAAATAAAAAAAAAAAAAAATCTTAAAAAAAATAATTAGGACCAAAAGTAAAGAATAAGTAGACATCTCTTATTGGAGTTACCCTTCTTAATTCAGGGACACAAATCCTATCTAACACTTTATTAACCTAGTGCATATAAAGTAATTATTCAGCCAATCTAGTATTCAAGATAAACACATTATATAAACAACTTATAAATAAGAAAGACTCAGATAAATATTGTGAGATATACAGAGGATATGAAATACATGTTAGAAGAGCTACTATTCTGAGGGAGAAGGAATTGGAAGAAATAGTATTTAAAGAGAGATTTGAAGTATGCATAATCTCTTGGAATGCCTAAGTGGCTCATTCAGTTAAATGTCCAATTCTTGATTTTGGCTCAGGTCATGATCTCAAGGTTGAGATTGAACCTCACATTGGGCTCTGCCAAAAGCATGGAGCCTGCTTAAGATTCTCTCTCCCTCTCCCTCTGCCCCTCCTTGCTACTCATGTGCTCTCTAAATAAATTGATTAATGAAAGAAATGAAATAGGTATAATCTCCCAATAGATCACAAATATAGTCTAATACAGTAGCTATCAAAATGTAGTTTGAGGATCAGCAATATTAGCAGCACCTGGGAACTTGTTAGAAATGCAAATTATCAGGTCCCACCCCATGTTTAATGAATTATAGACTCTAGCAATAGGGTTCAGCAATCTGATTTATCAGTCCATCATATAATTCCTATGCATGCTAGAGTTTGAAGACCACTAGTCTAATTAATCATTAAGCCTATATTTATTGATTGACTTATGTGCAAGGTGCTAAACAGACACTTGGGAAATAGAAATAATTATAAGATACACTTATTATTATTTAAAACATTCCAATGAAAGCCCAAATATCCGTTCACTAATGAATGGATAAAGAAGATATGGTATATATGTATGGTGGAATATTACTCAGCCATAAAAAAGAATGAAATCTTGCCATTTGCAATGACATGGATAGAGCTAGTGTGTATTATACTATGGGGAAATAAGTCAGAGAAAGACAAATACTGCATGATTTCATTCATATGTGGAATTTAAGAAACAAAACAAATGAATATAGCAAGGAAAAATGAGAGGAAAACCAAGAAATGGACTTAACTATAAAGAACAAAGTGATGGTTATCAGTGGGAAGGTGGGTGGAGAGATGGGTTAAATAGGAGATGGAACTTAAGTAGTGCACTTGTGATGAACACCAGATGTTGTGTGTAAGTGTTGAATCACTGAATTGTACACCTAAAACTCATATTACACTGTATATTAACTAACTGGAACTTAAATAAAAACTTGAGGGAAAAAAAACCCCACTCCAGTGGAATTAAAATAGTCATCTTAACAGGCACACTATAAAAGAAACCTAACACAAAGTCATTGATAGGGCCCAAGGGACTCACAGTGAAAGGTAGAAATTACAGAGACCTTCTACCTGAGTGGAGCATTCCAATGTTTACAAAGAGGGAATGTAAAATACAGATCTTTTCTCCTTTGTCAACATGGACATTATCATTCCCTTGATTGAGATGGCAATTTTGAAAATTCAGAAAGGATACTACATCAGGGAGCAAAAAACAAGAAAAAAAATAGAGCTGAAAAATCAAATACAATCCAGTTCATAAACCAGGATTCAGGAAACAATTAAAACAAATTAACACAAAAGGCCACTTTATTTATCATGCTTCCAGTTGATTGAAGTTCTTAGATGTGTAAATTTATAGTTTTCATCAATCTTAGAAAACCTTTATTTCTTCAAACTATAAACTATTTTTCTCCTCTCTCACTCTCTTGGGATTCCAATTTACAGGTATGCCAAGCTGTTTATTTTTCCACTGCTTGGCATGGTTCCCTTTCACTTTGTTTAGTCTTTTTCTCTCTGTGCTTCAGTTTGCATAGTTTCTAATGCTATGTTTTCAAGTTTACTGATCTTTTCTTCCGCAATATCTACTGCTGCTTATCCCATACAATAAAATTTTCATTTCGTATCTCTTTCATTTCTCTTCTCATTATGTTCATGTTTTCCTTTGCTTCCTTAAGTGTTTAAAACGTACTTATTACAGCGGTTTTAATATCTTTGTTTGCAGATTCCATCATCCCTCATTTGAGGGTGTTTTCCTCTGTTTATGGGTCACATTATTCTGCTTCTTCACATGTATAACAATGATTTTACTGAATACCAGACATTGTGAATTTTATGCTGTTGAGTACCATATTTCATTGTGTTCCTCTAAAGAGCATAGGACTTTATTCTGGCAGGAAGTTAACTAATATGAAGATCATTTGAGTGCCTTTGAGGCTTACATTTAAACTTCTTTCAGCCCCACTACTAAGGCATGACCTTCTGAGATCACTCCGAATATTCAATAATGCCTTCCCATTCTGACCATTTAGAACCAAAATGATTCTTAGTCTCCTGAGAACCCATGAAACTTCTTTGATATACAGACTCTTAATAATTGTTATTTCCCTAACAGTTCTTCTTTGCCTAACTTGATAGAGTTTTACACAATGTATGCACAGACTGGTTTCATCCAAAGACTTAAGGAGATCTCTCCTCTCTAATACTCTGCCTCACAAATTCTAGTTACACTGGCCTCCATGAATTCTGATCTCCTCCATTCAGTGAGATCTTCTCTCCTTGTGCTGCTCTCTAGAAAGTGTCTCTACCAGAAAATCAAGGTTTTGTAGTGATCACCTCTTTTATTTCCCTCCTCTCAGGGATCAAAATACTGTACAGTCTATTGTCCAGTGTCTGGAAACAGTTGTTTCAATATATTTTGTGCATCTTTCTAGGTGTTTATGGTAGGAAGGTAAGTCTCACAGGAGATACTCTTTATGGATGGAAGCAGAAGTCCCCAAAATGCCCACCATAAAAACATGTAAGAAAAATATAGTCACAAACAAAAAGGCCTTAAGGATGAGGAAGTTGAGAGAGTTGTGCTGATATATATTTGGTAAACATCTTTTGGAGTAAATAAAGTGTTTCCCACTGAACCTTGGTTTGTTTTAAATGTGTTCTGACCCCAATAGCTGAGCATTCCATATACACCGACACTAATAAATAATTGCCATAGATATTAAATGCTTCTAAAAGAATATCTAGTTCATCAACAAGTCAGATAAAATGCAGCATTTGCATTACCTAGTAGATTTTTCTGTTCTTTCTGAAAGAGGCCTTTTTTAAGATTTTATTTATTTATTTATTCATGAGAGACACAGAGAGAGAGAGAAAGCAGAGACACAGGCAGAGGGAGAAGCAGGCTCCATGCAGGGAGCCTGATGTGGAACTCAATCCTGTGACTCCAGGATCATGCCCTGGGCCAAGGCAGGTACTAAACCACTGAGCCACCCAAGGATCCCCTGAAAGAGGCTTTTTAAAAAACATTTTTTTTATTTACTTGAGAGGGAAAGAAAGAGCTCCCAAGGGGGGGGGGTGCAGAGGGAGAAACAGACTCCTAATGAGTGGAGACCCAAACATGGGGCTTGATCCCAGGACCCTGAGATCATCATCTGAGCTGAAAGCAGATGCTGAAGTGACTGAGCCACCCAGGCACCGGCACCCCAAAAGAGGCTTTTTTATTATAAAATAATATATGCTTATTATTAATAAAATCAAACAACAGAAATATATAAAAGGGTAAAAATAAAATCCACTCCATCTCTTTCATGTTAACACTTTGGTGTATCTATCTATAATCTATATCTACATCTTCATATCACAAAAGTAGATTTCTTTACCACTATCTAGTACCATTGAAGAATCTGTAATGAAACTTTCTCTATTATACTACCATCACAACTTCTTTTTAGGTCCTGAGACATTGCCAAGAAGTATCCACAATGAACAGTTTGAAGGGGATCCAGAAAAGCACAGGGCCTACTTCCGCTGGATGAGCAGCACTGAGAACCACAGTCAGGTAGGTCTTAAAGCAAAGTTTTGTCTCACAGCTAAGAGGTGAAATGATCCTTTGGCATAGTTATTTGCTCTCTTAACTAGTGATGAGTGTTTGCTGGTACTGATTCAACTTTCATTTGGCTCTCTGACAGTGGCTACCAAGAGTACTTAGTTCCCCTTAATGCTAATTCCCTGCTATCATCCATAATCTCCCAGATCCATTCTTTTCTCCTCTAATTTATGACCATCTCCAAGGACTTTTAACCCTACAAACACACTTCCTTCCCCCCAGTAGACTCTAATCAATTTTTCCCATGACTAGGGGTGGATTAGGTAGAGATGGTTCATTCTTCTATTTTCTTTGTAAGCTTTGTACTGTCACCAACTCTATGTTGGGCTTTCAAGAGGGCTTTTTCTTTTGTTTCTCCAAGGACTTGTTTGAAAGTAAAAAGAAAATTAAATACAACAACAAAGGGTATATATATATATATAAGCTCTTTCTCTCTATTTTTTAAAGATTTCATCTATTTATTCATGAGAGACACACAGAGACAAAAACATAGGAAGAGGGAGAAGCAGGCTCCTCACAGGGAGCCTGATGCAGAACTCGATCCCCAGACCCCAGGGTCACACCCTGAGCCAAAGACAGACGTTCAACTGCTGAGCCACCCAGGCATCCCTAGCTCTTCCTCTTTTAATTTTTTCTATAACTATGCCAATTTACCTCCAAGCCATGCAAGTGAATATTACTGATGAGGAAATATGATTGTCAGGAAAATCCCTTCTGTAAGAACAAATGTCTCAAGACAGCAAAAATCAACTATTCTAGAAGCTTTTCTTGAACTTTTTGACTGTGCTAAGTCACTTATGTATCTAATGTGTCATTAACATTACAAACCTCTACCAGGGATCCCTGGGTGGCGCAGCGGTTTGGCGCCTGCCTTTAGCCCAGGGCGCGATCCTGGCGACCCGGGATCGAATCCCACGTTGGGCTCCCGGTGCATGGAGCCTGCTTCTCCCTCTGCCTGTGTCTCTGCCCCTCTCTCTCTCATTCTATGTGACTATCATAAATAAATAAAAATTAAAAAAAAACAAACCTCTACCAAAGTATTGAGCATTATATTTTAATTATGTTAATTCATCTTTCTTTTAATCAAACCATAGGCTCCATGAGGTAGGTGATAATATCATATTCATCTATATAACACAGTGCTGGGTCAGTGGTTGGCATATTGTAGGTATTTCATAATTAATTATCCTTGAATTGAAAGAATGAGTATTAAATTTTACCTAATGCCTCTATGGATACACTATTTTATTTTAATTTGTTGATGGTGTATTAAAATAGCTTGCTACAAAAAAATTCTGTATCCTTACAATAAGCCCTATATGGTTATGATGGACTGCTGTTTGCATATAATGCCTAACCTTATTTACTAATATTTTACATAGTTATTTTTCATCTATATTTATAAGTAAATATGGTGTATCTTGCTCACATTTTGAGAATAGGTTTGTGCTGACTACAAAATGTAATGTGTAAGGTATACAGTTAGGGGTCCTAATTTCAAACAGCAGAAAATCACACTGGTTAATGTAAATGAACATGAAGTTTATTGGAAGAATGCTGGATATTTCACAGAATTCATAGGAAGATTGAAGACCTAGAATCAGTATGAAGGCATGAAATGAACCACTGGAAGATAAGGATCAACACCACAGTTTACATCTTGCCATTGGAGCAGTCTGGTGAACACACTGCTGAGATTGCTACCATTGGATACTGGATATTAGAACCAGTAGCCACTGTCAAAAGAAGTATTTCCTTTCCTGCTTCTGTTGTTTAGATTCCAAGTCCCTGGTAGGAAGTCATGTGTTTATACCTCAGGGTTTGGATGTAGAGAGAGTGTCTGGCCTTTTTAGTTTCTATAGTGGAAGGCAAGTTAAGTCCTGCCTTCTCCTAATACTCTGTGGGGAATTCTTCAAACCTAAAAAAGGGGTTCAAATGCTGGACAGCCACAAAACATATGCAAGAAACCCCCCAAAAAAAGCAAAACAAAAAATATAATCCACTCCAGATGACTTTAACCATTTTTAATGAGCTTAAATTGACTACATTGTATGGGAATTTGCTCATATATCTGCCAAGGCTGAGAATTTCCCAGGAGAAATTCTTGAATCCTTATATTTTAGCTTTGTTTATGGTAATTGTTCTTTTTAAGTTTGTTTGTTTGTTTATTAAAGAGCATGGTGGGGACGGGCAGAGGGAGAGGGAGTGTCTCAAGTAGACTCCACACTGAGAGTGGAGCCTGACAGAGGGCTCAATCTTATGACCCTGAGATCATGATCTGAGCTAAAACCAAGAGTCAATGCTCAACTGACTGTGCCACCCAGGTGTCCCCCAAATAAAATAATTTTAAAATCAGTTGCCAAATTTCAGGAAATAATAGTAACATAGATTGAATCTTATCAGGGTCAGTGCTTTAATAATTCTTTCCTACCCACAGGTGAGGCTACAGATGCCTCACAAAAGGTTGCTACCTCTATAACACCCAAAGGTAATATTTTTAGGAGCCCTTTCCTTATCCTGCCTCTTAGCACACTTCTTCCATCTTGGTAGCCTTCTGATTGCAGTTACACTGCTGAACTCCTAGTTTTTGCCTCTTTTCCTTGCTCCTTTGAGTAGACTCTTTATGAATAATTTAGTTCTCCATACAAGCTTTGCACCTATAGCTCCATGCTCTGCAGGGAACAGGCCAGATATAACCTTTTCCCATGCCCAGCACAGCTTAAAGGAGGATCCTTGAATCTATGATCTTTAGCATAAATATTATCTGAGATAGCAAAAATTCTAAAGTTTATAAGTATGCAAGAGATTTGGAAAGGAAATAACTATTTCTCTCCTGTTATTCAATCCAGGCAGGACTAATACTATGCCACTAGATTAAAGTACAAAAATGGTCCCTCTACTTGAAACCTAGAGCATAAGGGATTTCAGGTTCAGCCTTTAGTACTATTCTTGAACTTCTCCACCTTTTGGATACTATTTTATAATTTGTGGGTATGTCTGGCTCCTTTAACTAGGCTGAAAACATCTATGTCTTATTCACCTTTGTGCTTCCTGTGTGGCCTAGTAGAGTACTTTATACGTATAGGTAGAATCTAGTGAAAGTTACCTGTAATTGGATTGAAAATTACTTCTTTAGTTTTAAGCAAAAGTTAGGAAGAATTCTAGAATATTGAAATGGTGTAACTCTTATCATATAAAACTAGCTCATTTGCCCTTTTGCTCACAATTTGGGCAACGGGACACAGTCATTATAAGACAAGATGAAGAAACAAGTTGATATTAAAATGATTAAAAATCTCGTTTACACAAACCACAGTGAGATACCATCTCACACCAGTGAGAATGGGGAAAATTAACAAGGCAGGAAACAACACATGTTGGAGAGGATGTGGAGAAAGGGGAACCCTCTTGCACTGTTGGTGGGAATGTGAAATGGTGCAGCCACTCTGGAAAACTGTGTGGAGGTTCCGCAAAGAGTTAAAAATAGATCTGCTCTACAACCCAGCAATTGCACTGCTGGGATTTACCCCAAGGTACAGATCCCGTGAAACGCCGGGACACCTGCACCCTGATGTTTATAGCAGCAATGTCCACAATAGCCAAACTGTGGAAGGAGCCTCAGTGTCCATCGAAAGATGAATGGATAAAGAAGATGTGGTCTATGTATACAATGGACTATTACTCAGTCATTAGAAATGACAAATACCCACCATTTGCTTCCACGTGGATGGAACTGGAGGGTATTATGCTGAGTGAAGTAAGTCAATCGGAGAGGGACAAACATTATATGGTCTCATTCATTTGGGGAATATAAAAAATAGTGAAAGGGAATAAAGGGGAAATGAGAGAAAATGAATGGGAAGTATCAGAGAGGGAGACAGAACATGAGAGACTCCTAACTCTGGGAAACGAACAAGGGGTGGTGGAAAGGGAGGTGGGTGGGGGGTGAGGGTGACTGGGTGATGGGCACTGAGGGGGCACTTGATGGAATGAGTACTGGGTGTTATGCTATATGTTGGCAAATTGAGCTCCAATAAAAAAATGCAAAAAACAACAACAACAAAAAAATAAAAACAAATCTGATTTACTCAAAATGACTGCTATAAATGGAGATAATTCTCAAAATTGCTATAGAAGACGTAATTAATATTCATGTTCAGATACAGTTTTATTTACAAATATCAGATAGTTCACTGCACACTTTATTTTAAACTATTGCCATAAATGGAAATTACTTCTCTACTGCTCTAGAAAGCTACATTAATAATCATATGCAGATATAGCTGAAGCTCTGAATGTTAGTGAGTGTATCAAGTAATTTGTCCTAAAGTACAGCCTTATAAAAGGAAGTTACTTGCATAACTGTTTGAGAGCTTAATTACTAATCAAATATAGATACAGTTTTAGTTACAAATATTAGAGTTTATTGTGTAATATTTGGAAATAACTGCACTCTGAAAACATTTTCAACAATTCTTGAAAACCAAATGCCTAACAAAGACCATAAAATGTTCAAGATAACCATACTTTAAAAATTCTATTTACTAAAACATGAATTCAGAGCAAGAAGAAAATAAAAAATGGGGATCCCTGGGTGGCGCAGCGGTTCGGCGCCTGCCTTTGGCCCAGGGCGCGATCCTGGAGACCCGGGATCGAATCCCACATCGGGCTCCCGGTGCATGGAGCCTGCTTCTCCCTCTGCCTATGTCTCTGCCTCTCTCTCTCTCTCTCTGTGACTATCATAAATAAATAAAAAATTAAATTAAAAAAATAAAAAAAAAAGAAAATAAAAAATGATGTGGATACTATGATGTCAATGCTTATGTTCTCTCCCAGAAAGGCACAGGAATGAGTCAACAGTATTCCCATTGGTCTAAAAGCAGGGCTGTCTGCCAGAGTCCTGACTCATAAGCAGACTGTTGGCCTTATTTAGCAGAGGAACTGGCAGTTGATTAGCTGTGTTCTGAAAATAAATATCCTATTATTGCTGACAATGAAAATCACCACAGCTTAGAGAATTTCTAAGACTATACCGATAATTCACATTACCAAGATAGACTATCCATACTATACATATGTGAAAACCCTTAATATAAGATACAGTTTCATGATATATATCCTCATGGAATTTAGTTAAGCAGATATTTTATAGCTGATCCTCATTGCAGTCAACTCAACTATTTGAAGCTGATTATCCAGTTTCTGGGTTATCCATGTCTTGATTTTTCTCCTAGTGCTTCCTCTGGCTGACAGTTTTTGATGATTTTACTGCTCATTAGCACCTGCAAAGGATAACTGAAAGCAGATAAACTCAAACCACTCAATTATGCTTCTCATTAGTGGCTCCACTGAAGGTAATGTCCAGGAAGTGGTTGCAACTATTAGGTAAAATTAGGTTTCTGGATTATCAGTGGATTTCAATATCCATATTGTTTCTGTCCCTCATGACCTTGCATAATCTAGAGTTGGCCATGTATACATTATTTGTCTTACCATATGGAGAAAAAAGTGAATCTTTAAAGGGAAAATTAAAGATACTGGCTATCTGTTCTCCTGTTGAGAATTTTCCCTAGTTCCTTTTTTGTATAGCTAACATTAGTTAATAGGCACATAAGGTTCTGTGAGAATACATACTAATTGTTATTGATTTAAATTTGTATTGTAATTAGTAAAACCCTGAAAGTAATCTTATGGACATGTGGGTATTCAACAACACTTCTTCATTTGAAAGGCTTTATGTGAGCATTTTAAACACTTAATTTGGCAACTCATTAATTATAGTAATCTCAATCAGAAATGCTGTAGCCAAGGACTACCAGTAATAGGATGCTGTTAAAGGTTTATCCTATGATGCATGAATGAGGGTACAACTCCAGTGAAAACAAGAATTATGTGTCTTTCTAAATCATGAAATACTTTAGTCTACTATAATCATTGTTGTTCTGTGCATTTGAACATTTTATATATTTTTTAAAGATTTTATTTACTTATTCATAGAGACACACACAGAGAGAGAGAGAGAGACAGAGAGAGAGAGAGAGAGAGAGAAAGGCAGAGACACAGGCAGAGGGAGAAGCAGGCTCCACACAGAGAGACCGATATGGGACTGGATCCAAGGTCTCCAGGATCACTCCCTGGGCTGCAGGCGGCGCTAAACCACTGCGCCACCGGTGCTGCCCCTTGAACATTTTAATTATAGAAGCATTACATGTTATTTTAGAAAATAGAGATAACCATGAAAGTTGTGCATAATCTCACCAGTGATAACCAGTTGTGATTTTGTAGTAAATGCTTACAGAACTTTTCTGTTAATAAGTAGATTAACTCATCATCCTCCAGGCGAGGTCATATGTAATTTTGTTTTCTAACTTGCTTTTTTCACTCAATACGTCAGGCAAGTTTTTTTTTTTTTAAGATTTTATTCATTTATTCATGAGAGACACAGAGAGAGAGAGGCAGAGACACAGGCAGAGGGAGAACCAGGCTCCTCACAGGGAGCCCGATGTGGGTCTCAATCCTGGGACTCCAGGATCACTCCCTGGGCCAAAGGCAGGCTCTACATCGCTGAGCCACCCGGCATTCCCAAGTTTTTTTCTATGCTAGTAAATACACTTTTATAATTTTCTTTGAGTTGGATACACAGTATTCCATTATATGAGTGTGCATAATTCATTTAATATTCTAGGTTTGGATATGCAAATGGTCTCCAATTTTTGTTACAGCAACAAAGGGCATAAGAAACACTCTGGGATATAAATCTTTGTGTATATTCTTAATATTACCTCAAAAGAAAAGAAGTAGAAATGGAATTCTGGATCAAAGCTATGGGTATATGTCTAAATACTTTTTGCTTAATAAATGCCCAAATAGTGACCATATTAAGATCGTACAGATTTCTTTATCCATTCATCTTTCGATGGACACAAGAAGCTGTGGTATATGTATACAATGGAATATTTCTCAGCCATTAGAAACGACAAATATCCACCATTTGCTTCAACGTGGATGGAACTGGAGGGTATTATGCTGAGTGAAGTAAGTCAATCGGAGAAGGACAAACATTATATGGTCTCATTCATTTGGGAAATACAAAAAATAGTGTAAGGGAATAAAGGGGAAAGGAGAGAAAATGAATGGGAAATATCAGTGAGGGTGACAGAACATGAGAGACTCCTAACTCTGGGAAACGAACAAGGGGTAGTGGAAAGGGAGGTGGGCGGGGGGTTGGGGTGACTGGGTGACGGGCAGTGAGTGGGGCACTTGATGGGATGAGCACTGGGTGATATGCTATATGTTGGCAAATCGAACTCCAATAAAAAATAATTTTATTTTTTTTAATTTTTTTTAAAGATTTTATTTATTTATTCATGATAGTCACACACACACACACACACAGAGAGAGAGAGAGAGAGAGAGAGAGGCAGAGACACAGGCAGAGGGAGAAGCAGGCTCCATGCACCGGGAGCCCGACGTGGGACTCGATCCCGGGTCTCCAGGATCGCGCCCTGGGCCAAAGGCAGGCGCCAAACCGCTGCGCCACCCAGGGATCCCTAAAAAATAATTTAAAAAAAAAAAGATTGTACAGATTTTTCATAAGAGTGATATCAATAATATACTCCTTAGGATTTAATATTCAGAAAGTAGTGTAACTTCTGAGGGTATGTGTGTATGTGTGTGTAACCTTTTATTTAATATGGTGTGGCTGATTGTCACATTGATCTTGTTGGGGTTTTTTTTAAGATTTTATTTATTTATTCATGAGAGAGACACACACACAGAGGCAAAGACATAGGCAGAGGGAGAAGCAAGCTCCCCACAGGGAGCCTGATGTGGGACTCAATACCCAGACCCGGGATCACGCCCTGAGCCAAAAGCAGACACTCAACTGCCGATCTGCCCAGGCATCCCAACATCGATCTTGTTTTTGCTAGTGGTTTCCACTTTATGCACATATGTATATTTAAGTTTATAGTTTACTGCTATCAATCAAGAGGATAGGCACAAAAAACAATTTATCTTCATGAATTATTACAATAAGACACAAAATGAATTTATCTTAATGTGCTCAAATAATCTACTGTGATAAAATCTGTTCCTCCCTTGATAAAAATTTTGAATATTCTTTGTACTACATTATATTCATTCTCAAAAGTAAAAACAACAAAAAACAAACCAAACAATGTCTACCTACAGTTTCATTTAATAACAAACAACAGTGAAGGGACTAATATCTACCATTACCACCCACACCACCTAAGGGAGAAACATATTATCTGAAAACAGACTGAAATCTCCAACATATTTTTTAACATCCTCAATCTTCCAACATAATAAGTCTTTTCCATTTCAGTAAATGATAACTCCTTCCTACTATTTTCTCATGCCAAAAACATGGGTGTCATCTTTGACTTGTTCTTCTCTCACATGCCATATCCAATCCATCAAGAAATCCCATTGGCTAAATATTCAAATTATATCCTCAATCTGATCAGTTCTCAAAAGTTCCACTACTATCACCCAGGTCCAAGTCACCATCACTTATCTTCTGAATTACTATAGTAGTCTCTTAACTGATATCCCTGCTTTGACCTTTGTACTTCTACAGTTAATTTTTCACACGTCCCAAGAGATTCTGTTAAAAATATATGTCAGATCAAAAAAAAAAAAAAAAGAACACCAATAAAAATTAATTTATTAAAAAAAATATATATATGTCAGATCAAGTCATTCCTCTCCTTACAACCTTTTATGGCATCCCACCTCACTTTGGGTCAAAGCCAAAATCCTTACAATAAATAACAGAACCCTACAGAATCTATCACTCCCTCACCCTTCAACATTCTCTTTCAATCTCTCTCCTGTTGTTCCCCACCCCCACTTCTCACTTCATGTGGGGTACAATGATCTCCATTTTATTGTCTAATAAGTAGCAGCTATAAAGAACTTGTACTTAAAAAAAGGTCTTAATGATAGTTTCTACATGGCTATAGAAGTAGTAGTTAATAAACAATCCACTGCAATGAGCTCAGTATGCTTTGTGCCCTTCACTCACCCACGCTGGAATATCCCATAGCCATTTCTTAAACCTCACTCAACAAATTCATTCAGATAGTAAATATTTATTAAGCCTGTTATGTTCCAGACACTGTTATATATGCTAGATATATATCAATAAACAAAACAGATGGGTCTCTACCTTAGTAGAATTTTAATTCTATAGGAGGAGAGAGAGACATTACATAATAAATAAATTATGAGGTATGTTAGTAAGAATGTAATAGAAAAATATAGAACAGGGATATGGGGTTAGGAATTTGCACATGTATATATGTATAAGTGCTGTGTGTATAAGGGCAGTTGTACATTTGTTCCTTGCCAAAATATCATACTTGGATTTGACATATTTCCTGCATTTTATTTTGTATAGGTCATAGGTTCTATCTATATGCAACATCCTAGTTTCTGACATGATTCTCCCATAAATTAGCTATTATATGAGGTAATCTTCCTGCACTTTCCAGCATGACCTGTTCCTTGGATTTACTCTTACTCATTTTATTGCTTTAATAGCTAACACATTTATCTCCCTGCCCTAGGGACCACTGATAGTAATTATGGCTGGCACCTTAAGAATTTGTTAGTTATCTTCTACCACAGCCATTTCTTCCCTTCTATTTGTTCTTCTCCTAGTTTATGTCTCAGGTCTGCCTGTGGCAGTCAGTGATACCCACATGCGTCACTTAACCCCAAAAGTCTGATTGAAACTGCCACAGTCAGAAATGAATTATTGAACTGCAATTAGACGTGGTGAGTCAACTGGTTATTTTTTTGGCAATGTTTCCAATTCTGGTCAGAACCAGTGTATTTAGGTTTATTATCAATCCATCACTGATCTTGAAGATATGTAAATATCCAAGATAGTTTTGGACTTCCCTGATTTCCTAATCCTGAGATTTTGGCCAACTTTGAGACAAAGCTTTGAGTTATTCCCAAGGGTTTCAGGAAAAACTGAATTTTTAAATGTACCGAACAGCCTGACTGTTTAGAAAAGAGAAATTTAATTGACATCTATCTAGGAGATTCTTCCTGGAGACGAGCTATGGAAAAATATAGCTCTACTGGAAAATTTTCAGTTTTCTCTCCTCAGAACTCTGATTTTCACCTAGCTCAGCTATGCTCACAAGGGTTTTAAGTGGATTAATTAGTGCTTGAGAAGCATCATTATAAATTAAAAATAGCTAAGTACTAATATAATCTTTTAATCTCTATTTACCCTTTTTTATTCATATTACAGTTCTAATTTCATACAAAAGTATGAAATGATGTCATGATGTCACTAGATGGTAGGTAAGCTCCTAAAATAGACAGTTACTAGGACTAAAACTATTATATAACTCAATATGCAAAATAGCTCTGGGAAAGAAATATTAAAATTGACTTGATAGTAGTGAAGATCTATTCTTTTAAAAGGATTCTTGCTTATTCAGTGTCATCACAGATAGTTTTCAGAGATTTGGAAATAAGAGCATTTTGTATTTAGCGTAGTACAAAAATAGTCAACACAGATTAGCTATAATGCCATAGAAAGATTGTACAAAACTCAGACTTTGAATTAGAGTTTAGCAAGGTCAGATTAATTTTCAGGAAAATCTTGGTATTTTAACTCTCTTCCTCTGTCCTTAAACTTTGCATTATGTTTTTACAAATAAAGCTTAAAAGGTTGTGATGAGATATTTCTCTTCCAAGGCTGATTTAAAAGTATTAATTTGGATTTATAACCAAGTGTCTGTGCGGGGAAATAAGTCAAAGTATTAAACCCACAGGGAATGCAAAAATACCATTTAATTGTAATGATATCTTATCCTCTTTCATCTTTTCCAAGTATCTTGGGGAAAAAAAGTAAAAGCTAATAATATGAGCTGAAGCTACAAAATTTTAGAACAGGAAGGCTACTGAAAGGTGGTTGAAAGAATATGTGGGTGTATCATTGTTTCTAATTTTGAACAAGTTTAAACTTTGGTAGTTGCTCTAAAATTAGTATCTAGACACTATAATACAGGAAGATTTGTTAGTTTGCTGCATCTACCTGAGCAGAATGAGGATCTACTATTCTTCATAATATAAATAACAATCACTTGATGGTCATCTGGGCTAGCTGTATACATTACAATGTTAGGGAACCAAAAGTTTAACCTACCCTGTAGTACTATTTTATTAATTTTGAAAGCCTCTCTTTAGGAAATAATGCTTTATTTGTTTTTTTCCATACAGAAATTCGATAGATAGTTTTTGAAAAATTAAGAGAAGAAAATTGGTACATTGTATCATAAAGATGTATACATTAAATTCCAATGTAGGCTTCTAAACTATTGCTACCTGAAAAAAATGAGTTGAACATTTGTGCTATAAAGTGTCTTGTGAATACATGTTTTAAATGATAAATATATCAGATGCATTTAGCCAGTTGAAGCAATTATAAATGCCTACATAAGCAGAGGTGGAATACTGGACAACTATTTTTTTTAACTATTTTTAATGGAAAAAAGTGAGAAAAGAATCATTTATGATATGCAATAGACAAACAAAATGGCTAAGTTCTAGGGAAAAAAGTGTCTGCATGTATAAAAATAATACTTTCTCACATTCTTTACTACTTGGATATTAAATTCAGTAACTAGGGATCCCTGGGTGGCGTAGTGGTTTAGCGCCTGCCTTTGGCCCAGGGCGCGATCCTAGAGACCCGGGATCGAATCCCACATTGGGCTCCCGGTGCATGGAGCCTGCTTCTCCCTCTGCCTATGTCTCTGCCTCTCTCTGTCTCTCACTGTGTGCCTATCATAAAAAAATAAATAAATAAATAAAATTTTTAAAAAAATGTCCTCCCGTACCTATGCTACGGAATTCTTAAAAAATAAAATAAAATAAAATAAAAAATAAATTCAGTAACTAAAGGGTGAGCATACACTACTTTAACAATATACATATAAAGTATCCAAGAGGTGGAAAGCTAATAGAAAGTATGACCAAATTTCAGCATATATAAGAGGTGAATTGGAAGATGTTATAGTCCTAGATATGACTGGTGGGATTGTAGTTTCATCAATTTATTAAGAACAAGAAGAAAGATAAATATTAGAGCTAGTCAGGATGAGTGGAGAATTATCAAACACTCCTGGGGAACTAAGTAAAAGTTACCATTGAGCAACAGATGAACAGTGACAGATATAATTTAATAGCTCTGTATACAAGTTAATTTACATTGGAAAAAATTAAACTGCTTTTATAGTATGAAGGTTTCTGAATTAGTACATCTTGAGGAGGAAAATAACTTAAATGTCCAACACAGACAGTTCAGTGAGATTGTCTGCTCAGCATTGAAGTGTGGTCAAATGCTGAATAAAATATTAAAAGTGTTTCAAAACAAGTGAAGTATTATTCAAAAGATATAATGATACACCACATGGATATACCTAAATTTTATGATTACAATATACACATAAAATAATACATACATACATACCCACATACATATAATACTTACTTGGCCTTGTTTAGAGCATACAAATATCTTACAGCATTTTTTTGGTATTATGAAATACAGCTAAAGATGTACTTTGTATTTTATTGTCATAAAATAAGATAGGAAAAGAAAATACATAGAACCACAGATGATTATTTTAAAAGTAGGTAAGGAAGAGAGGGAGCTAAGATGGCAGAGTAGTAGGAGGACCCTATGCTTGATTCATCCCTCCAGCAAAGCTAGATAATTATCAAATCATTTTCACTAGCCAAGAAACTGATCTGAGGACTGCCAGAACAAACTGTACAAGTAGAGAGAGAAGAGGCTACATCATGAAACGTAGGAGGTGCAGACATATGGTTTGGAGGGGAACCAGATCATGGGTTTTACAGAGGGGGAGGAGCCCTGGCTGCAGAGAGAGGCAAGAGAAAGGAACAAAGGGGACGGCACAAGGAGAACACTTCCTCAAAGCCATTGACTAAGAAAATGAGTTTTTACAACCAGTAGGGCTGGGCCCAAAGACTAGAGTTATAGAGGTGTGTGGCTTGGCCAGTGTGGAGCCCAGAGGGCTTTCCACTGTTCTTGTGGAAAAGGAGGGCAGATAGCTAAGGAGCAGAAAGCATGATCTGAAGATCTCCTGGGATGCATTGGAGAGACAGTTCCCCCTTCTTGGGGCACATTTGTGAGAGGTATCATTCCTCTCCAGGGGAAAGAAGGGCCACCAGGCACCATTTTCCTACTCCACTCCTTAGCATAAACTAACATCAGTAAGTAGCACAGTGCCTACACTGGCAGCCTAAACTGCTTACACCAAACCCTGCCTCTCTGTGCTCTGCTGGTGCTGCTTTTCTCCAGGAAGTGTGCCTGAGAACCACAGCAGTGGGCTCCTCCCACAGAAGGCCAGCAAACACCACCCCTCCCCCCACCACATACACCATGTCTACTGACCATAGAGTTCTGCAAAGCTTCAGCTTTACTGGAAATAGCTTAAGGTCTCTATTAACAAGCTAACCAGAGCACATCTAGTTAAAACTCACAACACTCGGGATCCCTGGGTGGCGCATCGGTTTAGCGCCTGCCTTTGGCCCAGGGCGCGATCCTGGAGACCCGGGATCGAATCCCACGTCAGGCTCCCGGTGCATGGAGCCTGCTTCTCCCTCTGCCTGTGTCTCTGCCTCTCTCTCTCTCTCTCTCTCTCTCTCTCTCTCTCTCTCTCTCTGTGACTATCATAAATAAATAAAAATTAAAAAAAAAAAACTCACAACACTCTGGCCAAGGTACAAACGTTCCCCGGTGCAGGCAAGAAACTCCATAGAGGACCAACCTGAGAGAAAGAGCAGCCAAAAGATAGCAGTAAAGTACACACAGCACACTTTCTGAAGTGCCAGGCCCTGGACAGTAGATGACCTCTTCTTCAGAAAGCCATTACGCCCAGGAGCAGGAAACATAACAGGCTTATACGGAGAAGACAGTGTGCCAAAATGCCAAAATGGAAGAATTCATCCAAAAGAAAGAACAAGAAAAGTTCAGGGCCAGGTATCTAATTGAAAAATATGTAAGTAATATGCCTGATCCAGAATTAAAAGAAGCAATCATAAAGATACTAGCTGGGCTTAAGAAAAGCAGAGAAGACACCAAGGAATCCCTTACTACGGAGATAAAAGGCCTAAAAACTAGTCAGGCTGAAAAGAAAAATGCAATAACTGGGATTCTAAACTAACTGGATGTAATGACCACAAAGAAAGAAGAAGCAGAGAAATGAATAAGTAAGATAGAAGATAAAATTATAGAAAATAATGAAGCTGAAAAGAAGAGGGAAAGAAAAATATTAGATTACAATGAATTCTACCAAACATTTAAAGAAGAGTTACTACCTATTCTCAGACTATTCCAAAAAAATAGTAATGAATGGAAAACTTCCAAACTCATTCTAGGAGGCCAGCATTACCTTGACTCCAAAACCAAAGACCCCATTAAAAAAGAGAATTATAGGCCAACATCCATGATGAACATGGATATAAAAATTCTCAACAAGGGATCCCTGGGTGGTGCAGCGGTTTGGCGCCTGCCTTTGGCCCAGGGCGCGATCCTGGAGACCCGGGATCGAATCCCACGTCGGGCTCCCAGTGCATGGAGCCTGTTTCTCTCTCTGCTTCTCCCTCTCTCTCTCTGTTACTATCATAAATAAAAAAAATTAAAAAAAAAATTCTCAACAAAATACTAGCAAATTGAATCGAACAGTACATTAAGAGAATCATTCACCATGATCAAGTGGGATTTATTGCTGGGTTGCAAGTGTGGTTCAATATCTGCATATCAATCAACATAAAACATAATATAAATAAAAGAAAGGATAAGAACCATTTGATCCTTTCAATTGATGCAGAAAAAAATATTTGATACAGTACAGCATCCATTCTTGAGAAAAACCCTCAACAAAGTAGGGATATAGGGAAAGGGAATATAACTCAACATCGTAAAGGCTATATGTGAAAGACCAAATGTGAATGACTGAAAGTCCTAGCCTCAGCAATCAGACAATGAAAAGGAATAAGATACATCCAAATCAGCAAGGAAGAAGTAAAACTTTCACTATTTGTACACAACATACTCTATGTAGAAAACCCAAAAGAGGGGATCCCTGGGTGGCGCAGCGGTTTGGCGCCTGCCTTTGGCCCAGGGCGCGATCCTGGAGACCCGGGATCGAATCCCACGTCGGGCTCCCGGTGCATGGAGCCTGCTTCTCCATCTGCCTGTGTCTCTGCCTCTCTCTCCCTCTCTGTGTGACTATCATAAATAAATAAAAAAAATTAAAAAAAAAAGAAATAAGAAAAAAAAAAAAGAAAACCCAAAAGAATCCACCAAATATTTGCTAGAACTGATATGCAAATTCAGGAAAGCCACAGGATACAAAATCAATAAACAGAAATCTGTTACATTTCTATACACCAATAATGAAGCAGCAGAAAGAGAAGTCAAGTCAAGTCAATTGTTGATCCTCTACAATTTCACAAAAACCGTAAGATACCCAGGAATAAACCTAACCAAAGATGTAAAAAGGCCTATACTCTGAGAACTATAGAACACTTATGAAAGAAATTGAGGATGACACAAAGAAATGAACAAACCTTCTATGGTCCTGGATTGGCATAAGAAATATCATCAAAATATTATCTATACTACTCAAAGAAATCTACACATTTAATGTAGTCCCTATCAAAATACCACAACATTTTTCACAGAGCTAGAACAATCTTAAAATTTGTATGGAACCACAAAAGACACAGAATAGCTAAAGTACTCTTGCAAAAGTAAAGCACACTGGAGGCATCACAATTCCAGACATCAGGTTATATTACAAAGCAGTAGAGATCAAGAAACTATGGAATTGTCACAAAAACAGACACATAGATCAATGGAACAGAATAGAACGCCCAGAAATGGACTCACAACTATATGTTCAACTTATCTTTGACAAAGTAGGAAATAATATTCAATGGAAAAACGAGTCTCTTTGACAAATGGTATTGGCAAAACTGGACAGCTACATCATTTTTCTACATATGTCTCCTGAGGCAAGGGAAACAAAAGCAAAAATGAACTATTCAGACTTCATCAATAAAAAATCTTCTGTACAGTGAAGGAAACAACAAAAGTCAAAAGGAACCTTCAGTATGGGAGAAATTTGCAACCAACACATCAGATAAAGGGTTAGTATCCAAGACCTATAAAGAACTTACAACATTTAACACTCAAAAAACAAACCCAGTTAAAAATGGGTAGAACACATGAACAGACATTTTTCCAAAGAAGACATACAGATGGCTAATAGGCATAAGAAGAAATGCTCAACATCACTTATTCTCATGGAAACGCAAATCAAAACTGAGATGTCACCTCTCACCTGTCAGAATGACTAAAATCAACAGCACAAGAAACAACAGGTGTTTTTGAGGATGTGAAGAAAGAGAAACTCTCTTACTGTGTTGGTGGGAATGCAAACTGGTGCAGTTGCTCTGGAAAATAGTATGGATGTTCCTCAAAAAGCTAAAAATAGAACTACCCTATGACCCAGTAATTGAACTTCTATATATTTACTCAAAGAATACAAAAATACTGATTTGAAGGGATACATGCACCTGATATTTATAGCAGCATTATCAACAATAGCCAAATTATGTAAAGAGCCCAAATGTCCATCAACTGATGAATGGATAAAGAAGTAGTGGTATATATATATACAATGGAATATTCCTCAGCCTTAAGAAAAGAATGAAATCTTGCCATTTGCAATGATGTGGATGAGGCTAGAGAGTATTATGCTATGTGAAATAAGTCAGTCAGAGAAAGACAAATAACATATTATTTCACTCATATGTGAAATCTATGAAACAAAACAGATGGACTCAAATCATAATACAGACTCTTAACTATAGAGAACAAACTAAAGATTGTTGGAAGGGGAGTGGTCAGGGGGATGGGTTAAATGGATGATGGGTATTAAGGAGGGCATTTGTTGTGATGAGCACTGGGTGTTATATAGAAGTTATGAATCATTAAATTATACTCATGAAATTAATATTATACTATATGTTAACTAAGTGGAATTTAAATAAAGTACAGAAAAGTAGGTAAGGATGAGAATATCTAAACATAAGAGAAGGAAATACAGGATAAGTGGCTATGGGCATGGGCATTGAAATTAGACATACCCAAAATTCCATTCCAACCTCATCTATAAAATGGGATTCCTCAGTTATGAGATTAACCAATTCTGTGGTTTACTGATTCCCAAGAAGTAAGAGTTTGAGAAACTATAGATTTCCTATCCTAGATTTCTGATAGCTTTTATAAGATTTCAGTAGATCCAAATGAATTGCTTATCAGTTTCTTTAATAAGTGTTTGTACTGAAATATAACATGTATTCCAACCAGTAAACAAATCACTAGCATACAGATCACTTAATTTTCACAGAATGAAAGAACTGTGTAATCATCATCAAACTCAAGAAATAGAAATTACTCAAACTCAAAATTTCTTTCATTTCCCTTCCCACTCATTATCCTCATCTCTCCAAGGCTAATCACTATTTATTCATATAGATTAGGTTTGTGCTTTTGAACCTTATGTATTTGTAATGAAAGAGTATCAGTCTTATGTGTCAGGAAGCTTTCACCCAACATTATGTTTTTGAGATTCATTCATGCCATTGCCTGTGGTAGTTGTTCATTTTCATAACTTGAAGCACTGAATTGTCTGAATATACCTTAGTTTATGCACCTATTCTCTTGTTGATAAACATTTATATTTTGGCTCTGAGTATAATGCTCCTGTGAAATTTCTTGTACATGCTTCTGATAACTGTATGTACGCATTTCTGCTGGGTGTGAAATTTAGGGGTCATAAGTTAAGCATATATTCAGCTTTAATCAAGACAGAGAAGCAGTTTTCCAAAGTAGTCATACCAATTTATACTTTCACCATCAGTGATACCAATTTACACCTCCACCAGCAGTGTATGAGAATTCCAGTTGCTCCATTTACCAGCCAGTACTTAATTTTTTTTTTTGCCAGTACTTAATTTTGAAAGTTTTTTTAAACTTTAGCAATTTTGGGGGGTATTATTATTTGCTATTAAGCATGTTTCTTATTTTATATTGGAAAAAAACAATTGTGGAAATATTTGGTTATTCAGATTAAGCAAAATTAGGCATGTTGATTAGGATTACTTAGAGATATTCCTACTGCCCATTCTATTTCTCAGACTTAGGTCTCAAAATGGAAAGTTTTAGAAGTAAAGAAAACCCCAGGAAGTTATTTTGTGGATATCAATAAACTGATTCTAAAGTTTATATAAAATTTTATTCTAAAGTTTAGGGGTGCTGGGGTGGCTCAGTTGGTTGAGCATCTGCGTCTGGTTCAGGTTGTGGTCCCACGGTCCTGGGATCAAGCCCTGCTCTGGGCTCTCTCTTCAATGGAGGGCCTGCTTCTCCCTCTCCCTCTGCCTACCTACTATCTCTCTCTGACAAATGAATAAGTAAAATATGTAAAAAAAAAATAAAAAAAGAAAGAAAGAAAGTTTATATGTATAAGACTCAGAAGAGCCAAAATAATATTCATGAAGAAGCCAGAGGAATGACACTACATGATTTCAAGATTTACCATAAAGCTACATTAATCAAGACAGCATGGTTTTGCTGAAAGAATAGACAAATAGATCAGTGAAACAGAATAAAGAGCTCCGAAATAGATCCATGCAAATATAGTTAACTGATCTTTGTCAAAAGATCAAAAGCAATACAATAAAGAAAAGACAGTCTTTCAATAAATGGTGTTGAAACAAATAGACATCTGCATGTAAAAAAATGAATCTAGATAGACCTTATGTTCTGTACAAAAATTACTTCAAAATGAATCATATATAGAAATGTAAAACTAAAAATTATAAAACTTCTAAGAGATAACTTAGACAATCTAGATAACCTTGGTTTGGCAATGACTTTTTATTTTTATTTTTTTTTATTATTTATTTATTTATTTATTTATTTATTTATTTATTTATTTATGAAAGACAGAGAGAGAGAGAGAGAGAGAGGCAGAGACACAGGCAGAGGGAGAAGCAGGCTCCATGCCTGGAGCCCGATGTGGGACTCGATCCCGGGACTCCAGGATCACGCCCTGGGCCAAAGGCAGGCGCCAAACCACTGAGCCACCCAGGGATACCCCCCGGAAATGACTTTTTAGATACAACACCAAAGGCATAATCTATGAAATATATAATTGATATTTAAAAAAACAACTTCTGTTCTGCAAGAGACACTGCTGAGAGGATAAGAAGACAATTCAGAGACTAGGAGAAAATATTTACAAAACACATATTTGATAAAGGGCTGTCATCCAAAATATACAAAGAACTCTTAAAACTCAACAATCAGAAAATGAACTATTAATGGGCAAAAGATCTGAACAGGGATCCCTGGGTGGCACAGCGGTTTAGCGCCTGCCTTTGGCCCAGAGCACGATCTTGGAGACCCGGGATCGAATCCCACGTCGGGCTCCCGATGCATGGAGCCTGTTTCTCCCTCTGCCTATGTCTCTGCCTCTCTCTCTCTCTCTCTCTCTGTGTGTGACTATCATAAATAAATAAAAAATTAAAAACATCTGAACATATATCTCACCAAAGCAGATATACAGGTGGCAAATAATCATATGAAAATACATTCAATATCATATGTAATTAGGGGACTGCAAACTAAAACAACAATGGGACTATTACACATCTATTAGAACAGCCAAAGTCTAGAACACTGATAACACCAAATGCTGTGAGGATGTGAAGCAATTCCCATTGCTGATGGAAATACAAAATAGTACAATCACTTTGGAATACAGTTTTATAGCATTTCACAAAATGAAACAGTCTTACCATACAATCTAGCAATAATGCTCCTTGGTACTCAGTTGAAACTTATGACCATAGGAAAACCTGCACAAGATGTCTATAGTAGCTTTATTCAACATTTTTAAAATTTGGAAGCAATAAAAATGTTCTTCAGTGGGTGAATGGATAAATAAACTGATAAACATAGACAATGGAATATTATTTAGTGCTAAAAAGTAATGAAATAATCAAGCCACGAAAAAAAACAGGGTAAACTCAATTGCATATTACTAAGTGAAAGAAGCCAATCTTAAAAGGCTACATATTCTATGATTTCCCCTATATGACATTATGAAAAAGAAAAAACTACAGAGAAAGTAAAAAAAAAAATCAGTGGTTGTTAGGGGATAGGAGTCAGGGAAAGATGAATAGGAGCATCGAGGATTCTTAGGGCAGTGAATCTATTCTGCTTGAAACTATAATGGTGAATACATGTCATTACACATTTGTCCAAATCCATTGAATGTACACCATGAGTGAGCCTTAATATAAACTATGGACTTTGGGTGAGAATGATGTGTCAATGCAGGTTCATCAATTGTAATAAATATATCACTCTGGTGCATGATGTTGATAGTAGGAGAGGCTATGCATGTGTGGGAGCAAGGGATATATGGGAAGTCTCTGTACTTTCTGCTCAATTTCATTGTGAACTTAAAAAATGTTCTAAAAGAGGGATCCCTGGGTGGCGCAGCGGTTTGGCGCCTGCCTTTGGCTCAGGGCGCGATCCCGGAGACCCGGGATCGAATCCCACATCGGGCTCCCGGTGCATGGAGCCTGCTTCTCCCTCTGCCTGTGTCTCTGCCTCTCTCTCTCTCTCTGTGTGTGACTATCATAAATAAATAAAAAAAAAATTTAAAAAAAAAATGTTCTAAAAGATAAAGTCTATTGGAAAACAATTAAAGTACAAGCTAACAGTTCCTGGGGGATATACTAAGGAAGTGGCCATTGTGGGCTTTATCATAAGAATACTGAAAAGTGAAGGATTGCAGTACTTTTTAAGCATGCAAGCTTTATTCAGACTCATCAGTTTCTCAATTAAAATTATGTATTTATGGTCTTCATTATCTAACAATGGGGAGGGGGCAAGATGGTGGAAGAGTAGTGTCTCCAAGTCACCTGTACCCACCAAATTACCTAGATAACTTTCAAATCATCCTGAAAACCTACGAATTCGGCCTGAGATTTAAAGAGAGAACAGCTGGAATGCTACAGGGAGAAGAGTTCACGCTTCTATCAAGGTAGGAAGACGGAAAAAAAAAAAAAAAAAATAAATAAATAAATAAATAAATAAAAGGCATCCAAGGGGTTGGAGCCCCGTGAGGAGCTGGGCTAAGGCTGCCCGGCCCCCAGGACAGGAAAGCCCCGTCCAGGAGAAGCAGGAGCTTCACCAATCTTCCCGGACAGAAAGGCGCTTGCAGGGAGTTGGAGCAGGACCCCAAGAGGGGCGGGGATGCCCTCAGGCTCCCAGGGACACAGAGGACCTGCGTCCTGGGGAGAGCGCGCCACACCCAGTGCCCCAGCTCCCTAAAGGGCTGCAGCGAGTGCACGGCTGGGCCCTAGAGCAGCTCAGAGTGGGCTCGGTGCTGAGGGAGCTGCACAGCTTGGGAGCGCGATTCCAGCAGCGCAGGCCCCGGAGCCCAGGGCGCCGGGGGACACAGCCCAGGATCCGGTGCTTCCCCCAGGACAGGCAGAGGCCGGGAGGGCACAGGACAGCAAGGACGCTCCTGCCAATGGGCGGTCCCGAGCTGTGCAGATCAGCGGCCCCGCCCCCGGAGCATCCAGGCCCCTGTGGCTGGGGAGCTGGCCGCTGTCACTGTTGTTCCTCCTGGGGCCTCACAGGATAAACAACCCCCATTGAGCTGTGTACCAGGCAGGGGGCTGAGCAGCTCCCCCAGATGCTCACACCTGAGAATCAGCACAGCAGGCCCCTTCTCCACAAGACCAGCTAGAAGGACAGGGGAAAAGCAAGTTCTTGACCAAGCAGCACCGGAAAGTTCCAGGGGAAGTCGAGGGATTTACAGTATATAGAATCAGAGGATACTCCCCCTTGTTTTTTTTTTTATTTTTGTTGTTTGTTTTTTGTTTGTCCCCGCCTCCCCCCCCCCGCTTTTTTTTTTTTTTTTTTTTGCTTTTTTTTTTCTCTCTTTTTCTCCTTTTCCCAATACAACTTGTTTTTGGCCACTCTGCACTGAGCAAAATGACTAGAAGGAAAAACTCACCTCAAAAGAAAGAATCAGAAACAGTCCTCTCTCCCACAGAGTTACAAAATTTGGATTACAATTCAATGTCAGAAAGCCAATTCACAAGCACAATTATAAAGCTACTAGTGGCTCTAGAAAAAAGCATAAAGGATTCAAGAGACTTCATGACTGCATTATCTAACAATGGGAGGCAAAATTTGGAAATACATTTCTGGGCCTCTATTTTCCACCATGTGGGGTAGAACAGGTCTTTATGTAGGTAGTCACTTAAATGGTAGGATATAAGAGATGCCTAAAGGCTACATATAACCTAAAATATCACCTAATAGTCTGCCCTGGTATCTCCTGATTCCTCTCCTGCGATTGAAATATATCCTGCCTGTTTCTCATTTTTAACACATCTACTATGTAACCCATAACAAATGATACATAGGTGTTCAATAATTATTTGTTGAATAAAGTAGCCATTGATTCAGACTTTTAAAAATAATATAACACTTCCATATTATGTTTTTTTAAAAAACGTTGAGTATTTTCTTTTTAATTCTCAAACTTGTCAAAGTCAAATTCTTAAAGCTTTGTCATCTTACAACTTTCTTTTATTTTTTATTTTCTTTCTTTTTTTTTTTTAGAAAGATATATCTTTTTTTTTTTTTTATGATAGTCATAGAGAGAGAGAGAGAGAGAGAGAGAGAGAGGCAGAGACATAGGCAGAGGGAGAAGCAGGCTCCATGCACGGGGAGCCTGACGTGGGATTCGATCCCCGGTCTCCAGGATCGCGCCCTGGGCCAAAGGCAGGCGCCAAACCGCTGCGCCACCCAGGGATCCCCAACTTTCTTTTGTTGGACCCTGGCTCACGGGTGCCAACGTGTCCCGGTGGACGCCCCAGAGACTCAGACCCCAGACAGGCAGAAGCAATTAGCAAGAGGGTTTATTGAACGTTTGCACAAACGGGCTCTCCGCCTCCGAGGAGGAAAAGAGCCCCGATTAGCAATTACAGGGATCTTTTAAGAGGCAAAAGGAAAGAAACTGCCTAAAGGCAAAAGAACCGCGGGAGTCGCATAGCATCCAGGTTGATTTCACCGAGGGTCAACATGAACCTATTCAGGGACATTCCAATCAGGGTGTGGGGGGAAATGGTTTTCTTATTGTGAACAGAATGCTTTTAGTTGCTAAAATTTCAGGAAGGCGCCTGGATGGGCTGCCTCTGGGTTAGGGCTGGCCCTACTTACAAGGGGGGAGGTTTCTTCACTTTTAAAATACTGTGTTTATTTTGCTTCTTACAAGACTTTGAAACAAATAGACTTTTTCAAAGTGACTGACAGTCCAGTTGATTTTGTTTTTTTTTTTTTGGTTTGTTTGTTTTGTTTGTTTGTTTTGTCCAGTTAATTTTGAATTCATTGATGTTGCAGTTTGGCATGCTCATTCTCAACTGGGCTGATTTCCATATTTGGGGTATAAAGTGTACATGTAAATGAAAATTATTCATACCTCTTATTTACTGTTTCTCCTAGTAAAAATGTCAGTTGGCACTCTGAAGCCTTTAAATAAAATAAAAAGTACATTAGAAGCTATTTCTATGAGTTCAGCTTTATTTCTTGTTCTCTTTTCCTGTTATACTCCTTTTAAGGTATTATTGCTTTTTCCTGTAACTTCCTGCTTCCCTGCAAAGTGGCAATAGTGTGGATCCTCTGCCATTATGGTACTACCTCTCTACCTGGTCTGGCCTTAAAACACTGCGATGTCTTTTTGGATATATAATCATTTCATTTCTAGCTTTCTGAATAGTGTTTGATTCTGTACTGATATATAACTAATCTGCTTTAGAATTAAAATAGTTTGGGATTCTGAAAAGCATCCTAGGGAAATGAAAACAAGATATAATAATTGGGGTAAATTTTTAAAAATCACACATTTATATGAAAACCATCTGTGATAAAATTGTGTTAGAGAAAGAGAAAAGTTAAAAGTTAAATCAGTCCTTGTTTTTCTGGGTATAAAATGAATATAACATAGGACCAGGAAAAAAATCTCCCTTTGAGTGTTCTATTACCCAATCTCAGAGTGTAGAACTTACACTTTCCCCCACTAATGAGCACCATGTCAGAAAGATGTGAATTAAACAAATAACTAAAAATACATTTGATGCCTAGGTCTCTAGGCCTTGAAATGATAATTTAGCAAATACTATCCTAATGTCTGATTTTACTTCAGGGAGTGCTTCACAAATTTAAGAGCATAGTCTCCAAAAACTAAATTTTGAAAAAAAAACAAAAACAAAAACAAAAACTAAATTTTGTAAAGCAATCTTTCTTCAGTGTTTCCTTTGAAATGCCAATAAAGCTCAAATGACCTCAGTCAACACTTCCTAATCCATATGTCTAGTTTATAGGAGCCTAGTTATTCCATAAATATCTTTTTCCCTCAAACCAATATCCTCTCAAGTATTAGAAGCAGTCTTCCTTGTTGGAGAATAGCAGCAGCTCATCTGTAGCAACAATAGCTTTTCTAAGTCTTTTAACTGCCCCCTTTATATTCATTTAATTCAGAAGCCAGTAGCAATAAGCCAAATCCTATCAAGATGGGATAAATGATCCTATAAACATTGGGGTGCATGTATCCCTTTGAATTAGTATTTTCATATTCTTTGAGTAAATACCTAGTAGTGCAGCATAATCTACAATAGCTAAATTATTGAAAGAGCCCAAGTGTATATTGACTGATGAATGGATAAAGATATATACACAATAGAATATTAGGTATAAAAAGAGTGAGATCTTGTCATTTGTAATGAAGTGGATGGACCTAGAGAGTATTAGCTAAGTGAAATAAGTCAGTCAAAGACAAATACTACATGATTTCACTCATATGTGAAATTTAAGAAACAAAACAGATGAGCAAAGGGGCAAAAAAGAGAGGGGCAAACCAAGAAACAGACTCTTAACTATAGAGAACAAACTGATTATTACCAGAGAGATGGGTAGAGGAACGTGTTAAACAGGTGATAGGGATTAGGGAGTGCACTTGTGATAAGTACCAGGTGTTGCATGGAAGTGTTGAATCACTATATTATATGTCTGAAACTAATATTACACTATAAGTTAACTAACTGGAATTTAAATAAAATCTTAAATTGAAAAAAAGATGGGATGAATGATTACCACTCCTTAGTCACTTTGCCCAAATACAAGTTCCTGGTTTATGCAATCAAATACAGAAATTTGAGTGCAACCAACTCTTTCCAGTCATTGTTACTAAACTTTGGACATCACTGTTTTCACTGTTAGGTAAACAAGCTGATAACAAGTGCCTTTCATCCAGACTTGGCCAAACTAAAGATAGAACATCTAGATGGAAGAGAAAGGGAATAATTTTGAACCCTTTTGCCAAAGCTAGAACTTTTTATGTGAGTACTCTTTAGGCTGGATTAAAAGAGCCCAGAGTTTTTGAAAATATTTTAATGGAAGTATCAAGTAAAACTCAACATTATATCATTACTCAGTAATGCCTGCATCTCCCTGCCACCTTTATTGCAATAAACTCATAAAGGTGTAAAACTATGCAGAACTATGTCAGACACATTAAAATAACACCTGCTAAAGGTCTCCTGTGGCACATTTTTCTCCCTCTTATTCTTTTCCATTCATAATTTTCTCCTTATGGAGTTTTGAACTGGACTGAAATAAGAAACAAACAAAAAATCATTAGTATGGTTCCTGTAATGTAGCTGTTTTTTATTTTTGCTTTTACATTTTTTTTTGTAACAGTGTTCTAAGAAATATTAGAGAACAACACAATATGGTATTATGTGAAGATAAAACACTATCTCTATCTCAATTTACTTAGGAAATTCTTAAGATTACTAAGTTTATATAAATGTCATCTTTAAGAGTTGAAGTTGTATTATCACTACTTCTGAGAGATACTTTCACAATTGGCAAAACATACACAAAATTGCCTTTGTTATCAGAGATATCAGAGTTTGGATAATTACTTAGCCATCATCTCCCTTGTATTGACTATCTTAGTGAACCATCTGGTTACCCAAGAAAGAAACCTGAGAATCATCCTTAAGATATTCTTCCCTTCAAATTCACACACCAATCCATGTTTATTCTGTTGGACCCTGGCTCATGGGTGCCAATGTGTCCCGGTGGACGCCCCAGAGACTCAGACCCCAGACAGGCAGATGCAATTAGCAAGAGGGTTTATTGAAAGTTTGCGCAAACGGGCTCTCCGCCTCTGAGGAGGAAAAGAGCCCCGATTAGCAATTACAGGGATCTTTTAAAGGCAAAAGGAAAGAAACTGCCTAAAGGCAAAAGAACCGCGGGAGTCGCATAGCATCCAGGTTGATTTCACAGAGGGTCAAGATGAACCTATTCAGGGACATTCCAATCAGGGTGTGGGGGGAAATGGTTTTCTTATTGTGAACAGAATGCTTTTAGTTGCTAAAATTTCAGGAAGGCGCCTGGGTGGGCTGCCTCTGGATTAGGGCTGGCCCTACTTACAAGGGGGGAGGTTTCTTCAATTCTACCTCCTTGATGTATTTGGAATATTTTCTAGAAACCTATAACTAGTAGCCCCAATCTTGTCTATCAATTTTCACTTCTACTACCTTAGTTTTGGTTTTTCATCAACTGTTTGATTATAAATCTCCTACCTATTCTGCCTGCTATCAGTCTCTCTTCTTCTAAACATACCTAAATATTTTACCAAAATATTCTCTCTAAAATACAAATAGTAGGTCATTTAAAAATCCACAAGAGACTATTCCCTGCCTTTACAACAAAGCTCACACTCCTTAATATGGATTACAAGGAATTGGAATTTACTTACCTCTCCAACTTCATTTCTGGCTACTTTCCCTTCATAATTCCAACCAGTTTGGTCTCCTTACAGTTTCTTCAACTTGGAGTCTTCTTACTCCACACCTTCGTACTAAATGCCATTGTTTCCTAGGCTTGAGAAGTTCTTGAACTCTCTACTCCCATACCCCAGTATTTTTTTTTATTATTTTGAATTATGTTCAATGGGACATAATAGAAACGTGACTACAATGGCTTGAACAAAAGTCCAAATGAAATAGAAGTTGCATGATATCAGCAGGGACTGAGACTTCTACTATCTTATTTTACCATTATTATAATGAGGCTTTGGTGCTCATTGCTGCAAGATGATAATTCCATCTCTAGGATTCATATCTGCATTCTAAGTATTAAGAAACCTGCCAGTTAAGTTCACTTTCATTGGGAAAAAAATTGCTTTTCAACAAAGACCCATCCAAAAGACTTTTACCTGCATTGATACTCATACCTAGAATGGTTTATAAAGAAGTATATAGTTTTTAAATAGACACAATACTGCCTCAAAAGATTCAAGGTTTTGTTTGTATATAAGAAGGGAATAATGGATACCATCTACCATAGCCTTTTACCTGCTTACTTCTTAAAAGATTCAAATCAAGTTTTACCTTCTCTTGGAAGCTTTTTTGTAACACTACAAGTCCAGACCTTCTGTATTTCAGACTAGTGCCTGGAAAATAGAAGGCACTCAATGCATTTGGTTGACTGAATGAATGAATGAATGGAAGTTACCTCTATTCCTTGTGCTTTTAGCATACTATAATGTAATAATCAGTTTAGATGCTACTGCTTCATGAACCTATAACCTTTTTAAGGTCAATGGTTTTGTTTTATTCATCTTGGTAATCTACAGTATCTGAAATATAATAGTCATTTAATAAATGTTTGCTGAATGAATATGTAACAAAACACATTGTAAGATAAAATTGTATAAGCAGTCTTAGTGTCTAGCTTAGAACTCCAACAGGTAAGTGGTTCCAATAGCTGAAGTCATCATTGTATTTCTGTTCATGAGTTCCACTTCATCCCCAGTTCTGGAACCCTAATATATTTTGTAAGATTTTGTTTATTTATTCATGAGAGACACACAGAGAGAGGCAGAGACATAGGCAGAGAGAGGCAGGCCCCCATTGGGGACCCCAATTCAGGACTTGATTCCAGAACCCTGGGATCATGAGCTGAGCCAAAAGCAGATGCTCAACCACTGAGCCACCGAGGTGTCCCTGAAATTCTAATCTTAATGAGAACTGCTATATTTATTTTAGATCTCATTCTGACATTCTTCCTTGTTATAACCAGTCTTAGCTACATGCCTAACCTAGAATCCATGTCTAGAGTTTTATCTTTGTGATTAGGTTCTGTCTGTTTTGAACATTATCTTGATGATTTGTTCCTTGTCATCTGTTGCAAGACCCCTTTTATGCTAATTATTGGCCAGTCTGTACCTCAACGTATCAGCTGGGCTCTGTTTAAGTGTCTGGGCTTCTACCTAATGCCTGCTTCTGGGAACTTTCCAGATTGCCTGCCTTCCTGCCTGCCTGACACCTTTAAGTCTCTCTAGATTCTCAGCACCATCCTCTCCTCTCTGGCCTATTCTGTTACTGCAACCAAAGCTTGGTTCTGACATTTGTGAGTGGGGTTGGGTTCACCTACGGAGCACTTTATCAGAGAATAACTGAAATCAACACACAAGCAGATATTTGATAAGAATTCTGAGAAATTTTCAGATGGCTGAATGAAACAAAACTATTAAACATATACCTGTCTAACAAATTTGCATAATGCTTCCTATTTCTTACAAGTTTTAGGAAGCCAACAACTGCATTTTTCTTTTTCATACAAGTGGTGGCTACCATCAACCTTTCTATTTCAGATTTATGGTTGTAGGTACAGCAAAGTACAAATTTATAGTTTTTTTTTTATAACAGTGAGAGTTACTTTGTTTACTTTAGTGGCAGTTATTAAAGTAGAAGCATCAATAAGACCAAAAAAATCTAACATATTTGCTTTTTATGAAATATCATTATATGTCAAGTCAAATCCTGTCTTTTATGTATGAATGGCTCTACTCCTGTGCCTAGCAGTTTACATAGTGAATAATTCTTCCTTACTCCTAGTATACTTATACACAGATTCATCTGAAATAACCTTCATAAAGCTAGGTAGCAGATAATTCATGTCTACACAAATATTGTAGAAATTGGCAGACATTCAAATTTCTATGACTCATACACTGAAGACTATGGATATTAGTTTCATTATTATAAAGCATAAAGATGATTTCTTCTCTTTAATTCTTGTGAATGAGGCCTTCTCATTTTCTTAGTTCTTCAACCATTTTGTTAATAATGATTGGACTATAATCAACTCTAAATATCACAGCTTACGTGTGCATAATATAAATAGCAACTGCTGGGCAGATTTGCCAAAATCATACCATCCCTTATCCCATGGTGCTCTATGTCTTAGAACTACAACTAAGCACAAGTGGAGTAGACATGTGCAATCCTTTCATTCCTATTTCATTACTCTCATGTAAGTTAAATCTTTATTGAAAGTCTACTATGTGCACAGTCCTGTACTAGATAAAGGCCTATCAAGAAGTCTGAGACAAGGTGCCTGTGCTTAGGAAGCTTACCATCTAGTCTCCTGAAAGAGGAGACAGTATCCTTGGTAATAATTAGGAGTGAAAGATGTAAATTACAATAGAAAACCACAGTATATGTGACATCTCAAAGTCAGTTTAATTTCCAGGAGGATCTATGCCCTCTGACCCCTCCATTAATAGAAAAGCAACCAGCTCTGCTGGCTTTTCACACTTGAAGGACACCTCACTATATATAAAATAATGAGATGGTTTCACAAAATACACAGTATGACAAATACAAACATTTCCTTCATTTTCCAAAAATCATTGAAAAAATATCTCTCACTTAAAAAAGTTTAAGTGACCTTTTACATAGTGTCTACATTGTACAGCTTGTTCTTAAATTTCAAATGCATTTTTAACATAATTTAACAATGAATAATAATTCAGGAGTTAATTTTGACACTGTTGCAGAGGAAACTACTTTAGATATGAGAGAAATAAACAAGAACAGAGGCTTGAGAACTCAGCAGAAAAGCTCTAATATTTCAAATCTTTCCTATTCCCCTCATCCGTATTCTAAAACAAACCAAACAAAAAACAACTTGTGCCTGCCAGTTGGTGGCTTGACTTTAGACTAAGCTTAATCAATTAGCAGTTTCTCCAGTTGTCATCTGACCTCATTTACCTAGCTTGTAACCATAAGCCAGTACATTACTGAAGCTGAGACTCCAACAATGACCTTTTTGTTTTACTTAACTATAGGGACTCAATAGCCAATCAGATCTACCTTCTCTTTCCATTATGACACAAAATTGCTGTTGGCAACTGAAACCAATTTTAACTTTCCAGACTTAAAGCAGTGCTCCTCAAAGTATGGTTTGCAAATTTGTATACTGCAAGTAATTGTGATATTTGTAAAACTGCAGATTCTAGGGCCTGTTCTCAAAGATCTTGATAGAGTTGCTATAGGAAAGCCTTAGAATATGCCTTTTGACATGCTCCCCTTTGTGAATCTTACATTTACTAAATTGATTGATTATGTTAATAGAATTAGGGAATACCACCTAAGGTGTGCAGGGCCCAACTATTGTAGTAAAAGGCCAAGATGGAAATAATTCCATTTGCTGCTAACACATTTAATGTGAATAAGAATCACTCAAGAAGGGATCCCTGGGTGGCGCAGTGGTTTGGCGCCTGCCTTTGGCCCAGGGCGCGATCCTGGAGACCCGGGATCGAATCCCATGTCGGGCTCCCGGTGCATGGAGCCTGCTTCTCCCTCTGCCTGTGTCTCTCTGCCTCTCTCTCTCTCACTGTGTGCCTATCATAAATAAATAAAAAAATTAAAAAAAAAAAAAAAAAAAGAATCACTCAAGAAGCTTGTTAAACATACGTATTCCTCCAAAACCAAAAGAGGAATATGTATGTTTGGAGGTTCCACCTTCAAAACCAAAGGAATTATAATCATAGAGTGGGCGAGGGGATCTGTATGTTGAAAAGGCTCTCCCAGGTCATTCAGATATATTTTAACAGTTAAATCCCCTGCACTAGATCAGTTGCTTCAAGGTATCCAATAGCTGGCAGAATGAAAGAGGTTACTTGCAGAAGACCCAGACACTGTTTCCCATTATTGGAGTCTACATACTTTAAAGGACAAAGCTATATACATTTTTAAGTGCTTAAGGGATACTTTAGACTGAATGTGGTTGGAGCAAAAATTAAGGGTTTTGGGGATGGAGGGAAAGCAAACATTTGCAATAGAACAAAAGAGGAGGGAAATAAAAGATGCTATAGTGAAAGGTAGGTGATGACAGGTCCTTAGATGGGCAAGTGTTTCTGCATCTAGCCTCACCCCCTCTATATTCACAGTAAATAACCTACCTACTCCACATTATAAAGGGCTGAGGCTAAGGAATTCTTTAAGGAAGAAACAAACACTCATGTGGATAGTTGGGTTCTGTCCTCAGCCATTTTATTATTTTTTTAATTAATTTTTTATTGGGGGATCCCTGGGTGCGCAGCGGTTTGGCGCCTGCCTTTGGCCCAGGGTGCGATCCTGGAGACCCAGGATCGAATCCGACGTCGGGCTCCCGGTGCATGGAGCCTGCTTCTCCCTCTGCCTGTGTCTCTGCCTCTCTCTCTCTCTCTCTGTGTGACTATCATAAATAAATAAAAAATTTTAAAAAATAATTTTTTATTGGTGTTCAATCTACCAACATACAGAATAACACCCAGTGCTCATCCCGTCAAGTGCCCTCCTCAGTGCCCGTCACCCATTCACCCCCAACCCCCCCCTCCCCTTCCACCACCCCTAGTTCGTTTCCCAGAGTTAAGAGTCTTTATGTTCTGTCTCCCTTTCTGATATTTCCCACACATTTCTTCTCCCTCCCCTTATATTCCCTTTCACTATTATTTATATTCCCCAAATGAATGAGAACATATAATGTTTGTCCTTCTCCAATTGACTTACTTCACTCAGTCCTCAGCCATTTTAACTAGTCCTATCAGTTCTGTCAAAATTAGCAGATTACCCTCTTCCTAGCTCCAGGAACAAAGTGGGACAGCAGTGAATAGACACAAAGCCATTTCACATTGCCACATGTACTCTTACTGTGGAGGCCAAGAAAATTAAGGCCATTCCACTTTAAATTCAGCGTTAGCACAAGTACAGCCATCCCAGGCCCCTGTAAATAAGAGCTGAACTTTACCTTACTTCAGTTACAGGAAGAAAACAGCTTACAGCTTAATCTCCTAGAAAGCCCCATATTAGAATAAAAACAGAGCCCAAACCAAGGGCAGGAAGCCTCTATTAGAATAAGAACAGAGCTCAATGCCCTTGAAAGCCCCATATCAGAGTGTAAACAGAACTTGAAAAATTCCTCCATCCCTTCTGGAGGTCCCCTAGACCAGCCCTTAAAACTAAGCTAAAACCCACCTCGGGGTCCAAGTCCCTGCTCCACTGTGTCGGTTATACTTGGACCCAAGCTTGAGCTTGTAAATAAACCCTCGTGTGTTTGCATCGGTGTCGGCTCCTTGGTGGTTTCTTGGATTCGCGATCTTGGGCACAACATTACACCATCTGCTATTACTCTGTAGTCATCAGTTTGAGTAACCTAATAAGGCATGCTCTCCTGGAAAAAAAGAACACTTCCATTCCATCTCCCTGCCTATAACTTATGACTGTCTATTAATTCTCTCTTTTCCCTCTGGGTCTAGAAGGGTGTCTTAGAGGTACAGATGACAATTAAGTGGAAAGGTAAACAAATTTAAATCTACTATTGAGAATCATGATCAATAAGGAACTCAGGACTAAAAGCAAGTATATAAGATCTCTTCCTGTAGAGCCTATTTCAATCTCCTGGAATACATCATAATCCATCTCCAGGCTTTACAGCTCCAAACTCTCCACATGTCCAGATCCACAATTCTTTTTTTTTTTTTTTAATATTTTATTAATTCATTTGTGAGATGCAGAGAGAGAAGCAGGCTCTATGCAGAGAGCCCAAGGTGGGACTTGATCCCGGGACCCCAGGATCACCCCCTGGGCTGAAGGGAGGTGCTCAACTACTGAGCCACCCAGGTGTCCCCAGATCCAGAATTCTATCACCTCCTCCACATCATCTAAATGTTACACTAGTGTATCTGACACTATATATCAGAAAATAAACATTTTTCCTCCAAATCAATTTCTGTTAATGACATGACCATCCTTCCAATTAGAACTAAGTGTCAGGGCACCTGGGTGGCTCAATTAGTTAAGCATCTGTCTCTGGCTGAGGTCATAATCCCAGTGTCCTGGGATCTAGCCCCGCAGCATCAGGCTCCCTGCTCAGTGGAAAGCCTGCTTCTCCCTCTCCCTCTGCTGCTTCCATTGCTTGTGCTCTTTCTCTGTCAAATAAATAAAATATGAAAGAAAGGAAAGAAAGAAGAAAGAAAGAAAGAAAGAAAGAAAGAAAGAAAGAAAGAAAGAAACCTAAGGGTTGTCTTGAATTTCTCCCTTGACTTTATCCACTACTTGCAGTTAAGACTTCAGACCATTGCTGCTCCAAGTAGCAATGACTAGGATGCCAAGGAACATAGAGGAAGGGCTGTTCAGGAGATAGTTTGATAGGCCTCACCTCCCTGAACATATAATAGCAACAGTCTCCTTCACATCTTCACTTACAGGCTTCCAGTACCCCTCCTCCTAATTCTTCCTACCCATAGACTTGTTACTCCCCTGTCCAAAAACCCTCACTTGCTCCTCAATCTTACCTTCAAGCCCTCCTCCCACACATAAAATGATTTTTTTTTTTTTTTTTTTTTTTAGCTTTCTTCTACTATTCCTCTACGTATAACTTAAACTTTGGCCAAATTATACCATTCCTTCTTTCCTGAGCAAGTCCCTTGTTTCTCTCGCTTAAAGTTTTCACTAATGTCCTTCCCATTGTTTGAAAATTTCTTTCCCCTCCATCTGTCAAATCCTTATTCATCCCTCAGGGTCCAGCTGCAATTCTACCTCCTCCACCTTTCAAATAAATGCATTCTTTCCTTCTTTGGAATTAGAAGCACTTTGCATTTTAATGTTGCTTATCACATTCTGCCTTACTTTTTTTTTTTCCCACTGAGAGGATGGAACGCTTGTATTTCCACATAATGACTAACAGTGCCTTTTCTATAGTAATTATTTTTATATTGTGTTGGATGAATGATTTTTTTTCCTCGAATTTGATAGAAATTCGCTAAATGAAGCCTACTTTTATTAATAAAGAGAAGCTGTCATTCCAGCACATGTCTTGGTCTCTTTTTGTCTGTGCTTGCCCCTCTCTATTCCTACATCTTAGCTCTTTCTGTCTCTGCTTTCTCCATCTTTGTCTCTCTCTGTGTGTACTCACCCTTTCCCTTCCTCTATCTGGCACTGTCAAACTGTCTCTTTTTTTCACGGTATTTTTATTGTTAGTATGTCTTTGATGGTTTCCTTGCATTGTCTTTCTCTGTCCATTTCTGTTTCTCTGACACCCTGTTCCCTTCTCACCTAGAAGCCACTCTCTGAAGCTCTTTTTTTAAAAGATTTTATTTATTTATTCCTGAGAGACGCAGAGACATAGGCAAAGGGAGGAGAATCAGGTTCTATGCAGGAGCCCGATGTGGGACTTGATCCTGGAACTCCAGGATCACGTCCTAAGCCAAAGGCAGATGCTCAACTGCTGAGCCACCCAGGCTTCCCATCTGAAGCTCTTTCAAAGCCTCCCTTATACTATAACTTAAAGGGCAGTATTATTTGGACTTTTCAGGTTGGAACTCAGAAGTCTAAAGTCTGAAAACCTTACAGCTTTGGGGAAAATTAACTTTCAGGGGTCAGATGACCTCAGTGTCTGTGGTGAAGTGTCTGAACATAAGTTTACAGATAGACTCTGAATTCTTCATTTATGTGATAAGACATAAAGGTTTAAAAGGTGACCCACAACAGGTAATCGGGATAACAATGCTAATTACTCTAATTGGCTTCAATGATAAAGACATGTTAGAAAGCAAACAAAAAGTTCTAGAAAATCATGGACCACTTGGCACCTTGCTCAGGAGACTCTAAGCTTTCATATATAAATATAAATATAAATATAAATTAGTTGAAACTAAAAACACAATAATAATGATGATGCAAACTATTGTTTCAATATGTACTGTGAGACAAATGTCTCATACACACTAATTCATTTAATCTCCAAACATTTCACGGAGGTGAAAACTGAGGTCGAGTGTGATTAACTTCATGTTCAGTCATTCTTAGGAGGGGAGCTGTATTTAAAACTAGGTGCTGTTTGATTACAAAGCCTGGGCTCCTAAACTGTACAGTTTGTTTTTGTTTGTTTGTTTGTTTGTTTTTCAGATTTGGCAGGTCTTAAGAATACCTGGTTACTCATTAACCCTTCAGATTCCTTAACCCCTACCCTAGATTTACCAAATCCTAGGGCAAGGGCCTGGGAGTCTTTTTTAATGACTAAGGTGATTCTTAATATCCTGCCTGTTGGGGAAACAGAGCATCCCACTAAATAGCTTCCCCAGCCATGATATAAAGGAGGAAAAAGTTCCATTTCCCTGGTAGTGGTACTCCTTGTCCCACTCTCCTCCATTCAGTGCCTTGCCTAGCCTTTCCTCCCCAGAGAATCAAAATTAGCCTCAGACTCTTCAATCTATTGTTTAAATGTCCAGAAGTACCCACTCTAGCAACATGTAAACTTTCACGTGAATTTTGACCAAAGTCAATGAGGAAATGGAGCTTTATTGGTGGCATGAGAGTAAGTAGAAGAGTGTGCTGTATTTATGTGGGGGGAAGGGGAATGGGGATGTTAGATGCTTCCTGATGCTCTTAAAATCATGCCATGTGGGTGACTCACGTTTGTAAATCTCAGCCTTTATTATATAAAACAATTTTTCTTTGAATTAATAGAATGTACCTAATGCTAATTGGAAACACCAAGAAAACGTACAGGCTGAAAATAACAAAATAACATTGACTTACTATGTATTGATTGTCAGGCCCTATGCTCAATGATTTACATGAATCTTCTAATTGAATACTTACAATAAACATGTGAAGTAACTAGTTATCTACATTTTACAGATGACATGAGGCTCAGAGAAATTACTAGTCCAAGACCTAAGATTCCAACCTAGGTTTGTTTGACTGCAGTTTATGCCCTGAACACCGTGGCACAGACTCTGTTACAAACAGATCAAAGAAAGATTTAGGAAAATTCACTGATAGCAGATCTCTAAATAAATTTAAAAAAATGATGTTTTAGGAATTCTAGGTGTTTTGAAAAATATTTGGAGATTATCACTTTGGAGGAAAGCACAGGTTCTTCCAACCAAAATATTCCTTGGTGTTTCAGAGTCACTGATTTAATCCAATATGGCATTTCCTGTGTTCTTACCATCCTAGGTTTATCAGAAACTAATTCCTTTAGTTGGTTAGAATACCACTTGGAGCAATTGCTTCAAACTCACTATGAATTCAGAATCTCTTTTCTGAGTCATCAGAACCCAGTTTCTCAAACTCATAGCCTTTAAGATTCATATTCTTAAAAACTTTACTTTGTGGTGGATAAGGATTCCCCAAAATAGAATGACAAGAAAAGGAAGCATGAAGATATTTTTTCCTTTCTTGAATTCTTGCATTTAAAAAAATTTTCTTCCCATTATGCCAGAACAGATAATAGTGTTGTACAATATAACAACAAAAAAATACCTTTCAACTGGAAGTACAAGATATTTGACAAATATGTACAAGTAGCTTGTCAACATTTCTTTTCATCTCATAAAGCTCTACCAAAATTATATATTTTTAAATAAAAGCCTAACAATTTTCAAATATCTGACTACTCAGAATCCTTTTATTTTTTTTTATTTTATTTATTTATTTTTTTAATTTTTATTTAATTATGATAGTCACACAGAGAGAGAGAGAGAGAGGGAGAGGCAGAGACACAGGCAGAGGGAGAAGCAGGCTCCATGCACCGGGAGCCTGACGTGGGATTCGATCCCAGGTCTCCAGGATCATGCCCTGGGCCAAAGGCAGGCGCCAAACCGCTGCGCCACCCAGGGATCCCTTTTCTTTTTTTTTTTTTTAAAGATTTTATTTATTTATTCATGAGAGACACACAGAATGAGAGAAGCAGAGACACAGGCAGAGAGAGAAGCAGGCTCCATGCAGGGAGCCTGACATGGGAATGGATCCCGGGTCTCCAGGGTCACACCCTGGGCTGAAAGCAGCACTAAACCACTGAGCCACCTGGACTGCCCTCTTTTCTTTTACCAAAACTGTACAGATAAGAATTAGATTTTTATTAAAAAATTCAGCTTTTAAAAATTAAGTGATTTATAAAAATAGCTAAAATTTATAAAATAAATTTTATAAAATAAAATTTATAAAAATTTACTGCATGAATCATGAACTGATTTATACATTAGTAACTTTACATAAGGGAAGAGGAACGGTTTTTAATGTATGCCTGATGTTGACTTTTTACAAAATTATTTTTACTTTTAACAAAGCAATACATAAACTGGGTACATATTTAATCAGTAAAGAATGACTACTCCTCTTTCCCACAGTTCCATTCCCAGTAGGCAATTGTTTTAGAATATTTTGGGTTTTAGTTCCTTTGTGAACTCATATGCTAAGCTAATACTTCCTATAATAAATCTCATACTCCTCATTCAGCTATACATACTATGAACACTTTGCCAATATTACTTCATCTAGAACTCTTTACCATCTTTTTTCCCCTAGAATTTCTTCCATTTTTAATTAAAGATTTTATTTATTTATTTATTTATTTGGCAGAGAGAGAGAGAGAGAGAGTGAGAGAGCAATCAGAGGGAGCAGCAGAGGGAGAGAAAGAAGCAGGTTCCCCGCTGAGCAGGGAGCCTGACAGGGGGCTCCATCCCAGGATTTTGGGATTATGCCTTGAGTTGAAGGCTGAAGCTTGACCGACTAAGCCACCTGGGTGCCCCTCCTAGAGTTTCTCCTTATTTCAGGTTTTATCTCCCTAGCTGACTAGTCTCTGGGACAGGGATCAAGGGTAACTTTTAGTTCCAATGTCTAGCTTTTCTATGCCTTGCTCAATGCCTGGAAACTCTATGCCTTTGTTCTGTTGTTTGCAAAGGAAACAAGGTTGCTGGGAACACAGGAGATAAGGTGGACTTTGTAACGTTGGGCCATTTTCTTCATACTTGGCATTTATTAGGTTTTTTTTTTTTTTTTTCAAATTTTTATTGAAATTCCAGGTATAGTGTAATACTGGTTTCAGGAGTAGAATTTAGTGATACATCACTTACATATAACACCCGGTGCTCATCATAACAAGTGGTCTCCTTAAGACCCATCACTCATTTAGCCCATCCTTACCCACCTCCCTCCATCAACCTTCAGTTTGTTCTCTATCAGAGTCCCTTATTAGAGTCCCTTAGGTTTGCTTCCCTCCTCTTTTTTCCCCCTTCCCATATGTTCATCTCTTTTATTTCCTAAATTCCATATATGAGTGAAATGATATATTTGTCCTTCTCTGACTTATTTTGTTTAGCATAATATACTTTAGCTCCATCTATGTCATTGCAAATGGCAACATTTCATTCTTTTTATGGCTGAGTAATATTCCAGTGTGTGTGTGTACGTGTGTGTATCACAACTCCTTTATTCATTCATCAGTTGATGGATATTTGAGCTGTCTTTATAACATGATTATTGTAGATAATGCTGCTATTAAACATCTGAGTGCATGTACCCCTTCAAATATGTATTTTTATATCCTGTGGGTAAATACCTAATACTGTAATTGCTGGATCATAGGTAGTTCTATTTTTAACTTTTGGGGACCCTCCATACTGTTTTGTAGAGTGGCTGCACCAGTTTGCATTCCCACTAACAGTTAACAGGGTTCCCCTTTCTCCACATCCTTGCCAACATCTGTTGTTTCCTTAATTATAGCCATTCTGACAGTTGTGAGGTGGTATCTCATCATGGCTTTGATTTGTATGATTGACATACAGTGTATTGCATATATTTAAAGTGCACAATTTGACAAGTTTCAAAATACATATACACCCATGAAAAACCATCACTATAATCAAAGTAATGAACACATTCCTTACTCCAAAATGTTTTCTCATATTCTCCTACCTCTCCCTGCACCCCTTTCCCCAGTCCAGAAGCCACTGATTGGCTTTTGACACCACAGATTAGTTGACATTTTCTAGATTTCTAAATAAATGGAAACATACAATATGTGATTGGCTTCTTTTGCTCAGTATATTCATTTTGAAATTTATCCAGATTCTTGGGTAATGCTTAATTCTTTCATTTGGGTTGCTGAGTGCCTGTCCATTGAATGGATATACAATAATTAGCTTATCCATTAACCTCTTGATGAACATTTGGATTGTTTCCAGTTTTTTTTTTTTTGATTGTTTCCAGTTTTTAGCAATTATAAATAATTCTGTTATGAACATTTATGTATAAGTCTTTGCCTGAACATGTTTTCTTTTCTCTTGGGTAAATACATAGAAGTGGAATGGCTCAATGGTAATGGTATGTATCTGTTTAACTTCTTAAAAATCTGCCAAACTATTTTTCCAAGTAACTGTACACTTTTATATTTATATATACAATGGAGGAATTTTAATTCCTTCACATTCTTGCAGTTAGTATAATCAGTCTTTCTTTTTCTTCTAAGATTTTATTTAATTTCAAGTTAGTTAACATATAGTACTGGTTTCAAGAGTAGGATTTAGTGATTCATAACTTTACATATAACACTTAGTGCTCATCACAAGTGCCCTCCTTAATCCCCAATACCCATTTAGCCAATTCCCCCACCCATACCCCTCCAGTAACTCTGTTTGTTTCCTGAGGTTAAGAGTCTCTTATAGTTTGCCTATCTCTCCGTTCTTACCTTATTTTATTTTTCCTTCCCTTTCCCTATGTTCAGTTGTTTCATTTCTTAAATTCTACATATGAGTGCAATCATATAGTATTTGTCTTTAGCTGACTTAATTTCATGTAGCATAATACATGGCTCCATCCACGTCATAGCAAATGGCAAGATTTCATTCTTTTCGATGGCTGAGTATATTCTATTTTTTATATATGCCATATCTTCTTTATCCATTCATCAATCAGTGGGCATTTGGGTTCTTTTCATATTTAGCTATTGTTGATGGTAGCTGCGATAAACATTGGAGTGCAAGTGCTCCTTCAAATCACTATTTTTGTATCCTCTGGATAAATACTTTGCAGTGCAATTGTTGGGTCATAAGGTAGTTCTATTTTTAACTTTTTGAGGAAGCTCCATACTGTTTTCCAGGGTGGCTGTACCAGTTTGCACTCCCATCAACAGTGTAAGAGGGTTCTCCTTTCTCTACATCCTCACGAACATCTCTTGTTTCTTGAATTAATTTTAGCCATTTTGAGGTGGTATCTCATTGTAGTTTGTATTTCCCTTATGATGAGTAATGTCCATTTTTTCATGTGTCAGCCATTTTTATGTCTTCTTTGGAGAAATGTCTATTCATGTCTTCTGACCATTTCTTAGTTGGATTATTTTTTCGGTGTTGAGTTTTATGAGTTCTTTATATATTTTGGATAGTAGCCATTTATGTGATAAATCATTTGCAAATATCTTCTCCCATTCCAATGGTTGCCTTTTAGTTTTGTTTCATTTGCTGTGAAGAAGCTTTTTATCTTGATAGAGTCTCCGTAGTTCATGTTTGCTTTTGTTTCCATTGTCTCCACAGATGAGTCTAATAAGAAGTTACAATGGCCAAGGTCAAATAGGTTGCTGCTTATGTTTCCCTCTAGGATTTTGAAAGTTTCCTATTTTACATTTAGTTCTTTCATCCATTTTGAATTTATTTTTGTGTATGGTGTAAGAAAGTGGTCCAGTTTCAGTCTTCTATAAGTTGCTGTCCAGTTTTCCAACACTATTTGTGGGAGAGACTGTCTTATTTCCATTATATATTCTTTCCAGCTTTGCCAAAGATTAGTTGACCATAGAGTTGTGGGCCTATTTCTGAGTTGTTTATTCTGTTCCTTTAAGTGTCTGTTTTTGTACTAGTATTGTACTGTCTTGATGATTACAGCTTTGTCATACAGCTTTTTTTTTTTTTTTTTTATGATAGTCACAGAGAGAGAGAGAGAGAGAGAGAGGCAGAGACACAGGCAGAGGGAGAAGCAGGCTCCATGCACCGGGAGCCTGATGTGGGATTCGACCCCGGGTCTCCAGGATCGCGCCCTGGGCCAAAGGCAGGCGCCAAACCGCTGCGCCACCCAGGGATTCCTGTCATACAGCTTTAAGTCTGGAATTGTATTGCCTCCAGCATTGGTTTTCTTTTTCACATTAATTTGGCTACTCAAGGTCTTTTCTGGTTCCATACATATTTTAGAATTGTTTGTTTCAGCTTTGTGAATAATGTTGCTGTTATTTCAGTAGGTATTGCATAGAATGTGTAGATTGCTATGGGTAGCATAGACTTTTAATAATATTTTTCTTCCAATCCATATATATGGGATGTTTTCCCTTTTTTTGTGTCTTAATCAATATATTTCATAAGTGTTCTATAGTTTTTCATTATATAGATCTTTTACCTCTTTGGTAAATGCAACAGATTTCTGTAAGTTGATTTTTATATCATATGACTTTGCTGAAATCATGTATTAGTTCTACCACTGTTTTAGTGGAGTCCTTTAGGTTTTCTACATAGAGTTTCATGTCCTCTGTGCAGATTAAAAGTTTGACTTCTTTGCAAAATAAGATGCTTATTTCTATTTGCTGCCTGATTGCTGAGACTTCCAGTGTTGCATTGAACAACACTAGTGAGAGTGGACATCCCTGTCATGTCCTTGACCTTAGGGGAAAAGTTCTCAGTTTTTCCCCATTGAGGATGATATTAGCTGTGGTTCTTTCGTATATTACCTTTTAAGATATGTTCCTTCTAACCCTCCTTTCTTGAGGGTTTTTATCAAGAAAGTATGCTTTATTTTATCAAATGCTTTTTCTGCATCTAGAATGATCACTCTTTTTAATTTTAATCTTTCTAATAGGTACCAAATAATATCCCATTGTGGCTTATGTAGTGTTTCCCAGATGAGTAATGTTATTAAGAAACTTTTCATGTACTTATTAGTCACCCTTATACCTCCTTGAGTGAAGTTTCTGTTTAAATTATATTCCTATTTTCTCAGGGGTCTCAAGAACTCCTTCAAGCATGCTACTTTAACAGAAGGATTTACAAGACTCAAACAGGTTTTACTCATGGTTAACATTTCTTACAGAAGTATACACAGCAAGAGCAATAGGAACAAGATATCCATTGCGTGGATTAGAGTGATTAGACACAGGTTTCCACATCCTTTCCCATCTGCAGTCACATAGTATATACTTTTTCACTGGCTGTGAAGTGCAGGGACATATGTGGAGACTGTATAGTGAAGCCCATTCAAATCTCAGTGTCCAAGGCTTTTATGGAGGGTTGCACCCATAGGTACATTGTAATATGCAACTAGGTATAATAACCAAAACTCATGACCCCAATGATGAAATCATGTGCATATCATCAGTCTCAACATTTGTGAAAAGCAAGTCTTACAAGATACTGTAACATGGCCCTTTGATCCAAGTGTATACAATAAAATCCTCAATTGTTAACAGAAAGAATCATCAAATATAACATTCCCAGAGGTTGTACAATGATTAGTACTGGCTCCAAGCTCTCTTGGAGATGTGTGAGGGGTGAGCAATAAGACCTGCAGTGTTAAGTCTTTTCTCATACCCATTTATTATTGGATTGTTAGTTTGCTTATTTTAGGAATTCTTAATATATCCTGTTACAATCCCTTATCAAATATATGGTTTGTAAAGATTTTTCCCCAGTTTCTGGTTTGTCCTTTTATTCTCCTAACAGTATCTTTTGAATAGCAGCAATTTTTGATATTGGTGAAGTCAATTTTATCAATTTGTTCTTTTATGTATTGTGTTTTGGGTATCATTTCTAAGAAATCTTTGCAAAACCTAAGATTTTAAATATGTTTTTCATGTTTCCTTCTAGTATTTTTATAGTTTCAGGTTTTTACATTTAGGTCTATGATTCATTTTAAGTTTTGTAGATGGTTTGACCTGAAGTATGTTAAAGCAAATCTTTGACATCAGATCTTTTAACTCATATATATTTGGCATGTATCTCCAGCAGATGAGGAAAATTTCAAAAACATAATCCCAATATCTTTATCATAATTACTTACTAGCATCTGGTACTCAATCTGTATTCAAATTTCCCCCAAATACCTTTTGGTTTGTTTAAGATCCAAACAAAATAGACATATTGCATTACGTTGGCATGTTTCTTAAATCTCCAGTAATCTGTAACAATCCCTTTATCTAATTTTCCTGTTAATTTTTTATAATAATTCATTTCACTTTTGCCAAGAAATTTCCACTTTCTGGATTTGGCTGGTTGTATATTGGTGTTTTTTTTTTTTTTTTTTAACACACAGCTCTGCCATTTCTTGATTTATTAATCTTTGACGTTATATATTATTAGACATTATATAATCTGTGCTGTGAAACATGAGGATCTGGCTAACCTAACTACTCTCTACTTCCATCTCTTTAGTTATCCCTTCAACATCTTTAGCAATGGAATAAGCATGGGAAATTTTTTTTTAAGATTTTACTTATTTATTCATGAGAGACACCGAGAGAAGCAGAGACATAGGCAGAGGGACAATGTGGGACTCGATCCCAGGTCCCCAGGATCATACCCTGAGCCAAAGGCAGATGCTCAACCACTGAGCTATCCAGGTGTCCCTAAACATGGGAGATTTTTGAAGAATTAATATGTATGACTATTTGTCTTTCCCCAAGTAATGTCTTTGTTAAGCCTTACCTATACCATAAACTTTCATATTCTCTAATAACTAGCTTTTGTCTAATGCAGTAACAGTGGGAGAATGGAGAATGGAGACTTGAGAAATATCTCAGAAGATCTGACAGTATTGAATGAGGGAAGAAGAAGGGAAGGACTGTAGAATTACTGTTCAGTTTCTGGCTTCAACTGAGTACATAGTGGTACCACTTAGAATAATAGAAGAGGATGACTAGGTTTGGGGAAAGGACAGGGGATACAGAAGAATATAAATTTAGTTTTTGACATTGAGATATGGGGTACTTTAAACTCAAGTAGAGATCTCCAATAGACCACTGGAATTATGGATCTGGAGATTAGAAGAGAGATGTGCGCTTGAGGTACAGATTTGAAGGTCATCAGTTTTATGGGTGATAGTTGAAGCCATGGCATGGATAATATTGCCCAGGGAATGTGTAAAGAGTAAGGAAAGAGGAAGACAAAAACCAAAACCTTAAAGAACACCAAGATTTAAGGAGACAGAAATAGTTGTTGCAGTATGTGATGAGTACCATAATATTAATTTGCACTAGATACCCTAGTGACTCAAAATAAGATTATCAACTAGGTGGAGAAAAGTTATCATAAAAGGTTTTACTTTGGTTTAGATACTGAAGAATATATAAAAGTGTGCTAATGGGATGAGGAGCAGGAAAACAGACAAACTCATCCACTTAACAAGGAAAAGAGAGGACTTCAAATGAGAAATCTTTCAACTATTCTCACCCTAACATACTCCTGTCTAAATAAAGCAATGTTCCTCAAAGTCTGTTAAATAATTTACTTGGAAGAGAATCACAAAGGGGCTTTGCAAAAACACATATATTTAGGCTCCACCTTAGAACCTACTGAATCAGAATCATTGGGGAGGGAGGTACTGAAGAATCTGCGCTTTAAACAAGTTCTCTAAATGATTCTGAAGTAGATGGTTTGTGCACAAGATTTTGTACAAACTAAAGTGTGACCATGGGAACTTTCAGCTGAAGTGGAATGGATGAAGTCAAAGAATTGTGATCTTCAAGTTGCTACTATCTTTTTGCTAGTTTTAGCAGGAAGTCCTAGTGGGAAAATGGGAAAAATGTAGGTTATTTAAGAATATAATTGATTCAATCTGTTTTCCTTTATTTAGAAGGAAAAGTGAACCAGGTAAGACTAAGAGCAGAGCAGTTTTCCTTTGAGCTGGTCCCAAGTCAACCACGAAGAACATACAGGCACCTGGATTACAAAGAAATCAAGAATTGATTTTGTGGATTGAATGTAGTCATTAAAGCAACAACAACACACTCATGAATTCCTTTAATTTTGTTTTCCCTTTTCAGCTAGTTACCTGGCATTTTATACTCAGCATTTCCTATTGAATTCATCTCACCTGAAGTCACTCAATGTTTAGTTTTTCATTTAATCAACAATTCTAGGGATAAAAATTTCCATATTTTCTATAATTTTTATCCTAAAAAGAGGAAATCTCAAGTCAAGTCATTGTCTACTGTTCAGTCAGAAAATGTTTCTATGTCTTCATAAAAAAGATAACTATATGTTTGGGAATATATTATTTGAAGTACATAGTGAAATGGATTACTCTTGAGAATTCCATTCCATACTCTTGAGAAAGTGCCTTTAGGGAATCCCAGGGATGTACTCTCAAACTTTGAAACTTTGATGGCCTATGAATATTCTACAATGGCTAGAAATGTTATTCTTCTGGGAAACTGGCAAATGTGTTTTGTTACTTTGTCAAAGCTGCTATCTACATGGCTCTCCAGAATTGGGTATATCTTGCTTGAAATATGCTAACTTCAAAAGATAGTAACATATCTCTTTGTTTTGAGAAAAGCTGTGAATATTCCTATTCATTCCTTGTTTCTAGGAAAAAAGTCAGATTGTAAAACCAATTGCTTCCTTTGAAAATACCCTCTGATAAAATTAAGTCAATTCTGATTCCAAAATTTAACATGATAAGATTTCATAAGAGAACAACTCTTCTCTTTGTATATCTACCAATTCTATTTATCATTTGTAACTTTCTAAGATATATTTCCTGGCTCACATATTGTGCTAGTGAGTTTGCAACAAATGAGAAACAGATGATAATTTTATTTAGTTCATTTAGTGATGTGTGTGATATGATAAATGTGATATCTATTTGATAGCCACACAGACATCAGAAGATACTTAGGAAAGTATAGGATGTGATGGAGAAATAAACCCACTTCTACTATGATTCTATCCAAGAGCTGAGGGATTATGTTGTAAAAAAAAAAAAAAAAAGAAGAAGAACCCTGAGACCTAGAGAGAAGAGAGGGAATATGGAATTGTCAGTGCACATGCAAATTTGTGTAAAGATACTAGAGGAAAAAAATAAATACTGGGTCACAGTAAAGTTATATTTTCTGTACAAAAGAGGCTCTCCTGTAATGTATATAAATATTCCCATAGGACTATGAGATCTTTCTGTTTTTAATTCCGTACTTATCAAAAGAATCTTTTAGTTATCCTATTAGTTGCTAGGGCTGTCATAACAAAGTACCACAAACTGGGTGGCTTAAATGGAAATTTATTTTCTTGCAATTCTGGAGTTTGGAAGTCTCAGACTGAAGTATTGGCATGGTTGGTTTCTTCTCAGGCTTCTCTCTTCAGCTTACAGATGGCCATCTTTTTCCCTGTATCTTCACGTGGTCTTCCTCTATATATCCTAAACTTTACTTATAGAACATAAGTCATTTGGATTCTACCCTATTGACCTTATTTTAACTTAATTACCTCTTTAAAGACCCTATTATCAAATAAAGTCATATTCTGAGATACTAAGGACTTCAACAAATAGATTTTATGAGGACACAATTCAGCACACAACAATTATTATTTCAGGTTTCCACATAAATTAATACAAAGAATGATTCCATATAAAGCTAAAACAGATTTTTTGGCAAAATATTTGTGACTGTGAGTTACCTTTCTAAAGTCTGATCTGTGTGGGGAATTAAATATCCATTCCTGAATACCTGTTCTGGGCACTGGCATAGGTGCTGGGCTAGAAAGACCAAGGCAATACATTTCTTGACCTTGAAGAATTTGCAGTCTAAAGGAGGGAAAACAATATAAACAAGGAAGTACAAAAAGTGTGCTGAATATTACTACAGAGGAAATGCAATAATGAAGGATCAAATTCAGCTAGACCCATGGTGACCCAATCAAGGTAAAAGAATATATTAAACCCTAAATACTGCCTAATTAATACTACTGCTTAAGGTATTGGAGCTTATTATTTTTAAGACTTGGTTTATTCATCTAGTTAGTGTTTCGCCTAAAGACTTAAAACTTGTTTGATATATATTTTTTTAATAAAACTTTATAAAGTGTTGTTTTTATTTGCAGAAAAAAAACCAGCTTAAATATGTTCATTTTTTGTATTACTGTGATGGTCATGACTTTGTAGAGTGTGTTATCCAAATTAAAAATCCGTCTTGATAGGCTTTTATAAGTTAAGCCATTGTTGAACTCAAGGCTATATATAAGAACTCTGAAATCAAGGACAGTAAAAAAATGTATACCTGAATTGTTTGCCAAAACTAGAATAATCTCTAATGATATATAAGAACTGGGTCAAAGGTCGTGAGATCACCCAACTCATTATCAAATATTTTATCACTTAGCAGATATCTATCTTATAAAAGTTATCCTACAGTTCTCTGCATATACTAGTGAATCTTCATTATAGATCTCTCTTTAGTCTTTCAAAGATGCTCTTAGAAGTAGAAGAAGGTTTTTGGTCACCAAATGCCACAAAGAAAAGGTCAGAGAATACTCTTTTGAGTAGTATATTTAAATTGGTATGAGTTTAACAGATATGAGTCTAAGAAACAAAAAGATAAATGGTATGACAAATGCTAACTTAAGGACAGAGTTATTAAGGGTTGATAAACTCATTCCATAAAGAAACCAATGTTTTCTTCCTATTGATGTTTTCTTCCTTAGCTTTCTTCAAATAAAATACAGAGCTATATGACTGAAATTTGAAATATATAAAATGAGAAGGTTCAACTAAATTAATTTTATGGTCCTTGTCAAGAACTTCGAAGGGTCTGAGATTTTACTATATATACAAGTTAACAAGTTAGTTGGCCACGGTTTCATAGATGCTGGCAGGAGACACAAAACTCCAGGCTCAGAGTCAAAGAAAAGTTTATTAACACCAGTAACATCAGTATTTATACCAGCTCCCTGAACTCCAATTCCCACTGGGTAACTTAAAGAAGACTAGAAGATCCACTGAGTAGGGTACATTATTAAGAGGGGAATCCTGAGTTTATCACTTATAATGGACAGTAATCTCTGGGGGGAAACACCATCTCTATTTTTTATGGCTGTTCACCATTTAGAATTATTTTTTAATTGAGATATAATTCACATACCATAACCCTTTCAAAGTAAACAATTCAGTGATTATGAGTACATTCACAAAGTTGTGCAACCATCACCATTTTAGAATGCCTGAAAACTTTCTATCACCTGAAAAATAAACCTCATTCTCATTAGTAGTTCTCATTCTTCCTCCTCTAAACCCCTAGGTTTAAACCACTAACTTACTTTTGTCTATGATAGGTTTCTTTCACTTACCATAATGTTTTCAAGGTTCATTCATGTCATAACATGAATCAGTTTATTTTTATGGCTGAATAATATTCATTGTATGGATATAACACATTTAATTTATCCATTCATAAGTTGATGGACATTTGGGTTGTTTACATCTTTTGAGTATTATGAATAATGGTGGCATAAATATTCACGTGTAAGTTTTTGTGAGGACATATAGTTTCTATACTCTTGGTTATATAACTGAGAGTGAAATTGCTGAGTCATATGGCAACTCTAAGTTTAACTTTTTTTTTTTTATTTTTTTTATTTATTTATTTTTTTTTTTTAAATTTTTTTATTTGTTTATGATAGTTACAGAGAGAGAGAGAGAGGCAGAGACACAGGCAGAGGGAGAAGCAGGCTCCATGCACCGGGAGCCCAACGTGGGATTCGATCCCGGGTCTCCAGGATCGCGCCCTGGGCCAAAGGCAGGCGCCATACCGCTGCGCCACCCAGGGATCCCTAAGTTTAACTTTTTAAAAAAACTGCCAAAATGTTGATCAATGCAGCTGCATCATTTTACATTGGCACCAGAAAGGGTTCTAATTTCTTTATATCCTTGACAACACTTACTATTTTCTGTTTTCTCAGTTGTAGCCATGATAGTGAGTATGAACTGATATCTCATTTTGGTTTTGATTTGCATTTCCTTAATGGCCAATATTGAACATATTTTCATGTGCTTATCAGCCATTTTAATATATTCTTTTGAGAAATGTTTATATAAATCCTTTGCCCTATTTTTACATTGGTTTATGTCTTTTTATTGTTGAGTAGAGTTCTTTATATATTCTAAATTCTAGACCCTTAATATTTTCTGTGGATTATATTTCGACTTTGTTGATGGTATCCTCTGAAGTACAAAAAGTGTTTCATTTTAATCAAGTTCAATTTATCTGTTGTTGTTGTTTGCTTGCCTTTGGTGTTTTATACATAAGAAACCAAAGTCAGGAATATTTACACCTCTGTTTTCACTTAAGAGTTTTATAAATTGGGGATCCCTGGGTGGCTCAGCAGTTTAGCACCTGTCTTTGGCCCAGGGCGCGATCCTGGAGTCCCGGGATCGAGTCCAACATCGGGCTCCCGGCATGGAGCCTGCTTCTCCCTCCTCCTGTGTCTCTGCCTCTCCCTCTATATCATAAATAAATAAATAAACCTTTTTTTAAAAAAGTTTTTCCATTTAAGTCTTTGATCCATTTTGAGTTAGTTTTTGTATGTGATGTGAGGTGGAGATCCAACTTAATTGTTTTTCATGTGTATATTCTGACTCAACGCCATTTGTTGAAAAGACTACTATTTCCCCACTGAATATTTCTCTTGTCAAAAATCAAGATTGAAAGTCAGTGCAGAATTGACAGTAAAAGGATGGTGTTCTAATTAGTGGGGTTAAAGGAGAAGTAGTCTTTGCCCTTGTGACTGATTGGATTAGGAAAATGGTTTCATTCCTAGAGGAAGGAGGAGGTCCTTACTTTTTTTGTTTTCCTCCCCAAGGTGAAAAATTTCAAGCTGAATGACAATTAGCACTAATCTGGCACTTTATAAATTGTGATGTAGCCTCGCTAGTCAAGCTGTGAATGTATATTGTTTGCACTTAATCCCTAACTATATTAACGTTCAGCGTTCAGCTTACTAAACTGCCTCAAATTCAGGCAAGTTATAATGCTTTGTTGTGCCTCAATAAAAAAGTTACATGCAAAAAAACAAAACAAAACAAAAAAAAGCAAATGCAAAACAGTGCCACATAGTGCAATCTGGATCTGCTTACACTGAGCCCAGTCCCCTGGCAAGAGGGGTCAAATTCTAACCCAGTAAAGATACCCAAGAACCAAGGCAAGAGGCTCCTCCTCCAGAAGACCAGCAGGAACATCTGGCTATTATCAAGTGTTCCGATCATAGAGAACTGCAAAACTTCATCTCTTAGGGAAAGCAGTATATAGTATTCATTCTTTTTTTTTTTTTTTTTAGAAAACCCAGGTTTTTTTTTAATTTTTATTTCTTTATGATAGTCACAGAGAGAGAGAGAGAGAGAGGCAGAGACACAGGCAGAGGGAGAAGCAGGCTCCATGCACCAGGAGCCCGACGTGGGATTCGATCCCGGGTCTCCAGGATCGCGCCCTGGGCCAAAGGCAGGCGCCAAACCGCTGCGCCACCCAGGGATCCCTATAGTATTCATTCTTTTAAAAATTATTCTTATTCTTCAGACTTTCAGTTTTATTTTTTTCAGCTATTTTCTTATCAATTTGTTTTTAAAGTATTTTTTAATTTTAATTTTTATATATACATTTTATATATATTGCATTTTTGGTTTCCTTTCATTGTATTCAACTTTATTTACATATATATGTGTGCATATATGTGTGTGTATATATATATATACACATATATATACATACATATATATATACACATATATATGCATATAAATTTTTCATTATTTTCTATTTTGGAATCTAGTTTCTTCTAACAAACAGACCAAAATATACCTAGGATCAACTTTACTGTTTTTGTTTTTTTATTTCTTGTTTTTCTCTCTCTTTCTTTTTGTTTCTCTTTTCCTCATATTTGCATTGTTTGCTTTTTTCTGGTGTCATTGTTGCTATTTTTGTCCTTTCTCTCCCTTTTGTCTATTCTTTTCTGGAAATAACGATGATATGGAGAGACCACCCCAGAAGAAAAACAGGAGGAAGCAGTCACTGCCAGGGATTTAATCAATATGGATATAAGTAGGATGTCTGAACTGTAATTCAAAATAAGTATTATAAAGATACAAGCTGGGCTTGAAAAAAAGCATAGAAGACACTAGAGAATCCCATACTGGAGAAATAAAAGAATTAAATCTAATCAGGTGAAAATTAAAAAGGCTATTACTGAAATGCAGTAAAAAATGGAGGCTGTAATTGCTAGGATACACAAGGCAAAAGAGAAAGTCAGTGATATAGAAGACAAAAGGATGGAGAACAAGGAAGCTGAGAAAAGGAGAGAAAAACAACTACTGCATCATGAAGGGAGGATTTGAGAGATCAGCAATACCATAAAGCAAAATAATATTAGAGTAATAGGGCTCTCAGAGAAAGAGGAGAGAGGGAGAGGGAGAGTGTGTGTGTGAGAGAGATATAGAAGCTTTTTTTGAACAAATTATATCTGACAACTTCCCTAATCTGGGGAAAGAAACAGGCATTCAAGTCCAGGAAGCATAGAGAATTCCCCTGAAAATCAACAAAAATAAGTCAACATCTTGAAATATAATACTGAAGCTTGCAAATTTCATAGATAAAGATAAAAACTGAAAGCAGCTGGGGGACAAGAGGTCCTTAACCTACAAGGGTAGAATCATAAGGCTGGCCGGAGACCTTTCCAAAGAGACAGGGCAGGCCAGAAAGGAGTGGCATTATATATTCAATGTGCTAAATGAGAAAACTATGCAACCAAATAATACTTTTTCATGCAAGGCTGTCATCCAGAATAGAAGAAAAGATAAAGAATTTCCAGGACAACAAAAACTAAAAGAATTTGTGATCACTAAACCAGCCATGTAAGAAATATTAAAGGGGGATCTTTTGAGCAAAGAAAGAGCCCAAAATTAACAAAGACCAGAAAGGAACAGAGAAAATCTACAGAAACAGTGACTATACAGATAATACAGTGACACTAAATTCATTTCTTACAATAATTTACTTTGAATGCAAATGGAGTAAATGCTCAAATTAAAAGATACAGGTTATCAGAATGGATTAAAAAACAAGACCCATCAATATGCTGTCTACAAAAGACTCATTTTAGACCCAAAGACCCCTCAAGATTGAAAGTGAGAACCAAGTGGAGAACCATTGATCATGCTAATGGACATCAAAAGAAAGCTGGGGTAGCAATCCTTATATCAGACAAAATAGATTATAAACCAAAGACTGTAATAAGAGATGAACAAGGACACTATATCATAATAAAAGGGTATATCCACACAAGAAGATATAATAATTGTAATTATTTATGCTCCTATCTTGGGAGCAGCCAGTTATATAAACCAATTAATAACAAAATTAAAGAAAAACATTGATAATAATACAATAATAGTAGGGAACTTTGACAGCCAACTTCCAGCAATGGACAGATCACCTAAGCAGAAGATCAACAAGGAAACAAGAGCTTTGAATGACACACTGGACCAGATGGACTTCACAGACATATTCACAGCATTTCATCCTAAAACAGCATAATACACGTTCTTCTCGAGTGTACATGGGACATTCTCCAGAATACATCACATACTGGGTCACAAATCAGGTCTCAAGTGAACCAAAATATTGGGATTATTCCCTCCATATTTTCAGACTCTAATGCCTTAAAACTTGAACCCAAGCACAAGAGAAAATTTCTAAGGACCATAAATCCATGGAGGTTAAAGATCATCCTACTAAAGAAGAAATGGGGACTACTGTAGTCTCACAAAGGTAATGTTAGAGAGATAGTATCAACTATACTTCAATTAAAAACAGAAAGAGGGCAGCCCAGGTGGCTCAGCAGTTTAGTGCCACCTTCAGTCCAGGGCATGATCCTGGAGACCTGGGATGGAGTCCCACATCAGGCTCCCTGCATGGAGCCTGCTTTTCCCTCTGCCTATGTCTCTGCCTCTCTCTGTCTCTCTCTCTCTCATAAATGAATACAATCTTAAAAAAAGAAAGTCCCCATTGGATTCTTCCTGGACAGAAAGGCGCTTAGCAGGGAAGTCCAGCAGAATCACAGGAGGGGAAGGGACACCTCCAGTCTCCCAGAGTCACTAATAGAGGAAGTGTGCCTGGGGGAAAGCGCAACCCACACCACAGGCAGATATCGGTAAAAGGCTGGAGCACACACCCAGTGGGGCATTGGGGAGAAGCCGGCCCGTCAGGTGGGTGGCTCCGGACAGAGGGGTCTGTGCCCTGCTGCCTTTGGGAGCCGTGGTCCCAGGAGCCCGATTCTAGCAGCCCAGGACCCTGGATCCCAGAGTCCTGAGTGGACATAGCCCAGGATCCTGCACTCCCCCAGGGATATGCAGAAGCGGGGATGGTAAAAGACAGTGAGGACTCTCTTGCCGCTGGGTGCCCCAAGCTGTGCAGATCAGTGCCCTCGCCACCGGAGCATCTAGGCCAGTGTGGACTGGGAGCTGCGGTGGTTACTGCAGGGAGCTGACTCCAGGGCTGGAGACCTGGCCGCCACCAGTGTTGTCCTTCCTCCTAATTTCATCCAGTGCCTGGGAGGGGCAGGCCAACAGGGAACAGAGGCCTCAGGGGGTAAACGGCTCCCATTGAGCCCGGCACCTGGCAGGAGTTGGGGCATCTCCCCCAGGTGCACATACCTGAGAATCAACACAGTGGGCCCCTCCCCCAGAAGACCAGTTGGAAGAACGGGGAAGAGAAAGTTATTTTTTTTTAAGATTTTATTTATGTATTCATGATAGACAAGAGAAAGAAAGAGAGGGAGAGAGAGAGAGAGAGAGAGAGAGACAGAGACAGAGACATGGGCAGAAGGAGAAGCAGGCTCCATGCAGGGAGCTTGATATAGGACTGGATACCAGGACTCCAGGATCACGCCCTGGGCTGAAGGTGGCACTAAACCACTGAGCCACCCAAGGATCTCTGAACAGCAAGTTCTTCACCAGGCAGCGTTGGAAAGCTCCAGGGGAAGTTGAGGGATTTACAGTATACAGAGAAAGAGGTTACCCCTCCTTTTTTTCTTCCTTTTTCCAGTACAACTTGCTTTTAGATAAGACTGTAAATTTCCATTTTTTCTCTTTTCCCACCTTAACTACAATATTTTACCACCTGTTCATTTTTAAGATGCTTCCTTTTTGACTTTCCTATTTCTACAATTACAGGTCCTAGATATATTTTCCACTTATAGATTCCCTTCAACATACTCAACATAATTTTGGGAGATATACAAGATATGTTTTTTTGTTTTGTGTTTTTTGTTTTCACTGCCTCATTTTTTTCTACAATGGTAGAAGTTTTTAACTTCTAAAACATGACCAGCATGCACCCAGAACAAAGTGGTATACCATGCTGGTTCATTCTGTGAGATTCCTAATTCCCATTCTGCCTCCCACTTTTATCTCACTTATGTTTTGGTGGTCAATGTTGGGGCCTTCTACAATTATTTCTGGTTTATATAAATTTGGGACTAAGCATCTTCAAACATACAGACTTAATATACTCAGAAACAAGAGGATCAGCCTCTAGGACACCTCAGGTAGACTACATTCTCCCTCCACTACAACTTTGTCACCAACACCATCTTTCAGTCTCCCACCGAATTTTTTTTTTCTTTTCCTTTCTTTTTTTTTTTTTCCTCTTCTTCTCTTGATTCTTGGCTTTGTTTGACAATTTGTTTTTCACTTAAGTGGTGCTTTTCTTTTATTTGTTCTGATCTTTGTTTTCAATTTCTGGTCTCTGACCTGGGTAGAATCATGTAGGATGAAATGTACTTGGGTCGTGGCTGATAATCTTGACTCAGCCCGCTCATACAGCCACTCTCCATTGAGCAAAATGACTAGAAAGAACTCACCACAAAATAAAAAATCAGAAACAGTACTCTTTCCCACAGAGTTACAGAATTTGATTACAATTCGATATCAGAAAGCCAATTCAGAAGCACAATTATAAAGCTACATGTGGCTCTGCAAAAAAGCATAAATGATTCTAGAGAATTCACGACTGCAAAATTTAGAACTAATCAGGCCGGAATTAAACATCATTAAATGAGATGCAATCCAAATAGGAGGGCCTATCGAGAGGGTTAATGAGGTAGAAGACAGAGTGAATGACATAGAAGACAACTTGATGGCAAGGAAGGAAGCTGAGGAAAAAAAAGATAAAAACAATTAAAAGACCATGAGGAAAGGTCAAGGGAAATAAATGATAGCCTGAGAAGGAAAAATCTACGTATTAATTGGGATTTCAGAGTGCTGATAGGGCCAGAGGACCAGAAAGCATATTTGAACATATCATAGCTGAGAAATTCCCTAATTTGGGGAGGGAAACAAGCATCCAGATCCAGGAGATAGAGAGGTCCTACCCCCAAATCAATAAAAACCATTCAAAACCTCAACATTTATTAATGAAACTTGCAAATTCCAAAGATAAAGACAAAATCCTTAAAACAGCAAGAGACAAGAGATCCCTAACCTTTATGGGGAGAAGTTTTAGGTTAATAGCAGACATCTTCACAGAGACCTGGCAGGCCAGAAAGGGCTGGCAGGATATATTCAGGGTCCTAAATGAGAAGAACATGCAGCCAAGAATACTTTATCCAGCAAGGCTCTCATTCAGAATAGAAGGAGAGGTAAAGAGCTTCCAAGATAGGCAGAACCTGAAAGAATATGTGACCACCAAACTAGCCCTGCAAGATATAGTAAGGGGGACCCTGTAAAAGAAAGAGGAAGCCCCAAGAAATAATCCACAAAAAGAGGGGCTGAATAGGTATTACAATGACACTAAATTCATATCTTTCAATAGTACTCTGAATGTGAATGGGCTAAATGATCCCATCAAAGATGCAGGGTTTCAGACTGGATTAAAAAAGCAAGACCCATCTATTTGATGTCCACAAGAGACTCATTTTAGACCTAAGGACACCTCCAGCCTGAAAATTACAGCATGGAGAACCATTTACCATCGAAATTGTCCTCCAAAGAAACCTGGGTTAGCAATCCTCATATCAGATAAATTAAAGTTTATCCCAAAGACTGTAGGAAGAGTTGAAGAGGGACATTCTATCATACTTAAGGGGTCTATCCAACAAGAGGACCTAACAATCATGGATATTTATGCCCCTAATGCGTGAGGTGTCAAGTATATCAATTAATAACCAAAGTAAAGAGATACTTAGAAAATAATAGACTAATAGTATGAGAGTTCAACATGACATTTCTGAAAATGACAGATATTCTAAGCACAACATCACCAAAGAAATAAGAGCTTTAAAGGATACACTGGACCGGATGGATTTCACAGATATATACAGAACTTTGTATCCAAACCAATTGAATATACATTCTTCTCAAGTGCACATGGAACTTTCTCCACAATAGACTACATACTGGGTCACAAATCAGGTCTTAACCAATAACAAAAGATTGGGTTCGTCCCCTGCATATTTTCGGACCATAATGCTTTGAAACTAGAACTCAGGCACAAGAAGAAATTTGGAAGAAACTCAAACAAGTCGAGGTTAAGGACCCTCCTGCTAAAAGATTAAAGGATCAACCAGGAAATTAGAGAAAAATTAAAAAGATTCATGGAAACTAATGAGAATGAAGATACAACCACTCAAAATCTTTGGGATACAGCAAAAACAGTCCTAAGAGGGAAATACACCACAATACAAGCATCCCTCAAAAAATTGGAAAAAACTCAAATAATTACACAAGCTAACCTTGCACCTAAAGGAACTGGAGAAAGAACAGCCACTAAAACCTACATCAAGCAGAAGAAGAGATTTGAGAATAACTCAATGAAATAGAGACAAGAACTGTAGAACAGATCAACAGAACAAGGGGTTGGTTCTTTGAAAGAATTAATAAGATAGATAAACTATTAGCCACCCTTATTAAAAAGAAAAAAGACTCAAATGAATAAAATCATGAATGAATAGGGAGAGATCACAACCAATACAAAAGAAATAAAAACGATTTTAAAAACATATTATGAGCAGCTATATGCCAATAAATTAGGCAATCTAGAAGAAATGGAGGCATTTCTGGAAAACCATAAAGTACCAAAACTGGCACAGGAAGAAATAGAAAACCTGAACAGGCTGATAACCCAGGAGGAAATTGAAGCAGTCATCCAAAACCTACCAAGACACAAAAGTCCAGGGCCAGATGGCTTCCCTGGGGAATTCTAACAAATGTTTAAAGAAGAAACCATGCCTATTCTACTAAAGCTGTTCGGAAAGATAGAAAGGGATGGAATACTTCCAAGCTCGTTTTATGAGGCCAGCATCACCTTAATTCCAAAATCAGACAAAGACCCCACCAAAAAGGAGAATTATAGACCAATATCCCTGATGAACATGGATGCAAAATTCTCAATAAGATACTAGCCAATAGGATCCAATAGTACATTAAGAAGATGATTCATCATGCCCAAGTGGGATTTATCCCCAGGATGCAAGGTTGGTTCAACACATGTAAAATAATCAAGGTGATAGATCACATCAACAAGAGAAAAAGCAAAAACCATATGACCCTTTCAATAGAAGTAGAGAAAACATTTGACAAAACATAGCATCCATTCCTGATCAAAACTCTCCAGCCTGTAGGGATAGAGGGAACACTCCTCTTAAAAGCCATCTACAAAAAGCCCACAGCAAATATCATTCTTTTTTTTTTTCGCTTATTTTTTTTTAAACTTTTTTTTTATTTATTTTATGATAGTCACATGGGGGGAGAGAGAGAGAGAGAGAGAGAGAGAGAGAGAGAGAGAGAGGCAGAGACATAGGCAGAGGGAGAAGCAGGCTCCATGCACCCGGAGCCCGACGTGGGATTCAATCCCGGGTCTCCAGGATCGCGCCCTGGGCCAAAGGCAGGCGCCAAACCGCTGCGCCACCCAGGGATCCCGCAAATATCATTCTTAATGGGGAAACACTGAGAGCCTTTCCCCTAAGATCAGGAACAAGACAGGGATGTCCACTCTCACCACTGCTATTCAACATAGTACTACAAGTCCTAGCCTCAGCAATCAGGCAACAAAAAGAAATAAAAGGCATTCAAATTGGCAAAGAAGAAGTTAAACTCTCCCTCTTCACAAATGACATGATACTCTACATAGAAAACCCAAAAGCCTCCACCCCAAGATTGCTAGAACTCATACAGCAATTGGACAGTGTGGTGGGATACAAAATCAATGCCCAGAAGTCAGTGACATTTCTGTCTACTAACAATGAGACTGAAGAAAGAAGAACTAACGAGTCAATCCCATTTACAATTGCATGCAAAAGCATAAGATACCTAGGAATAAACCTAACCAAAGAGGTAAAGGATCTATACCCTAAAAACTACAGAACACTTCTGAAAGAAACTGAGGAAGACACAAAGAGATAGAAAAATATTCCATGCTCATGGATTGGAAGAATTAATATTGTGATAATGTCAATGCTACCCCGGGAAATTTATAAATTCAATGCAATTCCTATCAAAATACCATGGACTTTCTTCAGAGAGTTGGAACAAATCACCTTACGATTTGTGTGGAATCAGAAAAGAATCCAAATAGCCAGGAGAATATTGAAAAAGAAAACCAGAGCCAGGGGCATCACAATGCCAGATTTCAAGTGATACTACAAAGCTGTGATCATCAGGACAGTATGGTACTGGCACAAAAACAGACAATATTTCAATGGAAAAGAATAGAGAACCCAGAAATGGGTCCTTAACTCCACGGTCAATTAATATTGGACAAAACAGGAAAGACTGTCCCCTGGAAAAAATACAGTGTCTTCAAAAAATGGTGCTGGGAAAATTTGATAGCCACGTGCAGAAGAATGAAACTGGACCAATCTCATTCACCATACACAAAGATAAACTCAAAATGCATGAAAGATCTAAGTGTGAGACAAGATTCCATCAAAATCCTAGAGGAGAACACTGGCCACACCCTTTTTGAACTTGGCCACAGCAACTTCTTGCAAGATATATCTATGAAGGCAAAGGGAAAGAAAAGCAAAAATGAAGTCTTGGGACTTCATGAATATAAAAAGCTTCTGCTCAGCAAAAGAAACAGTCAACAAAACTAAAAGGCAACCTACACAATGGGAGAAGATATTTGCAAATGACCTATCAGATAAAGGGTTGGTATCCAAGATATATGAAGAAATTATTAAGCCAAACAGCAAAGAAGCAAACAATCCAATCATGAAATGGGCAAGGGCATGAATAGAAATGTCACCAAAGAAGCCATACACATGGTCAACAAGCACATGAGAAAATGCTCCGCATCACTTGCCATCAGGGAAATACAAATCAAAAGCACAATGAGATACCACCTCACACTAGTGAGAATGGGGAAAATTAACAAGGCAGGAAACAACAAATATTGGAGAGGATGTGGAGAAAGGGGAACCCCCTTGCCCTGTTGATGGGAATCTGAACTGGTACAGCCACTCTGGAAAACTGTATGGAGGTTCTTCATAGAGTTAAAAATAGAGCTACCCTATGATCCAGCAATTGCACTATTGGGGATTTACTCCAAAGATACAGATGCAGTGAAAAACTTAGACTCTTGCATCCCAATGTTTATAGCAGCAATGTCCACAATGGCCAAAATGGGGAAGGAGCCTCAGGGTCCATGATAAGATGAATGGATAAAGATTTGTCTATATATACAATGGAATATTACTTAGCCATTAGAAACGATGAATACCCACCATTTGCTTCAATGTGGATGGAATTGGAGGGTATTATGCTGAGTGAAGTCAACTGAAAAAAGACAAACATTATATGGTATCATTTATTTGTGGAATATAAAAAATAGTGAAAGGGATTAAATGGGAAAGGAGAGAAAATGAATGGGAAATATTAGAGAGGGTGACAGAACACGAGAGACCCCTAATTCTGGGAAACCAACAAGGCGTAGTGAAAGCAGAGGTTGGCGGGGTGTGGGGGTGACTGAGTGACGGGCACTGAGGGGGGCACTTGACGGGATGAGCACTGGGTGTTATACTATATGTTGGCAAATCAAACCCCAATAAAAAAATATACAACAAAGCAAAACAACAAAAAAAGAATTTTAACATGTGAAGCCAGTTGTATGTCAATTATATCTCAAATAAGGAGTTCAGAGAATTACTCAGAACTCTAGGAATAATAATTGTAGTTTGAGTATTATTTTTTAAAAGATTTTATTTTATTAGAGAGAGAGAGAGCAAGAGCACACAAGCAGAGGGATAGGCAATGGGAGGAGAGAGAGATAAAGAAGGAATCTTAAGCAGACTCCCTAGTCAGCATGGAGCCTCACATGGGACTCAATCTCATGACCCTTAGATCATGACCTGAGCCAAAACCAAGAGTTGGACAGCTAACCAACTCAGCCACCCAGGCACTCCTAGCAAGTACTTATTAGGTGCCAGGCACTATACTAAGCATTTTATATATATATTAATCTCATTTTCAAAGCAACTTAGAATGGAGGTATTATTCTTAACCTCATTTTATTTATGAGGAATCTAAGGCATAATAAATTTAAAATACTTGGCTGAGATCCCAAAATCTTGTGAACAGTGGAGCAAACCATAATATACACTTCCTCTCATAATAGTATCTCCAATGTATTCACTGCTTTATGTAGCAGACCATGAGTATGTGAGTTTGACATCTGACATGTACTATATTATATCATTTAATCCTCATCAGCACTATGAAGTACGTACTTTTTTATAGAGGAGGAAACAGGCACAGTGGGACTAAGTAACATGTCACAAATTATATCGCAACTAGAGGAGGACAGAGATTTGAACCAAGGATCTTTATCAACCAGGTGAGTCCTACTGGAAAATAGGTTGAAGACTATTTTTTTGTTTAGAAGTTGGGCTGTGGTGCATGCAGATGGATCTGATACTTGCCTTAGGCAGGTCACTATTTGCCTGATTCTGAAGGCATTTTTTGCATGAATCCCTCACTGCCTTGGTTTATTTGCCCAACTAGATAGTCAGGTACCTACAACAGCTGGCATTACAGTGGAGACTGCTAAGACTTCCTAACTGATTAAGCACCTCTTTGCCTCTCCCCAATACTTTACAGATAAGTTGGTTCCCCCAGGTCCTTTACCCCAAATATCTGGGTTTCTACCAGTCCTAGTTTCTTTTTTTTTTAAATATTTATTTATGTATGTATGTATGTATGTATGTATGTATGTATGTATGATAGTCACAGAGAGAGAGAGAGAGAGAGAGAGAGAGGCAGAGACATAGGCAGAGGGAGAAGCAGGCTCCATGCACCGGGAGCCCGATGTGGGATTCGATCCTGGGTCTCCAGGATCGCGCCCTGGGCCAAAGGCAGGTGCCAAACTGCTGCGCCACCCAGGGATCACTAGTCCTAGTTTCCTCTCCTTACAGACTTTGAGTTACTGATAACCATAAAGTCCCCTAGCAGAATGTATATAATTTATGATTTAGGCTGGTTCACAAACCATCTTATTTGGATTTAAATATATTGACTTCCTCATAGATCCATTGCTTTATGTTGGCATTAGGAATTCCATGCACAGTTGAGAGCTGTAAATGTAGAATAAAGCAGTTTTATAAGCCATACTCCCTGCTGAAATATCAAGGGTGTGGATTACATTAAATTTCTTAATTCTTTCAAGCACCCACTCAGATTATTTTGGAAAATAAATATATCCCCTCCCCTTGACCCTATTCCTAGCCTTGGAGGCACTTGTTCTCTCTGGTAGTACAGTACTGAGTGTCAGGGTATTAGAGTTTCCTTAAATCATCAGAAGCAACCAATTCATCTCTTTTGCTCATTTACCAGTTTTGCTTTGCTCCACTCCTGAAAGTTCCTGCTGTTTTGGATTTGATCCATATCATACACCATTTATCCCTGACTCTATTTTTGCCCTCCATTCAAATCTTGCTTATTATTTCATTCCATTTATTGTTAAATTTAAAACATGCAGTTTAGCACTTTTAAAACATCTGAATGGAAGAGGGTTTATTATTTATTTATTTATTTATTTATTTATTTATTTATTATTAAATTTAAATTTAAAACATGCAGTTTAGCACTTTTAAAACATCTGAATGGAAGAGGGTTTATTATTTATTTATTTATTTATTATTTATTTTATTTATTTATTCATTTATTGAGAGGGCCGCTGGAATGACAGAATTCAATATACGAAATCCCCACACTTGTTTTCTAAGCCCTTTTTTGAGAATTGCCTTGATGTGCAAAGCTGGCAGGTGTGGCTACAGACCCTGATCTGCCATAATCACCCAGGGCCAAGTCTTTAAATTAGAACCAATGGGATGCCTAGGTGGCACAGTGGTTTAGCACCTGCCTTTGGCCCAAGGCGTAATCTTGGAGTCCCAGGATCCAGTCCTGTGTCCGGCTTCCTGCATGGAGCCTGCTTCTCCCTATTTCTCTGTCTCTCATGAATAAATAAATAAAGTCTTCAAAATAAATAAATTAGAGCCAAGGATCTACCCTAAAGGCAGAAATGCAATATACTCATTAGAGGTAAGAACTCAGAATCAAGATGTAGGATTTATGTTCAAGAGCTCTTGAAACATATTCCCAAAGTGTTTTTAACTGTCCAAATTAAGCTAGTTCAGCATTCTAGAAGTAATAGTGAGGAAAAATAAATTTAGAAAAAGAAATGCAATCTACTCCTGATTAACCAACATAAATGTGGTTTCTCATATTCATATTTGTACTAATTTTCTTTCTGTATGTGTGTCATTATTAAATGGACATGCTTGTATTTATATACATATATATATTAACATGATAAATAAAATATTTATCTGAGTGCTTTGTGTATGCTTTTTAGTGTATAAGGATATATCTAAGCAATCCTTATTTTACTGTCATTTGCATGTTATAAACCTCTAGCATTTAGAGTAGGCTTCTAGCACACAAATAAAATTATGGAAGTCAGTCCAGTTTCTGATACATTCTGAGTATGGCTACCCCTGATTCTTAGTTTCAATTTGACACCTTAGACTTAGTCTCCACCCTATATAGACCCTCTACTCTGTATCTGGTCACAGGCCAACACCAGCAGAGACTTTCATGGAATAGGGAGTGAATGGTTTAAGTTATTACATCTGGCAGGGTGAGAAGAATGATGAACTAAGGAAGCAGGGGAGAAAAAAGAGAGACAAGTAAAAGAGAAAGAAGCTGACACACATATATGTCAAGACTAAATATTCTATGAAAAATACTAGGCTGTTTTTCCTGTTTGGCTGGTGAACTGTTTCTGAAAGCAATCTCAGAAGTGGAGTTCTAAGCAATGTTAGCTTTATTTTAATGTATTTATAGTCTTTCAAATGTGTATTGTTTCCAAAAAAGAAATCTGCTCATCAGTTTCCTGATTTGTCTTTAATGTCACCAAAGACCTTGTCCTTTCTGACGTTAGCTAGCTAGCTACCATCTCTTCAAAATTAATGTATTTGTTCTGCACTGTTATAATATATAATTTGTTCTAATCTGTATTGCACTTTCCAGGATCCCATCCTACCTGTCCGATTTTTTTCTTAGCATCCAGCCATCCAGTATAAAAAATATTTCTCCTCCCAGATTCCCAATCTGCATGCCAGTAGTATGGTATCATTACCATCCCTGTCACACTGAACTGAAATCTTAGCACCTATGAGTAATAACCTGCGAAGCTAAATCCTTGGATGACTTCTTTCCCCTTTCCATAGTCAAAATGAGCTTTCAACAAACCCTCCTTCTTTGGTTCTCATAACCTTCTCCAGTCTGTTCCTTGGTGATCTCACCTACTACCACATTTTCTACTAATATTGCTATGTAAATGACTCTAAATCTTCATCTATCTCCAAACTTTTTCAGAAACACAAGATCTAATGTCTAATGATGTCTTCATCTGCATACTTTTTTTTAAATAATAAATTTATTTTTTATTGGTGTTCAATTTGCCAACATACAGAATAACACCCAGTGCTCATCCTGTCAAGTGCCCCATTCAGTGCCCGTCACCCATTTTGTAGGCACTCAGCATTATATTTTTCAAAATATATTTCTCCTCTTTAATTCCCAATTTGCATTGCAAAATTATCACTCTCCCTGTAACTCAGTATTGAAACCTCAGAATCACCTTCTACTTTTCCCATCCCCCCATTTCCTATATCAGGTCATTAAATCCTATAAATATGACCTGTGAAGTCTGTTCCCATCTTTCCGATCTTTCTTCTACTGTTCTAAATCATAGTCTTATTATTGCATATCTATCATTGACATATATTATTAACTGCTTTGGGTCCCTTGAACCAGCCCAACTCAATAATGCATCTCATATTCACCAACCATCAAGTTAAGCTATGGATGCCTCCATGCTGTTTACCACTGATTTTCCTTCCTCCCTTAAGACACCTAGTAATGATCCTGGCTGTAACTTATAAACTCTTGGATCCACAAGCCAAATTTAATAGGGACTTTAGTCCTTTGCACTATGTTTATTTTTTGACTCTTGGTTTTTCTTAGCAGGTTTTACCTTGACTCACTTTTCTACTTCCTCCTTCTCTGGACTATTCTGGATATCTGCACTAAGTCAGGTTCCTATAACTGGCAGTCAGGTTGAGCTAACATACTCATTCTCCAATAAGAGAATGACTTTTGAAAGTGGTGTCCTAATTTATCTCCTTGCTTCCAGTTTCTCATCTATAAACCATTCTAAACACTAATGCCAGAGCATTGTTCTTAAAACACAGGTCTAATCGTGTTTTTCCTGTTCATATATTTCTCTCAACTCTCTACAGTTACAGAATAAATTTCAGCATGGCATTCAAAGTCTTCCTGATTTAGTGCCTCTTTCCTAGCTTTACTTCCCATTACATAATCATAAAATCGACCCTTCAGCTCCATTAGATGTCTATTCAATTTCCAAACCTAGCCTACATTTTCCTTTCTCTAATTTTTTACCCATGTCGTTCCCTCTCCCTTAAAAGCACTTTCCTCTCATTTCCAACTTTTAGAGTCCTGATATTTAAAGGAACAGCTTTTCCATAAGACCTTCCCCATTCTCTTCCTCCTTTATAGTTCTGTAATATTCTTTTTCAGTCAGATGAGTTCTTATCAGTTGGCTTGAGTATATATCCTAAGTCAAATGAGATCATGAATAGTGTTATCATTCATGTATCCTTAGCACCATGCCCTGGACATATTTACTACTCAATTGTTGTTAACATAATTAAAATTATATGTTTAAGTTCCAATATGCTAGCTAAAATATTATTTTATAGTCCTACATCACATTTAATCATCAAAAATATTGTAAAAAGAAAAAGTAATCTACAGACAGTCATATATTATTGGAAGATCACATATAGAGCTTTGCCTGCAATGGAAATGCTTTATTCTGTAGATTTGGGATTAAGCTCAGCCTTGTGTATTTTAATTTGGCCAATATTGAAGCCAAGACTTTCAGGCATTTTGATGGTATAAAATAACAACATGATGAATGATTAAAGGATGAAAGTTTTGATGCAAAGCAGGGTTGGTTCATAGGATTTAGAGGGAGTTCTACCCTTATATAATATCAGGGTGTCAGGTGAAGCTGCTAGTACTGATGAAATGGCAGCTCACATTAGTTTTTGTTTTGAATGCAGCAGAAACCCAGTGTTATGGGGCTACTTGTAAAGAAAATAATAATAAATAAAATAAAAGCAGCAATAAAATGGATATCCTCACGTCTAGTACTCAAGAAATTACCCAGTGATCAAAGGACTTTTCCAAAAATTTTCTTAAAAATTAATGTGCATATCTCAAATAAGGCTTTATGAATGAATCTGATGCCAATGTAGATGCACATTTTAGCTTCTAATATGTTGGAATGGGGCGCCTGGGTGGCTCAGACGGTTAAGTGTCTACCTTCAGCTCAGGTCATGGTCCTGGAGTCCCGGGATCAAGCCCCAAGTTGAGTCCCATGTCAGGCTCCCTGCTCAGCAGAGTCTGCTTCTCCCTCTCCTTCAGCCCCCCCTCCCACTGCCCCTGTTCCTGCCCTCTTACTTACTCTGTCTCTCTGAAATAAATAAATAAAATCTTATGAAAAATAATATTGTGGAGTGGAAGACTTAAAAATAAGAACTATGTATTCGCCACTACTATGTTAGGTAATATGTAATTTAATGCAATTAGTTTCTGGGTTGTCCTGTTTAGTTTTTTTTTTTTAAGATTTTATTTGTCCATTCATGAGAGACAGAGAGGCAGAGACACAGGCAGAGGGAGAAGCAGGCTCTATGCAGGGGCCCGACACGGGACTCGATCCTGGGACTGACTCCAGGATTATGCCCTGGGCCGAAGGCAGGTGCTAAAGCACTGAGCCACCCAGGGATCCCCTTACTTAGTTTATATAAACTTCTAAAAGTTGTTCTGGTACATAATATATACTTGATTAAATATGGTGTTTGTGGTCATTTCCATGACACCAGGCCCTGGGTCAGAAAGAAATTCTTCTATTGTATCATTGTATAGAAAAATCAAACCCCAAATTTCCTGCTTTTTCCAGGAGAGGAAGGACAAGATTGGTGTTCACATGAGAATATCAACTCTTTGCAATTGTAAGTAAGGTATATGCTTGTCATTGTGTGTATAGCAGGGGATGTGGCTTAAATAACTGATCTGTATTTATGTCTGAGAAACAAATAGGTAATAATGAACAAATAAAAATTGATGTGGAATGGTTGAACCTTGAAAATATTATTCTCATTGAAAGAATCCAGTTACTAAAACACCATACATTATGAGATTCTATCTATGTGAATGTCTAGAATAGGGAAATCTACAATATAAAGTGGATTAGTGGTTGCCTTGGGTTGGGAGGAGTGTAGTTTGGGAGGACTGAAAAGGGGTTATAGTTAAAGACAAGATTCTAAAAAAAAAAAAAAAAAAGACAAGATTCTTTTTGGTGTGACGAAAATATTCTAAAATTGATTGCAGTGATGGTTATACAACTGTGAATATGCTAAAAACTGCTGAATTGTACACTTTAAAAGGGTGAAATGTATGATTCGTCAATTATATCTCAATAAGGCTGTTAAAATTTATGTGGGAGAATACATAAAACAAACTTTTTTGAGAGAGCGCATGCATGTATGGGGGGGTGGGCAGAGGGAGAAGGAAAGAGAGAAGAGCTTGATCTCACAACCCTGAGATTATGACTTGAGCTGACATCAAGAGTCCAACACTTAACCAACTCTGGCACCCAGGTGCCCCAAAATAAACCTATTCCTAAGACTTGTCTAACTACTCATGCCTAGATATGAAAACAAGTTACTATTTACAGATGTCAAACATGTCTTCTTTAATTTTCATAATTATATTTTGAAAAGGTCAGAAAATAAATCACAAGGTAAAAGAGACAATAGATTTTAGTTGTATAATTTTAGTCTCACTTTTAAGCTACATTTATCTTCAAGAGACTGTTTATACATACTAATTTCTTTATATAGCATCCCTATTAACTATTAAATATCATCCTTATTAACACTAATGTGTGTTTCTCTGATCCATGTAATTTAGCAAGTAAATTGAAAGTTTCCCCTCACTGTTTATTACTACACCTATGTCTTACTAACTTAAAGACTGGACAATTACCATTTATGTTCTGTTAAGGCACTCTTGAAAATTGCTTTGGGGCTTCGGGACTTTGGTTAGCAGGGAAGTCTGTTCTTTGTTAGCAACATATTTTCCATATAAAATTCAAAGGCTTGGCTTTCAGTATATTGTATAAAACCATAGGTGGCATGAATCTGAGAATTCTCAGCCTCTGTTAGTCTCAACACTTTCCCTAAAAGGAGAAATTGGCCCTAGAGTCTTTCGGACTAATTTTTGTGGGGCTATGTTTTAGCTGGCTTCCAGCCCCAATCCCTGTAATCATCACAACTGAACACATTAACCTTTATACTTCAGGTAAGTGACCATTATTGGTCATTATTTTTTCCAGGCCTTTTCTTGTTGTCTACTTTTCCTCCATTGGGACCAATCTTGTCCGTAGTCAGAGATGATTCAAAGAAGAGTATTTTAATAGTTTGATAGCTTAGCATCAAGTGGACCTATTACTTCTGGTCCTACTGTGATCTCACAGAGGAGTTACAGAAACTGAGTGTCTTTGTTGCCATCTTTTATTTGCCTGTCTGTATCTGCCTTTCTTTGAAGATTTCATGTTATGCTAATTTCTTTAGGCATGGTGCCCTGCCTTGTATAGCAGTATCTTGCCAGACCTCTTAAAAGATTACTAATTTGTTTCTTAATCTCAATCTCCATCACTGGATTCCTCCTTATCTGCCTGCCAGACTGGATTCTGTTCTCTGCCTGCCTGCCAGGACATCCATTACTGGACTTTTAGAGTCTAGCTGTCTGCCTGATTACTGCCTACTGTTACACAATCCTTCTTTCTGCTTTACTAGCCTGCCCAGACTCTTCCTGTTGGTGACTTCAGGAAGCTTCTTAGCTTTCCTGTCCTGCTGTAATTAGTCCCTTTAGTTTTTAGGTACCAGGATCCTTGGCATGGCTCTGGCTGCAAAAGACAAATACCTTGAGATACTATCTTCCAGTTTGCTACTAGGTTTTTATTTCCTTGCACCAACATTTTAGTAATTCTTGTCTACTCATTCTTTTTCTTTGTTTTCTGTATGTAATCTATGGAGAGGAACAGTTTGTTCCTTTATTTGTTTAAGTTTTTATCTGAATTCGAGTTAATAGTGTAATATTAGCTTCAGGTGTACAATACAGTGATTTAATACTTCCACACAACACCTGGTACTCATCACAAGTGCACTCCTTATTCCCACCACCTACTTAATCCATTCCTCCACTCCCTTCCCTTCTGGTAACAGTTTGTTCTTTCTAGTCAAAAGTCTGTTTCTTGGTTTGCCTCTCTTTTTTTCCCATTGCTCCTTTCTTTTGTTTCTTAGATTCTACATATGAGTGAAATAATATGGTATTTGTTTTTCTCTTATTTCATTAAAATAAAAAGCTGCTGCACAGCAAAGGAAAAAATCAACAAAACTAAAGGGCAACCTATAGAATGGAAGAAAATATTTGCAAATGACATATCTGATAAAGGATTAGTATCCAAAATATATGAAGAACTTATAAAACTCAACACCCATTGTGAGTTCAAGCCCCACATGTGGCATGGAGTTTACGTAAAATAAAAAATTTAAAAAAGCCTCAACACCCAAAAAATGAATAATCCAGTTAAAAAATGGGCAAATTTCCAAAGAGGACATACAGATGGCCAACAGACATGTGAAAAGATGATCAGCATCACTGATCATCATGGTAATACAAATCAAAACTACAATGAGATATCACCTTATACCTTTCAGAATGGCTAAAATCAACAACACAAGAAAGAACAGAAAGAACAAGTGTTGACAAGGATGCAGAAAAAGGGGAACTGTCTTACACTTATGGTAGGAATGCACACTGGTGCAGCCACTCTGGAAAACAGTATGGAGGTTCCTTAAAAACTTAAAAATAGAACTACCCTATAACCTACCAATGGCACTACTAGATATTTACCCAAAGAACACAAAAATACTAATTCAAAGGGATACATGCACTCTGATGTTTATAGCAGCATTATCAACAATAGCCAAATTATGGAAACAGCCTATGTCCATTGATTGAAGAATGGATAAAGAAGATGTGGTAAAAATGTACAATGGAAAATTACTCATCCATAAAAAAAGAATGAAATCTTGCCATTTGCCAAGGTGTAGATGGAACTAGAGTGTATTATGCTACATGAAAGAAGTCAGAGAAATATATATATGATTTCACTCATGTGGAATTTAAGAAACAAAACAGATGAACACAGGGGAAGGGGAGGAAAAATAAAAACAGAGAGGGAGGCAAATCATAAGAGATTCTTAACTATAAAGAACAAACTGAAAGTAGTTGGAGGGGAGGTGGGTAGAGGGATGTGATAAATGGGTGATGAGCATTAAGGAGGACACTTATTGGGATGAGCACTGAGTGTTATATGTAAGTGATGAATCACTAAATTTTACTCCTGAAACCAATACTACACTTTATGTTAACTAACTTGAATTTAAATTTAAGAAAAGAATAAAAAGTTATTCTGCATGCCAGGGGCCAGACCAGCTCCTTACTTCTTTATTTTGTAACATTCCTGCTAAATATCCTAACCCATTACTACCACTGTGTCTTATATTCAAAGCTGCTTACATGCTGGGAAAATGCCAGAGGGACAAGTATGTTTCCGACTATTATTCAACATCTATGTTCTCACCATTCTACTCAAGCTCCACTGGCTCCTCAACATTATTGGTCAGTATTGTTTCCAGATCATTCTATATGCTGTCTTTTCCTTACTTCCTTTCTTTGCTTTGCCTGTTCACATCTGATTTCTGCTTCATAGCTTGGCAGCTCAAGTTCTACATTCTCCTTCAAAACTTCTTCATCTATTCTAGGTCCAACCAATCTTACTTCTTTACCATGTCATGTTGAATTTAGATTCAGTATCTCTAAGTTAGGCAGATAATTTTCAATTATCCTTTCACAAATTTGTTGTTTTCTTAAGTAGATTTTATAGCTATTGAGGGCAGAGATTTTCTATTTTACAATCTGTTTCATTATAAGTGTTTGTGTACCATGAATACCACATTAGCAATTGGTAAATAGGAGAATTATGTCAAAATAAGGTGGAAGTCCAGTTGGTTTACATGAGAATTTTCTTAGCACTTTAAGTTTTGAGGTGATGAGGAACAAGCTTTCTCACAATTAAGCTTAAGCCCTAACGATATATGAAGACTTTTAGAAAAAAAAGAAGAATCTTGCACCAGACTCTGCCCTTTCAGTATGACTGGTTTAGTGGTTTCAACAACCTGTAAGTTCCTTGCATTAAACTATCTGGTGAAACTGTGATTACTGATAATGATGTTGTAAAGAAATTTTACCACGTTTTTGAAAAAGTTAGGTACTCTTCATTTAGATTTTTTAAAAAAGATTTATTCATTTGAGAGAGAGAGAGAGAGAGAGAGCGCTATTACAAGTGGGAGGGGCAGAGGGAGAGGAAGAGAGAGAACCTCCAGCAGATTCCTTGTGGAGCCCAATTTTAGGCTGGATCTCAGGACCAAGAGATCTCGAACAGAGCCAAAACCAAGTCAGAAGCTTTACTGACTATGCCACTCAGGTGCTCCTCAACTAGATTTTAATTCTGATGAAGATAATATCTTAAAAGTGAATGCCCTTGAGGATCCACATCAGGAAGGAGGAAGCATGACGGCTACTAAGCACTGAGGGTTGTGATGCTGGAGCAAATGCCAGTGGAGATTTAACCTCGTTAATGTTTTTATTAAAATGGTTATTGTTTTCATTAGTCCTCTGATTATAAAGCTGCATTGGTTTTAAGTGATCTTCCCTAACCATGTTTCCATAGAATCCCTGTTCTTCTCAGTGTGCAATTCTATAGAACAGGAAATTCTTCAGGAAGACATATATGACATTATAGCAGAATGTTTGGTATTTTTTTTTCTGCATGGCATCTATTTTGGTGTTGGCACATAGTATATGCTTGATAAATACTTGCCTACTCTTAGACAAACTTTATATCACAAATGTTTTTCCACGACCCTAATGGTGGTTGTGTCTCATTTTTGTCTAATCCATGTTTCCTTTCATTTCTCTATTAATGACCCAGATGGTTTAGAAGAGAACATTCATCCAAAGGGAGACACAGAAAGCAAGAGGGATACTATGAGGCTTATCAGAAACCTCTGGGGTAACAAATGACTCTGAGGTCAATTTGAAGAAAGACAGAGCCTAGCAGCCTTTTATCTTTCTTTTCTTCTAGGGCTCAGTTTTTAATGTTAACTGGGTGCTAAACTCTTGAGAAGCCAGAGGGAGACATCATGAGGTCAGCGAGTCTAACATAAACTTTTGATATCCTGATGTTAGTAGCCTCCTTCTTTTTTCAGCATGAAAGAAAAGATGTTTCTACATCCACCAAGCTATATGTGTGTCCCAGGAAGGTAAAAATAAAGGAATGTAGGTGCAATTAGATCAGCCCTAGGACTGTATTGGTGAAGTGCCTGGTTCATAATCAGTGGACAAATCCTTATAGGACAGCAGTGGTTTTTTTCATGTGTTAGCCTCCAAGAGAGACCACTGACCCTGATGTAGGGAGGAAGGGTGTTTGCTTAATTACTGTTTACATTAACTAAAGCAAAATGCTAAAAAACAAACATCAAGAATGAAGATGGGGCTGAGATAATCATAGTAAAGTCAAATGTAAGCCATATCAGGAAGAGACTTCTTCAGTTCTTGCAGTAAAGATTATGCATCTTTTACACATACCTCTAACTGGATTTAAAATGAAGCTTCACTTGATCTGAGGAGAGTGAAACTCAACTTTATATTCAAAATGTCAATACATTTTCAAGTCTATATACACACTACAAACAGAAGTCATTTGCATTACAACACATTCTCCCTTTTAAAACCACACCAATGAGACCTACACATCCTTCATGATCTGGAAACTGCTTATCTGTTCTACTTCTCTTGGCAACAGAAGCCTTTTCCCCTAGATGTCCTCAATTTCTTAACCATAGGGTTGCTGCACATGCTATTGTCTTTTCCTTGGCCCAAAATGCTCTTCACTCTCTTTGCATTGTGATTGCTCAACACAGTTTTGTTTAATATGCTTTCCAATAGCCTGAAAGCCCTATAAGAGCAAGCCACATGTCTTGTTCACTATTGTATCTACAATGCCTAGCACAGTACCTAACAGTAGGCTGTCAACAAATACGAACTTTAATTATATCCTTAAGACTTAGCTCAAACATCATTCTCTTTGGGAAGGCATCTTGGAACCTTGAAATTCTGGTGGTTTACTTCCCTCATGTACCTTAAGAGCTCCCTGCTCATATCTGTTGTATTGAAGTGCATGCAGTTCTTTAATGGTCTGTCTCTCCCAGTAGACTATGAGGTTCTAAAGGGCAGAAAGTCTGTTCACTTCATTCTTCTTTTAATCAAATCACTCTGTATAGCACCTGGTATACCTTAAGGAGCTTAATAAATACCCACGGAGCAGATTACTGAGCCATGTTTGAGTTTGGAGGATTCTCACCCATATCCACATCTCTTAAACAGGAAATTAGATGAAAGCATTGGATAAATAGATCATGTCTTTCTGTAGCATGCATTTTTACTTAATTTTTCAGGAGGGGAAACATTTAATAATTTAAATAACATATGGTTGTGTGCATGTAGTGAGTCTTATTCAAAATATACATCAAATTTCAAGACAGAAACTTTGGCCAAGCAAATTTACCTTAGGGTTCCTTGTTCATCCTGTCTGAGAGCATGTATTTCCTCTTCTGTGCTATTTTTGGGTAGTATACCACCTGCATGCTTAAAAAGAAAGTTAGTGACAATGACAAAGCCAGGATTAAAACTGTTTTTAGATATATAGGGTTCTTTTCACTCTACTCTTCCAGTTAATTGCCTTATCATATCTATAGCATGGTCAAATTTATCCTATTGCTCTTTCAATCAATATGCTCATAAAGCAATTAGATTCAGCATAACTGAATTTAGGTTGAAGGGGAGGGCAAAAGAAATCATAGCTTGAAGATATCTGGATAACAGGCATATGGACATGTTAATAGTATCTGAGTTTACATTTCAGGCTTCTCTAGCATATGTGTTCTTATTCTATGATGGTTGTTCATTTGAATCCTGCACTCCTCTGTAATGTTCTCAGTGTAAACACTATTTTTAGAAGGCCCTGTTTAGAAAAGATGTTAGAAATATAGCATGGGCCTCTTCCTGACAATTCAAGCACTAACGACTAATAATGCTTACAGTACCTGCAGCTGCTGCACAAAAATACCTAGCATTTGTCTAGAGATTTACATTTTAATTTTTTTTTAAATTTTTATTTATTTTATGATAGTCACACAGAGAGAGAGAGAGAGAGAAAGAGGCAGAGACATAGGCAGAGGGAGAAGCAGGCTCCATGCACCGGGAGCCCTATGTGGGATTCCATCCGGGGTCTCCAGAATCGCGCCCTGGGCCAAAGGCAGGCGCCAATCCGCTGCGCCACCCAGGGATCCCGAGATTTACATTTTTTTTTTTAAAGGTTTTATTTATTTATTCAGAGACACAGAGGGAGAGAGGCAGAGACACAGGGAGAGGGAGAAGCAGGCTCCATGCAGGGAGCCCGATGCGGGACTCAATCCAGGGTCTCCAGGATCACACCCCAGGCTGCAGGCAGCGCCAAACTGCTGCGCCACCAGGGCTGCCCTCGAGATTTACATTTTAAACAAAGCATTGACACACATGATCTTTCTCCCAACCCTGAACCTAAACTAGTTCCAGAAACTGAAAATAGCACTCAATCCAATTGCTAACTCTCTATAGGTGCTTTGGTTAAAGAGCCTTAACTGCTTCTCTTCCCCCAAGATTAAGTAGTGGATGCCTGCTGCTTCTATTACCCAGCAGCATGGGAATAAAGGTACAATTGTATTTCTTTGATCGCAAAGCAATCATTGCAATACAAAGCACCCCCCTTTCCACTTTGACCCATACAATCTGTCCAGGCAATTAATCAGCCTGGTGGTTTTCCTATAGGATGCCAGCTGTCTTGCCAATCCACCCCTCCCACAGAGCTTAGCAGGATCACACCCCCAGAAAGGCCTCTGTGGGGAAGGTGCTGTGGCCTACACTAGTGGAACTGATACTCAGGTAGACCTGCCAGTGACTCACACTTGAATCCGTACGGGCCTCAGTTTCCCCATCTTTAAAATAGGCTACACCTCCTTTCTCTTGACTAGTTCCCTTCCATTTCACGCTAGGCCCCTAAGGAAGTGAAATCCGTGCTTAACAGCAGTTTAAAGTCCTGTCCTTTCTTCCGGCTCCCGTCGCTGCGCTGGGCATGCTCAGTAGCTGGGGCCCGCTTGGCACTGGAAGTAGGAAGCAGCGTTCGGCGCCCGGGCGGCTGACTGCGGGTACTTTGATGAATCACGTGTGTCGAGGCCCTTTTAAAGAGATAGTCACCTACTTTCCCTGCACCCTAAACGCCGCCCTAAGGGCGGCGGCGCCAGCGACCGCGGTTATTGCAGCTGCTCAGGGGCAGGGCTTCCCCCAGCGCCGAGTAGTGGCAACTGCGGCGTGTTGCGTCGTTGGGGGTGCCTGGGAGCCTGGAACCAGCTCCCCAGACAGACACACTCTCACACAGGAAGAGGTGATACCGGATCAGTTGGGGCAGCGGGACCACCCCGAGGGGCTTCCCCAAGTTGAGGAGAGGTGGGGTTACAGGACACAGGTGTTAGGGTCGGAGAAAGATGGAGCAGCCCGGGGCGGCGGCGTCGGGCGCGGGAGGCGGCAGCGAGGAACCCGGTGGGGGCCGGAGCAACAAGCGGAGCTCGGGGAACCGGGCGGTCAACGAAGAGGAAACGAAAAACAAACCCAAATTGGTGAGTGCTCCCGCAGCCCCCGCCGGCCTTGGGGACAGCGAGAGCCCCGGGATCCATCGGCTGTTGGGCACGGAGTGGGGGGGGCCGGGGCCCCTTCCCCTTCCCAAGGCTAACTGCGATCTCGCTGTGCTACTGGGGGAGCCGCTAAAGGAGCGGCCACGCCGAAGCGCGGAGACTGCGTGGGGGCGGAAGAGCACCCCCTTCTCCCCCTTAACCCCTTTCTCTTATTCTGGGAGGCAGAGGGGAAAGGCCCCACCCAACTTGGGGAGACTCCGAGTACTGGGTAGGGTCTGTTGTTTGTCTAACTTGTGGCCACAGATCTTCCCGCGATTCCTTTCCTTCCCACCGCTGTCAGTTGCTGGGTTTTGACTCTTGAACGCTTAGTGTCCGGGCAGGAGAACCTCTCGTTTTCAGTCCAAATACTTAGGAGCCCACTCACAGACTTGCAAACCAGCCCCACCCTAAAAAAAAACCACAGGGCGTAGGCTCCTAGTCTTTTTACTTTACCGAAATCCAAGGAAGAGTCGCCTACGTGCGCTTTTTCCCGTTGCCTCTTCCATGTGCTCTCCCAAGAAACATTTCTTTGTAAGAGTGGGGGAAGCGTGGGAGTTCGAGGCTCCTTGAGATACCACCATCAACCGTTGTGTATATAATAGGCATTCAGTACAGTACTTCCACTTAGTTAAGAACTCTCAAAAGCAGTAAGGCTGCACAAGTTTCATTGCCCTGAAAAGTCTGTGAGCCAGTGGTAGCATTTCCTGCCATTGACTTAATTTCCTGCCACTAATTTAGTGTGCTTAGGAATGTAATCTATAGGGCCTGGTATTAGGTTGGGAAATACTGGAGTTTCAACTCATCAGTTAAAAGGGTTCCTCTTTTTTTTTTTTTTTTTAATATGAAAATGGTTTAATAGTGAAACTTAAAAACTGGTAGCATTAACAGAATATATTGACCATGGCAAATATGCATTCATTTATCAATAAAGTTTATAATTGGTGCTATGAGGGGAAATAGTTTTCCTGCACAATTCAGTTAACACTCCTGTTTGAAGGTTCTTAGACTAAATCTGAAGTACAAGCACATGTTCCGCATCTGGTTTTCAGTTTTAACCAGCAACTTATTTATAATAAGGGGGAGGAGATAGTGACATTACTAAAGCCTTTTCTTGTGGCATCTGATCATTTGGTATGTACCTGTTGCTCTTCTCTCTTGTTCAATTTGCCTTTCAATTATGGATTGTCTGTACTGGAAGACAATGGATGATTAAAGTATTATTTCAGAAAATATACAGATTTCCATTGTGTGGAAAGGGACCTAGTAGGTAGAATAAAATGAACAGTTTAAAGTCTCACCAGTTCTGCCCTAATTTGAGGCAAATTGAGAAGTTGCTTACTTGATGTGTCCCATTAACCAGTATATACAAATGAAGAACCTGCTCTTTGTGAATTGTCTATGCTGGCAGACGGTTAATGGGTTTGATAGGTGTCCCCAGCATCATGAAACATAAAAAGGTTTTATGAGAGTATCACTAGTTATTTAAGAAATCTGATGTGATCTTGAAATTTATGTTTGTGGTAAAAGAGTGATCATGTTTCCTTTTTATTTTTTTGACCTAGTACAAATCTGTGATTTAAACAGTGAGTGAAAGTTTAAGCAAAAATAAAAGTGAACTCAGTGTCCATGAATAGTTTGGTACATCCAGCAAGAACCTTCTACTTTTAGGAGTTGTGCTTTCAAGAAAGCACTTACCTCTGTTAGTATTGACACCTTGATTATATTTTTCCCTTCCCTTTGGTATTTGTCTGTTCCATCTTTTTTGTTTTACTTGCTTTGACAAGGTAGTTAGATCCTTGTGAGATGGTATCATTTTCATTTCCTGGCTAACAATATTCAGTGTTGAACATAGCTTGATATAGTAGAATACTTATTTAAATCCAAGAGTTTGTTAATATCAGTTGGAACTTTCTTTGTTGCTGAAATTAACTTTTGAGCCTTACATGATTTTACAAGTGATGTGTCAGAGTTAATAAAAACACATTTAGGAAGACATTTCAGCACATTTTAAGGAAAGCAAATTGACCAAATGACATGATTTGGGTGGACTTTAAAAAAAAATGCCGCACTCATTATATTAAGTTGTCTTATTGAAGTGCTCAGCATGTTCTTCTGAGGCCGTTTAGGTTGGGGTTCCACTGGGGTTCTTAAAATATTGCCAGTAAGATAAAACTTTACCTAGACTTAATTTTGTTATTTTGAGTATTATGTTATTAATCACTGTAATAGTTCTTAATTGTGTGTGTGTATAAAGGAGCTGTGGTGTGAGATTATAAAAGAGAGCTATATGGTCATAGAAATTATTTGGATAGGTGATTGTGGAGGATAGGGGTTCTTAAACTCCTGAAATCATAAGATTTGAGTGTTTGTGCATTTTTGTGGGTCCCATAGTTTTCATCAATTTCTCAATGGCACCTGTCACCTATAGAAGAATAAGAACTATTGAGTAACCAAAGAGAGAAGAAGGTAAAGGAAATGCCAATTGATTCCACTCCAAGTTACTAGGGAGAGGAGGAGGTCAGTGATGAAGGGAGAAAGGAAATAGTACTGATCACAAAAATGATTGATTATTCATCTGGGAGTAAAAAGAAGTTAATCAGATTATGTCTGTATAATATTAGCTAAGATGAAAGTTTCCTTACATGGAAAAAGTAACAGTAGTTATAGTGGATTCATTACAGTATAAGGCTTGTGATTCACTTCTTTCCATTTTGTTTCTCATTGTTGTGAAAAACTGGAGAAGGAAGGTATGTTTTGTATAGAGACGAACTACTTTAATTCGTATCTTAACCTTTTGATGGATATTAGAATTTTTTCAAAGTGACATTGCAGGACTTTAATGACCTCTGTTTAAGATCAAATCAAAATCTAACAGAACTTGTGATGCCTGGGTGGCTAAGCGGTTGAGCATCTGCCTTAGGCCTAGGGCGTGATCCTGGAAGTCCCAGGAGAGTCCAGTGTAGGGCTCCCTGCATGGAGCCTGCTTCTCTCTCTGCCTGTGTCTCTGCCTCTCTCTCTGTGTCTCTCATGAAAAAAAAAATTAACAGAACTTACTTCAGTTTTCTTTATCTGTGAATCCTCATAATGACCCTTTTTAAATTATTTTTACCGAAAGCAATCTTCTCTGGGCTTCTCACATTTTGAATAATGCGGTAGTAGTAAAGCTTTGTATTTTATGTAACTCTTTGGTTAGGCACAGATTGTAGCATGTCATAAAGCAGAATGAATCTTAGATTAATTATTAGTTTGGTGTCAATCATGGAGTGTATTTTGTCAAATATAGTAGAGCTCTAGAAGTATTATGAAGGAGATGCATCTTGAATCCCACAGATTTAAGTCAATGACTTAACCATTAAAAGAGACTGTTAAAATAAAATGGTGTAGACTGGTTTAACATTCTTAGATGTTTTTGCATTTTGACTTTGTGTTTCTGTATTATTCCTAAGCCTTTGGTTCTTAAGATAGTGGAGTAAAATTAGTAACTTGATGTAACAGAAGTTAATTTTTTGGTTATTGTATAACTTCCTATTTGGTTATTGGTTTTATAATTGGGTAAATTATGTTTTGATTTCAATTGATAAGTTGAGCACAATGAGTTCATTTATACAACAAATATTTAATGAGCACATACTCCATGCTAGGCATTCTGATGGTTGGTGATACAAAGGTGCTCATAGTCTAGTGGGGGAGACAGGGAAGTTAATGATTAAAAGCCGTGTGATAAGGAATCATAGGAATATGCATAAGAGGGTGATATATTGTGGAGCAGCATCTAATTGGATGGTTGAGTGTGACAAGGAAAGGCTTACCATAGTAGATGATAATGCACCAAGGCTTGAAGAATAAGGCATTACTTGAAGAAGGGGAAGGAAAGGCATTTTTAAGTTTAAAGAACATCTGCAAAAGTTGAGAGATATGGTAACATGCCTAATAAAGGAACTATGCATAGATTTTAATGGCTGAAACAAAGGATACACATGGTGGACCTGAGAGAAGAGACAGAGAGTCCAGATCATGATGGATACATGTATGCTATTTTAAGAGTTTCAACTTTTTTATGCAAGCCATAATAGGCCATTGAAGAAACTTAAGCAGGATACTGGCCTGATCAGAATTGTGTGTGTGTGTTTTTTTTTAAGATTTTATTTATTTATTTGACAAAGAGCACAAGCAAGGGGAAAGGCTGAGGAGAAAGGAGCAGACTCCCCACTGGGCAGGGAGCCTGATGCAGGACTTGATCTCAGGATCCTGGGATCATGACCTGAGCCAAAGGCAGATGCTTAACCGGTGCCCTAGACTTGTATTTTATTTTTTACTTTATTGTTTACTTCATTTATTCATTCGTGAGAGACACAGAGAGGCAGAAACACAGGCAGAGGGAGAAGCAGGATCCTTGAGGCAGCACAATGCGGGACTCCATCTTGGGACTCTGGGACCATGACCTGAGCCAAAGGCAGACACCCAACTGAGCCACCCAGGTGTCTCTAGGCTTATATTTTAGAAAGAAAAATACAATGGAGAATTTCTTGGAGAGGGGTACCAGAATGGAGGCAAGAAGTCCGTTAGGAGGAACAGAGTGGCATAAAAGAGTTTGATGTTTAGAGACCTGGATTCTTGTTGCAGCTCATCTACTCATCCATTTACTAGTTTGTGTATTTACTTGGCGTATTTCTCTGCATTTCACTTTCCTCCTGCCACTCTCTTGCCTCACCTTCTTGCCACCCATGCTGAACATCTTCACCAAATTTGAAATATCCATCTTGTTTCTCCTTTATAAATCTCACCTGCCTTGCACAGCCCAGCTTGTGTCTCAGAAATCCCCTCCTTCTTTCATTAAAAACTCCACTGATTAATTCAGCTTACAAAGGCTCTTTTTTATTCTGAACTCATAACTATTGTGAATCTGAATGTTACATGATGATCTTATATCTACAGAGATTATAAGGTGCTTCTGGGCAATGGTTCCACTTTACGTCTAGTTTTGAAAAACTTGCAAGCCAGTGCTTGGGTGCAAAACTACTCAGTAAGTGATTATTAGCTGGGAATTCTTTCCCTACAGGCCAGACATTTTGAGAGTGTAGATTGTTGAAAATAGGCTTAAAAAAAAATACTCTATCAAATGAACCTATCTGTACATTCCTCTGTGTCCTTCGTCTGTTTTGAAATTCAAGAAACTTCTGGTGTGGGAGAAGAACTCCTTGGATTCTCCTGTTTGGTTGGATTCTTGTGATGACAGAGCCCAAACCTCCATGCAGAAAAAATGTATTAAAACTTATAACCCAAGAAACATGTTATTGTTATTAGTAGGAGACTTCAGATTATTGGCAACAGAATACTGAATGGAGGACCACAGGACCTGGGTTCCAGTGTCTATTTTATATTTTATTTGCTTGCCATCTGTGATGAACTGTTGAATAGCAGGAGTTTGAGCCCTTTCATTAACATCTGCCAGTTGGAGATAATGTCTGCATGATTGGCTTTACAAGGTGGTTTAGATAAAACAGTTATGAATGAGTTGTATTTAGGAAATTCTGTATTGCTATACAAAATAGAGCATTACTATTAACCCCCTACATTACCTGAATCTATTGTGATTGTGGTTAGATAGTTTAATGGCCATCCATAATATGGTTATATGTTGATTGATTCCCTATTCTGTTTGTCCAATTGGAAGAGTATACTTTGACCTTCTAATAATTATTTCTTTTGGATGAATATAAGATGTGAATCTAACATTTTTTTTCACTAATTTTTTTTTTTTTTTTAAGAACCGGGCTAAATTTTCTTCCAATTTATAAATCTGATACATTTAAAGTTTTTGTTAAAAAATGTTTATTAGATATCTTTGTCATTCTGCTTTGCCAGATAACTTACTGCTGTTGTACAAATAAGGAAAATGAGTCCCTGATATGTTAAGATGATTGACCTAGAGATAAGTTTAAAGCCTATCACTTCTAATTGAAGAAAGTACTTATAGCACTGAGTTATTATGCTTCAGGGTCTCTGAAAGTGAAAAATTATTCGATTTCTCTTTTTGTTCCTTTTTGGAACTATTATAATTATAATTCACCTAGAGTTCACTCCAAGTACCAAGAACTCTGGCAGTAGCAGTATGTCAATCTGGTCCCAAAGAACACTTTAAATAACAGGATACTCTGAAAATTATACATACATAATATATGCTAATTTCCATGAATCATCACATTTGGTTAAATATTACTGGTTATCACTAGCACTATATTGATTATTATTGAAGACCCGACTTTTCCCTATTCCTATATTCAGCCTGGCATGCAGAAGAGACCAACTCTTTTGTCAGATTTGGGGTGTTTGATACGCTCTTTTTTCTCAAGACTGAAGAGACTGAAATGATGGCCAGGTGACTTGAAATGATAGTTATATACTTGATATCCAAGTGGGCATCTTGTAGGAGATACCCATTGTCTTCTTGTAAGAAGATAGCTCAAAATTGATACATATAAAGGAAGCTATATTTTTACATAGCTATTTATTATGAATATAAATAGCAAAGAATGAACTCATACTAATTTAAAACTTATTTATATGATCAGGTTGAATCTGTTTCAGTCTGATTGATTTATTCTGGCTATAGCTTGAGCAGACATTCAAGAGAATTCTGATATTTGCTTGCTTTAAGTGAGGTGGCCTGGGGAAAGGGTATTGGTCCCTTTCTCATGAAAGAGTGTTGCAAACAAAATTGTTCCTAATCAACACTTAGGCTTTTCTTTAATGAAGGTTTTTTTGTCTTGCTTTCAGGAGAGTAAACTACCAAATACTGTCAAATTTGTCTACCAGTCTCTCCTTCTGTTAGGCCTATATAGCAGTGCCTACTTCATGTGAGAAGCTTCTAGGTGGCTATTCATACAGGTCCATGTAAGAATCCCAAATTCATTAAGAATGCATTATTTTCCAAAGGCTATTGATTCAATTACCTGGTGATTCCAGTGGTCATCCAAGGGAGAAAATTTGCTAGGTACGGTCCTAAATATATTTGTCATTCTGGGATAGATATCCACATGCTATGGTGAAGATTTGGTCAAAATTATGAGGACATTTTTGTCTATCCTTAATTTGTTGGTCTTTCACCTAGCTAAAAGTAAAACTTTTAATAATATGGGCTCGTTAAAATGGCCTTTTTTATAAAACATAAAAACTTTGCAAACATACTAAAAAGTAGAGAGGTTAATATAACGAACCACCATATATCCATTACCCTCAATCCAGCAGTCATTTAGATTTTCAGCATTTGCTTTAGCCTTTATTTTTTCCTTGCTAAAGTATTTTAATGCGAATCTGGGATATCATGTCATTTTGCTCCTACATACTTTGGTGTCCTTCTCTAAAAATTACTTTTTTAAAATGTAACCACATGCCACTGTTGCATCTTAAAAATTAATGTATTGCTGGTATAATCTAATACTTAGTTTATATTCAAATATTCCTAATTGCCTCAAAAACAGAGTTTAATGTAATGTATACATAATTAATGTACATGTCACTGAGCTCCTTAAAGAAATGCAACTTGATAGTGACAGTTTTAAAGCTCTATTTATTTTGAGAGAGAGTGTGCATGTGCAAGTGGCAGGAGGGTAGAGGGAGAGAATCTTCAAGCCGACTCCCCACTGAGTTTGGAACCTGAAGTGGAGCTTGATCTTATGACCCATGAGATCATGAACTGAGCCAAAACCAAGAATTGGTTGCTTAACCGACTGAGCCACCCAGGCACCCTAAAATTAATGAGAAAATTTCATTTAAAGTTATTCCACCAAAGTGCTATCATAAAGTATCAGCTCCAATGAAGTTCACTTCTGTCTTTAGTCTTTTTTTATTTTTTATTTTATTTTTTAAGGTATGTATTGTCCGTATTTTTTAATATATTTTTAAATTGAAGTTCGATTTGCCAACATATAGTATTGGTTCTTTTTAAAAAGATTTGTTTATTTATTTTAGAGCGCATGTGAGCAGGAGGAAGGGTGGAGGGATAGAAGAATCTCTTTTAAGAAGACTGCACTGACTGTAGAGCCTGATGTGGGGCTTGATTCCAGGACCCTGAAATCAGGCCCTGAGCCAAAGTAAAAGAGTTGGACGCTTAACTGACTGAGCCCCCCAGCCGTCCCTCTGTCTTTAATTCTGTAGAAGTATCTGAAAAGGTTGTCTATGCAATTGTAGAGAGGCTCCTTAGAACAGTTACTATGTGCCATAGAATAGAGACCAAATTAAGACTTTTGGCTCCACTCACTGGTTCGGTAATCACTCATTCTTCATTTTGCCATTTGTGAAGTGGGGTGGGGTTTATGTGTAAGTATTTTCTTCCCAGGGAAATGTTGTAGATAGTTGGGCAAAGGAAATTTGTTCTTTAGTTCTCTGGATAAAGGGTTCATATAACTCTTTGATACACACACACAAGTAAGTATATGTTACTAGCTCTAGTTTTTATTTCAATACAAATGCCAATTTGGTAATTGAGGTGTCTGTCTGTAGTTTTTAGCCACTTTAATATACTGTAGGTTGCCGAATATGGATAATTGGGTGAGCAAACCTTTAACAAAGAACTCTGAACTATTAAGTTTTCTTATTTAGATACTTGGGTTAAAATTAAAAACCAGGCTACACTAATATAGTGATGGAGCTGGGGATGGACGGAGTGGGTAAGTGTGAGAAAACAACTTGGGCAAAAAGCCTAGACTCCACAGATATTTACTAAAGAAATTGTGTAACCACTACTTTACAGATAGCAATTTGGTGTTACTGTACTGGGAGGCATTAGACATATCATTTCTGGAACTTCGTGGATTCAAGTAGATATAGACTAGTAATCAATCCATTTCCACTCTGCAACTTCTAGGCTGTTTACTGACCCAATCAGGCAGTAATTTTCCTCAAAACAGGAGATGAGTTATAGTTGTTGGGGCTGGATCATTGTTGTGGCCTTTGTTTCTTTTGTTTTGCTGAGGGGAGAATATGCTGTGGAGGTATTGTGTTATGTACTTTGAAATCCATCACTTAAAAAATTCCAAGTGCTTAATAACATATTATGTTGGCTGAAGGTGCTTAAGAAGATTCCATATGTGGAAAGCAAGACCTTATATAAACTACACTTACGTTTTGAGGTTGTTTGTATAATACAGACCTGGGCCACTATGCTCACGGGTATAAGACCACAGAGGTCACATCGCTTACCAAATCATGTGCTCAATCACAAGACTGTATCTTCTGGAGGCTGATTTTTCTAATTTACACAAAGGTGCCATATGGGCTAGGGACTGCATTTAAACTATACTATATTCCTTATATCTTTATTTTGTGGATTTTATTCTCATACCTGATAGGAAATTCAGTAAGGCACAGGACGTAGTGTAATGTCTCACTTAAAATAAGTATTTTCCATTTGTCATTAATTCTGAAAAAAAGAATATAAGGTGTGTATCTATGCAATATGTTGTCCTGAACCTGACTACATTTGCTTTTAAATGATTATAGTCCTCAATTGTAGAGGGCTGTGTTCTTGAGGACCTAGCCCACAGGTTCAATATGTTGATAACTTTCTCTAACTTAAGATTCCTCCCTTTTTACGCTCCTCCCTATCAGGTTTAATCAGATCAGTAGTGAATGGAATAGAGAGGCCAGGCAAAAGTTGGTTGAAACAGGCTTTTATTTATTTATTTTTTAAGATTTTATTTATTCATTCATGGGAAACAGACACACACACAGAAAGAGAGAGAGAGAGAGAGAGAGAGAGAGAGAGAGAGAGAGAGACACAGGCAGAAGGAGAAGCAGGTTCCATGCAGGGACTCTGATCTCTGATGCGGGACTTAATTCTGGGACTCTAGGATCAGGCCCCGGGCCAAAGGCAGCGCTAAACTGCCAAGCCACCCGGGCTGCCCGAAACAGGCTTTTAATGCGACACGCACGCAGGGGAGGGCAAGCAGGCTTTTTAAGAGGAGAGGGGAGGCAGCCTGGGTGGCTCAGCGGTTTAGCGCGCTGCCTTCAGCCCAGGGTCTGATCCTGGAGACTCGGAATCGAGTCCCGCGTCGGGTTCAGGTTTCCTGGATAGGTCCAGTCTCCCCCGATGATGTGTCTTTGGGTGGTCTGCTGGTGATAGGAAAGTTCTGAGGTGGGGGCTACAAGGTGGAGGGTCCACCGCCATTTTGTTGGTGCCTCCCGATCCCCCTTGATCCCGCCAACCCAACGCTCCCAGTGATTCTTCTGACATTATTGTTCCGCAGTGCTTCACATGGTTATAGATTATACAGGTAAAACTGCCTTTTTTTGAAGTTTGTGTCATAACTCCAATTTATTTTCATTTATGTGAAATGATTCTATAGGCCAGAACCTATAAAAGTATAAGATGGGTTAAAATAAATTTGGCAGAAGCATATCCTCTAATTTGCCTTGCAGTTTGATACCTCATGTTACAAAATCAGTGTTTTCCAGAAGACACAGTGTGTACATAAAACATTTGTGAGTATAAATACTCTTTTCTTAGGCTGACCTCACAGCTTGTTTTTCACTGGCAGTGCATTAGCTTACATTTTTCCTCCCCTTTGGTTGAATAACAGTGGTCTTTAAACAAGCTATTAAAGGGAAGAATGATTTTACAGTGGAAACAAAAAAAAAGGCCTGAATTTTCTCCATGCTGGTGGTTTGGCTTTTCATGTGTTTGTTTTACTAAAGTAGGGCTAACCCATGTTTTCTTATCTCTGAATTCTTAGGCTTCTTTGGTACAGCCTATACTTGCTTAATTAAGATAGTCTTGTGAATTTCTATGAGATCTGAATCCTCCCTCTTTATATGGATGAGTAGGTCTGGGACCAAATATTAAATTTTAAGGGGCCATATCTCTGTATAATGGAATTGAAGCATCAGTTATACTTTATTATTATTATTATTATTTTTAATTTTTTATTTATTTATGATAGGCACACAGTGAGAGAGAGAGGCAGAGACACAGGCAGAGGGAGAAGCAGGCTCCATGCACCGGGAGCCCGACGTGGGATTCGATCCCGGGTCTCCAGGATCGCGTCCTGGGCCAAAGGCAGGCGCTAAACCGCAGCGCCACTCAGGGATCCCATCGTTATACTTTAAAGTAGGAGTTATGCAGGATTCTGGGCCCAGTTTACCACACTCTTCATACAAGCTCTGTTGTAGCTAATTGTGGATCAAGATACGTTATATTGCATATTTCTGCTTTCAACCCCTCCCTTTAAATAATCTATTAACACTTGCATGTTTCTAACTCTGAAGATTATCTTATTCCTTGTTGTTTTTACTGGTTTCTGTGGCTATTATTAGTGGTGTATTCTATTGCTTGGCAACAGAAATAACATGCAGTAGGATGGCCATTGGATGTGAAATCAATTACTGAATGTGACAGATTTACTTAAAAGTATTTCCCATCCATACCCATCATCAGTCATGCTGCCATAAAGTAGTAGAAATTGCATTTTGATCCTAGTACCACAACTTTGTGTTTTCAGAACTCCACATTTTATAGAATCTGAGATTATTTTATAAGATATACAGAGTTGAAATAAGCTAAATAGGATATATAACTGATCTTATTAAGTTTTATTTTTAAGAGTTAATTTCTGGCAATTTAAAGAGGTTCTATAGAAAGTAAGCTGACACTGTTGGGGATTTACCCCAAAGGTACAGATGCAATGAAATGCCGGGACACCTGCACCCCAATGTTTATAGCAGCAATGTCCACAATAGCCAAACTGTGGAAGGAGCCTCGGTGTCCTTCCATCGAAAGATGAATGGATAAAGAAGATGTGGTTTATGTATACAATGGAATATTACTCAACCATTAGAAATGACAAATACCCACCATTTGCTTCAACGTGGATGGAACTGGAGGGTATTATGCTGAGTGAAGTAAGTCAATCGGAGAAGGACAAACAGTGTATGTTCTCATTCATTTGGGGAATATAAATAATAGTGAAAGGGAATATAAGGGAAGGGAGAAGAAATGTGTGGGAAATATCAGAAAGGGAGACAGAACATAAAGACTCCTAATTTTGTGAAACGAACTAGGGGTGGTGGAAGGGGAGGAGGGCGGGGGGTGGGGGTGAATGGGCACTGAGGGGGACACTTGACGGGATGAGCACTGGGTGTTATTCTGTATGTTGGTAAATTGAACACCAATAAAAAATTAATTTATTTAAAAAAAAAGTAAGCTGACTACTTTTTAAAATGTAATTCTGGGCAAGTCATTTATCTGTCTTCTTTCTGGGTGTTAGTTTATTCTATAAAATAAGGGAGTTGAAATAAACTATCTTCAGGGTTCCATTCAGCTCTGATGTACAGGGAGTCAAAGATTCTTTACAGCTGTAATGAATATTCCATAACATAAATACATGACATGTGGGTTCTAGTTAGATGAAAAGTTGTCAGTCATGAAAGATGACAGTTTAAGGCTGAATGCTAATAGGTGAAAATACCAGTTAATTTTACTGTTGCTGGAGTCTGAGTTAGCCTAGTTCAGTGAAGGTCACACCAGCATTGTTTTAACCATGCATTGTGTCAAGGGCCCTAGAGAATGCTGGCTCTGCCCTAGGTCATCCTAATCCTTCGGCAGATCTCTTGGTTCACTGAGTAAGTATAGTACTCAAGCCTGCCCAGAGATGTTTCTCAATAATGAACAATATCATATGTGCCATTTGCTATTCTAAATGCCTTGTATATTTTTGTCAAGAACTATTAAAGGTCTGGGATTTTATCCTGCTTATATACCTGTTGCTGTTTCATGAATGATTTTCAAAGACTCAAGACTCCTGGGTCAGCAACAAAAGATGGTTTTTACTCATTGCAAAAGCAGTAGCCAGAATGTCAGCATGACACGCTGGGTCACTATGGTCCTAATTTACATAAGGTAGACTGGGATGGCTACACAGGCAGTTAGCTGCATCACAGGTGAGGAACACTGAGCTTGGAGGATTTACACCACTTTTATGGTAAGCAAAAGCAGGCCTGCTCTTTGGGGAGGGGTGGTATTATTACCTCATGATCAGGGCCACTTGCTTTATTTTTATTTACTTATTTATTTATTTTAGAGAGAGACAGAGGAGGGGCATAGGGAGAGGGAGAGAGAATCTCCAGCAGACTCCCTGCTGAGCACGGAGCCCAATGTGGGGCTTAATCCTATGACCCTGAGATTATGACCTGAGCCAAAATCAAGAGTTGGGCACTTAACCAAGTGAACCACCCAGGTGCCCCTAGGGTCACTTGCTTTAAACACAGCCCTCAGAAATGGCCTGGCTAAAGTGTTGTCAGGGCCTTTCAGTATCAGGGTGTTTCTACCCAATAAGAATGTGCCTAGTTGCTCAGGGATTGATGGTGGATATCCTCCCCCATCAATAGTGAGTTATTTGGTCCTCACATTAGTTATTTTGTGGGTGAGAAGAGCTCAGAGAAGGATAAATAACTTGCCCAATGATCTACAGTGGTGAATTTGGAATTCAAGACCAGTGTGACTATGAAATCCATGTTTTTTGTTTTGTTTTGTTTTTTTTTTGAAATCCATGTTTTTTTAACCATTATTTTCTATATTCTCTAAGACCCTAATTTTCAGACTGGCTCTAAGTTAACTTGAAGACCTAATAGTTCTCTAGACTGGTGATGGTTGGACCTAGCCTACATTTGCACTGTGCTTATGTAAAATTTAGAAGACTAAGTTGAAGGGCCATTCATTTTAGTGCCACTGATAATCAGTAGTTAAAATTCTTTAATTACTGCCATGAAGTAGTAGGTCAAATATGTGACCACTTGCTAGAAAATAGCCATGAGGATTAGAGTGATATGGCTGTGGATTTTAAGGATATATGAACATAGTTCTTAAAAATATTAGTCTGGCCTCTTAATATAATGTCATGGTCAATACATGTCATGCCACTATACTTTACAACTATTGCATATTGCATATGATTCTCTCTCTTGTTTTTGTATGTTAGCCAATGAAGAGAGTAGCTTTTGAACAGTTTACACTATGAGCCAAACTGCCTGCTTAATCTTTTAGTTTCTATCTCTCCTCGTCTGCCCATTCCTCTTTTGTTTGTGAAATTTTGTATGAAGTAAAGCTGCTTTGGAAAAACTAATGCTATCTCCTATTAAAACAAGTACACAATATGCATTGTTTCTTGTTTAGGGGAGTGCCAAGAACCACCTACCTTCTCCTGCTGCTTGTGTCTGCCTTGCCTAAAGTTTGGCTCTATAAAAGTGTGGCATATTCAGCCAAGTGCTATCTTTTTTAATTAGGCTGCTGAAAGTGTTATAACAAACTATTTTTGTGTTGAAATGTGACAAGTAATAGAGTCCTAAACTATGGACTTACATGCCAAATAATATGGAAGTGTGCATAATGTGATTTCAGTTCTAGCCCTTCAGTCTTAATCATCATCCTCTCAAGAGGAAAAGGGAGCTTTTAATTTAAAAATGTGGTGAATAAAACAGATCAGGATTATACCAGTATATGCATGGAAATTGGGCTATTTCATACTTAAGATCACTAACTTTAATAAATTAAAATTTCTGTGTTGGTTCTTTTCATAGAACTATGTATAATAAGTGTGAAACCAGGGAAAGGACATCTTAAGCTCACATAATGATATAAACATAACTGGGAAAGCTGGCAATTAAGCCAGCCATGTAATTTTTTTATTTCTGTTTTTCAAATATCTCTCTTATCTATTCTTACAAATTTGTATTTCTTCTAAATACAGTCTTGGCTGTTGATGTCCTTCTTTTGTTTTTGACCTCATCTAGAGCTTTAAAGAGTCTTGTTTTATAAAAATTCACATTCTTGTGAATGTGAATTCACATTCTTGTCCCCAAAAGTATGTTCTGTTTTTCTTTACACCAGTGGTTCTCTGTGGGGGCACAATTTTGTCTTCCAAGGGTCATATGGTATTGTCTGGAGACATTTTTGGTTGTCACAAATGGAGGAGGGTGCTACTGCTATCTAGTGAATACAGGCCAGGAATGCTGCTGAATGTTCTACAAGTGTGCAAGACAGCCCCCCCCCCACCTCCGCCGTAACAACGAATTATCCTGCCCAAATGTCAATAGCGCCACAGTTGAGAAACTCTGCTTTGGTCTCTATGAGTTTGTGTTTATTTAATGTGAAAAATTCCCATGACTCAATAGCTATTCATTCATTCTTCTATTCTATCCTTCCCTCTATATGGAGATATGGAGGGCCAGATCATCCCTCTTTTTAAGAAAGCATTGTTCTATTGACTCCTACTAATTTTATTTTCGTTTCCTTTTCACTACTGGAAATCTGCTGGATGGCCTATTTACAACTTTGTTGTTGTAAACTTATACCTCTTACCCCTTATTTCTGGAACCCCTGAGAAAAATATTCACTCTTATCCTAATAAGTTAAAAGGCAATTTTTCTGTCTGCTGATTCTTTGATACCTAAACAACTTTTGATCCTAGTCACTTTAACTCATTATCTATATGAATTTTACATTCCATGATACAATCTTCTCTGGCAGCTTCTGTCTCTGGATTTGACTGCAAAAGGTAATGGCTTCCTTTGCTTTTCACCTCAAAATTTTTTTCTTTTTCTGCTCTTCTTTATATGCAATTGCGGGCAATCACTTGCCTCATCAGTTGATGCCAAACCTTCCTAGCTGCTCTGACATCTAAGTTCAGTACTGTATCATTGTTTGCTGAAAGTCATTTCGTAGTTATGATGCAGTTCTACTAAAAACAGCATAAACTTGTTGATTCATTTCTCTGAGACCCATGTGAAACCTGGAATACTTTATAGCAGCGATTGTTTTAATATTCTCTTTGCAGGAAGAATAAAAATTAACTTGAAACACAGACACACATACATATGGTGTTTATCAAGTTTACTTATTCAGATAAGCTCTTCCCTTGCTTATCACCAGACTGTATTACTGTAATATTAGTCACTGACTGACCTTTATGATTTCTGGTCCACTTTAATCAAGATTAACTTCCCTATTTGACTTTTGAAAGTCAATGACTACTTTTTTTTTTTTTTACAAGTTTGGTAGCATGTATTTATGCATTTATTTTTTAAAAGATTTTATTTATTCATGAGAGACACAGAGAGAGAGAGAGGCAGAGACAGAGGCAGAGGGAGAAGCAGGCTCCACGCAGGGAGCCCGATCCCCGGACTGTAGGATCACGCCCTGGGCCAAAGGCAGATGCTTAACTGCTGAGCCACCCCGGCGTCCCTTTATGTATTTATTTATTTTAGCATTTTCTAGTGAGACTACTTTTTTTTTTTTAAAGGTTTTTTTTTTTTAATATATTTATTTACGATAGTCACAGAGAGAGAGAGAGAGGCAGAGACACAGGCAGAGGGAGAAGCAGGCTCCATGCACCGGGAGCCCGATGTGGGATTCGATCCCGGGTCTCCAGGATCGCGCCCTGGGCCAAAGGCAGGCGCCAAACCGCTGCGCCACCCAGGGATCCCCTAGTGAGACTACTTTTTAAAAAATTTTGTTATTTAACATGTAGTGCAATATTGATTTCTGGAGTAGAATTCAGTGATTCATCACTTACATGTAACACCCAATGCTCATCACAACAAGCGCCCTCTTTTTTTTTTTTTTTTAATTTGTGATAGTCACAGAGAGAGAGAGAGAGAGAGAGAGAGAGAGAGAGAGAGAGAGGCAGAGACACAGGCAGAGGGAGAAGCAGGCTCCATGCACCGGGAGCCCGACGTGGGATTCGATCTCGGCTCTCCAGGATCACGCCCTGGGCCAAAGGCAGGCGCCAAACCGCTGCACCACCCAGGGATCCCAACAAGTGCCCTCTTTAAGATCTGTCACCCATCTAGCCTATCCCCTACCCTCATCCCTCCATTTACCCTCAATTTATTCTCTGTCATTAAGAGTCACTTATGGCTTGTTTCCCTCCCCATTTTTCTTTCCGCTTTCCCATATGTTCATCTGTTTCCTTTTTTTAAATAAAGATTTTATTTATTCATGAGAGAGAGAGAGAGAGAGAGAGGCCGGCAGAGACACAGGCAGAGGGGGAAGCAGGCTCCATACAGGGAGCCCGATGTGGGACTCAATCCCGGGACTCCAGGATCACACCCAGGGCTGAAGGCTGTGCTAAACCGCTGATACACCCGGGCTGCCCCATCTGTTTTCTTTATTAAATTCCCCTTATGAGTGTGATCCTATAGGGTTTATCTTCCTATGACTTGTTTCTCTTAGCATGTAATACACTTTAGCGCCATCCACATTGTTGCAAATGGCAAGATTTCATTCTTTTTGATGACTGAATAATAAATATATACATATATGTGTGTGAATACATGTATATACACAGACACACATACACATACACAAACACCACATCTTTATTCATTCATCAGTCGATTGACATTTGGGCATGCTCCATAGTTTGGCTATTGTTGACAATGCTGCTATAAACATTGGGGTGCATGTACCTCTTAAAATATGTATTTTGGGTAGATACCTAATAGTGAATTGCTGGGTTATAGGGTAGTTCCATTTTTAACTTTTTGAGGAACCTCCATACTGTTCTCCAGAGTGACTGCACCATTTTGCATTTCCAACAACAGTGCAAGAGGATTTCCCTTTATCCACATCTTCACCAACACCTGCTGTTTGTTGTGTTGTTATTTTTAGCCATTCTGACCAGTGTGAGATGGTATCTCATTGTAGTTTTATATTTTATTTCCCTGATAATGAATGATGTTGAACACCTTTTCGTATGTCTGCTAACCATCTGGATGTCTTATTTGGAAAAGTATCTATTCATGACTTCTGCCTATTTCTTAACTGGGTTATTTTTTTGGGGGGGGTGAGTTAAATTTTTTATAGATTTTGGATGCTAGCTCTTTAGCAGATACGTCATTTGCAAATATCTTCTCCCATTCTGTAGGTTTCCTCATGATTTTGTTGATTATTTACTTTGCTGTGCAGAAGCTTTTTTATCTTGATGAAGTACCAGTAGTTCATTAAGTACTACAAGTCTTAGCTTCAGCAATCGGAGAAGAAAAAGAAGTAAAAGGTATCCAAATTGGGAAGGAAGAAGTCAGACTTTTACTCTTTATGGACGACATGATACTCTATGTAGAAAACCTGAAAGACTCCACCAAAAAATTGCTTAGAACTCATACATGAATTCAGCAAAGTTGTAGGATATATAATCAATGTGTAGAAATTCTGTTGCATTTCTATACACCAGTAACAAAGCAACAGGAAAAGAAATCAAGGAATCTATCCCATCTGAAATTGCATGAAAAACAATGATGCCTAGGAATAAACCTACCTAAAGAAGTAGAAGATCTGTATTCTGAAAACTATAGAATACTTCTCAAAGAAATTGAAGAGGACACAAAGAAATGGAAAAACATTCTGTACTCATGGATTGGAAGAATAAACATTGTTAAAATGTGTATACCACCTAAAGCAATCTACACATTCAGTATAGTACCTATCAAAATACCACCAGCATTTTTCAAGAGTTAGAACAATCTTAAAATTTCTATGGAACCACAAAGCCCCCAAATAGCCAAAGCAATTCTGGAAAAGAAAAATAAAACTGGAGGCATCAGGATTACAGATTCCAAACTATACTGCAAAGCTGTAGTGATCAAGGCAATACAGTACTGGTACAAAAACAGACACATAGATCAATGGAACAGGATAGAGAACCCAGAAATGGACCCACAACTATATGGTCAACTGATCTTTGACAAAGCGGTTAAGAATATCCAATGGAAAATAAAGACAGTCTCTTCAACAAATGACGTTGGGAAAACTGGACAGCAATATGAAAAAGAATGAAACTGGATCACTTTCTTACCCCATACACAAAATTAAATTCAAAGTGGATGAAACATTTAAATGGGAGACAGGAAACCATCAAAATCCTAGAGGAAAACACAGGCAGAAACCTCTTAGACCTTGGCTGTAGCAAATTCTTATTAGACACGTCTCCAGAGGAAAGGGAAACAAAAGCAAAAGTGACTACTTCTTATCTAATTCATTAGAACCGAACTTATATTTAGGGTTCCTGTTAAGCTACCTAATTTTATCTTATCTTCCTTTTTCTATTTCTATTTGCCCCTTTATTTGAGTGAAGCTATTTCCTAAATTGTTACACCTACTTGAAATAACCTCTTGCCCTGTTTTCTCAGAAGATTCTAATTATTTTCCTTCCATTTCTTCATGTAACTTGTTAAAATATTATTGTCTGATTGAAAGTGACATGATCAACTCATTCCCCTTCAATCTTACCTGTAGAGAGGCAGTTTATTCTGTATGGCTGTATTCACAGTTGTATTTATTATAAATGTATGTTATAGAGTATAATTAGTCCATACATAACTAATCCTCATAATGCATGAGGCATCATGCTGAGGGTATAAAAGCAACTATACATAGGTTTTACTCTTGAGGAGCCCATGGCCTAGTGAAAAAAAGGGGGACATACAAGTCTAAAGTAATAAGTTCTATAATAGGTGTCAGCATAGTGTTCTTTGGAATGCCACATGTTATTGCTGGTAGGGAGAGGAAAAGCTTCACAGAGGCCACATTTGACCTAGGTCCTAGAGAATGAAAGTTTATTTAAAAATTATTTTTAAAAAGATTTTATTTGAGAGAGTGAGTGAGAGAGAAAGAGAGAGAGAGAGAGAACACTAGTGGTGGGGAGGGACAGAGGGAGAGGGAGAAGTGGACTCCCTACTGAGCAGGGAGCCCAGTGTGAAGCTTGATCCCTGTAACCTGGGATCATGACCTGAGCCAAAGGCAGATGCTTAACTGAGTTACCCAGGAGCCCCTGAAAAATAGTTCAGTAAGGTTAAATGAGGATGTTCTCTCTTTCTCTTTTTAAAATGTTATTAACTGATTTGATAGAGGGAGGGAGAGCATGCAGAAATAGGCAGAGCAGCAGTCAGAGTGAGGGGGAGAAGCAGGCACTCTGCTGAGCAGAGAGCCCAACATAGGACTCCATCCCAGGACTCTAGGATCATGACTTGAACCAAAGGCAGATGCTTAACTGACTGAACCACCCAGGTACCCTAAAAAGGACGTTCTCAATTAAAAGTTATGTAAAGGCAAGGTTTTTAAAAGTGTCTTTGATTTTATTTTTAAATTTTTAAAAAGATTTATTTATTTATTTTTAGAGAGTGAGAGTGAGTGGGGGGAGGGGCAGAAAGAGAGAAAGAGAAAGAGAGAGAAAGACTCTCAAGTAGATGCTGTGTTGAGTGTGGAGCCCTACATGGGGTCCATCTCAGGACCCAGAGATAATGACCTGAGCCAAAATTGAGAGTCTGTTGCTTAACCAACTGAGCTACTACCCAGGTGCCCCTAAGTATCATTGATTTTATAAATGTTAAGATCTTGGAGGGAAGGCTATGATTGAACTTGTTTTCTGAGCATGGGTGATCATATGAAGTATTTTTTTTACCAACTCAGTAGTAAGATGGAGAAAGAGAATTAACATTTACTAAGAACCTACATTATTTCAGGCATTGCTCTGGTAGCTTGACATCACCAACTTAATTTTTTATCAGAAACATGTATAGTTAGGGGCACCTGGGTAGCTCAGTCAGTTAAGCATTTGCCTTTGGCTCAGGTCATGATCCAGGGGTCCTGGGATTGAGTCCTGCATTGGGCTCCCTGCTCAGTGGGGAGCCTGCTTCATCCTCTTCTTCTTCTGCTCCTCTCCTCCATGCTCTCTTTTGCTCTCTCAAATAAATAAATAAAATTAAAAAAAAATGTATGGTAAGTGTAGTCATTTTCCACATTTTATAAGTAAGGGAAGTGAATCTCACTGAGGTTAACTGATTCTGATTCCAAAATACATGCTGTTTTATGATAGCATGCTACCTTCTTAGAAGTAACAGACTAATTAAAATGTAGAAATGAACTGTAATTTTTTCTACATTATTAAAATATACTTCATATTTTATATTTTTATGCTTTACTTTTTCTATTCATTATTGAGTCTGATAAATTTTTTTTTTGATAAATGAATCTTAACACATTTTATCATTGTTGGATTAAGGTAGCTGAGAAATAATAGAGTTTGAGAAATTGGCTAGGAGTTATCTACAAATAATTTAGAGCTCTATATGGTTAATTTTACTACTGAGGATTTTATTAGCTACTCAGTTGGGAAAGTTCCACCCCTGAAATTCTTGTTCAGTATATAATAAAATTTAATAAGCATTTCGGAGAAACCCACCTCAGTTTTCTGCTAAGCGTTATTAAAATACTAAAATAAATAGTCCCTGCCCACTGGGAACACAGGGTTGGAGAGTCTGATGTTTATAAACCTGTGGTGCAAAGTGTAATTTGATAAATGCTACTGTAGAGGTAAAAAGTCCTGGGAGTATTAGGGCTGACTTCATGGAAAGATAGGCAACAGAAGATAGTCAAAGTGCAGGGAGTTTTTTTCTTAAACAGTGATAGAGGGTGGAGAGGGGACATTTTGTACAACTGCAAGGGAGTTAGGAAGTTGTAGCAAGTTTGAGGAATTAAGAGTCTAGTGAGGCCCAGCTGTACATATATGAGTGGTGGAGGTCAGTCTGGAGGGAGATTATAGCTTCATCATAGTGAGCACTGAATGTTTCTCAGTTTGAATTTCATTCTGTAGAGTATCTGAGCAGGGGAATGATGTGATCAGACCTTATAGTCAAACCTTACTTTTAGACTTTTTATAATTGGAAATATTAAAGTCTAAAATCTTTTGTCAAAACTCTGTGATAATTGGCCTATTTGTGGTGTAAATATAGAGGCATCATATAATTTTGATACTTTTGGCATGCTCTAATTTGACAGCTTTGAAAATTTGTGAAATTAAGCATATACTGTGAATAGTGTGTGCTTTGATGACTTACAGTTTTGCAGTGACTTAATTGACCCTTGCTCCCAACCTGCTCTTCTGTAGATCTGTCCCTCTAAGTCTGAATTTCTTTTTGTTGTTTGGTTTTACAAATAGATACTGCTCTAAAGGTTAGGTATCTTAGTGTACAAGACTGTTGCTCTCAAACTGAATGTGTTTTGTGTAGGCTGAATTATAGTTCCCAGAATATTCCAAGAGAAGGTGCAAGATTTATGATATTCAAAACTAGGTAAAATTATCCTCACTGAAGTGTTGTCATACTTTGGATTTTTATTACCATTTTTACACATGAATCTCTTTTGACAAAGCAAAGCTGCACTGCTCACACTCACAAAGTAGTCTCAAGGCTGTGATTTGAACTCCAGCCCTATTTAGTATAATTCATTTAAAAAATGAACCTTGTATTAAGAGACACTGTCAACTTAGTTTTATTACTACAGCTTATATTCATTTATTTAAAGATTTTAATTATTTGAGAGAGAGTGAGTGAGAGCGAACATGAACATTGGGGAGGGATAGAGGGAAAGAGGGAGAGGAAGAAGGAGATTCCCTGCTGAGCAGGGAGCCTGATGTGGGACTCGATCCCAGGACCCTGGGATCATGACCTGAGCCAAAGGCAGATGCTTAAGCAACCGAGCCACCCAGGTGCCCATTACTTCAGCTTTTAAAGTTTTTATTATTACAAGGGTCCAGATGAAATTAAAAGAACCAAAGGAATGAAAATTTGTCCATATTCAGAAGATTACATATATACCCAGGATATCCACGTATGTTAATCTGCATTCAAATCTAGGTGTCACACAAAACCTGATTTGTAACATGAGTAAAGTAATATCTATTATCATTGTTATTATTAATGATTATGTTGATTTGAACATAAAGCTTTAAAGATACATACAGAGTTTTAAGGTTTGGCTGCTCCTTAAAAGTAAAAGTAAACTCCCTTTCTGTTATGGTATATAAATGTTTTTCAGTCTTTTAGTTTAGTTGAGGACAAAGATACTAGGCCAAAATCAAATGTTTTGTGATTATTTTCTATTTTTTGAGTTTAGAGATATTGCCTATCATGTGTTTTACTGAAAGTGGTCTTTTTTTGGTGCAATGGTTTGCAGCCATAGAAATGGGACATTGTTTGGAAGGTATCGATTAGGAAACCTTTCAGGCTCCTTGTTGGATTACAAAATGACTCTAAAAAGAAATAGATTTTTAGGACATGAATCATCCTTTCTAGATAACTTTCTCAAGAGATTCATGATTCTTGCAAAATCCCTTTTGAGCTTTTGAAACAAAGAGTATTACTACAAAAGCAGAGGGCAAGAACTCACTGAGTTATAAATACATGACCATATGAAAGACCCTAGGGAAGTGGCTCCCCTGGTATTTAAAGTAGGTTAGAAATTCTGCCTGGCCTTTTCCCTCCCTTTCCACAGATGTTGCATTGGGACCTGGTGGTCTAATCACAAGTACGAGTATCTCTGTTTTGTTTCTTTCTCAGTGACCTCCATAAATGTGGTGGTGCTGGAAACAATGTACTTCTCCAATATCTCTCTAACTTGTTCCCACATGGCTGTCAGCAGTCCACTGTACCTCTGACTTTATTGCCTGTAAGTTGGGACTGATGATTAGGCATGAGATTCCCTCTGCTACTGGCCCCTCCTCTTTTTGCTTAATTGTATGGAGCACATTTTCCCACAGATACTGTTCCTTTATTTGATACACATTGTAGTGCAATTCTGTTTCCTAATATTCTATTTAGAGCTGAAGGATAAAGAGTCCTAAAATATAGGTGCTTGTTACCAAGGAATTTATGGTATTATAAGGAGAATAAGGCTTGTATACACATCTGCATTTGATTAGTGCCATATATTCATAGGCATATAGGTGGGATTTAGAGATAGGAGAAATTAATAATTAATAATTTGGACTAAAATACGTCAGGAACTGAGTCACTAGATACTCCCTCCTCTCCTCCTCACATTTCCCATATGGAAAACACATTTAGAATTCAGAACTGAAGACTTAACTATGGATTCATGGATTATAATATTCTCAGTTCCTGGCTTTTTTTTTTAAATTTTTATTTATTTATGATAGGCACACAGTGAGAGAGAGAGGCAGAGACACAGGCAGAGGGAGAAGCAGGCTCCATGCACCGGGAGTCTGACGTGGGATTCGATCCTGGGTCTCCAGGATCGCGCCCTGGGCCAAAGGCAGGCGCTAAACCGCTGCGCCACCCAGGGATCCCAGTTCCTGGCTTTTCATATAGACTGGAACATGTAAGCTCTTATTAAAAAATAGCACTTTTTAAAAGTAGAGTTTTATTAAAGATAATCAAATACTCTTCATTTTTTAGAAGACCATCTTCTATTTTAATGCTAATTACAAACATTGCCATACTATTGATCTGACATGTCCATACTATTGATCTGACATGTCCATTGCATTGAAAAAAGTAATCTTTTAATAAGTCTCACGGGTTTCATATATTACTTGAACGTATGTTTATTAAAGAACACTATTATTCAAAGTTGATGTAAGTATACTAAGTTGTATTTCCCCAGGACAGCAATTATAGTATTTAAGACATTTTAAATGCAGTAGAAGTATATTTTCCATTTTTCTCATTCCCTCTGTTCCTCTAAAATCATTTTTTTTCCTCTCCCTCCCCCAAATTCAATTTTGCATAGATTTGTTAAAAAAAAATGTGGTTTTAGGACCACTTGCCTCAAGGCCATCAGGAATGCTTTCTAAAAAAAACAGATTCTGGGACCCCACTGACCTACTGAATGAGAATCCTTTGGATGTGGCCCCAGGAATCTGCATTAATTATTCTGCATAGATGATTCTGTCTTCTGAAGTTGGTGAACCACTAGTCTAGCAGTTTGCAAAATGGCAGCCCTGCAGGTCATATCTGGCCCACAAATTTGTTTTGTTTTGTTATGCTTGCAACATTGGCAGTATGGTTTTACAAATTTGATTTGTCAACTCTTAAAAATTGGGATTTACACATATAAATCCAAATTTCTGGTTTCTCTTGAAATAGTAGAATAACTTTGCAATACTGAGCCCATGTTCCCACATGGCTGTCAGCAGTCTACCACTGTACCTGAAAAAGATCTGTCTCATCTGAATGGCCCATGTGCTCTTGGATTTACCACAGTCCTTCTAAACCTTCTTTCACTCTGGGGTCAAGTATTAGTTGCCATTTTCTTTTCTTTAATTGACCTGCTTCACTCAATTATATCACCTAATTGGAATACTTAGCGTTTTAGTTTTTTACTCCAGATCCAAAAGTTTAAAAAACTGAGGAGAAATGATTGGAAATAGACTGGGAGACCACAGAATTTATTACAGTAGTCGAGATAAGAAATGAACTGCTGAACTAGGAGTGGTAATAGGGATGGAGAAAAGAGGAAGATTGGGATTTAGAAGCTGCCAGTCTTGGTGATTGAATTGGGTTAGGATCTGAGTGGGAGGAAGAACAGACATGGAGGAGTAGGGAGAGAGAGAGAAGTAGGTGTGAAGATTAGTTTGTTTTTATACCTAAAACTGTAGGTGATTGTGGGACATTATTGCTAGGTACTAAGATATATATATAGCTTATCTATCTATCTATCTATCATCTATCTATCTATCTATCTATCTATCTATCTATCTATCTATCGCTTATTAGGTAGTATAGACCCTCCCTACTGTGTTGGAAGAGAAGATGACTCCTAGAGGAGCATATATGACCCTGGGTGTATGTTTAGATTGAAAAAGCATATTCAAATGAAAACGTGATGAGATAAAACCTCAAATTAACAACACAGCAAATAGATGTTGGTGAGGATGCAGAGGAAGAGGAACCTTCTTAAACTTTTGGTGGGACTGCAAACTGGTGTAGCCGCTCAAAAACAGTATGGAAGTTCCTCAAAAAGATAAACATAGACACCCTACCACCCAGCAATTGCACTGCTAGGTATTAACCCAAAGGATACAAAGAGACTGTTTAAAGGGGCACATGTACCCTGATGTTTATAGCAGCATTATCAACAATAGCCAAATTATGGAAAGAACTCAAATACCCATTGACTGCTGAATGGATAAAGATGTGTTTATATAGATATATATAAGCAATGGAATATTATTGTTATATTGGAATATTAATATTATTAACCACAAAAAAGAATGAAAGCTTGTCATGTGCAAGGACATGGATGGAGTTAGAGTGTATTATGCTAAGCAAAATAAGGCAGTCAGAAAAAGACAAATGATTTCACTCATATGGAATTTAGGAAACAGATGAACATAGGGGAAGGGACAACAAAGAGAGGCAAAACAGACTATTAACTATAGAGAACAAACTGAAGGTTGTTAGAGGTGGGGGGGATAGGCTAAATGGGTAATAGTTATTAAGGAGGGCACTTGTGATAAGCACTGGATGTTGTATATAAGTGTTGAATTGCTAAATTCTATTCCTGAAACCCAGTATTATGCTATATGTTAACTAAGTAGAATTTAAGTAAAAACTTGGAACAAAAAAAAGGAAAAAAGAAAAGCATATTTTGAAACCTACCTGCTTTTTCTAAAGCAAATTGAAAACAATGTACAAAACTATGAATAGCAGAAAGTAGACAGAAAATAGTGCATCCTCACCTTAATCTTACCTGAGCAGAGGTGTGGACACCAAATCCATGGGTAGAGAAGTATCAGATCCATGGAGTTGTGTGAGATTTTTGTCCGACGGGGTCAAAGGTTAGCAAAAGTTGGTGTATTGCTGTAGGATATCATGATGATACAGTGATTTAGGGACAACCACTTCTTTCTTGCAAATGGTAACTTTGGTGTTTTTCTTCCTTTATCTCTTACATTTTAAATTTTACTTTGTGAGTATTCTTCAGTCTATGGATACTAAGAACATGCTGTATTCCAAAGTGTTTATAAGACATTTTTCTTTCTTTTTCATATCTTTGAGGGCATTGTTTCTTTGGGAACATGTTATATAGGGAGGTTAGTTTCCCAGGGTAGCTCCCCCTTTTCAAATCCTACTTAATCTACATTGTAGATGAACTTTTTTTTTTTTAAAGATTTTATTTATTTAATCATGAAAGACACACACACAGAGGCACAGGCAGAGGGAGAAGCAGGCTCCATGCTGGGAGCCCAACGTGGGACTTGATCCCGGGTCTCCAGGATCACGCCCTGGGCTGAAGGCAGCGCTAAACCGCTGAGCCACTGGGGCTGCCCAAACTGTTTTATTAATAGTGTGAGTCTGAGCTCTGGGAGCAGTTATGTGCCATGTAGTGAGAATAGTGAAGAAAAAGTTCTTTCTAGGTATGGGGCTCAACATAGACAATATTTCGGAATTGGTAAATTTTATCTTTAGGATTCCCCAAATCCCTTTCTCACCCCTTTTCCATATAATGATGCTCTCCCTTTAGGTGACACCTTTCCCAAGTCTTCCCTGTTCTTCACTTTTTCAAAGTAACTACCTTTTCTTCCCTAACTCTTCATTTCTGTCATATAACTTATTTTCCCCAAGTATCAGAAAGAACTAGTTATGGTAATTTATGGAGTTGTGTTGTATTATTGTTTTTTTTAAATTGATGAATGTTAGTAAAAGTTCATTGCTTGGTAAAAATACAAGCAGTTAGCACAGGGAAGTGAATAAAGTCCGACAATGAAAGGATAAATGTTTTAGGGAAACAGGTAATCCTATAAGCAGCTTTGATTTAAGGTTCTCCCTTGGGAGTAATTGGTGCTGAGCTGTTACTACTCTTCAAGTCTCACCTTTATTCACTTAATATTATATCTCAGAGCTTTTCTTTATTCATAACTGCTTCCATGAGAGCAGCATAGAGGCTTTTGGAGTTGAGGGTAGGCAAGCAAATAGGGCAAGAAGAGTGGCTATTCTAAGTTTGGGACTGCTCATATGGCCTTTTAAGTGAAGAGTATATTCCATAATGGCTTTATATAAGCAATAATTAATAAAAAACCGTTTCATGTCTTACCTGCAAATGATGACATAGAATTTTTAAGCTTAGACAATTTGATCATTGAGGCAAATGAATATTAAAAGCAATAGTTTCTAATATCTTATAAACTTTCTTCTTTTCTTACCTGTTGCGTTGTATGCTTACCAATAAGTCCCTTGTATTTGTTCCTAAAATGATGATATGGTTTGAAGGTCACTGAGCTGGTGGCCAAGAAAGAATTCTTTTTTTTTTTTTAAGATTTTATTTATTTATTCATGAGAGCCAGAGAGAGAGAGAGAGAGAGAGAGAGAGAGAGAGAGAGAGAGGCAGGCAGAGACACAGGTAGAGGGAGAAGCAGGCTCCAATGCAGGGAGCCAGACGTGGGACTAGATCCTGGGCCTTCAGGATCTGGCCCTGGGCTAAAGGCAGCATTAAACTGCTGAGCCACCAGGGCGGCCCCCAAGGAAGAATTCCTGAAATGTCTTAGTGCATCTAAGGTGTTTATATTATAGCAGGGACAGCCTGTGGGCAGAGAGAGCTGTTTGGGTTGTGAGAAGTTGCTGATTATATACTTTCAAGGTGGGGGAAGTAAAGACAAGGGAAGTTTACAAAAGGACTTTCACATGTTAAAGAAGACTTACAGGATGCTGGAGGCATGGCTATTGTTAAACTAAGGTTATTTTTCCCTCTAGCAAGGCATTTGCAACAAGATTGGGAGTTCCCTGAGGAAAATTTTTTTCTGCCTGCTTCAAGTATTTGTCAATGGGCTGAGTTATAAGTAGATTTAATTTTATTTACATTTCCTTTTGGCTTTGTTCTCCACAACTATAATGCCAACTGTAGTTGCTACTGTAATGATAGGATTTATTTAAACCTCATGGAATTGATGAAATGTGTAAGAAAAAATAATCTTTCTATGAAAATTAGATAGAAGTACTTTGTATGAGTTCACGAAGCAGCTAGAAAGCTTACTATTAAGCATACGTGAGACAAGTGAAGGCCTAGGAAAAATAACAAAATTCTAGAAGGATTCCTATGGCTTTGCTGGTGTCTTTAAATTCTTTTTTTCCAAAGAAAATGCTGATAGAGAGTGCGTTAAGAGTGTGGTATATGAAAGGAGTGTTGCTGTGAATTCCAGCTAAGGAGCCTATATTAAAAGCAAAGGCCTTAGCTCTATGTCAAAAGACCAGTGAGGACAGCCCAGGTGGCTCAGCAGTTTAGCGCTGCCTTCACCCCAGGGCCAGATGCTGGAGACTGGGGATCCAGTCCCGCGTCGGGCTCCCTGTGTGGAGCCTGCTTCTCCCTCTGACTGTGTCTCTGCCTCTCTCTCTCCCTCTTTGTGTGTCTGTCATGAATGAATAAATAAAATCTTAAAAAAAAAAAAGACCAGTGAATGAATGTATATTTCTAGGTTGTAAGTTACAACAAAATGTTGAAGACAGTACTCACTTTTAATAATTCCTCACTTTAACCAACCTATATAGGAGATATGTTAGCATTTTAAGCAGACAGCCAGGAACAAGTTCTTGAGATGTCTTTGGTGCAAAAGAAGTGATTTCATTAAAGCAGGAGGACAGGACTGTGGGCAGAAAGAGCTGCACTGGGTCATAAGGAGTGGCCCATTATATACATTCAAGTTGGGAGGGGGTTAGGGATAGCTTAAGTCTGTAAGGGATTTTGGAAGCAAAGTTTCCAGGACCTTGAGGGGGCTAGCTGTTGTTAGGAAAAGATCATTTATTACTGTTTAGTAAAAACTCAGTCATGAGATCCTTCAGATGCCCCTTCAGAGGTATATTGGTGGGTCATATGCTTAGGTTATTGCCAACGTGCATCTTGGGGGTGGGGTGGGGGTGGGCAGGGTTAGAGATAAAGGAAGTTTCCTAGGGAATCTTTATATGTTAAAGTAGACTTAGAGGATCCTGGAGGGTCTGGCTAAGATTGCCTTTTGCCCTTAGCAAAGTAGTAACACCTTGGCAACTGGCTCCCTAGGGGAATGTCCCTGTGCCTGTTTCAACTTGCCCATGGGCCTTAGGTAGTGAGGAAATTCAGTAATTTTTCTTTTGCCTTTGTTTCTTACATCAGTAACCACCTCCTGGACCTTATGTCTGTATAATGCTGTACAGTTAAAGCTCTTTTTCTGTGGTATGAAATGAAATGTAGTTTGAACATCCTTTCTTTACCATTTCTGGGCATAGTGTGGAACCAGCATGCTTCAAATTGTTTGTTGAATGACCATGGTAGTCAAGCAGATTGTATTCTCATTCTTTAAAACTTACTAATCAGGGGTGCCTGGGTGGCTCAGTGGTTGAGCGTCTCCCTTCTGCTCAGGGCATGATCCCAGGGTCCTGGAATTGAGTTTCGTGTCAGGCTCCCAATAGGGAGCCTGCTTCTCCCTCTGTCCGTCTCTGCCTCTCTCTGTGTCTCTTATGAATAAATAAACTAAAAAAAAAAAAATCTAAAAACAAACAAAAAGCCTTACTAATGACAAAATAATTTATGGTAATATCCTTTCCATGACAGATGAAAACATTATTTGAATGTTGTGGAAATAATAAAAGTAGGGAATGATTTCAAAGTGACTGAGGCCTTGTAATTATAGATCTTTTCAAGAATTTTATTCAATGATATACTTTCTGGAACATTTGTGGTTTTGTTAGGTAATCCTGAAGGATTTTGTATATTTGTACCTTGACATTTGTCTTTGTATTTCTCCTTTTTATAGTAGGATTTTTAGTAGGAGGGTTTGCTAAGTATTATTTACAAGTGAAATTTGATAGGGAGATTATGGAACCATTCCCTTATTGTAATAGTTGTATTGAAATGCAGATGAACTGCCATTCAACTACCTAGATTTATTCAGATCTGGTTTAGCCTTCAGGGTTGGATAAATAATGCAATTTGGCCCCAAGGAGTTTGCTGGACTTTTTGTCCCTGCTGTATTAAAAAAAATATTTTAACTAATGACGCTTTACATCTTTTTAATGATCATATGTAGAATAGTCAGGTAGTTACCATTCAGTTACAGAAGGGTGTATCATACCACAATTTTTTTCTCATCTTCATAAATTTATTTTTATTGGTGTTCAATTTGCCAACATATAGAATAACACCCAGTGCTCATCCCGTCAAGTGCCCACCTCAGTGCCCATCACCCAGTCACCCCCACCCCCTGCCCACCTCCCCTTCCACCACCCCTCGTTTGTTTCCCAGAGTTAGGAGTCTTTCATGTTCTGTCTCCCTTTCTGATATTTCCCACTCACTTTTTCTCCTTTCCTCTTTATTCCCTTTCACTATTTTTTATATTCCCCAAATGAATGAGACCATATAATGTTTGTCCTTCTCCGATTGACTTATTTCACTCAGCATAATACCCTCCAGTTCCATCCACGTCAAAGCAAATGGTGGGTGTTTGTCGTTTCTAATGGCTGAGTAATATTCCGTTGTATACATAAACCACATCTTCTTTATCCATTCATCTTTCGATGGACACCGAGGCTCCTTCCACAGTTTGGCTATTGTGGACATGGCTGCTAGAAACATCGGGGTGCAGGTGTCCTGGCATTTCATTGCATCTGTATCTTTGGGGTCAATCCCCAGCAGTGCAATTGCTGGGTCGTAGGGCAGATCTATTTTTAACTCTTTTTTTTTTTTAATTTTTTTTTTTTTTTTTTTTTTTTTACGATAGTCATACAGAGAGAGAGAGGCAGAGACACAGGCAGAGGGAGAAGCAGGCTCCATGCACCGGGAGCCCGACGTGGGACTCGATCCCAGGTCTCCAGGATCGCGCCCTGGGCCAAAGGCAGGCGCCAAACCACTGCGCCACCCAGGGATCCCTATTTTTAACTCTTTGAGGAACCTCCACACAGTTTTCCAGAGTGGCTGCCATAGTTCACATTCCCACCAACAGTGCAGGAAGGTTCCTCTTTCTCTACATCCTCTCCAACATTTGTTGTTTCCTGCTTTGTTAATTTTCCCCATTCTCACTGGTGTAAGGTGGTCATACCACAATTTTATTGCAAGTTACTGCTCCATTGTCCTGTCTGCCATGTTCTTCCTGATGATTTTAAACTTAAGTTGGTTGCTTTTGATGCATAAAACAAAATTTACATTTTTATCTCATTCCATTGTGTGAATTAGTGCCTTGATTTTAGAGGCTAGTGCTAGTAAATATTTGGGTAATATAGTCTTCCCCTTGACCTCTCTTCTCAACACCCTACTATAGGATAAGAGGGAAAGTTAGCAACTGGTTAGGATAATAGTTTTAGAATTTGTGTATATATGGGACGCCTGGGTGGCTCAGTGGTTGAGTGTCTGCCTTTGGCTTAGGGCATGATCCTGGGGACTTGTCATAAAAAAAAAATTAAAAAAGAAAAGAGTTTTTGTATATGGTAAATATTTTACCATTTTTTTTAAATTTTTTTTAATTTTTATTTATTTACGATAGTCACAGAGAGAGAAAGAGAGACAGGCAGAGACACAGGCAGAGGGAGAAGCAGGCTCCATGCACCAGGAGCCCGATGTGGGATTCGATCCCGGGTCTCCAGGATCGTGCCCTGGGCCAAAGGCAGGCGCCAAACCGCTGCACCACCCAGGGATCCCTATTTTACCATTTTTGATGACAAAAGATTGAATGTCTGTGTTACTGTGCTAGCTGAATATTTAAATGGGTGCAATATCAGAGAATAGTATGCCTAGAGGTGGAGGACAATGTGTCTCATCTTTTAAAAATTGTCCCCTCCTTTCAAAAATAACTTGCTTTTTCTCTTATTTCTATGACTTCCGTGTTTATCTAGATTAGTTTTAGTTGTAATAGTCTATTCAAATGTCATCATAATATTTGTTAGCATTGTCTCTTCTTTTTTTAAAGATTTTATTTATTTGAGAGAGAAAGCATGATGGGGGGAGGGCAAAGGGAGAGGGATAAACAGACTCCCTGCTGAGCAGGGAGCCAGACACAGGGCTGGATCCCAGGACCCTGAGATCATGACCTGAGGAGAAGGCATACACATAACCTACTGAGCCATCCAGGGCCCCCACATTTTCTCTTCTTGCACATAATCAAGGTAGACTTCCTATAGAAAACAGGTCTGCAGTAAAAACAAAACAAAACAAAACTTCTGAATGGACAGCATTCTTGACAAACTGAAGTGATTACCTGCCTAGATATTAAAATCTTAGAATTTTGAACACTACTAAATAAGGTTTATTAAAAGGCATTATTAAGTAGTAGAACTGGGTGTGAATCTTGACTCTTTTGTGACCTTGGCTATATCACTTCCCTACTCTGGCTCTCCCTTGTTTTTCATGTATAATCATTTCTTTTTTTTTAAACAATTTTTTTTTATTTTTTATTTTATTTATTTATTTTTTTTTATAAATTCTTTTTTTTTAAATTTATTTATTTATGATAGTCACAGAGAGAGAGAGAGAGGCAGAAACATAGGCAGAGGGAGAAGCAGGCTCCATGCACCGGGAGCCCGATATGGGATTCGATCCCGGGTCTCCAGGATCGCGCCCTGAGCCAAAGGCAGGCGCCAAACCGCTGCGCCACCCAGGGATCCCCAATTTTTTTAAAGTTTTATTTATTTATGATAGACATACAGAAAGAGAGAGAGACAGGCAGAGACACAGGCAGAGGGAGAAGCAGGCTCCATGCACCGGGAGCCCGATGTGGGACTCGATCCCGGGTCCCCAGGATCGCACCCCGGGCCAAAGGCAGGCGCCAAACCGCTGTGCCACCCAGGGATCCCCATGTATAATCATTTCTATAATCATTATGTTGTTTATTGCTCTTCGTTTCATTTGTTTTGCTCAAGACTACCAACGATATCCTCGAATATGTTTTCCAGATGTTTTGTTCTCTATATTATTGTTGCTTCTTTGGTGGATTTTATTTATATATTTTTTCATCCTTTACTTTTCAGAATTCTGCCAGCTTGGGTTTTACTTCCTTCTTTGATCATTTTTTTTCTTAAAGGGATTTTTATTTTAATGAAAATATCATATGTACATAAAATCAGTGGTCCAGAAAGGCTTGTAATAAGTAATTTCATAGTCCATGTCTTTCTATCCCTAGTGGTGGTGTTCACCAGTGGCAACACATTTTAACTATTTTCACTGTAAAATATTACACCAAAACTATTATGTTTTCTCCTGATCTCTAAATAATCTGCTAATACTACCATGTCTTACCTTATTTGTTTTAGATGTTATCTGTTGACTCACTGCTTTGATAGAGAAAAATTAAATGCATGTCACACTTCACCACCCCATCATTACTATCACAATGCTGTTGTCACTATTTTAGTTTCTTTGGTCTTAGAGCACACCTTTTTTGATCAATTACATGGCCGCGTGTTATTTATTTGAGATTATGAAGAACAGCATCTTAAATAAATCTGTTTTTTTTTTTGGTACATTTTATGCATACATTCTCTGTTGGTCTTTTTCTGATCATTTATCTTTGAATTGGTCTGGTTACCCACTGTGAAGGGTAGTGTGGTGTGTGTATGTGTATATAAGCATACTCTAGAATGAATTTCCAAGTTTATGCGTTTGAGAAATGATAAAGTTGAGCTGGAGTAATTCACAGCCTGAATATGAGATTCTTTCCTTGCAAACATTCTCTCAATTTTATTTTTATTTTGTTTATTTTGAGAACATGTCTTCCTCAGATTTTGCAGTTAGTGGTTATTGTAGCAGCGTCAAGTTTGCTATTGCCTTAAAGATTGCATGTGTGCTTATTTTATTTTTAAATAGAATTTATTTTTTGTAGCAGTTTTATGTTCACAGCCAAGTTGAGAAGAAATTACAGAGAGTTTACAAAATACTAGCAAACTTAATCCAACAATACATTAAAAAAATATATATATATACTATGATCAAATGGAATTTATTCCTGGGAAGCAAGGGTGGTTCAATATTCAGAAATCAATCAATTTGATACATCAATAAGAGAAAAGATAAAACACATATAATCATTTTAGTAGATACAGAAAAAGCATTCAATGAAGTAAAATATCCATTCATGATAACCCTCAACAAAGTAGGGATAGAGGGAACATACCTCAACATAATAAAGGCTATATATGAATAACCCACAGCTGACATCATCCTCAATGGGGAAAAACAGAGCTTTTCCCTTAAAGTCAGGGATAAGACAAGGATGTTCACTCTCATTTGATGTAATACTAGATGTCCTAATCACGGTAGTCAGACAAGAAAAATACATACAAAGGCACCTAAATTGGTAAGGAAGAAGTTAAACGTTCACTATTTGCTGACTTCATTATACTACACATAGAGAACCCTAAATACTCCACCAAAAAACTACTAGAACTGATAAATGAATTCAGTAAAGTAGCAGGATACAAAATCAATGCACAGAAATCTGTGTCATTCCTATACACTAATAGTGATGCAGCAGAAGGTGAAATTATGAAAATAATCCCATTTACAAATTGCAACAAAAATAATATATCTAGGAATAAACCTATTCAAAGAGGTGAAACACCTATACTCTGGAAATTATAAAACATTGATGAAAGAAATTCAAGATGATACAAAGAAATGGAAACCCATCCCATGCTCATGGGTTGGAAGAACAATTATTGTTAAAATGTCTATACTACCCTAAGAAATGTACAGATTCAATGAAATTCCTATTGAAATACCAACAGAAATTTTCACAGAACTAGAACAGAAAATCCTAAAATTTGTATGGAATCACAAAAGACCCCAGAGAGTCCAAGCAGTCTTGAAAAAGAAAAAGAAAACTTCAGGTATCACAATTTCAGATTTCAAGTTATATCACAAAGCTGTAGTAATCAAAATAGTGTGGTACTGGCATAACAGTTGAGTCATAGATCAGTAGAACAGAATAGAAAACCTAGAAATGAACCTACAATTATATGCTCAGTTAATCTTTGACAAAGCAGGAAAGACTATCCAATGGGGAAAAGACAGTCTCTTCCAAGATGGTTTTGGGTCATGCGAAAGAATGAAAGCAGACCACTTTCACCATATACAAAGATAATCTCAAAATAGATTAAAGACTTAAATGTCAGACCTGAAACTTTAAAAACCCTAGAAGAGAACACAGGCAGTAACTTTCTTGGCATTAGCCACAGCAGCATTTTTGTAAGTATGTCTCCTGTGGCAGGGGAAATAAAAGCAAAAATAAACTTTTGGGACTACATCAAAATAAAAACCTTCTGCACAGTGAAGGAAATAGTCAACAAAACTAAAAGGCAACCTATGGAATGGGAGAAGATATTTGCAAATGACATATCTGATAAAGGGTTATTATCCAAAACATATAGAGAACTTATAAAACTCAATAACCCCCCTCCCAAAATAACCCAGTTAAAAATGGTCAGAAAACATGAATAGACATTTTTCCAAAGGAAACATGCAGATGGCCGGCAAGTGAAAAGGTTTTCACATTTTACTCATCATCAGGGAAATGCAAATCAAAAGTACAATGAGATATCATCTCACACCTGTCAGAATGGCTAAAATAAAAACTTAAGAAACAAGAAGTGTTGATGAGGATGTAGAGAAAAAAGAACCCTCATGCACTATTGGAATGCATACTTGGGTACCCACTGTGGAAAATACTATGGAGGTTCCTCAAAAAGTTAAAAATAAAGCTACCTTACTGTCCACTAATGGCACTGCTGGTTTTTTTACCAAAAGAACACAAAAACTAATTCAAAGGGATATATGCACTCCTATGTTTATTGTAGCATTATTTACAATAGCCAAATTATGGAAGTGGCCCAGGTATCATTGTTGGATGGATGGATACACACACAACATACACAATAGAATATTATTCAGCCCTAAGACTAATGAAACCATGCCATTTGCACTAGATAATGGAACTAGAGGGTATAATACTAAGAGAATTAAGGCAGAAAAGGACAAATACCATATGATTTCACCCATATGTGGAATTTAAGGAATAGAACAAATGAGCAAAGTAAAAAAAAGAGAGTCAAACCAAGAAACAGACTCTTAACTATAGAGATCAAAGTGATGGTTACCAGAGGAGAGATAGGGGTAAGCGGGGGTGGGGTGGGGGTTGGTTGAAATACATGATGGGAATTAAAGAGTACACTTATTGTAATGAGTACTGAGTAATGTATAGAAGTTTTGAATTTATATTTCATACCTGAAATTAATATAACACTGTATATTAACTACTGGAATTAAAATTAAAAATGCAATTTAAAAATCATGTTCCACAAGTCAAAAAGAAAAGTATAAAGAGTTTCCATACAGTCCCAAATATGCATCGCCTTCTGTACTATCAGTGTCCTACACCAGGATGGTATGGTAGTGTATTTATTCCAAACAAGGAACCAATTTTGACACATTATCACCCCAACTGCATAGTTTATATTAGTTTCGTTCTTGGTGTTATACATTCTGTGGGTTTTGGCAAATGTATAATGACATGTTATCTACCATTTATAGTATCATACAGAATGGTTTCACTGCCTTAAAAATTCTCTGTTCTATTCATCCCTCTACCCTAACACATGGCAACCACTGATTTTTTTTATAGTTTCCATTGTTTTGCCTTTTCCAGAGTGTCATAGAGTTAGACTCATAGAATATATAGTCTTTTTCAATTGGCTTATTTCACTTAGTAATATGCATTTAGGTTTCCTCCAGTATTGTCATTTACTTGAAAGCTCATTTCTTTTTAGAGCTGAAAAGTGTTCCATTGTCTGAACTGACCACAGTTTGTTTATCCATTCACTTACTGAAGGACATCTTGGTTGCTTCCCAATTTTGGCAATTATGAATAAAGCTGCTGTAAACATCTGTGTGCAGTCTTTTGTGTGGACTGTGGACATAGTTTCAACTCCTTTGTGTAAACTCCAAAGAATGGAAAGAGTATGCTTGGTTACGTTTAGTTTTATAACTTCCACTTTGGAAGACAGGTGGTTGTATGAAGAATTTTGCATAGGCTGTTCTTACAGCCCCATTTTTTTTTCCTAATTAACTTCTATTCTCTTGAGACCTCAGGTCAGTTATCTCTCATTACCTCATCAACTCAGTAATTTTCTTTCATTGCATGCTTTCATAGCACATGTATCTCTTTATCATAGCATTTATCATAAGTTTGTGTGTCTGAGATTCTGTTTGTCTTCCTACTAGTTTGTAAGCTGTATGAAAATATGGATCATGTTTCATTTTTCCTCATTAGTTTCTGGCATTTTGGCAAGTATTTATTAAATATACATTAAATGAATGCATACGAAAATAGATAAACTTGCATCAGTATTTATTTTCCATGATAATTGATAATAATGTTTTGATTTTGCACATTTATTTTTTTTATTTTTTTATTTTTTATTTTTTCAGACCAAAAAAAAAATCACAGTTATTTCAATTGTTCAAAGTGCAAATACAAGTCAGTTCACAATGTTTCAAGATACAGTTTTAAGTATAATGAAAACTTGATATACAAAAATGAAAGGGTAAATAGCAGAAATAAAGCTCAAATTTTTTTTTAAATTCAAGTAACCCGAAAACCTTTAGACTGAAATATCCCATTTATGACAATTCGGAAACTCCTTAATTTATAGATACCAGTAGCACATTGCCATCCAAAAGGGCTTCTCAAAGAAGGAGAATCACCTCAAACCAGTCAGCTCAGGACCAGAGTGGAAGTTCTTGGGGCGGGCTGTTCCAGATTTGGCCGCCTCACTCTCCCTGTCAATCCATACGGTTCGACCCATGATACTTGGATGTTTAGGCAAATCCTAGAAAATGTGTACAGTTCAATATGAGGCCAACACCCTGCTAAGGCCACTATATATTTACAAGATTTTAAAGACCCATCTTAGCTTCAGGCCTCTGGTGTTACGGGGGAAAGACAGACTGATACTTCTTCCATTACTTAGAACCTTTCTGTAAGGTTAGCAACACGGCCTTTACAACTGCCTCACGAAAATCATACTTAGTTATAGATTTACTTATTTATACACATACAGAACTTTTATGTAAAGTAGAAAAAGTTCCCGCTAGGAAGATAATTAAAGGTTGTTAATGTTCTTTGTATCACTTAGCAGCCAAGACAAAGGTTTATTTCTGCTCCCCAGAAGCAAGGTTAGCTATTCGCTTCAATTCAGGGAGGTGTGTGCTTTCAGGATGCTGGAGAGGAGATATTTATTGCATCTTTTTCTCAATCTTCTTCATCTTTTCATTATAGGCAGTAAATTGAGAGTCCGTTCCGAAAATTCTATCCCACCATGTAAATGTGGAAGCATAGTTTGCGATGAAGTTCATGTGGTGGAAATCATGATGCTGAGAACCAGCATAGAAAGGGATCAGATTTAAAGGGTTCAGGGTAATGTCATAGCCACTATGGACATCAATAGTTTCTATCAAACGAATGGTCACCCATGCCCAAAGGAGAATGACATGATCACATAAAAGCATGATTCCAATGAAAAATCCAGTTCCAAGAATCAGAGTTTCCAAAGGATGTGCATATTCAGCTTCCATTCCAAATGGAGCCTGAAACTCATGATGAACTTTATGAATATATTTACCTTACATACATGTGCCAGTCATCACTCTGCTGAGTACACAGCAGGTCTCCTTAGTTCTCTCTCTGTTGTAGCTTTCTCCTTTCTGGCATTCTGCCTTCTAAACTCCAGCAGGCTGGTGTCCTGGGATTCCTCAACTCAGGAAGTCTGTAGCGCTCTGCCTGGGCCCCTTCCCTGGCCCACGACATAGACACTTTCAAGGCAGTATGCTGGAGCAAGTGTGGACCTCACTTCATTTGTTTACTGTCTTTCAGAGATCACTGGAATTTATGGTCTGGTGTCCAGCATCTTGAAAACATTGTGTGAAATATTTATGTGTATTTTTTGTTGTTTTGGGCAGAGTGATAAACCTGGACAGAAGTGGAAGTCCTAGACACATTAAAAAAACTGGTTTGACCTACATGATTAAAGTGATTGGGATTTTTTATGGTTCTCTTTTCCTACCTCTCTTCCCCTTCTCACCACCCCAGCACCTGGTCAGTCTTGCCTGAACGTTAACCAACCCATTGCAACTTCTTTAGTTTCCAGGTATAAATTCTTGGATTTAGGTCAAAATTGCCTACCCAACAATTATCTTAACATCAATCTGACAGTCTCCCTTTATTTTTGGTCAGTAGTTATTTGGCAATTCCTTCCTTTACCAAACTTGGTTAATTCATAAAAATTGATGTACGTGTAGCTTCTCCTAGTTTTCCAACATTTTTCCTCCTAACTGGTCATGTGATATATCTTTTCCTTTGTAGTGTTTAATACATCACGTTTCCAGCCTTTGTCAAAATTTCATCCTTCTGAGGTGGGTAGGGGGAATGGGATAAATAGGTGTTGGGGATTAAAGAATGCACTTGTTCTGAGTGCCGGGTGTTACGTGGAAGTTTGGAATCACTGTATTGTACACCTGAAACTAATAATACATTGTATGTTAACTAATTGGAATTTAAATAAAAACTTAAAATTTTATTCTCCTAGGTTCACATATCAAAGTCTCCAGCTTAAGCACATATTGGTACTAGAAATATAGCACAAAAACAGAATTTTAGCGCTAACAAGGACCTTATATTTAATCAGTTGTACTTGGAGAGATTTGAGAGCATGCTTTTCAGTCTCCGTAGTACACAAACATCTAGGTTTAGCCCTGTCACAAAATACTTAAGATATTGATTTCCATCCTTGATTATTGTAAAACTTCAGATAAACCTTTTTAGAATATGTAAATACACAATATAATTTAAGGACTATTTTATTAATATAAACTCCTATGTTCTTTAAGGTGGAACATTCTAATTGTTCTTTCTGGTAGGGAAAGAAGGCAGAAGAAAATCCAAGTCACTATTCACTAAGAACAAATGTTATATTTGGGCTATAAGGTCACAGCAACATGGATTTTGGCAGAAAAATTCCCATCAATTTGACAGATTTGACTCATGATAAATGAACTTCTAGAAGGCTTGTAACAAATTACTCAGTTATAAATAAATTTTTTTGAAGTAATTCTTTCTGATTTCAGTTCATGTTTTTTTTTTTTTTTTTCCTTTTGAAACTACTGTATAATGATTTAGTTAAAACATACCGGACATAGAGACTACTAGTATTTTACACAGTGACCTAATTTTATGTTGGTTTTCCCCCTTGTAGTTGCAGTTAGTAAATCTGTTAAGTTTGTGGCTCTACTTTCTTTCTGTAATCAAGGAAAGTTTCTGTTTGACAAAGCTAGGTCAAAAAGAATGAATTCTTCACTGTTGGCTGTCTCCAAAACTTATGTTGAAATCATAAAGTCCTTCAAGAATTAAATTGAAATACTCATTTTGTATGTTACTGGAACTAAGGTAAGTAAAAGCAGAAGTTGGGAAGGTTTTTAATCTTTTTTGTGGAGGGGAGGTTTTTAATTTTTGTTGTAGAATTTATTCTGTAAGATGAGAGTGCTGAATTTTTTTCATGTAATTTAAATAAAGAGAATAAACATTTTTAATGCAAATCCAAACAATTCATCTACAGAGATTGTTAACATTATTTCATGGCATTTTCCTTTTATATTTCTAAAATGCAAATACTCTGGGAAAATCTAGTATATGCATTTTGTCACTTATGATTTTGTATTTTATAGTTGGTTAGTTTGGTGCCTGAAAAGGTCTGTGTGTTATTGGTGTCAGAAAATAAATTCAATAGCTCTTATACACAGTTCATGTGAGTGATTTGGGAGGTACATGAACTTTGTGCTCTATAGCTCTTGGTCTAATTGTGAAAGTAAACTATGTAAATGAACTCAAATGTCAGGTTAAAACTTTTGTTGGTTTTCAACCAAGGGAATTATTGAATATGTTGAGATGCCTCTATCTGTGCTACAATGGATCATACCATATCACAGTCCTGTCTTTGCTAATTACTTTGTGAAGGTGTATTAATAGCTGGCATGGGGATACTGCATACAGGTCAGAGAATATTATACAGTGGTTTTGTTTAACCTCTGTGTGCCTCATTTTTCTGATCAGTAAAATGGGGATAATAGTATTACCCACATTATAGGTTTATTGTGGGGATTAATTAACCAAAGCACTAAGAATAGTGCCTGGCACATAGTAGATACTTAGTGAGTCCTAATCACTAGTACTACTTGTAGTGATATTCTCTCCTTAGGTCTAGCTTTTATTATGCAAGTGATTAACATCATTCTGTGTTCTGTATTCACCTCTGCAGTTTGGCAGTTAAAGAAAGATGTTCATTCATTACCCTTCTCCCTTTCCCTATCTTTCCCTCTCTCTCCCTACCTCCCTACTTCCCTTCCTCTCACCTATTTGTTGAGTTTCTTGCTATCTAGCTGGAGCAGTAATAGGTTCAGGTGGTAAATATTATTCTATGAACTGTAGCAATTTGATTAGGAGATAGAATTAGAAGCCATATCTCTCAGAAGAGGAAAAGGGATCCAGAATATTTTTCTTTGATTTCTAATTTGTGATTTTTAAAAAAAAATCAGATTAAATTTTGTAATTCAAATATATTTAAGTATTGATTTTTAAAATAAAGTTACTATTTGCCTCTTGTTAATTTTATTCTGCTGCCTAACAACCAACCAGCCAGTCAACTGGAGTGGGATGTTATTTTCGAAGCAAACCACTTAGCCTATGAATATGTTCCAGAGGTGTGTATGTGTAATAATTTCATCCTGAAAGATCTCTTCCCACATGCTTTTTGTCTGTCTCATAGGTAGGGATATGGATAAACCTAGTCAGCTAGTCTCGATCATTGGCAGAAACCAAATAAATTATAGATATTTTTTATAACATGTATAGATACATATTATGACTATGTTTTGAAGATTAATTGTTGTTAATTTCTATTTTTAGGGTGATGTTAATTCTTAGCTAATCTGGATTTTTCTCTGTAGATTTATTTTCTTGGTTTTAAAAATCTTCTGTATTTTCCTTTATTACCAACTTCCTAACCCCACCCCATTGTCTTCTAGCTGAATTGGCTATAGTATCCCTAAATGCATATTAAATGCTTTCTGTTCTAAGATCAGTACCATTTTTTTTTTCCTTTGGCTACTGATATTTCTTGAGCAGTCATTAAGTTCATAGTTAACTCTTCTTTGATATGGGATATTGTTTAAGGGCATTGACTTTGGAGAATAACAAACCTGGATTATCTCACTTCCGTTCTTTTAACGGCTATGAACCATGATTAAGTTACATTATATCTGTGAGCCTCAGGTTCCTCATCTGTAAAATGGGGATAAATGATGGAATATACTTCAAAGGTTGTTGCAAAAATTAAATCTTAAAACACATGTAAAAGTGCTTACTGTGGTACCTGGAACATAGTGAACCCTCAATAGATGATATATGTAATCTGTTGTTGTTGCCATCCATATTATGGCTACCTATCTTATCATTTCAGTTTTGTGTCCACCAGTGTGCTATCTTGGAAGTTATTTATGTGATGGACGGCTCCAGTACCAGGAAAGGCTATTATCAAACCTGAGAGAATTCCTTTTTAAGTTGAGAAGTTACCAGCTTTCAGTACTTTATTCAATGAATGTGACTGCTCCAGGGGCCATTGCCTAGGTATCATGTAGTAGATTTGAAGGATCTGGGAGCTGATCAGGGGAAAAAAAAATGACATGACAGTAGTATACAGGAGCTTTATTTGGATGATACTTTGACAGGTTTGCACGTAGGGGAAGCTCCACATAGCCTGTGACCTTCCAGAGACAATAGTGGGGCCACTGCCTGGAAGAGAAAGGGAACTACTGGGGCTGAGGAAGATCAGAGAAGGAACATTTGTGACTAGATGATATCACTCATGTATAGATGCTATAACTCAGCAGTACAATGGGGGTATTTTTGGGCCAGAGAGCTCCAAAAGGCAGTAGCAATTGGGATCTTTTATAGTTTCAGAGTTTATCTTTGGCTGGCAGATGTTGGGTGCAGTTTTCATAGTGTATGCAAACCAGGCAGGCTCTAGAATGGCTGAAACTGCATATTTGGGCTTTATTTAAAACAGTTGTATGTGCAGAAGTGAGTTTGGCACATGTGGCCTTTTATTGGGTCTTTGCTGTAAAGAAGTAAACAAGATAGGGCCAATATACAAAGGCAGTCTTTTAACCATTTATGTAACATAACCAGAACTGTTTAAGACCTGGTTTCTACCTCAGGAAATCCATGCCCTATAGTGGGAAATTAAATACTTTGATAAATACTATTCGTCAAGGTTTGAACTAAGACCTTGGGAGTTACATCAAGAAAGACCCCCTCCAGGAAAAATACCACTCTTGTGGTATTTTCAGGTCCTTTAAGCATACTCCAGCTGAAGAAAGCACACAACATTGTTGGTTCCTGGTGACCAACACCATGCTTCATAATTCTTTGAATTTTATTTTTAAAATTTATTTTTCAAAAAATTTTTTATTGGAGTTCAATTTGCCAACAAATAGCATAACACCCAGTGCTCATCTCACCAAGTGCCCCCCTCAGTGCCCATCACCCAGTCACCCCAACCCCCCGCCCACCTCCCCTTCCACTACCCCTTGTTCATTTCCCAGAGTTAGGTGTCTCTCATGTTTTGTCACCCTCACTGATATTTTCATTCATTTTCTCTACTTTCCCTTTATTCCCTTTCACTAATTTTTATATTCCCCAAATGAATGAGACCATATAATGTTTGTCCTTTTCTGATTGACTTATTTCACTCAGCATAATACATTCCAGGTCCCTCCACGTCAAAGCAAATAGTAGGTGTTTGTCGTTTCTAATGGCTGAGTAATATTCCATTGTATACATATACCACATCTTCTTTTTTTTATTTTTAAAAATTTTTTTATTTATTTATGATAGTCGCACACACACACAGAGAGAGAGAGGCAGAGACACAGGCAGAGGGAGAAGCAGGCTTCATGCAGGGAGCCTGACGTGGGATTCGATCCCGGGTCTCCAGGATCACGCCCTGGGCCAAAGGCAGGTGCTAAACCGCTGCACCACCCAGGGATCCCCACATCTTCTTTATCCATTCCATCTTTCGATGGACACGGAGGCTCCTTCTACAGTTTGGCTATTGTGGACATTGCTGTTATAAACATTGGGGTGCAGGTGTTCCGGAGTTTCACTTCATCTGTACTTTGGGGGTAAATCCCAGCTGTGCAATTGCTGGGTCGTAGGGCAGATGTATTTTTAACTCTTTGAGGAACCTCCACACAGTTTTCCAGAGTGGCTGTACCAGGTCACATTCCCAGCAACAGTGCTAGAGGGTTCGCTTTTCTCCGCATCTTCTCCAACATTTGTTGTTTCCTGCCTTGTTAATTTTCCCCATTCTCACAGGTGTGAGGTGGTATCTCATTGTGGTTTGGATTTCAAGTTCCCTGATGGCCAGTGATGTGTAGCATTTTTTCATGTGCTTGTTAGCCATATCTATGTCTTCCTCTGTGAAACTTGTGTTCAAGTCTTTTGCACATTTTATAATTGGATTGTCTGTTTCTTTGCTGTTCAGTTTCATAAGTTCTTTATAGATCTTGGATAGTAGCCCTTTATCTGATACATCATTTGCAAATATCTTCTCCCATTCTGTAGGTTGTCTTTTAGTTTTATTGACTGTTTCTTTTGCTGTGCAGAAGCTTTTTACCTTGACTAAGTCCCATTAATTCATTTTTGGTTTTGTTTCCCTAGACTTCATAGATGTATCTTGCAAGAAGTTCCTGTGGCGAAGTTCAAAAAGGGTGTTGCCAGTGTTCTCCTCTAGGATTTTGATGGAATCTTGTCTCACATTTAGATCTTTCATCCATTTTGAGTTTATCTTTGTGTATGGGGCAAGAGAGTGGTCTAGCTTCATTCTTCTGCATGTGGATGTCCAATTTTCCCAGCACCATTTATTGAAGAGACTGTCTTTTTTCCAGTGCATAGTCTATCCTGCTTTGTCAAATATTAGTTGCCCATCGAGTTGAGGGGCCATTTCTGGATTCTCTATTCTGTCCCATTGATCTATGTGTCTGTTTTTGTGCCAGTACCACGCTGTCTTGGTGATCACAGCTTTGTAGTACAACCTGAAATCTGGTCTTGTGATGCCCTCAGCTACGGTTTTCTTTTTTAATATTCCCCTGGCTATTCGGGGTCTTTTCTGATTCCACACAAATCTTAAGTTGATTTGTTCTAACTCTCTGAAGAAAGTCCATGGTATTTTGATAGGGATTGCAGTAAATGTGTAAATTGCCCTGGGTAATGTTGACATTTTCACAGTATTTTTCCAATCCATGAGCATGGAATATTTTGCCATCTCTTTGTGTCTTCCTCAATTTCTTTCAGAAGTGTTCTATAGTTTTTAGGGTATAGATCCTTTACCTCTTTGGTTAGGTTTATTCCTAGGTATCTTATGCTTTTGGGTGCAATTGTACATGGGATTGAGTCCTTAATTTCTCTTTCTCCAGTCTCATTGCTAGTGTATAGAAATGCCACTGAATTCTGGGCACTGATTTTGTTTCCTGCCACACTGCTGAATTGCTGTATGAGTTCTAGCAATCTTGGGGTGGAGTCTTTTAGGTTTTTTATGGACAGAATTAATGTCATCTGGGAAGAGGGAGAGTTTTTGACTTCTTCTTTGCCAATTTGAATGCCTTTTATTTCTTTTTATTGCCTGATTGCTGAGACTAGGACTTCTAGTAGTATGTTGAAGAGCAGTAGTGAGAGGGACATCCCTGTCTTGTTCCTGAAATTAGGGGAAAGCCTCCCAGTGTTTCCCCATTGAGAATGATATTTGCTGTGGGCTTTTCATAGATGGCTTTTTGGATGCTGAGGAATGTTCCCTCTATCCCTACACTCTGAAGACTTTTGATCAGGAATGGATGCTGTGTTTTGTCAAATGCTTTCTCTGCATCTATTGAGAGGATCATGCGGTTCTTGTTTTTTCTCTTGTTAATATGATCTATCATATTGATTGTTTTACGAGTGTTGAACCAGCCTTGTGTCCCGGAAATAAATCCTACTTGGTCATGGTGAATAATCTTCCTTTTTTTTTTTTTTTAAAGATTTTATTTATTCATTCATGAGAGACACAGAGAGAGAAAAGCAGAGACACAGTCAGAGGGAGAAGCATGCTCCATCCAGGGAGCCCTACGTGGGACTCGATCCTGGGTCTCCAGGATCATGCCCTGGACCGAAGATGGCGCTAAACCACTAAGCCACCCGGGCTGCCTGTGAATAATCTTCTTAATGTACTGTTGGATCCTATTGGCTAGTATCTTGTTCAGAATTTTTGCATCCGTGTTCATCAGGGATATTGTTCTGTAATTCTCCTTTTTTGGGGTCGGGGGGGTCTTTGTTTGGTTTTGGAATTAAGGTGATACTGGCCTCATAGAACAAGTTTGGAAGTATTCCATCTCTTTCTATCTTTCTGAATAGCTTAAGTAGAATAGGTATGGTTTCTTCTTTAAAGGTTTGATAGAATTCCCCAGGGAAGCCATATGGTCCTGGACCTTTGTGTCTTGGAAGGGTTTAGATGACTGCTTCAATTTCCTCCCTGGTTATTGGCCAGTTCAGGTTTTCTATTTCTTCCTGTTCCAGTTTGGTAGTTTGTGGTTTTCCAGAAAGGGGTCCGTTTCTTCTAGATTGCTGTATTTATTGGCATATAGCTGCTCATATTAAGTTTTTAAAATTGTTTATTTCCTCGGTGTTGGTGATGATCTCTCCTTTTTCATTCATGATTTTATTGAGTCTTTTCTCTCTTCTTTTTAATAAGGCTGGTTAATGGTTTATCTATCTTATTAATTCTTTCAGAGAACGAACTCCTGGTTTTGTTGATCTGTTCCACAGTTTTTCTGGTTTCCATTTCGTTGAGTTCTGCTCGAATCTTTATTAACTCTCTTCTTCTGCTGGGTGTAGGATCTATTTGCTGTTTTTTCTCTAGCTCCTTTATGTGTAAGGTTAGCTTTTGTATTTGAGTTCTTTCCAGTTTTTGAATGGATGCTTGTATTGCGATGTATTTCCCCCTCAGGACTGCTTTTGCTGCATCCCAAATATTTCGAATGGTTGTGTCTTCATTGTCATTAGTTTCCATGAATATTTTTAATTCTTCCCTAATTTCCTGGTTGACCCTTTCATCTTTTAGCAAGATGATCCTTAACCTCCACGGGCTTGAAATCTTTCAAAACTTCTTCTTGTGATTTAGTTCTAATTTCAAAGCATTATGGTCTGAAACTATGCAGGGTACGATCCCTATCTTTTGGTGTCCGTTTAAGACCTGATTTGTGACCCAGTGTGCGGTCTATTCTGGTGAAAGTTCCATGTGCACTTGAGAAGAATGTGTATTCAGTTGAGTTTGGATGTAAAGTTCTGTAGATATCTGTGAAATCTATCTGGTCCAGTGTATCATTTAAAGCTCTTGTTTCTTTGGAGATGTTGTGCTTAGAAGATCTGTCGATTATAGAAAGTGTTGTGTTCAAGTGCTCAGGTATAAGTGTATTATTATCTAAGTATGTCTTAACTTTGGTTATTAATTGATTGATATACTTGGTAGCTCCCACATTTGGTGCATAAATATTGATGATTGTTAGGTCCTCTTTTTGGATAGATCCTTTGAGTATGATATAGTGTCCCTCTTCATCTCTTACTACAGTCTTTGGTAGAAACTAATTTATCTGATACAAGGATGGCTACCCTTGCTTTCTTTTGAGGACCATTTGAATGGTAAATGCTTCTCCAACCTTTTATTTTCAGGCTGTAGGTGTCCTTATGTCTAAAATGAGTCTCTTGTAGACAGCAAATCTGTCTGAGTCTTGCTTTTTTATCCAGTCTGAAACCTGGATAAACCCTGGGCCTTTTGATGGGGTCATTAAGCCCATTTACATTCAGAGTTACTATTGAAAGATAAGAATTTAGTGTCATCATGATACATATTCAGTTCCTGTTTTTGTGGATTGTTTCCTTGGACCTCCTCTTTCTTTTACAGTGTCTCCCTTAATATTTCTTGCAGAGCTGGTTTGGTCACATATTCTTTCAGTTTCTGCCTATCTTGGATATTTTTACCTCTCCTATTCTGAATGAGAGCCTTGCTGGATAAAATATTCTTGGCTGCGGGTTCTTCTCATTTAGGACCCTGAATATATCCTGCCATCCCTTTCTGGCCTGCCAGGTCTCTGTGGAGAGGTCTGCTGTTAACCTAATACTTGTCCTCATGTAAGTTAGGGATGTCTTGTCTCTTGCTGCTTTAAGGATCTTCTCTTGATCTTTGAATTTGCAAGTTTCACTATTAAATGTCGATGTGTTGAGTGGTTTTTATTGATTTTTTTTTTGGGTGGGGGGAATCTCTCTATTTCCTGGATCTGAATGCCTGTTTCCCTTCCCAAATTAGGGAAGTTCTCAGCTATGATTTGTTCAAATACACTTTCTGGACCTCTGTCCCTTTTGGCATCCTCGGGAACCCCAATTAAATGTATATTTTTTCCTTCTGAGGCTGTCATTTATTTCCCTTAACCTATCCTTAGGATCTTTTAATTGTTTTCTCTTTTTTCCTCAGTTTCCTTCCTTGCCACCAACTTGTCTTCTGTGTCACTCACTCATTCTTCTACCTCTTTAACCGTTGTCATTAGGACCTCCAGTTTGGATTGCATCTCATTTAATTGATGTTTAATTTTTGCCTGATTAGATCTAAATCCTGCAGTCATGAAATCTCTTGAATCCTTTATGCTTTTTTCTAGAGCCTCCAGTAGCTTTATAATTGTGCTTCTGAATTGGCCTTCTGATACTGAATTGTAATCCCAATTCTGTAACTCTGTTGGAGAGACGACTGTTTCTGATTCTTTCTTTTGTGGTGAGTTTTTCCTTCTAGTCATTTTGCTCCATGCAGAGTGGCCAAAATAAATTTTACTGGAAAAAGGAGAAAAAGAGTGAAAAAAAAGGGGGGGGTGACAAACAGAAAACAAGGGGGAGTATCTTCTGATTCTATATACTGTAAATCCCTCGACTTTCCATGGAACTTTCCAGTGCTGTTTGGTCAATAACTTGCTCTTCCCCTGTCCTTTCAGCTGGTCTTCAGGGGGAGGGGCGATTGGTAAAGCTCCTGCTTCTCTGGGACTGGGTTTTCCTGTCCTGGGGTCTCTTGCCAGGTTGCCTTAGCCCGGCTCCTTGCGGGGGCCCCTCCTCCTTGGATGCTTTTTTATTTATTTTTTTCCATCTTCCTACCATGATAGAAGTGCATACTCTTTTCACTGTAGCATTCCAGGTGTTTTCTCTTTAAATCTCAGACCAAATTTGTAGGTTTTCAGGATGATTTGAAAGTTATGCAGGTAAGTTGGTGGGTACAGGTGACTTGGGGACCCTACTCTTCCGCCATCTTGCCCCACCTCCCCTATATTTTAAATTTTAAAACTGCCATCCCTTTGGTATCTGTGGGTTCATGTTTGGTATCTGTGGGTTCATGTTTGGTCCCTGAGGCTTTAGGCTTACATATTCTCATTCTGCATTTCATGTAAAAGAAAATGTGCCTCTTAGTATATTATGTTATTTGTGGAGACAGAAGAGCTCATTCTAATACCTTCCTGAAATAAATGGTCACTATTTCAAAAATTCAACTAGGAAGATACTTGTGTATAGTTTGTGAAATTTGAGGTATTCAGAACTCAATAAATACTTGACAATGGAAGGACTTTTTTTTTTTTAATTATTTATTTATTTATTCATAGAGACCCAGAGAGAGAGAGAGAGAGAGAGAGAGGCAGAGACACAGGCAGAGGGAGAAGCAGGCACCAACCATGCAGGGATCCTGACGTGCGACTCGATCCCGGGTCTCCAGGATCACACCCTGGGCTGCAGGCGGCGCTAAACCGCTGTGCTACCAGGGCTACCCTGGAAGGACTTTTCAACTTGGTTGATCAAATTTATATTTAAGATCTTGAACATATTCAATGTAAGTACTGTAGAAGCAGTCTTTATGAAAATATTTAAATCCCACGACATTTTTTTAAATGGGTAAATTGCTCCCTTTTTCCCAGTTAAGATGTCTTTGGACCTTGATTTCCTCTGTGTTAATCTCTGAACCCTTGTACTGAAATAAGTGGTATACTGTTTCTCTTATGCCTTCTTTTTTTTCCTCTTATGCTTTCTTTTATACCATTGCTAATGTAGCCAGCTCTACCTGTAGAAAAGAAAAACCAGGTTTTTGACATCCTAAGTTACAATGTACATTTTCTATGGAAAATGTTTTAAAGGAGGATGCAGTTAGAATACTACTAATAGTGCTAATCTAAAGGTGTACTATTGATTAAATATGAGGTAAGGTGACTTGGGAATTCAACCATTTTTGAGAACTTTGTCTTTAGCAAAATATAGTAGGAGAATTTAATTTTGTGTGTTGCATCAGGGCTATGTGCCTTGAAAGTTCAATAGTATTGATTATGAACATTAAATAAGTAATTTTTAAAAAAATTAATGTTATTAACAAATAGAATGCTACTTGAAGAGAACTCAGTTTAGGCATTTTGTAAATAGCCTGGCTATGATTCTGGTGCTAGCTCACTAATTTTGGGGACCAGAACTCATGACAGCACAGTAAAGATAATTTTTTTTTTTTAGTAAAGATAATTCTATAAATGTTTAAGCACATCTATATTTGTATTTCAATGAGGTACTGGTTATAAATCTATCAATTCATAGTAATGGTTTTCGACTTTCCTAAGCCCTAATTGGCTCAACTGTTATAAAACCAAATTCTTCAGCAATCAGGAAAATAGAAATTTGAACAAATGCTATTATGTAAATCTGGACTACTTTTTAAAAAAAGATTTTACTTATTTATTCATGAGAGACACAGAGAGAGGTAGAGACATAGGCAGAGTGAGAAGCAGGCTCCCTGTAGGGTACCCGATGCGGGACTCGATCCCTGGATACCGGGATAACGACCTGAGCTGAAGGCAGATGCTCAACCACTGAGCCACGGAGGCGTCACAAATTAAGAACTTCTTAGTTTTGCCCTCTTAAGTTTGACTTTCTCTGTTTTATCAAAGATCACATCTCATAATACTCTTGAGCGTTATTGGCAAGTTTAAGATGTGCAGCGATGTATATGTACCTCTCATTGGTTTTCAAGAACCCCCATAAAAGGGATCCCTGGGTGGCGCAGCGGTTTGGCGCCTGACTTTGGCCCAGGGCGCGATCCTGGAGACCCGGGATCGAATCCCACGTCGGGCTCCCGGTGCATGGAGCCTGCTTCTCCCTCTGCCTGTGTCTTTGCCTCTCTCTCTCTCTCTCTGTGACTATCATAAATAAATAAAAATTAAAAAAAAAAAAAAAAGAACCCCCATGAAAGAAGTTACTTGATTTTGTTGTTCAGAAGCCTTTGCTGGTGTGAGCAAAGTCAAAGAATTATAGAAGTTAATAAATAACCTTAAAATTTTCCAAATTTATGCAACATATTTTTTTATATATTAATGTATTGGAGACTACTGTTGTCTTAAACTCAGATAAAAGGGGAAATAAAGCATTTGTTCTACATCAAAATCTTTTCACTGAAAATTGTGATTTTATAATTAAAAAAGAAAAGGACAATTTGAGTCATCTGTTGTGGCTTGTACATGTGTAATGGCCATTATGTTTGTTCTTGAGTTGCCTGTAATTGTTTAGGTAAAGGGACAAAAACTTCATCTTTTTTAGTATTATAACTGATATAGTGATTACTCGCCACATATAGGCCTTTAAGGGCTAAGTGTAATTCCTTATGTATTTGCTGTTCTTACTCCACCTTAGTAATTCAAATACATGGAGAGAATGTTGTGAAAAATGCAATGTTAAAGTAGAAATTAGAAGCACTGTTACAATTGTCACTTTGTCTAAAATCATAAGAGGGTAAAAAATTTAAAACTGCCTGTTAATTCATTATGATAGTGTTTATAAAACGTTGTGAAATTTTTCTATATTGTGTTCATTATTTTACTTTGACATACTTTGTCACTATATTCAGATGGAATCCTTTATTCAAATTAAAACTAAGTAAAAAAAAACTAAAGAATACTATGGGACAGAATCAAAAGAAAAGATTTTATTTATTTGACAGAGAGATAGGGAAAAAGTATGCATGAGCAGGGGGCAGGAGGGAGGCAGAAGGAGAAGCAGACACCCTGCTGAGCAGGGAGTGGGACTCAGACTTGGACTTCATCCCAGGGCTGTGAGATCATGACCTGAACTGAAGGGAGAAACTTAACCAACTGATCTGCCTAGGTACCACTATGGTACAGAATTTTTAAACATTACAGTTACCACTACTCAGCATAGCATCTGAAGCAAATGGGGGAAAAATGAAGGTTACAAAATTTAATAAGTTTTTGTTGCTCTTAAATTCAAAGATCCTTTTTAAGTTTTTTGAAATTTTAAGTCATTTTTGCCTACTGTTATCATGTTTTGCTTAAGTTTTTCAGTGTTAAATATTTGTTATAATATTCATTTATTTAATTTAAATTTTACGGGGGAGGGGCCGTGGAGGAGAGAGAATCCCAAGCAGGCTCCACATCCAGCACTACAGGTGATGGAGGGCTTGATCTCATGACCCTGAGATCATGACCTGAGCTGAAATTAAGATTTGGATGCTTAATTGACTGAGCCACCCAGGCTCCCCAATATTTAGTTATTTAAATAAGTCCTTCCTATATTAGTTCAAATAAGCTCTTTTGTTTTCCCTGGGGAGATGGTTGTCTACTTTCACTTTGGAAACCATTTTTATTGGTTGTATCTTTGGCAACATATGGTTCAGGAGCTAAATAACTGCTGTACAAATGAACTTTTAGACTCCAGCCCTTCCCTGAATTGGGAATTATTTGCAAATTCAAGAATATCAGTTAACAGTATTAATAGTGAAATTAACTGAAATCATTTGTTGGTTTTTATTCATCTTTTCCTATTATAAATGTGCTACAATGATACCTTATTTACAACTCAGGAATAATTTTCAGTTTTGAGTGATTTATACTCTTGAGTCTTTAAAGGTATGAATCACTTTGTTTTGTCATATTACTTTTGTAGCTACATCAGAAAACTAAATGATGTGGTTATTTATAAAAGCTACCTGATATAGATACGTGGCGAGTCATTGTGAGGTGAGGTATTTCCAGAGTAATAATCATACCCATTTAGAGGTCATTTGTGTGTTACAAAGATGGTAATCACAACAATAGATATTAAATTATTCTATTTAGTACAAATAACAATCATATGTCTGGGTACATTGCTTCAATAACAAACATAATTTTAAACAAAATTATATGTAGTAACTGCCTTCTCTATTTCTGTTGCTGCCATCCTAGTCTAAGCTCTTACCACCACCTCTGTCTCTTTCCGCCCCTCTCCAATTCAATCAATCATGACAGGTTTGAGTGCTGTGTGCAAATAGTACACAAAACTGAGAACACAGTTGAGACCAGGAAGGACCTAGTCCTTACTACATTGAGTGTGCAATATAACAAGGAAGACTGGGATCGTTAAAGAATTGTAATTTGGTAATTGGAATGTGTTACAAAAGGAGAAGTTAGAGATCACAGAGACTATCACAGGACCAACTGTAGCCTAATCTCAGAGTAGGTTGGAGATGGCTAGGTGAAGGAGGGGGTATAGGGTGAGTGCTCTAAGTAAAGTATACATGGAAAGGCCAAGATTGAGAAAGAACTTGAGCTCTAACTAGTATTGTTATACTGATGACTCTTACATACTGACTTCAGAATGTAGGTAGAGGTTTTAGAGGTTGGGTTCTACTCAGATCTAAATACTAATCCTAACTGTGTAATTTATTATCTTTGTGACTTCAGGCAAATGACTTAATGACTGTAAAACTTGATTTCCTGGCCTGTAAAATAGGATGATAAATTCCTATATAATCAGATTGCTGTGAGGATTTTTATTTTTATTTTTATTTTTTTAGGCTGTGAAGATTTAAATGAGGCAATGCATGTAAAGCTCTTAGCATAGTACCTGGAACATAGTAAATGCTTATTAAATGGGAGATAGACCAAACTTGCTGATTTCTGCAAGCTACTTTTTTAGCCTTTGATTCTTCCTCCAATCTATCCTGAATATTACAGTTTACAACCCTTCTCTGAAATTCTAAAATCTGAAAGCTCTGAAAACAGAAACCTGACCCTACTTGAAGCTATATATAGTCTTTGTCTATTTATCTTGTTTTGTGGAATATTCCTGTTTCACTGTTAACCTGAATGTATTTGATTTAGGGTGCTACATTAGATCCTACTGGGTGTATTTTGTAGTATATGGAACACATACCATATTCCTTTCTAAAATTTTGCTCTAAATTCCAAAACCTATCTGGCTTCAAGGGTTTCAGATAAGAGATTGTGGACTTGTACCACCTGAAGGCATATTCCTAAAATACCACCATCTCCATGTCTGTCTCTGAATCAGAAAATCATAAGAACTCTCAGTAGCTGTGAGACTTAAGTCTAAACTACTCCCTGTAGCTTTCAAGGTTATCTCTAACCTGTCCCCACCCTACATGTTCAAAATTTAGTACCTTCATTGTGAACTCTTTGTTTTATAAGGCTGTTTGCCTAAGTAAAATAAGATGTTCTTGCTGCTACTTCTACCTAACTTCCTTCTTGTCCCCTCTTTCTGGCTATTCAAATCCTACCTAACAAGTAGGGCACAATTTAAAAAAATTTCTTAAGGTATATTTATGTATTTCTTCTCTGACTTCCTATTGTACTTAATTTATTCACCAAATATTTGAGCAGATATTACATGCCAGCTACTATTCTAAGTGTTAGAGATCCCAAACTGAATTAGACAGTTAAATTAAGGTCTTGGCTGTTAGGAAATTTGTTTATTAGAAACTAGGACACGAATAAGTAAATAAATAAGTGTACAAGATAATTTCATGTATTGGTTCATGCTGCGAAGATAATAAGATAGGACATGTGATAATGCCTAGGGAGGAGAGGTGTGTGACATACCTCAGAATCTCATAGTTTATTTGTTTATATGTGGTTAGATTTCACTCAGATTAGACTATAGAAGACTTAAGGACAGAACCATATCTTAAACTTGTATGTGCCATAAATTTCTGGGCATATGATGGGTACTCAGACATATTAATGCTTGGTTGAAACAGTTCTCTTTTTTTAAAACAGTGAAGGTAAAACTTTCTTTATTAAATGGTGATCCCCATTTGGCTAACTCTTTGATCTCAGAGTATCTATTATGTATGAGTATGCTGTTTTAAAATATTTGTATTTGTGTAAAACTAGCTTACATTTCTGTTCCTTTTTATTCATAGACTAAAAGATGAACTTTCATATCCAAATAATTTTCCCATTTGAAATAGTTTTGTCCAAAGCAAATGTTATTTCTGTACCTGCAGAAAAAGTTATGACTTTTAGAAACGTGGATTATTTCTGCAGTTCTTTCTGATTAATTCAAATACTAAATGATTTCCTCCAATTCATTAGTGTGATTTTTTTTTTTTAAGACCTAAGTGGCAAATAAACATTTTCTCATTGCTTCATCCTTAGTCCTGAAACTGAGTTTGATTGTTAGAAAGAAGAGACTGCTGGATTCCTATATCATAGTAACTCCTCTTGGCAGTTAAAGAATGAAGTTCCTGACAAATAAGCTTAAGACTGAGCTTATTTTGTTATGACAGATTTATGAAATTTATCCAGTGAAGTAACGTGGTCTCTTAATGGAATAAACTGAAGCCCTATACTGCAATGTCCTGTTTGATTTCTTGTACATACACATTTTGTTCATTATAAATTAAATGAGCATCTTTAGAAGAAAGTCCCAAAAGGAATTTTTTTTTTTTTTGGTCATAAAGAGTTGTGGAAAGAATTTTGTTTTGTAATAGCCAAGAACTTGGGCAGCCCCGGGGGCTCAGTGGTTTAGCACAGCCTTCAGCCCCAGGGCATTATCCTGGAGACCCGGGATCAAGTCCCATGTCAGGCTCTCTGCATGGAGCCTGCTTCTCCCTCTGCCTGTGTCTCTGCCTCTCTCTCTCTCTCTGTCTCTCATGAATAAATAAATAAAATCTTAAAAAAAAGATGTTTTTTTTTTTTTCGTTTTTGGTTTTTTTTTTTTTGGTAATAAGCAAGAACTCTGGTGGGTTAAAATTTGAGGCTTTTGATTTGACAGTACTTCTGAGATGATGTCCCTATGGTTACAAAAATATAAGTAAGGCTTTATTGAAATGATGTAATGGACAATTTGAGATGCTAACAACAGCAAAGTAAGGTAGAGATTAGGAGCTTAATGCCTGTAACTTTTTTTTATCTCAACTACTAGACTTTTGCCCTTCAAGTGCAAGACCATGGCTCTTTAAATCCCCTTTATATCTAGTATACTGCCAAATGATCTCTTATCTGTTCTAAATGCTAATGATGATGGAAGACTACAATGCCTAAGATGACATGTATATGTCTGAAAATGATGCTTACTGTTAGGAGATGAAATTATATTTTGGATTACTTTTAAATAGAAGCAGTAATCAGCGATTTTGAATGACAAAGTTTGCTTTCCTCCTGTCTTCTTAGAATTAAACTTCTGCATTGATCTCAGTTATAAAAATCGGAATAGATTTAGCTTTCTTGGTAAAATAAACATAACTGAGAGGTACTCAACTAAAAAAATTTTTTTAAAAGATTTTTATTTATGAGAGAAAGACAGACAATGCAGGGGGAGGAACAGAGGGAGAGGGACAAGTGGACCCTGTACTGAGTGCGGAGCCTGACATAGGACAGGGTCTCTGGACTTTGAGATCATTACCTGAGTTGAAATGAAGAGTTAGAATTTCAACCAACTGAGCCACCCAGGTTCCCCTCCAAAAAATCTTTATAGCCAAGTATTTGAATGCTTGAACCCAATCTTCGTTAATAGGTTATTAAATGGGGTGCCTGGGTGGCTCAGTGGTTGAGTGTCTGCCTTCGGCTCAGGGCCGGATCCCAGGATCCAGGATCAAGTCCCACATCAGGCTCCCTGCTAGGAGCCTGCATTTCCCTTTGCCTGTGTCTCTGCCCCTCTCTCTCTCTGTCTCTCATGAATACATAAATAAAATCTTTAAAGAAATAGGTCATTAAATGGCCTTGAATTTCCTTGATTGATTTTGCTGGTTTATAAAGTTTAGAGTGAATACAGGATCTGAAAAGTTGAAAGTTAAGCCTTTGAAGAGTGTTTCTGTTACTGCCACTGATCTGAATAGATACTGGGCAGAAATTTTGTTCAGAGATTTCAAACTCTGGATCAGTGTTTGACGTTACTTAAGGGCCCTACTAATATGACGTTACTTAAGGGACCTACTAATATAAAAAGTATATCGAGTTATTTCAGGGTGTTACCCTGTTAGAGTTCTCAGAATTTCTCTATTGTGATCTTTCATTAATCTCATCTTCAACTAAACTGCATTCTCCATAAAGGAATAATGAATGTTTATCTTGTTTATATTCTTAGTACTCAGTACTGAACAGGTGCATAGTAGATGCTCAAATATTCATTCAATTGAACTGAACATAGTTTTCTTTCTCATATTGCTGTTCCTAGCAAGAAACTTAAAGCTGAGTAAATAACTGACCATTTTTATTGCAATGGTCAACTTATTTATTTATTTTTGAAAGGATTTTATTTATTTATTTGAGAGAGAGAAAGAGAGAGCGAGAAGATGAGAGGAGGGATGGTCAGAGAGAGAAGCAGACTCCCCACTGAGTGAGGAGCCAGATGTGGGGCTTGATCCTGCTACTCCAGAATCATGACCTGAGCCAAAGGCAGATGCTTACCTGACTGAACCACCTAGGTGCCCTGCAACTTACTTATTTAAAAGAGAAGAAAATAGTCAGACTGTGTGGCTAAGTTTTTTAGTTGGTGGTGAGACTTTTGAATTATATACAGTTTAATTGTCCAATTTCTGTGCTAGAGTAATTGTATAATGTTTATACAACATTGTATTACCATGTAACAGCCACAAGAGTTGAATCTTTATATATTGCTGTCTTTAATTTCTGCCTGATTGAGAAAATTAACACAATTTTCTTGCAACAATGACTCTTGAATTTCTTACATTTTTAAAATTTTATTTATTTATGATAGTCACAGAGAGAGAGAGAGAGAGAGAGAGAGAGAGAGAGGCAGAGACATAGGCAGAGGGAGAAGCAGGCTCCATGCACCAAGAGCCCGATGTGGGATTCGATCCTGGGTCTCCAGGATCGCGCCCTGGGCCAAAGGCAGGCGCTAAACCACTGTGCCACCCAGGGATCCCCGACTGTTGAATTTCAATAAAAAGTTTAGTATTCGGATTTATAAGTAAATCCGCCCTTTCTCTTAAGGGGGTGAGACTGTGGAGTGATACTTTTATAATTATACAATACTCATAATACTGTACTAAATTGTATTTAATATAACTGGGTACAAATGAGGTTTAATAATCGAATTGCTTTACTAACTGCAAGCTTATTGCTTTTCCAGATTTGTTTTTAATGGAAATATATGGTCAATATACTTATTGATGTAATATGCCCTCATCCTAAAGACTATTATCATTCGATTTGCACAATAAAAGCTTATAAAATAACTTTAATTAGTGCTTTTTATTCAGGGATGTGAGTCAAATAAAGGTTTTTTTTTGGTCATTTTTTCTTGATAGTAGCTCTACAGTTTGTACACAGGGGTAAAAATTATACTGTCGGCTTGCATGCTATATGAGAGAGAGAGAGAGATGGATGTACTTATATAAATTACATTCAGATAAAATTTGAGAGCTTGTCCCTAAAGAACATCATTATGAATGAAAACATTTTTAGGATAATATATCTTGAAAAATTTTTTTAATTGAGTATAGTTGACACACAATGTTTCATTAGATTCAAGTGTACAACATAGTGATTTGGTTTATTTATTATGTTATGCTCACCACAAGTATAGATGAAAATGTTTTTTTAATAAAAACATTTAAGAATATGTTTAAAGTTTAGTTTAGAGGGAGGTGGCAAGATGGCAGAAGAGTAGGAGTCCTCAACTCATCTGGTCCCACAAACCTGGATAACATTCAAAATATCCTGAACACCTATGAATTTGGTCTCAGATTTAAAGAGAGAACAGCTGGAATGCTACAGAGAGAAAAGTTTTCCCTTCTAACAAAGTAGGAGGTGAAAAAAATTAAAAAAAAAAAAATGAAGTGGGGGAGGGGAACCACAACTAGCAGGCTAAAGTGGAGCAGTGAACCCTCCAGGGCATGAGGCCAGCCTTGGAGAAGTGGAAACCTTAAAAATCCGTGCTGGTGTTTTCCCTGACCGAAAATTGCTTAGCAGGGAAATCATTCAGAATTGCAGAAGTGGCAGTGAAGCCTCAAGATTCCTGGAGTCAGTATAAAGGAGGGGCACCCGGTGGGAAATTTCACTGCAAACCGCGGTCCAATATCCGGTCCAATATCCGTATAGGGCTAGAGCGCTGCAGCCCTCTGGGCATTTGGGAGAAGCCATTCGATTAGGTGGACCGGCTCCAGAGTGGCCTTTGCACTAGAGTCTGGCAAAGGAAGGTGGTGACTGTACATGGTTCCCATTGGGACACGTGGTTTGCGGGAGCCTGGTTCCAATGGTGCAGGGCACCGGATCCCAGGACTCCCAAGTGGACAAAGCTGGCTATCCTGTGTTCCCCCTGGGACAGGCGGAAGCGGGGAGGGCACAAGAAAGCGAGAACTCTCTAGCTGATGGGTGCTCCGCATCCCATTTGAGGAACATCTAGGCCACTGTGGACTGGGAAACTGCAGTTAGTTACTCGTCGGGAGGTTGACTCCTGAGCTGCAAATCTGGCTGCCACCATTTTTTGGCCTGTCTTTGTTTCACTTTGTGGCTGGGAGAGGTGGGCCCTCTAAGGAAAAAAGGCCTCACAGGATAAACAGCTCACACTGATCCCAGCACCTGGCAAGGGACCAGGACTCTTGTCCAGGCACAGACAAGAATCAGCATGCAGACTCCTCCCCAAGAAGAACTGCTGGAAGAACAAGGGAAAAGCAAGTTTACTGAACAAGAAACACTGGAAAGCTCCAGAAGTGATGGAGAATAGTATATAGAACTAGAGGGTCCTTCTTCTTCTTTTTTTTTTCCCTCTTCCATTAGAACTAGTTTTTATATCAGACTAAAAATTTCCAATACTTTTTTCTTTTCTCACCTGAACTACAATATTTTACCAACACTTCATTTTTAAGCTTTTTTCTTTTTGACTTTCATATTTCTACAATTACATGTCTTTGATATATTTTTGACTTCTGTAGTCCCTTCAAAATATTCAAATTATTTTTGGTAGATATACAAGGTATGGGTATTTGTAATTTTTTTTTCTGACTTGTTTAGTTTTACAATGGTGGAAGTTATTACCTTGTATCACACATCCAAAATACACCCAGAACCAAGTGGTACACCGTATTGGTTCATTCTGTGAGATTATATCCTCTCTTCCATCCCACTGCCCCTCTCTTTTATTTTGTTTATGTTTTTGTGGTCAAGGTTGAGTCTTTACCTAAGTATTGCTGATTTATGTAAATTTGGGATTGAGCATCTTCTAACATACAGAACAAAACACACTCAGAACCAAAAGGGTCACCCTCTAAGTCCCCTTGGGGAGACTATCCTCTCCTCCCACCACTTCCTCACCACCACTCCTCCTTTCCTTCTTTATTTTTTTTATTTGTTTTTTAATTCTTAGTAGTTTGTTTTAATATTTGTTTTTCACTTTAGTGGTCCTTTTGTTTTATTTGATCTATTCTTTTTCTTTTATTTTCTGGTCAGTGACCTCTTCAGAATCGTCTAGGTACATTTTACTTAGGTTGGAGCTGATATTTTTGACTCAATCTGCTCATAAAGTCACTCTGCACTGGACAAAATGACTAGAAGGAAGAATTCACCACAAAAGAAGGAACCAGAAACAAGACTTTCTGCCACAGAGTTACAGATTTGGATTTAAATACAATGTCAGAAAGTCAGTTCAGGAGTACACTTATAAAGCTACTGGTGGCTATGGAAAAAAAGCATAAAGGACTCTAGAGACTTCATTACTGCAGAATTGAGATGCAAACAGGCCAAAATTAAAAATAGATTAAATGAGATGCAATCCAAACAAGATGTTCTAACTGCTAGGGTTAATGAGGTGGAAGAAAGAGTGACATGGAAGACAAGTTGATGTCAAGGAAGGAAGCTGAGGATAAAAGAGAAAAACAAGAGGCCATGAAGAAAGACTTAGGGAAATAAATGATAGCTTGAAAAGGAAGAATATACGTCTAATTGGGACTCCACAAGAGGCTGAGAGAGCGAGAGAGAGAGAGGACCACAAAGTATATTTGAACAAGTCATAGCTGATAACTTCCAAAACCTGGGGAGGAAACATGCATTCAGATCCAAGAGACAGAGAGGATCCCCCAAAAATCAATTGAAACCATTCAACACCTCAACATTTAATAGTGAAACTTGGAAATTTCAAAGAATAATGTACTGTTTATATTACTATAGGTTAGTAATATAAGTTGAAGTCTAGAATTGTGGTACTTCCAATTTTTTTCTCTTTCAAGATTGCTTTGGTTATTTGGGATTCTTTGTGGTTCCCACAAATGTTAGGATTCTTTGTCTCAGTTCTGTGAAAAATGCTGTTGGTATTTCATAAGGATTCATTAAATATTTACATTGCTTTGGGTAGTATAGATATTTTACCAATAGTTGTTCTTCCACTCCATGAACTTGGAATGTCTTTCCATTTCTTTGCATTACCTTGAGTTTTTTCCACGAGCATTTTATAGTTTTCAGAGTACAGATTGTACACCCCTTTGGTTAAGTTCATCTCTATGTATTTTGTTATTTTTCATGGAATTGTAAATGGGATTATTTTCTTAATTCTGCTGCTTCATCTTTAGTGTATATAAATGCAGCAGACTTCTGTACATTGATTTTTATTATTTTTTATTATTTTTTTTAATTTTTATTTTATTTATGATAGTCACACAGAGAGAGAGAGAGGTAGAGACACAGGCAGAGGGAGAAGCAGGCTCCATGCACCGGGAGCCCGATGTGGGATTCGATCCCAGGTCTCCAGGATCGCGCCCTGGGCCAAAGGCAGGCGCCAAACCGCTGCGCCACCCAGGGATCCCTACATTGATTTTTATATCCTAAATTCATACTAAATTCATTTATCAGTTCTAGTATTTTTTACTGGAGCAGGTTTTTTGTGTTTTGTTTTTTTGGTGGGTTTTCTATATATTGTATCATGACATCTGCAAATAGTGAAGGTTTTAATTTTTCCTTGCCATTTTGGATGACTTTTTTTTTCTTTTTCTTCTCTGATTTCTGTGGCTAGGACCTGTAGTGCTATATTTAACAAAAGTGGTAAGAGAACTTCCTTGTTTTGTTATGGACCTTTGGGGAAGAGCTCTGTTTTCCCCCTTTGAGTATGATGTTAGCTGTGGGTTTTTCATGGATGGCCTTTATTATGTTGAGGTATGTTCCCTTCAAACCTACTTTGTTGAGAGTTTTTATCTGACTGGATATTACATTTTTTCAAGTGCTTTTTCTGCATCTATTGAAATGATCATATGGTTTTTATCCTTTCTCTCATTGATGTGACACATTGCATTGGTGAATTTGAATATTGAACCACCTGGGAATAAATCCTACTTGGTCGTGGTGATGATTTTTTCTAATGTATTGTTAGGTTCACTGTGCTAGTATTTTTTTTTTTGTGGATTTTTGCATCTGTGTTCATTAGGAATTTTGGCCTGAAGTTCTCTTATTTTGGTGGTGTCTTTATTTGGTTTTGGTATCAGGGTAATTCTGGCCGCACAGAATGAATTCAGAAGTTTTCCTTTCTCTTCTATTTTTTTTAGAATAATTCGAATCAGTGAATCAGTATGAACTCTGAATAGGTATTAACTCTTCATTAAATGTTTGGTAAAATTCACCTGTTGAGCCATCTGGTTCTGGACTTTTGCTTGTTGCAAGGTTTTTATTACCGATACAATTTCATTGCTGGTAATAGGTCTGTTCAAATTTTGAATTTCTTTCTATTTCACCTTTATTAGTTTATATGGTTCTAGCAATTTATCCATTTTTTCTAGGTTGTCCAATTTTTAGGAATACTGTTTTTCATATTTTCTTATAACTATTTCTGTGGTTTTGTTTGTCATTTCTTCTCTTTCATTAGTGATTTTAATTATTTGAGTCCTTTCTCTGTTTTTCCTGATAAGTCTGGCTGAAAGTTTGTCAATTTATTTTTGCAATGAACCAGCTCCTGGTTTCATTGATCTGTTCTGTTTTTTTTTTTTTTTTTATGTTTCTTTATAACTTATTTCAACTTTAATCTTCATTATTTTTTCCCTTGTGCTGGTTTTAGGTTTTGTTTGTTGTTCTTTTTCTAGGTCTTTCAGGTGTAAGGTGGTTGAGAGTTTTCATGCTTTTTGAGGTAGGGGAATATTGCTAACAACTTCTGTCCTGAACCATTTTGGCTACATCTCAAAGATTTTGGATCTTTGTGTTTTCATTTTCCTTTGTTTCCATGTGTGTTTTAATTTCTTCTTTTATTTCCAGGTTGACCCATTCATTGTTCAGTAGCATGTTGTTTAAGCTCCACGTATTTGTGGCTTTCTAGATTTCTTCTTGTGGATGACTTCTAGTTTCATAGCATTGTGGTCAGAAAAGATACATGATATGACTTCAGTCTTGAATTTGTTGATGTTTGTTTTGTGGCCTATATGTTACCTATCATGGAGAATGTTCCATGTACGCTTGAAAAGCATGTGTATTTATCATTGTAGGATGAAATGTTCTAAATATATCAGTTTGATCCATGTGTTTCAAAATGCCATTTCCTTGTTGATTTTTTGTTTAGATGATCTGTCCATTGATGTAAGTGGAGTATTTAAATGCCCTAGTATTATTTTATCATTATTGATTGATTCTTTTATGTTTGTGTTTACACCTGCTTTGTGTATTTGGATGCTTCTGCATTGGGTGCATAAATTTTTATAACAGCTATGTCTTCTGGTATTGTTCCTTTTATTATTATCTATTGTTCTTCTTTGTCTCTTTTAGTCTTTATTTTAAAGTCTGCTTTGTCTAATATAAATGTTGGTACTCTGGCTTTTGTTTGGCATCTTTTTGCATGATAGATGTTTCTCTGTCCCCTCACTTTCAATCTGCAGGTGTCTTGTCTAACATGCATGTCCTGTAGGCAGCATAGAGATGGGTCTTGTGTTTTTATCCATGCTGAGATCCTATGTGTTTTGATTGGAGCATTTAGTCCATTTATATTCAAAGTAATTATTTATATGTATGTATTTATTACCATTTTATTACTTTGTGATTGTTTCTTAATATTTTCTCTGATCCTTTCTTGTCTTTCACTTTTTCATGGTTTACTGATTTTAGTTTCCCCTTTCCACAGTGTATACTTTAATATTTTTTATAGGGTTGGTTTAGTGGTCATGAACTCCTTTAGTTTTTGTCTGTCTAGGAAACTATTTCTCCTTCTATTCTGAATGATATCCTGACTGGATAGAGTATTCTTGGCTGCCTATTTTTTCCATTTGGCACTTGAAATATGTCATTCCACTCCCTTCTGTTTTGCCAAGGTTCTGATGAAAAATCTTCTGCTACCTTTGTGGGGTTTCATTTGTATATTACTGTGTTCTTTTGTCTTGCTGCTTTTTTGAAAAAATTTATTTATTTATTCATGAGAGACACAGAGAGGGAGAGAGAGAGAATGAAAGGCAGAGACACAGGCAGAAGGAGAAGCAGGCTCCATGCAGGGAGCCCGATGTGGGACTCGATCCTGGGAATCCAGGATCACACCCTGGGCCAAAGCAGGCACAGAACTGCTGAGCCACCCAGGCGTCCCTGTCTTGCTTTTAAATTTTCTTCTTTAATATTATATTTTGCCAACTTAAATACAATATGTCTTGGTGTGGGTCTGCTTTTGTTGATTTTGATGGGATTTTACTCTGCCTCCTGAATCTGGATACCTGTTTCCCTCCCTAGATTAGGGAAGTTTTCAGTTTTGTTTCTTCTAATAAATTTTCAACCCCCTTTACTCTTTTCTTCTCCTTGGGACTCATATAGTATAAATGTTATGTTTGAGGGCATCACTCTGTTCTCATTTTACACAATTCTTTTGTCTCCCTTTTATGTAGCTTGGTTATTTTTCATTTCTCTGCTTTCTAGGTCATTAATTTCTCCCTTCACTTTTTCTAGCCTGTTCTTTCCAGAAAGCATGTTTCTCAGTTCATGTATGTCCTTTATCTCTGCTGTTATTCCTCATCTCTGTTATAGGTCTAACTCATGTCTTCCATTATTTACTCAAGCCAAGTGAGTGTCCTTATGATCATTGCTTTAAATACTACATCAGGTGGGTTACTAATATCTGTTTCACCTAGATCTCTGGCTGTCATCTTGTACTGTTCTTTCATATGGTATAAATTTCTCTGTCTTCTGAGTTTAAGTCTCTGTTTATTTCTCTGTGTTAGGAAAGTCAGGTATGTCTCCTGTTCTTGTGGGTAATGGCATTATAAAGAAGTCTTTATATGTAGTGCTACATGTGCTGTGCTATTTTGTGCTGGCCACTTTTTCTTTCAGGCCAGTTGTCTGTAGAGGTTGTCTTTGCCTTGTTGTGGCATTGTTTTGTTCCCGGACTGAATATGGCTCATTTTGACTAGGTGTGTTCTGATCTTCTTGTTGCACTGCCGCCAAAACTGAGACAGCAAATCTTCCAAGTCAGGAGATGCAATGTGAGCAGGGGTTGGACTAGCCTTCTAGGTTAGGAGGCTCAAAGTCCTGCTGCTCAGGCAAGTGACACTGACATTTCCAGAGGTGTGGTTCTACCAGGGTGTCCTGGGCAGGTTGGCGTAAGTTAGGTAGTGAGTGTTAACACTGTGTTGGTTCCCATAGGTTTCCCTGTCCTTAGGAAGAGAGGCAGTTGAGGGAAATGGCACCTGACAGTTTCTTTGTTTCTGGAAGTTCTCTAAACTCTTCCTCTCTGGGATGTGTTCTGAAATGAGCATGTAACCTCCCCACCATGTACCCTAGTTGTTCTTCAGATTGCTTTTTCCATGTTGTATGTCTGCACATCTTTTGCTTGCCTTTTCTCCAGGAGCTGCCCTAATGCCCTCGGGGTCTAGCTCAGCTAAGCCCACTGACCTTTAAAACTCCAGGCTTTAAACTGTGCTGCTTGTCAGAAGTCTCCAAATTGAAATTCAGCTCCTCTCACTTTCCAAGGCAGTTGTTAGAGGGATTTCTTTTATCCATGTGCTCCCCTGTGTGTAAGTATGTCTTTTCCCTTTCTCTGGCTCCCTCCCCACTGCAGAGGCTAAGATCTGTTTTTCTCCCAAACTGTGTCTCTGCCCTTCCTACCTTCTTTGATGTGGTCTTTTCTCTTTCTTTAGTTGTGGAGTTTGTTCTATCAGTTTTCATTTAATACCCCAGTCAGTTTCTGGGGTATTAAGATGATTTGATAGTTATCTAGTTATATTCATTGGATAAGGCAAGCCTAGGGTCCTCTACTCCATTGCCATCTTTCAACCTCCATGTTTCCATTTAAATAGGGTGGACAGACTGGGTCTCACTGAACAAAAAACTCCAAAAGGAGGGATTATGGAGTAATGGATATAGAAATATGGAAATGGAAAAGGGCATTGCTGTCAGAGGGAAGAGCTAGTGCATGTGACTGACTGCATTGCATTACTGAAGAACAGTGAAGTCGTCACTGTGACTGTAGGTGAGGGAATTAAAGGGACAGTAGTAGGAGATGAGGTCAGAGGGATCTGGAGAGAGTACAGATCAGGAGGGCTTTGTAGGGTGCTGGAAGGATTTTGACTTATGCTTCATAAAGTAGAGAGCTGTTGGAAAGTTTTGAGCAAAGGAGTGACACTATCACATTTGGTTTTACCACTATCACTTTGATATGTTCAAAATTAACTAGTATGGTAAAGATGGAAGCAGGGAGACAGGCTAGGATGTTATTATAGAAATCTAGGTAAGAGGTGATGATGGCTTGAACTGAATCTTCCCTTTAGGATTACTTTGGCAATGAGGAGAGAATGGAAACAGAGGTAATTATTAGATAGCTGTTTCCAGGGATTAGAATCTAAAAAGAGATAGTTTGTGTGAGAATGAAGAAGAAATTATAGAACATATATTGTGGGACCTGACAACTGCTTGGCTATAGGGAATGAAGGAGTAACATGAAAGTCTTAAACCTGGATAAATGGAATGTAGATAGTACCATTAACATAATATTATACTCCTTTTTGAGAGTTTGTCCTGACCCTCTGAAACAGTATCTTTACCTCTTTGTGCTCATGTTGTGTTTCCACTGGGTTATTAATTGTATACTCATTTTTCCTCCTGCCATCCTCCTTGAAAGCTTAGGGAAGTGGTCTCTTAGAATTTTGGCAGTATTAAGGAGTAATTAGGAAGGTAAAATTTAAGAATTCATTTGCATATACAATTTATGTGAATTATAACCAATCAGCCACATGTGAGTTCTGTAGATTACATGTAAAATGTGTTGGGGAAGGACTTTGGGTGCCAGGGGAATTCTCTTTGGTAAGATACTTGACTTCCTGGTTAATGATGGGAAAAGGCAGTTACCTAAATGGATTATCTGTGAACTTGAGTTTTTTTTTTTTTTTTTAAATTTTTATTTATTATTTATGATAGTCACAGAGAGAGAGAGAGAGGCAGAGACACAGGCAGAGGGAGAAGCAGGCTCCATGCACCGGGAGCCTGACGTGGGATTCGATCCTGGGTCTCCAGGATCGCGCCCTGGGCCAAAGGCAGGCGCCAAACCGCTGCGCCACCCAGGGATCCCTGTGAACTTGAGTTTACCACGAACTGTTTCAATTCAGTAATTCAATCCTAGTATCCTAGATCTTGATTATAATAACTGAAAAGTTTATATGTTGACTGAGAGTTAGTATATAGTCATAACCAGATAGATCTGTGGTCCTTGGGCAGGTCATTTAGCCTCTTCAAGTTTCAGTTTCATTATTTGTAAACTGAGAGATTTTGACCAGATTATTATAAATTCCATCCAACTTTAATAGTCTCTAACTCCATACTGTGTAATTAAGTATGGACAAAAAAGTTGATTACATAAAAAAGAGTAGGGTGAGAGAAGAAAACTCAAGTTTCTTCCTGTAAGACAAGGTGGAAATATTACTAACAATAACTTTTTTCTTGTTTCTGTCCCCCATGATCAAACTGTCACCATACATTCAATTGAAATATAAATTCAAACCATTCCAAATATATTTGTACCTTAAGTCAGATAAATTGACCAAATCACATTGTATTTTCCCTTAATTTATATTTTCACTTTGAAGATACTGATGTGTCTTTAATTTTGAGTTTATATCCCTAAAGGATAGAAAGAAAAGAAATAATTGCTTGAACAACTGTATAATCTGCCTACTAATACCACAGGTGGACAGGTACATATCCGGATGGTGGCATGGTAGTTGAAAATTTGACATTTCTCACTCTGAAATTACATTACTGGCAATCATGAAGCTTGCCTTTATGCATAAAGATTTTAACTCAGTAGGAAACTTAAGAGGAAATATATAGAGATAGTCTTACAGTGAATTAATCTCTCTTAAAACGGCTTCAGTTCTGTTATAAATATTCCTCCTTCTTTTTTTTTCCCAGAGGCAATAAAATTTGATTGATGTGATGAAGGCATAGTACAAAAATGTAGAAGTGTAGGTCCCTGAGGGAATCAATGGATTAAAAGTAGAAAAAGAACTATACATATAATAGTGTATTTGTTCCAACTGATCCAGAGGAGGATGATCCTTAACAGCATTTGATTGATGATATTTGAGACAATTTCATGAGATCCTGAGACCAAATCCTTTTCATTTACTTAGAACTCATAATTAATTCTCCTTACCAGTGGTATGACCACATTTTTCTTAGTAAAAAGGGATGCGAGCATGCTTGACCAAGTTGATGCACATAACGCAGCTTCTTTTGGAAGACATAAATGTATAGGATATGACAGAAAGATTAATTTCAATTCTTAAGAGGTCATTTTTAAACAAATCTTTTTCCTTCCTAATCATAATTTTTAAGTAGCATTTCAACATACTTACAATATAATAGCTGCCTTTCATCTGATCATATGTTATTGTAAGATCTTGAATTATCTTCTGAATCATGGAATTTTACTAAATTATTAATTATTATTTTGCTTTACCGTAAATTGCCTTATTACTTTTGTATTGCTGTAGTCTAATTCCTCAAATAATGGTGCCCATTTTGTTGTGTGGTAGTTTTTAAGTACTGTATTTTATTAACTAGGATACACCATTTGAAGTGTTTCTCAGTATTAGAAATAGAGAACCACAGGCAAAAAACAAGTGTTGGAATTTTTGAGAAATGGACATATATTAACAGAATCAGTTAATTCAGTTTGATCTAGAATATTTATAAATATGTCCTTTAATTATCTATAAGATGTTAACTGAATTCTAGACTCAGCTATTTCATTTTATTTCATTACTATCAAATGTAACATTTTTCCTCTTCTATTTTAAAATTTAGTTTTTTAAAAAACATGACTCATTCTAAAATTTTGAAAAAACTTGAAAGGGCTTATGACTTTGATATATCTTTTCTCATGTTTGAGCACTATGGTAATGATGCCTGATCCAAATTTAACTTTGGGACTTTGCTAGTCATCTTTTAAAACAAATAGACATCCCCATCCAAGTCTTCATTTTTAATCTCCTTAAAGAGTTTTTTTTTCCTTTTGTAAAGAATGTATGTGGTTATTTATTTAAACTTGTGAATTGTTTTTGATTAGTTATGATTAATAAAATAAATGGGTATAATTAAATTATTAATTTGTTTGATCTATGAATTTCTCTTATCTGACAGGTTTTCTTTTTTTTTTTTCCTTTTGGTTTTAATAGAACATTCAAATAAAAACTTTGGCAGATGATGTGGTAAGGTGGTCTTAGTAGCATGTTGTTATGTTATTTATGCATGTTGCTTTTTTACTAAAGTGGGTGGACATTAAAGCATTGATGTATGTAAGATATAAAATATCTAGATGTTTACAAAGTACAGAAAAACAGAAGATTTGTCAAGAGCGTGACTTTTCTCTTTTTGGATATCAAAGTAAAGAATTATATGAGAGCTCAATAAAATTTTGATATTACCCTGATATATACCTTAACCAGAATATTTTTTTGTATGTCTATAAAGCTAACTCTAGAAAATACAGATTTTTTTTGATAGCCAAATAAACTGTGATTAAGTAGAAGATTAATAGCAATACTGGGGGAAATTATTTTAAAATAGAAAGGAAGCCAAGTTTATTATGTTAGGTAAGTGCTATTAAATTTAAAATTCTTACATGTTTTGACCTGAGGCTATCATAAAACTTAAAAGTTATGGGTTTAACATTTAAGTGTGCCCTTTTATAGCTAAACTTAAAACATAGTATTTTAAACAGTGTCAATTTTTTCTTTGTGAAATTACAAGTAATGTAAAAATTATTAGTGATTTAAGGAGGTAAAAGCATATAGCTTGACTTCATTTTCTTATTAAGATATAGCTGAAAAAACCAGTTTTCTAGATAGAAATGAAGGGCATAGTGGAAGATCAAGTATATCTGTAAATAATGCTAGTCTGTAAAAAGCTAACACTGCAGAAGTGTCATGAAGGGACAGGAGCAGAGATATATTGAGTTAATGGTCGATTGCATACTTAAATGCTTTTATGTCCACCATATTTTTTAGTGAAATTTGATTGTTGGATATATACTCTAGCCTATTTGGGATTACTTAATATTTTTTCTTGACTTGTTTGAAAATATACTACATATCTAAACAAATGTAATTTTCCTCAAGGAGTCAAAAGAAAATTGGAATATAGTTCAAGATAATTTGAAAAAAATGAATCTTAATGTAAACACTGGGATAGGAACCAGGGACTTAATAAATTTAGCAAGTCACTTTTTCTGTGAAATGAGAGAGTTAGTCTAGATGATTTTTCAGATTACTTTCCAGCTCTAAAACACAATGGTTTATATAATCTTTTTGTAAGATACCATGTACTGAAATCATTTTTGTAATCCTAAATAAGCTACGTAAAACTGCTCATATTTCTGTCAAAGTATAGCATTTTATTAAAAAAATGTTCTTTGAATCAAATTGAAAAGTATGTTCTTTTAATTGGGGGGATGGAATCAACAGAAATTTTTATAAGTTGCTGTAGTAACTTCTGTGATGCATTTTGTATTTTTGAAATAATTTGTAAGGACTCAGTAACATGGCAATGAAGATTACTGTCCTCACATCTAACATGTTTGCTTGTTTAACATGATTTGATGGTATGCATGTGCTTTCTAACAGAAATCATTACTGATTTTTGAGGTGTGATGTTTTGTGGTTTAAAACAGATTGGGCTGTTTACATGTACCTGGAGTCATTAGTACACTTTATATGAAACAGCAAGCTAATTATTAGAGATTGTACATGGAATCAAAGTTTTAGAGTCAATATCCATAAAACATCAGGTTTCTCATAATAGTATTTGTAGGAAGAAGATATTTCTATGTATGTTAACATTGCCATTAAGCGGAAAAGGTGATGTCTTGTTACCCCCAATGTTAGGGAAAAAAAGTAAGGGAAGTAATAGTAACAATAATGATAAATAGCAGCTGAGTGCACTAAACATATCAACTTATTTAAATCTCAGAATAACTTTGTGGTATAGGTAATATTTATTTATTTAACATATATTAACTTGTTATCTGTATTTTAAATATTTTATTTATTTAGAGAGAAAAAGAATAATCTCAAGCAGACGGCCCACTGAGCATGGAGCTCTATGTGGGGCTTGATCTCATCACCCCTAGATCATGACCTGAGCCAAAATCAAGAGTCAGACACTTAACCAACTGAGCCAGTCTCCCCTTGTTATCCATGTTTTAGAGATTAGGAAACAATACACATAATTTGCATAGGATTCCGCAGGTAGTAAATGACAGGTTCAAACCCAGGCAGTCTGGCTTCAGAGTTGATGTTCTCCATCATTATACTCGAACACTATGCTGACAAAGTATCCATAGATACTTGTCACAGTTTTTGGCACTTTGAAGAGGGAAACATTACTCTAATTTCCCCCTTAGAATTAAATATTAGGGTTCTTTTTATTTACTTTCTTTATTTATCATAGTTCAAATTTGCTGCCAAAGCCATATTCTCCTTTAAACAACCACATGACTTTAATGCAGGACTTTTTTTCTTTTTTACCTACTTACTATGTAAATAAAAATAATAAAAGACTAAGGTTTACTTTTGAGGAATACTTTCACACCTCAGACTTCCGGGATTGAAAAACTACTATAAATTTTCAAAGTTGTACAATCTCTAACTGGAGCTTGTTGCTTAAAGTAAGAGTCTGTCAAAAGACAATAATATATATTATACTAAGTGCTATTTTTATGTTTCAGTACTTCGTATTTGTGATTCTGGGTTTCTCTCTTAGAGTTTCTTTCTTTTTTTTTTAATTTTTATTTATTTATGATAGAGAGAGAGAGAGAGGCAGAGACACAGGCAGAGGGAGAAGCAGGCTCCATGCACCGGGAGCCCGATGTGGGATTCGATCCCGGGTCTCCAGGATTGCGCCCTGGGCCAAAGGCAGGCGCCAAACCGCTGCGCCACCCAGGGATCCCTCTCTTAGAGTTTCTTATTTTTTTCTTTGTAGCGTGACCGAATTACAAGTTTTAGAAAATCTACAGTCAAAAAAGAAAAACCTCTTATTCAACATCCCATTGATTCTCAAGTTGCAATGAGTGAGTTTCCAGCAGCTCAACCATTATATGATGAACGATCTTTGAATTTGTCAGAAAAAGAAGTACTGGATCTTTTTGAAAAAATGATGGTAAGTTAAACCCCTACTTGTTGTAATTTTAAAATGTATGTGCCCAGAGTAGCATGGGATTTTAAGTAGATGTTTGTATAGACGGTGTTTATATCATGTAAAGGAGAGAACAGAAACCTGTTGATAAAACAGAACTATTTTCAGAAGTATCTGGGTTTTGAAAAACATCCAAACCTGACTATTACTTTTACAATGGACTCCGGAAAGCAGGAGCTCTCTTACTTATTTATTTGTATTCTCTAGTATTTTGTAGTCTTTGGCACATTGAATTCATTTTTTTTTAAATTAGTTTTTTAACTTGTTTGCATTTCTGTGAAATAAAACAGGTCAAAGTTCACTTTGCTGAAAGCAACACAAGCTATCTTATTGGGTATATGAAATAGAGTTGGGAAGACAGAGGGTAAAAAATTAAAAAACAAAATGGACGAGACACAGTGCCTGGAAAGAGAAGGAAGATGGCAGTGGAATAGGAGGGGCCTAGGCTCAACTTGCCACAGAAACAGAAGTGGATAACTATCAAATCATTCTAAATACCTCAGAAATTGACCTGAAGACTGAGAGAACAAACTCTAGAACTAAAGGGAGAGAAGAGGCCATATCAAAGAAGATAGGAAGTGCAGAGACATGGTTTAGGGGAAAACTAAATCAAAGCTACTAAAGAAGGGAGGGAATTTTGGTCTGGAGAAGCAGAGAGAGAGAGAGACAGGCAGGCAGAGAGAAGGAAAGAAGGAACGAAAGGAAGAAAGAAAGAGGAAAGAAAAAAGAAAGGAAAGGAAAGAAAGAAAAGCACTTAGGAGGAAGCACATGAAGAATGTTTCTTCAAAGCCATTGGCTTGGAAGATAAGAGGGGCTGAATTTCATGAGTTCCTGAACCAGCAGGGATTAAAGCCTGGAGTTTTGAAGGTCAGCAAACTTGGCTGGATAGAGCCCTGAGGGCACTGACCTGCTCTTGAAGAGAAGGTAGGCAAACAACCCAGGGACAGATGGCATGGAAACAGTGATCTGAAGAGCACCTGGAACACATGGGGATTATTTGCTATCCTCTGAGTTTGCCTCTGAGAGGTTGCATTCACTGAGACACCTCTCTGAGAACAACGGAGCTGGCTGGAGCCATTCCCCTCCCCCACACATAACACCATAAAAAGTGAGCCAATTGCTGGAAGCAGAAGAGCACCAACACTGGCTGCATAATTTACTTACACCAAGCCCCACCCCTCTGTGCATTATTGGAACTACCCTTCTCAGGCTTGCTACAGGACCAGCATGGTGGGCCTCACCTCAGAAGACCAACATAAATCCCTGACCTCACCACATCTCCTGACCAGGGAGTTTTATAGGGCCTCAGTTCCAGTGGAGGTGGTGACAAGCCTCATTTCATAAGCAGACCAGAGCACACCTGGTTAAACTCCCCACATTCAGGCCAGAGTCCAAACACTGGCCACAGAAAGCAAGGAGAGGCTCTGCAGAACACTGGCCTGAAGGTTAGAGCAACTCAAACACAATAGCAGGGCACATGCAGCACACAGCAGAGACACTCCCTGAAGCTCCAGGCCTTGGACACTACATGACCTTTTCTTCATAAGGCAGTTACTTTCAGGAGCAGGAGATATGACTGACTTTTCTAATACACAGAGGAGAGAGGCTTAGAGAAAATGCAGAGACAAAGGAATTTATCCCAAAGGAATGAACAAGATAATACCTCAGCTACAAATTTAAGTGAAACAGAAAGAAGTAACATGACTAATGAAGAATTTAAAGCAATGATCATGGGATGCCTGGATGGCTCAGCAGTTGAACAGAGTTCCAGGATCGAGTCCCACGTCGTGCTCCCTGCATGGGAGCCTGCTTCTCCCTCTGCCTATGTCTCTGCCCCCCTCTCTCTCTTTCTGTGTCTCTCATGAATAAATAGATAAAATCTTAAAAAAAATAAAGCAAAGATCATAAGGATACTCACTGGGATTGAGAAAAGAATAGAAGATATCAGTGACAGCCTTACCACAGAGATAACACATTTTTTAAAGATTTTATTTTATTCATGAGAGATAGAGAGAGGTAGAGACATAGGCAGAGGGAGAAGCAGATTCCCCACTCGAGGCCAAGGCAGGACTCAATCCCATGACCCGGGGATCATGCCCTGAGCCAAAGGCAGATGCTCAACCACTGAGCCACCCTGGTACCCCCAGAGATACAACATATTAATTGACCTAGCAGTAACATTTGATACAGTTGATCATTTTCTCCAATTTGAAATGCTTCCCTCTTCCCTTACCCCCAACATTGATTTGGTTTTCCCCCTGCTTCTTTGGTGCTTCTTTTTTTTTTTTTTTTTTAATTTTTTAATAATTTTTTTTTAATTTTTATTTATTTAGGATAGTCACAGACACAGAGAGAGAGAGAGATAGAGGCAGAGACACAGGCAGAGGGAGAAGCAGGCTCCATGCACCGGGAGCCCGACGTGGGACTCGATCCCGGGTCCCCAGGATCGCGCCCTGGGCCAAAGGCAGGCGCCAAACCGCTGCGCCACCCAGGGATCCCTTCTTTGGTGCTTCTTTGCTGATTCCTTTTCATGTTCTCAATCTTTAAAGTAGAGACCCAGGGATCAGTGCTTGGACATCTTTTCCTCTCTTTTAACATTATCTTCTTTGGTAATTACAACTAGTACTGTGCTTTTAAGTTCCACTTGTGTACTCACAGTTCTCAAATTTATCTCCAAAGTTAGTCCTCATGTCTGAACTTTAGACTCATATATTAAACTTCAAAATCAAACATCTCACCTTGGATGATGGGTAGAATTTAACAAAGGAGTATATTCAAAACTGAACTGCTGATATTCCCCTCCAAACCTGCTCCTCCCACTGTATTCCACTTCTTAACTGATGGCATATCCATATGTCCAAAATCTTTGGAATGGTCTTTGACTACTTTTTTTTTTTTATCTGCAATTCATTTTGTAACCCATGTATTCTTTCTTCAAAGTAAAGTACTTGGAATAACTGACCATTTCTTATTACCTTTGTTGGTCCCACACTAGTTGAAATCTCACCTGGGCTCCCACAGTAGTCATAGGACTATAGGACTATTGCAACTCTTAATTGATCTCCATGCTTCACCATGACCCTCTACAGCATATTTTTAACACAGAAATATTAACTACTTAAATCCTGAACAATGTCATATCAGTTGGCTTATCAAATCTGTCCCGGGGTTCCCATTTCATTGGTATACAGAAGCTTATAATATCCTGTAAGGGCCTATATGATATGATTCCCACCTTACTTCTTTGGTATCTTCCTATGCTACTTTTCCCATTTGCTTACTCTGTTTCAGACATGTACCTGCCTTTTTTTTTTTTTTTAAGATTTTTAAATTTATTTATTCATGACAGACACAGAGAGAGAGAGGGGCAGAGACACGGGGAGAGGAAGAAGCAGGCTCCCTGCAGAGAGCCCAGTCTCCAGGATCACACCCTGGGCTGAAGGTGGCGCTAAACCGCTGGGCCACTGGGGCTGCCCACCTGCCTTTTTTTTTTTTTTTATAATTGTAGCCGTAGGCAAAAATGATTGTTGGTAGTTTCTAAATTTTTAAATTTGTGTAGAGTATTTACAGTGTCTTAAAACTTTTTACATTCTATTTTGTGGTTTGAATATTCTAATGTTAATGAGAATATTACCACTTTCCTCTTTAAATGTGTTATGTTTTTCTAAAAGATTTGCTTGTGGATTCATAAATGTGATTTATTTTATTTTATTTTTTAAGTAATAAATTTATTTTTTATTGGTGTTAAATTTGCCAACATACAGAATAACACCCAGTGCTCATCATAAATGTGATTTAAAGAAAGGTACAACTTAAAGCCGCATTTTCTTTATTGGAAGTTTTTCTTTCCATGGGGATTTCAGAATAGGAAATGAGATAAATACGATTTGATTAAAAGTAACCAAAAGATCAATAAACATTTTTTTAAGAATTATATCTCTTCCTTGAGAGAAGTCTATTTGTAAATTGAACATTATATATTTTATATGTTATCTTTAATTTGACCATTATTTATAGTGAAGAAGTTATTTTATGAATTACGATAGCTTTCATTTACTATGCACTTATTGGCCAGGCATGTAACTAAATAGTTTATATGTATTATTTCAGTTGATCCTTATGAAAATGCCACAAAGTAGACCACATAGTTGTACTCCATTTTTAGATAAGGAAATTGAAGCTTAGTGTATGAACAAATTAGTTCTGTAACTGGCTAAGGTAATAAGTGGCTGAGCTGGAACTTAAATTTAGGTACATAAAAATGTAAAAAAAAATGGCAGTTCTGTACATCTTTTTTTTTTTAAAGTTTATTTATTTATTTGAGAGAGAAAGGGAGAGCACAAGCAGGGGAAATGGCAGAGAGAGAGGGAGAAGCAGACTCCCAGCTGACAGGGAGTCTGATGTGGGCCTCCATCCCAGTAACCTGGAATCATGACCTGAGCCTGAGCCACCCAGGTAGCCCACAACCATTTTTTTTTTTTTTATATGTACACTGTGCCAGGTTGCTCTATGCTGGAGGTACAAAGATGAATGCAATACCTCGAGTGCCCCAGTAGAACTCAGAATTTAGTCAGAGAGAGAAGAAAGTGAAAAAAAAGAAATTGGTTTCCATAGTAGCAGGACACCTGTGAAATAGGCTACTGTAGTCACTTAACCCAGTGCAGAAGCTCAGGGAGGAAACAGGGAAGACCTGAATATACTATGAAACCCCATGTCACCTAATGAATTTTCAGTATTTTTTGGAATTAAAGCATTCTCAGAGTTTGAACTATTTACTTTATTAAGATCCAATGCCTTCTGTATGCCAGGTACTGTTCTAAGCTCTTAGGAAAAAGAGCAGAGAAGAAATCAGGGGAATCTCCTTCTGTCAAGAAGCTTATGTTTTGATAGGGGTGATACAGCAGGACCTAATAGGTAATTTTGAAAAAGAAAATGGAAAAGTTTATTTGACAACTCTCCACTGAATATCAAATATGTTGTTAGATCCAGGGGAACATAAAGTTAGATCCAGGGGAACATAAAGAAGACAAATTTACTATCCTTGCCTCTAGGATTTTATTTTGTATGTCTGAAAAGGTAAGAACAGTTTGAAAAAAGGTTTTAACCTTATTATTTTTAAATGGCTGAAAAAAAAATTAAGGAAGACTGTTTCAGAGCACATGAAAATTATATGAAATTCAGTGTTTATAGAGAAAATATGTTTGAATGCAGCCAAAGCCATTTGTTTATGTATCATTTGTGGCTCCTTTTGTGCTACAACTGCATATTTGAATAGTTTTGATAAAGATCCCGTAACCCACAAAGCCTAAAACATTTACTGGCTGGCCCTTTATAGAAAAAGTTTGTCAACCTCTTCACTAGTCTCTAAACTTCTTGATTTACTGTCCTGTTAGAAAAAATATGTATGTTCGAGCAATAACCTCATTATATTTTATTTAAAAATTTTGTACATATTTGTATGTACTATGTGTATTATAAAATGCAGACATAATAAAGAATAGGAAAAACATGAAATGAACAAGGTTTTAAAAGATTTAAAATTTTATTTAGTAGTAGTATAAAAGCCTTTGCTGTTATGATTAACTGTTTAGTGAGAGCAATGTCAATATGTCATAGGCAGTAATTAGAAGGTGTAGTTCCAAGTTCATTTCATTTGGTTATTTGGTTTAATGTCTGTTATAGTTGAAACATAATCTGACAGAAATATATAGGTCCCAGCGGAACAAGAACATCATTACAACACTTATTAAATCATATTATTAACTTTTCTCAGTCTAATCTATGAGTCAAGGAAAGGTTTTCTGTGGAACCATTGCTAGTAAATTTCCATCTTTCCTGATAACAATTATAACTAATTTGGAGTGTTGCATTTTTACATTTTTAAATAAATGGATCAAAATGTGCTTTAAAAAATGGGCTTTAATTTAATAAGAGTCTCGGACTCTGCATTTTTGCAAAGAAGGGGAAAGAAGTGAGTCATGCAAGAATGAAGGAGACTGACAGGGAAGTTGGGTCAGTTTAATGTGATTTTTTAAAAAAGATTTTATTTATTTGAGAGAGTGCCTGCACGTGAGAGAGAGCATGAGTGGTGAGGAGGGACAGAGGGAGAGGGACAAGCAGTCTCCCCCCACCACAAGCAGGAAGCCCAATGTGGGGCTCTATCCCAGGATTCCGGGATCATGGCCTGAGCCAAAGGCAGACACTTAACCAACTGAGCCACCTAGGCGCCCCAAAGTGTTTCTTTCTTTAATGAAGTTTATTTGAAAAAAAAGTTTCTTTCTTACTAATCGTTAAACTTACAAGGGATTACTAGTGTTTTTGTGCATGAAAAAGCCTCATGCTAAATTTCAGCAGTTTTTAAATATTTTGTCGAGATAACCAGAAAGATTTGAGAGGTACAATATGTTTTCATCCTTACTTCCTATCAAATTTCATATTATAAATATTCCACACTATTTGAAATATCTTGCTTTTATTAAAAAGAACTACATTTTTGACTCTGTAGCACTTTGTGTATTTTGGTTTCATTTTCTTTCTTGCAATGGCTTAAGTTTTACATGTAGGGTAACCTTATTCAGGAATCTCACTTAGGAAAAAAAAAAAAAGGAATCCCACTTAGGTTTTTCATAAAACATCTTTTTTAAATTTTCGATTTATTTATTTATTTATATCTTTTTTTTAAGTAAATCATATATATTGGCCATGTTTTTTGTTCCATTAGTGACTCAAAGAAAAGTAGTTTTTATTATTTCATTATTGAAACAGTCTAGCAAATAAACTGAGTTGTTAAAAAAAAAAAAGCCTGTATTTTCATTCAACTCTGATAAATTTCCCACACTGAGTAATTTTTCTACTTGTTTGAGTAAATTTTAAGCAATGATTTCTATGGGTCTTCTGACAGTATTTGCTGACAAAGGGAATGTGTTTTAGTTTAATGCTGTGTTTCAGCTGCTGTATATTGCAGCAGTTCTTCTAATGAGAGTTTCTCCAATGTCACTAGACCTTTTTCTTTTGGTATTAGTGAAAGAAAAAGGGTAAAAGAAGCTTCTAAACATGTCATTAAGTTTATAAAATTTCACTGAAGTGCTGGATTGAGTATCATATGATTTTAATTATTGCTGAGAAATTTGAAAAAGCTGTCTTCATGTTCTGAATGCGTGGCTTTTAAATGGTCTGCTAATTTGAGGTGGCTTTGTACTATCATTAGCTAATATTTTAAGGTACAATATGCACATAAACTGGGAGTCATCACTGATAATGATATACATCCTTATTAATGGATGTATTAATAATTTTAATCTTGTGAGATCAGCTTATTTACTTTAGATTATCATTATTTTTATCATATGATGGATGAAAGGCTCAGACTTGGGAGTAGGGTATGTAATAGTCTAGTATTTTCCCTTGAGCTTACATTTTTGCTATTATCCTATTATCCTCAGTCTTTGATCTTTGTAGGAATCTTTGAATACCACTTTTCCATTTTTGTTATTTTTGATGGTTGATTTAGTTAAAACTAGAGAAAACAACCTGTAAATCCATTTAGCCACATACATGTAAGCTGCAGTATGTTGCAGTACACTGACAGTGAACGGATATGCATTGTGAACACCTCACTCTGCTTAAGATACCTCATTTATCTTAAGGGCCTCTGGATCCAGTGATGATTCCATTGTTATGTTACATATTAGACCTTATTTTCTTGTATTTTTAAATAAAAATACATATTTCTCAAATTACAGCAGATCCTTTATTTAGTCTCTGGACTCTGGAAACTACTGTTTCAGAATTAAGGATTATGGGAAAGTAAAAGCAATATTTGGTGTTTTTTAAATATCCAACATATGTTCTGAATTTACCCTCCTGATGGTAAAGAGGCATATTTTGGTATTAAAAGTTACATCCCTCCAATAAGACCTGAAAACAGAAATAAATAAGAATTTTTGTGCCATACTCAATGATATTCATTTAATATCATGCTTTTTTCTTGCTTTTTTGGCTTTATACTTTTGGTAGAGATAATGAATTTAGATAACTTTTTTCCTTTAACTTTGCTCAGTCTGAGCTTTTATATGTTTTATGACTGCAGTCTGTATAGGTAAAGTTAACTTGATCTTTTGAAAACATGAGGTAGTTACTTAATTCCAGGTAGAATTGGCCAACTATTTAGTTATGTAGCAAATTCTTGATAACTTTATTGGAGTTTTACAGATTTTTTTTCTTTCCAGTTCACAGTAGCTAGAGGAATTATGGAAGTATCTTTAGAAAAAATTAATTAAACAAATATTGTAAAATAAAACTGTAATAATTATTCATGCTAGGCATATTTTTAGATACTAGGGTAACATTGGTTCATTCCATTCGGGGTACAGTTCCCTTCAACATAGAAGTTAAAGAATACTTGAATAATTACTACTGACAAGCAGAAGGAAGAAGGCAAGCATTTGATGGTGAAGTCAAGTTCACATTTTAAAAGAGCAACTGGAAAATGCAGCCTTAAACTGGGATCAAGATATGTTGCAGAAACAGAAACAGTTTATAGAAAATAAATAGAAATTGGGATGCCTGGGTGGCTCAGTGTTTGAGCATCTGCCTTTGGCTCAGGGCATGATCCTGGGATCCAGGATCAAGTCCCACATCAGGATCCCTGCCAGGAGCCTGCTTCTCCCTCTGCCTATGTCTCTACTTCTCTCTTTGTGTCTCTCATGAATAAATAAAATAAAAATCTTAAAAAAATACATAGAAATTTATAACAAATTTATAGAAAGAACAAATATTCTCGATCATAGGCAAGTAGAGATATAAAAATAATAGGTCGACACTTCTCATAATGCAAAATAGAAAAAATAGTGGAAAATAAAAAAATGATGTTGGAAGATAAGGAGAAAGTTTTCAAAATTATATTATCACCCATTAAAAAATTTATGAAGGGAGAGAATGAGAGGGGATGGGATAAAGAGAACAAGAGACTGAAAATGAATGAATGAATGAATGAATGAATGAATATGAAAATGAATAGACAGGTGGTTCAACTTTTAACCTCATTTGACTATTCTCATATGGCTCCTCAGTAATAACTTTAAGAATATGAAATTTCTTTGCTGAAGAAGTCAATTTATCTGGAATGCTAACATTGCATCATGCTTGAAGGAAAATAAATGGTTTTGTGTTTACAAATATAGCTTTAATTTAATGCAATCCCTATCAAAATACCATGGACTTTCTTCAGAGAGTTGGAACAAATTATTTTAAGATTTGTGTGGAATCAGAAAAGACCCCAAATAGCCAGGGGAATTTTAAAAAAGAAAACCATAGCTGGGGGCTATCACAATGCCAGATTTCAGGTTGTACTACAAAGCTGTGTTCATCAAGACAGTGTGGTACTGGCACAAAAACAGACAAATAGATCAATGGAACAGAATAGAGAATCCAGACGTGGACCCTCAACTTTATGGTCAACTAATATTTGATAAAGGAGGAAAGACTATCCATTGGAAGAAAGACAGCCTCTTCAATAAATGGTGCTGGGAAAATTGGACATCCACATGCAGAAGAATGAAACTAGACCACTCTCTTGCCCCATACACAAAGATAAACTCAAAATGGATGAAAGATCTAAATGTGAGACAAGATTCCATCAAAATCCTAGAGGAGAACACAGGCAACACCCTTTTTGAACTCGGCCACAGCAACATCCACGAAAGCAAAAGAAACAAAAGCAAAAATGAACTATTGGGACTTCATCAAAATAAAAAGCTTCTGCACAGCAAAGGATACAGTCAACAAAACTCAAAGACAACCTAAAGAATGGGAGAAGATATTTGCAAATAACATATCAGATAAAGGGCTAGTTTCCAAAATCTATAAAGAACTTATTAAACTCAACAGCAAAGAAACAAACAATCCAGTCATGAAATGGGCAAAAGACAGGAACAAATCTCACAGAGGAAGACATAGACATGGCCAACAAGCACATGAGAAAATGCTCTGCATCACTTGCCATCAGGGAGATACAAATCAAAACCACGAGATACCACCTCACACCAGTGAGAATAGGGGAAATTAACCAGGCAGGAAACAACAAATGTTGGAGAGGATGTGGACAAAGGGGAACCCTCTTGTACTGTTGGTGGGAATGTGAACTGCTGCAGCCACTCTGGAAAACTGTGGAGGTTACTCAAAGAGTTAAAAAGTAGATCTGCCCTACGACCCAGCAATTGCACTGCTGGGGATTTACCCCAAAGATACAGATGCAGTGAGATTGCAGGACACCTGCCCCCCGATGTTTATAGCAGCAATGTCCACAATAGCCAAACTGTGGAAGGAGCCTCGGTGTCCATCGAAAGATGAATGGATAAGGAAAATGTGGTTTATGTATACAATGGAATATTACTCAGCCTTTAGAAATGACAAATACCCACCATTTGCTTCGACGTGGATGGAACTGGAGGGTATTAAGCTGAGTGAAATAAGTCAGTTGGAGATGGACAAAAATTATATGGTCTCATTCATTTGGGCAATATAAAAAATAGTAAAAGGGAATAAAGGGGAAAGGAGAAAAAAATAAGTGGGAAATATCAGAAAGGGAGACAGAACATGGAAGACTCCTAACTCTGGGAAATGAACTAGGGGTGGTGGAAGGGGAGGTGGGTGGGGGGGGTGGGGGTGACTGGGTGGCGGGCCCCGAGGTGGGCACTTGATGGGTTGAGTACTGGGTGTTATTCTGTATGTTGACAAATTGAACCAATAAAAAATAAATTTATTAAAAAAAACAATACAATACAGCTTTAAAAATATAGGTGGTCAAATATTTAGACTTTAAACAACATTTTTTTGTAGCTACAAAGTACTATATTTTTCTCATGTATTGTGGAAGTACTAACTAATGTTCTAATGTAAACTTGCTTTTGGTTTTGAGTACTTTAAGAACTAGTGAGTTTAGAAGAGTTTCTTGTTCAGTTATATTGTTTAGAATTAATATTGCATAATGAGTATTGGTGTATTTAGTTTAATGATTGTATTATAAAGTTGGAGTTAATGATTTGGAAATATTCACTGCCTAATTAGGAGTATGCATCTTATTTCTATAAGAATAAAATGAGTCATTGTGGTCTCTTCTGTTCATATGAATGATACCTATTCCTAATCAAACTTTGTAACCAATTTATAAGTATAAAAATGTTAGTTGCTGTAAATCAAATTAAAATATTTAGAGAAAAGTTCCTAAATACCACATTGGTTCAACAAATATTTATTAAGTGTTTAGTCGTTCCAGGAACGACTTTGGCTTCACTTTGTACTTTGAAATTAGCTTGGGGTTTAGGGGAGGTGGATTTATCAGATAGTTTCAGTTTAAGTGCTATAATATAGGATTTAATATGGAAGAATAGAATGTAGATAGTCATTTCTAAATGAGGTATTTCAGGGATAAATTTGAAGATAAATTGGAAGGATTCATAGTTAACCAGATAAGGATTTAGGTGGGGTGGGTGGGATGAGATGGGATAAGGGTTAGGAATGGGGAGAGGGTGGTTAAAATGAGCATTCTAGGAAGAGAGAACATCATCATGAATGAAGTAATGGAAACGTGTAATTTCATAGTGCATGTAGGAAAACTTCAAACAACCTTGCGTTATTAAAGCAGTCTTTGAAAGCTAGTTAATATAAACCAGGCTTAGTGTGCATGAGCATACTTAAACCTAACAACATTATTTTAAGCCTATAGTCTCATATCCTCCTTATTTTGCCTACTTCCATGATTGTACTCTGATGGTATGATCTTAGCAGTATATGCCATTAAAAATTAAACAGAGGCACATTATACTGTAGAAATATCACTGGAAGAAGAGTCAACTGTCTACCTAGAGACTGCCAGATGTGGCAATTCCACACTCTTATGCTTGGCTGTGAGGTGTACAGATACGGACACTCAATCTTGTTAGCATTCCAGAGTTGATTCTACTTGGGAGATGCAGATTTATGCCAACCACATTTGTCAAAGACTATAATTTAACCAGAAACCTAGCCTAGCATATGTAAGCAGTGCTTAGGGGTTTTGATGGAAACACTGTGAGTCAGCAAAATGATGTGCTGGACAATAAGGTCATAAAATCAGACGCTGAATTAATATAGGTAAGGTATTTCAAGATGTGGGACGTGGTAGTCCTTTCCTTCCTTGCATTGATCAAAGCACAGAGTATTTGAGAAAAATAATTACGAACACTAAGCCATGTCAAATTAAAATAATTGAAGCAGTTAGGTACACTTTAGCCTGAAGGAGAGAATGATGCCTTTAAATAACATTTACATGGTTTTTTAGTTTAACCTTTGCCTAGTCTGACTTGCATCTTCTTGGGTCACACTCTTATCACTAGTCACTTGAATTACTTTAGTAGCCCAAATTATTGAATGAAAGAGAAGCTGTTCTGGCTAGTTATATATAACTGACTATTATTTAGAGTTACTAGGTAGCTCTTGGGTCAGGAGGGTTATAGAAACAGGCTTCAGATAATATAGGAATAACTTTCAGAACCACACAACTGAAATTTGGTCCAGTGAAGGGCTATTGCCATCCCAGAACCACTTGGTCCAACTGTCGTGATAAAAAACACACAGCTGCAGCCATCAATTCCATAACCATATCTCCTGTATTGCCATCCATGCCAGCAAAATGGATTGCTTACTTGTGGCCTGCTTCCTTATATAGTTCATTTCTGAATCTACAAAACCTGTAAATGCATTTCATTGGTGGAAACTAAGCCATATCTCTGTACTCTAGTCATAAGGGAGTCTGGCAAATGTAGTTTTTATGGATTCTTCTTTGGTTTGGTGGGACTGACACTGAGAGAATGTATTAAAATGTAGAGAGTGTATTTAAATGATACTGAGAAGCCAAATACGACAGAAGACACTATGGTTTCCTAGCTATTCTCTTAGACTTCACTAAAATTTTTCTCATTCTTTAAGACCCAAATCCTGGTAAAAACTTCTCTGATCTTTCCATCTATCATCTGTGTTCCCAAAGCATCACATACATGCCTCTATTATTATTATTATTATTTTTAAAGATTTTATTTATTTATTCATAGAGACATACAGAGAGAGAGAGTGGCAGAGAGGCAGAGACACAGGCAGAGGGAGAAGCAGGCTCCATGCAGGGAGCCCGACATGGACTCCATCCCTTGTCTCCAGGATCACACCCCAGGCTGCAGGTGGCACTAAACCGCTGCACCACGGGGATTGCCCTACATGCCTGTATTATAATTGCATATATGTTTTCCCTACTAGATCATGAATTATTTATTTTTATTTATTTACCAAAGATAGCGTTGACTAAGTATCAGGCATTGTTCTTTTTTTTAAATTTTTTTTTATTTATTTATGATAGTCACACACAGAGAGAGAGAGAGAGAGAGAGAGAGAGAGAGAGAGAGAGAGCAGAGGCATAGGCAGGAGAAGCAGGCTCCATGCACCAGGAGCCCGATGTGGGATTTGATCCTGGGTCTCCAGGATCGCGCCCTGGGCCAAAGGCAGGCGCCAAACCGCTGCGCAACCCAGGGATCCCTCAGGCATTGTTCTAAGTGCTGCATAAAGAATTCATTTCGTTTGTGGCTACAAGCTTTCTTTCAATTTGCACTCCCATAGCCAGCCTAGCATACAGAGTCCTCGGTGCATGGCACAATTCCAGTCGATAAGTGATTCAATATTTAGAAAGTAGAGAAGAAATAAATAATGACCCAGTCCTGCAACTTTGACTATTCTATTTTGTTGTGCATTAAGTCTTCTAAGGAAAAATTTGGCTAAAATTATACTTCCCTAATATGAGATGGGCTGACTGTGAGGTAGTAGGTTTTCTGTTAGTTGAAATCAAATCAGGGCATAGGTGAGCATCTGTGGGCTACATTAAAAATGCTATCCAGCCTTGTTTCTCTGCTTCTGCTTTGACTCAACAATGCTAGATCTAGCCTATCTATGAGTGAGGAAGAGGGAAAAAATGTCTTCTGTCTTCAAGTCAGAAGGCCAATATACAAATGAGAATTAAGGATATACGATAGGAAAGATAGGGGTAGAGACAGTGACAGAGGTGATTAGTAAGGAGGATCCTGTTATATATAAATAAAATGTATAGATATTGACTGTGAACACATCATAGGAGTCACTGCAATGCATGCAAGAATAGATCAAGAGATTCTTGCTGTCACTGAAATTAGTATTCTATAGTAGATGCAGCTTGATTTCTTTTCATGGATCCTTTTCTCCCCCTCACATTCTTACATGAGTCTTTAATGTTGATTTTATTTCTGCTCATTACCTTCCTTTATTAAAAAAATAGTAATGGCCAGAATTATTAAGAGAATAAAAAGAAAAAATACTGATTTTAAAAAATTGAAATATAAATCACATACTGTAAAATTCACCATCTTAAACATTTCAGTGTGTTTTTTAGTATATTCTAAGAGTTATGAAGCTATCACAACAGTCAATTTTAGAACATTTTTATCACTCCGAAAAAACACCATACCCATCAGCAGTCATACCCCAATTCTCCCATTCCCCGTCCCCTGCCTGTGGCAACCACTAATCTGTTTTCTTTCTCTATAGATTTGCCAATTCTGGGCATTTAGTGTAATCATACAATGTGTGGTCTTTTGTGACTGGCTTCTTTCACTTAGCATATGTGATTTCAAGTTTCATTCATGCTATAGCATTTATCAGTACTTGGTTATTCTTTATGACTGAATATTGCATTGTCTGGACATACCACATTTGTTTATCCATTCATCACTTGAGGGACATTTGGATTGTTCCCACTCGTTGATGCTTCTGCTGTGAATATTCATGTGCAAATTTTTGTGTGGACATATTTCTTTTCTTTTTTTTTTTGTATAAGCTGGGCCATGTGGTAAGTTTATGTGTAACTTTTTGAGGAACTGCTAGACTATTTTTGAAATGGGCTATATCATTTCACATTCTTACCAGCAGTGTGTGAAGGGTCCAGTTTCTCCATATCCTTACCAATGTTTCCTATTATCATCTTTTTGTATCTTAGCTATCCTAGTGCAAGTGAGGTGATGTCTCATTTTGATTGTACTTCTATAATGAATATTGATGCTGAACATCATGTGGGTACTAGCCATTTGTAGATCTTCTTTAGAGAAATGTCTGTTCAGATCCTTTGCCCATTTGTAGTTGGGTTCTCTTTTTATTGTTGATTTGTGAGTTCTTTATATATTATGGATATAAGTCCCTTATCAGATATATGATTTGGAAACATTTTCACCCATTCTGCCTGTTGTCTTTTCATTTGATGTTGCTTTTTAAAATATTTATTTATATACATAGAGAGAATGTGAGTTGGGGGCGAGACAAAGGGAGAGAGAGAATCTCAAACAGACTCTGATGAGCCCAGAGCCTGATGCAGGACTCCATTTTAGGACCCTGAGATCATGACCTGAGCTGAAATCAAGATTTGGATGCTCAACCAACAAGGCCACCCAAGTTCTCCTGATGCTGCTTTTTGAATCATAGACATTTCCACCTTGGTTTTGTGATCCTTTATTAATGTCTTAATATGTTGAAAGGGTTTTTTAAATAAGATTTTATTTATTCATGAGAGACACACAAAGAGAGGGAGAGAAAGAGACACAGGCAGAGGGAGAAGCAGGCTCCATGCAGGGAGCCTGATGGGGACTCTATCCTGGGACTCGAGGATGACACCCTGGGCTGAAGGCAGGCGCTAAACTGCTGACCCACCCAGGGATCCCGTGTTGTAAGGGTTAGTATAATTTCAAAGTGAAGAAAAATAATTTGTCCAGTGACAATATAATATGTGTGGGTATCATGTAATAAAGGAAGATTCCCAGTCAAATTGAAGCTTATTGAATCTCAAAACATTTCTTGTAACTTAATATTTTTTCCTTTATTGAGTAATTTTTGTCATCCAAACACAGCTGATTATATTTCTGATTTTCTTTTTTTGCTTTCAGAATCCAGCAACTTCTCAGGAACTTTTTTTCAGTGACATATTGTAGATAGATATTTCCTATTACTTTAAAAGTCATATTTGTTCTTCTAGATAATAGTGATCTTAAGGGAGAATATGCCAAATGGTAAATTGTTTATTTTTGCTATCAGGGTAAATTAATATCTGTGCTAAGGTTATCTGATGTATGCTATAAAATAGCTGCCAGTTTATTCTGTGGAATAGTTTAAAAACATTTTTTCATTCTGCTCATTGGTTGACTAGGTAGAGATATAAACCATTAATATATGGTAAAATTTATACAATGTTATGGTAAAAACTGAAATAAGAAATAATAGTGAAGTATCCACCAAAATGAGCATTGTTGGTAGTTACAGCAGGACGTATGATTTTAAAAGAGAATATTAGTATTTATTAATCACTTTTGAAATTCAAACAGAAATTTTTAAACACTTATCATAGATGTTCTTTCTAATAGGAGGACATGAACCTTAATGAAGAACGAAAAGCTCCTTTACGAAACAAAGATTTTACCACCAAGCGTGAGATGGTTGTCCAGTATATTTCTGCTACTGCCAAATCTGTAAGTAGTGACACTTCCCCAGCACTACCAATGAGTTTAGCATTATCTGCTCAAAATTAAATAAACCTCAGCTCTTCAAGTTCTTGTCTAAAAAAAAAAAAAGTTCTTGTCTCACTGTACTTCTATAGATTATTAAGAAAAAAACACTTATGTGTATTTTTACACATTTGGTATATATTTAAAAACTGCTTACAATTAGACTTAGTAAACAATACAGACTTAGGATAGAAGGCTCTGAGTTAATCCAATGAGTTTTGGAGCAGTAGTTTTTTGTTCATCCTAAAAATTGACAGAAATTTGCAGTAATTCCACCACATATACTGTTTCTTATATGAAAATTTTGAATTTTGAAGGAGAAGTCACAAACATAGGATAGTCACAAGTTTTAACTAAGTTGACATTTAAGCTTTATGTTTGGTTTCTTGCATGAAATTTTTAATTTAATTTAATTTTAATTTTTAATTTTAATTTAAAAAATTTAAATTTAATAGTTTTAATATGCTGTTTTAGTTTTTTATTATTTTATGTGGTGCTAACTATAAACTACCTCATAATGGTTATTGTACAGCGTAACTTAGTATAATTAATATAATATCATTTAATATAATAAGGTGCTTAATAGGAATGAGCTTTAATGAAATCTGTAGGAGTTTCAAAAGACTTGTGTTCAGCAGGAGAAACTTTAGTGTTTTAAGTAAACTTTGTTTACTTCTTAAGCTGCTTCCAAAAATAGACTTCAGGTTTGATTTCTTTTTGTAAGAAAAAAATGTATTTTTGAAATGGTGAAATGTATCTTTTACATTTCTGTAAGGAAAAAGCTTTATACAGCTAGAGTTCATAGAATCACTGTATATGTGTATATATGTTGTATGTATATAGACACATATGTACATGTAACATTTGATATATCTGTACATATACACATACAGATTTTGATTGTGTGGTATGTATATTATATGTGTATATAAATAATATAACACATGCATTTACATGTAAAAATATTTTATTTTTTAATATTATTTTAGTTTTATACTTTTAAAGATTTTTTTAATTTATCATGAGAGACACAGAAAGAGAGGCAGAGACCTAGGCAGAGGGAGAAGCAGGCTCCCCTTAGGGAGGCCAATGTGGGACTCAATCCCAGGACCCTGGGATCATGCCCTGAGCTGAAGGCAGATGCTCAACCACTGAACCACCCAGGCATCCCAAAAATACATATTTTAAATTACAAACTTGGCCAGTAAAGAAAATAATTCCTCATTGGAAAAAATATTCTAAAATTATTTGGCTATCCTGTTACTACTACTTCAGTACAGTAATTGAAATGGCAATTATTAATGCATGTTACCCTAAATTCTACAATTGTATTGATTTCATATTGTTGTTTAAGCAAGCTGAATCTGAATGCTGAATTATTTAAACATAACACAGTCCAGCTCTGCCAGAGCAGGGCAACAGCATGTATTTTACTTTGCTCCTCATATCCAAGGTCAGAAATATGTTCCAAATGATGTGAAATTTACGAGTGCTGTTTTCAATAGATTTTGGTGATGCAAAGGGTCTTACTTTGAAATTGTGATAAATCTCTTCTTGTTTTACACTCAAGTTATTGTTCACAGTAAAATATGTTAGGAAATGCAGGGTGTACATTAGTGTTGTTTTTCAAATACCTAAAAGCAAATACACTAGTAAATTTATATAATTAAATCTGAATGCAAAGTACAGATAATAATATATGAATAATCATGTGGTATTTTTAATGGTAACGTTTTGTTAGTGTTTATGGCTCATTTGTCGTTTTTGATTACATAAGAGGGATTAAATATGATGAAGATTTTACAAAGCTCTTATTCTTTAACATTTTGATTTTTACTCTATGTAGAACTTGTTTTTATTTGTTCTCATATTGTTTCCTCTTCAGCTGACCAAAGACATGTAAACTTTAGGTTATGGACTCATTTTGCACATTCAAATGCTGAAAATGGGATAAATATTGGATGAGCTCTTTGAATTGCTTTATTTGAAATATGGAAATAGAATGTTTCTCATAAGACTTGAAAATTCTGTTTCAGGCATTAGCCTCAAATCAGTACTTACTATTTAGTATATGACCCTTATTTGTTTCATTCAGCATACATATGAGCACCTGACATGCATATAGCACTTTTATTAGAGATTCAAATTTATACATTTTATTTGCTATTATTTTTTCATGTACCAAATGTTATGATGAAAGAAAGCCTGTTGATAAACATGTTTTAAACCTTTCATATCTTGGAGAGACGTTAAATTGTATTGTTTTTTGTTGTTAAAACTAAGAAAATTGCTTATGTACTTTCCTTTTGAAGGTGAGAGTGATACCATTCAGTGACAGTCCTCTTACCTTTGACATTTTCATGATCATGACAATAATATTTGCATAAACTATAACCCAATATGTGGCTGTTTACATATTTGTTTTTTTTTGTATAATTTTTTATTGGAGTTCGATTTGGCAATGTATAGCATAACACCCAGTGCTCATCCCATCAAGTGCCCTCCTCAGTGCCCGTCACCCAGTCACCCAACCCCCTGCCCAACTCCCTTTCCACCACCCCTTGTTCGTTTCCCAGAGTTAGGATTCTCTCATGTTCTCTCACCCTCACTTATATTTTCCAATCAATTTCTCTCCTTTCCCCTTTATTCCCTTTCACTATTTTTTATATTCCCCAAATGAATGAGACCATATAATGTTTCTCCTTCTCAGTTTGACTTATTTCACTCAGCATAATACCCTCCAGTTCCATCCACGTTGAAGCAAATGGTGGGTATTTGTCGTTTCTAATGGCTGAGTAATATCCCATTGTATATAGAGAGCACATCTTCTTTTTTTTTTTTTTTTAAATTTTTATTTATTTATGATAGTCACACACAGAGAGGGAGAGAGAGGCAGAGACACAGGCAGAGGGAGAAGCAGGCTCCATGCACCGGGAGCCCAACGTGGGATTCGATCCCGGGTCTCCAGGATCGCGCCCTGGGCCAAAGGCAGGCGCCAAACCGCTGCGCCACCCAGGGATCCCGAGAGCACATCTTCTTTATCCATTCATCTTTTGATGGACACCGAGGCTCCTTCCACAGTTTGGCTATTGTGGACATTGCTTCTATCGGGGTGCAGGTGTCCTGCTGTTTCACTGCATCTGTATCTTTGGGGTAAATCCCCAGCAGTGCAATTGCTGGGTCGTAGGGCAGATCTATTTTTAACTCTTTGAGGAACCTCCACACAGTTTTCCAGAGTGGCTGCACCAGTTCACATTCCCACCAACAGTGTAAGAGGGTTCCCTTTTCTCCGCATCCTCTCCAACATTTGTTGTTTCCTGTCTCATTAATTTTCCCCATTCTCACTGGTGTGAGGTGGTATCTCATTGTGGTTTTGATTTGTATTTCCCTGATGGCAAGTGATGCGGAGCATTTCCTCATGTGCTTTTTGGCTATGTCTATGTCTTCCTCTTTGAAATTTCTGTTCATGTCTTTTGCTCGTTTCATGATTGGATTGTTTGTTTCTTTGCTGTTAAGTTTAATAAGTTCTTTATAGATCTTGGATACTAGCCCTTTTTCTGATATGTCATTTGCAAATATCTTCTCCCATTCTGTAGGTTGTCTTTTAGTTTTGTTCACTGTTTCTTTTGCTGTGCAGAAGCTTCTTTTCTTGATGAAGTCCCATAGTTCATTTTTGCTTTTGTTTCCCTTGCCTTCATATGTATCTTGCAAGAAGGTACTGTGGCCAAGTTCAAAAACGGTATTGCTTGTGTTCTCCTCGAGGATTCTGATGGATTCTTGTCTCACATTTAGATATTTTATTCATTTTGAGTTTCTCTTTGCGTATGGTGTAAAAGAATGGTCTAGTTTCATTCTTTTGCACGTGGCTGTCCAATTTTCCGAACACCATTTATTGAAGATAGTGTCCTTTTTCCAGTGGATAGTCTTTCCTGCGTTGTCCAATATTAGTTGACCAGAGAGTTGAGGGCCCATTCCCGGGTTCTCTATTCTGTTTCATTGATCTATGTGTCTGTTTTTGTGCCAGTGCCACACTGTCTTGATGACCACAACTTTGTACTAAAACCTGATATCCAGCATGGTGATGCTGCCGGCTCTGGTTTTCTTTTTCAATGTTCTCCGGGCTATTTCGGTTGTTTTCTGATTCCACGGAAATCTTAAGATGATTTTTTCCAACTCTCTGAAGAAAGTTCATGATATTTTGATAGGGATTGCATTGAACGTGTAAATTGCCCTGGGTAGCATAGACATTTTCACAATATTAATTCTTCCAATCCATGAGCATGGAATATTTTTCCATTTGTGTCTACCTCAGTTTCTTTCAGAAATGTTTTGTAGTTTTTAGGGTATAGATACTTTACCTTTTTGGTTAGGTTTATTCCTAGGTATCTTATGTTTTTGGGTGCAATTGTAAATGGGATTGACTCCTTAATTGCTCTTTCTTCAGTCTCATTGTTAGTGTCTAGAAATGCCACTGATATCTGGGCATTGATTTTGATTCCTGGCACACTGCCGAACTGCTATATGAGTTCTAACAATCATGCGGTGGAGTCTTTTGGGTTTTCTATGTACAGTATTATGTCATCTGCAAAGAGAGAGAGTTTGACTTCTTCGTTGCCATTTTGAATGCCTTTAATGTCTTTTTGTCATCTGATTGCTGAGGCTAGGACTTGTAGTACTATCTTGAATAGCAATGGTGAGAGTGGACATCCCTGTCTTGTTCCTGATCTTAGGGGAAAGGCTCCCAGTGTTTCCCCATTGAGAATGATATTTGCTGTGGGCTTTTTGTTGATGGTTTTGATGATGTTGAGGAATGTTCCCTGTATCCCTATACTCTGAAGAGTTTTGATCAGGAATGGATGCTGTATTTTATCGAATGCTGTCTCTGCATCTATTGAGAGGATCATATGGTTCTTGTTTTTTCTCTTGTTGATATAAACTATCACGTTGATAACCAGTTTTATGAGTGTTGAACCAGCCTTGCATCCCAGTGATAAATCCTACTTGGTCTTGGTGAATAATTTTCTTAATGTATTGTTGGATTCTATTGGCTAGTATCTTGTTGAGAATTTTTGCATCTGTGTTCATCAGGGATATTGGTCTATAATTCTTTTTGGCGGGGTCTTTGAATGTTTTGGGAATTAAGGTGATGCTGGCCTCATAAAAGGAGTTTGGAATTATTCCGTCCCTTTATATCTTTTGGAATAGCATTGGTAGAATAGGTATGGTTTCTTTAAACGTTTGATAGAATTCCCCTGGGAAGCCATTTGGCCGGGACCTTTGTGTCTTGGGAGGTTTTTGATGACTGCTTCAATTTCCTCCCTGGTTATTTGCCAGTTCAGGTTTTCTATTGCTTCCTGTTCCAGTTTTGGAAGTTTGTGATTTTCCAAAAATGCGTCCATTTCCTATAGATATCCTAATTTATTGGTGTATAGCTGTTCATAATAAGTTTTTAAAATTGTTTGTATTTCCTTGGTATGATTGTGATGTCTCCCTTTTCATTTGTGATTTTATTAATTTGAGTCTTTTCTCTCTCTCTTTTTTTTTTTTTTAATTAGGATGGCTAATGGTTTATCTATCTTACTAACTCTTTGAAACAACCAACTCGTTTTGTTGATGTGTTCTACAGTTCTTCTGGTCTCTATTTCTTTGAGTTCTGCATGAATGTTTATTAAATCTCTTCTTCTGCTTGGTGTAGGTTTTAGTTGCTGTTTTTTCTCCAGTTCCTTTATGTGTGAGGGTAGCTTGTGTAATTGAGTTTTTTCCATTTTTTTGAAGGAGGTTTGTATTATGATGTTTTTCCCTCTTAGGACTGATTTTGGTATATTGCAAAGATTTTGAAGGGTTGTATCTTCATTCTCATTAGTTTCCATGAATCTTTTTATTTCTTATCTAATTTCCTGTTTGACTCTTTCATCTTTTAGCAGGATGCTCTTTAAGTTCCAGGTGTTTAAGTTTCTTCCAAATTTCTTCTTGTGATTGAGTTCAAGTTTCAAAGCTTCGTGGTCTGTAAATATACAGGGGACAATCCCAATCTTTTGGTATCAGTTAATAACTTATTTCTTTCCCAGTATGTGGTCTATTCTTGAGAAAGTTTCATGTGCAGTTGAGAAGAATGTGTATTCAGTTGCGTTTGGATATAACGTTCTGTAAATATCTGGGAAATCCATCTGGTTCAGTGTATCATTTAAAGTTCCTGTTTCTTTTGATATGTTGTGCTTAGAAGATTTGTCGATTATAGAAAGTGCTGTGTTGAAGTCACCAAGTATAAGTGTATTATTATCTAAGTATGTCTTCACTTTGGTTATTAATTGATTGATGTAGTTGGCATTCCCTCATTTAGGGTATAAATATTGATGATTGTAGGTCCTTTTGTTGGATAGATTCTTTAAGTATGATATAGTGTCCCTCTTCATCTCTTACTACAGTCTTTGGGATAAACTTTAATTCATATGATATATGGATGGCTACTCCTGCTTTCTTTTGAGGGCCATTTGAATGATAAATGGTCCCAACCTTTTATTTGCAGGTGTAGGTGTCCTTAGGTCTAAAATGAGTCTCTTTTAGACAGCAAATAGATGGGTCTTGCACTTTTATCCAGTCTGAAACCCTGCGCCTTTTGATGGGGTCATTAAGCGCATTCACATTCAGAATTACTGTTAAAGATATGAATTTAGTGTCATCATGATACCAATTCAGTCCTTGTTTTTGGATTGTTTCCTTGGACTTCCTCTTTCTTTTATAGAATCCCCCCTTAGTATTTCTTGCAGAGCTGGTTTGGTGGCCACATATTCTTTCAGTTTCTGCCTATCTTGGAAGCTCTTTATCTCTCCTTCTATGCTGAATGAGAGCCTTGCTGGATAAAGTATTCTTGGCTGCAGGTTCTTCTCGTTTAGGACCCTGAATATATCCTGCCAGCCCTTTCTGGCCTGCCGGGTCTCTGTGGAGAGGTCTGCTGTTAATCTAATATTTCTCCCCATGTAAGTTAGGGATCCCTTGTCTCTTGCTGTTTTAAGGATTTTCTCTTTATCTTTGGAATTTGCAAGTTTCACTATTAAATTTCCAGGTGTAGAAGTGTTTTTTTGATTAGGGGGAGAAGTCTCCATCTCCTGGATCTGAATATGTGTTTCCGTCCCCAGATTAGGGTTGTTCTAAGCTATGATTTGTTGAAATATGCCTTCTGTTCCTCTCTCCATTGTAGCACCCCCTAGATCCCCAAGTGAAACCTAGATTTTTCCTTCTGAGGCTGTCATTTATTTCCCTTAACTTTTCCTCACGGTGTTTTAATTGTTTTCTCTTTTTTCCTCAGCTTCTATCCTTGCCATCAACTTGTCTTCCATGTCACTCACTCTTTCTTCTACCTCCTTAACCATCATCGTCAGGACCTCCAGTTTGGATTGCATCTCATTTAATTAATGTTTAATTCCCGTCAGATTACATCTAAATTTTGCAGTCATGATGTCTCTCGATACCATTATGCTTTTTTCCAGAGTCACCAGTAGCTTTATAATTGTGCTTCTGAATTGGCTTTCTGACATCGAATTATTATCCAAATTCTGTAACTCTGTGGCAGAGTATACTGTTTGTGATTCTTTCTTTTGTGGGGAGTTGTTTTGTCTAAACATTTTGCTTAGTGCAGAGTGGCTAGAAATGAGTTGTACTTGTTAGAAGTGCAAACTCTTCTCTCTGTATCGTTTCAGCTGTTCTCTCTTTAAATCTCAGGTTGAATTCGTAGGTTTTCAGGATGATTTGAAAGTTATGTAGTTAAGTTGGTGGGGATAGGTCACTTGGCGACCCTTCTCCTCTGCCGTCTTGCTCCGCCCCTCTTTACCTAGTTTTAACTTAAGGTTTCCATCCTGCTTTCAATAGGCTTTAGATATGCCTTGTATATCTTGTACTATTTTATTATATTGATATACTATTTAATAATGTTTTCTAGTTGGTGCACCTGGGTAGTTCAGTCAATGGAGCTTCTGTTTCTTGTTTTTAGCTCAGCTCGTGACCTCAGAGTGATAGCATTGAGTTCTACATCCAGCTCTGCCTTCAATGTGGCATTGCTTTAAATCCTCTCCCTCCCTCTCCCTAGTCATTTGTGTGTGTGCAGAGTCTCTAAAGTAAATAAATCAGTCTCAGCTTTGCGCAGTGGCTGTTTCGTAGCCAATGAGTTTTATCCTAGGCGCGATTGTTGCTAATAAATAAGTCAGCCTTAAAAAATGTTTCTTCATTTAAAGTAGATATGATTGTAATCACTTCTTCATGAAAATACTTTAAATGTAGTCCAAACTTTAGTCTGGACGTAAAAATAAAGGGCTAGTGTTCCTGAGGAAGAATGTTTTGTAGTCACATATAAAACGTGAGAATTATAGTTACTTTTAAACATAAATTATATATCTCCCCGTTTAGCACTTGCATTTATCATTTTGCATAGAATTGAAAAATAAACAAAATATGAACTCAGTAGGGAATGTCCATCATTCTCCTGGGTTCCTGGGTACAGACAGTAAAGCAAGATGAAACTAATACACAGGTTTGTGCTCAAGACCGGTTTTTAAAGCAGAGAATTTTTTTTTTTTTAGTATTGAATTAAAAGTAAAATTTTATTACAAAGGATTCATAAATGAACTTAAAAGACAAGCAAAGAGTGAAAGAAGTTAGGTGCAATGCATACAACCCCCAAAGAATGTTATTCTGAATTTTTAGGGAAACTCCACAATTCCATGACCTAACAGAAAAATGGACAAAGGAACAGCAATGTGAAATAATGGTTGGCTTTGCCGTGGTTACAAATTAAACAATACTAGGAAATGCAGATTTAACCAATAAAATTCATTTTCACCTAAGCTATTTTGGTAGCGTTCGCAGCCTACAAAGGAACACTGACCAAGAAACAGTGGTTTTAATTGAAGACAGCCAGCTCGGGACAATCTTTCAGGGAGAGAGCCAATGGAAATATACGTTCACATCATTCCCCTACCTCATTCTAATTTCCTAGGGTTCCTTATTAGAGAAACCTAACTAGAAACTAGAGAGATATAAACCTGTTAATAAAGTGCATACAGCTATACTGGTAGCGCAGATAACAGATGAAGAAGGGTAAAGAGTTTATCTGGAGGAATGAATTAAAGATATTTGGTACAGAGGTTCTGATGCTTGGTGATTAAAAAATTGACAAATGTGTGTGATTATTAAGTTTTTGTTAAAAAATGTATAACATGCTTTAATGTGGAAAAACAAACTATTTAAAAATCTTTACTGGGGAGGGACACGCCTGGGTGGTTCAGTCTGTTAAGTGTCCAACTCTTTGTTTCAGCTCAGGTCATGATCTCATGGGTAATGAGATCGAGCCCCATGTCTGGCTCCACACTCAGCACAAAGTAAAGCAGAGAATTCTTTTGCTATGTAACTATTTTTGCTAAAACAAGCTTGGAATAAAAATATATAGGAAATTAAAAGATACTGATGAAAAAGCTATTGCCTAGTGTTTTCTTGTTAAGGTTCCATGTTAGAGAATATTGAATTGTGTGAGTGTTAAAGGAAAAAGTAGCTAGAAAAGGCCTCTCGGTGATGAATGAGTGGAGAAGAACCTCTTCTCTGCTCAGGGTGGACTCATTTGCTCATTATATCAAGTGTGGTTATAGACCTGACCTACAGTAGTTGGCACATGGTCATAATTTAGCCACAAAAATCTGGAAGAATTTAGATTTTCAAAACACCAGCATGTATTTTCAGAGATGGAAAACCAAGCTTTGTTAATAATATAAACTTTGTCACCCATATTCATAATCCTGAAAGAGGCATGATATCTCAGTGATTTTGGGGATCCTATTTGTTCTATCTTAGGAAAAATAAGTCACTGAAATCCTAACAATTTGCCAAAAGCCATTGTCTTTTTTAGAATATTAAGAAACTAGTTTATTACTAACTTAAATCTAACTTGTTTATTTGTAACTCAACAATTTTTTAAGTTGAGATTTTAAAATATGTGAAGTTACATTTTTGAAGACACATGACCCATTGAGAGGAATCATTAATTAGAAGAAAATCTTAATAGGAAATAATTTAAAATAGTGACACCAAATATATCTGTAGAATTTTTAGTTCAACACATATAAGTTACAGACCTTGTCATTTGAAAGTTGCAGAACATCTCTCTATGTGTGTATACATGTCTTATAGTTTAGCTTTTGCTATTAGCAGATATTTTCTTTCTCTGGTGAAACATTTGAAGTCAAACATGACCAGACATGTTTCTTTTAGCTTCCCTTAGCCAATCTGGTCACTATATGAGCTTTAGCTAAATAGAATCGTTTTGTAATCATAATGAATTACTAATGGGCTATACTTTGGTTGTCTCACTAAGTATAGACTTGCCTTAATTAAGACAGGCTTGCATTCTTGTTTTAGTCTCATGTCTGTGCTGTATAAACAAGAGATAGAGAAGACCTCTGTCTTTTTGGTTGGGAAGTAAGTTAGGTCTATAGCATATCTTTCAATTCAGAAGACTGTTAATGGCACCAGAGAGGCTTTTATTCAATCACTGCCTCTAAATAGTCTATTGAATGAATATTTAAGAAAGCTGCTTATCTATTTGGAGATTCATGTATTCCTCTGAAATAATTTGCTTGGCAACTGTCATTGTCTTTTTGTGTCCTGTTTAAAACTTAGGATGCTTCCTGAGATTTCAGTATTTTATTTTTCTTTTTAAAGTACTATCTGGAAAAAAAAAGTACTAGCTGGTTAATATTGATAATATTGATAATAACTGCTGTAATATTAATGGTTTTAGATTGTAGATTAGTTCTTTTTTGGACATTGCCTGATACTTAAGTGTAGGAATCTGATAACGATTTGATTTATAATTGGGCTTAGGCATAACAGTATGTTAGGACTATGATTTCAATTTTGCTTTCTTTTTCTTATTTTTTAATATATTTTTAAAAAAGATTTATTTATTTATTCATGAGAGACACAGAGAGAGAGAGAGAGAGGCAGAGACACAGGTAGAGGGAGAAGCAGGCTCCATGCAGGTAGCCTGACATGGGACTCAATCCCAGGTCTCCCGGATCATGCCCTGGGCTGAAGGTGGTGCTAAACCGCTGAGGTACCCAGGCTGCACCTACTTCTTGCTTTCTTATACAGAATTCAGCTTCTCAGAAATTCAATTATCTCTTAACTATTAGGAAAGCTCAATTAAAGTTTCAGTTTTTGAACTGTTACCTCCTTATGAAGATGTGCATGCTCACATATAATTGCTTCTTTGTCTTCATGTTATATATTATCTGATCTTTTAATAACAAATGTTTGCATGACCTAGACAACTAGAATCATAAGCAATCTATCTTCTTCATAATTTTCAAGTATAATACAAAACAATATTAAAAACCTTAAAATCATAATATAAAATATTCATTTTCAACCTAGATCTCCTTTCTTAATGCGTGACTTTAAATGCAACATTTATATTCTAAAGGGCCTTATTTCAGCCTTAATATATCTGTTGTAATGAGGAAAGAAAAAATTCAGTTTTTATTGGTAAGTTTTTTGAGTAGCTGTGGGTTGGTAAAATTTCTGATGCTTGGTTACATGTAATTTTACATCAGTTGATACTTAGATTATACTATATTAGGCTATTACAATACAGTTAAAAAATCCTCAAACAGTAATAGTCTTTTTTTTGGGAATCCTTATTTTGCAGACTACATATTTTTGAAATATGATAGAAATTAATACTGGTATATTTGTTTTAGCCTCTAGATCTAAAGTATTAAATGTATACATATAGCTAGCTATTTACTAAACACTTATGTGAAAAGCTTCTGATTTCTAATATTGTTGCTATTGTGTGTTTTTTTTATTTTATTTATTTATTTATTTATTTTTTTTTTACACACCATAACCACTCTCCGTTGACCACTGCTTGCAGATAGTTGGAAGTAAAGTTATGGTGAGTACAAAAGATGTATTTTACCCTTAGATATGAATTTTTGCTTTTGGAAATTGAGCGAGTTTTGCTTATATTTGGTTTTTCTTTTGGAGTATATTTTACAAAGTAGTGAGATGATTAATATCAGGTGATGAGAAGTAGGCTATGGTAAGTATTTTTCCTGTGCTTTTTGGAAATGTTTTAGAACTGGTATATGCTTGTATATTTTATTTTAGAAAGTTTTATTTATTTTTTAGAGTTATACCTAAGCTTATAATTTTATGATTCAGTTTTATGATTCTGAGGAAATTTAGTGTTTTACCTCAGTGTCTTAGGATGGCAGAGAGAGACTCCTCATAGTTTGGTTTCTGTTTGCAGGAATTCTTGTTTAAGTATCTCACTTTAATTTTAGTACCTCACTTTGATTTCATAGTGTAATGAAAGCAACATTTGATGTGCAAAGAGGCCTAGGTCTTTGTCTTCGTTAGATACTACTAATTGGTTGTATAACTTTGGGCACATCATGTAATTTGTTTGAGGTTCAGGTATTAAATGGAGAAATTGAAGTGTTTGGTGTACATTACTTTTTAAGGGTCTTTTTGTTGCTGAATTTTAGAGATTTTAAAAAAGATTATTTATTTTAAAGAGAGAGAGCATGAGTGGACGGAGGGGCAGACGGAGAGGAAGAGGGAGAGAGAGAAACCTGAGCAGACTCTGTGCTCAGTGCAGAGTCAAGTGCTGGGCTCGATCCCACAACTCTGATATCACAAATTTAGCTGAAACCAAGAGTTGAATGCTTTACCAGCTGTGCCACGCAGGTGCCCCCATGTCTTTTAGAGATTTTATACTCAAGGCACTATATTTCATTGCCATAATGACATGATATACTATTATGTAATACACCAAAAATGTCCTGTATTAAAATTGAGAGGTATTTGTAAATACCTTGTCTTCATGACTAAGCAGTCTTTCTTTAGATACCAGGGCAGAAGACATCTTTACCATTATCAAGTACCATATTATTCAGAATAGTGAATGTATTTAATATTTTTTTCTTTTAAAAATTGATTTAGTCGTTTTTTCTTTTTAAATTTATGTGACATCCAGGAGAAAAACGCCATCAGTATTTTGAGGTAATTTCAAACATTAGCAAATATTTCTTTAGTCCTTAATATGTGCCAAGGATTGTGTTAGATTCATTGAAGACTGGAAAATAAGATTAAGACATTATAGTTTATATATATAATAATATATATATTTCCATATATAACAATATATATAGAAAGAGTCAATCTTTAAATTGTGCATGCTGATTGTAAGTGTAGTAGGAATTCATAAGCAGGAGAGAGAAGTAGGCATAGAATAATTAGAGAAAAGTTCATGTAAGTTTCTGAATTTAAGCTAGATTTTTGAGAATCCTTAATTATTATGGCTTGGATTTGATATGGGAGGTGAGACCAAAAGCAGCTCTCAGGTTGTGGAAATATTTGATGCAGAGGCCTAGAGAAGGAACCAAACTGTGTGCATAGGGGGTGGATAAGAGGCAAACAAGAGATGAAGTTGACTTTGTTGAGAATATATATTGGAAAGCTTGAAAAATTAAGTTGAAAGAGATTCTTGAAGTCCAGTTTGAAGATTAGAAATTAGTTTGAACAAGGAAGTGACATGAAGGAAGCAGGGTTTGAGAAAAATAAATATGATAGTAGCAGGTAGGCTGCATTAGACTAATTGTTCTAAAATTAAAAAGTGTATAAAAATGCAAATTTTGTCCTTCTTGGGGTCTAGGATAGGGCCAAGAACTCTACATATTTATCAAGCACCTCAGGAGATCCTCTTAAGGTATACTGAAGAGCATGCTTTGAGAAATACTGGATTAGGATAGAGATTTGTTTCCAGGGCTACTAGGAGACTTGTGTGTGAATCAATGAGGGTCTGTATTAAATTGGAGGCTAGATGTAGGAGGGTGGGGTTAAATAGAGTTTTGGGCTTTAAAAGAATCTTGAGCTTACTTTAATGTGAACTGAAGCTAGCTTGTTCTCTGCATGGCTTATGCCAGAGATTCTAAAATATTACTGATTTCTCCATATCCAGTGGAATTAAAGTTCTGTTGATTATTTCTCTTACCTCTCAACTCTCTCCCTTAATTAGTCATTAAACACACCTGTGATTGCCAGAGCCTCCTAGGTAGTCTCTAGGTATTCACTCTCTAACCTTGCTCATGGCCTGTTCTACACTGTTACCATAGATCTTGCTGATTCCCCACCTTAAACCTTTGAAATGGGATCCTATAGCCCTTTGTGATCTTAACCCTGCTCCTTTTTCTAATTTCATCTCCATCTTCATTCATACATGTGCCTGTCCTCTATTTGTACAGGAGTGCTTGGCAATTCCTTAACATCCTACTCTTTAATACCTCTAAATCAAGCATATTCTATTTCTTTGAGCTAGAATGCCCTTTTCTTCTTTAGAGTGCCTAGAAAACTCCTAAATATCTATCAAGATTAAGCTTCATGTCAATCTTTGGAGAATTTGTCCTAAATAACTCCTTCCTTTCCATAGCACCATTATATAGCTATAGTATTGTAATAGTATTACAATATTGAACATATTTTATTATAATGAATCATTTACATGTCTTTCTTCCCTGGTGAACATAGCTCATTTAATCAAAATACTAGGTCTAATGTGAAAGAGGTGTAAACAGAATAAAGAAAGATAGGGCTTTATAGATATATAGTAAATGGTTGAAAAGTGGCAGGCCAAAAGGCTATATATGGTTTATGGAGAAGTTTCATCTTGTCCGAGTGTTTTGTTTTGAAAGACAGTATAATTAGATGGATGTTATGATTGATCTTCAATATAAACTATTTCACACCCAAGTCTTATCTATGACCTGCTTCTGACATTGGAATTTGCTTTGTATATCCTGCAATAAAGGGAGGAAAATATAGGAATCAGCTTCTAGAGGATGATGACGGATTGGTTCTAGAGTTTAGGTGGGAGGGGTGCCTTAATTTGAGAGGAGTGCCTTAAGAGGGAAGATTTTTCTTCATTGTTTTCTTTTCTTTTTTTCTTCCTTTTTTTTTTTTTTCTTTGAGACCAGAGTCAAGAGCGAGAAAACAATCGTTAAAATCAGTCTGGTGAAAAGGCAGGTAGAAAAGGGCTTATTTTTCTTGGTCTCATTAGTGTTCAAAAGATGGGAAGTGTGTGTTTGTTGATAAAATTGGCAGATGAAAACATTCACAGAAGTGTTACAGAGAGAATACATTGTCGAAATAACTACTTTTATGTATTATGGTTGCCTAGAGATTATATATGTTGGTCAAAAAATAAGTTATATAAAAATCAGATTGAAATTAGATGGAATATATAATAAACTAGGTCTGCATGACCATATCTTCCTTTTGCATCTCAAATGTTGATTAGGGATCCCTGGGTGGCGCATCGGTTTGGCGCCTGCCTTTGGCCCAGGGCGCAATCCTGGAGACCCAGGATCAAATCCCACGGCTGGCTCCTGGTGCATAGAGCCTGCTTCTCCCTCTGCCTGTGTCTCTGCTTCCCTCTCTGCATCTCTCATGAATAAATAAATTAAAAAAAAAAGATTCAAATGTTGATTAGAAGCAGATTTGAAGCCCTCTCAATCTTTAACTGCTGTCAGTCTTACTTTTCATTTTCATTATTCTCCTTTATAAATTTACTTTAAACATCAGACCAGAAACTACAGGCTTTTACCTGAACATAACTACTCCCTGAGCCTCATGCAGTCTTTTTTTTTTTTTTTAAGATTTTATTTATTTATTCATGAGAGAGACAAATTTTTTTTTTGGGGGGCGGGGGCCGAGAGAGAAAGAGAGACAGAGACACAGTCAGAGGGAGAAGCAGGCTCCATGCAGGGAGCCTGACAATGGACTCCATCCCAGGTCTCCAGGATCATCCCCTGGGCCAAAGGTGGTGCTAAATTGTTGAGCCACCTGGGCTGCCCGAACCTCCTGCAGTCTTGCTTCTGACTTTACTTATCCTGTGATCACTTTTTTGTATAGAATGTTTTTCTTCTTCTGTCAACATTCTGCACATCCTCCACACCTCTCCCTGAAGCAATCTCCCCAATTGTCATCCCTAAGTCACTCCCCTCAATTTCCACCTTGTAACGTATATGAAGTATTGTAGCACTTTAGTTTTAACTCTCTTAATGAATCAATTTTTACTTTATCTTATACTTTCTATTACATGTTCCTTAAGAGCTTCTATTATAAAACTCCATAGTAAAAAATCCCTGGGTGGCTCAGTGGTTTGGCACCTGCCTTCGGTCCAGGGCATAACCCTGGAGTCCTGGGATCGAGTCCCACATCAGGCTCCCTGCATGGGGCCTGCTTCTCCCTCTGTCTGTGTCTCTGCTTCTCTGCCTCTCTCTGTGTCTTTCATGAATAAACAAAAAAATAAAATCTTTAAAAAAAATAAAAAAATAGAAAACTCCTAGTTGATTTTAGTTTATAATAATGTATATATCATGAATAATATTATCACGCTGTGGGTCTCTTTTTGTCTACAGTATAGAGCTTATGAAGGGATGTAGATTTCAGTAAAGGTCATGGGTTTAGAGACAAATAAACTTGGGTTCAGATCCCCTCTCTTATGTGTCCTTAGATGATTACTTAACCTCTCTGAACTCTAGTCTCCACATTCAAACAAGAGGATAAGAGTACTAAATTCAAGATGATTTTGAAGTTTATGTTTATATTTACCGCATTTAACATACACAGAGGCTTTCAAGTTAGTAGGTCTAAATTACATTTTTTTGCTAAATGTATCGAATTCTATAAAATACTTGGTATGAAGAACATAAAAACATGAAGATTACATGGTAAAATGAGATACGACTATGAGCAGCCTATTCTTTTTAACAAGTATTCAAGATGTGTGCTATTTAATAGGATTTATTCTGGATCAAGAATGTTAAGATTCAGCTAGATGGAAAAAGGAGAATCCTTTTCCTGTTTATTGGAAGCTATATGTTATGTAGTATAGATTATTATTGGGCTTTGAGAAAAAAATAAAAAAATTCATATGTGGTCTCAATATAATATTGAGAAGGTTATTCTAAAGATTGTATAAAATAGTTGAAGGCATGTTATAGATAGATCTGTGAAGTGGAATAATAAAAATATTTTCCTGTAGGTGTATATAGCAAATAGCAAAAGGGAATTGGGGCAGGGTAGAGATGGAAATAACTGAATGAATTTTTCAGTGTCTTCTGGTTTTAAATAAGTGTTGTGCAATTATTTGAACCAAAATAAATTGTTTTTGTTATTTATGAACACATGACAGAAAACCGATTTAGAAAACAGTTAAACTGATTGATTTGATTTCATTGCAAACCAGGAATAATTTATCCACAGTTGGAAAAAATCATTCTTCTGTGGAAAAAAAAAGATAAGAATGATACGATTATATATGATAATTGGAAGATAGAATTATAGTGACCAGACCTTATAATGTTAAATATAAGGGTATTTAGCAACATAGTTGAATGCCTAGGGCAGTAGTAGGGTGTTTTTGGAATAGTATTTGTTTAGACATCATGAAGACCTGAATTTTAACCCCTTTTTCACCACTCATTCATTCATTCCTTGTGGTCTTATTAACCTCTCTAACCACAGTTTCATTTTTTTTTTAACAAAAAGTTACTGGACTCCTATTATGTGCCAGGCACTATTCTAGGCAGTTGAATCATGAACAATATAGATAAATTCCTCATGGAGCTTACATTGTAGCTGGGGAGACAATGACACACATCAAATTTAATGGCAAGTACTACTGGTAAGTGCTGTGAAAGAAAAAAACGTAAAATGAGAAAGCTGAGAGTGATCAAGGATGTACTATTTTAGATAGATGAATTCTCTATGTGGTGACATTTGAAGAGACATGAATGAAATTGGGGAGAACCATGTAAATATATAGGGAAGAACTTTACAGGCAGAGAGAACCTCAAGTGCCATGGTTTTGAGGCTGGAGTGTGCCTTGAGTATTTGAAGAATAGTAAGGAGGCTAGTGTGGTTAGAGTGAAGTTGAACAAGGGCAGGTATGGGCATATTTAATAACCAACCACAAGAGGTATTTAAGGTGACTGGAAACATAGGTTAAATGTAGTATTGAGTTGCACATTTGAAAAGATAGGATAAGGTCACTTTAGGAAGGATATGGTGAGGAGTTGTACTTTAATAGAGAAGACTCCTAGAAGGTTATGAGCAATAGAATGGCAAAATCTGAGCTGTATTTGGGGAAGATTAATTGAGCAGTAGAAACAGGAGAGATTAGAAACTAGGGCAAGGAGATGAAGCTGAGATTTGTTGTAGTAGATTAAATGGAGAGTATAGATGAGTGATTGTGTAAATATATTAGTCTCAGCAAATGAAAAGAGCAGAGGAGATATGTACAATAATAATGACTGAAATTTCAAACATGGGTAGCTGAAATGATGGTGATTTGAGCATGCATAGAAAAATCATGAAGAAGACTAAGTTTGGAGTAAAAAATGAGTTCATAGTAAAATCACAAAAACAACAATACAGTTATCAGCATACAAGAACATTTCTTTAGCACTTGTAGTGTTAAGAGTAGAATTTTATAATTTATTTCACTGTTTTACACTCCTACTTTTACTGTTTTAAGTATACTCTCTGCACATTGCTGCTGAACATATATTTATCATTCTGACAACATTTACCGGTTTATAAACTGAAGCCTCAGTACCTGTATTAGGCAATTAAGGCTATATATACTTCTAGGTGACTCAATGTATCCAGATAGAAAAGAGCTAATCATTTTGTTGGCTTATAGTATTGCTTACTAGATAAGCATTTTACATAATTAAGATTGCATTATTAAATTGAAATCTTATTTGCTTACTGATTGAATAGTATCTTAGTGATTCCTTCATATAATGTTGTACTTGTGTGAGGACAATTATTTGAAAATATCCTATGAAAAAAGAGTAGTTTTGTGTGTTTTTTTTTTTAATAATTGTACAGTCCAGAAGGGGGAGACAAAACATTGATTATTGGAGTTTGAAGTAGCTGCTTCCTGATAAAACAGGATTTTCTTACACTCCAACTTGATTGTTTTTTCTTATGGGTTTAGAAATCTTAGGAAAGTTGCTACTATAAAACAATTCGTTTTATGGGGGTGACGATTTTGTTAAAAATCTCAATTCAATCAGAATAAAAATAATCAATGCAATTATTTTTAACTAGTATATATAAAGTAGAAGAACTCATTTGGTAATCAGATGAAAATAAGACCTGAGACTATGTAATGATGGTATATTATAAGAGATCTTTTCAAAATAGCATGAGCTATTTTAAAGTTCCAAGTTCAGTCTTTTCTAATTTCATGTTCATTATATACAGTGAATAGCTAACTTCCTGTTTCCTTATGTTTTAATACTACAAGCCAGCTTGTGTGTTATACTTGTTTTAGATTGGAGTATCTGTCTATGTTTTGAAAAGTTTATTATTAAAATCTCCATTCATTTTTAGAACAGTTTCTTATCAGTCCCTTCCCTTCCACTGCATTTTCACAAATTATATAATTTTATTATGCCAGATTAAATTTATTGTTTAAGAAATGCTAAAATAACAGATTATAAAATATTAGTAAGTCATTATGCCTTGGACATTTGGAAACATCTAAGACAGTATGAATATTGACTCATGTTTAGACATATATTTTGTAAGTTGATTGCATTAATATTTATGATTATGGGGTAGTTATGCTTTATAATATATCCTGATATTGGAAACAAGAAGACAAACTTTTCATGTAGGATTCTGCATTGCAGTTTTATTTTCTGTGTATTTTAATTGCAATCATGATAGAAATTTCTGTTGATAACATTTCTTTGTGTATATAGTCAGGTAAAATAATATGTTTAAAATATGATGCTTGATAAGACATTTAAAGCACCTATAGTGATTGAGAGGACAGCATAAGATGGCAGGATAAGAAGATCCTTAATTCACCTCTTCCCACACACTGCATCTGCAATTACAAATACAATATTTCCTTCTGAAAACTGGCTGAAAATCTACTTCAAAACACAGCAGACTGAAATACACTGTGAGTCGTTCTGTGAAAAAGTCCTATTTACTTGTGTTGGAGCTTCATCCAAGGGTTAGACTTCAGATTTGCCATACATTCACAGGCTCTGGAGCTGCTCTTAAGGAACATAGTCTAGGGGAAGCCATCTTTGCACTCTCCATTAGCCTCACTATAGCTCACTGGTATATCCCATAAAAGAGCTTATCCATCCCTCTGAAGCCCTGATTTTTGCAACTGTCACCCAGGGGACACCTCCAGATTGTCTGATCTGGAGGTTGGCAGGTTTTATGATTGTGGTATCAAAGGACTATATAGATTTATTAACTTTATAAAAGCTGCTACCTGATGGTCTGGCTTCCAGGTAGCATGAATCTAGGTTCTGACTGAGTTCACTTCTGGAACACTGACAGGTACTGGCACATCCTCAACACTGGGACCTATTAAGAATAAATCAGGCTACTGAGATAATCACAGAGGTATAAGAAACAATCTAGAGCTATGACAAGGTTGCAAAATTGGGTTAATCTCCTACATGGGATCATTCCCTCAAGACTAGAAGAGTTAGTTGTTTTGCCCAATACATAGAAACAGAGAGTTAAGCAAAATGAGGAAACAGAGGAATATGTGGCAAACAAGAGAACAAGTTAAGACTGCAGAAAAAATCTTAATGAAATGTAGATGAATAATTTACCTGATGGAGAGTTCAAAGAAAAGGTCATATACCTTAATAGCCAGTTTAAGAAAAAAATTGTTCCTAGACAGGAGCTAACCATTTCTACCCACTACATCACACCAAAATTCTTGTCAAGATGATAATCTAGATGTGTAGACTGAGGTATGAGATTCACATTTTTCTGACTGTAAAGCAGTTTCATAGGCAAATTAACGAATACTTTTTCCATTGTTAAACTAAATTTGTAACTTCTTGGGATAAAAGATTATTTTAAAGGAATATTGTTTCAAGATGTGTGTACATAACTCTTTTATTAGCCACTGTATCTTCTCCACTTTGTTGCAATCAGTGGAGGGAACATTATTATTAAATCAAATCACAACAAAACTTACTAAAACAATGAAGTAGAGGGCATAAAGATGCTCATTGAACTTGGAGAAGATTAGATGAACACTGTGAGAACTTTAACTAACAGACAGAAAATACCTAAACTGAAAAATACCGTAGGGGGTTTCAACAGCAGACTAGATGAAACAGAAAAAAAGAACCAGTGATCTAGAAGACAGGGCAGTGGAACTTATCCAAATGGAGTAGCATAAAAACAATAAATAATTTTAAAAAGCAAAGATAGATTATGGGACCCATACAACAACATCAAGTGGAATAGTGATTGCATTATAGGGGTCCCAGAAGGAGAAGAGTGAGAAAGGGGCAGAAAACATTTTTGAAGAAATAATAGCTGGAAAATATCCCTAACCAGAGGGAGGAAAACAGACATTCAGATCCAGGTAGCTAAGAGTTCCAAATAAGAAACTACAAAGACCCCTACCAAGGCACATTATAATTAAAATGTCAAAAGTTAACAAGAGAATCTTAAAAGCAGCAAGAGAAAAACAAGTTGTTATGTATAAGATAAACCCCATGAGAGTAGTAGCAGATTTTTCAGGATAAACTCTAGGCCAGAAGGGAGTTGAATGACATATTCAAAGTGCTGAAAGGGAAGAATTTCCAACTAGGAATATTCTGACAAGTTGTTACCATTTAGATTTGAAAGACTGATAAAGAGTTTTCCAGATATGCAAAAGCCAAACATGTTTATGACCACCAAACCAGCTTTATAAGAAATGTTAAAGAGACTTCTGTAAGTTGAAAGGATAGGGCATGGATTAGCAATAAGAAAACATAACGAAAGTTCAAATCTTATTGGCTAAGGTATAATAAAGGTAGCATATTGATCACTTAAAAAGTTAGTATGGAGATTGAAAGACAAAAGTAGTAAAAAATAACTAGAACTACCATAGTCAATTCAGACACACAAAATAAAAAGGATGTAAAATGTGACATGAAAATCATAAAATGGGAAAGGAGGGAGTAAAAATGAAGAATTTTAGAATATAATAAAATTTATATTGTGGGTAGGAGGGAGTAAAAATATAGAGTTTTAAAATGCATTAAAACTTATGTTGCTGTCAACTCAAAATGCAGTTATATTTATGAACTATTATATGTGAGGCTCATTCTAACCACAAAGCAAACATTATTATATGGTCTCATTCATTTGGGGAATATAAAAAATAGTGAAAGGGAATAAAGGGGAAAGGAGAAAAAATGAGTGGGAAATATCAGAAACGGAGACAGAATATGAGAGACTCCTAACTCTGGGAAATGAACTAGGGGTGGTAGAAAGGGAGGTGGGCGGGGGGTGGGGTTGACTGGGTGGCGGGCACTGAGGGGGGCACTTGATGGGATGAGCACTGGATGTTATTCTATATGTTGGCAAATTGAACACCAATAAAAAATTAAATAAAATAAAAAAAAAACAAAGCAAAAATATAGAGACACAGACATACATAAAAAAGGATTCTAAGTATAACACTAAAGAATGTAATCAAACCACAGGGAAGAGGACCAGAAATAATGAACAAAATAGCAATAAGTGCATACCTATCAGTAATTACTTTAAATATAAATGGTCTAAATTCTCCAGTCAAAAGACAGAATGGTTGAATGGATAATGGATGTAAAATCTATCTATTTCCTGCTTGTAAGAGACTCACTTCAGATGTAAAGATTCACATAGGCTGGAAGTGAAGGGATGAAAAAAGATGTTTCTTTCACGTGTAAACTAAATGAAAACAAATAGCTATACATTTTTTAGGCAAAATGAACTTTAAAACAGAGACTGTAATAAAATACAAAGAAGGGCACTACATAATGATAAAGGAATCAATCCGTCAAAAGGGTATGACATTTGTAAATATTTACATACCCAACATAGGAGACCTAAATATATAAAGGAGATATTATCAGACTTAAAATGAGAAATTATCAGTGATACAATAATAGTAAGGATGTTAATACCCTATTTATGTCAATAGATCATCTAGACAGAAAATCAATAAGGAAATATTGACCTTAATGGACATATTAGACAGAAGGACTTAATAGATATAAATAGAATGTTCCATCCAAAGACAGAATATACATTCATTTTAAATGCACATGGAAAACTCTCTAGAATAGATCATAAGTTAGGCCTCAAAAAATGTCTCAGTAAATTTAATAAGATTGAAATCATATTAGCTGTTTTCTTTGACACACACCACAGTGGTACAAAATCAGAGATCAATTACAAGAAGAAAACTGGAAAAATCACAAAAATGTGGAGATTAAAAAGTATACTCCTGAACAACCAGTGGGTCAACAAAAGAAATCAAAGGAGAAAAAAATACTTTGTGACAAATGAAAATAAAAACAACTTTCTATGGGATGCAGCAACAGTGTTTCTAAGAGTAAAGTTTGTAGAGGTACTGGATTACCTCAAGAAACAAGAAAATGTAAATCTAATTTTCCTTTCCACATAAAACAACTAGAAAAGAAGAACAAACGACACCCAATGTTAGTAGAAAGATGGAAATAGCAAAAATCAGAATAGAAATAAATGAAATAATGACTAAAAGGAAAATAGATCAATTAGATCAATGAAACTAACAGCTGTTTCTTTGAAAAGATAACAAAATTGACCAACATTTAGATTCACAGGTTGAAAAAAAAGGGCTCTAATAAATAAAATCAGAAAAGAAAGTTGTTAAAGCTGATATTGCAGAAATACAAGGGATCATAAGAGACTACCATGAACAAACTAGATAACCTAGAAGAAATGGATAACTTTATTGCAATGAACAGTCTTCCAAAAACTGACTCATGAAGAAATATAAAAAAAATTTGAATAGGTCAATTACTCGTAAGGAAATTAAATCAGTAATCAAAAACCTGCCAACAAACAAAAGTCTAGGACCAGATGGCTTCATAGGTGAATTATTCCAAACACTTGAAGATTTAATAGCTGACCTTTTCAATTTCTTCCAAAAAAGTTGAAGAGAAAGGAAACTCATTTTAATGAGGCCAGCAATATCCAGGTAGCAAAACCAGACAAAAGGACACCACAAAGAAAGAAAATTGCAGTCCAATATCCCTGATGAACACAGATGCAATAATCATCGACCAAATACAGCAAACCAAATTCAAGAATGCATTAAAAAGATAATATACCATGATCACGTGGTATTTTTTCCAGGGATGCTAGGGTGCTTCATCATCCTCAAATTAATATGTGTGATATACCATATTAGCAAAATGAAGGATAAAAATGATATCATATCATTTAACATCCATTTATAATACAAACTCTTACCAAAGTGGGTAGAGAGGGAGTGTACCTTAACATAAAGTATCTGTATGAGAATCCCACAGCTAATTTACATACTTAATGGTAGAAAAGGAGAACTTTGTTTCTAAGATCAGGAACAAGACAAGGATGCCCATTCTCTCAACTTTTATTCAGTATAGCATTGGAAATCCTGGCCAGAGCAATTTTGCAAGGAAAAAAAAAACATCCAATTTGGAAAGGTAGAAATAAAACTGTCACTATTTGCAGATGACATGATTTTATATATAGAAAAACCTAAAAACTACCAAAAAACTTAGAAGTAATAAATGAATTCAGTAATTTGCTGAGTATAAAATCAATATACAGAAAATGTTGCATTTCTATATACTAACAACTGTCAAAAAGAGAAATTGAGAATACAATCCTGTTTACAATTGCATCAAAAAGACTAAAATACCTAGAAATAAATTTAACCAGGAGGTTAAAGACCTGTTCACTGAAAAGTATAAGACATTGATGAAAGAAATTGAAGACATAGATAAATGGGAATATTTTCCATGCTCATGGATTGGAAGAATTAATATCGTTTAAATGTCCATCTTCTCCAGAGAAATTTATAGATTCAGCGTAATCCCTATCAAAATCCCAGTGGTATTTTTCACAGAAATAGAACAAACTATCCTAAAATTTGTATGGAACCACAAAGGACCCCAAATATCCAAAGCAATCTGGAGGAAGAACAAAACTGGAAGCATCACACTACCTGATCTCTTAAATACTACAAAACTATAGTAATCAAGGTAGTATGATACTGGCATGAAAATAGACACATAGATCAATGGAACAGAATAGAATTCTCAGAAATAAACTTAGGCATCTATGGTCAACTAATTTTTCACAAAGGAGGCAAGAATATATAATAGAGAAAAGGTAGTCTCTTTAATATATGGTGCTGGGAAATCTGGATAGCCATATGCAAAGGAATCAGACTATCGTCTTATACCATACACAAAAATTAGTTCAAAATGGATTAAAGAAAAAATGTATATGCTTGAAGCCATGAAACTTTCAGAAGAAACCAGACTTTGTAATCTTGACATTGGTCCTGATGGTGATTTTTTTCCATCTGATTTCCAAAGCAAAGACAATAAAAGTGAAATAAACAAGTGGGACTAACATCAAAGTAAAAAGCTGCTGTATAGCAAAGGCAACCATCAACAAAATGAAAAGGAAACCTATAGAATGGGAGAATTATTTCCAAATCATATATCTGATAAAGGATTAATATCCAAAATATATAAAGATCTCATACAACCCAATAACAAAAAACAGTCCTTTTTTTTTAAGTTTAAACAAGTTTTTATTGCACAAAAGTTGTCACATAATTGGCTATTTTTCTACTTTGTACACAATTATTCTTACTCTCTACAGAAAGGCTGCTTAACTTTTCATCTGGTGATGGCAAAAACTAAAATCCTGATTTTAACAGAAGAGTAGTAAAAATGCCTCAGTGATTTAAATTGAAAGCAGTACATTGGTACATGGCTCTTGCACTCAGTTATCAGGAATGTACAAATGTCTTTTCATTCAAAAATACAAAATAAATCATCTGTAGGCATGGACAATGACAGCAGTAAACCATTTTATGTTGTCAACTGAAACCAGCAACTGATGGTTATAGCGATTTTCTTAAACATCAGCCAGTCTTTTCTTCAGTCATTTCCTTCAATTGACTTCTCTGAAGTTATGGTTGAGGAACACAGCCTTGAGCTTCCTTTCACAGTTCATTAAGAATGGTAAAGCACTATTCTAGGAATCAGAACATGCCACCTCCCATACCACCTCCCATTCCACCCATTCCTGGGTCCTTCTCTTTAGAATTTCGGTGACTACAACTTCTGCCGTGGTTAACAGAGAGGCCACTCCAGCAGCATCCAATAAAGCAGTTCTTACCACTTTAGTTGGATCAATGATTCCTTTTTCCACCATATTCACAAAATCTCCAAGCATAGCATCATAACCAACTTCTGAGGTACAATCCTATTTTAAAAAGTGGGCATAGGGATCCCTGGGTGGCGCAGTGGTTTGGTGCCTGCCTTTGGCCCAGGGCGTGATCCTGGAGACCCGGAATCGAATCCCACGTCGGGCTCCCGGTGCATGGAGGCTGCTTCTCCCTCTGCTTGTGTCTCTGCCTCTCTCTCTCTCTCTCTCTCTCTCTCTCTCTCTCTCTCTGTGTGTGTGTGTGACTATCATAAAAAAAAAAAAGTGGGCATAGGATCTGAATAGATATTTTCCAAAGAAGAGATACAGATAGCAAATAAGCATGTGATAAGATGCTCAACATCACTAATCATCAGGGAAATGCAAATCAAAACTACAATGAGATATTACCTCGCACCAGTTAGAATGGCTTATTATAAAAAAGACAAGAAATAATGAGTGTTGGCAGAGATGTGGAGAAAGGGGAACTGTTCATTATGCATTGGTGGGAACTTGAATTGGTGCAGCTACTATGGAAAACATGAATGTTCCTAAAAATTTGAAAATAGAAATGCCATATGGTTCAGTAATTGCACTTGCTGGTATTTATTAGAAAAAAATAAAAACACTAATTTGAAAAGCTACATGCACATTTATGTTATTAGCAACATTATTTATAATAGCCAAGGTATGGAAATAACCCAAGTGTCCATTGATGGATGAATGGATAAAGAGGATGTGGTATACATATGTATTTGAATATATATACATATACATATATATTTGAATATTACTCAGCCATAAAAAAAGAGATTTTGTCATTTGTGACAACTTGGATGGACCTTAAGGGTGTTACACTAAGTGAAATAAGTCCGAGAAAGAAAAATACTGTATGATCTCACTTATATATGGACTCTCAAAAACAAAACAATTGAACAAAACAAAACTCATAGAGAACAGAATGGTAGTTGCCAGTGGGAATAAGTTTGAGTGGTGGTCAAAATGGGTAAAGGGGTCAACAGGTATAAATTTCTAGTTATAAATAAGCCATGTTGCCATTATATACAATATGGTGATTATAGTCAGTAATATTGTTGTGAATATTTGAACGTTGCTAGGAAAGTATTAAAATTTCTCATTGCCAAAAAAATTTGTAACTTTGTGTAGTGACAAATGATAACTAGACTTTTTAATTTTTTTAAATTTTTATTTATTTATGATAGTCACACACACACACACACAGAGAGAGAGAGAGAGAGAGAGAGAGAGAGAGAGAGAGGCAGAGACACAGGCAGAGGGAGAAGCAGGCTCCATGCACTGGGAGCCCGACGTGGGATTCGATCCCGGGTCTCCAGGATCACGCCCTGGGCCAAAGGCAGGCGCTAAACCGCTGCGCCACCCAGGGATCCCGACTTTTAAATTTTTTTAAAGATTTTATTTATTTATTCATGAGATATATATATATAGAGAGAGAGAGAGAGAGAGGAAGAGACAGAAGCAGAGGGAGAAGCAGGCTCCACGCAGGGAGCCAGACATGGGACTCAATCCCCGATCTCCAGGATCAGGCCCTCGGCTGAAGGCAGCGCTAAACCGCTGAGCTACCTGGGCTGCCCTCATAACTAGACTTAATTGCGATTATCATTTCCCGTTGTACACAAGTACCAAATTATTATGTTGTATACTTGAAAATGATAAAACATTATATGTCAATTGTATCTCAATTAAAACAAAGAAAACAGCCATTATTTCATATTGCATTGATTTTTTTTCTTTTTTTAAGTATGGCAAAATTTTTGCTTGGCTATCTAGCATGAGATAATTATATAGTAAGTGTTCATTTGCATTTGTTTTTACTGTTAAGCAATATAGTCTCTTTGTATCCTTTAAAAGGAATTAATGACGTTTGCTGTTGCTATTATAATATTTACAGTGGCATCACACAGTGGTATTTTTTATGAAGTAATACTTTCTTAATCTGGCTAACCTTGTCGGGAAAAAGTGGAAACAATATTATCATCAATATTAAAGACTTACCTTAACTTATTGTGTACCAAATTTTGGCCTTTTCTCATATATTTGGTTCCTTTTCCCATTTTAGTTAATCAAGTTTCTTTTGTCTACTTATCTGTTAGTAAAGACTGGTTGAACTAAAATCAGCTCTTTTGAATGGGATGAGGGCAGAATAGGATCATCTTAAAAAATGCAACCTCGGATATAAAGTACTTCAGAGTTTTTAAGCTCTTTCACACATTTTCTCATTTGAGCTATGTATGATATATATATTTTACTGGCTTGTGTATCAGTTTTTCTGGAAGAAAATCCTCGAATTTCTGGGATCTGGCCTTGTCCCATGGAGTTTTTTAGAGTACTATATTGTAGCCAGTGTATTTCCTGTTAGTCATCAAGAGATATTCATAACTTGAATGAGTATCCAATTTATATGCTTGTATGAAATGCTTTGTGGGCCTATATCTCTAAATAGTGGTCATGTGACTAGTAATATGTAAGGTAATTTTTTTGTGATCATTATAATTCAGATACCCAAATTACTACATTAATTACATGTACTATTATATTTGTAACCACAATTACCTGTCAAAACAATACAGAGAACTAAAATGAATTTTAAGACTGTCAATCAAAGGCACCAAAAGTGATTTCTGGATTCAGTTATTATGCTGATGTGTTTGTAAGTTTTTGCTAACCTTTCTTGGTTCCTTTCTTTAATGAACTTGTGATCTAAGGAGAAAATTAATTGCTAGTGCAATGTAATTCTTGTGCATGGAATATGGTAATTACATTGTATACTTTAGGGAAATCATTTATTTTATTGATGATGGTGCTTTTTTGGCAGGTTAGTTTTGCACTGAGAGATGTGTTTTACAAAGCAATAGGTAACTTCATACTAGAAACATAGTTTGTGTGTATATGTGTGTGTGTGTGTGTCTGTCTGTCTGCCTATCTGTCTGTATGTAGTTATCCATCTATTTGCCTATCCTCTTATAGTTAAATGAGCTCATATAGGTTACCTCTGTGTTTGAAGGCTGAGGTGGTATAAGAGAACTGAGACTTTTCTTCAGAATTATTTCAGATTTTTTTATTATATGAAAATTTTTTTTCCACCCAGTAACAGAGAAGGTATATAGCATAGGCTGAATTGTTTCCTCCAAAATTTGTATGTTGAAGTTCTAACCTCTGGTACCTCAGAATGTAATTCTATTTGCAGACAGGGCCTTTAAAGAGGCTATTCTGTTAAAAAGATGTCAATAAGATATGCCCTATTGCAATGTAATTGGTATCCCTATAAGAGGAAATGGGGACAAAGAAACACCAGGAATGTGGACAGAGGAAAAACCATGTAAAGATGCTGAGAGAAGATGGTCATTTACAAGCCAAGGAGATAGGTCTCAGAGGAAACCAAATCTGCTGATACCTTGATGTTGGACTTCTAGCCTCTGGAACTGTTGGGAAATAAATTTTGGTTGTTTAAACCACCTACTCTGTGGTGTTTTGTTTTGTTTGGTTGCCCTACCCAACTAATGCAATATATAATATTCATCCTGTCCTATTTAACAATAATAGCTAACCTTAACCTTTAGAGACACCAACTACCAGGAACTATGCTGAGCAAATTCTATGCAAATATCTAATAATGACTATAATCCCTGTGTTATAGATGAGGAAAGTGAGGCTCAGAAAAAGCAAGTACATTGGGTTTGCATAGTAAGTAAGTAGGAGAGCCAGGACTTGAACCCAGTCAGTCTGACTTCAGAGCTTGGTTACTTAACCAAACCTAAGTAAGAATTTGGTGAATTCCAGGTACTTGTGGATAATGAGCATCACCATGGGTGCTTACCTTCTCTAACATTGTTATTATTTAGTTCTTCACCTATCGCTCATAGATAATTATTTTCCTACTAGCTGGAGAATGCTTATAGACAAACCAGAAACATACAGAAAGCCCTGCCTATGGGAAAGCTATGCTATCAGAAAGAATTAAGTATTTTTATCCAAATGTTGCTCTGTGGGCCAAAAATGACTGGGCAGACATGTTTTTTTGTGCTTTTGCAAGCTGGTAACACCAACTCATATAAAGAAAACATATTGAGCAACTTAGATGTGAGGAAAGAGATACAGCTCATTTATGAACCAACATAAATATTAAAAATAATCCCATTTTTAGCAATGGCCTTTAATTTTTTAAGCCATTTTTCTGTGTCTAAAATTTGAGTAAACATTGTGACTCCTCAAGTTTTATGTCATCATGTTCATTTTTCATATGCACTCTTGCTTCTTTTAACTAATTTCAATTAAATCGTTTTATTTAATACTGTATAATAAAAATGCTTATAGGCTCTCAAAAGGCAAGGACTATGTCTTAATACATCTTAGACATTTTGAAATACATTAGGCTATAAGACAATAAAAAAACATTATTTTGTTCAAACTCTACATGTTCACAATTCTGCTGACATTGAAATAACTGAAATCAGAGAACTGCTTTCATATTACATTCAAGAACAGAAGTCCTCTTCCATTGGAAATCTCAGTCCAGCATCCTAAAATCCTATTTTTCCAAGAATAAACTAAATTTCTCCTATTGCAATTTGTGTCCCTTTCCTCTTAATGTCTTTCCTACTACCACTAAGTATGATTGTTTTATCACCACCTATGTAATCTCCCTTAGGTACCTGTAGGTATAGTGGCCCTTCAGCTATCTCTTCTCCCATGTGCTTTAACTTTTGCATATAGTGCTGCCTTCTTTTTAATTACTTTTGGACTGTACAGATTGGGGCCTCAGAACTCTAAGTGCTACTTGATAAAAATACCCAATCTAAATTTTATTATTTTCATTTTACTCAGTTTGTGTATATAGTTCCTTATAGCGGTGATGCTGATGTTGATAGTGATTATGGTTTTTCTATATAGAAGTGACTGAAAAAATACTGAGACCCCTCCATCTTTTCCCATTATCTAGGAAACTCCCAAAATACTACTTCATCACACCAACTAGAAACGTCTTGGATGTCTCACCTGGAGTTTTTCTCCAACTGCTTTTGCTCATAGCTTGATGTACAAAGTGAATCATACATATAACAAAGCCATCATACCAAAATGGATGAATATAACGTAAATTGTAATGTAGAGAAAATTACAGTATTTAGAAGTAGAAGACTTGGAGTTTGGCTCATAGTTCTATCTCTTAGTGGCTGAGTGATCTGAGGGGAATCACCCATCCTTTCTTGAGCCTAACCGTCTTTGTATGTACTTGACTACCATCCTAATAGAACTACAAAGCACTTTGTAAAGTGTAAAACACAATATACATTGAAATCATTGTTAGAGTAATAAAGAAATGAATTTCATGGTAGTTGTAATACACATTTTTTAAAACTTATTCATGAGAGACAGAGAGATGCAGAGACACAGAGGGAGAAGCAGACTTCCCATAGGGAGCCTGGAAGTGGGACTCGATCCTTGGACCAGGATCATGCCCTGGACCTAAGGTAGACGCTCAACCACTGAGCCACCCAGGCATCCCTTAATACACATTTTTGGAAGGAAGTACTGGACCACAGCTACTTTCAGGTTATAGTGACACATACATACATTCATTACTTGATTCCGCAGTGTCAGTTTTGAAGCCAGTTACAGTTATAAATGTTATAAAAGCTCAGGTCTTCTATGAAATCCCCTAAATCACAGACTACAGTTAAAGGCACCCTCTTAATGAAAAGGCACAAGCAACCATGAGGATTATCCCTCATCTTCCATCTAAATATTAAAATGCCTATATTTTACTGCATAACCATGGTACCCTTTTTAAATTTTGTTTCAACTATTTTCTCTAGCTGAATATTACATGTACTCTGCAAATTAGGGATTAAATAACTACTTCCAAACTAAGGTCACATGAATTCAGAAGTGGGAAAGTTTCTGGAGTAGTATGTTGAGATATGTGGTAGTAGTTAAAAGTCTGGCTTTTTTTTTTTTTTAAGAGCGTACATAGGGTGGGGAGGGACAGAGGGAGAAGAGGAAAAGAGAGAAAATCCATGTAGACTCTACACTGAGTTCAGAACCCAATGCTGGGCTTGATCCACAAACCTTACATCATGATCTGTTCTGAAACCAAAGGTAGGGGGCTTAACTGACTGTGCCACCCAAGTTCCTCAGGAGAGAGAAAATCTTAAGCCCCTGACATGGGGCTCGTTTCACAATGCTGAGATCGTGACCTGAGCCAAAATCAAAATTCCGCACTGAGGGGGGCACTTGACGGTGAGCATTGGGTGTTATTCTGTATGTTGGCAAATTGAACACCAATAACAAATAAATTTAATATTAACAACAACAAAAAAAAACCAAAAGTCCACACTTAACCAACTGAGCCACCCAGTCACCTAACCCCCACTTTATTTTAGTAGTGCTGAGTGTTCAAATATGAAAGACCATGTTTCCTTTAAACATATGTTTTAAACCAAATATATGATTTAAAGCAAACGTTTTTCAAATTTGTTATTTTAACAGTAGTAATACAGTATGTTTCATAAAACTGGATAATGGAGTTAAGGAGAGAGATTTATAAAAACACTCCACATCACCGTAACCCTGACATATACCACTGTTAGTAATTTGGTAATGATATCCAATTTCTCGGCTATGCAGATATACATATTTTTTATTTAAAGATTTATTTATTCTAGAGCATGTGCAGTGGGGAATAGAGGGAGAGGGAGAGAGAATCTCAAGTAGACTACACTGAGCATGAAGCCTAATGAGGGACTTGATGCCAGGATCCTGAGATCATGGCCTGAGTCGAAACCAAGAGCCCATCACTTAACTGACCATGACACTCAGGTGCCCCTGTGTGGATATACTTTTAACTTTGTTTCTGTTACACTGTGTAGCTATATTTTCCTTTTAGAAATGCATCCCTGTTTTATGATGAGGTAAATTGATACTGGTAATTTTTGATAGATTATAGCTTCTGATAGCAAAGTAACATTTTAATTATCTTAGAACCCTCACTTCACTTAATTGCAGTCTGATTACTGTAAATGCAATATCTAGAAGCATTTGATGCCTTGAACAGTTATAGCATAATTTTATCTTTAGTAATGTTTGAGTATGTCAGCAGGTATAGCCCATTTTTATGTGTTTTCTTGGATAGGTTAAAAAATGTAATGAAAAATGTCCATGATTTATTCCATTATAGGATGAGCGTAGTACACAAATTGCTATCAAGATATGAAACAACAGTAAATCTCAGTTATCTCCAATGGGTAGCTCTTTATAATGATACATTTTTGTTATTTATGAGATATGAGTAATTTGGAAAAAATCTTAGGTCCCAGAGTAGAAAATTGTATTAATAAGTCTCATGAAATTTTGTAAATCTACTTTCATTACTTTTGGAGGTGCTTTTGAACTCTTGTTGCACGTGCAAGATCTTCATTTGGAAAAATTACTTGTATTAAACAGATGACTAGGCTGCTAAAAGAGTTTCATGCTTTTGTGTTTAATGTAGTCTAATTATAAATGTCACATCAGATTGTGAGTCTACAATGTATAGTATACTTTAAATTGTATTTCTGAGTTATCATATTTTAAGAAGTTGATTAAAGTCACCCCAAGTATTTTACAAGTTTTTTGTATATAATAAATTAATTATTTGAACTAAACTAAAACAAGATTGGCATTTTAGCAGTTAATACTTTTATTAAAAGAATTGATCAATTATTTTGTAGTTACTTATTTTTTCTTTTTTTTTTTTAAATGTATTCTAGAGAGAGAGAGAGAAAGAGCACAAGCACAAGCATAAGCAAGGGGAGGGGAGCGGGAGAGAGAATCTCCAGCAGTCTCCCCACTGTGGGGAGACTGGTGAGGGGCTCCTTCTCACAACTCTGAAATCATGAACTGGGCGGAAATCAAGAGTCAAGACACTTAACCCACTGAGCCACCCAGGCTCCCCACTTTTGTTCTTTTCATTGTTAAATGTGTAAGGAACTCACTGCCACATTTTATGATTTACTGTAATCTTTTATTTTGAGAAATGTTAAATCTATAAAACAAGCGAGCAAAGTTTAAAAAGAAACAAACCAAGAAACAGATTCTTAACTATAGAGAGCAAACTGATAGTTACCAGAGAGGAGGTAGGTGGAAGGATGAGTTAAATAGATGATGGGGATTAAGGAGTGCACTTGTAATGAGCACTGGATGATGTGTGGAAGTGTTGAATCACTATATTGTACACCTGAAATTAATATTACACTGTATGTTAACTATACTAGAATTAAAAAGAAAAATACTATTACAAGAATATTACAATGAATGCCCATATTTCTCAGATTATCTGGCCGTTAACATTGTCATATTTGCTATATTCTTTAAATTTCTTTTTTTCTATTTTCTCAATCCTAGTTGCTGATTAGTATTCATCCCTAAATACTTTGTCATATATCTCTTAAGAACACAATCTTGTCCTGTACAAGTACAGTATAATTTTAAAAGTCCGGGAATTTATTGTTGATACAACACTGTTATATACAACCCATATTGAAATTTCCCCAACTCTCCAAATAATGTCCTTTTTCACTTACTTTTTTTTTTTCTCTAGGATCCAATCAGGATCATATGTTAGATTTATTTGTTAGATCTTCCTAGTCGTCTTTCATCTAGAACTATCCCTAGACTTACAAAAGAATTCATTTCATTCACATTTTGATGAAAACAAACAGATCATTTTACATAATTTTTCTCCATTTCTCTGTTTTGCCATTATTAGATTCAGGGTAAACCTTTTTTGTCACGGATGCTACCTACCTGATATTTGTCCTCAGTGTGTCACATCATGAGGCATGTGGGTATCAGTTTACCCCATTGTTGGTGATGTTAAGTGTGATCACTTCCTTGAGAAAGTATCTTCCATGTTTCTCTTTGTAATTAACAATATGTGGAGTTATACTTTGAGATCATGTAAATAACCTGTTCCTCAGCAACATTTCATATGGTTTTAATATCAGTTGATTCTTGCCTGAATCAAGTTTTAACTTAGGTTTTACCAAATGGTGATTTTTGATTTCATCATTCCATCTACATTTATCATCTGGCATTCATTTTTTTTCTTCTTTAAAGTTGAACATTATTTTCCCTTTCCTTATTAATTTTTTTAATACTGGTATGGACTGATGGATTCTTTAAATTCAGTTCACTGTCATAACTTATTGATATAACGTCTATTAAAGCCTTTCAATTACTTCTTGAAAATAACAAAATAAAGAAATTAAACAATTAACATTTGTTTGATTTGAACATTATGAGGCAGTTATACCCATACTAATTTATTAACTCTCATCTAGGAGCGTTTCTATCCTCCCACCTCCTATCCCAAAGAAAACAATAGACAGGTATAGTGGAATTTGAAGTAATGAAATGTCTGACATGATACATATATTCAATGTGGTTGTTTTTTTTTTTTTTTAAATTTTTTATTTATTTATGATAGTCACACAGAGAGGGAGAGAGAGGCAGAGACACAGGCAGAGGGAGAAGCAGGCTCCGTGCACCGGGAGCCCGACATGGGATTCGATCCCGGGTCTCCAGGATCGCGCCCTGGGCCAAAGGCAGGCGCCAAACCGCTGCGCCACCCAGGGATCCCTCAATGTAGTTGTTATTTTTAAGACTTAGATCCCTTGCTGAATAATCCTACTGAATATTCTAAATATTAAAATCACTTTTGTATCTTATCAGACATAGAAATCTTATATGGGATTGATATTTGAATTAGAATGCCTTTAGACATCCTTATTTTCAGAGTTCCACTATTCTTTACAAAGTCATGACAATTTATTTTTAGTTGTTATTGGGCATAAATCTATAAATACCCAAAAATCTGTTTTCTGAAAAAAAATGTGGGATTTATATATAGGAATGTCACAGTGTTTGATCATCTAGAGCAGTGCTTTTCAAGGGATTTTCTTTGCATGTTCTTCACCCAAACTTTGGTACAGGTGCTTCATGAGTTCTGTAAAAATTTTTCCCCATTTATGTTTAAAAGGAGAGAATTAATTCTTTTAATGGGTTACAAAAATAACATCCATGTTCAAAGACATTCATATTATTAATTTATAAGCCCAGATAAATTCAATTTTGTGTACCATATGTAATGTAGCTTTTCTTGGCTTCTATAATGGTACAGTTTCCTAAGATGTAATAGATTCTATTTTAAATCTCTTAACATTTATGTATATTTATTTGTGGAAATCTGGATTTTCTTTGTACAATATAAATTAAAACAACATGTAAATCATCTATACTCTGTTTAATAGGACTGTGGAGCTGTTTTATAAATGCCTGATGTTAGAACTTTCTGTTTATCCATATATTTCATTGCTATTCTTGATTGACTTATGGAATTAATTTTCACAAATGTAATACTACTTTAATATACTTCAACGAGTGTTTACTCTTTTAATTAATTAATTAATTATTACAGAGACTGAAAATATTTAATCAAGTTTTGGACAAAATCAGTGTAACAAGGTCTACACCTAAAGAAATCCTTTTTTTTTTTTTTTTTTTGTATATTTTTTTAATTGAAGTTTGACCTGCCAATGTATAATATAACACCCAGCACTCATCTGGTCAAGTATCCCCTTCAGTGCTGATCACCCAGTCACCCCATCCCCCCACCCACCTCCGCTTCCACTACCCCTTGTTCATTTCCCAGAGCTAGTGGAGTCTCTCATGTTTGTCACCCTGTTTGATTTTTCCATTCATTTTAGCTCTCTTCCCCAATAATCCCTTTCACTAGTTTTTATGTTCCTTGTATGAGTGAAACCATATGATGATTGCCCTTGTCTGATTGACTTACTTCACTCAGCATAATACCCTCCAGGTCCATCCACGTTGAAGCAGGTGGTGAGTATTCGTCATTTCTAATGGCTGGGTAATATTCCATTGTGTATACCACATCTTCTTTATTCATTTATCTGTCAATGGACACCAAAGATCCTTCCACAGTTTGGTTATTGTGGACATTGCTGCTATAAACAATGGGGTGCAGGTGTCTTGGCATTTTCCTGCATCTGGATCTTTGGGGTAAATCCCCAGGAGTGTAATTGCTGGGTCGTAGGGTAGCTCTATTTTTAACTCTTTGAGGAACCTCCATACAGTTTTCCAGAGTGGCTGTACCAGTTCACATTCCCACCAACAGTGCAAGAGAGTTCGCCTTTCTCCACATCCGCTCCAACATTTGTGGTTTCCTGTGTTGTTAATTTTCACTATTCTCATTGATGTGAGGGTGGTGATCTCATTGTGGTTTTGATTTGAATTTCTCTGATGGCAAGTGATATGGAACATTTTCTCATGTGCTTGTTGGGCATGTGTATGTCTTTGGTGAAATTTCTGTTCATGTCTTTTGTCCATTTCATGATTGGATTGTTTGTTTCTTTGCTGTTGAGTTTAATAAGTTCTTTAGAGATCTTGGATACTAGCCCTTTATCTGATTGGTCATTTGCAAATATCTTCTCCCATTCTGTAGGTTGTCTTTTAGTTTTGTTGACTGTTTCTTTTGTTGTGCAGAAGCTTTCTATCTGGGCAGCCATGGTGCCTCAGCAGTTTAGCGCCACCTTCAGCCCAGGGCCTGATCCTGGAGACCCAGTATGGAGTCCCACGTCAGGCTCCTTGTATTGAGCCTGCTTCTCCGTCTGCCTGTGTCTCTGCCTCTCTCTCTCTCTCTCTCTCTCTCTGTCTCTCATGAATAAATAAATAAAGTCTTTAAACACAAATAAATAAATAAAAAGAAGCTTTATATCTTAAGTTGCAGTAGTTCACTTTTGCTTTTGTTTCCCTTGCCTTCATAGATGTATCATCTTTCAGGTAGTTCCTGTGGCCAAGTTGAAAAAGGGTGTTGCCTGTGTTCTCCTCTAGGATTTTGATGGATTCTTGTCTCACATTTAGATCTTTCATCCATTTTGAGTTTATTGTTGTGTATGGTGTAAGACAATGGTCCAGTTTCATTCTTCTGCATGTGGCCGTCCAATTTTCCCAGCACCATTTATTGAAGAGACTGCCCTTTTTCCAGTGGATAGTCTTTCCTACTTTGTCGAATATTAGTTGACCATAGAGTTGAGGTCTCATTTCTGGGTTCCCTATTCTGTTCCATTTGATCTATGTGTCTGTTTTTGTGCCAGTACCACATTGCCTTGTGATCACAGTTTTGTTGTATCACTTGAAATCCGGCATTGTGATGCTCCCGCCTCTGGTTTTCTTTATCAGTATTCCCCTGGCTATTTGTCTTTTCTGATTCCAAATAAATCTTAAAATTACTTTTTTTGAACTCTGTGAACAAGGTCCATGATATTTTTTTAAAATTTTTTTTAATTTTTTTAGTTCCATGATATTTTGATAGGGATTGCATTGAACATGTATATTGCCCTGGGTAGCATAGAGATTTTCACAATATTAAATCTTCCAATCCATGAGCATGGACTATTTTTTCATCTCTTTGTGTCTTCCTCAATTTGTTTCAGAAGTGTTCTGTAGTTTTTAGGATAGAGATCCTTTACCTCTTTGGTTAGGTTTAGTTCTAGGTATCTTCTGCTTTTGGGTGCAATTGTAAATGGGATTGATTTCTTAATTTCTCTTTCTTCAGTCTCATTATTAGTGTATAGAAATGCCATTGATTTCTGGGCATTGATTTTGTATCCTGCCACATTGCCGAATTGGTATGAGTTCTAGCAATCATGGGGTGGAATCTTTTGGGTTTTCTAAGTACAGTATCCTGTCATCTGCAAAGAAGGAGAGTTTGACTTCTTCTTTGCCCATTTGAATGCCTTTTATTTCTTTTTGTTGTCTGATTGCAGAGGCCTGGACATCTAATACTATGCTCAATAACAGTGGTGAGAGTGGACATCCCTGTTGTGTCTCTGATCTTAGGGGAAAGGATCTAAATTTTTCCCCGTTGAGAATGATATTTGCTGTTGGCCTTTCATAGATAGCTTTTCAGATGCGGAGGAATATTCCCTCTGTCCCTACTCTCTGAAGAGTTTTGATCAAGAATGGATCCTATGTTTTGTCAGATGCTTTCTCTGCTTCTATTGAGAGTATCATATGGTTCTTGTGATTTGTCTTGTTGATGTGATCTGTCACATTGATTGTTTTAGGAATGTTGAGCCAACCTTGCCTCCCGGGGATAAATCCCACTTGGTCATGGTGAATAAGCTTCTTAATATTTTGTTGGATCATTTTGGCTATTAGCTTGTTGAGAATTTTTGCATCTATATTCATCAGGGATATTGGTCTATAATTCTCCTTTTTGTTGGATCTTTGCCTGGTTTTGGAATTAAGGTTATACTGGCTTCATGAATCGAGTTTAGAAGTATTCCATCCCTTCAGTTCAGCTTCAGTATAATAAGTATCATTTTTTCTTTGAAGATTTGATGGAATTCCCCTGGGAAGCCATCTGGCCCTGGACTTTTTGTCCTGGGAGGTTTTTGATGACTGCTTCAATTTCCTCCCCAGTTATTGGCCTGTTCAGGTTTTCTGTTTCTTCCTGTTCCAGTTTTGGTAATTTGTGAGTTTCCAGAAATGCATGTATTCCTTGTAGATTACCTAATTTATTGGCATATTGCTGTTCATAATATGTTTTTAAAATCATTTTTATTGGTATTGGTTGTGATCTCTCATCTTACATCATGATTTTATTAATTTGAGTCTTTTTTCTTTTTAAAAAGGCTGGCTATGGGTTTATCTATCTTATTCTTTGAAAGAACGAACTCCCTGTTTTTTTGATCTGTTCTACAGTTCTTCTGGTCTGTATTTCATTCATTTTGCTTGAGTCTTTATTATCTCTTTTCTTCTGCTTGGTGTAGGTTTTATTTGCTGTTCTTTCTCCAGTTCCTTTAGGTGTGAGATTAGCTTGTGTATTTGACTTTTTTCCAATTTTTGAGGAATGCTTGTATTGCAATGTATTTCCCTTTCAGGACTGCTTTTGCTGTATCCCAATGATTTTAAATGGTTGTATCTTCATTCTCATTAGTTTCCAGGAATCTTTTTAATTCTCTAATTTCCTGGTTGACCCATTCATCTTCTAGGAGGATGCTCTTTAACCTGCACGTGTTTGTGTTCCTTCGAAATTTCTTCTTGTGATTGAATTTTGTGTCTAAACATTGTGTTCTGAAAATATGCAGGGGATATCCTATCCTTTGGTATCAGTTGAGACGTGATTTGTGACCCCATATATGGTCTATCCTGGAGAAAGTTCCCTGTGCACTTGAGAAGAATGTGTATTCAGTTGAGTTCAGATGCAAAGTTCTGTAAATATCTGTGAAATCCTTCTGGTCCAGTGTATCATTACAGCCCTTGTTTCTTTGCTGATGTTGTGCTTAGAAGATTGTCTTTTGCAGAAAGTGTTGTGTTGAAGTCTCCCAAGTATTAGTGTATTATCATCTATGTATGTCTGTACTTTGGTTATTACTTGATTGATATACTGGGCAGCTCCCACATTAGGGCATGAATATTCATGATTGTTTAGTCTTCTTTTTGGATAGACCCTTTATGTATGATATAGTGTCCCTCTTCATTCATCTCTTACTACAGTCTTTGGTATAAACTTTAATTCATCTCATATAAGGATTGCTAACCTAGCTTTCTTTGGAGCAGCATTTCAATGGTAAATCATTCTCCACTCTTTCATTTTCAGGCTGTTGGTGTTCTTAGGTCTAAAATGAGTCTTTTGTAGACAGCAAATAGATGGGTCTTGCTTTTTTATCCAGTCTGAAACCCTCCATCTTTTGATGGGATCATTTAGCTCATTCATGTTCAGAGTAACTATTGAAAGATATGTTTTTAGTGTCATCATAATATCTATTCAGTCCCTGTTTTTTTAAACTATTTCTTTGTGATTCCCCCCCTTTTTTTTACATGGTCCCCTTAATGTTTCTTGCAGATCTGGTTTGGTGGTTACATATTCTTTCAGTTCCGGCCTATCTTGAAAGCTCTTTATCTCTCCTTCTATTCTGAATGAGAGCCTTGCTGGATGAAGTGTTCTTTATTCTATTTTCTTCTCATTTAGGATCCTGAATATATCCTGCCAGCTCTTTCTTGCATGCTGGGTGTCTGTGGAGAGATCTGCTGTTAATCTTATATTTCTCCCCATATAAGTTTGGGATCTCTCGTCTCTTGCTCCTTTAAGGATTTTCTCTTTATCTTTGGAATGTGCCAGTTTCAGTATTAAACGTTGATGTATTGAACGGTTTTTATTGATTTTGGTGGGGGCACCTCTCTATCTCCTGGATCTGAATGCCTATTTACGTCCTCACATTAGGGAGGTTCTCAGCTATGATTTGTTCCAATATGGTTTCTGACCCTCTGTCCCTCTCGGCTCTTTCTGGAACCCTAGTTTTATGTAGATTCTTCCTTCTGATGCTATCATTTACTTCCTTTAACCTTTCCTCATGGTCTTTTTTTTTTTTTTTTGTCAGCTTCCTTCCTTGCCATCCACTTGTCTCTGTGTTGCTCACTCTTTCTTCCAGCTTATTAACCCTCGTCATTAGGACGTCCATTTTGGATTGCATCTCATTTAATTTATTTTTACTTTTGGCCTGGTTAGATCTAAATTCTATAGTCATGAAGTCTCTCTTGAATCCTTTTTTCCAGAGTTACCAGTAGCTTTATAATTGTGCTTCTGAATTGGCTTTTTGAGATCAAATTGTAATCCATATTCTGAAACTCTGGCAGAGAGTACTTTTCCTGATTCTTTCTTTTGTTGTAAGTTCTTCCTTCTAGTCATTTTGCTTGGTGCACAGTGGCTGTACAAGCATTGAGTCAACAATGTCAACCATGACCTAAGTAAGTTTTACTCTGGATGATTGTTGCTAGAAGCAAAAACCCTTCTCTCTGTAGTTTTTGGGCTGTTCTCTCTTTGAATCTCAGGTCGAATCATTGGTGTTCAGGATCATTTGTAAGTTATTATTCTGTTTGATGGGTATAATGATATCGTCATTTTCCACATGCATCAGCTATGACCAAAGGTGGAGAGATGAGTTGGTGGGACGGGGCAGCAGGACCTGACTTAGGATTGTGGCTGTGGCTTCCTTCCACTGCTGGCCGCCAAGTTGCAGAGAGGGCAGTAGCTGGTCTATACCTAAACATATCTTGACATGAAGTTGAATTTGAAATGCTTGGGGTAAAAAAAATAAAAATTGTCCCCTGGCCTCACTCTCTGTCTCAACAATATTAAATGACCAGAATCATTTTGGGGTATTTCTATACAGTTTGAAGATAAAACTTTGTGATCCAAGAATCAAATATGTAGGTTATATTCCATTACTGACTGAAAAAGACTATATTTAGGTATAGAAGTACGTAGAAATCATGCTCCTCATATGCAGTCAGATCAGTGGTTGACTAAGGATGTAACTCAGGAACAGTCTTGCAGAAGAGTTTCGTAGGGCGGGGCCTGGAGTCCGGGCTCCCACCTTCCCTGCCCTCTCCAGGCCACCACTCTCCCGTTAAATATTTAATCTTTAAAAAAAGTTTTTAAACCACCAATCTTATAGAAAATATCAATTTCAATATGCAAATTTAGCATGCCCATTATTTAAAATGTTATTGTGTGTGAATTTTAAATTTATTTCCTTTTGTGGGACATTGAATCAGGAGCTGAAAAGTTAGCTTCCTTTGATCTTAATAAAATATGACAAAGTGTGGAAATTAGGAATTCTTGCTGCTTTTAAGTAAAGATAATTTTATTGGTCTGGATTGAGCAGTTGCGAAAGGTGGCAATTACATTTAGGTGTAAGTCTGTGTAGCTGAAATATAGGTTGTGGCAAAATGGTCAAGGAGCTATGAAGAAGTCAGCAATATAATGGCATTACTGTATTTAAATCTGACACTGGAATTTGTATTGTTTTTTAGATCAAGGCAAAGTTCAGCTGAAAATGTTCTAGCTCTTTTTTTTTTGTTCTAGCTCTTTTAAATCTATTGCCTTCATACTGATACAGCATTAGTTTTCCCACATAAAGATTTCCCTTCTGATAGAAGATTCTCTTTATTACTTCCACCATATTCCACTATCAATTTTGTATCTGGATCTTGATTTCTGCTCTTCTAACTAGTGTACTTTAAAACATTTCTGAAGTTTCATTATATAAGATGACTTGCTGCCTCTTAGGGAAAAATATAATTTTCTATTCACATTTTCCTAATTGCCAAAATTATTCTTTGGTTCTACACTCAAACTGTTTTCCTAGAAATATGTGAATATTAAGACTGCATAAATATAGGTAAGCATTTTATGGATTAAGGTAGAATATGAAATAATTTCCTTAGATAAGGAGCAACTATTAAGTTCTTTACTATTCTGTTTATATAGTTCTCTAATTCACGGAAAATAGCTTAGGTAAAACAGTATATGATGATAACTGGTATGTGGAAGTAGAAACTGAATTTAACAGTAAAACATTTTAAAACCCATATATTCAGAAAATTAAGCATCTTCACTTACTTAAAATTTTCCAATTTTAAGAAATAATAGTATTGAAAATAGAGGCATAAATATCTGGTAGTGCTTTTAAATGTACAAAACTTTATAATAGTGTAAATATAAACATCCTTGATTAAATACGTGAAATCAAATTCAACGATGGACTATCGGGGTTAAAAAAAAAAGTGTGGGGGCAGTCCAGTGGTTTATCACTGCTTTCAGCCCAGGATGTGGTCCTGGAGTCCTGGGATCGAGTCCCATGTCAGGCTCCCTGTTTGGAGCCTGCTTCTCCCTCTGCCTGTGTCTCTGCCTGTCTCTGTGTCTCTCGTGAATAAATAAATAAAAATCTTTTAAAAAGTGTGTAGTTTGAAAAAATTAATATGGCAGTGTCACAGACGAACAATTTGAATGTATCTCTCCTTAACTGATATCCTTGTGTTATGTATAGGACTTACTTAATCAGGAGTAAAAAGATGTGATGGTATGTGGTTCATGAATTTGGAGAGCAGTGAATGGCTTCAGGGCCTGGATGATAAAACTAGACTTCAGTGAGTCTGTTTGAACTATGTAGATATTGGATTATTGTGAAGGAAATCAGTGCAGAATGGAGAACTTGGAAGTGTTGGATGAACCTTGGATGCAGTTCAGAGAATAGCCGTTTCTGTAAGGTTGTCTAATCCTAGTCAGATAATCTCTAATAGGTGAACAACAGTGGTTAAGAAGACAATCTCTAGAGTCAGTTGGCCTCGGTTTGAATCCCGGCAGATTGTGTACTCTTTGTTTTCTAATCTGTAACATGGTGATGACAAAATAATATCTACTTCCAAGATATGTTGTGAGGATTAAATGTTACCCATTGTGATTGTTGTCATTAGTAGGGGAGTGAAATGGGTTTGATTTTAGACACAGAAAAACATTAATTTGGTGTGTAGAAGTAGTAAAATCTAAGTGGAAATATCTGATAAACTCCTTGGGAATCTGAATCCAAAGTAGGTAAAATGTTAGATCAAGAGTTGTTTTATGAGTCCTCATAGAGGTGTAGTCCAAACCTTAGCAAACTAAAGGCTCCCTGAGAGGGAGAGAGTGAAGATAAAAGAGTAAAGGGACAAAGACACTGTACAGTGGAAGGCTTATGTTTTGAGAGCAAAGGGATGAACTGGAGCTCATGGCCCAAACAGAAGAGCAGAGGAGAATGTCCTTGAGGAATGGAGGGAGCAGGGAGGTAAGAAATCTCAAGTGACACTTTTCACAAAGTTGAAGCAACCTGTTTATGCTTGAACAAACCAAGGGAGTTAATACAAAATATGATTGTACCACAGGTCCTTTTCCACAGAAAGATGCTGAAAGTCTCTTGATCAGTGAAACTTTACACAGTTTTGTAGTATTAAAGTCATTTAGTGCAGTAGTAATCAAGAATTTGGCAGCTGAAATGAACTAAATGGCCCCATGATAACCTCTGAAGAATATACTAGGGTAAGTGTTCACATGATTATCAGGGAGTAATTAAGGTACTGTGGTAAATGGTGCTTCAGGTAATTAGAAGTTGGAATTAGTCCCTTCTGTTGTGAATTGTTGTGATTGTAAGCAGATTTTGCAAGAATATCAAGACTAATGACAAATATAATTTAGTTATTCTAAATGTAATTCCTACTATAGAAAATATAACATGTATTTAGATCAATTTCTCCTTTTGTTAAAAAAATACACGAACTATTGATTCCAGTTTGATGAGTACTGACAATATTCTTTGAATAGCTACTTATAGAATAATTATAGAAAAAAGTGAGTCTGAAACTGAAGCACCTCATTGTACTTTAGTTCCAGTGACGATGACACTAATCGTTTTACTTTACTCTAGTAATTAATGTTTTGCGGACTCTTTACAGTGTTAGGACGAATTCAAAAGCTAAAGGATAACCCCAGTCAATATTATGTGTGTTATTGCTAGTAAATTTTCTTCTAATATAGGCTCTGCCAAATTTTAGAAAATGTAATAAAGATAGTATGCAAGCAGTAGCTTCTGTAATAAAAATTTTTATATTATGTACCATGATGTAAACCTTATTGCATGCTCTGATTTATATGCAAATATGTATTTTTCTTATCGTTTGTACTTATTTCAGCTATTATCTTAGTTTTTGTGCTCTAAGCTACCTCCTTTTTTTTCTATGGGTACCATAATAAAATAGGCAAGCACGAAAAATTAGGACTACTTCCTGTGTCATTTTGTATATTTGTTTCAGTAGTGGTACCAATCCTTTAGACAACCAGTATTGTTGATGTCATAAATTTACAGTAAACCTGTGGAATTTACATATATAAAACATAGACATCATGCTAGTGAATTCAACTTACAAGTCATGGAATAGAACTCTTGTGGTGAGACTGTTTCAGGTAAGTAAAATCTCGGTGGGAACCAAGAAATGGTTTTTGAACTAATATAGTTTTGAAGTCTTCCAAGAGATTGTAATATTATGTGCAAAGAAAAAAAGATTGGTGATTTTTTTAAAGGTAAAGATGTTTAAATTTAACAAAGTGATTAAATGTAATTTCAAAATTCATTTCCCTTTTATAAAAATTATTTTCTCATTGGTTTAAAGGAAATTGAAAATTAGGTTCCTTTTCAACATATTGCTATATAGAAACTAAAAATACCTTTTGACACTGGGAACTTTTTTTAATGAGAAGAATGCAAAATTGTGTTTGTGAGGACCTACACGGGGCCTAATATAATTTATTCACCAATACTGTTGTTCATTAGGATGGTAGATACCACTCTTAAGGGGTAGTTCCTGCTAGCTTTTTTTAAAAAATAATTATTTATTTGATAGAGGAGAGAGCACATGTGTGCACAAGCAGCAGGGGCAGAAGAACAGGGAGAGAATCTCAAGCAGACTCTGTGCTGAGCACAGAGTCCAATGTGGGGCTTGATCTCACAACCCTGAGGTTGTGTCCTTGAGCCAAAACCAAGATACAAGGGCTTAACTGACTGTGCCACCCAGGTGCCCCTATAATATCTTTTGTATCAGGTGAAATTATACCTTGATAACATGTTCTTCTAATTTTAGAACTTTATGTAAAATGTATAACTATCTTAAAATATAGGTAGTGGTAATAATCTTATAGTTAATTTTAAGACTCTGCCACTGAGGTGTTATAATTGTTAGCTCCTTTTCACACATTTGTTTTCTAACAATGATGATATCTAATGGTAGAGATCAATAGTTATGGGCTTCTTGTTTGTATTGTCATGACTTTATGCAAACTTTTCACATATCTAACCTGAAATTATAATCATTTTTTTACTGCTCTCTTTCATGAAACTTGTGGTATCTTAGAAGGTTAAGACTGCATTTATATTTGTATTCCAACCAAATCTTGCATAGTGCTTGATATTTAGTTGATAGCTGTTAAATTCTATGAAGACTGCTATAACAAATATTTAAAGATCTGGCAAGACTTAGGGCTTGTCATCCTGCCCTTTTGAAATATTTTGAGGAAAATTAACCAACACTCTTATTATTACCCAATGAAGCATGCAAATTGCACAAAACAAATTCCACATCATAGAAAATTGTGGTGTCCATAATGGAATAGTTAATATGTTTATGTTTCTAGTATTTTAGGCAATGTCAATTCTAAAGAGGATCTTTTGTTACTAATAGTAGTAGTTCTTTTAGTACTGTAAGCCCCTATACAAAGACTGTGGTTAATTTTTATGTTCCTGTTATGTCTGTTAGCTAACATTGCCAGGAATACAATAGATGCTCATTAAAATTTTGAATGAATAATCAGTATTTATTGGTTTATTGCCAGCATATCGTTACAACTCTCCCACTAGATAACAAGCAGTTTGAGAAGTGGGGCTAAAGTATCATTCATCTTTTAATTCTTTTCTCTCCAATGTTCAAAATAGTTCCCCGTGTATATTAGGGATTTCTAAGACTACTTCCACATTTGGAGATTGCTAGAAGGACACATGGTACTCAAAATATAATTTTACTAACAGCGAAGATTTATTATACTGACATAGTAATACACACAATCAGATCATCAAGTACAGGTGGATTCTGGAGGAAATCTCTGGGCAGGCTTCTTTATACTGTCTCTCTCCCATGAGAGGTCACATACTTTGTTCTCATAGTGGTAGAAATGCACCAATATATCTGTATTTTCTTGCCCAGGGAAGCCCATTAACGAGTCAGTGCCCAAGGGTTTTATTGGGGACTGGTCATATAGACATTCTGTTTAGTGTGTAGCAGAATTCTAGATGCTCAAAAGTAAAGTAAGTATTCAGTACAATCCACGTTATTTGTATAAGCAGGCACAGGAAACCATCCTTATAAGTTAGGGAATAGTGTGAATGCTCCCAAACCAGTTCCCAGACACCAGCCAAGTGTTAACCTTGCTAGCAAGCCTTAGTCTTAGAACTGTTATGTTAATGCTTTTCTGTACAGCATAGTTTGTATGAATACCACTTTTGATAGGAAAAGGAAACTGGATGGAATTTCTTTGAGTACTTCAAACTCATCTGATGCTTCATTTGTTAGATGGAGAGATTAAGGTTGTCTTTATTAAGGGTGCTTATAATGCTGTGGTTAAAATACCTGTACAGGAATATAAAAAATAGTGAAAGGGAATAAAGGGGAAAGGAGAAAAAATGAGTGGGAAATATCAGAAAGGGAGACAGAACATAAAAGACTCCTAACTCTGGGAAACGAACTAGGGGTGGTGGAAGGGGAGGTGGGCGGGGGGTGGGGGTGACTGGGTGACGGGCACCAAGGTGGGCATTTGACGGGATGAGCACTGGGTGTTATTCTATATGTTGGCAATTGAACACCAACAACAACAAAAAAATTTGTAATAAATAAATAAATAAATAAATAACTAAAAAAATAAAAGCACAGAGTAAAAATAAATAAATAAATAAAATAAAATACCTGTCCAGGGCAGCCTGGGTGGCTTAGTGGTTTAGCACTGCCTTCGGCCCAGGGTGTGGTTCTAGAGACCCGGGATCGAGTCCCACGTTGGGCTCCTGTATGGAGCCTGCTTCTCCCTCTACCTGTCTCCCTCTCTCTCTCTCTCTCTCTCTCTCTCTCTCTGTGTGTGTCTCATGAATAAATAAAAATAAATAAAATAAAATAAAATAAAATACCTGTCCATCAGCTTGCATTGTTGCTAAACTCCCATCTTGAGCTTGCTTTATTTATTTATTTATTTATTTATTTATTTATTTATTTATTTCTAAGTTTTGATTTAAAGTCTAGTTAGTTAATATATAGCGTAATATTAGTTTCAGGTATGCAATTTAGTAATACAACACTTGGTGCTCATCGCAAGTGCGCTCCTTAATTTCCATCAGCTATTTGACCTATACCCCCACTTATCTCCCTTCCAGTAACCATCAGTTTGTTCTCTATAGTTAAGAGTCTGTTTCTTTGTTAGTGTCTTTCTCTTTTTCTTCTGTTTACTCATTTGTTTTGTTTCTTAACTTCCACATATGAGTGAAATCATATGATGTTGGTCTTTCTCTAATCTCTTTCACTTTTCATAATACTCTAGCTCCATTCATGTCATTGCAAATGGTAAGATTCCATTCTTTTTAATGGCTGAGTAATATTACATTGGTTTATATCTATGTATGCATCTTTATATATGTATACACATACATCACATCTTTTTACTTTAAACTTAAGTACTTTAGTTCTGTAAGGATTATAACAAAAGATAGCAATCCCTTACCCAGCGTTCCTAATCCCAAAATACTACCCAAAATTTTGAATTCTTATATCTGTTTCTGCTAATACAAATCTTCACAAGTATGTCAATGCCCTTAAAAGCTCTTCTACTTCTTGATTTCTTCATTTTTACATATATTTTGATTTCCTAATGTAGAAAAAGAAGATTTAGCTTTCTTATACAAACTGTACATATACTTTTCTTATTCTTAAACTCCTGCTATATTTATATCACAATTTTATTAAATGAACATTTAATATTTATTTTATTATGACTCTACAAATATTATTCATGGCTGGAGCATGCAGTGTACCATGATTGCATTTTTTACACCTTTTTACTTGTTACAAAATTATTTCTTTTTTCTTCTCAGTGAAGAATTGCCATTTTAAAAATCATTTTATCGTATTCTATATACCAGTCACAAATTGAAACCCAAACTTTTTTCCTCAGTGCAATTAATCACATCAGGTAATCTATCAGTTCTATTTCTCTTTTTCTTAGAGATATCTTTCCTGGAGCCCTCCATCCCCTGTTGTGATCTGGATTGATTTTAAGGCTCATGGCCCATCTTGAGCTTTATGAATGTATCAAGCATACCTGTCCTTACTCCTTCCCTGAGCTGAGCTTGAGAACTTGCTACAAGTACAAGCTTATGCTCCCTGTCTTTGCAAATACAATCAACTAGGTTGTGTTTTGTTCATTTCTGGTTATACTTAGTTGTTATAGACCCACATTATATTCTATCAGCTTTTATTTATAGTGTTTCATTTTCTTTATTTTGGTTGGTGGGTCGGAGTATTGATAGGACAGGTGCAAAGAAAGTAAGAAATAAAGAAAAAAGTAGCAACTTCAGAAAATCTGGGCATATTGTTATAGTATCACATGTCCTAAAATGTTCAAAACTTAATTTCTGAGCTATTTAGATGAATCCCTGATAGATAGCATCTTCATGGTGATTGTTAGAAAATCACCTTTGATTACTATTTTATATAGTTTTCTGATTTTAAAAGTTTCTATCAATTGGGCTTTATCATCCTGCTTTTTAAAATACAATTATGGCAGTTTTATATTCAGCAGAGGCCCCTTATCAGGGACTCAGTATTCTGATTTCAACTATTTGCAATATTGTCCACATTTCTGCAAATTAAGGGGAAAAATACTGTTTAAAAAAGGATTTTATTTATTTGAGAGAGAGAGAGATCAACAGCGATAGCAAGAGAGACCAGGAGCAGGGAGGAAAGGGAGAAGCAGGCTCCCCACTGAGCAGGAAGCCCAACACAGGGCTCAATCCCAGGACCCCAAGACCATGCCCTGAGCCAAGGGCAGATACTTAACCGACTGAATCACCCAAGTGCCCCAGAAAAAAAGACTCTTGTGTTTCTCAGAGAATCTTGGGTATTAACTCAGGCTCTCACCCATTAATCTTGTATTTTAAAAGAAAAAGAATAGAAAGGTGATATTGACAGTAAGATGTGATACCTAACAGTTAATGAAAATAATATAAAAATATAGTAGTCTTTGGTTATTTTATAGAAAAACAGCCCAATGCTCTTCAGTGGTTTTGGGGGGCATTATTATATCATTGAACAGAATAGAAATTAATCTTTGTGAGGAGTCAATTGGGGATTCAGTATATTCTTCAGGGAAGCCTAGGCATAATATATTTTCAAAAAGTTTCCATTAGAAATGAGTAGCCTTTTTTTTTTCTTTTTGCTTTTATACATAAAGATATATCCTTCAGGTATACAGACTACATTCATAGATCACTGATTATACTGGATGAAGGATTTGTGTTTAGCATTTGAGAAAAGCTCATGGGAAAAGTATATATCTATGACTTATTGCACACTTAATATAATTAAAAATGTCATTGGTATAACTACAGAAGAAATGAATCAAGTGCAAGAGGGAATTTTCTAAAAATATTTGGTAAAATTTGGAATGTATTTTCATGTTTCCCCTATTGCCTCATATGGATATTTCTGAGATTGATTTCCAAAAGAAAATTTGTTACAAAATATATTGTTTTTAATAGATGTTTTCTGTTCTTGTTGAGGCAAAGAAGTTAACAATTTGTGTGGAGAGGGAAGGCAATTAAGCATAGAAATAGATTAAAGATATTTGAAGTCTGGTGCTATTTCAGGGGGAGGAAAACAACTATTATTAGACTTCAGAAATATATTTATCAAGCTGGCAGTTTTACTTATCAACTGGAGAGTAATTAGGTCAGTTTTGTTATATAAAGCTCCACCCCTGTCCCATCACCTCTGCTGGGTAAGTATCTAATAACAGTTACCACTTTCAATGTGTGCAAAGAACTGTGGCATATGTTTTTCATGGATGAGCTCATTTAATCAGCAGTATAAACCTATGGGGTGGTCATTATTTTCATCTTCAAGTTAGGAGAAAGCTGAAATTCAGAGAAGTTAGCTAACTTGTCCAAGATTAGTTGTGCCTGATGCTAAACTCTGATCTTTTAACTACTCTGCTATATTACTTGCTACCCAAATACACTTCCTAGGTGACATGATGCAAATCCAGTAGGTTTTCCACAGGTGCTCTAGGGCAACAGGGATAATTATAGATGTAACAATATGCAACAGGTGGAAAATAGCTCCTTATTCTTTTCAGAATTTCTAGTACAGGAATCTACTTTTCAATGAAATGCACACCTCTCATCTCTTATTTTTAAGTTCAAAACTATGAAGGAATGTTTTCGTTCATGGTATTCATTAGTTTCCATGTGGTTTTGACAGTTACTCTTCTTTATTGCTTTGATACTTTCTTACAAGTAGTCCTTGATTGCTTATTTTACAGATAATACATTTATCATTCTTAACATGGGTGTTTGGACCCCATAATGCTGGAACTATCCTCACTTGCTTTTGGGCTTCTACTGCTAAGAAAACGGGGGTAGTACTTCTTATCTGAGCAACTCAGTTTTCAGAGCTTCCTCTTCATCCTTCTCTCCCTGCTACTCGTTGTAGGGGAGTTCAGGACTTAGAACTTTTATTATTACAATAGTACATCATTTTATGTGTTAACTGTATTTTTCAGGATAGCATTGGCATTTAGGCATTTTATTTAAGCATGTTTTCTTATTAAATATGTCCCAGCGTTTTCTGCCAACTGATTTACAAACAGACTTTAGAATACAATCCACTTATAAATTGAGACTGGCGTATAACACATACAGGTTTCTATCAGATTAGATTGAATATTCTAGTTAATTTGAATGCTGTGATATATATGAAATTGTGTATGCTGCAGGTAAACACTTCAGCTATAAATTTCAATAGTATGTAAATTGAACGTAACTTTGGAGACTTAGTTTGTTCATTTCAATGTTAATTTATTTAAATTTTAGATATTTTAAAATAGGTTTGTTTGTATAGGCCTGGTAATGTTTTTATTTCAATATCATTAAATTTTGAAATGCAAGTTACTTTAAAATAGGCTCCAAGGAGGTGTTAAATTATTAGCCATGAGTTTGGATGTTTTGAAAAAAGTATATTTGTCAATGAATAAACATAATGAAACTGAAGTAGAATATTTTTATTTATTTATTTATTTTTTTTTAATTTTTTAAAATTTTTTATTTATGATAGTCACAGAGAGAGAGAGAGAGAGAGAGAGAGGCAGAGACATAGGCAGAGGGAGAAGCAGGCTCCATGCACCGGGAGCCCGACGTGGGATTTGATCCCGGGTCTCCAGGATCGCGCCCTGGGCCAAAGGCAGGCGCCAAACTGCTGCGCCACCCAGGGATCCCTAGAATCTTTTTATAATGCTGTTATTCCAAAGGCACACTACTTGTTATGAGGACTAATTTTACTATATCATGATTTTACCATAGAATGGTAGTTTGAGGAGCATTAGGATTTCAGCATATTAAAATCTGTTACTTTGGGTTATTGGAGTGTAAATTCTATCATGTTAGATCTTCTGCTTGAGGAAAGCATATTTGGAAACCTAGTTCTAACATGTTATATAACCATTAGAGAGTGTTTAAGAGGTCATCCTAGTTTATTATCTATTTTGATTTTGGTCCCTATTATGCACTTTTTACTGCTCTGTTCTTTCTAATGTTACTCTTTTCTTTCTTTCTTTCTTTCTTTTTTTTTTCGGTGCAAAAAGGTGGTTTTGTTAAAGCATGGGTACAGGACCTGTGGGCAGAAAGGGCTACCTGTTACTCTTTGCTTTGTATTTTGTTTCCACACTTAGAAAGTAATAACTTTATACAAATAATACAACTATCTTGTGGAAAAGTCAAAGAAAACATTATCATCTCCCCCTGAAAAACAATGCATCTTAATCTCACTATCCAAAGAAAAGCAGTGTTAGTGTTTGTATTTCTGTATATTTTTCATTTTTACTCAACATGATAGTATGATTGTCTTTTTATTGTCTTTTTGTCTTTTCAAAATATATAAAACTGCATGATTTTTTTAATTAAAAAAACTTTTTAAGTTGCATGATTTTTAATGGCTCCATAGAATTCCTTTATGTTGGAGATTTGGTGGATATCCCATCCTCCAAAAAAACTGTAGACCATTTGAAGTGGAGGGAGATCCTATTAAGTTTACCTGGGGGAAATAAAATAGAGGTGGAGAGCATTGAGTTACAGAGGGCATGGAAGTCCAAGTGAAGAGGAGAAAGAAATAAGGTATTAGTTCATGAGCAATGACCTTTAACAGAATAATAATCTTGCCCCATGGAGAATGGAGGTTTAATGAGTGACAGAGTCCCAGGAATTGCATTAACTAGATAAATCTGTTTTTCCAGGAGAAGGAAAATGTGAGGGCATGGAGAGGAGGATTAGAAGTCTCAGGAATACTGTTGCCTTCCAGATAGCAGATTGAAAGTCCCTTCCTCTTTTTGAAAACATGTCATGCATTATATATATATACAATAATTTATTTAACCATTTTACTATTGAAAGACATGTAGACTGTTTTCAATTTTTACCCATTGTAATTCTAAAATGAATATCCTTATTTATGCAATTTGAAGACTTGTTTAATTTTTTTCCTTTAGATACAAGAAGCGGAAAGGCCAGAAAGTATACCTATTTGAAGATTTTTGATAATTACTACTAAATTGCCAAATGTCGCTCATCTCTTTTATGTTCCATTTTTATTAGGGAAGTTAGAAAATAACTTGAATATTTGAGTACTTATTATGGACCAGATATATATCTTTATCTTATTTAATCCTTATAACTGTGTAAGGTAGATGAAATTCTTGCTCTTTTAGAGATGAAGAAACTGAAGCTTAGAATGACAAAGTAGCTTACCTAAATTCATAGAATTTATGGAATGAAATCAGGAGTCAAAGCTAGGTGTGATACCAAAGTCCTTGGTTTTTATACTGTGTCAAGATGCATTTCTTGGGGGGCGCCTGGGTGGCTCAGTTGGTTAAACATCTGTTTTGCCTCAGGTCATGATCTTGAGGTCTTGGGATGGACCTCCGCATTGGGCTTCCTGCTCATCTGAGAGCCTGCTTCTCCCTCTTCCTCCGCTGTTCCGTCTGCTTGTGCTTTCTCTCTTTGTGTCAAATAAATAAAAAATAAAATCTTAAGAAAAGACAAATCTTTTTATTCTTCTGTTACATTCCTCTACTCATCAAGCTGTGCTTTGAATGGGTTATTGGGACTGAGAACATGATAATAATTGAAATTAATGTCTCAGGATTTTATTTTTTTCTATCTCCAACCTATTTCTGACATAAGGAATTTCATACCTTACTTAAATCCATTTTTGTTCTTTGTCCAGAAACATTAGCCTTTACCAGATATAACATAAGTTAACATCTTTGTCGGAAAAATATTATATAAGAAAGTAGGTAATTCAGAGCAAAACCCAACCCATCCCCAACAGGGGGAGTACGGCTTGAGGTAAAAAAGAAATGTGTGAATGGGTCATTTTGTGCATTTGACTAATTTTAGAAAAGATTTACAGAACTTTCGTATGTAAAACACTGTATTAGCTACTATAAAGGTAGTATGATAAAAATGGAATCTCATTCACACCAAACTTACGATGTAGTTCAAAGAAAAAATATACATGTGTAGGTATATATGTGTATGTGTGCATATGGTGTTTTCATAAGAACTTAAATAATATAAGGCAATATATCAACAAACAATATAGTTCACAGTAAATATTTAAGTACTACAGGGATATAGGGAAAAGTTAGTGGTGTAAAACAGTTGTTGGGGTAGAAATACAGAAACAGTAAGTTGTTCATATGTGTATCCTTAGTGCTGTTCACATTGCTCAGCTGGCACAAAACAGGCACTCAATAAAGGTTTATTGGAAGGATGAATGAAAAATCATGGATATATAGACATTTTAAATTGACAGGGACTTTAGAAGTCCAGTTGAACTCCACATAGAACATTAAAATAACCAAATGCCATTGTACACTCATTACATTGCCTAGTCCCCTCAAAAATAGTCCAATAATACCAGGTACTTGAAACTCTTTCTCCTCAGAGGAGTATAAATGGGTCCAATCCTATAAGAGATCTCCTTAAATATGTAGAGTTTAGAGAAAATCACTTATGTGATTGTATTAGTTTCCTAGGGCTGTCATAATAAATTACCACAACCTTGGTAGCTTAAAATAACAGAAACTTACAGTTTGAGAGGTTAAAAAAATTCTGGGGCACCTGGGTTGCTCAGTGGTTGAACATCTCCCTTTGGCTCAGTTCATGATCCTGGGTTCCTGGAATCGAGCCCCACATCAGGCTTCTGTGGGGAGCCTGTTTCTCCCTCTGCCTGTGTCTCTGCCTCTCTCTGTGTGTCTCTCATGAATAAATAAAATCGTTAAAAAATAAATAAAAAATAAATCTGAAATCAAGGTACTGGTAAGATCATACTCCCTACCAAAGCTCTAGGGAGGAGTATGTCCTTGCCTCTTTTCAGCTTCTGGTAGCTCCAGATATTCTTTAGCTAGTGGTTTAATTACTCTAATCTCTTCCTACTTCACATGGTCTTCTTGTCCCATTGTGGCTCTCCTGTGTATCTTCTGTAAGGACTCTTTTCACTGCATTTACTACTTTATTTGAATAAACCAGGAAGATATCATTTTGAGATCCTTAACGTAATTATATTCTAAGGACCACTTTTCCAAATGAGGTCACATTCACAGATTCTTGGGGTCAGAATGGGGACATAACTTTTTGATGGCTGCCATTCAACCTACCATTTCAAAAAAGATTTAAAGCAGTAGTCCTTAGTCCTTATATTGAAATGAACTCTGACTTCTTTTTTTTTTTAAGATTTTATTTATTTATTCATGGGAGACACACACAGAAAGAGAGAGACAGACAGAGAGAGAGAGAGAGAGAGAGAGAGAGAGAGAGAGAAAGAGACACAGGCAGAGGGAAAAGCAGGCTCCATTCAGGGAGCCTGATGTGGGACTCGATTCCGGGTCTCCAGGATCATGCCCTGGACTGAAGGCAGCGCTAAACCGCTGAGCCACTCGGGCTGCCCTGAACTCTGACTTCTATGCTGTTCTTCTATTACTGTAGTAGTTCCTGATAGATGGCAGGTTGTTTCATTACCACCTCAATAACTGAAAATATGAGGGAAGTATAATTATGGGTGTATTTAATTAATTTTAAATTTATTAAATCTCATTTTATGGTGTGACATATAGTCTGTTTTATTTAGTGTTCTAGGTGCAGTTAAAAAGAATATATAGTCTGTGGTTGTTTAAAATGTTTATAAACATTCAAATCAAGTCAATTAATAGTATTTTTAGACTTCTATATTGTTTTTCTTTATAATAAATTTTTTATTGGTGCTCAATTTGCCAACATACAGAATAAAACCCAGTGCTCATCCCGTCAAGTGCACCCCTCAGTGCCCTCCACCCAGTCAACCCCACTCCCTGCCCTCCTCCACTTCCACCACCCCTAGTTCATTTCCCAGAGTTAGGAGTCTTCCATGTTCTGTCTCCCTTTCTGATATTTCCTACCCATTTCTTCTCCCTTCCCCTCTATTCCCTTTCACTATTATTTATATTCCCCAAATGAATGAGAACATATAATGTTTGTCCTTCTCCGATTGACTTATTTCACTCAGCATAATACCCTCCAGTTCCATCCATGTTGAAGCAAATGGTGGGTATTTGTCATTTCTAATGGTTGAGTAATATTCCATTGTATACATAAACCACATCTTCTTTATCCATCATCTTTCGATGGACACCGAGGCTCCTTCGACAGTTTGGCTATTCTGGACATTGCTGCTAGAAACTTCGGGGTGCAGGTGTCCCGGTGTTTCATTGCATCTGTATCTTTGGGGTAAATCCCCAGCAGTGCAATTGCTGGGTTGTAGGGTACCTCTATTTTTAACTCTTTGAGGAACCTCCACACAGTTTTCCAGAGTGGCTACACCATTTCACATTCCCATCAACAGTGCAAGAGGGTTCCCTTATCTCCGCATCTTCTCCAACATTTGTGGTTTCTTGCCTTGTTAATTTTCGTCATTCTCACTGGTATGAGGTAGTATCTCACTGTGGTTTTGATTTGTATTTCTCTGATGGCAAGTGATGCAGAGCATTTTCTCATGTGCTTGTTGGCCACGTCTGTGTCTTCCTCTGTGAGATTTCTGTTCATGTCTTTTGCCCATTTCATAATTGGATTGTTTGTTTCTTTGGTTTTGAGTTTAATAAGTTCTTTATAGGATCTTGGAAACTAGCCCTTTATCTGATACGTCATTTGCAAATATCTTCTCCCATTCTGTAGGTTGTCTTTTAGTTTTGTTGACTGTATCCTTTGCTGTGCAGAAGCTTCTTATCTTGATGAAGTGCCAATAGTTCATTTTTGCTTTTGTTTCTTTTGCCTTCGTATCTTGCAAGAAGTTACTGTGGCCAAGTTCAAAAAGGGTGTTGCCTGTGATCTCCTCTAGGATTTTGATGGAATCTTGTCTCATATTTAGATCTTTTATCCATTTTGAGTTTATCTTTATGTATGGTGCAAGAGAGTGGTCTCGTTTCATTCTTCTGCATGTGGATGTCCAATTTTCCCAGCACCATTTATTGAAGAGACTGTCTTTCTTCCAGTGGATCGTCTTTCCTCCTTTGTCGAATATTAGTTGACCATAAACTTGAGGGTCCACTTCTGGGTTCTCTATTCTCTTCCATTGATCTATGTGTCTGTTTTTGTGCCAGTACCACACTGTCTTGATGACCACAGCTTTGTATTACAACCTGAAATCTGGCATTCTGATGCCCCCAGCTATGGTTTTCTTTTTTAATATTCCCCTGTCTATTCGGGGTCTTTTCTGATTCCACACAAATCTTAAAATAATTTGTTCTAACTCTCTGAAGAAAGTGCATGGTATTTTGATAGGGATTGCATTAAACGTGTAAATTGCCCTGGGTAACAATGACATTTTCACAATATTAATTCTGCCAATCCATGAGCATGGGATATTTTTCCATCTCTTTGTGTCTTCCTCAATTTCTTTCAGAAGTGTTCTATAGTTTTTAGGGTATAGATCCTTTACCTCTTTGGTTAGGTTTATTCCTAGGTATCTTATGCTTTTGGGTGCCATTGTAAATGGGATTGACTCCTTAATTTCTCTTTCTTCAGTCTCATTGTTAGTGTATAGAAATGCCACTGACTTCTGGGCATTGATTTTGTATCCTGCCACGGTGCCAAATTGCTGTGTGAGTTCTAGCAATCTTGGGGTGGAGGCTTTTGGGTTTTCTAGGTAGAGTATCATGTCATCGGTGAAGAGGGAGAGTTTGACTTCTTTGCCAGTTTGAATGCTTTAATGTGTTTTTGTTGTCTGATTGCTGAGGCTAGGACTTCCAGTACTATGTTGAATAGTAGTGGTGAGAGTCGACATCCCTGTCTTGTTCCTGATCTTAGGGGAAAGGCTCCCAGTGCTTCCCCATTGAGAATGATATTTGCTGTGGGCTTTTTGTAGATGGCTTTTAAGATGCTGAGGAATGTTCCCTCTATCCCTACACTCTGAAGAGTTTTGATCAGGAATGGATGCTGTCTTTTGTCAAATGCTTTCTCTGCATCTAATGAGAGGATCCTATGGTTCTTGGTTTTTCTCTTGCTGATATGATGACTCAAATTGACTGTTTTACGAGTGTTGAACCAGCCTTGTGTCCCGGGAATAAATCCTACTTGGTCTTGGTGAATAATTTTCTTAATGTATTGTTGGATTCTATTGGCTAGTATCTTGTTGAGAATTTTTGCATCCATGTTCATCAGGGATATTGGTCTATAATTCTCCTTTTTGGTGGGGTCTTTGTCCGGTTTTGGGATTAAGGTGATGCTGGCCTCATAGAACGAGTTTGGAAGTACTCCATCTCTTTCTATCTTTCCAAATAGCTTTAGTAGAATAGGTATGATTTCTTCTTTTAACATTTTATAGAATTCCCCATGGAAGCCATCTGGCCCTGGACTTTTGTGTCTTGGGAGGTTTTTGATGACTGCTTCAATTTCCTCCCTGGTTATTGGCCTGTTCAGGTTTTCTATTTCTTCTAGTTCCAGTTTTGGTAGTTTGTAGCTTTCTTCTCGATTGCCTAATTTATTGGCGTATGGCTGGTTATAATATGTTTTTAAAATCGTTTGTATTTCCTTGGTGTTGGTAGTGATCTCTCCTTTCTCATTCATGATTTTATTAATTTGAGTCTTCTCTCTCTTCTTTTTAATAAGGCTGGCTAATGGTTTATCTATCTTATTAATTCTTTCAAAGAACCAACTCCTGGTTTTGTTGATCTGTTCCACAGTTCTTCTGGTCTCGATTTCGTTGAGTTCTGCTCGAACCTTTATTAACTCTCTTCTTCTGCTGGGTGTAGAATCTATTTGCTGTTTTTTCTCTAGCTCCTTTAGGTGTAAGGTTAGCTTTTGTATTTGAGTTCTTTCCAGTTTTTGGATGGATGCTTGTATTGCGATGTATTTCTGCCTCAGGACTGCTTTTGCTGTATCCCAAAGATTTTGAATGGTTGCATCTTCATTCTCATTAGTTTCCATGAATCTTTTTAATTCTTCCTTAATTTCCTGGTTGACCCTTTCGTCTTTTAGCAAGATGGTCCTTAACCTCCACATGTTTGAAGTCCTTCCAAACTTCTTATTGTAATTTAGTTCTAATTTCAAGGCATTATGGTCTGAAAATATGCAGGGGATGATCCCAATCTTTTGGTATCGGTTCAGACCTGATTTGTGACCCAGTATGTGGTCTATTCTGGAGAAAGTTCCATGTGCACTTGAGAAGAATGTGTATTCAGTTGAGTTTGGATGTAAAGTTCTGTAGATTTCTCTGAAATTCATCTGGTCCTGTGTGTCATTTAAAGCTCTTGTTTCTTTGGAGTTGTTGTGTTTAGAATACCTATCGAGTGTAGAAAGTGCTAGATTGAAGTCACCAAGTATAAGTTTATTATTATCTAAGTAAGTCTTAATTTTGATTATTAATTGATTGGTATATTTGGCAGCTCCCACATCCGGGGCATATATATTGAGGACTGTTAAGTCCTCTTGTTGGATAGATCCTTTAAGTATGATATAGTGTCCCTCTTCATCTTTCACTACATAGACTTCTATATTCTTAATGATTTTTTGTCTCCTTATTATTATTGACAGAGGCACCAACTCTGATTTTGTAAATGTGCTGCTTAGGGGAGTACTCACGATCTCTGATTATGGAACAAAAATTAATTTATCTATTTCTTTCTTAGTTCTATCAGATTTTGCTTTGTATGTTTTGACACTTACTAATTATATATGCATTTAGGATTGTCTTCTTTATTAATTGACTCTTTAATAATAATGAACCGTTCTTCTTTATCTTTGGTAATAGTCCTTGCTCTAAGGTCTGCTTTGTGTGATATTTATTTAGCTACTCCAGCTTTCTTATGTTTACTGTTTGCATGATACATCATTTTTTCCCCTATCCTTTTACATTAAATTATCTGTATCTTTATATTTGAAGTGAGTTTCTGATAGCATATATTTGGGTATAGACATAATTTAATGTCTATAATCTGCCTATTAATTGGTTTAGATAATCCATTTATATTTAATATAATTATTAATTACTGTATTTATGTCTACAAACTTGTTTATTTTCTGTCTATTCCACCCGTTCTTTGTTTCTTTTATCTTTCTTCCTGCCTTCTTCTGGTTTAAGTATTTTTTTTTTTTTTAATTTTTATTTATTTATGATAGTCACACACAGAGAGAGAGAGAGAGAGAGGCAGAGACACAGGCAGAGGTAGAAGCAGGCTCCATGCACCGGGAGCCCGACGTGGGATTCGATCCCGGGTCTCCAGGATCGCGCCCTGGGCCAAAGGCAGGCGCCAAACCGCTGCGCCACCCAGGGATCCCTGGTTTAAGTATTTTTTAACTCTTCCATTTTATCTGCTGTCTTGACTTACTAGATATGCCTCTTTAGTTTTCAGTAGGGTTTACATTATGCTACTATTATAGCTTTAGGTGTAATATTAAATACTTCTCCGTATAAGAACCTTTATCTGCTTGAGAATTTCTCTGCCTCTGGCTCTGCCCCTCCTCACTCATGTGTCTTCTCTCTCTCTAAAAATAAACTAAAATAAAATCTTGAACAAACTCTTGTTTCCCAGTATGTAACATGTTTTTTTTTTCTGTCTACTATTAAGATTTTATTTTTTATCATTGGTTTTCAACAATAGAATTATGATGTACCTTAGGGTAATTTTATGTTTATCTTGTTTGATGTTGATTAAAATTCTTAGATTTATAAATTGATGTTTTCATCAAATTTAGAAAATTGTGGGTTATCACTTATTGAAACATTTCTTTTGATTTATCCCTTCACCATTTTGGAAACTTCTTCTATCTTATTTTTTTAAAATATTTTATTTATTTATTCAAGACAGACAAAGAGAGAGAGAGGCAGAGACAGGCAGAGGGAGAAGCAGGCTCCATGAAGGAAGTACGACGTGGGACTCGATTCCGGGTCCTCAGCATCATACCCTGGGCTAAAGGCAGCACCAAAATGCTTGGCCATCGGGGCTGCCTGGAAATTTTTTCTATCTTAGATCAATTTTTTATTGTCCCATATGTGTAAAGTTCTCTGATAATTTTTTAGCCATTTTTTTCCTTTCTGAGCTTCAGATTTATGTTATTATTGCCATTACTTCTGTTTCACGCATCTTTTTTGTCATAGTGTCTAATCTTTTAACAGCATAGAATGAAATTTTCATTTCATATGTAGTATTTTTCAGCTCTAGAGCCCTATTTGGTTCTTTTTCTCTAATAGTCCCATTTCTTTTATTACTGTGTTTATGTTTTCTTTAAATCTTGTATATACTAATCGTATCCGTTTTAAAATCCTTGTCTGATATTTCTACCATCTCCATCACTTCTGGATTTGTTTCAAATGGGTGATTTTTCTCCCGTTTATGAGTTACATTTCCTTGCTTCTTTGATAATCTAGTAATTTTTGACTGATGGTAGGTATTAGAATGTGACATTATTGAATATTGTAATATGTTTTAAAGAATTTTAGGCCTTGTTTTGGTAGTTAGTTAATGTATATAGATCAGCTTAATATGTATATATCAGTTAACGTATATAGATCAAGTTGTAAAGAATTTTAGGCTTTGTTTTGGTAGTTATTTAATGTATGTAGATATAATGTATATAGATCAGAGTATACATCAATTCAAAATTTATTTTTAAGCTTTGTTTGTATGACTCCAAAGTTGCATTTCTTTAGATCTAGTCTAGTCCTATTTCTAAGGTGTGGCATTTCTCTCTTCTGAATGCTCAAAGAAGTCTCTACACTTTGGCCGATCAGAACGTCTCTCAGTCTGGTAGGTGTTAGGTTTATTCTTTTCTGGTATTCATTTTTTCTCTAATGGTGTTCTAGGCCCATCCTCATCAAGTCTCCCCTATGCGTGTGTAGTTTGGTAGTCAGCCAGAAACTCAAGGAGGCTTCACTATGGATGTTTGGAACTACTTTTCTGTGGAGATTCCTTTTCTCTGGTACTGTGCCCCATAAATATAGGCTGTCTCAGTCTCCCTCATTTCCCACTTCTCTTTTTTTTAAAATTTCATTTATTTATTCATGAGAAACACAGAAAAGAGAGAGAGAGAGAGGCAGAGACACAGGTAGAGGGAAAAGCAGGTTCCATGCAGGGAGCCTGATGTGGGACTCCATCTCAGGTCTCCAGGATCGCGCCTTGGACTGAAGGTGGCGCTAAACTGCTGAGCCACCTGGGCTGCCCTTTTTCTGTTTTTAATCGAAGTATAGTTGATACCATCTCTATAAATAACATTACCTTTGTGAGACTATAGTAGCATGCATAATTTCCCCATTCTTGAACTATAATATGGAAGGTGCCTCCATATACAAAGATGGGTTGACTGTAGGTCATACTTAGTTACCTTTTTTCAAGGGATCACAGCCCTGTGCTGCTGGTTGTCCAGTGTTTGAAAATCGTTGTTTTATGTATTTTGTCCAGTTTTCTAGTTGGTTACAGATAGAGAGCTTGTCTAGTACCATTTGCTCCTTTGTGTACAGAAGCAGACTTCCCTAATAGAGCTTTTATAGGTGGATGAGGTGTGTTTGGTTGCCTTTCTTTAGTTAATAGACTTTTGAATTTGTGTCCTTTTTTTTTTCTTGTGTGTTGTACTTAAAATGTAACCTTTCTTAATTGAAGGACAAAAATTATATATATGTGTATATATATTTATATATGTATATAAATCCATGAGATAATCCTGTAAATTCAATCTGTATAAGTTTAATTCTGTAAATTTCATTTGTTGTATGGAGTTCTTTTGGGCTGTTTTTTAAATTCCTATGAGAGACATTTACCTTCTGAAATTGTATGTAGTCTGTTTCAAACAAAGAAAATCATTAAAATTGTGACCTACTTTTTTATCAATTGGATTTTATTCACTAATAGCCAAGTGTTTTGATAGAGTGTAAAGCAACGTTTCATTAGTTTCCCAAATCCCTTGCTATGCTCTTTTGCAGAGTGAAATTTTTCACTCTTTATTCCGTAGTGCAGAATATAGAATATGAAAATAGAATCGTCCACTTCTCTTAACTGCAGTTATAATTTGAATATGCTTGCAAGATACATGTCTTTTTCCCCAGACACAAGTGAAGCCTCTTTTGAGTCCAGAACTGAAATTAAGGACTATTTTTAGATTCGTTCCCCAGGACACTTGTTTTTTTCATTCTAGGTAGCACTATCTCATTTTTACAATTCCTGTGTTGTCTCTATAGATGGTTAGAAAACATATTTCATCAGAACGATGGGTTACTGCACCCCTCTGTGAGACGGTTATTAATAGCATGTCTTTTTTTTTTTATGTTGAAAAAATTTATATTTAGATTTATAGCCGGCTGGACTCAGTTTAGATGATCCCAATTTTGTTGGCGACATCCAGAGCATCATAGTCAGGAGCCAGTCGAACCTATGCTTTCTTCTCTCCATCAGGCCTGATCAAGGTGTTGACCTTGGCCACATCAATGTCATAGAGCTTCTTCACAGCCTTGATCTGGTGCTTATTGGCCTTGACATCCACAATGAACACAAGTGTGTTGTTGTCTTCTATTTTCTTCATGGTTGACTCAGTAGTTAAGGGGAACTTGATGATGGCATAGTGATCAAGCTTGTTTCTCCTGGGGGCGCTCTTTCGAGGATATTTGGGCTGCCTTCGGAGACGCAGGGTCTTGGGTCGTCGGAATGTAGGTGACGTGCGGATCTTCTTTTTTTGGTGACTGTGCACGCCTTTCAGCACCGCTTTCTTAGCTTTCAAAGCCTTTGCTTTGGCTTCAGCTTTGGGAGGGGCAGGGGCTTCCTTCTTCGCCTTCGGCGCCATCTTCGTGAAAGGGCAATAGCATGTCTTTTCCTTTCCAATTCATAGTGCAAGGTTTTTACTAATGTTATATGCTTGAGCTCTTCTGACACAAGGGAGAGAATAGCTAAAACAGCTCTCAAACCTGGGTTTAAAAGCTTTTGATATCTTTTAGTATTTCAGTGAACTAGGTGAGGTGGTTCTTAATCTTTTTCTACCTCTCTGTTATTAACATGGTTGATAGTGAGAGCTGCAGTTAAACAAAAATGTAAACTTTGTAATTTATGTATAGCTTTTAAAATGAAAAGAAATGAAGGATTATTGCAGTTGGTGCAGTCTCTGATGCAATTAATATCAAATGCATATAAATCCTATTAGGGGTCTGTCATCAGTGAAAAAGGAATATGAAAAATGTGTGACCTATCTTTATTAGATTCAGTTAGAAGACTATCATATTCAGTTAGAGAGAGACCATACAGAGCTAAGGAGCTTTATGAACTGCATATTAATCATAAGCAGTCTTCTCAGATAAACCTATTTCTTATAACTTATCAAAGCTGTACAGAAGATTAGTTATTCCCTTTGGTAAAGGAATGTTTTACATATTGTTCTGAGTTTTGAACCTGGTAGCTTTAAAAACGGATTAACAGATATATTAATAATAAAGTATATTTCTTTGAATTCTATAACTAAGGCAGCTATTATCCCGTAATGCCACTCCAACAGAGAGTTGGGCTTTTTGGCAAAAACTCTAAATCATTTTTTTAAAGATTTTATTTATTTATTCATGAGACACACACACACACACACACACACAGGCAGAGACACATGCAGAGGGAGAAGCAGGCTCCATGCAGGAGCCTGATGTGGGACTCCATCTCAGGACTCCAGGATCACACTCTGGGCCGAAGGTAGGTGCTAAACCGCTGAGCCACCCAGGGATCCCCTAGATCATCGTTTTGTTGCATATTGAACAAGACAGTGTAGAGGGTTGTATCAGAGACAAGACAAAAGAACTTTGCTACAGCAAGCAATCATTAAATCATGCAGAAATATTTCTTTCATAAATCTTTAAGCAACAATTGCTAGATGCTAGGACCATTTTTAAATATCACTTTCAATCCCTGAAGTCTTTCATCTCTTTGAAAAGAGAGAATTAGCTTAAGGAGACAGTTAAGACTATCATATTAAATGCACAGTATTACTAAAGATGAGGGAGCAGCTATAATCTAATGAAAATAATTAAGATCATATTTCAAAAATATGCAAGAAGGTTTCATAAGATTATTAAACTTTTAGATAAAAAAAAGAGTAACATGTATAAAATGCATTTTGTATTATTGGTTCACAAACTTAAAGATGTTGAGTGATGTAAGCATTTAGTTTCTGACTTCCTATTACCAGTTGAATGTCCACCCTGTATTAAATCATGTTGTTAAATATATAGAACTGTGTCATCATGAAGATATTTAATAATATGTAGCATTTTATTACTTTGTTTCAAATTTCTAAAGTAATAGGCTTGTTCAAAAAGTTAAAAAAGATATGGAAGTATATATATTAAAAACCAAATCATTCATTCTTTAAATCCTGTACTCTAGGGGTAACTACTATTAATAATTTGGCAGTAGTCCTTCTACATACTTTAAAAACTCCTTTATTGATGGAATTTTAACACAAAAAAGTGTACAAATCATAAACATACAATTTAGTGAAAAGGTGTATTCACCCATGTAACACGTAATTTTTAAAAAAGAACTTTACCAATTCTTCCCAATCCTATTGCCTTTTTCCTCCCCAAAGATAACTACTACTTTGACTTGGGACACCATACTTTAGTACTGCCTGTTTTTGAACTTTTTTGAATTGAATCATGGAGTATCTACTTTTCTGTATCTGGCCTCTTTTATTCACTCCCATGTTTGTGAAAGTCATTCACAATTTTGAATGTAACTGCAGTTTGTCATTTTATTCTATAGCCTGGGTCAGCAAACATTTACTGTAAAGGGGCAGAGTAAGTATTTTATGCTTTGCCCATTTTATACAAGCTGTCACAGCCACTCAATTTGACTATTGATGCAAAAGCAGTCATAGACAGTAAGTAAATAAGTGAGTATGGTTGTATTCCAATAAAACTTTATTTATGAAAACAGGCTGACAGCTAGATTTGGCACATTGGCCATACTTTGCCACTCCCTGTTCTGTAGTGTTCGTTTATATGAATATATCAAAATTAACTTACCTATTCAAATGCTGACAAATATTTATGTTTTTGTTGTGAATACTGTTTATGTATTTTTGTATACATATGTATGCATTTCTGTTTGGTATATAGAATTGCCGCATCATAGGTTACATACATAGGCTCACCTTCAATACTAATGCTAGGTGTTTTTCCAAAGTGATGATTAATTTATACCCCTAACAGTTGTTATGCTCATCAATTGTTGATAGATAGTCTTGTTAATAGATATTTTCTTTACTAACTTAAGTTAAAAATGTGATATTTTAGTTTTAAGAATATAAACATTAGAGACTTAATATATCAATTTATATTTAATCACAAGCTCCAAATAGAAAATTTGATATGTTTGCCTCTAAATTAGCCATTGATATTTTTCTTAATTCTAATATGCTAAAGGAGTTCCACAGCATACATTATGTCATTTTTGTATTGAACTGACTTTCATTCTCAACAATGTTTATATTGCCATACTTTGGCCAACTCTAAGCCAAGGAGAGGGTGGGTGATGACCTAGTAAGACCAAAGAAATGACCAGGAGACACAGATTGAGGGATAGGTTTATTGGGGGAACTTCCTTATCGGGAATCCAGGAGTGATGGATGGCAAGGCATCTGCTGCTAGAATCTACATTCAGGACACTTTTATAGTGTAGCAAACAGCCTGGCAACTATCCGTAGCCTTTTCCCTCCTTGTGTGGTCAGTGTTCCAAGGAGATCAAGGCCTGCCATCCAGACATTACAAAAGAGACACTCTGGGTTGGCCATATCCAGAGCCCTTGAACCTGAACATTGAACAACAGGTTTTTTTTTTTTTTTTTACAAATCCTGGTAAAGGAAATTTAGAGGGAAAATAGGATCTGTACATTCTCAAGATAGCAATTAACAGGGGCATTCAGGGTGTGTTTGCCCAAACCAGTCATCCAGCATGTACCATATAATGTCTAATAATAGTATAGCCATGCCAAACAAAGGAGACTACTTCAATCCTAGATAACATAATTTCTGCACCTGTACTCTAATTAATAGCCTTTCCAAGGGTATCTTTGACCCTTATCTGAGTCCAATTGTGAAGTCCTTTTCTCAAATGTCTTCTTCTTCAAACTCTTTTTGGCATTTGATACCACCTCCTACCCATTCTTTCTTGAAACTCTTGTGCTTTTTATCTATCAGTACCCTGCTTCTATTTCTTAGTTTTCCATATTCCTGACCCAATAATTTTGCCTAATCTGAGTTGTCATTTGAGGCGCTGTTTTTCTGCTAAAAATTGCTTCCCATATTGAATTCATTTTATCAACCTTATGTGAGTACTCTTAAATTTATATCTTTGATCCAGACATATCATCTGCCTTCTGGTCTTATTTTCCAGATACCTAGAAATTACCACTATTTCATCTCATCTTTTCAAATTTAATTATCTAAAATGAAACTCACAATACTTATATTTTATTCTCTCTTCTCTCCATCCCACAAATGTCTCAAATTCTCTCATATCTCACTTAGCAAATACATGTAGTAGAGAGAAGTATTTTATTAAGCTTTAATAAATAGCAAATAATAGAGTCACTTCTCATCTTGGTTAAATGAAAGGTAAGGGAAGGAATGAACGTTTTATAAAACTCTTGTTAGGAAAGAAATTTGTAGCTGTGGTCGAAATGATATGAGATGTGAATTTAAATATTTGTTCACCAGATATAAATCATTTTTTCAGTTATAATTGGTGAGAGTTAATTTTGGAAAATAGTACAAAAGTAGTACTTGATCATTCTAACTGAACAAAGACCATAGTTCACTTCTCTCTGGCATCCTAGAGATAAAGCTATAAAATATGCTAAAATTTGAAAATAATTTATTCAGCATAAATAAGTGATAACTATCATCTTGAAAAAGAAATTGCTTCTGGGTAGTAAGAAAAAGTATGTCTTTGCAGTGAAACACTAATATCTTCTGAATCTAAATAGAGTTACTTTAAAACTTTTGAGAAAAGCATATAATTTATCAGTATCATTTTCAAATGTGGAAATCCTTAATCTCATAGAGAATGAGAAGAATCACTGCAATTCTTTAATGTCCCTGACATATTGCCAAGTTGTAGGTAACACTGAAGTAGATTTCTTGATGATAATCATGGCAACATAGTAGAGTTTAATATAGTTAAAATAAGATATATTTGGGTGTCTACTACACCCAAATTTGAGGCATTGTTGTAACATCTTATGAGTATATTCTAGTAAGGACACAGAGAAAAATATACATATGTATCCATATCCATACACACACATACACAGGCACATGCACACATATACACGTATCACTAGCTAGCTAGCTAGAATTCGAAGTGTAAATGCTATGGTGAAGAGAACTGAAGTAGAGTAGAGTAGGGATGAGGGTTGTAATTTAAAATAGGATGGTGAGAGTAGACCTTGTAGTGATATTTGAGCATAGGCAGGAATAAGGTGGGGCACCTGGGTGTCTCAGTGGTTGAGCATCTGCCTTTGGCTCAGGTTGTGATCCTGGGGTCCGGGTATCAAGTCCTGCATCAGGCTCCCCACACAGAGCCTTCCTCTCTCTCTGCCTATGTATGTCTTTGCTTCTCTTTGTATGTCTCCCATGAATAAATAAATACAATCTTTAAAAAAGGCAGGAATAAGGTAAGGGAGTGAGCCAAATAAACATCTCATATCATGTTTATTTAGTGGGTTTTTATTTCCCATTCCTGAAAGGATTTGGTGCCTAAATTCCTTAGTAGATAAAAACTAGAGAAAAACATGATACATTGACATTTTCTGCCTTTGGTAACATCAAACAACCCTGGTATTATTATACCACATCTACACTGGTTGCTGACTTTCCCTATTATTTGCTATCACTATAATTCAGAAACTTGGAAAAACTAGAAAATGAAATTTGATTAGAGAGCTCTTTGATATATTACCGCAAAGTATCATTGGAATAAATACAGGTGTAATTTTACAGGATATTTGGTGATTATTCTATACAGAAACCTAATAGTTATATCATGAATTTAAATTTCAGTATTAAGAATTCTTAAATTTATATGGGGTATTTTCCTTTTATTTTTATGTAATTTTACAGATAAATCCTCAGTTTTCCAATATGGCAGTGTATCACTGATACTCAAGTAAGAACATATGGGGCTTATAATTTAGAGAATTAAAAGTTATAAATTATATTTTATAGGTTCTAACTATATAAGTATTAACCAATATGTTTTTGCTTAGTTTCCTAACTTCTGGTTTCATTTAAACTGGGCTTGCCACTTTAACATTAAATGCATTCATATTTTTGGTTAGTTAGCTGATTTTATGTCTATCATATATATATCCAAATTATATATCTTATATATATCTAAGTTAAATATCTTATATATATCTAAATTATATGTCATATATGTATGACATCAATTTTTGTAACAAGAAAGGAGAAGTATAGACATAATGGAATCACTCGTGTAGGATATCAGGTCAGTAATAATCCAGTTAGATCAGTGGACAACGTTAAGTAAGAAGGAAATACAGGTTAATGTCATTGGTCTAGATACATCAGTTTCAGTGTTAAAGAGGAATCATTAATAGTGTACTACATTGAGAAACAGTTGGGCACCCAGAAACATTGTCTGGGATAAGGAAAAAGTCCTAAATAGAGATGCCAGGTAGAGGACAAAGGATGCTACGAAATCATTAAACTTGATGTGGGGCTAAAGGTTTTATAAATCCTGGGCATTCCTGCCCCAGAGCATATTAGCACAGTAGGGACACTTGGAGGAATCTAGCCCATGAAGCTCAGATTAGGTAAGAGGGTGCTCCTACATCTACTGTCCATCACAAAATGAGATTTGGTGTTGTAGAAAAACAATAATTAAAAATCTCCTGGGGACTGAAATGTGTCTGCTGTTTTTGAGGTCTATTTTTCATATAATGAAAGATCACTAATTATATCTCAAAAAAAATTGATATAAAAAATTGTGCATTTTTGGCCCACTCATAATTGAGAAGATTTAGTTTCATGAACTATGCTGTTCAATTGATCTATTGGTCTGTATTTATGCCAATACCATACTGTTTGAATTACTGTGTAGTATAGTTTCAAATCAGGGAGCATGATACCTCCAGCTTTGTTCTTTCTTGGGATCACTTTAGCTATTCTGAGTCTTTTGTGGTTCCATACAAGAATTAGGGTTGTTTGTTCCATTTGTATGAAAAATGTGATTGGAATTTTGATAGGGATTGCATTAAATTTGTAGATTTCTTTGGGTAGTGTAGACATTTTAACATTATTAATACTTCCAATCCATGTGCATGGACTATCTTTCCATTTATTTGTATTTTCTTCAATTTATTCATCAGTGTCTTAAAGTTTTTAGTAGATAGGTCTTTCACCTCCTTGGTTAAATTTATTCCTGGATATTTTATTCATTTTGATGCTAATGTAAATGAGATTGTCTTAATTTCTCTTCCTGATAGTTCCTTATTAGTGTATAGAAATGTAACAAATGTCTATATATTGATATTATATTTTGCCACTCCACTCAATTGTGTATATATAATTGTCATCTGCAAACAGTGATGGTTTTACATCTTCTTTTGTATTTTAATGCTTTTTATTTCCTCGTAGTGAGGATTGCTGAATAAAAGTGGTGAGAGGGGATATTCCTGTCTTGTTCCTGATCTTAGAGGAAATACTTGGAGCCTTTCCCATTGACTATGATGTTTGCTATGTGCTTTTTCAAATATGGTCTTTATTATGTTGAAGTATCTTCTGTCCATATATCACTTTTTTGAGAGTTTTTAAATTATAAATGGATACTGAATTTTGTCAGTGCTTTTTCTGCATCTATCAAGATGATCATAAGATTTTTATCCTTCATTTTGTTAATATGATATATCCCGTTGATTGATTTGTAGACATTGAACCATCCTTTCATGCCTGAAATAAATCCCACTTGATCATGGTATATGATTTGCTTAATGTATTGCTGAATTTGGTTTGCTAATATTTTGTTAAGGTGTTTTGCATCTATATTCATGAGGGATATTGGATTATAATCTTCTTTTATTTTCCTTTATTTTTTGTGTCCTTGTCTGGTTTCAGTACCAGGGTAATACTGGCTTCATGAGTTTAGAAGTGTTCCCTCATTTTCTATATTTTGGAAGAGTTGGGGAAGGATAGGTATATGATTGGAAAAATGGACCAGTACAGCTGTTTGGTTTGGATTTTCATTTATTGGGAAGTTTTTGATTACTGATTCAATATTCTTGCTAGTAATTATTCTATTCACATTTTCTATTTCTTCATGACTCAGTTTTTGGATGATTGTATGTTTTGTAGGAATTTATCCATTTCTACTGTTTTTTGCAGTTTTGTTGGCATGTAAGAATTCATAATATTTTAAATCTTTACTATTTCTGTGGTATCATTTGTACCTTCTTTCATTTTTGATTTCATTTATTTATCCCTTTCTATTTTTCTTGGTGAGTCTAGCTATGGTTTGTGAATTTTATCATGTTATTTTTAATATAAATATATATATATTTAATTGGAGTTTAATTTGCCAACATATAGTATAACACCCAGTGCTCATCCCGTTAAGTGCCCCCCTCAGTGCCTGTCACCCAGTCACCCGTCTCCCCCCCACACCTCCCCTTCCACTACCCCTTGTTTGTTTCTTAGAGTTAGGAGACTCTCATGTTTTGTCATCCTCTCTAATTTTTCCCACTCATTTTCTCTCCTTTCCCTTTATTCCCTTCCCCTAATTTTTGCATTCCTCAAATGAATGAGACCATGTAATGTTTGTCCTTATCTGATTGACTTATTTCACTCAGCATAATACCCTCAGCTTCCATCCATGTCGAAGCAAAAGGTGGGTATTTGTTGTTCCTAATGGCTGAGTAATATTCCACTGTGTATACATACCACATCTTCTTTATCCATTCATCTTTTGATGGACACCGAGGCTCCTTCCACAGTTTGGCTATTGTGGACATTGCTGCTATAAACATCGGGGTGCAGGTGTCCTGGCGATTCACTGCATCTGTATCTTCGGGGTAAATCCCCAGGAGTGCAATTGCTGGGTAATAGGGCAGATTTATTTTTAACTCTTTGAGGAACCTCTACACAGTTTTCTAGAGTGGCTGGACCAGTTCACATTCCCACCAACAGTGCAGGAGGGTTCCCCTTTCTCCACATCCTCTCCAACATTTGTTATTTCCTGTCTTGTTAATTTTCATCATTTTCAGTGGTGTGAGGTGGTATCTCATTGTGGTTTTGATTTGTATATCCCTGATGGCAAGTGATGTGGAACATTCTCTCAAGTGCTTGTTGGTCATGTGTATGTCTTTTTTGGTGAAATTTCTGTTCATGTCTTTTGCCCATTTCATGATTGGATTGTTTGCTTCTTTGCTGTTGAGTTTCATAAGTTCTTTTTTTTTTTTATAAATTAATTTTTATTGGTGTTCAATTTACCAACATACAGAATAACACCCAGTGCTCATCCCGTCAAGTGTACCCCTCAGTGCCCGTCACCCATTCACCCCCACCCCCCGCCCTCCTCCCCCTCCACCACCCCTAGTTCATTTCCCAGAGTTAGAAGTCTTTATGTTCTGTCTCCCTTTCTGATATTTCTCACACATTTCTTCTCCCTTCCCTTATATTCCCTTTCACTATTATTCATATTCCCCAAATGAATGAGAACATACACTGTTTGTCCTTCTCCGGTTACTGTGGCCAAGTTCAAAAAGGGTGTTGCCTGAGTTCTCCTCTGGGATTTTGATGGGATCTTGTCTCACATTTAGATCTTTCATCTATTTTGAGTTTATCTTTGTGTATGGTGCAAGAGAGTGGTCCAGTTTCATTCTTCTGCATGTGGATGTCCAATTTTCCCAGCACCATTTATTGAAGAGAGTGTCTTTCTTCCAGTGGATCGTCTTTCCTCCTTTATCGTATATTAGTTGAGCATAAAGTTCAGGGTCCACTTCTGGGTTCTCTGTTCTGTTCCATTGATCTATATGTCTGTTTTTGTGCCAGTACCACACTGTCTTGATGAACACAGCTTTGTAGTACAACCTGAAATCTGGCATTGTGATGCCCCCAGATATGGTTTTCTTTTTTAAAATTCCCCTGGCTGTTTGGGGTCTTTTCTGATTCCACACAAATCTTAAAATAATTTGTTCTAAGTCTCTGAAGAAAGTCCATGGTATTTTGATAGGAATTGCATTATACGTGTAAATTGCCCTGGGTAACATTGACATTTTCACAATATTAATTCTGCCAATCCATGAGCATGGAATATTTTTCCATCTCTTTGTGTCTTCCTCAATTTCTTTCAGAAGTGTTCTATGGTTTTTAGGGTATATTTTGAGAACCATTTGAATGGTAAATGGTTCTCCAACCTTTTATTTTCAGGTTGTAGGTGTCCTTCTGTCTAAAATGAGTCTCTTGTAGACAGCAAATAGATGGGTCCTGCTTTTTTATCCAGTCTGAAACCCTGCGCCTTTTGATGGGGTCATTAAGCCCATTCACGTTCAGAGTTACTATTGACAGATATGAGTTTAGTGTCATCATGATATCTATTTAGTCCTTGTTTTTGTGGATTGTTCCACTGAACTTCTTCTTAAAGGGGAGTTTTAAGAGTCCCCCTTAAAATTTCTTGCAGAGCTGGTTTGGAGGTCACATATTCTTTCAGTTCCTGCCTGTCTTGGAAGCTCTTTATCTCTCCTTCCATTTTGAATGAGAGCCTTGCTGGATAAAGTATTCTTGGTTGCATGTTCTTCTCATTTAGGACCCTGAATACATCCTGCCAGCCCTTTCTGGCCTGCCAGGTCTCTGTGGAGAGGTCTGCTGTTACCCTAATATTCCTCCCCATGAAAGTCAGGGACTTCTTGTCTCTTGCTGCTTTAAGGATCTTCTCTTTATCTTTGGAATTTGCAAGCTTCACTATTAAATGTCGAGGTGTTGAACGGTTTTTATTGATTTTAGGGGGGGATCTCTCTATTTCCTGGATCTGAATGCCTGTTTCCCTTCCCAGATTGGGAAAGTTTTCAGCTAGGATTTGTTCAAATACATATTCTGGCCCTCTGGCCCTTTCGGCGCCCTCGGGAACCCCAATTAAACGTAGGTTTTTCTTCCTTAGACTGTCATTTATTTGCCTTAATCTGTCTTCATGGTCCCTTAATTGATTGTCTCTTTTTTCCTCAGTTTCCCTCTTTGCCATTAACTTGTCTTCTATGTCACTCACTCGTTCTTCCACCTCGTTAACCCTCGTCGTTAGGACTTCTAGTTTGGATTGCATCTCATTCAATTGATTTTTAATTTCTGCCTGATTGGATCTAAATTCTGCAGTCATGAAGTCTCGTGAGTCCTTAATGCTTTTTTCTAGAGCCACCAGTAGCTGTAGAATAGTGCTTCTGAATTGGCTTTCTGACATTGAAGTGTAATCCAGATTTTGTAACTCTGTGGGAGAGAGGGCTGTTTCTGATTCTTTCTTTTGAGGTGAGGTTTTCCTTCTAGTCATTTTGCTCAGTGCAGAGTGGCCAAAAACAAGTTGTATTGGAACACGGGGGAGTATCACTGGTCCGTCCAGCTGGTCTTCTGGGGGAGGGGCCTGCTGTGCTGATTTTCAGGTGTTAGCACTTGGGGGAGCTGCTCTGCCCCTGCCTGCTGCCTGGCTCAGCGGGGGTTGTTTACCCCGTGGGGCCCCAGGAGGAACAGCCGCAGTTGCTATGGCAACTCTGGAAGCCTGGATTTAGCCTCCGCAGGAACTACGGGGCTCGGGGCTCTCGGTTCTCCGTCTGCAGGGCCTGGAGGCTCCGGGGCGCGGCCGCTGATCTGCTCAGCTCGGGGCAGGAGCGTCCTTGCTGTCCTGGGCCCTCCCGGCCTCTGCCTGTTCCGGGGGAGGCCGGATTCTGGGCTGTGTCCCGGCGCCCTGTGCTCCGGGGCCTGCGCTGTGGGATTCGCGCTCCCGCCCCGCAGCCCCCTCCGCGGAGCTGCCGCCCGAGCCCCCCCGAGCTGCTCCGGCCCCGCCGTGCGCGCTGCAGCCCTTAGGGAGCTCGGCGCACTCTCCCGGGGCGCAGGTGTCTGTTAGTGTCCCCGGGAGCCCGAGGGCATCCCCGCCCTCCTGGGTCCTGCTCCAACTCCCTGTGAGCCCCTTTCCGCCCGCCCGGGAAGGTTGGTGCAGCTCCTGCTTCTCCGGGACGGGGCTCTCCTGTCCTGGGGACACTCGCCCCAGCCTCAGCCCGGCTCCTCGCGGGGCCCCTCCCCTTCGGAGGCCTTTTGTGTCTTTATTTCTTTTTCCCCGTCTTCCTACCTTGATAGAAGCGCGAACTCTTCTCACTGTAGCGTTCCAGCTGGTCTCTCTTTACATCTCAGGCCGAATTCGTACATTTTCAGGATGGTTTGAAGGTTATCTAGGTAATTTGGTGGGGACAGGCGATTTGGGGACCCTGCTCTTCCGCCATCTTGCCCCTCCCCCTCCTCATAAGTTCTTTATAGATCTTGGATACTAGCCCTTTATCTGATAGGTCATTTGCAAATATCTTCTCCCATTCTGTAGGTTGTCTTTTAGTTTTGTTGACTGTTTCTTTTGTTGTGCAGAAGCTTTTTATCTTGAAGTCCCAATAGTTCATTTTTGCTTTTGTTTCTCTTGCCTTCATGGATGTATCTTGCAAGAAGTTGCTGTGGCCAAGTTCAAAAAGGGTGTTGCCTGTGTTGTCCTCTATGATTTTGATGGATTCTTGTCTCACATTTAGATCTTTCATCCATTTTGGGTTTATTGTTGTGTATGGTGTAAGACAATGGTCTAGTTTCATTCTTCTGCATGTGGATGTCCAATTTTCCCAGCACCATTTATTGAAGAGACTGTCCTTTTTTTCAGTGGATAGTCTTTCCTGCTTTGTGGCATATTAGTTGACCATAGAGTTGAGGGGCCCATTCCTGGATTCTCTATTCTGTTCCATTGATCTATGTGTCTGTTTTTGTGCCATTGCCACAGTGTCTTGATGATCACAGCTTTGTAGTACTATTTGAAATCCAGCATTGTGATGCCCCTGCCTTTGGTTTCCTTTTTCAATATTCCCTTGGCTATTCGGGTTTTTTTTCTGATTCCACACAAATCTTAAGATGATTTGTTCCAACTCTCTGAAGAAAGTCCATGGTATTTTGATAGGGATTGCAGTAAATGTGTAAATTGCCCTGGGTCGAGTAGACATTTTCACAAAATTAATTCTTCCAATCCATGAGCATGGAATATTTTTCCGTGTCTTTGTGTCTTCCTCAACTGTAAGTCAACATAATAATACAAGTCTCAGCCTCAGTAATCAGATAACATAAAAGATAAAAGGCATTCAAATTGGCCAAGAAGAAGTCAAACTCTCCCTCTTCGCAAATGACATGATATTGTACATAGAAAACCCAAAGACTCCACCTCAAAATTGCTAGAACTCATATAGCAATTCAGCAATGATTTCATACAAATTCAATGCCTAGAAATCAGCGGCATTTCTATACAATAATAAGGAGACTGAAGAAAGAGAAAGTAGGGAGTGAATCCCATTTACAATTGTACCCAAGAGCAGAAGATACCTTGGAATAAACCTAACCAAAGAGGTAAAGGATTTATACCCTAAAAACTACAGAGCACTTCTGAAAGTAATTGTTTATCTTTTTAATGATATAGCTCTTAGTTTCACTGATCTTTTCTGCTGTTTTTCTTTAAGCTTTTTTTTTTATTTCTATTCTGAGCTTTCGTATTTCCTTTTTTCTTTTTTTTTTAGTTTTTTATTTTTTATTTTTTTTTAAAATTTTTATTTATTTATGATAGTCACACAGAATGAGAGAGAGAGGCAGAGACATAGGCAGAGGGAGAAGCAGGCTCCATGCACCGGGAGCCCGACGTGGGATTCGATCCCGGGTCTCCAGGATCGCGCCCTGGGCCAAAGGCAGGCGCTAAACCGCTGCGCCGCCCAGGGATCCCTAGTTTTTTATTTTTTAAATGTTTTTATTGGAATTCAATTTGCCAACATATAGCATGACACCCAGTGTTCATCTCATCAAGTCTCCCCCTCAGTGCTCGTCACCCAGTCACCCCCACCCCCCGCCCACCTCCTTTTCCGCCACCTCTTCTTCATTTCCCAGAGTTAGGAGTCTCTCACGTTCTGTCTCCCTTTCTGATATTTCCCACTCATTTTTTCTCCTTTCCCCTTTATTCCCTTTCACTGTTTTTTATATTCCCCAAATGAATGAGATCATGTAATGTTTGTCCTTCTCCGATTGACTTATTTCACTCACCATAATACCCTCCAGTTCCATCCACGTTGAAGCAAAGTTTTGGCCTTTGTTCTTTTTTTCTAGTTCCTTTAATTATAAAATTAAATCATTTATTTGGGATTTTTCTTGTTTCTTGATGTAAGTATGTACTGCTATGAACTACGTTTACTGCATCTCATAGATTTTAGGTTGTTGCATTTCCATTTTGATTTTCTGAGTATTTTTTGATTTGCTCTTTGAATTCTTTGATGAATCATTGGTTTTTCATTTGTGCTGTTTAATTTCCCTTTTTTGGGATTATTTTACAGTTTCCTTCTTTTAATTGATATCTAGTTCCATACCATTGTGGTTCCATACTATTGTGTGAAAAGATGCTTGATAGGATTTTGGCCTTTTTAAGTTTATTGAAATTTGCTCTGTGCTAACATGTGATCTGTTCTGAAGAATGTCCCATGTGCACTTGACAAGACTGTCCTTTGTGTCTATTGGATGGAATGTTCTGTGTATATTAAGTCCATCTGGTCTAATGTGTTGTGTAAGACTGATATTTCCTTTATTTTTTGTCTGATTTATTCATTAAGTCAAGTGGTAAATATCTCATATTGGTATCAATTTCTCCCCTTAAGTCTGTTAAGATTTGCTTTATATATTTACGTACTCCTATATTGGGGGTGTGAATATTTACAGATGTTACATCCCCTTGTTACGTTGATCTTTTTAGCATTATGTAATGTCCTAATATGTCTTTATATTACAGTTTTTGTTTTAAAGTCTATTTTGTCTGATAAAAGTACAGCTATTGGAGCTTTCTTTTCATTTACATTTGCGTAGAAAATCTTTTTCTTTCTCTTCACTTTCAGTGTTTGTGTCCTTAGATCTGAAATGAATCTCTTGTAGTCAATATATAGACACTGTCCTTTTTAAAAATACATTCAGCCAGCCTATGTCTTTTGATTGGAGAATTTAGTTCATTTACATTTTAAGCAATTATTGATAGGCTTGTACCAATTGTAATTTCTTTATTTGTTTTTGGCTATTTTTGAAGTTTCTCTCTATCTCTTTCTTCTTTTTTCTCCTCCCTCATGGTTTGATGAATATAGTGTTATGTTTAGATTCCTTTCTCCTCTTTTGTGTAACTGTTGTAGATTTTTCCTTGTGGTTAGCATGAGATTGACATAAGTTTGTGAGTGTATATTTCTGTGTGTATGTATATGTATGTGTGTACTTATGTATATGTTTATAGAGAGAGACTCTGTTTCTCTCTTTATCTCTTTCAAATTTGAATGCATTCTTAAAACCATTTAGTTATCTTATCTAGTATGTATTTTTATGTCATATTTTACATTTTTCTTTTGTGTTTCCCTTATTATTGTAGTAATTGTTTATTTTACTGCTTTTTCTCTTTTAACTTTCATACTAGCTTTATAGCTGGTTAATCCTCTACCATTATTATGTGTTTGCATTACCAGCAAGATTTTACTTTTTTATGTTTTATATGTTAATGTCTTTTTTTTTTCAGATTAAAGAGGACCCCTTAATATTTCTTAGAGGGCTGGCTTAGTGTTGATCAACTCTTGGGTTTTTGCTTGTCTGGGAAAAAATAATTCTATTTAAATTCTGCATAATAACCTTGCCATAGAGTGTTCTTAGTTGGAAACTCTTTCTCTTCACCACTTTGAATATATTATGCCACTTCTTTTTGCCCTGCATAGTTTCTGCTGAATAGTTGGCTTATCATCTTAAATGCTTTCTTTGTAAGTACCAACTTGTTTTCCTCTAGCTGCTTTTAAGATTCTTTCTTTGTCATTTGACATTTTTATTGTAATGTTTCTTGCCGTGGATATCTTTGGGTTCATCTTATTTGGAACTGTTTGTCCTTCCTGGACCTGTATATCTATTTCCTTCTCCATGTTAGGAAAATTTTCAGCCATGATTTCTTCAAATAAGTTTTCTGCTCTTTTGTTCTTCTCTTTTCCTTCTGGGCCCCCTATAATGCAAATTTTATTTTGCTTGAGTTGTCCCATAGGTTTCTTAAGCTATTTTCATTTTGTAAAATTCTCTTCTCCTGTTTATCTGTTCAGGTAAATTCTACTGCCTTGTCTTTCAGTCACTGATTCATTCTTCTATATCATCTAGTCTATTGGTGAGCCCTTTTTAGCATGTTTTTCATTTCAGTTATTGTATTCTTCAACTTTGTGATTTTTGTTTGGTACTTTTTACTATTTTCTGTGTCTTTGTTGAAGTTCCCACTGTGTTCTTTCACTCTATTCCTGAGTTTGTTGAGTATCTTATGCCCATTACTTTGATTTTTTATCAGGGAGATTATGTATGTCTATTTCTTAATGGTCTTTTTCTGAGTTTTTTTTTTGTCCTTTATTTGGGATCATATTCCTCTGCTTTCTCATTTTGCTTTATTCTCTTTGTGTGTTTCCATGTATTAGGCAAAGCAAGTATCTCCCTCCCAGTGTTGAAGGAATGGAGATGGACCTTCTTGTTCAACTGAGCCCTAGCTCTTGATTGTCTCTTGAACTTTTGTGATTGTCTAAGTAGTCTAATTTATTCTTGATAGTTCCCAGTTGTTGAGGGTGTGCCAGGACTTGTCAGTGTTCTAAAGGGAATCTTCTTAGTCAGTACATAGATTCAGATTGATTGAATGCCAAATTCTTAGGCAGTAGCTTTTAAAATATGCAAAAATTGACATTCTTGTGGGACTGCAGTTATGGACCCTGTTGATCTTCAGATCAGATCAGATCAGGGGTTCCCCTTGGTATCAGTAGCATGAACCAGGGCTTCAAGTGAGAATAGAAGGTCCTTTATTGGAGGTACCAGTGAGTTGTTGATAGATCGAGACAGGGTTTGCAGATGGTATCCTCTTGAGGTTTTCTCTAGACTTGGGATGTGTGACAAACCTGAACTCAGTCCCTTAGAGTGATTCTCCAGGGCAAATAAATAGACCTCTTTCACATGCAGACTGGGAGGAGGGCATTTTAGTTCACTGGGTAGTGCCTGTGTGTAGTGTTCGGTCCAGAATTGTTTTTGAGATTGTTACAGTCCTGTGAGGCCCAGGATTGCAAGCCTTTCTGGCCACTAGAGACAGGCCCTTAAGAGGCATTCCCTGTCTACCCCAGGTCTGTCCACTGGTTTTAATGAGTCTGTGGGAGAGCTTTGGGAGTGGGGCATGCTGACAGTTTTAGTGATGCCAGGAAAGATCCCTGGGGCCAGAGCACTCCTTTTGCTTTGTCAGAGTTGGACAAGCACTGGGGGCCCTGCACATCATTTGCTTTAGCAAGGCCAGAAAAGAGTGTTGAGGAGGGGCATGCTCACAGTTGTAGCAAATTTGTGTCCACATGTGCCAATATGCACAAGTGAGGTAAAGGGAGAGTATAAAAAATGGTGCTCCACAGTTTCTCCATTCCTGAGTAAAACCCTAATTTATCCCAGCTCCCCTGGCAGATCCTTTAGGATTAGCAACTAAATGACATTTAAATATCCTGAATGATAGTAAGAAGCCAGCCATAGGAATATCAAGAATACCGTTTGATGCTGAGGGAAGAGGTAATACAAATGTCTTAGTTTTGAAAAGAAATTGTGGTGGAAAAACAGAAAGTTTGTGAAGTCTTGTGAGAGCTCAGCGAAGAGCAAGGCATCACAGAGTGAGGCAGGGGTATCTCAAGTAAAGTTGTTTATTTACATCAACTGTGTGAAAACTGCTATCTGTCTTTAAAAATAAAAATAAATCCAATTCCTGAGTTGCCCTGAGAACTTTCCAGCTGCTTATAAGGCAGAAGGAAGTCATAATAATTTAGACTTCATTTAGAAGTGAACACAAGTAAACTCTTGTTCCAGTCTTATTTGTTTTATATTCTCCGTTGCTTTTTTTCTTTTTTGCATAAATAGCAGAACTCATGGACTTTTTCCTATATGCTAGACTTCAATTTCTGATTTTCTTGAATGTGTGCTTTAGATTTTCCTGAAGAATAAATTGTTTTGGCTACTTTTAAAGCAACAAAGACATACCTGCTAGGTGCTGGTATTTTTGCCTTGACTTTTGGTAAATTTCGTTACTACCCTTTCTTAGGTTACATATAGATTATAAAGCATAGTTAAATGTTATGCACAATGATATTTTAGACATTATAAGCATACGAAGCCATTACATTTATGTTAAACTCTATTTCTTTTAAAAATTTTTATACTGATTTAATATTCTTCTAACTATTAATCAGCAAGAAAAAAATATATATGAACAAAGGTAAATGAACATAATTAGTGCATAGTGTAAATTATATATATGATGTGCATGGTGTGTATGGTATATATAGGTGGCCTTATGTGGGTATATATGAGTATATATGGGTGTGCATGGCTATGCATGCATTCAGCAAAAAAAAAAAAATGCCTGCTGAAAGCATGGGACAATATATTAGAAAAAAAAAGATCTAAAATAGGAGCACCTGTGTGGTTCAGTTGGTTAAGTGTCCAACTCTTGGTTTCAGCTTAGGTCATGATCTCATGGTTGTGGGATCAAGCCATGTGTGTTCAGTGTGGAGCTTGCTTTGGATTCTCCCTCCCTCTCATTCACTCTCTCTCTAATTAAAAAAAAAAAAAAGATTTAAAATGATGATCTGATTGGTGAAGGTGCCAAGAACCATGGACTCTACTTTCTTGAAGTTTGATTTATAAAATGGTACAACATTCCCAGAAGATAATTTAGGAGAATGAAACATATGCAATAAAGATGTTCATATTAATATCCAGCAATTCTACTTCTACAAAAATTTACTCTTGAAGCAGATGTATAAAAATTATATTTCTTTTTTTAATTTTTTATTTTATTTATTTTTTGATAGAGAGAGAGAGAGAGAGGAGAGAGAGAGAGAGAGAGAGAGAGAGGCAGAGACACAGGCAGAGGGAGAAGCAGGCTCCATGTACCGGGAGCCCGATGTGGGATTCGATCCCGGGTCTCCAGGATCGCGCCCTGGGCCAAAGGCAGGCGCCAAACCGCTGCGCCACCCAGGGATCCCCTAAAAATTATATTTCTACATTGACATTCACTTCATTGTTTCTCATAGCAAAAAATTAGACCGCAGATGCCCCCAAATAGCAATTTGTTAAGTAATTATTACATGATAATTAAAGCCAATCTTTTATATATTTAATTATCTTAAATATGTTCATAATAAATTTTAGAAGCATGACATGAAATATGTAAACATAATATGACATGGCTTTTTTTTTAATTATATACTATACATAGGAAAAAAGACAAAACTATATGCTAAAATACTAGTAATGTTTCTCAGTAAATTAAAATTATGGTGATGTTTTTGGTTAACTGTATTTTCCAAATTTCCAATGATGAGTTTGTCTTAGTTTTTGAATGAGACAAAAGGATAAAATGATTAAGAAGAGCAGGTTAAAGTCTATTTGTTCATAAAGAATGAAAGTATGTTTTATTTCTTTTCACATTGTGCAGGCAGAGGGTGAAGAAACAGTAATTCTTTTACTTACTATTTCTTACAGATATTAAAAAATATGTATATGCTGTTGATTTGACTAAAGGAAACAAGAACATAGATATATAATATCTTTGCTTTTCCCTCTATACTCTGATCTGGTCGCATCTGGATTTCAGCCTTAGATGAGGCATCATATCAGTAATTTATTTTGATCATAATTGGAGGGGTTTACATTTGGGGAGATTATAATGATAATGGATTTAGTGAGAATTAATATTTACAGATAGAGTCACAGCTGAATTTTTTGTTTTCTTAAGAGTCTGGTAATCTAAAAAATGCCTTGTAAGGGAAAAAGATTACAAACAGATGAAATTTAACTGAGCACCAGGCATTCAAAGTTGAAGAGCACACATGGGGAAAATTATATGTCCTTATTATCAGCTTATTGGAACAGAAGTGCTTTGGTACAGATGTGAAGTGTAAAATAAAAATGAGTCCGATAGTTGGTAACATCTTCCCATTTGCTCTATTACAAGTAGAAGTCTCAGTGTCCACACTTATGGCAATAAGCTATTACAAAACAAATGCTTCATAGTTTCAGTTTTGGATACTGTATTCAGAAAGATGATAACATCATATGCATTTGTAAGGAAAAAATATATAGTTTAATTTACTTACAGATGTTCCTCGGGATGCTTTCCCTTGAAGTGTTTTTCATTTTTTCAGAAAAGTGATCTCATGAGTTCTTTAAGAAAATGTCAACTTTTTTGCATATGTAAACAGTTGGGCAAATGGAGTATATTATTTTATTCCTTTATTATTTATGTAACCATTTAAATTAAACACATACCACAGGTTATAAATCTCTGCATATAAGCAAGGGCAATAGCTTTGCTTTTATTTATCTCTTAAGGTGACACATTTAATACTTTGTTAAGTGTATGTTTATATGTATCTTAAATAAGCTTTTTACTACTGAATAAGTATTAAATATTTTTCTAGTCAGAAAAAAAATTATTTCTTTTTTAAAGATTTTATTTATTTATTTGAGTGAGAGTGAGAAAGAGAGAATGTGAGAAGGGGAAAGAGCAGAAGGAGAGGGAGAAGTAGACTCCCCACTGAGGAAGGAGCCTCATGCAGGGCTCAATTCTAGGACCCTGGGATCATGACCTGAACCAAAGGCAGATGCTTAACTAACTGAGCCACCCAGGTGCCCCAATAAAATTTTATTTAAAAAGATGTACAATTTTGATATAAATTGTTTGATTACTATATTTCTTTATTTTTCTTCTTTCTTCTTTCACTGTTTTGCTAAAGAATATTGTCTGTTATAATTTGGTACCATGTATATCTTCATGGAGATTTTTAAGATTTTTTTTTAATTGACCCTGTTTGTATGGGTAGAAAATTATGCCAAATCATAAAGCTAGAAACAAGAGCTATTTCTTTCTATGTAAGCAGGTTTATTAGAATAAATCTGTATAGTTGTAATAGTCTCTTACTAAATTCCTTTTTTTTTGTTTTTTTATTATATAAGAATGTGTAGTATTAGCTATACCATAATGGTTTCTTTAAGCTATGTTTGAATGGCACCTTATGATTAATGTCTCTAATATAGATTCTGTCATTTTCCTTATTACCCACTCTAGCTTCCCGTAATCTGCTTTTTCTCCATGGTATCACAGTTAGTGATACCACCTTTCACTCTGTCAACTAGACCTAAGTTATCCTTCACTCATTCCTCTCCTTGTGTTTTCCAGAGTCAACCTCTCCCCAGAATCTGTTAGTTCCTGGCTGATTCTTATATTTTCACCTTCATCTTCTTTATATTCCATCTCTGAATTCATGCTCCCAAAAGCCTTCAGAATAGTTTTTATAAAACTTGGTCTTCTCTCTATCACTTAATTTATAAAGAGTATTTAAAGAAACGTGTATGTAAATACATTTCTTTAAATTTTGTCCAGTTTATAAATAAACTACTCTTAAAAGAGACTTGCTTTCTGAAGTCCTTTTCTCCATACCACTATTGACTTTTATTTTCATTATTTTCATTGAAGTTTTGTATTCAAATTTACCTTAAAGTTAATATAATATAAATATAATAAATATATAAATATTTATATAAATAAATATAATAAATATAAATATAATATAAATGGTTAAAGGCCATTAAAAAATCCCTAATGGTGAAAACTGAATAATAGTTTTATTTGAGTTACATAGGAAGATGCACTTTACTATCAGTTACCTATATGTAGATTATCACCATTTTATAATATCTGTGAGAGTCAAATACTGCCATTAAATTGCACATGTGTGTGTTTTGCTTCGGGGAGGGATTTTGGTGCTGACCTAGCTGAATTGTAACAAGCATGCCTAACTTGCAAAGACAGAGATGGTTGGGTCTGAAAGATATCATTTAGTCCAGTGCCCCTTCTTTGAAAGAAAGGGAAGTGACTTACTGAAGAATGTACAGTTTCTTATAGAGCTAAGTAGCTAGTATTATACTTGTTGAATGTAGCATGTGAAAGAGTTAATTTTTGTATTATTTGGAAAAATTAATGCTTAAATATTTGGAATAGAATTTTTTTTTACAAAATACATATTAAAAGAATAAAATATGTTCTAAAACCCACACCTTTGCTTGGACATGTTTTGTTGATTAAATATTGGTAAACCAATAGAATGATTAAAATGAAACATACTTAGAAAATAAAACTAAATAGTTAATAGTCTAATAATTGAAGACTATACTAGATCATAATTTTAATGCATTACTTTAATATTCCAAGATCTACCTATTATCTTTTATCTATATAACATTTAAAAAGATCGGAATTTGTTAACCTAAAGGAAGAGGAAAGAATTAGCATAAAATTTGAGGAGAAAAAACAAAGGATTCCGTGAATGGCAAATAGACAGAGTTAAGTTGGCAAAGGAAAAGATGTTTATATATCTATTAAACAGGAGTCCATGTGGAAAGAGCATGTTAAAAAATGGCATTTAGGGGCACCTTGATGGCTGAATTAGTTACGCATCTGCCTTTGGCTCTGGTGGTGATTGTAGTGCCCTGGGATCAAGCACCACATCAAGCTCCCTCTGCCTGTTGCTTCCCTTACTTGTGCTCTCTGTCAGGTAAAAAAATAAAATCTTTAAAAAAATAAATATTAGGGAGGAAATGGGAGCATAGTAGGAGGACGCTAGGGTCTCCTCATCTCATGGACATAAATAAATAACTATCAAATCATCCTAAATACCTCAGAAATATATCTGAAGACTGATTAAAAAAAACTCTACAACGAAAGAGGCAGAAGAGGGTACACTGAAGAAGATGAGAAGTGTGGAAGGGGGGCTTAAGGGAGAAACGAATCTCAGGTGCTATATAGTGGTGGAAGCTGTGGTCCCAGAGAAGGGTGAGTCAAAAAGGATCACACAGGGGATGCAGAAGGAAAACATTTTCCCAAAGCCATTGGAAAGCTTGGAAAAATGAGAGGGGCTAAGTTTCATGAGAGGAGCTGTTTTATGAGTTCTTACAGTCTGCAGTTCTAAAAGCCTTTAGTTTTAAAGGTCAGTAGGTTTGGCTTGCATAGACTCCTGAGAGCACTGCCCTGTTCCTGGAGAGAAGGTAGGCAAACAACCTGGGGGCAGACAGTATGGAATCAGCTATCTGAAGTACAACTGGGGCACATAGTAGAGAGATTATTTTCTCAGAGTGCATCCCTCAGAAGCAGATTTCATGGAGACACACCTTCAGGAATAAAGAATCTCGTTGGCACCATTTCCCTCTCATTCCCCTCTGCACAAAATCAGAGCCACCTGTGAGAATCAGTTCAGTGCTGACACTAACAGCCCAGCTTGCTCATACCAAGTACAATATCACTGCATTCCTTTGAAACTGCCGTTTTTAGTTAGGCTTGTCTATAATCCCAGCATGGAAGGCCCCTCCCCCAGAAGACCAGCACAAACCCCTGGCCATACCCTGTCTCCTGTCAACAGACTTCTGCAGGGCCTTGGTTCTGGTGGAGGTGGTAACAGGTGTCATTGGATAAGCATACCAGAGAGCACACATATTTAAAACTCACCACAGTCAGTCCAGGGAGTAAACACTGCCCACAGCAGGCGAGGAGAGCTTCTACATATGACTGGTCTGAAGGATAAAGCAGACAAGAGCACATGCAACACACACGAGATATTCCCTTAAACACCAGGCCCTGAACACTATATGACCTCTTTTTCATAAGGTCATTACTTTCAAGAACAGAATTCGCTTTTTTAACACAGAGAAATAGGCAGAGTCTTAGAGAAAATGAGAAGATGGAGGGATTTATTATAAATGAAAGAACAAGGTAAGGCCATGGCCAGAGATCTAAGCCAAACAGGTATAAGTAATATGCCTGATGGAGAATTTAAAGCAACAATCATAAGGATAGTCACTGGACTACAGAAAGTAGGAGAAGACATCACCACAGAGATAAATGTCTTAAAAGAATAATTCAGAAATGAGGAATGCAATAAACAAGATTGAAAATAGTCTTGATGTGGGGATCCCTGGATGGTTCAGTGGTGCCTTCCTTGGTTCCAGGGCGTGTTCCTGGAGTCCCGGGATCGAGTCCCACATCGGGCCCCCTGCGTGGAACCTGCTTCTCCCTCTGCCTGTGTCTCTGCCTCTCTCTCTCTCTCTGTGTGTGTGTCTCTCATGAATAAATAAATAAAATCTAAAAAATAAGAAAATAGGCTTGATGTAATAAACAGCATGCTGGAAGTAGAATAATAAATAAGTGATACAGAAGATAAAATAATGGAAAACAATGAAGGTGAACAAATTAGAAAAGGAAGAGTTATGCACCAGGATAATAGACTTAGGGAACTCAGTGACTTTACCATTTGTATCATAGGATTCTCAGAAGAAAAGAGAGAACATAGGGTAGAAGATTATTTGAAGAAATAATCTGAAAGTTGTCTAATCTGGGGAAGGAAATTGCCATTCAGATCTGGGAGGCACAGAGAACTCACATCCAAATCAAATAAAGAAGGCTAACATCAAGACATACTATAATTAAATTGGGAAAATATATTGATAAAAAATCTTAAAAGCAGCAAGAGAAAGAAAATCCATAATATATGTATATGATTGGCTGTATATTTCTGAACAGAGATGCGGCAACCTAGAAGGCAGTGGCATGATATATTCAAAGGGATGAATGAGGGAAATTTGCAGCCAGGAAGACTCTATCCAGGAAGGCTATCATTCAGAGTGGAAAGAGAGATAGGGAGTTTCCCAGACAGACTAAAGGTTATCATGACCACTAAACCAGCACTGCAAGAAATATTAAAGGGGACTGACTCTTTGAGTGCAAAGGAGAGACTAAAAGTGACAAAAAGAAGAAAGCATCAGAGAAAATCTCCAGAAACAACCGAAAAAAATTAATAAATGGCAATAAATACATATTCATTTATAATTATTTCAAATGTAAATAGACTAAATGGTCCAATAAAAACACATAGGGTGATAGAATGGATGAAATAAGAAGACCCATCTATATACTGCCTACAAGAGACTCATTTTAGACCTAAAGACACCTGAAGACTTCAAGACACCTGCAGATTGAAAGTGAGGAGACAGAGAAACATTTGTTACACATCTGTAGGTCAAATGAAAGCTGGAGTTGTTACACAGTTGATGTTAGCCTCCTTTATTTGATTTTGATGTGAGTTCTCTGTGCCTCCCAGATCTGAATGGCAATTTCCTTCCCCAGATTAGACAACTTTCAGTTATTATTTCTTCAAATCAGTCTTCTACCCTATTTTCTCTCTTCTTCTCACTCTGCTGCTTCCCCTGATGTTTGCACTCTCTCTCTTCCGCTGTCAAATAAATAAATGAAATTTTTTTAAAAAAGGAAATAAAAATTATGTGAAAACAAATGAAGATGAAAGCACAACAGTTCAAAACCTTTAGGATACAGCAAAAGTGGCCCTGAGAGGGAAGTATATAGCAATACAGACGTATGTTAAGAAGCATGAAAAATCTCAAATACACAACCTAAACATACACCTAAAGGAGCTAGCAAAAGAACAACAAAGAAACATAAAACCAATAGAAGGAAGGAAATAATGAAAATTAGAGCAGAAATAAATGATATAGAAATTAAAAAACAGTAGAACATACCAATGAAACCAGGTGCTGACTCTTTGAAAAAATTAATAAAATTGATAACCTCCTAGCCAGAGTTAATACAAAGAGGAAGTACACAAATTAATAAAATCACAAATGAAAGAGAAGTAACAGCCAACACCACAGAAATAGAAATATTTTTAAGAGAATATTATGAAAAACTATATGTTAACAAAATGAACAATTGGGAAGAAATGGATAAATTCTTAGAAACATGTAACTTAAAACAATTAGAAAGGAAGAAACAGAAAACTTCAACAGACTGATAATCAACAAGGAAATAGAATCAGTTATCAAAAAATGCTCAACAATGCTCAAGACCAAATGACTTTATAGGGGATTTCTACCAAAAATTTAAAGAATTAATACCTATTCTTCTCGAAGTATTCCAAAAATAGAAAAGGAAGAAAAACTTTGAAATTCATCTTATAAGGCCACCATTACCCTGATGCAAAAACCAGATGGAGACACCTCTCTCTCTCTCGGCCTATACCGTGATGAATATAGATGCATAAATTTTTGGTAAAATACTAGGAAACTGAATCCAACAATACACTAAATAAATCATACCATAATCCAGTGGTATTTATTTATTGGTTGCAAAGATGGTTCAGTAATTGCACATTAAATAATATGATATACCACATTAATATTTGGAAGATTAGAACTGTATCATTTCAATAGATATAGAAATATGATGTGACAAAGTGTAATATCCATTCCTGATCCAAACCCTCAACAAGATAGATATAGAAGGAAAATACTTCAACAAAATAAAAGCCATACATAAAAATTACACCACTAATATTATGCTAAATGGGGAAAAACTGAGAAATTTTCCTGTTCAGTCAACAACAAGACGGGGTTGTCCAGTCTCACCATTGTTATTTAACATAGTATTGGCAATCCTACCCTCAGCAATAAAACAACAAAAAGAAACAAAAGGCATCTAAATTGGCAAGGAAGAAGTAAAACTTTCACTATTTGCTGATGATATGGTACTGTGTATACAAAAACTGAAAGATGCCACCAAAAAACTGCTAGACCTGATACATGAATTCAGTAAAGTCGTAGGACACAAAATCAGTGTGTAGAAATGTGCATTTCTATACACCAATAGAAGAACAGCAGAAAGACATTATAAGGAATCCATCTCGTTTACAACTGGAGCAAAAATAATAAGATACCTAAGAATAAACCTAACCAAAGAGGTGAAAGAACTGTACTCTGAAAACTATAAAAAAAACTTAAGAAAGAAATTGATGATGACACAAAGAAATGGAAAGACATTCCATGGTCCTGGATTGGAAGGACAAATATATATATATATATATATATATATATATATATATATATATATATATATATTGGAAGAACACATATTTTTTAAATGTGTTTACTACTCTAAGCATTCTACACATTTCATGCAGTCCTTATCAAAATACGAACAACATTATTCACAGGGCTAGAACAAACCAAAAATTTGTATGAAATCTTAAAAGATCTCAAATAGCCAAAGCAACCTTGAAAATGAAAAGCAAAGCTGAAAGCATTACCAGTGCTGTACTTCAGGCTATATTACAAAACTGTAATGATCAAAACACTATGGTAGTGATACAGAAATACACATAGAGATCAGTGGAATAGAAGAGAAAACCCAGAAATGAATCCTCAGCTATATGGTCAATTAATGTTCAATCAAGCAAGACAGACTATTTAATGGGAAAAATACAGTGTCTTCTATACATGGTGTTTGGGAAACTGGACATCAACCTGCAAAAGAATGAAACTGGACCCCTCTTACATCATACATTAAAATAATTTCAAAATGGTTTAAATACCTTAAAGTGAGACCTGAAACCATAAAAATTTTAAAAGTGAACATAAGCAGTAACTTCTTTGACATTGGCCTTAGGAACTTTTATTCTAAGTATGTCTTCTGAGGCAAGGTAAAAAAAAAAAAAAGAAGGAATAAATTATTGGAACCTCATCAAAATAAAAGGCTTCTGCCTTGGGAACACAGCAATCAACAAAACTTAAAAGGCAACCTACAGAATATGGGGAGATTTTTGCAAATGACATATCTGATGAAGGGTTAGTATGCAAAATACATAAAAAACTTATAAAATTCAAAATGCCGAAAGGAAAAAAATCCTGTTAAGAAATAGGCAGAAGACATTAATAGACATTTTTCCAAAGAAGATTTATAGATGGTCAACAGACACAGGAAAAGATGTTCAACATTACTTATTATCAGGGAGATGTAAATCAGAAGTACAATGAAATATCACTTCACAACTGTCCCAATGTCTACAGTCAACAACAGAAGAAAGAACAGGTGTTGGCAAGGATGTGAATAAATGGGTACCCTGTTGCCCTGTGGTAGGAATGCAAAGTCGGGCAGCCACTCTGGAAAACAGTATGTAGGTTCCTCAAAAAGTGTAAAATAAAACTACCCTATAAGGGTATATACCCTATAAGGGTATACACATTTAAATACTAGGTATTTTTCAAACAATACCAAAATACTAATCAAAAGATATACATGCACCCTAATGTTTTTAGCGACATTATTTATAATAGCCAAATTATGGAGACAGACCATGTGTCCATTGGGGAATGGATAAAGAATTGATACACACACACACACACACACCGGAATATTACTGAGCCATAAAAATGAATGAAATCATGCTGTTTGCACTGAAATGGATCGAGCTAGAGTATATAATGCTAAGAGAAATAAGTGAGAGAAAGACACATACCATATGGTTTTACTCATGTGGAATTTAAGAAACAAAACAAAGAAGCATATGGGAAATAGGGCAACTAAGAAATAGTCAACTATGGAGAACAAACTGATGGTTACTGGATGGGAGGTAGTTGAAGGGATATATATTTATTAAGTGATGGGAATTAAGAAGTGCAGTTGTTGTAATGAACATTGAGTGTTGTATGGAAATGTTGAATATCTACATTGTACTCCTGAAACTAATATTTTACTGTATGTTAACTATGAGGGTGTTCACAACCACCAGTAATTTGTAGTCCTTTCTTCTTTCTTAGAGTGGGGTTTAGGAAGGCAGTGTGATTTAGCCAGTGCAATGAGACAAGAGAAAAAAAACATGAAGATTAGACAGAATATGTTAATTTTTTTGCACCTTATATGACTGATAACAAAATAAATAGGTTCAAGTTAATAGCAATTCTATATTCAAATAATGAGCTAAATGATATTAATGGATAGAAGTCCTATTATAGCAATAGGAAAGATTCAGTAACATGCCAATAAAAATTTCAAAAGCATTTTCTTTTGGATATTGTCAATATAATGTTAAATTTTATCTTGAAAAATAAGTATCTGTGAATAGCCATGAAAACATTTCATTGGTGCAGTGAAGGAGAACTAATCCTTCCAAATATGAAAAAAACTTTAAAGCTACAATAATTAAAACAGTTTGCTTCTGATTTCGGAATAGACAAATGGATTACTGGAACAGAATAGAGTGCAGCAATAGACTTTAAAACGTATGAGAATTTAATGTATGATGGAAGAGGCATTTGATCTCAATAAAGATTAGTTATCCAATTTCCAAACTTTGATTTGATAAAAAGATCCTGCACAAAGTTAAGTACTACATCATAGTGAAATAAAACATATTTGTGACATGTGACAAAGGGTTCATGCTCTTAATATTCAAAGAGTTTTTACAAAATAAGTACAAATAGATTAAAATCCCAATTTAAAATGACAAAACCCTTGAAGGGACACTTTACAGCTAAAGAGATAGATAACCAATAAATATATAAAAGTTAATTACAGCAGAATTAAACATATGTAGATTACAGCCAGCAGTGATGTTTAAAAAAATCTAACAAAATTAATAAAGATTAAAATATCTTATAATATGATAATAGTACATGAGAGACTATGGGAAAAAAGCACTTCTATTAACACCGCTTTTTTTCCTTTTTGGAGGGAAATTTCATGATATTTATCAATATTTGACTCAGCAATTTTAGTTTTCGGAATCGTAGGATTTTGACGTCCTACACTTAATCCTATTCAAATATGCAAAGATACATGTACAAAAATATTGGAGGCGATATGTCAGAGGAGGACTGATAAAATAAATCCATTGTCCCTCTTTGTCTGGTTCACTGGGCTCTAACCACAGTTGCCTTCTGTTTCTTGAATTTACCCAGTCATTTCCACTTTGGGTCCTCTACAGTAGCTATTTATTCCCTCTGGTTTGAAAGCTTTTCACTCAGATTTTTTACATGACCTGTTTTCTTGTCATTCAGGTTTTAGCTTAAGTGTCAATTCTCAAGACATTTCTGAAATCCCGACCATAAAGTGACTCCCATTATCCATATTACTCTGTTTTATTTTCATCATAGTAGCCATTTTACTATTTGCTATTTTATGGAATGTGTATGTATACCTTATTTCCTCGAGTATGGAGAGACTGTATAACTGGGTGATTAAAAGTGTTGACTCTGGAGAATTGTTCAGTTCAAATTCTGGCTCTGCCATTTACTACCTATCAGCACTTGAGGATATTTTTATTTTATTTTATTTTATTTTTATTTTTATTTTTTTAAAGATTTTACTCATTTATTTATTTATGGTAGACAGAGAGAGAGAGAGAGAGAGAGAGAGAGAGAGAGAGAGAGAGAGGCAGAGACACAGGAGGAGGGAGAAACAGGCTCCATGCCGGGAGCCCGACGTGGGACTCGATTCGGGACTCCAGGATCGTGCCCTGGGCCAAAGGCAGGTGCTAAACCGCTGAGCCACCCAGAGATCCCCCTATTTTTAACTTCATCTCTGTATGTTTGACTTTCCTCATTTGTAACAACTGTCATTGAAAATAGAATCTAGCTCACAGACTTACTGTGAGAATCAAATCAACTTTAACATCTAAAGCACTTAAAGCGGTATTTATGACATGGTAGACACCCACAAAATACTTGATGTTCAAGTGTACTAAATTATCATTCATTCATGCAAAAGAATATAATGAAACAATTACAGTGAATGAGATAGTTTAGTGTGTATTGATTTGAATCTACTTCAAAATATAATATTAGGATAGATATTAATCTCAAAATCTTAGTATCTTTAAATAACAAGGCTTATTTTTAGCTCAAACTACATGTTCATCATGTGTCAGGGAAGGTTTCTGCTCCATGTTGTTCTCACTCTGGATTCTTGGCTCCAATATATGGCAAAAAGAAGTAGAAGATACATAATGGCATCTCAGATGCTTCCATCTAAAAGTACCACCCTTCACTCTAGTCACATTGTACTGGCCAATATAAGTCACATAGCCACACTTAAATTCAAGGAGTAGGAAAGTACAATCCTATCATTTTCCTTTAAGGAGAAGAACCTGCAATATCAGTGAAGAGTCATTACTAATAGCAACATAATAATTGAGAAAAATGGGTAGAACAACACACATCATCTCCTAACTGTGGTCTCTGAGAAGTGGAATGTCCACTTTTCACATTATACCTTTATGTATTATTTGATATATTTTTCAATGTGCACATATATTGATTTCATAACTAAAAAAATGTCTCCCAACTTCCCCTCACATATACTTTGACAATATGCCATGGCAAATACTATTAAAATTGAGTCAGTATGGAATATCACATTGAGGAAGAAACTGATTTAGCAACAAGTGAAAATGGGTGGGAATAAATAATTTTCTGGGTAAAGAAGTATTAGAATGGGGTTCCTCAAGAATGAGTGGCAATACTAAATTCCTTTAAACTATCTGGTGGATGGAAATGCATGGTAGTCTTTCCGAACTTATTTGTAACTAAGTTTTCTCAGTAGTTAATTGCCAAAGAAGTAGGAGCAGACCACAAAAAATTTTTACATCACATAGCACTTGAACAGAAATATGTCATAGGTATGTAATACATTTTTGACCTCTTAAAGTTGCTGTTGGCAGTCATTCCAGGGCTTCTCCCAGCTTGAAAATTTCTAATATTTATAGTTCTTTTTAAAAAGTAAGACAGTAGAGGATGCACTTGTGCATGATTTACAAATAATGGAAAAAGTATTGACTTTAGGTAAACACTTCTCTTTAGATTTTTGTTACTTGTAACAACTTGCGTAGGTATAAATGCCTTATTATTTCCCTTGTTACTTATGTTGGCCTTCCTTGGAAATGCATACTGTTTGAGAGGTAGACACATATATTGGAAGTTCCAAAGGAAGTGCATATTTAGCTTTAACTATATGACGGTAAGTTGAAAGAATTTTGAAATTAAAAAGATATTGAATGACTTGTAAAGTAAGAGATTTGTATACAGAAAACACTGGGGGAGAATTTGAAAGAAAATTTTATTTTATCCTTATTTGCCTTTATAATATATTTTAGTGATTGCTGTTATACATTTATTTTAATGAATCTTTACTTAAAACCATACTTAAGGTAGGAGATTATAACTTAGTATATTTTGAATATACATTTTGTTACTTTTTTATAGCCTTCTGTTAAAATGAATTGTGTAATACTTATATTTTATATAGGAAGGGAAACACAGTCCGATTTAAGATTTGTCAAAATTTTTAAAGGATTAGATTCAGGAATGAAAGAAGTATATAAGAGGGAGTCCAGAAGAATTTGATAGGTCCACAGGTCTCTCACTTGCTTCACCTGATGATTTTTTCAAAGGGGCTTATCAGATATAATGATATACCTGAGATATACATGGTAAATCTACCTTTTGTGCTTTATAATCTTACATGATCGTATTGAAAACAACAGGATTTTTCAGCATTACTTGCACATTCGGTATGAAGGAATGTTACAGTTTAAGTATTGCTAAAATCAGCTGCATTTAGATTGTGCTGCGCATCATATATGTCTTGGTTGGTGGTTTTTATTAATTAGTAAAATGGGATTCTTGATCAAGAATTTGAGATATATCTTGAAGATGTATTTTGGAATAGGTGTCATATTCTCCCTTTCCTTAAATCTCTAGTATTTCCAAGCTTTTCCCTTTAATAATTACTCATGCATAATCAGTGAGTTTAAGAAAATCACCAGATATGGTATTCAAAAATGATATGAAAAGCAGTATGGTGGAAAATAGGAACATGTAATATACAAGCTTGTAGATCGTTATATATGTAATGTAGATGAAAGATTTCATTTAAATTTTAGTGGTATGCTACATTAGGAAAAAAGGGTGTATTTGGTAAACATTACTTTTTGATCATTATTTGCAAACTTAGTCATTCTTTTTAAAAATTTTTTTATTGGAGTTTATTTTGCCCACATATAGCGTAACACACAGTGCACATCCCATCAAGTGCCCCCCTTACTGCCCGTAACCCCATCACCCCATCCCCCTGCCCACCTCCCCTTCCACTACCCCATGTTCATTTCCCAGAGTTAGGAGTCTCATATTTTGTCATCCTCTCTGGTTTTTCCCACTCATTTTCTCTCCTTTCCCCTGTGATCCCTTTCACTATTTTTTAATATTCTTGGAATGAATAAAACCATATAATGCTTGTCTTTCTCCAATTGACTTGCTTTACTCAGCATAATAATCTCCAGTTCAATCCATGTTGAAGCAAATGGTGGGTATTTACCATTTTTAATGACTGCATAATATTCCAATGTATATATAAATCCACATGTTCTTTACTCATTCATCTGTCTATGGACATTGAGGTTTCTTCCACAGTTCAGCGACTGTGGACATTGCTGCTATGAACATTGGGGTGCAGGTGTCTCGGCTTTTCAATGAATCAGTATCTTTGGGGTAAATCCCCAGTAGTGAAATTGCTGGGTCATAGGGAAGGTTTGTTTTTAACTCTTTGAGGAACCTCCACACAGTTTTCCAGAGTGGCTGTACCAGTTCACATTTCCACCAACTGTGCAAGAGGGTTCCCCTTTCACCACAACCTCTCCAACATTTGTTTCCTGTCTTGTTGATTTTCACCATTCTCACTGGTGTGACGTGGTACCTCAATGTGGTTTTGATTTGTATTTCCCTGATGGCAAGTTATGCGGAGCATTTTCTCATGTCCTTCTTGGCCATGTCTATGTCTTCCTCTGTGAAATTTCTGTTCATGTCTTTTGCCCATTTCATGATTGGATTGTTTGTTTCTTTACTATTGAGTTTCATAAGTTCTTTATAAATCTTGGATACTAGCCTTTTATTGGATATGTCATTTTCAAATATCTTCTCCCATTATGTAGGTTGTCTTTTAGTTTTGGTGACTGTTTCTTTTGCTGTGCCGAAGCTTTTTTATTTTATTTTATTTTTTTTATTTTTATTTTTTTTGTGTATGCAGAAGCTTTTTATCTTGATTAAGTCCCAATTTAATTTTGCTTTTGTTTCCCTTGTCTTCATAGATGTATCTTGCAAGAAATTGCTGTGGCCAGGTTCAAAAAGGGTGTTGTCTGTGTTCTCCTCTAGGATTTTGATGGATTCTTGTCTCGCATTTAGACCTTTCATCCATTTTGAGTTTCTCTTTGTGTATGGTGTAAAAGAATGGTCCAGTTTCATTCTTCTGCACGTAGCTGTCCAATTTTCCCAGCACCATTTATTGACTAGTATGTCTTTTTTCTAGTGGATACTCTTTCCTGGTTTGTGGCATATTTGTTGATCATAGAGTTGAGGGCCCATTCCTGGGTTCTCTATTCTGTTTCATTGATCTATGTGTCTGTTTTTGTGGCAGTACCACACTGTCTTGATGAAAACAGCTTTATAGTACAACTAGAAATCCAGCGTTGTGATGCCCCTGGCTTTGATTTTCTATTTCAGTATTCCCCTGGCTATTAGGCGTCTTTTCTGTTTCTACACAAATCTTAAGATGATTTGTTACAACTCTCTGAAGAAAGTCCATGGTATTTTTTTTAAATTTTTTTTATTGGAGTTCAATTTTCCAACGTATAGCATAACACCCAGTGCTAATCCCATCAAGTCCCCTCCTCAGTGCCCATCACCCAGTCACTCCCACCTCCTGCCCACCTCCCTTTCCACCACCTCTAGTCTTTTCCCAAAGTTAGGAATCTCTAGTGTTTTATCTTCCTCTCTGATATTTCCCACTCATTTTCTTTCTTTTCCACTTAATTCAGTTCCATGATTTTTTTTTAATATTCCCCTAATGAATAAGACGATATAATGTTTGTCCTTCCCTGATTTACTTATTTCACTCAGCATAATACCCTCCAGTTCCATCCACGTCGAAGCAAATGGTAGGTATTTGTCATTTCTAATGGCTGAGTAATATTCCATTGTATACATATACCACATCTTCTTTATCCATTCATCTTTCGATGGATACCGAGGTTCCTTCCACAGTTTGGCTATTGTGGACATTGCTGCTATAAAGATCGGGGTGCAGGTGTCCCGGTGTTTCATTGCATCTGTATCTTTGGGGTAAATCCCCAACAGTGCAATTGCTGGGTCGTAGGGCAGGTCTATTTTTAACTCTTTGAGGAACCTCCACACAGTTTTCCAGAGTGGCTGCACCAGTTCACATTCCCACCAACAGTGTAAGAGGGTTCCCTTTTCTCCGCATCCTCTCGAACATTTGTGGTTTCCTGCCTTGTTAATTTTCCCCATTCTCACTGGTGTGAGGTGGTATCTCATTGTGGTTTTGATTTGTATTTCCCTGATGGCCAGGGATGCGGAGCATTTTCTCATGTGCTTGTTGGCCATGTCTATGTCTTCCTCTGTGAGATTTCTGTTTATGTCTTTTTCCCATTTCATGATTGGATTGTTTGTTTCTTTGTTGTTGATTTTCATAAGTTCTTTATAGATCTTGGAAACTAGCCCTTTATCTGATAGGTCATTTGCAAATATCTTCTCCCATTCTGTAGGCTGTCTTTTAGTTTTGTGGACTGTTTCTTTTCCTGTGAAGAAGCTTTATATCCTGATTAAGTCCCATAGTTCATTTTTGCTTTTGTTTCCCTTACCTAGACAGACATAACTTGCAAGAAGTGCTGTGGCCAAGTTCAAAAAGGGTGTTGCCTGTGTTGTCTTCTAGGATTTTGATGGAAACTTGTCTCATATTTAGATCTTTCATTCATTTTGATTTTATCTTTGTGTATGGTGTAAGAGAATGGTCCAGTTTCATTCTTCTGCATGTGGATGTCCAATTTTCCCAGTACCATTTATTGAAGAGACTGTCTTTTTTCCAGTGGATAGTCTTTCCTCCTTTGTCGAATATTAGTTGACCATAAAGTTGAGGGTCCACTTCTGGGTTCTCTATTCTGTTCCATTGACTATGTGTCTGTTTTTGTGCCAGTACCACACTGTCTTGGTGACCACAGGTTGTAATACAATCTGAAATCTGGCATTGTGATGCCCTCAGCTATGGTTTTCTTTTTTAATATTCCCCTGGCTATTTGGGGTCTTTTCTGATTCCACACAAATCTCAAGATGATTTGTTCCAACTCTCTGAAGGAACTCCATCGTATTATGATAGGGATTGCACTAAATGTGTAAATTGCCGTGAGTAACATTTACATTTTCACAATATTAATTCTTCCAATCCATGAGCATGGACTATTTTTCCATCTCTTTGTGTCTTCCTCAATTTCTTTCAGAAGTGTTCTGTAGTTTTTAGGGTATAGATCCTTTACCTCTTTGGTTAGGTTTATTCCTAGGTATCTTATGCTTTTGGGTGCAATTGTAAATGGGATTGACTCCTTCATTTTTCTTTCTTCAGTATAATTGTTAGTGTACAGAAATGTCACTGATTTTGGGGCATTGATTTTGTATTGTGTCCGACTGCCGAATTGCTGTATGAGTTCTAGCAATCGTGGGGTGGAGGCTTTTTGTTTTATGTTTGTATCATGTCATTCGCAAAGAGAGAGAGTTTGACTTCTTTGCCCATTTGAAAGCCTTTAATTACTTTTGGTTGTTTGAGTCTAGTACTTCTAGTACTATGTTGAATAGCAGTGGTGAGAGTGGACATCCCTGTCTTGTTCCTGATCTTAGGGGAAAGGCTCCCAGTGCTTCCCCATTGAGAATGATATTTGCTGTGGGGTTTTCATAGATGGCTTTTAAGATGCTGAGGAATGTTCCCTCTATCCCTACACTCTGAAGAGTTTTGATCCAGAATGGATGCTCTATTTTGTCAAATGCTTTCTCTGCATCTATTGAGAGGATCCTATGTTTCTTGTTTTTTCTCTTGTTGATATCATCTATCATGTTGATTGTTTTACAAGTGTTAAACCAACCTTGCATCCTGGGGATAAATCCCAGTTGGTCAGGGTGAATAATCTTCTTAATGTACTGTTGGATCCTGTTGGCTAGTATCTTGTTGAGAATTTTTGCATCTGTGTTTATCAGGGTTATTGGTCTATAATTCTCCTTTTTATTGAGGTCTGTGCCTGGTTTTGGAATTAAGGTGATGCTGGCCTCATAAATGAGTTTGGATGTGTTCTGTCCCTTTCTATCTTGGAACAGCTTTAGTAGAATGGGTTGTTTTCTTTTTTTTTTCTTTTTTCTTTTTTTTTTTAAAGCAGTTCTTTTTTTAAAATTTTATTATTTATTTATTTATTTATTTATTTATTTATTTATTTATTTATTTATTTATTTATGATAGGCACACAGTGAGAGAGAGAGAGGCAGAGACACAGGCAGAGGGAGAAGCAGGCTCTATGCACCGGGAGCCCGATGTGGGATTCGATCCCGGGTCTCCAGGATCGCGCCCTGGGCCAAAGGCAGGCGCCAAACCGCTGCGCCACCCAGGGATCCCGGGTTGTTTCTTCTTTAAACATTTGATAGAATTCCCCTGGATAGCCATCTGTCCCTGGACTTTTGTTCCTTGGGAGAATTTTGAGGACTGTTCTAATATCCTCCCTGATTATTGGCCTCTATAGTTTTCTGTGTCTTCCCGTTCCAATTTTGGTAATTTGTGGTTTCCAGAAATGCGTCCATTTCTTCTTGATTGCCTAATTTATTGGCATATAAGGACTCATAATACTTTTTAAAAATCATTTGTATTTCCTTGGTATTGGTTGTGATCTCTCCCTTTTCATTCGTGATTTTATTAATTTGAGTCTTTTCTCTTTTGTCTTTAATAAGGCTGGCTAATTGTATATCTATCTTATTAATTCTTTCAAAGAAAGAACTCCTGGTTTTGTTGATGTGTTCTACAGTTCTTCTGGTCTCTATTTCATTCAGTTTTGCTCAAATCTTTATTAACTCTCTTCTTCTGCTTGGTTTAAATTTTTTTTGCTCTTCTTTCTCCAGTTCCTTCAGGTGCGAGGTTAGCTTGTGTATTTGAATTTTTTCCAATTTTTTTGAGGGATGCTTGTATTTCGATGTATTTCCCTCTTTGGACCGCTTTTTCTGTATCCCAAAGATTTTGAATGGGTGTGTCTTCATTTTCATTAGTTATTTATGAATCTTTAATTCTTCTCTAATTTCCTGGTTGACTGATTCATCTTGCAGGCACCTCCACGTGTTTGAGTTCCTTCCAAATTTCTCCTTGTGATTGAGTTCTATTCTCAAAATATTGTGGTCTGAAAATATGCAGGGGATAATTCCTATTCTTTGTTATCGGTTAAGGTGTGATTTATGACCCAGTACGTGGTCTATTCTGGAGAAAGTTCCATGTGCACTTGAGAAGAATGTGTATTCAGTTGTGTTCGGATGTGTAGTTCGGTATATATCTGTGAAATCCTTCTGGTCCAGTGCATTATTTATAGCCCTTGTTTCTTTGGTGATGTTGTGCTTAGAAGATGTGCCTTTTTCAGAAAGTGTTGTGTTGAAGTTTACCAGTATTAGTGTGTTATCTTCTAAGTATTTGTTTACTTTGGTCATAAGTTGATTGATATGCTTGCAGCTCCCATATTAGGGGCATCAATATTCATGATTGTTCGGTATTCTCATTGGATAGACCCTTTAAGTATGATATGGTGTCCCTCTTCATATTTTACTACAGTGTTTACGATAAACTTTATTTTGTCTGCTATGGGGATTGCTGCCCCAGCTTTCTTTTGAGAATCCTTTGAATGGTAAATGTCTCTCCCCTTTCATTTTTAGGCTGCAGGTTTCCTTAGTTCTAAAATGGGACTCTTGTAGGCAGCAAATAGATGCGTCTTGGTTTTTTATCCAGTCTGAAGTCCTGCATCTTTTGATGGGATCATTCAGCACATTCATGTTCAGAGTTACTAATGAAAGATATGAATTTAGTGTCATTGTAATACCTATTCAGTCTCTATTTTTATGGATTATTTCCTTGTGATTTCTCTTTTTTTACAAGGTCCCCCTTGGTACTTTTTGCAGATCTGGTTTGTTGGTCTCATATTCTTTCAGTTTCTGCCTATCTTGGAAGCTCTTTTTCTCTATTATTCTGAATGAGAGGATTGCTGGATATTTTATTCTTGGCTCCATGTTCTTCTCATTTATTACACTGAATATGTCCTTCCAGTCCATTCTAGCCTGGCAGGTCTCTGTGGAGAGGTCTGATCATCTAATATTTCTCCCCGTATATGTTATCTTTGGAATTTGCAAGTTTCACTATTAAATGTCGAGTTGTTGAACTTTTTTTTTTTTAATTTTCTGGGGTACCTCTCTATCTCTTGAATCTGAATGCCTGTTTCCTTCCCCAAATTAGGGAAGTTCTCAGCTATGATTTGTTTGAATATGCTTTCTGAAACTCTCTCCCTGTTGCCATTCTCTGGAACCCCAATTGTATGTAGATTCTTTCTTCTGAGGCTATTATTTATTTCCCTTAACCTTTCCTCAGGGTCCTTTAATTGTTTTTCTCATTGTTCCTCAGCTTCCTTCCTGTCATCAACTTGTCTTCTGTGTTGCTCACTCTTTCTTCCACCTCATTACCTCTTGTCGTTATGACTGCCAATTTGGAGTGCATCTCATTTTTTTTAAAGATCTTATTTTTTTATTTATGAGAGACACAGAGAGAGAGGGACAGAGAGATAGGCAGAGTAACAGGCAGTGGGAGAAGCGGGCTCCATGCATGGAGCGGGACATGGGACTGTATCCTGGGTCTCCAGGATCTTGCCCTGGGCTGAAGGCTACACTATACTGCTGAGCCTCCTGGGCTGAGGTAAGTTGTTTTTAATTTCAATGTGATTAGACCTAAGTATGGAGTCATGAAGTCTCTTGAATCCTTTGTGCTATTTTCTCCAGCCACCAATAGCTTTATGATTGTGCTTCTGAATTGGATTTCTGAAATTGAATTCTAATCCAAATTCTGTAACTCTGTGGCAGAGAGTATTTTTTCTGATACTTTGTTTTATGGTGAGTTCTTCTTTCTAGTCATTTTGCTCAACTTAGAGTGCTTGTATGAGTGGGCTGAGTCAAGAATATCAACCAGGACCTACGTTAATTTCACCCTAGAGTATTCTGACAAGCTCAGGGACCAGAAATTGAAAACAAATTTCAGAATGAAACAAAACAAAAGGACCACTAAAGTGAAAAAGAAGTTGTAAAACAAAGTAGGAAAAAAAAGATATGGCCAAGAATCCCAATGAAGAGAAAAAAGACAAGAGAAACAACGAAAAAAGCAAAAGTAAAGAGAGGAAAAAAAGCAGAAGAAGAAAGGGGGGGGCGGGACTGGGAGTTGGTGGTGGTGATGACTTATTGTCAGGATAATGTAGTCTACCTGAGGGGTCCTAGAGCGTGATTCTTTTGGAACTGAGTATATTAGTTCTGTATATTAGAAGATATTCAGTCTGAAATTTATATAAACCAGAAATGCTTGTAGAGAACCCCACCATTGACAACCAAAATATAAATGACATAAAATAGGGGTCAGAATGTGAATGAAGAGAGAATATAATCTCACTGAATGAACCAGCACGGTATACCATTTGGTTTTGGGTACAAGCGGGTCATGGTTTAGAAGGTATTAACTTCTGCTATTGTAGAGCAAAATGAGGCAGAGAAAACAAAACAAAACAAAAACACAAAAGAAGAAAAACATATCTTGTGTATCTCCCAAAATTAAGTTGAGTGTGTTGAAGGGCATTTAGAATTGGAAAATATGTCTAAGACCTGTAATTCCAGAATTATGAAATTCAAAAAGGAAGAAACTTAAAAATGAAGAGGTGGCAAAGTATTGTAGTTAAGATGGGAAAACATAAAAAAAATTAGAAATTTCTAGTCTGATAAAAAAAAACAAGTTGTGCTGGAAGAAGTCAAAAGAAAAAAAGGAGGGGTAGCCTCTTGTTCTATATAATTTAAATCCCTTGAGTTCCCTGGGAGCTTTCCAGTTCTACTTGGTAAATAACTTTCTCTTCCCCTTGAGAGATGCCCCTTCCCCTGCTGGGTGCCTGACTCAGTTGGAGCTATTTATCCTGTGAGGACTTTGTTCCCTGAAAGCCTCGCCTCTCTCTGGCCCAAGTTGAAAAGAGGAAGAAAAAGAACAATGGCAGCAGCTAGATCCCCAGTTTTGGAGTGAGCTCTGCAGCAGCAACCAACTCAGTGTCCCAGTGCACACCGTCTAGGATGCTCCCAGGCTGGTGTGGGTACGCTGATCTGCACAGCTTGTTGGGTGCCCAGTGGCAGGAGTTTCTCGCTTTTCTGTGTCCTCCCTGCCACTGACTGTACCGGGGGAGTGCAGGATTGTGCGCTTTGTTCGTTCGGTGTCCTAGGATCTGGGACCCTGTGATGGTAGAATTGCACTCATGGGGTGCGTTGCTCCCCAAAGCAGCAGGGCACAGACCCCTCTGTCTGGAGCGACCCCCCTAACCAACTGGCTTCTCCCAGATGCACCACCGTGTTCACGCTCCAGCCCTTTACTGAGATTGGCTCAGTTTGTGGTGCACTTTCCCCTGGGCGCACTTCCTCTATTGGTCACTCAGGGTCACTGGAGGCTTCACAGCCCCTCTTGTGATTCTGCCTGATTTCCCTGCTAAGCACTTTCCTTTTGGGGAAGAATCTGGTGCAGATTTTTAAAGTTCCTGCTTCTCCTGGGCTGTGCTTTCCTGTCCTGGAGGCTTCCCTGCCTGCCCTTAGCCCTGCTCCTCGCGGTGCCCCTCCCCCACTTGATGTTTTTTAATTTAATTTAATTTTTTTATGCTTCCTACCTTGTTAGAAGAGAAAACCCTTCTCTCTGTAGGATTCCAGCCTTTTTCTCTTTAATCCTCAGGTCAAATTTGTATGTTTTCAGGATGGTTTGAAAGTTATATAGGTAAGTTGGTGGGACCAAGTGAGTTGAGGACCCCTACTCCTCCACCATCTTGCCCCACCTCCCATTTCCAAAACTTCGTCATTCTTAATAATTAAAATTTAGGTCATTGTCAACTTTTCTTGCATATTGTTTCATAGAGCAGGTGTAAAGAAACAACAAGCCTAGTATTCAAATCAATAGTTCTTTACTGAGCTCTTATTTTTTACTCAACACCACAATTAAGTGTGAAGAATACAGGGCGAGGAAGTATAAAATATCTTGATTTCAAGGTAGTTAAAATGTCCCTTTTTGGGGGGGGGGCTGCTGAGAGAGGTTAAATAATATATCTGAGCAGTTGCAGAGCTGAATGAGAGCCTTCCAACTCTAGAGGCATTTTTATTAATATGTTAAATTGCCTGTCTCAACAGAAGGAATGACTTCATGGAATAGATGACAGTGGAATCAGACATCAAAGATGTTATTGGGAGAGGAGCAACAAAAATGGAATTTAAAAATGGTAATGAGGGAACTGGCTCAACCTAAGAATTCATGTGCTAGGAAGTAAGAAAATAAAAATAGAAATAAAATGATTATATAATGACAGGTAATATTAATTTGATACTTATTTGACAACGACTGTTGTAATTAATCTTTCAGAAGAGTTTTTATTTATTTATTATATATAGAGAGAGATTGCAAGTACGAACAAAGAGGGGAAACAAAGGAAGGAGGGACAAGCAGGCTATGTGCTGAGCATGTGACCAGCACAGGGCTGAATCTGAAGACCTTAGGATTGTGACTATGGTTGAAATAAAGAGTCAGATGCTTAACTGAGTGAGCCATCCAGGTGCCCTATAAGTGCTTTTAATCCCTGAACTAATTTCATTCTCATACCAACGACATGAGATAGGTACAATTATGATTTCCATTTTACAAATGGGAAAACTGAGGTTCAGAGAGGTTAAGTATCTTGCTCATAGTTTTGCATTTAGTTAGTGGTAGAGCCAATTTTTGAAGTTTAGGGTAGTCTGGCTTGGAGATTATACTTCAATTTTTATGCTGTGTTGCTTCTGTGTACCTTAATAAGGAGCAATAAAACCAAGCCAGGGTAACCAGTCAGTACAGTGAGTCTGTTGGGTGTTAAGAGCCAAGAGAATTGAGAGTGAAAGCTAGGGTGAGCTCTAGTAAGGTCCTTCAGTTTCTACTGTTAATGTACTCAGAGCACTGGCATTACCTTCTATTCTATTCTCTACCTGTCACCTTCCAAATAGAGGAGAAAGTAATCTTTCCCTTCCTCCATGCCCACCTTAGCTATCCCCAAGAGGGCATTAAAAGCACCTTAAAGATTCTTGGGATGTATAGGATATCCATGTGTGGTGATTTTAAAACTTTTCCAAAAGAGAAGAGGCCAGGAACATTTTTCACCTTTCACCTTCCCCTACCCCATCAGACCAATGCCAAAGAAGATGGTAGATATGTCTATATTTTACAAATTTTAACCGTTCATTTCCTTGGAAGTATGTTTTATCAAGTTTTCTTTAGGTTTTATGTTTAAAAGATTTTTAAAATTTAGTAGGTATTTGCTTTTATCCGAAAGAATGTTACTTTAGTTATAAATGCAGTTTTCTATATAGAAAATAAATTCTTTCTTTTTTTTACTGGGATGGTAGTGTCTGAGTATCACACTTAACACAAGCCTAGTTGTGCGATTGTGGTTAAGTATGGAGTCTTACTACAGTGATGTTAAGGGCCTTGAAAGCTAGGCAGGAATTTATGCCCAAAGTCTTATCTTACAGGATTCGATAATCTAATCATGCAGAGAACTTTTGTTATCTAGAGTTTAAGGTACTCATAAAATACTGTTTGGTTCTGGAATTTTTCTCTTGATAAATGACTGTTCTCAAAGGCATATTGATTTCCATATAATCATACAGCTAGTTATATTCCAGTTTATTAGGAAAACAGTTTTGGATTTTGCATAATTTAATGAATATAATTAATGAGTATTTTTTTCTGTGATAGCTTAAGTAATCAGGCTGACCTAAACTAATTATTTATACTCATTACAGATTTAAGAAAAATAGTTATAAAATACTATTTTGAAAAAAAAATACTATTTTGCATGATGCCTCTTTTTCTCAACTTCTAAACTTAGGCACTTGATTAATTTCATTTTAAAGTGCAAGAATACTTACTAGAAAGGGCAGAGACATTGTAGTCAAAAGAGTGGTAAAGTAAAATTCACGTGTAACATAATCCTTGTGTACTTCAAAGTAAAATGATATCACTGTAAAGAACGGCACTAGTATTTTAGATATTATTTTATCATTTAACTATTAAAAAAGGTATTTTGTGCAGTATTGATATAAAGATCTGAACTCTAAGTCATATTAGATAATGGCCAGTTCCCAGAAGAATCTTATAAATAGCTTCATGGATGAACATGTTTATATCTTTTCTTATGAAGCTTACTTTGTAATTGTGTGTGTGTGTGTGTGTGTAGCTGAGAGAGTAGCTTATGAACTTCAAGGTGAGGTAGTGAAGCCTTCTGGTTCATCAAGTCAAAGTAAAGCAACTATTTAGTCAATTCTACTTCTAAAGAGCAAAAACTGTACTTCCTTTTTCTATTTTCATGCCTAGAATAGTACTTGGAAATGGTTGGTGCTCAAAAATTTTAATTGTATATTGTAAGTAAAAATGAAAATTAGATTTTAGTTATTAAAATTAAATGCTACTTTCATGAATGTATATATTGTATCAAATACAATAATTCTGTGATTAAAATGTGGAAAGACTTTTTGTACCATTGAAAACATATCAGAACCATTTTATTGAGTTTTTTCCATGTGTGGTTTCAAAATTTATTTCCCACAGTAGAAATACAGTGTATTCATTTACTGATCCCTTACTTCTTTTTAGGCACTGTGTTGGTACTTTTACAGATTTCGTGTTATTTACTGGATATCCTCCTTATATGCCTGAAAATTGATATTACAATCTCCATTTTTCAAACTGTGAGATTCTGACTCAGAATTCAAGTAAGCTGCCCAATAAATTGCTTGGTAGTAAGTGCTAGAGCTTTTATTCAAACTCAAGTACTGCCTCTCCTGAATATCCTTGCTGATAGTAAATCTTCATCTTTTGAGTAGAAATAATTTTTCCTAAAGCAGCCAAAATTTTCTGCCTTAAATTTAATGAAAAGATAGGTAATTAATCAAATCGTCATCATAAAATATGAAGCAGTGAGACTTATTTTATTATTTGGTTGCAGACTGTCCTTAAGGTAATTCCTTCATCCAAAAACAATGTTCAGAAATGTTTTCACCAATGGCAGCATAATTATAGTGCATATATAGCCCATAAGATAACTGTTATAGACAATGCACATTTGGAAGATTAAATTCTCTTTGTTAAAAAAAACCAGGATAGTTATTTTATAGTCACACTTTGTGATTTCAAACTATATCACTTTCATGGCATTATCTGATTTGTATGCATTGTTTTACGAGATGTAAAGAAATATCATATTAGAATACAAAATTATACCATTTATGTTACTCTGGGACATTTGATCGTTTCTCAGGGAAAATTTCAAAACTGTTTAGTTCATCTCAGTTTCTTTTTTTGAAATAAAATTTTTTTAAAATTTTTATTTCTTTATGATAGTCACAGAGAGAGAGAGAGAGAGAGAGAGGCAGAGACACAGTCAGAGGGAGAAGCAGGCTCCATGCACCGGGAGCCCGACGTGGGACTTGATCCCGGGTCTCCAGGATTACGCCCTGGGCCAAAGGCAGGCGCTAAACTGCTGCGCCACCCAGGGATCCCTCATCTCAGTTTCTATAGCGTACCTCTAAAGCCTCTAAAGTCTCATTTCTTTCTTTTTTTTTTTTTTTTTAAGTCTCATTTCTTTAACAGGGCCTTGTCGGTGTTCTAAAGGAATGATTGAAATGAAAAGAAATGAGAGAATCAAACAGCATACCATAATAGATGATATGCAAAGTAATTATGTTAATGTTGACTTATTATGATGCTCCAGCCATTTTTACCTGTTCATTTCTGTGTGGAAACCTGTGCAGTTGAGATGCTGAATTAGAAATTCTTGTACAAATGAGCCTAGAGACATGTTTCTAATATTAGAGCTAAGACTGTGCAGAATTTTAATGAATTTCCCTAAGTTAGTATTTAAATGTTCTATCAGAGAAGGTAATTCTTCTGCCAGAAAATTTAGATTCTAATATATATATATATATATATATATATATATATATATATTATATATAACATACATATATGTATATATGTATTATATATTTATTTATTTATTTAAAAGATTTTTATTTATTTATTCATGAGAGACACAGAGAGAGAAAGGCAGAGACACAGGCAGAGGGAGAAGCAGGCTCCATGCAGGGAGCCCGACTTGGGACTCGATCCTGGGTCTCCAGGATCACACCCTGGGCCGAAGGTGGCACTAAACCGCTGAGCTACCAGGGCTGCCCCTGGATTCTAATATTTATCATCAAATTTTTAGCTATACAAATCTTCATAGCTGCATATAATTCTCATTTGTTAGTTATGAGGGAAAAACCAAATTCCATACTACATTTATATCATATACAGTGTAAGGTTTTATAAGGTATATAGGAGAAGTATTTGAGAAGAATTGGAAGGAAGGTATTAATATGGAAAAAATGTTAGGGCCAAATGATATAGATAAATTCATATTGGCAAATATGTGCTCAGGAGTATTTTGTAAAGAAGCAGTTATGAATTATTTATTCTAGTAGTTTGGCAAAGGGGTGGAGTTTGTTTATGTATTTATAACAATTTCATAATCATAATCATGTATATGTATATGTGTGTGTGCACACATATGAAGATAGATGAAATACTTAAGAAAATGGGATTTGGAATCAGGCAGAGCATATTTAAACCAAGTCTTCTCACTCCCAAACAAGCTTTTATCCATGGTCTGAGAAATTTAATAGAGTCATTCCCCTAAATGCTTATATTGCATCCTTCATTGCACATGTCACTTTGCCTATATTCTTTTTCCTATAGTGTTCATATATCAGTCATCATGTATAATACAAGTTAATGTTCTTACCTCCTAAAACTGAAATGTCCTGCCTGGGTTCAGGAAATAAAATCTTGTAGAGAGTATCTTTTGACTATGTTAAATTGTCAACTCTGGCTTAATCACTTCTTAGAAAAATGGTATATTGTCATTTTTAATTTAAAGAGATTATTTATTTTCCCAGATTATTTATATCTCCTAATGAGATATCATCACCTAAAATTATGAAAAATTGAGAGCTTTCCCTTTATGCTCAAGAATAAGACAAGAATGTCCCCTGAAACTTCATATATAGATAATACCGTATCTCAATTTGCACTGGGATCCCTTTGACTGAAGGGACTCTAGATTAAGTCACAGAAAAAGCTTGTTTGTCAAAAGGCAATTAACTATAAATGCTGGTATGCTAAGATGCATACTGAAGCTATCCATAATAATTTTTCAAAACTAAATCTAAAGCTAGTATATAGATCTTAGGTGTCAAAAGCAGATTAATTATTGCAGGATCAATTGATTCCAAGATCAATTCACAGAATATACAGGGTTATCAGAAATGTGTTCCTCAGTTATTTTTAAAACTTCAAATGAGTCCTATTGGATGGACTGATAGAAGAAAAAAATAAACCAGAGGAGTCAGAACTCTAGTCATTTGGATATATAAAACTAACTCTTCCATCGAATCCGCTCCCTCATTCTGTCCCTCAGCTCCATGTTCTTTGGGATAGGCAATGCAGACCAGTATGTCAACTGTCCTTTTGTCTTGTCTTCCAAAGAGCTCCTGGCCTTGAACTCCAACTCCTTCCAGCTGTATTATCAAGGAACTGGTTAGAAAAAAATTATTCTTCAAAATACTGTTATTAAGATAACATAAACAGTCAAATAAAAACTCACAAAAACTGTGAATACCTACCAAAAGCACTGCATTATCTTTAAGTGCTGTAAACCTGGCATGAATATATTTAAGAAGAATACAGTCATTTAATACTTTCAAGAGGACTGTTTCTTAAAACAAAGTTTTGGAATAATGGCAAATTTGATCAATTGAACCAACTAGACAGTTGAAAAATGGAAGCATAGGAACCATTTCCTAATGGTCTTTAAAATGTTCAGTGCCTAAACATTTTAATAATTCAAAAACATTCTAATTGGTGGAATTAGAATGACGTAAAAGAGAAATCGAAATATGCTGCCTATTTTCTTTCAACCTGCCAAATTTTAATTAAAATCAATCAAATTTGAAGTTTAAAATAGTAAACTGTCTACACCACAGACATTCTAAAGTGTTTTTAAAGATAGATAATATATATTTTGAACTCATTTAATACAAAATAAAAATCAGAATAAAAAGTTTTACCCACCATAGTAAACAAACTATCATCAATCTGCCCTGTATCTACACTGAAATTCCTATGGTAAATGTACAATTACTTCTCTTTCAAAATCCAAATATTGATTCACCATAACGGCTATCAGGCATGGATTATGGTGTGTTAGAGTACATTTAATTTTCACTTTAAATTTTTTATAACCACACAACATTTTTCGTTTTTTTTTTTTTTTTTTTAATTTTTTTTAATTTATTTATGATAGTCACAGAGAGAGAGAGAGAGGCAGAGACACAGGCAGAGGGAGAAGCAGGCTCCATGCACCGGGAGCCCGACGTGGGATTCGATCCCGGGTCTCCAGGATCGCGCCCTGGGCCAAAGGCAGGCGCCAAACCGCTGCGCCACCCAGGGATCCCTCGTTTTTGTTAATTGTTGCTTAAACCCATGCTGATAAACATATTTCTAAAGAACAAGCATTCCTATTCTTGCTTCAGTACGTACGCTTTAGGGAAAAAAGATCTTGATGCATTCCAGACTTGTCATCATAAAGGACGATCGTCACTGTACCTCACTGTAGACTGTAAAGGGGAAAAAAATAAGAAAGGTATGATCTAGGCAAAATCTTTGCTCATACCATTACCTAATCTCAGAATTAAGATACTGTGCAAGCCAAACATTATTTGCTTTATTAACGTTTCATTAACATTTCTATTTCAATTTCTATTTAAACTAGTATCTATAAATGTAGAAAATCAATGTGTTTGAAAATAACTTCAAGTGTGGCCGACCTCAGAGAATGAAGCAATTAATTATGATTAGAAACATCAAGCTTAATAATAGTTCTTATTGCTCTCAGCTTGTACAGAGGCAGAAACTATGGAATGCCAATCTGGAATAAACATGTAAAACTAAGGAGATTCTACTTTTTCCCTTACTATGCTTTCTCTGTGAATGAAGGGCCAATTAAAAATGAAATAGGGGGCAGCCCCGGTGGCCCAGCAGTTTAGCACTGCCTTCAGCCTGGGGTGAATGTTAAGAGAACATGTTAAGAATGTTAAGAGAACATGTTAAGAATGTTAAGAGAACATGTTAAGAGAACAGATCCTTGAGTCAAATTACCTGGATTGGATCTATTTAACTAACTGTATCATCTTGGGTAAAGTCATTTGATCTCTCTGTGTCTCAATTTAAGACTCTATAAAATGGAATAAAATACTATTTAAATGGGATATCATGACAAATGAATTAAGATACACAGGCACACCTCAGAGATATTGCGGGTTTGGTTCCAGACAACTAAAATAAAGCAATTATTGCAATAAAACAAGTCAAATGATTTTTTAAAATTTCCCAGTGCATATAAAAGTTATGATTATACTATACTATGTTTTCTTAAGTATGCAATAGCATTATATCTACAAACAAAACAGAAATATCTTAATTTAAAAATGTTTTATTAATAAAAAACGCTAACCATCATTTGAGCTTTCAGTGAGACGTATCTTTTTGCTGGTTGAGAGTCTGGCCTCAATGCTGAACCTGCTGACCAATCAGGGCGGTGGATAATAAAGGTTGGAAAATAAAAAAAATAAAGGTTGGGGTGGCAGTGGCAAATTCTTAAAATATTTGATAACAATGATGGCTGCCATATCATTTGACTCTTCTTTCATAAATGATTTCTGTGTAGCATGTGATGCTGTTTGATAGCATTTTACACACAACAGAACTTCTTTATTTTAAGATTTTATTTATTTGAGAGAGAAAAAGAGAGAGACAGCACAAGCAGTAGGGAGGGGCAGAGGAAGCAGCAGACTCCCCACTGAGCTGGGAGCCCAGTGCGGGGCTCAATGCAGGGGACCCTGCAATCATGACCCAAGCCTAAGGCACACACTAAGCCACGCAGGCCCACCCAGAGTACAGGTCTTTTGCATCTTTGAGTAGGTTAATTCCTAGGTATTTTATTATTGTTGGTTCATTTGTAAATGAGACTGATTCCTTAATTTTTCTTTCTGCTACTTCAATATTGGCATATAGAAATGCAGGAGATTTCTGCACATTGATTTTCTATCCTGCAACTTTACTGAATTCATTTATCATTCCAAGCAGTTTTTTCATAGAGTCTTTTGGGGTTTCTATATATAGTATCACAATACCTGCAAATAGTTTGTTTTACTTCCTTCTTGCCAATTTGGGTGCCTTTTATTTAATTTTGTTGTCTGATTGCTCTGTCTAGGACTTTCAGTACTATGTTGAATAAAACTAGTAATAGTGGACATTCTTGTCTTATTCCTGAGCCTAGATGGAGAGCTCTCAATTTTTCATCATTTTAGGTGATGTTAGCTACAGGTTTTTAATATGTGGCCTTTATTACATTGAGCTATGTTCCCTATAAACCTAGTTTTCTGAGGGCTCTTTTATAAATCATGAATGGATACTGTACTTTGTCAAATGCTTTTTCAGTATCTATTGAAATGATTTTTATCCTTTCTCTACTAATGTGATGCATCACATTGATTGATTTCTGAATACTGAACCACCCTTGCAGCCCCGGAATAAATCCTACGTAACTTAATATATTGTTGAATTTGTTTTACTATTATTATATTGAGGATTTTTTGTTCATGTTCATCAGAGATATTGTCCTATGCTTTTTTTTTTGGTGTCTTCATCGAGTTTTGGTATCAGGGTAATGCTGGCCTCATAAAATGAATTTGGAAGCTGTCCTTCCTTTTCTGTTTTTTTGTAATAGTTTGAGAAGAATGGGTATTAACACTTCTTAAAATGTGTGGTAGAATTTGCATGTGAAACCATCTGGTACTGGACTTTATTTGTTATTGTTTTTTGTTTTTTCTTTTATTGAAGTGCTTTTTTGCCAACCTATAGTATAAAACCCAGTGTGGTACTGGACTTTTGTTTGTTGGAAGTATTTTTATTACTGGCCCAATTTCTTTACTAGTTTTCAGTCTATTCAAGTTTTCTATTTCTTCCTATTTCAGTTTTGGTAATTTATATGTTTCTAAGAATCTGTTTTTTTCAAGGTTGTCCAGTTTATTAACCTAGTTTTTCTTCATCTCTTCTAATTGATTTTCTGCAGTGTTGATTGTTCTCTCTCCACTCTCATTATTGATTTTATTTTTGGGGTCTTTCTCTTTTCCTTTTGATAAGTCTGACTAGGGGTTTATCAATTGTATTAATTTTTTCAACAAAATAGCTCCTGGATTCATTGACCTATTCTATTGGTTTTGTTAGGTTCTCTATCATTTATTTCTGCTTTAATCTTTATTATTTACTTCCTTCTACTGGTGTAGGCTCCATTTATTGCTCTTTTTGTAGTTCTTTTAGGTGTATAGTTAGTTTTATTTGGGATTTTTCTTCCTTCTTGAGGTAGGCCTGTATGGCCATATACTTCCCTCTTAGAACAGCTTTTACTACATCTTAAAGGTTTTGGACAGTTTTGTTTTCATTTTCATTTGTTTCTATAAACATTTTATTTCTTTTATTTCCTGGTTAACCCATATCTAGTAGGAAGTACTTTAACGTTGATGTATTTGTGGTCTTCCTGAATTTTTTTTATGGTTTGTTTCTAGCTTGATAGCATGGTAGACAGAAATTGCATGGTATGATTCTGATTTTCTTGAATTATTTGAGGACTGTCTTGTGACCTATATGTGATCTACATTGGAGATTGTGTGCCCTTGAAAAGAATGTGTATTCTGCTCTTTTAGAATGGAATGTTCTGAATATATCTGTGAAATCCATCTGCTCCAGTGTGTCATTCAAAGCCAGTTTCCTTGTCCATGTTCCATTTAGATGATCTGTCCATTGAAGTAAGTGGGGTGTTAAAGTCCCCTAATATTATTGCATTATTATCAATTAGTTCATTCACATTTGTTATAAACAGTTTTATATATTTGGGTGCTTCAATGTTCAATGCATGAATATTTATAATTGTTACATATTCTTGTTCAATTGTCCCCTTTAGGGCAGCCTGGGTGGCTCAGTGGTTTAGCACTGCCGTCATCCCAGGGTATGATCCGGAAACCCGGAATCAAGTCCCACGTCTTGCAAAGAGGCTCCCTGCATAGAGGCTGCTTCTCCCTCTGCCTGTGTCTCTGCCTCTCTCTGTCTCATTCTTTGTCTCTCATGAATAAATAAAATCTTTAAAAAAAGAAAAAAAAGATTTGAATTGTCCCCTTTATTATTACATAGTGTCCTTTGTCTCTTATCATAGTATTTGTCTTATAGTCTAGTTTGTCCCATATAAGTATTACTATTCTTTCATTTGACATTCATTTGTATGATAAATGTTTCTCAGTCCCCTCACTTTCAATCTGCAGGTCTAAATGAGTCTTAGGTCTAACATGAGCCTCTTTTATGCAGCATATAGATGGGTCTTGTTATTTTATCCATTCTGTCACCCTATGTGTTTTTATTAGAGTGTTCAGTCAATTCATATTCAAAGTAATTATTGATGGATATGTATTTATTCCCATTTATTACTTGTGTTTTGGTTGTTTCTATAGATTTTCTCTGATCCATTATCTTTCTCTCATGATTTACTGGTTTTCTTTAATGATATATTTGAATTTCCTTCTCTCTGTTCTTGCATATTCGTTAGTACTTTTTGATACGTGATAGCCATTAATTTGTATATAACATCTCCTGCCTATACCAGTCATTATTATGTTGATGGTCATTTAAGTTTGAACCTTTTCTTTACTCCTGTCCTCCCCATGTTTTACGTATATGTTCTCATATATTACAGCCTTTATTTTCTGAGTTCTGTGACTCATTTTTTTTATAGAAATATTCATTTTAACAGCTTTTGTGTTTCCTACTTTCATACTGTCACTTTTGGTGTTTCTTTTCATTCAGTGTCCCCTTTAATATTTCTTGCAGGGCTGACTTATTGGTCATGAACTCCTTGAATTTTTGTTTCTCTGTGAAACTCTGTTGCCCCTTCATTTATGAATGTTAAACTTGCTAGATAGAGTATACTTGTCTGCATATTTTTCCCACTCAGCATTATGAATATGTCATGTCACTTCCTTCTGGCATGAAGACTTTCTGCTGAAAAAACTTTTGAAAGCTTTACAGATTTTCCCTTATACGTAACTGTCTTTTATCTTGCTAGTTTTAAGATTTTTTTTTCCTTATCACTATGTTTTGGCAGTTTACTTATGTCTTTGGTGTGGGTCTATTTTTGTTTGTTTTGTTTGGGATTCTCTATGCCTCCTGGATCTGGATGTCTGTTTCCTTCTACAGATTAGAGAAGTTTTCAACTACTATTTCTTCAAATAAATTTTCTGCTCACTTTTCTCTCCCTTCTTCTTCTGGGAGTTTGTGGTTTTCCAGAAATTTGTCCATTTCTTCTAGATTGCGAAATTTATTGGTGTAAAGCTGCTAATAATAAGTTTTTAAGATCGTTTGTATTTCCTTGGTATTGGTGGTGATCTCTCCTTTCTCATTCATGATATTATTAATTTGAGTCTTTTCTCTCTTCTTCTAATAAGGCTGGCTAATGCTTTATCTATCTTATTAATTCTATCAAAGAAACAACTCTTGGTTTTGTTAATCTGTTCCACAGTTCTTCTAGTCTCTTTTTCATAGAGTTCTGCTCGTATCTTTATTAACTCTCTCCTTCTGCTGGGTGTAGGATCTATTTGCTGTTTTTTTCTCTAGCATCTTTATGTGCAAGATTAACTTTTGCATTTGAGTTCTTGCCAGTTTTTGAATGGATGCTTGTATTGCGATGTATTTCCCCCTCAGGACTGCTTTTGCTGTATCCCAAAGATTTTGAATGGTTGTATCTTCATTTTCATTAGTTTCCATGAATCTTTTTAATTCTTCTCTAATTTCCTGGTTGACTGTTTCATCTTTTAGCAGGATGGTCCTTAACCTCCACATGGTTGAAATCCTTCCAAACTTCTTCTTGTGATTTAGTTCTTGTTTCAAAGCATTATGGTCTCAAAAATATGTAGGGGATGATCCCAATCTTTTGGTATCGGTTCAGACCTGATTTGTGACCCATTATGTGGTCTATTCTGGAGAAAGTTCCATGTGCACTTGAGGAGAATGTGTATTCAGTTGCGTTTGGATGTAAAGTTCTGTAAATTTCTGTGAAATCCATCTGGTGCAGTGTATCATTTCAAGTTCTTGTTTCTTTGGAGATGTTGTGCTTACAAGATCTGTCGATTTTAGAAAACGCTACATTCAAGTCCCCACGTATAATTATTATTATCTAAGTATGTCTTAACTTTGGTTATTAATTGATTGATATACTTGTTAGCTCCCACATTTGGGGCATAAATATTCATAATTGTTAGGTCCTCTTGTTGGATAGATCCTTTAAGTATGCTATAGTGTCCCTGTTCATCTCTTACTACAGTCTTTGGGATAAACTTTAATTTATCTGATATAAGGATGGCTACCTCTGCTTTCTTTTGAGGTCCATTTGAATGGTAAATCGTTCTCCAACCTTTTACTTTCAGGCTGTAGGTGTCCTTATGTCTAAAATGAGTCTTGTAGACAGAAAATAGATAGGTCTTGCTTTTTTTTTTTAATTTTTTTTAATTTTTTTTTATTTATGATAGTCACAGAGAGAGAGAGAGGCAGAGACACAGGCAGAGAGAGAAGCAGGCTCCATGCACCGGGAGCCCGATATGGGATTCGATCCCGGGTCTCCAGGATCGCGCCCTGGGCCAAAGGCAGGCGCCAAACTGCTGCGCCACCCAGGGATCCCAGGTCTTGCTTTTTTTATCCAGTCTGCAACCCTGGGACTTTTGATGGGGTCATTAAGTCCATTCACGTTCAGAGTTACTATTGAAAGATATGAAGTTAGTGTCATCATGATATCTATTCAGTCCCTGTTACTGTGGATTGTTTCCTTGGATTCCCTCTTTCTTTAACAGAATCCTCCTTAATATTTCTTGCAGAGCTGGTTTGGTGGTCACATATCCTTTCAGTTTCTGTTTATCTTGGAAGATTTTTATCTATCCTTCTGTTCTGAATGGGAGCCTTGCTGGATGAGTATTCTTGGCACAGGTTCATCTCACATAGGACCCTCAATATATCCTGCCACCCCTTTCTGGCCTGCCAGGCCTCTGTGGATAGGTCTGCTGTTATCCTAATACTACTCCCCGTAAAGGTTAGAGATTTCTCTCTTGCTGCTTTAAGGATCTTCCCTTTATCTTTGGAATTTGCAAGTTTTACTATTAAATGTCGAGGTGTTGAGCGGTTTTTGTTGAATTTGGGGGGGGGGTCTCTCTATTTCCTGGATCTGAATGCCTGCTTCCCTTCCCAAGTTAGGGAAATTTTCAGCTCTGATTTGTTCAAATACACTTTCTCAACCTCTGTCCCTTTCTGTGCCCTCTGGAGCCCCAATTAAACATAGATTTTTCCTTCGGAGGCTGTCATTTATTTCCCTTAACCTATCCTCATGATCTTTTAATTGTTTTTCTGTTTTTTTCCTCAGTTTCCTTCCTTGCCATCAACTTGTCTTGTATGTGACTCACTCATTCTTCTACCTCGTTAACCCTCGTCATTAGAACTTCCATTTTGGATTGCATCTCATTTAATTGATGTTTAATTTCGGCCTGATTAGATCTAAATTCTGCAGTCATGAAGTTTCTTGAATCCTTTATGCTTTTTCCTAGAGCCACCAGTAGCCTTATAATTGTGCTTCTGAATTGGCTTTCTGACACTGAATTGTAATCCAAATTTTGTAACTCTGTGGGAGAGAATACTGTTTTTGATTCTTTCTTTTGAGGTGAGTTTTTCCTTGTAGTCATTTTGCTCAGTGCAGCATGGCCAAATCAAGTTGTACTGAAAAAAGGAGAAAAAGAGAGAAAGAAAATGCGGGGGGTGGGGGGCGGGGTGGAACAAACAGAAAACAGAAAACAACCAGGAGCTTCCTCTGATTCTATATACTGTAAATCCCTCGACTTCCCCTGGAACTTTTCAGTGCTGCTTGGTCAATAACTTGTTTTTCCCCTGTCCTTATAGCTGGTCTTCTGGGGGAGGGGCCTACTGTACTGATTGTCAGGTGTGTGCAGTGCACCTGGGGGAGCTGCCCATCCCCCTGCCAGGTGCACGGCTCAGTGGGAGCTGTATATCCTGTGAAGCCCCTGCTTAATCCCAGGTACAAGGTGACACCAGGAAGAGGAACAATAGTGGCGGCAGCCAGCTGTCCAGTCCTGGAGTCAGCTCACGCAGTAACTACTGCAGCTCCCAGTCTGCAGGGGCTTGTATGCTCCGGGGTTGGGGGGGGGCACTGATCTGCACAGCTCGGGGCCTCCTGGCAGCAGGAACATCCTCGCTGCCCTGTGTCATCCCGGCCTCTGCCTGTCCCGGGGGGAGTGCGGGATCTTGGGCTGTGTCCTCCAGCGACTTTGCTTCTGTGGCCTGCACCGCTGGAATCAGGCTCCCCAGGTTGCGAAGCCCCCTCTGTATGGAGCCGCTGCCTGAGCCGCTGCCGGAGCTTCTCCTGGGGCCCCGTGGGAGCGCTCCAGGCCTTTAGGGAGCTCGGCCTGTGGTATGTGGTGCCCTCTCCTCTGGGGCGCAGGTCCTCTATTAGTGCCCCTGGGAGCCTCAGGGCATCCCCGCCCCTCCTGGGATCCAGCTGGAGCTCCCTGTGAGTACCTTTCTGCCTTTCCATCTGGGAAGATTGGTAAATCTCCTGCTTCTCCAGGACTGGGCTTTCCTGTTCTAGGGGCACTCGCTGCGAGGCCTTAGCCGGGCTCCTCGCTGCGGCCCCTCCCCCTTGGATGCTTTTTTATTTCTTTATTTTTTTCCGTCTTTCTACCTTGATAGAAGCACAAACTCTTCTTGCTGTAGTATTCCAGCTGTTCTCACTTTACATCTCAGGCCGAATTCGTAGGTTTTTAGGATGATTTGAAGGTTATCCAGGTAAGTTGGTGGGGACAGGTGACTTGGGGACCCTACTCTTCCACCATCTTGCTCTGCTTCAACTTTCAAATTATTAATCTAATTTATGCTACATTTTACCCTTTAAGTTTCTTTTTAAATTTTATATTTTATAATTAGTCTGTATTTCTTTTTTTAGGATATATTTCTAAGGTAATTAGAAATGTATAGTTTGTTTAGATTTTCTCTTAAATATTTGCTGTTATACTATAATTTTTTCATTTAATCCCTTAGAAAAACTATAGTATATTTTGCGATTGAATATACTTTATCTAAATTAGAATTGAGAGCCTAAGTTCTAGCTTTGGCCTGAAAACCTCAAACATTCCTAACCCTTATTGTCATACCCTTAAAATTAGGGTTTTGTTTATATTATGTAGCTAATGAGATTAAGGGTTTTATAGCCTTCTGGTTTCTAAGTAAATATGGCACATTTTGAAAAAGTTTTATGTTTTGTTGTATATTCATTTATTGAATTACATTTTATATTTTTATATTTATATTAAATATTTATATTTATATAAATATTTATTTATATTTATATTGATATTTTATATTTTCCTTAATATTGTGAAAGCAGATGTAGTAATAGGTAATTATAGCATCATCCCTATCCTCATGAACATAGTAAAGACAGATACAGAACCAGTATTCATTTAAATTATCATAGGTGCTATTGGCAACATCTAGAATATTAGAAGAACTATGTTGGGAAGACAGGGAATGCTTCCCTGAGGAATTGATTTTTGAAGTGCATTTTTAATAATGAATAAGTATCAGTTATGCACGAAAATTTGGGAAGAACATTTTTCACTGTGAACAAATTAGTCTAATATTTTAAAATATATCAATAGGGGTGCCTGGGTGGCTCTGTTAGTTAAGTGGCTGACTCTTGCTTTTGGCTGGTGTCATGATCTCAGTGTCCTGAAATAAAGTCCTGCCCAAGACTCCATGCTGTGTGGGGAGTCGGCTGGAGATTCTCTCCCTCTCCCCTGTGCCTCTACCTCTATTTGCATGTGCATGTGTTCTCTTTCTCTCTAAAATAAATAAATGAATCTTTAAAATATATAAACAGTCTGTGAAGGACATTAATCAAAGCTAAGAATTCAGAGTTAAACATTTTGAGCTCTAGAACAATATGGAATCAATAAAATATGGCACATTTAGTCTTGCTGAAAATTAATCTTAGTGACCCTACTAACTTACAATGGAAAGTGTTTATTAGGTAATATTCGTACAATAGCAAATTTTAGTGAGTCTATTCTAGGTAACTACATGCTTGCATCCTCTGTGTGATAAAAACATGTCTTATTAGCTACCTTCATATATCGTAGTTTTCACAAAATTAAATAATTTGTATGGCTGCTAAGTGAACTAGGAGAATAGTTAAAAATAGAATTCTCGTTTTCTGTTGTTGTTGTTGTTACTGTTTTTTCCCTGTGGTACTCTTTTACTGTGGGACACTACCTTTAAAGTTTTTTTTTTTTCTTTTTCTTTAAAGTTGTTTTTCTGTAGTACAGGTCCTAAGTAGATTTGTGTAGTTCAGATGAGTTAAATATTATTTGTTCTAAAATTTAAAAACCAAGAAAGAAAGAAAAAACTTGTTCAAAGGCACAGAGGGGAAAACCAAATAAGCTTTCGGATAATTCAAAGTGGTTTGTAACTACTTATTCACTTTTTCAGCAAATATTTATTGAATATCTCTGGTGTGTGATGTTGAAAGCTTGGCTTCAAAAAACAAAAACATGGTCCTTACACTTGAGGAGTTTTCAGTGCAACCAGTGAAATGAATGGTACACGTACCCTCACCAGACCATGAGATAGAAACAGCAAGTGTCATTCTGAATTCAGAGTTGGTTTTGTTTTGTATAATTTTGTTTTAAAATTAGAGATAGATTGAAAATATTTGACTTAGTATTTCATTTTTGATATACTAATTATGATTATAATGCGAGTGGTCTTTGAGTATACATGTTAAAGCACTTAGTGAAACTTTTGCAAGTTTGTTTACCTCAATGTTGTTCTCTATTATTTCCATTTTTAAGGGAAGAGTAAAAAAATACGCCAAAAATAATAATTTTCTATTTATAAATGTGTTTGGAAATTGCAAATTATTTCAATTAAAAGGTAGAATAGCTGTGTCATAGTTGTGAATGTTCCAAAACTATTTTTAGAGTTAGTATTTTTCAAGGAAACACTTAAAATCCAAATAGAAATATACTTCTAAAATTTGTCTTGCAGTGTATGTTAAATGTACATAGAAAAGTGAATGTTTGGAGGGTACCAAACCAAGTAATCTTAAGTGTATTTCACATATTGATTGAAAATTAAACTGAATTATTATGTAGTTGGAAGTTTCTACCCCTTGTAAAGAACAGATTTTTCCTTAAAAGAGCTGTTACATGATGTTGAAAAGAAACACTGAATTAAGACTAGCCAAACACTTGGCTTCTATTGCTTACCATGTTATATAGCTGTATGCATTTTAGCAGCACACTCAACTTGCTTGGTCTTTGTTCTTATCTGCCCTGAATATCACATGTGGTTGTTATGAGAATTAAATGACATCAGGTATATGAAAATATAAGTTAGAACATGCTATAAAATGTAAGGTACACTTATTATAGAGCAGCTAAGCTGTAAGTGTTTTTATCCAGTAGAGGGGGTCAGCCAAATGCATGCTAATATAAAAACAAGATTTAAATTTCTCCTCCTGTTAAAGTAATTATAATGTCAAAGTAAATGTTTGAAACAAAGTATATGCATGTATATATTCTTTTTTTTTTTGACATACCAGTGATAAAACTTTTGATGAATATAAAGGTATTTAATAGTATATCAAGTAAAATAACAATTGTCAGGGTCACACCTAGTTGGCCTAGTTGGTTAAGTGTCTGTCTTCTGCTTGGTTCATGATCCCGGGGTCTTAGGATCAAGCCCCATGTTGGGCTCCCTGCTTAGGGGAAGTTTACATCTCCTTCACCCCCTGCCTGCAGCTCTACCTTCTTGTGCTTGCTTTCTCTGTCTCTGTCTCTCTCTGTCAAATGAATAAAATCTTAAAAAAAAAATTAATTGGAGAGGGTGACAAAACACGAGAGACTCCTAACTCTGGGAAACAAACAGAGTTTTTTTTTTTTTTTTCAAATGGTCATAGCTAGAGAATTTATTAGTGAAACAATACAAAATAAGCCAAGGAATTGCATGTAAAGGCGGTATAAATTGAAAAAAAAAAGATGCTAACAATGATCTACATGTTTTAATGTCTAAAAGAATAATAAGAGTAAAAAGGTAACAGTAGCAGGTAACATCAGAAGAGATGGCTGCCAAAGCTTTTCTATTGAAAAAATACTACCGGAAGAAAAATATGAGGAATATAGGTAAAAAAAAAAAAAACTTCAATACATCATAGTAAAACTTTTAGTCCATTAAGGGAAAAGATTATAAAGGAACAATCGTAGGAGAATATGTTCTGTTCATGGTCATATGGTGAGCAAAGACTTCTTAAAGTGGACAAAGGTTAGTGGAAGGGGAGGTGGGCAGAGGGATGGGGTAACTGGGTGATGGACTCTGAGGAGGGCACTTGATGGGATGAGCACTAGGTGTTTTTCTATATGTTGGAAAATCAAATGTCAATTAAAAAAAAGAATGCAAATCCCTACCTTATCTTCTATAGAGTGACTTCATGAGAAATATAATAAATCCATATATTTTAAAAAAATTAAATAAAATGACAATTCCCAGTTGATTCCCTTGAAGTACATATCTACATAAATTTAATTTTGTATACAGCATGCTGGAGAGGGTGATTCACAGTGGATACTTATTATTTATGTTATATAAGGGGCTATTTCAGTCTTGAGGCCTACTATCACTACTTATATAATGGTCAGTTGTAAAAAGGGAGTAGATTGACAACCACGAGTTAGAGTTTGGGAACTTGGTTAAATCCCATGGGATGTGGCTATAGGTGAAATAGAAGTTAAAGAGATGAGAGAAGGTGGCATTTTATCTGGCCCACTGACAATATCCAAGGGGTCTTCTGATCTTGTAGTTAAGATGCTGCTACTTGACTTCTAGGTGGACCTTGGGCCGAATTGCATGTCCAGGCCATAAGTCTGATTTGATACATAAACCCTTGCCAAACATTGGGATTCAGAATGTAGGATGCTACATAAATTCCTAGGGGTAAAGGTTAGCATGATGCCAAGTTAGCTAGGGTTCAAGGCAAGTTCCTTTCCCAGCAGGGGATGTTTAACTTAGGTATATCAGACTTAGGACAGCAAAGCTAAATCTAGACACCACTAGGCAATGATGATGATCCTGAGTATTTCAAGTTCCCTAGATACAACTGAACCTGTAGAAAAAGGTGTCAGTCCTTGGAAGTAGCCATTTATAAACCTGATGCAACATACTAAGAACATGAAACATGCATCTGTAATTTGAAAGATATGTCCATTTCTTTCTTATTTTGTTGACTGACATGGGGATTGGTTAATACAACCAAATAAAACATGAAAGATACCTCTAAAGACAATAAAACCCGGACTAGAAATCAGGATCTGGAGTCACATGTTCTTGTCTCATTTTCCAATTGAAGGTTGAAATTCTGAGTCAAGAGGTTAAAGAAGATCATTTGCTAACTATGTACCTAAATTGCATATTAAAGTTTTAATTTATATAATAAAGTGATCTGTTTTCAATAGCATTTCTTTGTAAAAATAATAAAGAGCACAGTAAAATGATTACATGGTAATTTTTAATGTGTACCTTACCATTTCAAAAAAGGGAACACAATGACAAAGTTGACATTTATAGTAGTTACTGAGTATAAGATGATTTCAATGAACTTAATAGGACTTGTGTATAATATACATAAATAATACTATACCACATTGAGAGTTATAGAAAAGATGAATAAATCTAAAGATAATGCTAGATGGGGTGAATAAAGATTATAAGGTTATAAACTTTTTTTTAAAACTTACATTTACATTGAGGATGACATGTGATGTAATGAGAACTGGGTGTTATATGCAACTGATAAATTGTTGAACACTACCTTTGAGGCTAAGCTTGCACTATATTTTGTCTAATTGAATTTAAAGTAAGAAAAAAGAATTATACATTTAACAATTATAATGAAATAAAAATAGACATTTTAACTGAATTTATTGAATTCAAAAATTATCATATATATGGAAAAGCAAAGTGGCAAGAATATAAAATACAATTTTGAGAACCAGATGTAATGTTATGGGGGTAGTGAATCATCCTATAAGAATTAAAAAAAGTTAAAAGAGAGATACTTGCATTATTACATACATTCATATAGATAATGGAAGTACAATGTCCAATAATATATAATTAATCATTTGATAAATCAATAGAAAAAAAGCAAGAAATAGCATTTTGTAAGACTATAAAATAAGGGGAGGGAAGATATGCGTCCCAACATTGTTTACTAATCTGCCTATAAGTCTGGGGGGGGGGGAATAGGTCTATATATCCTACCATATATTGAAGTCATAAAGAGATTAAGAGTAAATATCAGAGTAAAAATGTTATTTTTAAATTTTTATTTAAATTCTAGTTAGTTAACATACAGGGTAATATAAGTTTCAGGTGTACAATACAGTAATTTCGTACTTCGATTCAACACCTGGTGCTCATCACAACAAGTGCACTCCTTAATCCCCATCACTGATTTAAACCATCCCTCCACGGACTTCTCCTCTGGTAACCATTAATTTGTTCTCTATAGTTAAGAGTCTGTTTCTTGCTTTGCTCTTTCTGTCTCTTTTCCGTATGCTTATTTTTTTTTTTTAGTTCCACATATGAGTGAAATCATATGGCATTTATCTTTCTTTGACTTATGTCACTTAGCAGAATACTCTGTAGCTCCATCCATGTTGATGCCAATGGCAAGATTTCTTTCTTCTTGATGGCTGAGTAGTATTCCATTTTATACACACACGCGCACACACACACACAACATCTTATTTATCCATTCATCAGTTGATGGAAACTTGGGCTGTTTCTATAATTTGATTATTGTAGATAATGCTGTTGTAAACATATGATAGGGTCGCATGTATCTTCAACTTAGGATTTTTGTATTCTGTAGGTAAATACCTAGTAGTGCAACTGCTGGGTCATAGGGTAGTTCTATTTTTAACTTTTTGAAAAACCTTCATACTGTTTTTAGAGTGGCTGCACCAATTTACATTCCCACCAGAACTGAAATATGGTTACCATTTCTCCATGTCCTCACCAATACCTGTTGTCTCTTGTGTTGTTAATTTTTGCCATTCTGACATGTGTGAGGTCATATTTCATTGTAGTTTTGATTTGTATTTTTCTGATGATGCGTAATATTGAGCATCTTTTCATGTTTTCATTGGCCACCTGTTTGTCTTCTTTGGAAAGATGTCCATGCCTTCTGTCCATTTCTTAACTAGATTATTTGTTTTTTTGGGTGTTGCATTTTAGAAGTTCTTTCTAGATTTTGGATACTAACCTTACATTGCACAGGTCATTTGTAAATATTGTTTCCCATTCTGTAGTTGCCCTTTAGTTTTGTTGATTGATTTCTTTTCTGTACTGAACCTTTTATTTTGAAATTCACAATAGTTTATTTTTGCTTTTCTTTCCCTTGCCTCAGGAGATATATCTAGAAAGAAGTTGCTATGGCTGATGTCAAATAGGTTATATCCCTGTGTTCTCTAGGACTCAGTTTCAGGACTCAAATTTAAGTCTTTAATCCATTTTGATTTATTTTTGTATATGGTATAAGAAAGTGATCCAGTTTCATTCTTTTGCATGTTGCTGTCCAATTTTTCCAACACCATTTCTTGAAGACACTTTTTCCCATTGAATACTCTTTCCTCCTTTGTTTATGATTAATTGACCATGGAGTTGTGGGTTCATTTCTGGGTTCTCTATTCTGTTCTATTGACCTAAGTGTCTATTTTTGTGCTAGTTTCCTATCGTTTTGATCACTACAGCTTTTGTAATATAACTTGAAGTCCAGAATTGGGATGCTCCCAGTTTTGCTTTTCTTTTTCCAGGCTGCTTTGCCTGTTTGGCGTCTTTTATGGTTCCATACAAGTTTTAGGGTGATTTGCTCTGTCTCTGTGAAAAATGTTGATATTTTGATAGAGTATGCATTAAATGTTGTAGATTGCCTTGGCCAGTATAGACATTTTAATAAGATCTCTTCTTCCAATCCATGAGCATGGAATATTTTCCATTTCTTTGTTTTATCTTTAGTCTCTTTCATAAGTGTTCTATAGTTTTCAGAGTACAGAACTTTTACCTCTTTGGTTCAGTTTATTCTTAGATACTGTATGGTTTTTTGTGCAATTATAAATGGGATCTATTTCTTGATTTCTCTTTCTGCTGCTTCTTTATTGGTGTGTAGAAATGCAGCAGATTTCTGTACATTGATTTTATATCCTGTGACTTTTAATGAATTTATTAGTTTTGCAAATTCTTGGTGACGTCTCAGATTTTCTCTGGAGAGTATCATGTCTTCTGCAAATAGTGAATATTTGACTTCTTTCTGAGAGATTTGGATGCCTTTTGTTTCTTTCTATTGTCTGACTGCTGTCACTAGGACTTCCACTGTTATGTTAGTGGTAAGAGTGGACATCCCTGACTTGTTCTTCAGCATAGAGGAAAAGCTCTCAGTTATTTCCTTTGAGAATGGTATTAGCTGTTTTTTTTTAATATGTGGCCATTATTATTTTTTTTAATTTCTATTTATTTATGGCAGTCACAGAGAGAGAAAGAGAGAGAGGCAGAGACATAGGCAGAGGGAGAAGCAGGCTCCATGCACCGGGAGCCCGATGTGGGGTTTGATCCCGGGTCTCCCCGATCGCGCCCTGGGCCAAAGGCAGACGCCAAACCGCTGCGCCACCCAGGGATCCCAATATGTGGCCATTATTATTATCCTTGTATCCCTACTTTGTTGAGATTTTTAAAAATTATTTTATTTATTTTTATTTGAGAGACTGTACAAAAGCCAGGGTAGAGGGAGAAACAGACTCCCTGCTGAGCTTGGAGCCTGATGTGGGGCTCAATCTCAGGATCCTGAGATATGACCTGAGCTGAAGTCAGATGCTTAACAACTGAGCCACCCAGGTGTTCTGAAAGTTTTTAATCATATTTGGATGTTGTACTTTTTCAAATGGTTTTTCTACATCTGTCGAAAGGATCATATGGTTCTTATTCTTTTATTAGTGTGATATATCATGTTGATTGATTTGTGAATATTGATCCACTTTGGCAATGTAGGAATAAATCCCACTTAATCATAGTTAAGTGATTCTTCTGCAGTACTGTTGGATTCAATATGCTAGTATTTATGAGAATTTTTACATCCATGTTTATCAGGGATATTGACCTGTGATTGTCTTTTTTTTTAGTAGTGTCTATCTGGCTTTTGTATCAGGGTAATACTGTTCTCATAGAAGGAGTTTGATGGATGGATAAAGAAGATGTGGTCTATATATACAATGGAATATTACTCAGCCATTATAAACGATGAATACCCACCATTTGCTTCAACGTGGAGGGAACTGGAGGGTATTATGCTGAGTGAAGTAAGTCAATCGGAGAAGGACGAACATTATATGTTCTCATTCATTTGGGGAATATAAAAAATAGTGAGAGGGAATAAAGGGGAAAGGAGAGAAAATGAGTGGGAAATATCAGTGAGGGTGACAGAACATGAGAGACACCTAACTGGGAAACGAACAAGGGGTAGTGGAAGGGGAAGTGGGTGGGGGTATGGGGTAACTGGGGGATGGGCACTGATGGGGGCACTTGATGGAATGAGCACTGGGTGTTATGCTATATGTTGGCAAATTGAACTCCAATAAAAAAATAAAGAAAAAGGAGTTTGGAATTTTTCCTTCCTTTTTAATTTTTTTTTTTTTTTTGAGAACAGCTTGAAAAGAATAGGTATTAATAGGTATTAACTCTTTAAATGTTTGGTAGAATTTACCTCTGAAGTCCTCTTGTCCTGGACTTCTGTTTGTTGGGAGAGTTTGGATTACTGATTCAATTTCTTTCCTGGCTATTAGTCTCTTCAAGTTTTATGTTTTTCCTGTTTTAGTTTTGGTTGTTCATATGTGTTTAGGATCTTACCTATTTATTTTAGTTTGTCCAATTTGTGAGCATGTCGTTTCTCATAATAATCTCTTAAAATTGTTTCTATTTCTGTTGTGTTGGTTATTTCTCTACTTTCATTTGTGATTTTTATTTGGGTCCTTTCTTTTTTCCTTTTCTTTTTTAAGATTTTATTTATTGAGGGTGAGGGACAAGTGGAAAAAAAAGATTTTATTTATTTGAGAGAAAGAAAAATTTCACACAAGTGGAGGGAGGTACAGAGGGAGAAGCCGACTCCCTGCTTAGTAAGGAGCCTGAGTTGGGGCTCAGTCCCAATTAAGACCTGAGATGAAGGCAGAAGCTTAACCAACCAAGCCACCCAGGCAACCGTATTTTCTTTTTTGATATGTCTGACTATAGGTTCGTCAATTTTATTAGTTTTTTCAAAGAACCAACTACTGATTTCAGTGACCTGTTTTTGTGTGTGTGTGTGTGTGTGTGTGGCTGTGTGTTTACATCATTTATTTCTGCTCTGATATTTACTATTTCCTTCCTTTTGTTGGCCTTAGGTGGCGGCTTCTTCTTCTTCTTCTTCTTCTTCTTCTTCTTCTTCTTCTTCTTTTTAATTTCATATAGGTATAAGATTAGGTTGTTTATTTGAGATTTTTCTTGCTTCTTAAGGTAGACCTGTATTGCTAGATAATTCCCTCTTAAGGACCTCTTTTGCTGCTTCTGAAAGATTTTGGACGATTGTATTTTCATTTTCATTTGTTTCAACGTATTTTGCAAAACCTTTTCTTTGATTTCCTAGTTGACTGATTCATTGTTTAATAGCATGTTGTTTAACCTCCATGTATTTGTGGTCTTTCTGTATTTTTTCTTGATGTTAACTTCAAGTGTTAGGTAAAAAAATATGCATAGTATGATCACAATATTTTTGTACTTGTTGAGGCTGGATTTGTGACTTACTGTGTGATCTGTTTTAGAGATTGTCCCTTTTACACTGGAAAATAATGTTTATTCTGTTTTAGGATGGAATGCTGTGAATACATCAGTTCACTCCCTCTGATTCCGTTAGTTCTTTAAAGCCATTGTTTCTTTGTTGATGTTCTGTGTAGATCATCTATCTTTTGATATAAGTGGAGGGTTAAAGTCCCCTACTATTATGTTATTATTATTAATAAGTTATTTTGTTTGTTATTATTATGGTACTTTGTTATTGTTATGTATATTAATTATTCTGTATTTGGGTGCTTCTACTTTGTGGGTATAAATATATTTCTTACAACTTCTTGTTGGATTGTCACCTTTTTTTTTTTTTTTTTAAATCTTTTTTCTTTTTTTTTTTTAATTTATTTATGACAGTCACAGAGAGAGAGAGAGAGAGAGAGAGGCAGAGACACAGGCAGAGGGAGAAGCAGGCTCCATGCACCGGGAGCCCGACGTGGGATTCGATCCTGGGTCTCCAGGATCGCGCCCTGGGCCAAAGACAGGCGCCAAACCACTGCGCCACCCAGGGATCCCTGGATTGTCACCTTTATTATGATATAGTGCCTTTCTTAGTCTCTTGTTGCAGTCTTTGTTTTAAAGTCTAGTTTTCCTCATATAAGTATTGCTATCCTCCATTTCTTTTGACATTCAATTTACATGATAATTATTTCCCCTCACATTCAATCTTCAGGTGTCCTTAGTTTTTTAAGCAGCATATAGATGGGTGTTGTGCTTTTATCCATCCTGATACTCTGTGACCTTTGACTGAAGTACTTAGTCCATTTACATTCCAAGTAATTATTGAGAGATATGTTTTTAGTGCCATTTTATTAGTTTTTTTTTTTCCCATTGTTTCTGGAGTTTTTCCCTGTTATTTTCTTGTCTTTGTCACTTTTGGTCTTTCCTTTCCCCGCAGAGAGTCCCCTTTAATATTTTTTCTGGCACTGGTTTAATAGTCGCAAACTCTTTAAGGTTTTGTTTGTTGGAGAAAATCTTTATCTTTCTTTCTGTTTTTAATGATAGCGTTGCAGGATAGAGTATTCTTGCCTGCAAAATTTTCACATTCGGCAAGTTGAATATAACATTCCACTTCCTTCTGGCTTTCCATGTTTCTGGAGAGAGACCTGCAGCTAGCCTTATGGATCTTCCTTTGTAAATTTGGGGCTTCTTTTGTCCTGCTGCTTTTAGGATAATTTCTTTATCACTATATTTTGCAAAGTTCAATGCAATATGTCTTGGTCTTGGCTTGCTTTTATTGATATTGATGGGAGTTCTCTATGTCTCCTGGATCTGGATATATTTTTCCTTTCCCAGAATAGTGATGTTTTTATCTATGATGTCTTCAGATTTTTTTTTTTCTGTCTCCTCTTCTCTCTCTTCTTCTTCTGGTACTTATATATTATGAAGGTTATTATGTTTGACTCCATCAAATATTAGACTCCATTAAACAAAATAGTTAGTTCCCTAAGTCTTTTCTTTTGTTGCATACTTCTTTGTCTGTTTTGTTAAGCTTCATTTTTTCCATTATATTTTTCTTCTATATCACTAATTTGTTTTTCTGCTTCTTTAAGCTTACTGTTCATTGCATCAAGTTTATTTCCAATCTTCATCTGATGCGATGGTCAAATATAATTACATGTGATATGATATATATTTTCAAGTATGTAAAACTTAAGCATGGAAGCAAAGATTAGATGACAGATGGAAAAACTCTTTTCTGGTATGGTGGGAATCTTAATGACTTTTTTACATTCTCCCCATATTTTACTTTTAAGGGGTTATAGAAAGAATGAGATTAATACAGACATTTAAGAATAAATGAATTAGGAATGCTAAAGTATTCTGATAACTGATAATCCTAAAAACTTGTATTGATCACATTCAGTGGATCAGGAATCACTTTAAGTGTTTTGCATGCGTTCTCTCATTTAATGAAAATTAAATTTCATTTAATGAATATTCAAAAGATGAAAAGAGAAAGTTTAGGCAAAATAAACTTGTCTTAAAATCATTCAAGGGCTGTAAGTGAAATAGGTCAGAGAAAGATGAATATCATGATTTCATTCATTTGTGGAATTTAAGAAACAAAACAGATGAACATAGGGGAAGTGAAGGAAAAATAAGACAAAAACAGAGGGAGACAAACCATAAGACTGTTAACTACAGGAAACAAACTGAGGGGTGATGGAGGCAAGGTTGGTCGGGGAATGGGATAATTGGGATTGGCATTAAGGAGGGCACTTGGTGTAATGAGCACTGGGTGTTATATGCAATTGATGAATCACTAAAATAACTCTGAAACTAACAATATACTATATGTTCATTAAATTGAATTAAAAATAAAATATATTTAGAAAAAATCATTCAAGGGCTGTGATGGAAAAGCACATTTAGAATAGTATTCTTTTATTCTAAAACAAACATCCATTATAAACAATGTAAATATCATAAGAAAATGAACCTTGAATTAATACGAACAAAAATAAAAGATCAATAACATGTTTGTTCCTCCTGTATTCCCCACCTTGGGATATGGACACTGCCATAAATCCAGATACCTAATTCATCCAGCATATTGGCCTTCTTTCTTGATCCATTGGACTTCCTCATTCTTTGCTTCCAGTCCATTAACACATTCTGTTAATTCTAACTGCTAAAATATTTCTGAAACTTATCATTTCCCGCATAATTCCAACTGTCACTTTAGTTGTTTAGGCCATCATCCTCTTCCCTCAGATTATACCAACAGCAGTTTTTCTCCAGCCTTGCTTCCCTTTCTTCTACTTTTTTCTACTTTCTTCACAAATGTAAACATGTTACTCTCCAGCATAAAACTCCTAAGTGATTTCTCTTTGTGGAATCAAATGCAAAGATTTTAATGAGATTTTCAAGGGACTTCAGTCCTTAGCCTATATTTACTTTACCAGCATTTGCTCCCCAAGAGTATAGATTCCCTTTCCCCCTCTCACTTCAATTCTCCCATGCTTGTTTGCTGTCTCTTGCTCATGCACACACCTACAGCTATGCTTATCTTCTTCCATTTCCTTGACTTTTTTATTGTTTCCCTTCACAGAGTCTTCATAGGTGCTATGCCCTCCACCTGGATCATTGTCCCTCATCTTTCAAACCTTGCGTTGGGCTTTTTTCTTTTTTTCCTGAACCCTGTTTATCCTTCAGATTTCATCCTAGACCTTCTTTCTTCCAGGAAGACTTTCTGGACATCTGATTTGGATCCTCCTGTGTTCCCATAGGACCCTATGCCATTACCTTCTGACTTATATTACTAAAAAATAAAGACCTTTTCAGTAGAGCCTATGGTCTACTTTATTTACTCCTATATCCTCAGAGTTAAGAGTGCCTAGCACATATGAGATGGTTAGTATGTATTTATTAAGTGAATCTCTGTAGTTTTGCCTGCATTGCATATCGTGAACTTCTTAAGATTTATATTTTCAACTTCCAATTTCAGCACTGTCTTCTTAATCATCAGTTCACTAACACCATGAACAAATGCCATACACAGTATATCTCCAGTAATGGTTTGAAATGAATTAATAATTAGTATTCGAATGAATGAATCATTGTAATGGTGCCCACCTCACTGAGGTTAGTAAGCATTTCTCCTCTCTTTGAAGTCCTCCAAGGCAAAGACTATTTCATTTGTCTCTGTTTTATCTACAGTACCTAACATAGTGACTTAAGTATAGGAGACACTCAGTGAATAATTACCATGGATTCCTAAGATTGAACAGCAGCTAGAGAGTTCCAACTAATGCTAGTGTTATGTAGGTGATTTTGACTATTACTGGAGTTTGGACTAGCTACATTTCTGTGTATCTTTATGTATGTATACATGGTCGTGTTGAGATAGATTATTTAAAATTAGACTGGTTTTATATCATTTATACTAATTAGTGATCATTAAGATGATGTCATCACACTAGTTAAAAAGTTCTGTTCTTGGACTGGGGGCAAGATGGCGGAGGAGTAGGCATCCCACCTGGTCCCACCAACTTACCTAGATAACTTTCAAATCATCCTGAACACCTACGAATTTGACCTGAGATTTAAAGAGAGAACAGCTGGAATGCTACAGAGAGAAAGGTTTTTGGTTCTAGCAAGGTAGGAAGGCAGAAAAAAAAAAAAAGAATGAAGTGGGGGAGGGGCACCATGAAGAGCTAGGCTAAAGCTGGGCAGCAAGCCAGCCTCCTGGACAGGAAAGCCCAGCCCTGGAGAAGCAGGAACTTTAAAAATCCGCAGGAGATTCCTCCGAGACTGAGAAGTGCTCAGCAGGGAAATCGGGCAGAATCCCAGGAGGGGCAGTGAAGCCTCCAGTTTCCTGGAGTCACTAATAGTGGAAGTGCACCACAAACTGGACCAATCTCAGTAAGGGCTGGAGCGCACTGGGGGGTGGGGGAGGCATTTGGGAGAAGCCAGTTGGTTAGGCAGTGGCTACAGAGGAGGTGTCTGTGCCCTGCAATGGGGACTCTCCTGCCCCTGGGAACCCCTAGCTGTGTAGATCAGTGCACCCACGCTGGACTGGAAGCAGTCCAGGTCAGTGTGGACTGGGAGACTGCATTAGTTACTAGTGGGGAGCTGACTCCAGAGCTGGAGAGCTGGCCGCTGCCATTGTTGTTTTTCCTTCTTTTTTTCACCTTGTGCCTGGGAGGGGCCGGGCTGCCAGGGAAAAGGCCTCACTGAGCCTGGCACCTGGCAGGGGGCGGGGCCTCTCCCCCAGGTACACACATGGGAGAATCAGCCCAGCAAGTCCCTCCCCCTAAAGACCAGCTGGAAGGACAGGGGAAGAGCAAGTTCTTTTTTTTTTTTTTTCTTTACAGATTTTATTTATTAATTCATGAGAGAGAGAGAGAGAGAGAGAGAGGTGGAGACACAGACAGAGGGGAGAAGCAGGCTCCATGCCGGGAGCCTGACGTGGAACTCGATCCTGGGACTCCAGGATCACGCCCTCAGCCAAAGGCAGGTGCTGAACCGCTGAGCCACCCAGGGATCCCTGAAGAGTAAATTCTTGACCAGCACTGGAAAGCTCCAGGTGAAGTCGAGGGATTTACAGTATATAGAACAAGAGGGTACCCCTCCTTTTTTCTTATCCTTTTTCCAGTACAACTTGTTTTTATATCAGACTATAAATTTCCAATATTTTTAATCTTTTCCCACCTTAACTACAATATTTTACCCCCTCTTCATTTTTAAGTTTCTTCCTTTTTGACTTTCATACTTCTACAAATACATGTCTTGGATATATTTTCCAATTCTAGATTCCCTTCAACACACTCAATTTTGGGAGATATACAAGATTTTTTTTTCTTTTGTGTTTTTGGTTTTCTCTGCCTCATTTTGTTCTACAATGGCAGAAGTTAATACCGTCTAAACCATGACCAGCATGCACCCAGAACCAAGTGGTATACTGTTCATTCTGTAGGATTATATTGTCTCTTCATTCCCATTCTGCCCCTCTTTTTTTATCTCGTTTATGTTTTGGTGGTTAGTGGTGAGGTTTCTACAAGTATTTCTGGTTTATATAAATTTGGGACTGAGCATCTTCTAACATAGAGAATAATACACTCAGAACCAAGAGAATCACCAATCACCCTCTAGGACCCCTCAGGTAGATTACATTCTCCCTCCACTACAACTTTGTCACCACTACCATTTCTCAGTCCCCCCCTTTTCTTCTTTTCCTTTTTTTTTCCCTCTTTACTTTTGCTTTTTTCTCTACTTTTTTCTCTTTTCGTTTTTCTTCTTTGGGATTCTTGGCCTTTTATATTTTAGTACTTTGTTTTACAATTTGTTTTTCACTTTAGTGATCCTTTGTTTTATTTTGTTCTAATCTTTGTTTTCAATTTCTGGTCTCTGAACTTGTTAGAATCCTCTAGGGTGAAATTTACTTAGATCGTGGTTAATATACTGGACTCAGCCTGTTCATACAGCCGCTCTGCACTGAGCAAAATGACTAGAAAGAAGAATTCTTCACAAAAGAAAGAATCAGAAACAGTCCTCTCTCCCACAGAGTTACAAAATTTGGATTACAATTCCATGTCAGAAAAGCCAATTCAGAAGCACAATTATAAAGCTACTGGTGGCTCTGGAAAAAAGCATAAAGGATTCATGAGATTTCATGACTGTAGAATTTAGATCTAATCAGGCCAAAATTTAAAATCAATTAAATGAGATGGAATCCAAACTGGAGGTCCTAATGATGAGGGTTAATGAGGTGGAAGAAAGAATAAGTGACATAGAAGACAAGTTGATGGCAAGGAAGGAAGCTGAGGAAAAAAGAGAAAAACAATTAAAATACCATGAGGAAAGGCTAAGGGAAATAGATGAGCCTTAGAAGGAAGAATCTGTGTATAATTAGGGTTCCAGAGAGTTCAAGATACATATGGAGTGAAAAACTGAGACACCTGCACCTAATATTTATAGCAGCAATGTCCACACTAGCCAAACTGTGTAAGGCGCCTCAGTGTCCATGAGTGGATAAAAAAAAATAAAGATGAATGGATAAAGAAGATGTGGTATATATATACACTGGAATATTACTCAGCCATTAGAAATGACAAATACCCACCATTTGCTTTGACGTGGATGGAACCAGAGGGTATTATGTTGAGTGAAATAAGTCAATCGGAGAAGGACAAACATTATATGGTCTCATTCATTTGGGGAATATAAAAAATAGTGAAAGGGAATAAAGGGAAAGGAGTGAAAATATCAGTGAGGATGACAGAACATGAGAGACTCCTAACTCTGGGAAACGAACAAGGGGTAGTGGAAGGGGAGGCAGGCAGGTGGGATGGGATGACTGGGTGACGGCCAGTGAGTGGGGCACTTGATGGGATGAGCACTGTGAGTTATACTATATGTTGGCAAATCGAACTCCAATAAAAAAATATACAAACAATGGAAAGTTCTGTTCTAATTGTTACTGTGTTGATTTGTTTTTTTTTTTTGTGGCTGTTTTTGCATTTTTCTTGTAAAGATTTCTGTGTTGCTCTACAAATTTTAATGCTAAGTTTAGGGCTTGTCCTAATTATTGAATGAGGATTCAATGAGAAATTATTATGACTTGAATTTTTAACTGAATGAAATATATGTCGAAATCCTTCTTGGGAAAAGGCTTTTTTTTCTGTATTCTTTCTTTTCTGCTTGAGTATAGAACCGAAGCTGATGTATGTATAAGCCATATTCCTTCATCATCCCCCATCAATATATGTCTTGAGGCCTTTTTTAATACATAGAAGGTGACATGTATTTGAGTAAACACCTTCTTAGAGGCTGAGATTGAAAAGGTGCAACATGTTTTTTGTTATTGACAGAGGAGAGGTTGCACCTGGTTTATTATATGGGGAGGATTTTCTTTTTTCTTTGTATTTTTTTATTGGAGTTTGATTCACCAACATATAACACCCAGTGCTCATCCCATCAAGTGCCCCCCTCAGTGCCCATCACCAAGTCACCTCACCCCCCCGCCCGCCTCCCCTTCCACTACCCCTTGTTCGTTTCCCAGAGGTAGGAGTCTCTCCTGTTCTGTCACCCTCTCTGATATTTCACACTCATTTTCACACTCCTATTCCAGTGTGTGTGTGTGTGTGTGTGTGTGTGTGTGTGTATTTGTATGTATCACATCTTCTTTATCCATTCATCTTTCGATGGACACTAAGGCTCTTTCCACAGTTTGGCTATGGTGGACCTTGCTGCTATAAACATTGGGGTGCAGTTGTCTCAGTTTTTCCCTGCATCTGTATCTTTGGGGTAAATCCCAGCAGTGCAATTGCTGGGTCGTAGGGTAACTCTATTTTTAACTCTTTGAGGAACCTCCACATAGTTTTCCAGAGTGGCTGTAGCAGTTCATATTCTATGGGGAGGGTTTTCTTTTGTCTCCTCATCATGCTTGAATCCTTTCTGTTTTTTCATACAGTTTTTTTTTGTCAGTGTTATTTATTTCACTGTTTTTTGTCAGTGTTATTTATTTCATCCTTGTCTCTTTTACTTTTACCTTTTATTTATTCAGGCTATATACTTATGTATATGAGTAAATTTGACCAAAATAGATGATAGACCTTTGTTTTTAAAATAACATTTAATATAGCTTAATTACAAAAGTAATAATCTTCGGTTTAAAAAATGTGGAAACAGGAAATTTTAAGGAGGAAATATACATCTAATCTTCTGTTACTCAGGGATAATTACCACAAACATTACCATAGATTACTATTTAGATGATCGATATATTTTTACATAGTTTAAATCTTACTGTACATAGAATTTTTTATCTCATTGCATATGAAATTGTCTCATATTTTTCTACCTCATGAAAACATTAAAGGTCTACATAATACTACATTTTAAATAGATGCCATAGTTTACCCTTTTCCCTACACTTGGCATCTTAAAGTATTTATACCGTTCCCTATTAAAAAATGATTCTGTGATCATCTTAGAACATAAAGCTTAGTCAAAAATTCAGATTATTTCCTGTGATAGATTCCTGGATGTAGCATTACTAGGTCAAAGAGTTTGTATAGTTTTTGAGGCTGTTGATTCTTCTTACCAGATTGCTATCCAGAAAGATTATGCCAAGCCTGCCTGTTGCTACCAGCATTCCAAAAAGATTTGCAGCTCACTAAATGGGCATGGCTTTTTAGTTTAAGTGTATTTTCCATCAATGAGTCCATAATTTCTGTATTGTTTGTAATACATTATCAAATTAATGTACTAAACAAAGTATATTATTTTATATACAGATTTGAATCTTACACAACTTATTCTGAAGGCAGTATGTAGATGGCATATTTTTTCTATACTTGGAATCTTATTTTTGCTGGTTTATTATTCTGTGATATTGCACTACTGTTTTTTTTCCCTACATTCTGTATCTTTGTTTCCTTAGACAACTGAGGTAGTGCTTTGGAGAATAAGTGATCCTGGAATTCATTTTAGGACAATGGGAAAAGCCAAAGTCTCGAGAGAGCATGACCAGTGGAAAGGACACTGGAATAGAAATTAGATGTCCTAGATTCTACTTTCAGCTTTGTTATTGTGTATCACGGCAAAATTTGACTAACGTAGTTGCCTAGTCTACAAAATGGGGATGATAAGTCTCAGTTTTTTACAGGGATGCTACTGGGATTAATGCAGTATTGTTTCCTAATACATTTTGTGTCCTTCCAATAAAATTTTAATATTAGAGACCCAATACTAAAATCAATCTAAATTTAGAAAGTAGAGATTAATTTTTATAGTTTCAAACTTTTTTGTTCCCAATTTAATTTATTAAATTTAAGTCTTTGGTTACTTATACAAAATATATATTTACTATATGATTTCTCAAATGCAGCAAAAAGTTTCATTAGGGTATGAATAAGTAGCATCTGCTTTGTAACTTAATATTACTTTAGATATATTCTGTGTTTATCATATATTACATTAAAGTGTGAGAAAGGAAGTAAGTTCTTAAATTCACCATAGGTTAACATGGTGAGTCTAAAAATAGTATAAAAGTATTTTGCTTTACTAATTTGTGATATTTTCATCTAAGATATTGACTATCAGTGACATAAAAATAATTTCTTTATTGTTATTGCTTGAATAAAGATGTTTCTGAATTTGGCAAAGTATTGTGTATAAATTGATCTCATTCTTTCTAATTGAGAATCAACATTTTCTAGAAATATTGGAAATCTTGGGTTGAGTAGAAGAGGTAGGTGACAAATTCAAATAATCCCTAAGCCTTATTTAGAAATTGTTATTTAAAATTCTCATTGTAGGGAAAATGTTAATTAAGTCTGATTTTGAGCTTCTTGAAGACAGGGGCTATGTGTACACATTTTTGCACACCCAGGGTCTCACACACTAGTTGTTTAGTAAATGTTTAGTGAAGAAATTATGGTTAAAATAAAAAATAAAAGCAGTTAGAAAGGTCATCTGCTTCCTAGAAAACTATACCTCAGGAGCTACTAAGTTCTTTAAAACAATATCTTAGTTAAAAATAATATTTCATGCATATATCAGACTTTTCTAAGAACTCATAGCATTAACCACTCTATAAAATTTGCATTTCTGGTATATTGGCTATACTGGGTCCAGATATTTTAAAGAAGTTCTGTTTTCGGCACTAAGATATCATGCTTTGCGTAAATCCACACGAGTAATTATTTTATGGTGTACAAGTAGAAGTTTTGCCCTTTCATTTTTGTTTTCAGGGATAGCCAGTTTGTTTGATGGTGGTTCTGTAGCAGTTTTTAGTATTCTAAAAGAAACTCCCTTTTGTGGAATGCTTTAGGATATCAGTAATGTTTAAAAATAGTTTAAAATTTTTGCCATATTTAGTGGTATATTTAGTGCCATATTTAGCCAAGCTGGAGACATAATTCTAGACTTATATTATGCTGTAGTGATTATGACAATGGTACTGGCACAAAATATAGACTCATAGATCAATGGAACAGATAGAAAACCCAGAAATGGGGATCCCTGGGTGGCTCAGTGGTTTAGCACCTGCCTTTGGCCCAGGGTGTGATCCTGGAGTCCCAGGATCAAGTCCCACATCGGGCTCCCTGCATGAAGCCTGCTTCTCCCTCTGCCTGTGTCTCTGCCTGTGTCTCTGCCTCTCTCTCTCTCTCATAAATAAATAAAATTAAAAAAAAAAGAAAACCCAGAAATGAATCCCCAATTATATGTTCAATTAATCTTCTTCAAAGCAGAAAAGAATATCCAGTAGGAAAAAGGCAGTGTCTTCAACAAATGGTTTTTGGAAAACTAGACAACAATATGCAAAAGAATGAATTTGGACCATTTTCTTACACTATATAGCAAAATAGATTCAAAATGGGTGAAAGACCTAAATCTGAGACCTGAAACTATCAAAATCTTAGGGAACACAGGAAGTAACCTCTTTGACATCAGCCCTAGCAACTTCATACTAGATATATGTCTTCAGGTAAGGGAAGCAAAAACAAAAATAAACTATTGAGGCCACATCAAAATTAAAAGCTTCTGGACAGCAAAGGAAATTGTCAACAAAACTACAGTACAGCATACAGAAAGGGAGAGGATATTTGCAAATGACATATCCCGTAAATGGCTTATATTTAAAAATATATAAAGAACTTACAAAACTCAACACCTCAAAAAGAAATAATCCAATTAAAAATGGGCAGAAGATATGAACAGACATTTCTCAAAGAACACTTCCAGATGGCCAATAGACATATGAAAAGATGGACATCATCACTTCTCATCAGGGAAATGCAAATCAAAACTACAGTGAGATATCACTGCATGCCTGTCAGGATTCCTAAAATCCAAAATATAAGAAACAACAGATGTTGGCAAGGTTATGGAGGAAAAGGATCATATTTGCACTGTTGGTGGGAATTCAAGCTGGTGCAGCCACTGTTGAAAACTCTAGAGGTTCCATCAAAATGTTCTAAGTAGAACTGCTTTATTATCCAGCAGTGACATTCCTCAAATTAACCGAAAGAATACTAAAACACTGATTCATAGGCATGCACCCCTATGTTTATATCAGCATTATTTATAGTAGCCAAGATATGGAAGCAGCTCAAATGTGCATCAGCTGATGAATGGATAAAAAAGTGGTATATATACAATGAAAAGTTATTCAGCCTTTTTTTTTTTTTATAAAAGAATGAAATCTTGCCATTTATAATGACTTTGGATAGACCTAGTCAGTTGAGTGTTAATGACTGGAACTAGACAGTATAATGTTAAGCAAAATAAGTGTGGCAAAGAAATACAAATTACATGATTTCACTCGTGGAATTTAAGAAACAAACCAAGAAAGGAAAAAAGAGTGAGAGTCAAAGCAAGAAACAGACTTTTAATTTTAGAGAATAATCTGATTGTTATCAGGGGAAGGCAGTGGGGGTTAGGTTATATAAGTGATGGAAATTAAGGAGACTACTTTTTGTGATGAGTATAAGATGTGTCGAACTATTGAATTAGTATATTGTACACCTGAATCTAATATTACATAGTACATTAACTAGAATTAAAATAAAAACTTAAAAAAAAAGCAAAACCTTTCAAGGAACCCAGTGTTGACTTAAAATATTTTAATTGAAGTGTTTAAATATGTGCCAATGTGAAATGAGGTATAATCTATGCTAATAGCTCATATACAGTTTTTACAATAAGTATATACACATTAAAAACAAAATACAAAACCAATAAAATTAAAGTTTATAATTAAGCAGTACATAATGTTTTGCACAACATAAATTGCTCTTCACAATATGAGACACCACATCGGAGGCATTTTAGAGATGTCTGTTTTAGAGGGCTATATATACTATGACTCAGTTATACCATTCATATTTTCTATTTCATCTATTAGTTTTTGATTGGTACAGTATTTTGCAATGTCATTTGGTGTTTTGTAAAAAGTACATTGTTTTTACAGTAATGCCATCTCTGTTCTCATTGACCTAAGATGATTAAAATCATACTTCCCAGTAGCAATGTGATCATAAGTGCAAATATTTAGGAAGAATTGGGTATAATGTGATTATCCCAATGATCCAGTTTATGCATAGAAGTATCAAATTATCTTAAGAAATGAAACTGTAGGACTTTAAATTACCTTAAACTAAACTACCTATCATTACCTTATAGGACTCAGAGGTCCTTGAGAATGTTTGAAGATACTGATTTGAGAAACACTTGCCTTGAGCTCTATGTTTATCTGCTACAGTAGCAAATCTCCAAATGTCGTACCTCAATGATGATTGTAATTTTTAATTAAAGAACTTTATCTGCCTTAGAGCACCTGGGTGGCCCAGTTGATTAACTGTTTGACTCTTAGTTTCAGCTCAGGTCATGATCTCAGGGTTGTGTGATGGATCCCTGCATTGGGCTGCATGCTCAGTGTGGAGTCTGTTTGAGAGTCTCTCTCCTTCCTCCTCTCCCACTCCTGCTTATTCTTTCTCTCTCTCTCTCAAATAAATAAATCTTAAAAAAAAAACAAACTTATCTGCCTTCAGTCCTTACCATTTAGCTTACCTGATCTTCACCCAAATAGAATCAGAGAATCTATCCTTCAAATTGTCATACCTCCCATATCTACTTCTATCATGGCACTTATCACATTGTTAAATTACAGTTTGCTTGTTGTTCCTCATTCCTTTCCTACAGTAAGCTTTTTGATTATACCTTGGCATATCTCTGTGCTCCCAGTGCCTGGAACCTCATGGAACTTAATAAACATTGGGTTGGAATATTCTAATAAGAAAATGACACAGGAAGCACAGTAAGAGATAGATGCCTTATTTCTCTCTGGTACTATTTTGTGAAGAAAGTGAAACCGTGGCTAATGTGTATGCAGAGAATAGGGCAGTCAATTAAAATTTTATACTTTATAAAAGAAAAGCTTTTGTTTTTATATGAGAATGGTGGCATATAATGAATCATAGATTCAAAAGGGCAGGGAATTTGAGATCATCTAGCTCTATGGGTTTAAACCTTTATTTTGTTTTATTTTGTAAAGATTTTGTTTATTTAAGAGAGAGAGTGAGAGCAAGCAGGGCAAGGGTACATAGGGGGGAAGGAGAGGGACAGACAGACTCCTCAGCTTGATGACTCTGAGATCATGACCTGAGCTGAAATTAAGTTAGTCGCATCATCGACTGCACCATCCAGGCGTTGCATTTGTTCCTTCAATCTATGAACTTGTAATGTTTTCCAATACTTTGTGTCTTTTTTCGTTTCTTTCACAAGTTTTCTATAGTTTTAAGAGTACAGTTCTTTTACATCTGTGGTTAGGTTTATTCCTAGATATCTTATGATTTTTTGTGCAGTTGTAAATGGGATCAATTCCTTCATTTCTCTTTCTGTTGCTTTATTATTGGCGTATAGAAATGTAACAGATTTCTGTACATTGATGTTGTATCCTTTGATTTTACAGAGTTCATCTATTCATTTTAGCAAGGTTTTGGTGGAATCTTGTGGGTTTTCTACATAGAGCACATCGTCTGGAAATAGTGAAAGATTCACTTCTTCCTTGCTGATTTGGATACCTTTAATTTCTTTTTGTTGTCTGATTACTGATGCTAGGAATTCTGGCATCCGTAATTTAACTTCCAGTTAAATAATAGTGATGAGAGTAGACATCCTTGTCTTTTTCCTCAATGTGGAGGAGAAGCTCTCAGTTATTCACCCATTGAGGATATTAACTGTGGGTCTTTCATATAAGGCCTTTTTGATGTTGAAGTATGTTCTCTCTATCCCCACTTTGATGAGGGTTTTTAATCAAGAATGGATACTGTATTTTGTCAAATGCTTTCTCTGCATCTATTGGGAGGATCATATGGTTGTTACCCTTTCTTTTGATGTGGTATATCATGTTGATTTATTTGTGAATATTGAACCAGTCTTGCAACCCAGGAATTCATCCTGCTTGACTGTGGTGAATGATTCTTTTAATATGCTGATGGATTCAATTTGGTAGTATTTTCTTAAGAATTTTTGTATTAATGTTCCTCAAGGACATTGGCCTTTAATTCTCTTTATTAGTGGGTCTTTGTGTAGTTTTGATTTTGAGGTAATGCTGGCCTCCTAGAATGGGTTTGGAAGTTTTCCTTCTATTTCCATTTTTTTTTTTTGGAACTGTTTGAGAAAAATAGATATTAACTTTTCTTTAAATGTTTGGTAGAATTCCCCTGGGAAGTCATCTGGCCCTGGACTTTTGTTTGTTGTTTTTTTTTATTACTGATTCAGTTTCTTTCTTGGTTATCAGTCTGTTCAAGCTTTTTATTTCTTCCGATTTTAGTAGTTCATAGGTTTCTACAAATTTTTCCATTTCTTCCATATCACCCAATTTTTTTTTTCAGAATATTGTCTTAAAATTGTATTTCTGTGGTGTTGGTTGTGATCTCTTTTCTCTTTGTGATTTTATTTATTTGGGCCCTTTTCTTTCTCATATATCTGGCTAGGAGCTTATCAATTTTATTAATTTTTTTGAAGAATAAGCTCTTGGTTTCATTCATATGTTTTATTGTTTTTGTTTGTTTTGTTTTTATCTCATTTATTCCCAACTAATCTTTATTATTTCTTTTGTTCTGCTGGCTTTAAGCTTTATTTGTTTAGGCATAAGGTTTGGTTGCATGTTTGAGTTTTTTCTTGATTCTTGACTTACAACTGTAGTGTTATATACGTCCCTTTTATGACCGGTTTGCTGAATCCAAAAGGTTTTGGACTGTTGTGTTTTCATTTTTTATTTGTTTCAATGTATTTTTTTATTTCTTCCTAAATTCCCTGGTTGACCCATTCATTCTTTAGTGGAATGTTCTTTAACCTCCATGTTTTTGTGGTCTTTTCAATTTTTTCTTTTCGTTGTCTTCAAATTTCATAACGTTGTTGGAAAATATGCATGGTATTATCTCAGTCTTTTTGCATTTTTTTCAGGCTTGATTTATGACCTAGTATGTGATCTGTTCTAGAGAATGTCCCATGTGTACTGGAAAGGAATGCATATTCTGCTGCTTTAGGATGAAGTGTTGTAAATATGTCTGTGAAGTCCTTCTGGTCCAGTATGTCATTCCTTATTGGTTTTCTGCTTAGATGATCTGTCTATTGATATAAGTGTTAAGTTACTGTCCCCCATTATTATTATATTATTATCAATTAGTTCCTTTATGTTTGTTATTGTTTTATATATTTGGTTGCTGTCACTTTGAGGGCACAAATATTGACAATTGTTAGAACTTCTTATTGGATAGACCCCATTTATTATGATATAATGCTCTTTTTTTTTATCTCTTGTTATAGTCTTTGGTTTAAAAGCTAGTTTGTGTGATAGAAGTATGGCTATTCTGGCCTTGTTTTGACATCCCTGTGCATGATAAATGTTTCTCCTTCCCCTCACTTTCCACCTGCAGGTGTCTTATAAGTCTAAAATGAATGTCTTATAGGCAGTATGTAGATGGGTCTTGTTTTCTTATCCATTATGATACTGTATAATTTGATTATAGCATTGAGCTTATCTACATTCAGAGTGATTTTTTTTTAAGGATTTTATTTATTCATTCATGAGAGATACAGAGAGAGGCAGAGACATAGGCAGAGGGAGAAGCAGTCTCCCTGTGCAGCCTGCTTTGGGACTCGATCGCAGGACCCTGGGATCACAACCTGATCCAAAGGCAGATGCTCAACCACTGAGCCAGCCAGGTGATCCTAGAGTGATTATGGATAGATACTAAGTTAGCACCTTTGTATTACCCGTTAAAGTCATTATTTCTGGAAGTTTCCTCAGTTTTTTTCTAGTCTTTGTCACATTTAGTCTTTCTCTCCCATGGAAAGAGTCCCTTTTAATGTTCCTTGCAGGGCTGGTTTAGTGGTCACTAACTATTTTAGTTTTGGTTTCTCTGGGAAACTCTTTATCTCTCTTTTTATTTTGAATGAAAGCCTTGCTGGATATTCTTGGCTCCATATTTATATGCATCCAGCAGTTTGAATATATCATGCTATTTTCTTCTGCTCTGCCAAGTTTCTGTGGACAGATCTGCTGTTAACTTTCTGGTCTTCCCTTGTAAGTAAGGATTGCTTTTGTTTTGCTAACTTTAGGATTTTTTTCTTTATCTCAATGTTTTGCCAGTTAAACTACAATATATCTTTGTGTTGGCCTGCTTTTTTAAAAGTTTGATGGTTGTTCCCTGTGCCTCATGGATTTGGTTTTCTTTTTCAGTACCCTGATTAGGGAATTTTTCAGCTATAATTTATTTAAATAAAGGTGCCCACTTTTCCCTCTCTTCTTCTTTGGGGACTCCTATGATAGAATTGTTATTATGCTTTATTGAGTCACTGACTTTTCTAAGTCTCTTTTCATGATCTATTATTTTTCCCCTCTTCTTTTTAGCTACATTATTTTTTCTAACTTTATATCATGTCTGACCTCTTCATTCCTCTATTTCTTCCATCCTTGTGGATGTTATATTCACTCAGTTTCAAATCTCAGTTATTGTATTTTTTATTTCTACCTGATTGATATGTCTCTTTTTCTCTACATAAGGAACCCCCTACTGTCTTCTATGGTTTTCTCAAGCTAAGCTTGTATCCTTATGATTGTTGCTTTAAATTCTGGATTAGGCATTTACTTATGTTATTTAGATTACATCCCTGGACAAGACCTTTTCTTGTTCTTTGTTTTTGGATGAGTTCATTTCTCAGCATTTTGTCTAGGTCTCTGTCTTCTTCTGTTCAGAAAGCCTTTTAATGTTTTCTGCTCCTGAGAGTGATGGCTTTATAAACAAAAGGTCCAGCGCCTGGCTCTTTAGGATGTGTCTCTGCTGTATACTCTGCATTATGCTGCTCTTTCCCCTCAGATAAATCCTCTGCAGAGTTTCTCCTTGCCTGCAGTGGGGAGTGTTTGTATGTTGGCTAGGGTTTGGTGATTTTTAACTAGGTGTGCTTCTAGTATGCTTGTTAAAAGAGATTTCATATTATTTCCACTACAGCTGAAGCTTTGCAGAATTCTGGTCTATAGGTGTGGTGCTCGCAAGAGGTTTGTGCTGGTCTTTTAGGGGAGGGACCCGCTGTGTTGGTTTTCAGGTACTCTTACATGAGAAAAACAGTATCAGCAGAGAGCAGGTTAGCTGGATTCAGTGTAAGAGGTTTTGGCCACCAGTGTTGGCACTGTGCTGTTCCTAAAGTAAATTTATGCTGAGAGTTGTGAGGTAGAAATGGCTCCAGTCAGCTCCCTTGTCTCTGGAGAGGTGAGTGCTTGCTCATTGTTTATTGGCAAAGCCTTCCCAAAAGAGTGAACTATCTCCCCTCCTGTTTCCCAGGCATTCCTCAGATCCCTGTTTTCACCTGGTTCAGTGCCCCTTAGGCTATATCCCAGGCTTCCCAGCTGAGTTTTAGAACTCACAATTTTAGGGATCTGGTATGGCTGGGAGTCATGCTGGTTCTCTGTTGGGAGAGTATCATTGTCTTCGAACTAATGCAGTTTTGTCTCAAAAGGGAAGTAGCTCCAATGCACAGGGCCATGGAATTTGCAATAAAAGCAGCAGTGAGCTTGTGTCCAAGTTAGCCACACTTAGCATGCATGTCTGTGTGCCCATCATGAGGGTTGGGTGAGTACACTGTTGCTTGCCAGCAGTTTTGTCTCCAGAGAGAAAATACTATCTCTTCCAGATGTGATCCAAATCATGTATCTGACAAAGGGTCAGTATCTGAAACTATAAAAAATTTATGAATCTCAATACCCAAAAATCAAGTAATTCAGTTAAAAAAATCTTAGAAGACTTGAATAGACATTTTTATATAAAAGGCTTATAGATGGCCAAGAGAACTATGAAAATATCCTCAACATCACCTATCATCAGGGAAATGCAAATCAAAACTACAATGAGCTATCATTTCACATCTGTATGATTGGCTAAAATAAACATCACAAGAAATAGGAGGTATTGAGAAGATGGGGAGAGAGGGAACTCCTTTTATACTGTTGGTAGTAATGCAAACTGATATAGTCACTATGGAAAACAGAATGGAGTTTCGTCCAAAAGTTAGAAATGATCCAATATTGTCACTATGATCCAATATTGTCACTATGATCCAATAATGTCACTACTAGATATTTACCCCCAAAGTTAAAAAATACTCAAATGTATACATGCACCTCTATGTTTAGAGTATCATTATCAGCAATAGCCAAATTTCAAAAATAGTCCATCACCTGAGGAATGGTTAAAAAAGTTGTGGTATATACAATGAACAATTACTCAGCCATAAAAAAAGAATGAAATCTTGTCATTTGCAATGACATGAATGGAACTACATAGTATTATTCTAAGTGAAAGACATCCATCAAAGAAGGACAAATATAAAATTTCACTTGTGGAATTTAATGAAACAATGGAAACAAGTACTAGGGAACAAATAAGACACGCACACACACACACACACATACACACTCACACACACACACACACCAATCAAGAAATGAATTTTTATTTAAGGAGAAGAAAGGATGGTTACCAGAGAAGTTGTAAATGAGGTGAAAGGAGGGTGGATTACATAGGTCGTGGGGATTAAGGAGTGCACTTGTGTTGAGTACCCGGTGTTGTATTTAAAAGTTGAATTACCATGTTGCATGCGAAAGTAATAGAACACTATGTTTTCTAATTAGAATTAAAGTAAAACTAAATTTAAAAAATAGTGATATGAGAAGTAGTATCTCCAATGTAAACCTAAAATGTTCTTTTAAGAGTATTATTTAATTGATTTTAATACTAACATTTCATGTCAGAATTAAGGGTATGTAAACATTAAACTGGCCCAAAATATCTTTTGTTTTTTTGTGTAGTATCCTAGAGTAATATAGGCACAGTCACAGTGACAAGTATCTCTGTCCTAATGATTTTCAAATTAAGGAATTGCTTCAAATTAGGAAAGCTTTTTGTTAAACTAGCTTTGGAATGGCATGATATATGCTAATTGCTAACTTTGCATTATTTTTTAAAGATCAAATGGGCACAGTGGTAATTTTCATTAATCTCATACAGAGCAGCTAATTAAAATTTTCATTATTATCTCTCCATTATCTAGTTGTTTCCTTTGTTCAGTATCAGAACAGGTTGTTAATAATAAGTCATTCTTGGATTATAGCCCTATGAAATATAGTGAGAATTAGTTTATTGCACTGTTTAGTTTTTACATGATTTCTTTAACATTTTATTGCAGGATATTGATTGTGCTGAAGATATTTTGTCATTTGGAATAGATATTTTATAATTCAATACTTAGTGCTTTAATTTTTTATACAATATTGGGAGAAAGGGACATGTGGTGGAAAAAAGAAATAACCAGAGTACCAGAATATTAGTGTTTTATTCTTGAAACCTCACTAATTAAGGGAACTTGGACAGTCACCATGATTTTCTATTTCTGTAATGATGCTATTAGATGAGCTGATATATAACAGTCAGCTCATCCTTTGTGTACTATTGTTTTCATAATCTTCAATTATGAACTTACATTAAAACCCTTGAAAGCTTGGTAAAAGTTACTTGTTTTACAAGGTTATATATTTTTTATATTGCTCCATTTTATTGCTACCAGTCCATATAACCGCAGAGTATCCTAAATTACATAATTTAAGCCTGTTTATAAGAGTTGGGGGAGTAGGGAGTCCCAAGGTATTAGGCTGGCCCAGTTGTTCCATGAGAAATAAATATCTCAGCTATGACTAGATAGAAGAAGGAAACAAACATTTCTTAGTAAGTTACTGTGTTTATGAGAGAACACATAGGAAATACCTGTTTTAACTCTTTATATGCATTGTCTTAATCCTTTTAATAAACATGAGGGTAGGTTTATAATAAATATGATCCCCTATATCATGAATATGCAAACAGGTTTATAGGGACTAGTTGAATAGTCTGCTCAATAATTACCTAGAAGATAAGTGAAGTGGTCACAATTAAAACTCAGTGACACTTTGAGCTCTTTCTAGGATGCCTGCCATACATTGTCTCAATTTACCTGTTCTACACTAGCATTTCTGAGTATATGGTAATGGAATATCTCAGAACCATAATATTGTGAGGTAAAACTAACCTGAGTTTTGAAGCTTCAGCATGTTGAAACTCATGTGACATTCACCTATTTGTTTATTCACAATCAGTTCATCTATCTATTCATTCAAGAAATGTTTTGAGGGGCACTCGAGTGGCTCACTTGGTTAAACATCCAACTCTTGATCTCAGCTCAGGTCTTGATCTCAGGATTGTGAATTCAAGCTCCATGTTCAAGCCCTCAGCATGGAGCCTACTTTAAAAAAAAAAAAAGAAATATGCTTTGAGTACTTACTGTGTGCCAAGCATTGTGTTAATATCTGGAGATACAGTGGTGAACAAGGTTGACGAGATTCCTGCCTCATAGAGCTTATGTTTTAATGAGGAAGACACAGTAAACAAGTAAAGTACTAAACAATATAAGGTTACATAGACCTAATATTATAATTGAAATTTAAAATGATGAGATGATGCATGTGGTGGGTTGAGGACTTAGACGATGAGTTAGTAATGGAGATGTCAGGATTAAGGATCCTTCAGGCAGAAAAAACAGCAATTATAAAGGTTTATATTCTACAGTAATAAACTCATGTACAAGCCTCCAGGGAAGAGTCAATAGGGCCTTGTTATCCATTAAGAGAATGAGTTTGAGGGTCATATGAAATTGGCCTATGACTGCAGACTCGCAACATTTTATACTCTAAATGTTTACTTGCTATCATTCTTTGTGGATCTACAGTCTTAAGAGTTGAGTAAATAAGTTATAGAAATGTGGAAAGGATTTCATGGTGATGTTTTTACTTTGCCATGTAATGATCCATTCAATAGAAGTCTTGAACATCTGTAAATCCTAACAAATCAAGAAAAATAAAGTTTTGCACATTACAGAAAATATGGGAACTAACTATGTAATTGTATTCCTTGTTCTGTAATTGTTATGGTTAGATTCAATAATAGCACACTTCCTTTGAGGCTCACTAAATCAAGTCATTGTGTTAGATACTTCGCATATATGGAGTTACAAGTCTGGAAGAGTGATAGACGCAAATAATGACCCCTACCCCAATGTCTTAAGTGTTGTAATAGTGATAGTGTTACAGCAATATAAGGGAACACAATTCCCCTACAGAAGACATTATCAGACTTCAAACATTTACTTACTATTCAATGGAATTTTAAAAACATTTAGACATTGATAATGATTGACAATTTCCATATTGAGGAGGTCTTCTCAATAAAAGTCAAACACGATGAAACCTTATGGAATCCATTTCTCATTATCAATACATTTATTTTGTAATTCTGTATCCTCTAATGATATGCTTTCTACCAAATTGAAAAAAAAATGCTTTCCTTATTCTAGCTTGGGTACTTACAGAAACTAAGTGTGATTAGTATGAACTTGGAAAATATGACTCAAAGTAGAATTTTAATTCAGAGGAATATATTTGTAATATAGGAGTGGGGCAGTTATGATTATACATATCTAGAATGTGAAACTGAATTATTAGTATAATGAATGTGTTGATGATGTTTTCCTGTCAGTCTTTTCCCCAAACTACTTGTGTAGTTATGGCAATGTGATGAAGCTAAGGAGCTGTAATGAGTTAATACATTCTAGAAATAACTCTATGTATTTTATAAATTGAGCTAAATACTAGACATTATCAGATAAATGCATTTAATGACTTTTTAAGATTAATCTACAACATGGGAGTAATAGGAAGGAATAGTTGGGAATTAGTGAATAGATTAACATGCTAAGTCGAGACTGTATTGTTTTTCATTTTAATAACTTTTCACTTGTTTTTAGAGGTAAGCTAATTCTCTGATATATTTCAATAGTTTTGGAACATGATAAGGTTTTATATTAAGTTGTGGTCACTGTATTTTTTCAAATAGAATATAAGGATCTTAACTAGGTAAATTAACATGATTTGTAAATGTTCATCCTGTGGGTTTAGTAGTACCGGGTAATGTTAATGCCAGTGCCTGGATTATAAATTTAGGCATCCCTGTCAGTGACACTTAATCTCAAGTACATAGTCTGTTTAGAATATGAGCACTAGAAGTACAATTAACTTTTAAATGAGGATGAGGAGAGTGTTGGGATATATATATCATGATTTTACCACATCAATTCTGTGACCAGGAATTTTTAAGTGCATAGCACTCTGCTCATCTTTTTCTACAGTAAAATATGTACTTATTCATGCATTGTTTTATGTTCAAAGTTATTTTAAAGCCTGTTGTTTATATAAAATGATATTTTTTTTTATAGGGAGGGCTGAAAAACAGCAAACATGAATGCACCTTGTCTTCACAAGAATATGTTCACGAATTACGATCTGGTATTTCAGATGAGAAACTTCTTAATTGCCTTGAATCTCTGCGTGTTTCTTTAACCAGCAATCCTGTCAGGTAGGTCATTCTTATTACTTTTATATAATTCATTTAGTTTATAGTGTATGTAGTTTTTAGAAATACAATCATTTACATCATTTTAACCTCACGATTTTCTGACTAGCATTCTGATATTAGCTAATAAAACAGCAATGTCTGATTATAAGTTTGCAAACATTTAAAAAAATAGTTAATCTAATATCTTAATAATGTGTAATTTTCAGAATACAAATATTACTTGCATGTTTAATTCCTCTTTCATTATATAAAACATGGACCCAGAAGTTAAATATCTACATTTACTTGAATATCTGTATGCTCAGATAACAATCAGTGTGTATTTATTTGTAAAACAAATTAAGTATTATTGCTCTGATATTATTTATTTATTTATTTATTTATTTATTTATTTGATATTATTTATTTTTAACCTGAGAAATACAGTTTTTTTTCTACAAGTTTTAGATATACTATTCATATGTTTTTGTATTTTGAGATAGCAAAATTATTTTAACCAGTAAAATAAATGAGGGAAGGTACTAATGAACTCAAAGCTGTATACATTTAGGCTGTTTTTTAACCACAAAGGGTTTTTTAAGGTGTTCTTTACCAGTGGTGGATTCCACTAAGTGATGTCCTTCATTCATCATAACAAAAACTTTAAGTTAATTTTAACCAAAATAAAATGTTTTATGAGGAAAAATACATTTTCAATGTAATATGAAATCATTCTGGGATATATTCTTATAAATTGCTACAACCCAAAGTTCAGAAAATACTGCATAAAAATATACAGAAATGGTATTTTGATTTTATTCACGTTTTTCTTAATATATAATGGAGCCCACATTTTGTATTTCTCTCTGACCTATTAATAGAACCTTGACAATAATATAGAGTTTATTTGTATTGATGTAGAAGTTCAAAATATATGATATTATTTATTTTTACCTATAGACATTTGTCAGAATAACTGGAAAATTATAATTCTGTAATAAAAAAATTAAAAAGGCAGTGGTAAGGTGTGACTCATTTTGAGTATGATGATCATTCCAAGATGACTGTCTTGTCATTTCTTCTAGAATGCTTTTAGTCTTAATGATTTGAACAAGAATATGAATTCTTTGAGAACCATAACCATTTTTGGAACCCCTGCCATGTAAACCTACAGCTCTTTACCATAGTGCACTGTGTGCTCTGAAATTTTCTATTGAAATTTTCTGGTTGATTAAATGGGTGAATAAATGAATATTTAAGAAGGAAGTATAGAAGAAGTTGCACTTAGGAATGAAGGAGAGGGGTACCTACTAAAAATGCATAAAGATAGCAAGAAAGGCTTGAAACTACATGCAGGGCCTTGAAAATATAGTACAGCAACTACCAGACAACTCCAAAGAATTATGGGACCAGGTGAGAAGCTGGTAGGTCCTGATTGGCTGGAAGCAGCAGTGTTCTGGTAGGTGATTGGCTCCACAGGTCACATGAGGCTCTTTGTATCAAAACACGTCAAAGCTTTTGATTATAGCCTTCTGTAGAGGTTAAAGCACACTTGAGGAACTCACTGACTAGAGCAAAAACCTATCTCCTAATCTGTCTGAGCTCTCCTTAAGATTAATAAGAGTGGGGTTGTGACCTATGCCAGCACCTCTGCTGTGGGTGGAGTTTTTGGAAGCAATGAATGGTCATTTAAGGGTCGTGCAGCTACTGCTACTGAGGCCTCACGATCCAGGATGTGAATCTAGGATATTACCTTGTTGTGTAAACCAAATGCTCACCTCCACCCTGGTTGACAATGTCTTCAGGATTAGGAAAATTGAAGTTTCCCAGGCCTCTATTCTGGGGATAATCAGGAACGCAGATAGGGCTTCAAACTACATTTTTAAAATAGAATTGATGATGTGATCACCAAGCTTGTTGAGGTCCACCAGTGGCTGGGAAGAAATAAAGCAAAATAGGGGATGTTGCTTCTTCCAGTAGGAGTATATATCAAAGCGATTGGTGTTCTCAAATGTTTTAAAGAAGTAAAGGGTCTTGAGGTATTTAACATCCGTGTTTTGGAGGACATGAATGAGTCCACCACGCATATTCTGGAAATGGTCAATGCACATATGATACTGGATAAAGCCCACCAAGTGGCCTCTGGGCCCAGTTGGCCTGTTGTCCCATCAAACATAGATGAGGTCCAGAATTATGGCGAGTACCACAATTTCCACTTCATCCACAAGGAAGTCCTGCATTTTGAATCTTGAATGTCCTCAATAGGAAGGCAACAGTGTGCATGAGCTCCAGACTCAGCTTCACAGCATGAGTGACAGGGCCATCAAGCAAGCCCTTGATTATCTCACCAATGAGGGCTACATCTACCCCACTGTGGATGAGGAGCATTTTAAATCTGCTGATTGAAGCATGAAAAAGATTTTTCATTTTCTGAAGATCCTTGCCTCCATCTGTGAGTGAGTTTAATCTGTTGACTTTTAGGAAGTAGATTTTTTTGCAACAAAACATCTCAACTGGCATCCTTTTGAATCTCACTGCTTTTCCAAATGCTTTGAACTTTTCTGTTTTTCCAACTGTATTTGAAGCTCAGAAGGAGATGGTAATGTATAAATTGACTGGACTTTTTGTTGGATTTACCAGCAAGCAAATGAAAACAGTCCTGTATGAATGGATTTGGGAGAAAAAAGGTTCAGAAGAAAAATAAAAATTATTTGTTGTGTGGGAGCTTCTTTTTCTGAAATGTCCATATATTAGGAGATTATAGATGCAGTCAGGGAACCAGTTAAGAGACAAAAACAAAAATTCTGTTGTTTTTACATTAGACTTTCTGTGTTTGGATTTAGTTTATAGTCATATTATCTCTTGCTAAATATAGTAACTGACTAATTTGAATGTGCTGAAGAGAACAATTTATGAATTCAGATGCTGAGTTCAATATTTATTGAGTGATTTGCTCTTATCATAGATATGTTTTTTAAAACTAAAATTATGTTTAACAACTCTTACTACCACAGGTTTATAACAATAAGATTTTACAACCTTTAAATACCAGATCTTATTAATATAAGCTTATGTTTAAAAATAAGATTATAACTAAAATAACAGCAAACATAGGTTATGCTATGTTTAAGTGCACTTTTTAAAGAGTAAGATTATACTATGTTTGAAAAATGTTTTCTTAAAATGTTATTTAGTTTAGTAATTACTTCAAATATAATGTGGTGATATTTGGATTAAATTGTAGTCTGTTGTAGTTACATGGTTCATGGACCAGACTTTCTGTAAGTTTGATATTCTGATGTATTCTGTAGAGTACTAAATGCTCAATTTTATATATATATATAACAACGTTTTATTCTTACAGGTTAAGCAAACAAATAAAACTAATTATATGAATATTAAGCTTAGTTAATAACTGGTATTTTATTTGAACATTTTATTTAAAATACTTTTTCAAAAATACTGACTTTCCTTTGTGATTTTTTTTCTAATTTCACTTGAAAAGCCTTTTTTTTGAAGATTAATACTTTTAATTATTCAGAATAAATTTTTCTCCTCAATATAATAACACGTCCTAGTCATAATAAATAGTACATACTAGTATTTATTAAATTATGTGATACCTTTAAATAATGGAATAAAGTAAGTCCTCAGTTATATACATAAAGATGCTATCTTTTAAGATACTAATTTTGTTATATTAGTAGATATTTGGACAGGTAGAAGAGAAAATCATCAATTGTCTTAGCTGCATTCACAAAAATGAAGTGTAAAACATTGAAAATCCTTTAAGTGCAGCATTGACAGTAATCCATACTGTCAGGAAAACTATCAGAATATGGTCTTTTTTGCCAACCCTTATGAAAACTTGCTATCAATACTTGTTTAAGCTTTCTGAGGCATAAAATTAACTTTTCCTCCCCTCAGAAACAGAAAATTCGTAAATGACAATTTTTCAGAAACAACAAATAGTTAATATATCTATTTGTTATTGAAGTCATCAGACATCTCTGCAAATTCTAGTCTTTATAAACATAAGAAATTCTGAACTACTCTTGAAAGTTTGCCTGCCTTGAAGAAAACCACATTGGAGGAGAAGCAATGAGGGGTGTATTTCTTCCTTAGAATTTCATTGTGGAAAGATACAGTCTAGGAAATGTGTGAGTGAGTGTGTGTGTGTGTGTGTGTATCTGTGATATCACACAATTGCAGAAACCCTGAGATCACAGTCTGATATTTTATGACCTTGTAGGTCACTCTCAGAATTGCCTGAGTTGGTTCAAGTGGCCATTGGATGGGTAGCTACTTTTTTCTCACTCTTGGAATATTCCTCCAGAACTAGGGAAATTGTAACCAGAAAAGCCCTTTTTGGCTGTGTTTGTGCCTGGGAACTGATTGATATGTTGTGATGTGTACACCAAAATTAAGGGAGGACCAATCTCTCTCCTTCTGCTATTATCTGGCGATAACTGTCCTTTTTCTCTGTTCCTTGGGGTTCTTTCTAGCTTTATCAATTACCTTTCAGCTCCTCTTATTCTTCTGATTGAAATCATGTGCTTTACTGGAATTCTACTGCAGGTAAGAGACTCCAGTGGAAGAATAGTAAGTACATCTGCCTATAAAATTAATAGAAATCAACAAACATTTTTAGGTTGGGTTATCTTATACATGCATATTTCGGTGGCAGATTTCTAAAATGCATTTTAAACCTTCCACCAACATTCATACTTCCTTTTTAGTTTTGTTTAGAAGGTGAATGACTTGGATAGTGCTCCCCTTCCTCTCCAGTCTTGCCTTGTATATGAGCCAAACTTTTGAGGATAATATAACAATCCTTGGGAAATACTATCTACTATTTTGGGCAAAGACATGTAAGCCTGAGGAAACTGAAGAATATGATTGATAATTATAATACACTTAGGGTTGTTTTTCTATGGCTTGTTGGCATATAAGATATATCATTTATATTGAAATTGATTCTAAATTAACTGAATAAGTAAATTTGAAAATGTTTTCGTATCAATGCTAATATTATTACTGTTGTTATTAACTGTTAGTAATCTTATTTTACCTACTAAATTCAGATTCATCTTTTGAGTATATTCTGAGAAATATAAATTCTTATATTTTTTAAATTTCTATTTTCTTTTTAAAATGATGAATCAAAAAGGTTAGTTACCACCTCAAGACAGTGTGGTACTGCCACAAAAACAGACACATTGATCAGCAGAACAGAATAGAAAATCCAGAAATGGACCCATAAATATATAGTCAATTAATATTCAACAAAGCAGGAAAAAATATCCAATGAAAAAAACAGTCTCTTTAACAAATTGTGTTGGGAAAACTGGAAAGAAACATGCAGAAGAATGAAACTGGACCATTCTCTTACACCATACACAAAAATAAATTCAAAATGGATTGAAGACCTAAATGTGAGGCAGGAAACCATTAAAATCCTAAAGGACAACATACACAGTAACCTCTTTGATATCAGCCATAGCTGCTTTTTACTAGATATGTCTCCTGAAGCAAGAACAAAAGCAAAAATGAACTATTTGGAATTCATCAAGATCAAGAGCTTCTGCACACCAGAAGAAACAACAAAACTGGAATGCCCATGTGGCTTAGCTGTTTGGTGCCTACCTTCAGCCCAGGGCGTGATCCTGGAGACCAGGGATGGAGTCCCACATTGGGCTCCTTGCATGGAGCCTGCTTCTGTCTCTGCCTTCGTGTCTACCTCTCTCTCTATGTCTCTCATGAATAAATAAATAAAATCTTAAAAAAAAAAAAAGAAACAAAACTAAAGGGCAACCAATGGAGTGGGAGAAGATATTTGCAAATGATGTATCTCATAAAGGGTTAGTATTCAAAATCTATAAAGAACTTATCAAACTCAACATCTGATAACCAAATAATCCAGTTAAAAAATCAGACGACATGAAGAGACATTTTTCCAAGAAGACATACAGATGAAAGACAGACACATGAAAAGATACTCATTATCATTCACCAGGGAAATACAAATCAAAACTATAATGAGATATCAGCTCACACCTGTCAGAATGGCTATAATGAACAATACAGGAAACAAGAGGTGTTCCTGAGGATGCAGAGAAAGGGAAACCCTCTTACACTTTTGGTGGGAATTGCAAAGTTGCACAGCCACTGTAACAAACAGTATGGAGGTACCTCAAAAAGTTAAAAATAGAACTACCCTATGATCCAGCAATTGTCTTACTAGGTATTTACCCAAAGAATACAAAAATACCAATTGAAAGGACACATGCATCCCGATGTTTGTATAAGCATCATCAACGATATACAAAATTATGGAAAAAGCCCAAGTCTCCACGAACTGATGAATGGATAAAGAATTTTTAAAATGGAGTATAGTATTCCTCATCCATCAAAAATAATGAAATCTTGCCATTTGCAATGACATGGATAAAGCTAAGGAGTATTATACTAACTGAAATAAGTCAGTAAGGGAAAGACAAATATCATATGATTTCACTAATATATGGAGTTAAGAAACAAAACAAACACTGGAAAAATGAGAGTCAAACTAAGAAACAGACTCTTGACTATAGAGAACAAACTGATGGTTACCAGACGGGAGCTTGGTGGGTTGGGGGATGAGTTAAATAGGTGATGAAAATTAAGGAGGTCACTTGTGATGAGCACAGGGTGTTGTATGTAAGCATTAAATCACTAAATTCTACACGTAAAATTAATATTACACTGTATATTAGCTACCTGGAATTTATTTATTTATTTATTATTTATTTATTTATTTATTTATTTTTTTTTTTATAAATTAATTTTTATTGGTGTTCAATTTACCAACATACAGAATAACACCCAGTGCTCATCCCGTCAAGTGTCCCCCTCCATGCCCGTCACCCATTCACCCCCACCCCCCGCCCTCCTCCCCTTCCACCACCCCTAGTTCGTTTCCCAGAGTTAGGAGTCTTTATGTTCTGTGTCCCTTTCTGATATCTCCCACACATTTCTTCTCCCTTCCCTTATATTCCCCTTCACTATTATTCATATTCCCCAAATGAGTGAGAACATACACTGTTTGTCCTTCTCCGATTGACTTACTTCACTCAGCATAATACCCTCCAGTTCCATCCACGTTGAAGCAAATGGTGGGTATTTGTTGTTTCTAATGGCTGAGTAATATTCCATTGTATACATAAACCACATCTTCTTTATCCATTCATCTTTCAATGGACACCGAGGCTCCTTCCACAGTTTGGCTATTGTGGACATGGCTGCTAGAAACATCGGGGTGCAGGTGCCCCGGCGTTTCATTGCATCTGAATCTTCGGGGTAAATCCCTAACAGTGCAATTGCTGGGTCGTAGGGCATGTCTATTTTTAATTCTTTGAGGAACCTCCACACAGTTTTCCAGAGTGGCTGCACCAGTTCACATTCCCACCAACACTGTAAGAGGGTTCCCTTTTCTCCACATCCTCTCCAACATTTGTTGTTTCCTGCCTTGTTAATTTTCCCCATTCTCACTGGTGTGAGGTGGTATCTCATTGTGGTTTTGATTTGTATTTCCCTGATGGCAAGTGATGCAGAGCATTTTCTCATGTGCATGTTGGCCATGTCTATGTCTTCCTCTGTGAGATTTCTCTTCATGTCTTTTGCCCATTTCATGATTGGATTGTTTGTTTCTTTGGTGTTGAGTTTAATAAGTTCTTTATAGATTTTGGAAACTAGCCCTTTATCTGATATGTTATTTGCAAATATCTTCTCCCATTCTGTAGGTTGTCTTTGAGTTTTGTTGACTGTATCCTTTGCTGTGCAAAAGCTTCTTATCTTGATGAAGTCCCAATAGTTCATTTTTGCTTTTGTTTCTTTTGTTTTCGTGGATGTATCTTGCAAGCAGTTACTGTGGCCAAGTTCAAAAAGGGTGTTGCCTGTGTTCTCCTCTAGGATTTTGATGGAGTCTTGTCTCACATTTAAATCTTTCATCCATTTTGAGTTTATCTTTGTGTATGGTGCAAGAGAGTGGTCTAGTTTCATTCTTCTGCATGTGGATGTCCAGTTTTCCCAGCACCATTTATTGAAGAGACTGTCTTTCTTCCAGTGGATCGTCTTTCCTCCTTTGTCGAATATTAGTTGACCATAAAGTTCAGGGTCCATTTCTGGATTCTCTATTCTGTTCCATTGGTCTATGTGTCTGTTTTTGTGCCAGTACCACACTGTCTTGATGACCACAGCTTTGTAGTACAACCTGAAATCTGGCATTGTGATGCCCCCAGCTATGGTTTTCTTTTTTAAAATTCCCCTGGCTATTCGGGGTCTTTTCTGATTCCACACAAATCTTACAATAATTTGTTCTAAGTCTCTGAAAAAAGTCCATGGTATTTTGATAGGGATTGCATTGAACGTGTAAATTGCCCTGGGTAGCATTGACATTTTCACAATATTAATTCTGCCAATCCATGAGCTTGGAATATTTTTCCATCTCTTTGTGTCTTCCTCAATTTCTTTCAGAAGTGTTCTATAGTTTTTAGGGTATAGATCCTTTACCTCTTTGGTTAGGTTTATTCCTAGGTATCTTATGCTTTTGGGTGCAATTGTAAATGGGATTGACTCCTTAATTTCTCTTTCTTCAGTCTCATTGTTAGTGTATAGGAATGCCATTGATTTCTGGGCATTGATTTTGTATCCTGCCACGCTACCAAATTGCTGTATGAGTTCTAGCAATCTTGGGGTGGAGGCTTTTGGGTTTTCTATGTAGAGTATCATGTCATCGGCGAAGAGGGAGAGTTTGACTTCTTCTTTGCCAATTTGAATGCCTTTAATGTCTTTTTGTTGTCTGATTGCTGAGGCTAGGACTTCCAATACTATGTTGAATAGCAGTGGTGAGAGTGGACATCCCTGTCTGGTTCCTGATCTTAGGGGAAAGGCTCCCAGTGCTTCCCCATTGAGAATGATATTTGCTGTGGGCTTTTCGTAGATGGCTTTTAAGATATCGAGGAAAGTTCCCTCTATCCCTACACTCTGAAGAGTTTTGATCATGAATGGATGCTGTATTTTGTCAAATGCTTTCTCTGCATCTAATGAGAGGATCATATGGTTCTTGGTTTTTCTCTTGCTGATATGATGAATCACATTGATTGTTTTACGAGTGTTGAACCAGCCTTGCATCCCGGGGATAAATCCTACTTGGTCATGGTGAATAATTTTCTTAATGTGTTGTTGGATCCTATTGGCTAGTATCTTGTTGAGAATTTTTGCATCCATGTTCATCAGGGATATTGGTCTGTAATTCTCCTTTTTGGTGGGGTCTTTGTCTGGTTTTGGAATTAAGGTGATGCTGGCCTCATAGAATGAATTTGGAAGTACTCCATCTCTTTCTATCTTTCCAAACAGCTTTAGTAGAATAGGTATGATTTCTTCTTTAAACGTTTGATAGAATTCCCCTGGGAAGCCATCTGGCCCTGGACTCTTGTGTCTTGGGAGGTTTTTGATGACTTCTTCAATTTCCTCCCTGGTTATTGGCCTGTTCAGGTTTTCTATTTCTTCCTGCTCCAGTTTTGGTAGTTTGTGGCTTTCCAGGAATGCGTCCATTTCTTCTAGATTGCCTAATTTATTGGCGTAGAGCTGTTCATAATATGTTTTTAAAATCGTTTGTATTTCCTTGGTGTTGGTAGTGATCTCTCCTTTCTCATTCATGATTTTATTAATTTGAGTCTTCTCTCTCTTCTTTTTAATAAGGTTGGCTAATGGTTTATCTATCTTATTAATTCTTTCAAAGAACCAACTCCTGGTTCTATTGATCTGTTCCACAGTTCTTCTGGTCTCAATTTCGTTGAGTTCTGCTCGAATTTTAATTAACTCTCTTCTTCTGCTGGGCGTCGGGTCGATTTGCTGCTTCTTCTCTTGCTCCTTTATGTGTAAGGTTAGCTTTTGTATTTGAGTTCTTTCCAGTTTTTGAATGGATGCTTGTATTGCGATGTATTTCCCCCTCAGGACTGCTTTTGCTGCATCCCAAAGATTTTGAACAGTTGTATCTTCATTGTCATTAGTTTCCATGAATCTTTTTAATTCTTCCTTAATTTCCTGGTTGACCCTTTTATCTTTTAGCAGGATGGTCCTTAACCTCCACTTGTTTGAGGTCCTTCCAAACTTCTTCTTGTGATTGAGTTCTAATTTCAAGGCGTTATGGTCTGAGAATATGCAGGGGACGATCCCAATCTTTTGGTATCGGTTCAGACCCGATTTGTGACCCAGTATGTGGTCTATTCTGGAAAAAGTTCCATGTGCACTTGAGAAGAATGTGTATTCAGTTGAGTTTGGATGTAAAGTTCTGTAGATATCTGTGAAATCTAAGCTACCTGGAATTTAAATAAACACTTGAAAGAAAAGGAAATGATTCATTGAGGAAAAAAAAAAACAGGGACAAGGAAAAGATACCTGACAATTCATAAATATCATTTCCTACATGAATTCAGCAAGTCTTGAACTTTTAAGGCCATATCCTGTCTATGTGTGACATTTCAGGGAATGTCTTTTGTTAAATCTCGTCACCTAAGTTATTTCTTTTATATCTAGAAAATGTTTCCAATTTGATGAAATCATTGACCAAAAGTTTCTTGTGTATTTTCCCAGAAATGATTAACATAGGAAATATGTTATGGAGGGAAAATAAGAAATAAATTGTGGTAGTTGGATCAATAGAGGCATAGCTTCATTTCATGGATATGCTAATTTTGTTTTATTTTGTAGGTAGTAATCAAACTCTGAAAACGTAAAAAAAAATTAACAAGCCAATATGTAAATGTAATACATAATGATTTTGTATTTGTCTTGTAAAATAATACTACCAAAAAGTACATGTGATTGTCAAGCATGTATTTCTGGATTCCTCACAAATGTTTATGTAAAGAATAAAATATTTATTTTACCTTTGGGTATATAATAAACTATTAAAAACAACTTAAAAAAAGTTACCAGAAAGAATTATAAAAATAATTCTTTAAAAATATTCATTAAATCTTTAGTAAGCTCCTACTATATGCATTTAAGTGTCAACTTGCTTATTAAAGCTTAAATTCAATTAACTTCTGAAATGCTCACTAAAAATAGTAATAGTTAACATTCTAACATTTATATGGTACATATTATTTCCTAGGCAATATTCCGAGATCGAGTGTATGTCTCTTTGATGCCTAAATTTATATTTCCACCTCAGACCTCTCTTGAGATTCAGACTTTCTCCAATTGTATTCATAGGTGCCTCATAGGCATCTTTAAAAACATTTAAAAATAATAAGAAATTTGTAAAGTTTGCATTTACTATCATTCAGGAAATATTCTAAGATTTTGATATATACACATGCAATTAGTGTATCTTTATTAGTAGTGTCAGCATTGTTTGTTTGCATTTTATCAATGAGGAGCTTGAGGCTCAGAAAGGTTAAGCAGTTTGCTACATTTTATTTTTTTATGTTTTATTTTTTTAAATCAGCTGAGTACAAGTTTCTTTTTTTTTTTTTAATTTCATTTATTTATTCATGAGAGACAGAGAGAGAGAGGCAGACACACAGGCAGAGGGAGAAGCAGGCTCCATTCAGGGAGGAGCCTGACGTGGGAGTCGATCCGGGGTCTCCAGGATCACGCCCTGGGTTTAAGGCAGGCACTAAACCACTGTGCCACCCAGGCTGCCCAGTCTGCTACATTTTATTTATTTATTTATTTATTTATTTATTTATTTATTATTTAAAGATTTTTTTTTTTTTTAATATTCATAGAGACAGAGAAAGAGAGAGACAGAGACACAGGCAGAGGGAGAAGCAGGCATCATACAGAGAGCCTGATGTGGGACTCGATCCAGGGTCTCCAGGATCACGCCCTGGGCTGCAGGTGGCGCTAAACCGCTGCGCCACTGGGGCTGCCCAGTTTCCTACATTTTAATGCTACATGGCTAGTGTCAGAGCAGATTCCATTCAGGCTGTGTGACTCCAGAACCTAGGCCCTTAACCAGTTCTTTGTACTACTTTACAGTAAGTAAAGTTTTAAAAAGTATCTTCCTTTCACTCTCATCACATACTAAATACTTTTACTTTATTTGCTTCACTAAAATTTGCCTTCCTGAATTAAGAAAAAAAAAACACTATGAATTTTTTTCAGTCATAAGTTAAGGAGAGTATAAAAGCAGCTATGTACTCATCACCAGTTTAAGAAACAAAGATTTTTTTTTGGTTGTAGAGAAGTTAGCCATATAACTCAGATTAATTTTTAATGATACTATAGCCCCCTTAGAGTCTATATTTTCTCTAATTAAAAAGTCATGTGAAAGTTTACATGTTACATAATCAAATGCATTTGTTTTTGACGTGTCATATCTTAATATATATCATTGCATTGAAAAATTTATCTTTACTGATATCCACATGGCTTTGTATAGTGAAATCTGAAACTTCTTAGCCCTATCCATTGGAGATGATAGCTCTAGTAACTCAAATGTCATTTATATGATATTCCAATTTACTATTATAAGATATATTAAGAGAACATTTTTTTACCATTAGGGGTTAATTTTCATTGGCAATATCTTAAATTGGAATAGTTCAATGATTAGCATTTAGTGTATGGTCTGCTTTTATATATTAGATGGATATTTTACAAAGGAATAACAAAAATTCCCCTTGTTCTATAGGGCTTGTCCATATGGAGCTCACATTCTAATAGGAGAATGAGACAATTATAATTGTATACACACACAGAGAAAATGTTCAGGTCGTGATTTGTGCTGAGTGGATGTTGCTATTTTATATCAGGTAGTCAGTGAAAAAGCATCTCTGACTTTAGTGACGTTTGAACAGAGGTCTAAAGGAAGTGTGGAAGTGAGCTCTGTAGTCAGCTGGTGGAGGAACATTGGTAGAAACAGGAAATACCAAGAGCAAATACTTGGCCTCTTCCAGGAATGTCAGAAGCCACTGTCCCTGGAGGCAGAGTGAAGAGTCTTGGAAGACTTAGTTTTTACTCTGAGCTAGGAAGATGCTAGAGGGTTTTGAGGAAAGGAATGGTATGACCTGTCTGTGTTTTTAAACACAAGCATGAAGCGGGGAGACCAAATGACATGTTTCAGTAAGGGAGCTCGAAATCTCTCAGGAATTTTCAGGACATCAGTATAACTGTGCCTCATGGAGGCTGATATGAAAGGTCACTTAACGTCCCATGGTCATCCTAGAGCCATCCATGGTTATTTTTGTTGTCAACCTCCCTTAACTTAGCAGAAATTCATGACACATTTACTTGATTTGTTTTGTTAACATGGACTCTCCCTGAGTCAGTGTCTTTTCCTGATATTAACTGCCTGGCCATCTCTGTATTATCCAAATTCATAATGGGGAGACACTGGCCCTCTTTTGTTTCTGCTCAGGCAAAGGTTTTCTTGTCAGGCCACCTCAGTCTGCATGCCAGACCATACTATGATCAGGTCACCCTCTCTAATTATATAAGTTTGCCCATGGTAAAGGAGAGGGGGGTGGGGTGATATGGTCCAGAATTTGCTTACCTAGGACTATTATCTCAGAAGGTAGCTGTGGGGAGTGTTCCCTAAAAAGGGGATATGAGTTTGTTAAGCACCAGCCAGTATAGGAACTTTTATAATTTGAGAACGAAAGTTACTGCATGGAGTTCTCCAGAAGATCAAGAGTTGTATTTTATTCATCCTTTATGTTCAGGATTTAGCATTATTCCTTGTGGCATTACAAATTGTGTAAAAGAGGAAAAGTAACACACTGCTTCCAGGAAGAGCCTCTGGTGTTCCTACGTGTGTATTGTGAGTTTTAGAGAGAGGGGAAGGAAACAAAGAACGTCATTATCCTTACTTTTCCTTTGAGTGTCCTGAGAATTGTTAGCAAATCTGGTGAGCCACCCCTAAGCAGTGGTCTCTTTGGACTTTTTTTTATCTACTATTTGACTATGGTCCAAAAATCTTTCTTCTTTCCGATAAGAGATACTATCCTCAACCTTTTACTCAACTCCAAAAGTGGTGGTGGTGGGATATATGTCTACATCACATGCTTAAATTCATTCTGGGAGTGCAGTGTAATATTTTCCCTTCTTGGGAACTCATGGTGAATATTAGCATTGTTTTTAGAAAAGCTTTTTACATTGTTCCAGGAGAGAGACTTGTTTTACTTGATTAACCCAGAGTTTTGAGATTTTTTTTCATAAAAAGTCTTCTATTATTCCCTAGAAATGCCTATAACCATTAAATAGTATAAATCATAACTTCTATTTCAACCAGATTTAAACCTACCAACAGCCATAAGATTTTATTTGATCATCCCCTACTTTAGAATCTCTCTGGCAGAAACCAAGAAGTAACCAATACAGCAAACAAATAATTAGTTTTCCTACTGGACATTAACAAATGAGCAAATAAGAGCAATGAAAGAACAACAAAATCAGAAAAGGAAAGAACCAAATGTAAGAATAAACCCAAGAATGAGAATAATTTGTATAAGAGGAATTTACATGGAAAACAAAGAAAGATAGTCTATAAAAGGCTAAATCCCTTGAGTGTCTTATATAACAGTAAAAGAATACTTGAAGTTAAACAAGAATCATTTAATACTATTACTTTAGTTTCCTAGGGCTTCTGTAACAATCATCAAAAACTGGGTGACTTTAAAACAACAGAAATTTATTCCCTCACAATTCAGGCGGTCAGATGTCTGATACCAAGGTATTGGATGGGAGGTCCCTCCTGAGTCTCTAGGGGAGGATTTTTCCTTGCTCTTTTCAGCTTTTGTCATCCCTTAGTTTTTGGTGATATAATCCCAATCTCTGCCTCTGTATTTACATGGCTTTCTCTATGTCTCTGAGTGTTTTTTTCTGCGTCTCTTATGAGGATATTCTAACTGGATTTGAGACCTACTCAAATCCAGTATCTTTTTATCTCTATCCTTACCTTAATTATATCTACAACACCCTATTTCCAAATAAGGTCATATTGTGAGGTTCTGGATAGATTATATTCCAAAATTTATTTCTAAGATTATGCAAAGGAGAATTATCCATAAAACCATTGAAATAACAGGTGAGCTAAATTCTGTTTAGGTAAAAACCTTAGCTAGTTTAGAAGATCTGAAAAGGTAGAACTATGTACTACTTATAGAACTCTCCTTAATGAAATTAAACTTTATTGGCCTTGTTACCATTATAAAGAAACTTTTTCGACAATAGTAAATTCTGAGAGTGTGTTATTTGATAGAGTCACACTACAATTCCAGTCATGAGATCTGTATTTCTAGCCCTTGATCTTCTCACTCTCTGTGACTATAGTGCAATCAGTAACCTCTTTTGGCTTCAGGTTTTCCCTGTATAAATGATTTTGGAGCTGTCTAGATCTAAGCTTCTATGTTCTATGTTCTTGTTTGCTTACTTCTTTTTTTTTTTTTTTTTAAATTTTTTTTGTTTTATTTATTTATGATAGGCACACAGTGAGAGAGAGAGAGGCAGAGACACAGGCAGAGGGAGAAGCAGTCTCCATACACCGGGAGCCTGACGTGGGATTCGATCCAGGGTCTCCAGGATCGCGCCCTGGGCCAAAGGCAGGCGCTAAACCGCTGCGCCACCCAGGGATCCCCTTGTTTGCTTACTTCTAATCCTATTTTATCTTTGCTATTGGAACTAGATTAGTGTTTATAAATGATTTTGAAGAGAAAAATGTTCTTCCATAAGACTGAATGATTCCTTAGCATTTTATTTTTTTGCATTTACAAATATTGTTTAATTAAATACAGACAGGGATTTATAATTCCTTTTAAAATATTGAAGAAAGCGGTTTCTAAATCTTTGTTACATAACTATTTTTCAAACCTGATGTTCATTAGAATCTGGGCATTTGCCCACTTATGGCTGATTTCTTTCCTTACCACAGTTTGAACTGGTTTCTTTTTGTTAAACCCAGTAAATATATAAACACATACACTAATAGCTTTACAAACATTCTCAAAGTATAGTCATTTCAGAATATTAAATTGAGTCAGAAATTTCAAATTCATGTTATTTAATCATTCAAATGATAAAGACTCTTAAAGTCATTTCCTTATATTATTTTCTGCCAAAGGCAAACATTTAAAAATGCATTTTATGAACCATCATTAACTATATCCCCAAATCATTCCCTCACTAAGTATTCCCTCAACATTTATTTTTTGCTGTTTATGTTCACCTGCACTTGCTTATGATGTGTAATAGTTACATGCATGTATGTCTGCTTTTCTCATTTATATTTCAGACTCCTATGGAGAAGGGGCCCTCTTGCCCTTTTATTTGTTTCTTGATGGCTGGTACAGTGTAATTTACATATAGTATTGTATGAATTGATGTGGATATTGACCTGCCGTCAATAATAACTTATGCTTCTCCATCAGTGAGGATGAATTTTGATTAATCTGGCACTATTTTGTATCCATAAATTTTTAGGTGTAATCAGAGAAAAGGAATGAAGTTTTTCTTCCACTTTGGAATGAAACCTAGTGGATTGATTTGAACCATATTCATAAGCTACACACAATACAGTCTGCTTTACGCAATGGTCTTTTTATGGTTGCCTATTGAATTAATGGACTTGAATGTTTACAACTCTACCATCCTAAAAAGTCTGTGAATTTGACTGTGAAATAAAGCCTGATCTGCCATTACAAATTGCATTAAACTTTGCATATACTATGATCTGTGTGTTTCAGAATGAGAACTATATTACAGATTTTTGAACATAATATCTTTGATAAAGTTTGTGAAAAGAAACAGTGACTGCTAAGAAATAGCCAATGAGTTTGAAAAATTTTATTCCCACCCAACCTGTTACAGCATGTACAGGTATATGGCAATACATTTTATGAAGATCCAAAGGAATGCATAGCAATAAATCATTGTCACTGAGTTTTCTTACCACATGACAAAACAGCAAATACTAGTTTGAAGAATAGTGTCAGAGAATTGTGATTGTGTAGAATTCTTTTCATAGTTGTTGCTGAAATTGCCCTGTAGCTTGAGGGGTAGTTTATCTTAGTAGGAAACTGTTTTTTTTTTCTATTTTGCTTATTTTAGATATCTGCCTATCTGATGGCATAGTGTCTATATTCACTTTCTGTGATGTTAGTCTCCTCAAGCCAGTGTTTTCAAGCATGTGAAAACAGGTAAAATATCTTTTAGGGTTTTTTTATGTGTAGTTATTTCCATTACCTTTGGAACATTTGTTTTTACTTGTTATTTTCTAACTTCTCTTTAGACTTAAACATACTTTTCAAACATATTAACAATGTTCATATTAATATAATCATTGTAATGAAAATAGTGGACTCTTGACAGTAACACAAATTAGGAATAGAAAGCACTTTCTGAATTTTGGGTGTTAATCACTATTTAAGCAGCCTTTATTTAACTTATTAAAAGCTTGGCAAAACAGCCAACACTACATAGAAAATTAATATAAAAGTGAATGTAGATCAATACTTTTAAAATGTTTTGCATTGGACGCCCTATGAAAAATGAAATAAAGAGGACAATTTTTTATGATGCAGAAATGTGAACAGGACTTAAAATTGTGAACACGTATCATAATCCAGCATATGGGTAATGTTACTAAAGCAAGGTTGTTTAATATTGGTATTTTGAATTTGTTTGCTTTAACTTTCAAATGCATAAATCATTTAAGAAGACCCTAGTACATTTTACATAGAATAGAAAATAGTAAATTTAGTGATGTCCATTTTATGTTTTCTTTTACAATCTTGGTCAACAATTTGAATTAACAGCAACCATATCCAATCATATCGAAGCTCATTGTGTTGGTATTATAAATATTAAGTGACGTTGAATTTTTAATTATATGATAGCTTTACAACATAATTTTAACTTAAGGTAGGTCCAGTATTATATCTCATAATAGTGGCAAACGGTCTAAAAATAAAAAAAATATATTATTTTTAAAAACAAAAATATAGCAGTAAATACTCAAGTTTCTGAAATGTTTTATTTGAAGAAAATATTATAGGCATGAAGGTGGAATAAATGAGGGCTCTTATGTTGGCCTTTTATTTTATTATTATATGACACATGAAACTCCTTCAGGGCAAAGGATTTTCTCATTTAAATGTGTTTTAAATTATAAACCCAATGTGTATATAAAATAATTAGAAATTGTTGCTTGGCATATGGTTGTAAAATATATAAAATCTAGCAACATAGTCTGGGTACATGAATAAACAGTATTTTTTAATAGAAAACTAACCTCCTTCTATTTTAAAGCATTTTTTAAATGATTTGAGAGAGAGAGCATGACTGGTGGGTGAGGAGCAGAGAGAGAGGGAGAAGCAAGCTCCAGACATGGGGCTTGATACCAGTACCCTGAAATCATGACCGGAGCTGAAGGCAGACACTTAACCAAATGAGCCACCTAGGCATCCCTATTTTAAAACATTTTACATACAATTTGTATTTTTTATATGTTTAAAATAGTCTTGAAGAAAATGCATATAAATAATTGTCATTTGACATATTTGTTTATTTTGATTTATACAAATTAACTTAAAGGTCTTAGATACGTATTAGAATTTTATATACTTCTCTTATTATTATGGGATTATTACTAAAGCAATTGCAACTTACCATGAAAGATGCAAGTATGTCACTACGATTAAGATAAGAGTAAGAATACAAATTCCAATTAAGCAAGGAGAGAAGGTAATATTTTTCAAAAAGCCAATGACAATGCCAGATAATAACATGAGTATAAAATAGTTCCAATTTTCCTTATAGCCAAGGGGGGTAAAAAGTATTCAGAGATATAGCTGTTATCTGATAAAGGATAGTGCATCCATTTTTAGGGAATTTATTCTTCATAGTCTGAACTCAGATTTTTATTTTGTATTTCGTTAAATGAGGGATACTGAACAACACAGTAGAGTGAGTCTTCTATAATGTAGACAGGATTTCTATGTGCATTTCCTACTTAGGGCCTTGAGTTAAAAAAAATAAGATGTTTCTCCAAAGACCCAGTAATAATACTGGTATGTAGCTTTCCAGTAAACTAAACTGCTACCAAGATGTACTTGAGAAATGTCCATGAAGCTCTCCCTCAGGAATATCTATCATTTCAGCTAGACTATTGATAGAGGTAGGTAGCTGAGAATTCACAATTAAGATGCCAGCTAGCACCTGGAGTGCAGGTATTTTGTGTGATTGGTTCAATGTAGATATGTATGCTCTAGATAACAGTGTTTGCTCTATTACCCCAACTCTTCAAATGATGTTAGATAATGGACAGCTAATTTGGGGAGATGTCCCACCTTGTCAGCAAAGCTATAGGTGCATAGGCTCTCACATCAGGCAATTTAAACCTGAAAATGTTATCTTGAGATGGAATCCATAAAGGCAGAATATAGAAGGCACTATAATATTACAGTATACTTTGAAAAACTAAATCGGCTTCAGGTGAGATAATTTAGTGATCTGTCACACGAATATGAAACTCAAAATGTTATATATGCAGAATCAACTAATTTCTATTTGTTCTGCAGCATGTAGTATTACAGAGAATAAGAGGACTGAGTCCAATTCTATTTTGGGTGATACTACCTGTGTACTGAGGACTGCTCTAGGTTTTTTTATGAGGCAAGGTGCCATACCACCCTTAATATGAGCTTTCAAGAACAGTTCTGAGACATCATTTCTTAAATCGTTCCAGTCGACATTGATTCATCAAGAAGTATTGAAGACTGAGTATTAAACTAGAATGTTAAATGGATTTTTTTAAAAAAATAGGTTATAATGAATTTGCATATATGAAATAGTAATTGTCAAATTACCCTTATTCAGGAAAGAATACCCTGAAATGGCTCTAGCCCTAAAATTTATTAAGCATCAATGAATTTTTGCTTGATATAGAAAATGCCTAGGTATTTTGTAGTGTTGTTGAGGTCTGCATTATAAACATCAGTATGAATGACTTTTTTTTTTTTTTTTTTTACAGAGGAATGGGAAAGAATGGTAGGGAGGGCAGAAGTAGAGGGACAGTATCTTAAGCAAGCTCCATGCCTATCGTCAAGACTAATGTCATGCCCGAGATCATACCTGAACTAAAATTAATAGTCAGATGCTTAACTGACTGTGCTACCCAGGCACCCCAAAATGAAAGAAATCTTTTAAATGTAGGTGATGTAGGACATTGACCTGTGGATATTATCTGACCTTATGGCATATTTTGTACCTGAAAACTGAAAACATCTTTTTCAGTTTATTTACTCATCATTATTTTCTCCTATGAACAGAATGCAGGATATGCTGTGCTGGAGTTGTTATCATGTGTGCTTTCTGTTAATTTTAATTTCTGCTATTTTTAAATTGTTTATAAATTGCAGTAATGGATTTACATATTGAAATCATTTGTCTAACTTTGCTGATGGCAAAAGTTTTTTTTAAAATTTTTTATTGGGGTTCAATTTGCCAACATTTAGCATAACACCCAGAGCTCATCCCACCAAGTGACTCCCTCAGTGCCCATCACCCAGTCACCCCAACCCCTGGCACCTCCCTTTCCACTACCTCTTGTCTGTTTCCCAGAGTTAGGTATCTCTCATATTTTGTCACCTTCACTGATATTTTCACTCATTTTCTCTCCTTTCCCTTCATTCCCTTTCACTAATTTTTATATTCCCCAAATGAATGAGACCATATAATGTTTGTTCTTTTCCGATTGACTTATTTCACTCAGCATAATACCCTCCAGTTCCATCCACGTTGAAGAAAATGCTGGGTATTTGTCATTTCTAATGGCTGAGTAATATTCCATTGTATACATAGACCACATCTTCTTTATCCATTCGCCTTTCGATGGACACCGAGGCTATTGTGGTCATTGCTGCTATAAACATCAGGGTACAATTGTCCCAGCGTTTCACTGCATCTGTATCTTTGGGGTAAATCCCCAGCAGTGCAATTGCTGGGTCGTAGGGCAGGTCTATTTTTAACTCTTTGAGGAACCTCCACACAGTTTTCCAGAGTGGCTGCACCAGTTCACATTCCCACCAACAGTGCAAGAGGGTTCCCTTTTCTCTGCATCCTCTCCAACATTTGTGGTTTCCTGACTTGTTAATTTTCCCCATTCTCACTAGTGTGAGGTGATATCTCATTGTGGTTTTGATTTGTATTTCCCTGATGGCAAGTGATGCAGAGCATTTCCTCCTGTGCTTGTTGGCCATGTCTATGTCTTCATCTGTGAAATTTCTGTTCATAGCTTTTGCCCATTACATGATTGGATTGTTTCTTGGGTGTGGAGTTTAATAAGTTCTTTATAGATCTTGGATACTAGCCCTTTATCTGATACGTCATTTGCAAATACCTTCTTCCATTCTGTAGTTTGTCCGTTAGTTTTGTTGACTGTTTCTTTTGCTGCGCAGAAGCTTTTATCTGCTGAAGTCCCAATAATTCATTTTTGCTTTTGTTTCTCTTGCCTTCATGGATGTATCTTGCAAGAAGCTGCTGTGGCCAAGTTCAAATGGGTGTTGCCTGTGTTCTCCTCTAGGATTTTGATGGAATCTTGTCTCACAGTTAGATCTTTCATCCATTTTGAGTTTATCTTTATGAATGGTGTAAGAGAATGGTCCAGTTTCATTCTTCTGCATGTGGATGTCCAACTTTCTCAGCATGATCTATTGAAGAGACTGTCATTCTTCCAGTGGATAGTCTTTCCTGCTTTGTCGAACATTATTTGACCATAAAGTTGAGGGTCCACTTCTGGATTTTTCTGTTCCATTGATCTATGTGTCTGTTTTTGTGCCAGTACCACACTGTCTTGATGACCACAGCTCTGTAGTACAACCTGAAATCTGGCATTGTGATGCCCCCAGCTATGGTTTTCTTTTTGTAATATTCCCCTGGCTATTTGGGGTCTTCTCTGATTCCATATAAATCTTAAGATGATTTGTCCCAACTCTCTGAAGAAAGTCCATGCTATTTTGAGAGGGATTGCATTAAATGTGGAAATTGCCCTGGGTAACATTGACATTTTAAAAGTATTACTTCTTCCAATCCATGCACAGGGAATATTTTTCCATCTCTGTGTCTTCCTCAGTTTCTTTCAGAAGTGTTCTGTAGTTTTAAGGATATAGATCCTTTACCTCTTTGGTTAGGTTTAATCCTAGGTATCTTCTGCTTTTGGGTGCAATTGTAAATGAGATTGACTCCTTAATTTTCTTTTTTCAATTTCATTGTTAGTGTATAGAAATGCCACTGATTTCTGGGCATTGATTTTGTATCCTGCCACACTGCTGACTTGCTGTACGAGTTCTAGCAATCTTGGGGTGGAGCCTTTTGGATTTTCTATAGACAGCATCATGCCATCTGCGATGAGGGAGTTTGACTTCTTCTTTGCCCATTTGAATGCCTTTTATTTCTTTTTGTTGCATGATTGCTGAGGCTAGGACTTCAAATACTAAGTTGAATAGCAGTGGTGAGAGTGGACAGCCCTGTCGTGTTCCTGATCTTATCGGAAAGGCTCCCAGTGTTTCCCCATTGAGAATGGTATTTGCTGTGGGCTTTTCGTAGATGGCTTTGAAGATTCTGAGGAATGTTCCCTCTATCCCTACACTCTGAAGAGTTTTGGTCAGGAATGGATGCTGTTTTTGTCAAATGCATTCTCTGCATTTATTGAGAGGATCCTATGGTTCTTGTTTTTTCTCTTGCTGATATGATCAATCACATTGATTGCTTTACTTGTGTTGAAGCAGCCTTGCATCCCAGGGATACATCCTACTTGGTCATGGTGAATAATCTTCTTAATGTATTGTTGGATCCTATTGGCTAGTATCTTGTTGAGAATTTTTGCATCTGTGTTCATCAGGGATATTGGTCTATAATTCTTTTTCTTGGTGGGGTCTTTGTCTGGTTTTGGAATTAAGGTGATGCTGGACTCATAGATCGAGTTAGGAAGTACTCCATCTCTTTCTACCTTTCTGAACAGCTTTAGTAGAATAAGTGCGTTTTCTTCTTTAAATGTTTGATAGAATTCCCCTGGGTAGCCATCTGGCCCTAGACTTTTATGTCTTGGGAGGTTTTTATGCCTGCTTAATTTCCTCCCTGTCTTAGGAGGTTTTTATGCCTGCTTAATTTCCTCCCTGGTTATTGGCCTGTTCAGGTTTTCTTTTTCTTCCTGTTCCAGTTTTGGTAGTTTGTGGTTTTCCAGAAATGGGTCCATTTCTTCTAGATTGCCTAATTTATTGGCGTATAGCTGCTTGTAATAAGTTTTTAAGATCGTTTGTATTTCCTTGGTGTTGGTGGTGACCTCTCTTTTCTCATTCATGATTTTGTTAATTTGAGTCTTTTCTCTCTTCTTTTTAATAAGGCTGGCTAATGGTTTATCTATCTTATTAATTATTTCAAAGAACCAACTCCTGGTTTTGTTGATCTGTTCCACAGTTCTTCTGGTCTCTATTTCATTGAATTCTGCTCGAATCTTTATTAACTCTCTTCTTCTCCTGGGTGAGGGTTTCATTTGCTTTTCCTTCTCCAGCTCCTTTAGGTGTAAGGTCAACTTTTGTATTTGAGTTCTTTCCAGTTTTTGGATGGCTGCTTGTATTGCGATGTATTTCCCCCTCAGGACTGCTTTTGCTGTATCCCAAAGATTTTGAATGGTTGTATCTTCATTCTCATTAGTTTCCATGAATCTTTTTAATTCTTCTCTAATTTCCCGGTTGACCCTTTCATCTTTTAGCAGGATGGTCCTTAACCTCCACGTGTTTGAAATCCTTCCAAACTTCTTCTTATGGTTTAGTTCTAGTTTCAAAACATTACAGTCTGAAAATTTTCAGGGGAAAATCCGAATCTTTTGTTATCAGTTCAGAGCTGATTTGGGACCCAGTATGTGGTCTATTTTGGAGAAAGTTCCATGTGCACTTGAGGAGAATGTGTATTCAGTTGCATTTGGATATAAAGTTCTGTAAGTATCTTTGAAATCCATCTGGTCCAGTGTATCATTTAAAGCTCTTGTTTCTTTGGAGATGTTATGCTTAGAAGATCTATCAATTGTAGAAAGCGCCGTATTCAGCAGCCTGGGTGGCTCAGTGGTTTAGCGTCGCCTTCAGCCCAGGGCATGATCCTGGAGACCCGGGATCGAGTCGTACGTTGGACTTCCTGCATGGAGCCTGCTTCTCCCTCTGCCTGTGTCTCTCCCTCTATCTCTCTCCTTTCTGTGTATTCTCATGAATAAATACATAAAATCTTAAAAAAAAAAGAAAGCGTAATGAAGTCTCTAAGTAAAAGTGTATTATTATCTAAGTATGTCTTAACTTTGGTTATTAATTGATATACTTGGGAGCTCCCGCATTCAGGACATAAATATTTATGATTGTTAGATCCTCTTGTTGGATAGAACCTTGAAGTATGATATACTGTCCCTCTTCATCTCTTACTACAGTCTTTGGGGTAATCTTTATCTGATATGAGGATGGCTACCCCTGCTTTCTTTTGAGGACCATTTTAATGGTAAATGGTTCTCCAACCTTTTATTTCCAGCCTGTAGGTGTCCTTAGGTCTAAAATGAGTCTCCTGTGGACATCAAATAGATGGGTCTTGCTTTTTTATCCAGTCTGAAACCCTGCGCCTTTTGACGGTGTCATTAAGCCCATTCACGTTCAGAGTTACTATTGAGAGATATGAATTTAGTGTCATCATACTATTCAGTCCCTGTTTTTGTGTATTATTTCCTTGTACTTCCTCTTTGTTTTATAGAGTCCCCCTTATTATTTCTTGCAGAGCCGGATTGGTGGTCACATAATCTTTCAGTTTCTGCCTATCTTGGAAATTCTTTATCTCTCCTTGTATTCTGAATGAGAACCTCGTTGGATAATGTATTCTTGTCTGCATGTTCTTCTCATTTCGGACCCTGAATATATCCTGCCAGGCCTTTCTGGCCTGGCTTGTCTCTGTGGAGAGATCTGCTGTTACTCTAATACTTCTCCTCATAAATGTTAAGGATCTTGTCTCTTGCTGCTTTAAGGGTCTTCTCTTTATCTTTGGAATTTGCAAGTTTCACTATGAAATATTGGGGTGTTGAATGGTTTTTATTCATTATAGGGGGAATCTCTCTGTCTCCTGGATCTGAATGCCTGTTTCCCTTCCCATGTTAGGGAAATTCTCAGCTATGATTTGTTCAAATACACTTTTTAATCCTCTGTCCCTTTCAGCGCCCTTGGGAACCCCAATTAAACATAGATTTTTTCTTCTCAGGCTGTCATTTATTTCCCTTAACCCATCCTCATTATCTTCTGTTTTTCTCTCTTTTCCTCAGGTCCTTCCTTACCATCAACTTGTCTTCTGTTTCATTCACTTGTCCTTTACCTCGTTAACCCTCATTGTTATTACCTCCAGTTTGGATTGCATCTCATTTAATTAAGGTTTATTTCGTCCTGATTAGATCTAAATTCTGCAGTCATGAAGTCTCTTGAATCCTTCATGCTTTTTTCTAGAGCCACCAGTAGCTTTATAAGTGTGCTTCTGAATTGGCTTTCTGACATTGAATTGTTATCTAAATTCTGTAACTCTGTGGGAGAGAGGAGTGTATCTCATTCTTTCTTTTGGGGAGATTTTTTCCTTCTAGTCATTTTGCTCAGTGCAGAGTGGCTAAAAACAAGTTGTACTGGAAAAAGGAGAAAAAGCAAGAGGAAAAAAAAGGGGGTGGGGGAAAACAAAAAACAAGGAGGGGTATCCTCTGATGCTATATACTGTAAGTCCTTCGACTTCCCCTGGCACTTTCCAGCGTTGCTTCGTCCAGAATTTGCTCTTCCCCTGTCCTTCCAGCTGGTCTTCTATGTGAGGGGCCTGCTGTGCTGATTCTCTGGTGTTTGCACCAGTGGGAGCTGCCCTGCCCCCTGCCAGGTGTAAGGCTGAGTGGGAGCTGTTTATCCTGTGAGGCCCCTCCTCCTTGCTGGCCCTGCTTAGTCCTAGGTACAAGGTGACACCAGGAGGAACAACAATAATGTCGGTGGCCAATTCTCCAGCTCTGGAATTAACTCCAGCAGGAACTACCGCTGTCTCCTAGTCCATAGGGGCCTGGATGCTCCGGGGGCTGGGGGTGCTGATCTGCACAGCTCTGGGCCTCCCGGTGGTAGGAGCGTCCTTGGTGTCCTGTGTCTTCCCCGCCTCAGCCTGTCTCTGGGAGAGTGCGAAATCTTGGGCTGTGTCCCCTGGGGCTCTGTGCTCCAGGGCTGCTCTGCTGGAATCGCGCTCCCCCGGGCCCATGCAGCCAATAACAAAAGTTTGATGCAGGCACTTACTTTAATGCATTTATCAAGTCTTTCAAATGATCTTGGAAAATTGGAGTAATAAAAGATAAGAATAGACAGCTATAGAGAAGTTAATTTTGACTTGCAGGAACACATATATTATGTATATTGATTTTTCAAATATGCTGGGGCTTTCTGTAACATACTGTTATGAGATATCTAGATAAATATGAATTATCAAAGAGTCCTGTGGAGATATGCCAGCATACTGGGCATATACTGTGGAACTATTTATAATCATGATGCTGGATGTTTTTGTTTGTGATCTCAGTAGAGATTTGAAACCCCATGATCAAGTATTTTGTAATTCTTTGTATTAAGTCAACATCTATTCAAGGGTTTTGGCTCTGATCCTTGCGTGTATAATTTGGAGTTATCTTTGACATTCCTTTTTCATCACATTTTTCCATTTTATTTTTTTTTTTCAAAATTTATTTATTTCAGAGAGAAAGCAAACAAGCAAGCAAATGAACACATAAGTGGGTGGGGCAGAGAGAGAGGGAGAGAGAATCTCATGCAGGCTCTATGCTGAGGGCAGAACACTCAGGAGTCAATCCCAGTAGCATGAGATCCTGACTTGAGCTGAAACCAAGAGTCAGATGCTAAACTGCACCACAAAGGTGCCCTTGTCTACTTTCTTATTTACAATATCTCTTGTGTAGTTTTATTCTTTCTAAAGTTTTTATTTGAATTCCAGTTAACATACAGAATAATCTTAGTTTCAGCTGAATAATATGTCCTTCTCTGATGGATTTATATTCCTTAGCATAAAATTCTGCTTCCATCCATGTCATTGTAAATGGCAAAATTTCATTCTATTTGATGGTTGTGTAATATTCCATTGTTTATATATACCACATCTTCCTCATCCATTCATCAGTTGGTGGACACTTGGTCTCTTTCCATAATTTGGCTGTTGTTGATAGTACTGTTATAAATATTGGGGCACATGTACCCCTTTAAATCTGTATTTTTATATCCCTTGGATAAATACCTAGTAGTACAATTACTGGATTATAGGGTAGTTTTATTTTAATCTTCAGTTGAATCTCATACTTTTTTCCAGAGAGTCTACGCTAGTTTGCATTCTTACGAACGGTATAAAATGGTTCTCCTTTCTCTTCATCCTCGCCAACATCTCTTGTTTCCTGTGTTAATTTTAGCTGTTCTGACAGATGTGAGTTGATATCTCACTGTGGTTTTGATTTGTATTTCCCTGATGATGAGGGATGTTGAGCAACTTTTCATTTGTGTTTTGGTCCTCTATATGTTTTCTTTGGAAAATGTCTATTCATAATTTCTACCCATTTCTCTACTGAATTATTTGCTCTTTGGTTGTTGAATTTGGTAATTTCTTTATAGATTTTGCATACTTACCCTATATCATATATGTCATCTGGAAATATTTTTCCCTTTCTGTAGGCTGCCTTTTTGTTTTGTTGATTGTTTCCTCTGCTGTGGAGAGACTTTTTGTCTTGATGAAATCCCGGTAGTTCATTTTTGCTTTTGTTTCCCCTTCCTCCAGATATGTGTCCAGTACGAAATTGTTACATCTGAGGTTGGAGAGGTTGCTACCTGTCTTCTCCTCTAGAATTCTGATGGTTTCCTGTTTCACATTTAGTTGTTTCAACCATTTTGGATTTATTTTGTGTATGGTGTATAAAAGTGTTCTAGAATCCTTGTTCTGCATACTATTGTCCAGCTTTCCCAACATCATTTGTTGGAGATACTTTTTTTCCATTGAACATTCTTCCTAGTGTTTATTTTTTAGGTGACCATATTTTTGTGTGTCTATTTCTGAGTTTTCTGCTCTGTTCTATTGATGTAGGTGTCTGTTTTTGTGCATGTACTATACTGTCTTCATGACTAAACTTTTGTAATATAGCTTGAAATCCAGAATCAAGATGCCTCCAGTTCTACTTTTCTTTTTTAAGATTACTCAGGCTATTCCAAGTCTTTGTGGTTCCATGCAAATTGTAGGATTGTTTATTGTAGATCTTTGAAAAATACTGGTGTTATTTTACAGAGATTGCATTAAATGTGTACATTACTTAATATAGTAAAGCTATTTGTTCTTTGAATCTCTGAGCATAGAATGTTTTCCCATTCTTTCTGTCCTCTTAAATTTCTTTTATAAGTGTTCTATCGTTTTCAGAATACAGATCTTTTACTTTTTCAGTTAGGTTTATTCGTAAGTATCTTATGGTTTCTTGTGCCATTGTAAATGGGATCTATTCCTTGATTTCCCTCTGCTGCTTCATTAATGGTGTATAGAAATGCAACAGATTTCTGTATATTGATTTTGTATCCTGTGTCTTTGCTCGATTCATGTATAAGGTTTAGCAATTTTTTGGTGGAGTCCTTTGGATTTTCTACATAGAGTATCATGTCATCTGTGTATAGAGAAAGTTTGACTTATTCCTTGTGATTTGGATGTCTCTTATGTCTGATTGCTGAGGCTAGGACTTCCAGTATCATGTTAAATATTAATGGTGAGAGTTGACCTCTGTATCTTGTCCCTGATCATAGAGAAAAAGGTCTCAGTTTCTCCCCACTGAATATGATATTACCTCTGGGTCATTTATATTTGGCTTTCATGATTTTGAGTTGTGTTCTACTTTGTTGATAGTTGTTATCAAGATTGGATGCTATATTTTGTCATTTTCTATATCTATTTAGAGGATCATATGGTTCTCATATTATTTTAATGTTGTGTATCATGTTGATTGATTTGCAGGTATTGAATCACCCCTATAGCCCAGGAATAAATCCCACTTGATTGTGATGAATTATTTTTTAATGTACAGTTGAATTCATTTTGTTAGTATGCTGAGAATTTTTACATCCATGTTTATCAGGGATATTGGTCTGTAATTCTCTTTTTTAATAGGGTCTTTTTCTCATTTAATATCAAGGTACTGATTGACTCATAGAATGAGTATTTATTTCTTTTTTAAAAATAAACTTGATTTTTTAGATTAGTTTTCGGCTTACAGAATAACTGAGAAGTACCCCGAGTCCTCATATACCCACTTTCCCCTATTACTGACATGTTACATTAAAGTTTTCCTTCCATTTCTATTTTTTGAACTGTTTGAGAAGAATAATTATCAACTCTTCTTTAAATGTCTGGTAGAATTCTTCTGGGAAACCATGTAGCCCTGGAGTTTTGTTTCTTGGGAGATTTTTTTTTTTAATTACTGCTTCAATTTCTGTGCTAGTTATGGGTCTTTTCAAATTTTATTTTTTTTAAATTGTTTATTCATTTGAGAGACAGAGAGAGAGAACATGAGCAGTGGGGAAGGTCAGAGGGAGAGGGTGGAGCTAACTCCTTGCTGAGTAGGGAAGCCTGTTGTGGGTCTCAATCCCAGGAACCCAAGTTCATGACCTGTGCTTAAGTCAGATGCCTAATATACTATGCCACTCAGGTGTCCACTGTTCAAATTTTCTATCTCTGCCTGTTTAAGTTTTGGTTATTTGTATGTTTCTAGGAATTTGTACATTTCTTTCAGATTGTGCATTTTGTTGATATATAATTTTTCATAATATTCTTATAATTGTATTTCTCTTGTTCATTGTGATCTCTTCTCTTTCATTCATGATGTGATTTATTTGTTGTTTTTTCATGATGTTATTCTCTTCTTTTTGATAAGTCTGCCTAGGGTTTTATTAGTGTTATTCATTTTTTCAAAGAATGTATCTCAGCTTTTAATTTCGTTGATCCGTTCTGTGATTGTTTCTTTCTGTATCATTTATTTCTGCTCTAATCTTTATTATTTCCCTTCTTCTGCTGGATTTAGTCTTCATTTGTTGTTCATTTTTTTTTTGATCCTTTAGGTATAAGGTTAGGTTGGAGAGCTATCTTGCTGAGGTAGGCTTATATTGCAGTTTACTTCCCTCTTAGGACAGCATTTGCTGCATCTTAAAGATTTTGGACTGCCTTGGTTCATTTTCATTTGCTTCCATATGTATTTTTTACTTTTTAAATTTCCTGGTTAAGCCATTCATATTTTCATAGGTTGTTCTTTAATTTCCATGTTATTTGGTCTTTCAAAATTTTTTATTGTGTTTGAGTTCAAGTTTCCTAGGGTGGTCTGAAAATATGCATGGTGTGATCTCAATCCTTTTGTACCTGTTGAGGGCTGATTTGTGGCCCAGTATGTGATCTGTTCTGGAGAATGTTCCATGTACACTCAAAAAGAATGTATATTCTGCCTGTTTTCTGTGAAATGTTCTGAATATATCTGTTAAGTCCATCTGGTCCAGTGTGTCATTCAAAGCCATTGTTTCCTTGTATTTCTTCTGCCTAGATGAATTATCTATTGTTGTAAGTGGGGTGACAAAGTCCCGTAACTATTATTGCATTATTGTCAATGAGTTTCATCCTGTTTGTTATTAATTGATGTCTATATTTAGATCCTCCCAAGTTGGGTGCATAAATACTTAAAATTGTTAGATCTTACTGGTGGGTAGACCCCTTAATTTTGATATAATGCCTTCTTCATCTCTTGTTACAGTCTCATGTTTAAAATCTAGTTCGTTTTAAAAAAGAAAAAATCTAGATCGTTTTATCTAAGTATAGCTACTCCAGCATTCTTTTAGCATCCAATACCGTGATACATGTTTCTCCATTCTTTCACTTTCATTTTGCGGGTGTCTTTAGGTCTAAAATGAGTCTCTTGTAATCTTCATGTATATAAGTCTTGTTTTTTTAAAAATCCATTTTGATACCCTATGTCTTTTGATTGGAGCATTAAGGTCATTTGCATTCAGAGTGATTCTTGAAATATAAATTTAGTGTCAATGTGTTACCTATAAAGTTGGTTTTTCTGGTGATGTTTTCTGCTCCTTTCTAGAATTTGTTGCTTTTGGTCTTTTTTCCCCCCAAAGATTTCCCTTATGATTTTCTTGCAGGACTGGTTTAGTGGTCATGATTCTCTGTAGTATTTGTTTTTCTGGGAACCTCTCCTTACATTCTGTGTGACAGCCTTGCTGAATAATGTATTCTTGGCTGCATATTTTTTTACTTCATCCTGCCGAATATTTCATGACACTTTCTTCTGGCCTGCCACATTTCTGTGGACAGATCTGCTGCCCACCTGATCTGTCTTTCATTGTAGGTTAAGGCTTTTTTACCTTGGTGCTTTTCAGATTCTTTCCTTGTCTATTTTATAAATTTGACTTTAATATGTCTTGGTGATCGCTGAATTTTGTTGAATTAAAGGGAGTTCTCTGTATCTCTTGGATTTCAGTTCTCTTTCCTTACCCAGATTAGGGAAGTTTTCAGCTATTGTTTGCTGAAATGAATGTTGTGTTCCTTTTTCCCTGCTTCTTCTGGAACTCCTATGATATGAATGTTAGTATACTTTAAGGAGTCACTGATTTCCCTATGTCTACATTTGTGATTCAGTACCTTTCTTTCCCTCTTTTTTTCAGCTTCGCTATTTTCCATAATTTTATCTTCTATGTTATTGATTCATTTTTGCATCATATATCCTCATTAGCATTGCATGCAGTAAGTTTTGCATCTTACTTATAGCATTTTTTATTTCATCCTTTGTTTTTTATTTTTAAAGATTTTATTCATTCATTCATTTGTTCATTCATTCATGAGAAACACAGAGAGAAGCAGAGACATAGGCAGAGGAAGAAGCAGGTTCCCTATTGGGAGCCTGATGTAGGACTTTATCCCAGGATTCAGGATCATGCCTGAACCGAAGGCAGATGTTCAACTGCTGAGTTACCCAGGTATCCCCATCCTGACTAGTTTTTAGTTCTTGTATCTCTGCAATAAGGGATTGTCTAGTGTCTTCTATGCTTTTTCTCATACCCAGCTAGTAATGCTATGATTATTGTTTTAAAAGTCTGATTATTGTTCAGACATCTTAGTCTTATCTGTATTGAGAAAGTCCTTAGCTGTGACTTCTTCCTGTTCCTTCTTTTCCAGTGAATTCCCTAGTCTTGTCATTTTTTCCTAGTCATTGTTTTTTTATGTGGGATTGTTACAATATCCTGTTGTATTTTTGCTCCTGAGAGTAATGGCTATATTAAGAAGAGGTCCAGGGGAAAAAAAGGGGAACCTAGATCCTCTTTTGTTTTGGTCTGCTTATTAAAGATGAGCACTGGCTGTTATCCTATACGTAGGCAAAATGAATTTAAATAACATTAAAAATTGTAAAAATTAAAGGCCAAAACAAGCCAGATTCATTAAAAAAAAAAAGTAAAAAAAAAAAAAACAAAGCTAGATCTTATTTCCCTTAGAGATGATGCTTTGCAGTATTTTTTGATAAATATACTTGATACATTAGAGAGGTTTGTGCTAGTATTGTTTTTTTAAAAGATATTATTTATTTATTCCTGAGAAACACACAGAGAGAGACAAGCAGAGACACAGGCAGAGGGAGAAGCAGGCTCCATGCAGAAAGCCCGATGTGGGACTTGATCCTGGAAATCTGGAATAACTCCTTGAGCCAAAGGCAGATGCTCAACCCCTGAGCTACCCTGGCGTCCCTCTGTGCTAGTCTTTTGGGGGTGGGGTTTGCTGTGCTGATTCTCTGGTGGACTTTCCCTGGTGGAGTTGTACCTACAGGGCACAACTGTTGTTGTATATGGCTCTGGCCTCATACCACATATGACAACCCAGAAGTGGCACTGATTTCCTCAGTGTTAGTGTTGATGTGGAGTGGAGGAGGGTGCAGAATGGCATTGCTCTGCTCTGTCACCACCAGTGCTGGAATTTCATGCCCACAACTACTCAGGAAGCCCTCACAGAAGAGCTAACAATTATGCCTCTTTTCTTCCTGGTCTCCAACAGATCCCTGCCTTCATTTGCCTGTATCCAAGCTTCCTGCTTGCCTGTGGCAATACTCTTTTGTGTTTTATTCCAGGCATGTGGCTGGGTTTCAAAACTCTAAATGTTAGAGATTCATGTGGCAAGGAACCTCATTGATCATCTTGGGGAGGGTTTTACTGTGCTGTGTCCGATGTTGGTTTGTCCCAGAAATCACTCACACAACCATGTAGTGGTTTGGAGTCTTTAGTAAAGTAGAGCAGAAAGTTTGCTGCACTCAGCTCAAGTCCCTGTTCCTATTCTCGGAACATATTTATTAAATATGTTTTTTCTCCTTTGATCATGATGATTAATATAAATGGGACCTTTAAAAACAAGAACCTCTGAAGTTGTGAAGGCTTGAGATAGACTTCTCTTTTAAAACTTTAATATATTCTGGGACACCTGGGTGGTTCAGCAGTTAAGCGTCTGCCTTTGACTCAAGGTGTGATCCTGGAGTCCCGGGATCGAGTTCCACATTGGGCTCCCTGTGTAGAGCCTGCTTCTCTCTCTGCCTATGTCTTTGCCTCTCTCTCTGTGTCTCTCATGAATAAATAAATAAAATATTTTAAAAAATAAAACCTTAATATATTTTGATATAATTCATTTTTAGGATTATGTATGATCTATAAATAGACTCACTCTCTCCACACTTCCTTTTCTCTTACCATTGTAATTTCCATGTCCATTCCAGTGTGAATTAGCTAGCAGTAAATATAATGGAAAATAAATATATGCAATGTTGAATAGTAACAAGTCAAACATATGAGGTAACATGGGTATCAAATATTTATGTATTTATTTAAAATAAAAAAATTATATAATCTCCACACCAAACATGGGGCTTAAACTAATGACTCTGAGATCAAGAGTTGCCAGCCAGGCAGCGTATCAAATATTTAATTTATGAAATCTTTTTTTTTTTTTTAAACTGGTATTTTTTTTATTTTTATTTATTTTTTTTTATAAATTAATTTTTATTGGTGTTCAATTTACCAACATACAGAATAACACCCAGTGCTCATCCCGTCAAGTGTACCCCTCAGTACCCGTCACCCATTCACCCCCACCCCCGCCCTCCTCCCCCTCCACCACCCCCAGTTCATTTCCCAGAGTTAGAAGTCTTTATGTTCTGTCTCCCTTTCTGATATTTCTCACACATTTCTTCTCCCTTCCCCTATATTCCCTTTCGCTATTATTCATATTCCCCAAATGAATGAGAACATATACTGTTTGTCCTTCTCCGGTTACTGTGGCCAAGTTCAAAAAGGGTGTTGCCTGAGTTCTCCTCTAGGATTTTGATGGAATCTTGTCTCACATTTAGATGTTTCATCCATTTTGAGTTTATCTTTGTGTATGGTGCAAGAGAGTGGTCCAGTTTCATTCTTCTGCATGTGGATGTCCAATTTTCCCAGCACCATTTATTGAAGAGAGTGTCTTTCTTCCAGTGGATCGTCTTTCCTCCTTTATCGTATATTAGTTGAGCATAAAGTTCAGGGTCCACTTCTGGGTTCTCTATTCTGTTCCATTGATCTATGTGTCTGTTTTTGTGCCAGTACCACACTGTCTTGATGAACACAGCTTTGTAGTACAACCTGAAATCTGGCATTGTAATGCCCCCAGATATGGTTTTCTTTTTTAAAATTCCTCTGGCTGCTCGGGGTCTTTTCTGATTCCACACAAATCTTAAAATAATTTGTTCTAAGTCTCTGAAGAAAGTCCATGGTATTTTGATAGGGATTGCATTATATGTGTAAATTGCCCTGGGTAACATTGACATTTTCACAATATTAATTCTGCCAATCCATGAGCATGGAATATTTTTCCATCTCTTTGTGTCTTCCTCAATTTCTTTCAGAAGTGTTCTATAGTTTTTAGGGTATATTTTGAGAACCATTTGAATGGTAAATGGTTCTCCAACCTTTTATTTTCAGGTTGTAGGTGTCCTTCTGTCTAAAATGAGTCTCTTGTAGACAGCAAATAGATGGGTCCTGCTTTTTTATCCAGTCTGAAACCCTGCGCCTTTTGATGGGGTCATTAAGCCCATTCACGTTCAGAGTTACTATTGACAGATATGAGTTTAGTGTCATCATGATATCTATTTAGTCCTTGTTTTTGTGGATTGTTCCACTGAACTTCTTCTTAAAGGGGAGTTTTAAGAGTCCCCCTTAAAATTTCTTGCAGAGCTGGTTTGGAGGTCACATATTCTTTCAGTTCCTGCCTGTCTCGGAAGCTCTTTATCTCTCCTTCCATTTTGAATGAGAGCCTTGCTGGGTAAAGTATTCTTGGTTGCATGTTCTTCTCATTTAGGACCCTGAATATATCCTGCCAGCCCTTTCTGGCCTGCCAGGTCTCTGTGGAGAGGTCTGCTGTTACCCTAATATTCCTCCCCATGAAAGTCAGGGACTTCTTGTCTCTTGCTGCTTTAAGGATCTTCTCTTTATCTTTGGAATTTGCAAGCTTCACTATTAAATGTCGAGGTGTTGAACGGTTTTTATTGATTTTAGGGGGGGATCTCTCTATTTCCTGGATCTGAATGCCTGTTTCCCTTCCCAGATTGGGAAAGTTTTCAGCTAGGATTTGTTCAAATACATATTCTGGCCCTCTGTCCCTTTCGGCGCCCTCGGGAACCCCAATTAAACGTAGGTTTTTCTTCCTTAGACTGTCATTTATTTGCCTTAATCTGTCTTCATGGTCCCTTAATTGTTTGTCTCTTTTTTCCTCAGTTTCCGTCTTTGCCATTAACTTGTCTTCTATGTCACTCACTCGTTCTTCCACCTCGTTAACCCTCATCGTTAGGACTTCTAGTTTGGATTGCATCTCATTCAATTGATTTTTAATTTCTGCCTGATTGGATCTAAATTCTGCAGTCATGAAGTCTCGTGAGTCCTTAATGCTTTTTTCTAGAGCCACCAGTAGCTGTAGATTAGTGCTTCTGAATTGGCTTTCTGACATTGAAGTGTAATCCAGATTTTGTAACTCTGTGGGAGAGAGGGCTGTTTCTGATTCTTTCTTTTGAGGTGAGGTTTTCCTTCTAGTCATTTTGCTCAGTGCAGAGTGGCCAAAAACAAGTTGTATCTTAGGTCTCCAGGATCAGGCCCTGAGATGAGGGCGGCATTAAATCGCTGAGCCACCTGGGCTGCCCGGAGCAGATTTTCAATCGACTAGTCAACTGTGAACTTATACCTCTAGATATTCCAATTAGTACAAATTACTCAGAGTTGGAATTTGTACTCTGTAAAATATACCAAATATGCTTGTTTGGGTTGAATTCCTCATCTCTGTCCTGTGGCAGTGGGAGTTCACAGTATGGTTGAAAGGGTGTATAAAGGAATCTTGAATTTTTAGCCTGAGTCCTGCCTGAGAACGACAGTGTTCTATGTAAGTGGTTCTCAAACATGATTAGAATCACCTAGAGGTCTTGTTAAAACACAAATTGTTGGGCACCATCTCCAGAGTTACTGATTCAGTAGGCCTGGGGTGGGGCCCAAGCATTTGTACTTCTGACAAGTTCCCAGCTGATGTTGATGTTGCTGATGCTGCTGGTTTAGGGCACAGACCTCAACAATCCTTGATTTATGCTTGCCTCAGGGGTTGTAGTATCAGAATTCTTACCTATACAGTAGCCAACATTTTGTTTTTAAACTGCTTCATTATTTTATGGCCACTTTTGTGGCCTCCTTTGCCCACTGGCCTAAAATATTCTGTTAAGACTTTTCACTACCTAATTTTTAATAAATAAGGTCTGCCTTCTCATGCTTAGGTTTCATGATTTTATCCTTATTTTTTTTCAGACCAATAATAATTTTCACTCAGTGAAACCAAAGTATCATAATTTGAAGAAGTCTGGGGTATGTGGTTGACTAATTTTAAGTGAACAAATAGAAGTCATGTTCTTGTATCACTTTCCTAGACCCAGAAAGAAATAACTCTAATAATTTTAATACCACTGGGTGTAAAAGGAAGACAATTAAAGTTTAGGATCTTAGAAAACAATTTATAAGTATTAAATTTAAGGAAATCATATTTTATCTTCCTAAATGCCAAAGAAGATACCAAGAGCTGTTGATACCAATTTGTTTAGAATTCTCATTATTTTAAGGTTATTGTAAAGGAATATTGTCCTGTACTGATTGATATCTGCTGACATACTTAGAGCTGATGTACTTTTTTTCTTTCAGCACCACGTCACTGATTATGGAGATTCTTTAGAGAAAATATCCCATTGTACTGGTTGATTACATGCCTCAATTGAATAGTAGCTTGCTGCCAATTATTACAATGCCATGTTGATTTTTTTTCTCATTTCTACTATGGAAATTAAAGCAGAATTTGTTTAAAATAAGGTTCCAAATATATTGTGTATGGGGTTGATTCTGAATATTTGTGTTATTTTTTAAATAGTTGTAAAGATAGGTTTGAGGCTAGATCAGAATATTTGGTTGAGGGACTTGAAATGTGTTAAGTAGTCTAAAGGAAATTTTTGGACATATGACTAGTTAAATGCAATCTTATCCAGCCTTTTGTAACATGAATAAAAGAAAAGAATGAAACCGTAGAGACCCTAGTTGGGAGACTCCTGTCACATTAAAGAAAAGGTCACTAGGGGTAAAGTAGAATGTCAGCAGAATAAATGAAAAAGAGGGGAGGGGAAATGTGTGAGAGTCATTTTAAAAGTAGAATATTTATGGCTGGATGACAAAGTCAAACCAAGCTCTACATGATGAGTCTTCCAGCCTTTTAGCACACATGGGACTTAATTTCCAGCCATTCTTCCAAGCCCGCTTATTCAGCTGCAGACACAAGGGCTCCTTACAGTTCTTGGAATATTTCAAGCCATACTAGCTGCCACTTCAATATTTGATTTGTCTCTAATCCTTCTACTACGAAAGCCCTCATTTCTTGGAAGGCTCTGCTCAAATGCCACCTTAACAAACAATCTTCCCTGACTACACATTAAAAAATCACATCCTGGCATTCATTATTCCATTTACCAAAGTTGAATTTTCTTCATAGCACCAAAGCACCAACATTTTATTATATACTTATTTGTTTATCATATGTCTCCCTCTTTTTAGATAGTAAGCTACATGAAAGTAAAGACTTAGTTTTGTTGCCTATTATATTTCTATCACCTAGAACATGGCTGATACTTAGTAGGTACTCAATAAATATTTGTTGAATGAATGAACAGAATGTAAAAGTGGTGGGGATTAAAAATAATGCCAGTATTTCAAGTCTGAAGTATTCCAAAAATAGTGGTATTATTAACAGGGTATGGAAGAGTGGAAGAGGAGTTGATTTAGAATAACAGAGACACAGGGGAAGATAAATTTGGCTTATATCTATCAGCTTAAGTATTTGATGCTGGTGAAACAACCAAAGAAGTACTACAGAATGGGGAATCTAAAATGTGAGGAGAAATCTGGCATTGAGGTAAAAATGATCTTTGAGTCATATTCATAGAATCAATTCTTAAAGCAATGGAAGAGGAAAAAATGACAAATGATAAAAAGACAGGAATATCAGATTTGAAAATCAACATTTGATTTTGTGTATTGAATGTTTTAAATATACAGACTTATTTAATATATATTTTTTGTTTATTTCATAGCTGGGTTAACAACTTTGGACATGAAGGTCTTGGACTCTTATTGGATGTGCTGGAAAAGCTTCTGGACAAGAAACAGTAAGAACAAACAGTAAAAAAAAATCACCAAAGGGGAAATTTTTAAGCACAACATAACATGTTTATTTCCTCTTTATTCAGGCAAGAAAATATAGACAAGAAGAATCAGTATAAACTTATTCAGTGCCTCAAAGCATTTATGAATAATAAGGTAAGTAGTATTTATTTCTGCCTCTCATAAATGTGATAGCTTGTCTAACAGTGTATGAAAGTATGAAACAGACAGCATTGTAAGTTCTTATTTGGTTTTCAAAGGTTCTTTATGATACAAATTATCATCAGGTTCATTGAAATATTTTTAAAAATATACTTTGCTTCACAATATATTTATTTATAGGTTTTTACAATTATGGAAATGCATAAATATATTTCCAAATTAGATAATATTTTTCCTTTTATGGTTAAATGTTGTATGTTGAATACCATTTTTTACAGTATTCTTAGTCCATTGAACAGGAAAATTCAAAGCTATTTGACTTGTTTGCTAACAACATTATAAGGTGAAGATTTCTATTTTATGTTCAATTAATGTTAATGAGTTAATAAACATGACATTTCTGGAAAACAGAAGAGTTTTTAAAATATATATATACCAGCTGCAATGTGAGGGACTTTATGAATTCTAGACAAGGGTTTTTTTCTAAAAATAATTTTTGCTTAGGGTGCTTGGGTAGCTCAGTTGGTTATGTGTCTGACTCTCGATTTAGGCTCAGGTCATGATCTCAGGTTCCTGAGATGGAGCCCTGCATTGTGCCTCCTGCTCAGCATGGAGTCTGTTCCTTTCCCTCCCTGCTGCCCCTCCCCCTTCCATACATGTACACAGGCATGCTTGCTCTCTCTTAAATGAATAAATAAAATATTTAAAAACAATAAAAATAATCTGTGCTTAGCTTATGAAATTATGGTTATTTTTATATAGACTATTTTGTTACTGTATTAGACATGATTTCCTCTATATTCCTGTAGGTGAAATAAAATTGACTAATTCACTAATTGTATAATTCTCTTTAGTGTTTTAATAATCTCAAATATTTGATAGAAATAATTATAACAATTGGGATGCCTGGGTGGTTCGGTGGTTAAAGCACCTGCCTTTGTCTCAGGGAGTGATCCTGGAGTCCTGGGATCGAGTCCCACATCAGGCTCCCTGCATGGAGCCTGCTTCTCCCATGCCTGTGTCTCTGCCTCTCTCAATCTCTGCTTGTGTCTCTCATAAATAAATAAATAAATAAATAACCAAAAACCAGCCAAATGTAGTTGTTAATGTAATATGAATATATAGTTAATAATAATGCAATTAGATTCTGTTTAAAATGTAAACAGTCTCTTAAACATGGGATTATATATGATTATATATATGTATATATTATGCACATGTGTATCAACAAAGAAATTTTGTCATATGGAGGTGGATGCTTGCTAGTTGATGTAAAATTTTCGTATTGAGTATACTAATTGTTCTGTTCTTGGAAGTCTCTGCCAGAAAGATTTCCATCACCATTACTACATAATTTCTCAATTTCTGTGCCCCTAGTCTTTTGCAACAGAATTATGCAGAATCTTATCTTTTAACAAGAAAGCACTTAATGAACATTGTATCTCCAAAAATGAATCTTTCTTCAGTTGAGGGAAACAAAGAAATAACCTAACAGTGCAGTATTAGAAATTGGGAGATACAGTACATGCTTTACCACTAAGTTGAGTAGCCTTTGGAAAATCACTTGATGTTTCTGGCTTTCCATCCCCTCATGTGTAAAATTAGACAAAGGATCCTTTGTTTTAACTTGCATTGTCAATTCTCACAGCTTACCAGGATAATAAATATCTATAAATCAAGATAGTCACTAGAGAGAGTCATAGTAGTGAGATTTCCTGTAGAGCTTTTCCCTCAAGTCTTAAGTTGATATGTCAATACATAATTAATTATGACTTATTTGACAGTTTTGAAGAACATGATGATTTGACTTAGACTGTTCTAAACGAAGGTTAACCTTTAGTTAGGACATGCTAATCTTTTGCATATAAGTACTCAGAATATGAATAAACCGTGAATATTTTAAATTATAGGCACGTGAAACAATAGGCATGAAGTATACATTCAAAATTTAAAAAATATAGTGATATATCCACTTTATGTTGTAATAAATTGTCATAATCAAAGCATGAGACTTTTATCTGAAATGACTTAAAGTTCACATTTGTTGGCCCCAAGGAGTTTAGATTGCCTTCTCCAAAAACTCTTTTCCTTAATATAAAATGAATAATAGCATCATAATAGTTCAAAAGCAACACATTGCCTCTTAACTTTCATTGCTGTAATATTGCTCTTATGTTTAGATTGATGTTTTTTCATTATTTATTTCATTTTTATTTTCAGTAGGTCCCTGTGTATTAGAAACTTCTTTTAAATTATAAATGAAAATTTAAATAATTTTACTCTCAGTCTATTTGATTTTTATTTTAGTTTTTATTTTATTTTTTAAAAAGATATTTATTTATTCATGAGAGTCACAGAGACAGAGAGAGAGAGAGAGAGAGAGAGAGAGAGAGAGAGAGAGAGAGAGACGCAGATACACAGGCAGAGGGAGAAGCAGGCTCCACGCAGGAAGCCTCATGTGGGACTCAATCCCGGGACTCCTGGATCACGCCTTGGGCTGAAGACAGGTGCTAAACCACTGAGCCACCCAGGGATCCCTCATCTATTTGATTTTTAAAACTCTTATTTTAAGTTTGGTAATTGCATGGTAAGCCTCTCTTAGTTTTACACAAGCATTTTTCACTTCTTTTCCTTACTATTTAGTATCTACTGGCTGCCTTCATACATACTTATCTATTCTTTTTTCTTTCCTTCTTTTTAATCTTGTTTCTTCATTTTTTTTCTACCTTGTTTCTGTATATATTCTTTATTATGACCTCTGGTAAAGTTACATTTAAGAGCTTTAGTTGTGTTTCCCTTCTCCCCCCAAATTCTTTTGGAAGTTAAATTAAGCACCATGGAAATATTCATATATTTGGTAATTAACTAAACATTAATCTTGAAATGACAATTTTGATCTGATGAAATATTGTTGTATTTTTACTGTTAAACTGTTAAAAGAAGCAAGCATTTCATAAGAAATTTGAAAAATAGTTTGTGGGACAAAGGTCAAAGAAAATACCTTCTAAATGTAGTGAAAAAATTCAAGTTTTAGCCTTTTTAAACATTTACTTACCTATTTGTTCTTATAATACACACTTGTGTGGTTCTATTCAAGCCTAGAAAACAAATGAAAATGGTGTCTCCTTTGCCAAGTTGACTGTGACACTTACTAAAACCCAGGCACCATTTCCTTGGGTTCATAGCTTTTGTAATGCAGCACAGCTTCCTCTAAGAGGAAGGTTAACAGATGGTATGGGAGAACTAATATAGAGGTTTATTGCTTCTTTAACTGGCATATAGTATACAAAAAAGCTTTACAACATTTTACCCTTCTTATTCAGTTTAATTTTCCATACAAACATATTAGAGAATTTATATATATATATATTTTTTTAATTTTTTTTTTTTATTTATTTATGATAGTCACACAGAGAGATAGAGAGAGTCAGAGACATAGGCAGAGGGAGAAGCAGGCTCCATGCACCGGGATCCCGACGTGGTATTCGATCCCGGGTCTCCAGGATCGTGCCCTGGGCCAAAGGCAGGCACTAAACCGCTGCACCACCCAGGGATCCCCCATATTAGAGAATTTAATTATGAATTCCAGGCATCTCCAGGGAGACCCAATGACATAGGTAGAATTACTTCAGAAAATCATATTAGTATGTACTTTACATGTTTTTCTTTGTTGAAGAAATACTGATTATTCACATATTTCTCCCAAATCTTTATGGAGTTTTTAGGCAGGCTAATGGAGATCATATCTGATCCTGGGGAAAAAACTCCAAGATATAGTTATTTGAAATAAAAAGTAGAAACAACTCCAAGCACTGAGAGGGGCACTTGACGGGATGAGTACTGGGTGTTATTCTGTATGTTGGTAAACTGAACACCAATAAAAAATAAATTTATTAAAAAAAAAGAAACAACTCCAAGATATAGGTATTTAAAATAATTTAAAAAAGTAACTGCATTTGAAAAACATTCATGTAATTTGGTAGAACCTCATTGTAGAGGTGTTGGTTTTTAGAAGACCAATGTAAGTTGCTTTTTAAATTAAAGATGTGGGGATCCCTGGGTGGCACAGCGGTTTGTCGCCTGCCTTTGGCCCAGGGCGTGGTCCTGGAGACCTGGGATCGAATCCCACGTCGGGCTCCGGGTGCATGGAGCCTGCTTCTCCCTCTGCCTGTGTCTCAGAGGCCTCTCTCTCTCTCTCTCTCTCTCTCTCTCTCTGTGCGACTATCATAAAAAAAAAAGAATTTAAATTAAAGATGTGTTACAAAGACATTTTGAATGAAGGTTCTTTTTCTTTTTCTTTAGTTTGGATTGCAAAGGATTCTAGGCGATGAAAGGAGTCTTTTGCTATTGGCAAGAGCAATTGATCCCAAACAACCCAACATGATGACTGAAATAGTAAAAATACTTTCTGCTATTTGCATTGTTGGAGAAGAGAACATGTAAGCATTGCCATATTATTATATTAACAGCATGGAAAATGGCACTTAAGAAATTAACAAGTCCATATTTTCTGCTTTTCATTTGATAACTTGCATGAAAATTTTATTACATTTTAGAGAATAATTTATTGGCATTTTATCTTATCTATTTACAGTTAAGTTTTTTAAAAAAAATTTTGAAACAAATAGGTTTAAACAGATAGAATCCTAATGGGAAATTCTTCAAAGTTGGATTCAAAATGAATGAATAGAATTTTATCTAGTTGATGGTAAAGAAATTATTAGAAAAATGGGCTAAATGCACACACATACACATATATCCCTCACATATGCACTTCACAAAATTTTACTTATTTAACTCACTGAATTCACTGGATGCCTTTTTGTGTGCTGTTATTTTATTTAAAGTAGTTATTTTACTTTATTTACCTATGAGAAGTGAAAAAATGAAGTAATTATGCATACAGTGAAGTAAACTAATCTGTTAGAAAGAATAAAAAGACTCCATTTATTCAGAGTGCATGTATCCATTAATTTTAACAAATTGTTGAATGTACAGTAGTTCATACCTTCTTATGGAAATAATATTGACTGAGCAGTAAAATTTCACATATGATGTCATTAATATGCCCAGTTAGTAGGAACCATTGTGATAACAAATGAAATATCTGCTAAGTATATGAATTAAAATATTTCTTCTGAAATTTTGTGTGATAGTAATAATTTCAATTTGAATTAGAACAGGGCCATGCAAAGATTTAATATGCTAATATGTTGAGTTTTCCATACCTCACAGAATAAAATGAGATCTTGCTTAATGATGCTTAGTGTCCTTACGGACCAAAAGCCAAACACTACACAAAAATATTATCAGAGAGCATTAATTCTTATCTCTGTGAGAAAAAGGAATAAAATAACATGTGAAAACATAAGATTTCCCTAGGTTTTATAGAAAATCAGTTGATACATGAGTAAAAAATATTTTTCTTGTCAACTGGAATTTCAATACTTAATTCATATAATCTATTCTGATGTATTTGTTATAATTGTAGCTTTAGTTTGATAAGCACATATACTACATAGAGTTTAATTTGATTTCAGACACTTTATAGCAATAGTTTCCAAGATTTTTGTTCATTTTAAATAGTTTTCTTATGTAGGTAATTATAGATGCTTCTCTAATTACCTAGACTTTCAGTTTTTCTTTTTCCGTTTTCAAAGAATGTAGTTTTTTTAAAGTTCTTTCAAATGTATTTGCTCTTTCTAGCACTTTAAGATTAGTCTGTTTACATGTGAATAACATTTTAATAATTGTCATATTATGCATAATGATTATTAATATTTATGTTAACATGAAATACCAAACCTGGAATTTTAAATTTCAATATTTAGTAACTAAGTATCTTTTAAAAAATATTACCCAGAAAATTTTTTTCCTTAATGACTCATAAATATATTTATTTTCATTTTGATGACTTAAATTTATTTAAAGCTACTAATATTTGACTTGTGGAAGTATCTGGCTAGGAACTCAACTGTTAAATTGTAGTGGTCTTTATAAACTTTAAATGCCAGAAAGGAAATAAAACTGAAAAAAAGAGATAACCCGTATTCATAATGTGTGTGTAAGATGGATTTCTCATTTCTAATATTTCCCCCTATAGTCTAGATAAACTTTTAGGAGCTATAACTGTAGCAGCAGAAAGAAATAATAAGGAACGATTTTCACCAATTGTGGAAGGATTAGAAAATCATGAGGCTTTGCAATTACAGGTGAGTTGGTTTTGTATTAAGTTTCTTCTGGAGTTATATTTGAACTACTCAATTTGTATGATGTCAACTCCTTTTTAGCTATCATTTAAATAGAATGGAACAAAAAAGTGCAATTCTTCCTGTTGCTTAGTCATTTCTACAAGCTAGAAGTGTTTTGTCTCTGAGAATAACAATTTGTTTAAAATTAGGAAAAGTTCTGCTGGTTACTATAAATATGGTGAATATGGTTGTGATTAATATTTGGAATAAATTTAGTAAATAACAAAATAAACCATGGAAATTAAAGCTTTAGCAATAATCAGAGCTACAGGGTAAGCAGTTCAGCCAATATTATTATCTTAACAAATGTTGATGAAGTCTTTTGGCTTATTGTAGAAATTAAAGAAAACTACTTCTTGCCATTCACACAGTGTTCAGAACCCTGACTCACCAGAGGAGGGGTGGGGACTGAATTGCAATTCTTTGGTTAGAGTCTATCTAATAGCCCTGTTTATAGCCTGCCTAAATGTCTTATTTAGAAAAGGACAAAGCTCACTATCTTGGATGGTTTCAGGAAATGATCCATTTTATACAAAAAGGTGGTTTTATTAAGGCACAGGGGGGCAGAAAGAGCTGCTGCACCAGGTTTGTGAGGGGTGACTGATTATATACTTGGAAGTTAGGGTAGGTAAGGAAATGGGAGTTTTCAAAATAATTTCATAATTTAAAGAGGACCTACAAGATACAGATAGTTTTCTATCCTGAGACTTCTCAAAATGTTATTATAGCCTCAGGAAGTGATTCTGTTAAAATACAGCACTAATTATGTTTTTAAATAACAACTATATGCACTTACTCTTTTTTTATTTTAAAACAGACTATTAACTTCTCATAGAGGTTTTCTAGTTCATCTTTAAAGTGGAATTTTGTACCTGTAATGGGATTTTCATCATCTTCAATAGTTCAGGAAGCAGATAGACAATAAATCATATATCTTCATATGGTCTCTCTTTATTGACTTTCCTTCAGCTTAGTAGCATTCTCATTTCTCACCCATACTACAACACCTTTTGATCTTACTTATTCTTCAAATGTGCGTCTCATCTTTTTTATAGTCCTTGTCTCAAAGAATCATCTATACTTGTTTTCTGTGTTTCCTAAGTTACCTTTTTCAACTCAACCTTTTCACAGTTTTTAAAAAGGTCATCAGTGATCCTCTGATTTCAAAATCCAATGGCCTTTTTCTAGTCCTCATCATTTGGCACTATTACTCACCTCCCTCCTTGAAAATTTTACTGCCTTTGGCTTTATGAACTCCATTCTCTCCTTGCTCTCTGACTACTTCTGTTTTTTCTCTTTTTCATTTGTTTTTTTTTTCCTCTTCTTGGATCCTTTGTTTTCTCTATCCTTGGCCCTCCTCTATTACCATTTTTGTTTAGACATACTTATGTACATTTACATGTATACTTATACATATTTTATCTTCCTCATGAATATTCTCAGTTGCTTCTCTAGCTTTAACATCCAGCTATATTTTATTGATTCCCCATAATTTTAAGTCCATTTCATCTCTCTATTCAAATCTACATGTCTAAATGCTTAGCTAGATGTCTCAGAGGCATTACAAAAATAAGAAGTTAAAGATAGCATTTATAAGTCATGTACCAGTGTTTTAATTCTTTACATATGTTGCTTCATTTTAAACCTCAACTACTCAATGAGAAAGATTGTAGTATCCCTGTTTTATAGATGAATACATAGACTTGTAGAGGTTAGATAACTTTCCAAGGGGAGGCAAAAGTCTAAATTAGGCCCTAGGGTATCTGGCTCCAGAGTACATGCTCTTAACCAGTACATGGTACCTCCTCTTATTATAACTAAGTAAATAGCCCTACACACCTCAGTAACTCCTGAAGCCATCTCTTTGTTACATCATAGCTCATTAACTTACATATTTAATCATACCTTTGAGTTAGCAAGAAAACAATTATATCTAGGATATTTGGTTTAAGAATGTGGGAATTAATTAAAGAGTTCTGTGTAAAAACAAGTGTTGATGCTTACGTAGTCAAACCCTCAGATATATGGACAGATTCTTTGTAGCTTGATTTTCTCCATAGTGGTTCTCAAGTATTGGGATTTTACTCTAAGAATACTTGTAAATTATCTATTACTGTGCTCATACCATCACATATGAGGAAGTAGCCTTGGATAAATCATTTATCATGTCATTACAGGTATATTTATAAAACAGGGAGCTGCAGCTTATGAATAAGGACAAAATTTGTGGAAAAGTAAATGAGTGTGTTAAATACTAAGTGTTGAATGAATATCTGATTATCGCTAGAGAAACTTGTTCTGTTTATTGACATTTTCATATTGTGACCATTTTAAAAGTAAAATTAGTATAATTGGAGGTTGTATAGGTATATATTTATATAATGTATTCATTTGTCAAGTACTTAAAAAGTAACTTCTGACTTAAAGAATGATGCCTTTCATTTTATATCTATTTAAAATTGAACAATTGCCAAATCTATAATTTTTTTTTTTTTGTAGTGGAGGTTCACTAATGACCTCAGTAATATGAAAAGCAACACCCTTTTTAAGTTGTCATGTTGGCTTCTCCAGCACCATTTGAAACTCTTGATCATAACTAACAAAGCTCCCTCCTTCAACTTCCATGATACTAAACTCTCCTTGTTTTTCCTTTACCTATATTTTACATTTTAAATCTTCTTTCTCTTTTGTTGGCCCCTAAATATACCGCTTTCTAAGAACTTGATCCTTAGTTCTTTGGTTCTTTGCTTTGATCATTCTGTACATTGCCCTTGAACAGCCTCATCCATCCTTAGGACTTCCATGTAGCTCTTCTATGTGATGAATTTCTCTGAACTCTTCTTTTTCCAAATCCTTCTAACTCAGACCCCATATATTCTGTTCTTTCATTACTGAATTTTAATTCAATATCATCCTTAATGCTACTTATCTTCCTTTTCTTCATTCTTCTTCCTACTCCAATCCCCTCTCCAATCTTAACCTGCCTCTCTTTAATATTTCAAATCCTTTTTAACTTTAGCATTATCCACCAAGTTGCATAAACCAGAAATGTAATAGTCATCTTTGAATCTACTCTTTCTCCATTCACCATTCCTTAAATTACCAAATCCTGCCAATTCTACTTCCTTAGTATTCTCTCGTTCATTCGTGTGGTATCCCTTCCTTTTCACCCCTGCTGCCACTTCTTTGTTTCAGTGCATTGTCATATCTCATTATTTTACCATTTTCCTGGATTCTTAAGTATCTTCTACCCATTATTCTAGCCCCCTTTAAATCATCTTCCACAGAGTTATACTTCTGAAATGCAATTTTTGTCATAACACTTCTTAAAATCCAAGAAAGTCTTCCCATAGACTCTAGGATTGAAGTTAGATGTAGTGTACACAAAATGCTTCGTCATCTGATTGTGGTTTTCTCTGTAGCCTCATATTTCACCACTCTTCTCCTTATAGTTTTTGGTCTAGTCATACTGTGCTCAGTTTCCTGAATATTTTATGTTGTTTTATCCTTCTACCTCCATACCTCTTTACATGGCTTCATCCTGCCTAGAATCCTTCTCCATTTCTTTTTTTTTTTTAAGATTATTTATTTATTTATTCATAAAGACACAGACAGAGAGAGAGGCAGAGACACAGGCAGAGGGAGAAGCAGGCACCAGGCAGAGCCTGATGTGGGACTAGATTAGGGTCTGCAGGATCATACCCTGGGCTGCAGGCGGCGCTAAACTGCTACGCCACCAGGGCTACCCTCCTTCTCCATTTCTTGACTTAATTAGCTTAAAATGTAAGTTTGCATCGTTCTTCGTTGGTACTTATTTGACTTAAACCATCTTTTTTCCTAACTCCTTCTGGACTAAGATAAAGAAAAACCTTGTTAATGTCAACAAAGCACTTAATAAGTTCTAGTGTGTGACAATATCAATAAAATTTTAAAAGCACACTTTATCACAGTTAATGGCAATATGGATAATCTTTCTGAAAATGCCCCGGAGTTGGCAATTATTGTACTCCATAGCTCTTTGTATTGTGATGAAACCGATAGATAGATGCTTGTATAGTTTTCAGAGCTGATAAGTTAAAACAAATTCTAGCATTTTCCCAATAATTTTGTGAATATATTACATGTTAAAATAGTACCCCTTTGGCAGCCTGTGTGGCTCAGCGGTTTAGTGCCGCCTTCAGCCCAGGACCTGATCCTGGCGACCTGGGATTGAATCCCACATCCGGCTCCCTGCATGGAACCTGCTTCTCCCTCTGCCTGTGTCTTTGCCTCTCTCTCTCTCTCTCATGAATAAATAAATAAAATCTTTTTTTAAAAAATAGTAGCCCTCTCTACCACTTAGGTAAGAAGCTGAATACAAATCTTTTTGTATATCTCATGGCAATAAAATTTGAGATATTTAATTCCATTCACCCATTATATTTTAATCATTTTATTGAGGGCAAGTAGAAGTTACACAGAAAACCCTAAACAAATACAGAGCCTTGCCTTTAGAAAGCTTATAGTCTCTTTTGTGTTACTTCACACTCTGCATCACATCCCATACCCCAGGATGAGGACAATAGCTTCCTGTGACTAAAGTATGTAGATTATTATTGTAGACAGATAACATACTCTTCTACTAATGGAATGATCATAATGTGATAGAAAAACTTATAGTAAAAAAAAATAAAAAAAAAAGAAAAACTTATAGTAATTCAATTTAGTATATATTTATAAATGGTACAAATTATTGGATATTTTAATCACATGCACAAAATTGGTGTTTATATCTATTTATGCATTTATTTGGCAGCATACACATTTATCATGTAAAGAAAGAGATCATTGAAATGCAAATAAACAAACTGTTTTTAGTTGTTAGAAATCAAAATTTTGTTCCTACCTACCATATTTATTAATAATTGAGAAAAATCACAGACTTATTTTGAATTTTAAATTTTAATTCTCATGGAAACTATGTTTAAAACAGATAGGGCAGACCATTTTGAAACTTAAAGCTATAATAAACAAACTAAGCAAAGGAAAGAATCTGGATAATGGACTTTGTGATTTTCAATTCAAGGGCACTTGTTTTCTTTCCAGTACATTGTAGTATTGTAAAAAGAGTCTAAAATTAAAAGTCATGAGACATGAATTCTAATCTAATCCTTATGACTTATCATTAGCTACATGATCTTGGACAAATCATCTAATCTTTCTAGTTTTTCAGGTTCTTTACCTTTAAAGGATTGTATTGAACCATAATATTTTGTATTTTGAAGGTGTTCTCTCTGCTTTAAAATCCCATGATTCTTTGTTTTCCATCTCTGGGTTAGATTTTTTTTTATTTTTGAAAGCTGATTGATTTTGCTTTGTAACCAGTCATGATCTTAAAGATTTATCTACTTGGAAGTTGAATATACTAATTTTCAAGCTTTTATTATTTGAGAATGAGTTTTGTATTTCTTTAGAGCTTAGGTTTTAGATATTAAGCAAGAGGCCTTTTTCTTTAAAGTCTCCTGTGTAGTGCCTTCCAATCAAACTTTATGCAGTATCCTATACTAGTGCTGTCCAATATGGTAGCCAGTAGCCACATGTGGCTGTTGAACATTTGAACTGTTGCCTAGTGAGAGTGAGCAACTGAATTTTTAACGTTATATAATTGTAATTAAGCTAAACTTAAATTGTGACTAGAGACTCTGTATAGAACAGCATGCCTCGTGGGTGTGTATATGTGTGTGTGTGTGTGTATGCATGCATGCAAATGTATGCTGAGTAGGGATTAGGTGATGGAGTGAAAGGAAGTAAAGGAGAGTGAAAGATCATTATTCTGGATGAATGGGATGCTGCCCATACTTCATTGTTCATAAAGTAGAATGTAACACATTCCAGGAACTGTTTTCTACTTTTGATCTCTTTTTTTTTGCATTTCATTATGCATTTTGAGAACCATTTTACTTTTTTAAAGAGGTATAAATGACCTATACAATAACCTTTTTATATACTAGACAATATATTGTTAAAATTATTGTATGTTTTTCTAATTGACTTACAGTTTCATACTAGATATTTCCAGTGTATTAAACATGATGCAATAGTTAAATTTTATTATCTTACCTATCCTTAAAATCTTTTGTTTTGTGAATCTATGAATGGAGTTAATGAAGCATCTGGAATGTACTGGAAATTATCCTATATTTGGAGTAAAATGATATGATTGAGAATCTTGGGTTTTCTCCTTGCTATGTGATCTTGTGTAAGTTACGTGCTTTGAGCCTCAGCTTCTATATTTATGAAATAAGGATAATGGTAACACTTACCTTGTATAGTTTTTATGAGGATGAGATTAGATGGTAAATTATGTAAGGCCTTTAATAGTGTTTGGATAATAAGAATGAAAATATTTTGGGATTCAGTATTTATGAATTCAGAATCTACATAATGGGTATTTAATGTTTAAAATTAAATAAATATATTCTGGCATTGAAACTAATTATATTTTTTAAAATTTAGTTTTGTTCTGGTAAATAGTGACAATTATTTTGGTTTTTGATTGATTTTGTATCTGTCCTCTAAAAAGGACAGTGATTATGTAGTAGTATAAAGGAATGGAGATAATTAAGATGATTTTTTGTTCTCTATATTCATATAATATAAATATTTTTATAAAAGAGTATCACTTTAGGAGAAGATGTTGGGAAATGACATGATGGTATGACTATTCTGCTTATGTTATTTGTAATTAGATATCTGTTAGAATTTGATAAACAATAAATAGTACATTGGTAAACCAGTGCCAGTACCTCTTTAAATTACTGGCTTCAACATGTCTGCTAATTATTTTATACTGTAATGGATGCAATTTTTTAGCATTCAGTTGTATATTCATACATCATATGTAAAGTAAGTATTTAATAGCATTGCATTTATCATATTAAATGTAAAGTTATTTTGATATTGATGCATTCATTAATTTTATTGACTTTTACTATTTTTATCATCTTCTGATCTAAATACTTTTATTTCTATAAAGGTACAACTCCAAGACTCATTAACTTGTTTCTTATGGAAATGTTCTCTTGTAGGATAATAATACAAGCCATTAAGCTAGAATATCTTCTGGCAAAAACAATCCTAGCAGATGGCAACTTTTCTATTAATTTTAGATTGGATATGTAGTTTGGTTTGTTTCGTCATGTCATAGTTGTAACATTGAACAAGGATCATTCAATCAAATGCAACGATAATATAGCTATGGACATGTACAGTACGCAAACTTATATTCCAGCCTATGGAGACTATATAAAGACTTATATATTTTCTTATTCTTAATAGCAAGGTTAAATAATCCAGTAGGGTTTAAGTGTCATAGTAACTTATTTGAAATATCTTTGAAGACAATCACAGTCTTTGGGAAGTATTTATTCAGTTGTCTAAGTGTTTTATATTGACATTTGAGCAATCATAGGCATTGGACTATATCGTTCAGTTGTCATTTAGATATCTAATAATGTTAGAAACAGTCTTACTCATCCCTTTTAAAGCATCCAATTTTTTTTTTATTTTTGGAGCCTGGATATGAGGTAGATGGAGTAATCTCCCTAAAAGCAGCTTAGATACATAAAATAATGGATATAAAAATAAAAGTAATATACCTTTTAAACTTTTCTTTATACTTGGAAAAATAACTTTGATAATGATAGTTCTAGATAAGTCAAGTCAAACTACATTTGAAATATTTTCTTTTGCTGATGTGTTTTTTTGATATGAAGTTTTGATTTTTTTGTGTCTCTTTCTATATATACTTGACATCTTTACTAAATCTGGTATTTTACAGGAGTCCCCTCACAGTCAGCTCTTTGAACACTGTACAGTATACTCATTGCATACTTTAAAAATAATCAATTTAAGTGTGTAGCTCCTGACTTGAACTATTAGCTAGTTGCCTTCAACTTGAGCAACATTTCCCAAAAATCCTATCGGGAATAATGTGTGGATCACCGGGCAATTATCATTTTGTTGATTCCCTTTTAGCTTGTAATTACTAGAAAATAAGTCCCCTTTTATAATAGGGAACCTCCATATCAAAAGATGAGAAAAAAACAATCGTTTTTGAGTGTGAGTATAAATAATGAATCACTTTCACTTGAAAACAAGCTTTTATTTTTACTTTGTCATGCATGCATAGTAGGATTGGTGTCACAGTGCCTTCTACTTGATCTTAATTCACTTGCATTCATTTTTTTTGTTGCATTCATTTTTATACATAGTAAATCAATTCATCTTAATTATATATTTTAATACTCTGTGTTTTTTTTTTTTTCAAGTTCATCCCAATAATAGAATGGAGACAGTGTAAATCTGTTAATTTCTCTAAGTTATCAGTATTCTCTGTTTAATATCAGGGTACTTTCTTTGACTTATTTTAGAAAAGTGTTTATAACCATATATAATTGAGGCCAAGTGCACTCTGTGGACAGCTGGATAGGAAAGATACATTTCATGATATTTTTAAAGGGCTCTGTATGCAGATTTTTGGAACTTTAAGTTTCTCAGAGTTTAATATTCTTCATATTGTTTAGCAATGCATAGCAATATTTTCCCATCCATCATATCCCCATTAGAATTATTCTGAACATTAGAAATTTAATTGTTAATTTTGTCATTTATGCTATAAAATCATAATCATCCTTATACTTGTGTAAATATTTCCATTTCTCCTAATATTTTATAGTATATGTATGTATGGCTTCATTAATAGAAAAATAATGATCTGAATGTGTTAAGTAAATATTTCCTTAATTAAATAAATTATTTAACAAACTTTGCTTTCTAATTGCAGGTGGCCTGCATGCAGTTTATAAATGCCCTTGTCACATCACCTTATGAACTTGATTTTAGAATACATTTAAGGAATGAATTCCTACGTTCAGGACTAAAAACAATGTTACCAGTAAGTAGAGTGTACACATTAAGTATGCTGATGAACTTTAACATATCTCTCTCTTTAGACAAAGTACTTGGAACAGAGTAGACAAATGTGCCTTGCTATATTTTCTCTTGTAAGTATTAGAGATTTTGTAAGCTTTTCTATATTACAGTAATACTAGGTTCTGTATACAACTGATGATTCAGAATTCAGCTAATGTGTCCAGAAGTAATATGGGTGTTTTTTTTTTCTTGTTTTGTCTGTTTTCTTGAAGTGAAAAGGGAATTTCTTTGAATTTGAATACTCAGAACATAAAAGAATACAGCTTTTTCTTTTTCTGCAGCTTCAATTTTCATTTAAAAGTTTTTGCTTTCCTCTTTGATAACTTAGATTGGTATTAATTATATTCAGCAAAAGTATCTATAGACTTTTGACCAGTTATATTCTAGACATTTAGGAATGGTATTCTTGATATAGTGCTATAGAAAGTTTTGTTAAAAACAGTTTTATTTCTTAAATTGAATGTGGATCTATGCTCAAATTTTGATTAGAGCCACTAAAACATTTTTGAGTTAACTTTATAAACTTGATCTGAGATAAAATGAGGACACGTACTCTATAAACACAAATACAGCTAATGTGACTTTATACATTATTTAGTATGTTAACTGAAGAGGGAGTTTGTTTAAAACCATGACATTAAGAGACATGTACAGTCTAATTAGTCTCTTCATCTGAGCTACTCAGAGCACACCTGAGAAAAAAGAAGCAAAGGGAGTAAAAAAAACACAAAACACAACAAAACAAAATAAATGTCAAGTGAGCATGTATATAATACTTAGAGCACTAGAAATACCAAAATCAGGGAAATTTCCTGTTGAGGAATGAGTGTGTAACATGCATCAGTAACTTGTGTTACTGTTTCTGGGAGAGTATTAATGTTTTTGGACACTTGCTGGCTATACGGGCTCCATAGCATCCTCTGCTCATTTACTAATATGCCACATATTGTGCCTCAGTTGTTGCTATTACTTTTCCATCTTTTATTTCCCTGTCTTTATAATTGAATATTCATTTTCTGCCATACACTACTGAATGGTTGATCCAAAAATTTTACTCTCATTTTAATTTAATTAAATTGTACTCTTCAGAAAGAAAATGAAAAGATAGCGCTTGTCCTTACCTTTATCCTTTTCTCTTGTGTATTCACCTTTTCTGGGCTCAGTGGTCTCATGGTATATTGGTTACACTGACAATCAAGTTTTTTTTATCTGTGATTCTAAGCTACACTTTCCCATTGGATCTGTAACTGTATATTAAAGCTTTTGTGGTACAATGTGCTTCTTAATAAATGTTTTCTTAATATATGAATCCTGTTAGATTTTTCAGTAACTGTCACATCTCTTCAGTAAGCCCTGAGTGTACACATTAAGTATGCTTATGTGCTTATGTGTATGTACATATGTATGTGGCTAAGCCCTGATTCCCAGATATCAGTGATTCCTCAGCAAGAGAAAAGTAGGAAGTGTCAAATGTGTGCCTCCTAAAAGTTTGGAATAAATCCTATAAGGTTTCTCAATTTTTTTTCTCCCTTAGTGAAATAAAATATGATTAAATACAGCCCTGGTTCTCAACTAAAGAGGTTGGACATGTCTCCCTAATGAGAATCTATCAAAATCTTATTGAGGGTAAGGCAGAGATGTCTGATTTGAAAAGAAAACAAATCCTTCCCAGGTACTTCCGATAAAAAAAAATGAGAATCAGAATTCAGGCAAATAGTTCCAGAAGATTAGCGATTTTAATTAATACCATAGATTTCATGACTGATGTTATTCTTGTAGTTTATCACAATTTGAAACAAAGGTCAGAATGGTCAGCTTTAATATATATTAGACTTAAATAACGTCAATTATTATCTAATGAACTCATTTTTAATGAACTATTTAATTTACTAAATATTTAAGCTTAAACCACTAGTATTCAGGTAGCATTAAACATCTGTACATATGCATGGAAGCTTAATAATATATTCATACATGAGTTTTAATTTTTTTTTTTTTTTTTTATTTATTTATGATAGTCACACACAGAGAGAGAGAGAGAGAGGCAGAGACACAGGCAGAGGGAGAAGCAGGCTCCATGCACCGGGAGCCCGACGTGGGATTCGATCCTGGGTCTCCAGGATCGCGCCCTGGGCCAAAGGCAGGCGCCAAACCGCTGCGCCACCCAGGGATCCCCATACATGAGTTTTAAAATCCTCACTTTTTTACTGTTCACTCTTATTTTTATACATTGTTCTAGCAGGAGGAGTTCCCTGATTTTCTAGAATCTATCATATTTAAAGCAGCAAATTAGATGTGGCTAAGGCTAATACAAATTGTTGGTACATGAATCAAAAATCAGACCTATCTTGTTGTATGGAAGCATTGAATCACTGTATTATATACCTGAAACTAATATTACACTGTATGTTAGCCAACTGGAATTTGAATAAAACTGTAAAAAGAATTACACCTATCTGGAATCATTAAGTGTTTGGAAAAAATCATTCTTAGGATTTCAATAACTGCTGAGACCATCGTAATAATATAGTAGAGTAAAACTTTTTTCATATAATAATCAGAGTCCTTAATGAGAGTTATTTTAATTATATCCTATAAAAATTTATTTTCTTTTCCTTTTTTTTTTTTAAATTTTTTTATTGGAGTTCAATTTGCCAACATACAGTATAACCCAGTGATCATCCCGCCAAGGGCCCCCCTCAGTGCCCATCACCCAGTTACCCCAACCCCCCCCGCCCACCTCCCACTAACCCTTGTTCATTTCCCAGAGTTACAAGTCTCTCATGTTTTGTCACACTCACTGATATTTTCACTCATTTTCTCTCCTTTCCCTTTATTCCCTTTCACTAATTTTTATATTCCCCAAATCAATGAGACCATATAATGTTTGTCCTTCTCCAATTCACTTATTTCACTCAGCATAATACCCTCCAGTTCCATCCTCGCTGAGACAAATGGTGTTTATTTGTCGTTTCTAATGGCTAATATTCCATTGTATACATAAACCACATCTTCTTTATCCATTCATCTTTCGATGGGCACCGAGGCTCCTTCCACAGTTTGCCTATTGTGGACATGGCTGCTAGAAACTTCGGGGTGCAGGTGTCCCGGCGTTTCATTGCATCTGATTCTTTGGGGTAAATCCCTAACAGTGCAATTGCTGGGTCGTAGGGCAGGTCTATTTTTAATTCCTTGAGGAACCTCCACACAGTTTTCCAGAGTGGCTGCACCAGTTCACATTCCCACCAACGTGTAAGAGGGTTCCCTTTTCTCCGCATCCTCTCCAACATTTGTTGTTTCCTGCCTTGTTAATTTTCCCCATTCTCACTGGTGTGAGGTGGTATCTCATTGTGGTTTTGATTTGTATTTCCCTGCTGGCAAGTGATGCAGAGCATTTTCTCATGTGCATGTTGGCCATGTCTATGTCTTCCTCTGTGAGATTTCTCTTCATGTCTTTTGCCCATTTCATGATTGGATTGTTTGTTTCTTTGCTGTTATGAGTTTAATAAGTTCTTTATAGATTTTGGAAACTAGCCCTTTATCTGATATGTTATTTGAAATATCTTCTCCCATTCTGTAGGTTGTTTTTTAGTTTTGTTGACTGTATCCTTTGCTGTGCAAAAGCTTATCTTGATGAAGTCCCAATAGTTCATTTTTGCTTTTGTTTCTTTTGCTTTCGTGGATGTATCTTGCAAGAAGTTACTGTGGCCGAGTTCAAAAAGGGTGTTGCCTGTGTCCTCCTCTAGGATTTTGATGGAATCTTGTCTCACATTTAGATCTTTCATCCATTTTGAGTTTATCTTTGTGTATGGTGCAAGAGAGTGGTCTAGTTTCATTCTTCTGCATGTGGATGTCCAATTTTCCCAGCACCATTTATTGAAGAGACTGTTTTTCTTCCACTGGATAGTCTATCATAAATAAATAAAAATTTAAAAAAAATGTTGAGGAAAGTTCCCTCTATCTCTACACTCTGCAGAGTTTTGATCAGGAATGGATGCTGTATTTTGTCAAATGCTTTCTCTGCATCTAATGAGAGGATCCTATGGTTCTTGGTTTTTCTCTTGCTGATATGATGGATCACATTGATTGTTTTACGAGTGTTGAACCAGCCTTGTGTCCCGGGGATAAATCCTACTTGGTCATGGTGAATAATTTTCTTAATATGTTGTTGGATCCTATTGGCTAGTATCTTGTTGAGAATTTTTGCATCCATGTTCATTAGGGATATATAAAACTCTAGTAAAAAAAAACAAAACAAAACAAAAAACTCTAGTGATATATTTCCATTTCTTTTTATAGGATATCATATTTGTGCTATTATATAAAAACTTAATGTTTAAAAAAAAACCTTAATGTTTATTTCATCAAGAATATATGGATACATTTTTCAAAGTTTGATATTTGACTGAAAGGAAATTATACATGTTACTGTGTATGTGTATATATATTTATTTTAATGGCAACTACTAATAAACAATATAAGATATTGCATTTATATGTCTGTTTTCATATTGTGCTATGTATGTTCACATACTATGTATATTGTATAATGAACGTGTTGTCCTAATTAAAAACAATTAAACACTTAACCAGTTATTTTCACAGAGAATATTCTAATTATGCAGATTAATTCCATGTTTTACAATGTTTTGATGCTAATTAAATGACAGTATTTAAATTAGCTTTTTCTGTTTTTCTAACATTTAAAAATGTTCAAGTTTTGGGGATCCCTGGGTGGCGCAGGGGTTTGGCGCCTGCCCTTGGCCCAGGGCGCAATCCTGTAGACCCAGGATCGAATCCCTCGTCGGGCTCCCGGTGCATGGAGCCTGCTTCTCCCTCTGCCTGTGTCTCTGCCTCTCTCTCTCTCTCTCTCTCTCTCTCTCTCTCTCTCTGTGTGTTGCTATCATAAGAAAAAAAAATTTAAAAGTGTTCAAGTTTTGTAGTGATTATCTAAGAAAGAACATATTGTGACAGAAGAATAAAGAAAAGTCCGTATTTTAGAATGTGTTAATAGTTGTTTCTACAATGATCAGAATATTACTTGTGTCTGGCTTCTGCTCTTGTCTAACTGGAGTTCTGAAATCATCTGATAATATGCCCATCAATGGTAGATAATTTTTTGATTCACATTGATTTAAATGTGGAAAACTAAATCTAAAGCAAGTTATTACTAATAGGGAACTAAATGTAAATATATTTATTTGTCATATAGTTTTTATGAAATCCTATAGAAACATAGTAATAAGTATTATCATATGTTCTGTGTAAATTTTTAGTAAATTATTACTTGAGTGTTAGAAGAAATCTAGAAATTACATAAATTTGCATTTGGCTGTAGTAATAGCTATTATATTTTTAATTATTCTATTCAATAAAAATAGAAACAAGAAATGAATCCTATTTTGTTTTATTGACCTAATTTCAAGTACACCCGTGCTTGCATTTCCTTTTAGAATTCAAGCTCAGCTCTGAGATCCTAGTCCCACTTTCAGTATCACCCTTGAGCATCCACAGTTGGGATTATCGATTTGGGTTTTGAAATCTGCAACTTAATGGACACATATTAAAAGATATTACAGGTGATATATATTAAGCCCAACAATCTCTCGTGTGGCATGCTTCCAAAGATTTTGTTCACACTGTTACTTTAAAAATTATTGGAGGTTTGTAACGCATGTGCTTATAACGTATTACAAAAACAAATCTTTGATGCCCAAGTTGCTATTTTGTGATTCAGCTAAGCAAAAATGAAAAGTGGGGGAGGAGGCTAGTCCTGCAGCTTGATAAAAAAATCCTGATGCCTTTTTGCTTCAAAATCACAAAATATCATTTAAAATAAATTTCTTTATAAAATTTCTTCGCCATACTTGGGACTGTTGTGCTTGAATATATCCTTTAATTTATTCTTCATTAATACAATTGATCTATATTTGCATTTTTTGCCAGAGGCCTATGTGAATGTTCTAACCGCATGAGTTCTTTTGTGATCTTTGATTAGTATTTTGTGATCTTTGATTAGTATTCAGTAAAAAGACAACAGTACATAATTTGGGCTGTTAGCAATTAGTTTTTTACCCCTTCGTAAAAGTGCTTGGTAATTTTTAATTTAAATAGAAATCTGGGGCATGAAAAGAAAATGCAATGACTGCAATGTGCGACCTTTATTTTAAAGTAGGAAAATACGTAGTACGTTTACTTTCTCTCAGAAAACTTAATTGTCTGGGTCGATATAAAATTCCTTTTGTGTATATAAATGAATAATACTATTACCAAAGTATGGTGTTGTCAAACTGTTACTCATCTGTTAAGTTTTATGTTTATATATTAGGATCTAAAAGAAAAAGAGAATGATGAGCTTGATATTCAGCTGAAAGTATTTGATGAGAACAAAGAAGATGACCTAACTGAATTATCACACCGTCTCAATGACATTCGAGCAGAAATGGAATATCCTTTTGAGACACCACAAAAATAATTTTGCATATATTGTGAGAAAGGGATTCGTGGGTGATTTTGTGGCCCATTATTAGAATTCTTATCTGTCAGCCCAGTTTACATTCATTTATTTATATTAGTACCTCACTATGATGCTATGCTTGAGATTCATGTTGAGGAATTGTCAGACTGTCCTCATGTTTTACACAAGCTGTATTGAAATCTCACAATTGCCTACTGCTGTATTATAGATATATTCAGCTCCATAGTTTTGAATAGACAAGCACCTCAGGTGTATACCTCACATATAAGAATTTGAGGGGAAAAGTTCATTGAGTTCATATGTAACCATAGGTAATATAGTTTATTAAAATATACTCAATAGTTAGGGATACATGTCACTTTAATAAATGCCTTATTCTCAATCCAACTATTTTGGTTCCTTAGTGAAAAAAAAATGTTCAGATGTGATAGTATCTGAGTATAACAAGGTTGTTTGGTAGAAGCATTTGAATCAGATACAACTAGTATATAATCTTCCTATGGCAATGATTTTATATTGAATGATTTTAGATCTAAAAGATGATTGTCACAGCATTGCTGGCTATTTGTTTCACACTCATTAAATTTCTTATTTAGGATTGGGGGGGAATTGGGAAATACTTCAGAACTAAAATGGTCTTTGAGATGGAATTTTTCCTCTATGATGGCTTCCTCCATTTTCTTCCCTTTACCGCCAAAAAAAAAAAAAAAAAAAAAAAAAGCTGGAATCTTCCTCTCCTTGAAACTGCTACAGTACTTTCTACTTTATATCTTTCTTATTTATGTACACTTCTCTGCCTTATTAAATTGAGGGCAGAAATTTTATGTTTCATCTTTTTCCTCCAATGCTACTATTGAAGTATTTTACACCTAAGTATTGGATAAATGTGTGTGCAATGGATAACAATGTCAGTATTAGAAAGGATCATTAGTGACCCTAGTCTACAGTAATTTCCATAATATTAAATGCTTTTTATATTAATATATATCTTGCTTCCTTACTTTTTATAGATTTCTCTTATAATCAAACTTTACCATAAAGCTATTTTGGATTACATTCTGTAACCACTTAAAAGATCTTATGAGACTTTAACACAACACTTGTACTTCAGAGAAAATGTTGACATTTCAGGTTATTTTTAGAATATAGGATTACATTTCCTCTTTTACTTTTCTGTTATATTGATTTTCCATGTCTTCACTTTTATTATAAAATAAAAGTTTTGAAATCTGTTGTCTAGTTAACTTAAAGCATCTAAACTTTAACTACTCTTTTTATATCCGAAGAAAAATGTTTCAAGTTCTACTATCTATACTCTCCATTTTTATTAAATAATGAAATACAAATGAATGGAAAGAGAAAAAATTTTACATTTAGTACTGATTTTATCAGTATAATATAAAACTAGTTTGTGATATTTTAACAGTCCATAGAATGTTCCTTTACCTTCTATATTGTGTGGTAATGAAAATAGAGGAGTAGTGGCTTACATGAATAATATAGGTCCTCTATCACAGCCACAGGAAGATTAAGAGTAAACCATTTTCTCTAATCGCGTAACTGTACCAATCATACCAGCTATCATCTGTAATTTATAATGAATGACTGATTATTTAAGGTTTTGATGATTAAATGATCCTGGAAATACTCTTTAAGTCTTTTCTCTCATTAAAAAATTAAAGTGATTCCATAGGTTAAATTTATTTCTGTAAATTTTAAAATACTGGATCATGGATTTGAAGGTGTATAAACAGTAAGGGAAACAAAATGGTACATCATTGTTTTAAAAAATAAAACTGATTTTGTTATGAATGAAACTTTCATCAATTTTTTTCCTTTACTTATTTTTACTGATATGAATGAAGTGTATCATCTTCTATATAACATGTTGAAGGATACTGCTGCTGAAAATTACTTATTATCCATTCTACAACATTTTTTGCTCATCAGAAATGATTATTATATCAGGTAAGAGGCAGTTCTGAAAGTACTAGTATTTGTGTAATTTGAATTCCATATTTAAGAAAAACTAATAATGTACTTCATCCTAGTGTATACAAGTTTGATGACTTCAGGAAACATTTTTTAAAAGGTGTGAATTTATTTTTGATTGGGCCAGAAATGTCTATTCTTTAAACTGGGTACCCCAGTGACAGGACATTTAGTAGATAATTAACATGGCCGCAAAGAAAACACTTGTGTTTTCCTTGTTTACTCAGAAAGCCCCTGACTAGACTGATTATAATCCAGTATTATCTATCCTAAAACTGAAGATGACTTGAAAAAACCTAAGATGGGTAATATATATTACTATTTATTTTTATTCTTGAGGCCAGCCTCATAACAAAAGCAATTAGACTCTGGCTTTGTTTGCAAACTTTTAGTAGGTTGGCTAGTTATCAGCACAGAATCTTAAGAATATTTATGTCATTATTTTTGTTTACTAGTGTTTCTGATTCTTCTCTGTTGACTTTATTAGCCACTGATAAATACTAAACTTTCCCTAAATTTTATTTTGTTTTATTTTAAGATTTTATTTATTTATTCATGAGCGACACAGAGAGAGAGGCATATACATAGGTAGAGGGAAAAGCAGGATCTATGGTGGGACTTGATCCTGGGACTCCAGGATTATGCTCTGGGCTGAAGACAGGTGCTAAACCACTGAGCAACCCAGGTGTCCCTAAACTTTCCCTAAATTTTAATGCAAAAGTGCCTTTAAAATTTTTTTGAAGTATGCAAGTAGTTATTTTTAAGGCCATAATTATCTTGATAGATTACAGAATTAGAGTATGCTTAAAAGCCTTTGACATTTAGAACAAATTCAGTCTATGGCCATGCATATTAAGTGTATATGGTTCTATGAAATGGATCTTTTAAAAAAGTGCATAAATAGGTCTTTGGAATATTGTGGGTCAGTCTGGTTTTGTAAGCTGTTATAGCTAATCTTGAGTAAAAATGGTATTGTAAATTCAAGGTATTGCCACCTAATGCGAAGATACTCATGCTTTACTGAAATTGAGAACTTGTAGGGGCTTAGAACCATTTCTGTATCCATGGATATAGGACTAACAGGTCATTTGTTTTCATTAACTTTAGGAACAATAACTTAAGTAAATAGATAATATTGATAAGTATCTTTGTACACAAGCATGAATCTCTACAAACTAGAGTATTAAGTCAGTAAGTGTTCACAATTACGTTATAATGGGTTTTGTATTATAATGTCCAGACCATCCTTAAGTTTAGGCATATTTCTCCTAGGGGAGTGTAATTGCTAGAAAGATCTCTTCTAATGTCCTACAAAAAGTGTTCTTTTATCATGCTGTACCACTTTTTAAGAAAGATTTTATTTATTAAGAGAGAAACAGAGAAAGAGACAGAGAAGGAGAGATAGCATGAGTTGGAGGAGAGAGAGAGGGAGAAGGAGAGCATCTTAAGCCTACTCTGCACTGAGCATGGAGCCCAACATGGGGTAAGGTGTGGGGGGCTGCGATCAATCTCACAACGGTGAGATCATGACCCTGACTGAGATCATAACCTGAGCTGAAATCAAGAGTTGGATGCTTAACCAACTGAGCCACCCAGGTGCCCTGAACCACTTCGTAAGAAAATTGACTTGTATAGGTAGAAAAGATATTCAAGAATACTTTGTCTCTTTCAGGCCACAGTATTACAAAATAATTGAGGAGTGCATTTCACAGATAGTGCTGCACTGCAGTGGTATGGACCCAGATTTCAAGTATAGGCAAAGATTAGACATTGATTTTACACATCTGATAGGTACGTAATATTATCCTCAATGTCCTTTCTTTGTGTTTCACTCTTTTCTGTAAAATATCACATTTTGAAGGTAGTGCTCTCACTGAACTTCGTTTATTAATATCTGGAATGTCATTGTGTCTGTGAGTATTCAATCATCATAATTGTTAATTAGGTTGAATATGAGAGTTCTGCTTGTATGATTGAAAATAGTAACCTGTTAGATATGTTATAATGTTCTTGAATTCAGTTTAAAATCAGTGACCCTCACACACAGGAAAATCATATTAATAATAATATTATTATTATAGAATAGAGTGCTTTTTAGAAATATGAGTCTGAAATCCTTTGATTCAGTTTATATTGGCACCTCAGTGGTTTTATAGAAATCCTATGTACAGTAGGGTCTAGTGTTCAAATTTGAGAAAGGAAATACAGGCTTCAGTAACTTAAGACCTTTTAACTCTATCAAAGTAGATCAATTTATATTTTCATAGGTCTTAAATCTAGGAAAGAATTTGAGGTGATCATGTCCATCTACTTGGATCACTAAGGAAGTGAAGTTATATCATCCTAGGCTACTAGTTACCTGTACTTTCTGGAAGAATCTCTGAGTGATGATGTGAAACCTCTCTTGTGAAATATGCTATGTTATATTGATGTTATAGTTAAACAGTTTTTATACCTAATAAAAATCACTTTTGCTAAGATTCATCATGCATAAGATTTGTCTTATCTTTAAAGAAAGAAAACAACAGCTGTGGAATGTCAATTTTATATTATTCTTCACTCCGTAGCACAAGGCAGACTTACAGTAATATTCAAAGATGAATTCCTTATTATTAATTATTATGTATTATTTTCTGATTTTAAAACCAATGCTCATTTATTCTAGGCAATCTAGAGGTTTATGTAAGTGACAGAAAAACCACCAATCTCACTTTTCAGCTCAGTACATTCCACCACCATTACTCACTTTTTGGCTAAGTACATTTTCTTCCCTCTTTTTTTTTTAACCTATCTATATGCTGATTTTTCATGGGACTTTATATTATGAGACATTTTTCCAATTGAAATTGAAATGAAGATCATTAACAACCATTGACAGCACAACACAGATCTGCCACCTATGTCTCATCATTTACCAATTTCCTCCTTGTTCTTTAAACACAGTTCTTTAAAAAAAAACAAAAACAAAAGCAAAAAACCTTTATTGAGGTATACTTGACGTGAGAAAAACTATCCATTATTAAGAACATAATTTGATAGATTTTGATATTTGTATGTGTACTTAAAACCATAGTCATAGTCAAGATAATAAACATCTCTATCACTCTCTCAGGTTTTTGTGTTCTCCTTTGTAATCTCTCCTTCTAATGCCTCCACCTCTCCCCATCCTGAGATAACCACTGATCTGTTTTCTCTTTCTATAGGTTAGTTTTATTTTCTAAAATTTCATATAACTAGGAGCATATAGGACATACTCTGTTTTTGTCTGGTTTCTTTCATGTAGTGTAACTATTTCGAGATTCATTCATGTTATATTAATGTATCAATAGTTTATTTCTTTTTATAGCTGAATAGTATTCTAGTATATGGATACATTGCAGGTTATGTATACATTTACTTGTTGATAGACATTTGGGTTCTTTCTAGTTTTGGCTATTATTATTAAAGCTGCCAGGAATATTCATATACAAGGATATAGACATATGTTGTCATTTATTTTGGGTAAATAAATAGGTACAGAACGGCGAGATATGTAATAGGCTTGTCTATGTAATAATAATATTACCAAAAAGAGGTTCGTCAGTTATTAATGATCTGGAATATTTGATCAGACCCGAGAAACTTAAAGTTTGTTTCCTTATTTACATAACACATTCTGTTCCAGATCAGAAGTTATTTAAGAAGTTATATATCTTTAAAAAACCTGAATTAGTGAATGCTGTTGTGTTTCCCATTATAGTCTTATTTTAAAGGTCATTTTGAGTCTTAATAATCTTAATAATAGATTCTTTGTCACCTCTCCACCCATAGTAAACTTCAAAAATATTTAAAGAATTATGTTGTTGTAAAAGTTGGGAAATAACTGACTACCTCTAAATTGGTGATGATTTACTGAAATACATTCTTAGGTGCTTGGTTTTGTGACTCAGCAATACTATCATTGAATTCAGTTAGTATGCAAAAAAAATTGTGGTGATTTACATTTTATATGTAGTGTAGGTCAATTTACCATTAATAGCAATTGACATTAAAATGATTTTCTACATAGTGGAATTATAGGCTGTCAGTCATCTTTTGCCTAGATATCTGGTACAATAATTTCTGATTATTTTTTTAATATTAATAGATTCTTGTGTGAACAAGGCAAAAGTTGAAGAAAGTGAACAAAAAGCAGCAGAATTTTCAAAGAAGGTAAGGCTTATATTAACCATAATTATTAAATTAATAATTTATTCACAATACGTGTTTTGTCTTATTTCTTTATGGAATGCTTTATAAATGTTATTTCAGTTATATATTACTTTATGTTTCTGGATTAAAACATAACTACAAAATATTGATTTTGTTCCTGATAAGATGAGGTTGCTACTATTCCCTCCTCATCACCTTTAATGTATTATGGAAGAAAAGCACTAACTATATTCTACCAGAGTGATAAGTGAAATAAAATTAGTTTATTGGAAAGATATCATTTGAAGCAATCAACCAAAATATATTCCTGTCATTGCTTTCTTGCAGTTTTCACTTACAATAGGTAGCTTCCTTGGAGAACTGTGAGACGTTTAGCTAGTGTAACCTATCATGCTGTTTAAAGACAGTGCTATTAAATAGCAACAGGATTACATAAGGTTTTTTCTCTTTCTGTCTCTCTCTGCTTAGACTTTTCTTCTTTGAATTTTATTGTTACCACTTTTAAATGGTTCTGCTACTTCATGTAGGCTTGGTAAATTTGAGGTCCCCCTTTCTTTGTATGTTAATAACTTATATAAATACAAGTATTATGGTTATTGTATTTTATTTGGATTTCAGATGGTCTTTTCCTTGTTTTATGAAAACATAACTCCAGTTGTGAGTTTGTACCAAAAGTTGCATTTTCTTGTTCTAGACCGTATCCTTATGAGTCATTAGTATAGTATTTCTCTCCTATTGGCGCAGGGAGAAGGATTGAAGCACAACTCTAAAAACTCTCCAGTTTTCAGCCTTCTGACAGCAAGATAAAGTGCTTACATTCTGCAATCTCTTCAAAGCTATGACTTAACCTTTGAGATTAGATTAGATTTTGCTATCACTTTAGAAATTAAAGAGTGTTATTGAAGTTACTTAAGGGCATCTGAAGAAATGTCTTTGCTCTTTCAGTTACTAGAATAGATTTTCAGAACTTGAGCATAAAATGTTTGTGTGAAGTTTTCATTTTTATTGGTTGAAGAAAATGCATGCTTTTTCATAGACCTTTATATATATGTATAATGTTCTTGTTTTAAGTAGCAAATTTAGAAATCCCTTTGAAAATCTTAGAGTCTCCTTAATTTTTCACTGCCAGTTTGATTAGTCAACAGAAGACTGGAGCAGATTGTGATGATCTATCTGATAAAATTTTCTGTAAGCATATAATATGGGAAATGGAGCCCTGAAAATAATTTTACAAAAAGCTTTTCAGTGTTTAGTGCTTTATTCTCATCACCAGTATTTAGAATGAAAACATATATGATCTCCCAGTGGTTATCTGCATGCCTTCTCTTATTCTGGGTGATTTTAAGAGGCTATATAAAGTAGTAAAAAATATGTAGGGGAGCTAGAATGAGAAGCAATAGTTATAAGATCTGATTGTAGCTTTCCACTAATTAGCTGTGACTTTAAGTAAACCACTTACTACTTACTCTCTTTGGATCTTAATTTCATCAGCATTAACAGAAGAGGATAAGTTTAGTGGCCCTTTAATAACTTTTCTAACCTGTATATTTCAGGCTTCTGTGATTCCTACTCTATGGCTTTACAGATTAAGATCACTTTAAATTACAAGCAGAAACATTGCATTCTTCTATTCAATTTGTATCATGCTTAAAAAACACATAGAAGAAGATAAATTTGGGAGGGAGGGTGGAAATACAGAATGAGATAAAGTCTTAACTTGGATAGTAGAGTGAAGTTAAAAAGGCTGCATGTTCTCAGTGACCTAGGAAACATGGTCACTTACTGATTGTGGAAGATCTGTAGTGGGTTTGAAATTTTTAAAGATTAGAAACAATTTGGACTAACCTACGTGGAACATTAATTAATTAGCATTGCATGTTTGACCCAAACACTATTATTATCTAATTCCAACACCCACTGTTTCTTCAGACTTGTGTTTGATATTTATTAATTTCCAAAAGTTGGATTTATGAGGATGAATATTTATTAACAGTAAATATACTTTTTTATTGTTCTATATACTCTAAAGACATTGTAGACAGTAAGATATATCAATTTTAGAAACAGAAATAATGTTAATTGTATAATATGGCCTTTTAAAATGACTCAAAGTGACACTGATAATAAAAGGCATATATTCTATAGATGAACATAAGCAGTATTACTCTATGTATGCAGGGTTGTTTGGTTCACCTTGGTGCCCTGAATGAGGTAAGGGATGGGCTGGATGCAGTAAATAGATATTCACCATTCGGATGGTCTTTTCTGCTTAGTGTGCATCTGCTAGTTTCTTAACATACACTGTAAAGAGTAGAATTTAGTGACTCATCACTTATATATAACACGCAGTGGTCATCACAGGTGCCCTCCTTAATACCTATCACCCATTTAGCCCATTTCCTCCCACCTCCCCTCCAACAACCCTCAGTTTGATCTCCATAGCTAAGAGTCTCTCATGATTTGTCTTCCCTTTTTAAAAATATTTCTTTCCTTCACATTCATCTGTTTTGTTTCTTATATTTTACATATAAATGAAATCATATAGTATTTGTCCTTCTCTGACTGACTTAACTTGCTTAGCATAATATACTCTTGCTCCTTCCATGTCCTTGCTTGTGCCAAGATTTCATCCTTTTTGATGACTGAGTAATATCAAACACACACTCATACACACACACACACACACACACACACACCACGTCTTCTTTATCTATTCATCGGTCAGTGGACATTTGGGTTATTTCCATAATTTAGCTATTGTTGATAATGCTAATATAAACAGCTGGGTGCATGTGCCCCTTTGATTCAGTTATTTGTGTGTCCTTTGGATAAATACCTACTAGTGCAATTGCTGAGTTGTAGGGTAAGTGTGATTTTTAACTTTTGGGGGAATCTCTAAACTGTTTTCCAGAATGACTGTACCAGTTTGCATTCCCACCAACAGTATAAGAGGGTTCCCCTTTTCTGCATCCTTGCCACCATTTGCTATTCTCTGTATTGTTAATTTGAGCTGTTTTGATAGTCGTGAGGTGGTATGTCATTATAGTTTTGATTTGTATTTCCCTCACAAAGGATGATGTATAGCATTTTATATCTGTTAGCCATCTTTATGACTTCTTTGAAAAATGCCTATTCATATTCTGCCCATTTCGTAACTGGATTATTTGGTTTTTGGGTGTTGAGTTTGATAAGTTATTTATAGATTTTGGATACTAACCTTTTATTAGATATTTCATTGGCAAATACCTTCACCCATTCCAAAGTTCATCTTTTATGTTTGTTGATTATTTTTGCTATATAGAAGTTTCTTATCTTGATGAAGTCCCAATAGTTCATTTTTGCTTCTGTTTCTTTTGCTTCTAGTAGACATATTCAGTAACAAGCTGATGTGAAAGAGACTGCTGTCTGTGTTTTCCTCTAGGATTTTGATGGCTGCCTATCTCACAATTAGGTCTTTAATCCATTTTCAATTTAGTTTTGTGTATGGTGTAGGAAAGTGGTCCAGTTTCATTTTTTTACATGATGCTACCCGGTTTCCCCAAGACCATTTGTTGAACAGACTTTTTTCCATTGTATGATCTTTCTGCCTTAACCAAAGATTATTTGACCATATAGTTGTAGGTCCATTTCTGGGTTTTCTATTCTATTTCATTGATCAATGTATCTGTTTTTGTGCCAAGTACTAAAGTATCTTGATGACTACAGCTTTGTAGTATGGCTTGAAGTCCAGAATTGTGATGCCACCATCTTTGCTTTTTCAAGATTGTTTTGTCTATTCAGGTTTTTATGTGGTTCCATACAAATTTTACAATTGCTTATTTTACCTCTGTGAAAAATGCTAGTGGTATTTTGATAGGTATTGCTTTGAATGTGTACACTGCTTTACATAGTATAGACATTTTAACAATATTTGTTCTTACAATTTGTTAGCATGGAATATTTTTGCATTTCGTTGAGTTAGCTTCAATTTCTATCAAAAGTGTTCAATTGTTTTCAGAACAGAGATCTTTTACATGTTTGGTTAGGTTTATTCTCAGGAATGTTAAGGCTTTTGGAACAATTGTAAATGGGATCATTTTCTTGATTTCTGTTTCTGCTCCTTCATTATTGGTGTATAGAAATGCAGCAGATTTGTGTACCTTGATTTTGTATCCTGTGATTTCACTGAAGTCATGTATCTGTACTGGCATTTTTTTAGGTGGAATCTTTTGGCTTTTTACATAATAAATGTCATCTACAAAGAGTGAAAGTTTGACTTCTTCCTTGCTGATTTGTATACCTTTTATTTCTGTTTATTATTGCTGAGGCTAGGACTTTCAGCAGTATGTTAAACAAGTGGTGAGAAGAGATATTCCTATCGTGTTCCTGACCTTAGGGGGAAAGCTTTCAGTTTTTTTTTGTCATTGGAATGATATTAGCTGTGAGTCCTTCATTTATAGTCTTTATGATAGTGAAGTATATTCTGTCTATCCCTATTTTGTTGATGGTTTTTATCAAGAATGTATTCTGTACTTTGTCAAATGCTTTTTCTGCAACTAATGAGAGGATCATATGGTTGTTATCCTTTCTTTAATTAATGTGGTGTATTACGTTGATTTATTTGTGAATATTATGGAACCACCCTTGCATTCCAGCAATAAATCCCGCTGGTGTGAATGATTCTTTTAATGTACTTTTGGATTTGATTTCCTAGTATTTTGATAACCATGTTTGCATCCATGTTCATAAGGAATATTGGCTTTTATTCTCTTTTTTAGGGGGGGTCTTTGTCTAGTTTTGGAATTAAGATAATTCTGGCCTCATTGTCTAGTTTTGGAATTAAGATAATTCTGGCCTCATAGAATGAGTTTGGAAGTTTTCCTTTCATTTCTATTTTTTGTAACAGTTTGGGAAGAATAAGTATTAACTCTTCTTTAAATGTCTGTTAGAATTTCCTGGAAACCATTTGGTCCAGGTGTCTTGTTCATTGGGTGCTTTTTTTTTTATTTTTTATTTTTTTATTTTTGATAGTCACACACACACAGAGAGAGAGAGAGAGAGGTAGAGACACAGGCAGAGGGAGAAGCAGGCTCCATGCACCGGGAGCCCGACGTGGGATTCGATCCCGGGTCTCCAGGATTGCTCCCTGGGCCAAAGGCAGGCGCCAAACCGCTGCGCCACCCAGGGATCCCCATTGGGTGCTTTTTGATTTCTGATTCAATTACTTCACTGCTTATCAGTCTTTTTAAGTTTTCTATTTCTTCCTATTTCAGTTTTGTTAGTTTATATATGTCTACAAATTTATCTATTTCTTCTAGACTGCCCAATTTTTGTCATACAATTTTTATAATATTCCTTTCTAATTTTTGTTTTTCTACAGTGGTGGTTGTGAACTCTCCTATAAATTGTGATTTATTCCTAGTTTCTTTGATATGTCATACTCGTTTTTTGTTCTTGTTGTTTGTTTCTATATTATTTATTTCTTCTCTATTCTTTTTTATTTCCCTTCTTCTGCTGGCCTTAGGCTTTATTTTGTTCCTTTTCTAGCTTGTTTAGGAGTAAGGTTAGGTTGTGTATTTGAGATGTCTTTTGCTTCTTCAAGTAGGCCTCTATTGCTTTCTTCTTATGACTACTTTTACTGCATCTTAAAGGTTTTAGAATATCATATTTTTAATCCATTCTTTTACCCTACGTATTTTGTTTGGAGCATTTATTCCTTTGACATTCAGAATAATTATTGATAGATATGATTTTTTTCCCATTGTATTGTAAAGTCCTTGTTACTGGAGATTTTCTCTGTTCCTTTCCAGTCTTTGTCATTTTTGGCTTATCTTCGTTATTAAAAGCATCATCTTTAATATTTCTTGCTGAGTTGTATTGGTGGTTACAAACTCTGTTTGTTTTGTTTTTTTCCCCCTGGGAAATTCTGTATCTCCCCTTCTATTCTGAATGTTAGCCTTGCTGGATAGAATATTCTTAGATGCATACTTTTTGTACTTTGCATGTTGAATATATCATGCCACTTTCTTCTGGTTTGTCAAGTTTCTGTGGATAAGTCTGTTGTTAATCTTATTTGTCTTTCCTTCTAAGTTATAGATTTATATTTCCTTTCAGCTTTTACAATTTTTTTATCTATCTCTTTATTTTTCAAATTTGACTAGAATTTCTCTTGGTGTTTGCCTGCTTTTGTTGATTTTGATGGCTGTACTCTTGCCTCCTGGATTTGGATATCTGTTTTGCTCCCCAGATTAGTGATTTTTTCAACTAGTATTTCTTTAATTAAATTTTCTACCCCATTTTCTCTCTCCTCTTCTTCTGGGACTCCTATAAAACAAATGTTATTATGGTTGATGGAATCTGCTAATTTCCCTAAGTCTACATTCACTATTGAAAATTTTTCTTGGCAGAGGTAGGGCAAGATGACAGAAGAGTAGGGTCCCTAAGTCACCATTCCCCACCAATTTACCTAGATAACTTTGAAATCATCCTGAAAACCTATGAATTTGGAATGCTACAGTGAGAAGAGTTTGCACTTCTATCAAGGTAGGAAGACGAAAAAAATAAAGAAAAAAGCATCCAAGTGGGAGGGGCTCCCTTGAGAAATCAGGCTAAGGCCATGGGGTGGGGTGCCCCCAGGACAGAAATCCCAGTACTGGAGAAGGTGGAGCTTTACCAATCTTCCCAGAGGGAAAGGCGCTCCCAGGGAGCTCGAGCAGGATCCCAGGAGGAGCAGGGATGCCCTCAGTCTCCCAGGGGCACTAACAGAGGAACTGTGACCCAGGGGAGAGCGTGCCACACACTGCGGGCCAAGATCCCTAAAGGGCTAGAGCGCACGCCCCCGGGGCCGGCAGAAGCTCAGGCAGCAGCTCAGGCAACGGCTCTGTGCGGCTGGGAGCGCAATGCCAGCAGTGCAGGCCCGGGAGCCAAGGGCGCTGGGGGACGCAGCCCAGGATCCGGGGCTCCCCCTGGGATAGGCGAAGGACTGGAGGGCCCAGGCAACTGAGGACGCTCCTGCTGCTCGGCAGCCCTGAGCTGTGCAAATCAGCGTCCCCTGCCCTCGGAACATCCAGTCCCCTGCAGACTGGGAGCTGAGGTAGTTACTGCCGGAGCTGACTCTAGAGCTGGAGAGCTGGATGCCGCCACTGATATTACTCCTCCTGGTGTCGCCTTGTACCTGGGACTGAGCAGGGTCCTCACAGGATAAACAGCTAACACTGAGCTGTGCACCAAGCAGGGGGCTGGGCAGCTCCCCCAGGTGCACACACCTAAGAAGCAGCACAGCAAGCCCCTCCCCCCAGAAGACCCGCTAGAAGGATAAGGGAAAAGCATATTATTGACCAAAGAGCAGTGGGAAGTTCCAGGGGAAGTCAAGGGATTTACAGTATACAGAGTCAGATGATACTCCACATTGTTTTTTGTTTTTGTTGGTCCCGCCCCCCTTTTTTTCCTCTCTCTTTTTCTTCTTTTTCCAGTACAACTTGTTTTTGGCCACTTTGCACTGAGCAAAATGACTAGAAGGAGAAGCTCACCACAAAATAAAGAATCAAAAACAGTACACTGTCCCACAGAGTTACAAAATTTGGATTACAATTCAATGTCAGAAAGCCAATTCAGAAGCACAATTATAATGCTACTGGTGGCTCTAGAAAAAAGCATAAAAGATTCAAGAGACTTCATGAATGCAGAATTTAGATCTACTAAGGCTGAAATTAAAAATCAATTAAATGAGATGCAATCCAAACTGGAGGTCCTAACGACGAGGGTTAACGAGTTAAGAATGAGTGAGTGACATAGAAGACAAGTTTATGGCAGGAAGGAAGCTGAGGAAAAAAGAGAAAAAAGAGAAAAACAATTAAAAGATGATGAAAGGTTAAAGGAAATAAATGACAGCCTCAGAAGGAAAAATCTACATTTAATTGGGGTACCAGAGGGCGCCGAAAGGGACAAAGGACCAGAAAGTGTATTTGAACAAATCAGAGCTGAGAACTTCCCTAACTTGGGAAGGAAAGCAGGCATTCAGATCCAGGAGATAGAGAGATCCCCCCCTCCCCTAAAATCAATAAAAACCGCTCAACACTTTGACATTTAATAGTGAAACTTGCCAATTCCAAAGATAAAGAGAAGATCCTTAAAGCAGCAAGAGACAACAGATCCCTAACCTTTATGGGGAGAAGTATTAGAGTAACAGCAGATCTCTCCACAAAAACCTGGCAGGCCAGAAAGGGTTGGCAAGATATATTCAGGGTCCTAAATGAGAAGAACATGCAGCCAAGAATACTTTATCCAGCAAGGTTCTCTTTCAATATTGACACTGAGCGTGAATGGGCTTAATGAACCCATCAAAAGGCACAGGGTTTCAGACTGGCTAAACATGCAAGACCCAGACAGATTAGGGTATTATTCTGAGTGAAATAAGTCAATCGGAGAAGAAGAAACATTATATGGTGTCATTCATTTGAGGAAAATAAAAAATAGTGAAAGGGAATAAAGGGGAAAGGAGAAAAAATGCGTGGGAAATATCAGAAAGGGAGACAGAACATGAGCGACTCATAATTCTGGGAAATGAACTAGTGAGGGTCGAAGGGGAGGTGGTTGGGCGTGGGGTGACTGGATGATGGGCACTGGGGGGGATACTTGATGGGATGAGCACTGGGCGTTATGCTATATGTTGGCAAATTGAACTCCAATAAAAAATTGAAGAAAATTTTCTTTCCTTCTTAACACTATTATTTGCCCTAGTTTTATCTTATATATCATTTATTTGTTCCCATAGTTCTTTTGTTTTTCTGTGTCATTATGTCCAATCAGTTTCACATTTGGTTATAGTAGTTTTTATTGTGGCCTGACTAGCGTTTTAGTCTGAGGGACCACCTGGTATCCTTTGTGTTTTTCTCAAGCCGAGATAGACTCCTTATGTTAGTTCTCTTAAGTTCTTTATCAGGAATATTACTTATATCTGTTTATAGTAGATCTCGGACCATGACCTTTTCTTGGTCTTTCGTTTTGGATAAATTTTTCCTTTTTGGTATTTTATCTATGTCTCTGTCTTCTTCTGTATGTTAGGAAAGCCTGTTATGTTTCCTGTTCCTTAGAGTAATAGATTTATTAAGAAGAGGTTGTATAATTTTCAGGGCCTAGTACTTTAGCAGCTCTGGTCTGCTTGTCAAGAGTCCTCATTCTCTTTCCAGTAGAGCTGAAGCTTTGTAGCACTCTATGGTCAGTAGAATTAGTGCATGTTGGGGTTTGTTCTGCTCCTCTGGAGGTGAGCCTCACTGCACTCTCAGGCATACTTGCCCTAGTGAAGAAGTGCTTGCAGAGCACAGTAGAATAGAGCTTGATGTAGGTGCCTCTGTCCTCCACTGTGAGCACTATGCTGCTCTCTGAAGTCAGTCCTTGTTGATAAGGGAGTAGAGAAAAATGGTACCTGTCCTCTTTCTTGTCCCTGACATAGACAGTTTGTACTTGCTAGTGTCTGGGATTCCCTCACCAAGGAGCAAAATGTCTCATTTTGTGTGTTCCAAACTTCTCTCAGATCCTTTCATTCACCCTGTATATATCCAGGCCATCTACTTGCCCAGCAGTGCAGTGCACCTGTGGTTTATCTCAGGCACATCAACTACATTGCAAAACTCCTCTAACTTTGGGTTTCCAGCGAGTATGGAGCCATTCTGATCCTCTAAGGGAGTGTTGTGCCCTACTAGTCCTGGTACCACTTTGTCCCATATATGCACCAACATGGAGTTTACAGTAAAGTGCAGCAAAAAGCCAACATCCAGGTAAGCTGCTCTAACCAGCTGAGACCTGTCCCTTTATGCTAAGGAATTGCGCAGCACAGTGCCACACACTGGTCCTTTTGTTCCCACATATGCACTGCCTCTTCTAGCAAATGCACTCCAAGCAGGGAGAACTTTCTCTTCAAGTGCATTCCAGAGTATATTCAGATTGTTCGATCTGCCGCTTCCACTGGTGTACCACTACATCCCCCGGGCTCCATATTGGCCATGGTGCAGACTTCTAAAACTGAAGTCTTGTATCTCTGCTAGTTGTAAAAACTCCTGATAAGATGCCTGTCTCATATTTCCAGTGAATGGTTTTGGGCAAGTGTTTTTGTTGTGCAATCCCCTGTATACTGCATTTCTTTGTCTCTTCTATTCTCTCGCTCTCTTTCCTCCCTGCCCGCCCCCACCAGCATCTGCAATTTTCTTCTTCCCTAAATCACATCTCTCCATCTCCTACCTTCCATGACATGGCTCATCTCTCCTCTAGTCGTGGAGTTTGGTCTCTCAGTCCTCATAATAATTTCTTGACTTCAGAATGATTTTATATTTATGTAGTATTTGATGGATGAGGCAAGCATTGGTTCCCCCTAATCCTCTGCCATCCGAACTTCTCCCCAAAACACATTATAATTTAACCTTTCATTTTATTTCTTTTAGTATCTTATGCAAGTGTTTTGGTTAACTATCTGAAGGAGCATTCCATTAGGCTCAATGTATTGTTTTGTCAGATTTTGTGGAATACCACTTTATGGATCCTAGGCAATTAAAATTGTAATGGAAATATAATTTGTATTAATGTACAATCATTTGATCATTCTAAAAGTACAACCTCTTTTCAAGTTTAAGTGAGGTTACAGAGTTGAACTGCTTGATATTGAAGTTTTAAGTTTCATTTTTCCAATTCAGTAAAGTTAAATGTATGGGATGAAACATTAAAGAAAATAGTTCTGAAACCTTTTTTTCAATAACAAAACAATGTAAATGTCCATTATATGTGAAGAGAAACTTTTCAGTCCACCCTTTTAAAATTTTGTTTGGGGGGGGCACCTGGGCAAATTCTGTGTCCCAATTTGTTAAGTGTCCCACTAGTGTTTTCAGATCAGGTTATGATCTTATGGTGGTGAGATGGAGTCCCAAGTCTGGCTCCATAGGCAGTGGGAAGTATGCTTAAAGATTTTTTCCCTCTGCCCCTCCCCACACTCACTCTGTCTGTCTGTCTCTTTTCTTGCTCACTGAAATAAATAAATCTTTGGGCAGCCCCGTTGGCTCAGTGGTTTAGTGCCGCCTTCAGCCAAGGGGGTGATCCTGGATACCTGGGATCAAGTCCCAATTCGGGCTCCCTGTATGGAGCCTGTTTCTCCCTCTAACTGTGTCTCTGCCTCTCTCTGTGTCTCTCATGAATAAATAAATAAAATCTTAAAAAAAGAAAAAATGAATAAATCTTTAAAAAATAAAATTTTATTCCTTTCTCTCTCTCTGTGTGTGTGTGTGTGTGTGTGTGTGTGTGTGTAAATGTTTTTTTAACTTGAGCTGTGGCCATATTCCTTTTTTAAATTAATTTATTTTTTATTGGAGTTCTTATTTAAAAAAATTTTTATTTATTTACTTTTTTTTAAAAATTTATTTATGGTAGTCACAGAGAGAGAGAGAGAGAGAGAGAGAGAGAGAGAGAGGCAGAGACACAGGCAGAGGGAGAAGCAGGCTCCATGCACCAGGAGCCCGACGTGGGATTCGATCCCGGGTCTCCAGGATCGCGCCCCGGGCCAAAGGCAGGCGCCAAACCGCTGCGCCACCCAGGGATCCCTGTTTATTTACTTTTTATTGGAGTTCAATTTGCATACATATAGCATAACACCCAGCGTTCATCCCATCAAGTGCCACCCTCAGTGCCCGTCACCCATTCATCCCGCACCCCACCCACCTCCCTTTCTACCAACGCTTGTTCGTTTACCAGTTACGAGTCTCTCATTTTCTGTCTCCCTTTCTGATATTTCCCACTAATTTTTTCTTCTTTCCCCTTTATTCCCTCTCACTATTTTTTATATTCCCCAAATTAATTCCCCAAATTAATTCTCCTTCTCCAATTCCCTTATTTCACTCAGCATAATACCCTCCACTTCCATCCATGCTGAGACAAATGTTGGGTATTTGTCGTTTCTAATGGCTACTATTCCATTGTATACATAAAACACATCTTCTTTATTCATTCATCTTTCGATGGACACCGAGGCTCCTTCCACAGTTTGGTTATTGTGGACATTGCTGCTAGAAACATCCGGGTGCAGGTGTGCTGGAGTTTCACTGCATCTGTATCTTTGGGGAAAATCCCCAACAGTGCAATTGCTGGGTCTTAGGGCAGATGTATTTTTAACTCTTTGAGGAACCTCCACACAGTTTTCCAGAGTGGCTGCACCAGTTCACATTCCCACCAACAGTGCAAGAGATTTCCCCTTTCTCCACATCCTCTCCAACATTTGTGATTTCCTGCCTTGTTAATGTTCCCCATTCTCACTGGTGTGAGTGGGTACCTCATTGTGGTTTTGATTTGTATTTTCCTGATGGCAAGTCATGCGGAGCATTTTCTCATGTGCTTGCTGGCCATGTCTATATCTTCCTCTGTGAGATTTCTGTTCATGTCTTTTGCCCATTTCATGATAGGATTGTTTGTTTCTTTGCTGTTGAGTTTCATAAGTTCTTTATAGATCTTGCATACTAGCTCTTTATCTGATAGGTCATTTGCAAATATCTTCTCCCATTCTGTAGGTTGTCTTTTAGTTTTGTTGACGGTATCTTTTGTAGGATTTTTTTTTTAATTTTTATTTACTTATGATAGTCATAGAGAGAGAGAGAGAGAGAGAGAGATAGAGACACAGGCAGAGGGAGAAGCAGGATCCATGCACCGGGAGCCTGATGTGGGATTCGATCCCAGGTCTCCAGGATCGCGCCCTGGGCCAAAGGCAGGCGCTAAACCGCTGCGCCACCCAGGGATCCCTGACGGTATCTTTTGCTTTGCAAAAGCTTCTTATCTTGATGAAGTCCCAATAGTTCTTTTTTTTTTTTTATAAATTAATTTTTATTGGTGTTCAATTTACCAACATACAGAATAACACCCAGTGCTCATCCCGTCAAGTGTCCCCCTCAGTGCCCGTCACCCATTCACCCCTACGCTCCGCCCTCCTCCCCCTCCACCACCCCTAGTTCATTTCCCAGAGTTAGAAGTCTTTATGTTCTGTCTCCCTTTCTGATATTTCTCACACATTTCTTCTCCCTTCCCTTATATTCCCATTCACTATTATTCATATTCCCCAAATGAATGAGAACATACACTGTTTGTCCTTCTCCGGTTTCTGTGGCCAAATTCAAAAAGGGTGTTGCCTGAGTTCTCCTCTAGGATTTTGATGGAATCTTGTCTCACATTTAGATGTTTCATCCATTTTGAGTTTATCTTTGTGTATGGTGCAAGAGAGTGGTCCAGTTTCATTCTTCTGCATGTGGATGTCCAATTTTCCCAGCACCATTTATTGAAGAGACTGTCTTTCTTCCAGTGGATCGTCTTTCCTCCTTTATCGAATATTAGTTGACCATAAAGTTCAGGGTCCACTTCTGGGTTCTCTGTTCTGTTCCATTGATCTATGTGTCTGTTTTTGTGCCAGTACCACACTGTCTTGATGACCACAGCTTTGTAGTACAACCTGAAATCTGGCATTGTGATGCCCCCAGATATGGTTTTCTTTTTTAAAATTCCCCTGGCTGTTCGGGGTCTTTTCTGATTCCACACAAATCTTAAAATAATTTGTTCTAAGTCTCTGAAGAAAGTCCATGGTATTTTGATAGGGATTGCATTATACGTGTAAATTGCCCTGGGTAACATTGACATTTTCACAATATTAATTCTGCCAATCCATGAGCATGGAATATTTTTCCATCTCTTTGTGTCATCCTCAATTTCTTTCAGAAGTGTTCTATAGTTTTTAGGGTATATTTTGAGAACCATTTGAATGGTAAATGGTTCTCCAACCTTTTATTTTCAGGTTGTAGGTGTCCTTCTGTCTAAAATGAGTCTCTTGTAGACAGCAAATAGATGGGTCCTGCTTTTTTATCCAGTCTGACACCCTGCGCCTTTTGATGGGGTCATTAAGCCCATTCACGTTCAGAGTTACTATTGACAGATATGAGTTTAGTGTCATCGTGATATCTATTTAGTCCTTGTTTTTGTGGATTGTTCCACTGAACTTCTTCTTAAAGGGGAATTTTAAGAGTCCCCCTTAAAATTTCTTGCAGAGCTGGTTTGGAGGTCACATATTCTTTCAGTTCCTGCCTGTCTTGGAAGCTCTTTATCTCTCCTTCCATTTTGAAAGAGAGCCTTGCTGGATAAAGTATTCTTGGTTGCATGTTCTTCTAATTTAGGACCCTGAATATATCCTGCCAGCCCTTTCTGGCCTGAAACGTCTCTGTGGAGAGGTCTGCTGTTACCCTAATATTCCTCCCCATGAAAGTCAGGGACTTCTTGTCTCTTGCTGCTTTAAGGATCTTCTCTTTATCTTTGGAATTTGCAAGCTTCACTATTAGATGTCGAGGTGTTGAACGGTTTTTATTGATTTTAGGGGGGGATCTCTCTATTTCCTGGATCTGAATGCCTGTTTCCCTTCCCAGATTGGGAAAGTTTTCAGCTAGGATTTGTTCAAATACATATTCTGGCCCTCTGTCCCTTTCGGCGCCCTCGGGAACCCCAATTAAACGTAGGTTTTTCTTCCTCAGGCTGTCATTTATTTCCCTTAATCTGTCTTCATGGTCCCTTAATTGTTTGTCTCTTTTTTCCTCAGTTTCCCTCTTTGCCATTAACTTGTCTTCTATGTCACTCACTCGTTCTTCCACCTCGTTAATCCTCCTCGTTAGGACTTCTAGTTTGGATTGCATCTCATTCAATTGATTTTTAATTTCTGCCTGATTGGATCTAAATTCTGCAGTCATGAAGTCTCGTGAGTCCTTAATGCTTTTTTCTAGAGCCACCAGTAGCTGTAGAATAGTGCTTCTGAATTGGCTTTCTGACATTGAAGTGTAATCCAGATTTTGTAACTCTGTGGGAGAGAGGGCTGTTTCTGATTCTTTCTTTTGAGGTGAGGTTTTCCTTCTAGTCATTTTGCTCAGTGCAGAGTGGCCAAAAACAAGTTGTATTGGAACACGGGGGAGTATCACTGGTCCGTCTAGCTGGTCTTCTGGGGGAGGGGCCTGCTGTGCTGATTTTCAGGTGTTAGCACTTGGGGGAGCTGCTCTGCCCCTGCCTGCTGCAGGGCTCAGCGGGGGTTGTTTACCCCGTGAGGCCCCAGGAGGAACAGCCGCAGTTGCTATGGCAACTCTGGAAGCCTGGATTCAGCCTCCACAGGAACTTCGGGGCTCGGGGCTCTCGGTTCTCCGTCTGCAGGGCCTGGAGGCTCCGGGGCGGGGCCGCTGATCTCCTCAGCTCGGGGCAGGAGCGGCCTCGCTGTCCTGGGTCCTCTCGTCCTCTGCCTGTCCCGGGGGGAGGCCGGATCCTGGGCTGTGTCCCGGCGCCCTGTGCTCCGGGGCCTGCGCTGTTGGATTCGCGCTCCCGCCCTGCAGCTCCCTCCCTGGAGCCGCTCCCGAGCCCCTCCGATCTGCTCCGGTCCCGCCGTGCGCGCTGCAGCCCTTAGGGAGCTCGGAGCACTCTCCTGCGCGCTCAGGTGTCTGTTAGTGTCCCAGGGAGCCCGAGGGCATCCCCGCCCTCCTGGGTCCTGCTCTAACTCCCTGCGAGCCCCTTTCCGCCCGGGAAGGTTGGTGCAGCTCCTGCTTCTCCGGGACGGGGCTCTCCTGTCCTGGGGCCACTCGCCCAGGCCTCAGCCCGGCTCCTCTCGGGGCCCCTCCCCCTTGGAGGCCTTTTGTTTCTTTATTTCTTTTTCCCAGTCTTCCTACCTTGATAGAAGTGCGAACTCTTCTCGCTGTAGCATTCCAGCTGGTCTCTCTTTACATCCCAGGCCGAATTCATAGATTTTCAGGATGATTTGAAGGTTATCTAGGTAATTTGGTGGGGACAGGTGATTTGGGGACCCTGCTCTTACGCCATCTTGCCCTCCCCCCCAATAGTTCATTTTTGCTTTTGTTTCTCTTGCCTTCATGGATGTATCTTGCAAGAAGTTACTGTGGCCGAGTTCAAATGGGTGTTGCCTGTGTTCTCCTCTAGGATTTTGATGGAATCTTGTTTCACATTTAGATCTTTCATCCATTTTGAGTTTATCTTTGTGCATGATGTAAGAGAATGGTCTAGTATCTTTCTTCTGCATGTGGATTTCCAATTTTCCCCGCACCATTTATTGAAGAGACTTCCTTTTTTTTCAGTGGATAGTGTTTCCTCCTTTGTCGAATATTACTTGACCATAAAGTTGAGGGTCAACTTCTGCATTCTCTATTCTGTTCCATTGATCTATGTGTCTGTTTTTGTGCCATTACCCAACTCTCTTGATGACCACAGCTTTGTAGTACAACCTAAAATCTTGCTTTGTGAAAGCCTCAGCTATTGTTTTCTTTTTTAAAATTGCCCTGGCTATTCGGGGTCTTTTCTGATTCGACACAAATCTTAAGATGATTTGTTCCAACTCTCTGAAGAAAGTCCATGGTATTTTGATAGGGATTGCATTAAATGTGTACATTGCCCTGGGTACCATTTATATTTTCACAATATTAAATTTCCAATATGAGCATGGACTATCTTTCTATGTATTGGTGTCTTCCTCAATTTCATTCAGAATTGTTCTGTAGTTTTTAGGGTATAGATCCTTTACCTCTTTGGTTAGGTTTATTCCTAGGTATCTTATGCTTTTGGGTGCAATTGTAAGTGGGATTGACTCCTTCATTTCTCTTTCTTCAGTCTCATTGTTAGTGGATAGAAATGCCACTGACTTGTGGACATTGATTTTTGAATCCTGCCACACTGCCAAATTGCTGAATGAGTTCTAGCAATCTTCGGATAGAGTCTTTTGGGTGTTCTATGTAAAGTATCATGTCATCTGCGAAGAGAGAGTGTTTGAGTTCTTCTTTGCCAATTTGAATGCCTTTTTTTTCTTTTCTTTTTCTTTCTTTTTCTTTTTTTTTTTTTGTCTGATTGCAGAGGCTAGGACTTCTAGTACTCTGTTGAATAGCTTTGGTGAGAGTGGACATCCCTGTCTTGTTCCTTATCTTAGGGGAAAGGCTCCCAGTGTTTCCCCATTGAGAATGATATTTGCTGTGGGCTTTCCATAGATGGCTTTTAAAATGCTGAGGAATGTTCCCTCTATCCCTACGCTCTGAAGTGTTTTGATCAGGAATGGATGCTGTATTTTTTCCAATGGTTTCTTTCTATCTATTGAGAGGATCATATGGTTCTTGTTTTTTCTCTTGTTGATATAATGAATCACATTGATTGCTCTAGGACTCTTGATTCAGCCTTGTATCATGGGGATAAATCCCACTTGATCATGGTGAATAATTTTCTTAATGTATTGTTTAATCCTATTGGCTAGTATCTTGTTGAGAATTTTTGCATCCATGTTCATCAGGGATATTGGTCTATAATTCTCCTTTTTGGTGGGGCCTTTGTGTCGTTTTGGAATTAAAGTGATACTGACCTCATAGAACGGGTTTGGAATTATTCCATCTCTTTCTGTCTTTCTGAAGAGCTTCAGTAGAATAGGCACAGTCTTCTTTAAACTTTTGATAGAATTCCCCAAAGAAGCCATCTGGCCCTGGACTTTTGTGTCTTTCGAGGTTTTCGATGGCTGCTTCATTTTCCTCCCTGGTTTTCAGCCTGTTCAGGTTTTCTATTTCTTCCTGTTCCAGTTTTGATAGTTTGTGGTTTTCCAGAAATGCGTCCATTTTTTTCTAGATTGCCTAATTTATTGGTGTAAAGCTACTCATAATGTTTTTAAAATTGTTTGTATTTCCTTGTTGGTAGTGATCTCTCCTTTCTCATTCATGATTTTATTAATTTGAGTCTTCTCTCTCTTCATTTGATTAAGGCTGGCTAATGGTTTATCTATCTTATTAATTCTTTCAAAGAACCAACTCCTGGTTTTGTTAATCTGTTCCACAGTGCTTCTGGTCTCTATTTCATTGAGTTCTGCTCGAATCTTTATTAACTCTCTTCTGCTGCTGGGTGCAGGATCTATTTGCTGTTTTTTCTCCAGTCCTTTAGGTGCAAGGTTAGTTTTTTATTTGAGTTCTTTATAGTTTTTTGATGGATGCTTGTAATGCGATGTATTTCCCCCCCAGGACTGCTTTTGTTGTATCCCAAAGATTTTGAATGGTTGTATCTTCATTCTCATTAGTTTCCATGAATCTTTTTAATTCTTCTCTAATTTCCTGGTTGATCCTTTCATCTTTTAGCAGGATGGTCCTTATCCTCTACGTGTTTGAAATCCTTCCAAACTTCTTCTTGTGATTTACTTCTAATTTCAATGTATTATGGTCTGAATATATGCAGTGGACCATCCCAGTCTTTTTGTATCAATTCACACCTGATTTGTGACCCAGTATGTGGTCTCTTCTGGAGAAAGTTCCATGTGCATTTCAGAAGAATGTGTATTCAGTTGCGTTTGGATGTAAAGTTCTGCAAATATTTGTGAAATATATTTGGTCCAGTGTACCCTTTAAAGGTCTTGTTTCTTTGGAGATGTTGTGCTTATAAAATCTGTCGATTGTAGAAAGCACCGTATTCAAGTCTACAAGTATAAGTGTATTATTATCTACGTATGTCTTAACTTTGGTTATTAGTTGATTGATATACTCGGTAGCTCCCACATTCGTGTCATAAATATTGAGATTGTTAAGTCCTCTTGTTGGATAGATCCTTTAAGTATGAGATAGTGTCCCTCTTCATATCTCACTACAGTCTTAGGGATAATCTTTAGTTTATCTGATATAAGATGGCTCCTTCTGCTTTCGTTTGAGGGCCATTTGAATGGTACATGGTTCTCCAACCTTTTATTTTGAGGCTGTAGGTGTCCTTAGGTCTAAAATGAGTCTCTTGTAGACAGCAAATAGATGGGTCTTCCTTTTTTATCCAGTCTGAAACCCTATGCCTTTTGATGGGGTCATTAAGTCCATTCACGTTCAGAGTTACTACTGAAAGATATGAAGTTAGTGTCATCATGATACCTATTCAGTCCCTGTTTTTGTGGATTTTTCCCTTGGACTTTCTCTATTACAGAATCCCCCTTAATATTTCTTGCAGAGGTGGTTTGGTGGCCATGTTTTCTTTCACTTTGTGCCTATCTTGGAAGCTCTTTATCTCTCCTTCTCTTCTGAATGAGAGCCTTGCTGGATACAGTATTCTTGGCTGCATGTTCTTCTCATTTAGGACCCTGAATATATCCTTTGTGCCCTTTCTGGCCTGCCAGGTCTCTGTGGAGAGGTCTGCGGTTAACCTAATAGTTCTCCCCATAAAATTTATAGATCCCTTCTCTCTTGCTGCTTTAAGGATTTTCTCTTTATCTTTGTAATTTGCAAGTTTTTGTATTAAATGTCAGGGTGTTGAGCGTTTTTTATTTCGGGGGGCAATCTCTCTATTTTCTGAATCTGAATGCTGGTTTCCCTTCCCAGATTAGGAAAGTTTTTCAGCTATGATTTGTTCAAATACATATCTGTATACATACATATTCTGGACCTCTGTCCCTTTTGTTGCCCTGGGCAACCCCAATTACATGTAGATTTTTCCTTCTGAGGCTTTTATTTCCCTTAACCTATGCTCATGATCTTTTTATTGTTTGTCATTTTTTTTTCCTCAGTTTCCCTCCTTGCCATCAACTTGCCTTCCATGTCACTCACTCGTTCTTCTACCCGTTAATCTTCGTCATTAGGACCTCCAGTTTGGATTGCATCTCATTTAATTGCTTTTTAATTTCTGCCTGATTAGATCTAAAGTCTGCAATCATGAAGTCTCTTGAGTCCTTTATGCTTTTTTCTAGAGCCACCAGTAGCTGTATAATTGTGCTTCTGACTTGGCTTTCTGACACTGAATTGTAATCCAAATTTTGTAACTCTGTGTGAGAGAGGAGTGTTTTTGATTCTTTCTTTTTAGGTGTGTTTTTCCTTCTAGTTATTTTGCTTAGTTTAGAGTGGCTAGAAACAAGTTGTGTTGGGACAAGGAGAAACAGAGAGAAGATACAAAAGGACAGAAAAATGAAAAAAAAAAAAGAAGGAGAAAAAAGGAGAAGAAAATAAAAGAAAAAAGGGGGGGAAGCAAACAAAAGAAAAAACATTGGGGAGTATCCTCTGATTCTATATACTGTAACTCTCTCGACTTCCCCTGGAACTTTCCAGTGCTGCTTGTTTAATAATTTGTTTTTCCCCTGTCCCTCTAGCTGGTTTTCTTGGGGAGGGGTCTTCTGTGCTGATTCTCATGTGTGTGCACCTGTGGGGAGCTGCTCATCCCCCTGCCTGTGCACTGCTCAGTGGAAGTTGTTTATCCTGTTTATCCTGTGAGGCCACTGTGAGGCTCAGTGGGAGTTGTTTATCCTGTGAGGCCCCAGGGGGAACAACAACAGTGGTGGTGGCCAGTTCTCCAGCCTTGTATTCAGCTCCCGCATTACCTACCGGACCTCTCAGTCCGCAGTGGTTCGGATGCTCTGGGCGTGGGGGCCGCTGATCTGCACAGCTCAGCTGCCCAGCAGCAGTAGCGTCCTCATTGTCTTGTGTCCTTCTGGCCTCTGCCTGTCCTGGGGGGAGCAACGCATCCTTGGCTGGGTCCCCTGGGCCGTGCAGTCCCCTCCCCGTGGAGCTGCCGCCCCAGCCGCCACCAAGGTGCTCCTGGGACCCACTGGGCGCACGCTGCAGCCCTTTTGGGAACTCGGCTGTGGGGTGTGGTGCATTCTCCCCAGTGGCGCAGGTCCTCTGTTAGTGTCCCGGGAGCCTGAGGGCATTCCCTCCCCTCCGGGATCCTGCCTCAACTCATTGCAAGCACCTTTCTGTCCGGGATATTGGTGAAGCTCCTGCTTTTCCTGGATGGTCTTTCCTGTCCTAGGGGCATTCGCCAAGTTGCCTTAGCTCGCTCCTCTTGGGGGCCCTCCCTCTTGGATGCCTTTTATTTCTTTAAATTGTTTTCCATCTTCCTACCATGATAGAAGTGGCGAACACTCTTCTCACCCTGTTCGACGCATCCTCCGCACGCTGCTCTCTCTCTTTAAATCTTAAGCCGAGGGTTCCCTGGGTGGTGCAGCGATGTGGCGCCTGCCTTTGGCCCAGGGCGTGATCCTGGAGACCCAGGATCGAGTCCCTCGTCGGGCTCCTGGTGCATGGAGCCTGCTTCTCCCTCTGCCTGTGTCTCTGCCCCTCTCTCTCTCTCTCTCTGTGTGACTATCATAAATAAATTTAAAAAAATTAAATCTTAAGCCAAATTTGTAGGTTTTCAGGATGATTTGAAAATTGTCTAAGTAATTTGGCGGTTACAGGTGACTTGGGACCCTACTTCTCCGCCGTCTTGCCCCCTCCGACCATATTTCTTCCTACACCATAATCCTGACCCCAGTGTTATGAAAATAATCTGGTGCTTTTGATTTCCTGAATGACCTGGGAGGTCAGAAGCAAATGACATTCCACTTATTTAATACATGAATTTGTTTAAAACTTTCTCATAGCTATGTTATTAAATGGATATTTATGATGGTAATCATTGCAGTTTGATGAAGAATTCACAGCTCGACAGGTAGCTCAAGCTGAGCTTCAAAAAAGAGAAGAAAAAATTAAAGAGCTTGAATCAGAAATCCAGCAACTTCGAACCCAGGTAATGATAGAAGATATAGACTTTATGTCATGTAACAGTGAGTTTCCTGGTAGAAAATTGTCTTGTTAGATGGAAGGAAAAATTTCACCAGAAGCAGACTTTTTTGGAGTTTTGCATTTTAGATGAAATAACTCTACAGATTTGATTTTCCAGGATAATAAATAATTTTACTGTTTTTGGATAAAAGTAAGGCATTAGTTACCTAAACTTCCTTGAATATTTTAATATAATATATTACACAAGGACGACTGTTTAGGTAATGAAGGTTTCATGATGATTTGAAAAATTGAATGCATAATTTCAAAACCTAGAAACTTTGTATTTCCAGCTGCATCACCTATGATGGAAAGCACTCATATACTCTCAAGGTCCTAGTTATGGTGTCTAAACTTTACAACCAATGTAGTCCTCTCAATACTTTTTAATTTATTTTTATTTCTTTAAAATACCCTCAGCAGTTTTTATGTTTTAAGTGGTTATTAATAAATGGAAGATTACTATCGTTGGTGAGAAAAAATATCCTTTCTCTATGTATGCATTCCCTTTTTAATTTTTCCTGCACATTGTAACATATAAAGCCCATTAGTGAAAACAATGATTGAGAGAAAAATGGAAGAAAAAAATGTTCATTAAAACACAAAATTAAACCACATAAATTTTGAAGGTCTAATTGGTTTTATTAAATGATTTATGAATTTGCATCATTCTATTTAGTCAGCATTGGGGAACTATACGGAATTGTAAAAAATGAAAGATTTTTATGGAAAGGAGGTGGGCAACAATGTTATTAGGAAAGGAAAGGATTAACTAGCAAAGCTATCATGGTTGCCATCCTGAAGATATCTTCTGCTATAAGGAAGAAAAAAGCCTTATCCATTTGCTCCTCCCACCTGACAGCCATCATCATTTTCTATGCAGTCCTTTCATACATGTACTTATAGCCTCAGGCTAATAATTCCCAAGAGGATATGAAAGTGACTTCTGTATTTTACGGCATTGTGATTTCTTTTTTGAACACTCTGATCTATAGTTTGAGGAAAAAGGAGGTAAAAGAAGCTCTAAAAATGATGAGGAAGAAGTTCTTCTAGGTTGGACCCAAGTTTTTAAAGTTCAGCACATTCAAGCATTAAGTAGGGATGTTTGACCACCGTGTAATATTTCTGAAGCTGGGAACATGTTCACTTCTTAAGCCAATGCTATCTCTTTTTTAATGGATGAGTTCATAAAATGCAAGAAATATAGTAACATCTCATGGGCCTAATTTTCCCCTGAATATAGTTTGAGATATATGTCTCATACTGTCTGTACTTTATTGAGATTATTTAAATATTAGAAATAATGTACAGACTTCACAAAGTATTAGTTGCTTCTAATATGTTTCAGACATGTTCTTAAAGAATAGAAAACCTCAATTTTGTATATAATCAATGTTAAAATTGACGTTCATTATTATCTGTTCACTTATACGATATCCCTAAATTGTCTACAAAGAAACTCTTCATATGTTCTGTTCCAATCATTGCACAAGCCTGAATGTAAAATAATGTACTGACTTGGGAAAAAAAAAAAAAAGTAAAGGATCTTTTCAGACCCTGCCACTTTCCTTCGGGGGAAAAGCAGGAGGTCTTATGGAGTTTACCTTATTTTCCTTTAGGGATGGAGAGAACTTTTGTCGCAGACTTTTTGGCTGCTAAGTTCCCAACTCACCTATCAAGATAGCATTTCTTGGGGATGTTGAAATAATTAGATTATATATTAAGCTATGGTTTGGGGACTCAGTCTAAGTGATCCCTTTGGGGGCCTCTGGTTTTTTCTAACACCTCTTGACATAGTGGATGCTCAGTAGATGTTTATTGATTTTCTAGATTTGTATCTGAAAATGATTTAAAAGGTCACTGATAAAAAAAAGTCATGGATGAACTCAATTATTCAGTGCAGGGCCTTTTCCTACCCTTTCACTTATCTATAATATTTGATAATTTCTTTCATTAAATCTTTCACTTTTTTGGTATCATCTGAGTTCTCTTTTCACATCTCTGAGAACTCAGTTTCTTTTTGTTTTTGCCCCCATCCAAGATTGTGACATTCCTCAATTTCACCCCGGCACAAGGCATTTATATTTAGTGAGCAGTTGCTTATTTATTATTAAATTAACTGATGTGTAAAAATGCAGAGTCACACAGTCCTTTCTAGTGTACCTCAAATTGTGCCAAATACTAAATCATTGATTAGCTATTTTCGATTCTCAATACTCTTTTGTAGCCTAATTTAATTGTTGCATTCTTAATTGTTCATGAAAGGGAAGAGAAGGGCCGATATGATTTGATTTTTAAAGACTGGTGGCATTTATTTGAGATTCTTTATTAAATTTGTGAAGCATGCGTTTAACTTGAGGAAAATCCTCTCTTAAAAGTGAAAACATTTTTATGGCTCCGCAAGTCTCATATCATAGATATGATCCAATAGAGTAAAAAAATAAATTTGATGCTAACAAATATAATTGGATAAAAAATTTAATTTTTACTAAAAAAACTGCATATACATTTTACTTTTCAAAATATTCAACAAATCCATTTATATTTAAAACTTATAGGGTAAATTACTAATTTCTTAAAACTTTTCAGAAAAAAATTTATTTTCTCCATAATTTCTTTGATGTCAATCAAAATTGTAAAAATTTCACTGTTTTCTAAGATTTTGTTGCATTAAAAGTAAAATGAAAATAATTTTACATATTTTAATTCTTACTAATTCATGAGAGGATTACATTACAGGGGAGAATTGTCATTTGTTGAGTGTATTGATAGTTTATTTGCATGTATGTATATACACACATAAACATCATATATATGAATAAAATATTTAGACTGCATATTAAATATTATGAAAACATTTCTATGATTTTATGATTATTAATTATAATATTCTTATAAATAGGGCAGTTTTTTAAATTGATTGTTCTTAAAATATGCTTCAACTTATTTGTTTTGTTAAAGTATTTCAAAGTTTAGTTGGTACAATTAAGTACTCCATCTTGGAAATTCATATTAGCAAAGATAAGACTTTCTTTTGAAATAAAAATAACACGATGCCAAGAATTTTTATTAATTTTAAACTTTTCATTCAATTCATCTAATGTCATATCTTTGTTACAAATACATCTGTTCATTGGTAAGCTTATCTTGGGAATGTTTATAATAACCAACTTTACTTTTATATTCATTTATTTTAGAAGTGAACCATTGCAATCAACAATGGTTTACATAAAGAGGTACAGATTAATTTAAAAAGTAGACAATTTGGAATGAGATACTGTCCTTCATTTGTTATCCATTACCATTAGAGAATGAGGTTGAAGCTACTTTCTGGTGGTAAAAGTAAGTTATACTATCCTCATAATCCAATCTGTGTGAATTAAATCTTTCCATGAGGAGATAGTCTGGTATAGTGGAAAGAGGACTACATTAGGTATAAGAACAACCACATTTAAATCTTAAGAACATTTGAGACTATGACCTTTGATTAATCATTTAACCTTGTTGTAGTTACTATTTTCTCATCTATTAGCAGTGAGATAAAATTGAGATAAAAATACCCTACCTATATTACACGCTTGTAAAGAAAATGAAGAGAAATAATCGATATAAAAACATTGACAAACATATTACCATGAAAACAGATGTTACTTGGTATTAATTATTGATATTCAAAAACTGCTAAGTTGCTGGTACCATGAGATAGACTCTGTGTAACGCTAATTGGCTATAAGGGAATCAGATCTTTGATTGTATTAATTATCGCATATTCAAACCAACTAGTCTAATAGGCTAAAGCCATTTCAGTACTTTGCATATATTTATAATGAAAGGTAACTTTTTCATTATTTTTCAGAAGTGTTTCACAAAATCTTGAGGATGCCAACTTTTATTGTGTGTTAGTAGAAGTAGTCATTATCCAGAGTTTATAATGCTTATCAAAAATCTATGGGACACTGGGTGTTATGCTATATGTGACAAATTGAACTCCAATAAAAAAAATTAAAAAAAATCTATGGGAATCTTTTTCATTTACTTCTAAGCCCTATGATATTACTAAACTAAATAAAGTGTATATAATATTAAACAAACCGCAAATGTTTACTGATGTTTTCTTTGTTATTATATTTTACTGTAAGCATTTAAACCTTGTATTACATTATGTTTCAGGGACATGGATTCTTAGGTTCATCAGGAATTCCAGGCCTTCCTCCACCACCTCCATTGCCAGGTGGTGGGACATCCCCACCCCCACCACCTCCACCAGCACCACCTCTACCTGGCGGACCTCTCCCTCCTCCTCCACCTCCTTTACCTGGAATAATTGGTATACCACCACCACCACCACCACCTTTGTTTGGGGGACCTCCTCCACCACTTCCCCCTGGAGGAGGAATTCCTCCTTTTCCAGGAGAACCACTTGATCTGCCGTATGGGATGAAGCAGAAAAAAATATATAAACCTGAGGTGCCCATGAAGAGAATCAATTGGTTAAAGGTGATTATGACTATGACTAGACTAGATTATTTGACCAGCTATTTTTATGACTAGATTATCTTTGGCTTTGTCCAGCCATAGTTGATAATTAATATATGATTAACTATTGCTGCATATAAGTATTGTATAATGCTTGAGACTGTGACTGCTGATGCTTGCTTTCCTTTGTGAGTTTACAATCTTATGTTTATCTTTTAGTCTAGTACCCTGAGAATTGGAAACTCCACAGATAATTTGAAATTAATGTAGAAGTCAAAAGGAAAGCTGAAGTGAAAATGGTGCTAGAAAATAAGATATAAAATATATTTCACCAAATGAATCATTTTAATTCTGGTACTGCTGTTAAGTACTACAACATTCTTAAATATAATCTTTATTATTATTAAGCCTTTCTCTATTAGTTATTTTTGTTGTTAGGGAATGGTTTTTTTGTTTTTGTTTTTTATTTATCAGAGAGAGATTGAGAGAGCGCACAAGCAGAGGAAGGGGCAGAGCGAGAGGGAGAAGCAGACTCCCACTGAGCATGACCTGAGCGAAAGTCAGATACTTAACCAACTGAGCAACCTAGGTGCCCCTTTTTTGTTTTAGCTTTAATATTTAGATTGTATGGAATAGGTGACAGCATTCAGTAGTGACATAACCTAATTACTTTCTTATGTAATGTATGAAATGTTCTTATTCCTTTTGAATGTTATTTCCTTGTTTTTTTTTTTTTTTTTTTTTTTTTTTGGAGAGGGAGAGAAAGGGTGAGAGAGAGAGTACAAGGTGGGAGAGAGGCAGAGGGAAAAGATGGAAAGAGAGAGAATCTTAATCAGGTTCCATGCCTGAGTCCAACACGGGGCTTGATCTCAAGACCCTGAGATCATAACCTGAGCTGAAAAAAAGAGATAGACACTTTACTGACTGAGCCACACAGGCACCCCTATTTTGCTTTACTTTTATTAGAATATATCTCGTGAAAAGCTTATTAACAAGACTGACACAGCCATTATTAGGAACTAATCTTCTAATGAAAATACAATTACCCAGACCACCATTTGGGGAAATGGCTCATCCGAGAACATACCTGGAGTAAAATATGACAATATCTACATAGTAAATTAGTTTGACCAGAATCATGATTAAACCAGTTTTTACATTGAGAATATAGTTATGCTTTGTTCATAAGAATAAATGAGGTACAAATGTTTTTAAAATGTAGTTATTTTTTATAAGGTATAATTCACCAAACTATAGGATCCATATGTTGTTGGTCTAGTTATCTCTGTGTGGTAAATGTAATGATATGTTCATTTAGCATTTAAGCATATAGTAAAATGGTATTATAACACAAAGCATCATGATGTACTGGAAAATGTACAGTTCTAATCTTAGGTTTCAGTGTAGTGGTTACGAGCACAGTTTTCTAGAGGAACACTGGCTGGGTTTAATTTCTATCTTTGCCATTTACTAGTTTGGACACCCAAAGATGGTTCCTCATTTTAGCATGAAGATAATAATATGTCCTGCTTCAAGGGATTTTTATAAGGATTAGATTAGGTAATATATGCAAATCACTTAAAACGGCACCTGACACATTAGAGGAGGTATGTATGGTTTCAGCTATTATAATTATTTCCTTCACCCTGGTCAGTAAACATGGAGAATTAATTCACTTTTATGAATTTAGTTTCCTAATTTTTAAAAATCTAGGAGCAGAAAAAAAAATGTATGTGAGTTGGGAGATTTATTAAAATATTTTTAAGATCCGTTTCATTAGAGTCATTAGAATATTTAAAATCTAATTTGCTATATGGCTAATTGCTGTTGTGTATCTTTTATATACATTAATAAAATTTCCTGACTTCCTCAATGAATATTTACTTAAAATTATTTTGATATACCCTAAAATTGATTTAGTAGGTAGATAAATAAAGGAACTATCATTCAACCTTGGTAAAACTGAATTCTTTGAAGAACTAAATATGAAATAATAATTTAGAAGCTTGTCTTTGTTATTTTTGTTTCAGATTGAACCCAAAGAATTATCTGAGAACTGTTTCTGGTTAAAAGTTAAGGAGGACAAGTTTGAAAATCCAGATCTCTTTGCAAAATTGGCACTGAATTTTGCTACCCAGAAAAAAGGTACTTTTCATTTTTAAAAATATAACTTTCTTTTTCTGATTTATTGAATTCAGTGCTTCACTAAAAATTTCTATTGTGTACATGTATAATTTTTTCATAGTGGACAGAGTCAAACATAAATAGATTAACTTATTTCTTGAATATTACCCATCAAGTAAAGGAGAATTGCTCATTTTCTTTTTCAAAAAATTTGTATGTATTTAAGAAAGACAGAGAGTGAGAGAGTGCATGAACAAACAAATTGGGGGAGGGGCAGAGGGAGAAGGAAATGGGACAAGCAGACTCCTCGCTGAGAGAGAGCCGGACATGGGGCTTAATCCCAAGACCTCAGATCCTGACCTGAGCTAAAGTCATATACTTAACCAACTGAGCCACCCCAGCACCCTTCTTTTAATCGTATTTTTCATAAATGTTATTAATCATCTGAAAATATTGGATTGTGTTTATTGTTTAATATGTGAGTTATAGCCTTCTACTATAGGTATTTTTACTTAGAAGCAGGGGGAATAAATTTGTTGATTTACTATGTAAGAGAAAAAAATGTAATAGAATAGTAATGGCCCAGAAGTTTTCATGAAATTGGAATAAAATTTGGCTCATAGTGCATAAATAGCCTTTCCTCTTATATTTGTACTACTTATCAATTTATTTTCATAGGAGATTTTACAGCTTTTTCCTATAAGTGAATTTTCTGGAATAATATAAAAGTCTGGTACCTAATAAGTATATTTTACTTATATGATAATAGAATGCGTTATGATTAGATACTTAATCTCTTGTGAATTTCACACATAATTTTGATACTATATAAGTAGGTAACTTCTCAGTCTCTCTTAATCATTGGGGCTTTAAGGTTTTGGCATTTTAACTACTGTTTTACTAATTATTACAAAATTAATAGTTTAGATAAACATAGGATCTTTTAAGTCTGGATAAGTCTTCATAACTAAGAAGTTGATAAATTCCATATGCTCATGCCCTTGGAATTGGCAGCTTTACCATTTATTTGTATGATTTGTCTCAATATGCCATAGAATGTGAGAATCTGAATTTTCCAAGATTGAGAGACAGAGGGAGACCAAGGGAGAGAGAGACGAAAAATACTCCTTTTCAGAACTTCTATCATATCTTGTACATTGGAGGTGCTTTTGCTGTATTTGTTGTTGCTTGTAGATTGAAGTTCACACACATATACACACACAAATCAGAGGTAATTAGAAGAAATTTGAAATTTTAAAAATTCCTGGCATTAGTTCTCTTTTTTTCTTATAAGTAACCTTCACATTTAAAGTTTTTTTCAGTGACTCCAGCAACTACTATTTATTATAAACTCTTTTTTAAATTAAAAAAGATAAAAATGTTTGTATCATGGTATTTATATAGTAAAAAAATGTAAAAAAGGATGCATGATAAGCTTATCCCTTCCATTTCAAATTTACAGCTTCTTCCTCAGAGAAAACCACTGTTAGTAATTTCTCACACAGCCTCCTAGAAATAGTACATGCTTCTAGATGCATATGTGTATTTGTCATTTTTTGCTTTTTACTTCTTGCTGTTTTCACTTATATACTTGGATGTTATTCCATAATAGCTTGTTTTCATCTACTATGTTTCTTGTGCATACTCCATAGAGTTTGATGTTACGGACTTACCCTGATTTATTTAATCGGTCCCCAGTGAGTGGATATTTAATTCCAGTCTTTTTTGATGTTTCAAGCAATGTTGTGATGAATATGTATCTACATATACCTTTGGGCATGTAGGATCTATTAGTAGGGCAAATTCTAGAAATGCAATTCCTGGATAAAATGCTGGGTACATTAATAATTTTGATATAGATTACCAAACTGCCTTCCAAATGTTTCTGTCTATAGTGGCACCTAAAATATATATGATATCTGTTTCCCTGAAACCTTTGTCCATCTCAGAGGTAAAAATGGTAAAGAAACCATTTGTGTTATAATTTTGACTCTTTAAATTCAGAGTGAAGTTGAACAGCTTTTCTTACATTCAGAGGCAATTTTTATTTACTTTTCTATAAATGTTTCCCTCCAATTCTTTACACATTTAATATTGAGCAGTTGCTCTTTTACTTATCCATGTATTTGTATTGAGTCCTGGAAGAATCCGAGATTTCATGAAATTTTAGATTTAGTCTGGACCTTAAAAGTGATTCAGTCCAGACTATGTTTTACAAATGAAGAAAATGATGTTTGAGACATAGAGGTAAATATAAAATCCATTAGAGAGTTTCTAAAGGTAGTGTGATATACTAGAAAGAGCCAGAGGAAATGGAGTCACACTTATTTCATTCCAGCTGTAATATTTGTAACCTTTGAGACTGAATTTTCTCATCTATAAAATGAGTAGACTAATGTTTATCTAGTAGTGTTGTGAGAATTAAATAAGGTTATATATTTAAAGCACCGAGCCCAGTGTTTAGTATAGTAGGCACTTAACAAGTATTAATTCCCTTTTCCCTTTCACTTAACATGATATTGTGTGTGTGGTGTTTTTCTTTAGTTGTTTACACTTAATACAGCTATTAATTCAGCAAGAGAATTCCCTGCTCTTCTGAGCAGCACTTGGTAGAGCCAATCAGTTACCAGTCAAGGTAGCCAATCAAGGTAGAAGCACTATTATTGCAGCTGCTAAAACCTAATGAAAATTATATAAAGGCTCTCATCTAATCACTGCTAAAAACACTGCATTCCAGTTCTTAGCTCTGATTCTCTGAATTTTATGTGTGATACTATTACTACTTCTACTGTCCTAATTTTGAATATTTGAATACAGATCAGGTCAGGAGCACCTTTCAGTAATATTACTTTTACTAAGATATATTTTTCAAAGGGACATTTAAAGGAACAATTAAACATCATAGCATATTCCCGACATAAATAACATAGCCAAAACAAATTTTAATGATACAAAACTCCCATTTATTTTAATGACACTTAGTAACTATTGATTGATCTTACTATAACAGCTTTAAGTTCCTTGTCACTTACAGTGTCTTAATTCATAATTTGGCCAATAGGTGACAGGATCAGTAAGAAATCAGGAGGCTCTGGTTCCAGTGAACTCTAAACACACTTCCCTGCCATCCCTCGCTCCAGAAACCACTTTCTTTCACATTTTGCTTTTTTTTTAAAAAAAAGATTTTATTTACTCAGGTGAGACAGAGAAAGACAGCAGGAGCAAGTACAGAGGGAGAGGGAGAAGCAGACTCCCTGCTGAGCATAGAGCCTGATGCAGAACTTGATCCCTGGACCCTGAGATCATGCTGAAGACAGATGCCTGACTCAGCCACCCAGGGGCCCCTCTCATTTTGCTTTTGTTTGCCATTCACTCAGTTGCATTCTGGAAGGAGGAACACACTTATTGTTTCTAAGATGTATTTCCAAAACTCTTAGGTCCAGCATTCCAAAATATCTGAGAATTTTCTTCTATTGCAAAGGGTTTGGATAACTCAGGTCCTGTTCTCCCTAAATGCTCTGAAAGCATTACTAGTCTATGTTAAGACAATGTTTAACTTAGGAGTTAAAAGTGCTTCAGATTGAGGAATAGAAAGTGCTTCAGATTGATGAATAGAAATGTTTTAAGATTTTATTTTTTCATTTGAGATAGATCACATGAGCAGGGAGCAGAAGGAGAGGGAGAAGCAGGCTCCTTACTTAGCAGGGAGCCCAAGGAGGAGCTCCATCCCAGGACCCCAGGATCATTACTCAGGCCAAAAGCAGATATTCAATAGACTGAGCCACCCAGGCAGTCCAAGAAGTTTTTTGTTGTTTTTCTTTAAGATTCATTTATTTGAAAGAGAGAGAGAGAGAGAGACAGAGAGCACTCAAGTGGGAAGGAGAGAGAGAGAAAGAGAAAGAGAATCTGCAAGCAGATTCCCTACTGAGCTGGAGCCCCACATGGGGTTCAATCTCAGGACCCTAAGATGATGACCTGAGCTGAAATCAAGCTACTGAGATAGCTAGGCACCGTGAAAAAAGTTTTAAAATCCCTCCAATTCCTATAATATTTAAGTGTTTAAATATTTAACATGTGAAATTACTATCAAATTCTACTTTCGATTTGAGTTACTTACAGATAGAGAAAGCGATTTTAACTTTTCTATTAATAAACCAAATTATTTCTAATTTAGGAGAGAATGGAGCTCTCATTTAATTTAATTTATATTTGTAAAGTACTGAGTATATGTAAGGTAATATACTCGGTGGGAGAGAGAGGATTGAATAAGATCTTGTTCTTCCTACACCAGGGAACTTACCATCTAGAGAGGGAGAGAGGAAGATGTACACTACATTTAGTCAAGTTGTATTAAATGTTAGTATAGATATATTTTTTTAATGATTTTTAAAAAGATTTTATTTATTTATTCATGATAGACATAGAGAGAGAGAGCCAGAGACACAGGCAGAGGGAGAAGCAGGCTCCATGCCGGGAGCCCGACACGGGACTCGATCCCGGGACTCCAGGATCATGCCCTAGTCCACAGGTGCTAGACCGCTGAGCCATCCAGGGATCCCCTAGCAAAGATATTTTTTTTAAGTTTTTTTTTTTTTTTTTTTAATGATAGTCACAGAGAGAGAGAGAAAGAGAGAGAGAGAAAGAGGCAGAAACACAGGCAGAGGGAGAAGCAGGCTCCGTGCACCAGGAGCCTGACGTGGGACTCGATCCCAGGTCTCCAGGATTGCACCCTGGGCCAAAGGCAGGCACCAAACCGCTGCGCCACTCAGGGATCCCTTTTTAAAGATATTACTTATTTATTCATGAGAGACACAGAGAGAGAGAGGCAGAAACATAGGCAGAGGGAGAAGCAGTTTCCATGCAGGGGAACCTGATGTGGGACTCAATCCTGGGACCCTGGGATCATGCCCTGATCCAAAGGCAGACACTCAACCACTGAGCCACCCAGGCGTCCCTAGCATAGATAATTTTTAAATAGGAATGCAGAATGGAAATACAGTTAATTTTGAGGAGGAGGGCAAATGTTGATCCCAGATGTGGTATAATTTGAGCTGGACCTTGAAATTTAAGTAGGATTTTAATAGGGAAAAAAGGAAAGAAGACATTCTAGGCAGAGAAAAGTATGGAGGTGACATGAGGTACATACTGGGTGAGGTGCAGCTGTTAAAACCATAGCCTATTGAGGTGGTACTTGCAGTTGAAACTGGTAAGGTGAACTTCATACTGAGGTATTGGGTTTAAGCATTAGGGGCACAGTAATTTGATTATAATCTATTGAGGGCCTTGGCAGACAGATAAGTGATGGGAATTCAGAGATATGTGATAGAAGTTTGGTTGTGAATAAACTACATGTAGTTTAGACAAGGTATGATGATATCCTGATTAGTAGGAATTTTTAATCTCTAAGGTCTTATAGTTCCCAAAACCTGTGTTCCCAGGTTGTTTTTTAAAAGATTTTATTTGTTCGTGAAAGACACAGAGGGAGAGAGAGAGAGAGACATAGACAGAGGGAGAAGCAGGCTCCGTGCAGGGGGCCCAACGTGGGACTCAATGCTGGGACTCCAGGATAAGACCCTAGTCGGAAGGCAGGCGCCAAACTGCTGAGCCACCCAAGGATCCCTTAATACGTAGGTTCTTACAGACTCTAATGTTGCTGTGAAACAAAATATATCTCACAATGTTCTGGATTAATGAATGAATATATGTATATTAGATGCAGATTCAAAAGACCCCATTAGTACTTTTGAATATATACTAATATATGTAACTGTTAGAATTTGGATATGTGTTCTAGTTTAGTATTCAATTTGATGATATTTGGGGCCATATAAACATCAAGGCTAGGGGAACAAGATGGAGGGAGAGTAGGGTCCTCCAGTCACCTGTCCCCACCAAATTACCTAGATAACTTTCAAATCATCCTGAAAACCTATGAATTCGGTCTGAGATTTAAAGAGTGAACAGCTGGAATGCTACAGTGAGAAGAGTTTGCGGTTCTATCAAGGTAGGAAGACGGGGAAAAAGAAATAAAGAAACAAAAGGCCTCCAAGGGGGAGGGGCCCCGCGAGGAGCCGGGCTGAGGCCGGGGCGAGTGTCCCCAGGACAGGAGAGCCCCGTCCCGGAGAAGCAGGAGCTTCACCAATCTTCCCAGAGGGAAAGGAGAGAAAGGCCCTCGCAGGGAGTTGGAGCAGGATCCCAGGAGGGGCGGGGAAGCCCTCAGGCTCCCAGGGGCACTAACAGAGCACCTACGCCCCTGGGGAGAGCTCCCTGAAGGGCTGCAGTACACGCCGGGCAGGCCAGGAGCACCTCCCACGGATGCTCAGGCACCGGCTCTGTGCGGAGGGGATTGCACGGCCTGGGAGCTCGATTCCAGTAGTGCATGCCCTGGAGCCCAGGGCGCTGGGGGACACAGCCCAAGATCCGGCGCTTCCCCAGGGACAGGCAGAGGCCAGGAGGGCACAGGACAGCAAGCACGCTCCTGCCCCTGGGGGCGGCGGGGGGGTGGGTGCTGAGCTGTGCAGATTGGCGGCCCAGCCCCTGGAGCATCCAGGCCCCTGCAGACTGGGAACTTTGATAGTTACTACAGGAGCTAACTCTAGGGCTGGAGAGGTGGCCGCAGCCACTGTTGTTGTTTCTCCTGGGGCCTCACAGGATAAACAACTCCCACTAAGCCTCACAGCGACCTCACAGTATATATAGAATAAACAACTCCCACTGAGCCGTGCACCAGGCAGGGGGCTGAGCAGCTCCCTCAAGTGCTCACACCTGAGAATCAGCACAGCAGGCCCGACCCCAGAAGACCAGCTAGAAGAACAGGGGAAAAGCAAGTTATTGACCAAGCAGCATTGAAAAGTTCCAGAGGAAGTCGAGGGATTTACACTTTATAGAATCAGAGGATACTCCACCTTGTTTTCTGTTTGCTTCCCCCCCAGTTTTGTATCTATTTTTCTTCTTTTTTTTCTTCTTTTTTCTCTTTTGTCTTTTTCTCCTTTTTCCGTACAACTTGTTTTTGGCAACTCTGCACTGAGCAAAATGACTAGAAAGAAAAACTCACCACAAAAGAAAGAAACAGTCCTCTCTCCCACAGAGTTAAAAAATTTGGATTACAACTCAATGTCAGAAAGCCAGTTAAGAAGCACAATTATAAAGCTACTGGTGGCTCTAGAAAAAAGCATAAAGGATTCAACAGACTTCATGACTACAGAATTTAGATCTAATCAGGCAGAAATTAAAAATCAATTGAATTACATGCAATCCAAACTAGAGGTCCTAATGCCGAGGGATAATGAGGTAGAAAAATGAGTGAGTGATATAGAAGATGACTTGATGGCAAGGAGAGAACTGAGGAAAAAAGAGACAATCAATGAAAAGATCATGAGGATAGGTTAAAGGAAATAAATTACAGCCTCAGAAAGAAAAATCTACATTTAATTGGGGTTCCCAAGGGCGCAGAAAGGGACAGTGGACCAGAATATGTATTTGAACAAATCATAGCTGAGATCTTTCCTAAGTTGGGAAGGGAAACACGTATTCAGATCCAGGAAATAGATCCTCCTCCCCTAAAATAAAAAAAAAAAAAACACTCAACACCTCGACATTTAATAGTGAAGCTTGCAAATTCCAAACATAAAAAGAAGATCCTTAAAGCAGCAAGAGACAAGAAATCTCTAACTTTTATGGGGAGAACTATTAGGTTAACCGCAGACCTCTCCACAGAAACCTGGCAGGCAAGAAAGATGTGGCAGGATATATTCAGTGTCCTAAATGAGAAGAACCTGCACCCAAGAACACTTTATCCAGCAAGACTCTCATTCAGAATAGAAGGAGAGATAAAGAGCTTACAAGATAGGCAGAAACTGAAAGACTATGTGACCACCAAGCTGGATCTGCAAGGAATACTAAGGGGGACTCTGTAATAGAAAGACAAAGTCAAAGAGAACAATCCACAAAAATAGGGACTGAATAGGTATTATGATGACACTAAATTCATACCTCTCAATAGTAACTCTGAACGTGAATGGGCTTAATGACCCCATCAAAAGGCCCAGGGTTTCAGACTGGATAAAAATGCAAGACCCATTATTTACGGTATATAATAGACTCATTATAGACATAAGGACACCTATAGCCTGAAAATAAAAGGTTGGAGAACCATTTACTATTCAGATGGTCCCAAAAGAAAGCAGGGGTAGCCATCCTTATATCAGTTTATCCCAAAGACTGTAGTAAGGGATGAAGAGGGACACTATATCATACTTAAATAATCTATCCAACAAGAGGACCTAACAATCATCAATATTTATACCCTAAATGAGGGACTGCCAACTATATCAATCAATTAATAACCAAAGTGAAGACATACTTAGATAATAATACACTTTTACTTGGTGACTTGAATACAGTGCTTTCTAAAATCGACAGGTTTTATAAGCACATCTCCAAAGAAACAAGACCTTTAAACGATACACTGGACCATATATATTTCACAGATATTTACAGAACTTTACATCCAAACACAACTGAATACACATTCTTCTCAAGTGCACATGGAACTTTCTCCAGAATAGACCACATACTGGGTCACAAATCGGGTCTGAACCGATACCAAAAGATTGGGATCATCCCCTGCATATTTTCAGACCATAATGCTTTGAAACTAGAACTAAATCACAAGAAGAAGTTTGGAAGGATTTCAAACACGTGGAGGTTAAGGACCATCCTGCTAAAAGATAAAAGGATCAACCAGGAAATTAGAGAAGAATTAAAAAGATTCATGGAAACTAATGAGAATGAAGATACAACCATTCAAAACCTTTGGGATATAGCAAAAGCAGTCCTGAGGGGGTTATACATCACAATATAATCATCCATCCAAAAACTGGAAAGAACTCAAATACAAAAGCTAATGTTGCACCTTAAGGAGCTGGAGAAAAAACACCAAATAGATACTGCACCCAGCAGGAGAAGAGAGTTAATAAAGATTCAAGCAGAACTCAATGAAATAGAGACCAGAAGCACTGTGGAACAGATCAACAAAACCAGGAGTTGGTTCTTTGAAAGAATTAATAAGATAGATAAACCATTAGCCAGCCTTAATCAAATGAAGAGAGAGAAGACTCAAATTAATAAAATCATGAATGAGAAAGGAGAGATCACTACCAACAAGGAAATACAAACGATTTTAAAAACCGTTGGAAAACCACAAACTCCCAAAACTGGAACAGGAAGAAATAGAAAACCTGAACAGGTCAATAACCAGGGAGGAAATTGAAGCAGTCATCAAAAACCTCCCAAGACACAAAAGTCCAGGGCCAGATGGCTTCCCAGGGGAATTCTATCAAACGTTTAAAGAAGAAACTATACATATTCTACTAAAGCTGTTCAGAAAGACAGACAGAGATGGAATACTTCCAGACTCGTTCTACGAGGCCAGGATCACCTTAATTCCAAAACCAGACAAAGCCCCCACCAAAAAGGAGAATTATAGACCAATATCCCTGATGAACACCGATGCAAAAATTCTCAACATCATAGTAGCCAATACAATCTAACAATATTTTAAGAGATTATTCACCATGATCAACTGGGATTTATCCCCGCGATTTAAGGCTGGCTCAAGACTCATAAAGCAATCAATGTGATTGATCATATCAGCAAGGGAAAAAACAAGAACCATATAATCATCTGAATAGATGCAGAGAAAGCATTTGTCAAAGCACAGCATCCATTCCTGATCAAAACTCTTCAGAGTTTAGGGATAGAGGGAACATTCCTCAGCATCTTCAAAGCCATCTATGGAAAGCCCACAGCAAATATCATTCTTAATGGGGAAACACTGGGAGCCTTTCCCCTAAGATCAGGAGCAAGACAGGGATGTCCAGTCTCACCAATGCTATTCAACATAGTACTAGATGTCCTAGCCTCAGCAATCAGACAAAAATAGAAATAAAAGGTATTCAAATGGGCAAAGAAGAACTCCAACTCTCCCTCTTCATAAATGGCATGATACTGTCCATAGAAAACCCAAAGGACTCCACCCCAAGATTCCTATACACTGACAATGAGACTCAAGAAAGAGAAATTAAGGAATCTATCCCATTTACCATTCCACCCAAAAGCATAAGATACCTAGGAATAAACCTAACCAAAGAGTTAAAGGATCTATACCCTAAAAACTACAGAACACTTCTGAAAGAAATTGAGGAAGACACAAAGAGATGGAAAAATATTCCATGCTCATGAATTGGAAGAATTAATATTGTGAAAATATGTATGGTACCCAGGGCAATATACACATTTAATGCAATCCCTATCAAAATACCACGGACTTTCTTCAGAGCGTTGGAAGAAATCATCTTGAGATTTGTGTGGAATCAGAAAAGACCTCGAATAGTCCGGAGAATATTAAAAAGGAAAAACAAAGCTGGGGGCATCAGAATGCGAGATTTCAGGTTAAGCTACAAAGCTGTGGTCATCAAGACAGTGTGGTACTGGCACAAAAACAGACACATAGATCAATGGAACAGAATAGAGAATCGTTAAAGGATCCTCAACTTTATGGTCAACTAATATTTGACAAAGCAGGAAAGACTATCCACTGGAAAAAAGACAGTCTCTTCAATAAATATTGCTGGGGAGAGGGGCAAGATGGCGGAAGAGTAGGGTCCCCAAATCACCTGTCCCCACCAAATTATCTAGATAACCTTCAAATCATCCTGAAAATCTACGAATTCTGCCTGAGATTTAAAGAGAGACCAGCTGGAAGGCTACAGTGAGAAGAGTCCGCGCTTCTATCAAGGTAGGAAGACGGGGAAAAAGAAATAAAGAAACAAAAGGCCTCCGAGGGGGAGGGGCCCCGCGAGGAGCCGGGCTGAGGCCGGGGCGAGTGTCCCCAGGACAGGAGAGCCCCGTCCCGGAGAAGCAGGAGCTGCACCAACCTTCCCGGGTGGGCGGCAAGGGGCCCGCAGGGAGTTGGAGCAGGACCCAGGAGGGCGGGGATACCCTCGGGCTCCCTGGGACACTAACAGACACCTGCGCCCCGGGAGAGTGCGCCGAGCTCCCTAAGGGCTGCAGCGCACAGGGCGGACCCCGGAGCAGCTCGGACGGGCTCGGGAGCGGCTTCAGGGAGGGAGCTGTGGGGCGGGAGCGCGAATCCAACAGCGCAGGCTCCGGAGCACAGGGCGCCGGGACACAGCCCAGGATCCGGCCTCCCCCGGGACAGGAAGAGGCCGGGAGGGCCCAGGACAGCAAGGACGCTCCTGCCCCGAGCTGAGCAGATCAGCGGCCCCGCCCCGGAGCCTCCAGGCCCTGCAGACGGAGAACCGAGAGCCCCGAGCCCGTAGTTCCTCCGGAGGCTGAATCCAGGCTTCCAGAGCTGCCATAGCAACTGCTGCTGTTCCTCCTGGGGCCCCACGGGGTAAACAACCCCCGCTGAGCCCGGCAGCAGGCAGGGGCAGAGCAGCTCCCCCAAGTGCTAACACCGGAAAATCAGCACAGCAGGCCCCTCCCCCAGAAGACCAGCTAGACGGACCAGTGATACTCCCCCGTGTTCCAATACAACTTGTTTTTGGACCACTCTGCACTGAGCAAAATGACTAGAAGGAAAACCTCACCTCAAAAGAAAGAATCAGAAACAGCCTTCGCTCCCACAGAGTTACAAAATCTGGATTACACTTCAATGTCAGAAAGCCAATTCAGAAGCACTATTCTACAGCTCCTGGTGGCTCTAGAAAAAAGCATTAAGGACTCACGAGACTTCATGACTGCAGAATTTAGATCCAATCAGGCAGAAATTAAAAATCAATTGAATGAGATGTAATCCAAACTAGAAGTCCTAACGACGAGGGTTAACGAGGTGGAAGAACGAGTGAGTGACATAGAAGACAAGTTAATGGCAAAGAGGGAAACTGAGGAAAAAAGAGACAATCAATTAAGGGACCATGAAGACAGATTAAGGCAAATAAATGACAGTCTGAGGAAGAAAAACCTACGTTTAATTGGGGTTCCCGAGGGCGCCGAAAGGGACAGAGGGCCAGAATATGTATTTGAACAAATCCTAGCTGAAAACTTTCCCAATCTGGGAATGGAAACAGGCATTCAGATCCAGGAAATAGAGAGATCCCCCCCTAAAATCAATAAAAACCGTTCAACACCTCGACATCTAATAGTGAAGCTTGCAAATTCCAAAGATAAAGAGAAGATCCTTAAAGCAACAAGAGACAAGAAGTCCCTGACTTTCATGGGGAGGAATATTAGGGTAACAGCAGACCTCTCCACAGAGACCTGGCAGGCCAGAAAGGACTGGCAGGATATATTCAGGGTCCTAAATGAGAAGAACATGCAACCAAGAATACTTTATCCAGCAAGGCTCTCATTCAAAATGGAAGGAGAGATAAAGAGCTTCCAAGACAGGCAGGAACTGAAAGAATATGTGACCTCCAAACCAGCTCTGCAAGAAATTTTAAGGGGGACTCTTAAAACTCCCCTTTAAGAAGAAGTTCAAGTAACTCTGAACGTGAATGGGCTTAATGACCCCATCAAAAGGCGCAGAGTTTCAGACTGGATAAAAAAACAGGACACATCTATTTGCTGTCTACAAGAGACTCATTTTAGACAGAAGGACACCTACAACCTGAAAATAAAAGGTTGGAGAACCATTTACCATTCAAATGGTTCTCAAAATATACCCTAAAAACTACAGAACACTTCTGAAAGAAATTGAGGAAGACACAGAGAGATGGAAAAATATTCCATGCTCATGGATTGGCAGAATTAATATTGTGAAAATGTCAATGTTACCCAGGGCAATTTACACGTATAATGCAATCCCTATCAAAATACCATGGACTTTCTTCAGAGACTTAGAACAAATTATTTTAAGATTTGTGTGGAATCAGAAAAGACCCCAAACAGCCAGGGGAATATTAAAAAAAGAAAACCATATCTGGGGGCATCACAATGCCAGATTTCAGGTTGTACTACAAAGCTGTGTTCATCAAGACAGTGTGGTACTGGCACAAAAACAGACATATAGATCAATGGAACAGAACAGAGAACCCAGAAGTGGACCCTGAACTTTATGCTCAACTAATATACGATAAAGGAGGAAAGACGATCCACTGGAAGAAAGACAGTCTCTTCAATAAATGGTGCTGGGAAAATTGGACATCCACATGCAGAAGAATGAAACTGGACCACTCTCTTGCACCATACACAAAGATAAACTCAAAATAGATGAAAGATCTAAATGTGAGACAAGATTCCATCAAAATCCCAGAGAAGAACTCAGGCAACACCCTTTTTGAACTTGGCCACAGTAACCGGAGAAGGACAAACAGTGTATGTTCTCATTCATTTGGGGAATATGAATAATAGCGAACGGGAATATAAGGGAAGGGAGAAGAAATGTGTGAGAAATATCAGAAAGGGAGACAGAACATAAAGACTTCTAACTCTGGGAAATGAACTAGGGGTGGTGGAGGGGGAGGAGGGTGGGGGGTGGGGGTGAATGGGTGACGGGCACTGAGGGGTACACTTGACGGGATGAGCACTGGGTGTTATTCTGTATGTTGGTAAATTGAACACCAATAAAAATTAATTTATAAAAAAAAAAAAGAAGACAGTTAATGGCAAAGAGGGAAACTGAGGAAAAAAGAGACAAACAATTAAGGGACCATGAAGACAGATTAAGGGAAATAAATGACAGCCTGAGGAAGAAAAACCTACGTTTAATTGGGGTTCCCGAGGGCGCCGAAAGGGACAGAGGGTCAGTATGTATTTGAACAAATCCTAGCTGAAATCTTTCCCAATCTGGGAAGGGAAACAGGCATTCAGATCCAGGAAATAGAGAGATCCCCCCCTAAAATCAATAAAAACCGTTCAACACCTCGACATCTAATAGTGAAGCTTGCAAATTCCAAAGATAACGAGAAGATCCTTAAAGGAGCAAGAGACAAGAAGTCCCTGACTTTCATGGGGAGGAATATTAGGGTAACAGCAGACCTCTCCACAGAGACGTGGCAGGACAGTAACGGCTGGCAGGATATATTCAGGGTCCTAAATGAGAAGAACATGCAACCAAGAATACATTATCCAGCAAGGCTCTCATTCAATATGGAAGGAGAGATAAAGAGCTTCCAAGACAGGCAGGAACTGAAAGAATATGTGACCTCCAAACCAGCTCTGCAAGAAATTTTAAGGGAGACTCTTAAAATTCCCCTTTAAGAGGAAGTTTAGTGGAGAAATCCACAAAAACAAGGACTAAATAGATATCATGAGGACACTAAACTCATATCTGTCAATAGTAACTCTGAACGTGAACGGGCTTAATGACCCCATCAAAAGGCGCAGGGTTTCAGACTGGATAAAAAAGCAGGACCCATCTATTTGCTGTGTACAAGAAACACATTTTAGACAGAAGGACACCTACAACCTGAAAATAAAAGGTTGGAGAACCATTTACCATTCAAATGGTTCCCAAAGAAAGCAGGGGTAGCCATCCTTATATCAGATAAACTAAAATTTACCCCGAAGACAGTAGTGAGAGACGAAGAGGGACACTATCTCATACTTAAAGGATCTATCCAGCAAGAGGACTTAACAATCCTCAATATATATGCCCCGAATGTGGGAGCTGCCAAATACTTAAACCAATTATTAACCAAAGTGAAGAAATACTTAGATAATAATACACCTATACTAGGTGACTTCAATCTAGCTCTTTCTACCCTCGATAGGTCTTCTAAGCACAACATCTCCAAAGAAACGAGAGCTTTAAATGATACACTGGACCAGATAGATTTCACAGATATCTACAGAACTTTACATCCAAAATCAACTGAATACACATTCTTCTCAAGTGCACATGGAACTTTCTCCAGAATAGACCACATACTGGGTCACAAATCGGGTCTGAACCGATACCAAAAGATTGGGATCGTCCCCTGCATATTCTCAGACCATAACGCCTTGAAATTAGAACTCAATCACAAGAAGAAGTTTGGAAGGACCTCAAACACGTTGAGGTTAAGGACCATCCTGCTAAAAAATAAAAGGGTCAACCAGGAAATTAAGGAAGAATTAAAAAGATTCATGGAAACTAATGAGAATGAAGATACAACTGTTCAAAATCTTTGGGATGCAGCAAAAGCAGTCCTGAGGGGGAAATACATCGCAATACAAGCATCCATTCAAAAACTGGAAAGAACTCAAATACAAAAGCTAACTTTACACATAAAAGAGCTAGAGAATAAGCAGCAAATCGACCCGACGCCCAGCAGCAGAAGAGAGTTAATTAAAATTCGAGCAGAACTCAACGAAATTTAGACCAGAAGAACTGTGGAACAGATCAACAGAACCAGGAGTTGGTTCTTTGAAAGAATTAATAAGATAGATAAACCATTAGCCAACCTTATTAAAAAGAAGAGAGAGAAGACTCAAATTAATAAAATCATGAATGAGAAAGGAGAGATCACTACCAACACCAAGGAAATACAAACGATTTTAAAAACATATTATGAACAGCTCTATGCCAATAAATTAGGCAATCTAGAAGAAATGGACGCATTCCTGGAAAGCCACAAACTACCAAAACTGGAGCAGGAAGAAATAGAAAACCTGAACAGGCCAATAACCAGGGAGGAAATTATAGAAGTCATTAAAAAACTCCCAAGACACAAGAGTCCAGGGCCAGATGGCTTCCCAGGGGAATTCTATCAAACGTTTAAGTAAGAAACCATACCTATTCTACTAAAGGTGTTTGGAAAGATAGAAAGAGATGGAGTACTTCCAAATTCTTTCTATGAGGCCAGCATCACCTTAATTCCAAAACCAGAGAAAGACCCCACCGAAAAGGAGAATTACAGACCAATATCCCTGATGAACATGGATGCAAAAATTCTCAACAAGATACTAGCCAATAGGATCCAACAACACATTAAGAAAATTATTCATCATGACCAAGTAGGATTTATCCCCGGGACACAAAGCTGGTTCAACACTCGTAAAACAATCAATGTGATTCATCATATCAGCAAGAGAAAAGCCAAGAACCATAGGATCCTCTCATTAGATGCAGAGAAAGCATTTGACAAAATACAGCATCGATTCCTGATCAAAACTCTTCAGAGTGTAGGGATAGAGGGAACTTTCCTCGACATCTTAAAAGCCATCTGCGAAAAGCCCACAGCAAATATCATTCTCAATGGCTAAGCACTGGGAGCCTTTCCCCTAAGATCAGGAACAAGACAGGGATGTCCACTCTCACCACTGCTATTCAACATAGTATTGGAAGTCCTAGCCTCAGCAATCAGACAACAAAAAGACTTTAAAGGCATTCAAATTGGCAAAGAAGAAGTCAAACTCTCCCTCTTCGCCGATGACATGGTACTCTACATAGAAAACCTAACAGCCTCCACCCCAAGATTGCTAGAACTCATACAGCAATTTGGTAGCGTGGCAGGATACAAAATCAATGCCCAGAAATCAATGGCATTCCTATACACTAACAATGAGACTGAAGAAAGAGAAATTAAGGAGTCAATCCCATTTATAATTGCACCCAAAAGCATAAGATACTTAGGAATAAACCTTACCAAAGGGGTAAAGGATCTATACCCGAAAAACTATAGAACACTTCTGAAAGAAATTGAGGAAGACACAAAGAGATGGAAAAATATTCCATGCTCATGGATTGGCAGTATTAATATTGTGAAAATGTCAATGTTACCCAGGGTAATTTACACGTTTAATGCAATCCCTATCAAAATACCATGGACCAAAAAAAAAAATACCATGGACTTTCTTCAGAGACTTAGAACAAATTATTTTAAGATTTGTGTGGAATCAGAAAAGACTCCGAATAGCGAGGGGAATTTTAAAAAAGAAAACCATATCTGGGGACATCACAATGCCAGATTTCAGGTTGTAGTACAAAGCTGTGGTCATCAAGACAGTGTGGTACTGGCACAAAAACAGACACATAGATCAATGGAACAGAATAGAGAACCTAGAAGTGGACCGTGAACTTTATGGTCAACTAATATTCAATAAAGGAGGAAAGACGATCCACTGGAAGAAAGACAGTCTCTTCAATAAATGGTGCTGGGAAAATTGGACATCCACATGCAGAAGAATGAAACTAGACCACTCTCTTGCACCACAGACAAAGATAAACTCAAAATGGATGAAAGATCTAAATGTGAGACAAGATTCCATCAAAATCCTAGAGGAGAACACAGGCAACACCCTTTTTGAACTTGGCGACAGTAACTTCTTGCACGATACATCGACGAAAGCAAAAGAAACAAAAGCAAAAATGAACTATTGGGACTTCATCAAGATAAGAAGCTTTTGCATAGCAAAGGATACAGTCAAAAAAACTCAAAGACAACCTATAGAATGGGAGAAGTTATTTGCAAATAACATATCAGATAAAGGGCTATTTTCCAAAATCTATAAAGAACTTATTAAACTCAACAGCAAAGAAACAAACAATCCAATCATGAAATGGGCAAAAGACATGAAGAGAAATCTCACAGAGGAAGACATAGACATGGCCAACATGCACATGAGAAAATGCTCTGCATCACTGGCCATCAGGGAAATACAAATCAAAACCACAATGAGATACCACCTCACACCAGTGAGAATGGGGAAAATTAACAAGGCAGGAAAGAACAAATGTTGGATAGGATGCGGAGAAAAGGGAACCCTCTTACATGTTGGTGGGAATGCGAACTGGTGCAGCCACTCTGGAAAACTGTGTGGAGGTTCCTCAAAGAATTAAAAATAGACCTGCCCTACGACCCAGCAATTGCACTGTTAGGGATTTACCCCAAAGATTCAGATGCAATGAAACGCTGGGACACCTGCACCCCGATGTTTCTAGCAGCCATGTCCACAATAGCCAAACTGTGGAAGGAGCCTCGGTGCCCATTGAAAGATGAATGGATAAAGAAGATGTGGTTAATGTATACAATGGAATATTACTCAGCCATTGGAAACGACAAATACCCACCATTTGCTTCCACGTGGATGGAACTGGAGCGTATTATGCTGAGTGAAGTAAGTCAATCGGAGAAGGACAAACAGTGTACGTTCTCATTCATTTGGAGAATATGAATAATAGTGAAAGGGAATATAAGTGAAGGGAGAGGAAATGTGTGGGAAATATCAGAAAGGGAGACAGAACATAAAGACTTCTAACTCTGGGAAATGAACTAGCGGTGGTGGAGGGGGAGGAGGGCGGGGGGTGGGGGTGAATGGGTGACGGGCACTGAGGGTGACACTTGACGCGATGAGCACTGGGTGTTATTCTGTATGTTGGTAAATCGAACACCAATAAAAATTAATTTATTAAAAAAATAAATAAATATTGCTGGGAAAATTGGACATCGCCATGCAGAGGAATGAAAGTAGACAATTTTCTTACACCATCCACAAAGATAAACTGAAAACGGATGAAAGATCTAACTGTGAGACAAGATTCCATCAAAATCCTAGAGGAGACCACAGGCAATACTGTGTTTGAACTTGGCCACAGCAACTTCTTGCAAGATACATCTATGAAGGCAAGAGAAACAAAAGCAAAAATGATTTATTGGGACTTCTTCAAGATAAGAAGCCTTTTGTAAAGGAAAAGAAAGAGTCAACAAAACTAAAAGACAACCTACACAATGGGAGAAGGTATTTGCAAATGACCTCTCAGAGAAAGGGCTAGTATCCAAGATCTATAAAGAAGTTATTAACTCCACACCCTAGAAGCAAACAATCCAATCATGAAATGGGCAAAAGACATGAACAGAAATCTCACAGAGGAAGACCTAGACATGGCCAACATGCACATGAGAAAATGTTCTGCATCACTTGCCATCAGGAAAATACAAATCAAAAGCACAATGAGATACCCTCTCACCCCTGTGAGAATTGGGAAAATTAATAAGGCAGGAAACAACAAATGTTGGAGAGGATGTGGAGAAAGGGGAACCCTCTTGCACTCTTGGTGGGAATGTGAACTGGTGCAGCCACTCTGGAAAACTGTGTGGACGTTCCTCAAAGTGTTAAAAAGAGACCTGCCCTATGACCCAGGAATTGCACTTTTGGGGATTTACCCCAAAGATTCAGATGCAATGAAACGCCGGGACACCTGCACCCAGATGTTTCTAGCAGCCATGTCCACAATAGCCAAACTGTGGAAGGAGCCTCGGTGTCCATCGAAAGATGAATGGATAAAGAAGATGTGGTTTATGTATACAATGGAATATTACTCAGTCATTATAAACGACAAATACCCACCATTTGCTTCAACATGGATGGAACTGGCGTGTATTATGCTGAGTGAAATAAGACAATCAGAGAAGGAAAAACAACATTTGGTCTCATTAATTTGGGGAATATAAAAAATCGTGAAAGGGAATAATGGGGAAAGGAGAGAAAATGATTGGGAAACATCAGAGAGGGAGACAGAACATGAGAGACTCCTAACTCTGGAAATGGAGGTCGGCAGGGTTGGGGGTGACTAGTTGACGGGCACTGAGGTGGTCACTTGATGAGATGAGGACTGGGTATTATGCTATTGTTGCCAAATTGAACTCCAATATAAATAAATAAGTAAGTAAGTAAGTAAATAAATAATTAAATGAATTTTAAAATTTAAAAAAAGCAAGGCTCTAAAAATAGTATCATTTTCCTTAAAAATATAGTGTAATCATAGTTACAGTGATACTATATAAGAATTAAAGTAATGATGGTTATTATTAACTAAACTTAAAATAAGAATAAGATTTGTAGGTTACAACTGCTAATTCTAATTAGAATTTCTAGGGTTCTCTAGAGGCTTCAGGAAGAACAAGGATTGCGTGGAAGCTGTAAGCAATTTCTTTGGTTTTAATGTTGCTTGGAAGAAATACAAGAAATAAACATAAAAAGGTTAATAACATTTAGCTTCTTCAATAATATATATCTGTAGTTTAATTTAGCTTTTATAAAAATAGAAAATTAAGTTATAAATATTTGAGATGCATATAAATGCCATTTTGCACTGCTTGAGATATTGGGCATAGCTTCAAAATTATAGTGGAACTGAGTTTGAAGATATATTTATGTAACAGCACTTTTCAGTAGGATCATATTTTAAATTGTGTTTCTTAGTCATTGTATCAGCTAGCTGCTTTTTAAGATACCCACTCTTTTTTCGTTACTTAATAGAGTCTTCTATATTTAGTGAAGCAATGAAAAAACAAAAGTGTGGTAAAATCTAATTCATCTCTGTTTTCATAATACAGAAATTCTTGGCATTGATTTGAAAATAATGAGATTTCCATCTCAGTGTGCACACCCTCTATAAAATAGTGCTCAAGTGTCCTGAGAGACGTGGTGTCCCAACAAATAATTTGTCATCTTAATGACACAGTGTGTATGTTCTTTACTCTAAGCATTCATATATATGGAAACAAACCAAAAAAGTTTCAGTCTTTCAGTCAACTAAACCTGTATATACCTGTATATACTTTAAGTTATGGTAATACATGCATTCATTTCCAATTGGCATGTTCTAGCATCAAACAATTACCTCCTTTATGTTGAAGAGGGAACAAGGAGTTTGTTAGCTAGAGATGCATACCATTGTTTAAGTATAAGAGTCACTAATTGTAGAGGGAAATTGAGACACTATATCTTCAGTTTCTAGATGACTAGGCATCAAATTGGGCCTGTCTTTACATATTGGTGATAATGTGGTGATTATGCTACTTCTACCACTAATACCATCACTACTAATAACAGTAACAGCACATTTTTTGAGCATTTACTATATCTCGAGAGCTTCATGAGCATTTTAAATTCATATCTCATTTAATTCTCACACCAATCTTAGATAGTATTATTGATTTATAAATGGAGAAACTGAAGCTATGGGTAATTAAACAGTATGTCTTTTTACATAGCTACTTAAGTGGCAAACCTGTGGTTGTAGCCAGGTTTGTTTTTAATCTCTTCCTTATGTTGTAACACTAGCTTAAAAATTTATTTCTATTTTTATTTAATATTTTAATTCTAGTATAGTCAACATTCAGTGTCATATTAGTTTCAGGTGCACAATATAGTGTTTCTACAATTCTAGATATTACTCAGTGCTCATCATAAGTGTAATCTTAATCCCTGTCACCTGCTTGACTCATCCCTCCTCCTACCTCCCCTCTGTTAAGCATCAGTTCTGTAGGTAAGAGTCATAACAATGGCTTTTAATGGCTGTTAAACCCTTAGGAATTTGTGGGTTTTGATGCATAGTTCCCTGATCCTTTCTTAATGCTTTAGTTTTCATATATTATATTATATTATATTATATTATATTATATTATATTATCTTGTGATGTATGTAATCCTATTATCCTGACACTGAAGATAATTCTTTAGAGCTTAAATCAAAACCGGGAGGGTGTATGTTCATGGAAAGGAATAAAGTTTTTTTTTTTTTTTTAAGATTTTTCGTGTGCTTTCTGCATAATCTATCAGTTGTAAAGCATTGCTATGACTTGAGGTCTGTCTCTTATCATAATGAATGAAGGAATGTGGTCTTCATGTCTTATGCATTGGTAATGATGTATTAATATGTGTAAGATAGATAAAGTAATAAAATCAGTTTTTCATGGGGCTTCTTTGAGGATAGCTTCTTAGGATTATTGACACTTTGTGTTATTTTAATATGATACATTTTAGCTATGGGCTAGTGAGACTGTCTCCCTATTTCAGTAAGTTTTGATGATAAATATTGTATTGATTAGACACAATAGCAGGTGTTCACTTGATAGCATTTACTATTCTCACAGATACTCATTTACATTTAGAATTATTTTTCTGGCTAAATTCGTTTTATTTTGAAAAAGACATTTTTATTTTTGCAAACAATATATTTATAATAAAATCCAGTGGAATTTCAACTCAGCTATATAAAACTGCACGCAAAGAGTTATGTTTTGTTCCATTCATAATTATGGCAGTGAATGCAGTTCCAGAGTATATCTTGTATGATATAAGAGGTAAGAAAAAGAGGTTTTTCCAATTTAAGAAATATATTTAAATTAGAGAAATTCAAATATGGCATCTTTTTCTGAGGCATTATATATAAGTAATTCCTTTAGTCAATTAGTCCTTGTCACTGATAGTAAATTTAATTCTTTCTTTTTAATTGGTTGTTCAGTAATATATAGTTATTATTAAGTTTTCTCTAATTTTAAACTATGCTTTTTGGTATTATTATCGTTACTCTAGTTTTCATTTATATCATTATTTTTGTTTTTCTTTTTTATTATTTTTCCAGTTTTATTGTGATATAGTTGACATAATGTTGTTTTAGTGTATACAGTGTATTTACTTTATATATGTACATATTGTAAATGATTACCACAATAATTTTAGTTAACATCCATACATCACCTTACATCGTTACAACCTATTTTTTCCTATGTTGGGAATTTTGAAGATTTACTCTCTTAGCGAATTTGTAATACACAATACACTATTGTTAACTGCAGTCATCATACTAGTCATTACATCACCAGAAATTCTTTATCTTATAACTGTAAGTTTGTAACTTTTTAAAAAGTTTATTATTATTGTTATTTTTTTTTATAGATGAGGAGGGAAGGGGGGCAAGGAACAGAGGGAGAGGGAGTGAGAATGGAGGCTCCTAGCATGGAGCCTGACATGGGCTGGATCTCACAACCCTGAGGTCCTGACCTGAGCTGATTAAGAGTCTGTTGCTTAACTGACTGAGCCACCCAGGTGCCCTGTAAATTTATACCATTTGATTACCTTCACCCAATTTCCTTACCTCTTACCTCTTGCCTTTGGCAACCACAAATCTCATCCATGTTTCTATGAGCATATCATTATTTTAAGACACTTTTTAACATCTTGTAAGGTAGGTGCCTTGACTGAGTGAACTAAATTTTTTTATTAGGTGCTCTCCAGATACTGCTGCTATAGGGGAGATGACCCAAATATCCAAGATTATAGTATAAAAATATCACTTCCATTTTAACACATACTTCTAGGAAGACAACTGCCCTTGAAGAATAGGTTCATATTTTGGGGTATGACTATCATGTTGAAAGAATGTTAACATATTTTATTTTTTGTGAATTATGTTAGTTATCTATAGCTATGTAACAAATTACCCCAAGATTTAGCGGCTTGAAAGAACACACATTTATTTTCACTTTTTTTTTTTCAGGAATCTTGGCAGAACATAGTTGAGTCCTCTGCACTAAGGTCCCTCCTAAGGCAGCACATAAAATGTTGTCAGCATTGTGGGCTACTATGAAAGCTTGAATGGGGAATAATCATTCTTAAGCCCACCCATTAAATTTTGGGCAGCATTCAGTTTCTTTGGGGTACCGGACTAAGGGCTTCCATTTTTCTTTGCTGTCTATTGTCCAGAGACTGCCTCCAGTTCCTTGCCTTAGAGGCCTCTCAGTAGTGCAACTCAAAAAAGGCAGTTTTCTTCATCAAAGACCACACACCAGGAAGGAGTGAAGAGAAAGTGAAAGCAAATAGGAACTCAGTCTTTTGCAGCCTAATTTTATCATTAGAAGCAATTAACTAGGTCCAGCCCACATACACACATGGAGAGGGGATTACTCAAGGGCTTGAAGACCAGGAAGCAGGGAGCATTTGCAAACCATTGAAGAAGCAGCCCACCAAATGAATATATACAATTTTATTTCTCAGCAATTGCAAATGCTGTAACATCTTGATGACTTCAAGAGAATCCTGACTGGTTTGTGCATTCAGTCTTGTTTCCTTGTGATCAGTTTCATACAACGTAGTCAGAACAGTCTTTCTCAAGTATAAAATTATTATGGCACTCCCATGCTTGGAATATTTCACTACTTATTATCTTCAAGGGGACATCTAAATTCTTCCTCATATGTTTCAAGATCATTTGCATATTCACTCCTCCTAAATTGTCTTTAGACAATTTTGTTCTTAAAACAGAGACACTTGGAAGACTTTGCAACTTATTTCTGAATATACATTCATCAGCTCTTCATTTGGCCTCTATTTAGATGACACTTCTATCAGAATGTAGTCATCACAATATGTTATAATTGTCTTTATTCATCTGTGTCCCCCATCAGACACTAAACTTGCAGGCAGGCAGGAAGTATTTCCATTTTGTTACCTATTATTTCCCAGTGTGTACCACAGCTTCTGGCAATATAAGTGTGTTCAGTGAACACACAAATGAATTACAGTTAAGTGTAAATAATAGTTTCATATTATCAAGGTGAGTAAAGTATGGGTGCTGAATCAGAATGTAGGCATATAGTAGGAAATGTGCATATATATTTTTTAAAGATTCATTTATTTGTTTTAGAGAGAGAACACAAGTGGGAGAGGGAGAGAGAATCTCAAGCAGACTCTGTGCTCAGTGCAGAGCTCCATGCCTGGCTTGATCTTATGACCCCAAGATCACAACCTGAGCCAAAACCAAGAGTCAGATGCTCAACCCACTGTACCACCCAGGCACCATGGAAATGTGTATATTTAATAATTCATTTGGTGATATATATAAGAGAATCTGTCTTTTGAAAATCTTGTAACTAATTAAATATCACAAATCTACAGAAGTCAGTATGGCTGTGGTAGTTTGTTAATTTGCTTATTTGAGTTCTGATGATTTAGTAATTCACTTTGTTTAGGTATTTACATATTTATAGTTATATATACATACATATATATCAATTCTACTTTACATACTTTATAAATATATATTCACCTCATTTAGGTGTTTATATAAATTCTACCTTAGAGATTAATATTTAAAACTTTATATATTTATATATAAATTCTACAGATGTTTGTTAATATTTTCAAATTTTAAAGACAGTTTTTTTTTTCAGTAGTGGCCTATTGTTGATTTAGTCAATACAGTTTTACAATTTATGGATGGTCCACTTTTTTTTTCCTTAAGATGTTTGTTTATTCATGAGAGACACAGAGAGAGAGGCAAAGACACAGGCAGAGGGAGAAACAGGCTCCCCTTAGGTCGCTTGATGTGGGACTAGATCCCAGCACCCTGGGATCATGACCTGAGCCAGAGGCACACCCTTACCCATCTGAGCCACCCAGGCTCCCTGAAAGTGCTTTTAAAATTTAGTACTTTACCAGATCAGGATGTAATAATATATCTTTATACATATATGAAAGTAAGTCAGTAAATTCTTAATTGCTATTTTTTAGGAACATAACTGAATATATTTTAACTAAGCTTTATTGAGAGAGTTAGTCATCTGTACAAAGCCTTTTCCTCATTATCCTAGTATTACAGTATCTTTTTAAATTTGTTACAGTGATAAGTCTATATTTCTTTATACCTTCAGAAACATTTAAGCAATTACTTATTATCAGCTCTCTTAGATTTATTACTGTTTTCTTTTTTTTTTAATTTTTATTTATTTATGATAGTCACAGAGAGAGAGAGGCAGAGACACAGGCAGAGGGAGAAGCAGGCTCCATGCACCAGAAGCCCGATGTGGGATTCGATCCTGGGTCTCCAGGATCGCGCCCTGGGCCAAAGGCAGGCGCCAAACCGCTGCGCCACCCAGGGATTCCCTTATTACTGTTTTCTAAAATAGCATTATCAGTTTTCTTGGTGGGTAAATTAAGTTTGTGCCTCAACATATATGTATTGCATTATATTTGCTTAAGAGTTATTGCCAATAAATAAGTTCAATTAGATTAGACTCTAGTTAGAACCTAATAAATTAGTAGTCTTAAGAGTTTGTTCTGATTTTTATGTATAAATGGCTATAAATGATAATCCTTTTTCAATAATTTAGTATGTATGTGATAAATGTAGTAGCTTTCAGTTGTCTGTTTTAATAGAATGGAACAGAGGTATAAAACTTCTAGTCTAGGGCAGCCTGGGTGACTCTGGTTTAGTGCCGCCTTCGGCCGAGGGCATGATCCTGGAGACCTGGCATCGAGTCCCACGTCAGGCTCCCTGCATGGAGCCTGCTTCTCCCTCTGCCTGTGTCTCTGCCTCTCTCTCTCTCTCTCTCTCTCTCTCTCTCTCTGTGTGTCTCTCTTTTATTTATTTTATAAATAAATAAAATCTTTAAAAAAAACTTTTAGTCTATGTGGGAAGTAGAGACAATTAAATGTTTTTATAGTAGTTTTTTTCCTGTATGTCAGTAACCTTAGCTCAGGCCTATTTGTGTCCTCTTAGACTAGGGGTAAGAAGTAAAAGAAGCAATGAGAACAACTTTCATATCACCAGATCTAGGGCTTATTAATGATTTCTTTCAAAGATAATCTTAAAGCTTGGAGGGCCAAGAGAAAATAGGATCTTGGTCTTTGGGAAACAGGTCCTTTCTCAGGCCTTAAGTTTCTCCTGTGCTATACATTTCAGAAATCCTTTATCTGCTATTGAATTTCTTCATAGTCTTAAGAAATACAATGGATTTACCGTGTTTTTGTTGTTAAGTTGTAAGACTCTCTTTTTGTAGATTGTATTAATTCCCTCATCTCCAATTTTTGTCTATGGCAGCAACAGCAGTATTGTTGGTAAGAATCCAAGAAACAGCTCAGGATTAATGTGGTTAGAGTTTCAATATATATATGTAAATTACATATTCATTAACTGTTGCTAGATTCATTTTGGGCTGTGAGCATTCTGTTCATTGGTTACTAACAGCAGTTTGCATTTTAGCCACTAGGCAGTTGACAACAAGGAACATGTATATGAACTTTACATTCAGATTTATCTAATAGAAGGGATATAGAGAATTTCCATACTGCCTACATTTCTGTCTGACTTGCTTCTGAATCTGAACAATATTAGTCCTTTGTCATTTAATATACTTATTTTAGAATCAAATCTTGAAAGTGACATTTGCAATCTGTAGTTCCATGGTTATTTCCAAACATCTGCTAGGAAGTGACTGTATAACAGTTGCAGGCATGAAAGCATGCTTCTTAGAATCAATATGTCCAACTTACCAACATACATTTTTTATACTATTTCAAATAGATTGCTTTATTTTTTTAATAATTTTTTTAAAAATTTTATTTATTTATTCAGATAGAGAGAAAGAGGCAGAGACACAGGCAGAGGGAGAAGCAGGCTCCATGCCGGGAGCCTGACGCGGGACTCAATCCTGGGACCCCAGGATCGTGCCCTGGGCCCAAGGCAGGTGCCAAACCACTGAGCCACCCTGGGATCCCCAAATAGATTGCTTTAAAAACCGTCATTAAAAATGTATAAACCATTTAAAAGGTTGGGATAAACTTAATTTTGTAATAATTTAATCAAGTTGAAATCCTGCTATGTCATTTTCAGTTTTTAATATGAAAAGTACTTGCACATTTTTAAGAATCATTCTATTTAATGCTCATCATTATTGGCTCACTAGAATGTTCAGTGTTCATAGGCATTCCCTTCAAATTTTCTACACTTTATTTTTTTTTAAGATTTTATTTATTTATTCACGAGAGAGAGAGAGAGAGAGAGAGAGAGAGAGAGAGAGGAAGAGGCAGAAACATAGGCAAAGGGAGAAGCAGGCTCTCTGCATGGAGCCTGATGGGGGACTCAGTCCCAGGACCACAGGATCACTATCTGAGCCAAGGGCAGACACTCAACCACTGAACCACTCAGGTGCCCCTTTTCTGCACTTTCCAATTTTGAATTAAGGTCAGATTAGAGGGCTTACATAAAATAATTTAAATTTGAATCATCAAAAGAAGTTATATACATTGAAAGAGTTTAGATACAGGACTTTAATACCTGGCGATATTAATAATATGTGCATTTGCAACATATAAATAGTTGCACACTATGAATAATCAATCCTATCAGTACTTACCCAGAGTCAGTCTGCTTTCAGTATTTTTTAACAAATTTTAGGCTGAAGACTGCCATTAAGGAAATTCACCTGAAAGTAAGCAACTTTCTATATAGAAAATAAGAATTGCCAGGACATTGGAATTTGTAGAATGATTGTTTTTAAAACATCAGTGTTTTCCTTGTCACATTAAAATTCATCATTGTGAATTTGGATTAGAAATGAAAATATACCCTGCTTTATTATTTATATTCTGTGTATCCATATAATAGAAATGTAAAACTTAATGAATTGATGTATTAATAATGCCCTAGCTCTTAAGGATACATATACCCTGAAATTTATAGAATTACAGCAACCTTCTTCTGGTATTATTTAGAGGTGGGCAACTGAGGTATGTGTAATATTAGATAGCTCTTTGCCAGTTAAAATAGACAATATATTGAAGGTGCCAGTTACGAGTTAAATGAACCATCTAATAAGCTTAATATGTCAGTATACTAACCACTGTACAGTTTGCTGGTTGTAAACAATACATTTCCCAAGAAATATTCAATACTAATCTCGATTACTAAACAGTGATTGAAGAAACTTCTGAGACTAAATTATAATGAAAGGTGAAATAATTTTTTTTTAATAAATCTTGTAGATAATGTAAGTCTAAATTCAGGGAAGCTAAATTTTATAAAATAGTCCTCCTCCTGCCTATTTCCCTTAGACATGCACATCTCCCTTCTCTCTGTAGTCTCAGATACCTGCATAATCAAAATAGAGATAAATTTACATTTCACAAATCTTATATCAACTGATGCTTGGGAGCTGCATTTCCATTTATAGGTATTCATAAGTAGTGATGGCCTACATAGAGACTAATTTAGTATAGAAATAAGTAAAAGCATTATTCTAGCAGTTCCTCCAAGCTGCCATTGAAGCTTCTCCTTGTCTTATTTGCCCATTCAACTAATATGTATTGAATTTCTATCATATGCTATACACTACTGGTTTTCACAGAATGCTTATTGCTCCCTTAGGCCTGTGACCCACAGAATGAGTAGCTGAATTATCTGTGGTGGAAAGGGATTTTGTTTATATTGTTTTGCCATGACAGTATCTCTGTATTTCTGAACTTTCAAGCCTGCTTGCTTACGTAAATCAAGTGAACTATTTCTACACTACCTTCAAGAATTTCCTAGGATCCAAATTTTTTGCTGTTGTTTAGATATGCATGAACTGTTCTGTGGCAACTGAACCACTTTTTGCAGTGAAGGGACGGACAGTATTTTCCAGAGATCTACTTATTCTCTTAGTTATTCTCTTATTTCTGCCCTATTTGTATCTGAGTCTTCTCATAGCTTCTGTAAACTCAATAAAATCAAAAAGTTCCAGTGAACTTTGGATTGGCCTGTATTTTAAAGTTTGGAAATGGGAGTGAAGAAGATAGAAATTAGAGTACCCAATCAAAGAAAAATTAAGAAAAAGAAATGAAAATTAAGTTTATGATAATTTTTTTCGGGGTGGTATAATATGCTTGCCACTTAAGTAGGCATTTGATTTATGGGATTAGTAATTAATTTTTTTGAGGGAACTGCTTTTATTTTTTTTTTCAGAAATGTATTCTTTTATTCCCAAGAAGTATATAGTAAACAATCTTTACAGAAACTGAGAATCTCCTAATAGTAATCAGTAAGTTTATTTTTCAGTGCAGTCATTTATTCATAAATATATTTATTAATCACCTATTCTGTGCCAGATTCTAGTCTTAGTCTTGTGAGGATTTAGCTGTAATTAAGGTAGACATGATCCTGACCCTCTTAAAACTTACAGCACAACAGAAAAGACATAATAATAAACCTGATATTAATATGAATTTCAGATAGTGTGAAGTAATCCAAAGGAGATAAAATACAGTAACATAATAGGGTTGAAGATTAAATGTGATGGCTAAGGAACCTAATTTTAAAAACATATGAATTTAGGTGATATAAAATCTGTATCAGCAGAAGGCAAAAGTACTTGTTGATGAGTTAAATGCAGAGGTTAAGAAAAACACAAAGAATCAGCAATCACTTGTAGGTTTTAGGCTTTGCCAAATACAGTACTTTCCAGTAAATATCCTATTCTAGCCATCAAATCTGAAAAGGCTAAGGGCAATAGTAATGACAGAGAAAGGTAAGAGCATCAAAACAAAGTGATAATCAACATAAAACTGTCTTTGGATGTACTGTGCTAATTCCAAAGATAGGAGATATAGTACAGCTTGAATTATTAGTTCAGTGTTGATGCATAGAAATAAAATGTATTGCTTTAGCATTAACCTTTGCTTCAGTTTTAGGGGTTTGTGCCTATTTTGATATTACTATAAAAAATCTTACTTTTTTCTCTGTGTTTAATAGTTTGGTCAAATGAATTTTGTACCTCTAAATGTTTCCTTTAATATACTCTAGGATGAGGTCATACTGTGTGCTAGGTATGAATTAATTACAAAGTGAACATTTTGGTTGTGGTGCAGAGAAAATTTTATTCTCATTCTAAATAAATATGTGATCTGAGAGAGATCTTTACATTCTCTGTATGCTTGAGGGGCACCAAAAGTGTACTGATAAAAAACCCCCTTGAGCTCAGAAAAAAAACACAGGTTATTTCTTTTCGATCTTTTACTAAATGTCTTGAAGTATCATATTCCAAAGCTCTTCCCATATAAAGATAATATCCTCTATCCAGGAAAATTTTAAAGGTTATGCATTATTTTGTTCTAGGAGTTGAGTACATTTAGCACTTATTAATTATTGGGAAATTACCAAAATGGATTATACATATATGAAAAAAGGTTCTTATAAATTTCACACTATTCTTACTATGACTGTATTATTATTTATGATAGATACCAGAGGGCCGTCTCACTCATTTCTAGGTGCTCCATGCTTATGTAGCCATTTCTCTGATAATTTAGACTTATGGAATGAGTGCAATTAGTAAAGCAACCAGGTTGTTGATAATTTTCTCATCTTTTATTTTATTTTATATATATTTTTAAGGATTTTATTTATTTGAGGGGGAAAGAGAGAGAAAGAGCACATGCATGGGTGGGGTGAGGGGCTGAAGGAGAAGCAGACTTTCTGCTCAGGTCCAGGACCATGACTGGAGCCAAAGACAGATACTTTACTGACTGAGCCACACAGGTGCCCCTTCTGCATCTTTTATAGCCTGGAAAACTTAACACCAAATCTGAATCCTCAGTGGATTGATTGAGTTCTCCAGCTTTACCCATGACCATTGCTATATATTTAATTGCAATATTTTACTTCAGTTTCGCAGAGAGGTATTTTAGTACCACTATAACAATTTGATTTGTGAAAGCATTGGAGAATTGTATTCTTTTTTTTTTTTCTGGAGAATTGTATTCAAGAACTTACTGTCACTTCTTTGTAGGATCTTTTCAAACAACATTCTAGTGCATGTCGAAAATATATTGCAATTGAGTTATGTAACCTGCATCTAAGATGGTTTAGTTTATTTGATGGCTAAATCCCAAAGAAAGTATTTTGGAGGCTCTCTGGAATGTATATAATAAAGTTTCAAACCAACTCTTTTAGGTAACTGGTCTGTATTATGTTTCCAATATTTGTGATTCACTTGATATTTTGAAGTAGTAATCTATAAAAGGAATCACAAATCTAGTAGGTTTTGTCTTCTCAAAATGATATTGTAAAAGGGATTTTAAAACATATGTATTGTCATGCATATGCATATATATGTGGAAGGGTAACCAACATTTTAATGTCTTATGTAAGTTGTACACACAAACACATTCTTAACTTTATGTAACTTGTCTATATTTCCACATAAAATCTCAATCACTTATGCATGCCCTAAAGTATAGTGTATTCTCATCAGCTTAGTAATTCTACCCTCTTTCTAGGACTTGAACAAAAAGCAAAGTCAAGCTAGAGAAAGGAGAAAACTAAGCAGTAGAAAAAATGATTTGTGCCAGGTTTGAAAGATCCCAGTCTTTCCATTTTTATATTACAAATCAGCTCTTTCTTAGGGGCATGGTACCGAAGGGCCAGGGTTTCCATTATGATTGTTCATTGCACAGTGGTGCCCTGCTGAAAGACTGGGGGTTGTAGTTTGGCACTGGCTCTATTTACTAAGCTGTATGTGTACCCACAAGTTTACATCCAACCAGAGAGACTGCCCTTTTGTAATTTGCACAGTAGTGTCCTAGCCTCTAGAGACAGTCCAGGCAGGTCATGTGATAGGCAGCTACTAAGTGTATATGACAGTATACAGTGACCTTCACTCAGATTCCCCTCAAAGTGTTTTCTGCAGTACTTCCTGCTCTGCATTATTTCATTCTTCTCCTCTCTCCACCTTTAATTTGCTAGTAGGAAGCTAATTCTACTAAGGGTGTTTAATTATTTCTCTTTGTTAGGAATAAGGCAAATGTTACCCTGCAGAATCATATTTGCTATAATCATTATGTCACTATCAGTGGAATCTTGAATATATCTCAGCATTTTCTCTCGGCACCTCCTTGCTTCAAAATACAGCATCTTTAATTGCAATTTACATACCTCCTTACCTCTGGGTGAATGATTATGGTCTTGTACATTAAAAAGAAAATCCAACTTAAGTAAACCAACTCACAAATGGAGGCTGGGAAAGAAATGATGATGATAATTGTTTACACTTACATAGTGTTTATTCTGTGGTGAGCATTGTCATAATTGTCTTACACACATTAACTCATTATTTTTTCAATAACTTTTGAGGTTACAATTATCAGTCCCATTTTATCTATGAAGAAAGTAAGGCACAGAGAAGTTATATAACTTGCCCAGTATAACACAGATAATATATTGGGGAATGTTGATTCAAACCAGGGCATTCCAGTCCATGATCTTTTTATTATGCTATATTTATTAATTTGCTAATTGCCTTGATAATGTTTTCCCTTTAATGTTTCACTTAGCTCTATAATAAATCACCACTTACTTTTTCTTATTATTCACTAGGGATAAAGTGGTATCCCATCAGTAACTGTAAGAGGTTTTCAATTTTATCAACTTTTAGAAGTTAGTACATTATAAAAAGCTTCTTATCTATATTGTATCACTGGAAGAACCAGGTTATTGTATAGATGTGAACACATATATAACCAAGAGTTTGTTTTCTTTGTCTCTAAGCTAGTAAGTGGTATAAACTTGAGTGTAATTAAAGTGCAGTTAATGTGTCTTAACATTTAAGTATACTTGAGAAAGAAGAAATATTACAAAATACTAGAATATAGCAAGGAAGTAATGAAAATTCTGGTCTGTAATATCTTTTCAGAGGTGCCTTCACTATCTTTTCCCCCTAGAATATATATTTTCATCTTCACATGTCTAAGTACATTAAGATCTAAACTCTAACTACATTTTCTTGATTCCTGAAGCTCGTAATAATAATTGAAGGTTCATAGATATATTTCACAAGTATAGGGGAATATTCTTGACGTGCGTGCTGTTAGATCAACTGTTCAGCTTGAAATGTTAGTATGAATATAGGGAGGTTGGATCCATTTGGACCTATTAAACAAGAAAGACTATGGATGATGGTATTTCTACTGATTAGTTGGCATTAAACCTCAATAGAACTATGAGAAGGTGATTAAATAAACAGCAGTGATAACCAAGCTAAAAAAGCATGTAGTAGACAAGGATCTATATACTTTCTTATTTTAACACAAGCCATATTATCTGCTGTATTCCTTTTGATACTTTGGTACTTGTTCCTGATGAAAGTATTCTGGGAAAGAGATTTAGAGCAAAACCTGCCTGACAAAATTCAGATAATGAATGACATTTTTAACAGTAAGCATATTATATCTCAGACCACCATGTATATTTTCCTTTTAGGATATGGGCATGGTACAGAACAACCTTTCTGCCACTTCTCCAAGTAATAGTTTTCTTTTCTCTTTTACTTAAGGTTTTGTTACCAGGCAATGTGATTTTGCTTTGCATTTTCTATATTCATTGTAATCTATATGTGATGGTCATTTGGTTACAGTTTAGGGAATCGGTTTGAGTGGTCATATGACCAATGCATGCAAACAGAATTAATGAGGGAGATTATGTGGAAGGTAGTACAGGGACAGAATACTGAGACTTTCACTAAGTGGGAAACCAAAAATAAGGTCTAGAAATTTACCCCTAGCTGAGAAGACATTGGCAAAAAAGATCTAGAGCGCAACTTTGGTTAACAAAATTCAGTTAATGAACAATATTCATGCCATGACTGCTTCCATAGTTGAGTACTAGGTGATGTGTAGTTATTTCTGTGTTAGTTGCAACTCTGTTATGTTCTTTCTCTCTTAGGACACGTTGGAATGCAAGCAAGTTAGAATGACTTTATTGTAGAAAAACATGGAATCTCTTTTTTTAAAGTGACTAATTTATATATTTCTATAAAGTTTTTATAAAAATAAAAACTGTTTGCATTTACTTAGGCATTAATGATATCACACCGATGTGTGACAAGACTCAAGATATGTGAGACGGTATGCCATGCTAATACAGAAGGAAAATCACCTCCTATTATATAGGTTTATTGGTGAAGGAGGGCAGTGGGCCTTCTCTGGAACAGAGTATTGTATCTCAGGCCACCATGTTCTTAGCAGTTAGGTATACCAAAAAGAGTAAGATGTTTTATTTCCTCAAGGAGCTCATTATTTTCAAAAGAGAGACAGATACATGAAGTGGCTACTATACATAAAACAATTGTTATACCATAAAGGACTATCTTCTATTAAGAGCCATGAAAGAATAGTATTCTTATTATTGAAGAATAATTAAAAATGAATCCAGAAGTTTCCAGAGGGGAGTCAAATTTGATTTGAGACTTAAGTTATATGTAGATTTTTTCCAAAAAGAGAAGGACATTCAGGGCAGTTGAAGCTGCATGAATAATTGTAGATATGATAAAGCATCACATATTTTGGGGAAAGGCATAAAATATTTGGTTGGAGAATGTGTTATGAAGGGCAGGAGGGAGATGACAGGTTGGAGTTGACTAGTAAAGGACCTTTTTAGTATGACCTATGGTTAAACTTTAATGGATTTTTTTAATTAGGGGTTTGCAATGATAGCTGATTGCATTTTAGAATGATCACTTTGTGTAAGAAAGTGAAAGATTGATTGGAAAACATTTAGGAGGCTTTTTAATAATAGCCTAATTTAGAGATTTTTATGACTTGAAATAGGATAGCGGCGGTGGAGATATAAAGCAGTGACCCTAAATATTTAGTAAGTTAAATTAACAATGACATTTAACTTGGGGGAGGTGAAAGAGAAGAAGGAAAGAGAAGTCTAATGTGATTCTCACGTGATGGATGATGATGCTACTTACTAAGATGCAGAAGAATGGGAAAATCAAAAGGTAGGTTTCAGACATACTAAGATTGAGATTTAAGATAGTTTAGTGGTTATGTCCTGTAGGTAGTTATATGTAAAATTGGAGCTCAGAAGAATATCTGGGTTTGAGATAGAGATTGGGAGTTCATCTGCATGTGTATGGGATTCGATAACATGAAAATGGATAAGATTTCCTTTTTTTTTTAAGATTTTATTTATTTATTCATGAGACACACACACACACACTCATACACACACACACACACACACAAAGGCAGGCAGAGACACAGGCAGAAGGAGAAGCAGGCTTCACGCTCGGAGCCTGATGTGGGACTGGATCCTGGAACTCCAAGATCACACCCTGGGCCGAAGGCAGGCTCTAAACCGCTGAGCCGCCCAGGGATCCCCATAAAAGAATAATTTTAGAGACAGAAAAAAAGAGCCAAGGATTTTATCCCTTAGGAATACCAACATTTCAAGGGCCCATGGAAGAGAAGAATCCACCAATGAAATGCCAAGAAAAGAAGTAGGAAAATGAAGAAAATGTGCCATCATAAAAGCCAAGAGAGGGAAATATTTCAGGAAGTTGTGGTTGATTTAATCATATAGAATAATGCTAAGAAGTAAAGTCAGATGAGGACAGCCAAAAATCTTTTAGATTGGGCAACATGATCTTGGGGCAGCCTGGGTGTCTCAGCGGTTTAGTGCCGCCTTCGGCCCAGGTTTTGATCCTGGAGACTGGGGATCGAGTCCCACGTCAGGCTCCCTTCATGGAGCCTGCTTCCTCCACTGCCTGTGTCTGTGCCTTTCTCTCTCTTGCTCTGTGTCTCTCATGAATAAATAAATAAAATCTTAAAAAAAAAAAAAAGATTTGGCAGCATGGAGAACATTAGTGATCCTAACATAGGCATTTTCTAAAGCTTGGTATGGATGGAAGCCAGATTGGAATTCTTTGGAGTTTAGAGTTATTGGAGGTATCTGGGGTGCAAGTCACTGGGATAATACAGAAGGAGTATAAGCTTTGATAGGAGAAAGAATGAATTTTGGATCCTATTGTATATAATACTCAGCTGAAGATGTTCAATAACTAGAAAAGCATATGGTCTGAGACCCACAAGAACAATCTGGCCTGGAGGTAGGGAAATGGGAGGTTATTCTATGGTTGAAGCAGCCTTACTGGGAATTTTCGGTCACATTTTGAGATGAAATTGGTACCAATTCATTATAGAAAATTGGTAATTTTTATTGTATAGTTTATTATAGCTATACACACATACCTCATAGTTTGCATAGTTGCAAAGGAGGTAGTTGACAAATCAATGAAATATGCTAGCTTAGTCTTCTGTAAACATTATTTGAGGGTGTTTATATGTAAACATTATTTGAGCCACTTGGGTGGCTCAGTTACTTAAGCATCTGCCTAGAGCTCAGGTCATGATCCCAAGATCTTGGGATTAAGCTCCACATCAGGCTCCCTGCTCCATGGAGAGCCTGCTTCTCCCCTCCCAACATTTGCTACTCCCCTTGCTTGTGCTTTCTCTCTCTCTCTCTCTCTCTCTCTCTGTCAAATAAATGAAATCTTAAAAAAAAATATTTGAATACGTTCTTATATTGGTTAAGACAGGTAATAACTGAAGAGTATATTTTCTGAGCCTAGAATTTTAGTTAGTGAAAAAAATTACAAAAATTGGGCATCCTTATTAAATCCAAACTTAAAGCAGATAGTCCAATTTAAGTAACCTTGGGAAAATAGAAAGGCTTAAAACACAAATTATTAATTTGTTTCTATTATACTTAGATTTCTGTGAAGTGCCATCTTAAGTTATATGCTTATTATGACTTCATTCACAATGGAGTATGATGGTCAGAAATGTAAAAATGACCGTTTTTGATTTAAATTATTTTTGTCACATAGTTTTTTAGGCTAGTAAAGAAAACATGAAATATGATTGGCCTTATTAATTTTAATTTAATACAATTTAATAAAAGTTATTTTAGTGATTTTGCAGAATGAAACCTTTATGCATTTATGCTTCTGAAAAATGACTTTGTAAAATGTCAAAATTGCTAACATATGCTTTTAAAAAATAATGATTTGTGCTTGATTCATTTAAACCCTATTGAAGGTCAAGGATTCTATTAGGGCATTTTTGTCAGTAAACTGTTGACAGAAATTAACGAGATGTTTGAATTATCCATGACAATACTGTCACATTTTTAAATAAATTGTCTAATCATAAGGCCAGATTTTGCTCACTGTTTTTCTTAGTAACAACCAGTAGTTCATTAAATATTGCCTTAGAGTGTATGTTGTGTCAAAACTTAATTGTCATAGTCAGAATTCTTATTTAGTAGATCCTTAGTTAAAGTTGCTATAGTTATGTCATCCTCAATAACTATGTATATATGGTGTGCATTTGGAGGAAATGTAATTGTGTGGATATTCCAAAGTATTGGTAATTATGTTTGCCTTAATGTATTTTTGATAATTAATATTGAATTTAGACATCCACAATTTGATTTACAGAAGTCTTTCTCCAGACTTTAAAGTCACAAAACAAAAGCAATAAAGAAAAGCTAGAATATTGTCTTATGTTCTTGTTCAAAACTAGCCTATCATGTAGTCCTATAGTATATTTGGTGAACAATCTGATTTGTTACCTGCCACCTAAACCAGAGTTTCTGTTGTTATGTGGCAGGTTTTTTTTGTTTTTTTATTTCACCTTAGCCCTCTTTAAGGAGATGGTTATTAACAAAATAGTTCTAAATGCCTTAGTATTGACATGTAGTGAGTATATGTTATAGGAGAGGAAAAATAAAATTTCCTCTATCCTTTTAGTTTTTTGGCTGAAAACCCTATAATAAAGGATTAATAGGACAAATCCAAACAAGTTTATTAATATGTATACATCACTTTACCTGGGGAGATATCCTCTTATGGCCCAAGCCACCGCCTTAAATACCATTTTCAGCTAAAATCAAAAGAAAAATCTTGGAGTGTGGTAGGGGAGGCCAGCTATGGGAAGTTACCTGGAAAAAACACAGTAAACTATGGTAAGGTTTATTATGCAGATAGAAGTGCTTTCTCTATTGACAAGATTATCTTTTGATTTAGAGTCATCCTTCTCTTTCTGGTACTGAGAGGGAGATAGTCTTACAAATTGAGATTTCTTCTATAAATGTAAATTTAAAAAAAAAGTAAATTTCCCTTACAGAAGGGTAACTTCTACTCTGTTTTTAGATCTTTTACTGTGTCTGCTGTTTTTCAAAAGTGTTCAATTTAAAACAATCTCTATGTCAAAAAAATATAATCTGCCTGGCATATTTTAGCTTTCAGTGGACATGTGAATACAGTGTTAACTATTCTCAGGAGTACCTCTTTTACTGTGTCAGTAATTACTTGAACAGAAAATTCTTAGATTTAGGGATCACTTTCTCTTTTTCTGTGGTTGCTTATATGTAGGTGCATCCACATATATGTTCTGTATCCTGTTGATATAGTATAGTTTACCCTTGAACAACACAGGTTTGACCTGTGTGGGTCCACTTATATGCAAATTTCTTACAGAATACTACTGTAAATGTATGTTCTTCTCCTTATGATTTTCTTAATATTTCCTTTTCTATAGCTCACTTATGGTAAAAATACAGTATGTAATACTTAGAGCAATAGGCTCTTAGTAGTTTGAATTTTGGGGCGTCAAAAGTTATACATAGATTTTGACTATGCAGGGAGGAAAGTGGGCACCCCTAATCCCTACACTATTCAAGTGTCAACTGTACATGGAGAAATATTTTTGACTTATGCTTTTGGCCTTCCAAGGTCCTTCTAGCTACACTAAGAATCAAATTGACATGATACAGATAAGTAAGAAAAAAGCAAATATAATTCCATACATACATGGAATCTAAGCAGACACAAAATTCCAAAGATAGGCAACTAGAGGCTTATCTGACATCCTGAGCTAAAGAGAGGGTTAAGGGTCTGGGGTAAAAAGGGGAGGAGGACAATTAGCAGGTAGGCGAAAGGAGATAATTAGAAAACAAAGGCTCCCCTGCTATGCAGATACATTTCTTAGGTAAAGAGCAATTTGTTAAAAGCTCACTTCCTGTAGTCAGGCAACTGAAGGGATGATAGAGTTTTTCCTGAATCTACTGAGGTTTGATTACTTTTAACTCAAAATAATCTTCATACCAAAGTGCCCCATTTTGGGGCCATCTGTCCTTGACCCCTACAACATCCTCAGAGATCCTATGGTTGTGGTACCTAAGAGTTATGTAAAGATTGTGAGATTATCTCTGCAGAATTCTTTGGCCTCAGTGTATGAGAAAAACCTAGGTGATATTTTTGCTTTCATATTTCTCTATCCCTGTTGTCTCAAGGTATAAATGTCCTTTTAACTTAAGTTTTTGAATCGCATTCAGCAAGTGGATGCATATCCTACATCTTCCCAGTACCTTGTTTTTAGTTTGCCCCAAGATCTCCACTGAAATATTTAGTCTTATTAAACTTTGCATGGCATATAACAATCATGAGACTCTTGGTTACTAGTAATTATAGATATGTCTCAGGGTCGTCGCAAAGCTCTGAACACATCACATCTATTCTTCATTTTGTGAGTTTGTGAGTTTCTTGGGTCTTCAGAAGACCTTGAGATGCCATTGCCCTTCCTCTAGGGAAGGCTATATTCATATTCCCACCTTGTATCATCTATATTTTCTTAACAGTCTTCAATGTCTTATATACTTTGATGGATTTTCTCATTTCATCTGATGATTGTGATCATTTTAATTATATTAAATATCATGCTTTTAATATTTCTGCTTTGAAAAGACATTTCAATAGATAACATAAACATTAAAGGTAAGTTGATGAAATTAGTGCTAAAATGTTCATGGTAGGCAGTCAGCTATCATTGGTGTAATTCATATTTTTTTATAGATGTCATGGTCCTATAAGTCTAATTTGGTTTTTATCAGAATAAATTGTGGGATGCTATATACAGGTAAATGACAGCATTTACAAAGGAAGCACATGCTTTTTCCTTAAAGGACACCCATAGCCTCTAGAATCTGTGATTTATGTTGGGTGTTCTGCCAGTCTGTAAAGATGCTCTGAAGAAGTATTTATGCTATACCTCAATAAAGGTATGTATATACATATGTATATATGCCTTTAACCTCTGTGACATGTCTGTTTAGAATATGTAAATATTCTACATAGAGAAAAGGAAAAAAAGGAGGAAAGGAAAGGAAAGGAAAAAACCCAAAGTCTATTTTGCTCATATTATTTGCCATAGTATACTGAGTAGATATATGATTTGGGAAATAAATGGCAGTTGTATTAGGAAGAACCACCCCATTTTAATAATCCCCCCGGAAGAAAGAAATGCTAATCACTAATGCTCAGTGTATAGAAGGCACAATCATTCTCAATTTGAAAAACTGGATTCCATTAATATTAGTAATAGATGTTATTGTTGAGGGAAGCCAAACTCATCATTGGCTTTGATGATAAAAATGAAACATTGATTAACATGCATTTCTCTGCTAAACTATCCCTTTATGTTGTAATAAAAGTTAGTGAATTTCACTTGCTTTATTTGTACCTTATGCTCCTTAGCAGGAGGTCATTGTAAAAAGTTAAAGAAAGGCCCACTAACAAATAGGGCCCGGTTTGGTTACAGAAGTGGAAAGTAGGCTCTGGAGCCAAACTCCTCAGGTTTAAAACCCACTTCTACCAATTTATAACTGGTATGATTTTTGCGTGACATAATATTTCTATCTCTCTGTCTATAAAATGGAGATAATTATAGTATCTACTCCTTACATTTATTGTGACACTTGAGTTAATATATTTAAGTGCTTGAAATAGTACTTACCAAATACTAGAAATGCCAGTTCTTGTGATCATTTTTGTCAGTATCAATAATGTCTGTGTATTATAGCAGCAGACCTTTTTAGTCTAGGGTTTTTGACAATTATTTGTCATCTGTTTGCAGACAATGGGGGGTCAATATTTTTGGCACCAATACTACCTGTTCAACTTCCCTATGAGTCTATGATCTGGCTAACAGTATAACAGTCTTATTTTATAGAAAAGGAACTGTGGCCAGAAATGTATCTACTTAAGATTACATATTAGGAATTAGGAGTCTGATTTTGAATATGCCTTTTCTGATGGCTTGTTTGTACTGTTCATACTTTATGGCTTGAAGTTTAGCCATGTGTTTTCCATTATTTTTGAATACTGAATTCCTTAAGTCTAAGCACTATGTACTAAACATACGAAATGTTATTGTAAGTATCAGTTGTTTTAGTTTTCTCAGGAAAAAAGTAAACTTTTAAATGCAATTTATAGTATATATTATCTTTCTATCAATGTCTATTATAAAACTAAATATATATAGACATATACATATATGATGTTACATATATATGTAATACATATATATTATCACATATATACACACATGCATACATATATATAATGTTACCTATATATGTATTACATATATATGTTTAAGGCCATATGTATGTATGTAATACATATATATGTAACATGATAAAAGTTATACTTGAGAATGGAGAGGGATAAGGTTAATGACAAAAGAAGAAAAAGACTCAGAGATTGGCTTTTCTTACTGTGAGTAGAAAACATAGAGTAATAAATCAATTATAGGAATATAATATTTCCAAATTGGTCATTTTTAAAGTAAAGGTCTGAAATGGAATGGGAAATTCCTCCATCTTCAGTAAACAGAGATTGCTAAAAGTTTCAAGACTCATTCATTCTTGCAACTTTTAACTAAATATTATTGATCCTTCTTGTTTAACTCTTAATGTAGAGGTTCAGGTTTTCATAAATATTAGTTTCTGTAGAACATTTAATTGCATGTCCATTTTATGAATTTTATAAAATTATATTTGTTTTAAATGAAAAATACCAATAGCACTATTGATTATCACAATAAAAATTAACAATTCCTCACATGTCCCTATTTTATCTATCATTGTTATCTCCCACTAAGCCTCATTATTTTCAAAATCAGAGTTTAGTATATTTGAACTATGCTCTTGCTCAGCCATGCCAGTCTAGTTGTATTCAGTTGTGTATATGAGTTACCTTGGGGATGAAGAATTTCCTTTGCCCTTCAATGACCTTCTACCTGCACTAAGAATAATTGACATGAGACAAATTAACAGGAGAAGATCAAATGCAGTTTCATACATACAGGGATTCCATGCAGACATGAAATTCCAAAGACAGGCAACATGAGGCTTATAAAATATCCTGATCCAAGGAGAGAGATGGTTGCCTGGGATACAAAGGGGAGGAAGCCCAATGGCAGGAAGATGTGAGGAGATGTTTGGAAAAAATAGGTTGCTCTTTTATGTCGAGAAGATTTTAGGTAAAGAGGAATGTCTGTTAATAGTTCTCTTCTTGGTAAAGGCTCTACTTTCCAATTAAATTTAGGCAGTTAAGGAAGAGGTAGGGAGCTTTTCCTGAATTTGCTGAGTTTTGATTGCTTTTAATTCAAAATCTTCATGCCAAATTGGTTATCTTTGGGTGGCTTGCCCTTGGCCCCTATGGTCATATGGTCTGTTCATGTCCCCATCACATACGATTTCCCCAAATGAAATACCTGCTATCTCTGACTCAACTAATCATAGCACTTACTTCCTTAACAATCTTATTTATTTCTAATTATTTTGATACTAATGTTGAGAATACTGAGGAGAACTAACTATGCCTGATTGGAGCCTGTAATTTTTTTTTAATATGCCTTCTATTAAGGTGTGCATTTTGGTTTCTAAATGTTCTTGGGTTACTTTTAAATGTTATCTTTGGTGTCCTCAACCTCTTTCTATACTCCTAAGGGTAGGAAACAAGTTATCTATTTGTTTTGTTTCCTTCACAACACCATTGGGTGCTTAGTTCAAGTTATTTTCTGATTAACTTCCTCAGTGGGGAAATGTTCAGGGTATTGTATTTGTTTTAAATTAGCTTAGATAATTGAAAACTAGACAAATACAGGAATTGGGAGGATTTATGATCCCTTAAAACCCCAAGCCAATATTCTTTGTTAGCATAGAGTATATCAATGTTGAACTCTTTACCTTTGCTTAGCCCTTATTTTTAGCACTGAAAATGGGAGCAGGTCCTTGAAATTTTTGGCAAGGAAGATTGTACCCGTAGCCATGCTTTTTTTTTTTTTTTCTATCTTATTTGGCAAAAGTAGACCTATTTGGCTTTGCGTTTAAGTACCTCTGCATTTGGAAAGATGTTAATTTTCCAAATTGCGTATAATTTTATGCAGGTTTAGTTTTTTTCCTTGAAATCAGAATGAACATTTCAAGATCAGAGAGAGAAATACTTTATAGATATAATTAACTTTCCTCTATCAAGAAAGGCTGATGAAAAAATACTATCTTGATAATTCAAGGCATTAATCCATGAATGTATATTAGTCTCCTGGCTTAGAGTCTGTTGTCACTCAGTAGGTCAAATCTAATCCATGTATCTATATTCTTAAATACTCATTTGCACATTGGCTTAACTCTGTGTATTTAAGCATTACATGTTTTTATATATCTAAGCTTGAGTACTTTATTAAAAGTTTTATCCATTATCTTTACTTTCCAATGAAAAGAAGTGATGACTTGTAATGAATCCATGTACATTTGCATTAGTGTCATGCGACCCACCCCTGTGTAGACTGTAGCAAGGACAATCAAAATATCTGTGTGCAAAGTTGCAGTTTCATTTACACTTGTTGCGAATCCTAATATGAATAAAGCCAACAGATAAAATTGACATTTTCCTAAAGCATTACTATTTTGATTCCGTTCAAGATTTTAATTGTTAATTATTATTTCAAGATCGAAATATCCTCCATCTTATTGTATCAGACTGATCACTTTTCAATATATAATAAATTGTCAGATGGGACTAAAATAAATTATGTTTTAATGTTTTCTTAATGTTTCTAATTCTTATTTTACTTGCTTCAAAATCACCATGAAACAGAAGAAGGAAATAGCACAGAGTGATTTTCTCAAAGGAAGATAATATAGGAAGTTATCGTCATTGTTATAAATTTAGTACTTATGAAAACTGTCAGGCAGAATAGTCTTAAAGCAAAGCCAGAAAACTTTGCTGTTCAAATTTAAGATGACATATAGATCTTTCCCATTCTAGCTTTTAAATGCAAACCACACCCCTTTCCTGTTTTTATCTTTGTTTCTGCAGTTTCTTTTCTCTTTTGTTTCCCATTTTCAGCCTTCTTTCTATCCTGTATAACTTGAACTCAAGGAGGAAATGATCTAAATCTTCATCTCTTTTTTAAAATATACTCCCATGGAATATTATTTACGATTATACTGAAATATTTCAAAAGATTTTATTTATTTATTTATTTATTTATTTATTTATTTATTTATTTATTTATTGATGAGAGACACAGAAAGAGAGAGAGGCAGAGACACAGGCAGAGGGAGAAGCAGGCTCCATGCAGGGAGCTCAATGTGTGACTTGATCTCAGGACTGCGGGATCACACCCTGAGCTGAAGGCAGACGCTTAACCACTGAGCCACCCAGGGATCCCTATACTGAAATTTTTAAATGGTTCTGCTTTCTTTTTTTTTTTTTCCTTAAGATTTTTATTTATTTATTCATAAGACACACACACACACACACACACACACACACACAGAGAAAGAGAGGCAGAGACACAGGCAGAGGGAGAAGCAGGCTCCATGCAGGGAGCCCCACACTAGACTCAATCCTGGGTCTCCAGGATCAGGCCCGGGCCTAAGGTGGCACTAAACCGCCCAGCCACCCATGCTGCCCTCAAACTCCATTTAACAAGTTCATTATATATTTTTGTGTTATTCATTCAACAATAAGACATTCAAAGAAATGATTCTTGAGTATCTGCCATATATTATTTCCTGCTTTGGCTGGCCCTAAAACGATAAAGTAGGATTCCTGACATGGTAGAGTTCACAAGCCTAGTGGACAGGCATATAGATGGATGAATAAGTTATACTGTTGTTTGTTAAGTACTACAGTTAAGGTATGAAAATACTGATCTGGGAATAATAACTTTAAGGCATTACCAAGGCTTCACCACTGGAAGTATTAATTTTGTTTCCAAAGAATGAATAGGGATATTCCAGATAGAGTAGTAAAGGATATTCCATGCAAAAGGATTTATAAAAGTATGTAAGGCACTTCTAGATCCTGATGGTTACCAAACTGAAAAAGATAGTTCCTGCCCAGAGAAGGCTGCTTGCAGCATGAGAGATATACCTTAAAAGAGATAATCAACAGTTATTTTGTGTAGTAGTAGTAGTAGTATAATAGTAGTAGTACTAGATACAGCAGCAGTAGTAGTAGGAGTTGTAGTCAATGGTAGTGTAGATTAAGATCCAAGAGGAGCATGGGGGAGATAGTCTCAATTGTGCCTCACCTGGGAAAGCTTTATAGGATAGACAGCTGTAGTGCTGAAAGTAGTTGCTGAGATGAATGACTTCAATGACAACAAAATTAATAGCCACAAACATTTATTGAAAGGTTTCTCTGCTAGACACTTTTAAGCACGTCACATGCATTTTCTCATTTAATCTTCCCAACCCTTTAAAGTATATGCTGTTACTGAACCCTAATTATTTTAAATTTATTTTTATTTCTTTTTCAAAGACAAGCTTATTTTTTTTATAAATTTAATTTTTATTGGTGTTCAATTTGCCAACATAAAGAATAACACCCAGTGCGCATCCCATCAAGTGCCCCACTCAGTGCCCATGACCCAGTCACTCCCACCCCCCACTCACCTCCCTTTCTACCACCCCTAGTTTGTTTCCCAGAGTTAGGAGTCTCTCATGTTTTGTCTCCCTCTCTGATATTTCCCAATCATTTTTTTCCTTTCCCCTTTATTCCCTTTCATTATTTTTTATATTCCCCAAATGAATGAGACCATATAATGTTTGTCCTTCTCCAATTGACTTATTTCACTCAGCATAATACCCTCCAGTTCCAAATGCTGGGTATTTGTCGTTTCTAATGGCTGAGTAATATTCCATTGTATACATAAACTGCATCTTCTTTATGCATTCATCTTTCGATGGACACTGAGGCTCCTTCTACAGTTTGACTATTGTGGACATTGCTGCTCTAAACATCGGGGTGCAGGTGTCCCGGCGTTTCACTGCATCTGTATCTTTGGGGTAAATCCACACCAGTGCAATTGCTGGATCGTAGGGCGGATCTATTTTTAACTCTTTGAGGAACCTCCACACAGTTTTCCAGAGTAGCTGCCTCAGTTCACATTCCCACCAACAGTGTAAGAGGGTTCCCCTTTCTTCACATCTTCTCCAACATTGGTTGTTTCCTGCCTTGTTAATGTTCCCCATTCTCACTGGTGTGAGGTGGTATATCATTGTGGTTTTGATTTGTATTTCCCTGATGGCCAGTGATGCGGAGCATTTTCTCATGTGCTTGTTGGTCATGTCTATGTCTTCCTCTGTGAGATTTCTCTTCATGTCTTTTGCCCATTTCATGATTGGATTGTGTGTTTCTTTGCCGTTGAGTTTCATAAGTTCTTAATAGATCTTGGAAACTAGCCCTTTATCTGATAGGTCCTTTGCAAATATCTTCTCTCATTTTGTAGGTTGTCTTTTAGTTTTGTTGACTGTATCTTTTGCTATGCAAAAGCTTCTTATCTTGATGAAGTCCCAATAGTTCATTTTTGCTTTTGTTTCTTTTGCCTTAGTGGATGTATCTTGCAAGAAGTTGCTGTGGCCAAGTTCAAAAAGGGTGTTGCCTGTGTTCTCCTCTAGGATTTTATGGAATCTTGTCCCACATTTAGATCTTTCATCCATTTTGAGTTTATCTTTGTGTATGGTGAAAGAGAGTGGTCTAGTTTAATTCTTCTGCATGTGGATGTCCAATTTTCCCAGCACCATTTATTGAAGAGACTGTCTTTCTTCCAGTGGATCGTCTTTCCTCCTTTGTCGAATATTAGTTGACCATAAAGTTGAGGGTCCACTTCAGGGTTCTCTATTCTGTTCGATTGATCTATGTGTCTGTTTTTGTGCCAGTACCACACTGTCTTGATGACCACAGCTTTGTAGTACAACCTGAAGTCTGGCATTGTGATGTCCCCAGCTATGGTTTTCTTTTTTAATATTCCCCCAGCTATTTGGGTTATTTTCTAAATCCACAAAAATCTTAAAATAATTTGTTCCAACTTTCTGAGGAAAGTCCATGGTATTGTGATAGAGATTGCATTAAACGTGTAAATTGCCCTGGGTAACATTGACATTTTCACAATATTAATTCTTCCAATCCATGAGCATGGAATATTTTTCCATGTCTTTGTGTCTTCTTCAATTTCTTTCAAAAGTGTTCTGTACTTTTTAGGGTAGATATCCTTTACCTTTAGGTTAGGTTTATTCCTAGGTATCTTATGCTTTTGGGTGCAATTGTAAATGGGATTGACTCCTTAATTTGTCTTTCTTCAATTTCGTTGTTAGTGTACAAAAATGCCACTGATTTGGGGGCATTAATTTTGTATTCTGCCACACTGCCAAATTGATGTTTGAGTTTTAGGAATCTTGTCTTGGAGTTTTTGTGTCTTCTATGTACAGTATCATGTCATCTGCAAAGAGTGAGACTATGACTTCTTCTTTGCCAATTTGAATGCCTTTTATTTCTTTTTGTTGTCTGATTGCTGAGGCTAGGACTTCTAGTACTAAGTTGAATAGCAGTGGTGAGAGTGGACATCCCTGCCTTGTTCCTGATCTTAGGGGAAAGGCTCCCAGTGTTTCCCCATTGAGAATGATATTTGCTGTGGGCTTTTCGTAGATGGCTTTTAACATGCTGTGGAATGGCCTCTATCCCTACACTCTCAAGCGTATTGATCAGGAATGGAATCTGTATTTTCTTAAATTCTTTCTCTGCATCTATTGAAAGGATCATGTGGTTCTTGTTTTTTTCTCTTCTTTATATGATCCCTCACATTGATTGCTTTATGAGTGTTGAACCAGCCTTGCATCCCAGGGACACATCCAACTTGGTCATGGTGAATAATCTTCTAATGTATTGTTGTATTCTATTGGCTAGTATATTGTTGAGAATTTTTGCATCCATGTTCATCAGGGATATTGGTCTATAATTCTCTTTTTTGGTGGGGTCTTTGTCTGGTTTTGGAATGAAGGTGATGCTGGCCTCATAGAAAGAGTTTGAAAGTATTCAATCTCTTTCTATCTTTCCAAACAGTTTAGTAGAATAGGTATGGTTTCTTCTTTAAACCTTTGATAGAATTCCCCAGGGAAGCCATCTGGCCCTGGACTTTTGTGTCTTGGGAGGTTTTTGATGACTGCTTCAATTTCTTTCCTGGTTATTGGCCTGTTCAAGTTTTCTATTTCTTTCTGTTCCAGTTTTGGGAGTTTCTGGTTTTCGAGAAATGTGTCCATTTCTTCTAGATTGCCTAATTTTTTTGGCGTAAAGATGCTTATAATAAATTATTAAGATCGTTTGTATTTCCTTGGTATTGGTGGTGACCTCTCCTTTCACATTCATGATTTTATTAATTTGAGTCTTTTCTCTCTTCTTTTCAATAAGGCTTATTAATGGTTTATCTATCTTATTAATTCTTTCAAAGAACCAACTCCTGGTTTTGTTAAACTGTTCCACAGTTCTTCTGGTCTCGATTTATTTGAGTTCTGCTAGAATCTTTATTAACTCTCTTTTTCTGCTTGGTTAGGGTTCATTTGTTGTTCCTTCTCCAGCTCCTTTAGGTACAAGTTCAGCTTTTGTATTTGAGTTCTTTCCAGTTTTTGGATAGATGCTTGTATTGCGATGTATTTCCCCCTCAGGACTGCTTTTGCAGTATCCCACATATTTTGAATGGTTGTATCTTTATTCTCAGTAGTTTCCATGAATTTTTTGAATTCTTCTCTAATTTCCTGGTTGACCCTTTCATCTTTTAGCAGGATGGTCCTTAACTTCCACCTGTTTGAAATCCTTCCAAACTTCCTCTTGTGATTTAGTTCTAATTTCAAAGCATTATGGTCTCAAGATACACAGGGGACGATCCCAATCTTTTGGTATCAGTTAAGAGCTGATTTGTGACCCAGTATGTGGTCTATTCTGGAGAAAGTTCCTTATGCACTTGAGAAGAATGTGTATTCAGTTGCGTTTGGATGTAAAGTTCTGTAAATATCTGTTTAATCCATCTTGTCTATTGTATCATTTCAAGCTCTTGTTTCTTTGGAGATGTTGTTTGAAGACCTATCAATTGTAGAAAGTGCTACATTGAAGTCACCAAGTATAAGTGTATTATTATCTAAGTATGTCTTCACTTTGGTTATTAAGTGATTGATATACTTGGCTGCTCCCACATTCGGGGCATATATATTGATGATTGTTAAGCCGTCTTGTTGGATAGATCCTTTAAGTATGATATAGTGTCCCTCTTCATCTCTCACTATAGTCTTCGGGGTAAACTTTAGTTTATCTGATATAAGGATAGCTACCCCTGCTTTCTTTTGATGACCATTTCAATGGTAAATCATTCTCCAACCTTTTATTTTCAGGCTGTAGGTGTCCTTCTGTCTAAAATGAGTCTCTTGTAGACAGCAAATAGATGGGTCCTGCTTTTTTATCCAGTCTGAAACCCTGCGCGTTTGATGGGGTCAATAAGCGCATTCACTTTCAGAGTTACTATTGAAAAATATGAGTTTAGTGTCATCATGATAACCTATTTAGTCCTTGTTTTTGCGGATTGTTTCCTTGGAGTTCCTCTTTCTTTTATAGGGTCCCCTTTAATATTTATTGTAGAGCCAGTTTTGTGGTCACATCATCTTTCAGTTTCTGCCTATCTTGGGGGCTCTTTATCTCTCCTTCTATTCTGAATGAGAGCCTTGCTGGATAAAGTAGTCTTGGCTGCATGTTCTTCTCATTTAGGATCCTGAAAATATCCTGCCACCCCTTTCTTGCCTTCCAGGTCTCTGTGGAGAGGTCTGCTGTTAATCTAATATTTCTCCCCATAAAGCTAGAGATTTCTTGTCTCTTGCTGCTTTAAGGATCCTCTCTTTATCTTTGGAATTTGCAAGCTTCAGTATTAAATGTCAAGGTGTTGAGTGTTTTTTATTGATTTTAGGGGGGTATCTCTCTATTTCCTGGATCTGAATGACTGTTTCCCTTCCCAGATTAGGAAAGTTTTCAGCTATGATTTGTTCAAATACATAATCTGGACCTCTGCCCCTTTTGGTGCCCTTGGGAACCCCAAATAAATATAGATTTTTCTTCCTGAGGCTGTCATTTATTTCCCTTAATCTATCCTCATGATCTTTTAATTGTTTTTCTCTTTTTTCCTCAGTCTCTCTTTACCATCAACTTATTGTCTTCTGTGTCACTCGTTCTTCTACCGCATTCACTCTCGTCATTAGGACCTCTAGTTTGGATTGCATCTCATATAATTGCTTTAATTTCTACCTGATTATTTCTAAATTCTGCCGTCATGAAGTCTCTTGAGTCATTTATTTTTTTTTCTAGAGCCACCAGTAGCTTTATAATAGTACTTTATGAATTGGCTTTCTGACATTGTATTGTCATCCAAATTTTGTAACTCTGTGGGAAAGAGGACTGTTTCTGTTTTTTTCTTTTGAGGTGAGTTTTTCCTTTTAGGCATTTTGCTCAGTGTAGAGTGGCCAAAAAGAAGTTGTTTTGGGAAAAGGGAAAGAGAGAGAAGAGAAAGAAGAAAAGAAAAAGAAAAAAAGAAAAAAAAAAGAAGGAAAAAAAGGGGGGGGAGCAAACAGAAAAGGAAAAACAAGGGGGAGTATCCTCTGATTCTGTATACTGTAAATCCCTCGACTTCTGGTAGAACTTTCCAGTGCAGCTTGGTCAATAATTTGTTTTTCCCCTGTCCCTCTTAGCTGGTCTTCTGGGGGAGGGGCCTTCTGTGATGATTCTCAGGTGTGAGCACTTGGTGGAGCTGCTCAGCCCCTTGCCTGGTGCAGGGCTAGGTGAAAGTTGTTCAACCTGTTTATCCTGTGATGCCAGTGTGAAGTTCCATGGGTTTTTTTTACCCTATGAGGCCTCAGGTGGAACAACAACAGTGGTGAGGCCAGGTCTACAGCTCTGGAGTGAGCTACCACAGTAACTATGGAGCTCTCAGTTTGCTGGGGCCTGGATGGTCTGGGGGCGGTGGCCGCCTGGCGACAGGTGTGTCCTTGCTGTCGTTTGCCCTCCCAGCCTCTGCCTGTCCTGGAGGGAGCGCGGGATTCTGGCCTGTGTCCCCAGCACCCTGTGCTGCCGGGCCTGCGCTGTTGGAATCACGGTCCCAGCCACGCAGCCCCCTCGGAGTGCAGCCTCTGCCCCAGCCGCCTCCTACTTGCTCCTGGGTCCAGCTAGGCCCCCGCTGCAGCCCTTTACGGAGCTCGGCCGCGGGGTGTGGCGCGCTCTCCATGGTGCGCGGGTGTCTGTTAGTGTCCCAGGGAGCCTGAGGGCATCCCCGCCCCTCCTGGGATCCTGCTCCAGCTCCCTGGGAGCACCTTTCCATCAGGGAAGATTGGTGAAGCTCTTGCTTCTCCAGGGGGCTTTCCTGTCCTGGGGGCACTCGCTGCTCTGCCTTAGCCCAGCTCCTCGTGGTGCCCTCCCCCTTGGATGCCTTTTGTTTCTTTATCCCTCCCTCCCCTCCCCCAATCTTCCTACCTTGATAGAAGGGTGAATTCTTCTCACTGTAGCATTCCAGCTGTTCTCTCTCTCTCTCTCTCTCTCTCTTTTTTTTTTAATTTATGATAGTCACACACACAGAGAGAGAGAGAGGTAGAGACACAGGCAGAGGGAGAAGCAGGCTCCATGCACCGGGAGCCCGACGTGGGATTCGATCCTGGGTCTCCAGGATCGCGCCCTGAGCCAAAGGCAGGCGCCAAACCGCTGTGCCACCCAGGGATCCCTAGCTGTTCTCTTTTTAAATCTCAAGCCGAATTAGTAGGTTTTCAGGATGATTTCAGAGTTGTCTAGGTAATTTGGTGGGGACAGGTGACTTGGCGACCCTACTCTTCCACCATCTTGCCTTGCCCCCCGCCCCCCCCCCCCCGTAATTTTTTTTTTTTACAGGGAAGCTCCAGTTGTTAAATAACTCCCCTATTCTCTCATGGAAGTAACAGAATTGGATTTTGAGGTCATTCAGTCTGACTCTAGGTCTTTACATATATAAGTTTCATGCAATGAGCCATCTCATATATTACAGTGGAAATGAAAAATAGAAATATTAGATACAATATAATCTTTCCACTTGACTATTTCGTACTCTACAATTTGTGCAAGATAACTCTTATAAAAAACTATAGAGTAAGATGATATATGCTATGCTGGAGATATTTTTAAGGTTCTCTGGGTAGCATTATAATTGTGAGGACACCACCAGATGTAGTATAGAAGATATGGGTTTAAACCGGTTTCTTTTACTACTTGTGTAACTTTTAACAAATTATCATTCTTATTTGATGCTTAGAATTGTATAAATTGAGTTTATCTTTTTTTTACGATATTGTTTGTTTGTTTGTTTGTTTGAGAGAATTCATGAGCCAGGGGAGGAGCAGAGGGACAGGGACAAGCAGACTCATTCTGAGTGCAGAGCTTGCTCTCAGGATCCTGAGATCATGGCCAGAGAAGCATTAAGAGTCAGATGCTTAACTGACTGAGCCACACAGGTGCCCCCTGTAAGTTGAATTTAGTAATAACTGCCTCATAGGAATGTAGGAATAGTAAATAAGTTAAACAAAATGGGCTATAGAAAGCACTGAGTTACTATGGAATCTAATATATTCAAATAGTAGCAAATAGAAGTTTTTTGAGAAAGCATTATAGTATTGGAAAGAATATGGAGTTAGACAAAAGTTACTGTACCTTGGAAAGCTGGAGTCTTAGTTGCCTCAGTTTTAAAACAGGGATAATGCTATCTGCTTCTAGGGTGGCTGTGCATTTCTTTACCAGCATTTCTTGGGTGTTTAGGGAGAGTATCAAAGAAGAAACCTTGGGCATTGAAGAATGGATAAGAATTCTCTGCCAAAAAGAAGTTTGAAAGAACAGGATGATGTCTTAAGAAGACTTTAGGAACCACCTGAAATTTAGCAGTTGCTGAGAGCCAAGCATTGCCTTGGTCTGTTATATGGCCATCTTGAGAAAGAAAAGTAGGTGATCATGGAGTAAACAGAGAAAATCGAAGGGACTGGAGAGATACTTGCCCTTTTCCTTCAGGTGTTTATTGAGGAGAAAATAGTCATAGAGAAAGGACTGGACAGTTGCTCTGTTCTTGCTTGTCAGTGTTTAGTTGGAGAGCAGTGCATGGAGAGAATACCAGGGGAGGCTCATGGTCTCAGTCTGCTGTCACTTAATAGTTTCTGTGTCTGCTTTTTATAAGTATTTTGTCTTTTCCCTTGCTGTCTGCTGTTACTTTGTACACTTGTCAGTGCGCCTGCCCTGCCTTAGTAATTGGGGCCCAAGTGCTGGCGTTAAATAAATTAATGGCTGAAACAGCTTTGTTTCTAAGTGTCCAAATTAGCCTGGATATCTGAAGCTTCCAGCATCAGCAGGCAAACAGCAGCAATGGCAAGGAAGAGACTTGGCAGAGTTCATAAGGGTGGCAAGATTGTCTGTGGCTTCCAGCTGAGAGATGGAATATGCAAAGAAGAATAGGAAATATAGTCAGCATAAACTTTGGACTTTGATTCTGATGTGTGTACTTGGACAAATTTACTGTTTCTTAGATATAGAATTAGTAAATAATACCTACTTTGTACAACTGTGATGATGATTTTCCTAGCATAGTTCTTTTGCTAAGGTAGAGTTTCAATAAATGTGAAGTTATTTATAGTCTCACACCCTGGGGATTAGAGGTTGGACTGTATCTGACCAGCATTAGGCAACCTTAATGGATCTTGCAGGTTGATATTTGAGATAAGCTAACTGATATCTAGACATGGACACTGGAGAGGAAGAAGCTTTGGGCAGAGGCATGAGCTGTGTGACTGTTTTAGCAACCCAAGGGATAAGGTAATGAAACCTTATAAAATATGGTAATTGCAGTGTACATAGAAAGGAAGCATATCTTAAAAGGTCTGTGAGTGTTGACTATGGAGCCAAAGGATCAACTGGCTTATGAGCCTAAAGAAATCGAGAAAGGCTCTGATGATGGAGACATAGGAAAGAGCCCTTTTGTGATAGTATACTATTTCCATTTTTACTGTGCTTACTTTTAGTATGCAACAGGATATATAATTAGAAATGAGTTTTAGGCAACTAAAAATATAGTTTTGGAAAGGTGGGCTTTCTAAAATTGTCACTGAGAAGAGGAACCATGGGAAGCAACCATGGTTAATGGTAAAGGAAGAAAAAGAGGTAGAAAAGTAGGGATAATGATAGTGGTTAAGGTTAGATAATAGTTGAGGAAGAAAGAAAATAGAAAAGAAGTTAGAGAAAATTTATGGACAAAATTAGCAGTTTCAGTCAAATGGTGTGTTCTGAGAAACTTAGTTGTAGGGTTTAAAGATGGAGTCCAATATGTTTCTTGGCTTTGTTCCCTAGAGTAATTTTCTTTTTATAAATTCTACTGGTATTTTCGTTTTAGTTTTCCAGAGTTGTTATTTTCATTGAGTACTTTTCTTTGCCTCTATTATACATTACATTTATTTCTTATTCTCCTTCATGAAACATCATATATTTTATCTTCTTTTTTCTAATCTTGTTATAAATCCTGAGCATCCACCTTTTCAACAGCTTGAATTCCACAGCTTTTTACTTCACTGAGAACCAGTTACCAACATTTGTCCATTTAAAAACTACTTATTTTTACATGAGATACCGTCAGCTTTTTCGCAGTGGTAGAAGATTCTGCAACTCCAGTGTAGCATTTAAAGGAAATCAACTCTGGAGTCAGAACACTTGGTTGCAACCTGGCATTGCCCCTTGCTAGGTAAGTGACCTTCTATAGGTTACCTAACTTCTTAAATCTCAGTTTCCTAATCTGTAAAACAAGAGGGACAATAATATTACCACATTCGTGAGGTTTAAAAGGATTAGTGGCCTAGTACATAATAAGTGTTGAGTATTGGGTACCGTTATTTACTTATTTTGATTTATTATATAAACTTCAAGCATGGGTATGAATTAGGTATATACTCTTTTATATTGGACTTAATCTAATTGTTTTGTATATTGGAGAAATTTATAATAAAAGTAATAGATTTTATTTTTAAAATAAGATGTTTAATTCTCTTTATAGAGATGAGATAGTGATCACATTAAATAACTTAGTTCAAGAAGAATGAGGATAACTAGCAATTTTAATTATTAAATTATATAAATAACATGAAAGTGCTATTGAAAACCAACCTCTCTGCTCTGGAACTTTAATATGTAATGTGAAAACAGAATGTGGGTATAGAGAAGGAATATAGTTTATTACTTTCCCAGGCAAAGGAGACTGCAGCAGGCTAATGCCTCCAAGACTGCAAGCTTGCTCGGGGTAAAAGGCTGAAGGTTTTATAGGAAAATAGAGGATCTGGGTGTTTTTGACAGGAGTCTGGTATGTGCTGCCAGTTGCATTCCTCAGGTCTTCAAGGTGGTCTCATGACTAGAACTGGAACTGACCATCCAAGTCTTGTTGCTAAGTATACTTTGAGGTCAACAAGATGGCAATATCAATGCTGATTTCCTGGAACAAAGGAGTCTGCAGAAAAACAAGTGAAGGCGGGGGGTGGGGCTTCAAGAATAAGGAAGAAAAAAATTTGTTCAATGTCAAGCCTTGCTGAAGCCCCAGTGCACTCCTCTTAATTTCCATCTATCTTTACATGTCTTTTTTTTTAAAGATTTATTTATTTATTCATGAGAGACACAGAGAGAGAGGGGGGGTGGGAGAGGCAGAGACACAGGCAGAGGGAGAAGCAGGCTCCCTGCAGGCAGCCCAATGTGGGTTCCCAGATGCCAGGATCAGGCCCTGAACCAAAGGCAGATGCTCAACAGCTGAGCCACCCAAGCATCCCAATAGCTTTACATTTCTATAGTGGTTTCAAAAGTTACACAGAAAAGAAATTAGACTATTTATAGTGTCTTTGAGTTATCAAAATTTATCATATTTAGCTTAACATATTCTCTGATACCAATTTTATATGTAAATTAGTAAGCATTTTTAAGGAACATTATTTTTAAAATGACACTTTGATGATAATGCCATTTTTTTTTTTATTGTGTAAATGCTCTGCCTTCCATAAATCTTCCAGTATTTCATTTTAGGGAAGGCCTCATTTAGATTTTCATGAATGCACAAAAAGTGACTGAATTCAAGAATTTCCATACTCTCTTTCCTATCTGCATTCACTCTTTGTTCTGTGAGTAACCTGGCTTCTGGCAATCCTATAAGATTCACGTAGTAACAAGTATCATCTGATATGCTGACTATATCAAATTTACTTGTTTCTTTCTATTTAACTTTTTTAATCTGTAATGTATCACTTGCATGCAAATATATATCTATATACATATTAACATGGCATTTTTTATATGGGGTCCCTTTGTAACACATCTTCCTCAGTTAAAGCAAAGACTACCTCAAAATCTCCTTTTGAAAAAGCCTCTTTATCTAGCAGTTTGTGGCAGATAAAAGAAAATTAATAGGTGTACCTGGAGTGCTCTAACTTAAGATTTATACACAGAAACTGTATATTGATCAATTGCTGTATGCTTTTTTTTTTAAGATTTTATTTATTTATTCATGGGAGACAGTGCACAGAGAGGCAGAGACACAGGCAGAGGGATAAGCAGGCTCCAGGTAGGGAGCCTGATGTGGGACTAGATCCTGGGACTCCAGGATCAAGCCCTGGGCTGAAGTCAGATGCTTAACTGCTGAGTCACCCAGGCATCCCGCTGTATGCTTTCTATAGATCTGAGCAAATTATAGTTAAATAGATATATTGCTAGGAACATCTTAAAAGCTATTCAGACCTTTTTGTTAGAAGTAAGTAAAATGATTGTCAGGATTTACTATTAGCTTCTTATAATAGGAATATATTATCATACTTCGACTAGAATACTGGTGAGAAAAAGGTATGTCTTGAAACAAATAACAAGCTTTCAATATGTTGGTGATGGATTTCTTCTGTTTTCATTTTGATCAGTAGGTAGGGCAGTTCACCAAATGTGAAATTGACATTTAATACTTCTTTTCATGAAATTCAAACCTACCAGTGACTAATTCATGAAAAATTGATGATCAGCTTTTCTTAAGCTTAAGTTGTTCTCATTTGTCTTGGAGAACATCTCTCTTAGCCCATGACTTTATACAATTTGGCAGAAAGTGAAAACACATTTTGAAGTTTTCAAATTAACTCATTCTCCACCCTTTATTTTAGAATGTTAATTTTAATGTCAGAATGTCTTTATGAAAAAATCAAATGAAATTAGGAGAGAGAGATTTAAGCAATCCTATACTTTAAGGGATTAAAACAAAGTATATTGTGGTGGACCGCCTGGAAATTCTAGAAGCAGTGACAAAGTTAAATATGCAGCAGTTAAGAACTGGATAGAGAACAAGCTGATGGTTACTAGAGGGGAGGTGGGCAGGGGAATGATTTAAATTGGTGATGGGTATTAAGGAGGGTCTCTCTCCTTATAGCTCTCATTATAACCATTGGTATACTGTACACTGCAGGTTACTTTGGTGTGTAAGGAATTTGTTACATTGATAGAGTTTATACTTTAAGCAGGTTTATTAACGTTGAGGATATGGAATACCTTTTTTTCTTAATACTTTGAGGCTATAGCTATTGTTTATATAATGGGGTGCTACTGATACTTACAACAAGTTGCTTTCATTTCTTCTCAAAGTAAATTGTTCAAAATAGCCATCCAATTTTTAGGGATAAGATTTTACATTAAGTGGGAAAAAAACAAGTTTTACATCATCTCAGTTTCTTTCCATTAAAGTGCTGATCTGAAAAAAAAAAGTACAAACTTTGTTTCCTGTTACAAAAGGGATTTTTGTTTGGTTGCTTTACTTATCAAAAAAACTAGCTTTCATTTCCATAATATATATTTATCCATCAATTTAGAAAATACAAATAAAATAATTTTTCCCTACTTTTTTGTGTTTATTTTTGTTTTCTGAAGAGAAATCTGGAGTCTTTCAAATGGTTGCTTCCTTATGTGGAATTTTTTATTTCATGTTTTCCTTATCTGGCTGCTGTCACATTTTTTCCCCTTGTTTGTAGTTTTTAGCAGTTTGATTATAATGTGTCTGGGAATGGATTTCTTTTCTTTTTTTTCTTCTGTTTTTGTGATTTAATACTGTTGCTTACTTTTTTTTTACATTTTTTAAAAGTTTTTATTTAAATTCCACTTAGTTAACATGCAGTGATATATTAGTAATATACATATGTACAGTAATATAACATACAGTAATATATTAGTTTCAGGTACACAATATAGTGATTGAATACTTCCATACAACACCCAGTGTTTATCACAAAAAGTGCCCTCCTTAATACCCATCACCAATTTAAATCATTCCCCTGCCCACCTCCCCTCTAGTAACCATCAGCTTGTTCTCTATCCAGTTCTTAACTGCTGCATATTTAACTTTGTCACTGCTTCTAGAATTTCCAGGCGGTCCACCACAATATACTTTGTTTTAATCCCTTAAAGTATAGGATTGCTTAAATCTTAGTTCCATTTACTTTGCTTGTAGTTGTCTCATGCTACAGCTCTTCTGGGTTGTGTGGTGAACAAGAGAGGATAAATCAGTTAACAGCAGAAACCTGTTGGTGATCTGATTTTACTGGCTAATGTTAAATGTGGCTGATTTTTGTCCTTTTAAACTGGGTTGTCTGTGGGGTCTGTCACTGGTTCCTGTCACGAAACTAGGTATGAAGTTGTGTACCACTTCTGCTTTTAACACGTGGAATTGCCTGAGGTCAGTTCCAGGAAATTTCAGTACATCTCATGGAACATGCTGAATTTAATATTTCTCCAACATAATTACCAGAAAACCTTAACCCTAAGATTTGCCTCACAATACAAACTTTATAACCACTGAGTTTTTAATATGGCCCAAGTTACCATTAGACTTTTCTTTCTTTCTTTTTCTTTTTTTTGGAATTTTACTTATTTGACATTAGCAGTTTAGAATTTTTACCATTTTTTCCCCCTCTGCTTTCTGGTGGTGAGGGAAGAAAATTCATTTTTCAAGGATTATAAACAGTATAGTAAGCCAGAAGTCATAAATGTAGTAAAATATTGATAGAGTACTATATAATAGCATGAATTCAGATATAATTCAAATGGGGTAGGAAGGGTTGTGAAGTGTCCCTTTCAGGATAATTCAGGCCTTTCTTAGTTCATTTTATAGTCATATATGTTCAAGGTTTCACTGATTTTATTTTAGTGCTTTTCTGAGATAATACAGATGAATTGAAATATATGATTTTTAATAAAATGCATGATAACATGACCCACTATTTTATGTAATTTAATTTTTTAATTGTATCTTTGAGCTTATGGAAAAGCTTGGTAGTAATTTGAAGTGCAAGTAGTTCCTAATAATGAGTTTCTTTAGCACTTTTCAAATGTTTCAATGATAATGAGATAAATAGAAAGTTATGATGGGTGGCTTAAAAATGTATCTGACTGACTCTTATCTAGATTACTGATACAATGTTCATGAAACCCAAATAAAATATATAGGAGAAAACCAGGTGAGTGGTGATATGTTGTGAATTAATTTTACTTTATACTATGTGCCAGGATTACTTGGTAGAGACCTAAGAACTGAAAGAAGCATGTAAATGTGGCAGACTCTTAGTTGCCTAGGTGAAAAATGAAATTGCTATGTGCAAAACATGTTGGAAGCTATTAGCGTAATGTTTTAGAATTTGCATTTATTAATCGGACTTGTGCATTTATGATATGTTGCTGTATTTTAAACATAAAACCAGATCTAGAAGAAGCTAAATGCTCCAGCTTTCTCTTTATTCCAGCATCATATGCTCATATATTTTGTTGATTAGTTATTTTAAATAAATTGTAGCTATCTTGTCAGTTTAACAAGCCTCTAATTTTATTTGCCCATTTGTAAGTGAAACTGGAGGAGCTAGCATCTTAGAATTTTAATATAGAAGTTTGTATGAGGGGATCCCTGGGTGGCTCAGTGGTTTAGCGCCTGCCTTTGGCGCAGGGTGCGATCCTGGAGTCCCGGGATCGAGTCCCGCGTCAGGCTCCTGGCATGGAGCCTGCTTCTCCCTCCTCCTGTGTCTCTGCCTCTCTCTCTCTCTATGTCTATCATAAATAAATAAATAATAAATAAATAAATAAATAAATATTCAAAAAAAACAAAAGCAAAAAAAGGTTTGTATGAAAATATGTTTAATATGTTTTATGAAGCTTTGGAGTGATATATTTATAAGTATTCTTAAAACATTGCAAAGTAAGATGGATAAACAATATTCAGTTATGATCAATTTTAGTTTTTATTTTTATGAGAAATATTATATTTTGCTGCTCTTTCGACCATGTTGGTAATATGTCATGTATTATACTTTCATATCATGCTTAATCATACATTGGCTTTAATGGAAAGAAAGTAGTGATATATTTTTAACCTATGTGGATTAATTGGGCATTCATAAAGGACTCATGCTATTTTCATTTTTTATTTTAACAAACATATTATTATTTTGTATTTATTTACGTTTCTTATTTTAAGAATACATACAGTGTTATATTAGTTTAAGGTATACAATATAGTGATTCGGAAATTCTCTAAATTACTTAGTGCTTTTCATGATAAGTGTACTCTTTAACCCACATCAGCTATTTCACCCAGCACCCCACCCTCCTCCCCTCTGGTAGCCATCGATTTGTTCTCTATAATTGTCTGTTTCTTGGTTTGTCTCTCTTGTCTTTTTCCCCTTGTTCACTTGTTTCTTAAATTCCACATATGAGTGAAAACATATGGTATTTGTCTTTCTCTGATCCATGTTACTTGGCATTATATACTCTAGCTCCCTCTGTATTGTTGCAAATGCCAAGATTTTATTATTTTTGTGGTGGAATAATATTCCATTGTGTGTGTGTGTGTGTGTGTGTGTGTACCAGATCTTCTTTATAGACTCATCTATCCATGGAAACTTGGGCTGCTTCCATATTTGGCTATTATAAATGATGCTGCAATAAAAACAGGGGTGCATGCATCCCTTTGAATAACTGTATTTGTATTTTTTTATCTCTGGTAGTGCAATTACCGGATCATAGGATAGTTCTACTTTTAACTTTTTGAGAAAGGTCCTTACTGTTTACCACAGTAGCTGCACCAGTTTACATTCCTGCAAACAGTGCACAAAGGTTCCTTTTTCTCACCATTGTCACCAACACTTCTTATTTCCTGTGTTTTTGATTTTAGATATTCTAACGGGTCTCAGGTGATATCTCATTGTGGTTTCCCTGCTGATGAATGTTTGAGTGATGTTGAGTATCTTTTCATGTATCTATTGAAGGCAGGTGCTATTTTAGATTTAAGAATGATTCACCATGTTTTTTTAAGTTAACTTGTTATTTAGGAAATATTCTCAGGGATAACTATACAAATGGCTTTCAACAGTTTTCTCCCTTCAAATATGTAATAGTTCATAATAAATTTTTATTTGAATTGTTATTAATTATATCCATTTGTCACTGTTCTAACTATTAATGATACAGTTTTCCATTGGCAGCATAAAAAGAATCTTCTACTAAAAAACTTAGCCTGTTAGTTTAGGTATAAAAATCAGGAAAGTCTACAATTGTCACATCATTATGTGAAACAGATCCTTGGGGGAATACATCAAATTGTTAATGCCAAGACTCCTGTATTTAAATCTACCTTTACCTTAAAGCTAATGGGAATAATGCCAGCTCAAGTGAAACATCACCTGGATTGAAAGAAATCCTAAAGAACAAGGAAAATTTAAGCTCTTGGGTATGTTGTGCTGTGGTTGACCCAGTCAATTCTCTGTTTAGGTAATCTAGTTAATAGCAGCTTCATTATCAATACAGTTTAACAAGGAATGGCTAGTGTAATTGTATAAAACATTTCCTAGTGAGAATAAACCTGAAGCATACTTGAAATAAAAAAAAAAACCCTTGCTTGAGCTATGTTCTTACTTAGAAATCTGTGAATGTTTGTGTGTATGTAACTATATCTTATGGGGCTTTTTCACTTGGAGATCTGTGAATGTGTGTATGTACCTATACTTTTATGTGTTTTTTTGCTAATTAACAATAGGTAACTTTTGGATATGTATTTGTACTAGCAAAGTGATTTTACACTAGTACCCATTACCACTCCCTAAAAAATCTTATTACACATAAGGAAGATTAATTTACCATCAACAGGGGCAGTTGCAGTGAGATGAATATAATTCTTGCTTTCTTATGATGTCCTTTACTCTTTTGAGTTGCAAAATGTGTTTCTTTTTCTCAGAAGGTGAAATCTTCCTGGGTGGAGACCATTTCCTATTCCTTCTAGTGTCCTTATGAGACTTATGTAGAGAAAGTCTTAAAAGTTACTGTATATGAGTTGATATTGGGAGCCTTGAGTAATGTATTTCAAGTAAATGGTATACAAGAATCTCCCGAAGAACAAAGAATATAATTCAAACAGTATTAAGGTCTAGAAATGAAATTAATAATGTTCAGCAGTATAAGGAATATGTAGAATCTGAACTGGCTTTGGGAAATTCTTAATAGATAATTGTTATTTTGTCAGTACATTTGAATAAACATTGTCTTAGTATGTGCAAGTAGAATATATTGTATGCAGTTAATCTACAGAATAGTTTTTTAGGAAATATTGATTAAATACTTCGTTGTTCAGAGTACTTTTTCTTATTATTGGTCTACAAAGATGATATGATTACTATCATCAAAGAGCTAGTATAGTGGAGAGAGAGGCTTGTAAAGAAACAGGTATGGTACAGGAAGATAGTTGTTTTACTGGAAGCATGTATTTAGCTGTAAGAGCCTTGGGAAAATTGGAAAGAACACATTAGTTGGCCTGACTGAAATTAAGGGTTTGCAATTAGAGTGTTAAAGCCGATGGGTTATAGGGAATATGATAGAAAGTAGTATCAATTCCTGTACTAGGAATGAGAAGAACTAGATCATAACACCAACTCTGTACCTTTGTAGCCCTGACATCAAGCAAATTACTTTACTTGTCTGAACGTGTTTCCTCCAGTGTAAAGTAAGGAAAGTAATACTAGGTCTGCCTAGTTTTAGTGTTACCTTAAGAGTGATAAGAAACTGTGAATATGGTTCTTCTATAAATGCTATCTATATACATTTTCAAATATATTGTTTCCATTGTTGTCAGTGGATACTGTCCATCCTGAATACTGTTATTTGAAGTATGGTGTGCTACTGTCTTCCCTTTGTTATGTAGAATGGCAAAAGTTCAATAAGATGGCTTTTAAGATGAGTTTTGGCAGAAGAAAACCTCTCTGTATTCTCTAGGTATATGTCTTTACAGATATGTGATTTTTTTAATGTAACATTCTTTATATTAGATTAGTTTTTTCTCTAAAAATGTTTTTTTTTTAAATTTTTATTTATTTTTTTTTTTATTTACGATAGTCATACAGAGAGAGAGAGAGAGAGAGGCAGAGACACAGGCAGAGGGAGAAGCAGGCTCTATGCACCGGGAGCCCGACGTGGGATTCGATCCCGGGTCTCCAGGATCGCGCCCTGGGCCAAAGGCAGGCGCCAAACAGCTGCGCCACCCAGGGATCCCCTATAAAAATGTTTTTAGGGGATGCCTAGGTGGCTCAGCAGTTGAGCATCTGCCTTTGGCTCAGAATGTGATCCTGGGACCTGGGATCGAGTCCCACATCGGGGTTCCTATGAGGTGCCTGAATCTCCCTCTGCCTATGTCTCTGCCTCTCTCTCTCTCTCTCTCATGAATAAATAAATAAATCTTTAAAAAATGTTTTAAAAATTATTGAAGAGAAATTCATTTTCAATAATATTATGATAAATTAATGCTTTTTATAGAAAATCTGGAAAAATGTACATTGGCAAATTTGGAAAACTATTATGTAAACAAAAAAAAATCAATGCCATTTGGAATTTTAGTATCCCAAGATAATGACTTTTAAGTGTTAATAGTTTCAAAATCTACCTTTTCAGACAAATATCTGTTCTTTAAAATGTTACATATTTGTATGTGTGATATAGGGATGTATTAGGCATTTTTCAAATTTCATTCATGTCCAATATACTGTTTGATATATTTTTTATTATTTTATGGTTTTTGTTTCTGATTCACACTTAATAGGAAATTATTCATAATGCTGAGTTACCATTGGGAGTGATGCATATTTTATTTTCAGATTTTAATTGATTTATGTTAAATACTAAACTTGTTATTTTTCTTCTTTCATTGTTTCTCCTATTTTCTTTTTTTGTTTAGCTTCATTGAAAATTTCATGGTTTTCATCTTTATGTATACCTGCAAACTGGTTTAAATTGTTCTAAAGGCTCTAACAATAACAACAGCCAACACATATCTAGCACGTGTTATGTGTCTGACATTGCTGTAGATGACTCATTTAATTCTTTTTTTTTTAAAGATTTTATTTATTTATTCATGAGAGATGCAGAGAGAGAGGCAGATACATAGACAGAGGGAGAAGCAGGCTCCAGGGAGGGACCCCAATGTGGGACTTGATCCCGACACTCCGGGATCACGCCCTCAGCCAAAGGCAGACACTCAACCTCTGAGCCACCTGGGTGTCCCAAATCATTTAATTCTCACAGTAACCCAATGGAAGCTGATATCCTTTTTTATAATTGAGAAAACTGCAGCACAAAGAAGTGTAAGTAAATTAACCAATGTCAGACAACTAGTAAGTGAGAGAGCTGGAATTTAAATCTAGGCAGTCTGGTTCCGTGGCTTATGTTCTTAACTCCATCATCACACTGTCCCTCCTCTTGCCTCCTAGGAGATTTTTTCAAGCAATAAAATTTGGGCGCCTGGGTGGCTCAGTTGGTTAAGTGTCTGCCTTCAGCTCAGCTCCTGATTCCATGGTCATAGATAGAGTCCACATTGGGCTCTCTGCTCAGAAGGGAGATTACTTCTCCCTCTTTCTCTCCCTCTACTCCTCCCCTGCTCCTGCCCACACTTACTCTCTCTCTCTCTCTCTCAGTCTCTTTCTCTCAAAATAAATAAATAAAATATTAAAAAAATGATTTACCAGAGCAGGCATTTCATTTTCTGCGTCCTCTTGTTACTACGTGACATACATCTATGCATATAACCCTTATGATATTAAATGTTTCTGGGTGTTATACTATATGTTGGCGAATCAAACTCCAGTTAAAAAAATATACAAAAAAAAATGTTTCTGAAGATGACATATTGGAAGCAGATTTGGATTCATGCCTATAGAATTGTGAATGTAATCATTAAGAGAAAAGGTAATACTCTGTTGGTATAGATAAGATTTTTAGATTTCTGTTTTATTTGCAATTTACTTTTTACCTATATAAAGTAACAGTTTAAATTCCTTATCTTCGCAGTGACAGTAGAAGCACTATGAAACCTTTCCCACCAAAACACAGATAGGTGGCAAATCAAATTTAATATTGCCAAAAGGAAGTCAGGTTTTTCAGCTGCAATAAATAACAATTAATAAGACATTTGAATATGAATATATGCATGTGTATTTTTCCACTATTACAAATTAAAGTGTATCTAAAATGTATAAGTAAATATTAGTCTCAGAGATGTATTAGCCATATGCCATACAGTGAAATACTAGGGATTTTCTCATGCATCAACAGACATGGGAAGTTGAGATTGTTTTGTTAGATCATAGGGGCTAGTCAAAGTGAATTGGAAATTTTTACACTCTAGTTTACATCTAGGCTTTTTTATCCAGGAAAATATTTCTAGTTTGTACATAGATTTTGATTAAAATATATACTTTTAATGTTATCAGTTAATATTGTCACACTCTTTGAAATAGAGAGCTTTGTAAGATCCTTGGGTATTTGCAGGAAACCTTCATTAATACCTTCAAATGAACACCCAAGTAAAGTATCTATGCATATTCCAGAACCAGTGTTTCAATAGACACAGATTCAGGTAATTTCCACATCAAAGAAAGACATGTCTTGGTTTATGTAGGCTAGAGAGACAAGAGTAGCTCTCTCTGAGTTCCATTTTCATTACCCAAAAGAAAGCCTGCCCTCTCTCCCTCAATCCTGTTAGTGGTTTTTTTTTTTTTGGGGGGGGTATTTAAATGTAAATGTACCAGAGCTATGCTGTAGTGTAGTACCAAGTTTGAATAATTTCACTTATATTTCCATTGATTTCTCCATGGTATGATTTGATGAAAAGACATAAAGGAAGAAAGCAACTAGCCAATGTGAAAGGAGGGTTATCACTTTCTGAGTAATATCTGATTATTATTCATTCCCATTCCAATAGTTAATTTTTTTATCAAGTTGGGAATGACCTGATTTGTTACAAATAGATCTGCTCATCAACTCTTACCACTCCTTTAAAGAGCCAATCAATAGTCTCCTGTTAATTAGACCCCATTCCTTTTATTTTATTTTTTTAATATCCTGGATTTGGAGCAGGAAGGATGGAGTGGGCATTGCTGCTCTTGAAAAAGCTAAGATATGACTATGTGGGGAACATTTGCTTGTGGTGGCAACAGTCTTAATGTTCTATCATGTTATGTTTTATAAAATATTGATAGATTTAGCTCCAGACTTCAGAGTTACCTATTCAGAGATTAATTCAGAATGTAATAATCTCTAAAGTATGTCCCATTTTCAACAGTCTAGAAATTATGTGGTAATTTTTATAAATGGTAAATAGCCTTATAAGCCATCTCAGCTAACTTTATCCTAAATCTTAGGTGAAAAAGATTCTGCTATTCTGCCTCATTGCATAAGCTGAAAATGGGAAATAACCTGTTATCCCTGCCTAAATGTTGATATTCTTAGACTTCAGCAGAGTTAAGTACCAACACCAAGTATGGCATTGCCTCTTAATATTCCAAACAGACACATGGTTTGTAATAGTTTGTGCTTTTGTCTGACAACTTTATATGTTAACTGGGATGTATTACTGATGGTGTATTTAATATAGACCATGAGGACATTATGATACCCAACTAGATATAGAAGGAATAAAAGTATTTTAGAATCACTGTAATCCAAACCTGAAAAATGGAAACTTTATTTTAAAAAACTTGATACCTGTATTTTGATAGTATTCACAAAAGTTGAAGATTGTTCTTATGAGGACTAATGTGGTTGCACAGATAAGAAAATAATCATCTGTAAGTCCACCTGCCATTTAGTTAAGAGATAAAAGGTAACTAATGTAGTTGGTGCTTAGTATATATATTCAAATGCTTGTTGAATGTTTTTACATATAATAATAATAATAAAATAAGATTATGATTGAAAGCCTCAGAGATCTTAAAATATGAATTTACTTTTACACTATATCTGGGTTGTATTTTGATGTGCTTTTCTAACCAAATCTAACTTAGTCAGGAACTTTGGGAGTGTCATCCCTAGAAACAATGTGGGTATTTTCTTCCTTTTCCAGTTTTTATTAAAATTCTAGTTTGTTGACATATATGGTAAAATTGGTTTCAGGTATATAACTTAGTGATCCATCACTCATATGACATCCACTGCTCAATATATGTGCCCTCCTTGATACCCATCATCCATCTAGCCCATTTCCTCCCTCCCTTCTTCCATCAACCCTTAATTTGTTCTCTGTAGTTAAGAATCTCTTATGGTTTGCTTCCCTCCCTTTCTTTTTTTCCCCTTCCCGTATCTTTATCTTTTTTTTTCCTATATAACACATATAAGTGAAATCATATGGTATTTGTCTTTCTCTGGCTGACTTATTTCACTTAGCATAATACACTCTAACTCCATCCACATTGTTGGAAATGGCAAGATTTCATTCTTTTTGATGGTTGAATAATATTCCACCATATATTTATATGCCACATTTTCTTTATCTACTCATCAATCAGTGGATATTTGTGTTCTTTCCATAGTGTGTCTGCTGTTGATAGTGCTGCTAAAACATGGTGCATGTATTACTTTTGATCTGCATTTTTGTATTCTTTGGGTAAATAAATACCTAGTAGTGCAATTGCTAGGTCATAGAGTAGTTCTATTTTTAACTTTTGGTGGAGCTTCCATATGATTTTCCGGAGTGGCTGTACTGGCTTGCATTCCTACCAACAGTGTAAGAGGGTCCCCCTCTCTCTGCATCCTCGCCAACATGTTTCCTGTGTTGATTTTAGCCATTCTGGCAGGTGTGAGGTGGTATTCCATCGTTTTGCTACAGAAAGCCTGGGGTATTTTCATATTTCTGGACTTCAGTCTGCAGGTGGCTCTCTTGACCTTTCAATTCGAAGTTTAGGTTAAGAACTGTTGTTGCTTGGGACATCTGGGTGGCTCAGCAGTTGAGTGTCTGACTTTGGCTCAGGGTGTGGTCCTGGAGTCCTGGGATTGAGTCCCACATCAGGCTCCCTGCATGGAGCCTGCTTCTCCCTCTGCTTGTGTCTCTGCTTCTCTCTCTGTGTGTCTCTCATGAATAAATAAAAAAACTTTAAAAAGAAAAAAAAAAAGAACTGCTGTTGCTCTACTTTCTTTCTGTCCTCTAACTGCTTAGAAAAATATTTTCACCCTGATTATCTGATTTTTCTCTTGAAGCTCCTGATAATTGTCTTATTGGATAATAAGCAACATATGAAAGTTAATTTTTAAACATATTGGTTAGCCTTCCTTTAGAATTTTCCTTATATTTCTTTGCATGTCTAGTATGAGTATTTGGTAGATATCAACTATAATGTTGGTAATGCTTCTAAAAAACTATGCCAGTAGTCTAGCATAATTTTAAAAATATTTTATTTATTTGAGAGAGAGCGTGCACATGAGCAGGGGGAAGGGGCAAAGGGAGAAGCAGACTCCCCACTGAGCACAGAGCCAGATATGGGGCTCAGTCCCAGGACTTTGGGATCATGACCTGAGCTGAAGGCAGAGGCTTAACCTACTGAGCAACCCAGGTACCCCCAATATTTTTTTAAAAAGATGATCCTATTCATTTTTCTTCTCATTTGAGAATAGTATTGCTGTTTTATCTCATAGTTTATTTGAGATACATGGTTATTAACAAGAATTTTAGAAATACCAAAATAAATGGATGTGAAAACCTTGTGATATAATTTCAGTTAGAAATCTAAGTCTTATCTGTAACTTCATTAATTCCAATGTCTGTTAATGAAATTGCCTGAGACTGTGAAGGTAGGCATATACATACATTTATGCAAAGTATGCACTGAAGTAAATTAGAAATAATATAGTTTTTACTGTGCACTGTTGAATTATCATTAATAATAATATTATTTACATTTGTAGAAGATGAAAAGCTAATTCATTTTGCCATGTAAGTAAAATATAGATGACTGCTACTTTTTAAGATATGGTTTCAATTACAATAGGTGATAGCCAATGTACTATAAAGATATTTCTTGCCAATAGTTTTTTGCCCATACTTGTGTTAACACTGTAAGCACCAATAGCCAAAAGGATTGTTTGCAATATAGATCTTATACTAAGACATTAATTAATTAATGAAATATAACCTCAAATATCAAATTTTGTGTAATGTATGCCCTATAAATATGCTTGCAGTAGTGCTATTTAAAAAAGGTCCTGATACCAAACTGACAAATGACACACTGGGTATTACTGCATCTGGGTAATTGTCTAAGAGATTTACAGAGGAGGCCTCCCAAGAATTTTTAGTATGTTCCTTTTGTGTAAAGGTTTTGTCTAAAAATCACTGTGCAAACAGTAGCTGTTCCATAGCACCTGCTTCTGTTCAGAGAGTGAGTCTTTTATTTAGAGAGTAACAGTGACCATTTCATTTATCACTACACCAGGGACCTACATAAAGAGTAGCATTTGAATGGCAACAAAGGAGACCAGAGCTTCCAACCAGTAGGGATGCTTGTAAACACTGAGTCCTCCTATGTTTCTTTTTTTCCTTTTCAGGCAGTTACATGCAGGTCTTTATTTTGAAGAAAAATATAATTGAATCAGAACAATAATGGGGAAAGTTCTAAACTGATATTTTTTATTTAAAAAGCTATTTTATGTAAAAAATGCCATAACTGTCATATATAAGCTTGGTCATTTACATAAATGTACTTTTGTCTTCTTATTAGAAAATTATTTATATTATAGAAATAACAATGGGAAAATATTCCTTATATTATCTTAGAAAAATGTTTAAGGAATTGTTTTCAAATTGCCTATTGTCCTAGCACCTATGCAGTTTTGTTTATACTCCTTTTATAGCTAATCATCTTCAGTCATGATGTCAAAAAATGAGTGCCTCTACCTCCAGCTCTTTAATGACTCCTGGGAGTGTCATGCCCATGTTTGTTGCTCTGTTAAAATTACCTTCTCTGTAAGCCTGTAGTTACTATCTCTCAACTTCTCTGTTAGCTTTTTCTTACCATTCTTCATTTCATGTTATGCATGAGAAGACCTTCTTGATACATACTGTCTTGTTTATTTTTTAAACAAAAATTCAGTGATTTTAGTACATCCATAGAATTGTGTAGCCATCACCACAATCTGATTTTAGAACATTGTCATCACCCAAAAAGAAATCCCATACCCAGTACCAGTCAGTCCTTATCTCCCATCTTCAATCATTTGTCCTTCACAATAAACTAATTTTTTTCTATCGATTTGCCTATTTACATTTTGTAAAAATAGACTCATGATTTGTGGCATATTGTCCCTGGCTTCTTTCATTTAGCATGATTTCAAGGTCCAATAATGTTGTAGTATATATCAGTAATTCATTTCTTCTTTATCCATTCATCAGTCAATGGACACTTGAGCTACTTTTTGTATTCTTTGGGTAGTAGTGCAATTGCTGGATCATAGGGTAGTTCTATTTTAAACTTTTTAAAGAACTTCCAAATGGTTTTCTAGAGTGGCTGCACTAGTTTGCACTCCCACCAACTGTGTGGGAGGGTTCCCCTTTTTCCACATCCTTGCCAATACCTATATTTCTTGACTTGTTGATTTTAGCCCTTTTGACAGATGTCAAGTGATATCACATTGCAGTTGTGATTTGTGTTTCTCTGAAGATGAGTGATGTTGAGCGTCTTTTCATGTGTCTACTAGCCATCTGTATATCTTCTTTGGAAACATTTTATTCATGTCTTCTTTTTTTTAATTGAATTATTTACTTTTTTGTGTTTTGAGTTTTATAAGTTCTTTATATATTTTGGATACTAACTCTTTTTCAGATATGGTATTTGCAAATATCTTCTATTACACGAGTTGCCTTTTAGTGGTGTTGATTGTTTCCTTCCCTGTGTAGAAGCTTTTTATCTTGAAGTAGTACCAGTAGTTCATTTTTGCTTTTGTTTTCGCCTCAGGAGACATATCTAGTAAGAAGTTGCTATACCTGATATCAAAGTGGTTACTTCCTGTGTTCTCCTTGAGGACTTCCTATCTCACATTTAGGTCTTTCATCCATTTTGAACTTTTTTGTGTGTGGTGGAAGAAAGTGGTCCAGGTTCATTTTTCTATGTGTTGTTGTCCAGTTTTCCCAAGACTATTTGTTGAAGAGACTGTCCTTTTTCCATTGGATATTCTTTCCTGCTTTGTAATAAGTTTACTGACCACATGGTTGTGAGTTCATTTCTGGGTTTTTCTTTTGTCCTATGTGGTATTTGTTGTTTGTTTGGTGTGTGTGTGTGTTTCGTGATAGTACCATACTCTTTTGATCACTAAAGCTTTGTAATATAACTTGAAATCTGAAAATGTGATGCTTCCAGCTTTTCTTTTCTTTTTTTTTTTAATTTACTTTTTATTGGTGTTCAATTTGCCAACATATAGAATAACACCCAGTGCTCATCCCATCAAGTACCCTCCTCAGTGCCTGTCACCCAGTCACACCCCCCCCCCGCCACCTCCCCTTCTACCCACCCCCCAGTTCGTTTCCCAGAGTTAGGAATCTCTCATGTTCTGTCTCCCTTTCTGATATTTCCCATTCATCTTTTCTTCTTTCCCCTTTATTCCCTTTCACTATTTTTTATATTCCCCAAATGAATGAGACCATATAATGTTTGTCCTTCTCCGATTGACTTATTTCACTCAGCATAATACCCTCCAGTTCCATCCACGTTGAAGCAAATGGTGGGTATTTGTCGTTTCTAATGGCTGAGTAATATTCCATTGTATACATAAACCACATCTTCTTTATCCACTCATCTTTTGATGGATACCAAGGCTCCTTCCACAATTTGGCTATTGTGGACATTGCTGCTATAAACATCAGGGTGCAGGTGTCCCGACATTTCACTGTATCTGTATCTTTGGGGTAAATCCCCAGGAGTGCAATTGCTGGGTCGTAGTGCAGATCTATTTTTAACTCTTTGAGGAACCTCCACACAGTTTTCCAGAGTGGCTGCCCCAGTACACATTTCCACCAACAGTGCAAGAGGGTTCCCCTTTCTCTACATCCTCTCCAACATTTGTGGTTTCCTGCCTTGTTAATGTTCCCGATTCTCACTGGTGTGAGGTGGTATCTCATTGTGGTTTTGATTTGTATTTCCCTGATGGCCATTTTTAATTGCATTATTTGTCATTTTATTGTTTCAAATATGTTCTCCCATTCTGTGGATTGTTTCATTTACTTGGTAGTGTCTTCTGAAACCCCCAAATTTTGACCTTAATAAAACCCAATTTATTTATTTTTCTTCTGTTGATTGTCCTTTTGGTGTTACATTTTAGAAACTATTGCCTATTTCATGTTGGCAAAGATTTGTACTGATGGTTCCTTCTAAGAATTGTATTGTTATTTCCAACTTCATTTTTTTGCATGTGTATATCCTGTCATCTCAAAACCATTTGTTAAAATTAATCATTCCCATAATTTTTTATACCCTTGTCTAATATCCATTGGATAGATTATTAAGATTATTTTTGGATTCCCAATTTTTTAATTTCATTGATCTATATCTTTATGCCACTAATTCACTATCTTGTTTACTATAACTTTGTAGTAAGTGGTATTTATGGCTTCTGGCAAATGTCAGTCATTTTTCCCCCTCTTTTGGTATATACTTCTTTGATGTTTGTCCTTCTGTTTTCTTATCAGGATAAGCTTTTCTTCTCATCAGTTTTTGACTTGTCTTCTCAGGTTTCTCTTTAATATTCTTCACTTGCACCCATCACACCAAGTGCCTACTATTATCAGTTCTTCTGATTGCTTTATACAATTCCATTTTGTTCACCTAGAAACTATTCACAAATTCTGTATGTATTAATACACAGAATTTATTGTGTATTGTGAATTATGTATTAATTATTTCTATGTGCTGAGGAATGGGAGACAGGAAGACAAATATCCCAGTACAGTGTTAAACCACCTTTGGATTTCCCAAATAATATAACTCAAACTTGAAGTGAATCATAGAGGAGAATGCTAAAATAGTAGTGGTGGGGAGAATTTTTTTAAAAACTCTTAAAAGGTAGAATGAAGACTATTGCTGACAGAAAAGTAATTGAATATTTGGTAGAGAAATGAAAAACGGTTACATTTTGCTATATATTAGTAAAACCCTGATCACCAATATCTGCCCTTTTCTTTCCACCAATTAAATAGTTATCTTTGAATACAGTAAGACAATATCACTTCATTTGAAAGTGCTAGAGTATCATGCAAATAGTTTTGATGGTTTTGTTATCCTTACTAGTAATTCAGTATTATAATGTTATGCTACATGTACCACGTATACCCATAAGATACAAACTCTGTTTGGCAGCATGTGGAAATATACAGATCACAGGATCAAGGATTGTACATTTTTACACTTAGGTGTGTGTGTGGTTTTTTTTTTTTTTTTAAGATTTATTTACTTATTTGAGAGAGAAAGAGTGGCATGGAGGGACAGAGGGAGATGAGAATCCCAATTGGACTCCCCACTGAATGTGGAGCCCATTGTGGAGCTTGATCTCATGACACTGAGATCATGAACTGAGCTGAAACCAAGATTTTGACACTTAACTGACTGAGAGCCTGGGGGTACCCCTCCCCTCACTGTTAGCTTTATTTTCACAATGACTTTAGTGATTTTTCTCATGTTTTCCATGTGCATTTTATTTATTTATTTATTTTTACTTATTTATTTATGAAAGAGACAGATAGAGATAGAGAGAGAGAGAGGCAGAGACACAGGCAGAGGGAGAAGCAGGCTCCACGCAGGGAGCCCAACGCGGGACTTGATCTTAGGATCCCAGGATCCCACCCTAGGCCGAAGGCGACACTAAACCACTGAGCCACCAGGGCTGCCCTCCATGTGCATTTTAAATCAGCTTATTCTATTTTGCTATACCTGATTCAGATATAATATAGTGTATATAAAACATCACCAATTTTATTTTATTTTATTTATTTATTTATTTTATTTTATTTATTTTTTTACTGATTTTATTTTTTAAGGAAAAAAACATTTTCAATGCAATGTTTTTCCATGGCGCTATGGTATCAACTATACTGTGGTGGCATAGCTAATAACTGTAAATTAACTCACGGTTTAAATTTTAGTGAATAGAAATACATGCTTAAAATTCTTTTTTTTTTAATTTCATTTTTTTATTTTATGATAGTCCCAGAGAGAGAGAGAGAGGCAGAGACACAGGCAGAGTGAGAAGCAGGCTCCGTGCACCGGGAGCCCGATATGGGATTCGATCCCGGGATCGCGCCCTGGGCCAAAGGCAGGCGCCAAACCGCTGCGCAACCCAGGGATCCCTTAAAATACTTTTAATATAAGAAAGCAGACCTCAGAAACTTTTTGCCTTTATTTTCTATAGTTTGGAGCATTGATTTTACTTTCTGTTTAGTTTAGGTGCTTTATTTTATTTTATTTGTAAAAATTTCAGAACAAAGATGAATAGGTTCTACAGGACCACAAAGGAGGGAGGGCCACTGACCTACGATGAAGGGAATTAAGCAAGAATTCCCAGTGGATATTGATGCCAGGTCTGAGTTTCAAATATTTAATAAGCATTAGTTAATGTAAAAAGGAAATTTTATTCACAAGGAATTCGAGATGGAGTAGAAGAATACTCTGAAGTGTGTGTATGAGAAATTGTGGTGTGTTGAAAAAACTCTAAGTTGTTTGGTAGCTGGTGGGCTGTGTGCTTCCAGGGAAAGTGGTAAGAAAAGTGTATTTAGAGGCAAGAAGAGATCAACTCATTAATGGCCTACTGTGCTATATTTAGGAGTTTAAATTTTTTACTCTAAAGACAACATGGAATGTGAATTTTAAGCACAAAAATGACATTTTCAGATTAAAAAGTTTGAAAGATCACTCTGAATATACTATGAAGATTATTGGAACCTGGCTGGAGGTGTGGAGGGGACATTTGGACATGAAGAAGAAAGACCTGTCTGAAACTTATTGCTTGAAACATAGAGAAGACATTACATATGCACAAAATAAAGTAATGGGAATAAAGGCTGGTACAAATTCTATAGATGTAGAAAGTATAAAATGTAAATCCTTGAATTTGATAAGGGCTATTATTTACTCAATTTAATAATTATAGTTCCATTTGCTAAGGTCCTCTCTATCATCTTGATTAGAATTTTCGGTGTTGGTTGGCAATTTAGTACCCAAATCTTTTTTTTTTAAGATTTTATTTATTTATTCGTGAGAGACAGAGAGAGAGAGAGAGAGAGAGAGAGAGAGAGAGAGAGGCAAAGACACAGGCATAGGGAGAAGCAGGCTCCATGCAAGGAGCCTGATGCAGGACTTGATCCTGGGTCCCCAGGATCAGGCCCTGGGCTGAAGGCAGCGCCGAAGTGCTGAGCCACCTGGGCTGCCGTAGTACCCCAATCTTTGAACTACTCTTTAGTTTTATGCCACTAGATAGCTAATAACAACTATTACATGTAGGGCTTTTTTTTTTTACTAGACTTATTTTCTTAATTTTTTAACTCTTGGGGGCTGATATGGTATCTCATTATTGTTCTCTTTTATATCGCCTATTACGAATATATTCCACCTAAAAAGCACTCAAGTCCACAAATTTTAGTGTTTAAAAATCAGAAGAAATTATCCAATTATACAAGGACTTGTACAGTTTCCTAGAACATTTGTAAAAGACTATATGATTGAAATTTTATTTGTATCAGTTTTGCCTAAAGGATGGAACTTTTTATTTAAGAGAGCCTTACTTATATGACTAACTACTTTGTTGGCTTTATGTTTTTCTTAAATAATTTAGTAAATCTTTTTTTGGTAAAAATAATTTCCCTTGCTACTTTGTAATTTACTAAATGCCTAATCTGTGTAAGACACCTTGATGTTCTTAAGGAATACATGTAAACCATTGGTATCCTTCCCCAAAATCCTGGATTCTGTAATTTAAGTCTCATCTACTGCCACCTGTCCACAAAAACTTTTCTTCTTTTTCTAGTATAAAAACAATTCCTACTGTGCTATTAAAATTTGAAAATATTTGATCTTCAGATATAATTACGTTCCATAGATACATCTAAATTAGATATCTATTCTGTGTTAAGAAATGAAAATGTGAGACTTTTTAAAAAGATTTTATTTATTTATTTGAGAGAGAGAGAGAGCACAAACAGGCAGAATAGCAGAGGGAGAGGGAGAAGCAGACTCCCCGCTGAGCAGGGAGCCCCAGCATGGGGCTTTATCCCGGACCCTGGGATCATGACCTGAGCTGAAGGCACATGCCCAACCAACTGAACCACCTAGGCACCCCAAAATGTGAGATTTTTTTGATCATGATTAAAAAGCAATTAAAGCCAGTTTGCAATTTTAAATATTTGGAATCATCACATTCAAATTTACTACTTATTTTCCAAAGTAAGATAGCATCAGAATCCAGAAAGATGAGATTTTTAATAAATCAAGTCAGTTGCATTAGTGTGCTAGTAAATTTCTTTTTAAAAGTCATCTCCATTAGTTCCTGTGTTGCTTTCCCTGTATCTCCCCCCTTTTATTCTTTCTAAAATGTTAACTTTTAGAGTGCCTGTGTGGGTCAGTCAGTTAAGTGTCCAACTTTTGGTTTCAGCTCAGGTCATAAACTTAGAGTCCTCGGATCCAGCCCTGTATTGGGCTCTATACTCATTGTGAAGTCTGCTTGTCCCTCTCTATCCCTTTTTGCCCCCCCCCATTTGTGTACACTTGTGCGCCCATGCACACATGCTCTCTGTCTCTAAAATAAATAAAATCTTTAAAAATATATAATGGTCAGTAGTGTGCCATAACTTTCTTTTAAGTAAATAAATAACTTTATGAATTTAAGGCCTCTATATTTAAGTAAAATAAAGTAATAGAGAATATTTAAATAGTATAACAGCATATGTAATCACATACTTTCTTCAAATGTTTGAAAGGAAAGAGCTGGAAACCTAAAGTCACTGTCATAAGGATTATCAAATTCCCTCAAGGTCAGGAACCTTGTTGTACATATGCATAATTTTTCAACAAGTTGGTCCATCATGCTAACTTTATAGACTTAAAATATGTTGTAAAATCTGTATCTTGATGATTTTGAAGTTATGAGTAGGTGTTATACACTGGGGCCCTCAAAAGGAAATATACGCAGATTTAAAGGATCAAAGTGATTTAATGTGCTGTTGTGATGACAATTCTTTATGTTTTATATCAAAGTTGTTTAAGAAAATAGCATCAAAGAAACTATCCTATCACCTGGAAATGTCTTCCATCTGGGAATGTCTTAAGTCAACGTTTTATTACCTTCTATCAATAATCTTATTGATAGTTTAATAGGAATTTCAAATTTAGGTTACAAAAATTCTAAAATTACCAATTTTGTTAATTTTTTTGAAGTAGACATTCAGATTGTATGCATGTATTATACTGTGATACTCTCTTGTAAATTAAACTTAATGTCAAATACTTTTATTACTGCTAGAAATGAAAAAAAAAGTACAGATATTGACAGCATTTGGTCAAATGTATTCATATATAAAAATAAGAATCTAAAAAGTCAATAAAAATATGGGGTGCCAGCTGGTTCAGTCAGTAGAGTATGAGACTCTTGATCAGGGTTATAAATTTGAGCCCCACATTGGGTGTAAAAATTACGAGTAATATCTTTAAAAAAAAAAGTAGAATGTGATTATTTCAGTAAGCATTACAGTCCCCTTTCATTATTGATATGTAGATAATTAACAGTTTCAAATATATTCTGAGTAGAAATACATGCATTACACAGATTGGTCTTTAAAACAATCTATATGATATATACAGGATAGAATTTTTTTAGTGCTGTCAGCCAAAGGTACCCTCCCCCCCAAAAAAAGGAAAGTGAAAATCAATCTGGAATTGTCAAATCTGCAAAATATCTTACCTTGGGATTGTAAAGAAGTGGTTCTGAAAGAAAAGTCAAAAACTTAATCCTCCAGCAATGTTTTTTTATTACATAGGACTAGAAAATTATAGAAATGAAACTACTGCCATGTAACGATTTGAAAATTAATCCATATTTAGACGCCTGCACCACTGTTATTTTAACATAACCTCCTTCAGTCACTTAGAGAGAACTAGTTTCAGAACATGATAGTTCAGGCAGGAATATATTACCATTGTAACTACTGAAAACTCTGCTGTTTAATTAAAAAAAAAGATTGTGTGTGTGTGTGTGTGTGTGTGTGGTCTGGATGTACAGTAATTTTGAAAAAGTCTCTGTGTAACAGTGAGGATGGTAGTTTTCTAGACACTGTTGGTCTCAGAGGTTCCCCTTAAAAAGAATAAAGACTCCTACTTCTCAAACCTTGTTAGACAGTGGGCATGTTACCTGCATGAACAATGGAGGCATTGAGGGTACCAATCTACCTTTGTGATAACCTTGCTTATACACTTACAGAACATATTAACTATGCATTATTTCTACAATGCTACCAGAGCCTTGCTTATGAGATTTTGTAAGAAACACACAAGAGGAAGGAATCATAGGTCTCAGATTCTGAAATGTCTAATTCAGTAGTGATGCAGTGCTCAGATGAACTATTGCAGATTTAATGAGCAACCTAGGACAAAGACACATGTACTGGACACACGAGGGAAAGGATTTCGTATACAGGGACTAATTAGCATGAAATATGAATACATTCCTATTAGTTGTCTAGATCTATGAGATGTCTTCATTATTGGGAATGATTTTTGCATGAAGTTAATGGAGAGAAATTCAGAAGTTATTCTGTATAAAGAATTTTAAAGTAATGTTTTAGCTTTTTGATTCTGCATCGTCTCAACTTCTAAAGCAAAGAAAAAATAAATTACATATTATAAAATGTCATGATCAAATGAAATGGACCCCTTTTCTACAAAGTCTCAAACAAGATGGGAAGCAGTAGCTATTCTTCATATAACCAATTAACTTAATTAACAACTAGTTTGATTTCAGTATTTTGAATTAGAAAGACACTTGATATTGAGTATCATCTTGCTATTTTAAATAAGGTGATCTGGGCACTTTCTATTCTATTTTTTATTAAGATTTTATTTGTTTATTTGTGAGAGACACACACACATAGAGAGAGAGAGAGAGAGGCAGAGTCATAGGCAGAGAGAGAAGCAGACTCTTTGCAAGGATCCTGATGCAGAACTTGATCCTAGGACTCTGAGATCACGACCTGAGCCATAGCCAAACACTCAACCACTGAGCAACCCACGTCCCCCCTTTCTATTCTAGATTAATACTCTATCGTTGAAAAGCTTGGATTCAGTTCTTTGGGACTTAATTTGTCTTTACGAAAGAAATCATCAATCTTGAGGAAGGATTTAGAGAGAAAATGGAATTTATTTGTTTCAAGTTCATTTGAATCTCATGGGAAGTGGTAGGAAGAGCAGTATTCAGAAATATTGAAAAACAAAAATCTAGAAGTATAATATCCATTTGAATAGTAGTTAATTCAATTTAAACAATATTTTTATTCTTAATTTAAGGTTTAAAATTTAGCCTAGGAACACCTAGAATTTAGAACTACTTATGATAATCATTAAAGACTAGAAGTTTGAGGAATTAATCTTGTTTACACCACTTTCACCCCTGTCAAAAGATTTCAGCACGATTGCTTCATTAAATTTATGGCTAGATTTTATGTAAAATACACAATGTTAATATTTTATTTTATATTTGATTTCAATAACATTTTTCATGTGCTTTCTGTTTAAAAACATCTTAGAAACTACCACAGAAGTCAGCATTCTTGAAGAGAAGTCTGTGTGTTTCAGATGTGAAATTAGAACAAAAATGCTAAAATTGTCAACATGTTTATTTTATGGATTACTTTTAAGAAACAGGCTATTTGTGAGATGCCTGGGTGGTTAAGTCTCCAACTCTTGAATTCAGCTCAGGTCATGATCTCAGGGTTGTGAGATACAGCCCTGTGGGGGCCCTACTCTCAGTGGGGAGTCTGCTTGGTGATTCTCTTTCTCTCTCCCTCTCCATTTGCCCCTCCCCCCCAAAAGTAAATAAGTAAATCCAAAAAAAAACCCAGATTATCTGTAAATAGGGTTATGAGGCTACATGCCATATATCAGAAAACAGCCTGTGTAGTGCACTTATGTTCATTGCTCTATGGTTGCCCATGGTACTAACTCATAACTTTATATGCATGAAGTGTGTATAATGTGATACAGAGGGCTGACAGAGTTGTGGTAAAAATATGAGTAGAAACAAATTTAGAAATAATCTCTTTGTTGTGACTTTGAATAGGTAAAAAAACCCCACAAGATTCTTCATTTCAATTTTAGGCCACTTTCGAGAACAGAATTGACTGAAGGCGGGTTATGAATTAGACTAATTCTTTGTGTGGTTACTCTTTACTTTAATGCAACATATTTGACCTTAGGGATACTATAGGGAGGTACAGTAAATACTTGACAATTAAGATAGCAAAAAATACTTGCTGAGTGTTGAGCAGTTCGAATGTGCTATATTATGTTCTAGATGAATTAACTTAAGAGTCTTCATTTAATTCTAGCAGGTTCCTATTGTGGTATAGGTATTGTTTTTTTAATCTCAAAATTGCAGTTGAATAAACAAAATTTGAAGGTCTAAATAGTTTGCTTGAAATCATACAACTTTTAGGTGTAAGTTCAGAATTCAGTTGTTGAATCCAAGTTGTTTATAGAATTGACTACCTCATTTTTTGGTTTATAATAGAGTATAATTAAACATTGAGATAAAAAATTCTCTTGAATCAACTTATCAATTTAACTGGGCAATAGATGACCTCGTTCCATCTTTTGTGTACTGAAATACTATTGATAGAAAATCATTTTGAGCTTTCTGCTGCTTAGGTCTCAGGTGCCCCCCCCCCCCATGTATTCTCTTCTACCTCACTATACATCTTTTAGTTCTTTCAAATGCTTGAATCTGGCATATTCTTCTTGGCTTTATAGTTGCCAAAACATAGAATTTCTTCCCTACTCGGGTTACATTGAGAGATGTTTTTATGTTACCCTTCATGTCCATTTCTCGTATATGTATTCAATTTATTACATTTAGAATGTATAGAAAGACTTTTTATAGAAGCATCTCTTGAATTTATATCAGTTAATTGTTATAGTCACTGTTACTTTTTTGTTATATGTTCAGAGATTTTCTGTGTTCTTTTTTGTTGTAACCTGTGTTTGTATCTTTAATTTATTTTTAATGAAATAGTATCTTACTGTATATATATAGTATATACTATATTCTTATTTTTTAACCTAATGTACTCTTCAGCCATAAATAGTAATATTCTTCAAATACATGATTCTATTGTATAAAACTCCTTTGTAGGGATATACCATGATTCAACTATTTCCCTAAAGTCCAGTATTTATATCATTTTGAATTATTTGATTTTACTGTGACACTTGGAATAGTCTTTTATATAATATGTTTGTAAATTACTTATTGAAGTTACTAATGCAAGGGGATAGTTATTTAAATGCTTGTTATGTTTGTTAAACTATTTCTGGAAACACTGTTGAAATTTACATTCTTGCCAGCCAATAATGAGTGGTAATCATTTAGAACTATCACCACCTCTGAGTATCGTAATTAAAAAATAGCTTGCCATATTGATGATTGGAAAACTGTATGTCATTATTTCTATGTTTGTATATTTGCTTACTAATTTTGTTAGTTTTAATGTATATATCGATCACTTGTGTTTCTGTGTCCATTATTTGTTCATGTTTTTACCAATTTTATACTATGGAGATGATATTTCTCTTTTTTAAAGATCGTGTTATATGATTATTTTAACCCTTTCACATTTTTGTTCTAATTTTTAGTTTTTCCTCAAATTTTTCATTTGCCTTTTAATTTTGTTTTAAAGTATTTTAGGATAAACTAAATCTTTTGCTTGTTTGTTCTTGCAGAAAGTTAGTAGAACCATTTAAACTAGAATTTCACTTTTAAAGATTTTTTAAAATTATTTTTTAACAGGAGTTCAATTTGCCAACATATAGCATAATACCCAGTGCTTATCCCGCCAATGCCCCCCTCAGTGCCCAACACCCAGTCACCCCAACCCCCTGCCCACCTCCCTTTCCACTATCCCTTGTTCGTTTCCCAGAGTTAGGTGTCTCTCATATTCTGTCACCCTCTTTGATATTTCCCACTCATTTTCTCTCCTTTCCCCTTTATTCCCTTTCACTATTTTTTATATTCCCCAAATGAATGAGACCATATAATGTTTGTCCTTCTCCGATTGACTTATTTCACTCAGCATAATACCCTCCAGTTCCATCCACGTTGAAGCAAATGGTGGGTATTTGTCGTTTCTAATGGCTGAGTAATATTCCATTGTATACACACCACATCTTTTTTATCCATTCATCTTTCGCCAAGCAGACTCCACACTGAGTGTGGGGCCCCACACCAGGCTGTATCACACAACTCATGAGATCATGACCTGAGCCAAAACCAAGAGTTGGATATTTAACTGACTAGGCCACCCAAGCACCCCTAGAATTTCCATTTTAGATAGAAATGTTTTACTTTAGTTTCTCCCAGGAAACAGAAATATGTATAATTATTGTAATACACACTCAAGAGAAATTGTACAAGTAGTGATATATATTATCCCTGTCTTGAATTTAAATGGTGCTTTTTTTTTTCTAAACTTTTTTTTTTAAGACTTTATTTATTCATTCATGAGAGAGAGAGGTAGAGAGGCAGGCAGAGGGAGAAGCAGGCTCCATGTAGGGAGCCCAACATGGGACTCGATCCTGGTTCTCCAGGATCCCACCCTAGGCTGAAGGCGGTGCCAAACTGCTGAGCCACCGGGGCTGCCCGGTGCTAAGTTTCTTATTTTCATATTCCCCTTCCTGAGTCTTTGTGACAGACTCTTGACAGGATTTTAGTCTACTTTTATCTTTTATATTTGTAGTTGGTGGTGAGTCAGATTTTCCTGCTTTCCAGGAGGATTTCTCTGTTGTATTAGTTTAGCGCAATACATGCATTCGTTTATGGCATATTCAAATTTCCTAAGTCAGTTTGTTCATATCTATGTCATCAAAACAAAGCATATTAAATCTGAAATTGACCTTTAAGATCACAGTCTAAAAATCTCACTCTGCAGATGAGTCAAATCCAGAGATACTACTTTTGCATTCTTTATCAGGTGCATAGATCTTACTGAAGAATGGAAAAATCGGTTCATTCTCTGACAGCCACATTATGAACTTTCTTGGTATTGATCTCATTACATATTTACTTTCTAAGCTATATATGGGAGGTTAATTACTTTTCTTAATTTAATCAACCAGGCTATTATAGTGCAAGTTTATTCTTGTCATGAACTTCGTGGGATGAGACTCAAATAACCTAGTTATTTGAGTTTTTTTTTTTTTTCCCAGAGTGTGGTGCCCATCATGGGAAGAGATTATTCCATAGAATAATCTATCAATCTATCTATTCCATCTATCTATGAAATTATTATGGAAGAACATTTATAAAACACATTTATATTTTGTTAACATACTGAGATAAAAGAAAGTTTTTCGGAGGAAAAGCTAAGATGGCAGAGTAGTAGGATGACCCTAGGCTTGCCTGGTCTCTTGCACTCAGCTAGATAAAATTCAGATCATTCTGAATATTCAAGAAATCTGAGGACTGATAGAACAAACTGCAGAACTAGATGGAGAGAAGAGGCCACGTCATGGATGATAGGAGGTACAGAGATGTGATTTGAGGGAAGTGGATCATGGTGCTCAGGAGGGATGCGGCCCTTTTCCTGGAGAGAGGTTAGAGAAGGAGGAGAACACAGGATTGTACAAGAAAAATACTTGCCTAAAAGCTTTGAGTAGGAAAATGAGAGGGGCTGATTTTTGTGAGTTTTTATAACCACAGGGCTCAAGGACTGGAGTTTAGAGGTACCTGGTGCGGCAGGTGTAAGGCCCATTACGTATTACAGTGTTCATATGGAGTAGGAGAGCAGATTGCCTGGGAGACAGAAGGTGTGGGATTGCCAGAGATGTCCTGAGAGAGACAGTTCCCTTCTTCGAGTGCATTTGATAGAAGTGACATTTCCTCTCCAGGGACAAAGGAGCATATAGGTGCCATTTTTCTTCCCTACCCTTTGGCATCAACTATCTTCAGTACGCAGCACAGCACTAACAGTGGCAACATAAACCTACTTACACCAAGCCTGCTCCCCTACACTGTGCAGATACTACTTTTCTCTAGATAGTGTGCATAAAGAACCAGTGGAGCTGGCCCTATCCCCAGAAGAACACATACCCTTCTGCTCACATGCACTATGGCAATTGATGATAAGAGTTCTGCAAAGCATCAGTTATAATGGAAATAGCATCAGGTCTCTTTTAATAAGAAGACCAAAGCATACTTATTTAAAACTCACCACATTGTGGAAGAGGTCCAAATGCTCTCAGGGAAGGAAAAACTCTGCAGTGAACTAACCTGAGGGAAAGGGCAGCTGAAAGACTGCAGCAGAGTACACACAGCATACAGCAGAGACAGTTCATGAAGAATTGGCCCTGGACAATATATGTCCTCTTCGTTTAAAGCCAGTAGTTGCAGGAACTTTCCTAACACAGAAAAGAAGACAGAGACCTAGATAAAATACCAAGACAGAGGAATTCATCCCAAAAGAAAGTATGAGAAAGGTAACAGCTAAGGATCTCATTGAATCTGATATAAGAAATATGTCTGATCCAGAATTTAAAGCAACAATCTTAAGAATACTAACTAGACTTGAGGAGAGCATAGAAGACAACAGGGAGTCCTTTGCTGCAGAGATAAAACATCTAAAAACTAGTCAGGCTGAAATAAATGAAACAACTGAGATGCAAAAACAGCTAGATATAAAGACCACAAGTATGGAAGAAGCAGAGGCACAAATAAGTGATATAGAACATAAAATTATGGAAAAGAAGCTGAAAAGAAGAGGGAAACAAAAATATTGGATCATGAATGTAGGATTGGGAACACCTGGGTGGCTCAGCGATTGAGCATCTGCCTTTGGCTCAGGGCATGATCCCATGTCTGGGGATCGAATCCCACATTGGGCTCCCCGTGAGGAGCCTGCTTCTCCCTCTGCCTATGTCTCTGCCTCTCTCTATGTGTCTCTCATGAATAAATAATTTTTTTAAAAAAATGAATGTAGATTTGGGGAACTCAGCGACTCAATAAAGCATAATAACATTTATATCATAGAAGTCCCAGACGAAGAGAGGGACAAGGGGCAGAAGGTGTAATTGAGGAAATTATAACTGAAAACTTCCCAAATCTGAGGAAAGAAACAGACAGACATTAAAATCCAGTAGATACAGGGAAGTCCCATCAAAATTATCAAAAGGAGGCCAACAGCCAGACACATCATAGTTAAGTTTGCAAAATATAAACATAGGTAAAGAAATCTTAAAAGCAAAAAAGAGAAAAAAAATCTCTAACTTATAAAGGAAGATAAAAAAATGGAAGCACCAGACTTATCTACAGAAACCTGGCATGCCAGAAACAAGTGGCATGATATATTTAGAGTGCTAAATGGGCTAATTATGCAGCCAACAATATTGTATCCAGCAAGTGTATAATTGAGAATAGAGAAAAAGTTTCCCAATCAAATAAAAACTAAAGGAGTTTGTGACCATTAAACTAACCCCACATGAAATATTTTTTAAAGATTTTATTTAGTTATTCATGAGAGACACAGAATGAGAGAGAGAGAGAGAGAGAGAGAGGCAGATACACAGGCATAGAGAGAAGCGGGCTCCATGGAGGGAGCCTGATGGCTGGACTCGATCCTGGGACCCCAGGATCACGCCCTATGCCGAAAGCAGATGTTCAACCACTGAGCCACTCAGGCATCCCCCAAGATGAAATATTAAAGGGTGCTCTTCGGAGCACACCTGGGTGGCTCAGTGGGTTAAATGTCTTATTTCAACTCAGGTCATGATTCCAGAGTCCCAGAATTGAGCCTTATATTGGGATCTCTGTTCAGCAGGGCATCTGCGTCTCCCTCTGCCCTTCACCCTGCACATCCTACCTCCCTTTGTCTCGCTGTTTCTCTCTCTTAAATAAATAAATAAAATATTTATGAAAATCAAGAATAAAGAGGACTCGTCAAATGGGAGAAAAAGGACCAAAAGTGAAAAAGTCTAGAAGAGAACAGTGAAAATCTCCAGAAACAACAAAAGAAATAATAAAATGACACTAAACTGATGTCTATCAATAATAATTCTGAATGTAAATGGACTAAATGCTTCAAATAAAAGAAACAGAGTATCAAAATGGATAAAAATTACCCCAATACCTATGTTTATGTTGCCTGTAAGAGACACATTTTATTATTTTTTTAAGATTTTATATATTTATTCATGAGAGATACACAGAGAGAGAGGCAGAGAGAGAAGCAGGCTCAATGCCAGAAGCCTGATGTGGGACTCGATCCCGGGACTCCAGGATCACACCCTGGGTGGAAGGCAGGTGCTCAACTGCTCAGCCACCCAGGTGTCACATAAGAGACACATTTTAGACCTAATGACACTTGCAGATTGAAAGTGAGGGGATGGAAAATCATTATCATGTTAATTAATAGATGTCAAAAGAAAGCCAGAGTTGGTTACTTATATCAGATGAACTAGATTTTAAACTGAAGATTGTAAAGAGGTGAAGAAGGGCACCGTATCATAATAAAGGGGCCTATTCAACAACAAGATCTAACACTTGTAAATATTTATGCCCCCAACATGGGAGCATCCATATAGATATATAAAACTATAACAAACATATAGGAACACATTGATAATATTACAATAATAGTAGGGGACTTTAAAATCCCAATTACGTAAATGGATAGATCAAGCAAAATATGAAGAAGAAAACAATGCCTTTGAATGACAAAATGTACAAGATGGACTTCACAGCTCTTTTCTGAACATTTCATCCTAAAGCAGCAGAATACACATTCTTTTCAAGGGCACATGGGACATTCTTCAGAATAGATCACATAGTGGCTCACAAATCAGGCTTCAACAAGTATGAAAAGTTTGATATCATACCATGCATATTTTCAGACCACAACAGTATAAAATGTGAAGACAATCACAAAAAAAAAAAATTTGCAAAGACCAGAAATATATGGAGGTTAAAGTACATCCTACTAAAGAATGAATGGGTCAACCAGGAAATTTAACAATTTAAAAAATAGAATCAAATGACAATGAAAACCTTATGGTCGAAATCCTTCAGCATGCAGCAAATGAAGGCCTTAGTGGGAAGTCTCTAGCAATACAGATCTACCTCAAGATGGAAGAAAATTCTTAAATATGAAACATAACCTTACAGCTAAAGAAGAAGGAAAAAAGAACAACAAATTAATCATAAGCAAGCAAGAAAATGGAAATAATAAATATTAGAGCAGACATAAATGATAAACAACAAACAAAAACCAATAGAACACATCAATGTATCCAGGAAGTGGGTCTTTGAGATAATAAAGAAAACTGACAAACCTCTGGCCAGACTTCTCAAAAAGAAAGGAAAAAGGAACCCAAGAAATAAAATTAGGAATTAGGAGAGATTACAAGCAACAACACAGATAAACAATTTTAAGATAATATTATGAAAAACTACATGCCAGCAAATTGAGCAATGTGAAAGAAATGGATAAATTGCTAGAAACATATAAACTACCAATACTGAAATGGGAGGAAATAGAACATTTGAAGAAACCTGTACAGCAAAGCAATTGAATTCATAATCAAGAATCTCACAAGAAACAAAAATCCAGGGCCAGATGACTTCCTAGGGGATTCTACCAAACATTTAAAGAAGAGTTTATGCCTATTTTCAAACTGTTCTGAAAAAATAGTAAAGGAAGGAAAACTTCCAAACTCATTCTATAAGGCCAGCATTACCTCAATTTCAAAACCAGACAGCGACTCCAGTATGAAAGAGAATACAGGCCAATATCCATGATGAACATGGATGCAGAATTTCTCATCAAAATACTAGCAAATTGAATCCATTGAAAGTATCATTCAACAAGTGGGATTCATTTCTGGTCTGCAAGGGTGGTTCAATATTTGTGAATCAGTCAACATGTTATACCCCATTAATAAAAGATAAGCATCATATGATCATGTCAATAGATACAGACAATGCATTTGACAAATATAGCATATATTTTTGATAAAAAATTCCTCAACAATAAGTGGCAGAGGGAACATACCTCAATATCATAAAGGTCATATATGAAAGTCCCCCAGCGAATATCCTTCTTAATGGAGGGAATCTGATTGCTTTCACACTATGATCAGGAATAAGACAGTGATGTCCACTCTAATCACTGTTATTTAACATAGTACCATTAAGTCCTAGCTTTAGCAATCAGAAAACAAAAAGAAATAAAAGGCATCCAAATTAGCAAAGAAGTCAAACCTTTAATATCCATAGACAACATGATATTATATATACAAAGCTCAAAATATTGCACCAAAAAAAATCAGTAGGACTTAATACATGGATAAAGTCTCAGAATAAAAAAAAATCACTGTTTTTCATTACACACCAGTAATGAAGCAGCAGAAACAGAAATCAAGGAACAGAACCCATTTTCAATTGTACCAAAACCCATAAGATACCTTGGAATAAACCTAAACAAAGAAGTAAAAGATGTGTATTCTGAAAACTATAGAATGCTTATGAAAGAAATTTAACCAGACAGAAACATCCTATGTTCATGAATTGGAAGAACAAATATTGTTAAAATATCTATACTACCCAAAGCAATCTACATATTTAATGCACCCCCCCCCCAAAAAAAAATGCATTCCCTATCAAAATACCATGACCATTTTTCAGGGAGCTGAAACAATATGTAAAATTTCTATGGAACTTTAAAATACTCCAAATAGACAAAGTAGTTTTGGAAAGGAAAAGCAAAGTTGAAGGCACCACAATTCTGGGCTTCAAGTTATATTACAAAGCTGTGATGACCAAGACAGTTTGGTGTTGGCACAAAAAACAAACACGTAGATCACTGGAAAAGAATAGAAAGCCCAGTAATGGACATACAAGTGTATAGTCAACTAATTTTCAAAAAGGCAAAAAAGAATATACAATGGAAAAAAGAGTCTTGGAATGCCTAGGTGGCTCAGTGATTGAGTGTCTGCTTTTGGTTAATGGTGTGATCCTGGAGTCCTGGAATGGAGTCCCATATTAGGCTCCCTGCAGGGAGGCTGCTTCTCTCTCTGCCAATGTCTGCCTCTCTGTGTCTCTCATGTACAAATAAATAAAATCTTTAAAAAACAAACAAAGAAAAAAGAATGGTGGTGGGAAAACTGGACAGTGATATACTAAAGAATGAATGTGGACCACTCTCATATTCCATACACATAAGTGACTTCAAAGTGGATGGAAAGACCTAAATTTGAGATAGGAAGCCATTGTATTCTAGAGGAGAACACAGGAAGCAACCTCTTTCACATCAGCCCTTGTAGCTTCTTACTAGATGTGTCCCCTGGTGGCAATGAAAACAAAAGCAAAAATAAATTATTGGGCTTCTATGAAGATAAAAAACCTTCTAAACAATGAAGGAAACAGTCAACAAAAATAAACCTTTGGAATGGGAAAAGATATTTGCAAAGGCATATCTGATATTGGGTCATTATGCAAAATCTATAAAGAACTCCTCAATCTCAACATCCAAAAAAGCAAATAATCCAGATACAAAATGGTAAGTCAAAACGAAGAGACTTTTTCCAGAGAAGACATTCAGATGGCCAGGAGACACCTGAAAATATGTTCAATATCACTCCTCACCAGGGAAATACAAATCAAAGCTACAGTGAAATATTATGTCATTTCTGTTCTAGTGGTTAAAATTAACATAGGAAACAAGAAGTTTTGGCGAGGATGCAGAACCCTCTTACACTGTAAGAATGCAATGTGGTGCAGCCACTCTGGATAACAATACCAAGGTTTCTCAAAAAGTTAAAACTAGAACAACCCTATGACCCTGAAGTTTCTCTACTAGCCATTTACCCAAAGGATACAAGGACAATGATTTGAAGGGACACATGCACCCAGATGTTTATAGTAGCATCATGAACAATAGCCAAATTATGAAATGAGCCAAAATATCCTTTGACTGATGAATGAATAAGGAAGATTTTGTATATATATACAATGGAATATTATTCAGCCATCAAAAAGAATGAAATATTGCCATTTGCAATGTTGTGGATGGAGGTGCAGTGCATTATGCTAAGCAAAACAAGTCAGTCATACACAAACACTATATGATTTCACTCACAATTGGAATTTAAGAAACAAAAAATGTGTACATGTGGAAATAAAAAAACTGGCAAACCACAAAATAGGCTCTTCATTTTAGAGAACAAATGGGATTGCTGGAGGGGAAGTGGTTAGGGGAACGTGTTAAATAAGTGATGGGTATTAAGGAGGGCACTTGTCATGTATAAGTACTGGATGTTTTCTGTAAGTCATGAATCAGTAAATTCTGCTCTTGAAACTAATATTACACTATATGTTAACTAAATAGAATTTAAGTTAAAAAACGAAAAAATGAACTTTATAAGAAACCACAAAGAGAAAGAAACTCTCTTTAGATGGTATCTCACAGCAAACATATCTCAGTCAATTTGAGTGCTATTTAACTTACAGATTTCACATTAGTATGAACTAGCAGTCATTATCCAGCTTGAGGTGTAAGCTAGAAATATGTTGTGCTCTGAAATGAAATATATTATTCCCTCCTGATTTGACAGGAATTTAGCTCACATCATGTGATGTCAGGGCTTTGAGCAATCGTGCCTTTGGGTAGTTTATCTTTTCCAGTGATTTGGGACTTGGACTTGCATTGAATACTTTGAGTTTCATGTATATCTCAGCTTTATTAGTCTGTATTTGTTTGTTTTGAAGGGTTTTCATTTTCATATGTAGATTAACACATTTTTATACATGTTGTTGGAGGCATTTTTTCAGTGCTACATTTTAGAAATCAAAATAATAAATAATTTATATGTTCATTGTTTTTCTTTTCCTGGTCTTTTGATGAGTATAATCTTTCATGGGAAATGTTTGTAACATTTCTTTTTTTCTTTTCTTCTCATTTTTTATATTTTCTTGTTACAATAACAACAATAATAATAATTTATCTTTTCTGATAGGCCTGGCATTTCCAAATTTGAAATTATATCGTTCATTTTTAATAGACTATTTTTTGCAACAGTTTTAGGCTTCCAGAAAACTTAAGCAGAATGCTTAGCATTAAGATATGCCTTTTACCTTTCCTCCATAGAGTCATCTATTATTAACATCTTGCATTAACATGGCACGTTTGTCACAATTGGTGAACTAATATTGATAAATAATTATTAGCTGAAGTCCATTCATTACATAAAGGTTCATTCTTTATTTTGAACAATCCTATGGCTTTTTGTCAAATTCATAATGTTTAGTATACCACATGCTGATATTTGCTCCTTTGATGAAAGCATAGTCATTTCTCCTTTTGTTTCTACATTCATTCACTCACTTACTTCAATCACACATTTCTCCAGTAACTATTTATTTAGTTCTTTCCATATAAAGACACTGACAGTTGCTAAAGCAAATTACACTTCATCTTAGCCAAAAGTCCGAAAAGCGATTGGTTGCTAAAGCAAATTGCCAATCTATACATCTCCAGGGATGAAATTATGTATTGTGTGAGAATGGTGTTTTAAAGCAACCCTCGGCTGAGAGAATGGTATAACAACTAAATTGTGATTTAATATTTCTGCTTGTGAAGGGTTTTCCTAAGTTTAGACAGGGATGGCATGTTCCAGTTATGGATCTGGTATTTATTTTAAAGGAAATGGTTTATGGGGGCTGTTCTAACAAGAGGTTGTTCTGGCTGTTTCCCTCTTTGTGATAGATATTATTTCATATCTTCCGAATTAAACGTTAGTGGAGAAATTTGAAAAAGGAGTCTTTTTCTTTGTAAATAATTATTCATTGATTTTGTGTAAGTAAGTTAATGAGAGGTTTTGACTTAATGTACTTCCCTTTAATAAATTTTTGCAATGAATCTATCAATTTGTGAGAAGTATTCATAATAATTACATCTCTTGGGTGGTTCAACAGTGAATGGGCAGATCACTTCTGTTACTGGAACACAGTATTACAAATAATGAATATATGCATGTATACATACATACATATCAGTAGAAGTGAAGAATATTTATAGATTTTTTTTATTGAAGTTCAATTTGCCAATGTATAGCCTAACACCCAGTGCTCATCCCATAAGTGCCCACCACCCAGTTACCCCAGCCCTCTGCCCACCTCCCCTTCCACTACCCTTTGTTGGTTTCCCAGAGTTAGGAGTCTCTCATGTTTTGTCACCCTCTCTAATTTTTCCCACTCATTTTCCCTCCTTTCCCTTATCATCCCTTTTACTATTTCTTATATTCCTCATATGAGTGAAACCATATGATGATTGTCCTTATCTGATTGAATTACTTCACTTAGCATTATACCCTCGAGTTCCATCCACATCGAAGCAAATGGTGGGTATTCATCATTTCTAATGGCTAAGATTACATTGTATATGTAGACCACATCTTCTTTATCTATTCATCTGCGATGGACACTAAGGCTCCTTCCACAGTCTGGCTATTGTGGACATTGCTGCTATAAACATTAGGGTGTAGGTGTCTTGGTGTTTCACTGAATCTGTATCTTTGGGGTAAATCCCCAGCAGTGCAATTGCTGGGTCTAGGGCAGATCTATTTTTCACTCTTTGAGGAACCTCCACACAGTTTTCCAGAGTGGCTGTACCAGGTCACATTCCCGCCAACAGTGCAAGAGGGTTCCCCTTTCTCCACATCCTCTCCAACATTTGTGGTTTCTGTCTTGTTAATTTTCCCCATTCTCACTAGTGTGAGGTGGTATCTCATTGAGGTTTTGATTTGTATTTCCCTGATGGCAAGTGATGCAGAGCATTTTCTCATGTGCATGTTGGCCATGTCTATGTCTTCCTCTGTGAAATTTCTGTTCATGTCACCCCCCTCAAATTGCTACAACTCATTCAGCAACTCAGTAATGTGGCAGGATACAAAATCAATGCCCAGAAATCAGTGGCACTTCTATACACTAACAAGGACACTGAAGAAAGAGAAATTAAGGATTCAATCCTATTTACAACTGCACCAAAAGGACAAGATACCTAGGAATATACTTAATCAAATAAAGGACCTATACCCTAAAAACTACAGAACACTTCTGAAACAAATTGAGGAAGAAACAAAGAGATGGAAAAATATTCTTTGTTCATGGATTGGAAAAAATAATATTGTGAAAATGTCTATGCTACGCAGGGCAATTTACATGTTCAATGCATTCTCTATCAAAATGCCATAGAATTTCTTCAGAAAGTTGGAACAAATCATCTTAAGAATTGTGTGGAATCAGAAAAGTTCCCGAATAGTCAGGGGAATATTGAAAAAGAAAACCAAAGCCGGGGGCATCACAATGCCGGATTTCAGGTTGTACTACAAGGCTGTGATCATCAAGACAGTGTGGTACTGGCACAAAAACAGACACGTAGATCAATGGAACAGAATAGAGAATCCAGAAATGGGCCCTCAACTCTATGGTCAACTAATATACTACAAAGCGGGAAAGACTATCCCCTGGATAAAAAGTCTCTTCAATAAATGGTGCTGGGAAAATTGGACATCCACATGCAGAAGAATGAAACTAGACCACTCTCTTGCACCATACACAAAGATAAACTCAAAATGGATGAAAGATCTAAATGTGAGACAAGATTCCATCAAAATCCTAGAGGAGAACACAGGCAACACCCTTTTTGAACTTGGCCACAGTAACTTCTTGCAGGATACATCCACGAAAGCAAAAGAAAGAAAAGCAAAAATGAACTATTGGGACTTCATCAAGATAAGAAGCTTTTGCACAGCAAAGGATACAGTCAACAAAACTAAAAGACAACCTACAGAATGAGAGAAGATATTTGCAAATGACCTCTCAGAGAAAGGGCTAGTATCCAAGATCTATAAAGAACTTAAGAAACTCAACACCCAAGAAACACAATCTAATTATGAAATGGGCAAAAGACATGAACAGAAATGAAGAATATTAATATATCATTATCTGAGTTAAATTCATTTTCTTCTAGTTAAAGCTTTCTTTTATCTTCTAAAAATTTTTATTTAAATATCAGTTAACATACAGTATAATAGTCTGTGTGTAGAATTTAATGATTCAGCACTTCCATACTGTACCCAGTGCTCATAACAAGTATATTCCTTAATCCCTATCATTTATTCAACCCTACCCTATCTATACCCCCTCATAATCCATCAGTTTGTTCAGTATAGTTAAAGGTCTTTTTCTCAGTTTACCTCTCTGTTTTTTCTTTGCTCATTTCTTTTTTTCTTAAATTCAACATATTTGTGAAATCATATGGTATTTCTTTTTCTCTGTCTTATTTCACTTAGCATATTATACTTTAGCTCTATCCATGTCATTGCAAATGACAATATTTCATTCTATTTTATTGATGAGGAATATTTCATTTTATACACATACCATCTCTATATATACATCAGTTAATGGACACTTGTGCTGCTTATATAATTTGGCTGCTTTATATATAATGGTCCTATAAACAGCCATGAATGTATCCCTTTGAATTATTATTTTGTATACTTTGGGTAAATACCAGTAGTGCAATTGCTGGATGGTAGGGTAGTTTTATTTTTAACTTTGTAGGAACCTCTATACTGTTTTCCACAGCAGCTGCACCAGTTCATATTCCCACTGATGCTGTAAGAGGGTTTCTCTTTTCTCTGCATCCTCACTAATACTTGTTTATTATATGGTTGATTTCAGTCATTATGACCGGTGTGAGGTGATATCTCGTTGTAGTTTTTATTCGTATTTACCTGATCATCACTGATATGAGCATCTTTCCTTGAGTATGCTGGTCATCTGTATGTCATCTTTGTAAAACTGGCTATCAGGACCTTCTACCCATTCTTTAATAGGATTATTTATTTTTATGTGTTCAGATTCTTAATTTCTTTATGTATTCTGTATAAGAACTTTGTCAGATATTCATTTGTAAATAACCTCTCTCTTCTGTAGGTTGGATTTATTATTGTTGATTATTTCCTTCACTTTTCAGAAGGTATTTATTTTGATGGAGTTTCAATAGTTTACTTTTTCTTTTTTTCTGCCTTGCATCAAGAGACGTATCTAGGATGACATTAACGCATGTGTCATAGAGGTTACTAACAGTGTTCTTTAGGATTTTAATGGTTTCAGGACTCCCATTTAGGTCTTTAATCTGTTTTAATTTTTTTTCCATTTGGTGTAAATAATTCTTCTAGTTTCATAATTTTGCAAGTTGCTGTCAAGTTTTCCCAACAACATTTGTTGAAGAGATGGTCTTTTTTAAATGAGATATTCCTTCCTTCTTTGTCAAAGATCCACTGACCATGTAATTGTCAGTTGGATTGGATCTTGTATTCTGTTTCATTGACCTATATGTTTTATTGACCTATTTTTGTGCCAGTACCATTTGTTTAGATTGATACAAGTTTTTAATATAACTTGAACTGTGGAATTGTGATACCTCTAGTTTTAATTTTCTTTTTTTTAATTAATATTAGTATTTAATACATGATGATTAGGTCTTACAAATAAGTGGGGCATTAGTAATTATAATGGCAAGACACTTTAAAAGCTAAACATGCAAACACAAGCATACTAGAAAGAAATGGGATCACCAGTTTCAGGATGAGAAAGGACTTTCCATATATATAAGGTTTTGAAGAAATATGCAAATACTTATTGATACATTTGACCATACAAGTAACTATTTACATATTCAATACATAAGTTAATAAGACAAAATAATAAGACCTCAGCCAAAAAAGAGGGTCAAGCCATGTGTAGGAGCACAGATGGAGAAGCTGGTCAAAAGAGCAGAGCAGACTCAGGTTTGGAAGTAATCAAGTTAATAATAATAAAAAGAAATCAGGAAAGAGTGTTTTTATTTATTAAATTTGTGCTTTTTTAAAAAGATTTTATTTATTCATGAGATACACACAAACAGAGGCAGAGACACAGGCAGAGGGAGAAGCAGGCTGCCTGCGGGGATCTTGACGTAGGTAGGACTCGATCCCAGGACGCTCGGATCATGTTCTGAGCCGAAGGCAGATGCTCAACTACTGAGCCACCCATGTGCCCCAAATCTGTGCATTTTTTAAAAATGAAAATACTGACATGCCCAGACAGTGCTAAGGTGGCCCCTTCATTCTGAGATCATGTCACATTTTTAATATGGATTAAGAATAATGGTTTTTCAAATTATAGAATAAACTTAACTTCCTATAGAAGTTTTCATTCGGGAAAGGTTAAAAGAGAAGCATAAAAATGAATCATAGTTCAGGCTCCTGGGAGACTCCATCATTTAAGGGTCTTTTATTTTTCTTTTTTCTTTTTCAAGGTTGCATTGGCTATTCGATCTTCTTTGTGTTTCCATACAAATATTAGGATTTATTTTTTTAAGTTATTGGAAAAATGCTGTTGTTATTTTGCCTGAGGTTGCATTAAATGGGTAGATTGTTATCAATAGTATAAACATTTTAACAATATTTGTTCTTCCTGTCAATCAGAATGAAATGTCTTTTTATTTCTTTGTGTCATGTTCAGTTTCTGTCATCAGTGTTTTATAGTGTTCAAAGGAAAGGTCTTTAACTTCCTTGGTTAGGCTTATTCTTAGGTATCTAATTGCCCTGTGTGCATTTGTCAATGGGACTGATTCTCTTTTTTTTTAATTTATTTTTTTAAAATTTAATTTAATTCCAATTAACTAACAGTATAGTATATTATTTATTTTTTTAATTTCTTTTTATTTTTCTCTCCTTTGCCCTTTACTCCGTGTCACAATTTTCTATATTCCCCAAATGAATGAGAGCATATAATGTTTGTCGTTCTCCGATTGACTTATTTCACTCACCATAATACCCTCCAGTTCCATCCATGTCGAAGCAATTGGTGGGTATTTGTCCTTTTTAATGGCTGAGTAATATTCCATTGTATACATATACCACCCCTTATTTATCCATTCATATTTCTTTTTTTATTTTTATTTTTTTTTTTTATTTTAATAAGTTTATTTTTTTAATAAATTAATTTTTTATTGGTGTTCAATTTACCAACATACAGAATAACACCCAGTGGTCATCCCGTCAAGTGCTCACCTCAGTGCCCATAACCAAGTGACCCTCACCTCCCGCCCACCTCCCCTTCTACCACCCCTAGTTCGTTTCCCAGAGTTAGGAGTCTTTCATGTTCTGTCTCCCTTTCTGATATTTCCCACTCATTTTGTCTCCTTTCCCCTTTATTCCTTTTCACTATATTTTATATTCCCCAAATGAATGAAACCATATAATGTTTGTCCTTTTCTGATTGACTTATTTCACTCAGCATAACATCCTCCAAATCCATTCACTTCAAAGCAAACGGTGGGTATTTGTCATTTCTTTTCTTTTTTTTTTAATAAATTTTTTATTGGTGTTCAATTTACCAACATACAGAATAACACCCAGTGCTCATCCCGTGAAGTGTCCCCCTCAGTGCCCGTCACCCACTCATCCCCTCCCCCTGCTATCCACCACCCCCCAATATTCCATTGTATACATAGACTACATATTTTTTATCCATTCATCTTTCAAAGGACACTGAGGCTCCTTCCACAGTTTGGCTATTGTGGACATTGCTGCTATAAACATCGGGGTACAGGTGTCCCCGTGTTTCACTGCATCTGTATCTTTGAGGTAAATCCCCAGCAGGGCAATTGCTGGGACGTAGGGCAGATCTATTTTTAACTCTTTGAGGAACGTCCACACAGTTTTCCAGAGTGGCTGTAGCAGTTCACATTCCCACCAACAGTGCAAGAGGGTTTTCCTTTCTCCACATCCTCTCCAACATTGGTAGTTTCCTGTCTTGTTAAGTTTCACCATTCTCACTGGTGTGAGGTAGTATCTCATTGTGGTTTGGATTTGTATCTCCCTGATGGCCAATGATGCGGAGCATTTTCTCATGTGCTTGTTGGCCATGTCTATGTCTTCCTCTGTGAAATTTCTGTTCATGTCATTTGCCCATTTCATGATTGGATTGTTTGTTTCTTTGCTGTTGAGTTTAATAAGTTCTGTATAGATTTTGAATACTCGCCCTTTATCTGAGAGGTCATTTGCAAATATCTTCTCCCATTCTGCAGGTTGTCTTTTAGTTTCGTGGACTGTTTCTTTTGCTGTGCAAAAGTTTCTAGATGAACTCTCAATAATTTTTGCTTTTGTTTCTCTTTCCTTCATGGATGTATCTTGCAAGAAGTTACTGTGGCCGAGTTCAAAAAGGGTGTTGCCTGTGTTCTCCTCTAGGATTTTGATGGAATGTTGTCTCACATTTAGATCTTTCATCCATTCTGAGTTTATCATTGTGTATGTAGTAAGAGAATGGGCCAGTTTCATTCTTCTGAATGTGGCTGTCCCATTTTCCCAGCACCATTGATTGAAGAGACTCTCTTTTCTAGTGGATAGTTTTTCCTGCTTTGTCGAATATTAGTTGAACAAAGTTGAGGGTCCACTTCTGGGTTCTCTATTCTCTTCCATTGATCTATGGGTCTGTTTTTGTGCCAGTACCACACTGTCTTGATGACCATAGCTTTGTAATACAACCTGAAATCTGGCATTGGGATGCCCGCAGCTCTGGTTTTCTTTTTTTATATTCTCCGGGCTATTCGGGGTCTTTTCTGATTCCACACAAATCTTAAGATGATTTGTTCCAACCCTCTGAAGAAAGTCCATGACATTTTGATAGGGATTGCATTAAATGTGTACTATGCCCTGGGTAACATTGACATTTTCACAATATTATTTTTTCCAATCCATAAGTAAAGAATATTTTTCCATTTCTTTGTGTCCTCCTCAATTTCTTTCAGAAGTCTTCTGTAGTTTTTAGGGTATAGATTCTTTACCTCTTTTATTAGGTTTATTCCTAGGTATCTTCTGTTTTTGGGAACAATTGTAAATATGATTGACTCCTTAATTTCTCTTCTTTCAGTCTAATTGTTAGTGTATAGAAATGCCACTGACTTCTGGACATTGATTTTGTATCCTGCCACATGGCCGAATTGCTGTATGAGTTCTAGCAATCTCGGGGTTGAGTCCTTTGAGTTTTCTATGGACAGTATCATGTCATCGGCGAAGAGGGAGACTTTGACTTCTTCTTTGTCCATTTGAATGGCTTTTATTTCTTTTTGTTGCCTGATTGCTGAGGCTTGGACTTCTAGTACTATGTTGAATAGCAGTGGTGAGAGTGGACATCCCTGTCTTGTTCCTGATCTTAGGGAAAGGCTCCCAGTGTTTCCCCATTGAGAATGATATTTGCTGTTGGATTTTTGTGTATGTCTTTTAAGATGCTGAGGAATAGTCCCTCTATCCCTACACTCTCAAGCGTTTTGATCAGGAATGAATGCTGTATTTTGTCAAATGCTTTCTCTGCATCTATTGAAATGATCATGTGTTTTTTGTTTTTTCTCTTGCTGATATTTTCAATCATATTTATTGCTTTCCGAGTATTGAACAGCCTTGTATCACAGGGATAAATCCCACTTGGTCATGGTGAGTAATCTTCTTAATGTATTTTTGGAAGCTATTGGCTAGTATCTTGTTGAGAATTTTTGCATCCATGTTCATCAGGGATATTGGTCTATAATTCTCCTTTTTGGTGGGGTCTTTGTCTGGTTTTGGAATTAATGTGATGCTGGCCCCATAGAACGAGTTTGGAAGTATTCCATCTCTGTCTGTCTTTCCAAACAGCTTTAGTAGAATGATATGGTTTCCTCTTTAAACGTTTGATAGAATTCCCCTGGGAAGCCATCTGGCCCTGGACTTTTGTGTTGGGAGGTTTTTGATGACTGCTTCAATTTTCTCCCTGGTTATTGGCCCGTTCACATTTTCTGTTTCTTCCCGTTCCAGTTTTGGGAGTTTGTGGTTTTCAGATAGGCTTCCATTTCTTCTAGATTGCCTAATTTATTGGCATAAAACTGCTCATATGTTTTTAAGATCGTTTGTATTTCCTTGGTATTGGTGGTATTCTCTCCTTTCATATTCATGATTTTATTAATTTGAGTCTTTTCTCTCTTCTTTTTAATAAGGCTGACTAATGGTTTATCTATCTTATTCATTCATTCAAAGAACCAACTCCTGGCTTTTTTGATCTTTTCCACAGTGCTTCTGGTCTCTATTCCATTGAGTTCTGCTCTAATCTTTATTAACTCTCTTCTTCTGCTGGGTGTAGGACCTATTTGCTGTTTTTCTCCAGCTCCTTTAGGTGTAAGGTTAGCTCTTGTATTTGAGTTCTTTCCAGTTTTTGGAGGAATGCTTGTATTGAGATGTATTTCCCCCTCAAGACTGCTTTTGCTGTATCCCAAAGAATTTGAACGGTTGTATCTTTATTCTCATTAGTTCCATGAATATAAATTATTATGAATATTTTTAATTATTCCCTAATTTCCTGCTTGACCCTTTCATCTTTTTAGCAGGATGGTCCTTAAGCTTCACGTGTTTGAAATCCTTCGAAACTTCTTGTTGTGATTTAGTTCTAGTTTCAAAGCATTATGGTCTGAAAATATGGAGTGGATAATCCCAATCTTTTGGTATTGGTTAAGACCTAACTTGTGACCCAGTATGTGTTATATTCTGGAGAAAGTTCCATGTGCACTTGAGAAGAATGTATCTTCAGTTGCATTTGGTTGAAATCCATGTGGTCCAGTGTATCATTTCAAGCTCTTGTTTCTTTGGAGATTTTGTGCTTAGAAGATCTGTTGATTGTAGAAAGCGCTGCGTTCAAGTCACTAAGTAAAAGTGTATTATTATCTAAGTATGTCTTAACTTTGGTTATTATTTGATTGACATACTTGGCAGTCCCACATTTGGGGCATAAATATTGATGATTGTTAGGTCCTCTTGTTGGATAAATCCTTGAAGTGTTATAGAGTGTCCCTTTTCACGTCTCACTACAGTCTTCGGGATAAACTTTAGTTTATCAGATATAAGGTTCAGTTCCGCTGCTTTCTTTTGAGGACCATTGGAATGGTACATGGTTCTCCAACCTTTTATATTCAGGCTGTTGGTGTCCTTATGTTTAAAATGAGTCTCTTGTAGATAGCAAATAGATGGATCTTGCGTTTTTATGCAGTCTGAAACCCTGCACCTTTTGATGAGTTACTATTGAAAGATATGAACTTAGTGTCATCATTATTCCTATTCAGTCCCTGTTTTTGTGGATTGTTTCCTTGTACTTCCTCTGTTTTACAGAGTCCCCCTAATATTTCTTGCAGAGCTGGTTTGGTGGTCACATATTCTTTCAGTTTCTGCCTATCTTTAAAGGTCTTTATCTCTCCTTCTATTCTGAATGAGAGCCTTGCTGGATAAAGTGTTCATGGCTGCTGGTTCTTCTCACTAGGACCCTGAATATATCCTGCCAGCCCTTTCTGGCCTGCCAGGTCTCTCTGGAGAGGTCTCCTGTTCTCCTAATGTTTCTCCCCATAAAACTTAGGAATTTCTTGTCTCTTGCTGCTTTAAGGATCTTCTCTTTATCTTTGGAATTTGCAAGTTTCCCTATTAAATGTCGAGTTGTTTAGTGGTATTTATTGATTTTGGGGGGGGTATCTCTCTATCTCCTGGATCTGATTGCCTGTTTCCCTTCACATGTTAGAGAAGTTCTTATCTATGATTTGTTCAAATAGACATTCTGGATCTCTGTTCCTTTTGTTGCCCTCAGGAACCCCAATGAAACATAGATTTTTCCTTCCGAGGCTGTCATTTATTTCCCTTAACCTATCCTCAGGATCTTTTAATTGTTTTTTTCTTTTTTATTCAGTTTCCTTCCTTGCCATCAACTTGTCTTCTATGTGACTCACTTGTTCTTCTACCTCATCAACCCTCATCATTAGGAGCTCCAGTTTGGATTGCATCTCATTTGATTGATGCTTAATCTAGGCCTGATTAGATCTAAATTCTGCAGTCATGAAGACTCTTGAATCCTTTATGCTTTTTTTCCAGAGCCACCAGTAGCTTTATAATAGTGCTTCTGAATTGGCTTTCTGACATTGAATTTTAAGTCAAATTTTGTAACTCTCGGGAGAGAGGGCTGTTTCTGATTCTTTCTTTTGAGGTGAGTTTTTCCTTCTAGTCATTTTGCTCAGTGCAGAGTGGCCAGAAAGAAGCTGTACTGGTAAAAGGAGAAAAGGAGAGAAAAAAATAAAAAGGGAAAAAAGGTGGGGGGGGGGGAAACAAACAGAAAACAAGAAACAAAGGTAGTATCCTCTGATTCTATATACTGTAAATCCCTTGACTTCCCCTGGAAGTTTCCAGTGCTGCTTGGTGAGTAACTTTCTTTTCCCCTGTCTATCTGGGCTTCTTGGGGAGGGGACTGCTGTGCTGATTCTCAGGTGTCTGCACCTGGGGCAGCGACACAGCCCCCTGCCAAGTGCATGGCTCAGTGGGAGCTGTTTATCCTGTGAGGCCCCTGCTCAGTCCCAGGTTGAAGGTGACACCAGGAGGAGCAAGAACAGTGGCGGAGGCTAGCTCTCCAGCTCTAGAGTCAGTTCATGCAGTAAGTACTGCAGGTCCCAGTCTGTAGTGGCCTCGATGGTTTGGGAGTGGGGGCTCCCATCTACACAGCTGGGGCTTTCCAGCGGCAGGAGCTTCCTCACTGTACTGTGTCCCTCCTTTGTCTGTCCCAGAGGGAGCGCTGCATCTTGGGCTGTGTCTCCAAGGGCACTGGGCTCAGGGGTCTGCGCCACTGGGATTGCGCTCCTGGGGCCTCGCAGCCCCCTGGGCGTGGAGCCACCTTCTGAGCCGCCATTGCAGCTGCTCCCGGGCCCCACCGTGTGCCCGCTCAAGCCTTTTAGGGAGCTCGGCTGCAGTGTGTGGCGCACTCTCCCCTGGGGCGCAGGTCCTCTGTTAGTGCCCCTGGAAGCCTGAGGACATCCCCGCCCCTCCTGGGGTCCTGCCCGAGTACCCTGGGAGCGCCTTTCCATCCGGGAAGATTGGTGAAGCTCCTGCTTTTCCCGGACTGGGCTTTCCTGTCCTGGGGGCTCTCGCCCTGCGGCCTTAGCCCGGCTCCTTGCAGGGGCCCCTTTCCCTTGGATGCTTTTTAATTTCTTTATTTTTTTTCCCCATCTTCCTACCTTGATATAAGCACAAACTCTTCTCACTGTACCAGTCCAGGTGTTCTCTCTTTAAATCTCATACTGAATTCGTAGGTTTTCAGGATGATTTGAAAGTTATCTAGGTAAGTTGGTGGGGACAGGTCACTTGGGGACCCTACTCTTCTGCCATCTTGCCCCGCCTCCTCAAAAGATTTGTTTATCAGTTTTTATCTTTCCATTCTCATCTCTCTTAAGTCTACTCCAAATAAACTTTCATCCCTATCAGGTCTGCCCTTCTCAAGGTCACTAATGTCCTTCAATATTTGCTTCTCAATTTTTATTTTAACTTCTCAGTAGTGTTTGGTAAATTAAATTCCTTCTGCTATTATAGAAGACATTTATATATTGGCTTGCATGACCCCACATTCTCCTGGGTTTCCTCCTTTTTCATCACCCCATTTTTTCTCAGTTTGCTTTGTTCACTGCTTTGGTTGATTTTGCGAAATATTTTAGAGATGGAGTTAGGAAGACTTGCTGATGAATTGGCTATGTGGGATAAAAGACAAAAAGAAATCAAGAAAGACTCCTAAGTGGTTGGGACTACTGCATAATGGTGCCATTTATTGAGAAGGGAGAGGCTTGGGTAGTGGCAGGGACAGGAGTAAGAAGTTTTGCTTTGGCCATGTCATGTTTGAGATACCGTTTAGATAGAAATCATAGTGATGACCTCTGGTAAGAAATTGTATTTGAGTCTGGAATTCCAGAAGTTAGTTATAGCTAAAGATATCAATTGGAGATCCTTGTCACATATATTAAAGTTTTAAAGTAGTTAGTCTGGATGAAATCACTTTGTGAGTGTGTATACATGGGAAAGAGAAGGAAGCATGGGACCAAGCCCTGGTATATTCTATTTCCGAGAGATTGGGAAAAAGACAAATTTCAGCAAAGCAAATTCGGGAAAATATGGCTAGAAAAAGTAGAACAGTGTGGTGTCAGAAACAAGAAAATGTTCCAAGAAGGAGGATAAGATCTAAGAGATTAGGTAGGATGACTATAAAATATCCATTTAGTTGGCAACATTGAGGTTATTGATGGCCTTAGGAAGCTTCAGAAGAGAGTTTGACCTAGGTGATATGTTGGCATGAATTGAAGAGTGAAGGAAGAGGTAAGTAAGTGTGAATAGAAAGTTCTTATGTTTGGCACTGGAACATGCATAGAGAGGGTGGTATCTGCAGCATAGGTGGGTATGGCATTAGGTGATTTCACTTCTTATTTTATTTTATTCTGTGAAGATGTGAGATAGTAAAGTATCTTTGAATGCTGAGGGGAATAATAGAGTTGGAAGGAACATTTGGAGATACAAAACAGAAATAAGTACAAAAAAAGTGAAAAAAAAATAAAAGGGAAGGGTAGTAGCTCCATATGTGGAAGAATTTACCTGTAATAGGAGAATCTTTTTCTTCATTATAATCGAAAAGAAGAAGATGGTGTAAATGCAGGTCTGTTTGCTGGTGACATGATTAGGGTGTTGTCTTTTGATGATTTCAATTTTTTAATGAGTTAGCCTGCAGGGTCATCACTTGACAGTTTAGCCAACAAGTTTGATGAGGAGGAGATAATTTTTAAAAATATGAAATAATTCTTTATGAAGTGTTGCCATCATTTTGGACAATGTAGAGTGTTCATTTGAAACTAATAATCATTACTTTTAAGTAATATGACTCTTTCCTGTTATATTATTTTTGTTCCAAAATGCTTAGCTATGCAAATGCAGGCTGTGAAAATGCAGTGGAAGAATTAAGAAGAGAATGATAGATTGTGGGTCCATGGATTTTGTTTTCAATTACACTTAAAGATCGATTCAGCAGGGTTAATTGATTAATTGAGCTGAAATTACAGGAGAAAATGTCATCAGATATTGTGATTGAATTGGGATTTGAGAGGTTGAATTATTTTTGGTACCCAGAGTGTTACCATGGGATTAAATGGCTATGGCTGAATTTGGGAAAGAATAGACATGAAATTGAGAGACTAGGTAGATTTTGAACTTGCATGATGAAGTCTGTGAAAACATCTGAAATTAGAGCAGACAAAAAAAAAGTAAATTGCTAAAATCCTCAGCAAATGAGGACAAGCGATTAACAAATATGAAGATAAAATGGAAAAAAGTTGTATATCTGGATTATTGTAGCTACTACGTATTTATCTCACAAGGATATTAGGAAAATTAAATATTGGCAAGCAGTTAGCTTATAAACCAATGAGTGAATGAAAATCATGTCATACATTGTTAGAGGTAGCCAAATGAAAATGGATTCCAGTGTGATTATCTAGTTTGCAGTGTACATTTAATGAAAAGAGTTTAAGTAGAATGACATTAATGATGCATAGCTATTATTATAATGAAGTTTTTTGTTTACTTTAATTCCACTGTAGTTAGCATACAGGATTGTATTAGTTTCAAGTGTAAAATATAGTGATTCAGCAATTCCATATATTTCTCAGTTCTCATTAAGACAAGTGTTTCCAAAAAAAAAAAAAAAAGACAAGTGTTTCCTTAATTTCCTTCTCCAATCTCACCATCCCCCTACCATCAGCCTCCCCTCTGGTAACCATTTGTTTGTACTCTACAGGTAAGAGTCTGTTTTTTGGTTTGTCTTCTTTTTTCTCCTTTGTTTTTCTATTTTGTTTCTTTAATTCCATATATGAATGAATTTATATGGCATTTATATTTTTCAGACTAGCTTATTTTGCTTAGCATTGCACTATCTAGATCTATCTATGTTGTTCCAATGGCCAGATTTCTTTCTTTTTTTATGGTGGATTAGTATGTCTTTGTGTGTGTGTGTGTGTGTGTGTGTGTGTGTGTGTGTGTATCCTTTTATCAATTGATAGACACAGGTTTTGCTTCCATATCTGGTCTATTGTAAATTATGCTGGTATAAACATGGGGGTGCATGTAGCCCTCTAAATTAGTATTTTTATATTTGGATAAATACCCTGAAGTGGAATTAATGCATCATAGATAGTTCTATTTTTAACTTTTTGAGGAACTTGTATACGGTTTTCCAGAGCATTTGTACCACTTTGCATTCCCACCAACAATGCAAGAGTGTTCCTTTTTCCACATCCTTGACAACACCTATGGCTTCTTGTGCTATTGATTATAGCTATAAGGACAGGTGTGAGGTGATATCCAATTGTAGTTTTGATTTTCACTTCCCTGATGGTAACTGATGAGGAATACCTTCCAATGTGTCTATTGGAAATGTCTGTTCCTGTCTTTTGTACAAGCTTTACTTAGAGTATTCGTTTTTAGGTGTTGTGTTTTGTAAGTTCTTTATATATATTTTGGATGATAACCCTTTATCAGATACTTCATTTTCAAATATCTTCTGCTTTTGGTTTTGTTGGCTATTCTTCTATAGGTTGCTTTTGGTTTTGTTGGCTGTTTCTTCACTGTGCAGATAGTTTTTATTTTCATAATTCCCAATGGTTTATTTTTGCTTTTGTTTTCCTTGCCTCAGGAGACATATATAGAAAAAAGTTGCTATGGCCAATTTTGATAAAGTTAATTCTTGTGATCTATTCTAGGATTTTTATCATTTCAGGTCTCACATTTAGTTCTTTCATCCATTTTGAATTTATTTTTGTGTTGATATATGAAAGTGGTCCAGTATCTTCGTTTTGTATGTAGCTGTCCAGTTTTCCCAACACCATTTGTTGAAGAGACTATTTTTTACCCATTGGATAGTCTTTCCTGCCATGTCAAAGATTAGTTGACCTTATAGTTAAAGGATCATTTTTGGACTGTTCCATTGATCTATGTGTCTGTTTTTGTGCCTGTACTATACTGTTTTGTTTACTTTAGCTTTGTAATGTAACTTGAAGCCCACAACTGTGATACCTCTAGGTTTGCTTTTTCATTTTCCAGATCGCTTTGGCCATTTGGGGCTTTTGTGGTTCCATTCAAATTTTAGCATTGTTTTTTTTTTTTTTTTTCCAGCTTTCTGAAAATTGCTGATGTTATTTTGATATGATTGTGTTAAGTTTATTGATTGCTTTGGGTAATTTAGAAATTTTAACAATATTTGTTCTTCTAACCCATGGGCATGGAGTATTTTTCCATTTTTTTGTGTCCTCTTCAATTTCTTTCATCAGTGTTTTAGAGTTTTCAAAGCACAGGTCTTTCACTCTTTGATTAGGTTTAGTCTTTTTTTTTCTTTTTTTTTTGATTAGGTTTAGTCTTATATATTTTATTATTTTGGGTGCAATTGTAAATGGGATAGTTTTCTGAATTTCTCTTTCTGCTGCTTCAGTATTATTGTTCAGAAATGCAAGATTCCTGTACATTGTTGTATATCTTGCTTCTTTATTGAATTGGTGTATCACTTCTAACAGTTTTTTAGTGCAGTCTTTTGGCTTTTCTGTATGTAATTCATGTCATCTGCAAATACTCAAAGTGTTACTTCTTCCTTACCAGTTTGGATGCCTTTTATTTATTTTTTTGTTTTCTGATTGCTGTGGCTAGGACATCCAGTACTATTTTGAATACAAGGGGTGAGAGTGGACATCCTTGTCTTGTTCCTTACCTTAGTTGAAACACTCTGCATATATTATCCATTGAGCATGATGTTAACTGTATGGTTTACATATATGGTGTTTATTACATTGAGATGTGTTCCCTCTAAACCTGTTTATTGAAGATACTTATCATGGCTGGTTATTGTACTTTGTCAGATGCTTTGTCTACATCTATTGATCATATTTTTTTTTCATTCTTTTATTGATATGACATATCACTTTTAGTGATTTGCTAATATTGAACCACACTTAGAACCCAGGAGTAAATCTCACTTTATTGTGGTGAATGGTTTTTTTAAATGTATTGCTGAATTTGGCTTGGTAACATTTGGTTGAGAATGTTTGCATCCATGTTCATCAGGGATACTGGACTGCAAATCTCTTTTTTAATGGAGTCTTTTTGTAGTTTTGGTAACGTAATGCTGAACCCATAGAATAAATTGAGAAGTTTTCCTTCTATTTTTCAGACTAGTTTGAGATAAATAGGTATTTACTGTTCTTTAAATGGTAGAATTTGCCTGTGATGTCATCTAGTCCTGGACTTTTGTTTGTTGGTAATTTTTTCATTATTAATTCAGTTTTTTTGCTGCTTATTGTTCTGTTCAAATTTCTATTTCTTTTGATTTGGTTTTGTTAGTTTATATGTTTCTGGGAATTTATCCATTTCTTCCAGGTTGTCCAATTTGTTGGCATATTGTTTTTCATAATATTATCTTAAAATTATTTGTATTTCTGTGGTATTGGTTGTTTTTTATGCTCTCTCCAAAATAATTTATTTGGGTCCTTTTTCTGTTATTTCTTGGTTTGTTTGGTGAGAGATTTATTTATTTTATTGACTTTTTCACAAAGAACCAGTTTCTGGTTTTATTGATCTGTTGTATTGTTTTTTATGTTTCTATATCCTTTATTTTTGCTCTAATCTTTATTATTTCCTTTTGTTAGTTTTTGGTGTTGTTTTTTTTTTTTTTTTTTTTTTTTTTTGTTTGTTTGTTCTTTCTCTAGCTCCTTTGAGTGCAAGGTTAGGTTGTTTGGGACTTCCCTTGCTTCTTGAGATAGGCCACTTTTGGTATAAACTTTCCTCTTAGAACTGCTTTTGCTCCATCCCAGAAGTTTTCAACCATTATGTTTACTTTTTTTTAAGAATTTATTTATTTATTCATAGGAGAGCCAGAGAGAGGCAGAGACATAGGCAGAGGAGGAAAGCAGGCTCCATGCAGGGACTTGATCAATGTGGGACTTGATCCCGGAATTCTGGGATCACACTCTGAGCCAAAGGCAGATGTTCAACCGCTGAGCCACCCAGGAGTCCCTCAACCATTATGTTTTCATTTTCAATTGTTCCCATTTACTTTTTTATTTCTTCTTTTATTTTCTTGTTGACCCATTCATTGTTTATCAACATATTTTTTAATCTATGTATTTTTGTTTTTCCCAAATTTTTTCTTGTAGTTGACTTCTACTTTCTTTTTACATGAACTGTCCATTTGTCTAAGTGAGTTGTTAATATCCCCTACTGTTTTATTGTTATCGATTATTTATTTTTGTTATAGCTATTTTATGTATTTGGGTTCTGGAATATTGGATACTTAAATATTTATAATTGTTATATCTTATTGGATTGTCCCCTTTATTATTTAATAATGTCCTTCTTTGTCTCTTCCTACTATCTTACTTTTAAAGTGTTTTTTTTCACCATTATAAGTATAGCATGCTACTCTAGCTTTCTTTTGACATCCATTTGTATGATAGATGTTTCTTCATCCTTTAAATTTCAATCTGTGGATGTCCTTAGGTCTTCAATGATTCTCTAATAGGCAGCATATAGATGGGTCTTTTTTTATCCATTCTGTCATTCTATTTGTTTTATATGGTGCTTTTAGTCCATTGACATTCAATGTAATTTTTGATAAGTATGTATGTATTTTTTGCCATTTTCTTATTAGTTTTCTGTTGTTTTTATAAGTGTTCTCCATTCTTTCTTCCCTGCTGTCTTCTCTCAGTGCAAGTTGACTTTCTTTGGGGGTATACTTGGATTCTTTTCTCTCCCCCCCCTCTTTCTCTTGCATATCTATTACTGGTTTTGATTTGAGGTTATCATTAGTATATAATTGTATATTTGTTTATAACATCTTCTACACAAAGTGGTCTGTATTAAGTTGTTGGTTACATAAATTTGAACCATTTTTTTACTCCTCCCCAAATTTTGGGTATATGTTGTCCTACTTTACATCTTTTTATTTTGTGAATCTTTGACTGATTGTTACAGATATACTTATTTTCACTATCTTTGTGCTCCCTACTGTTTTACTCTTACTTATGGCTTTTTCTTCCCACTCAGACTCTCATTTATCATTTCTTATTTAGCTGTTTTAGTGGCATTGAATTCCTTTAGCTTTTGTTTGTCAGGAACTTCTTTATCTTGCCTTCTATGCTGAATGATTGCCTTGCTGAATAGAGTATTCTTGGATGCTGATCTTTTTTTTCTTTTCAGCACTTTGAATATAATCTGTCACTTTTTTCCTGCCTGCAGTCTTTCTTCTGGAAAATTATTTGGTAGTCTTACTGTGTTTCCCTTGTATGTAACTCCTTTATTTTCTTTCTGCTTTTAAAATTCTGTGTTTATCACTATTTTTTGCCATTTTAATCACTGTATGTGTTGGTTTGGACCTCCATGCATTGATTTGTTAGGGGATCTCTATGCCTCCTTGATGTGGAAATCTGTTTCTTTTCCCAGATTCAGGAGGTTTTCTCTTACTATTTCTTCAAATAAATTTTCTTTACCTTTTCCTCTCTTGCCTTCTTTTGGAATCCCTGTAATATGAATGCTATTACAGTTGATGGAGTTGCTATATTCTCTACATCTCTTCTCATTTTGCATTTTTTTCTCTCTTACCCAGTCAGCTTGATTACTTTCCCTCAATGTAGTTCTGGTTATTAATTCGTTCTACTGTTTCCTATAATCTGCTGTTTCTTCCATTTAGTTAGTTTTTAAATTCACTTACTGTATTCTTCATCTCTTATTGTTTGTTTTTTGTCTCTGTGTTAAGGTTGTCACTGATGTCTTCTACTCTTTTCTCAAGTCTTGTGAGTATCTTATGATTACTACTTTAAATTCTGTATCAGTCATATTATTTGTTTGTTTTGCTTAGGTCTCTTGCTGTGATTTCCTCCTATTCTTTCATTTGGGACATATTGCCCTGTCTCTTCATTTTCTCTAACTCTTTGTGTTTGTTTCAGTGTGTTAGGAAGGTCAGCTCTGCCTCCTGCTCTTAAAAATAACGGGCGGAGTATGTATACATTTTCAACTAGTTGGTGGTTTTGTTCTTTTCCTAAGGGGATGTGCTTCTCCAGATGATACAGGATCCAGTATGAGTCACTCTATAAAGTCCACATGGAATGGGGACACAGTTTTATCAAGCTACACGTATCCTCCCCTGGAAATGACTGGTTGCCACTGGGACAAGGCCCCTTAATGTGCATAGTTGGAAGATGTAGTGTTGCCAAGGATTTTGTAGATCTTCTGAAATTACATATCTGCCGTACTGGGGCTGTGTCAGGCCCAGCTGGAAGGAGCAGCTTAGGTAGTGTTTACAGGTTAGGTAGTGAATGCTGGTGCTGTGGATTCCTACAGGTGGTTGTATTAAACATACAGGTGCAGGTGAGGGATATGGATATGGTACCTGTCAGCTTCTTTGTTCTTTGAGTGTCTACCAGTGAAATTGGTCCCTCTGTGACAGGCTTTGAAATTGGTAGATAACTGTGTCTCTAGTACGCCTCAGGCTTTTTTCAAACTGCTGCTTCCATGCCATATGTTCTTGGTCTGTTGTTATTGTCTCTTTATGGGCTAGGGTTCAGTTTCCTGTCACCTCCTGGCCTCTCCCATAGCCCAACCTGATGACTTTTAATGTTACAGGCTTTATCTCCTATTTATTTTTAATACTCAGGAAACTTGGCCCCTCTGGTTTTCAGAGGCTAATGCTATGGAGATTTCTTCCTTGTGCAGGCTCCCTGGTATGGGGGTCCTTTCTCTTCATGATTCCCTCTCTTGCATGGCTCATTTATCTCCCCACTATATCTAGACCCTTTCTACCCTTTTTGATGTGGCTTATTCTCTGCATTTTTTGTGGAGTTTGTTCTGCCAGTCTTTGGGTTGTTTTTTGGGTTATTTACTTTCAGGTGACTGTTATGTAGTTCTGTCCGTGGGAGGAGCTGAGCTTAGAGTCCTCCTACTCTGACATTCTGTAATAAATTTTCCAAAGTTAGATTGATCAATTAGGTTTATGTAGTACCCTTTATTAAAAATGTTTTTAAAAAGCATATAATCACAAACTATTTTAAAACAAGCACTTCAAATATATAGCAGTTAGAACAGTTTGGGAAATAAAATATGCTTTCTACTCTGTTTCGTAGGAATGGTATATAGAGTATTTACTTGGAATATTTCAGATTGTTCACGTTAGCGAAGTATATATTTTGGAAGATAACAAGGCTTATTGTTTTTTTTTAGCATATTTTTTTTATTTTTTTAAATTTATTTATGATAGAGAGAGAGAGAGAGAGGCAGAGACATAGGCAGAGGGAGAAGCAGGCTCCATGCACCGGGAGCCCGACGTGGGATTCGATCCTGGGTCTCCAGGATCGCGCCCTGGGCCGAAGGCAGGCGCCAATCCGCTGCGCCACCCAGGGATCCCAAGGCTTATTGTTAATTACTGAGTAGTCCTAGTGTTTTAATCTTTGTTCTCTGTGACCATATGACCTTAGCTCCATGCTCAGATAAATGAGGAAGTTGTATTAAGATATTTTTAAAGAATACTCTGATTCTGTTCTATGATTCTAAAAAATATATTTGAAACATTTCTATCTAAATTATATATTAGCTTTTAGTGTGGACAAAAATAAATGCCATGTATGTTTATATCCACTTGATATAGTATTCCAAGCTGTTAGTGATAGTGTGATTTAGTGTTTCTATTTTCCTTTTATTCTGTAATATCACGTAAATAAACATTTAAATAATTTTCTTTTAATGTAAGACCAGGAAAATAGCATAACAGTAAAATCAGAAACAAATAAAATATGGGTTACATTTTAGGTTTTTATTTGGAAGTCATTTCAAACTTTCAGAAATTATAAGAATAGGAGTACTACAGTCAACACTTTTGTATATTTTTTACCCAGATTCATCTGCCTTTGACACCGTTAACCCCAAGCCACACACACACACACACACACACACACACACACACACACACACACACACAGACTCTGTCTTGGTGTTTCACTTTGCTTCACCCTTCCACTGTATTTTCATCACTGACTTAATTTCTTCTTCAGCCTCCTTTAATCTAGAAAATTTCCACTGCCTATTTTTCAACAACACAAATCTCTTTTTCTGTAATGGAATGTTTTTATCTTGTGTATGTCTAATGATTCTTCTTACGTCATACATTCTTGTGTATGTCTATTTCTTCATGATTAGATGCAATTTATGCATTCTTGGCTATAAGTATGGATAGTTGATACTGAATTAGGTATCACCTCTGGAAGTACACAATATCTGCTCATATTTCGTGATGTTAATTTAGATCACTTGGTCTACAGTTTTTTATACAGTCATTATAGAGTTTTTATATATAGTCATTATACATTTATTAAATTATACAGTTTTTTCAGTGTGTAATTACTAGTTTTCATTTGAAATTAATAAGCAATCTGTCAGGAGACATTTTAAAATCATGCCAATATCCCACTTCTTATCAAAATGTTCCTAGAGATTATCTAATATTTACCATAATGGTTGTAGAATGATTTTCCAGATTTAGTACTCCACATAGTTAGCACTCAGTATTCTGCTGTAAGCAAACCCCTTATTTCTCATGTATTGATTGTTTTATCTATTCATCTGTCTACGCATTGATTATCAGAATTGACTTGTAAGTTCCTCTTGTACAGTGGTTTACAATCCATTATTGAATTATTTTGGTGCTCAGTTTTTCCCAGATTTGATCAGAGAGGCCACTCTAGCTATCCTTGTGGCATACCCCTTCTTTTACTTTTTAGCACGACCTTACTTTCTGGTATAAAGATATTTTGATTTCACCTTTACCTACCCTTTTATAGCCCTAGAATCAGCTATTTTTCTATGGAACTTGGTTCCTTTCAGTTGGACATTGTATGACACATCAATATCTTGATGGTGTGTGTATGTTCCTTGCTACTGAAATAGAAGAAAAGACAAGTTATTTTTAAATTAACAGAGTGCAGAGCATTAAAAATGTAATTAAGATATGACATTTTTAGCCAAATAAGGGGATTTCTCTTTTCTAAGTGTCATTTTTGTGATAGAGGAATGAAATCATTTTTTAAAAAAGATTTTATCTATTTATTCATCAGAGAGAGAGAGAGAGGCAGAGACACTGGTGGAGGGAGAAAAAGGCTCCCCACAGGGAGCCCAATGTGGGACTCAATCCCAGGACCCTGGGATTACACCCTGAGCCAAAGGCAGACGCTCAACCACTGAGCCACCCAAGTGTCCCTGAAATCATTTTGAAAGTGTATTAGTATTCTAATTATAATCAATAAATTCAATTTTCAAAAGTAGTAGTAGTGTGTAAAGTGACAAAATAGCAAATAGTTACCTATCTTAACAAAGAAAATGCTATTAACTTTTGTAATGGCCATATATTAATACTCTATTTGAGCTGCTTTGGTGACTTAATTACTAAAACAGTAAATTGAAATTAAAATAGAATTAGACAAGAGATTTTAGTGAAAAAACAGAATCTGTTTCCACCTCAAAAAGTTAAACAATAGTTATAATAATCCACTCTGGAGTACTATAGATGGGCAAAACTTTTTGAATTTATATTTTTAACTTTGAAAAACTCTCAGATTATGGTTCTTTATACTTTTCTCTATGTATAAGTAGTTCGTTGATTTTTTTGAAGATATATTTTTTGTAGTTAAGAAATAAAATTTGTTGAGGGAAACTCCTACATATTCTTTAAACTGAGTAATTCAATTAAAAATTCAGTTGAAATCTATGTTCAAAGTTCTATTTTATTTTCTGAAATCACACTATTTAATTCCTTTCCTCCTCCTAAGAATCTAAATTTTTTCCCATCACTTTTGCATTGCTTCACCTTTGTATTAACTGACCTTTCTAGAAATTAGGATCCCCTGAAGTACAGCAATAGAAACCTAGTTGACATATTTAGATACTTTTTAGATACCTTTTATTACACATTAGTTGCGTACTTAGAGTATGCAGGCACTGTGTAGGAAGTTCTATGTCTTTAAAAGTTGTTTGAATTACTGGTGTCTCCCATGAAGCTTTTAATAGAGTTTCTTCCTCACTACCAAACTGCAATTTGACTAGCTTATCAGATGAATTACTCAATAGCTTGCTAAGACATGAGGTCAGAATTTAAGGTATATTATCATTTCTATATTTGGTACTGAAAACAAACTAACTTTTTTTCCCTTTTCTCTCAAAATATATTTTTCCTAAAATCTCATATTATTGACTATTAAGTTTTCATATCTTGGAGTTGATGCTACAACATTTCCCCATCTACTATGACAATGATAATCAAAATGCTTATTATTGAAACATTTTCTTAACGTGTCTGAAATGTATTTTTTAAGCAGTGCTTCCTTTTGATTCATCTTTTCCTTTTATTGCCTCTTGCTTTATGAATAATCATGTATTCTCACTTGGTTCATTAAGTAGTAGTAGTAGTACCATTTTTATGAAAATAAATGCAAATAATTTCTTTTAAGTTGACCTATATGAATCATCAACAGCTTACAAGAAGGGATTTTTTTTCCCCCTCTCTGGAAAGGAAATACTTTTACTAACATTGAAACTGGAGTTATCTTTGAACTTTATTCAAATGTGTCAGTTTCGTAAAACCATACAAAGGTGTTCACTTAGCTTAAGGGAACAGAAGAACTTAATTATGCTCTTTGAGTGCTACATTAAACTAGATTATTGCCTCAGGATCCTATTTAATATGTCCATCAGATTTACAATATTTTTGTAGTCTGTTTTCCTATGATTTGGCTCATGTTTGGAAAACTTGGCATTTGTTTCTATTTTACACTGTCTTCATTATCTGCATTCAAAAATCTCAGTAATGTTACTTGCTGAATTTAAAGCAGTTTATATTGACATATTGAGTTTTAAATTTACAGTCATAGTGTGAAGCAGGCAACATGGTTTGTAGGTTTACAGAATGAGTATTTTTAAAGTATCAGTTTCCATAAATTCTTAAAATACTATATTTAGTTTTTGGTCTTATCTTTACCTGGAGTAATATAAATGTTAAATATATTTTCATTCTCATTTTTATTATTGATTTAATGAGACTTTAAATTTCTTTTTTTTATTTTATTTTATTTATTTATTTATTTATTTATTTATTTATTTATTTATTTATGAGAGACACAGAGCATGAGAAAGAGAGAGAGGCAGAGACACAGGCAGAGGGAGAAGCAGGCTTCATGCACCGGGAGCCCGACGTGGGATTCCATCCCAGGTCTCCAGTATCGTGCCCTGGGCCAAAGGCAGGCACCAAACCGCTGCGCCACCCAGGGATCCCGAGACTTTAAATATCTATAGCAAAATATATTTCTCCCTTTCTGGCCATCTATAATATATTTAAGGTGATACCAAAGAGAGATTGAAATATTTAAGTCATTAAGATTTAATTCTTAATTGCACAATCTCCCTTAGCAAGGTTGTTAACTTTTATGATACAGGGAGGGCAGAGATTCAGACGAGACTTTTATTTATTTATTTTTTTATCAACAGAGCTGTACAATTTACATTTTTTCAAGTGGTATTAGCAATATGTGAATAGATCACATAGCTGCTGGCTTGGTGGATTTGAGGAGTATGATTAGCAGATGCTTGCAGAATCTGGAATTTGAAGTATTCCCAAATGTATCTAGGGATATGGATATAAATATTCTCTGGTTTAAGATTTCAGATAATGTCTATTTCTTTGGCATATGGTGGTATATAATTGGCTTAGTTGTAAATAACTGTTTTGCTTCCTACTTTTTGGTCCCCTGCCCTAAAAAGACATTTTAGAGGCTTAGGGGATATTTCTACCATAACCTTTGAATTAGATAGATGTTCCTATGAAATGGCTGGATATAGTTTTAAGTATAATGCGGGATTTTTATAATTAGCCAATAGTTTACCTACAATACGGAAAATGAAAACTGCAGCCAGCCTCATTAGTGTGACTTATTTATGTAGCAAAATCACATCACTGATCTGGGCTAAAGAAGTACTATTTTCCCCCATTTCATCAGAAATAAGACAGCCTTTGATGAATTTGAACCAACCTGAATTTTTATCATTTACCTCATTAGCTGTGTTGGTTAAAAGTAAACACTGACAGGGGTGCCTGGGTGGCTCAGTCCATTAATTGTCCAACTCTTTGTTTTGGCTCAGGTCAAGGTCTCATGGGTCGTGAGAGCGAGCCCTTTATGGGGAGACTGCTTGAGATTCTCTCATTCTGGCTCTTCCCCCACTCATGCACACTTGTGTGCACTATCTCTGTCAAAATGAATAAGTATAAATATATCTATAGAGATGACTAAGTTAGACTTGAACCCTTATATCTAGGAGCTTAATGTTCAAGAATAAGACATGCACACAACTGATAAGAGTAAAAGTCTTGTGTGTGAGATTGGGATGAATTGGTGCTGGTTTTAAGGGGATAAAGGAAGGGGAGTTTAGGGAGATAGTGGAAGACATCATGAAAATGCAGTAATTTAGCTGAACTTTTAAAGATGAGTGAGATTCAGGTCTTTAACAATGTAGATGAGGGGACAGAGAGATCTTTTCATCAGAACTAATTGTTTATTGGAAAATCTGAAGCTTATAATTCCATTTTCCCCAGACAATTGCAGGAAGAGTTTACCTTCAGAGGAAATCCAGAAAATAGTGTTAGAGATGTCTCAACTAGATTATGAGAACCTTTATTTTTTTATTTTTTTAAATTTTTTTTTAATTTTTATTTATTTATGATAGTCACAGAGAGAGAGAGAGAGAGAGAGAGAGAGAGAGAGAGGCAGAGACACAGGCAGAGGGAGAAGCACACTCCGTACACGGGAGCCCGACGTGGGATTCGATCCCAGGTCTCCAGGATCGCACCCTGGGCCAAAGGCAGGCGCCAAACCGCTGCGCCACCCAGGGAGCCCATGAGAACCTTTAAATACTAGACTTAGAAATGAAGATTGGAGTTCAGGCAAAATTTGGAAGCGTGAAGGACCTTAGAAGACTATAACGTAAGGAACGTTTTTAAGGAAGTTTAGTGAGAGCTCCTAAGGGCCAAAATAAGAATGGCTCCTGTCTTTATATTACAATCTCTGGACTAGGGAACTTATTATTGTTGTATAATAAGGTATAGGGAAAAAGTAATTATGACTAGACTTTAAAGACTATGTCACTAGAAAAATGATAATACTTTTATCAGAATAAACTGAGTAGGGAAGAAAGAAGAACAGACACAGGGGAAGATCATTATCTTTTTTTTATAGACATGGGAAACCATAACTTTGGTTTGCTAGTTATCAGCATTGAGGAGGAAATATTCTGGGTGGTTTTGAAATGCTGGTTTAGTCGTGTGCAAAAATTCTTTGAGAGTATATTCCTGGGAAAAAAAAAAAAGAGAGTATATTCCTGGGAGTGAAATTGCTGTGTTATAGAATCTGCACATCATTAGCAAAATTAGTATTGTTGTTGCAATTGTTTTATCAAGTCATTATTTGTTTAGATTTGTCCACATATTTACTGCTTTCTTTGCTCAACAAGCCTTTGTATATTTTCAGCCTTTTTTCTGGGAGCATTTTCTTTGTTGAAGTATGTTTGTTAAAATTTATTTTAGTGAGGGTTTCTTGCTCTTTTTTTCTTTAAGATTTATTTATTTATGAGAGAGAGAGGACAGAGACAGAGGGGACATGAGTTGGGGGAAGGTTAGAGGTAGAAGGAGATAATCCTCAAGCAGTTTCCCCACTAACCATGAAGCCTGACGTGGGGCTGGATCCTAGGATCCCAAGATCACGACCTGATCAGATCGTTAGACTCAACCAACTGAGCCACCCAGGCACCCCACGTTTGTTTGTTTTTGAAAATAGTTTTATTTTTATCTCTTTTTGAAAAATATATTTTTGGGGATAATCTAGGCTATTATTTTCTCTCCATACATTGAAGATATCATTTCTCAATTTTGGCTCCTGTTGTTGATGATAAGTTAGCTTTCACTCTGCATTTGTTCTTTTTTAGGTGATTTCTTTTCTTGTATATTTGGTCTTAAGGTCATCATTTACCTTTGGTGTTAAAGAATTTATACCACTATATATAAATGTTGATTTCTTTTTATTTATCCTACTTGGAATTTTTTGAACTTCCTCAATCTGTGTATTTGTGTATTTCTGGAAGCCTGGAAAATTATCAGCCATTTTCTTCTCAAATATTGCCTCTGTCCCATTCTCACTTTTCTTTCCTTCTAGAAATTGAATTATAGAAATTGTACTTTGTCACTCTATGCTACATTTCTCTTAACCTGTTTCATATTTTCCATTTATTGATCTCTAAGTGATACATTCTGGAAAATTCCTTCAGCTGTATCTTATAGTTCATGAATATTTCTCTTAAGCTGTATTTCATCTGTTGCTACATCCGCTCCATTGAGTTTTTAAAGTTTAAGTATTATTTTTTTTTAATTTCAAGAAATTTTCTCTTTTCTGACCTTCTTAGTCATTTTAATATCTTGTTCTCTTCATAATTTTAATCTAGTTTATTTCTTAAACATATTAAACATGCTTTTTTTTTCTTGTACATTTTTCTTTCTTTTTTTTTTTACGGTACTTGTACATTTTTCTGTGGGGATATTTTAAGGACCTTTGTTAGGGTTAATACCCTTCAGAAGATTTTCATGTTTACTTTTGCTAGATTGCTACCAACCTATTATAATGTCAAAATTTTGGCTTTTTTGGTTTTGTTTCATTTTGTTTTTAAATACTCTTAAGGGAGCATGAATTCAGGCTATATGAACACTGGAGGCTTTTTGACTAGAAATTCTTGGGAATTTTTTTTTACCTTCTTGTTCACCACCAAGGTTTGATATGGGCAATTTTCTTCTTAGGCTCTTTAAGAGATGAAAAAGTTTACCTCTAATTTGCTATTTTTTAAAAAAATTTTTTTTTATTTTATTTATTTATGATAGTCACACAGAAAGAGAGAGGCAGAGACATAGGCAGAGGGAGAAGCAGGCTCCATGCACCGGGAGCCGGACGTGGGATTCGATCCCGGGTCTCCAGGATCGCGCCCTGGGCTAAAGTCAGGCGCTAAACCGCTGCGCCACCCAGGGATCCCCTAATTTGCTATTAAATTGAGTTGTAGTTCTGTGGGATTAATAGGGCAATGTTCTTTTACTTTTACTGTTATGATCAAACCCTGAGCTTGGTTTCCATTCCCCCATACTTAATGCCTTGGAAACTGAAGGTCAGATTCATTTGGGTTTAACATACTCATTCAGTCAAAGCTGATCCATTGATGCTTACCTCTCTGAGATTATTGGCTTTCTGGTTTTCTTTAACTTGCTTTCCAAATTATCTATGCATTATAAATTATTCAAAAAATATTCATCATTTTGGATCTTTTGGGGTGGGGGCAGAGTATATATTTGACCATACTTTCAGAAATGGAAGTTCAGCTGATACTTTTTTTTTTTTTAATTTATTTATTTGAGAGAAAAATAGTGAGAGAGCAAGAGACAGGAGGCGCCGATGGTGAGGAAGAGACAATCTCCAGCAGACTCTGCACTGAGTATGGAGCCTGATGTGGGGCTCAATCCCACAACCCTGAGATTGTGTCTTGAGCCAAAACTGAGAGTTGGTGCTCAACCACCTGAGTCAACCAGATACCCCTGGGTGATCCATTTTTATGTGGACATATGATATCTCAAAATGACTTATTTTTATATAGGCTGTAGTTTCTTAAACATGAGATGTTGGTACTTGAACATAGAAATCACAGTGCCTACTTTATTTCTGATTTAACTTCCTAAGATTCATTTTTAAATAGAGAAATTATTATAATTACATATTGAAGAATTAAAATGATTCAAAAGGTAATTTCATGGGCAAGAATTATGTTCTGTCAATAGTTACAGTTTCCAGGCTTTCTTTTGTAGAATTCTGCCTATCCCCATTCACAAAAGAAATTTAATACACAGGCTGTGGGCACAACAAAAATCAGTATTGTCTACATAGAACATTATTTTACTAATGGCCCCTTAATAATGAATGTATGGGTACTTTTGTGTATATATGTGTGATTTCTGAGTTTTAGCTGATGATTTGAGAGCATTAAGTGAAAGCTGCCTGCATGTAGTTGCTTTAGGCTTGAGAAGCTCTGGCACAGGCTGTGTGTGTTTATCATGTACAGTGATTTGACACTAGGACTTTGCCATAGGAAAATCTGTCCTATTTGTTATCTGCTACCAATTATGGGTTTTACCAGGGAAACACATATACCAGCTGTTAAGTTTCATGCTAGTGATAGAAATAGAAGACATAAATTATAAAATCACCATTATTAAGTGTAATATTCAGCAATAAATGACTATGACACCTTAAATGCAATTTAATTATGGATATAAGGGTTGATGTTCATTAAGTCTGGAAAGGCTGGCTTTGAATTTGTTAAATTAGATTATATTTTAATTTCTCTTTTTTTTAAGATTTTATTTCATTCATTCATAGAGAGAGAGGCAGAGGGAGAAGCAAGACTTGGGACTCAATCTGAGTCTCCAGGATCACACCCCGGACTGCAGGTGGCGCCAAACCGCTGCGCCACCGGGGCTGCCTTGTTTTAATTTCTAACACGTAGAAGTTTAATAATTTTTACAATTTGTCAATATAGTACTTTCATTCCATTCAAGCAAAGCCTTTTTTTTTCTAATACCTCTCATTTACCAAAATGGTATTAGTTTCTTATTATACAAATATGGTCAAGATATGGCTGATGTCTTTAAGAAGCTCATACTTAATTGGGGAATTGAATAAAGTAATCATAATGCAGTATATTAAGTTCTACATCCAGGTAGGAACAAAAAACTGCAGAAGAAGATGTAATTAATTCTGCTTGGAAGACTTTAGGAAAGCATCCCAGAGGAAATGGTATTTTAACCCAGCCAATGTTTTCAGGCTGAGGAATGGAATATAAAGATCTTTCAGCAAAGACATACAGGCCTGGAATTTCGTGACTTTTTCTAGGAATGGTGATATTCTGGTGTGGCTGGAGCATTGGGATACCTGAGGGCTATGCCTTTAATTTCCAGCCAGATTTTGAAAAGACCCTGAATGCCATGCTTACTAAGTTTAACCTACAGATAGTGAAAAAACAGTAATAAAATCATGTATTAGAAAGCTATCCTCAGTAATGAATGTATAAAAGAAAGTGGAATAGAGTGAAAACAATATAAAAAGAATTTAGAAGACTTCTATAAATTCATAGCATTTCCTTACAACTTAATACATTGTTATAGTTATCTGTTTCCTTTCAAGACAGAGATTGTACTTCATTCGGTTTTGCATGCACATTGCCTTGTATATTTCATAAGTATAGAATAAATAGATTACTGAATGAATGGTCTGAGCAATAATTGTTGAATGCTCTGAACAAGAAAGTCGACATGGAGACAGAAAAAAAAGATATAGAATTTTGCAGGAAAGGCTTAGGTAGAGAAGGGGCAAAGATGACTTGATGGTTTCTTACTGGTATGGTATTATTGGGTTCTCATACTTTCAACCAATGTAGGGAACAAACAATCCAATTTTCATGTTACTGGATGTGTGTTCATGTTGGAATATCTTTATTTAGAGGTCCTGTGGAAGAGATAAGAAATTGTATTTATGAGTCTACAACTCCGGGAAAAAGCTTAGAGTAGAGACACAGGCTCAAGAAACATAACCACAGAGACTAAATGTCAAAGTCAAGGGTAGGGGATCACACAGGATGAAAATATAAAGTAAAAAAAAATGAGAGCATGGGGACCCTGGAGTCACTAATATTTAAGGAGTAGACACAAAAAGGAAATACAATGTAGAAAACCAAAGGCTATTCAAAAGCATAGGATTGATTATCAGGGAAGTCTCTGGCCTTTGTCCATTGAAGAGAAATTCTCCAGAAGTGCCTGCGTGGCTCAGTCAGTTAAGCATCTGCCTTTGGCTCAGGTCATGATTCCAGGGTCTTGGGATCAGCCCTGTGTTAGGCTTCCTACTCTGTGCAGTCTGCTTGTCCCTCTCCCTGCCCCTCCTCCCCACTCATGTTCTCTCTTGCTCTCTTTCTCTCAAATAAGTAAATAAAATCTTTAAAAAGAGGGAACAAGTTTCCAGGACAAACTGTGTTGATGATCTAATAAATTCAGTAGATTCCTATATGGGTGCATATGATATTATGGAAATATATGTAACACACACATATCAATATAGATTTGGAAGATAACAAGATTACCCATATCTGGTGTTATATAATTTCAGGTCTCAAACAATAGAGGACAAGTTTTAGGAAGGTGGGAAGAGAATAAAGAGCAAATACTTCTTGGTTCTTGTCTCATCTAATAGAATGGTGCTCTTATTTTTCCAAGGGCCAATTCAAAGTAGGGTTTTTTTTTTTTTTATTGTGTGTGGCTATGCATCTTAGTTCCATTGATTACATGCTTTAAGAGGTTTTAATGTGGCCACATATTGAGGATGTAGCTGTTAAGAGCATTTATGTGGTAGTAAATTCTAACATTTAATAATTGCCGAAAATGCAATGTCTTCTTATTGTATTTGACAGATTTTTTTAAGATTTCATTTATTTATTCATGAGCAATACAGAAAGAGAGAGAGAGGCAGAGACACAGGCAGAGGGAGAAGCAGGCTCCATGCAGGGAGCCTGATGTGGGACTTGATCCCGGGACACCAGGATTACACCCTGGGCTGAAGGTGGTGCTAAACTGCTAAGCCACCCAGGCTGCCCAGATTTTTTGTTATTATTTTAATACTCTTTATTTTGCCAAGAGGTAACTTATTCCCAAAGGTATTTTATGCTGGGGATGTTTCATAGAAAGCTAGGTTTTATATTATCTTTTGAGTGTACATTTTTACTGTGGATTATTATTAGAATTACCTAAGCAAAATTCATACTGAGATTCTTTATATTGAAACTGATAATAACCATATGCCTTAGAGGGTTACCCTCAGAAAACTGTCAGTGAATAATTGCCCTTGCCTTTGGGAAACAGAGAAGTCATTGCATAATGCTTCAATTACGATTAAGTATATCAATAGATATACTCATTCATTAATTTTTGTTCTTTTTGTTAATCCAGTTTTTTCCTTTATCATCTTTAGTGATGGAATTTACTATGTCTGGTATATTTACCTATAAATAACATTACAGAATCCCATGTCTTTGTATATAGCTCACTTGATTAGACTGCATGTTGTACAGTATCTATGAAATTATTGGGGGGCCATTGAATAGGAATCACATTTATTGGAGGTTCTTATTAAGTGCTATTCACTCTGCTTCATGTTTTAATTCTTGTTATTTCACTTAATGAAATAATATATGGAATTATATTTTTCTGTTGAAAACTATACTTATCTGGGTTTGTATCTGAGGTTTATTACTCAGTAGATGGACAAAGTTACTTCACTGCTCAGATCGTAAGCTTTTGTATAGTTAGAATAGGATATTTACTTTGAAGAATTATTATGATAATTAGGAGATGAAGATGTACAACCTAAGGCACTCATTCAAAAAGAGATACAACATCACTAGCAATAACTGACATTAGAAAGGAACGTAAATGTTTCATTTTTAGAGGGTGCTATTACTAAATGAGAATTAATTCATGCATGGTGTACAGAGGAAATGGGGAATATAGGCAATTGCCTTTTAAATAAAATTTCAAACAATAATTTAATTAATATGTTAATTTGACGATTATGTTAGCTATCTTAGTCTTCTTTTTTTTTTTTTACAATATATCATTTTTTATAAATATATTTTTTAATTTTTATTTATTTATGATAGTCACACACAGAGAGAGAGAGAGAGGCAGAGACACAGGCAGAGGGAGAAGCAGGCTCCATGCACCGGGAGCCTGACGTGGGATTCGATCCCGGGTCTCCAGGATCGCGCCCTGGGCCAAAGGCAGGCGCTAAACCGCTGCGCCACCCAGGGATCCCCTATCTTAGTCTTCTTAGGGTCAATGACTGTTTCCTGGAATTCCTTCACTTCCTTGGGTAACATCTTACTCCCAACTTGGAACTTAATAATTGTATTGCATTGAAAATGTTTGAGTTACCATGCTTTTGTCATGAAATTGGCCCTGGAAATTTTATTCTTTCATCTGAATAGTTTCTCTTAATAAAGTATAAATTCAGTAAGTAAGTTGCCAAAGCCATCTGCTGTCTTGTTAGGCCACTTAGCTGGTCCATTTGTACTTGGAGTAGATGGAGGCTTTAGTAGCTACCATTAGGCCTGCATGGTGTCAGATTTCATACCTTCAGAACACCATAGGTAATTGGGTGAAAGTAGTTTATTTTCTTCAGCTAATATTGTAGGTAAGCACTTAATACTTCAGTTTAGTCGTGATATGACGATTAAGTAGTGTTCTAATCTTCACGATCAGTTTGTTATTCAGTAACTTATTTTTTACCCAGTAACTTTTGTATTCCAATAAAAATGGCATAGGCTACTGCTTCTGCACATTAAATGTCGAGTACACTGGTTTTGCTCATTTTTTAACTATAATAGATTTTGATTCTTTGCCATAGATGTTGACAGGACCTTATGGACCATGCTTATTGTATGAAAATTTGGTTCTCTAAACAATAATTTCCAGTCTAGTTCTATTGTTATTACTACATACTACTTTTCTCTTCCTATGACACTGGAAAATGCTATTTTCTCATCAATAAAAAGAGGACGTGGTACTTGCTTATTGGCTATGTATTCTCTTTTACTGGTTGATTTTGTTAATGAGCAATTCTAGGAAGTCTTAGATCATTGTATCACCTTGTCTCATTCCATTATAGATATTGATACAACATGGATCGCTGAGCAGTATAATCTCTTTTGTAATGTTTCTGTTGATCTTGTTCAGTAAATCATTATTTGCTGGGTTTGTTCTGAAATTATTTTGGATATAAAAGCTGCTCTTGAATTTGACAATCAGGTAACTTATTCATAGTTGAGATTCAATCACCTTTTTTCTGTCTACTTCATACTATATTCTTATAGTGACTAACTACTAAACTTCTTAAGTGAATGGTTGTTACTGTTTCCATTCACTTCTTCCTCACATCCTATTATATGGCTTCTGTTATCATTGATCTGTTGAAATTGCTTTGTATGATCTGGAAATGGCCTACTTTTTTCTGGTCTTTTTTTTCCCCCCACAAGACTTAGACTATGCTTAATCTTCCTGCTTGTACCTGACACTGTTGATTTTCTTTCATTGAAACATTTTCCATTCTCATTGGGAGGACAAAATTCTCCCCTGTTTCTCTCATCTTTTGCTTATTCTTTTTGTCCTCTTAATTGGTTGTTCTTTCTCCTCTATGCCCATGACTTGGGACATCCTCTCAAATCTTCTGTCCTGAATTCTTTCTCATGGACTATTCAATAGCTCTTTAGGCTTTAGTTACATCTTGAAGACAGATCATCATAAAATTTCACTTTTCTTTTTCACCCTCATAATTTTCCACTATAATATTTTACATATTTTTTCACATATTTCTTGTGTATCATTTTCTAGGTAATATGAGAGGTGGGATGGATGTGGAAGATAAAATTGTACTAAGAATATTGTCTTCCCTGTGAGTTTGTAACTTAGTGAAGGCAATAAGATGTATATATGAGCCTTAATTAAGTAGGTCAATGTATGGAAAATACCATATTGATGATATAGGTAGGCAAAAATGTGGTAATTGGAGAAGTTTTCATAGAGAACGTGACACTTTATTTGGTTCTTAGTGGATAGATAAAGGTTTGACAGCTAAAGTATGAAGTGATTTGATCTCAAATTATTTTATAGTCATTCAGGAGTCTTGTCATGCCTTTTCTCTTTAGGTAGACTTGTCCTGGGTAGACAATATGCAAAAAACACTTTGAATTAGAACCTGTAATATTTTCATCGATATTAGGCACACAGAATAACATTATGTATAAGTCATACCATACTCATAATAAATGAAAAATCTCTGCATTTTATTTTATTTTTTAAAGATTTTATTTATTTAATCATGAGAGACACAGAGAGATTGAGAGGCAGAGGCATAGGGAGAGGGAGAAGCAGGCTCCATGCAGGGAGTCTGACGTGGGACTCGATCCTGGGTCTCCAGGATCACACCCCGGACTGAAGGCAGAGCTAAACTGCTGAGCTCCTCAGGCTGTCCATTCTCTGCATTTTAGAAGCAGAACGTAAAAGATGATTTTAAATAAGTATAACCATTTCATTTTCTATGTTTACTTAATCCTATTGTATCTTGTATGTCTTGGTTTTTTAAAGTAGTACACTGGAAATCAGATCTCTCCCCTTTAAAATATCTTATCAGATTTATTTCGATGAATTTTAAATGGAAATCTAGATACATTAGTGATTCTTTCATTGTTCTTCGTGAATTATCACATCCAACTTTGGAGTTTGTGGTTTTTAACTGACATTTTAGTATAATTTCCAGTAAGAAATAGGAATCTATCAATTAGCCAATTTGAAGGGTTTTTTGTTTTACCTATTTAAAAAATTAATCTCTGTACCCAATATTGGCTCAAACTCATGACCCCAAGATCAAGACTTGGATCCTCTACTGAATGAGCCAGCAAGGCATCCCCAATTTGAAGCTTTTAATTTGTATTTGTTTATGACACCTCTGTTCCCAATTTTACGTATTGACTTCCAGTTCCCTCCATAGTTATAACAGTGCTTATATTTGGATTCAAACCATTCTGTGCTAAGAGCAGAGGCACATTTTGGTGGCTGCTATGAAGAAAGCAAAAATTAGACCCCACAGTGATGGCTGAAGTGGCTGGGGTGAAATAAAGGCCAGCCTAATGGTGAGAACAGCAGGCTTGAACTTTTGCTAGGAAAAAGAATCAGTAGGTTGCTGACTTGATCCAGTCAAATTTATTTGCTGTCTGTGACTTTTAGTAGCTACTTCTTACCTGAGCTATTTCTTTTCTCATTTATGTTTCTGGTAAAACCTTCAATTCAGGGGATTTCAGATTTTTTTAAAACATAATGCAGGTTCCATTCTAATCTTTAAATTTTCCTTTATATGGTAATAACTATCTGCATTCTACAGATTTCACAGAAATTTGGGGCCATACATTGAGGGTATAATCTACATTTAAGAATTTTTTTTTTTGCCTTGGGATTTAGTGTTTAATCTTAAACTCTGCCTTTATTTTATTTCTTTATGGACAATACAGTAGCCTATCTTATCTACATCCTAGGCTCAAAAATTAATAAAAGTACACAAAAGGCAATTACCAGTTACTCTAAAATAAATGACTAGTCTTATGTTCTTGTTTTATATAATGTATTTTTGCAGTTATGTTAAATATGTTCTATGGCATTGATTTAATATTAGTAAAAGATAGTCCTTATAGAAAACAGTGTTTCTCATAGCTGGGATCTCACCCAAAAACATTTTTTTTTTTAATTCTTAAAGCTTATAACCCAAACTGTTTTTAACATTTAGTATAATAAAATAGCTCATGGAAGATCATTGTTAAACTGAAGCCACCTAAGTTTGATATATTTAATGATACAAACACACATACCCATAAACTAGTTGTTATCAATGACTCCACATGAAACTAATAGTACCTATTGAATAGGTTCCCTAGAAGTTGACTTAATTTACTTTGATAAACAGCTTACATATTGACCTCAGGTTACCATTATTCTCATTGTTTATTTTTTCCAAAAACCATTTGTTAAAGAGACTGGATTTTTCCCATTGGATGGTCTCTTTATCCTTTGTAGAAGATTAATTGAACATATAGTTGTGGCTTCATGTCTGGGGTTTCTATTCTGTTCTATTGATCTCTATGTCTATTTTTGTGCCAGAACCATGCTATATTGATAACTGCAGCTTTATATATAACTCCAAATCTGGAATTGTGATACCTCCAATTTTGTTTTTCTTTTTTTTCAGGATTGTTTTGGCTATTTGAAGTATTTTGTGGTTTTATAAAAATTTTAGGATTGTTTGTTCTATCTCTGTAAAAAATTCTGTTGGTATTTTGATACGGATTACATTTAACCTGTAGATTCCTTTGGGTAGCATGGACATTTTAAAAATATTTGTTCTTCTAATACATGAAAATGTAATGTCTTTCCATTTCTTTTTGTCATCTTCAATTTCTCTCATCAGTGTTTTATAGTTTTCCGCATGCACTTCTTTCACCTCTTTGGTTAAGTTTATTCGTAGGTATTTTATTGTTTTTGGTTCAATTTTAAATGGTATCGTTTTCGTAACTTCTCTTTCTACTGCTGCATTATTATTTATAGAAATACAACGGATTTTTGTACATTGATTTTGTACCTGTGACCTTACTAAATTCATTTTAATTTCTAGTATCTTTATGGTGGGGTCTTTAGGGTTTTCTGTATGTAGTGTCATGTCATCTGCAAATAGTGAAAGTTATATGTCTTCCTTACTGATTTGGATACCTTTTATTTCTTTATGATGTCTGATTGCTTTGACTAGGACTTCCAGTACTGTGTGGAATAGCAGTGGTGAAAGTGTATCTTCTTGTCTTCTTCCTTACCTTAGAGGAAAAGCTCCCAGTTTTTCCCCAATGAGTGTGATGTGTCCTGTAGCTTTTTTATAAAAGGCCTTTGTTATATTGAGATATGTCCTTCTAGACCTACCTCTCCAAAGAGTTTTTAACATGAATGGATGTTGTATTGTCAGACATTTTTTTCTGTATCTAGTGAAATGGCCACATAGATCCTTTCTCTTACTGGTGTGATGTATGTCATCAATTGTTTTTGCAAATATTGACATCCCTTGCATCCCACACATAAATCCCACATGATCATGGCATATGATTTTTTTTAACATATTGTTGGATTCAGTTTGCTAATATTAGGATTTCATAGAAATTTCTGTGAAATCTGTAGGATTTTTCATTTGTATTCATGAAAGATACTGCCTACACTTTTTTTTCTTTGTGGTTTCTTTATCTGATTTTGGTATCAGAGTGACACTGGCCTCATAGAAGAAATTTGCAATTTTTCCTCCTCTTGAATTTTTTGGAATAGTTTAAGGATAGGGATTAACTGTTCTTTAAATGTTTGGTAGAATTTGCCTCTGAAACAATCAGGCCCTGGACTTTTGTTTCTTGGGAGATTTTTGATTAGTGTTTCAATTGTATTTCTGGTAATTGGTCTGTTAAAATATTCTATTTCTTCCTGCTTCAGTTTTGGGAGGTTATATATTTATAAGAATGTATTCTCTTCTTCTAGGTGATCCAATTTGTTAGCATATAATTTTTCATAATATTCTCTTACAATCCTAAGTGTTTCTGTGGTGTCGGATGTTATTTCTCTTATTTCATTTGTGATTTTGTTTATTTTAATCCTCTCTCTTAACTTTTTGTCTTTTTTTTTTCCTTTCTCTTTTTGATAAGTCTGGTTAGAGGTTTGTCAATTTCATTTATCTTTTCAAAGAACTAGCTCCTGGTTTCCTTAATTAGATCTATTGTCTTTTTTTAAATTTTCTTTATCATGTATTTCTGCTATAAACTTTATATATTTTTTTCCTTTTGCTGGTTTTGGCTTTTGATTTTTCTTCTTATACTAGCTGCATTAAGTGTTAGGATAGGTTGAGATTTTTGCTTGAAAAAGGCCTGTATTGCTTTTCTTTCTTTCTTTCTTTCTTTCTTTCTTTCTTTCTTTCTTTCTTTCTTTCTTTCTTCTTTCTTTCTTTCTCTTTCTTTCTTCTTCTTTCCTTTCTTTTTCTTTCTTTTCTTCTTTCTTTCTTTCTTTTTCTTTCTTTCTCTTTCTTTCTTTTTCTTTCTTTCTTTCTTTCTTCTTTCTTCTTTCTTCTTTCTTCTTTCTTTTTTTCTTTCTTCTTTCTTATTGCAGTTCAATTGCCAACATATAGAATAACACCCAGTACTCATCCTGCCAAGTACCCCTGTCACTGCCCATCACCCAGTCACCCCCCCCACCCCCGCCCACCTCCCTTTCCACTACCCCTTGTTCGTTTCGCAGAGTTAGGTGTCTCTCATCTTCGGTATTTCTCACTGATATTTTCGCCCATTTTCTCTCCTTTCCCTTTATTCCCTTTCACTAATTTTTATGTTCCCCAAATGAATGAGAACATAAAATGTTTGTCCTTTTCTGATTGACTTATTTCACTCAGCATAATACTCTCCAATTACATTCACGTTCAAGCAAATGGTGGGTATTTGTCATTTCTAATGGCTGAGTAATATTACATTGTATACATAGACCACCTCTTCTTTATCCATTCATCTTTCAGTGGACACCAAGGCTCCTTCCACAGTTGGGGTATTGTGGACATTGCTGCTATAAACATCTGGGTGCAGGTGTCCTGGCGTTGCACTGCACTTGTATCTTTGGGGTAAATCCCGAGAAATGCAATTGCTGGGTCGTAGGGCAGATCTATTGTTAACTCTGTGAGGAACCTCCACACAGTTTTCCAGAGTGGCTGCACCAGTTCACATTCCCACCAACAGTACAAGAGGGTCCCCTTTCTACACCTCCTCTCCAACATTTGTTGTTTCCTGCCTGGTAATTTTCCCCATTCTCACTGGTGTGAGGTGGTATCTCATTGTGGTTTTGATTTGTATTTCCCTGATGGCCAGTGATGCGGAGCATTTTCTCATGTGCATGTTGGCCATGTCTATGTCTTCCTCTGTGAGATTTCTGTTCCTGTCTTTTGCCCATTTCATGATTGGATTGTTTGTTTCTTTGCTGTTGAGTTTCATAAGTTCTTTATAGATCTATGGTACTAGCCCTTTATCTGATAGATCATTTGCAAGTATCTTGCAAAGCTCTGTAGGTTGTCTGTTAGTTTTGTTGACTGTTTCTTTTGCTGTGCAAAAGTTTTTATCTTGATGAAGTCCCAATAGTTCATTTTTGCTTTTGTTTCTTTTGCCTTCATGGATGTATCTTGCAAGAAGTTACTGTGGCCGAGTTCAAAAAGGTTGTTGCCTGTGTTCTCCTCTAGGATTTTGATGGAATCTTGTCTCACATTTAGATCTTTCATCCATTTTGAGTTTATCTTTATGTATGGTGTAAGAGAATGGGCCAGTTTCATTCTTCTGAATGTGGATGTCCAATTTTCCCAGCACCATTTATTGAAGAGACTGTGTTTTTTCCAGGGGATAGTCTTTCCTGCTTTGTCGAATATTAGTTGATCATAAAGTTCAGGGTCCATTTCTGGATTCTCTATTCTGTTCCATTGATCTACGTGTCTGTTTTTGTGCCAGTACCACACCGTCTTGATGACCACAGCTTTGTTGTACAACCCGAAATCTGGCATTGTGATGCCCCCAGCTCTGGTTTTCTTTTTTAATATTTTGATATTCCCCTGTCTCTTCGAGGACCGCTCTGATTCCACGCAAATCTTAAGATGATTTGTTCCAACTCTCTGAAGAAGGTCCTTGGTATTTTGATAAGCATTGCATTAAATGTGTAAATTGCGCTGAGTAGCATTGACATTTTCACAATATTAATTCTCCCAATCCATGAGCATGGAATATTTTTCCATACTTTGTGTCTTCCTCAATTTCCTTCAGAATTGTTCTGTAGGTTTTAGGGTATAGATCCTTTACCTCTTTGATTAGGTTTATTCCTAGGTATCTTCTGCTTTTGGGTTCAATTGTAAATGGGATTGACTCCTTAATTTCTCTTTCTTCAGTCTCATTGTTAGTGTATAGAAATGCCACTGATTTCTGGGCCTTGATTTTGTATCCTGCCACGCTGCTAAATTGCTGTTTGAGTTCGAGCAATCTTGCAGTGGAGTCTTTTGGGTTTTCTATGTACAGTATCGTGTCATCTACAAAGAGGGGGAGTTTGACTTCTTCTTTGCCAATTTGAATGCCTTTTTTTTTCTTTTGTTGATTGATTGCTGAGGCTCGGACTTCTAGTACTGTGTTGAATAGCAGTGGTGAGAGTGTACATCCCTGTCTTGTTCCTGATCTTAGGGGAAAGGCTCCCAGTGTTTCCCCATTGAGAATGATATTTGCTGTGGGCTTTTCGTAGATGGCTTTTAAGATGCTGTGGAATGTTCCCTCTATCCCTACACTCTCAAGCATTTTGATCAGGAATGGAATCTGTATTTTGTCAAATTCTTTCTTTGCATCTATTGAAAGGATCATTTGGTTCTTGTTTTTTTCTCTTCTTTATATGATCCTTCACATTGGTTGCTTTATGAGTGTTGAACCAGCCTTGCATCCCAGGGACACATCCCACTTGGTCATGGTGAGTGATCTTAATGTACTGTTTGATCCTATAGGCTAGTGTCTTGTTGAGAATTTTTGCATCCATGTTCATCACGGATATTGGTATATAATTCTCCTTTTTTGGGGTGGGGGGGGTCTTTGTCTGGTTTTTGAATTAAGGTGATGCTGGACTCATAGAACGAATTTGGAAGTACTCCATCTCTTTCTATCTTTCTGAACAGCTTTAGTAGAATAGGTATGGTTTCTTCTTTAAATGTTTGATAGAATCCCCTAGGAAGCTACCTGGCCCTGGACTTTTGTGTCTTGGGAGGTTTTTGAAGACTGCTTCAATTTCCTACCTGGTTATTGACCTGTTCAGGGTTTCTATTTCTTCCTGTTTCAGTTTTGGTAGTTTGTGGTTTTCCAGAAATGCATCCATTTCTTCTAGATTGCCTAATTTATTGGCATATAGCTGCTCATAATAAGTTTTTTAAATGGTTTCTATTTCCTTGTATTGGTGGTGATCTCTCTTTTCTCATTCATGATTTTATTAATTTGAGTCTTTTCTCTCTTCTTTGTAATAAGGCTGGCTAATGGTTTATCTATCTTATTAATTCCTTCAAAGAACCAACTCCTGGTTTTGTTGATCTGTTCCACCGTTCTTCTGGTCTCTATTTCATTGAGTTCTGCTCGAATCTTTATTAACTCTCTTCTTCTGCTAAGTGAGGGTTTCAATTGCTGTTCCTTCTCAAGCTCCTTTAGGTGTAAGGTTAGCTTTTGTATTTGAGTTCTTTCCAGTTTTTGGATGGATGCTTGTATTGTGATGTATTTCCCCCTCATGACTGCTTTTGCTGTATCCCAAAGATTTTGCATGGTTGTATCTTCATTCTCATTAGTTTCCATGAATCTTTTTAATTCTTCCATAGTTTCCTGGTTGACCCTTTCATCTTTTAGCAGGATGGTCTTTAACCTCCATGTGTTTGAAATCCTTCCAAACTTCCTCTTGTGGTTTAATTCTAGTTTCAAAGCATAGTCTGAAAATATGCAGGGGATGATCCCCATCTTTTGGTATCAGTTCAGAGCTGATTTGTGACCCAGTATGTGGTCTATTCTGGAGAAAGTTCCTTATGCACTTGAGAAGAATGTGTATTCAATTGCATTTGGTTGTAAAATTCTCTAAATATCTGTGAAATCCATCTGGTCCAGTGTATCATTTCAAGCTCTTATTTCTTTGGAGATGTTGTGCTTAGAAGATCTATCAATTTTAGAAAGCGCCGTGTTCAAGTATCCAAGTATAAGTGTATTATTATCTAAGTATGTCTTAAGTTTGGTTATTAATTGATTGATATACATGGCTGCTCCCACATTCGGGGCATATATATTGATGATTGTTAAGTCCTTTTGTTGTATAGATCCTTTAAGTATGATATAGTGTCCCTCTTCATCTCTTAGTACAGTCTTTGGGATAAACTTTAATTTATCTGACATAAGGATGGCTACCTCTGTTTTCTTTTGAGGACCATTCGAATGGTTAATGGTTCTCCAACCTTTTATTTTCAGGCTGTAGGTGTCCTTCTGTCTAAAATGAGTCTCTTGTAGACAGCAAATAGATGGGTCCTGCTTTTTTATCCAGTCTGAAACCCTGCGCCTTTTGATGGGGTCATTAAGCCCATTCACGTTCAGAGTTACTATTGAAAGATATGAATTGAGTGTCATCATGATACCTATTCAGTCCCTGTGTTTTTTTTTTTTTTTTGAAGATTTGATTTTTTTTTTTTTTTATTCATGAGAGACACAGAAAGAGAGAGGCAGAAACACAGGCAGAGGGTGAAGCAGGCTCCATGCAGGGAGCCCAACATGGGATTTGATCCCAGGTCTTCAGGATCACGCTTGATCCCAGGTCTCCAGGATCACGCCCTGGGCTGAAGGTGGCACTAAACCACTGAGCCACCCGGGCTGCCCCTCAGTCCCTGTTTTTGTGGGTTGTTTCCTTGGACTTCCTCTTTCTTTTACAGAGTCCCCCTTAATATTTCTTGCAGAACTGGTCACATATTCTTTCAGTTTCTGCCTATCTTGGAAGCTTTGTATCTCTCCTTCTATTCTGAATGAGAGCCTTACTGGATAAAGTATCTTGGCTGTAGGTTCTTCTCACTTCGGACCCGGAATATATCCTGCCAGCCCTTTCTGGCCTGCCAGGTCTCTGTGGAGAGGTCTGCTGTTACCCTAATACTTCTCCCCATAAAGTTTAGAGATCTCGTGTCTTGAAACTTTAAGGATCTTTTCTTTGTCTTTGGAATTTGCAAGTTTCACTATTATATGTCGGGGTGTTGAACGGTTTCTATTGATTTTTTTGGGGGGTCTCTCTATCTCTTGGTTCTGAATGCCTGTTTCTCTTCCTTTTTTTTAAATTTTTATTTATTTATGATAGTCACACACACACAGAGAGAGAGAGGCAGAGACATAGGCAGAGGGAGAAGCAGGTTCCATGCACCGGGAGCCCGACGTGGGATTTGATCCTAGGTCTCCAGGATCACGCCCCGGGCCAAAGGCAGGCGCTAAACCACTGCGCCACCCAGGGATCCCACCTGTTTCTCTTCCTTAGGGAAGTTCTCACCTATGATTTGTTCAAATATACTTTCTGGTCCTCTGTCTCCTTCGGCGCCCTCGGGAACTCCAATTAAACGTAGATTTTTCCTTCAGAGGCTGTCATTTATTTCCCTTAACCTATTCTCAGGATCTTTTGTTTTTCTCTGTTTTCTTCAGCTTCATTCCTTGCCATCAACTTGTCTTCTATGTGCCTCACTCGTTCTTCTACCTTGTTAACCATCCTCGTTTGGAACTCCAGTTTAGATTGCATCTCATTTAATTGATTTTTAATTTCGGCCTGATTACATCTGAATTCTGCAGTCCTGAAGTATCTTGAATCCTTTATGCTTTTTTTCTAGAGCCACCAGTGGCTTTATATTTGTGCTTTTGAATTGGCTTTCTGACATGGAATTGTAATCCAAATTCTGTAACTCTGTGGGAGAGAGTACTGTTTCTGATTCTTTCTTTTGTGGTGAGTTCCTCCTTCTAGTCATTTTGCTCAGTGCAGAGTGGCTAGAAACAAATTGTACTGGAAAAAGGAGAAAAAAACAAAATAAAAGGGGAGGGACACACAAGAAACAAAAAACAAATAGCAAGGAGAGGCATCCTCTGATTCTATACACTGTACGTCCTTAGACTTCCCCTGGAAATTTCCATAGCTGCTTAGTCCAGAACTTGCTCTTCCCCTGTCCCTCTAGCTAGTCTCCTGGGTGAGGGGCCTGCTGTGTTGATTCTCAGGTGTGTGCACCTGTGGGAGCTGTCCTGCCCCCTGCCAGTTGTCAGGCTCAGTGGGAGCTGTTTATCCTGTGAGGCCCCTGCTCCCTGGCGGCCCTGCTCAGTCCCAGGTACAAGGTAACACCAGGAGGAACAACAACAGTGTAGGGGGCCAGTTCTCTAGCTCTAGAGTCAGCTATCACAGTAACTACTGCAGCTCCCAGTCTGCAGTTGCTTGGGCACTCCGCGGTGAGTGGTGCTGATCTGCACAGCTCAGGATTGCCTGGAGTCACTAGCATCCTTGCTATCTTGTGTCCTCCCCACCTTTGCCTGTCCCAAGGGCAGCCTGGGATCCTGGGCTGTTTCCCCCAGCGCTCTGGGCTACGTGGCTTGTGCAGCTGGAATCTTGGTCCCAGTGCCGGGAAGCCCCCTCCTTGTGGGGCCGCCGCCTAAACCTCCACTGGAGCTGCTCTTGGGGTCCCCCTGGTCACGCGCTCCAATCCTTTACCGCTCTTGGCTCCTGGTGTATGGCTCGCTCTCCCCCAGGGCACACTACCTCTGTTAGTGACCCCGGGAACCTGGGGGCTCCACTGCCTCTCATGGTATCCTGCCTTAGTTCCCTGTCAGCGCCTTTCCATCCATGAAGATTGGTAAAGTTTCTGCTTCTCCGGGACTGGGCTTTCCTCTCCTGGAAGCCTCCCTGTGCGGCCTTATCCTGGCTCCTTGCGGGGGCCCCTTCCCTTTGGATGCTTTTTATTCATTTATTTTTTTCTGTCTTCCTACCTTGATGGAAGTGCAAACTCTTCTCACTGTAGCATTCTAGCTGTTCTCTCTTTAAATCTCAGGCTGAATTCATAGGTTTTTAGGATGATTTGAAGGTTATCTAGGTAAGTTGGTGGTGATAGGTGACTTGGGGACCCTACTCCTCCACCATCTTGCCCCGCCTCTCCTGTATTGCATTAAACATCCCTCTTAGAACTGCTTTTGTTGCATCCCAATGATTTTGGACTGTTATATTTTCATTCTCATTTGCTTCTATGTAATTTTGTATTTCTTCTCTGATTTATTGGTTTACTTTTTAAAAATTTCTTCTTTGATTTCCTGGTTAATCTATTCTTTGTTTAGTAGTATATTATTTATCCTTCATGTACCTGTAATTTTTTCCTTGTGTTTGATTTATTTTGACATCCATTTGCAATGATAGATGTATCTCCATTCCCTTTCACTTTTTTTGTATGTTTTTTTATTGGACTTTGATTTGCCCACATATAGTATAACACTCAGTGCTCATCTGGTCAAGTCCTCCCTCAGTGCCCATCACCCACTCACCCTATCCCCCTGCCCACTTCCCCTTCCACTACCCCTTATTTGTTTCCCAGAGTTAGGAGTCTCTCATGTTCTGTCTCCCTGTCTGATTTTTCCCACTTATTTTCTCTCCTTTCCCCTTTATTCCTTTTCACTATTTTTATATTCTCCAAATGAATGAGACTGTATAATATTTGTCCTTCTCCAGTTGACTTACTTCCCTCAGCGTACTACCCTCCAGTTCCATCCACATTGAAGGAAATGGTGGGTATTGGTCCTTTCCAATGGCTGAGAAATATTCCATTGTATGTATAAACCACATGTTCTTTATCCATTCATCTTTTGTCCATCCCCTTACTTTCAAGCTGAAGGTGTCTTTAGGCCTGAAATGTGTCTCCTGAGGGAGCATGTAAATGGTTTGTTGTTGTTGTTTTTATCCACTCTGTCACCCTGTGTGTTTTCATTGGAACATTTGGCTAACATTCAAAATAATTATTGGTAAGTATGTTTTTATTGTCATTAATAAAATGGCAAGTAATAAACTGTTTTGTGGTTGCTTTTGTAGTTTTTTCTCTGATTCTTTTTTTCTCTTGCTCTCCTTCATAGTTTGCTGTCTTTGGGAATATACTTGGATTCTTTTCTGTTTGTTCTTTGCATGTTCATTTACTAGATTTTGATTTGTGGTTACCATTAAGATTGTATATAACATCATCTGCACATAGCAGTGTATATGAGGTTGATTTTCATGTATGTTTCAACACATTCTTTACTCTTCTCCCTCCATCCCCACATTTGGGTATATGGTGTCACACAGTTTTACATCCTTTTATTTTGTGAATTCCTTGAGTGATTTTTATAGATATATGTATTCTGACTTCTTTTGAGGTTCCTACTTTTCATACTTTTACTTACGGTCTTTACTTTCTACTCAAAGAGTTTTCTTTTTTTTTTTTTTAATTATTTATTTATCTGTGAGAGACACACAGAGAGGCAGAGACATAGGCACAGGGAGAAGCAGACTCCACACAGGGACCCCAATGTGGAACTTAATCTCGAGACCCCAGGATCACTCCCTAAGCTGAAGGCAGACCCCTCCCTAACCGCTGAGCCACCCAGGCGTTTCCAAAGAATATTCTTTAGTATTTCTTTTATGGCTGGTTTAGTGGTCATTTATTTCCTTTAGGCTTTTTTGAAAATTCTTTATATATCCTATACTTTTTTTTTAAAGATTGTATTTATTTATTTATGAGAGATACAGAGAGAGAGGCATAAACATAGGCAGATTCCCTGCATGGAGCCTGATGTGGGACTCCATCCTAGGACTCCGCGATCATGCCTGAGCTGAAGGCAGTTGCTCAACCACTGAGCCACCCAGGCCTCCCAATATATCACCTATTCTAAATGATAGCTATGCTGGATAAAGTACTCTTGATTACAGATTTTTCCCTTTCCAAACTTTGAATATATCTTGCTACTCCCCTCTGGCCTATAAATTAGTTTCTGATATAAAAAGTCCCGTGATAGCCTTACTGGGTTTCCCTTGTGTGTAACTACCCTATTTTCTCTTACTGCTTTCATTTTTTTTTTTTTTTGGTCACTTCTTTTTGCCCTTTTAATTTCTTTGTTTCTTGATGTAGAACTCCTTTGACTGATTTTGTTGGGAGATCTCTGTGCCTTCTGAATCTAGATATCTGTTTTCTTCTCCAGATTCAGGAATTTTTCTGCTATTATTTCTTGAAGTAAATGTTCTGCCCCCTTTTCTCTCTTTTTCTTCTGGGATCCCTATAATGCAAATGTTATTATACTCAATGGAGTCACTTACTTCTTTAAATCAATTCTCAATTTGTATTTTTTTCCTCTAATTTGCCCTGCTTGATTGCTTTCCTTATGTTTTCATCCAGGTAATTAATTCACTACTCTTATTCCTCTAACCTGCTATTTACTCCATAAAGTATATTTTTGTTTTGGTTTTTCTGTTCTTAATCTGATTGTTTCTTTTTATCTCTTTGTTGAATGACTCATTGGTGTCTTCCATTCTTTTTTCACATCCTGTGAGTATCATTATGATCCTTACTTTCAATTCTGTATTGGGCATCTTCCTTATATTTGTTTCACTTAAGTGTCTGGCAATGGCGTTGTCCTGTTCTTTCATTTGGGACATATTCCTGTCTCCTCATTTTGTTTCACTGTGTCTGTTTCTGTGTTAGGAAAATCAACTGTGTCTCCTGTTCTTATAGGCAATAATAGCCTTATGAAGAAGATGTCTGGTTAATGTCCTTCAGTCCAGTATCCTCTGTTCAGTAGGACTTGGTACTTCAGAGAGTATTTCCTCTGTGTTTTGTGTGAACCCTGCTATTGTGTCCTGGTTGCTTTTACCTCAGTTCCATTATCTGCAGAGAATCTCTTTGCCTGTTGTAAGCAGTGTTTGTTCCCTAACTGTGGTGTGGCATGTTTCAAGAAGGTGCACACTAGTCTGCTTGGGAAATGTAGCCTGCTTCCACGGCTGGAATGGAGGCCTTGAAAAATGCATGGGTCATAGACATAGTGTTGGCAGATTTGTGCAGGTCTTCGTGGGAGGGTACCCAACATGCAGGGATTGAGGCAAATGTGATTGGGAATGGCAGATCCCTGGAAGTGTGTGGGGAGGGGCTTGATTAAAGCAAATAAGCTAGGGAGTGTTGGCATTGTGCTGTTTTTCACAATTGGCTATGTGTTTGTGCTGAAGGGTAGGGGAGGGTAATGGCACCTGCCAGGTCCTTTTTTTCTGGAAGGCTTTCCCTATAATACTGCCTCTCAGGGACATGCTCTGAGATGAGTAAATAACTTTCCCTCCCTTATGCTATAGATGTTTTTCAAACTGCTGTTTCTATGCTGTATGTCCGTAGGATGTTTGTTGTGCTATCTCTAAGGATAAGGGACTCAGCTTCATAATATCCTCCAGATTCTTCCAGAGCCATGCCAGCTGATTTTTAAAATTCCAGATGTTTTTTGTTTTTGTTTTTGTTTTTCCTACTGGTTATAAAAACTCATGAAATTCGGCCCTTCTTGCTTTCAAAGCCAGATGTTATAGGGATTTATCTTCTGCCTGAAGTCTCCCTGGTGTGATAATCTGTTTCTTGCCCCTTGCGATGATGCCACAGATTCCCTCCAGATCTCAGGGGGCCAAGGTCCATTTAGCTCTCAGACCATGTGTTAGCCCTTACTGTTTTCTCTGATGTGGCCTCTTCTCAATGTTGTGGAGTTTGTTCTGCTGCTCTTTGGGTCTTTTTCTGGGTTATTTTTCCTGGTGTGTTATCAGTTGTATCTCTGGGAGGAGGCAAGCTTTGGGTCTTCCTGCTCCTCCATCTTCCCAGCCTTCCTTTGCTTTCCTTTTTAATAGAAAATCATTGAGTTCTTTAAATCTTCCTCATATTATGACAACTACACCTATAAAAGGGGATAGTGGTATTAGCATCTAATATTAATTTTCATGTATATTATATATATCCATATTTTAAATTAATTTATGAAATATATTATTGTTTATTCCTAAAATTTCTATGCAAGATCCTTGCCCCCAAGGAAGTTATCTAGTTGATAGTTTCTTTTAAGATAAACAGAGTTTCCTTGAGATTCCTTTGCTTTCTCTTAAAAATCTCACTATTTGTCACTACTATGTGGTTAGCCATTGACCCAGTATTGCCGTAGTGTTAGATTGTGGACTTTAGAAGAAGTTACAAAGAGGACTTTCATGGTTTACTATTGTTGATCATTGCACTTAAAATTTGGAGAGTATTTTGAGCTATCCACACATTGTTGTGTTATATGCCATAGAACTGTTGTTTCATGAACACCCGGGTGGCTTAGCAGTTGAGCATCTGCTTTTGGCTCAGGGCATGACCCTGGAGACCTGGGATCAACTCCCACATCAGGCTCCCTGCATGGGCCTGCTTCTCCCTCTGCCTATGTTTCTGTATCTCTCTCTGTGTCTCTCATGAATAAATAAATAAAATCTTTAAAAAGAAAAAGAGCTGTTGTTCCAAACTTTACTAATACTCAAAATTTCCTGGGGAGTTTTTAAGAGATACAGAACCTGAGGACCAATCTAAAGAAATTTTGATAATCTGATTCTGTAGTTCTAGGTTTGTTTAAATACAGATTACCAGTAGATGAAAACATAGGGAAGGACAGGGCAATGATGATTTCAGGCATTCTACATTTTTCATAGCCATAATAGAGAGGATAGTAGCTGAGAAGCAATAGGGTCATAAGTCTGTTTTGCCTAAAAACAGGATAACTTTAGGCTCTTTTGAAAATTTTGTAGTTACCATGTATTGTCACATTTACAAAATGGTCTCAAATAGAAAGTCGCCAATAGATGAAAATTGATTTAAAAAAAGAAAAGAAAGAATAGTTCAGGTACTCCCTCTCCTATCCTTCTCAAAAAAGTTTTTTTTTTTAAAGATTTTATTTATCTATTCATGACAGAGGGAGGGAGGGAGGGAGGGAGGGAGGGAGGGAGAGAGAGGCAGAGACACACAGGCAGAGGGAGAAGCAGTCTCCATGCAGGGAGCCCGATGTGGGACTCGATCCCAGGACTCCAGGATCATACCCCAATCCAAAGACAGGCGCCAAACCGTTGAGCCACCCAGGCATCCCTTCAAAATTTTTTCTAAAGCTTACTTTGACTTCAATAGAATGTTCTAATGTTGTTTCTGAACTAAAGAAAATTACTACTGAAAAATAAAATTGAAACTAGTTGGAATCAGAAAGGGGGAAACAGAATCAATGTAACTATGATTGTTTCCTATTGAGCTCAGCCAGCCACAAACCATATTGAGATATGCAATAATGTTGTTTTGTACATAAGGAGAACTGTATTATATGAAATTCAAAGATCTTATTAATGTGTTCCTTTTATTGAATTCAGATTCCATTCCATCATAAACCAGCATATCCCAAGTGAAGCATTATCTTTTTATAAAAAGATTTTATTTATTTATTTATAAAAGACACACAGAGAGAGAGAGAGAGGAAGAGACACAGGCAGAGGTAGAAGCAGGCTCCATGCAGGGAGCCAGACGTGGGACTGCATCCCGGGACTCCAGGATCACACCTTGGGCTGAAGGTAGACACAAAACCACTGACCCACTCAGGCATCCCACAAGTGAAGCATTATCAAGCATTGTAGCTCCTTATAAGCTCTCATTCTACCTCGTATTGATGGGACAGTAGAAACTAATTTTATAATTTTATTAAGGCTGATTTTTATAGTCATTTTACATGTAGGCAGGATAAAATCGTAAGAGACTATGTAGGGAACAAATAAGACACAGTTATGGTTTGAGATCGAATCTTTGATCCTTGTTGGATTGATACATTAAAAAAAGCAAGAGGTGTGTAAATATGTTTGATTATGAGAATGGTATTTAGAAAACAGGATTACTAATTAACAATTATATTAAGGTGCTTCTATATGCTGTTTTGCAAGGAAAATGTTGAACAGTTACATTTCCAAAGATTGAAGCAAGAATAAATTGCCCTCAGTTGCCAAAGGAAGGGGATAAGGGACCAAATACTTAATGAAGACCTTTTATGTCAAGGGTTGTCAATCTACAGCCAGCCAAATCTATTCCCCTGGGTATTTTTGTAAGACAGGGGTTCATCAGTTGTTGCCATTCTCATTTGTTATTTATTTTCTAAGGCTGCTCACTCTCTTTCTCCCTGCATACACACAAAGGGAATAGCCTTCAGAATAAAACCCACCTTCCCAGTACCTTGATCTTGATATTCCCTGGCTCCAGAACTTTGAGAAATAAATTCCTGTTGTTTAAGACCCTTGGTCTGTGACATTTTGTTATGGCAGCCTTAGCAGACTAATAAAAATACTTGCTTTTCAAAGTTATAAGTGAAATTCATCCAATGGAGTGCTGCTCGTGGTTGCATATGTGCTCTTAATTACTATGTATACCCAGAATTTTCCTGGTCATACGAATCTGGGGATAGGAATAAAAATTACAAAACCATTATATGAATGGTACACCTAAATTGGTCTTGCAGGAGCTAGTCTTCTCCAGGTTTCTTCAGCTGGTTTGAGAATTCTTCAGGGGAGACCTACTTATATATATATATATAATACCTATGTAGTCCTTAAATTTTGTATGTTTAACCTTCAAAGTATCCTTTGCAGAGATTATTATTTATTGAAACTCTTAAATTGCCTTTTTTTTTTACAATGAATTCAGCCATTTTTACAGACATGATAGTGCCATATACCAACCAACAGTTCTGATTCTGCTAGCTTTGGGTTTTGTTTGTTTTGTTTTGGTCTGCACAGGAAATGTTTGTGCAGGTGTTTTAATATTTTTGTTGCAATTTTACTTTCTTTTATAAACTATAAGTGATGAATAAGAAACAAATATGTTGAGAGTAGTTATAAGAAATATGCATATCAGGGATGCCTGGGTGGCTCTGCATTTGGGCGCCTGCCTTCAGCTCAGCTTCAGATCCTGGGATCTGGGAGTCCCACATCAGGCTCCCTGCTAGGAGCCTGCCTCTCCCTATGCCTGTGTCTCTGCCTCTCCCTCTCAGTCTATGTCTCTCAGGAATAAATAAATAAATCTTAAAAAAATATGTTTATCAAACATAATACAGTTGTGAAGATTGAATTCATTAGTCATGCTGAAAGCAGTGAATCCTTAAGCCCACCCCCCCTTTGCACATCATTATGTTGTTAAAATTTTGCTTATTTGAATTTCACTAATACATTTTGATATGCCTCTCAGACTCTAGGTCTACATCACCATTTGATATGTGTTACTTTATTCTTCCTCTGCTTTATTGATGGTGTCATTTGAAGACTAGGCTTCATTTCTATGCTGCATCCTAAAGTGCACAAAGTAATTTCCCCTCAACTTGTACCACAAAACATTTTTGTCCTATGCACTCATATATTAGAGACATCTTAGTGGTGAAATCCTTTTGTTCCTTTTCTTTCTTTTTCTATACATTTTTGAATTGATAAAATATTTACATGGTTTTTAAAATTCAAGAGGCACAAAAAATAGTATAGAGGGAAATTTCATGTCTCATCTCTGTACCTGAGCTACTTCGTTCCTTCCCTAGAAGTAACTAATATAATAAATTTCTTGTGTTTCCTCCCAAAAATGTTTTATGTATATACCAGCGAATATATATATTCTTCCCTCTTTTTTTCCATAAATGGTAGTACTGCATAGTCATGTATAACTTGTTTGCTTCGTTTAATGATATTTATTGAAGATCATTCCATATCATTCTATAATGATCATCCTTAGTCTTGGATATAGCAGCAGAATGGTACATTAAATGGACATACTGTAGTTTTAATCATTCTTCTAATGATGAGCTTTTGGGTCATTTCAAATCTTCTGCTATTATAAGCAATGCCCAATATACCATAATTTATTAAATCTGTCTGCAATACATGAACACACATAATCTCTTTTCTATTAACAATACTGGAGTATATAACATTTACATAGATCCTCTTGCACAAATAAAAATATATATGAAGTATAAATTCCAAAATAATTGTAGTGCCTATTTTTTTCCAGGAATGATCCTAGGTGATAGTATGTAACAGTGACAAATTCTTCTCTTTAATAAAAAAAAATAAAAATAAATAAAAAAATAAAAATTTTTAATAAAAAAATAATAAAAACAGTGACAAATTCTTCTTTTTAATAGAGCTCACATCAAAGTAGAAGGTATAGACAATAAAATAAGTAATTATGTCAGATGCTGATAATTGCTTGGGAGGAAAATGAAGCAGGTAAAGAGGAAAATATGTGTCAAAAGGGTGGAGTTGTGATTTTGAACCACATCATCAGGAAAATTTCAGTTGAGAAAGTAACATTGAATAAAGATCTGAAAGATGTGAGGAAAGACCTCGAGATAGCATAATATCAAGTGTAAAGACTGTTGTGGAAGTTGTTCTGCTATATTTGAAGAACAGCAAGGAAGCTTGTGTGGCTGGAGTGAATGAGAGGAAAATAGCAAGAGATGAGATCAGAGCAGTTATGGAAGGGGCATGAAATATGAAGTAGGATATTCTAGTCTATTGTAAGGACATTGGTTTTTATTCTGAATAAGGCAGGAAGCCATTTGGAGGGTTTTGAGCAGTAGAAAAACATTAATGAAATGAATTGACAGGAAAGAATGAAGAAGGGCAGAAGGGAGATGAGTTATTAGACTACAAGTAGGACACAAGTAATGGTGACTTGAAATGCTTAGGTAGAAATGGAGGTGATAATAAGTGATCAGATACTGGATTTGCCAAAGAATGGGATGTGCCTGTGAGAGGTAAGAGTCAATGATAACTCATTTGTGTGTCTGTGTGTCTATGTGTGCATGTGCATGTTTATATTTTGCTTGAACGATTCGCAAGATTTGAGTTGCCATTTGTTGAGATGCAAAAGACTATGGGCGGAGCAGATTTAGGATAAAGAAAAGGAATTTGGCATAGGATGTGCTAAATTTAAGGAGCTTACTAGACAATCAGGTAGAAATATCCAGGAGATGGGAAACTTCTTTTAGGATACATAGTTGCCCAGTGATCCTTCACTTAAATAAGTAAATCCTTGATGAGATGTATAGCACTGACCTTCAAGATATGTTCAGCTATATGTGAAACCCAGAGTGAAAAATCCCACATTGTCATGTTGACAATGGCTACAAATATTTCAGGGTGTAATTTTGTTCAGTCTTGCTCATGAGGTTAACTACCTTTTGCATTTTAATTAAATTGTGTGCAGGACTTGTACCAGACTGAGATGACCAGATTAAAAAAGAAAAACCTGAATATGATGAACACCTAAACTATTCTCAACAAAAAATGCCCTATTAGTCTAGCAGTGCTGGTTTTATCGTCATAATTCCTACTGTTGCATTTCTTAGCACTCAACTTTGATAAACTTAGGTCTTGGGATTTATTGCTGGGTTTACTGATTTGTGCCATGAATTAGGAAATTTAACATAACAGGACATTATCTGAGTGTGTGGGATGGCCAGAAAAATATCAGTCCATACATGGAAAGTCAGAGCCAACTTACAAGTAAAAGAATTAACTATAGCTTGAATAAGGTACTTCAAAAAGATTAAAGGTTAACAGGAATATCTTCTTCCACCTCATTTGTCAAATGCTAGGGAGAAGTAAGAACCATATTTCCATTTTGATATTTAAAGTATCACTTCAAACAAGGGAGAGATTCTCCCTAAAAACCTCTAAGTCAACTTTATTTGTCCTCCCTAAAATACATCATTACATGCTGAGCTATTGAGACCCAATTGAACATATACAACATTAGCTATGCACGTTGTTAAGCATAGTATTCTGGTGACACTTAGCAGTGTTCAGCAATTTCCTTAATGAACAGGTGTACAAGTATATTAGTCTTCCAGAAGTTAATTTGCAGTAACGTGTACTTCCTGATTTGGAGGTTCTTGTCTAAACTATAACCAGTAAAAAAAAATTAAAAAAAAAAAATAAAAATCAATAAACTATGACCAGTAGGATTTATTCCTTAATTAGGGAATCATTACAAGGTATGTGTGTGTTTTTCCCACTGTTAAAACCATTAGTCTTGTTTAGGGTGCTGTAAACTTCAGGAACACCCATAATGACATTCCTATGGTTTTGGCTACTATGCAGGTGACAGAGTGAAATCTACCTTTCTCTGGTGTGCCTTAGTTAATGCACAGCTGTAGGTAGCACAGAAAGGGGAAGCTTCACAGTTGCAATATGCAGCACATAAGAAGAGATGGAAATACTATCTCCTACTGCATATTAGATCGGCTTTCCCTCTCAAGAGTTGGTAAATTTGTTATTCCTCGCAAAATAGATTCAAAAACAGTTGAAAACAAAATTGTGCTTGCTGACCAAACTGACTAATATTTACCTGTAGTTTTTATTATTCCCTCCCCTATTGTTTCTGATTTCCTATATACCCTTGGTCCCTGGATTGTCAAAGCTAAGAGTTTATAAAGTGTAAATATATATATTATGTATTATATATTATATATATTAAAAGTATAAATATATATTATAATATATATATCTGGTGATACAAATTTTATTTTTATGTTAAAAATGGAAATATGCATAGGCTAATATAGGAAACACCTATGTACCAGCCTCTCAGAATGAATAAATGTTAATATTCATCATATTTATTATAGATCTTTGCTTTTAAACAAATAAAACATTAGAAATAAAATTGAAGTTTCCAGGATTTTACTTGTTCCACTTTCTTCCTCCAAGAAAAGCATTATCATGTTAAGTATCTATTTCATGTTTTTAAAATTTTGATACATATTTACTTATATATGTATCTGTATACCCATACATTCACTCTATAAAGAATACATAAAATTATTCTGTTTTATTTTTAATTTAGATGAATGCTATTATGCTGCATACAATATTTTCCATGACTCTTATTTTTTCATTCAAAATTGTAATTGGGATCTATTCTTATTATAATTTTTATCTGTAGTACATTTATTATAAATGCTGAGTTGTATTCTATTCTATGAATATACCACAATTTATTTATCCATTTCATAACCCCCTGGCATGTGGATTATTTCCAGTTTTTGCACTGTTGTTAATTTGCTGCAGTAAACATCCTTGTTTCTTGACTGACCCATAAATGGAAAAATTGGGTTATACTTGTGCTAAGCACACCTTAAATGTATTAGATGTTACTGATTATTTATTTTATATTTGTTGTCCTAATTTTTACTACCATTGCTGGCACAATCAAATTATTATTTCTTTGCCTCCTCATCTGTACTTGCCATTACAAGACTTTTTTGTTACTTCCAATTTGATGACTGTGAAATGATATTTCATTGGTTGTTTTCATTTGAATTTCCCTGATTACTGATGACGTTGAGAATCTTTTTATTACTTGCTATTTGATCTTGGACAAATGACTCAATTTTTCTGTTCCTTAGTTTCTCCTTTATAAAATGACAATGGTATACCTATTATATAAGGTGACAGAGGAATTATTTAATAAAAGTTGATTTTGGTGGTGATTGTGATGATTGTGATCATAGTTACTACTACTACTACTAGTACTACTATCATTGTTATTGTTATTCTTTTTATTATACTTTCCTCTTTGTATTTATATATATATATGTATATATTTATATATAGTTTTTATTATTTTTTATTTATTTATATTTTTTATTGCAGTTTGACTTGCCCACATACAGTATAATACCCAGTGCCCCCTCAGTGCCCGTCACCCAGTCACCCCATTCCCCTGCCCACCTCCCCTTCCTTGTTCGTTTCCCAGAGTTAGGAGTCTCTTATGTTTTGCCACCCTCTCTGGTTTTTCCCACTCATTTTCTCTCCTTTCCTCTATAATCTCTTTCACTATTTTTTATATTCTCCATATGAGTGAAACCATATAATGATTGTCCTTCTCCGATTGACTTACTTCACTCAGCACATTTATAAGTATTTATTTATATATATAAATATATACTTAACATTTATGTATATGTATATTCCTTTATACATTTTCAGTTCTATTTTTTTATATTTCCAGAATTTCAAGAATAAAGACAACTTTAAAAGAATAGAAAATAGCAATGAAAAAAATTATTGAAGCTATCACACAGAAATCATAGTAGATTTTCCCTGCCTGTCATTCTCATACTTGCACTCATTTTAACATGAAATTATTTATTGAAGTTTAACACCCATTTCAACTAATAACTGAAAAATTATTTCCATATAGGTAAAATCACTTCTGGAATTGTATACCAATGTAAAAATATGTATTTATATAAGAAGATCACAGTTATTATATTTATATGATATATCTAAAACAAGTTGGGCATTTACTTGTTGGATACATACATACATACATACATATATTATATATAAATATTTTAGGTGGTTTTTAACACTACTGTTTACTGGCTTTATTTATTCTAGGTTTGTATTTAGTATACTTACTAGGAAGTGTCATAATTTTACTTCTCCACATATTTCTTATAATATGATGTAATACATCAGTTGATGCTGGTTTAAGAAAAAGTATTCTTTAATATGAAACTACTTCTAATAATAAAAAGAGAGTTTGCTGAGTGATAAGCATATATTCATTCAAACTATATTATTATGGATAAAAAAATTTACAAATGTTAGAGATCTTTTGGAGATACTTCCCTAATTAGTAGTTTACATATGACCATCTATTTAAGAAAAATGAGTAGACACTTAAGTCTTTCTATATGCTTGTCCCTAAGCTCACACATAGTAGGTGTTCAACAAGTATTTGCTAATTAAATGAATTAATGAATAGTGGTGATGCTGACTTTAGCAATCAATCTTTCTCACTAGAATTTTAAGATAAGGTAGTTATAAATAATTTATTATGATTTATGATAGTTATCATTATGCAAAGAATTCAGTGGTACCCATTATAATATCTTAATATTTGCAACAACTTACAGGTATCTTGTCACATGTATGTATCCACTGAGATTGCAGATATTTCTTTTTTTTTAGTATTTTATTTACTCATGACACACACACACAGAGGTAGAGGCAGAGACACAGGCAGAGGGAGGAGCAGGCTCCATGCAGGGAGCCTGATGTGGGACTCGATCCCAGGACTCCAGGATCACACCCTGGGCTAAAGGCAGGCTCTTAAACCGCTGGGCCACCCAGGGATCCCAATAGCAGAGATTAATAGGGGATTGATGAACATTGCCTAAATTAGATCAGGAAAGTATTAGAGCCCTGTTTATTTTTGTTAATGAGTATCCATTGTTGTGAAGGAATAATTTGATAGAACAATTGCAGTTAAAAATCCATATATTAAAGGAAATATAAGAATACTAAATGGACCCTTTATATAATTAGTATCTTGATGTTAACATAATAATACAAATGTCTTTATTAAAAATCATATTTCTACAGACAGTATTTTATGTTTTATTATTATTTGGTCAATTAGCAGTGACCAATTTAATTGAAGCACTGAAATTAATTTAATCCATCTGATTCAAAATCAGTGGCTATACGGTTTTTCATTTGCAGATGCAGAGATCACATTTGATTATAGGCCTCATTAATAATGTGAGGACCATAGGGCCATGGATGACAAAATCAATTATTTAGGTTTTTATATTGAAACTTAAAAAATCTCTCCAGTCCTATTCAAGTAATTTCAAATAAGAAAATTACTATAATTTAAGTTATGCTATAAATTTTATAGTGTAAGCACTTTTAACTTGAGATGTACCCGCTCACAAATTTTTAAGTGCACTACCCATTGTTATTAACTTTAGCTACAGTGTTGTACCACAGATCTTTAGAGTTTATTCATCTTATAAAACTGAAACTTTATATACATTGAACAGTGACAGCAACTACCCACTTCCCTGTCCCTCAGTCCCTGGCAACCACAATTGTACAATTCTACTCTTTGTTTATATGAGTTTGATATTTTAGATGCTTCATAATTATGCAGTACTTTTCTATGACTTGCTTATTTCATTTAGCATAGTGTTCCCCAGGTTCATCCGTGTTATTGTATAAGGCAGGATTTTTTTCTTTAAAGATGAATAACATTTCATTTTATGTATATGCCACATTTCTTTATCCCTTGATCTTTTGATGGATATTTAGATTCTTTCCATATATTGACTGTTTTGTGAATAATATTACAGTAAACATGGGAGTACAGCTATCTCTTTGAGATTCTGATTTCAGTTAATTTGGTTATATACCCAAAAGTAGGATTGGTAGATCATTTGGTAGTTCGAGTTTTAATTTTTTTCTAGTATTAATTATTTGTAGACTCTCTGTACTGTTCTCTATAGCAGCTACACCATTCTGTATTTCTACCAACAATGTATAAAGGTTCCAATTCTTCCACCACTTCCTCACCAATATTTTGCTTTAGTTTTTGATAATAGCCATTCCAAGATCTGTGAGTTGAGGACTACCTGGGTGGCTCCATGGGTTAAGTGTTTGCCATCTCAGGTCATGATCCAAGGATCCTGCTCAGCGGGGAGTCTGCTTCTCCCTCTGCCTCTGCCCCTCCCTTCTGGTTGTGCTCTCTTGTGCTCTCCTAAATAAATAAATAAAATATTTCTAAAAACATGAAAAAATGGTTTGAGGTAATATCTCATTGTGGCTTTATTTGTATTTCCCTAATGATATTGAGGATATTTTTGTATACTTGTTGGCCATCTGTAGGTCTTCTTTGGAGAAATGTCTATTCAAATTTTAATCAAGTTATTGCCCCTGTTTCACTAAAGCTATGGAATATTTACTTTTTAAAAGCATTTGAAACATATATGTAATAAACGCATCCTACATACACCAAGTAACATTTTGTAGTCATAGAAACAGGACAGTTTTAATATATGAAGCTTTCAGTACTATCTGGGGATACGTTTCATATGTTATTACTTTTCTTCAAAGTATTTATTTATCTAACCCTGTGGTTGTGATCACTAAGGAATGCTCTTAAAGACAAGAAAGCTAAAGACAATAATAGCAAAACCTTTATTGTTTGTGAAAGGCTGTCTAATTAGGGACTGTTTTAAACTAGTTTTGTTCGGGAAGCCTGGTGGCTTAGTGGTTGAGCCACTATCTTTGGCTTAGGGTGTGATGGGTGGGGGTGTGGTGGTGGCCTAAATGAAGTCCCACATAGGGCTCCTTGTGAAGAGTCTGCTTCTCCCTCTGCCTATGTTTCTGCCTTCGTCTCTGTCTCTCATGAATAAATAAATAAAATCATTAAAAAAATTGAAAAAAAATAAACTAGCTTTGCTTTAGTAATTCTCAAAATAGTGGTGCCCAATCATGGAATTCTTATTTCTTCAACCTAGTCTAAAGCCAATTTGCATATTATAAGGGAAATATATTAAGATTTAAGATACTTAAGACATCTAATCTTAATTTGAAACAATTTGTTCATTTGAAAAGGGGAGATGTTGGAATATATTTTAATGAAAAAATGCAAAAATATGAAGTCATACAAAATGAGCATTATGTATGTTTGGGTTTTTCTGGAGCCTTGTTAGTTTGCAGAAAATCTTACAATATCTATTACACTACAGCATTTTCATCCTATATGTACTTAGTTAACTAATCTCCCATAGTGGGGTTTAAGACATATTGGAAGCTCAGAATAGTTTTCTTGACTATTTCTTTGGGAAAAGTTTTCTGAATGATTCTAGAAGTAATTTTAATATTATTCAGATACTTATTTTATTAACAAAGGGTATGATTCTTGGACTGTCATTTTTTTCTATAGAGTTTTGTTAACCTGACATGACTTAAAATTAGAATAAATTAAAATGCTGATTATTGTACAAGAAAGACACTGTGCTCTTAGAATGATTCTTTGAGAAACATTTATGAGCACTTCAAGGGAAATATATTAAAACTCATTTTTGTTTCCATGAGTAGCAATAATTTTATTGTATTGAATACGCATGGCAAACTACTTGAGATTATGATTTTCAAGTGTAATTATTATCTAGTCTGCTTACACTATGCATCACTTTAGATAAGTCCATAGTGGTATATCTAAATGTTAAGACGTGAGTTATTCAGGTAATTAATTTTTTGTTATTTTTTTCTACAAAGTTCACTTCATTTTCTTATATCTTGCACCACTAAAACAATGGGGTCTTAATGGACTTGCAGTATTTAATGCATCCTATAATGTTTATAGAAAGTTTTCCAGATAGTAACATCTATGAACATGTAGCTTAGCAAAAATGTACTGTGGTTGTGTGTTGCTTTTCCTCTAAAGAAAATCTGTAACTCCTTTGTAAGCTCTTTAACAAAAACCAGATAAATTAAAATAATGAAAATATTGATTTCCTCAAAATGAAGTTATATTTTTAAAAGTAATAAGCAGCAGTATTATGATTCAGTGATGAAGTTTAGCAGGATGAGTTTGGAGACAAAAGCATATCACTACTTGAATGAAAAAAATGTTGGCTTTACTTTTCTCACATTTTTTTTAACAGTCCCATTATCTATGACCATATTTTTATATTAGAAGACATAAACTGCCAACACATGAGTACAATGGTAGCTATAGAATTTCTGTATAGGAGAGTTTAGGGATTTGCCATAAAGCTTCATTTTCATAGCAGATATCCACATTGTTTTTTCACTTTGGTTTTTGGGATGCATTTTCTGGGTGAGAGTTGATGGAGGTTATGGCGGGGTGTGGCGGGAGGCGGGGGGGTGGAGCCATTCCTTGGCACTTCTACTTCTCAGAGTTTCAGGTCCATTAATTATGTGCATGTAAATGGTACTGTTGTTGTGCAACTTGCAAATGGTTCATATTTATTCTTCAAAGCAATCTCAGCAGGAATTTTTATATGGCAACCAGTTTAGCAGTTAGTGCTTTACATACTTAAAAGCAGTTACACTGAATTAAAGACATGTCTAAAATTTAGCATATTTTAGGATGAATGCATATTTTGCCTTTTCCCTCAATTAGTCCAAATTAGGGAGATTTTACTCTATGTTTAATTTCAGTGCTGCTGTAGATTCCTGTTAAAGGAGTAATGAATGTTGCACATTAGATAAAAAGTAGTAATTGATTTTTAGTACTATTTGGCTTATCTTTTTTGCTTAAGTGCTGATATTTAATTTTTAAGTAAACCTCTATTTATACCTATATTATGTTTATTCAATATATTATATTGAAATACAATGAAATAGATACATTTATTGATATTTCACATAAGCTTTATCAATGTAGTTAATATGCCTTACTAATTTATTTTGTGTGATTGGAATAATACCATTATTTTTTATGGTAAAATGTTTTTCCTTTAGTTCAAAAGAATGTAGAAGCTTCAGAAGAAAAGAAGATCTTGCCTGCAAAGAAGAAAGTGAAAGAATTGAGAATTTTGGATCACAAAATGGCCCAGAATCTGTGTATGTGTTATTTTCTAAATAGGGGTGGTAGTGATTATGGTGATGAGTTGTTGAATATTTTTAAACAAAGTTGTAACTGATTTTAACAGGTATATTTAGCATCCACTAGAAACAAAATTGCATGCAAACATGATTTGTTTTTTTTTTTTTTCCCCAAACATGATTTGAATTGCCTTTTTGTCTTTTAGCCAGAATGAAGACCATAATTTTGTCTTCCTCAGGTCAGATGAAACTTATGAATAATAAAGCTTTGGAAGATACTTAAAGTTTAGCACTGTTAAAAGACAGAGTGAGATATAAGGCATAGTTTAAAAGAGTGTTATTTTCCCTTTTCTGCCTAGGCTTGGGTGTTTTAGTTTTGGAGTATTCACTGGTCACATTGGGCAAATTCTTTTATCGATATGCCTTTATAGTTAAAGTAATTGCGATGGTAGAAAGTTAAATTGTTACCACTAAACTTTAAAACTGATTAGTGAACCTCATGAAGGAGTTAAAATGGTGGAGAAGTTGGGGTACCCAAAGTTTGTCAGGGCTCTCAAACACAGCTAGGTAGTTATTAAATTATTTTGAACACCCAAGAAAACAATCAGAGGTCTCAGAGAACAAAAACTGCAAGTAAACACTTAGAAAACTACCACCTTTTGGAATTAATCCCAGAAGATAAAGACAAAGAGACAGAAGGTTTGTTCATTCAAATTATAGCTGAAGACTTCTCTAATATAGGGACATAGACATCAAAATCCAAGAAACACAGAGACCTATTAAATCCAACAAAAGCTAAGCATCAACAAGGCACATCATAGTCAAATTCACAAAATACACAGACAATGAAAGCAGCAACAGAAAAAAAAAATCCTTAAACTTTAGTGGAAAACAAATCACATTTGCAGCAGATCTGTCCAGAGAAACCTGACAGGTCAGAATAAAGTGGAAGGATATATTCAATGTGCTGAATGGTAAAAAATATGCAGGCAGGAATTCTTTATCTAGCAAGGCTGTCATTCAGAACAGAAGAGTTGAAGAGTTTCCCAGACAAACAAAAACTAAAAGCATTCAGCTATCCCTACAAGAAATTTTTAGGGGGAATCTTTGAGTGGAGAAGACCAAAAGCATCAAAGACTAGAAAGGACCAGAGACCATCACCAGAAACACCAATACTACATATAACACAATGGCACTATATTCATATCTTTGGATTATCACTCTGAGTGTAAATGAACTAAATACTTCAATCAGAAGACATGGGGAATCAGAATGGTTAAAGAAAAGAAGATCTATCTATATGCTGCTTCCAAGGGACTCATTTTAGACCAAAAGACATCTGCAGATTGAAAGTGAGTGGATGGAAAACCATCTATCATGTTTTTTAAAAAAGATTTTATTTATTTATTCATGAGAGATACACACACAGAGAGACAGAGACACAGGCAGAGGGAGAAGCAGGCTCCATACAGGGAGCCTGATGTGGGACTCAGTCCCGGGTCTTCAGGATCACACCCTGGGTGGAAGGCGGTGCTAAACCACTGAGCCACCAGGGCTGCCTCCATCTATCAGGTTAATGAATGTCAAAAGAAAGCTAGAATAGCCATACTTAAATCAGAGAAACTAGGTTTTCAACCAAAGACTGTAACAAGAGATTAAGAAAGGCATAATAAAGGGGTCTATCCATCAAGCAGATCTAACAATTATAAATATTTATGCCCCCAAATTAGGAGTCTCCAACTATATAAATCAATTAACAATAAAGACAAAGAAACTCATTGATGATAATAATACAGTAATAGTAGGTGACTTTAATGCCCCACTTTCAGCAATAGACAGATCACCTAAGCAGGTAATCAACAAGAAAACAAGGGCTTTGAGATACACTGCACCAGATGAACTTCACAGATATATCCAAGACATTCCATCCTAAAGCAGCAGAACACACATGCTTTTCATAGATAGATTTCCAAAATAGATCACATACTGGGTCACAAATCAGCCTTCAACAAGTACAAAAATATCATGATGATACCATACATATTTTCAGACCACAGCTTTATGAAACTTGAAGTCAACCACAAGAAAAAAATTGGAAAGACTGCCATTACATGGAGGTTGAAGAGCATCACACTAAAGAATGAATAGATTAACCAGGAGATTAAAGAAGAAATTTTTAAAAATTACACTGAAACAATGAATATGAAAACACAACAGTGTAAAACTTGTGGGATGTAGCTAAGGCAGTTCTAAGAAGGAAGTATATTGCAATATAGGCCTACCTCAAGAATAAAGAAAAGTCTTATTTTTTTAAGATTTTCTTTATTTATTCATAGAGGCACACAAACAGAGAGAGAGGCAGAGACACAGGCAGAGGGAGATGTGGGCTCCGTGCAAGGAGCCTGATGTGGGACTCAATCCGGGGTCTCCAGGAGCACGCCCCAGGGCGCAGGTGGCGCTAAACCGTTGTGCCGCTGGGGCTGCCCAAGAAAAGCCTTAAATACCCAACCTAATCTTATAGTGAAAGCTCAGAAAAGGAACAGCAGATAAAGTCTAAATTCAGTAGAAGATGGGAAATAATAAAGATTATAGGGGAAATAAATGATCTAGATACAAAAAACAGCCAGTAGAACAAACTAACAAAACTAAGAGCTGCTTCTTTTAAAGACCCAATGAAACTGATAAACCCTTAGCCATACATATGCATAAGAAAAGGGAAAGGAACCAAATAGATAATATTGCAAATGAAAAGAGAGATCAGAACCAATACCACAGAAATACAATTAGAAGAGGATAGTGTGAGAAATAATATGCCAACAAACCGAGCATCCTGGAAGAAATGGACAAACTCATAGAAACTTACAGGAAACAGGAAGAAGTAGAAAACTTGAACAAACCCATAGCTAGCAAAGAAATTGAATCAGCAATGAAAAATTTCCCAACAATTAAAGAGTCCTGGGCCAGATGGCTTCCCAGGGGAATTCTACCAGACATCTAAAGAAGAGTTAATATTTGTCTCAAACTGCTTCAAAAAACAGATATGGAAGGGAATTTTCCAAATTCATTCTAGAAAGTCAGCATTACCTTGATTCCACAATCAGACAAAAAAAAGGGGTCTAATATCCTTGATGAACATGAATGCAAAAATTCTCAATAAAATACTATCAAATTTAATTCAACAGTACGTTAAAATAATTTTTTATCACCATCAAGTGGGATTTATTCCTGGGCTGCAGGAGTGGTTCATTATTTGTAAATCAATGTGATACACCACATTAATGAAAGAAAGGATAAAGAAAGACCACCAGTCCTCTCAATAGCTGCAGAAAAAAGCATTTGACAAAATACACCATCCTTTCTTGATAAAAACTGTCAACAAAGGAGGGATAGATGGAAAATACCTACCTCAACATCAAAAGGCCATATATAAAAGACCCACACATATTATCATCCTCAATGGGGAGAAACAGAGCTTTTCCTCCACATTGAGGAACAAGACAAATATGTACGCTCTTACCATTACTACTTAACATAGTACTGGAAGTCCTGAGCTCATCAATCACACAAGAAGAAATAAATGCATCTGAATTGGCAAGGAAGGAGTCAAACTTTCACTATTTGCAGATGGTGTGATACTCTATGTAGAAAGCCCAAAAGACTCCAGCAAAAAATTGCTAGAAATAATACATGAACTCAGCAAAGTTGCAGGATATAAAATCAACATGCAGAAATCTGCTGTATTTCTATACACTAATAACGAAGCAGCAGAAAAAGTAATCAAGGAATCTATCCCATTTGTAATTGTTCTAAAAACAATAAGATACCCTGGAATAAAATAACTCAAAAAGTAAAAGATTTATACTCTGGAAAACCATAGAACACTTATGAAAGAAATTGAAGAGGACACAAAGAAATGGAAGTATTCCATGCTCATGAATTGGAAGAACAGTGTTAAAATGTATATACTATCCAAAACAATGTGCACACTTAATGTAATCTCTATCAAAATATCACTATCATTTTTCATAAATAATCCTAAAATTCATATGGAAGCACAAAACACCCTGAAAAGCCAAAGCAATATTGAAAAAGAAAAACAAAACTGGAGACACCATGATTCCCGTACCTCAAGTTACATAACCAAGTTGTAGTGATCAAGACAATTATAGTACTGGCACAAAAGCAGACATAGATCAATGGACTGGGATAGAAAACCCAGAGATGGACCCATGAGTATATGGTCACCTTATCTTTGAAAAGCAGGAAAGACTATCCAATGGAAAAAATTCCCTTCAACAAATGGTGTTGGAAAAACTGGACAGAATGCATGCAGAAGAATGAAACTGGACCACTTTCTTTTACCATACACAAAATTAGATTCAAAATGAATGAAAGGCCTAAATGTGATAGGAGAAACCATCAAAATCCTAGTGGAGAACACAGGCAGAATCTCTTTGACCTGGGCCTTAGCAACTTCTTACTAGACACATCTCTGGAGGCAAGGGAAACAAAAGGAAAAATAAACTATTGGGACTTCATTAAGATAAAAAGCTTATTCACAGCAAAGAAAACAATCAACAAAACTAAAAGGTAGCCTACAGAATGGGAGACAATATTTGCAAATGACATATCTGATAAACAGTTGGTATCCAAAGCTATAAAGAACTTATCAGACTCAACACCCAAAAAAACAAATAATCCAGTTAAGAAACTGGCAGAGGAAGGAGTGCTTAGGTGGCTGACTCAGTTAAACTTCCAACCCTTCATTTCGGCTCAGGTCATGATCTTAGGTTTTTGAGACAGAGCCTCAAGTCAGGCTCCCTGCTACGGTGGAGTCAGCTTGGGTTTCTTTCCTTCCTCTGCCACTCCTCTCTCTCTTTCTTCCCCACCCCAAGTGAACAAATAAATATTAAAAAAAAGAAGAAGAAATGGGCAGAAGACACAAATAGACACTTTTACAAAGTGGACATCCAGATGCTAACAAACACATGAAAAAATGTTCAACATCACTCATCATCAGGAAAATACAAATCAAAACCACAATGAATTACCATGTCACATCTGTAAAATGGATAAAATTAACACAAGAAACAGCAGGTTTGGGCAACGATGTGGAAAAAGGGGAGTCCTCTTACATCTTTTGTAGGAATACAAACTGGTGCAGCCACTTTGGAGAGCAGTTTGGGGGTTCTTCAATACGTTAAATATCCAGCCATTGCATCATTAGCTATTTACCCAACGGATACAAAAGTATACATTGAAAGGGATACATACACCCTGGTGTTTGTAGCAACATTATCAATAATAGCCAGAATAAAGAAAGAGCCAAAATGTCCATTGACTGATGAATGGATAAAGGAGATTTGGTATATATATATATAATGGGTTATTACTCAGCCATCAAAAAAAAAAAAGAAATCTTGCCATTTGCAATGATATAGATGGAGCTATAGTGTATTATGCTAAGTGAAATAAGTCAGAGAAAGACAAATACCATATGATTTTATTCATATGTGGAATTTAAGAAAGAAAACAAATGAACATATGGGAAGGAGGAAAAGAAAAATAGGAGGGAGGTAAACAACCTATAAGTGACACTTAGTGACAGAGAACAAACTGAGGGTTGATGGAGGGAGATAGATGTGGGATGGGTTAGTTGGGTGATGGGTATTAAAGATGACACTTGTTGTGATGAGCACTGGGTATTGTATGTAAGTGATGAATCACTGAATTCTGGTCCTGAAACCAATATTGTACTTTATATTAACTAAATTTATATAAAAGATTTTGAAAACCTGGCTACTGAACCTTAAAGCCTTCAACAAATCATTCATCCATTAAATATGCTTTTGCTAAAGAAGCTGGATAGTTAAACCTATCTTCATGTAACTAAGCCCTACATTTTATTTTGACATATTCTCCCCTCTGTATTGAATTCAGCATTTTTTACCAGAGTAGACTGCTCTGAGGATACTAAAACACAAAGCATGAGAAATTACAACACATCAAGCATTTCTAATTATGCAAGGAAATACCATGGGAGTTTATTTTGTTAAGGGATACGCTATAGCAAATCAGATTAAAATAAACAAGTCATTATTCTCCAGTGAATTGGAAAGCTGCTGTCAGAAAAGAAGCCTCCAAATAGTTGCTGTGAATGTATACATTGCTTACTGAGAGTACATTTTCTCTATAAAGTGGATGTTAAGGATCTTTAAAAAAAAAAAAACACAGTATGATCTTAATTGCTAGTTGATGTCTATCAGCATTATTTATTTAGATTATGGAGATCTCACTTGGTGTTTATGTCTAGGTACTCAATTGCCTAGACAGTGAGGATTTGTTTTTTCCTTTAGGCACCAGTGAAATCATACAGACCTTTTCATGAAAAAAAAAATATTCTTTTTTTTTAAATATTCTTAAAAACATATTCATGTTCTCATGATAAGAACATATGATTGTTCATTAAAATGTATGTTTAGTGGAAGTTACAGTGAAATATGTTGTTATAAAATACTTTCTGAATTAGTTTTAAGCTTTTCTCAGTGTGATTTCTTGACATATTTCAGTATGACATAATATATATTCAATCAAGAAAAAGTTGACAAGGGAAATTGTGAAAATACACAGCTACTTCCTGATTTTCAGCAGGAATTCAGACAACCTTGATCATTTAGACACTTTAATTTTTTCTTATGTGGAAAAATTGCAGTAGTAGATTGATATGAAGTACTGAATTATATTTATCTGACAATATCCATATTAAATTCCACATTGAATTCAAAAGCCAACTTTAAATAAAATATCTCGAGTCATTTTGTATCAACTTGTTCTAAAATGCATAAACTTGTAGTCATCAGCATAATTAGTAGGAGTCTTAATTTCCATATAAATATGTACAACTTGTAAATATTAGATCCTGAAATAATAGGCCACTTTGCTTCAATAAGTAGTATAGTCTGTCAAATGTAAACTACTTTTGTTTGTTCCTAATTATGAATTTTTTTTTATTTTTATTTTTATTTTTTTTTATTTATTTATGATAGTCACAGAGAGAGAGAGAGAGAGAGAGAGGCAGAGACACAGGCAGAGGGAGATGCAGGCTCCATGCACCGGGAGCCAGACGTGGGATTCGATCCTGGGTCTCCAGGATCACGCCCTGGGTCAAAGGCAGGTGCCAAACCGCTGCGCCACTCAGGGATCCCCTAATTATGAATTAATACAAGTGACAGATTTCATATTTTGAGCATGTGAAAATGAGAAGGTATTTATTAGACCTTTAAATTTTCTATGCTTTTCTATTTTTAATAAAATCTACTTTTATTTTTAGCTATATTCCTAGGATCATATCGTATGCCATATGAAGATATAAAAAACATCATTCTGGAGGTTAATGAAGACATGCTGAGTGAAGCCTTAATTCAGGTAATGTGCATATTTTCCTTTTGAAATTCATTTTCACAGGTATTTCTAGATTGTTATTTTCTCAATGGAGTTGAGGGAAAATGTTCTTCTATATTTGGGTAATAGAATCAATAGTATCTAGCTTTGTTACAAGTAAGAGTATTCAACATTGAAGATCTAAATTCCAGGATTGTTTCTGCCTATCATTTACTGTACATTCATCATCACAATGACTGTTAAGTAAATATTGTTACCATCTTATGGATGTGAAAGTGAGGAGGCCAAATGGTTAATTAGCGTGCTCTTGACCAATCGGTAAATGTCAAAGTTATTCTTTGTTAGACATATAACATGTTCTAGAGATTGTGTCAAGCACTTAATACATTTTATCTCATTAAATAATGGAACAATCCTATGAAGTTCGTACTATTTTCCTCATGTTTCAGAAAAGGAAACTGAGGCTTAGAGTGCCCAATGTCACATAGATGGTAAGTGACAGAGTAGCAGACCTGTGATTCACAACAAGATCTCTCATGGTTCTAACTCTTTTGTTCTTTCTATTCTATTATTCTGCCTTCCATGAGCCAGTTATTTTAGCTTGCTAAATCTTAAGCTAAATGTTTCCACATCTGAGAATGCAGATGGATTAAACCAAATAATGTGCTCTGTAGAATAAAGCACTGTATAGGATCTAACATATTACTATAATTCTTGGTATGTCTGGCCCTGTCTGGTTTAATTTCTGGAAGGAAGAACTGAAGATTTTACCTGGAAGGGCATAGTCACTGTAGATGTTTTTGTTTGTTCATTTGTTTTTAAGCCATCAAGTTTGCTTTGACTTTGAAAAAGCTTGATGAGTTTGTATTGTGAGAGTTTTGCCATATCCCCCTCAGACTGTCTCTATAAATGTCAGAGGACCAGTGTTTGTCCTTTGAGCAGACTATGTCTCTATGGAAATTCCTCAACTCTGTAATGTGGGCTTGCATTACAGATTACCTTATTTAAATGTTCTAAATATAGATACATTTTTTTCCTAGAAGACTAAGATTTAATGCCTCTTCATTATGATGGCATACATTAATCTCTGTAAGAGTTATACTTTGATAAAGCCTCCTGGGGAAAAACATTTTAAAAAGTGTTCTGTACAACTAGCAAGTGCATATTTCTCTGAGTAGAAATGGGGAGCTGATCACATTCGTCCTCCCTAAGGACGAATGTGAGGATTCACAATAATCCTCTTAAAGAAGTTGAATGAGCTACAAGAACACTAAGAAAGACTATGGAACAGAATTTGGAAATTAATATAAGAACAAAATCAGAAGTTTGACAAAGAAGAGTAGGACCAAACCGAAATCCTAGAGATGAAGAATACAATGACTGAATTGAATAATTCAATAGAAAATTTAACATTACACTGATCAGGCAGAAGAAAGAATGGGTGAATTGAAAAATACATCATTTGACATTATGCAGCCACAGGCATAAAAATAAACAAAAAAGGGGTAGCCCAGGTGACTCAGCAGTTTAGCGCCACCTTCAGCCCTGGGCCTGATCCCTGAGAGCTGGGATCGAGTCCCATGTCGGGCTCCCTGCATGGAGCCTGCTTCTCCCACTGCCTGTGTTTCTGCCTCTCTCTCTCTCTCTCTCTCTCTCTCTCTCTCTCTCTCTCTGTGTGTGTGTCTCATGAATAAATAAATAAAATATTAAAAAAAATAAACAAAAAGGAAGAGTGAAGAAAACTTACAGGGCCATCAGTGGATTTCCATAGAGAAGCATGGCAGGCCAGGAGATGGTCGGATGGTATATTCAAAATATTGAAAGAAAGAAACTGTTATTCAAAACTGTTATTAGACAAATTAGAAGTAAAGCAAAAAAAAAAAAAAGAGAGAGAAAACAGGTAAAAAAAAAGTACATCAAGATATGATAAGGGCAATTTTATCAAGAAGATGTAACAATTATAAATAATTACCCAAACAAAAAATCAATAAGGAAACAGTAGATTTGAACAACACTAACCAAAGGGGCATAATAGATATATATATAGAACATTTCATACAACAGCGGCAAAATACATATTCTTTTCAAGTGCACATGAAACAATCTTCAGGATAAATCATATGATAAATAACCAAAGTCTTAGCAAATTTAAGATTAAAGTCATACCAGGTATATTTTCCTTTTTTTTAAGGTTTTAAATTGTATTTTAAAAATACACTGTCCTCCAGTTAAGACATAAGCCCCCAGATGTCACAAAAAAAAGACCATCAGCTCGTGGACATTTACCTAATAGGTAGACAGATACGTGACCAATGCTTAAGATAGTTCCACAAAAGAGCTCATAAAACCGCCTACACTTAGAAACTCCAACAGCAATGCGCTTTGGCCCTCCTTCTCTAGGAGCTTTATACCACTGATCAATAAACTTTGCTTTACTGCCCACCAAGAAAAAAAAAAAAAACTGCCCTCAGTCTGCATCCATGGCATTTTAAGGATCACATCTGTTCCTTAGCTTCTTTTATTATCCAAATTGTATCACATTTCTTTTTTTTCTTTTTTTTTAAAGATTTTATTTATTTATTCATGAGAGACACACACAGAGAGAGGAGAGAAACAGGCAGAGGGAGAAGTAGGCTCCACGTAGGGAGCCCAATGTGGGACTCGATCCGGGGACTCCAGGACCACACCCTGAGCTGAAGGCAGACACTCAACCGCTGAGCCATCCAGGCATCCTGATTTTATCACATTTCTTACTGGATTCTAGGCTCTTGCAAATGAATAGACTCACATCAGGGGAATCAACAAACAGTGGCAAAACAACATTGTGAAATAGAAAAATAAAATGTTTGTCACATGAGTGTAGCAATACAGAGAACATGTCAAGAACATGGCTCACTGGTGGTGGCAGCTATGTTAGTGTTTATTTCTGCATCAAGTTAAGAAACAAGTTGGACCAATCAGCATGACTAAATTTTCCTGCTATGGAATTATAGAAGCCCTGCAGCTTCCCAGGTTTGTTCTGAAGGTCCTCATAATCAGATGCCTAAAGAATCATCTCACATTGGTCCAGCTGCTTCACAAATTTGGCTTCTGCATTAGGTTAGGTCTAATACTTTTCCCAAATTTCATAAAGTTCCTTTCTGAGATCCTCTGGGAGGAGCTGGGTTAGCTGCTTCATAGCTTCTGGTATTTTTCAAGATGCTCATCTTTTGGAACCAGAGCCATAAGTGCCATTCTGTACTTGAGATCTGATACACTCTCTGACTTCTAAACATGTCTGTATACCCAGACAGTCCATGGGATTCTCTGAGCTGCCCCACCAGCCGCAGGCACTACAGCAGATTCGAGGCCCTGCAGCCTGAACAGGGCTGCAGCGGAGGCCTATGCCATGTGGACACTGATCTAGCCGGTTGGTACAAGCCACCCCAACTCTCTTTTCTAACCACAGGGGTATGGAACTAAAAATCAAATACATGGAAACTAACAGAATGCTCCTGAACAACTAATAGACCCACAGAATGTTTTCGTTTTTTAAAGAATGAAATACAAATATCTGTTGAGATAAAACTTACGGGATGAAAATAAAACAGTTCTAACAGGGAATTTAGGGATCAACATGTATGTCAAAAAAAAAAAAAAGATCTCAACCAAATTTTACATCGCAGGGTACTAGAAAAAAAGATACCTGATTAAGCCCAAAGTTGGCAGACAAAAGGAAATTATAATAAAGACTAGAGCAGAAATAACTGAAATTGAGAAATAGAAAATAGAAAAGATCAATAAAACTAAGAGTTAGTTCTTTGAAAAGATAAAATTGATTAGCCTTTGGTTAGACTAACCCAACAAGAAAGAGATAAGATCCACATAAATAAAATTACAAATGAAATAGGAGACATTACAAAGAAATACAAAGGACTATAAGAGACTACTGTGAACAATTATATGCCAACTAACTGCACAGCCTAGAAGAGGATAAATTCTGAGTTACGTACAACCTAGCAAGACTGAATCATGAAGAAATAGGATATATGAACAGACTATAATGATGAAGGAGATTGAGGCAGTCATCAAAAACCTCTCCACAAAGAAAAGTCTAAGTTCAGATGATTTCACTCATGAATTTTACCAAATGTTTAAAAAAGAATTAACACCAATCCTTCTGAAATGCTTCCAAAAATTTGAAGAGAAAGGAACATTCCCAAGCTCATTTTATGACACCAGCCTTACCCTGATACCAAAACAAGACACAAACATTAAATATTTTTTTTTATTTACTTATGATAGTCACAGAGAGAGAGAGAGGCAGAGACACAGGCAGAGGGAGAAGCAGGCTCCATGCACCGGGAGCCCGACGTGGGATTCGATCCCGGGTCTCCAGGATCGCGCCCCGGGCCAAAGACAGGTGCCAAACCGCTGCGCCACCCAGGGATCCCCAGACAGGAACTTTATAAAAGGAATGCCTGGGTGATTTAGCCTTTAAGTGCTTGCCTTTGGCCCAGGGCGTGATCCTGGAGTGCCAGATAGAGTCCTGTATCGGGTTACCTGCATGGAGCCTGCTTCTCCCTTGGCCAATGTCTCTGCCTCTCTCTCTGTGTCTCTCATGAATAAATAAATAAAATCTTTTTAAAAATAAAGAACACTATAAAAAAGTGCAGGCCAATATATCTGATGAATATGAATGCAAAGTTTATCAACAACAGCTAGGAAATTGAATTCAACAGTACATTAAAAGGATCATACACCATGATCCAGTGTGATTCGTATCTGGGATGCAAACATAGTTCAATATACATAAATCAATAAATAGGATACATTGCATTAATAGAATTAAAGATAAAACCCACATGATCATCTCAATAGATATAAAAACATTTTACAAAATTCAACATCCATTCATGATAATACCTCTCAGCAATTTGAGTATAGAAGAAACTCATTTTAGCTTGTTAAAGGCCATAAATGATAAACATACAGCTAATATCATAATAATGAAAGGTGGAAAGTGTTTCTTCCTAGATCAGGAATAAGGAAAGGGTGTCCATTCTTACCATATCTATTCAACCTAGTACGGGTAGTCCTAACCAGAGTGATGAAACATGAAAAAAAATAATAAAAGGCATCCAAATTGGAAAGTGAGTAGTAATGTTGTCTGAAGATCACATGATCTTAAATATAGAAAATCATAAGGACTCCATCAAAAACCTGTTAGAGCTAATATGCAAATTCAGTAAAGTTGCAGGATACAAAGTTAATATACAAAGATTAGTTGTGTTTCTGTGTAGTAACAAAATATCTGAAAAAGAAAGTCTCACAATAACATTAAGAACACTATGATACTTAGGCATAATTTAAGGAAGTGAAAGATCTGTACCCTGAAATCTCTAAGACACTTAATGACAGAAATTGAAGGGGACACAAATAAATGGAAAGGTATTTCATGTTCATGGATGATAATAATTATTTTGTTAAAACGTTCATACTACCCAAAGCCATTCTATACATCAAATACAATCTCTATCATGATTCCAGTAGCAGTTTTTACAGAAATAGAAAAAATATTCCTAAATTTCATATAAACCATAATAGCCAAAAAGAAATCCCAGTAAAGAACAAATATGGAGCTATCACAATTCCTGATATCAAACTATATTACAAAAGTATTGTAATCAAAACAATATTGTGCGTAGATCAATGGAACAGAAGTTAGAGCCCATAAATAATCCTGTCAAATATTGGATAAGGTAGCTAAGAATACTGAATGGAGAAAAGGATAATCCTTTTTATAAAGTGTTCTGGGAAAACTGGATAGTCACATGCAAAAGAATGAAACTGGAACCTTCTCTAATATCACTCACAAAAAAATTAATTTGAAATGAATTTTTAGAGACTTAAATGTAAGTCATGAAAACAAAATTCCTAGAAGAAAACATAGGGGAAAACCTCCTTGACATTGTTCTTGGAAATACTATTTTGATGTGATACCAAAAGCAAAAATAAACAAGTGAGACTATATCAAACTAAGTTTTCTACACAGCATAGGAAATAGCACAATGAAAAGGCAACCTATTGTATGGGAGAAAATATGTGCAAACCACAAATCTGATAAGGGGTTAATATCCAAAATATATAAAGAACTCTTGCAACTTAAGAGTAGAAAACCAAATAATTTGATTTAAAAAATCAGCAAAGGACTTGAAAAGTCATTTTTCCAATGAACATATTCCAGTGGCCAACAGGTATATGAAAAGATGCTCAATATTACTAATTACCAGGGATATACAAATCAAAACTATAATGAGATATCACCTCATATCTATTGGAATCACTATTATGAAAAATACAAGAGATAATAAGTGCTGTTGAGGATGTAGAGAAAAGAGAACCCTTGTACACTGTTGATGGGAATGTAAATTGGTGCAGCCACTCTTGAAAACAGTGTGGTGACTCCTGAAAACATTAAAATAGAACTACTATATGATTGAGCAACCACACTTCTGGGTCTATCTGTGAAGGAAATGAAATCACTATATTGAAGAGGTATCTGTATACCCATTTTTATTGCAGTATTTTGTTTTTACAGTAGCCAAGATGCGGAAACAATATACATTTCTATTGATGAATGACTAAAGAAGTTATATGCACACATAGGAATATCACTCAACCATAGAAAAGGAGGACATCCTTTCTTTTAAAAAAAAAAGATTTTATTTATTTATTCATGAGAGAAACAGAGAGAAGAGAGGCAGAGACACAGGCAGAGAGAGAAGCAGGCTTCATGCAGGGATCTAGATGTGGGACTTGATTCTGGGACCCCAGGATCACGCCCTGGACCAAAGGCAGACACTCCACTGCTGAGCCACCCAAGTGTCCCAGGAGGACATCCTTTCATTTATCATAACATTGGTGGACCTTGAGGACATTACACTAAGTGAAATATGTCACACAGAAAAAAAATACTTCCAGGGCAGAGAAGAAAATGTTATCGAATATATTATATTAGAATATGTAATTGGAAGTCAGAATGGATATTAGGACTGAAAATAGGATTTTTGGAATCATTTGCAAAGAAATGTTTGTTGGAGTATGAGAACCAATGATAGTGGATAGGAGATAGTGGAAGAAAAGTGACAAATGGAAGGTTAAAGACCATATTTCTGTAGAGTGTACCAACCAGTTGAGAGAATGGATGGTGTTACAGATATCAGAACAAAGTGAGCCACCTTGACTTGTCTGGTGTGTCACAATATCCAGCACAGGAGAGAATTTTAAGGAATGATAAATAAGAGAAGGAGATGGGGTAAAAATGCCCCTTTTGATGTCCTGAATTTCAGTGACTTACTTAAAGTCGTAGTTATTTTCTTGTTGTTTTTTCTTTTTTTTTCTTGTTGTTTTTTCTTAAAATAATCCATACTTTGTACCAGATATGTGTATTCCTTAAGTGGATGTTCTGTTTATTGTCTTTTGGCTATGTCTCCCTTATTTTTAAGGGACAGAGACATTTATTCTGGGTATACAACTATCCAGTATCCTATTTTTTGTTCATTCTCCACCCGCTTCATTATCTCTTAACTTTGCTCCTTCCCTTTCCTCCTTTCTTGCTACCCTCTCTCCCCCTAACCTCCCTTCCCTCCTCCCTCCTTTCCTTATTTTATTTTAAATAAATTCTGTTTTAAATAAAGGGCCCTGATCTTTCTTAATAATATCAGCTCACTGAAATATGGCTCTAGGGCATCTCCTTCATATACCTAGAAATTATAGAAATACCTCCATAGATGTCTCTGTGATACATGCATGGAAATAGTCCAGCTTACTTTTTCCCCCTCAGATAATTTCCACTCATGCTGGAATGCATTAAATATCCATCACTGTATCAGATGTATATAGTCTACAGGTAGCCATATGATTATGTTTTTCCAGTTATTACTTTATGTCTCAAAACAGATTATATGAATTATGTAACTTTTTATTGGGTCCTGCCATGATAATTAAAATAAAGTATTGGTCATCTGATACATTGCCCTGATTATAAGCAATGCTACTCCTAAACCATCAAAGATAGATGGGTATCTATTGATTCTGCAGGGGAGAAATGATTCTTCAACTTCCCTCAATTAACCAGTTCTACGGTATAATTATTCTTATAGTCAGGAAGTTCATGCATGTGTAATAGTACAGCTCACTTTTGTCTCCTCAATCCATCTTTGTAATCATTGATCTATTTATGTGGCTATCGACCATCTGTATTTTATGCTGCCTGTGAGTCTGCATGTGTTCACGTACTTTACAAAGGTTGATGACAATTAAGTATATCAATTACAGCTATAATGGCATTAGTATTGTAGAATTTGAAAACATTTTCTCTTAAATAATAACTTGTATTAACCACATTCATTTCCAAAAATTTTTAGAGAAAAATGAGACATTAGCAATAACAGGAACATTTGTTAAGTATTTCTTTCCCATTTCTCATTAAGTTGGCATAAATAATTACTTTATGGCATGCTATTGCAATCTAAAAATACCTTTACCCACAAGCTGCTGTTCTTTTCCATCTTTTGTTTCTAACTAGTTAGTTGAGTCATTTTTTCTCTTCCCTTTCTTCACTGCTTATCTTAGACCCTTGTTTGCTACTTTCAATTTGTTGATAAAATCATATCTATTCCAAGTAAATGTAATGACTGCTTATTTTCATCCCTTCTATGTCTGTTATTGAGTAATACCAGTATTCATTTGTCACCATCACTGTATTATTGTCCATAAGTGATATCAGAGTTTTTTTTTTTTGTTGTTGTTGTTGTTTATTCATGAGAGACACAGAGAGGGAGAGAGATGTAGAGACACAGGCAGAGGGAGAAGCAGGCTCCATGCAGGGAGCCTGACACAGGGACTCAATCCCGGGTCTCCAGGATCAGGCCCCAGGCGGAAGGTGGTGCTAAACCCCTGAGCCACCCCAGCTGCCCCCAGAGTGTTTTAAAAAGAAAGAAAAATTAGCTTTAAACAATTTTCCTATACTAATTGAATTGTAAAAAGCATTTTAAAAATGCTAAATATTTTAGTTTATTTACACTTTGAACAAAACAGAAGTCTAATTAATAGTTAAGCAAGATGTGGCCTCAAAGATCATATTTTCTGCTGCCTTGTAGACTTTAAGCCATGATAGATCTTTATTAAAATCCTGGTTCTTTCATCCTATACATCCATTGGGTCTGTTGAAATGAGGTGTTTTGTGGTAGACCAAGAATTCCCTTGCAGTTGTAGAATTTGGAAGAGTCATATTTTTCCTCACACAGACTTCCACAATCTTAAACTAGAAATGAAGTGCAAGGTTATACCAACATCCTAACACTAACTTGCACTTGTGAATTTACCTCTAGACAAAAGGCAGAAATCTCCCAAGAGAAGGAGGCAGAGAATCCAGGTTCAAATGCCTTTAATGAATCTAACAGAGATGGAAAACAATCACACTGTTTTTTTGTCTCGTTTTGTTTACCAGTGTCCTACTCATTTTTTTTTTTTGGGTATTATATAAATTGGTTTTGAATCCAAAGATTGTCAGTTAGTCATATATCTGTAAAAACAACTCTTCTCAGTTGTAAATTCAGGAATTAGGATAATCTATATATAAGAATAAATATTTACTTACCATATGGTTTTTTCAATGTTCTATTATAACTCTAGATCTCCTATGTAAAGCATAAATATGTCTAATCATCAAATATATTAGTCATATAAAGTACAATTTTATATAATATGATATAGTCAACATGCTATGACATACTTTAACACATTTATAGCAATAACACAATAGTTTTTTTTTAATCTAATTTGTAAAAGCTAGAGAGACAGGAATAGATGAGGGATTGAACCCTTTTATTAAACTCAGTGGTAGGCACATAGATTCATTGTCTTATGGATACATTTCTATATGTCTTAAATATTATACAATAAATATGTTTGAAAGTATTTGACAAGTGCTGAAAACGTATGCTTAAGAAGAGTTCCTTAACTTTGGCACTGTTGATATTTCGGCCCAATAATACTTTTTTGTGGAGTGCTGTCCTGTACTTTGTAGGATGCTTAGCACTATTCCTGGCCTCTATCCACTAGGTGTGAGTAGCAGCACCTCCACCACCAGTTATATAAAACAAAAATGCCTTTAGACATTGAAAAATGTCCCCTATGAGACAAAATTGTCTTTGGTTGAGAACCACTATCTTCAAAATTACTTTTATTTCATATAAGTGAAATCATCTAGTATTTTCCTCCTGCTGACTGACTGACTTGGCTTAGCATAATACACTCTAGCTCTATCCGTGTCCTTGCAAATAGCAAGATTCCATTTTTTTTTGATAATTCTAATATTCCATTGTGTATGTGTGTTTGATATATAGATCACATCTTCCTTATTCATTCATCTGTCAATGGACATTTGGTCTCTTTCCATAAAGAGACAACAATTTGGCTATCGTTGATAATGTTAATGTACATATCAAGGTGCTTGTGCCCCTTTAAATCAGTATTTTTGTGTCTTTGGGTAAATACCTAGTAGTGCAATTACTGTGTTGTAGGGTAGTTCTCTTCTTAACTTTTTGAGTAATCTCGATACTGTTTTCCAGAATAGCTGCACTAGTTTGTATTCCCACCAACAGTGTAAATGATTCTTCTTTCTTCACATACTCACCAACATCTGTTGTTTCCTGTGTTGTTGATTTTAGCCATTCTGACAGATGTGAGGTAGTATCTCAGCATGGTTTTGATTGATATTTCCTTGATGATGAGGGATGTTGAACATCTTTTCATGTGTCTATTGACCATCTGGATGTTTTCTTTGGTAAAAATGTCTTTTTATGTCTTTTGCCCATTTCTTAATTGGATTTTTTTAGGTGTTGAATTTAATAAGTTCTTTATAGATTTTGGGTGAAAGCCCTTTATCAGATGTCATTTACCAATATCATCTCCCATTTTATATGTTGTGTTTTAGTTTTGTGGATTGTATCCTTCACTGTGCAGAAGCTTTTTATCTTGATGAATTCCCAATAGTTCATTTTGTCTTTGTTTCCCTTATTAGTAGAGACATGTCTACTGATAAGTAGCTATGGCTGAGGTCAGAGAGATTTCTGCTTGTGTCCTCCTCTAGGATTTTGATGGATTCCTATCTCACATTTAGGTTTCTCATCCATTTTGAGTTTATTTTTGTGTATGGTATAAGAAAGTGGTCCAGTTTCAATTCTTCGGCATATCGCTGTCCACTTTTCCTAACATCATTTGTTGAAGAGACTCTTTTCTCCATTGGATATTCTTTCTTTCTTTGTCAAAAATGAGGTGAACCTATACTTGTCAATTTCTGGGTTGGGATCCCTGGGTGGCGCAGCGGTTTGGTGCCTGCCTTTGGCCCAGGGCGCGATCCTGAAGACCTGGGATCGAATCCCACGTCGGGCTCCCGGTGCATGGAGCCTGCTTCTCCCTCTGCCTGTGTCTCTGCCTCTCTCTCTCTCTCTCTCTCTCTGTGACTATCATAAATAAATAAATAAATAATAAATAAATAAATAAATAAATAAATAAATAAAATATTTAAAAAAAATTCTGGGTTTTCTATTCTGATCCATTGATCTATGGGTCTGTTTTTGTGCTAGTACCATACTGTCTTGATCATTACAGTTCTTTAATAGAGCTTGATGTCTGGAATGGTGCTTTCTCCCAGCTTTTCTTTTTTTTTTTTTTTCAATATTGCTTTCAATATTGCTTCTGTGGTTCTATACAAATTTTGGGTTTTCTACATAGAGTATCATATCAATTGCAAATAGTGAAAGTTTGACTTCCTCCTTGCTGATTCAATGCCTTTTACTTCTTTTTGTTGTGTGATTGCTGAGGCTAGGACTTCTAGTACTATGTTAAATAACAGTAATGAGAGTGGACATCCCTGTCTTGTTCCTGATCATAGAGAAAAAACTCTCAGTTTTCACCATTTTTTAAAATATCTTATTTATTTATGAGAGACAAAGAGACAGAGAGAGAGAGAGAGACAGAGAGAGAGAGAGAGAGAGAGAGAGAGAGGGAGAAGCAGGCTTCATGCAGGGAGCCTGACATGGGACTCAATCCCAGGTCTCCAGGATCCCACCCTGGGCTAAAGGCAGTGCTAAACCACTGAGCCACCGGGGCTGCCCCAGTTTTCACCATTTAGGATGAAATTAGCTGTGGTCTTTGGATTTGGAAGTTTTCCTTCCATTTCTATGTTTTTGGAAATACATAGAATTTGGATTCTTTGGAAACAAAGAATATCTAATTGACTCTTTTTTAAATGTCTTGGTAGAATTTCCTTAGGGAGCCATGTGGCCCCAGACTTTTGTTTGTTGGATGCTTTTTGATTACTGATTCAATTCTTTCATGTTTATGGATCTATTCAAATTTTGTTCATATCTTCCTGTTTCAGTTTTGACAGTTTGTATGTTTCTAGAAATTTGGCCATTTCTTCCAGATTGCCCAATTTCTTAGTATATAATTTTTCATAATATACTCTAATAATTGTTTTATTTCTGCGGTGTTGGTTGTGATCCTTTCTCATTCATTATTTTATTTATTCGAGTCTTTCTTATATTTTGATAATTTTGGGTAGAGGTTTATTGGTTTTATTGAGTCTTTCAAAGAAGCAGCTCCTAGTTTTGTTGATCTACTCTTTTTTGTTTGATTTATATTATTCATTTCTATGTTCTAATTTTTATTATTTTCTTTCTTCTTCTGGCCTTTAACTTCATTTCCTGTTCCCTTTTTAGCTCCTTTGCATGTAATATGATTGTATATTTGAAATTTTTCTTATTTAAGGTAAGCCTGTATTGCTGTAATATTCCTTCTTATGACTACCTTTGCTGTATCCCCAGTGTTCTGGACTGTCATGTTTTCATTTTCATTAGCTTCTATGCATTTTTTACTTTCTTCTTTAATCCTGGTGAACCAATTCATTCTTTAGTAGGATGTTCTTTAACCTCCATGTATTTGTGGTCTTTTCCAATTTGTTTTGTGTGTGGTTGACTTCAAGTTTTACAACGCTGTGGTCTGAAAATATGTGTAGTATGATCTCATTCATTTTGTATTTGTTGAAGGCTCATTTATGACCCAGAATGTGATCTATTCTGCAGAATGTTCCAGGTGCACTTCAAAAGAATGTGTATTCTGCTGCTTTAGGATGAATTGTTCTCAATATATTTGTGACATCCATCTGGTCCAGTGTGTCATTCAAAGCCATTCTATCCTTGTTGATTTCTGCTTAGATGAATTATCCATTGCTATAAATGGGGTTTTCAAGTCCCCTACTATTTTTATATAAGTATCAGTAAGTTTCATTTTTTGTTGTTATTTATTAACCCATGTATTTGAGTACTTCCAAGTGGGGGTATAAATATTTATAATTTTTAGATATTTCTGTTGGATAGTCCCATTTATTATGGTATAGTGCCATTCTTCTCTTATTACTGTCTTTAGTTTAAGATCTAGTTTGTCTGATAAGAGTCTGGCTACTCTGGCTTTCTTTTGACATTCATTAATATGGTAGATTGTTCTTCTTCCCCTCACTTTCACTATGCAGTTGTCTTTAGGTCTCTTGTAAGCAAACGTATGTGAATTTTAAAAAAATAATTCTGGTACCCTATGTATTTTGATTGGAGCATTTACTCCATTATTATTCAGAATGATTAGTGAAAGGTATGAATTTAGTGCCGTTTTATTACCTGTTAATTTGCTGTTTCTGGAGATTTTCTCTGATCCATTCCAGTCTTTGTTGCTTTTGGTCTTTCTGCCCCACTCAGGTAGTCCCCTTAAATATTTCTTGCAGGACTTGTTTACTGGTCATGAACTCCTTTAATTTTTGTTTGTCTGGGATATTCTTTATCTCTCCTTGTATTCTGAATGACAAGCTTGCTCAATAATGTATTCTTTGCTGCATATTTTACCATTCATCATGTTGAATATACTATGCCACTCTCTTTGGGCCTGTCAGGTTTCTTTAGTGTGATCTGCTGCTAACCTGATTTGTCTTCCATTGTATGTTAGGGTTTTGTTGACACTTGCTGTTTTCAGGATTCTTTCCCTATCTCTGTAATTTGCAAATTTTACAAACTGCAAACTGATGTTGGTCAGCTTTTGTAGAGTTTGATGGGAGTTCTCTGTGCCTCCTAGATTTGGATGTCTGCTTCTTTCCCCAGATTGGTGAAATTATCAGCTATAACTTGCTTAAATAAACCTTCTGCCCCTTTTTGCTTTTCTTCTTCTTCTGGGACTCCTATGATATAAACACTTTTATGCATTATTGATCACGGAGTTCCCTTACATTCATGGTCTAATATTTTTCTTTCCCTCCTATTTCACTTTCATTATTTTCCATAAATTTATCTTCTATATCACTAATTCATTCCTCTCCTTCCATATTTGTGGTCATCACATCTAGTTGGTTTTGCATCTTGTTTATAGAATTTTTTATTTTGGCCTTACTAGATTTTAGGTCTTTTATCCCTGCAGTAATGGTCTCTGCTTTCTTCCATGCTTTCTCAAGCCTAGCTAGTATACTTAGGATTGTTGTTTTGGATTCTGGTTCAAGTTTAGTACTTATATCTCTTTTGTTTCGCTCCATGTCGGTGACCTGGTATTGTTCATTCTTTTTGGATAAATTCTTCAATCTTGGCATTTTGTGTAGGTCTCGTCTTTTATGTGTCAGTAACACCTACACCTGATTGTATTTACACTACCACTAAAGCTTTCAGCATTCTATGATCAATAGATCTGGTGTGTGCAGTATTTTCTGTTCATTTTCTGGGGGAGGGGCCTGCTGCTTCTCTGGCTCTCAATTACACTTGCCCTATTAGAAAAGGCACCTGAAGAGTAATAGGGGGCAGGGCTTGATGTAAGTGGCCCAGGCCTCCATTGTGTGCACTGTACTGCTTGCTGAACTCCATCCATATTGATGGGAGGGGTGAACAATGGAGCTGGACTATTCTCTTCTCTGGAAAGGTGAGTTTGCACCCACCACTGTTCAGAAAGCCCTCACAAAAAGCAGCCTATCCTCTTGTATCCCGGGTTTCTATCAGATCCCTGCCTCCACCCTGTCTGTGTTCATACTGTCAGCCCAGCTCTTGGTGCTGCAATGTTCCTGACTTTTATCTTCAGTGGGTGGCTGGGTTTCAGAATTCCAAATTTTAGAGACTCAGTGCAATGCAGACCTGCTCTGATCCTCTGGGTAAGGTCTTAATGCACTGTGTCTGGTACCAGTTTGTCACAGAAAAGTAGTTGTGTAACCACTCAGGGGCTTGGATTTTAAGGTAAAGCATAACAAAAAGCTGGCATTTAGGCTAGTTGCCCTCAGCAGGTGTCTTTGATAGGGAATGTCAACCCACATTCATCCTGTTGTTCTTCAGGGATGTTTTGACTATTTCTCTCTCTCCTTTCAGCCACATAAATTTTATAATCATTTTGACAAGTTTAAACAAGAGGAAAAATCTATTCACAGTAGTTGATTACACTTGCATAAAATGGGCAAATTTGTATCTATTGAGATTCATATATTTAATTCTTCCTATCCTTGAGCATGGCATGTGTGTCTATTTATTTAAATCATTTTTAACAACTTTGAAAAAAAACTTTTTTTTAGATTTTATTTATTTATTCATGAAAGACACACACAGAGAGAGAAGCAGAGACACAGGCAGAGGGAGAAGCAGGCCCCATGCAGGGAGCCCGATGTGGGTCTCAATCCCGGGACCCCAGGAACACGTCCTGGGCCAAAGGCAGGCACTAAACCACTGAGCCACCCAGGGTTCCCTCTGAAAAAACTTTCTATGACACTTCCTAATTTATCTGTTTTTCCATATTTTGGTTTTTTTTTTAATCTAAATTAGACAACATGTTTACTGTTTCATGCATGTTTGCTTAAATTTACTCATATATTTAACTTAGGTTTATACTTCCCTTCTATATTATATGACAGCTTCTAGGATCATTTTACTTCTTACTGAAACACATCTTTTTAAAGTATTGCTAGTGAAATTTTGGTCATTGTAAACACTAAAGTTTGTTTGATAATGTGTTTATTTCATCCTTGATCTTAAAATATATTTGCAATGGATATATAATTCTAATTTGTAAATTATTTTCTCAGCAGTGTAAACAGATTATTTCACCAATATCTGGTTTTGATTATTATTGAACAACATCCATTCTTCTGTTTATTTTGATTCATTGGACTTCCTGAATGTAATGATTGTTATTTTATCAATGATGGATAATTATTAGCCAATTTTATTTAGAGTATTATCTGTCTTCTATGCTCTCTATCCATAGTTGCCTTCTATAATTCTAATTAAACATATTTTAACCATTGTTACTCTGTTTATGTTTTCTTGTGTTTACATCTCATAGTTTGTCTTTATGTCAAATACTTTACTGGGTATGTCTTTTTGTTCTTTTGTCCATTTTTACTAATTTTTTTATGATTTCTGCCTCATCTTCTGTTTTACTTCCTCCGATGAATTTCTAATATCAATTATTATATTTCTTATCTCTCTAGAAAATCTTTGTTTTTCAAATATTATGTCTTGTGTCTTTATAGGTCTAATTCTATTGTTTTTCTTACTCATTTTTAGTATTCTTTTTTCACTGCTTCCTATGTTATCTTTATTTTTATTGTGAACTAGTGATTTCTAATTTTTATCTGTGGGAATCCTTTGAAACTGATGTTTAAAGGTAGTTTCCTCCTTGGAAATTTGCATGAATTATTGCCAGACATCTAGGACCATTACCAAAGATTAATCACTTTAAGTTTAAACTCTCTCTCTCTCTCTCTCTCTCTCTCTCTCTCTCTCTCTCTCTCTCCTCATTTCTATCTCTCTTTCTCTATTTCTTATTTCTCTCTTGGGATAGATTTTTAGGTGTGTGTGTGTGTGTGTGTGTGTGTGTGTGTGTGTGTTGGTTTTGTTTTGTTTTTGTTTTTGTTTTTGTTTTTGTTTACAACTAGGTAGTTTATATTCTGATCAAAAACCTGCATGGGAGCTGTCTTGTGGTTAGAGATTTATAGGGGAGAAACCCCATACTCAAATACCAGAGTCAAGACAAAATCAGGCAAGATTTCATACTGTTTTCCTCTGTGGGTGAGCTTTGTTTTTTCTTGAAGGTAAGCCTTTCACTAGGGATATTATCTCTTGGGGTCTCATATTTACACAGTTGAATTTGTCCTCATATCTTATAAAAGGTCTAGGCCTTGTGTACACTCCATCTTATCTTCTAGACACATTGCAGCTGAAAACTGTGGACCACTAGAGATTGGTAGATGTTCCTAAGATAGTCTTCCGTATTTGATTATATCTCTGGATTAGTCCTTTATTTAAAAAAAAAAAAAAGATATTTTAAAAGAGTTTTATGTGTTCTCTAAATTGACAGCCCATACCCCATTTGACTACGCAATTGACTAGTGTAATCAGTCAGCTAGAAATAGAAGTATTTTCTAAAGTATCTCAATAACTCTTTTATTGGGAAGTTGGGACCAGCATATTACATACACTTATCTGCCCCCATGTTCAGGTCAGTATATTTTACATTCGATAAATCCCAAGTGTTCTTTCTGCTTAGTTAAAAATCATATTATCAGCTTGACCTGGATACCTGGTATGTTAAAATGTCCAGTGCATTATGAATGCCTCATACTGGCTCTTTGTTTCTTTAAAGAATAACTGTATACTTTTATGCATGTTTTGGAGGCACGTGTTTATAACCAGTTCTTACATGAAAACAGGGAAGTGAATACTTAAAGATAGCCAATAATGTATAAGTCTCTTTAGCTAATTGAAATGATTTTCTGGGGCAGCCCAGGTGGCTCAGCGGTTTAGTGCCACCTTCAGCCCAGGGCGTGATCCTGGAGATCTGGGATCGAATCCCACGTTGGGCTCCCTGCAAGGAGCCTGCTTCTCCCTCTGCCTGTGTCTCTGCCTTTCTCTCTGTGTGTGTCTCTCATGAATAAATAAATAAAAATCTAAAAGAAAAAAGAAATGACTTTCTGGTACTATGGTCTCAGAAATAGAAGCAACCTCATGTTTCTGTGTTTATTGTTTTCCTAGATAGTGGTGTTTTTACATTTGGATCTGCATAAGCCTGGTAGCATTCTGACATCACATGCTTTGTGTAACTATATGCATATTCTGTTAGTGTGCTAATTTTCCTAGTATACATAGAATTGCATCATTTCATATGACCCAATAAAAATCATGAAAGAGAATCACTGACTTTGTGAAGTGAAATAATTAGGTATACCATGAATGTACACCTTGTATAGTTGAATGAAATTTCCAGATAGTTTTTTGGTAGTATTCCACATCAAGTGCATTGCAATATTCTCATTTCAAAATTTGTAAGCTGTTAGCACACTTCAAACTCCCTAGATAGTTATATTGACTATTGGAGTACTATTCAGCTTTGGAAACATCTACATATAATATTTAATAATACTGCATCCTTGCATTTATTTGTATCAGTTTGTCATGGACATTTTAAGGTGATATCTAAAGAAAGCAGAGTGTAGCATAAACAGGATATTGTATACCTGTTACCTGTTTTAACAAATATGAATCTATTCTATTATGTATCTGAGGATATTAGTTTGGCTACACTTACAATGAAAAGATATTTTATATTTTATTTGAAATATGTTAGTTTAAAATACGTGAATATTATATAATATGTAGAAAAATATTAACATAGATAGTATTTGGTTTTTTAAAATATTTTATTTATTCATGAGAGACACAGAGAGAGAGGCAGAGACATAGGCCGATGGAAAAGCAGGTTCCCCGAGGGAGAGCCTGCTGTGGGACTCAATTCCAGGACTCTGCGATCACAACCTGAGCCAAAGGCAGATGCTCAAACACTGACCCACCCAGGTACCCCAGTATTTGTGTTATATTTAGGAAGAATATATTATAGTTAGACCTGGGCATAAACACCTCATATGTTATTCAATATTTATGGTCACTCAGTCTGTATATTCTATATTTTTAATTCTAAAAATCACCTTTTAGGTTTAATATGATTTCTGATTTTTATTTTTGAGTACAAAGTGGGATATAAATGAAATAGAAGATAAAAGCATAGAAGGAATAGTGTTAGTAATTATCTTCCAGATTAAATGTAAATTGTATAAATTATTTTAGAAAGGAATGCATTTCCTCTGCAAATGGGATCATGACATTAGCGGGAGTTGAATTTTTCATGTACAAAATAAGTCACTATTTTTCCTTTTTTATTATAGAAGTTGTAAATATATCTGTGATCTCTATTAAGCTACTACAGAGCTAGAATATTTTGACAAATTTAATTGAACATAAGTTAGGTATGTTTAAATACCATGTGATTTCTGTGCCTATATTCTTGACTGTAGAATGTAAAAGAGGGATTGACTTTATCACTTTAACTTGGTTCTCCGTTAAAGTGGGAATTCATTGTGTATTTAAATACCAACGTTATAAATAACGGGATTTTTTTTTTCATAGGCTTGGTGTGGTTTGTGAGATTAAAGACTATTCCAAATTTTGCCAATTATGAAGAATAGATTTAACTTTTATTATTATTACATATGATTTAATTTAACATAGTATTTTTGACTTCCATATGAGTTGACTGGTAAAAAATAAAACATAAAAATTTTGCTGTATAGGTTTAAAGCCCAGAAAGTAACTTGCTTTTCAAAGGTCTTTTATTTCCATGTGATCTTTTTATTTATCATTTATGTCCTAAAGTGCATTGAAACCAAACACATTTGTACATTTATTCACATTACGTTGTAATTCATTTTTTGGTTATTTATTTGGGAGAGAAGGGGAATATGCACTGGTATTATAATAGAATCGCAATCAGAAATTTACTATCCTAGTTACTTTTTAGAGTTGTTAATGCATGCTTAATAGTTCTAATAATAAAATACTAAATTTTTGTACTTCTATTTCTTTGTAGAACCTTGTCAAATATCTTCCTGAGCAGAAAGTACTCAGTGAATTAGCACAGCTGAGGAATGAATATGATGACCTATGTGAACCTGAACAATTTGGTGTTGTGGTACGTATCTTACATAAAGGCCCACAAACTCAGCTGTGATATAACAATTGTCAAAAAGAATATTTCAACTGTTGATTTTTTTCAAACTGTACAATGGCATAATTAAACATAACGTTGACTGTCAGGAAAAATAAAACTTTATTATTTGTCATGCTATTGAAAAATAAAGAAATTTAGATTTATATTCTACAGAATACCTCAAGATATCTCATGGGATCTCCAACATACTAGTGCCAATATTTAATTCTATTAATTAATATATGAATAGTAGTATATATTATTGTATTGGCTATTTTCTTCTTTTATTTAGATCTTGATGTTAGAATTTTCCCCCAGCCTTACAAATTTAGGGTAAATAAAAGAGTAGTAATTAGATAAATAGCAATATTCTAAAAAAATGTTGTTGTATGTGTTGTGTCAGAGAAAGCACAAGAATTTTTAGATTTCTTATAGAATGTCATTAATTAACTGAAACCTTTAAATACACTGTTTCAGCTGGGAAGAAAATATCATAAATACATATCATGCTTTAGTAGGATTAAATCATTACTGGATTGAGTTGTTTCCTCATCCCTTCCTCATTTTAAAGAGTACAAAAGATGACTAGATATAAATTATGTATTAAAGGATATAGTTATATGTTTTAAGCATCCCCCAATCCTGCTATTGAAATAATGGGCAAAAAAATGGAAAAGAGGACATGGCGATTTATTTAAATTTCTTGGAGAAAAAGCTATTTTTAACCTAGGTATTCAATACAGGTTTGTTCATTGTATGGATAAGCAGCTGTAATATGGCTGCCAACTTTACCCTGGCTCCCTAACAATTTCATATCTGAATACTAAGACTCAAAATTAGCATTGGAACTAGTAGTCAAATACTGTGTTTCATTCAAATATTTTATTACCTTTTTAAAAGTAATGTATTTTAAATTTATCTGATTTGATACTTTGCAATTTAAAAATCTTATTTAACGTCAAAATGTGATAGATGGAACAGAGAACATTCCTTTTGAACATGTGCAATAACTGCTTGCCCATATTCAGAGCTTATTAATTCTCAGATATGGCATTGTATATAGTGATGTGGAAATGTTCTGTCAAATCTTTGAAAAGAAAATCAGGAATGTGTACTTAGAATGAGAGAAAGCTAATGCAAAGGTATCTTAGGAAGATATTTTTGTCTTTTTTGAATTAAGCCAATTATTCAGTTGAACTGGCTAGATATTCTTTATTAAATACCAGTGCTTTAGTACAATATTTAATAAAATTTTCTAGACCAAAGTCCACATTTGAAACCTAAGCTGCTTGAATCATACTATAATTGAAGCAAGGCTATGTACTATCTGAGAATTCAGCTGTGTCATGATGGTTATGAGTTCTACAGTAGGTACACTACACAGTTTCTCTGAAGTCATTTTTTTTTTTTCTGAATGCAGTTTATCTTGGAAGATGTATTAGTTTGCCAAGCAATTCCTTCAAGAAGAATATCCTTGGTGCCACACTGAGGAAATTAAGTTTCAGGGCATAAAAAGCAATATACCTTCTGAACTAAAAGCAAACTAGAAAATGGAAGAGGTTTCTTGTTTATGCACATAACCATAAATAATTCTGGGGCTGTGAATATGAAGTAACTTGGCCCTTTTATTTAACTCTCCCTATCCTTAGTTACATATTTGTAGGGAAAAAAGTCAAGGACATTACAAAGTAGTTTGTGTAATGTAAAGCACCCAAGGTAGTATCCACTAGTATTTGCCAAATAAAGTTTAGATAATCTCATATCTAGAAAAATATTTTTGAAGTTATGATAGGCCCTAGTCTTTTAAGTACCAGCTATTATTTTTGCCATTATTATTTATAGAGAAAATGTATTGGGGTGCTTAGAATAGTATCTTATATATAATATATAATAAATGTTTATTTAATTAAATTATAGGACAATTATTAATCCCAAGTGTGAACCAGAGATTGAAATTCTTTAAAAGAATTATGTTAAAACATATTTCTCTAGGTTATTGCTTAAATTAAATTAATATCTGTGTGAATACACCCAAAATTTTTTTGATCCTCAAAATTTATCAATAGCTTACATTTAAATAGGAAAATTTCAAAAGTGTAGAATCATCTGCAGTAATGAGAGAGGCTCCAGGCTGGTTGTCTTGCTTCTGCTAATTCCTCCATCAAATAATTAATGTAGTCTACTTCAAATATATATCCAACATGTGATTTCTATATTTAAAACCTTCAGTGTCTCCCAGAATTTACAGAATAAAACCTGAGCTCCTTAGTATTCTCATTCTGCTGCTAACTCTGGCTTTATATATCCCTCTTCTCTTTGGTGAACTGAATGAATTGGTGTCTTTATGACATTTCAGCTTTTACCTCAGCAGGACTCTCACTGCCATTTCAGCAGTTATTTTACTTGTTCCTATTCAATGGCCTGTCATTTTTCCATTGCAGCTATACCATATCTTACCTGATCTCCTCAAGTCTTCTAACCCTCCCCATTCTTTTCACTTAAAACCAACAGTGTAATCTCTTACTTGCCAGAAAAAAAGGAAAACACTTAGGCTTTTAGAACATCCAATATCTCTTCTACCTAGAAAGCTATCTCTAGACATATCTTTTATTTACCTATTCTCTATCAAATCTCAGAAGAAGGGATACCTTATCATTATGACTAATATTATTGCTGTTACTATTATTATTTATACAAACAAAAGGTATTAAAGAGTTACTGTATCTGATACTATGTTAAGCACTTGTACATGAACCATCTTATGTATTCTTCATAATGCTAAGGTTAGTGCTCCATATTATGAATGAGGAAACCCAGCCTAAGGAAGGCTAGGGACCTTGTCCCAAGGTTATGTAGTTAAGTAGTATATGCAGAATTCAAACCCAGGCAGTCTGACTTTAGAGACAGTGTTTTTATTCATTTTTTAAAATTTTAAAACACTATTTTTATTGAAGAATAATTGACATACAATAGTGTATTCATTTCAGGTGTACAAGATAGTGATCTGATATTTATGTACATTACAAAATGGTCACCACAATAAGTCTAGTTACCATGTGTCAGTATACATTACAATATTATTGATTACATTCCCTATGTTGTACATAACATCCCTATGTCTTATATATTTTAGAACTGGGAGATTGTACCTTTTAATCCTCTTCAGCTGATCCCTCCATCCCTCCAATCTCCTCCCTTCTGGCAACAACTAGCTTAATCTCTTTATGTATGAATTTGTCATTGTTTTGTTTGTTCATTCATTTTTTTAGAATCCATATAAAAGTGAAATAATATGAGATTTGTCTTTTTAAAAATTATTTCAATTAGTAAAATACACTGAAGGTCCATCCATTTTGTTGCAAATGACAGGATTTCAGAGTAATATTGTATTACACACACACACACACACACACACATACCATACCATACCTTTATTCTTTTATTGATAGATATTTAGGTTTCTTCCCTACCTTGGATATTATAAATAATGCTGTGATGAATATAAGGATGAATATGTCTTTTCAAATTTGTGTTTTTGTTTTCTTCTAATAGATAGAGTGCCTTTAACTGCAATATTGTTCAGTTGTATGTGTATGTGTGGGCACATGCAAGTGTATGCATGTATGTATACACATGAGATACTCTACTACATGCTAATTTACTAACTCTGTTTTAGCCATTATTTTTTCTGTTTTTAAAGGTCTTTCTTTCTTTCTTTCTTTCTTTCTTTCTTTCTTTCTTTCTTTCAAGAGAAAGAGAGAGCACATGTGCATGCATGTATGCAGGGGGAGGGGCAGAGAGATAGAGAATTTCAAGCAGACTCCCCAGTGATCCAGACATGCAGCTCAGTTTCAGGACTCTGAGATCATGACCTGGGCTGAAATCAAGAATCCGATGGTTAATTTACTGAGCCACTCAGGTACCCCTGGACATTATTATCTCTTGCCTCTTTTATACTTCTGTTACTTTTATGGCCTCTTCAATTTGTCATTCTGCATTTTACTTTCTCTTCAGAACAGGGACGCCTGGGTGGCTCAGCGGTTGGGTGTCTGCCTTCAGCCCAGGGTGTGATTCCGGGTCCTGGGATCGAGTCCCACAATGGGCTGCCTGCGAGGACCCTGCTTCTCCCTCTGTCTGTTTCTCTGCCTCTCTCTCTGTGTCTCTCATGTGCCTCTCCATGTCTCTCTGTCCATGTCCCTGATAGCTGCTGCTCTGTTTCCTAGTGCCTGTTTTTTCAAGGATTCGTCTCCATTTATTTTCTACTTCTTTACCTCTCATACTCAACAAACAATAATCAGAACTCAGCCTCAAACAATGCATTAAAAATTCACTAAGAGAGATCATTAATTACCTCCTAATTGTACTTAAAATACACATCAAATCTACTCTTCATCTGTTCCATTACCACCTTAGCCCAAGCCAGCATCATCATTTTCTTTAACAATTGTGATATACTTTTAGCTTGTTTTCCCCACTCATGCTTTTGCCTTTCTCCAAGTCAATCTCAGCACAGCCCTCCAATGAGTCATTTCTAGAGTCCATTTGTGTTGCATCATATTATTTATCTGCTAAAAGCTACAGTGCTCTTTCATGGCACTAAGGCGATATAAATTCCTCACCAGGATTTACCACATTTCCCACTTCTGTCTCCTGTTGCTTCGCTTCTTGATCATTATACTATATACCTCAACCACATTGTATTTTATTTTTCAGTGTATTGAATTTACCATGTTCTTTCCTACCTCTGGCCTCTTACACATGCTGCTGCTTCTTATTCTTACTTGCTGCCTGCCTCTTTCCTATTCATTCTTCTACTTTTAGCTTAAAGTTCACTTTCTCAGTGATACCTTCACTTGCCTATCAATCAAAATTAAAGCTCTCTATTAAAGTCCCTCAGAGCACCTTTTTTTCTTTTCTTTTCTCAAAATTATCATGGTCTTAGTTAAATATTTGTGAGGTTATTTATTGAATGTCTGTTAACCCCCACTGTATTGCAACTTCTTCAAGTGCATGCATCATGCTGATTTTATTCACATGGTGTATGCTTAATATATATTTGCTGAATGCATAGCTTAAATGCAAAATCAAGTGGGCCCATTTTAGTCCTGTCTAATTCTATATCCATATGGCACTTAAGACCTTGAAGAATTTAGCTTCCTTATTGAAAACTTTTCTTTATGTGCCTTCTCTATCAATAAATACTCTTTCCTAATTTCACTCCTATAACCTCTGCCAGTGCCCTGCAAAGTTTGCACTATTATAAAATTTCTTGAATGTTAAAACTAAATCTCATCAGTTAGTAATAGACATATGCCAGAAATGAGATTTTTCCTGCAAGATTCATTAAAATTCTCATCATCAAATAAAACACAATAAAATTGGCAAAACTTGGGGAAAAAATCTGACTTTGACTTTTCAAGGAAATAAATGTACCTGAGACAATGACTGGGCTGCTAAGCTTTCTCTAAACTTTTTGATTCTTTTTAGCAACACCATCATTGGGTTTGCTTATATTCACATGTAATAAGTTGAAAAGAAGTAAAAAAGGAAAAAAAAAGAAACAGAAAATAAAGGTCAGGGACCTTTCCTCTGTCAAAAGGCAGACTACCTGGTAAGAGTGTTATGCTAGTTCCCACACTTTCTATGATCAATATCCCTTTTCTTTGGTGGTGGGGGGTGGGTAGATTGTCCACATAGCATAACACTAACTTGTCCTACAACCCGCCTCCCACAGAATTAAATTTGGTACATCCTGGTAATTATTACTGTACTTTTACTGGAAAAAAACAGCACAGATCTTTGAAAGCTTTGCCAGTTAGAACCCCAGCAGGAGCTTTTAGTCTCTTCAGAAAGTATTTGTATCTCAGCTCTTCTAAAACCTCAGAGCTATGGAAATTACCACTTGTCTAGCACCAAGGATGGAGACCCATACTGTATTATCTATTAAGCTAACACATCTTCTAAGAAAAATAATATGATAATTAGCTTTTAGTAATAAGTACTTTGTTTTTCTTTGTTCAAAATTCCCCATATTTTTAACTAATAACATTTTAAAGCTATAATCTAACAAAAATCTTTGAGATGGCCTAGTGCATATAAAAACATTCATAATGCAAAGCACAGATTATGTGATATTGCTGATAGCACATTTATTTATTTTCTTTTATACACAAATCCATGAAGGCACAAGGAGCAGATTTATGCCTATAGTTGGCACAACTATAAAGTCTGTGTGCTTTTCAATTTTTTTAAAAGCCTCCTAAGAGCTTATGAGCTCTATTCAAGATAGCTTAACCAGGTGAAAAGGAGAATTTTAGAGGTTATTTTTCTCTTTCCCACATATTATCAAAGGCAATTAGTTTAGATGGAAAATTGTAGCTCTTCTTTTCCACTAATATTAAAATATTATTCAGGTTTGCATATTGGGAAAATCGCATTTTTATTTCATAGGCTTTAATTCAGAGTGTTCAGTGTTTTGATATGTAGTACCTTGATTTTTTTCTATTTTCATTCTTTTTGTAAATATGACTACTAGCTCTTTCTTTTAAAGATTTTATTTATTTATTCATGAGAGACACACAGAGAGAGAGAAAGGCAGAGACACAGGCAGAGGGAGAAGCAGGCTCCATGCAGGGAGCCCGACGTGGGACTTGATCCTGGGTCTTCAGAATCAGGCCCTGGGCCGAAGGCGGCACTAAACCGCTGAGCCACCCAGGCTGCGCTGAATACTAGCTCTTATATCTAGATGTGTATTCATTTTATCTGATGAAAAAACTGGTTTAATAATTTTGAGATCAAGTAAAAGAAAACTCACCATAACTCATTCTCAAATCTGTGTATTTATATTCTTGTTCATTTCATTAATTTCTCATAATAGTTCATTTTGTGGCAGGATTGCTTATTTGCATCAGCTTTTGTAATAAATAAAATAAAAAATAAAATAAAATACACCTGAAAACTGAACATTCAGATTAGACCTATGGATATCAATGAGGTTTTGCTACTGATTGCTTTTCACTGAATTTTAAAAATCCGAAATTAACTCCTTTTCCCCCTGTGTTTATCAGTAATCCTTAATACAACAGCATAGCACAGCCATTCTTGGCCTCAAACAGTTGTTTTCAGAAGGATGTTTTGAAGTTCTCTCAAACTTCTAGTGTGATTCTTTTGAGTTTACAGTGTCTTTCTGGGCAGACTATGTTACTATGTTTTGTTACAGACTAAAAACTAGTAGATGTTTGTTGATGCATAATTTCCACCTATCACTATCTTTGGTGGAAGTATTGTCTATTAGGATATCATTTTTTTTTCTGATATAGACTCAGTTTTTAAAAAATTCTTTTTTTTTTTTTTTTATAAATTAATTTTTATTGGTGTTCAATTTACCAACATACAGAATAACACCCAGTGCTCATCCCGTCAAGTGTACCCCTCAGTGCCCATCACCCATTCACCCCCACCCCCTACCCTCCTCCCCCTCCACCACCCCTAGTTCATTTCCCAGAGTTAGAAGTCTTTATGTTCTGTCTCCCTTTCTGATATTTCTCACACATTTCTTCTCCCTTCCCTTATATTCCCTTTCGCTATTATTCATATTCCCCAAATGAATGAGAACATACACTGTTTGTCCTTCTCCGGTTACTGTGGCCAAGTTCAAAAAGGGTGTTGCCTGAGTTCTCCTCTGGGATTTTGATGGAATCTTGTCTCACATTTAGATCTTTCATCTATTTTGAGTTTATCTTTGTGTATGGTGCAAGAGAGTGGTCCAGTTTCATTCTTCTGCATGTGGATGTCCAATTTTCCCAGCACCATTTATTGAAGAGACTGTCTTTCTTCCAGTGGATCGTCTTTCCTCCTTTATCGTATATTAGTTGACCATAAAGTTCAGGGTCCACTTCTGGGTTCTCTGTTCTGTTCCATTGATCTATGTGTCTGTTTTTGTGCCAGTACCACACTGTCTTGATGAACACAGCTTTGTAGTACAACCTGAAATCTGGCATTGTGATGCCCCCAGATATGGTTTTCTTTTTTTAAAATTCCCCTGGCTGTTTGGGGTCTTTTCTGATTCCACACAAATCTTAAAATAATTTGTTCTAAGTCTCTGAAGAAAGTCCATGGTATTTTGATAGGGATTGCATTATACGTGTAAATTGCCCTGGGTAACATTGACATTTTCACAATATTAATTCTGCCAATCCATGAGCATGGAATATTTTTCCATCTCTTTGTGTCTTCCTCAATTTCTTTCAGAAGTGTTCTGTAGTTTTTAGGGTATATTTTGAGAACCATTTGAATGGTAAATGGTTCTCCAACCTTTTATTTTCAGGTTGTAGGTGTCCTTCTGTCTAAAATGAGTCTCTTGTAGACAGCAAATAGATGGGTCCTGTTTTTTATCCAGTCTGATACTCTGCGCCTTTTGATGGGGTCATTAAGCCCATTCACGTTCAGGGTTACTTGAACTTCTTCTTAAAGTGGAGTTTTAAGAGTCCCCCTTAAAATTTCTTGCAGAGCTGGTTTGGAGGTCACATATTCTTTCAGTTCCTGCCTGTCTTGGAAGCTCTTTATCTCTCCTTCCATTTTGAATGAGAGCCTTGCTGGATAAAGTATTCTTGGTTGCATGTTCTTCTCATTTAGGACCCTGAATATATCCTGCCAGCCCTTTCTGGCCTGCCAGGTCTCTGTGGAGAGGTCTGCTGTTACCCTAATATTCCTCCCCATGAAAGTCAGGGACTTCTTGTCTCTTGCTGCTTTAAGGATCTTCTCTTTATCTTTGGAATTTGCAAGCTTCACTATTAGATGTCGAGGTGTTGAACGGTTTTTATTGATTTTAGGGGGGATCTCTCTATTTCCTGGATCTGAATGCCTGTTTCCCTTCCCAGATTGGGAAAGTTTTCAGCTAGGATTTGTTCAAATACATATTCTGGCCCTCTGTCCCTTTCGGCGCCCTCGGGAACCCCAATTAAACGTAGGTTTTTCTTCCTCAGACTGTCATTTATTTGCCTTAATCTGTCTTCGTGGTCCCTTAATTGATTGTCTCTTTTTTCCTCAGTTTCCCTCTTTGCCATTAACTTGTCTTCTATGTCACTCACTCGTTCTTCCACCTCGTTAACCCTCGTCGTTAGGACTTCTAGTTTGGATTGCATCTCATTCAATTGATTTTTAATTTCTGCCTGATTGGATCTAAATTCTGCAGTCATGAAGTCTCGTGAGTCCTTAATGCTTTTTTCTAGAGCCACCAGTAGCTGTATAATGGTGCTTCTGAATTGGCTTTCTGACATTGAAGTGTAATCCAGATTTTGTAACTCTGTGGGAGAGAGGGCTGTTTCTGATTCTTTCTTTTGAGGTGAGGTTTTCCTTCTAGTCATTTTGCTCAGTGCAGAGTGGCCAAAAACAAGTTGTATTGGAACACGGGGGAGTATCACTGGTCCGTCCAGCTGGTCTTCTGGGGGAGGGGCCTGCTGTGCTGATTTTCAGGTGTTAGCACTTGGGGGAGCTGCTCTGCCCCTGCCTGCTGCAGGGCTCAGCGGGGGTTGTTTACCCCGTGGGGCCCCAGGAGGATCAGCCGCAGTTGCTATGGCAACTCTGGAAGCCTGGATTCAGCCTCCGCAGGAACTACGGGCTCGGGGCTCTCGGTTCTCCGTCTGCAGGGCCTGGAGGCTCCGGGGCGGGGCCGCTGATCTTCTCAGCTCGGGGCAGGAGCGTCCTCGCTGTCCTGGGCCCTCCCGGCCTCTGCCTGTCCCGGGGGAGGCCGGATCCTGGGCTGTGTCCCGGCGCCCTGTGCTCCGGGGCCTGCGCTGTTGGATTCGCGCTCCCGCCCCGCAGCTCCCTCCCTGGAGCCGCCGCCCGAGCCCCTCCGAGCTGCTCCGGTCGGTCCCGCCGTGCGCGCTGCAGCCCTTAGGGAGCTCGGCGCACTCTCCTGCGCTCGTAGGTGTCTGTTAGTGTCCCCGGGAGCCCGAGGGCATCCCCGCCCTCCTGGGTCCTGCTCCAACTCCCTGCGAGCCCCTTGCCGCCCGGGAAGGTTGGTGCAGCTCCTGCTCCTCCGGGAGGGGACGGGGCTCTCCTGTCCTGGGGACACTCGCCCCGGCCTCAGCCCGGCTCCTCGCGGGGCCCCTCCCCCTCGGAGGCCTTTTGTTCCTTTATCTCTTTTTCCCCGTCTTCCTACCTTGATAGAAGCGCGGACTCTCCTCACTGTAGCATTCCAGCTGGTCTCTCTTTACATCTCAGGCCGAATTCGTAAATTTTCAGGATGGTTTGAAGGTTATCTAGGTAATTTGGTGGGGACAGGTGACCTGGGGACCCTGCTCTTCCGCCATCTTGCCCCTCCCCTCTAAAAAATTCTTAAATTGAAGTATAGTTGACATATATACTAGTTCATGTGTACAGCATCATGATTTGACAACTCTATACATTATGCAACAATCTTTTTCCAAAGCCTAATTTTATAGATTAACTATGGCTCTTATCTCTCCTTACATCTAATATAGAAACATTTGCCATTGGATCTGAATAGTGGGTACACTTGTATTGATTATTTTGTCCAGTCCAGATACAAGGTGTACTGCAGAAAGTACAGTGATAAGCAGAAGAGATCTTGTCATTGAGGAGGTTATTGTCTAAAAGAGGAAAAGCAAATTACTTAATAGAGAATCACAGATGTCCTTGCTATATTTCCATACTTCCAGGCAGAGTTTTGCTCAGTCCTTGGGTCTGGCTTCACAACTTGTATAGGCAGTTCTGCCTGCTATCTAACTTAAGTCTACCCTTCTTTAATATGACTTTATTATCATACCCTTTATTATAGTCACTGATCCAAGTTATTCTAGTATTTTCAGTGTGCAATGGATCCTAATAGTATTTAACTATTTAGGACAAATATCTTGTAACAAGGTATATTTGTTACAAATGTTTCTGTTAATTCTAATGAATTCTTAACATTATATTTTGAAGAGACTATAAGATCAATTATGTTTGCATATGATGGTAGTTGAAGGAGAGTTTCTTATCAGTGCAAAAAGAAAGATAATAGAAATAACCTTAAAGGTGGTTGACACATAGGAGCAGGAGTGGCATGTGGCTATCTCCTCCTCCTTCACACGTGATTTTTACACCTGTGATTTTTTTTCCCCTTCTGGATTCTTACATCAGTTTGGGAGTAGATCAATATTTACCAGCTGCATAGGTAATCAAGTATATAAAATTTATATAAACAAAACTGGGTCTCTCTCTTTGGGGGAATAACCTACTTGTAGCTGTTCTCACTAAAGCTGTCACTTCATTTTTTTAAAAATATAGTACAGATCACCTAAAGAAATGATAGCTGCTTGATGTGATTTGATAGACAAGTACCTCGTAACACAAATAAATCCCCTACATAATACAACACCATGGTCAGCACCCCACAGTACTTCAAGAAATGAATTGTAAAACAAAGAAAGTCAACTAAAATGCTACCAGAGAGCACAACTATAAACAAATATATATTTCAGTTGAGTTTGTGTTTTATTTAGTCACATCATTTAGGTATTCTCCAAGTGCCTTTATGAGACATGAGCCTTTTAATAATTGTATCTGTGGCTGGGTATGTTGCTCAATACTTTTTTTCATTTCTAAGCTTAGTTATTCAATATATTCCCTTATATAACTAGATTTTGTAATAGAGATTCAACTCTTGTCTATCAGTGTACCCAGTCAGATCATAAAAATTCACACTTTTGATTGCAGCAAATTCTGTTAGTATTATCAAGGCATACTAATTCGTGGTTACAGTTAAGAGATGAATATTGCTTCACCTCCTCTTTAGTCTCTTGATTTTACATTAACACATTTTCAATGAGAACATTTACAATAGTAAATATATATAATATATAAAATATATATATAAAATATAAAATATATAAAATATAAAATATAAAACAAATAAAATATATAAAATATATATAAAATATATAATATATAATATATATAATATATATAAATATAAAATATATAAAATATATGTAATGCATTGAAACCGGCTGAAAGGAGCACAGGACAGTATTTACAGTGTGTTTGATAGCTCAGTGCTGTTTTTCACTGAGCTCTAACAACACATTCATTAATTGTGAATAAGAGAACTTTCCCTCAGGTTTCATAGAACACTCAAGGACCATGATTTCTTTTTGGGTATTCCTTGAGGATGTAGAAAGATGATAATAGAAATAACAGCTATTGTTTTAGAGTGCATACATCGCCAGCCACTATGATAGGAGAGTTATACAAAGCATCTTATCTAAGTCCTGCTGCAACTTGCACAGGTTATTTGAGGAATGCATTTTACTAATGAGGAAATGAAGTCTAACAAACATTAGGTAACTTATACTAGGTCATGAACTAGAATGTAATAGAACTAGAGTTCAAGTCCCAGGTCTGTGTAACTCAAAATCCCTATTTCTTCCACTATAACTTGTATTGTAAGTCGGGAAAATGCAGAAAATGTTTTCTCTCCCTCTGTGAGGATTGGGGAAGAATTTATCTCAAACCTAGCCTTCAAAATAGATATATGAGGCTCCACATTTAGACTCAGATTGAGCTAGGGCAGGCAGTATTGTTGGAATGACCCATGTGGCAGCAAATTACTATGTGGGAGGGAGAGTAGCCCCCAGTTTACCCATATCAGCCTACTATAATACCTTTTCATACCATACATCTTCTCCCTAATACAGCACTTTGCTAATTTTGGAGTTCCTATTGGAGTGAATGAATATATTCACTAGTTTTGTAGTTATTGTTTTAAGCCATCATATTTATCAACTGCTATGAGCTAAACTGTGTTCTATAGGGTAAATGAATAAAGACATTTTGCCAGATTCAAGGGCAACTCTGTCCCCTTACACTGTATAGCCTCTTCTCAAAATCAAACTGACTGATGATGGATTATATCCAGTAATAACAGTTCAACGAAGTTAATACCCTAGCATTCCTGGTTTGATATCTTAGCTGAAGACATTATTTTGAGGACAGTAAAACATCATCATTCTCTCGTAATTTTGTTCAGTAGACAATCTTACTGTCCTACTTGGTAAATCTGAAAAATGGTTAGTCAGCTGAGGAGTGCTTTTAAACATTTGAATGTCTGATATATGCAAGACACTGTGCTAGGTCCTACATCAGATGCAGTCTTTGACTCTTCTCCCTATGTACTCTCCTCATCAGCAAACTTACCTCCCTCAGTATCTAAGTGAATAACTTCCCAAATATGCCAACTCTAATACTTATCTCCTCCTAGACCTAAGCACTGTGCATCCAGATACAACCAGATATACTATAGTACCTAAAACTAAAAATGTCAAGAAAGCCATATCATTTTCCTATCATAGAGGTATCATTTTACTATTTATGTGAAAATTTGGAGATGGAAAGGCTGAAGGGATCAGAGACCATATTTAAATAGTCTATTTTACTAATTCAACCTTGAAGTACATGAAATTTAAGCTTGAATGTTGAGCTTGGAAAATACGAGACAATTCTAAGAAATTCTTCAAGTCAAAATATAGGCAAGGAATGGTATTAAATTACAGTGTTTACCACAATATGAATATGATCCCAAGATTTGGAGCCTTAATAGTGGAAAGCTAGTAGTGTCTAAAATATACAATTGATGTCTGAGAGAATGGTAAATCAAGTTCACTTAAATACCAATAATGTTTTTTTTGGTAACAGCTGAGTAATATTTTATTTTGTGGATCAAGTACCCTTTACCCCATCTTTTCCCAATTCTAGAAGCAGAGATTTAAAAGGAGATAATGTTTACGCATAATTTACTTGGCTCCTATCCAATTATTGAAACAATGAATTTCCCCTACCTTGTAGATGAGGAACATAAAGACTGGAGAAATTAGGGAGATTACTTCCGCACAGTGAGACAATGTGAAAGTTTCTAGATTTAGTCTTTAATTTAGTTTGTTACTAAGCTGCATATTACCTGCACCTACACTCTCTTATATAGGATAGGCAGCAGACAATCAGGGTAAACAAATTCACCTGAAACAAAGCAACAAATCAGACCATAAACCACAGCAAACCAGTATCTCCTTGTGCCTTCATTAATACCAACAGTGTTCTACCTCACAACAGACTTAAAATCTTGGAGTCATCTTTGACTATCTTCTCTCATATTTAATACTACATCCCACTGAATCTTCCTTAATTCTGTCTCTCATATCCATTGCATCTTACCTCTTTCTATCATCAACATCCTAGCTCATTATCTGTTTTTTTTAAGTCATTTTGAAGACTAATACTCTCCCTGCCACTACTCTCTCCTCCAAACAATTGTACATACTGCTCCCAATATGATTGCAAGAGGCATTATGGTGTAATGGTTCAGAGTCTAGATTATGTGACCTGAATGCCTGAATTCAAATCTCCAGGTCTTTAACATACAACCTATCTTTGCATAAATCACTTAGTATTTCTGTCACTCACTTTCTTAATGTTTATAATGAGACTAATGCTAATAACCTTTTCCTAGGATTGTTTTGAGATTCAATTCAGTTAATTTACATTATATATATATATATATATATATATATATATACAGAAAAACATTTGGCACAAAGCGCTTAAAAATGCTAATCACTGTTATTTTACTATTATTAGGAAATTACACTTTTGTTCATGTTATTTCAGTTAGAGGTGGCATTTAAATCCATTCTATCTGGATCTATAGGCCAAAGATTGAAACACAAATCCCAGAAAGGGTGAAAATATGAATGAAAACAAGTAGTATTATAACTGAAGTGAGACTAAAAATCCATGTAAGTATAAGGGTTTAAATTACTTATTCATCTGAGACCAAGGCCACTGTGGTGAACCTACAAAGCCTTACAAAGCAGGGCCAGAAGGGCACATAAATCACTTGACTAACAATTGGTCAAAATAGCTCTTGGGCTTTTTTAACTATCAGAGAGCCTGAAAAAAAAAATCCCTAAACATAAAATGATAGAAATATGTGTATGTGCAAATGGTGCCAGTTACTGGTGAAAGCAAAGGAAAAATAAAGTGGGGAGGGATTTGAAGAGAGTGGTAGAGGCATAAAGAAAGGCAGAAAAGCATACAGAAATTTGGGTTCCCATGGAAACATACCAAAGAGAGTTGTGAATTCATGGAGATAAAGAATTTGATATGGCTAGCTTCCAATTCCATGGCCTTTCCATGGACTTTTTGGGTATTTTAGTTTCAATTTTGCCCCTAGTTATATACCCTGTGCATTCCTAACTATAAACCTTTTCTCACACTGTATCCTTTCTACACCTTCCCTTTGGCTCCCATTTGTTCTCTCTCTGCCTCAGTCTCTCTCTCTCCTTTGTTTTTCTATCCATTCATATCACCTCTATTGTGAAGTCTGCATTAAACATTGTATTCATAAGAGTTTAAAGTTTTGGGGTGCCTGTGTGGCTTATTCGGTTAAGCATCCAACTCTTGGTTTTGGCTCAGGTCATGATCTCAGGGTTGTGAACTTGAGTCCCATGTTAGCCTCCACAATCAGAGTGGAGTATACTTGAGATTCTCTCTTTTGTTTTCCCTATGCCCCTCCCCCTACTTGCTCACATGCATCCGCTTTCTCTCTCTAAAATAAAATATTTTTTAAAAATGAGTTAAAAGTTTTCTTTCAGCACACATCAGCATTTAATTTCTACTTACCCATCTAGAACCGTATGCTAGTTTTATCAGTAACTATAGTTTTTAAGTGACTGTGTTATGAGTTTTAGGTTATATTAGAAGATTGTGATTTGGTGGTATGCCTTATACTTACCATAGAAGTGATGAAGCAACTATAGGATCGTTTCTATAATATTATCCTGATCATAAAAATAAAAGAGCTATTAATAAGAACTCATAAAATCTACATAAATATAGTAACAGGTCAATATTCCCAGCATACTTTTACAAATCATCTGTAAAGAGCATGAGAGCATATAGGGATTAGCAGAAGTCATAGGTTAATCTTTAGAGAAGGAGATACCCATGGTTAATGGGCAAGTTCATTTCAAAGACGAAAAATTATGAACTATGCCTTCCATATTAGAGCAGATATGATATATTCAGCAACTCATTTGCTTTTTTTGAAAGGCACTTTGGGTCTTAAGGACTTTTGTTTCTGTTTTGAAATTATTTTCATGTTATTTACAGATATCTCAGTGTCTAATCTGTACCTACCATTTATAGTCAAGACACTAAGCAATATGTACAAAAAATAAATATAATTAGGATTATTAATAATTTATTTTGGGGTGGTTAAGTGGTTCAGTTGGTTAAGTGTCCAACTCAGCTCAGATCTTGATCTCAGGGTCATGGATTCAAGCTCCATGTTGGACTCCACATGCAGTGTGGAACCTACTAAAGAAAAAGAATTGTTTATTTTCATTGTGTGTATGCTTATGTATGTTCATATGTGTCTACTCCCAACCTCACCTCTGTCCTATAATTCATTTGGTGAATGAAAGCTTATTAAATGACTTGAAGTTACAGGACATTAATGGCTAAAAGAAATTATTACCATAGGAGCTAAACCAAAGGGAATAGAGAATGTGCACCGCAATACTATGAAACAAATAATTAAAACCTAATTTGACCTGTTTTAAAGAAAACCAACATAGAATTCTTGAGTAATAGACTTAAAAGTAAGTTCATCCATTTTGAGTTTATCTTTGTGTATGGTGTAAGGGAATGGTCTAGTTTCATTCTTCTGCATGTGGATGTCCAATTTTCCCAGCACCATTTATTGAAGAGACTGTCCTTTTTCCAGTGGATAGTCTTTCTTGCTTGTCAAATATTAGTTGACCATAGAGTTAAGGGCCCATTTCTGTGTTCTCTATTCTATTCCATTGATCTATGTGTCTGTTTTTGTGCCAGTACCACACTGTCTTGATTTTTATTGCTTTGGCAAACAGCTTGATGTCCAGAATTGTGATGCCACCAGCTTTGGTTTTCCTTTTCAATATTTCCCTGGCTATTTAGAGTCTTTTCTGATTCCACACAAATCTTAAGATATTTTGTTTCAACTCTCTGAAGAAAGTCCATGGTATTTTGATAGGAATTTCACTGAATATGTAAATTGCCCTGGGTAGCATAGACATTTTCACGATATTAATTCTTCCAATCCATGAGCATGGAGTATTTTTCCATTCTCTTACACCATACACAAAGATAAACTCAAAATGGATGAAAGATCTTAATGTGAGACAAGAATCTATCAAAATCCTAGGGGAGAACACAGGCAACATCCTTTTTGAACTTGACCACAGCAACTTCTTGCAAGATACATCCATGAAGGCAAGGGAAACAAAAACAAAAATGACTATTGGGACTTCATCAAGATTAAAAGCTTCTGCACAGCAAAAGAAACAGTCAACAAAACTCAAAGACAACCTACAGAATGGGAGAAGATATTTGCAAATGACCTATTAGATAAAGGGCTAGTATCCAATATCTATAAAGGACTTATTTAACTCAACAGCAAAGAAACAATCCAGTCATGAAATGGGCAAAAGACAAGAAATTTCACAGAGGAAGACATAGACATGGCCAACAAGCAGAAAATGCTCCGTATCACCGGCCATCAGGGAAATACAAATCAAAACCACAATGAGATACCCCCTCACACCAGTGAGAATGGTGAAAATTAACAAGACAGGAAACACCAAGTGTTGGAAAGGATGTGGAGAAAGGGGAACCCTCTTGCACTTTTGGTGGAAATGTGAACTGGGGCAGCCACTCTGGAAAACTGTGTGGAGGTTCCTCAAAGAGTTAAAAATAGAGCTACCCTACAACCCAGCAATTACACTGGTGGGGATTTACCCCAAAGATACAGATGCAGTGAAACGCCGGGACACCTGCACCCCAATGTTTATAGCAGCAGTGTCCACAATACAATGGAATATTACTCAGCCATTAGAAACGACAAATACCAACCATTTGCCTCAATGTGGATAGAAGTAGAGGGTATTATGCTGAGTGAAGTAAGTCAATCGGAGAAGGACAAACATTATATGGTTTCATTCATATGGGGAATATAAAAAATAATGAAAGGGATTAAAGGGGAAAGGGGAGAAAATGAGTGGGAAATACCAGAGAGAGTGACAGAACATGAGAGAGTCCTAACTCTGGGAAAAGAACAAGGGGTAGTGGAAGGGGAGGTGGGCAGGGGCACGGGGTGACTGGGTGACAGGCACTGAAGGGGGCACTTGATGGGATGAGTACTGGGTGTTATAATATATGCTGGCAAATCGAAGTCCAATAAAAAAATACAAAAAAAAAAGTAAGTTCATGTGATTTTACCATTACCTAATTAACTTAACATCAACATTCTGTCCAGTAGGGGAAATTCTTTAAAGCATATATAAATATTTAATATATTCAATGAATAAAAATCATTGATTTAAAAATTATATGTTCAATCAGAGCTAGTCCTATGATTTCAAACAGCATAGTAATATGTAATTTCTTAGGAAATCTGATTCCTCTTACATTTTCTGTTATCATGTACATCTTATATCTATGGCCAAACTATCCATTCAACTCAGTTTCATGTTTGTAAATTTTCATAATTTACCTCAGGGAACAGTTTTTGGTAGTTTAAATGCTATTTATGATTAGTGATTATGCATTAACAATAGCAACTGTTTAGCTTCAATAATATTTTCTTATTGTTAAAAGCATGATTTGTTTAAAACTGAACAGCTGTTTTTAACTTTGAGAATATTCCTTTGGAATGTCTAAAACATAACAAAACAATATTTTTTAAAACCCAGAAAATTCATTTTATGCAGAAATTTTACCATATTGTCTATAAAATTATCCCCACTAGAAAATGAAACAACAGGCTTTATATATCTATATTCTTATACAGCATTTCTTGTCTTACAGATGAGCTCAGTGAAAATGTTGCGGCCTCGTCTCGATAACATTCTTTTCAAGCTCACGTTTGAAGAACATGTAAACAACATCAAACCAAGCATCATAGCAGTAACTCTTGCCTGTGAAGAAATGAAGAAAAGTGAAAGCTTTAACAGACTTTTAGAGTTAGTTCTTTTGGTTGGAAACTACATGAACTCAGGCTCTAGAAATGCCCAGTCTTTGGGTTTTAAAATCAACTTCCTTTGTAAGGTAAGATAACATTTTATAATGCTAAATAATAATCTCATCTGTGAGAAGGGTCACTCTAAATTGGCAATAGTACATAAGCCAAAAAAATATTATGCTTTAAAAGGGTGAATGTTGGGGCACCTGGGTGGCTGTCAGTTAAGCATCTGCCTTTGGCTCTGGTCATGATCCCATGGTCCTAGGACTAAGCTGCACATTGGGCTCCCTGCTTGGTGGAGACCCTGCTTCTCTCACTCTGCTGCTGCTGATTGTGCTCTCTCTCTCTTATTCTCTCTCTCTGTTTGTGTGTGTGTGTCAAATAAATAAATAAAATCTTTTAAAAATAAATAAATAAAAATAAAATGATGAATGTTGTGGTAAGTAAATTATATCTCAATTAAAACAGATAAATATATTTTTGTTTAATTTTAGTGCAGTAAAATCTCACAGACTATGCAAATTCTGTTGTAGTATAGTACTAAACTCCTCTGATCAGATCTTTCTGGTGTTTGTAAATTTTTTTTAAATTGCCTTTTATAAAGTAGATGCAATATTCTATTTCAGTTCCCTTGTACTTATTTTATGTCTTTCTTAAAACTGTTTGAGGAGCTAAATGTCATAAGGTAAATAGCCAGAAATTTCTTTTTGAATATGCTTTCCTTATTCTGGTCTAAACAAACAATACTCTATGTTGTTGAATACTGTTGTTACTAAGCTTATACTAGATATCTAGTCCACTAACTAAAAGTTAAAAAAAACTAAATGACAGTCATCTTGCTGTTTTGATCAAGACATTTCATAGTATTTTTTTTTTTTTAGATTTTAATTCTCATGAGAAAAAACAGAAGCACAAAAATGATCGTATACAGCCATTTCTAGGCTAGAGTGAACCACCTTATTCAAGGGAAAGATCTGTCTGTTACAAAGAGAAAACTGAACAGACTCTGAAGTGAAGGCCTATAAGAATGCTAGAGAGGAAAATAAATCTGAAAACAAGCAATATCTCTTTGACATCTCACCACTCTTTCACTTTTTTTTTCTTCTCACATCTTAAACCATTGAAAACCTGGTTAGTTCTTGAAGTATAACAAGAATCTCAAATGTAGGAATGGATATAAATTTCTTTTCTATTAATGCATTAAATAGATGCACATTACATATGTATGGACTAACATTTTAATATGCATCAAAAGTGATTTGCTTCTAACTCAGATAGACAAAGAATAACCTTTATAGGAATAGGATGTATAATGGAATTATATCTGTTTACTCCTTATTCATTTTTGAGGGGTGTAAAGAAGGAGTGCCAGAAAGATAGGGAAGATCATCTGGAATGCTAGATTTTGTCGAAAAAAAACCCCAAAACCTAATATTGTTACTCCCTCTTCTTGGGATATTAGGGGACATGTGAAATTATTTGATAATGCCAGAGAATATAAGGTAATGCTTGTAATAAAATGGAATAAATCGTAGCCACATTTATAGGATAAATCTAAATATTTAATACATTTGCATTGTATTGCATACCATAAATTTAATACTAAGAAAATCATCTCTTCCAAAGATGCTTTTTAAGTATATACTATATGCAGGGTGGATGAATCTTAAGATATTTTTAGTCAGTGATCATAAAAATATTATAAATTAAGATAAAAGATCATTGAAAATTTGTATTGTATACCTATTTCACATTTGATTCATATAAAAAAAAACATTTAAAACCAACTATCCTAATTTGACTATATATGTATCCTTTCTAAGTTTCTTAATTTCACATTATTCCAATTAATTACATGAACTAATTTTTATAGCAAATATGAATAAGTCATTTATACATGGAAACAAAAGATTATATTAATCTCAGAGAAGGATTTTACAGTTCTATTTTGGAGAGAATCTTCTTCCTGTCTTCTACCTGTCAAATAAAAGTTTTATACAACACTGATCTGACATCTATCACTAGAGGTATACTCAAAGGATTCAGCACAAAGATTTTTCCCAACTTCATATGAAATAAAAATAATCTTGTGGGAAATACTATCATGTAGTAATAGATGTTCAAAAAAAGAAGAAATGAATTTTTTTAGATGTCCCCATCTTCCCCCTGCCCACTTTTCAGTAGGGTTTTTCTCTTCAGGGAAATATTTGTCATTAAGAAAGAGAAATCATATACATTCATGACATTCCCCTAATGTCTACTATTAAAAGAATATTCCTGGAATACAAAGGGTTCTGAGTAGATGTAAATGTCTAAAATGATAGAAATTTATGAAGGACATAGAAACAAGTTTACTTAGGTTTGTAATCTGTTGAAAAGTGAATTCACTAACTACTGATGTATGATCAGCTAGAATTGTTAAATTCCAGTTATATTATAAAAGATTATTTGGTTGATATTTCTTAATTTGCTTAAAGAATAGCAGAGAGAACTTCCTTTGTAGAGCACTGAGTTTGCGTTGAAAAATGATAACATTTACCCACCTAAATTATTCTAATTATAATTTCCTTTCTTAGTGAATATGACTATAATCTGCTCTTCAGAAGAAGTTATAGAGTATGTTAAAATATTCACCATCTTAAAAAGGAGCCATGGTGTAAGCAGTTAAATTTATCAGATATATCTTGTAGTAAAATAATATTAAAAATTCAGATGGTCACAATTGGCTCCTATGATATTTGGGAAGAAAAGGAAAACAGATAGGTTAACCTAAATGTCAAATATAACTAACTGGTGTCAAATTACTATAAATACTACCCTTATCATAAAATGCTTTAATTTGCAGCTGTGAATTATCACTTTGTGAATCACCAAACCAGGGTTCTGAACTGTAATACAAGTCATTTCCATGCAGATGAGTTCCCAATGTTTTCTTTGCCCCTGGTTGCCTGTTGGTTATTAAAATTCTAACCAATAGTAGTGGTGCACTTCAGGGTCATTTAGTTATGTTTTCAGTTATATACAATAACATAATCTGCATAAGAACAAAACATTTGAAAATCCCTAACACTCCCTAGGCACTAAGCTTTGTGGGCATATAAGATAAGGATCTTTACAAGAGAAAATAATTCTGTGTGATAAAAGCAATAAACACAAAAGAAAATAAAACAAAAAAGCCAGGAATTTATCGAAATGTAAGAAATAGCTCAACTGTAAACTGAAGAAGCTGAATAACTTTGCCTTTAAAAAAGCAACAACAATGGTATTTTTGGGGGAACGGGGAGCAGGAACAAATGGAAAGTCTTTTTAGGAAATTGTCTTTGGGTGCATTAGCTCCAACCATTTTCCTCCTTCTTTCTCTGAGTTTGATTTAAATTCTTATTAGAAAGACAGACTGATTGGCCTACCGTGGATTACAAGAATACTCCTTGTCCAAGGGAAGGCAAAGAACCTTGATTGATAACGCTACCAGGACTACCTGTAATGGAAGATTGCTCATGTCCTAAAGGATGTGGTTATCCAAAGATAGGGACACCGAAGATTAGTGACAGGTCAAGGGACATCAGACAAACAAAGGCAAAACAAAAGAGATCATTGGTACACTAGGGGCATACAAACAACACAGAAGATGCATAGAAACCTCAAGAAGCTAGTGGTACAGTTAAGTGGTCGGGAAATATACTACATATAGAATAATATGTAATGTCACAAGATACACTGTCAGTGAATACCAAGACTAATGGCCATTGAGATTAACAAGACCTCAGAAGAGGGAGGAATTTTTGATTATGGGGTGGGGATGAGCAGTACTGCAAAATGAAAGAGAAGGATCTTGAAGGAATGGTAGAACTAGGTTATATAAGGGAAGAAGGCATAACCTTGCAAGACAGGAAAAAGATAGACTCAGAACCTACCTTTTAGCTTCCATTTTGCCCATTAATAGCCAAGTTTTCATGGCTGTCACTTACTCTCTCTGAACTCTATTTCCTTACCTGTAACTGAGGAAATCCAGTGACCCTTGCTTATTTTGTTATTTAGGGTTGTTTTTTGGGTCAAATAAAATTATCTTTGTCACAGTTCTTTCAAAAATAATGTTAAATGGTAGTAGTTCTTTTTAATGATGGTAGAGAAAAAAATAGAAAAAAAATGTTGGTAGATAACTGGGGATAATCATCATGTGTTTGAAGATGAATTAGAAAACCACACTGACTGGAATATTGGATATGTTGGAGACAAATAACATTGGCTGGCAGGTTGTGAAAAGATTTTGAGTTATTTGTATACTAGTATGTATAGCTTGCCTTCATAATTTTTTAAATCATTCATTTTGTAACTTATGAAGGTCACGAACCTTTCTTTTTCTGCCTTGAGTTAATATCCCCTCACCCATACTATGACTTTCTAGTCATTCTGGTTGGACAGAGAGATATAACAAGTCATGATGAGTAGGATGATGTGCTTTTGTACAAATGTGAAATATACTGTACAAAGAACCTGAAGAAAACATTTCAGTTTACTATGGAGAAAATTTTATATATCTTACTCTAAGTCATAAGGATTAATATGGTAATGTAATTGTGTTCCTATTTCTAAGATCCATCATTTCTATAAAGTGTATGTAACATTAAAGGCCTTATTTCCTAGAAACCATCACATAGTATTTGTGACAGAATACTGTAGGTATTATCCCAAGTACACAAAGGAAAGTCTTCTCCCCCAGAGAAAGAATGAAAGAAAGAAGGAAAGTGAAAAAAAAAAAAGCTTCATTTTTAATGTAAAATAGAAGATTAGTTACCAGAAAATATGATTTGTAAAGACAATGACTGCTGTCTGTGGAAACAAAATTTAGAAATATATAATCCAAGATAAAAATCTACAACAACAACAAAAAACTAAGAAAAAAGTCACATCTAAGTACTTTAAAAATTTCACATCTCATCATTTTTAGCTGAAATGATGTGGATGGTTTCCATATAAACTTAGAATCTTAACATAAGAAGGTAACTAGTCTAGCCTCTTCAATCCGTAGATAAGAAAATGGACACTCAGAGAAGGGAAATACTTGGTTTGTGTTTTGGCAGGTTCCAACTGCCATGACAGAGTACCACAGTCTGGGTGGTTTAAACAACGGAAATTAATTTTGTCAGTTTCGGAGATAGGAAGTCCAAGATCTTGTTGTGAATGTTTGGCTTAAGAGTTAACTTTTTTTTTTTTTTTTAATTTAGAGACTGTAGTTCCTCACAGATTTAAAGGGTATACCCTTTTTTACCAGCGAAACTATTGAATATATAATTGTCCCACTGCTGTGGTTCATTTATTTAAAAAAAAAACATTAGAATGTATTGTTTGCTATAAATATTAACCAGCAATTCTACCTTCAAATGTGGGTTAACAAATAAATATATGACTATGAATTTATAAGCAAAAATATTTTAGAAAATAACCACTGTAGGATATACTAAAAAGCACCCTACCAAAGATCAATACATTCTAGTCAATAGTCTACACATTTGGTTGCCTATGGTTTAACAGTTTATAAGGTACTTTCCTTGCCATTCAGGGAGGTGAATTATTATTGGCCCCATTTACAAATTAGGAAATAAAAGCGTACAATTTAAGTCATACAATTTTTCCAATTTCCAATTTTAAATACCAGCTAGCAATTATCCAAGTTGAGGCTTAAGTCTGTTTTCTGTGTCCCAATCCTTGTAAGCACACTGCCTCTCATTGTACTATAACAGGATGTTGGATATATATGGTTCAATGCAAGGAAGCATTACAGAACACACCTCTGCCACTTATGGAATTCCGGAAATTGGGAAAATCACAAAAAGATTTTCTTGACTCTCTGGTAGCTTGTAAAATGAGAACTCTCTCTCTCTCTTTTTTTTTTTAAATTTTATTTATTTATCCATGGAGGGGTGGGTGGCAGAGGGAGAAGCAGGCTCCATGCAGGGAGGCCCAATGCGGGACTCAATCCCAGGTCTCCGGGATCACACCCCAGGCCCAAGGCGGTGCCAAACCGCTGGGCCACTGGGGCAGACCCGAGAAATTCCTTTTTTAATTCAAATTGAATTGGAAGTAATTGCAGGAATATTATTATAAATTTTTTTACAGATTTTATTTATCTCTTCATGAGAGAGAGAGAGAGAGAGGGAGAGAGAGAGAGAGAGAGGCAGAGACACAGGCAGAGGGAGAAGCAGACTCCATGTAGGGAGCCCGATGTGGGACTCGATCCCGGGTCTCCAGGATCAGGCTCTGGGCCGAAAGTGGCGCTAAACTGCTGAGCCACCTGGGCTGCCCAAATTGCAGGAATATTAATAGAAAATTTCTCTTCCTCTAATACATTTTAATGTATCCAGGCAGTAGAGCCTATATATTTGTAATAAAATAGCACCTAATAATCTGCATAATTATAGAGCTATCCCTTGACCTTGTATGTATAGATTCTTAGAGCCTATCAGTTTTGTGTAGGCAAGTTTAGCTGCTGTTCTCAAATTTTACAAATGAAAATCGGACCTCCAGGGAGATAACTTACCCAGGATCACTCAGTGGCAGATGTATAGTTAGAATCCAACTTTTCCTAAGACTCAAATTTTTTCAGTGGCTCAAGCTATTTTTAGAATTTGATAGTCTCTTTTGCTTCACTGAAATCTTTTTTTCCTATCAGACAGTATTTAATATTACTTGAATTTGGAGGAGTTGTGGTTGATATTTTGCTGAGAAGAAAATTGCTTTAAGGGGTATAATTTGCATCGGAAAATGCTGTGTAAGGGAAGCCTATCAAGTACAGGATTGGGTGGAATGTTAGGTCTTCTTTCTAAACTTTCCTTTTTCTCCTTGTGGGTCGTTTAAAATCTCCTTCCTGTGGGACTATTTGAAGAAAAGAATTTTCAGTTGTTGATCTCCCTGAGTCACTGGTTATAATCAGTGACATATATCCAAATGTACAGCAAAACCCAGATGAGCTCATTCATGTTGCTTTGCATTTTTAAATGTCATCATGTAATATCATGACACACCATACTATGTTCATAATTTATGACTAACAGACACAAACATTTCAAGTTAAGGATTTGTCTGTGTCATGTCATATTCTTCGAAGTAGAAACAACCATTTTTGACCTCTGAAACAACTAAGCAGCATAGAATGATTTAAGAACTGGATATCATTCTTAATTTTATTTATTTATTTTTTAAGATTTTATTTATTTATTCATGAGAGACACAGAGTGAGTGAGAGGCAGAGACACAGGCAGAGGGAGAAGCAGGCTCCAGGCAGGGAGCCTGATGCCAACTGGATCCAGGACTCCAGAATCACACCCTGGGCTGAAGGCAGACGTTAAACTGCTGAGCCACCCAGGGATCCCCCATTCTAAATTATAAATGGTTTCCTTTGTTCAGCTTATGTGATGGTTGAACTTTATTTAAGTCCATTGTGTTTTATTGTATTGTGCTTTTTTTTTAATAAATTAATTTTTATTGGTGTTCAATTTACCAACATACAGAATAACACCCAGTGCTCATCCCGTCAAGTGTCCCCCTCAGTGCCCGTCACCCATTCACCCCCACCCCCCGCCCTCCTCCCCCTCCACCACCCCTAGTTCATTTCCCAGAGTTAGAAGTCTTTATGTTCTGTCTCCCTTTCTGATATTTCCCACACATTTCTTCTCTCTTCCCTTCTATTCCCTTTCACTATTATTCATATTCCCCAAATGAATGAGAACATACTGTGCTTAATGAGCTCTCATCATTGAGAACCATTGAATAGTTTCTTGGGCTTAAAGATAAATGTTGTGCTGTTGTGGTACTATGCCAGTGGTGACATTTTAGATTCAGTATCCATAATTGTGTCTTGAGATTTTGTTTCCCTGAGTTTTTCATGTAAATCAGTATACCAAAACGTATAATTTTCAAACAGCAAGCAATAATATTATTGTTTAAGTCAGGAAGTCCAGAAGTGTTTAAATTTATAGAACACTAAATTTATTTTTTAAAGAAACAATTCTGAGCTCTTTTAATTCCCATACGTTACTTGTTATATATCCTAAAGCACATTCTATTAATCAATGCATGTGGGTTTGTGCACACAGGCAAATGGTAGTATTAAAAGATTGCTTCAGTGATTCCCATTTCTCTAGTAATCAAGATATTTTTTTTTTCTTTTAAAGATTTTATTTATTTATTCACGAGAGACAGAGAGAGAAAGGCAGAGACACAGGCAGAAGGAGAAGTAGGCTCCATGCAGAAAGCCCGTGGGACTTGATCCCGGAACTCCAGGATCATGCCCTGAGCCAAAGGCAGACACTCAACCGCTGAACCACCCAGGCATCCCATAATCAAGATATTTGGATACTAGCTCAGAAATGCAATCCAAAATCCTCACACCTGATGTCTTTGGTGCCTTTTAAAATCTGAATGAAACACAGGCTACTTTTGAGCTTCTCTTTAAAAATGTAGCCCTATAAATGTTAGAAACATGTGGGCAGCCCAGGAGGCTCAGCGGTTTAGCACTGCTTTCAACCCAGGGCGTGATCCTGGAGACCTGGGATCGAGTCCCACATCGGGCTCCCTGCATGGAGCCTGCTTCTCCCTCTGCCTCTCTCTGTTCTCTCATGAATAAATAAATAAAATCTTTTAAAAATAAAATAAAAGTTAGAAACATGTGATCTTGGCTCCCTGATTTTGTATTCCCACAGACATACCACCATGTATTTTGAAGACTGTCTTTCAGTTAGAAAATCAGCTCTTTTCCCACTTTTAAGATGTAGAGTACCTAGTCTTTTTATAGGATAGTAGTCTGTACATACAGATTGACCCCTGAAGTAGAAAGAACACTTGATGAGAATCAAGTTCATTTCCATCTTTATAGGCATTTTCTTCCAAGATGGCAATCTCAATTTTTACAGATGATCATGACATTTTCCAGATTTAGGTTCATGTGGAGATACTTCATATCTTTCTTACTCTCTGTAAGCCTACATTATGGAATTGGGAAAGGAGAAAAAGTGGCCTGCTGTATTAGCACAGGTAAAGCTATGTGATCATAGGGGCATAGGAATTAAGCAGTTTTGAAGATATACTTATTTAAATTGGTATACAGGCATACCTCATTTTAATGTACTTTGCTTTATTGCACTTAGCAAATTTTGTGTTTTTTACAAATTTAAGATTTAGAAATCCTGTATCAAGCAAATCTATAGGTACTATTTTTCCAATAGCATTTGCTCAATTGGTGTGTCTGTGTCACATTTTGGTAATTCTCGGAATATTTAAAAGTTTTTCAGTATTGTTTATTATAGTGATCTATGATCAGTGATTATGACTTACTGAAAACACTGATAATGGTTAGCTTACAGTATTTTTAAATTATATATCTATAAAAACAAAAAAATATATATATCTAGGTTTTTTTGATATAATGCTTTGCATACTTAATAGACTACAGTATAGTATAAACATAACTTTTAGATCTACTAGGAAACCAAAAAATTCATCTGAGTTGCTTTATTGCAATATTCACTTTATTGTGGACTGAAACCAAACCTGCAATATATTTGAGGTATACCTTTAGTTATGAAGGAGTATGTATAGCACAATACCTTTTTCAAAAACTTGAACTCTGATTAAACAGAACAAATTTACACCTCTGTTACTCTTGCCTCTAAACATATAGAAGTCTCATGAGCTTATTTAAAGATATTTCTCTAAGTTGAAATATTCATTAATTTGCATTCATTGGTGCAAACTAGTCAGCTTATACTTTAAATGTGACACTTGTTTGTTTTTTTCAGAATCTGGTTACATCTGTTTAGATATTATCACATTTACAATACTATAGCTTAGGCTGTGTGAAAACCACATTATAAACCCCCCTCCCCAATTTTCAGTTTATTAAATTCTCTGGAGAACAGTAGTTTGTAAATGTAATGTGTCTGTTGCAGACTTGATTAGTATTCCTTGTTGGTATTAACTGCTTTGAAGACATTATTTTTCTTCTCACAACATTTCTTTCCTATTTTACTTATATATGTGAAAATGTTCTATCCTTTAAACACACACAAACACAGACGCATGCACTTCCCAGGCCCTTAAGTGATCATTGTATTGTGAAGCTTGTGCTGCTGTCCCTGCTTTTAAATTCTGTATTACAGTTAAATCTGCCTCCCACATGTCTAGATAACTTGGGATGAGGGGTAATATGAAAATACATGGTACACAATTGCCTTGTGTACTAGCTATGCCTGATTATTGTGCTTTCCAGTGCAAACACCTGCCCTTTTTGAGAAGGAAAACATTCCAGTTTTTGGAAATTTCATATTAGGGAGGGGACCAAGGAAAAGGGATTAGAAGCCAGACCAAGCCAAAAAGTATATTTGTGTGTGAGTGTGTGTGTGTGTGTGTGTGTGTAGCAATTGAACAAGTGATTAAAACAAAAAATGAAAGAGTGAGAAAAAAATCATGATTCTCAGAATTGGATGATCAAAGAGAAATAAGATTGAGTTAAATATGTCTCATGCATAAATTTACAAACTTGTAAAGAACATTTAAAAATGGAAAGTAAGACTCCAAATCATGCTCTTTATCTTCTGTCAATGATAATTATTTAAAAACCAACTATATATTAGTATATAGTATAGTATATTTGTTATATATATAGTATATTTGTTATATATAGTTGTATATAGTGAGGGTTGTAATTCATTTTCAGTAGAAGACAAATGTATGGCTTAGTTTATGGCTCTAAATACACACATTTCAGGAAAACAGAAAGATGGACACAATTGTAATTTCTCTCATTTAAATTTTTGTTTTCCTCATGCAGTGATTTAAAAAGCACAATTTAATACCGTGCTATACTTGTTGAAGTCATTGTGACTAAACAGTAATGGATATAGTTAACTATTGTGTTGGGTAGTATGGCTGACAGAACTAATTCTCTAGTTTACAAAAACAAAACAAAACAACAAACAAAATAAATTACTTTTTTTTGGTTCTTGACGATTCCCCCATATATCAGGAGTGGCAAAAAAAAAATCAGCACTGGATCAGAGAAAAAAAATAATGAGATTTATGGGACTGGTTGTAGGTCTTGGTTCACCACAAAGACTGTTTCCATAGATGATTTAAATGAACTCAGCTGGCTTAGTATTCTGTGACTTGCTGTAGTCATTTTCTGAGTTTAATCTTATGACTGATTTTGTAATCCTCACAGTGGGGGAAAGGTGACAACATGAGCAGCATTTAGTGAATATAATTAGTACGTTTAAAAACAAATGCCTTTTTATTCTGTAAAACTCTGTTTGAAGGGGACTTTTAACCCTATATGAAACTGCTGTTCAAAAAATGTGGCCATTGTGACTGAATGTTACTGATCATCTTATAAACTGATTTTCTTGTCAAACAAAGCCATAATAATGTAGGCATGGTATAACTTTAAGGAGGATTGATGACTACAGAAGAGGGTTTATAAGATAGTAAGTAGTTCACATTCAAATAAAACTCTGAACATCCAGTTATCCCTGTGATAATTTTAAGCAATCTAAGAACTATTCACATACATATACTTTTTAGCTAATTATTGGCAGCAAATTCACCATATTTTTTGAGCCCTTATTTTCTGTGGAACCCTGTGCTACATGCTTTGCAATGATAAAGAGAAAAACATACATCTCTAGTCCTTGAGGGCCTCCTGAGCTAGTTTCACGAGAGTATTATTTTATAAAAACAAGAGGAAAACAGGGAGAAATGAAATGGGGCAGGAGTGCAGGGGGCAGATAGTGTACATCAAAAATATTCTTTGTTGCTTTAAGTATGGGTTGGCTAATTACAGGAAAGTACTCCATTCAATTATAACCTATTTTGTAAAGCTGCCTTACTTCTTTAAAAAGGAAAAGCACAATACCAGCCCCACTTACACGTAGTTTACTTCTCTCCCTCAAACAATTGCTTAGATTTTGCTTTCCCTGGCTTCTCTCATAGGGAGAAATGCAAAGCCTTGCCATTCACTTCTTTAAAACTCTTTAAAAATCTGCATTATCAGAATAGTCTTTTCCCCATTTATGCTACAATAAGAGTGTTTTAAAAACTGCTTTAAAAAAAAAGACTGATTCCTACCTCCTTTCTACTATAATTAAATGTTACTATTTTAAAATTTTTGGACAGAGTTAATTGGTGCCTATTTAAAAACGGAAATATAACGATATTATTGTATGTCTGTTATATGGCCATACCCTTCCTGATTTACTAATGTGGCAAAAATATCAAATAATATTTTAGTGAGAAGATGCCATGAGATTGTCCAGATAAATTACATAAGAATAAACATAGTGACTATTAAGTGCTCATTGTGAGAGATCACCTTAGGATTGAAGCATCCCAGTATTAAGGACATACCAGCTATTCAGAAGTTGACTGTTGAGAGAAAAGAGTTCAATATTAAAATTTAAGAAAGTAGCTACTTCTATTAACAGAATATTTTACTTGGAAACCTGAGGGAAGCTGAAAAGCACTGTAATCAATTAAAAGATGTGGGGAGATATGTAGATTCATGATTCCAATGGTTTTTCATCAATCATAGCCTGGTCAGGTTAGATCACTTTATGTTCTCAAATATGCAACTTCATTGAAATATAGGACAAAGTCCAGGTTATTAGTCAACTTCTGAAGCGACTTGTGTAGGACTGTTGTTCGTTTGTTGTGTTATTATTTCAGAAGTAAAAAGATACACAACCTAGAGATTTGAACATAGCCTGTAACTTTTAGTATATGTGCTGCCAAACGAAGCGAGCACAGTCTAACTTTAAAAGTAATTAAATCAGATTATAATTGAGCTAGAATCCTATTTATTCATTTTAGGTATGTAGTTTGATGAATTTTGTTATTTCTATGCAATTGTATAACATCCATCACAATCAGCATATGGAACAGTTCCATCAACCTATAGTTTCCTCAGGCTCCTTTGCAATCAGTGTTCACTTCCAGCTCCAAGCAGCTACTGATTTGCTTTCAGTCACCATGGTATTGCCTTTCTCTAGAATTTCATGTGAAGGGAATCATCCAGTAAATGTAGTCTTTTTGTGTTACTTTGTGTTTGGTGTGACTTTCACTTTAAATAATGTCAGGGCATGTATCAGTAGTTCATTTTTATTGCTAAGTGATATTCTATTGTCATTATTTACCATTCATCAGCTGATGGATATTTGGGTTTATTCTGATTTTTTAGCTGTTAAAAATAGCTATTAGTAGTCATGAGGCCTAAATTTCATTTATCTTGGGTCAATACCGAGGAGTGGGAATTCTGGGTCATATAGAAATTATAGGTTTAATTTTAAAAGGTACCATTTTCCAAAGTGTCTGTGCCATTTTATGCCCATTCCTACAATTAAATTAAATTAAGCCAACAATGAGATATCCTTTCATACCTATATTGACAAAAATTTAAAATTCTGATAATATCAAGTATAAATAAGAATATATGTCAAAGGGAATGGCTGGTGAGAATGTAACTTGATAGTTCTATTTCAGAAAACAATTTGGTACTATTTCCAAATGTTGGAAATACAATATCCACAAATACCACCCCTAAAATATCTTCTCAATAAACTCTTACATAAGGATTCTGAAGACATGTATAAGAATGATGATATTATTAAAGGACACTCTCACAGAGTAAAAAAGCAACCCATAGAATGGGTAAAAATACTTACCAATCATGTATCTGATAAGGGATTAATGCCAGAATATATAAAGAAATCCTACAACTCAATTATAACAATTACAAAAACAACCAACCCAATTCAGAAATGGTCAAAGGACCTTAATAGACATGTCTTTAAAGAAGATGGACAATAAGTACATGAAAAGACGCTCAACATCACTAATCATTAGGGAAATACAAATCAAAACCACAGTGATATACTACTTCATATCCATTAGGATGTCTACTATCTGAAAAACAGGAAACAAAAAATGTTAGTGAGGATATGGAGAATTGAAATCCTTGTGAATCACTGGTGCAAATGTCAAATGGTACAGCCTATTGTGGAAAATGGTACAGTGGTTACTAAAAAAATTAAACATAGAATTACTATGTGATGCAGCATTCCACTTTTGTACAAATAAAAGAATTGAATGTAGGGACTTGAACTCATATTTGTATAGCAATATTCAAAGTAACATTATTCACAATAACCAAAAGTGGGAGCAGCCCAAGTGTCCATCAATAGATGAATAAATAAACAAAATGTAATATATACATATAATGAAATATTAATTAGCCTTTATAAAGAAGGAAGTTCTAGCAATTCTTCCATATGGATGAATCTTAAAGACATTACACTAAGTGAACTAAGCCAGACACAAAAAGACATATATTGTGTGATCCTACTTATATGAAGTACATGTAATAGTCTAATTCTTCGAGGCAGGAGAGAGTAGTGGTTGCCAGGGGCTGAGTGTATTGGGTAGAGGGAGATGGAGAGTTATTGTTTAATGGGTATAGAGTATGACATGATTTAAAAGTTCTGGAGATGGACAGTGATGATTGTTGCATAACAGTGTGAAAGTACTTAATACCAACCACCTCACTGTACAGTTAAAAATGATAAAAATGACAAAATTTATTTAATGCATATTTCATTATAATAGAAGAATGTTGACAGCACCGTTATCTATAATAAAATCAGTATTGATGACTCCCCCCCCCATGGAAACCAGATAATGAAAATGTTCAACAGGAGAATATAACTAAAATTAGTTGTATTCATGTGGTAGAATAGTGTACAGTAGTGAAAATGATAAATGGCTATAATTACAAACATCAGCATAATTCTGTAACTCATTCTAAAGAGTAGCTCCTCAATGTTAGATTCTAATTATACTTTAACACTATTACGTGTCTTGGATCTTCAAAGTTATTCTTAAATGGCTAAAGCCACTAATGTTGAACCTCCAAATGCCATTTATTTACAGTGTATAGACATAGCAAAATTAGTTCTATTCACTCTTTGGGTGTTGATGGTAATCTTTAAGACCATGCACAGATAAAAAAATCCTACTCTTCTACCTACTCTCAAACCTCACACATATCAGTTTTGTTAAGTAAAATACTCATGACAATAAGTAGAAGTTAAAAGTTATCTTAAGTGCTGGAACCATTACTGAAAAGAAAACACCTAATACCTTAGAGATATTTATGCTTGTAAACTATTTCTGTATCAATTTAAAATAATTTGAATTTTATTAAAATTATTCTCAGAAGAATTTTTATTAAAATTGTTCTCAGAAGAGTTAGTCTTTCTATAGACAGGTTTATTAGGAACCTTTGAAAGCATCAGACTAGCTTTTCTTTTTAAAATATAGACATAATTTGTTAATTCTTTCTGGCCTTTCCTAAAATAAGCACACATATATATATTTTTAATTTGCCACTGTGTCTGGCTAATGCTAATGCATATGCAGGCCATTCTCCTTGAATAAGTGGGGCTACAAGGGATAATTCTAAGAGGTGGAGCAGAAAGAGTAGGAAAGCAAAATTTGTCTTCTTTGGGAAACTGACATCAAGAATGCCCTACTGGGTTTGAAGGTAGTAATTGAATGAATCCTTTTGCCATTGAATTTTGTCATGGTTTCCAGTTTAAGCTCTCCTTTCACAGATTGCTGCTATAAATTAAGCCAACAAATGAAAAACTCTGAAATTGCTTGACTTTTACCCAGTTGTTATCATCTGTTCCTTTTTTGTTAGAAATACTATTATAATACCAAAATCAAGAGTATAAAAAAGGGATGATCAGGCCTACATAAAGAATTAAGACATCTTTTCACTGTAATTTACAATGTAATTTGGCTGAGTCCGTGTCAGCCCTGGTCATGTAGCACCCAGAAAAGCATTTTTGGTGCCAGATTTAGAAATAAAGCCAGGAAATCACGTATTAAACCTGTCTTGTTGTGGGACGCCTAGGTGGCTCAGAGATTCAGCATCTGCCTTTGGCTCAGGGCATGATCCTGGGATGTGGGATCGAGTCCCACATCAGGTTTCTTGCATGGAGCCTGCTTTTCCCTTTGCCTGTGTCTCTGCCTCTCTCTCTCTCTCTCTCTCTCTCTCTCTCTCTCTCTCTCTGTCTCTCATGAATAAATAGAATCTTTAAAAAAATAAAATAAACCTGCCTGGTTGTAGCTACAGAGCTAATGTCTTTATGGTAATTACAATCTTTAAAAATACATTATCTTTCTCAATGTTATTGCAGTGTGTGGTGGTTTTGAAGAAAGCAATAATTTGTAAACAATCCTTGGCAGAGAGCACAGACCTTAATCTTAAATAAAAGAGACTAGCAATTAGAATTCATGTGTTGTATTAAGACTGGCAAGTGGTAGTAATTGTTTTGATATATGCACTGGAGCATTCATGATTACTTAAGTATTGACTGTTCTATGAATATACAAATATAATGGGGAAAAGAGAAACCATGATTAGCGAAAACTTTCACTAAGAGAAATGAAGTTGAATTATCTGATCATATTGGTAGTTTAGATGGGTTTATTCCAATGACTCAATCAGATTACTGCATTTTATGATCTCTTTTCTTTCAAAGGATATCTAATGTAAAGGTTTATATGTAGTGTTGCTATCTGTCATAACTCTAATTTTAATAAGAATAGTTAGGCAGTTCAGACTTTTTCTGAGTATGTGACCTGTTGATAAGTTTGCTGATTTTTATGTGGTCATTTGTATAAATACCAGGGGGAAAAAGAGACGATCTGAAATACCTTCCTTCAGATACAATTTACAGACCAGACTTTTCTCACATTAAAGTTTTAATATACTTTAAAGATAAATATGCTTAAATGTGTGCTTGACTACTTCATTTCTTACATTGTTTATATGAAATTCAGTGTCGTCTCTGATAAATATGCACTCTGCAGCAATTATGCAAGAAAATCTATTGTTCCTCTTGCACATTCTTGCTTCTTTCTAGAAAAGAGCATTCTCTTGCAGTTGGCTGGATATTTGCTCCTTTACATTCTGATAATTCTCTGTGCCACTCTAAGTTGAGTGTAAGATTTCTTTAGGTAAGGGCATAGGCTCACAGCTTTGCTCCTATATGATGTGTAGTAATGCAGGAACACTATCTTACTCTTGGCCTTCAACCCCAAGTGGGTTTTCTTACACAAGAAACACAGTATCAGAATATGCCTGTGTTATGAACAGGGATGATGCTTCCTCTTTTTGCCCTCTTTTTCTTGACATTCACCTACTGTGGTTTATCTCTGCTCATATGTATAAACTCTGTTTGGCCTATAAGTCAAGATGTTTGTCTCCTTAGAGCCAGAAATAGCCCAGAAATTAGGACCAGTGAAATATATTTGCAATGCAAGACTTTTATAAAAAGCATTGAGGCATGATGTCTGAACTAAAATATAATATCCTGATTCAAAATTCTTTAGTAAATATTTAAGCAACGTTTAAGATTTTCCAATAAGAAGTGAGCTTACAGCTTGTTTTATAGTTGGAAGGCATGAATGATCTGCTTGATTATCTAGTCCATCACTATGATAATATCTGGTAGACAAGACACTATAGTAACATGTAAGTATATTTTCAATATAGTTTCAGGTGAAGGATAAGGGACAGTTTAGAAGACTTAGGAATAAGACATGAAGAGAAATCTCACAGAGGAAGACATAGACATGGCCAACATGCACATGAGAAAATGCTCCGCATCACTTGCCAGCAGGGAAATACAAATCAAAACTACAATGAGATACCACCTCACACTAGTGAGAATGGGGAAAATTAACAAGGCAGGACACCACAAATGTTGGAGAGGATGCGGAGAAAAGGGAACCCTCTTACACTGTTGGTGGGAATGTGAACTGGTGCAGCCACTCTGGAAAACTGTGTGGAGGTTCCTCCAAGAGTTAAAAATAGACCTGCACTACGACCCAGCAATTGCACTGTTGGGGATTTACCTCAAAGATACAGATGCAATGAAACACCGGGACACCTGCACCCCAATGTTTCTAGCAGCCATGTCCACAATAGCCAAACTGTGGAAGGAGCCTTGGTGTCCATTGAAAGATGAATGGATAAGGAAGATGTGGTATATGTATACAATGTAATATTACTCAGCCATTAGAAATGACAAATACCCACCATTTGCTTCAACGTGGATGGAACTGGGTATTATGGGTATTATGCTGAGTGAAATGTGTCAATCGTAGAAGAACAAACTTTATATGTTCTCATTCATTTGGGGAATATAAATAATAGTGAAAGGGAATAGAAGGGAAGGGAGAAGAAATGTGTGGGAAATATCAGAAAGGGAGACAGAACATAAAGACTCCTAACTCTGGGAAACAAACTAGGGGTGGTGGAAGGGGAGGAGGGCGGGGGGTGGGTGTGAATGGGTGATGGGCGCTGAGGGAGGACATTTGATGGGATGAGCACTGGGTGTTATTCTGTATGTTGGCAAATTGAACACCAATAAAAGTAAATTTATTATTTAAAAAAATAGGTATAATGTGTCTAGAATCTTGACAACATCAAACATACCATTTGGGTCATCCGTTCTTGGATAAGTAGGTGGAAAATCATGATACAAATCGGTCCCACTTTTTATGTAAATTAAGAACACTATGAGTGATTCTGTCCTTCAGATACCACAGTTTTAAATAGATACTAACTTAAAAAAGAAAAGAAAAGATACTAAGCTTTGAAATCATGTTGACACTTCAGCTTGTTTTAAGTAAAAGTAATTATGAGAAGGTCCACAGAAGCTGTGGACAATTGCCAAGCACCTTCTTTCCTGGAAATTCCCTTCAAGAAGTCTATCTAGTCGTTCTCAAACTTGAGCATGTATCAGAATCATCTGGAGGTTATACCAGAATTATTTTTTTGATATTTTTTACTACAATATTTTTTTATTTTAAAAAACATATCAAAGTTATACAGGCACATAATTTTTTTTTAAATTTTTATTTATTTATGATAGTCACACAGAGAGAGAGAGGCAGAGACACGGGCAGAGGGAGAAGCAGGCTCCACGCACCAGGAGCCCGACGTGGGACTCGATCCTGTGTCTCCAGGATCGCGCCCCGGGCCAAAGGCAGGCGCCAAACCGCTGCGCCACCCAGGGATCCCCAGGCACATAATTTTAAAAATCAAATAGTTCTACAAGGTTTATTAAGATGAAGACTAGTCCTTCAACCTCTCTCCACCAACTCCCGCAATAATTTCCACTTCCCTAAAGAGATCATTGTGTGCTTTTTAAACTAATTCTCTTACCTGTCTATAAATAACATGTTTGTAATTGTTGCTTTTTGATTTTTCAATTCAGGTACTATCTGTTGACTTCCCACAATGGGAGATGAAGATGCAACTTCCTTTTCACTACTCACCCCTTTTTACACATATGTACATTTCCCAGGCTTCCTGTTCCCAATATAGTTACACAGTAATTTTTGGTAGATCAGTATCTAGGTTTCTTCTCAATTTGTTCTTGGGAAAGCCTTCTCTCCCAAGGATATGGGAGAATACACAGCTGCCATTCTGGAACCTCCCTTTACATTGTCCTGGGAATTCACTTGCCCTTTTCCCATGTTGGATCACCTGTTTCTGGATCCTGTGTCTTCTCATTTCCTGCTTTCTTCCCTCTTTTTGATGACGTATATTTTTTAGAACGTACTGAGAATTCATGAGAGGGAAATTGCACATGTCTGATTGCTTCAGAACTTTGGTAACCGAGTAACATCGTCTTCTAGATTCCAAGGGCTGCTTTTGAGGCCAAAGCATTCTTTGCATGTGACCTTGTAGGATTTCATTGTCCTCAGTGTTAGGAAATCTTACAATGACATACCTAGTATGCTGGCCACTAAGTGGCCCTTTTGATCTGAAAACTCATGACAAACTCATGACATTCGATCTGGAGTGTTTTCTTGAGTTAGTTTATATGCATTGTTGTGTTTATAAAACTCCTACAATTCAGCTATTTGGGTGCATTTCTCATCTGTTTTTTTCCTACTTTCTATCACTGTCTTATTACTCTTTCTGGGAAATCTCCTCAATCTGTATTCTAATCCTTCTATTAAGTTTTTCATTTCTGAGGTCATTTTTTTTCTTTCCAGGAGCTCCCATTGGAGACTTTGCTCTTCAATAAAAATACTTTTTTGTGAATATTTAGATACAGTGATATTAGATGCACATATTTAGTCCACTATTTTTACCCAATATCTCTACATATGCTGGTTATTTAATAATTCCTACCTCGTATTTGTATCAAACCTTAAAGCTTCAATAATGGTTTTCCATCAGTTAATATATTTGACCCTTATAACCTAGACCATGGTATCTGGATAAGATCTTGTGATTGTCGAGTTCATCTCTATCAATGTATAGAGAGAATATCCAGTACTCAGAGAATTGACATGTGCTCTTAGAAAACACTCGTTTCTGATAGAATTTACTAGAGATGTATAAGATGAATTACTTGGCAGGCACACTATATGCACATAGTTGTATTTCACTCTTTGCCAAAAAATATTATTGAGTTATAACTAAGATACAATAAATAAACTGCACATACTTAATGATTTGATAAGTTTGGGTCCATATATACACTCCTGAACCACAATAACAATCAAAGTTTTGATCATTCCCCAAGATTCCCCCATATCCCTTGTGATTCCTTCCTCTTACCTACCCTCAACCCTTCTCAAGCAACTAGCGATCTGCTTTTTGTCACTATAGATTAGTTTAAATTTGCTAGATAAAAATGAAATCATAGAGTATGGTCTATTTTTTTGGTCTGTTTTTTTTTTTTTTTTTTTTTTTTTTTTTTAACATGTAGCTTTTCTCAGTACTTTGGAGGCCATACCTGACTGTCCAGGTGGAAAGTCTACAAGCTCAACCTTTTTTTATATCCTTTCTCTCTTATACCTTCCTATCTTCCTTCTCCCAGCCTTAAGGACTGCTGCCTGCTATGTTCTAGTCTTCTCTCCATCCAAGCCTATTCTCAGAACCAATTAATTCCATTCACACTGTGGTGACAGATACGATTTTTTATGTGTGGTTTCTGCCATTATACAAAAGACAAAACCCACATTTGGTTTATGCCAAAGTAATAAAGCTCTAATGATTTTCAAGCATGATCAAATAGATTTGGAAGAGAGTTTTGGACAGGGCTTCCCCGGAATCTCTAAAAGTACACCTAGTGTAATGGGATACTCATGTAATACTGACCCTGCCTATAGAGAGGCAGAATGATTGACATCCCATATGGTCCCAATTTTGGTTTCCTGAAATGTCAGCCATTTAGGAGCTATGAAGAGAATTAATGTCTTGCTAGCCCTCCTTCTTTTTGGTCTGTTTGGCAGAGGAAACAATCCTTTGTAGATAAGAGTATACACAGGAGGATAGGGCCTCTAGGATTTGGCCTACATGTCCCTGGTACAGGTAAGAGTGGTGCCACCAGAGATGATCCTGGCCAAATTCCAAGCTGTCAGTGGTCCGAGGATCACAGGCAAAGGAATCTGGCAAACAAGCCTGGCTCTGAAGATGCCTTGCCTGTCTTGCTTTTCTTCCTACTTATTTTCACATTTAATCTTTTATTTTTCATTAAAAATATAATTTGCATTTAATTCTTTTTTGTCATTTTACTTATGCATCATGAGAACTGTACTCTTTAATCTCCATCACCTATTTCCCCCATTCTCCCATCTACCTCCCTCTGGTAACCATCAATTTGTTATCTATAGTTAAGAGACCATCTCTTGGTTTTTCTCTTTCTCTCATTGTTTTCTCTCCTAAATTCTACATAGGAGTGAGATCATATGATATTTGTCTTCTCTGACTTATTTCACTTAGCATTATACTGTCTAAATTCATCTATGTTCTTGCAAATGGCAAGATTGCATTGTTTTCTATGGCTAGATAATATTGCATTGTTTGTGTTTATCCATACATTCATCTACCAATGTACACTTGGGCTGCTTACATAGTTTGACTATTGTAATTAAAGCTGCAATAAACCTAGGGATGCATGTATCCCTTTGAATTACTGGTTTTGTATTTTTGGGGGCAAATACACAGTAATACAATTCCTAGATAATAGAGTAGTTCTATTTTTAATTTTTTTTTGAGGAAATTCCATGCTGTTTTCCGGAGTGGCTGCAACAGTTTGCATTCCCACCAACAGTGCAAGAGGGTTCCCCTTTTCCAGATCCTCGCCAACACTTGTTGCTTCTTGTATTTTTGGTTGTAGCCATTCTAACATGTGAGGTGATATCAATATCAAATTGGTATCTGGGCAGATTGATGGGCACCACCCTCAGAATTTCTGATTTAATTGATTTGGTGTATAACCCCCAAATATGCTTTACTAACAAGTTCCCAGATAATGCTGACACTGCTTTTCAGGGACCATGGTTTGACAATCAGTGAAGCAGTTATGCCCATCCATTTGCCATACTCATTATTTTTAACTCTAGTTCCTGCATTGCCTGATCTCTTCAGACCTAATTATGCTGAACTAATTTGTAACAATTACAACTTTTGTCACTAGCTTCACCATTTTCCAGCTGCTACCTCTGCTACCCACTCTATTATCTAGTTATCATCCACAGTCAGTATTTTGAATAACCTACCTTACACATTGCTTCTCTTTCTGGCTATCCATTGTTTTTAATTTTGTACCCCAATACAAAATCTGTATCTGAAATACAAAATCTGAATCTGTGCTTGAAGGTCACCAAAGACTTCTCTAATTATCAGTTCAGTCCTAATTATCTTTGGCTTCTCTAAAGCATTTATTCATTCAACAGACATGTACTGAACAAGGCTGATATAGTCTTGATTTTTAAAAAAGATTTTATTTATTTATTTTAGAGAGAGAGAGCACACAAATGGGGGAAAGGCAGAGAAAGAGGGAGAAGCAGACTCCCTGCTGAGCAGGGAGCCCAATGCAGGGCTTAATCACAACACCCTGGGATCATGACCTGACCAGGCACTTAACTGACTGAGCCACCCAGACACCTCAGTATAGTCCTGATTTTTAAGAAGTTCACAAGTTGGTAGGTGACATTGATTTGTAATTAGAATATTTTGGAATAAATGCTGTAACTAAAGTATGTATAAATCACCCTAGGAAAACAAAAAGAATTTGTTCAGGGAACTCAAGAAAGGCTCATTAGTACCATTCTCCATGAATGACCCTTTTCCCTACTACTGCTGCTTCCAGCATACCTTCTTAATCACTCATGACACTTAATTCAGTCTAGTATGTATTAAACGCCAAGTGTTCATAAGTTACCATGTTGTTTACTGGTGCTAGCTCTTACTAGCTGTGTGATCTAGGTGAAGCTACCTAAACACTCTAAACCTTGTCCCTAATCTCTGAAATGGGTATATTAATAACCAACTGATATGGATGTTTTGAGATTTAAAAAAATTATATGGATCCACAAAAGACATTGATTAGCCAAAGCAATCTTGAAAAAGAAAAAATGAGGTATCTACACTCCAGATTTCAAGTTCTATTACAAAGTGGTAGTAATTAAAATAGTGTGGTACTGGCATAAAAATAGGCACACAGTTCAATGGAACAGAATAGGAAATGCAGAAGTAAACCCACAACTATATGGTCAATTAATCTTTGACAAAGGAGGAATGAATATACAAAGCAAAAAATATAGGTTCTTCAACAAATGGTGTTGGGAAAACTGGACAACTACATGCAAAAGAAAAAAACTGGACCACTTTCTTTCACTGTAAAAGAGTAGATTATAATTGTAGAATGAGAAAGTGACTTTTGAGTATAGATCTTTAATGAATGGAGGAGCTAGCCATGTAAGTGAGTAAAAGTAAAACTTTCCAAGCAAATAGAAAGCACCAGCAATGGCTCTGAGTAAGACACATGCCTGGTGAATTCAGGGAGCTAGGAAGCAAGCATGGTTGAAGGCCATGGTAAGAAATAATATAGCTAGAGACACTATCATGGTGATAATGGGTCCTGATCACTGAAGGACTTTCAAGTTATGGTAATAACTTACTCTTTGTGAAGACAAGAAGTAGTCTCTCATCTGTCTGAATCCAAAGTCTCTCTTCAGTAATTATTCTGATTAAAAATTTGAACTTTATTATATAAGTTGTAAAGAACCATTAGATTTATTGAAGGAAGAGAGTGCCATGGTCATATGCAGTTTTAAGAAGCATATGTAGGTTGAATCATATAGGACAAAATGAGGTAGAGAAAATGGAATGCTATTCTACCTTCTCATAGATCATCTCCACAGAGTTACCACTTATATTTAAAAAATGAACTATCAGGGCAGCCCCGGTGGCGCAGCGGTTTAGCACCGCCTGCAGCTCAGGGTGTGATCCTGGAGACCTGGGATCGAGTCCCATGGCAGGCTCCCTGCATGGAACCTGCTTCTCCCTCTGCTTGTGTCTCGCCTCTTTTTCTCTCTGTCTCTCATGAATAAATAAATAAAATCTTTAAAAAAATGAACTATCACCTTCTTCCAAAAGCTGCTTCATTCACGAGTCATGACTTTCTTTGTTACCAACATGATACACCCATTCTTTTAATAACCAGAATTTAAAACTCTGATTTTTCCCTTTCTCTCATTCCAGATATTTTTTCAATGACTTAATCCTGTTTGTCTTTACAATATGTCTTGAATTTGTTCTTTGCCTTTTTTATGTATATCCTAGTTATCATTCTAATTTTACCAGTCCTTGACATTTGCCATCAAATTACTCCATATGTCATCTCTTTTTTGTATAATTTTGTGTTTTCCTAAGTTCTCAGCTCCCTGAGGCTTTGAAGTTACCATGCATCATCTATCTTTGATCCTTATTGTTCAGCACAGTCCTTACAGTGGATCACTGAATGTACTTCTACATTCATATTTTCTTTGCTCCTAACCTGCCTCCCCTTACAACCATATGTTGTTCCATTTCCTGAGCAACACAATATAATTTTATTTTGGCATTCACTGTTACCTAACTCTCAACAAATATGGTGTTCTGGAAACATCAACCTAATAAGTCAAGCTTTCTGTATATGTATGGGTATGTACACACACATGCATATTCACACATGAAAAGAGTTTAATATAGAAGTATTACTCTTATACCCATGCAAGTGGGAACTTATGTGGAGAAAAAAATCTTAATTCAGAAAAATTTATTGCCTACCTAGTATGTTGTAGCATTCTCCTAGGTACTGTGAATAAAAAATATTAAGAAAGCAAAGTCTCTAGCCTTGAAAAAACTCATATTGCCTGGAAGAAACTACTGTGTGTAGTGCCCAGGTAGCTCAGTCAGTTAACTGCCTATGGCTCAAGTCATGATCTCAGGGTCCTGGTATCAAGGCCTGGCTTTGGGCTCTTGGCTCAGCAAGAAGTCTGCTTCTCCCATTTTTCTCTCCTTCTGCCCCTCCCTCCTCTTATGCCCATGTTCTCTCTAGCTCAAATAAATAAATAAGTAAATAAAATCTGAAAAAAAAACTACTGTGTTAAAATGTTTACAGTGAAGGAACACGGCTCCAAAGAAAGGCATTAATTATTAATAAGATAGAAAAGTGTCCAGATAGAAGGTGGTAGTTGAGTTGTCTTAAAATATGAGTAGGTATTCACATAGTAAATAGAAGAAAAACGGGGAGATGGGAAGGAAGTCTAGAGAGAGAACAAGATGTGGAAAAGCACAGTGGTATGGCATTACATGGTATGTTCATCATCTGTAATCAGCCCAAAGAGATGGGCATGCATCACAAAGCAGCAGGAGAGACATTTGAAAAGTAGTCAAGGACCAGCTCACAAAGGGCCTAATATTCAAAACCAAGAAGTTTGTATGCTTTTCTAGTAGATGAGGGGAGACTTTGTAATGGAAACTTTAAGTGGATTCTTATTATCTTTTCAGAATTAAACATTTGAAAACTAAGATCTGCGTGAAGAGGTTAAATTTACTAGAATGGTTTAGTTTAAAGAACAGGATGCATAAGAGAGCTTTCACTCTGTAAGAAGTGGTTATATATAGGATAGTGACCAGTTATTTTAATTTCCCACAGAGGACAGAGTAAAGAGAAATAGGCTTAAGTCTCAGCAAAGGGGAAAATTACCTACAGAAGGGGTCCTTCACAAAAAGATAGAGTGTGACTCACATAGATGATTAAAATGTTGTTGTCTCAGACTCTCTGGCTGTGTGCTGGCTTCTGTGTGCTCAAAACCACCTAATTTCAAAAACAGGGCAAAGACTAGATTTTTCAGGCTTGAATGAATGTGTTTCAAATAAAAAAATATTTTAAACAGCAACTAATTATTCAGGTATTTTGCTATCTGCCTAACCTATAGTGTTGGAAATGTATTGGAACATGTCAAATGTGAATATCAATTCTCATAATACAGCATTCATATTTATTAGAAAAAAGATAAGCTATCAGAATTTGCTATAGATATAATGGTTGTTCTGTTAAAGGTATTTTATATTCATGTACCATATCAGAAAGTTACTAAAGAATAGGTACATGCAATTACCTATTAAATTCAGTTATTAATCTTGATGTGTAACATCTTTTTGGTCAAATGATTACAATTAAAATAAGACTATGGTTTATTAAATGATGGTGCTATATCAGTGAATATAAGTGAATTACTCTTATTTTTATTGTTATTATTTGATAACAGCTTATTCAGATATTATAAAACATTTTTAGTCTTTCAGATATTTCCAATTTCTGGAACTGCTATTTGTGTTTTTATTATGTGTTTTTATATGTGTTTTTATTATGTGTTTTTATATGCAAGACATAAGATTGTAGGGTATACTTTTCATCATTTTGTATCTTACAAAGAGAAGTCATATATCTTTTTCATCTTTTTCATACCGCTGCCTAACTGTGGCTGGTGAGAGGAAGACAGGGAAAGCATAAGGCAGAGTTGCCAAAAGGCACTTGGCTCCTGATGGAAGCAAACCTTGAAATCTTGACAGTATAGCCACTACTGAGACTTAGGCAATCTGGACAAGTTTTAATGGAATATTTGATGTTAATGTAAAATTAACATAATTTCGAGTTAACCAGATATCAAATGGAAATCAATTTTTCTTTCTTAATAAACTAATTCAAACACTTTGAAAGTGATTTTGTACATACTCAGATTAGATTATTTTGTATTTACCCTAAGAGATGTATATATCCTGCTAGTATACTTTGAAGAGTAAATTATTGGATAAATGCCATTAACCTTTAGAATTGATAAAGGTGAATGTTCTTAGTTGCCTTCTGTGTTGACATTGAACAACACAGTAGGTCCTGAGAGAGACAGTGCATAATGTGTGAGTGGTTTAGATGTAGTAAGAGAGGCTTAAGATACGATAATGCAAAGTAAATATAATAAGTCAAAATTATTTTCCCCTATATTTTAATAGTATATATTTATTTTAAAATGATTGGCCTAAGGGTCATACATATAGAGAAAAATTAAAAAGACCACATATTTGTCACGTTATTCCCTGCCAATTTGAAACCTTAAAATAGACTCTCTGTATGAAATTATTTAAAAAATAAATATTGCAATACACTTTCAACAATTTGTCTCTCATACCAACTAAGGTATTCCTCAGCTTGACAAAACAGGCACTTGTCCGTTTTTGCCTATTCTTTGAAGGAAATATTACAGTTTTTTTTTAAAGATTTTATTTATTTATTCATGAAAGACAGATAGAGAGAGAGAGGGAGGCAGAGACACAGGCAGAGGGAGAAGCAGGCTCCATGCAGGGAGCCTGACGTGGGACTGGATCCCGGAACTCCAGGATCGTGCCCTGGGCCGAAGGCAGGTGCTAAACTGCTGAGCCACCCAGGGATACCCAGTTATTTTTTTTTTTAAGTATATCCATGTTGTCTGCAACTCTCTGATTTCAACAGATACCAATATATTTATTTAGCTGAAATGTTATGTTTCATTTATCATTTTGGAATGTAACCATTGACTCCACTAAATTTCTTAATAGAAATTAAATTAATGGACCTGATTCTGAATAAATATTTCTCAATTAAAATCTGTTTCTGAAAAGTAAGCATTCATAAGAATGCAAGCCAAAAGCTAGTTTTTAAATCACTCATAAATTTGACATATGAGCACAATGCCATTTTCTTTTGTTTTTGTGTTTTCCTCTCCAGTATTGGCCATGTACATTTAAAATACCTAAAATATATACATATTGGCACAATTTGGTGTCCTGAAAAATTGGGTGGGATTTTATTGTTGTTGTTAGTGGTGATCATGGTGTATGTGTGTCTGTATAGTCTCCACAGAGTTTATAAAATATAATTCAAGTCTCTTTCCTTTGAGGAAGATGTACCATCAATTTTCTCTAAGCACCTAATGTTTTTAGTATTTAGGAATTCAGGTAATTTCTAAGAAAAAAAAGAAAATGTGAATTTTCTCGTAAATTGTAGTATCTAACCTACTCTGAAATTGAGGCACTTTATAAACAAGTAACACTTAATCCCAAGTAAAGACCTTTCTTTAGGAAAGTGAACCTCCCATTGATTCCTCTAGAGCACAAGCCTTACTTAACACAAATTGCCCTTGAGGTTTTATTGCTGTTTGTTCTTGTAGTTTGTCCTTAAATTGTGTCATTTTAACTTTGTAGTACTTGAAAGTATTAGGTAGATCAGCAAGATAATGCAAAATGTCTTGGGAGGTTTTTGATGACTGCTTCAATTTCCTCCCTGGTTATTGGCCTGTTCAGGTTTTCTATTTCTTCCTGTTCCAGTTTTGGTACTTTGTGGCTTTCCAGGAATGCGTCCATTTCTTCTAGATTGCCTAATTAATTGGTGTATAGCTGTTCATAATGTTTTTACGATCGTTTGTATTTCCTTGGTGTTGGTAGTGATCTCTCCTTCTCATTCATGATTTTATTAATTTGAGTCTTCTCTCTCTTCTTTTTAATAAGGTTGGCTAATGGTTTATCTATCTTATTAATTCTTTCAAAGAACCAACTCCTGGTTCTGTTGATCTGTTCCACAGTTCTTCTGATCTCGATTTCGTTGAGTTCTGCTTGAATTTTAATTAACTCTCTTCTTCTGCTGGGCGTAGGATCTATTTGCCGTTTTTTCTCTAGCTCCTTTATGTGTAAGGTTAGCTTTTGTATTTGAGTTATTTCCAGTTTTTGAATGGACGCTTGTATTGCGATGTATTTCCCCCTTAGGACTGCTTTTGCTGCATCCCAAAGATTTTGAACAGTTGTATCTTCATTCTCACTAGTATCCATGAATCTTTTTAATTCTTCCTTAATTTCCTGGTTGACCCTTTCATCTTTTAGCAGGATGGTCCTTAACCTCCATGTGTTTGAGGTCCTTCCAAACTTCTTATTGTGATTTAGTTCTAATTTCAAGGCATTATGGTCTGAGAATATGCAGGGGACGATCCCAATCTTTTGGTTTCGGTTCAGACCCGATTTGTGACCCAGTATGTGGTCTGTTCTGGAGAAACTTTCATGTGCACTTGAGAAGAATGTGTATTCAGTTGAGTTTGGATGTAAAGTTCTGTAGATATCTGTGAAATCTATCTGGTCCAATGTATCATTTAAAGCTCTCGTTTCTTTGGAGATGTTGTGCTTGGAAGACCTGTTGAGTGTAGAAAGAGCTAGATTGAAGTCACCAAGTATAAGTGTATTATTATCTAGGTATTTCTTCACTTTGGCTATTAATTGATATATTTGGCAGCTCCCACATTTGGGGCATATATATTGAGGATTGTTAAGTCCTCTTGTTGGATAGATCCTTTAATTATGATATAGTCCAAGGCTAGATGGCTTCCCAGGGGAATTCTATCAAACGTTTAAAGAAGAAACCATACCTATTCTACTAAAGTTGTTTGGAAACATAGAAAGAGATGGAGTACTTCCAAATTCGTTCTATGAGGCCAGCATCACCTTAATTCCCAAACCAGACAAAGACCCCACCAAAAAGGAGAATTACAGACCAATATCCATGATGAACATGGATGCAAAAATTCTCAACAAGATACTAGTCAATAGGATCCAATAGTACATTAAGAAAATTATTCATCATGACCAAGTAGGATTTATCCCCGGGACACAAGCCTGGTTCAACACTAGTAAAACAATCAATGTGATTCATCATATCAGCAAGAGAAAAACCAAGAACCATATGATCCTCTCATTAGATGCAGAGAAAGCATTTGACAAAATACAGCAACCATTCCTGATCAAAACTCTTCAGAGTGTAGGGATAGAGGGAACATTCCCCAACATCTTAAAAGCCATCTACGAAAAACCCACAGCAAATACCATTCTCAATGGGGAAGCACTGGGATCCTTTCCCCTAAGATCAGGAACAAGACAGGGATGTCCACTCTCACCACTGCTATTCAACATAGTATTGGAAGTCCTAGCCTCAGCAATCAGACAACAAAAAGACATAAAAGGCATCCAAATTGGCAAAGAAGAAGTCAAACTCTCCCTCTTCGCCGATGACATGATACTCTACATAGAAAACCCAAACGCCTCCACCGCAAGATTGCTAGAACTCATACAGAAATTTGGTAGCATGGCAGGATACAAAATCAATGCCCAGAAATCAGTGTCATTTCTATACACTAACAATGAGACTGAGGAAAGAGAAATTAAGGAGTCAATGCCATTTACAATTGCACCCAAAAGCATAAGATACCTAGGAATAAACCTAACCAAAGAGGTAAAGGATCTATACCCTCAAAACTATAGAACACTTCTGAAAGTAATTGAGGAAGACAGAAAGAGATGGAAAAATATTCCATGCTCATGGATTGGCAGAATTAATATTGTGAAAAAGTCAATGTTACCCAGGGCAATATACACGTTTAATGCAATCCCTATCAAAATACCATGGACTTTCTTCAGAGATTTAGAACAAATTATTTTAAGATTTGTGTGGAATCAGAAAAGACCCCGAATACCCATGGGAATTTTAAAAAAGAAAACCATATCTGGGGGCATCACAATGCCAGATTTCAGGTGGTTCTACAAAGCTGTGGTCATCAAGACAGTGTGGTACTGGCACAAAAACAGACACATAGATCAATGGAACAGAATAGAGAATCCAGACGTGGACCCTGAACTTTATGGTCAACTAATATTCGATAAAGGAGGAAAGACGATCCACTGGAAAAAAGACAGTCTCTTCAATAAATGGTGCTGGGAAAATGGGACATCCACATGCAGAAGAATGAAACTAGACCACTCTCTTTCACCATACACAAAGATAAACTCAAAATGGATGAAAGATCTAAATGTGAGTCAAGATTCCATCAAAATCCTAGAGGGAACACAAGCAACACCCTTTTTGAACTTGGTCATAGTAACTTCTTGCAAGATACATCCACGAAGGCAAAAGAAACAAAATGAACTATTGGGACTTCATCAAGATAAGAATCTTTTGCCCAGCAAAGGATACAGTCAACAAAACTACAAGACAACCTACAGAATGAGAGAAGATATTTGCAAATGACATATCAGATAAAGGGCTAGTTTCCAAGATCTGTAAAGAACTTATTCAACTCAACACCAAAGAAACAAACAATCCAATCATGAAATGGGCAAAAGACATGAAGAGAAATCTCACAGAGGAAGACATAGACATGGCCAACATGCACATGAGAAAATGCTCTGCATCACTTGCCATCAGGGAAATACAAATCAAAACCACAATGAGATACCACCTCACACCAGTGAGAATGGGGAAAATTAACAAGGCAGGAAACCACAAATGTTGGAGAGGATGCAAGAAAAGGAAACCCTCTTGCACTTTTGGTGGGAATGTGAACTGGTGCAGCCACTCTGGAAAACTGTGTGGAGGTCCCTCAAAGAGTTAAAAATAGACCTGCCCTACGACCCAACAATTGCACTGTTGGGATTTACCTCAAAGATACAGATGCAATGAAACGCCAGGACACCTGTACCCCAATGTTTATAGCAGCAATGTCCACAATAGCCAAACTGTGGAAGGAGCCTCGGTGTCCATCGAAAGATGAATGGATGAACAAGATGTGGTTTATGTATACAATGGAATATTACTCAGCTTTAGAAATGACAAATACCCACCATTTGCTTCAATGTGGATGGAACTGGAGGGTATTAAGCTGAGTGAAGTAAGTCAATCGGCGAAGGACAAACATTATATGTTCTCATTCATTTGGGGGATATAAATAATAGTGAAAGGGAATATAAGGGAAGGGAGAAGAAATGTGTGGGAAATATCAGAAAGGGAGACAGAACATAAAGACTCCGAACTCTGGGAAACGAACTAGGGGTGGTGGAAGGGAGTAGGGCGGGAGGTGGGAGTGAATGGGTGCTTGGCACTGGGGCTTATTCTGTTTGTTGGTAAATTGAACACCAAGAAAAAATAAGTTAAAAAAATAAAAAAAAGATAATGCAAAATGTTAAATGTTTCACTTTTGTGGATTAAAGTAATCCCAGAAATTCTGAGAAATCACTGTGACTTGTGACCATCTGAACTGTCAACATCATTTCTGCCGTGGTTGTTTCTTTTGAGCCTTAAACGTATTTCTTTTACGTTCTCCATATCATTTGGACATGATAAAAGAAAACAGTTTTTTTCTTTTAAATATTTTATTTATTTGAGAGAAAGAGAGATAGAGTAAAATGATTGTTAAAGAGCTATAGTACAAAAGAGATTCAGTATGGGTCTGATTGATTTAAATGTAAATTTCTTTTCTTAGTCACTAAAACAGTGGGTATTAAATTTTCTGGGGCAGCCTGGGTGGTCAGGGGTTTAGTGCTGCCTTTGGCCCAGGGCGTGATCCTGGAGACCAGGTATCGAGTCCCACATCGGGCTCTCTGCATGCAGCCTGCTTCTCTCTCTGCCTGTGTCTCTGCGCGCCTCTCTCTCTCTCTCATAAATAAATAAAATCTTTAAATAAATAAATAAATAAATAAATAAATAAATAAATAAATAAATAAATATTCTGGGGGCACCTGCGTGACTCAGTCACTTAAACATCTGACTTCAGGTCAGGTCATGATCTCAGGTCCTGGAATCAATCCCTACATCCAGTCTCCTTCTCCCTCTCCCCCTGTTCATGCTCCTTTCTCTCTTTCTGTCTCAAATAAATAAAATCTTTTTTTAAAATTATGTTAATTACCTAAGTATATTCCACAGCCTTTTCATAAACCTGTCTATGAAGAATTTATTCTAAAGAGAGTAATCCTTAAAGCTAAAAACCCAAAATCAGTATGCATAACAGTGGGCAAACCTATCATTTCAGGATTAAAGAATTAAAACACCCAATAGAATGAGAAAACCCAATACTCTTTTCCATTTTTATCCTTTGTTTGTAGGCAAATCCGTGATTTTTTCACAGCTTAGTCTAGTATGAGTTTTATATTAAAGATAACACTTAGATTTTCATCATAGATTTTTTTGTCCTATACTTTAAAGATTTTTATCATTCTAACTATAGCATCTCTTTTCTAAAAGTATCTCTTTGAAATGAAATACCATAAGTAGAAAAAATATATATTATCACAATTGTGTGGTTAGATTCTATTTATAAATCAGCCTAAGAACTTTTCATTTTTTTCTTATTTGATGGCCTATACAAGTAAAGGAGGGTCAAATGTACTTTTTAATATTAATTTTCATCAATACTGGCTACAAATAGATACAAGCTCACAAAAAATTCTAGCTTCTCAGAATAAATTTCTATGATAAAGCAAAGTACAAATGCTGATAATATAAGCACACATTAACTTTGAATATGATTATCAATACTTAAATTAATACTCTTTTCTCAGAGTATAGTTCATTTTGCCATAATAACAGGCATTTCAAAATATGTATATAAAATTTAAACTTTTGCTGATTTTGGTCATCTTTTGTATTTTAAAATCATGGTGTTCCTTTTAAAATCTAGAGCATTGTTGCTAGACCCTATTAGGAAGCTTACGCCTAACTTAAAAAAATTTTTGTTAAAGATTCTATTATTTAGTTTAGAGAGTGAAAGAGGGAGCATGAGCAGAGGAGGGGCAGAAGGAAAGGGAGAGAATCTCAAATGGACTCCACACTGAGCATGGAGCCTGTCACGAGACTCAATCTAATGACCCTGAGATCATGACCTAAATCAAAACCAAGAGTCAGACGCTTAACCAACTGAGCCACCCAGGCACCCCTTCATTTTTAAAAAATGTTAAATCATTTGTAATAAATTGAATTCATTCATTTCACTTGTTTAAGAATGAAGTTTATATTTACATTATCCAAAATATACTAAAAATGCTGTATTTCATTCCAGATCAGAGATACTAAGTCAGCAGATCAGAAAACAACCCTCTTGCATTTTATTGCTGAAATTTGTGAGGACAAATACCGGGATATCCTGAAATTTCCTGAAGAACTGGAACATGTAGAAAGTGCAAGCAAAGGTAATTGATAAGTAACTATTTTGAGACTACTTCTTTCCTGAGTATTATATTTTAAATGATAAGATTAAATAAGCATTAATTGTATTTTTTCTGTTTAGTGATACTCAAAAAGCAAGGGGATAGTTTCCTTTAGCTTATATTTGATAATATAGTACATTTAACGACCCATTTTTTACTTTATTTTTTAACATTGCTGGGTTATTGAAGTTTTCACATCTCTTATCAGATAGTATGTTCATTCATTCATTTCATAAACTCTTAAGTGTATATTGTTTGCAAAGGAACTATACCATGGGCTTTTGATGAAATCAAAATTATTGTGAGACAGTTCTTGCTTGAAAGCATTTAAAATCTAGAAGGTAAGAAAAAACATATATACACATACTTTATAAAATAAGGATGAATATGAGAAGTGCTACACAAACAGATAATATACTGTAATTTAGAGGAGAGAAAAAGTTCCTTTTGAATGTATAAAGAATAGAAAGAAGCCAAAGGGTGAAGCATGAGCATAATATTTTTATGGACATGGAAAAAAGGCATGTGAACAAATAATATAGGCAAAGCACAGTGGCAGATAGATAGAAGAGTGGTCAACTGTTGGGTTGGAGCTGTAATATGATCATCTCAGAGCCTTCAATGTCATGCTAAGTAGTCTGGTCTTGATGTGGTAGGCAGCAGAGCATCATTGAATGACTAGAATGGATGGGAGTTGGCACTCGTGGAGAACAAGAGAGAGGGAACAAAAGTATCTCCAAGGTTTTAATTTGAGCTAATTTGCTTTGTTGGTTGGTGAATATTGTCTACTTTTGTAAGAAGTTACAAAGTGAAAGAAAGGAGGAAGGATCAAGAAAACATTTTTTGAAGTTGAGATTATATACATGGAGAAGTACATGTTCCTTCCTTGTAAGGAAACTATGCTGTAAATCTTATATTTGAAATTACACTGTAGAATTCCATTTCTCTGTAACTCTGAGGAATTTCAGTAAGACTCAAGAGCATATATCTTTCCCAAGTGTTATTACAAACCATACAAACCTGTTAGTGTTCATTGAATGGGAGAAAAATGTATGTCTATAGGACCCAGAATATTATTTGTATAATATTATTCAGGGGTCATGGCACCTGGGTTGTTCAGTTGGGTAAGCATCCAATTCTTGATTTCAGCTCACAAAACACATTTGTGATTAGAGTCATATTTACTAACCTGTAAATAATGTGGAATAATATTAAGATTTGGAAAATTTGTAATTGGAAATATGAGAAATGTCACAAATAAGGACAGTTCTGAAATCAGATCATTTCAGTGCTATCACTAGTTTTTGATTTCCCTTTAACAGAATTTTTTCTAAATTTTATTTAAAATGTAGATTCAGTTTCAGAAAGATTTTGAGAAGTTTATCAAGAATATGTTTAAATTGGGCAGCCCGGGTGGCTCAGCAGTTTAGCGCCGCCTTCAGCCAAGGGCCTGATCCTGGAGACCAGGGATCGAGTCCCGCATCGGGCTCCCTGCGTGGAGCCTGCTTCTCCCTCTGCCTGTGTCTCTGACTCTCTCTCTCCCTCTCTCTCGTGTGTGTGTGTGTGTCTCTCAAGAATAAGTAAATAAAATCTTAAAAAAAAAAAAAGAATATGTTTAAATAAAATGATGTCAGTTTTACATTGGTTTTGTTAATTCCTAATTTTTAGGTTATTAGTTCTTACATTGAGGATACTTTACAAGACTATATATATCTGGTAAACATTTTTGGTCAAAATAATCTGGAACAACTCTAATGAAATATAGAGTGAAACTTAAATCAGCTTTGATTTCTTAAGTCTAAATGCTAGTTCATCTATGTCTATAATTTCATACATACTTTTAGTCACTACTGCTATTGATGAAGTTAGCCAATAGAGCACAACCTTCTTAGTTAGATATTACAAAGTTATAATTCTAGCTGTATAACTTCTTAGTTCTGTAACCTTGAGCTAGTAATTTAAATTTCTAAGTTTTTGTTTCCTCATCTGTAAAATGAAAATGATAGAAGATCATCTGAATTGAGTGACATGTTTAAAGCATTGAATAAAAGGCTTAGCACACTGTAGACATATAGTTGTTGCTATACTACTATCTTTATTAGTAGTATTAGTCATAATATCTGACATACTACTATAGATATTGTAGTTGCTGCTATTGTCTTGTTAGAAGGGGATAATCATTTTTCCTGTGTCTGGGATTTTGGTAAATACTTTCATATTTTTATTTTATAGTACCACCAACTTCTTTCTCCCTATCACTTTCATGAGCAAAATTCCTTTGTTGTATTTTGATTATTTCTGCTTTTCTGTATTCTTCCTGCCAGTATTTTCAAAAGACTGTTGCCAGAAATCCTCTGTATCATTGTTAGAGGCACAGCAATCCCCACTCTCATTATTTTGACTAGTTTTTTTTCCCCTATGAAATTCAGTCTCAACTGAAATTCTTAAGTGCATTCCACCTGCTTGCATCCCTCTTTCATTTCCTCCTAGTTCTCATTTCAGGGTGCCAAGATATTTTCTCTTGAGCCATTTTATTCCTTTCTGATAATCCTTTCTCTGTGTGTGATTTCATGCTGCATCCCATGCCTAGAAATCTCTCCTGCCCTATCCTCTAGGACAACTGATTCATTTGTCAAATCCCTGTTTAGAATCCATTTTTTTTTAGAATCCATTTTTTATTTTTATTTTTTTAATAAATTAATTTTTATTGGTGTTCAATTTACCAACATACAGAATAACACCCAGTGCTCATCCCGTCAAGTGTCCCCCTCAGTGCCCGTCACCCATTCACCCCGAACCCCCGCCCTCCTCCCCCTCCACCACCCCTATTTCATTTCCCAGAGTTAGAAGTCTTTATGTTCTGTCTCCCTTTCTGATATTTCCCACACATTTATTCTCCCTTCCCTTCTATTCCCTTTCACTATTATTCATATTCCCCAAATGAATGAGAACATACACTGTTTGTCCTTCTCCGATTGACTTACTTCACTCAGCATAATACCCTCCAGTTCCATCCACGTGGAAGCAAATGGTGGGTATTTGTCGTTTCTAATGGCTGAGTAATATTCCATTGTATACATAAACCACATCTTCTTTATCCATTCATCTTTCGATGGGCACCGAGGCTCCTTCCACAGTTTGGCTATTGTGGACATGGCTGCTAGAAACATCGGTGTGCAGGTGTCCCGGCGTTTCATTGCATCTGAATCTTTGGGGTAAATCCCTAACAGTGCAATTGCTGGGTCGTAGGGCAGGTCTATTTTTAATTCTTTGAGGAACCTCCACACAGTTTTCCAGAGTGGCTGCACCAGTTCACATTCCCACCAACAGTGTAAGAGGGTTCCCTTTTCTCGCATCCTCTCCAACATTTGTGGTGTCCTGCCTTGTTAATTTTCCCCATTCTCACTGGTGTGAGGTGGTATCTCATTGTGGTTTTGATTTGTATTTCCCTGATGGCAAGTGATGCAGAGCATTTTCTCATGTGCATGTTGGCCATGTCTATGTCTTCCTCTGTGAGATTTCTCTTCATGTCTTTGCCCATTTCATGATTGGATTGTTTGTTTCTTTGCTGTTGGGTTTAATAAGTTCTTTATAGATTTTGGAAACTAGCCCTTTATCTGATATGTTATTTTCAAATATCTTCTCTCATTCTGTAGGTTGTCTTTTAGTTTTGTTGACTGTATCCTTTGCTGTGCAAAAGCTTCTTATCTTGATGAAGTCCCAATAGTTCATTTTTGCTTTTGTTTCTTTTGCTTTCGTGGATGTATCTTGCAAGAAATTACTGTGGCCGAGTTCAAAAAGGGTGTTGCCTGTGTTCTCCTCCAGGATCCCGATGGAATCTTGTCTCACATTTAGATCTTTCATCCATTTTGAGTTTATCTTTGTGTATGGTGCAAGAGAGTGGTCCAGTTTCATTCTTCTGCATGTGGATGTCCCATTTTCCCAGCACCATTTATTGAAGAGACTGTCTTTCTTCCAGTGGATCGTCTTTCCTCCTTTATCGAATATTAGTTGACCATAAAGTTCAGGGTCCACTTCTGGGTTCTCTATTCTGTTCCATTGATCTATGTGTCTGTTTTTGTGCCAGTACCACACTGTCTTGATGACCACAGCTTTGTATACAACCTGAAATCTGGCATTGTGATGCCCCCAGATATGGTTTTCTTTTTTAAAATTCCCATGGGTATTCGGGGTCTTTTCTGATTCCACACAAATCTTAAAATAATTTGTTCTAAGTCTCTGAAGAAAGTCCATGGTATTTTGATAGGGATTGCATTAAACGTTTAAATTGCCCTGGGTAACATTGACATTTTCACAATATTAATTCTGCCAATCCATGAGCATGGAATATTTTTCCATCTCTTTGTGTCTTCCTCAATTTCTTTCAGAAGTGTTCTATAGTTTTTAGGGTATATTTTGAGAACCATTTGAATGGTAAATGGTTCTCCAACCTTTTATTTTCAGGTTGTAGGTGTCCTTCTGTCTAAAATGAGTCTCTTGTAGACAGCAAATAGATGGGTCCTGCTTTTTTATCCAGTCTGAAACCCTGCGCCTTTTGATGGGGTCATTAAGCCCGTTCACGTTCAGAGTTACTATTGACAGATATGAGTTTAGTGTCATCATGATATCTATTTAGTCGTTGTTTTTGTGGATTGTTCCACTGAACTTCTTCTTAAAGGGGAATTTTAAGAGTCCCCCTTAAAATTTCTTGCAGAGCTGGTTTGGAGGTCACATATTCTTTCAGTTCCTGCCTGTCTTGGAAGCTCTTTATCTCTCCTTCCATTTTGAATGAGAGCCTTGCTGGATAAAGTATTCTTGGTTGCATGTTCTTCTCATTTAGGACCCTGAATATATCCTGCCAGCCCTTTCTGGCCTGCCAGGTCTCTGTGGAGAGGTCTGCTATTACCCTAATATTCCTCCCCATGAAAGTCAGGGACTTCTTGTCTCTTGCTGCTTTAAGGATCTTCTCTTTATCTTTGGAATTTGCAAGCTTCACTATTAAATGTCGAGGTGTTGAACGGTTTTTATTGATTTTAGGGGGGGATCTCTCTATTTCCTGGATCTGAATGCCTGTTTCCCTTCCCAGATTGGGAAAGTTTTCATCTAGGATTTGTTCAAATACATATTCTGGCCCTCTGTCCCTTTCGGCGCCCTCGGGAACCCCAATTAAACGTAGGTTTTTCTTCCTTAGAGCTGTCATTTATTTCCCTTAATCTGTCTTCATGGTCTTTTAATTGTCTGTCCCTTTTTTCCTCAGTTTCCCTCTTTGCCATTAACTTGTCTTCTATGTCACTCACTCGTTCTTCCACCTCGTTAACCCTCGTTGTTAGGAGTTCTAGTTTGGTAGAATCCATTTTTTAAAAGAATGTTTTGCTACTAAAGCCCTAGGAGGAAGTACTCTGGAATTTAGTCTATAGGGAAAAACAAAAAACAGAAAACGAAAAAACAGGGTAATAGGTCAAGCCAATTAACTTTTACTTATAGTTAAATATTTTTCCGTGGTATTTCAGCCTAACTTGTCTTGTTGGCTTAATATATGTTCAATCTTGTTTGAATCACATTGTGTACTGTACATAGCATGTATATAGTCATCCAACAAAAAACAAATAGATCAGTACTATATAATCAATTTTATTTGATGATGGGCTGTATTGATGTGAAATGATCACCTTCAAAAATACAAAAAGTAAAAAAATGCAAAATGTACCTTTCTTTTCAAACTAGAGGGATATCAATAATATGAAACTAATTAAGGTGATGATTGAATTATATAACTTATATTTGTATTTTTAAAGATTTATTTATTTATTTATTTGAGAGAGAGAGCAGGTGGGGAGTGGCAGAGGGAGGGATAGATTCTCAAGCTGACTCTACACTGAACGTGGAGCCTGACACATGGCTGAGTCTCATAACCCTGAGATCATGACCCAACTTGAAATCAGGAGTGGGGTGTTTAATCAACTGAGCTACCCAGGTGCCCCTATAACTTACATTTAGAGAACAATTGTATGGCTACTAATAACTTATCTATATTTTGAGATTTTTGGAACCCTAGTATCCGTTTTGATAACATAAATATCTTTTCTGCATGGTATAGCAATCGGATTTATTTCAGTTGAGTAGTAGAGTTATAGGCCTCAAATTAACTAACAAAAAAATACAGTGAAAAGAAAACTGATGGTAGGAAATATGTGAGATCTTTGGAAAATTTTTTTATAACTGTATTTATTCTTTAGCTAAGCTTCTAAAATTGTGTGTATCTTTGAATATGCAAAGCTATGGTATAAACTTAGCATATTTTCCTAGAGCTCTGTTAATTCAAAGATATTGAGGGAAATGTCATTTGTACATTAAAATAGATATATATTATGAAACAATTCAAAATCCATATGAAATTTTTAAAATAAAACAGGTGACTTCATAGAAAGTTCACATTTGCAATAGATCCCTAAGGTGTGTGTTCAATCTTCTCTTCCATTTGGGGTACTTGGGTGAGACAAGTTTATGAAGCATTGCCTAAAGAATGGTATAATGATTTTGGTTTGGTTACACTTATTTATCTATTTAGTTATTTCCAGGAGTGGAGAGGCAAGCCAGCAGGGTAAGGGACTACAGTACCTTACTTTTTTCCAAACAGACATTCCCATATCCCTAATGAAGTTCAGCATCAAACACTACAGTGTAATTTTATTACCAGTGAAATCAATAAAATAATATTGCTCTGGTCATTTTATTCTAGGTTAAATCATAAATCTCCAAGTATTCTCACTCAACTTTGACATACCGATGAGTCTTGAGAGAGAAAAAAAATGGTTGCTATAGAGATTCCAATGTCTCTAAAATATTTAAAATACTTTAAAAAATAATTTATTTGAGAGACAGGGCATGATCATTGGGGAGGGGCAGAGGAAGAGGGAGAAGTAGACTCCTCACTGAGTAGGGAGCCCAACTCAGGGCTTGATCCCAGAACTGTGGGATCATTAGCTGAGCTGAAGGCAGACACTTAACCAACTGAGCCACCCAGGTGCCCCTAGAAGACTTCTGATAAACCACAATTACCTTTTCTTTAATGATTAGTTTAAAGATGGTGTGTGTATAATTATATATATAGTAGATAGATATATATTGTATAAAGCATTGCTAGTTTACTAGACGTACTTTATAAATTCTTTATTATTCTCCTTATCACTGGGACTATCCCTTTAACTTTGAGCTTTAAAGGAATTTTACAGTTTGATTTAAGACCTCTAGTGTTTTATAGGTTGACTCTAATGATTCAACCAAAAGAGTTATTAAGTTTTAATTAAAACTATTCTACTCAACAGGGAAAAAATATATTAATGTATTTGAAATTACTATTAATCCTAAGGTTTCATATAAATATGAAGCGAGTTTCACGTCAGTTAAATTAGTACTGTCCTATAAAATAAAAGCTGTCAAGTTTCCTATAAGCAATGTTAATTTCTTATGAATTAAATCAATTATAAATTTTAATGACCAAGTATACCTTGTGATATCTGTCATCTTTCCTTGTCATATTAGTAACTGTAATTACTAATTAGTAATTAGCTATTTATCTACTCTGACTTCTTTATAGGATTAATAATGATGAAAGTTCAGACTAGAAGAAATATTGTAGGGGAAAATGCATGAAATAAAGTAAAAAGAAAAATATAAAATAATAATAGCAGGGTAAAAAAGTTGGAGGAACAACAGCAAGAAAAAGCCAAAACATTTTTCAAAATTACAGGTCTGACAGAAGCTTTAGAAATCATCTCATCCCTGCTAAAAGGGACCCAAGACAGCAATTAATCCAATACATTATTTTATAATTCAAGAAACCAAGGCCCAGAATGATGAAGGAATTGTCCATGATCACTCAACTCGATTGGAGAATCAATGACAGTTTGAAGACTTTGTCTAGAGTTATTTTATCACATATTTCAGCTCCAGTTTTGTACCCTTTGTGGTCTAAAATATACATCAGAGATTCATGCTCTTATTGGAGTAAATGCCAACCCAATAAAAGATTTACTGGATTTACTTTATGCTACATTCTCTGTGTTGTGGTCTATAGTCTCTGTAGCCCCATTTTGACAGAACTACCCTCTCCATTCTTTGTGTCACAGCAGCACTTTAATCTTATTAGTCATATTGCAAACACCACATTCATGGTTTTTATTCCATTGCTTGTTTTTCTCTGTACCTCTTATATTTGTCCCTACAGTCTCAGTGCTAGCACAGCATCTCAGAGAGAAGTAAATGCTCAATAAACATTTCTTAAATTGAATCATTGCATATCATTGTATTATAGCAGGAATATTTCAAAATAGGACATTTTGGGAAGTTGACCAATAGAGAATTGCAGCCCTAAAATTACTGTTTACTATAAATACAAGAGGAGAAACAAGATAAGTTAGAATAAAGAGGATACCAGGTCTTAACAGTATTTCCTGGTCTATGTTTTACTTCTTTCAAAAAGAAAGTTAAAATTGGAAACTATCAAGCTAATAATGGACAGGATCTCAACTTACGGAGGCCACCAAACCATAAAGGATTACGGTGAACAGTAAAGATTAGGGTCTATTAGGAACTAATGGCAGCCAACTTTCCCAATGTTATATCTAACTAATTGCTGAAACATCAATCTCTTATTCTAATTCCTGAAAAAAAAGTACTTTCATAGTGTCTACTGTTAGTTTTATTGAAAAATCTTTGAGTTAGGGAACAAAATCCTACTGTTTTTAGAGCATTAAACATATAGTGATTCATAAAACCCAAAATTTGAGAAAGTATTAAACTGTAGAATTTCCTAGCAGATTTAAACTTTTGAATTGTAGTCTGTCTTAGAAGCACAGAATGATAATATACCAAATGTCACAAATTATCTATAGAATTTACCTTATTTAAATGTTAGCAGTCTGAATATAAAACTGAGTACAAGGGCACCTGGGTGGTGCAGCCGGTTGGGTGCCAATTCTTGGTTTTAGTTTAGGTCATGATCTCATGGGTTGTGGAATCAAGCCCAACATCAGACTCCACACTCAGCACGAATTTGACTTGAAGATTCTATTCCCCTGCCCCTCCTCCCACTTACTTGACCTCTCCCCCTCTCTCTCTCTCAAATAATTCTTAAAAAAAAAAAAACAAAAAAAACCAAAAAAACAACCTGAGTACACATCATACCACTACATCAGTTTTACAAAAATAGTTAAAATTGCTTAGCTTCCTTTGGACTTTTTCATATATAAAGTACAAATAACTTAAGTAATTTTTGCTGAGTGAGTTTCATTCCATCTTATTGACACCAAACTGTCTTATAAAATTTGAAGGAATATTACATTTTTTTAAGGAATCAAATTCATAAATTTTCCAGTTTGTTATATTTCTTTCTTCCTTACAGCAAGTCACCCATTTTCTTTTTAACAGTGAATTTCTTTAAAATAACACAAACAGCAAGAGGCCCAAAACATGCATAGAAAATGAATTTTCAACCTAAAATGTCAAAAAGATTTAGGAAAGAAAGTCATAGTTTTTTTTGTTGTTGTTTTGGTTTGGTTTGTTTTTTGGTGGTTTTTTGTTTGTTTTTTGTTTTTTGTTTCTGTTTTTGCTGGTCAGTAATCTAGTCATTACCAACCAGTATTTTCAATTCATAATATACGGATACTCTAATTAATGCTCATTCCTAAAGGAAACTGTTGAAAAAATTACTTCAGATAACAGTGGAAGGAAGTAGAAACCATGCCATTTGGATTTGAGTAAAATGTTTCAATGTAAGTCAATAATTTTTTATAGACTTACATAGGCATTTGTCAGTATACTTTATCTTTTACATCTCAGAATCTTTTTCTGTTAGTAATTGTGAGCATAGCTTATCTATCTCACGTCCTTGTCCCTCATGTCTCAGAGCCTAGCCTCCTGTGCTTTTTCCAAAAGTAAATGCTACCCCCTTCTCTCAGCCTTTGTGAATCCTACATATCTTTTTGAAAGTCCAGCTTAAATCTAACCCCTTCATAAAAGCTTTCCCAGTTGTTGTAGCCTTCAGTGGTTTCTCACTTACCTCTTTTACAGTAGTACTTGTGTGAACTTTTAAATTTGGTTCTTGATCCTATACTGTCTTGCATTACAGTATAACAGTTTCCATGTTTATGGATGCATTGTGCCATGATGGCTTTCTGAAATCATATGTGATGTCATTAGTCCACTTTCTCAGGGCAAAATCTAACATGGTTATGGTTTTGTAAATCCAGTGTTGTGAATGTTTATTACACATCAATCTGACCTTAGCTGGTATCTTTATTTAACACAATAGTGAAGCTTTCTGGGTATTTAAATTAGCTAAAATATATTTGCAGATATTTTAATATTGATCTCTTATACATTAAGCAACTAGGAGAAAACCAGGTCTTTAAAATACATTCTTTAAAAGTGGCTATTTAAGGCAAAACAAATATATGGTGTTAGAAATAATGGTTAATCTTAGTGTGGGTTAGTGACTAGAAAAAAGTATATGAGGGTTTCTGGAGTGCTGCTCATGTTCTGTTTCTTCACCCAGATCCTGGTTACATGGGTGTGTTTGTGAAAATTCATTCAGCTGGTAACCTATGTACACAACGTATGCATACTTCAACAAAACATTCTTAGAAAGCTGGTCTTTCAAATTCTTAAAATGTGTAATGGCGTAAAAAGTAAGAAGGTTATTACAGTTAAATCTAAAAGGTCAGTGTTTTTCCTGTGCTTAGTTATAATGATCACCTACTTTGTATAAATATTTGCTATCAGAATTTATCTGATGTCATTATAAATTATTTTTCAGCAAGTCATATGTCACTTAAGGATTTTCTCAAAGTGTCTTTTAGTCTTTAGAGTGGATGGGTTCATTCTATTATTTAAAAAAAAAATAAACACCAAGCCTATTATGTACCATGTAAACATTCAGGGTGATCTTTCCATACTTGTTACCAGTATTACCCTATCTTGTATATCATTGAATCTTAACATGTCCTGAGCACATCCTGAGTTAAAATCTTTATCAAGAACCTGTCACTGCTATCATTGCTATCGCTGCGTCTGCTTTAATGCTAAGAAATAGGATATATGGGAATGTTGCTCAGTGTTATCTCATTCTAGATTAAGCTCATTAATTAAAAAGTGAATATTCATAGCTCAGATGTTATAATTTGAGTGACTCTGAAATAAAGCACAGGGATCTGCTTTAATGCTAAGAAATAGGATATATGGGAATGTTGCTCAGTGTTATCTCATTCTAGATTCAAGCTCATTAATTAAAAAGTGAATATTCATACCTCAGATGTTATAATTTGAGTGACTCTGAAATAAAGCACAGGGATATATTCAATGTAAAAGGTTAAAGGACTGACATTAGTGTTGTCAAGGTGAAGAGGGGAGCATAAAGGAAGAAGGAAAACTAATAGTAATGAAGAAAGAAGCAGTTCTTTGTTGCCAGAGCAGAGTCAAAAGAAGAGGTGGCTCATGCTCTGAGTGGAGGTTCCATTGTACCTCTAGGAAATATTAATGGAATCTGGTAATCAACATGGTTATTATTATTACTGCAGTTTTAATCACTACCAACCCTTCTGATGGATTCATCGATAAGAAAGAGACTGGTTTAGGGATCTAGCAAGGGTTAGGGATTTGGGGAGAGTGAAGAACTGTGTCAGAGGTACCTAAGCAGTGCCTCTATTCTCCACTCTTTGCACATTTCAAATGTGGTCTGAACACAGGGACCAAGTTGTAGGGATCTATACTGCTGATGTGATTTCTTGAATTTAACTTAGTTCTTTTTCTGGAATTCAGATTGTATAAGTTAATGAGGTAAATTAGTAAATAGTAAATGTAATATTTACTTGTGCCAATATTATGTGACCCAAACTACTTAAAAGTATTTCCATGTAAAACAGTCAGAATGTAGTTAGTATTTCTATAAGATTCACTGAAATAGTAAGGAAAAAACTCTGACTCCTATTGGGAGCTAATAGCTCTGTGGCAAAGGATTCTGATAATGTCATATCCAAAAGAAATACATGCTAGAAATAATATGTTCAAGGATGAGAATCATGAGATACATATCTGAGTTTCAACTTTGTTGCTACCTACTTGTTAAATGTTTGGTTATTTAATCTATCAGGTGTCTATTTTCGCATTTATACAATAACATTTCTTAATTTGAAAAATACACAGTATTTTTAGCCCACTTATCCTTCAAGGTGATTATGATAACAAAATTAGATATTCAATAAGGGAATGTGTGATGAGAAACGTGTTATATATAAATAATAGTTTATTATTCAAGCTGTCAGGAAGATGTTATTTCCAGATGATTCCATTCAGGGTTTTTTACACATTTGGTCCAATTTTTTCAAAAACATTTTATTTAATTTTTCATGACAGACACAGAGAGGCAGAGACATAGGCAGAGGGAAAAGCAGGCTCCTTTCAGGGAGCCTGGTACAGGACTAGATCCCAGGAACCCATGATCACGACCTGAGCCAAAGACAGACACTCAACCAATGAGCCACCCAGGTGTCCCATTTGGTCCAATTCTTAAAATGAAGGTCAAAATCTGCTCATTAAATGACAAAGCTTTCTGTCATTAAGTTTATTTCCTTTATATTTTTTTTTACTTTTTTTCCATCTTGTAGTCTTTTAGAAATAACTCTCTAAAAACATGATCATAAAGGCTCATCTTATTTTAAATGATATCTTTAAGCTTTGATGGAAGAATCATTGTTCCAAATTGAAGAATTGGTCTTAAAATTTCCAATATCTTAGGACATCTTTGTCGTAAGTATGTATAAACATGGAAGAAAAGAAAACAGCTTATTAGTTTTAATTGCATATTCTAAATAATTAATAGTAAATGTCTAGGGGAAAATAAAAAAGTATGAATTTTCAATATTATTATAATAAGTAATAAAATGATAATAAGATATTTTTTATGTGCATTTTAAAGAAATGGATCCTGTTTGCATTTGTAGCAATATGTAGGTAATGTTTATGTTACCTATTTATTTTTCACTTAATTATGCATTTTTCTAATACATAATAGTATTAATAATAATAACTACAATTTATAAAGATCTTACTAAGACCCAGGTTCTGTATTAGGCATGGTTTTATACAAAAGTAGACTGAGTCTCAGATTAAAGCGCTCAATGTCACACAATTAACAAGGGCTAAGATTTTGGCTATACTTCTATATTCATTGTTCTTCTCAATATAAAAACACTGAGAAAAAGAAAAACACAATTGAAAAAGATATATGAAATATTTATTCATAAATTTAAGATAAACTGAGAAAGCAGTATGAACCTTGGTAAATTCTATATTTTGATATGAACATTAATTATTATAATTAGAAACACCCAATTAAATCATACAACTACTCTTGGTTTACTCTAAAGCTACAGTAAACTTAAATAGGTTAAAATGGTATTGTTTGGATTTAAGGTTTCATTCAGTTACTCTTCTACATGTGCATAGAGTAGAGTATAACACACTCTGTGATGATGAACAAAGAGTAAATATCTCCATTGGCCCCCCTTCTTGAGAGATATGAAAAGCAACTAAACACATGTTTGTCTAACTCTAATAGTATAAGCACTTCCAGTCTTTGAGTTGCACATTTAAAAAATTTTTAATTTCAGTATAGTTAATATACAGTGTTATACTAGGTTCAGGTATACAATATAGTGATTCAACAATTTTATACATTACTCCGTGCGCATCAGTAGAAGTATACTCTTAAACCCCGTCACCTATATCACCCATCTCACCACTCAAGTCCCTTCTGGTAACCATTAATTAGTTTCTCTATAGTTAAGAATCAGGCTTCTTTTTTTTTTTTTTAATTTCTCTTTTTTTTTTGTTTGTTTCTCAAATTCCACAAGTGAAATTATATAGTGTATCTCTTTCTCTGACTTATTTCATTTGTATTATACTCTCTAGATTCATCCACATTCTTAGAAATGGCCAAATCTAATTCTTTTTATGGCTGAGTAATATTCCATTGCATATATATATATATATATATGTACCAGTCCTTCTTTATCCATTCATCTATTGATGGACACTTGGGGGGCTTCCATAATTTAGCTATTATACATAATGCTGCTACAAGCAAATGGGTACATATATCTTTTCAAATTAGTGTTTACACATGCTTTGGGGAATACCCAATTGTGGAATTACTGGATCATATGATAAAACTACTTTTACTTTTTTGAGGAGCCTCCATACCATATTCTACAGTGATTGCATCCACTTGCATTCTTTTTTTTTTTTTTTTTTTTTTTTTTTTACATTGATGGTAGGAAACTTTAATACTCCACTTTCAATAATGAAAGAACATCCAGACAGGAAATCAATAAAGAAAGGACTATCTTGAGCAACACTATAGACCAAATGAACCAAATAGATGAATTTAGAACTTTCCACGCAACAGCAGCAGAATACACATTCTTCTCAAGCACACACAGAATATTCTCCAGAATATATCACATGTTAGGTCACAAGACAAGTCTTAAATTTTTTAATAAGACTTAAATTATCACAGGTATCTTTTTAGACCACAATGGGATGAAACTAGAAATCAACACTGAGAAAATTCACCAATACATAGAAACCAAAAACACACTCTTGAATAACCATGACTGAAGTAATCAAGAGAATTTTCAAAATATTTTGAGACAAATAAAAATAAAAATATGACATGTCAAAACTTATGAGATATAGCAAAAGCAGTATGAGTAAGGAAGTTTATAGCAATAAATGCCTATACTGAAAAAAGCGGGGGGTGCCTGAGTGGCTTAGTGACATAAGCAACTGACTCTTGGTTTTGGCTCAGGTCATGGTCTTAGGGTCAAGGGATTGAGCCCGCCCCACTTAGGGCTCTCCACTTAGTGTTGAGACTGCTTGAGATTCTCTCTCTCTCTCTTCCTCAGCCCCTCTCCCTGCTTGTACTCTCCCTCTCTAAAATAAATAAATGAAATATTGAAAAAAAAAGAAGAAGATCTCAAATAAAGAACTTAGCTTTACACCTCAAGGAATCAGAAAGAGGAATAAAGCCTAAAGTTAGCAGAAGAAAATAAATAACAAAGATCAGAGCAGAAATAAATAAGACAATAGAAAAACAAAACCCACAACCAAACTAATTAAAAAGGAGAGAAGACCCAAATAAATAAAATCAGAAATGAAAGGAAATATTGTAAGGAATGCATTAGAAATAAAAAGAATAATAAGGAACTTTTATGAACAATTATATACCAACAAATTGGATAACCTAAAAGATATAGACAAATTCCTGGAAGCATATAATGTAACCAAAATGAAACCAAGGAAGATTAGAAAGCCTGAACAGACCACTAAAAATTAAGAGACTGAAGTAGTAATTAAAAATCTCCCAAGACAGGGTGCCTGGCTGGCTTGCTTGCTAGAGCAAGTGACTCTCAAACTGGGGTTTGGCAGTTCGAGCCCCACAGTGGGCGTAGAGATTAAAAACCTCCTAGGAAAGAAAAGCCCAGGACCAGATGGCTTTACAGGAGAATTCTAACAAATATTCAAAGAAGAATTAATGCCAATCCTTGTTAAACTCTTCCAGAAACAGAAGAGGGAATGCTTCTGAATTCATTATATGAGGTCGGTATAACCCTAATACCAAAACCAGAGACACTAAAAGAAAAGAAAGCTATAGACCAATATCTCTGATGAATCTAGATGCAAAAATACTCAATAAAATCCTAGAAAACTGAATTCAACAATGCATCAAAAAGATTACACACCATGACCAAGTGGGATTCATCTCTGGGATGCAATATTGGTTCAACTTACCACAATCAATCAATGTGTTATAGTACATTAACATAATAAAAAATTAAAAACACATGGTAATCTCAATAAACACAGAAAAAGTATTTAACAAAGTTCAGCTTTCATTTATGATAAAAACTCTCAACAAAACCAATAAAAAGGAACTTACCATAATCAGGCCGTTTATGAAAATCCCACAACTAACATAATTTTGGGAGAAAAACAGAGCTTTAAACTCTTAAAAAAATTAAAAATAAACCCTTACCACTTCTATTCAACATAATATTGGAAGTCCTAGAGCAACTAGATAAGGTAAAGAAACGAAAGGCATCAAAATCAGAAAGAAAGAAGTCAAATTATTTCTATTTGCAGATGACATGATCCTATAAGTAGAAAGCTCCAGAAAGGCTCCATTAAAAAGAAAACTGTTGAAACTAATAAATGAATTCAGTTAAGTTGCAGGTCATGAAGTTAACATTAAAAAACCAGTAGTATTTTTTTATACCAACAAGGAATTCTCCAAAAACGAAATCAAGAGAACAGTCCCATTTATGATAATATCACAAAGAATGAAATACTTGGGAATAAATTTAACCAAGGAGGTAAAAGATCTGTATACTGAAAACTAAAAAATATTGAGGAGAGAAACTGAAGATGGCACAGCTACTCTTCAACAGGGTACAAAGAACACACGATGGGGAAAAGACGGTCTCTTCAATGATGATGCTGGAAAAGCTAGATAATCACATACAAAAAAACTAAATTTGACCCTTACACAATACACAAAAACAATTCCAAATGGTTTAAAGACTTAAACAGAAGACCCAAGGCCACAAAACTCCCAGAATACATTACAGGGAAAATTATACATATACAAATTATGCATAAAATTACACATATATGAAAAGGTGCTCAACATCACTAATTGTCAAGGACAGGCAAATCAAAGCATAGTGCAGGGAGAGTGGCTCAGTGGGTTGAACACCGGGTTCTTGATTTCAGCTCAGGTCATGATCTCAGGGTCCTGGGATGGAGCCCCACGTCAGGCTCTATGCTCAGTGGAGAGTATGCTTACAATTCTTTCCCTCTGCCTCTCCCCTCACTTCCACTTTCTCTCTCTCTCTCTCTCTCTCTCTCTCTCTCTCTCTCAGTCTCTCCCATAGATAAATAAATCTTTAAAAAATAAAGCAAAACCACAACACCATGTCATATCACACCTGTTAGAATGGCTACTATCAAAAGGGTGAGAACAAGATAAGTGCTGGAAAGGGTGCAGACAGAAGAAAAGAGAGAAGAGAACAGAACAGAACAGTAGAGAAAAGTAAAGGGCTCCTGGCCAGCTCAGTTGGTGGAGCATGTGACTCTTGATTTCAGGGTTGTGAGTTTGAGCCCCATGTTGGTTGTAGAGATTACTTAAAAATAAAATCTTAAAAAAAGAAAAGAAGGAAATCCTGCCATTTGTGACGACATGGATGAACCTGGAGGACATGATACCAAGTGAAATAAGCCAGACACGGAAAGAAAAATACCCCACGATGTCACTTCTATGTAGAATCCAAAAAACTCAAATCCACAGAAGCAGAGAGCAGAATGGGGCTACCAGGGGCGGGGTCGGAAGTATGAAGCTTCAGTTATGTGTAATGAGTAAGTTCAGGAGATCTAATGCACCTCATAGTGGCTATAGTTAATGCTGTACCATAGGCTTGAAATCTAATAGAGTAGATCTTAAGTTCCTCTCTCGCCCACATACACAAGTGGTAGCCTTGTGAAATGTTGAATATGTTCAATATCTTGACTGTAGTGATCTAATCCATTTGCAATGTGTGTGTATGACAAAACATCACATTGTACACCTTATACACATATAATTTTTAACTTATTTTTTAAATAGAAAATTATGGATAAAAAAAGTATCTTGCCCATTTAACAAGTGCGTTAACAGTGGCCTCGGAGACAGAAAGCTCTCATAGGATATGTCACTGGTCCAGCCAACTCCCCTTTCTCCAAGTGTATGTTTACCAAGAAATATTCTGCTTCTATGTTTGTACCTATAAATTTCCCTGCAGGGAGAGATTATCCTGATAAGATGATTCAAGTGTCTGTTCACAAATTATATTTCTAGTTATATGGTAGTATATTGACTGGGTTTATACATCAATTTCACATGAGTTTGTCAACAGTGGAGTCAGTGCCCCATAGCACTTTGACCTTACAGTGTCTGGCCACATAAGGGAATCAGGCTCTGCAAACAGAGAAACAGACTGAAGCCTTCCTAGGAAGAATCCTTAACATGCCCTCTCTCCACCACTTCCCATAGCTCACTCCAATTATTAAGACATTTATGATTGAGGCCACCCAATATCTGTTCCTGAATGCTCTCATTTGAAACCCTTGTTATTGTTCTAAATCAGGTTTCTCAACCTCAGTACTATTGACATTTTGAATGAGATAATTCTTTACGGAGGAGTCTATTCATTGTAGGGAGTCTAGCAACATCCTTGACTTCTCTGCCCTAGATACCAGTAGCATCTCCTAAACTTTCACAACCAAAGCTGTCTCCAGACATTGCTCAAGGCAGGGAATCATCTGCCATCGAAAGCCACCAATCTAAGTGAGGACTCTAGAACCAAGTCAATTCTTCCTTGTACACCATCCAAGGGAGGTGGTAGGCTGGAAGGAGAATTGACAATTTCTGCCACAGATTACTCCATAGCTAGACATTTCTCACATGTAGCTTTAATCCTGTGAGAAGTTTCATCACATTTACTAAAGGGTAAATAATCCCTGAGAAGTGTCATGACATTTATGAGAGCTAAATCTTACTGGAATTAGAAGACTATTCTGGGGTTGGGGTTTGTTTTTTTTTTTTTTTTAGGTTTAATTTACATGAACTTTATACTAATACTTCAGGTGTACAACATAATTATTTGATATCTGCATACATTGCAAAAGGTTCACCACAAAAAATCTAGTTACCATCTGTCACCAAACATAATTGCAAAAATTTTTTTCTTCTTCTTTTTCTTGTGAGACAACTTTTAAGATACACTCTCTTAGCAACTTTCAAATAGACAGTACAGTATTATTAACTATAGTCACCAGGTTGTACATTATCTCCCCATGATTTATTTTATAACTGCAAGTATGTGTCTCTCGACCTGTTCGAACCATTTTACCCTCACCTCTGCCCCCCACCTGTCTAACAACCACCAATCTGTTCTCTAATCTAGGAGTTTGATTTTTGTGTTTTGTTGGTTTCGTTTTTTAGATTTCACATATGAGTGAGATCATACGGTATTTGTCTTTCTCTATCTAACTTATTTCACTCTGTACAATGCCCTCAAGTTCTATCCATGTTGTCCCAAATGGCAAGATTCCATTCCTTTTGCTGAACACAATTCCACTGTATGTATGTATGTGTGTGTGTGTGTGTGTGTGTGTGTGTGTATACACATACCATATCTTTTTCCATCCATCCATTGGTGGACACTTAGGTTTCCATATCTTGGTACTGTAAATAATGCTGCACTGAACATAAGGGCATGGATATCTTTTTGAATTAGTGTTTTTGTTTTCTTAAAATAAATACCCAGAAGCAAAACTGCTAGATCATATGATAGTAATATTTTAAATTTTTTGAGGAACCTCCATGCTATTTTCCATAGTGGCTATTCTAACTTACATTCCCTCCATTAGTGCACAAGAGTTTTCTTCACAGCATCCCCAACATTTGTTATTTCTTGTCTTTTTGATAATAGTCATTCTGATAGGTATGAGGTGATGCCTTTTTATGGTTTTTTTAAGCTACAATAGAGAAAATATAGTGTTATATGAGTTTCAAATGTACAATATAGTGATTCAACACTTTATACATCATTGGTGCCCCTCCCCTCAAGATAAGTTCACTCCTTAATTCCCGTCATCTGTTTCTCCTCATCCCCCTGCCCACCGCCCCTCTGGTAACAGCATTTTATTCTCTATAGTTCAGAGTCTGTTTCTTGGCTTATCACTTTCATTTAGTATTTTTGTATTTGGGGGGGCAAATACCCAATAGTGTGATTACTGGATTATAAGGTAGCTCTATTTTTAACTTTTTGAGAAATTTCCACTCTATTTTTCAGAGTGGTTATATCAGCTTGTATTCCTACCAACAGTGCATAAGGATTCTTTTTTCTCAGCATCATAGCCAACACCTTTTGTTTCTTGTGTTTTTGATTTTGACATTGTGACAGGTATAAGATGATATCTCATTGTGATTTGGATTTGCATTTCCTTGATGATGAGTGATGTTGAACAACCTTTCATGCGTCTGTTGGCCATCTGGATATCTTCTTTGGAGAAATCTCTGTTCAGGGGCACCTGGGAGGTTCAGTCAATTAAGCATCTGACTCTTGATTTCAGCTCAGGCCATGATCTGAGGGTTGTGAGATTGAGCCCCATGTCAGGCTCCACACTGGGCATAGAGTCTGCTTAAGATTTTCTCTTCCCTAGGGATGCCTGGATGGCTCAGTGGTTGAGCTCCTGCCTTTGGCTCAGGGTGTGATCCCAGAGTCCTGGGATTGACTTCCGCATTGGGATTCCGGCATGGAGCCTGCTTCTCCTTCTGCCTATGTCTCTCTCTCTCTCTCTCTCTCTCTCTCTCTCTCTCTCTCTACCTCTACCTCTATCTCTCATGAACAAATAAAATCTCAGAAAAAAAAAAATTCTCTCTTCCCTCTCCCCCTCGCTCTCCCTTCCTCTCTCCTTCTATCTCTCCTCTTAAAAAAAATGTCTCTTCATGTCTTCTGTTCATTTTTCAATCAGATTTTTGGTTTTTTTTTGCGATTGAACTGCATGAGTACTTTATATATTTTAGACATTAAACCCTTATCTGGTATATGACTTGAAAATATTTTCTCCCATTCACCAGGTTGTCTTTTCATTTAGGTTTTGTTTATTTGTTTGCTGTGCAGAAGCATTTTTTTGATGTAGTTCCACTTGTTTATTTTTTATTTTGGTGCCTTTGCTTTTGGAGTCGGATCCAAAAAATCATTACCAAACAAATGTCAAGGGGCTTACTGCCTATGTTTTCTTCTAGGAGTTTTATAGTTCCAGGTTTTTGGGTCAAGACTTTGATCTCTTTTTAGTAAGTGTTTGTGTATAGTCTAAGATACCAGTCTAGTTTAATTCTTTTGCATATGGCTGTCCAGTTATCCCAACACATTTACTGTCCTTTCCCCATTGTATATTCTTTTTAAAAAAAGATTTATTTATTTATTTATGATAGAGAGAGAGAGAGGCAGAGACACAGGAGGAGGGAGAAGTAGGCTCCATGCCAGGAGCCCCAGGCGGGACTTGATCCCAGGACTCCAGGATCGCGCCCGGGGCCAAAGGCTGGTGCTAAACCACTGAGCCACCCAGGGATCCCTCCCTCCCCGTTGTATATTCTTGTCCCCTTTGTGGTAGGTTGATTATATATGTGTATATATTCTCCACAGTGTCCCCAACATTTGTTATTTCTTATCTTTTTGATAATAGTCATTCTGATAGGTATGAGGTGATGCCTTTTAGTGGTTTTTTTTAAATTCCAATAGAGTTAAAATATAGTGTTATATGAGTTTCAAATGTACAACATGGAAGAAAGAAGAGGTTACAAATGAGAAGCTATTATTGAGGCTGTGACTGTAAATACCAACCCATCTCCATAGATGAGATTTGTCCCACTATTATTATTGCTTCTATTCCTTGGTACTCAGAAGGAAACATTTTTAATAGCTTTATTAATGCTGACTAAGTTTTCTCCCCTAATCCAACCGTCCTTGCTGCTTATTAAAAGTATTCAAAAGTACTTATTGTGATCCTGAATTGGTATAAAGGAATCTCATTACCTTTTTGCAATAAAAATCTTGGGGAAAATTAGTTTTCCCCTGCAGTTCTAATAAGACAGAAAAAAAATAGCTGGTTTCTGCAATAAAGTTTGCTTCAGAAGCTGGCAATGAAAATGGGACCTCAGATACTGGCTATGATATAGGCTGTGTGCCAGGAGTCCTGCACATGCACTCTCTTGTCATAAACTCCCTGTTCAGAGCTGGAAAGAACTGGGGCTCTTCCCCCAGACTGTAGCTCCAGAGCACACATCAGAAACAATAGCTAATAATCCCAGAGACTGGTGTGGTGATCCAGTGATGGCTTTTCCCTCTATGCTGGTGGCCCTGTGCTGCCCAGCACCCAGGGAGCAGGATTTGGCTCCATAGACTTGGGTGCCAGTTCACAAAGCTGAGCTCCAATGCCATCTTTGAGGCCACTGTGAATCTACGTGAGAGGCACCCCCCTTAATATTCAGGATGGAGAAGAAAAAGCAGGGAAGATGTCTGGGAACCAAACCAGTTATGAAATTTATCTTTTCTTGCCCTATTGCATATCAGAAAGATGAGTGGGAGCTTGAAGGACAAATTTATTCAGGCAATCAGGGCTTTTGAGCACATCATTCTTTTGAACTATATATGCATATTCTTGATTTTTCTGGCCCAGCACTTTTCTAGGAGCAGAAAGAGCCCAAATGCTATAGTTTGACACTCCAAAGCAATTACTCTCTTTAACTTTATATCTGAGCTTAATAAAAACTTTATGGACTCCGTATCTTTCATAAAATAACTAATGTTTAATTTAGTAGAATCTTTTTTTTTTTTTTTTATAAATTAATTTTTATTGGTGTTCAATTTACCAACATACAGAATAACACCCAGTGCTCATCCCATCAAGTGTCCCCCTCAGTGCCCGTCACCCATTCACCCCCACCCCCGCCCTCCTCCCCCTCCACCACCCCTAGTTCATTTCCCAGAGTTAGAAGTCTTTATGTTCTGTCTCCCTTTCTGATATTTCTCACACATTTCTTCTCCCTTCCCTTATATTCCCTTTCGCTATTATTCCTATTCCCCAAATGAATGAGAACATACACTGTTTGTCCTTCTCCGGTTACTGTGGCCAAGTTCAAAAAGGGTGTTGCCTGAGTTCTTCTCTGGGATTTTGATGGAATCTTGTCTCACATTTAGATCTTTCATCTATTTTGAGTTTATCTTTGTGTATGGTGCAAGAGAGTGGTCCAGTTTCATTCTTCTGCATGTGGATGTCCAATTTTCCCAGCACCATTTATTGAAGAGACTGTCTTTCTTCTAGTGGATCGTCTTTCCTCCTTTATCGTATATTAGTTGAGCATAAAGTTCAGGGTCCACTTCTGGGTTCTCTGTTCTGTTCCATTGATCTATATGTCTGTTTTTGTGCCAGTACCACACTGTCTTGATGAACACAGCTTTGTAGTACAACCTGAAATCTGGCATTGTGATGCCCCCAGATATGGTTTTCTTTTTTTAAAATTCCCCTGGCTGTTTGGGGTCTTTTCTGATTCCACACGAATCTTAAAATAATTTGTTCTAAGTCTCTGAAGAAAGTCCATGGTACTCTGCGCCTTTTGATGGGGTCATTAAGCCCATTCACGTTCAGAGTTACTATTGACAGATATGAGTTTAGTGTCATCATGATATCTATTTAGTCCTTGTTTTTGTGGATTGTTCCACTGACCTTCTTCTTAAAGGGGAGTTTTAAGAGTCCCCCTTAAAATTTCTTGCAGAGCTGGTTTGGAGGTCACATATTCTTTCAGTTCCTGCCTGTCTTGGAAGCTCTTTATCTCTCCTTCCATTTTGAATGAGAGCCTTGCTGGATAAAGTATTCTTGGTTGCATGTTCTTCTCATTTAGGACCCTGAATATATCCTGCCAGCCCTTTCTGGCCTGCCACGTCTCTGTGGAGAGGTCTGCTGTTACCCTAATATTCCTCCCCATGAAAGTCAGGGACTTCTTGTCTCTTGCTGCTTTAAGGATCTTCTCTTTATCTTTGGAATTTGCAAGCTTCACTATTAGATGTCGAGGTGTTGAACGGTTTTTATTGATTTTAGGGGGGATCTCTCTATTTCCTGGATCTGAATGCCTGTTTCCCTTCCCAGATTGGGAAAGTTTTCAGCTAGGATTTGTTCAAATACATATTCTGGCCCTCTGTCCCTTTCGGCGCCCTCGGGAACCCCAATTAAACGTAGGTTTTTCTTCCTTAGAGTGTCATTTATTTGCCTTAATCTGTCTTCGTGGTTCTTTAATTGTTTATCTCTTTTTTCCTCAGTTTCCCTCTTTGCCATTAACTTGTCTTCTATGTCACTCACTCGTTCTTCCACCTCGTTAACCCTCGTCGTTAGGACTTCTAGTTTGGATTGCATCTCATTCAGTTGATTTTTAATTTCTGCCTGATTGGATCTAAATTCTGCAGTCATGAAGTCTCGTGAGGCCTTAATGCTTTTTTCTAGAGCCACCAGTAGCTGTAGAATAGTGCTTCTGAATTGGCTTTCTGACATTGAAGTGTAATCCAGATTTTGTAACTCTGTGGGAGAGAGGGCTGTTTCTGATTCTTTCTTTTGAGGTGAGGTTTTCCTTCTAGTCATTTTGCTCAGTGCAGAGTGGCCAAAAACAAGTTGTATTGGAACACGGGGGAGTATCACTGGTCCGTCCAGCTGGTCTTCTGGGGGAGGGGCCTGCTGTGCTGATTTTCAGGTGTTAGCACTTGGGGGAGCTGCTCTGCCCCTGCCTGCTGCCGGGCTCAGCGGGGGTTGTTTACCCCGCCAGGCCCCAGGAGGAACAGCCGCAGTTGCTACGGCAACTCTGGAAGCCTGGATTCAGCCTCCGCAGGAACTACCGGGCTCGGGGCTCTCGGTTCTCCGTCCGCAGGGCCTGGAGGCTCCGGGGCGGGGCCGCTGATCTGCTCAGCTCGGGGCAGGAGCGTCCTCGCTGTCTCGGGCCCTCCCGGCCTCTGCCTGTCCCGGGGGAGGCCGGATCCTGGGCTGTGTCCCGGCGCCCTGTGCTCCGGGGCCTGCGCTGTGGGATTCGCGCTCCCGCCCCGCAGCCCCCTCCGCGGAGCCGCCGCCCGAGCCCCTCCGAGCTGCTCCGGTCGGTCCCGCCGTGCGCGCTGCAGCCCTTAGGGAGCTCGGAGCACTCCCCTGCGCTCGCAGGTGTCTGTTAGTGTCCCCGGGAGCCCGAGGGCATCCCCGCTCTCCTGGGTCCTGCTCCAACTCCCTGCGAGCCCCTTTCCGCCCGCCCGGGAAGGTTGGTGCAGCTCCTGCTCCTCCGGGACGGGGCTCTCCTGTCCTGGGGACACTCGCCCCGGCCTCAGCCCGGCTCCTCGCGGGGCCCCTCCCCCTCGGAGGCCTTTTGTTCCTTTATTTCTTTTTCCCCGTCTTCCTACCTTGATAGAAGCGCGGACTCTTCTCACTGTAGCGTTCCAGCTGGTCTCTCTTTACATCTCAGGCCGAATTCGTAAATTTTCAGGATGGTTTGAAGGTTATCTAGGTAATTTGGTGGGGACAGGTGATTTGGGGACCCTGCTCTTCCGCCATCTTGCCCCTCCCACCATCCACTTGCATTCTTAACAACAGTGCACGAGGGTTCCTTTTTCTCCACATCCTCATGAACTCATGTTGTTTTTTGTGTTTTTTATTTTAGCCATTCTGACAGATGTGAGATGATTTTCATTGTGGTTTGGATTTGCATTTCCTTGATAATAAATGAAGTTGAGCATCTTTTCACTTGTCTGTTGGCCATCAGGTTGCCTTCTTTGGAGAAACATCTGTTCTGTCTTCTGCCCATTTTTCATTGGATTATTTGTTTTGTGGGGGTTGAGTTGTATCAGTTCTTTTTTTTTATTTTTGGGTTTTTTTTTTGTATCAGTTCTTTATACTTTTTTGATACTACCCCTTTATCAGATATTTCATTTGCAAATATATTCTCCCTTTCAGCAGATAGTGTTTTAGTTGTATTGTTTGTTTCCTGTGCTGTGCAGAGGTTTTTATTTTTATTTTTGTTGTTGTTATTTGTTTCTTTTTTTTTATAATGAATTTATTTTTTATTGGTGTTCAATTTACCAACATACAGAATAACACCCAGTGCTCATCCCATCAAGTGTCCCCTCACGTGCCTGTCACCCATTCACCCCCACCACCGCCCTCCTCCCCTTCCACCACCCCTAGTTCGTTTCCCAGAGTTAGGAGTCTTTATGTTCTGTCTCCCTTTCTGATATTTCCCACACATTTCTTCTCCCTTCCCTTATATTCCCTTTCACTATTATTCATATTCCCCAAATGAATGAGAACATACACTGTTTGTCCTTCTCCGATTGACTTACTTCACTCAGCATAATACCCTCCAGTTCCATCCACGTTGAAGCAAATGGTGGGTATTTGTCATTTCTAATGGCTGAGTAATATTCCATTGTATACATAAACCACATCTTCTTTATCCATTCATCTTTCGATGGACACCGAGGCTCCTTCCACAGTTTGGCTATTGTGGACATGGCTGCTAGAAACATCGGGGTGCAGGTGTCCCGGCGTTTCATTGCATCTGAATCTTTGGGGTAAATCCCTAACAGTGCAATTGCTGGGTCGTAGGGCAGGTCTATTTTTAACTCTTTGTGGAACCTCCACACAGTTTTCCAGAGTGGCTGCACCAGTTCACATTCCCACCAACAGTGTAAGAGGGTTCCCTTTTCTCCACATCCTCTCCAACATTTGTTGTTTCCTGCCTTGTTAATTTTCCCCATTCTCACTGGTGTGAGGTGGTATCTCATTGTGGTTTTGATTTGTATTTCCCTGATGGCAAGTGATGCAGAGCATTTTCTCATGTGCATGTTGGCCATGTCTATGTCTTCCTCTGTGAGATTTCTCTTCATGTCTTTTGCCCATTTCATGATTGGATTGTTTGTTTCTTTGGTGTTGAGTTTAATAAGTTCTTTATAGATCTTGGAAACTAGCCCTTTATCTGATATGTCATTTGCAAATATCTTCTCCCATTCTGTAGGTTGTCTTTTAGTTTTGTTGACTGTATCCTTTGCTGTGCAAAAGCTTCTTATCTTGATGAAGTCCCAATAGTTCATTTTTGCTTTTGTTTCTTTTGCTTTTGTGGATGTATCTTGCAAGAAGTTACTGTGGCCAAGTTCAAAAAGGGTGTTGCCTGTGTTCTCCTCTAGGATTTTGATGGAATCTTGTCTCACATTTAGATCTTTCATCCATTTTGAGTTTATCTTTGTGTATGGTGCAAGAGAGTGGTCTAGTTTCATTCTTCTGCATGTGGATGTCCAATTTTCCCAGCACCATTTATTGAAGAGACTGTCTTTCTTCCAGTGGATCGTCTTTCCTCCTTTATCGAATATTAGTTGACCATAAAGTTCAGGGTCCACTTCTGGGTTCTCTATTCTGTTCCATTGATCTATGTGTCTGTTTTTGTGCCAGTACCACACTGTCTTGATGACCACAGCTTTGTAGTACAACCTGAAATCTGGCATTGTGATGCCCCCAGATATGGTTTTCTTTTTTAAAATTCCCATGGCTATTCGGGGTCTTTTCTGTTCCACACAAATCTTAAAATAATTTGTTCTAACTCTCTGAAGAAAGTCCATGGTATTTTGATAGGGATTGCATTAAACGTGTAAATTGCCCTGGGTAACATTGACTTTTTCACAATATTAATTCTGCCAATCCATGAGCATGGAATATTTTTCCATCTCTTTGTGTCTTCCTCAATTTCTTTCAGAAGTGTTCTATAGTTTTTAGGGTATAGATCCATTTACCTCTTTGGTTAGGTTTATTCCTAGGTATCTTATGCTTTTGGGTGCAATTGTAAATGGGATTGACTCCTTAATTTCTCTTTCTTCAGTCTCATTGTTAGTGTATAGAAATGCCATTGATTTCTGGGCATTGATTTTGTATCCTGCCACGCTACCAAATTGCTGTATGAGTTCTAGCATCTTGGGGTGGAGGCTTTTGGGTTTTCTATGTAGAGTATCATGTCATCGGCGAAGAGGGAGAGTTTGACTTCTTCTTTGCCAATTTGAATGCCTTTAATGTCTTTTTGTTGTCTGATTGCTGAGGCTAGGACTTCCATTACTATGTTGAATAGCAGTGGTGAGAGTGGACATCCCTGTCTTGTTCCTGATCTTAGGGGAAAGGCTCCCAGTGCTTCCCCATTGAGAATGATATTTGCTGTGGGCTTTTCGTAGATGGCTTTTAAGATGTCGAGGAAAGTTCCCTCTATCCCTACACTCTGAAGAGTTTTGATCAGGAATGGATGCTGTATTTTGTCAAATGCTTTCTCTGCATCTAATGAGAGGATCATATGGTTCTTGGTTTTTCTCTTGCTGATATGATGAATCACATTGATTGTTTTACGAGTGTTGAACCAGCCTTGTGTCCTGGGGATAAATCCTACTTGGTCATGGTGAATAATTTTCTTAATGTGTTGTTGGATCCTATTGGCTAGTATCTTGTTGAGAATTTTTGCATCCATGTTCATCAGGGATATTGGTCTGTAATTCTCCTTTTTGGTGGGGTCTTTGTCTGGTTTTGGAATTAAGGTGATGCTGGCCTCATAGAATGAATTTGGAAGTACTCCATCTCTTTCTATCTTTCCAAACAGCTTTAGTAGAATAGGTATGATTTCTTCTTTAAACGTTTGATAGAATTCCCCTGGGAAGCCATCTGGCCCTGGACTCTTGTGTCTTGGGAGGTTTTTGATGACTTCTTCAATTTCCTCCCTGGTTATTGGCCTGTTCAGGTTTTCTATTTCTTCCTGTTCCAGTTTTGGTAGTTTGTGGCTTTCCAGGAATGCGTCCATTTCTTCTAGATTGCCTAATTTATTGGCGTAGAGCTGTTCATAATATGTTTTTAAAATCGTTTGTATTTCCTTGGTGTTGGTAGTGATCTCTCCTTTCTCATTCATGATTTTATTAATTTGATTCTTCTCTCTCTTCTTTTTAATAAGGTTGGCTAATGGTTTATCTATCTTATTAATTCTTTCAAAGAACAACTCCTGGTTCTGTTGATCTGTTCCACAGTTCTTCTGGTCTCGATTTCATTGAGTTCTGCTCGAATTTTATTAACTCTCTTCTTCTGCTGGGTGTAGGGTCGATTTGCTGCTTTTTCTCTAGCTCCTTTATGTGTAAGGTTAGCTTTTGTATTTGAGTTCTTTCCAGTTTTTGAATGGATGCTTGTATTGCGATGTATTTCCCCCTCAGGACTGCTTTTGCTGCATCCCAAATATTTTGATCCGTTGTATCTTCATTCTCATTAGTTTCCATGAATCTTTTTAATTCTTCCTTAATTTCCTGGTTGACCCTTTCATCTTTTAGCAGGATGGTCCTTAACCTCCACGTGTTTGAGGTCCTTCCAAACTTCTTGTTGTGATTTAGTTCTAATTTCAAGGCATTATGGTCTGAGAATATGCAGGGGACGATCCCAATCTTTTGGTTTCGGTTCAGACCCGATTTGTGACCCAGTATGTGGTCTATTCTGGAGAAAGTTCCATGTGCACTTGAGAAGAATGTGTATTCAGTTGAGTTTGGATGTAAAGTTCTGTAGATATCTGTGAAATCCATCTGGTCCAGTGTATCATTTAAAGCTCTCGTTTCTTTGGAGATGTTGTGCTTTGAAGACCTATCGAGTATAGAAAGAGCTAGATTGAAGTCACCAAGTATAAGTGTATTATTATCTAAGTATTTCTTCACTTTGGTCATTAATTGATTGCTATATTTGGCAGCTCCCACATTCGGGGCATATATATTGAGGATTGTTAAGTCCTCTCGTTGGTTAGATCCTTAAGTTTGATATAGTGTCCCTCTTCATCTCTCAGTACTGTCTTCGGGGTAAATTTTAGTTTATCTGATATAAGGATGGCTACCCCTGCTTTCTTTTGAGGACCATTTGAATGGTAAATGGTTCTCCAACCTTTTATTTTCAGGCTGTAGGTGTCCTTCACGTTCAGAGTTACTATTGAAAGATAATGAGTTTAGTGTCACCATGACATGTATTCAGTCCTTGTTTTCTTGCAGAGCTGGTTTGGAGGTCACATATTCTTTCAGTTCCTGCCTGTCTTGGAAGCTCTTTATCTCTCCTTCCATTTTGAATGAGAGCCTTGCTGGATAAAGTATTCTTGGTTGCATATTCTTCTCATTTAGGACCCTGAATATATCCTGCGTGCCCTTTCTGGCCTGCCAGGTCTCTGTGGAGAGGTCGACTCTTACCCTAATACTCCTCCCCATAAAAGTCTGGGATTTCTTGTCTCTTGCTACTTTAAGGATCTTCTCTTTATCTTTGGAATTTGCCAGCTTCACTATTAAATATCGAGGTGTTGAACGGTTTTTATCGATTTTAGGGGGGGGATCTCTCTATTTCCTGGATCTGAAAGACTGTTTCCCTTCCCAGATTAGCTAAGTTTTCAGCTATTATTTGTTCAAATACATATTTGTTCAAATACATGTCCCTTTCGGCGCATTGGGGAACCCCAATTAAACGTAGGTTTTTCTTCCTCAGGCTATCATTTATTTCCCTTAATCTATCTTCATGGTCTTTTAATTGTTTGTCCCTTTTTTCCTCAGTTTCCCTCTTTGCCATCAACTTTCTTCGATGTCACTCCCTCGTTCTTCCACCTCCGTAACCCTCGTCGTTAGGACTTACAGTTTGGATTGCATCTCATTCAATTGATTTTTAATTTCTGCCTGATTAGATGTAAATTCTGCAGTCATGAAGTCTCTTGAGTCCTTTATGCTTTTTTCTAGAGCCACCAGTCGCTGTATAATAGTACTTCTGAATTGGCTTTCTGACATTGAATTATAATCCAGATTTTGTAACTCCGTGGGAGAGAGGGCTGTTTCTGATTCTTTCTTTTGAGGTGAGGTTTTCCTTCTAGTCATTTTGCTCAGTGCAAAGTGGCCAAAAACAAGTTGTTTTGGGAAAAGGAGAAAAGGAGATGAGAGAAAGAAGGAAAGAAGAGAGAAAAAGAAAAAAGGAAGAACAAAAGAAAAAAGTGGAGAAGAAGAGAGAGAAAGAAAGGGAAAAAGGGTGGTGGAAGCAAACAGAAATCAAAAAGAAAAAAAAAAAACACGGGGGAGTATATTTTGATTCTGTGTACTTTAAGTCCCTTGAGGGATCCCTGGGTGGTGCAGGGGTTTGGCGCCTGCCTTTGGCCCAGTGCGCGATCCTGGAGGCCCGGGATCGAATCCCACGTTGGGCTCCAGGTGCGTGGAGCCTGCTTCTCCCTTTGCCTGTGTCTCTGCCTCTCTTTCTCTCTCTGTGTGTGTAACTATCATAAAAAAAAAAAAAAAAAGTTAGTCCCTTGACTTCCCCTGGAACTTGTCTGTCTAGCTGGTTTTCTAGGGGAGGGGCCTGTTGTGCTGATTTTCAGGTGTTAGCACTTGGGGGAGCTGCTCTGCCCCCTGCCTGGTGCAGGGCTCAGTGAGGGTTGTTTACCCCGTGGGGTCCTTGGAGGAAGAACCCCAGTGGCGGCCACTGGCTCTGGAGCCCTGGATTCAGCTCCCGCAGGAACTACGGGCCTCTCCGTATGCAGGGCCTGGAGGCTCCGGGGCGGGGCCGCTGATCTGCTCAGCTCGGGGCAGAAGCGTCCTTGCTGTCCTGGGCCCTCCTAGCCTCTGCCTGTCCCGGGGGAGGTCGGATCCTGGGCTGTGTCCCCGGCGTCCTGTGCTCCCGCTCTGCGCGGTTGGATTCTGTGCTGTTGGATTCGCGCTCCCGCCCCGCAGCCCCCTCCGCGGAGCCGCCGCCCGAGCCCCTCCGAGCTGCTCCGGGTCCCGCCGTGCGCGCTGCAGCCCTTAGGGAGCTCGGAGCACTCCCCTGGGCTCGCAGGTGTCTGTTAGTGTCCCCGGGAGCCCGAGGGCATCCCCGCCCTCCTGGGTCCTGCTCCAACTCCCTGCGGGCCCCTTTCCGCCCGGGAAGGTTGGTGCAGCTCCTGCTTCTCCGGGACGGGACGGGGCTCTCCTGTCCTGGGGACACTCGCCCCGGCCTCAGCCCGGCTCCTCGCGGGGCCCCTCCCCCTCGGAGGCCTTTTGTTCCTTTATTTCTTTTTCCCCGTCTTCCTACCTTGATAGAGGCGCAAACTCTTCTCACTGTAGCATTCCAGCTGTTCTCTCTTTAAATCTCAGGCCGAATTCGTAGATTTTTCAGGATGATTTGAAGGTTATCTAGGTAATTTGGTGGGGACAGGCGATTTGGGGACCCTACTCTTCCGCCATCTTGCCCCTCCCGCCCAGAGGTTTTTATAGTAAACTTTTACTTTTGTTTCTCTTACCTCAGAAGATATATCCTTAGAAATGTTGCTACGCCCAATGTCAAAGAAATTGCTGCCTGTGGCTTCTTAGAGTTTTCATGGTTTCAGGTCTCAAATTTAGTCCATTAGTCCTTAGTCCATTTTGAGTTAATTTTTGTGTATAGTATATGAAAATGTTCCAGTTTCATTATTTTGCATGTAGCTGTCTAGTTTTCCCAGCACCATTTGTCAAAAAGAGTATATTTTTCCAACTGCATATTCTTGCCTCCTTCATCAAAGATTACTTGACCATATAATCATGGGTTTATTTCTGTAAACTGTTCTGTTTCATTGATCTCTGTGTCTATTTTTGTGCCATTACCATAATGTTTTGATTACTACAACTTTGTAGTATATCTTTAAATCAGATTGTGATACCTCAAGTTTTGATCTTCTTTTTCAAAATTGCTTTGGCTATTCAGGATCTTTTTGGGTTCCATAGAAATAGGTTTGTTTGTTGTAGCTCTGTGAAAAAATGATGGTGGTACTTTCAAAGGGATTGCATTAAATGTGTAGATTGTTTTGGGTAGTATAGACATTTTAACAATATTGGTTCTTGGAATCCATAAGCATGGAATATCTTTCCATTTGTGTCATCATAAATTTTTTTCATCAGTGTTGTGTAGTTTTCAGAATACAAGTCTTTCACCTCCTTAAGCTTATTCCCATGTATTTTATTATTTTGTTACAAATGTAAATAGGATTGTTTTCTTCATTTCTATTTCTGCTACTTCTTTATTTGTGTATAGTAATGCAACAGTTTTCTGTATGTTTATTTTGTATCCTGAAACCTTACTGAATTCATTTATCAGTTCTAGTAGTTTTTTGGTTGGGTCTTTAGGGCTTTTGACATATAGTATTTATATAGTATCATGACATGTGCAAATACTGGAAGTTTCACTTGTTCCTTTCCCAATTGTATGTCTCTTATTTACTTTTCTTGCCTGATTTTCATGGCTAGAACTTCCAGTCCTGTGTTGAATAAGAATGAGGAGAGTGGATGTCTTTTTTTTAAGATTCTATTTATTTATTCATAAGAGACACAGAGAGAGGGGCAGAGACATAGACAGAGGGAGAAGCAGGCTCCTCATGGAGATCCCCAGACCGGAATCATGCCCTGAGCTGAAGGCAGACACTTAGCTACTGAGCCACCCAGGCATCCAAAGAGTGGATGTCTTTGTCTTGTTCCTGATCTTAGGGGAAAAGCTCTCATTTTTCAACATTGAATATGATGTTAACTGTGGCATTTACATATGTAGCTTTTATTATGTTGAGGTATGTTCCTTCTAAGCCTACTCTGTTGAGGATTTTTATCATGAATGAATGTTGCATTTTGTTAAATGTTCTTTATGTATCTATTAAAATGATTTTAGGATTTTAGCCTTTCTCTTGTTGATGTGATCTATTATGTTGATTGATTTGCAGATATTGAACCACCTTTGCATCCCAGAAATAAATCCCACTTGATCTTGGTGAATGATTTTTTTGACATATTCTGAGTTGCATATTTGTACCCCTTGTTTTAAATATGTCACTTTTTTTCAGTTATCTATTTCATGGTAATTTGGCATGTTTTAAATTAATTTTTGTGTTTGTCCATCTATGTTTTACTATTACAAGGCACACTGAATAGATGATTCTTAGAGGAAAATGAATTATTTCAAACATGCCTATTTATTATGTCAATTGATATCCCAGCTTACTTAGAAATCATTAGTAATGATTAATAATAGGCAAATGTAGATGGACAGAACATTCTCAGGAGAAAAACATTCCAAAATGTGCAACCTCATCAATAATGTAAGAAGTGTGCATAAAACAACACAAGTTTTCAGGTTAAAAACCAGCTATATCATATACCCAGTGCTGGCTCAAGTAGTATAAGAGAGGTATTTAAGTATAAATGGTCGAAGTTCAAGATGACATCAACTTTTTTAAAGCAAAATATATCTAGAGCCTCAAAGTAATTGGAAACCTTTAATTTGTCCTATGAAGATGATCAGAGAAGAAAAAAACAGGTGATTAGAGATAGGTGCCAAGATTTATGTACAAGAACTTCATTTTAGAGTTATTTATAGCAGTAAATGACTAGAAATAGTCCAAATAGCTAAGAATTAGGACAAATAATAAAATGAATTATAGACCATGCATATAATGTGTTTTGATAAAATCAAGCCTTCAATGATCTTTATGGCATGGCAAATAGACTATAATAATCTTAAATAAAATAATATACAGTAATATCCATATTCTATTAATTTTAATATACTTAAAAGTAATATTTGCTGTCAGGAATGTTTTTATATTTTTTACATCTTCTATGTGGTATATACAATTGATTCTTATTATTTGCAGTACTTTTCTGTAATGTCACCATGAACACTGATTTAGCCAATACCAAACCATTGTTCCTGGGGGTTATTATAGAGTTAGGTTCCTGGGAGCCTCTAGTCACAATATTTTCATCAAACTGTCTATATATAACCATGTTTTATGTTTGTTTCTGTGTAAAATCACCTTACTTAACATGTATGGTTGTTTCATTAACATTGAATTCACAGCTAACAGCACTCTATAACTAATGTCTAAGCAAAGCCTATTTAACATACTTATTTTCTCCATAAGGCACATCACAGTCTTCTTGCACTTAAAAACACTAGAAACACTTCAGCACCATGCTTAAGGGTAATTTTTAAAAGCAAAGTCACCAAAAAAGCCACAAGAATGAGAAAAACATGGCAGTAAATATTTTGCAAAAGGGCAGTTGTTTACAGCATGAGAACTGAAATAAGAAGGCAGAATGTCACGTTGTTCAACCTCAGCTGGAAATATGCACTTTGGACAAGACAAATTTTTTTTTTTACCATTTTTTATATGTTGCATGTCTGTGAATGACCACAAAATTGCCTCAGGTATTGTTTGGAGGTTACAGGTAAATTGTAGCATGTAGGCAAATTCATAATTACAGAATCCATGAATAATAGGAATCAGCCATGTATTTATTTATGTTCATATTTATAATCATAAAATAATTTTAAGATATACGGTTCATTCATATCCTGAACAAATAATTATTAAGTACCTATCATGTGCCTAGTGCCATTCTAGACACTTTGGCTATAGTAATATATAAAACAGTTCTCATTTTCATGGAAGAAACAAATATATAATGTAATCCTATTCATTTATAAATGTTATGGTGAAAAATAAAGAAATACAAGAGAATGGCAGAGAGCGATGTATTACATATAGTGGTCAGGGAAGCCTCTTTATAGATGTGACATTTGGACAGAAACTTGATTAAACTGAGACAACAAGCCATGTTCATATCTCAGTAAAGGACAATCTAAGCAATGGAAAAAGCGAAGGGGAAGGACTGTTAGTCTTCTACATGCATAATGTCTCCTTCAGAGAGTAAGGGAGCCAGTGTGGCTAGGACCAAAGCGAGTGAGGGGGAGAGTTTGGAGGTATACTTAGAGGCAGGAGCATGTATGACCTTATAACGCCTAGAATGGACTTGGGCTTTTATTCAGAGCTTGATGGGGAACCATTAGCAAGTTGAGAGTATATGGAAGCAGTGAGATTTGACTTATGTTTAAAATAATCATTCAGACTTCCATGTGGTGAAATGGATTGCAATAGGGCAAGACTAGAGTAAGATTAGGAGATTATGGAAGTTGATCAAGTGAGGAAAGATGTTAGTGTCAATTAGAATGACAGTGGTGGAGTTTATGAGATGTAGACTTACAAGTTTTTTTTTTTTATAAATTTATTTTTTTTAAATTTTTTATTTATTTATGAGAGTCACAGAGAGAGAGAGAGAGAGAGAGAGAGAGAGAGAGAGAGAGAGAGAGAGGCAGAGGGAGAAGCAGGCTCCATGCACCGGGAGCCCGACGTGGGACTCGATCCCGGGTGTCCAGGATCGTGCCCTGAGCCAAAGGCAGGCGCTAAACCGCTGCGCCACTGCGCCACCCAGGGATCCCCGACTTACAAGTTGTTTTTTTTTAATTTTTATTTATTTATGATAGTCACACACAGAGAGAGAGGCAGAGACACAGGCAGAGGGAGAAGCAGGCTCCATGCACCGGGAGCCCGATGTGGGACTCGATCCCGGGTGTCCAGGATCGCGCCCTGGGCCAAAGGCAGGCGCCAAACCGCTGCGCCACCCAGGGATCCCCTACAAGTTTTTTAAAGATTAAACCAAATGCATTTGCTGATGGATAGGATGAGAATATGACAATATGACTTGTTCAACAGTGACTTCAATGGTTGTGACTAGAACAACTGAAAAGATGGATTTGTCATCAGCTGAAGTGGTGAAGACTGTAGAACGACCAGGTTTGGGAGTTGGGAATATCAGAAGTTCAGTTTCAGATGTATTAAGTTTTAGTTGCCTATTTGATATCAAAATGGAGATGTCAAGCAGGCATTTTGCTATGGATATGGATATAAGAGTCTGGAGTTCAGGGGCTAGAGATAGACATTTGAAAGTGATCATCACATAGATAGTATTTAAATCCATGTGAGTGGATAAGATCACCACGAGAATGAGATCAGGAAGAGAAGAGGTTGAAATACTGAACCCTGGGACTAGGGATCCAGATAACTGATAGGGTATTTCTGTGTGCATCACAAGGAGGACATCCATCTGAGATGACACTTTCAGCTTATGGAAGAATTTAATCTGTTTCAAACTGAAGAATAATGATAAATACAGCTTTTAGATATACTCTATTAAACCCATGTACTAGAAATTGTTCTGTTCTGCATATAGTACATCATTTGTATTATCTATGAAGGAGCCTTTGTCGTTTTTTTTAAAGTACTTATATACTCATGTATACATACATGCAAAGAATCACATACATGAACACAAGTAGTAACCCTGAGAATTATTTACTTCCCTCTATAAACTTGATCATCATGAAACTCCATATATAGTTATTTGGAGAACAACACACAAAAAATAGTATGCACCATTCTGGGGTTGAGAGGATCTACAAGTATGCCAATATTTGTCACCTAGAAGTCCTTGTATTTAATATAATAATTTCTATTGTTCATTTTGTGAATCTTTAGTTCCAGTGTCTTTTAATCAGAACTCTGAGCATATTGAAATTCTTAAAAAAATGCATTGAGTAAAACATACACTATTTTTGTGGCTTTTAAGACTCTACAACCATGTGTTCCTCACTATATATTTTACTAAATTATGGTTCATAAAAATGGTATATATTTAAGTTGTACAATGTGGTGTTTTGATAAAGATATGTATCATGAAATGGATACTATAATCAAGCTAACTAGCATTTCATCACTTCACATAGTTACCATTTTGTGTGTGTGTGTGTTGAGAATACTTAAGATTTGCTCTGTTAGCAAATTTTGAGTATATATTATTATTATTACTAACTTCAGTCATCATGATGTATATTAGATCTCTAGAATCTATTCATCTTATAACTAAAATTTTGTACCCTTTGCTCAATATCTCCTCTTTCCCCTATCAACCAGCCCTTGATAACCACCATTCTATTTTCTGTTACTTTGAGTTATACTTTTTTTCTTTTCATTTCATGTATAAGTGATCTCACTTATGAGATCATGCAATATTTATCTTTCTGTGTCTGGCTTATTTCACTTAGCATAATGTCCTCCAGGTTTATCCATCTTGTTGCAAATAGCAGGATTTTCTTCTCTTTTAATGCTTTTTTAAAAAAGATTTATTTATTCACAGAGAGAGAGAGAGGCAGAGACATAGGCAGAGGGAGAAGCAGGCTCCTCACAGGGAGCCTGATATGGGGACTCAATCCCAGATCCTGGGATCATGTCCTGAGTTGAAGGCAGATGCTCAACTGCTGAGCCACCCAGGCTTCCCTCTTTTACTGCTGAATAATATCCCATTATACAGATATAAATATCTATCACGTTTTCTTTATGCATTCATTTGCCAATGGATATTTCAGTTGTTTCCATATCTTGGCTACAGTAAATAATGCTGTATTGAACATCGAGGTGCAAATATCTCTACAAGATAGTCATTTCAATTTCTTCAGATATATACCTAAAATTGGGATAACTGGATGATATACTAGTTTTATTTTTAATTTTCTGAAGAACCTCAGTACTGTGTTTCCACAGTGGCTGTATGAGTTTACATTTTCACCAGCAGTATACAAAGGTTCCCTTTCTCATTGACCATTCATTGTTTAATCTCCATGTATTCATGGTCCCAAATGTTTTCTTGTGTTTGACTTCAAGTTTCATAGCATTATGAACAGAAAAGGTGAATGGTATGATCTCAATCTTTTTTAATTATTGAGGCCTGATTTGTGACTCAGTATGTGATCTCTTCTGGAGAATTTCCTATGTGCACTCAAAAAGAATGTGTATTCTGCTGCTTTAGGATGAAATGTGCTGAGTATTTCTTTGAAGTCCATCTGGTCTAGTGTGTAATTCAAAGCCATTGGTTCTTTGTTGATTTTCTGTGTAGATAATCTGTCCATTGATGTAAGTGGTGTGTGAAAGTCTCCTACTAATATTATAGTATAATCAGTGAGTTACTTTATGTTTATTTTTGGTTTATATATTTGGGTGCTCCCATGTTGGGAGCATAAAAATTTACAATTGGTAGATCTTCTTGGTAGATAGTCCCCTTTATTATGATATAGTGTCCTTCTTCATCTCATGTTTAAAATCTAGTTTGTCTGATAGTGGTATTGCTACTCAGGCTTTCTTTTGGCATCCATTTGTATGATAAATCATTTTCCATGTCCTTACTTTCTATCTAGAGTTGGCTGTAGGTCTAATATGAACCTCTCATTGGCAGCATATAGCTGGGTCTGGTTTTTTATCCATTCTGACACCTTATGTCTTTTGACTAGAATGATTGGTCCATTTATATTCAGAGTAATTATTGATAGATATGTACTTATTTTGAGTTTATTACTTCTTTCCTCATTATTTCTGGAGATTTTCTTCGATCTTTTCTAATCCTTGTCACTTTTGGTCTTCCCTTTCCACTCAATGAGTCCTCTTTAATATTTCTTACAGGGCTGGGATAGTGGTCAGGAACTCCTGTAGTTTTTGTTTGTTTGGGAAATTATCTCTCCTTCTATTCTGAATGATGAAATTGCTGGATAAAATATTTTTGGTTGCAAATTTTTCTCCTACAGCACATTGAATATACCATGCCACTTTTTTATGCTTTGCCAAGTTTCTGTGGAGATATCTGCTGGTAGCCTCACAGGTCTTCCCTTGTAAGTTAGAGATTTAGTGTTGTTTCTTTTAGGACTTTTTTTCTTTTTTCACTATATTTTTTGAACTTAACTACAGTATATCTTGGTGTTGACCTGGTTTTGTTGATTTTGGTGGGAGTTCTCTGTGCCTCCTGGATCTGGCTTTCTGTTTCTGTCCCTGGGTTAGGGATATTTTCAGCTATTATTTCCTGAAATAATCTTTCAGCCCCCTTTTCTCTCCCTTCTTCCAGGACTCCTACGATTCCAATGTTATTACATTTGATGGAGTCACTGAGTTACCTAACTCTACTCTCATGATCCATTATTCTTCTTTCTCTCTTTAGTTAAGCTTCATTATTTTCCATAATTCCATCTCATGTATCACTTCTTCATTCCTTTGCTTCTTCCATTGTTATGGTCCTTATATATCATTATTTTTGAATCTCAGTTATTACATTTTTCGTTTCTGCTTGATTGCTTTTTAGTTTTTTGATCTCTGTGGTAAGAGTGCCCCTAGTATCTTACATGCTTTTTTCAAGTCTAGTGATCATCCTTGTTTGTTGCTTTAAATTCTCCAACTGGCATATTACTTATAACTGTTTAAATTAAATATCTGCCTGTGACCTTTTCTTGTTCTTTCTTCTGGGATGAATTTTGGCATTTTATCTAGGTCTCTGTCTTGGTTGTACATTTAAGGAGACTGTTATTGTTATATTTCCTGCTCATGAGAGTAATGGCTTTATGAAGAATTCATATACTATCCAGGGCCTGGTGCCTCAGGAAGTATCTTTGTTGTGTGCTCTGAGCACTGTGCTGGTGTGTTTTGGGTGCTCCATTCCTCAGGTCCGTTGTCTATAGATGCTCTCCTTGCCTGCAGTGGGCGGTGTTTGGACCTTGGCCAGAGTGTGGTTTGAAGTGGGTGTGCTTTGGCCTGTTGTTCAAGTAAGACCTAATGCTATTTCTACTAGAACTGAATCTTTGCAGAACTTTATGGTCAGTAGGTATGGCATGTGCTGGGGTTTCTGCTACTCTTCTGGGAAGGGGTCCCACTCCATTAGTCCTTAGGCACACATTCCTGAGAAAAGCAGTACCAGCAGAGCACAGGGAGGCAGAACTTGGTGTGAGCAGGTTAGGCTGCCAGTCTTGGTACTGTACTATTTCCTGAAGTTAGTTTATGCTGAGGGGCAGGGGAGGTAAATGGCATCAGCCACCTCCTTTGACTTTGGAGAGGGGGGTCCATGTTTTCTCTTCTCAGGGAAATCTCCCAGAAGAGCAAATAATTTCCCCTCATGTATCCTAGGCATTTTGCAGATTGCTGTTTTCACACTGTCTCTGGGTTACTTGCCTGCCCAGAGCAGTGCAATGGACTTTGCATTGCCAAACCTGCTGACTTTGAGAACTGCAAACTTTAAGAATGTGATGAGGTGGGGACCTGTGCTGGTCTTCTTAGGGAGGGTCTTACTGCACTGAGACTGATGCAGGTTTGACCCAGAACGACATTCATGCCACAGTGCAGGGGTGTGAGATTTGAAGCCAGGGAGGCTAATCAGCCAGTGTTGGAGTTAGCCTCCCTCAGCAGGAGTCTCTACACCTATGCTGTGGGACATAAGGGAAAGGAAATGGTGCCCCATGGCTCTTTTGTCTCTTGGGAGACATCTGTTTGAATGCCACCTCTCACAGATGCAAGTAGAGATAACAGTCTCTTCCCATACACCTTAGGCAATGCTCAGATAGCACTGTCTGCCCTGGAGTTGCTTGCCTGCTTTCATTCTCTATCCTAGCCAAGGTCAAGGACTTGTAAAACTCCAGTCTTTGAATCCCACTGGTTGCAATAAAGAAATTCAGCCCCTCTCATTTTTCCAGCCAATGCATTTGGGGGAAGTGTTTTAGTTATATGTATGTGTGTGCATTCCACTCTCTCACCTTTCTGCATGACCAGGGCTCCCTCCCCTCCACAGCACCCACAATCTGTTCCTCCCCCCAGACCATGTCTCCACACTTCCTCCCTTCCTTCATGTGGCCTCTTCTCTCCCTCTAGTTGTGCAGTTTGTTCTATCAGTCCTCAGGTTGATTTTTGGGGTATTCAGAAAGATTTGATCTAGCTGTGTTCAAGGGACAAGGGAAACATAGCATCCTCCTACTATACAGGTTTTGGAAAAATACAGGACTTAAATATCTGTTGGATTTGGGGTGTGACATGACTGGTAGATGCAAAAACCACCAATGAGGATAAAGGTTGCAAAAATAGTATGAATAATGTTTGTATGCAGATATTGCTTCTAAACAATATATGTGATAACTTAAAAATACCTTTGTCTTTTTTTTCCAAGACCACCATGATTCCCTAATGAATTTCCCTTCTAGCATCAGCAGTATCATATCATTAAATCTCTAAAGTTGAAGGAAAGTTCTAGAATTCGCTGTAATTTCAGATTCAATATCATCAATTAAGTTAGGAGGAAAGTATAAAGAAAAGAAGTGTTTATTCGGCCTGACCAAATTGCAAAAACAAGTATATAACAGGTCAAACAATTAGCATGTTTATATTTTGTGTTTTAACTGTATTCTCAAAACTAATTATTTCTCTAAGATTTACTGTCATTTGAAGTAGTTAGCATATAAAAGTATATGTTGAGCTTATGGTAATGTTAAAGGCTTGTGCAATTCAAATATTTTGCAAAATATAATTTAATTTTCTATTGGTATTAATCACAATGCAATCAACTTTTTCTACACACAGTCCTGTATGAAATAAATCACATTCAAAATTTATTATATATGAAAAGAACTGTATATCTATTAAGAGCCCTTTTTTGCTTTTCTGGCAATCATAATCATTTTATCATCTTCATTCTGTGCTTTACTCTGTTCTTCCACAGTCTTAAAATGATTAATGAAGCTACTTGCAAGATGACATTTAGGTCCATATTCATGTTGAAATGTTATAAATGTTTAAATTATAAGCAAATATCTGACTGGAAGAAACAAAGAGCTCTATCCCCCATATGTGATTTTCAAATTCAGCTAGAAAAAATCAGTATAAGTTAAATCAATGTTCTGTCATTCTCCAGATTCTTGAATTCTAAAATTGTGCCAACTGGACTTGAGGGATTATCTACAGACTAGAGCAAAAACTCTGTTGCTTGTCAGCATTGTTCTTTTAAACTGTGCTTACTGCCAGCTATCCCAATGTGCAATTTTCATGGGACTGTGAGTGCCTAAGCACTGTAACACCTTAATTTAAAAAGAATGTATGTCCCTGTTGCTCTTTCTAGAGCCTTTTGACTCAAGTACTTGATTTCCTTTACCTTTTTTTCCATAAAAGAAAAAAGAAACCACTCCTTTGACATTCATGGGGGAAAAAAACTGAAAGGCTAATTAAACTGTTGTGAAACAATATTATCCTCTTTAGTTTTACACTGACAATTTTAATACAGAGTCATTTTAACAAGCTTTGCAAATCAGAATTTGCTGATTATTTCTCTGAATTCACTGAATAAATTCATTCCCAGAGATATTGAAAATGCAAAGCCAGACAAAAAATAACATTTATTTCATGAAAGTTTAATTGGCATGCTTATTAGCTGAAGATAAAGGAGGAAAATCTTACTTATACTATATACTAGAAACAAAACACAGAAGTCTGAAAATAATGAGATAATGCTTTGAAAAGAATACAGAATTATATGGATTTTGAATGTATTGAAAAATGACTTAAATGTACTGAGCTCTTCATGGCCCTTGGCTTTTACTTTTTCTGTGAGTTCTATCTCAAGAATTTTATTATAGTCAGTGTTGTTCATGCTGCTCTAGTTAAGGTTTGCAGCATTTCCATTACAACCCTACTATTTCAGTTGGGGTTCATAATTCCACTTTAGAAGTCACCCTTGGCTAAATGTTGGCATATGCGCTTTCAACTTGTATTGCTAGTGATGGGTATGAGTGTGATTAAATATGTAGCAAACATGCAAAGTAGCATATACTACTTTTTATGGTATGAAATATTTTAATGCAAACATACATTGTGGTTCCTTAATTATAGAAATTGACAAGTATCAGCTCTGTCAGTGTAACTGATTAACAGAGTGAAAGAAAGTGTTTTTCTTTCTAATTCATCCTTATAGCCTAGAAACCCTGAGCTTATCTTATAGCCATGAGCCAAAACACTCCCTGTTACGAATTGAGTAATGGTTTCAAAAACACTCCCTAATTTATCAACAGTACTGCCAAACAACTGAATAGTTCTGTCCAAAGATTAGTTAGTGCCGTGGAAATTAAAAGGTTAAACCAACAATTTGATATTTTACATATATCCATGGCCACATATGCAGGTACCTAACAGATTTGTTTAAAAAGAGAACTGTATATCTTTTGAATTGATCACAGTTTTGTGGCTATAAAATTTCTTGCTTATGAAAACTAAAATGTGACAGAAAAGTTAGTAAATACAAACCAATTAAAGAAATACAAATGATTAAGAATAATCTTAATTACTCTTTATCCTTCAAACGAGGGATAACCACTGGCTACATTTTAGTGTATATGCTTCAAATCTTTATATTATACATAGATACACATATTAAAAATTTTGTATCATAAGCTGAATCACAATCTGACTTTATTTGCTATGTTGGAGAGTACAAACTTGTCATTAAATATTTTTATGATACATAATTTCCCTGGCTACACAGCATTCCACTATATGGGTGTACTGATGTTTAACTTATCACCCATAGTTGTAGATTTTGCAGTCTAATGATTTAGTTTTACTTTGGGATTAAAATCTGATGAAATATTTCAGCAGCTAGAGTTTATTCAAGATTTTGGTCTTTTCTACATTTAGCCATTTTCATTATACCCTGATTACTACATCACCAAATGTTAACAGTTCATAACTGTTGATTGAAAACAGTATCAAAAATTAGAATTTATTATTTATTATATATTGACTACATAGATACTTACCCAGTATGTAAATTCTGTTGGTATGGTTGCTATTGATGCTTATAGTATAAATAGAACAGGCTATTAAAAATTAATAAGCTTAAAGCCAGTGGAATGAGTTTTTCCTATGAATTCTTATTAACTTAAGGAATAGGCAAGGGGGAGGCTTTGTTATCTTATTTTTTTTTAATTTTTATTTATTTATGATAGTCAGAGAGAGAGAGAGAGAGAGAGAGAGGCAGAGACATAGGCAGAGGGAGAAGCAGGCTCCATGCACCAGGAGCCCGACGTGGGATTCGATCCCGCGTCTCCAGGATCGCGCCCTGGGCCAAAGACAGGCGCTAAACCGCTGCGCCACCCAGGGATCCCGAGGTTTTGTTATAAATAACATTTATCCCTTTAATTTTTTTTTGAGGTGGGAGGCATTCACCATAGGAATAGGATATTATTTAATATAAAGAGTTCTGTGATCAGAAAGATCTGAGTTTAAATCTCCATTCTATGCTTTCTAGTTATGTATGTAATTTTTGGCAATGCACATCACTTCTTGTAAGCTTTGCTTTTTTTTCTTCCTTAGGATATAGGTAATACCTACCTCACATTATTGTCATAATGTGACATATGAGAATAATGTGACATAATCAAATAATTGTTCTATAAGAATTTATTCATTTTTTTCAGGGTGTGGGATATACTAGTGAACTAGGGAGATAAAGTCCCTGCCCTTGTGAAGCTTATGGACTAGTGGGAGAAACAGAGAATAAACTAACATAAATAAAAATTTACTTATGAAACGTGATAAGTGCTATGGAAGAAAACCATAGATGTTCCTATGTTATTAGATTGGATGAGTTAATGAATGTAGCTTGAAAAATGTGACATTTACAATTTCCAGGTAGGGGAATAACAAGGACATTGGGTGCAAGGCAGAAAGAGTTTAACATATTCTAGCATCTGAAAGGAAAATGTAGCTAAAAAATAGTATATAGAAAGAGAAGAGGGGCATAAGATAAGACTGGAAATGTACAAGGTAATAGTACAAGGTAATAGTAGAACTGCGTGCCTAGCAGAGAGAAGGACTTCTATAGTATGCGTATTTCCTTTCTCCTGTCCTTTTATAGATGAAGTAGTGTTAGCCAAGGAATTTGGGGTCAATTACACACTGGTTTAGTTTATGTAAATGTTTCCTCTCTGATTTAGATTATCATCACAATGATTTTAAATGAGGTCTGCCTAACTTCTGTGTTTTGTGTAGGTGCCTTTTTCTTTTTTTTTCTTTTTTTTTTTAATGATTTTATTTATTCATGAGAGACAGAGAGAAAGAGAGGCAGAGACACAGGCAGAGGGGGGAGCAGGCTCCCTGAGGGAGCCTCATGCGGGACTCAATCCCCGGACTTGATCCTGGGACTCAATCAAGTCCCAGGACTGAATCCCAGGACTCCAGGATTATGCCCTGGGCTGAAGGCAGGCACTAAACCGCTGAGCCACCCATGGATCCCCTCTTTTTCTTTCTTCTAAGCACCTCTTTCCCTTACCCCTCTGTTCCACACCACCTCATCTGCCCATGGGCATACAGATAAACTGCCTATTTATACTTCCCAGCTTTTCTTGGCTTTTTCATTCCGCCATGTTTATCTCTTAACTAGCCCATTATGTGTATTTTCCTCTAACTGAATTTATCTTCTCTTTTTATGATTCTTTTGTAGCTCATGATTAGATCATGTGGTACGAATACTGCACATCAGTGAGAGGTCAATGAAACAGCAAGACACATGTAAAAATTTCTCAAGACAGTGAATCTTTAAAACCAAGTTTTTCTATTTAAAAAACAGTCTGTCTACCAGAAAAGTTACCCACTCCCCATGGAACTGAAAAATAAACCTTGCCTAATAAACCTTATGCCAGTAAAAATAGGTCTATTAAAGTAACCAGCAGAATTCATGCCTCAGATCTTTGTATTAAGAGAGAGAAAGGTACAAAATATTAATAATATTATAACAAAAATAGCACTAGCATCGATGGAAGTTGAGTTGCAAACTAACAACTTACTCTGTTTCTATAGATGGATAATAAAAGATATAATGAAGAACAATGTAAAGCATAGGCAGGAAGTTCATATGGCTATAGTGCAAGAGAATATTATTTAGCTATATGTTCTATGTGTATAGATATGAATGCTTTTACTACTGGCAGTAATTAATCCTAAAGTACCAATTTTGACTGACTTTACTTGTGTCAAATAGTTGCCTCACAAATTTTAAGTATTATATCTAAGTGTTATTACCTGTAAGCTATATTTAATGTGCAACCCTTATGTTTAAAAGAGAAAAAAGGAGTATATGTTTTTCTAGTAATTGTTAATGTTTTCTTTAAATACTGTTCTAGTGGGGCAACCTGGTTGGCTCAGCGGTTTAGTGCCGTCTTCAGCCCAGGGCATAATCCTGGAGTCCTGGGATCCAGTCCCGGGATGGAGTCCCAGAATTGAATCCCAGGATTGAGTCCCAGGATCAAGTCCTGGGATTGAGTCCCGCATCAGGCTCCCTTATGGAGCCTGCTTCTCCCTCGGCCTGTCTCTGCCTTTCTCTCTCAATCTCTCTCTCTCTCTCTCTCTCTCTCTCTCTCTCTCTCTCTCTCTCTCTGTGTGTGTGTGTGTGTGTCTCAAAAATAAATGAATAAACTCTTAAAGAAAAAATACTGTTCTAGTGGATTTATTTTTCTAGCATAAGAGTTCTTTTTAGTTAATAACATTTGACATTTCAAAGTCTCCCTGCCATACTATTTGTTTTATTAAGAGTATCTCTTGTAGGGGAGGAAAAACTTTTTTTCTCTATCCTCCTGCATTCTCTAGCTGTGGCCCTGTAAATTAGATGGATAAAAACAATTTAACTAGAGAAAAACAAACAGTTTATTAATACATGTGAATACTCAGTGATGAGTATCTCAAAGGTTGATTAGAACTTGGGTTTACATAGCACTTTAGTACCTTATGTAGAGAATTGATAATACAAAGGAAAAGGAATTTGAGTTTTAGGGGAAGCAAATTGTGAAAATTAAATACATGGGGAAAACTAATGAAAGATAAGAGATAGTAGGGTTTGTTATGTAGATTCCTTTATTGCTGTCTTTCCTCATGGTAATAGTCTAACTTGTCTTCAGTGGTTAAAAATCATTCTATCCTTCATGGTAGAGAGAGGAAGGGTAGAGAGTTTTTCTTGTGTTTTCTTTTTATTTACCTTCAGCTCAAAATAGTCCTTATGTCAAAGTGGCATATTATAAGGTGGCATATTATATATACTGCCCTTCACTGTCTTCTATATTCTAGCACAATATTATGTATAAGTGGGCAAGAAAGAGTGTTTATTCTTATAATGCATTCAAATTCCATCATTGTCTTATTTTGAATAAATCCCTCATATCTTTAACATGATTCATGTTTTAATAAAAATAGTGTATGAAATTTAGACTGCCATTAAGAATGGTTTCCTAATGAATATGTTTTCTCTTAGGATTGGTAGCATTAAAATATTAGTATAGGTTTTTAAACTTGAAATTTTAAAGCATCCTTTCTTTCCTTTTGTATCCGTTATTGATATTAAACAGTGTAATCTTTGTAAGCCTTAAAAAAAACATTAGGATAGAACATAATTCAGTTAAATGAACACTGATTACTGTGCATAATACTCTGTGATAGATACTGAAAGTGACACAGAGATGAGCAGGATTGGGTTCCTGCCCTCCAGACATTCAATCTAGTATGGTTAGTAGTGACATATACCCTCCCCCCACCAAAAAAAAAAAAAAGGAAAGGAAGGCACTAACCTTTATTGAAATCCTTCATTATAATAGGCTATCATGGTAATTTTTTTTAAGTTGGCTTTTTTGTTCCCTTTGGTTTGGTAATTTTCTATATATAGTATAATTGGTTTTACTAGCACTAAAATAAAAAAAACAATATAAACAAGTTCAATATTACTACAAATTCTTGCTTAACAAAAGGTAGGTACACAGGGATGCCTGGGTGGCTCAGTGGTTGAACATCTGCCTTTGGCTCAGGTTGTGATCCCAGGGTCCTGGGATTGAGTCCTATCTCAGGCTCCCCGAGGGAGCCTGCTTCTGCTTATGTCTCTGCCTCTCTCTGTGTATCTCTCATGAATAAATTAATAAAATCCTTTAAAAAAAAAGAAAAGGTACACAAAATATTTAGAAACCTTTCCCATTTCAAAAATTGGAGAGGCACATATAAATGTCTCATTACATTGAATCTACTCTTCTGTAAGTTAACATATGTAAGTTAAGTTATGCTCCATAGTTTATTTTTACAGTAAAAAAAACATGATAAAACATAAATATAAAAGCCAAAAGGTGGGGCACCTGGGCGGCTCAGTTATTAAGCATCTGCCTTCAGTTCGGGTCATGATCCCAAGGTCCTGGGATTCAGCCCCACGTTGGGCTCCCAGCTCAATGGGGAGCCTGCTTTTCCCTCTCCCATCTTGGCAAAACATAGGATATGTTTATTGACAGAATTTACACTAATAGGAAAGTTTGAAACCATATCAAGAACAGTCTGGAATGCCATTTTAAGGAGATTAGATTTTATTTAAAGGCAGTAGGGGAGGAATAGATGAATTTTTAGTAGCAGAGGATTATTATCAGAGGTGATTTTCAGAAGATTGATGTGGTATGTATGAATAAAGTGGAGAAAAAAGTGCAGTAGGAGGAACTAACTATTAGATTATTGCAATAAAGCAAGAAGAACCTAAACCAGAATAGATGCAACTGATATTTGGGAAAATAACTCAACAGTAGTTGATTTTTGTAGTGAGGAAAAGATCAACTGGCTGAATAGTGATGCCATTTTTTTCTTAATGATTTCATTTGTTTATTTGAGAGAGAGAAACTGAAAGAGAGAGATAACGCATAGAGTGGGTGCTAAGGGAGAGCGATAGAGAGAGAGTCTCAAGCAGACTCTGCTGGAGCTTGGAGCCCGACATGGGGCTTGATCTCACAACCTTTAGATCATGACCTCAGCTGTAATGAATAGTCAGACGCTTAACTAACTGACCCGCCCAGGCACCGCCCCCTTTTTAAAAATTTATTTATTTACTTGAGAGAGAGAGAGATGCCATTTTCTTTAAGTGAGAGAGTAATACATTCAGAGGAAGGATCCTATTTGGGGATAATTTTTTTTTTTGAACTATTGGGCCTTAAGATAAAAAGCTTCTGCACAGCAAAAGAAACAGTCCACAAAGCTAAAAGACAACCTACAGAATAGGAGAAGATATTTGCAAATGACCTATTAGATAAAGGGCTAGTATCCAAGATCCTTAAAGAACTTAAGAAACTCAACAGCAAAGAAACAAACACTCCAATCATGAAATGGACAAAAGACACGAATAGAAATTTCACAGAGGAAGACATAGACATGGCCAACAAGCACATGAGAAAATGCTTCTCATCACTGGCCATCAGGGAAATACATATCAAAACCACAATGAGATACCACCTCACACCAGGTTGAATGGTGAAAATTAACAAGGCAGGAAGCCAAAAATGCTGGAGAGGATGTGGAGAAAGGGGAACCCTCTTGCACTGTTGGTGGGAATGTGAACTGATACAGCCACTCTGGAAAACTGTGGAGGTTCCTCAAAGAGTTAAAAATAGATCTGCCATACAACCCAGCAATTGCACTACTGGGGATTTACCCCAAAGATACAAATGCAGCGAAACGTCGAGACACCTGCATTCCAATGTTTATAGCAGCAATGTCCACAACATCCAAACTGTGGAAGGAGCCTTGGTGTCCATCGAAAGATGAATGGATAAAGAAGATGTGGTATGCATAAACAATGGGATATTATTCAGCCATTAGAAATGACGAATACCAACCATTTGCTTTGAAATGGATGGAACTGGAAGGTATTATGCTGAGTGAAGTAAGTCAATCGGAGAAGGACAAACATTGGTTTCACTCATATGGGGAATATAAAGACTAGTCAAAGGGATTATAGGGGAAAGGAGAGAAAACGAGTGGGAAATAGAGAGGGTGACAGAACATGAGAGACTCCTAATTCTGGAAAACGAACAAGGGGTAGTGGTGGGCAGGGGGATGGGGTGACTGGGTGATGGGCACTGAGGGGGGCACTTGATGGGATGAGCACTGGGTGTTATACTATATGTTAGCAAATTGAACTCCAATAAAAAAAATACCCCCCAATTTTTTTTGAAGTCTCTAATTTGAAGTGTGAATGAATATATAGCTAGAATTGCCTAATAGGGAGATGAACATTTGGTGTTTGCAGGGGTACTAAAAGTTACTTATTTGTGCAGGTATCCTCACAAAGGAAATAAGTAAAATTATGACATTACATGAGATTACTAAGAGAAGGAAGTGTAAGAAAGTCAAAAGGCCAAGGAAAGAACTTTAGTAAACATCACATTTGAGTATAAAAATAAAAGTTGCACAAAAAAAAAAAAGTTGCTAGAGAAGGAAAAGTTAGAGAAGCTGGGTGGGGAAATCATGCTAAAGCCATATTTAGAAAATCTATGGAGGATAAAATTTCAGGAATAATATGTTAGTCGACAATCTAAAATTATATAAAAAAAAGTAACAGGTGAGTTGAGGATAAAAAAGTAAGTGGTTGAATAAAAAAAGCAAGTGGTTGGATTTGTTGGCCTTAGTAATATGTTTAATGCTGCAAGGACATTTTCAGGAGAGTGGAAAAGATATAAATCAGATTGTAAAGGGTAAAGTAGGCCCTGGTTGATAATGAAGTGGAGTCAAATCTATATAGATAGCGCTTTTTTCAAAAGGTGGACATTGCTTATTTTCACTTTCATAATGTTAAACTGGGTCTAATATAAAATTCAATATGACATGTAAGAAGTATTTTTATCATTTTGTAGCAGATTTTTAAAGTTGTAATTTCAGATTTTGAATCGATCAGCATGAGACAGATTCTCTGTATCACCATTTTAGTTCTGGATAAAATTCAAGCTGGTTATTACTGATTACTCTGAAATGCAAATAGTGCTATTTTGTTTTACAGCTATCATTTAAAAAGCCATGTACTCGTTAAGATAAATATGTGCTGCATGAACAACAAAAGAACTGAGAAAAGAAACGGACATTATTTGGTATTTTGTTCGTTCTCTGATTTGAAACTGAATATGCTAATCTTCGAATACAAATGAGCAGCAAAATGTAATTTACGAATGCACAATTAACTTCTGACTGGTTTCTGTTGATTTCTAGTACTATAACCCCATACCAGGTGAAACTTCTCATTTTTACATCTTATCTGACCAATATTACTATTTGTGCCTAAATGAGATTATTATGAAAAATTTTACTTTGGAGTAAATCATACTTTCATGGAGCTCCAATTATAATTTGTGTATTGAGTAGTCTGCCATCAGGGCCATGAGCTTCTATTTTTCTCTTTCCATGCAGCTGCTCTTGTATTTTCCCCATCACTGACTAAGTCTTTCCTCTAATTTTCAATTTTAAAACCTGATAGTTCCTTGTCTTAATTGTAAACCATGTTTTATATCACATATTGCTTTGTTGTCATTTCTCTCTTCTTTTGCTTCATCTTTATTATTGTGTTGTGTCATTTATGTGTGTGTGTATATATATATATGTATAGGTGTATATGCATGCACACATTGTATATATGTACATATACATACATTAACTCATGCATATATATATATATATATATATATATACACACACACACACACACACATTCATATCACAAAAAGTGGGAGAAAGGTTGGAAAGCAGAAAGTTTAACTTTTTAGTATAATGAGGCAGATTTTTTTCCTTAGCTTCACATGAGAAAATCTCTACTCTATGATCATAAGTTGAAATCTTAAATCTGGCTAGCCATTTTGTAGATACACTTGTGGAACCAGGGAAATTGGGTTAAAGCATATAGGGTTTAGCAAGACCAATCATTATGATTGGCAAATGAACTCAAAACACTATTTTAGTATTTTTAGGGTATTTGGGTATTTTGTTTGCAGAGCATTCATACTATAGTACTCTGAATGACTAGCAAATTGAAAAATAGTAGAATACTTTGAAGTTGTGATTCTCTTATGATTTAGGGTAACATTTGTTTTATAGAATAATGAAATCTTGTTTGTTACAGGAACCTTAGGAGATTAAATAATTTAATCTTTTTTCCAATGCAGCAGTACTTTTTATGACACTTCTGAGAGATAAATGTCCAGTGACTCTCTGTGGCCTCTCATCCTATTAAAGATATATTCTTCATACTGAATTGTGATCTGTCTTCCTGTAAGCATTCATTTTTGCTCTGAGGGACAATATAGAATCAAAGATTTAACCTGTTCCTCATAATATTAAGATATTTGAAGCTCTTTTCATTATGTTCACTTTTCTAAAGTACTTTTCCGTGGTATATACACATATTTTTTCAACCATTTATTGATTATCAACCCCTCCAAGATGTTGGTTGCTCTCTTTCTCATTTATTATAATTTATCAGTGACCCTCCTAGAATAGCATACATTACTTTACTAATACTCCAAATAGAGTCTGATCTTCACAGGATACAGTGAACAATACCTTATACATTATAGGTGTAAAAGTCAAATCTTTAGTGTATAGGTTCCCATTTTAGATTATTGGTGATACCTTAAGATTATTGGCCTTTTGGATCCTTGGGTGGCTTAGCGGTTTAGCGCCTGCCTTCACCCAGGGCGTGATCCTGGAGTCCTGGGATTGAGTCCCACATCAGGCTTCCTGCATGGAGCCTGCTTCTCCCTCTGCCTGTGTCTCTGCCTCTCTCTCTCTCTCTTTGTTTCTCATGAATAAATAAAATCTTAAAAAAAAAAGATTTTTGGCTTTTATAAGATTTGCTTACTGTGGATACATGTTGAACTTGTAGTCAATTGAAGTTCTCTCTTTTTTTTTTAATAACAACTACAGTCAAATTCAATCATTCCAAATCCTGGGCCCTGTGTAATTGATTATTTTTTTTTTTAAGTACCTGCAAGATTTGTGTTTATTCCTGTTGAATTTAATTTCATTTGGTTTCAGTTTAGCACTGCTATGTGTTAAAAAACTTTGAATCCTGTTTCTGTTATCTCTCATATTAGAATCCCTTTGGGTGTTGCCCATTTGCAGATTTAACAAGAAAACCTTCAAAAATCTTCTGAGTCATTAGTGTGTTGATAAAGACAGAAACAAGATGAATTACCTGGGACTAACTACCAGAAACTTCCTACTAAGTTGACACCAATTTGTAATTAATGGTCTTTGAATTAAATTTTCAACCAATTTAAAAATTATCTATTATACTGTTATTCTGTCCATGTGCTATTTCTTTCTCACAATGGTATGGAGAGAATTTGCCCAAAGTCATTATGAAATAAGACTTTCTCAGGGGCATCTGGGTCGCTCAGTCAGTTAAGAATCTGCCTGTGGCTCAGGTCATGATCTTAGGATTCTGGGATCAAGCCTCATGTTGGGCTCTCTTTAGTGGAGAGTCTGCTTCTCCCTCTCCCTCTGCCCCTCACCCTCGCTTGTGATTTCTCTCTCTCTCTTTTAAATAAGTAAATATAATCTCTTAAAAAATTAATCTGTGTATCTACTTTCTACTTGATTTGCTCTGTCACAGAAAGAGTTTCCAGTAATTCGACATCAATTATTTTACATAATACCTACTAATTGATTTTTTGCATGATATTTTATAAGCTCATGAAAACCTTTTGTTTGGTATACAGCATGCCCAAACATGCAGCAGGGTTGGAGGTCCTTTTTTTTTTTAACACAATTGAGAAACACTGATAATTTAATCAAGACTATTTCTAAGAAACAGGGAAGGTATAAGAAATCTAAACAAACTGGCTTGCAAAGTATAGAATTTGAATCACCCTCTAGCTAATGTGGCCTACACGGCCTTGACCCATTCTACGGAGACCTATGGAAAATGAGAGGCTTCACCTTGACTCCTCATTTCCATTTTGGTCTGTTTCCATGTTTTGAGTGCCATTTGATATTTACCTTCCAGGATAATTATCCTGGATTTTATGACCCTTGAATACAGAATGAGAGAAGTTATGTCCTCTTGGCTGTCTACTGAAGGACCACTTTCTAAATTGTGTTTCTAGAATGAAAGACACTCACTTTTCTTAAGGTGACTGTTAACAGGAGGAATGACTTCATTCTGTCTGCTAGATACCACTCTACCTACATTTTTGTGGCTTTTCCCTATACAGATTCAATAGAATAATGATTTTATAAAACATGATGACCTTGGCATTTATATAGTAGATATTACTACTCTGAAATTCCAGGAAGTATGATCATAAACTTACACTTAATCTGTTAGAAGTATGGACAATGTATCAAAGGAAGGTGTAGGGACTAAAGACCAGTTAAGTAGTTATTATTTCCTTCCATGTGAGTTGTGATGAATAATTAGTTTGTAGTTAATGTAAATAGTCCAATGGTAGAATGGGAAGTTAACAAAATGTAAGAAAAAGGAGAAAAAGAATCAGATTATGAGTAAATACTTTGAGCCAAGACAGTTGAAAGTTGGTACTTTTTTTTTGGAAACAAAGAAGTAAGAAATGATATCTACTAAAGTAAGAGGGCAGGAGTAAAATAATGATGGGTTTATAATGGCATTAGCATACTCTGAGAGATTTTAAGCATACAGTTAGAAATTCCTACCTTTGAGTGATATTTGGGAGCTGTTGCCAAAAAGATAATAGGTGAATTCCAAAAATCGTCTGGAGCAGAAGAGAACGGCCTTGCAGATAAAATCTTGGGAGAATAGTGTCTACATTTAAAATAAGGGTTTACAAGAACTTGCCAAAAGAGTGTTAAGAAAGTGAGAGGATATCTCTATTTCCCGGATCTGAATGCCTGTTTCCCTTCGCAGATTGGGAAAGTTTTCAGCTAGGATTTGTTCAAATACATATTCTGGCCCTCTGGCCCTTTCGGCGCCCTCAGGAACCCCAATTAAACGTAGGTTTTTCTTCCTCAGGCTATCATTTATTTCCCTTAATCTGTCTTCATGGTCCCTTAATTGTTTGTCTCTTTTTTCCTCAGTTTCCCTCTTTGCCATTAACTTGTCTTCTATGTCACTCACTCGTTCTTCCACCTCGTTAACCCTCGTCGTTAGGACTTCTAGTTTGGATTGCATCTCATTCAATTGATTTTTAATTTCTGCCTGATTGGATCTAAATTCTGCAGTCATGAAGTCTCGTGAGTCCTTAATGCTTTTTTCTAGAGCCACCAGTAGCTGTAGAATAGTGCTTCTGAATTGGCTTTCTGACATTAAAGTGTAATCCAGATTTTGTAACTCTGTGGGAGAGAGGGCTGTTTCTGATTCTTTCTTTTGAGGTGAGGTTTTCCTTCTAGTCATTTTGCTCAGTGCAGAGTGGCCAAAAACAAGTTGTATTGAAACACGGGGGAGTATCACTGGTCCCTCTAGCTGGTCTTCTGGGGGAGGGGTCTGCTGTGCTGATTTTCAGGTGTTAGCACTTGGGGGAGCTGCTCTTCCCCTGCCTGCTGCAGGGCTCAGCGGGGGTTGTTTACCCCGTGAGGCCCCAGGAGGAACAGCCGCAGTTGCTATGGCAACTCTGGAAGCCTGGATTCAGCCTCCGCAGGAACTACCTGGCTCGGGGCTCTCGGGAAATAGAGAGATCCCCCCCTAAAATCAATAAAAACCGTTCAACACCTCGACATCTAATAGTGAAGCTTGCAAATTCCAAAGATAAAGAGAAGATCCTTAAAGCAGCAAGAGACAAGAAGTCCCTGACTTTCATGGGGAGGAATATTAGGATAATAGCAGACATCTTCACAGAGACCTGGCAGGCCAGAAAGGGCTGGCAGGATATATTCAGGGTCCTAAATGAGAAGAACATGCAACCAAGAATACTTTATCCAGCAAGGCTCTCATTCAGAATGGAAGGAGAGATAAAGAGCTTCCAAGACAGGCAGGAACTGAAAGAATATGTGACCTCCAAACCAGCTCTGCAAGAAATTTTAAGGGGGACTCTTAAAATTCCCCTTTAAGAAGAAGTTCAGTGGAACAATCCACAAAAACAACGACTAAATAGATATCATGATGACACTAAACTCATATCTTTCAGTAGTAACTCTGAACGTGAACGGGCTTAATGACCCCATCAAAAGGCGCAGGGTTTCAGACTGGATAAAAAAGCAGGACCCTTCTATTTGCTGTCTACAAGAGACTCATTTTAGACAGAAGGACACCTACAACCTGAAAATAAAAGGTTGGAGAACCATTTACCATTCAAATGGTTCTCAAAATATACCCTAAAAACTATAGAACACTTCTGAAAGAAATTGAGGAAGACACAAAGAGATGGAAAAATATTCCATGCTCATGGATTGGCAGAATTAATATTGTGAAAATGTCAATGTTACCCAGGGCAATTTACACGTATAATGCAATCCCTATCAAAATACCATGGACTTTCTTCAGAGACTTAGAACAAATTATTTTAAGATTTGTGTGGAATCAGAAAAGACCCCGAATACCCATGGGAATTTTAAAAAAGAAAACCATATCTGGGGGCATCACAATGCCAGATTTCAGGTTGTACTACAAAGCTGTCGTCATCAAGACAGTGTGGTACTGGCACAAAAACAGACACATAGATCAATGGAACAGAACAGAGAACCCAGAAGTGGACCCTGAACTTTATGCTCAACTAATATACGATAAAGGAGGAAAGACGATCCACTGGAAGAAAGACAGTCTCTTCAATAAATGGTGCTGGGAAAATTGGACATCCACATGCAGAAGAATGAAACTGGACCACTCTCTTGCACCATACACAAAGATAAACTCAAAATAGATGAAAGATATAAATGTGAGACAAGATTCCATCAAAATCCCAGAGGAGAACTCAGGCAACACCCTTTTTGAACTTGGCCACAGTAACCGGAGAAGGACAAACAGTGTATGTTCTCATTCATTTGGGGAATATGAATAATAGTGAAAGGGAATATAAGGGAAGGGAGAAGAAATGTGTGAGAAATATCAGAAAGGGAGACAGAACATAAAGACTTCTAACTCTGGGAAATGAACTAGGGGTGGTGGAGGGGGAGGAGGGCGGGGAGTGGGGGTGAATGGGTGACGGGCACTGAGGGGGACACTTGACGGGATGAGCACTGGGTGTTATTCTGTATGTTGGTAAATTGAACACCAATAAAAATTAATTTATAAAAAAAAAGTGAGAGGATAATCAAAACTGATGATATGTTTTGGTAACCAATGGAAGAAAGTGATTTTAAAGAATAGTAGGGAGTAAAACCATATCAGCAATTTCTGTAAAGTTGAGAAATATAAACTAAGGTTTTGTCTTCAAGTTTGGTGATGGCATAGTTATTAGTGACCTTCCACAGAATAGATTCAGGAGGATGTTAAAGGCAATTTAGTAGGATTTACAGGGGATCCCTGGATGGCTCAGCAGTTTAGTGCCTGCCTTTGGTCCAGGGCATGATCCTGGAGTCCCAGAATCGAGTCCCATGTCGGGCTCCTGGCATGGAGCCTGCTTCTCCCTCCTCCCGTGTCTCTCTCTCTCTCTCTCTCTCTCTCTCTCTCTCTCTCTCTCTCATAAATAAATAAATAAATCTTTAAAAAAATAGAAGGATTTACATAACATAAGCAGGAAGTGGAAGCAATATACAACCACATACAGTGTAAATAGTTATGGACATAAGAAAATGCTTTACTCTTGCTGCCTCCTGTTTAGTAGTTTTGTGGATGAAAGGGAAAAGGGAGCTAGATAAATTTATTTACTGAAAGATTACTGGAAGTTTGTTATACTGTTTTAATTGATTTTAACCTCAGACTGCTCAATAATGTGTACGTTGTTTAACTACCATAGGAATGAAATTAATTGAGTTCTTTGCTCTGCATAACTTTAATACTAGACAGATGTTAGTTTTCCAATAAAAGCAACAAAGGTTGTTCTCTAAATTACTTGAGATTTACAGTGCTACAGAGCATTTTAATTACATTTGTATGTTCGCACTTTGAAAAATAATTTCAGATTGTTTTATTATGCTAATAGAAGCACATTTATGCTGCATCATGGAAAGCATTCTCTGTGTGTGTTGTAAAATGATTGTAACTTTTGCATTTTTGTGTTTCTTGCTTTGAAACTGCTGCCATCAAATACATTCTCTAGTAATCCAATCCTGACTTTCATGGCTATATGAGTATGTGCTGGAGAAAATACTGGTGGAAAGGTAAGAAATGAAAAAGGTAAATAACAGCCAGAGGACTTGGCAAGATTGCCTTTTCTTCACTGTGCCAAGGCAGCTGAAAATAAGAAGGAAGAGTTGTAGGGTAATTTAAAAATAGGTAGATATAAAAAGAGAAAAGCTAGACAAAAAATGGGGGTATATAAGCAAGTTCAAGAGATGCATGAAGACATTACCTTGACTGTTGAGGAAAGAAAGTCTAGAGGAAAATTGACATAAAAAGTCATGTGTTGGGCAGCCCAGGTGGCTCAGTGGTTGAGGGCCACCTTCAGCCCAGGGCCTGATCCTGGAGACCCGGGATCAAGTCCTATGTCGGGCTCCCTGCATGGAGCCTGCTTCTCAATCTCTCTCTCTCTCTCTTTCTCTCATGAATAAATAAAGACAAATTTAAAAAGTCATGTGTGGGGGCAGCCCAGGTGGTTCAGGAGCAGCCCAGGTGGTTCAGCGGTTTAGCTCCTGCCTTCAGCCCAGGGCCTGATCCTAGAGACCCAGGATCGAGTCCCATGTCGGGCTCCTTGCATGGAGCCTGCTTCTCCCTCTGCCTGTGTCTCTGCCTCTCGCTCTCTTTCTCTCTGTGTATTCTCATGAATAAATAAATAAAATCTTTAAAAAAAATAAAAAAATAAAAATAAATAAATAAAAAGTCATGTGTGAACTCAGAGTAATCAATTACTGGGATTGACTGGAAGCCTTGTAGCAAGAGTTTTTGGAAGAATGAAAGGAAGGTATGGCCCCGTAGCTTTTATCAACCAGAGAGAAGGCTCTAAAGAAAGAAGACACAAAAAGAGATCAATCTCTGAAAATCTGCTTTCCTTTTTCTGAATTTCTGCCTGCCTGCCTGCCTTCCTCCCTTCCTTCCTTCTACACTCAGTAATGGCTAGACACTGTAAAATAACTGTATACCCCCAGATTTACCTCAGTAAATGGTTAGTGAAGTATAAATGACAATTAAAACTACATATTTCTGTTACTATATTAATAGAATCATTGGTTTATCACAGATTGCCAACTCCAAATGGCAAAAAATATAAAATCAAACCTTCAACTAAATGAAGGGAAAACAAAACAAAACAAAACAAGAAAAACCAATTCAAAAAAGAAAATCCTGCCCTTTGCCTAGCCAAAAAGAAAACAAAAAATGAGTGGAATTTACCGTTAGAAAATGTAACCTTTAAAGGTAGTATGCTGTATATGTTACCTGCCTCTGTAGGACAAGGCCCTCGAAAGACACTTAACTGGACAGGTAAGATGGTTGCAGAGGTGGAGATCGTCAACATGTGGGTAGTTATACAATATGAAGTTAAAACTCTAATGATAGCTTGTTTTGGAATTCCCACCGCTACTGAAACAAAAGACACGCAGAAAATCCTTAAAACCTCTAAAACCTTTTCAGCATCCTAGAATCACATTTTTTTTTCCATTTACCCTGGTAATGACCTATGTCACTATAAAGACCTCTATCTCTCAAGATACAGGTACTCTGGAGACCAGTTCATTATATAGAAACAAGGAATGAGCTACAAATACTATGAATGTATATGGAATTTGGTTGGAAAACAGAGCACATCATCAGTAGCTAAGCAATGACTAGAAACTAATGGGTTAAACTCTGTTTCTTCTACTTTGTTATATAAGACTGATAAAGCCACTTTGATACTATGTGAAACATTTTCTAATAGCACTGGAATTTTTCTCCTGAGCCAAAACATCCATGCACACAACATGTAAGTAATCAAACCAAGGAAAAATGCCTGGAGTTTAAGTACATAGGCTTTACTACCCACAAACTTTGTTATTTTGTTATAGGTTATATAGTACTCAAAGCAGTCTACATATTTAATGCAATCTTTTTCTAAACACCAACAGCATTTTTCAACAGAACTAGAATAAACAATCCTAAAATTTATATGGAAACACTAATGACCTGGAATGGCCAAAGCAACCTCGAAGAAGAAAAGTGAAGCTGGAGGCATCACAATTCGAGACTTCTTCAAATTATATTACAAAAACTGTAGTAATCAAAACAGTATGGTACTAGCACAAAAATACACACATAGGTAGAGAACAGAAAACCCAGAATTGAACCCAAACTATATGTTCAACTAATCCTCAACAAAGCAGGAAAGAATATCCAATAGGAAAAAGACAGTCTTTTCAACAAATGAGTGTTGGGAAAACTGGACATCAACATGCAAAAGAATGACTTGGACAACTTTTATACATCATACACAAGGATAAAGTGAAAATGGATTAAAGACTTAAATGCAAGCCCTGGTTCCATAAAAATCCTAGAGGGGAACATAAGCAGTAACCTCTTTGACATCAGCTATATCAACTTCTTTCTAGAAAAAAAAAATCCTCAAAGCACAGGAAACAAAAGCAAAAATAAACTATTAGGACAACATCAAAATAAAAAGCTTTGGCACAGCAAAGGAAACCTAGAAAATGAGAGAACATTTTTGCCAATGACATTTCTGATAAAAGGTTCGTGTCCAAAACATATAAAGAATTTATAAAACTCAACACTGAAAAAACAAATAACCCAATTTAAAAATGGGCAGAAGACATGAACAGATATTTTTCCAAAGAAGACATCCAGATAGTTAACAATCATATGAAAATATACTTAATACCACTGAGCATCAGGGAGATACAAATCAAAACCACAATAAGATATCATCTCACAGTTGTTAGAATGGCTAAAATTGACAACACAAGGAACAACAGGTATTAGGATGTCAAGAAAGGGGAACCCTTTCATACTTTTGGTGGGAATGCAAGCTGCTGCATCCACTCTGGAATACAGTATGGAGGTTACTCAAGAAGGTAAAAATAGAATTACCTTATGATCCAGTAATTGCACTACTAGGAATTTACCTAAGAATACAAATTACTGATTCATGGAGATACCTACATCCCAATGTTTATAGTAACATTATCTACAATAGTTAAATTATGGAAACAGCCCAAGTGTCCATCAACTGAGGAATGGATAAAGAAGTGGTGTATATATACCATTGGGAAAAAAAGAAGTGGTTATATATACAATGGAATATTACTCAGGCATAAAAAGAATGGAATCTTGCCATTTACTATGATATGGATGGAGATAGAGAGTATTATGCCAAGTAAAATAATTCAGAGTATGACAAATACCGTATGATTTCACACATATGTGGAATTTAAGAAACAAAAGAAAGGAACAAAGGGGGGAAAAAAGAGAGAGGGGCAAACCATGAACCAGAGTCTTAATTATAGAGAACAAACTGATTGTTACCAGAGAAGAGGTGGGTGGGAGGATGGGTTACATAGGTGATGGGGATAAAGAGTGCACTTGTGATGAGCACTTGGTGTTTTATGAAAGTGTTGAATCACTATATTGTATATCTGAAACTAATATTATACTGTATGTTAACTAACTGGAATTTAACTAAAAACTGAAAAAAAAACCCAATATAATTGAAATCAGGGTCTCAAAGAGATATCTGCCCTCCCATGTATACTGAAGCAATATTTGCAGGAGTCAAGTTATGGAAACTACCTAAATGTCCATCAACAGATGAATGAATAAGGACAAAGTGGTATATACATGCAGTGGAATACTACTGATACTAAGCCTTAAAAATGAAGAAAATTTTGCAATATGCAACAATATGGATGAATGTTCAAGACATTTTGCTAAATGAAATAAGCCATTCTACACCCTACACTTGTAATGCTGAGAGCAGGGTGGGATTCTAGTCTGTACTCCTTAACCTTCCTTCCCAGAGAACATAAAAAGTGCTTTCTCAGTACCTATGTATCTTTTTGGGGATTTTGAAAAGAAGGACGTCACATAAATTGCTTAAAAGAAAGAAAAGCCCAAAAATTATATGATTTTGTATTTGTATGTATGTGATCCAAGTCCACTTAACATTAAAAAGAGAGGGCAGCCTGGGTGGCTCAGCGGTTTAAGCGCCCAGGGTGTGATCCTGGAGTCCCTGGATTGAGTCCCATGTCAGGCTCCCTGCATGGAGCCTGCTTCTCTCTCTGCCTGTGTTTCTGCCTCCCTCCCTCCCTCTCTTTGTGTCTATCATGAATAAATAAATAAAATCTTAAAAAAAAACATTAAAAAGAGAGCATTACCGCACGGACAATTGGGGGTTGGGGAGGAGGGCTTTGTAGGACCAGGACTAAGAATGTTGCCTTTTGACTTCACAAAATGGAGTGGGGGTAAGCACTGCCAGTCATTCATACTATAGATTCTAGTTCATTCAGATTACCTTTGAGTATCCCTCTCTTGCTAACAAGGAACACGTGACAGTATCCCTAGTGATGCTCATCCTCATGTCATCCTTCTGAAGCTACTTACATGTATTTTTGTGCTAGTACCATACTGTTTTGATTACTACAGTTTTTGTAATATAATTTGAAGAAGTCTCGAATTGTGATGCCTCCAGCTTCACTTTTCTTCTTCGAGGTTGCTTTGGCCATTCCAGGTCATTAGTGTTTCCATATAAATTTTAGGATTGTTTATTCTAGTTCTGTTGAAAAATGCTGTTGGTGTTTAGAAAAAGATTGCATTAAATATGTAGACTGCTTTGAGTACTATATAACCTATAACAAAATAACAAAGTTTGTTATTCAAATGCATGAGCTTGGAATATCTTTCCATTTCTTTTTGTCATCTTCAGTTTCTTTCATCGGGGTTGTATAAGTTTCAGAGTACAGATCTTTTACTTCCTTGCTTAGATTTATTCCTAGATATCTTATGGGTTTTGGTGTAAATGGGATTGATTAATTTCTTTTTCTGCTGTTTCATTATTGGGGTTTAGAAATGCAACAGATTTCTGTACACTGATTTTGTATATACTCCTTTACTGAATTTGCATATCATTTCTAGCAGTTTTTGGTGTAGTCTTTCAGTTTTTCTATGTATAGTGAAAATTTGACTTCTTTGCTGATTTGGGTGTGTTTTATTTTTTGTTGTTGTTGTCTGATTGCTGAGGTTAGGACTTCCAGGACTATGTTAAATAACAGTGGTGAGAGTAAACATCCCTGTGTTTTTCCTGGCCATAGCGTTTGAAAAGCTTGCAGTTTTTCCCCATTGTGGATAATGTTCACTGTGGGTTTTCCATAAATGGTTTTTATGATGTTGAGGAATGTTTTGTCTAAACCTACTTTGTTGAAGGTTTTTATTATGAATGGATGTTCTACTTTGTCATCTGTTTTTTTCTGCCTCTATTGAAATGAACACTTGATTTTATTCTTTCTTTTATGAATCGGTATGTCACATTGATTGATTTGTGAATACCAAACCACCCTTGCAAACAAGGAAAAATTCTATTTGATTGTAGTGAATGATTTTTTAACTGACTTGTTTGATTCACTTTGCTAGTGTGTTATTGAGAATTTTTGTATCCAAGTTCATCATGGATATTGATGTACAGTTCTCTTATTTTTAGGGGATTCTTTTTTTTTTTAATTTTATAAATTAATTTTATTGGTGTTCAATTTACCAACATACAGAATAACACCCAGTGCTCATCCCGTCAAGTGTACTAGGGGATTCTTTATCTTGTTTTGGTATCAGGTTAATTCTGTCCTCGTACAATGAGTTTGGAAGTTTTCCTTCCTTTTCTATTTTTTACAATAGTTTAAGAATAGGTATGCAGTGTTCTTTAAATGTTTGGTAGAATGTTCCTATTAACCTTCTGGCTCTGGACTTTTGTTTGTCAGGTATTTTATTACTGATTCAATTTCTTTGCTGGATATCACTCTGTTTAAGTTTTCTATTTGTTTCTCAGTTTTTGTGGTCTATATGTTTCTAAGAATTTATCCATTTATTCCAGGTTGTCTAATTTGTTGGCATACAGTTTTTCATTATATTCTCTTATAGTTGTATTTCTGTGGTATTGGTTGTTATTTCTCCTCTTTCCGTTGTGATTTTATTTATTTGGGTCCTTTCTCTTTTATTTTTGATAAGTCTGGCTAGATGTTTATCAATTTTATTTTTTTTTTAAATTTTTTTTTTTAATTTTTTTTTTTTATTTATTTATGATAGTCACAGAGAGAGAGAGAGAGAGGCAGAGACACAGGCAGAGGGAGAAGCAGGCTCCATGCACCGGGAGCCCGACGTGGGATTCGATCCCGGGTCTCCAGGATTGCGCCCTGGGCCAAAGGCAGGCGCCAAACCGCTGCGCCACCCAGGGATCCCTGTTTATCAATTTTAAAAGGTTTTTCAAGAACCAGCTCCTGGTTTAATTGATGTATTGGTTTTTTTGTTTGTTCATTTGCTTGTTTTTAGATTCTATCATGTATTTGTGCTCTAATCTTCATTATTTCTTTCCTTCCACTGTCTTTAGGCTTCATTTGTTCTTTTTCTAGCTACTTTAAGTGTAAGGTTAGGTTGTTTATTCAAGATTTTACTTGCTTCTTAAGGTAGACCTGTATCGCTAGGGACTTTCTTCCTAGAACGACTTTTGCTTCATCTCAAAGATTTTGGACCATTTATTGTGGTGTCATTTTCATTTGTGTCCATGAAATTTTTTACAAACATCTTCTTTAATTTCCTGGTTATCCCACTCATTGTTTAGTAGCATGTTTAATCCCCATATATTTGTGGTCTTTCCAAATGTTTTCACATGGTTGGCTTCTAGTTCCATAGTGTTGTGGTCATGGTCAAAAAAGGTCATGGTATGATTTCAGTCATTTTGTATTTGATGAGGCCTGAATTTTGACCAAATATGTGATGTATTATTGAGAATGTCCCATTTGTACTGGAAAAGCATGTGCATTCTGCTGTTTTAGGATGGAATGTTCTGAATATTCTCTGTGAGGTCCATCTGGTCTAGTGTGTCATTCAAAGCCATTGTTTCCTTGATGATTTCTGCTTAGATGATCTGTTCAGTGATGTAAATGGGGTGTCAAAGTCCCCTACTCTTATTGTATCATTATCAATGAGTTCCTCTATGTTTGTTATTGTTTTATATATTTGAGTACTACCAAGTTGGGGACATAAATATTTACAATTGTTAGATATTCTTGTTGGATAGACCCCTTTATTTTCATAAATGTCCTTTTGTTTTATTTGTTATAATCTTTATTTCAGGGTCTAGTTTTTTGCAGTGTAAGTAACGGTACTCTAGCAGGGTTTTTGTTTGTTTTGACAACCATTTGTGTCATAAATGTTTCTCCATTCTTTAGAGCACTTCCAGTCTGCAGGTGTCTTTAGGTTGAATTGAGTTTCTTACAGGCAGCATATACATGGGTCTTGTTTTTTATCCATTCTAACACCCTATTTCTTTTGTTTGGATCATTTCGTCCATTTACATTCAGAGTAAATATTGATAGGTATGTGTTTATTGCCATTTTTTTATTTGTTTGGTCATTGTTTCTGGACATTTCTCTAACCCTTTCTAATCTTTGTCATTCTTGGTATCTCCTTTGTACTCAAAAAATCCAATTAAATATTTATTGTAGGCCTCGTTTAGTAGTCAAAAGCTACCTTAATTTTTGTTTGTCTGGGAAATTTTCTCTCTCCAAATAATCTGAATCTTAGCCTTGCTGGATAGATTATTGTTGGCTACAGATTTTTCCCATTCAACATTTTGAATATATCTTGCCACTCCTTTCTGGCTTACTAGGTTTTTGTTGAGAAATATCCAGCTAGCCTTATGGGTCTCCCCTTTTTTAGTTTCACTGGCTTCAAGATTTTTTTACTCTTCATCATTATATTTTGTAAATTTCACTACAGTATGTTTTGGTATTGGCTTGGTTTTATTGATTTTGATGATACTTCTCTGTGCCTCCTGGATCTGAATGTCTTTTTTCCTTCCCCAGATTAGGCATGTTTTTATCTAAAATTTTTCAAATAAATTTTCTGCCCCCTTTTCTCTCTCCTTTCTGGGACTCCTATAATATGAATGTTTTTACATTTGATGGAGTCACTGAGGTCCCTAAATCTGTCCTCATGTTGCGTAATTCTTCTCTCTTTTGTCCAGCTTCATTTATTTTCCATTATTTTGTCTTCTAAATTGCTAACTCATTCCTCTGCTTCAAAGGAATGCTGTTCATTATATTAAGCCTGTTTCCAATCTCATTTATTGTATTCCTCATCTCTGATAGATTTTTAAGTATTTTATCTCTGTTATACAGATGTGGTACTGACGTTTTCTCTTTTCTCAAGCCCAATGAGTATCCTTATGATCACTATTTTAAATTCTCCATCAGGCATGTTACTTTTATCTGTTTCCCTTAGATCTCTTGTCATGCTTTATATTGTTCTTTCCTTTGGGATTAATTCCTCTGTCTTGGCACTTTGTCTAAATCTCTGCCTTGTTCTCTGTATTAGAAAAGCTAGTTATGTCTCCTCCTTATTTTTATGAAGAGACCATGTAGTGCCCAGGGCCTGGTGCTTCACGGAGTATCTCTGTTGTGTGCTGCATGTGCTCTGCTGCTGTGTCTTAGCTGTTCTAGCCTTTAGGCCAGTTGTTTGCAGAGGCTCTTCTTGCTGGTTGTTAGTAGTTTGGTCCCTGACCTCAATATGGTGAATTTTAACTAGGTGTACCCTGGTCTGCTTCTGAAATGAGACCTGACACCACTTCCATGAGAATTGAGGCCCTGCAGAACTCTGTTGTCAAGAGATGTAGTGTAGGAAGGTATTTGGACTCGTCTTCTTGGGGAGTGGCCCACCACTGTTGGACTCAGGCAAGCTTGACTAAGAAGGGCAGTTCCACCAGAGCTCCAGGGTATGTGGCTTGGTGTTAGAGTGTTAGGCAGCTAGTGTGGACACTGCTTCCTGCAGGTGGCTCTGTGTTTCTGATGAAGGGTTAGGGAGTGAAATGGCACCAATTAGTTCCTTTGTTTCCAGAGAGGTATCTCCATGAAGGCTGACTCTCAGGGATGCATTCTGAGAAGAGCTAAAAATCTTCCCACTCTCTGCCCCAGGCATTCTGCAGATTGCTATTTCCAACTGTCTTCCCCTGGGTTTTTTGCCTACCTTCTTCTCTCTAGGAGCAGAGCACTGCCCTCCAGGCTCTATCCCAACCATGCTGGCTGACCTGTAAATCCATGCTTTAAGCCCTGCCTGTTGCAAGAACTCAGGAAGTTCTGCCTCTTTCATTTTCCAACCAATAGTTTTGGTGAAAATTTCATCTTCTGTGTTCCCATTTGTGTTCTTCTCTCTCACATACCCTTCTTCATGATCACAGCTCCCTCCTCTCCATAGCAGCCAGGATCCATTTCCCACCTAAACCAAGTCTCTGTACTTTCTACCTTTTTCCATGTAGCCTCTTTTCTTCCTTTAGTTGTGGAGTTGTTCTTTCAGTCTTCAGGTCAATTTCTGGGGAATTTAGGGTGATTTGATAATTATCTAGTTGTTCCATATGATGAAATGATTCTAAGTCCTCCTTCTTCACCTCCATGTTCTCTCTCCCCTTGATTTCAGTAATTGTAGATAAATACCCCAAAGTGGGACAGCTAAACTACCATTCACAGAAAGATAAATAGTGCATGATTCTACTTATTTGAGACATCTAAAATATTCAAATTTGTATAGTTAAATATGGAATGATGGTTGCTGGGCTGGGGAGAAATGAAGAGTTATTAATAAATGGGCATAAAGTTTTAGTTAAGCAAGATGAATAAATTCTAGATATCTGTACAAAATTGTATATATAGTCAAAAATAAGGTATTATATACTTAAACATTTTATGTAGAGAATAGAATTTATGTTAAGTATTCTTACCACAATAAAATAAAAATGTAAATAAAAAATGTATGTTTTCCTTAGAGTGCACTTCTTCCTATTTGTAATAGCACAGTACTTCCTTACTAAGTATAGAGAATAGCCCTTTAGAAACCTATTTATTCATTACTATTCTTGTTTATATGATCTGGAGTGTAACACAAACAGAACACTTTTTATACTTGTGGCTTCTCAACTTTCCCTTTTCATAATGTCAATTTTTAATTAAATCGTAGGTGTTTAAGGAAGAGGAAGGAAAAACTACTGGATAGTAGTATGAGCTGTGTTCCCCTCCAAATCAGTGCTAAAAAAGTGAATACAAGACTACTCTAAACATCATAAAAGGAAGGAATGACAATATAAAATACAAACATGGCCACACATAAAAATTATGTTTCCCAGATTCCACCTTGGTACAATGGAAGATAATAATTATTTTTTTTATTAAGTGAAAGTCCTTTCCATCCCCATGTCTACCACCCAACAATACATGTTTGTATTATATACATATATACAAGTATATAATATATACCAATATTATAACCTAAAAAGTGTGCAAGAACAAAGTTGTTCCATAAAATTTAAGTGCTAGAAGTGGTGCTCTTAGGCTCCATTGGTTCTAAAATACTGGTTCATGGACTAGCATCAATCTGTAGCATTTTCACCAGTTTGTATTTAAATGATAATTTGAACACACATAGGCACATTCAGAAAATTAAGCTACAAGTATTTGGTATAAAGAAATGCGCCTTTATTCTGAGATTATTTCCTTTCCATTGTTTTTCATAGTAAAATATCCTACATTTATGAGAGTGATGAAGAAAAATCATAATTTTCCTTTTAAAATAAAGGCCCAGGGCTGCCCTCGTGGCGCAGCGGTTTGGCGCCACCTGCAGCCTGGGGTGTGATCCTGGAGACCTGGGATCGAGTTCCGCGTCTGGCTCCCTGCATGGAACCTGCTTCTTTTTTTTTTTTTTTTTTTTTTTTATAAATTAATTTTTATTGGTGTTCAATTTACCAACATACAGAATAACACCCAGTGCTCATCCCGTCAAGTGTACCCCTCAGTGCCCGTCACCCATTCACCCCCACCCCCCACCCTCCTCCCCCTCCACCACCCCCAGTTCATTTCCCAGAGTTAGGAGTCTCTATGTTCTGTCTCCCTTTCTGATATTTCTCACACATTTCTTCTCCCTTCCCTTATATTCCCTTTCACTATTATTCATATTCCCCAAATGAATGAGAACATACACTGTTTGTCCTTCTCCGGTTACTGTGGCCAAGTTAAAAAAGGGTGTTGCCTGAGTTCTTCTCTGGGATTTTGATGGAATCTTGTCTCACATTTAGATCTTTCATCTATTTTGAGTTTATCTTTGTGTATGGTGCAAGAGAGTGGTCCAGTTTCATTCTTCTGCATGTGGATGTCCAATTTTCCCAGCACCATTTATTGAAGAGACTGTCTTTCTTCTAGTGGATCGTCTTTCCTCCTTTATTGTATATTAGTTGAGCATAAAGTTCAGGGTCCACTTCTGGGTTCTCTGTTCTGTTCCATTGATCTATGTGTCTGTTTTTGTGCCAGTACCACACTGTCTTGATGAACACAGCTTCGTAGTACAACCTGAAATCTGGCATTGTGATGCCCCCAGATATGGTTTTCTTTTTTTAAAATTCCCCTGGCTGTTTGGGGTCTTTTCTGATTCCACACAAATCTTAAAATAATTTGTTCTAAGTCTCTGAAGAAAGTCCATGGTATTTTGATAGGGATTGCATTATACGTGTAAATTGCCCTGGGTAACATTGACATTTTCACAATATTAATTCTGCCAATCCATGAGCATGGAATATTTTTCCAACTCTTTGTGTCTTCCTCAATTTCTTTCAGAAGTGTTCTGTAGTTTTTAGGGTATATTTTGAGAACCATTTGAATGGTAAATGGTTCTCCAACCTTTTATTTTCAGGTTGTAGGTGTCCTTCTGTCTAAAATGAGTCTCTTGTAGACAGCAAATAGATGGGTCCTGTTTTTTTATCCAGTCTGAAACTCTGCGCCTTTTGATGGGGTCATTAAGCCCATTCATGTTCAGAGTTACTTGAACTTCTTCTTAAAGGGGAATTTTAAGAGTCCCCCTTAAAATTTCTTGCAGAGCTGGTTTGGAGGTCACATATTCTTTCAGTTCCTGCCTGTCTTGGAAGCTCTTTATCTCTCCTTCCATTTTGAATGAGAGCCTTGCTGGATAAAGTATTCTTGGTTGCATGTTCTTCTCATTTAGGACCCTGAATATATCCTGCCAGCCCTTTCTGGCCTGCCACGTCTCTGTGGAGAGGTCTGCTGTTACCCTAATATTCCTCCCCATGAAAGTCAGGGACTTCTTGTCTCTTGCTGCTTTAAGGATCTTCTCTTTATCTTTGGAATTTGCAAGCTTCACTATTAGATGTCGAGGTGTTGAACGGTTTTTATTGATTTTAGGGGGGGATCTCTCTATTTCCTGGATCTGAATGCCTGTTTCCCTTCCCAGATTGGGAAAGTTTTCAGCTAGGATTTGTTCAAATACATATTCTGGCCCTCTGTCCCTTTCGGCGCCCTCGGGAACCCCAATTAAACGTAGGTTTTTCTTCCTTAGAGTGTCATTTATTTGCCTTAATCTGTCTTCATGGTTCTTTAATTGTTTATCTCTTTTTTCCTCAGTTTCCCTCTTTGCCATTAACTTGTCTTCTATGTCACTCACTCGTTCTTCCACCTCGTTAACCCTCGTCGTTAGGACTTCTAGTTTGGATTGCATCTCATTCAATTGATTTTTAATTTCTGCCTGATTGGATCTAAATTCTGCAGTCATGAAGTCTCGTGAGGCCTTAATGCTTTTTTCTAGAGCCACCAGTAGCTGTATAATGGTGCTTCTGAATTGGCTTTCTGACATTGAAGTGTAATCCAGATTTTGTAACTCTGTGGGAGAGAGGGCTGTTTCCGATTCTTTCTTTTGAAGTGAGGTTTTCCTTCTAGTCATTTTGCTCAGTGCAGAGTGGCCAAAAACAAGTTGTATTGGAACACGGGGGAGTATCACTGGTCCCTCTAGCTGGTCTTCTGGGGGAGGGGCCTGTTGCGCTGATTCTCAGGTGTTAGCACTTGGGGGAGCTGCTCTGCCCCTGCCTGCTGCAGGGTTCAGCGGGGGTTGTTTACCCCATGAGGTCTCAGGAGGAACAGTTGCAGTTGCTATGGCAACTCTGGAAGCCTGGATTCAGCCTCCGCAGGAACTACGGGGCTCGGGGTTCTCGGCTCTCCGTGTCCGCAGGGCCTGGAGGCTCCGGGGCGGGGCCGCTGATCTGCTCAGCTCGGGGCAGGAGCGTCCTTGCTGTCCTGGGCCCTCCCGGCCTCTGCCAGTCCCAGGGGAGGCCGGATCCTGGGCTGTGTCCCGGCGCCCTGTGCTCCGGGGCCTGCGCTGGTGGATTCGCGCTCCCGCCCCGCAGCTCCCTCCCTGGAGCCGCTCCCGAGCCCCTCCGAGCTGCTCCGGTCGGTCCCTCGGTGCGCGCTGCAGCCCTTAGGGAGCTCGGCGCACTCTCCCGGGGCGCAGGTGTCTGTTAGTGTCCCAGGGAGCCTGAGGGCATCCCCGCCCTCCTGGGTCCTGCTCCAACTCCCTGCGAGCCCCTTTCCGCCCGCCCGGGAAGGTTGGTGCAGCTCCTGCTCCTCCGGACGGGACGGGGCTCTCCTGTCCTGGGGACACTCGCCCCGGCCTCAGCCCGGCTCCTCGCGGGGCCCCTCCCCCTCGGAGGCCTTTTGTTTCTTTATTTCTTTTTCCCCGTCTTCCTACCTTGATAGAAGTGCGGACTCTTCTCACTGTAGCATTCCAGCTGGTCTCTCTTTACATCTCAGGCCGAATTCGTAAATTTTCAGGATGGTTTGAAGGTTATCTAGGTAATTTGGTGGGGACAGGTGATTTGGGGACCCTGCTCTTCCGCCATCTTGCCCCTCCCCTGGAACCTGCTTCTCCCTCTGCCTGTGTCTCTGCCTCTCTCTCTGTGTCTATGAATAAATAAATAAAATCTTTTAAAAAAATAAAATAAAATAATGGCCCATCTTGGCAGTTTAGAAAGTTACCCCTTATTTTATATTATTATTATTATTATTATTATTATTATTATTATTATTATTTTGACATCCTTTTGGAATTCTAACACATGGGAACAATTGATCTAATTTAATCTCCTTATTTCACAGTTGAGAAAAGTAAGGCCTAGAGAAGTAAAGAGAGTTATCAAAGATTCACTACCAGAAAATCATGAAATTAAACGTAGACTCCAGGCATCCATAATTGTAGACCAGCGCTCTGAATAAAGTTATCAATTTCCTAAATTATAACATATCTATAGCACATTTATACATTTCAGTTAATCTTTACTTCGGCACCTTTCTTTTTTGTTTGTTTAACATAATTACTTTCCAGATTTTGGTATGCTAATGCTACATTTGGTTACCTTCATTATGGAGTTGTTTATCAAGCCCTTTTAAATTATTGACTTGTTTCTTATTTTATTAAAGTGAATTAAAGGTACTTTTGCATTGTCAAAAATTTGAGGCCTTTCATTGTATTTGTATTAAGGTTAAATTGTCTCCCCACTGGTATTTAAGAAGGACATTGATTGCATTCTACTTGGCTGCCTCCTTGTGCTCAAGATTTCATTTTCTGGTGTAGTTTATAGAGATAAGTTTAATGGAATAGGTATGCTATGATGCATTTACTTAAATGTTACGTTCATTTATTTTATTTTAACGTCCTCACAAATTATTATCTGACCCAAGAAAATGCCTAGTCAGTGTGTTTTCTCTGCTGGAATTAGGATATCAAGCCAGGTGGAAAATTTAAATCCCATGTATGATGAGTTCTAACTCATGGTATAAATAAGTTTTTATGATCATAATAATTTATATTCGTGTAATACTTTATTATAATAAACACATATCTGGGTTTTTTTCTGGCTTTCAGTGTATGTTTTACATACATTGTCATACTTTGTTTGTGAGGACATAGGTGCTTTTGTTCCCATTTCATGGATGGCATAGATGAAGTTCAGATATCTAATATTCCCCAAACTACACAGTTTGTAGCAGAGTCAGGTCTAGCACCAGAGGTCATATGACCGTTAGCTTTTGCATTTGTTTTGTATATCAACTTCGTGCTAGTGCTTCTCTCTGCATATTATTCTTTTTTTTTTATTTATGATAGTCACACAGGGAGAGAGAGAGAGAGAGAGGCAGAGACATAGGCATAGGCAGAGGGAGAAGCAGGCTCCATGCACTGGGAGCTCGACGTGGGATTCGATCCCGGGTCTCCAGGATCGCGCCCTGGGCCAAAGGCAGGCGCCAAACCGCTGCGCCACCCAGGGATCCCTGCATATTATTCTTAAATTTGTCTTTCCCCTTCTCTCCCTGACAGGGATAACATTTTTTTTTTAAAGATTTCATTTATTTATTCATGAGAGACAGAGAGAGAGGCAGAGACAGGTAGAGAGAGAAGCAGGCTCCCCACGTGGAACCCAATGTGGGACTTGATCCCAGGACCCCGGGATCATGCCATGAGCCAAAGGCAGACACTCAACCACTGAACCACCCAGGTGCCCTGGAATCCCATTCTTAATCAGACTTCTCATTCTCATCTTTACATCCTAGAACTATTTTCAAATTGTCAAATTTGTTTTAGTGGTTCTACCTTCTGGAATAACTTAATTTCAAATACCATGATGAGAGAGGAGGGAAGAGAATATAAATAGTATTGTTATAGAGTTTAAGCTGAATTAAATATAAAATTATAAACTCAATTAAACGTGATTAAATGAGCCATTTTTGGGATGCCTAGGTGGCCTCTGCCTCTTTCTCTCCTCTCTCTGTCTATCATGAATAAATAAATAAGATATTAAAAAGAATAAATGAGCCATTTTATAGCTTAACACTATACAGGAATATATTAATTATGTTAGCAAGAGAAGGAGTCCATATTCAGATTTTAAAAGTCCATTCTTACTTTAGATCCATCAAAATCATTTCCCAAACTCAAACTACCTTCTTCAAGAGTGGACTACTTAATATTGATAGTTCTGTGATAATTGGTTAAAATATTCGGATGAGGGTGATTAGGTTCCAGCCTCACACCATATGCTAAAATAAATTAATCAATATAGATTAGAAAAGCAAAAGTTAATAAAATAAATCAATAAAAGAAAGAGAATGGGGGATCCCTGGGTGGCTCACTGACTTAGCACCTGTCTTCGGCCCAGGGCGTGATCCTGGAGACCCAGCATTGAGTCCCATGTCCGGCTCCCTGCATAGAGCCTGCTTCTCCCTCTGCCTGTGTCTCTGCCTCTCTCTGTGTCTCTCATGAATAAATAAATAAAATCTTTAAAACAATGAAAAATAAATAAAAGAAAGAGAACAAAACTGTAGATGACTCTTGTCTAATCTTAGGGTAGGGCTTGCTACACATGAAAGCTTAGGGAAAAACTACAGGTAAAGTTTACTAGTTATATATCAATTAGTAAAATCTGTAACTTACAAAAAAAGTATAAAAACAATTAAAAGGCAAATGTTATACTGTGGGAAATAGTTAAAACATATGTAACATCTAAACATACTTTTCAGAAATTATGGGTATCAGAATTAATTTCTATTTTACTAGTCAAGTATAAGTTAAGTAAGTACAGTATAGTCCCTTGAGGTGTGTTTTGGAAATTGCCACTGACTAGTCTCATTGGTAAAATGGGAAATGATTAAAAGCAGATAGATTGCTGATAAATAGAAAGTAGTTCAAACCCTAAGATCACCCACACCACCCTACCATTTTGCAAATTAATGTGTTGATATATTATGTTCTGCATATTAATGAAATAGAAGGGAAGCTAATACAATCTATTGTTAAAAGAAAAAATCACGAGTCATCCATGGGACAGTGATAAGTGTGACTGTATATTTGTAAGCAGAAGAGCTATGGTGCCTGGGTGGCTCAGTTGTTTAAGTATCTGCCTTTGGCTCAGGTCATGATCCCAGGACCCTGGGATCAAGCCCTGTGTCAGTCTCCCTGCTTAGCAGAGAGTCTGCTTCTCCCTCTCCCGCTGCTTGTGCTCTCTTTCATTCACTCTCTCTCCCAAATAAATAAATAAAATCTTATAAAAATATATAAGCAGAAGAGTTTAAATCAGTATCTAGATAGTCAATTATAGAAAGTAAAAATAACATGAATAAATGAATGCATAAATAAAGCACAATTATTTGATATGATGCCATTGTTTTTCCAATTAAAATAAGGCAATCCTGGCAAGATTTGATTACATGTAATTAAAAACTATGGAATACAAATATGAAAGAATATAATACATCTTAAACCATTAGTCAAATGAAACACATGGTAATAGTTGCATAGCATAGCAAAGCTTGGTAGCTTATAATCATACACAGAAAAATCTGCACACACATCGGTGTGGGGGTGTAGTTTAGTTATATTGCAATGCATGAAGAAAAAAACAATAAAAAGGGGATTTTCAGCATTGTATTTTATCTTATTTCATTCAGTTCTACGTTACTGCCTTATCTGTTTCAAAGCTAAGCGAGATATAACAGAAGATTGTGACATTAGGATATCATCAGATACTAACAGAAATTTGTTGAAAGAAAATATGATTCTAGTGGTGTGAAATTCACAAGACTAACATCGAGAGATTTGTCATCAAATGTTAATAAAGAAGTAGTAGAGATACCAATAAAGAAATAGCTTGAAATGCTTCAATTTGAGCTGATACTGAAAGTTTGTTACAGTAAGAGGAAAAATATTCACTATTCCTTTACCAACAACTTTCAAGATTAAAACACAGAAAATGGGTTGTATAATTATTTAAAGGAGATTTATATGTTGAGAATATGTTTTAAAATCTGATGTACATGTGATTTCATTCAGGAAACGCAAATGAAAAATATTTTTAATAAAATACTTAACTCATTCCATTGATTATAATGAATAACTCCATTATTTTCATTATTTAATTATGAAGTAGATTGATGGATTATATCAGTATTAGAGAAATTTGGGGGATATTCATTGCAGATGATGGCTATAAAGTATACTCTAATTTATGTTAATGTCTATATGTATATAAACATGTAACTCAATACATTGCATGAGGAATATAATTTGTTCTCACTACACACTTATGAATTAGGTAGTAAGCATTTTTCTTCTGGCATGTGAGAAGGCATACAGGGAGCATGTGGGCATGTTTAATAAAACAGGCAGCAACAACACAAGAAATAATGTGTTTACCTTCCATTTAATTTTCCTTCTCCAATTACACATTATTTTATCTTTATGTATTTTTCTCAAACTTCCTAATACCCCCCTAATGTACAGGCTTCAATTTGTATATATTCTTCATTTTAAGACTTCGCTTAATTAGAGTAATCTAGGTACATAAAAAGGAGAAACATTTGGGGTTTTTTTAAGGCTTTTTAAAATGATTTTATTTATTTATTCATAAGAATACACAGAGAGGAGAGAGAGAGAGAGGCAGAGACACAGGCAGAGGGAGAAGCAGGCTCCATGCAGGGAGCCTGACATGGGACTCGATCCTGGGTCTCCAGGATCACACCCTGGGCTGAAGGCAGCGCTAAACCGCTGAGCCACCTAGGCTCCCCGAAAAGGAGAAACATTTGGATGGTTATTCATGTGATATAAGGTTATAGCATAAGTTACTCTTATAAACTTTTTATGGGTATCTAATAATTGATTCAATATATAAAAAATAGCCTATTTTTTAAAAAAGAATCCTGGAGTAGAAAATGAGCTATATCTATATTTAAAAGGTATTTAAGGTCCTTCACTTATTTTTTTTTTTTTGGCAGGTGAAACAATTTTATTTCACAGTTGTCTTTAAAACCACAAAGACACTATGTTCTTCATATAAAAACATCAGTACAGATAACTATACTTTCTAGAAAATGATTATATAGACCCTCTCAAAGAAAAATGCACACCATTATATGGTTCAGACAAGTTACTTGGGAAAAACACATCTGGACTGATTCCTAAAACATACCATAAGACCACTCTGTGTCTTTTGGTTCAAAGTATAGATTATTGTCATCACTAAGGTCTCCCTGCATTCTTACATATTTGATAATACACATATAGACTGGTTTGTGACTTAATGCTCCATTAGTTCATCAGCATTTTCTGCAGGTTCATCAGCAGGTTGAGCAGGCTGTGCCTTTCTCTGTGGTCTTTCTTCAAGACCTTTCAGGAATGGAGATATATCATCATCATCATAAATCATAAACTCCAAGTCTTTACCAACAATTCCAATGGAAACATTTTTTTGTAAGTAGGTCCTGTTCTGCAGCAAGTGTCTCTCGTAAGGCACGCAGACCATGTTTAACCAGTTCATTCAAATTGCACTCCATAAACTCAGACATATGTCTCTCCATGTATGTACGAGCTGATGGAGAACGGGCTCCAATGGACATGGCTCTACAGTCAAAATAGTTGACAGATGGACAGGTTTGGAAAATGTGAGGGCCCATGTCATCATAACCAGCAATAAGCAATCCAACACCATATGGTCTCCAGCCATATTGTTGTGTTGGTATCTGGGTCTTGCTTCCAATTAAAGATACAAGACGAGACACAGGAAGAGGTCTGTCAAATATAAATCTGGAATCCAAACACTCCTGGCACATAAAATTACATAACAGTCTAGCATCAGCAGTAAGTCCCGCAATTGAGATACCAATATGGTTATCAACATGGAGAATTTTCTTCTGATGAGCTTCAAGCTCTGACTGTGCTCTGTTCAATGCAACCAACACTGCATGGTTTTTGATTTCAGACCAACTGTGGCTGAACCTTGTTTGACAGCTTCCATTTCATATTCAATTTGATGAATCCTGCCCTGAGGGCTCCAAACAGTGACATCATTGTCATACTGTTTGCAAAGGTTCCAGCAGGGTTCTGGCTACAGCCTCCTGCAGAGGTGTGGATTCAAGAGCTAGGGTGCTTCACTTATTATTATGACATTTGTTTCCATTCTTTTGTTTACCAGGGGCAGGGGAGGGTGATGTTTATATATACAGATTACAGAATTCTTACCTTCCAGTGAATGTTCAGTAGTCTTCACCTTTTCTCTAGGCTAAGTTTGAAGCATTTAGATCATTTTTTTATCTTGACCACAACCAAGTCAGCTGTCAAGGACTAAGATATTTGCTAGTGCTATTTGCCTAGGTTGTTCTTTCAAAACCATTTATTTTAATTATTTTTTTTAATTTTTTTTATTTTTTTTATTCATGATAGGCACACAGTGAGAGAGAGAGAGAGAGGCAGAGACACAGGCAGAGGGGGAAGCAGGCTCCATGCACCGGGAGCCCGATGTGGGATTCGATCCCGGGTCTCCAGGATCGCGCCCTGGGCCAAAGGCAGGCGCCAAACAGCTGCGCCACCCAGGGATCCCTATTTTAATTATTATTTTGTTTGTGTGTGTTGCCTAAGCCTTGTGTATTTCTAGTTGCATAAAAATAAATAGGAAACAAATGACTGTTCAGTATTCTGAAGCAAGCCAGATATGTTTGCATCATTTACAGAGCTTTATAGGACTCAGGCAGAGACTGTCAGATTCATGGTAATCAGCTGAATATCATTTGTTTCTTTCAAAAGACAATGAGAATAAAAGATGCATATGTCATGAATGTGGAGAAGGTCATATCATGTTTAATGAAAAATCTCACTGGATGACACTAATGAGATGTATAAGAAACCTAAGAATACCATGTTTTATCTTAAACATGCTGGTCAAATCAGTGGGGGAGGGGAGAAAAGAAAAAGTATATATACATGTATATTATGCATATATATAAGGAATATAATATTATAATATCTCTTTTAAGCTAGAACTGTCCAGTATTGTAATTGGTTGCAGCAGTCTTTCCTATAAAAAAAGTTACAGAGGTTATGAAACTAGAATGTATTTAATTTGAATATGTATATCCATATATATATAAGCATAAATGCATTTGAATTTGTATTTAAGGTACATACATTTATAATCAATAAATGTTTATCTTTATATAAAATGTCATTTACAAGTTTATAGAATCAACAATGTCCTAAGTATATTGTTTCTTCCCTACTTTTATTTCATGAAAATTATTAAGTGCTTCAAGCAGTCTGTACCAGATACCACATTTTTATCTATTAGTGCAGTGATAAGTATAGACAAATAAGCACTTGATGGGTTTAAACAAATATAATGAACTTTACCTATATAGTTTAAGCAATGTTGCTCTCCTTTATCATAAAGATAGTGATTTCCCAACACATTCACTTGATCTCTCCATTCCTGACAGCTCTCAAATCCCCCTCACACTTTGACAACATTGTACTCTGCTAAGAAAGGAAAATGGGAGATATACTTTATATTTCAAATATATTAGGTTGACATGTGAGCTGTGGTCATTTTTATTAAAAGTGAAGGGAAATACATGTAGAAAGGAGAATTAAGAAACAGAAAATAAGATGTCTTAGGAAGGTGGAGGCAGGGTGGTTAACAGGTGGGAAGAAAAGGCTAGCCATCAGCATGTTTTAGCAGGAAGACAGTGCTCACTGAATTTTTCCCTTTTCCTATTTTTGCATTCTCCTCTTACAATATCAACCACCCATCATCTAAACAATCACCCAAACAGAGTTGTTGTCTGTGTGTGTGTGTGTGTGTATATATATATATATATTTTTACATATTTATGCCTAACACATATAAAATCACTTAGTATAAAAACTGATAATTAGGGCTGGTAAAAATAACTTGCCTTATGATATATAATTAAAATTGCTTTTATTCCATATATACATAGAATATATGTATATATACATACACATATGTGTCTATATATAAAGATGTGTATTTATAATGTATACTAATATTTGCCAGTGACAGTGTAATTCTGCATTCCAGTCGGCCAAGCAAACATTTATGGAAAGCTTGCTCTAGGGATACTTATTCTTTCACATCATGCTCCTTGTCCCTTTATTGAGGCAATTCTGTTTTTTTGTTTTGTTTTGTTTTTTGTTTTTCCTTTTCATTTTCTCTCCCAGAATGTTCTAGTTCTTGGGAAATATTAGTCTTCACAGGACTGGAGCTGGTGCCTTTGCGTACCAACTGCTGTTGTTTTAAGGCCTAATTTGAACCAAATATGAGTGGAAGTTGAGAAAAGACTTCCTTAAACCATGGTGATATTAGTAGCAACTTAATGCTTTGGATTTTAGTCTGATTTCTATGGAACTGAATTATTTGAAACTTTCTTTAGCCATGAAGAAATCTGAATATATGGTATCTTATACTTCGTTTCATGACTTAAGTACTTTTTAAAGGTTACCTAACTTTAAAAGAGCTGAATCAGGATAATATAAGTATATGCCTTTTTTATCGGCACTCTTCAACTCTTCGTCTTTTGGACTACTTCTGGAAATGACACATTATAAAAAGACCAACTATTTAAATATTGGAATGATTGTGAATATACTTGTTATAGAGTCCTAAAACACTGTTTCATACTCATTGTGGAGTTTAATAAGGAAATTGAATACTATGTCATAAAATCTTTTTCAACTGGGCACGTTAAAAAACTTGGAACATGCTAAAAATGTATAGAGACATTTATAATGCACATATTCAAATGGTCAATTTATAGTATCTATATGCCTTAGTCATATCTCATGTGATGCAGAGCAATAAACATTTTTGTTTGACCTATTTTAAACTCTTCTGAGATTATGCTAAAACATTTTTTAAAAAAATTAGTGACTTTAAAGTAGCATGTTTGACAAAAAAATCAAGATAGTCATACTTATCAAGGGTCAGGGGCTGCTTTCAAGATGCTGTTGGGGTCAGAAAAAAAAAAGATGCTGTTGGGGTCAGGCACACACATTAAAAGCATCCTTAGCCAGACTATCACTTGGCAGAGTTATTTTTATGGGCTTTGACTTTGTTTCTATGTCTCAGGAATTACCTTGACTGTGTTTTCTAAACATGCTCTGGATTTTGGCATCTCCCTCATTCAGGTCTCAGTATCTCATAGTGACATCCAGTTATCTCCTCATTTCCTCTTGGTATTTGCCACTGCCAATCACTTGGGCAATAAATCAAACTTAATGTCAATTATTGAATTTTAGCACCGCTCCTCACCAATCATCATGCCAGCAGATGTTTTATTGGTGTTTCTGACCAAAATAATAGCTGAACTGGATATCTCCATATAGCACTTATAAAAAAATCAATATAGTAAAAAATGTTATCAAATATATAGTATAGATACCATATAACCATCTACAGAGATCAGTTGAAATATTTTAACAGGGATCCCTGGGTGGTTCAGTGGTTTAGCGCCTGCCTACGGCCCAGGGGGTGATCCTGGAGACCTGGGATTGAGTCCCATGTTGGGCTCCCTGCATGGAGCCTGCTTCTCCCTCTGCCTGTGTCTCTGCCTCTGTGTGTGTGTGTGTGTGTGTGTCGTGAATAAATAAATAAAATCTTTTAAAAATGAAATATTTTAACACTATAAACATAAAACCAAGTTAGGTTGAAAGCTGCTCTTACAGCAGGCACAGATGGGCATCTTTTAGGATTGTCTATGGGAAGTTTGTGACAACAATAATAATATCAAGAGTGGCAACAGTGATAATGGTTTTATCTCACATTTATATGTTCTAAGTATTTTACATGAATTTATTTAATCCTTACAACAACCTTGTGACAGTAAGAATCATTATCATTCCATTATATAGGTGATAAAACTGAGAGGCTAACATGCTCAAAGTTAGAAAGCTTGGAAGTAGAAGAACCAGAATTTGACCCCTATTGTTTTTTTTCATGCATCAAACTAAAATAGTAAGATTTGTCTTACCTTCTGCCTTGTACTTGATTAATTAAACCTCAAGGTGCTACACAAAGATAATACTTTCAGTAAGTTGTGCTTATTATCCATTACCCCTATATTTAGTAGACAAAACTATACACACTGGTGATTTTCCTACTGAAATTCTTTTTTTTTTTAATTTGTAAAAGGAAGAACTTTGCCACCAGGGTTAATCATCATAGAAATGAAAAACTTCTGATGTCTTTCTCTAGAAATATTCTTTATATCCCTCTGTCCATCCATTCAGAACTTACTTTGTGGCCAACACTATAATAGGTGATAAGAATATGATAGTAAATAAGATATGTTCCCTGTTTAAAAAAAAAAAAAAAACTTACTTGAACTCAAGAAGAGAATAGAAACCCATTTGTCTTTGTTGATTATATATTCACTTTCTTGAAGGCAGATTAACTCTCAAGGACTCAACCAGTTCTGTGATTTAGGTTGTAAGAATAAATTTCACTTCAAAATAGAATTTAATTTGCCTTAATTGGTGTCAGTGTGTTTTCATACTAGTTTGAATTAGCTACTATTTTAGTAGCTAATTAATGCATTAGCTACCATTAGATAAGTTTGCTTTATCTGTTAACTACTTTTGCCAAAAGGGAATCTTTTACACAATTTTATATAAATGTAATGTGAAACATAGCCTGCTTTCTGTGGCAAATATAGTTTGGGAGGAATATAGAATTTCTGAGTGTTTAAAGATAATAAAATATTATAACAAATATTCTTACAAAAAATGTCTTTGGAGTAGGATGCTCATTCTGTTTGTTAAGAATTAATTGGATTATTATATAAGCCTTTGCATTATTTGAATTTTATTGTATTTATTTTTGAACATTAAAGAAACAAAAGGGAGATCCCTGGGTGGCTCAGTGGTTTAGGGCCTGCCTTCGACTCAGGGCATGATCCAGGAGTCCCGGGATCGAGTCACACATCAGGCTTCCTGCATGGAGCCTGCTTCTCCCTCTGCCTCTCTGCCTCTCTCTCTCTCTCTCTCTCTCTCTCTCTCTCTCTCTCTCTCTGTGTCGCTCATGAATAAACAGATAAAATCTTAAAAAAAAAAAAAGAAAAAAGGTTGTTTTTCATTATCTCTTCTATCAAGAATCTAAGACTTGATCAGTAATTTTTTGTCTCTGTTTTTGAGGGGTTTTTTTGGGCATCACTCTTTGTCTATGCGCAATGTTTATAGAATCACATATTCTTTATGTGAGTTTATGACACTTGGTATTTTTAAAGCATGATATTCTTCCAGTGTTGCTACATTTTCTTCATAATTATTTTTATTTAATGTGTAATCTTGACTCCAATTGATGTGCCAAACTTATCAATTCTGTATTGTACTATAGGACATAAAGACCTCTAATCTTTCCCTATTTAAAATAACTTTTTAAATATTTATTTATTTATTTATGATAGACATAGAGAAAGAGAGAGAGAGGCAGAGACACCTGAGGAGGGAGAAGCAGGCTCCATGCCAGGAGCCCGACGTGGGACTTGATCCCGGGACTCCAGGATCAAGCCCCGGGCCAAAGGCAGGCGCCAAACCGCTGAGCCACCCAGGGATCCCCCCTATTTAAAATAATTTTATAATTTCTCTCTTTAACTATATATATGTTTCCTTGATTTATTTCTGTGAGATGTGCCAAGACTTGAAAACATTTCTCTACTCTTGAATTTTTTAGAAAAGTATCTTCCAGGAGGATTGTATAAATGTACACAATCATATATCAGTTTCACCATGACCTCAAAAACACTAGTTTTTATCTACTTGTTTATGGTACTTCTACTTCCAAAGAGGGATTGAGACAGCTGGTCATGAAAAGAAATGAGCACACAAATTCAACAAAATGTAAAAATAAAAATGAGACTTTAAAAAAATTGTGCCAGGGATCCCTGGTTGGCGCAGGGGTTTAGCGCCTGCCTTTGGCCTAGGGCGCAATACTGGACACCCAGGATCGAATCCCACGTCGGGCTTCCGGTGCATGGAGCCTGCTTCTCCCTCTGCCTGTGTCTCTGCCTCTCTCTCTCTCTGTGTGACTATCATAAAAAAAAATAATAAAAAAATTGTGCCAATAATTGTACAATGGTAACCTATTTTCTTATAAATACCTGAGACAATGAATGAAAGATAACATTTTCCCATGTTTTAAATTAATTTTACCATTTCCTTTTTGCTTTTTCCATTTACTGATTTAGGTCAAGTGTTTTGCTCTTTAATATGAATTCTTTATATAGCATGTATTCACTGTAAATGTTGCACCATTTTCTGTTTTTTTTTTTAATTTTTCTTAATAATAAATTTATTTTTTATTGGTGTTCAATTTACCAACATACAGAATAACACCCAGTGCTCATCCCGTCAAGTGCACCCCTCAGTGCCCGTCACTCATTCCCCCCACCCCCCGCCCTCCTCCCCTTCCACCACCCCTAGTTTGTTTTCCAGAGTTAGGAGTCTTTATGTTCTGTCTCCCTTTCTGATATTTCCCACACATTTATTCTCCCTTCCCTTCTATTCCCTTTCACTATTATTCATATTCCCCAAATGAATGAGAACATACAATGTTTGTCCTTCTCCGATTGACTTACTTCACTCAGCATAATACCCTCCAGTTCCATCCACGTGGAAGCAAATGGTGGATATTTGTCATTTCTAATGGCTGAGTAATATTCCATTGTATACATAAACCACATCTTCTTTATCCATTCATCTTTCGATGGACACCGAGGCTCCTTCCACAGTTTGGCTATTGTGGACATGGCTGCTATAAACATCGGTGTGCAGGTGTCCCGGCGTTTCATTGCATCTGTATCTTTGGGGTAAATCCCCAACAGTGCAATTGCTGGGTCGTAGGGCAGGTCTATTTTTAACTCTTTGAGGAACCTCCACACAGTTTTCCAGAGTGGCTGCACCAGTTCACATTCCCACCAACAGTGTAAGAGGGTTCCCTTTTCTCCGCATCTTCTCCAAATTTGTGGTTCCCTGCCTTGTTAATTTTCCCCATTCTCACTGGTGTGAGGGGGTATCTCATTGTGGTTTTGATTTGTATTTCCCTGATGGCAGTGATGCATTTTCTCATGTGCATGTTGGCCATGTCTATGTCTTCCTCTGTCAGATTTCTCTTCATATCTTTTGCCCATTTCATGATTGGATTGTTTGTTTCTTTGGTGTTGAGTTTAAGAAGTTCTTTATAGATCTTGGAAACTAGCCCTTTATCTGATATGTCATTTGCAAATATCTTCTCCCATTCTGTAGGTTGTCTTGTAGTTTTGTTGACTGTATCCTTTGCTGTGCAAAAGATTCTTATCTTGATGAAGTCCCAATAGTTCATTTTTGCTTTTGTTTCTTTTGCCTTCGTGGATGTATCTTGCAAGAAGTTACTGTGGCTGAGTTCAAAAACGGTGTTGCCTCTGTTCCCCTCTAGGATTTTGATGGAATCTTGTCTCATATTTAGATCTTTCATCCATTTTGAGTTTATCTTTGTGTATGGTGAAAGATAGTGGTCTAGTTTCATTCTTCTGCATGTGGATGTCCCATTTTCCCAGCACCATTTATTGAAGAGACTGTCTTTCTTCCAGTGGATCGTCTTTCCTCCTTTATCGAATATTAGTTGACCATAAAGTTCAGGTTCTACTTCTGGGTTCTCTATTCTGTTCCATTGATCTATGTGTCTGTTTTTGTGCCAGTACCACACTGTCTTGATGACCACAGCTTTGTAGTACAACCTGAAATCTGGCATTGTGATGCCCCCAGATATGGTTTTCTTTTTTAAAATTCCCCTGGCTATTCGGGGTCTTTTCTGATTCCACACAAATCTTAAAATAATTTGTTCTAACTCTCTGAGGAAAGTCCATGGTATTTTGATAGGGATTGCATTAAACGTGTAAATTGCCCTGGGTAACATTGACATTTTCACACTATTATTTCTGCCAATCCATGAGCATGGAATATTTTTCCATACTTTGTGTCTTCCTCAATTTCTTTCAGAAGTGTTCTTTAGTTTTTAGGGTATAGATCCTTTACTTCTTTGGTTAGGTTTATTCCAAGGTATCTTATGCTTTTGGGTGCAATTGTAAATGCGATTGACTCCTTAATTTCTCTTTCTTCAGTCTCATTGTTAGTGTATAGGAATGCCATTGATTTCTGGGCATTGATTTTGTATCCTGCCACGCTGCCAAATTGCTGTATGAGTTCTAGCAATCGTGGGGTGGAGGCTTTTGGGTTTTCTATGTAGAGTATCATGTCATCGGCAAAGAGGGAGAGTTTGACTTCTTCTTTGCCAATTTGAATGCCTTTAATGTCTTTTTGTTGTCTGATTGCTGAGGCTAGGACTTACAATACTATGTTGAATAGCAGTGGTGAGAGTGGACATCCCTGTCTTGTTCCTGATCTTAGGGGAAAGGCTCCCTGTGCTTCCCCATTGAGAATGATATTTGCTGTAGGCTTTTCGTAGATGGCTTTTAAGATGTCGAGGAATGTTTCCTCTATCCCTACACTCTGAAGAGTTTTGATCAGGAATGGATGCTGTATTTTGTCAAATGCTTTCTCTGCATCTAATGAGAGGATCATATAGTTCTTGTTTTTTCTCTTGCTGATATGATGAATCACATTGATTGTTTTACGAGTGTTGAACCAGCCTTGTGTCCCGGGGATAAATCCTACTTAGTCATGGTGAATAATTTTCTTAATGTACTATTGGATCCGATTGGCTAGTATCTTGTTGAGAATTTTTGCATCCATGTTCATCAGGGATATTGGTCTGTAATTCTCCTTTTTGGTGGGGTCTTTGTCTGGTTTTGGGATTAAGGTGACGCTGGCCTCATAGAACGAGTTTGGAAGTACTCCATCTCTTTCTGTCTTTCCAAATAGCTTTAGTAGAATAGGTATGATTTCTTCTTTAAACGTTTTATAGAATTCCCCTGGAAGCCATCTGGCCCTGGACTCTTGTGTCTTGGGAGGTTTTTGATGACTGCTTCAATTTCCTCCCTGGTTATTGACCTGTTCAGGTTTTCTATTTCTTCCTGTTCCAGTTTTGGTACTTTGTGGCTTTCCAGGAATGCGTCCATTTCTTCTAGATTACCTAATTTATTGGCGTAGAGCTGTTCATAATATGTTTTTAAAATCGTTTGTATTTCCTTGGTGTTGGTAGTGATCTCCCCTTTCTCATTCATGATTTTATTAATTTGAGTCTTCTCTCTCTTCTTTTTAATAAGGTTGGCTAATGCTTTATCTATCTTATTAACTCTTTGAAAGAGCTAACTCCTGGTTTTGTTGTTCTGTTCCACTGTTCTTCTGGTCTTGATTTCGTTGAGTTCTGCTCGAATCTTAATTAACTCTCTTCTTCTGCTGGGTGTAGTGTCTATCTGCTGTTTTTTCTCTACCTCCTTTATGTATAAGGTTAGCTTTTGTATTTGAGTTCTTTCCAGTTTTTGGATGGATGCTTGTATTGTGATGTATTTCCCCCTCAGGACTGCTTTTGCTGCATCCCAAAGATTTTGAATGGTTGTATCTTCATTCTCCTTAGTTTCCATGAATCTTTTTAATTCTTGCTTAATTTCCTGGTTGACCCTTTCATCTTTTAGCAGGATGGTCCTTAACCTCCACGTGTTTGAGGTCCTTCCAAATTTCTTGTTGTGATTTAGTTCTAATTTCAAGGCATTATGGTCTGAGAATATGCAGGGGACGATCTCAATCTTTTGGTATCGGTTCAGACCTGATTTGTGACCCAGTATGTGGTCTATTCTGGAGAAAGTTCCATGTGCACTTGAGAAGAATGTGTATTCAGTTGAGTTTGGATGTAAAGTTCTGTAGATATCTGTGAAATCCATCTGGTCCAGTGTATCATTTAAAGCTCTCGTTTCTTTGGAGATGTTGTGCTTAGAACACCTATCGAGTATAGAAAGAACTAGATTGAAGTCACCAAGTATAAGTGTATTATTATCTAATTATTTCTTCACGTTAGTTATTAATTGATTTAAGTATTTGGCAGTTCCCACATTCGGGGCATATATATTGAAGATTGTTAAGTCCTCTTGTTGGATAGATCCTTGAAGTATGATGTAGCGTCCCTCTTCATTTCTCACTACAGTCTTTGGGATAAATTTTCAGTTTATCTGATGGCTACCCCTGCTTTCTTTTGAGAACCATTTGAATGGTAAATGATTCTCCAACCTTTTATTTTCAGGCTGTAGGTGTCCTTCTGTCTAAAATGAGTCTCTTGTAGACAGCAAATAGATGGGTCCTGCTTTTTTATCCAGTCTGAAACCCTGCGCCTTTTGATGGGGTCATTAAGCCCGTTCACGTTCAGAGTTACTATTGACAGATATGAGTTTAGTGTCATCATGACATCTATTCAGTCCTTGTTTTTGTGGATTGTTCCACTGAACTTCTTCTTAAAGGGGAATTTTAAGAGTCCCCCTTAAAATTTCTTGCAGAGCTGGTTTGGAGGTCACATATTCTTTCAGTTCCTGCCTGTCTTGGAAGCTCTTTATCTCTCCTTCCATTTTGAATGAGAGCCTTGCTGGATAAAGTATTCTTGGTTGCATGTTCTTCTCATTTAGGACCCTGAATATATCCTGCCAGCCCTTTCTGGCCTGCCAGGTCTCTGTGGAGAGGTCGCTGTTACCCTAATACTCCTCCCTATAAAAGTCAGGGATTTCTTGTCTCTTGCTGCTTTAAGGATCTTCTCTTTATCTTTGGAATTTGCAAGCTTCACTATTAAATGTCGAGGTATTGAACGTTTTTTATTGATTTTAGGGGGGTATCTCTGTATTTCCTGGATCTGAATGCCTGGTTCCCTTCCCAGATTAGGAAAGTTTTCAGCTATGATTTGTTCAAACACATATTCTGGCCCTCTGTCCCTTTCGGCGCCCTCGGGAACCCCAATTAAACGTAGGTTTTTCTTCCTCAGGCTGTCACTTATTTCCCTTAATCTATCCTCATCGTCTTTTAATTGTCTCTTTTTTCCTCAGTTTTCCCTCTTTGCCATTAACTTGTCTTCTATGTCACTCACTCGTTCTTCCACCTCGTTAACCCTCGTCGTTAGGACTTCTAGTTTGGATTGCATCTCATTCAATTGATTTTTAATTTCTGCCTGATTGGATCTAAATTCTGCAGTCATGAAGTCTCCTGAGTCCTTTATGCTTTTTTCTAGAGCCACCAGTAGCTGTATAATAGTGCTTCTGAATTGGCTTTCTGACATTGAATTGTAATCCAGATTTTGTAACTCTGTAGGAAAGAGGACTGTTTCTGATTCTTTCTTTTGAGGTGAGGTTTTCCTTCTAGTCATTTTGCTCAGTGCAAAGTGGCCAAAAACAATTTGTATTGGGAAAAGGAGAAAAAGAGAGGAGAGAAAGAAGGAAAGAAAAGAGAAAAAGAAAAAAGAAAAATGGAAGAAAAAAAGAACAAAACAGAAGAAAAGGAGAAAGAAAAAGAAAGAAAGGAAAAAAAGGGGTGGGGGAAGCAAATAGAATTCAAAAAGAAAAAAAAAAAACACGGTGGAGTATCTTCTGTTTCTGTACACTTTAAGTCCCTTGACTTCCCCTGGAACTTGTCCGTCTAGCTGGTCTTCTGGGGGAGGGGCCTGCTGTGCTGATTTTTAAGTGTTAACACTTGGGGGAGCTGCTCTGCCCCTGCCTGGTGCAGGGCTCAGTGGGGGTTGTTTACCCCTAGGGTCCCTGGACACCAGTGGCGGCGGCCAGCTCTGGAGCCCTGGATTCAGCCCCTGCAGTAACCCCGAAGCTCTCTGTCTCCAGGGCCTGGAGGCTCCGGGGCGGGGCCGCTGATCTGCTCAGCTCGGGGCAGGAGCGTCCTTGCTGTCCTGGGCCCTCCTAGCCTCTGCTTGTCCCGGGGCGAGGCCGGATCCTGGGCTGTGTCCCAGCGCCCTGTGCTCCGGAGCCTGTGCTGTTGGATTCGCGCTCCCGGTGGCCCAGCCCGCTCTGGGAAGCCACCGCCGGAGCCCCTCCGAGCTGCTCCCGGAGCCGCGCAGCCCCCTCCGCGCGTAGCCTCTTCCTCTCCCGGAGCCACCTCCGTGCTGCTCCTGGCCGCGCAGCCCCCTCCGCGCGGACCCGCCGCCCGAGCCCCTGGGAGTTGCTCCAGGTCCCTCCGCGCGCGCTGCAGCCCTTAGGGAGCTCAGCGCGCTCTCCCTGGGGCGCAGGTGTCTGTTAGTGTCCCCGGGAGCCCGAGGGCATCCGCGCCCTCCTGGGTCCTGCTCTAACTCCCTGCGGGCCCCTTTCCGCCCGGGAAGGTTGGTGCAGCTCCTGCTTCTCCGGGATGGGGCTCTCCTGTCCTGGGGACACTCGCTCCGGCCTTAGCCCGGCTCCTCGCGGGGCCCCTCCCCCTCGAGGCCTTTTGTTCCTTTATTTCTTTTTCCCCGTCTTCCTACCTTGATAGAAGCGCGAACTCTTCTCACTGTAGCGTTCCAGCTGTTCTCTCTTTAAATCTCAGGCCGAATTCGTAGATTTTCAGGATGATTTGAAGGTTATCTAGGTAGTTTGGTGGGGCCAGGTGATTTGGGGACCCTACTCTTCAGCCATCTTGCCCCTCCTCCATTTTCTGTTTAATTCTAGATGTATGCTTATAATTGTCACAAATCTTATCAAGAATTGTACCTGTGATTTAGAATATTTGTTTTGCAAATAGTAATGTACTTTCAACTTATTTAACTTTGTAGTAAAATAACTTGATTTGGAATCATAGATACCAATTGATTTTATAGGTCCATCAGAACTGTTATTATGGGCAACCCAGGTGGCTCAGTGGTTTAGCGCCACCTTCAGCCCAGGGCCTGCTCCTGGAGACCCAGGATCAAGTTCCAAGTCGGGCTCCCTGCATGGAACCTGCTTCTCCCTTTGCCTGTGTCTCTGCCTCTCTCTCTCTCTCTGTGTCTCTCATGAATAAATAAATAATATATTAAAAGAACTGTTATTATAGGCTAACTACATCCTATCTGTATGTACATTTATCATCCTTTCAATATGATTTGAACAGAAGTCTGTTCTTCACTAGTATAGCTCTTAGTATTTTTTAGACATGCCACACTTTCCTTTTTTATATAGGAAAATCTCACTATTTTCTACTTTACTTTTCTAATATTGTATTTGTCCTGGGTTTTGTTCATTCTGGGATTTCACAAACACTGTTGTTATGTGGTTATGACACTGATGAGATGCTGATTTATGGAATTAACATGGACATGTGCAAACTATTTTATGATACTGACATAACAAGAAACCAGTTCAGAGCCATGATTGAGACCAGGAGTTACTGAGGTTCAACAGTTTCTATTCCACAGAGTGCCAATTTGTCCCAAATGATTGATGACATTCTCCTGCCCTATTCTTCACAGATTGCAATCTAGAGCTTTGTAGATACCTGCTTCATTAAGCATGATCCCAAAATGTCATTAAATATATTTCTTAGATTGAATGTCTCATTAAAATCTGATGAGGTCAGAAGCTACTTTGGGCTGGACTTGTTATGAAGCACTCTAATCTTAAAATTTTGTTCTGTCCTTGTTGGTAAAGCAAATGGACAAGACAGTGAAATCAATATACAGTGCACTTTATCTTTGACAAACTGAAATACTGTTTTGTTAAAAGAGGCTCATGAAAGAGGGATTAAAATTATGCAAAAAAGCAGATCAACATAGAGTGAATCTACAATCTTATATATTACTGAATATTATCTTATTTTAATCCTATTTTGCTTTATTTGGACAAATAGAATGTATCTACTTAATTAAATGAGATACTGACCTCCCCCTAGCTCCATGTGGAAAGTAGTGTTTTTATTTTTTATTTTTTATTTTTTTGTTGTACAAGGTGAGATGAAAGTATGGGTAATATTCTGTTTTATGTAAAAGGAATTATCTCGATGGTCATTTTTCTTACCTTATGGAATATATGTGTACCTCAAAACAAAACAAACAACCGTGTAACAATTGTATGTCTTTTTTATTTTCCATTATAGAATCGGGGACATGGTTCTAGGCTGGTATGGGTAAGAGATAGATAAAGGAGGTGAATCCTTTGGTAGACTATATTGAAATTCCTTTGTGAGCAAGGAATTAAGATGTTGGACAGCCTTGGGTCATATTGGCCGTTAAAGTATAACTTTTAGATGTGTCCTTAGGGTTCGAAATACCATCTAACAAATGATTTTTCTCTCTTGACTCCTATATCCCACTCCCCAGCCACTGCCATGCTGTACACTCAAAACATATGAATTCCACTCCTGTGTACCATTCCCCTAACTCAACACCAGACTTTATAGAAATCCAATTTTCTGTTTTTCTTCTGACTCTCTACATAACACAGTTAGAGAGCTACTTTGCAATCTAACATTTTGTAAATAAGTAGTGTCATCTAATATTTGTACACTGTTACCTAACGGCTTGAATGTGAAGCTTTTCACTTCGTAAACCTGTTAGTTTGGATCTAATCAAATGTGAAATTCTGAATATTTCCCCTTGTGTATACGGATATCAATACTCTTCTAGTATAAAACATAGATTTCACTGAGAAAGAAAACCTAAAAAAAAATAAAAATAATAAAAAAAAAAGAAAACCTAACAAACCAGAGATCCATAAACACTTAGAACAATTGGCCTAAAGATTTATCAGTCAACCTCCATATTTGATGACAGGGCAAGAAAAGAAAATCTGCAACCATTTCAACATTACTAAAATAATGTCCTGGGATTGTACCCTTCCATGGAATGATACATTTTAGTTCTAAAATCCTTAAGCATTATTAACCCGACATGAAATAATATGTCATTCCCTTCCTTATTCCCTCTTCTACTGTGTAAAAAATTTCCCATTGAGCATTAAGTACGCCATTTTTTAAAGACTTTGTTTATTGATGACAGACACACAGAGAGAGGCAGAGACACAGGCAGGAGGAGAATCAGGCTCCATGCAGGGAATCCAGTGCAGAACTTGACCCAGGACCCCAGGATCATGCCTTGAGTCAAAGGCAGAAGCTCAACCACTGAGCCACCCAGGCATCCCCAAAAATGCCATGTGAATTAACATTGTGAAGCCTAGGTAAGTGTAGATAAAATTGTAAAACATGAGTGGACAGGGTGGCAAAAAATTAATGATAGTTATCAGTCTGATTCAGGGCATGCGAAAATAAATAATGATCCTGATTTTGTATCTTGTAGGTTTTTCAAGAAAAGGCATATTTAGAACCTTTGGTTTGGGTTTTGCTTAAATCATTAGCTGCATTACTAAGGAGGCCTGATATTGGTTTTAACTTGTTTATATAGCCCAAGAATCAAGATCCTATTTTTTTACCTTTTTCATTAAAAAAATAAGAAACATACATTATGTGATACTGAATAATATGAATCCTGGTTTTTGTAAAATTTGGGTTATTAAAGATGAAAGCAGTATTTGGTGGGTAGGTAGGTGAGTAAGGGATACTATAAGATTTAGAATCATAGGAACTAACTTTGATTCCTTACTCTGCAAGTGACTACTTGTGTCATGTTAGACATGTTTATAACTTCTCCCAACATCTGTTTCCTCCTATAAAATAACTGTAATTATCACATTTGCTTCTTTGAGGGTGTTACTAAAATTAAATGAAATAACCTTACTTAAAAAGTGTCTTATTTATTCCATATACAAGAGCATCCATGATTTCTTTGTATATTTTTTATTGCAGTTCGATTTGCCAACATATAAGAACCAAAAAAAAAAAAAAGAAAAAAGAACCAGTGCTCATCCAGTCAAGTGCACCCCTCAGTGCCCGTCACCCAGGCACCCCACCCCCCTACCCACCTACCATTCCACTACCCTTTGATCATTTCCCGGAGTTAGGAGTCTCTCGTGTTCTGTCACACTCTCCGGTATTTCCCACTCATTTTCTCTCCTTTCCCCTATGATCCCTTTCACTATTTTTTATAATCCCTATATGAATGAAACCATATGATGTTTGTCCTTCTATGATTGACATACTTCATTCAGCATAATACCCACCAGTTCTATCCACTTTGAAGCAATGGTAGGTATTCATCGTTTCTAATGGCTGAGTAATATTCCATCATATATATATATACCACATCTTCTTTATCCATTCATCTGTCTTTGGAAACCGAGGCTCCTTCCACAGTTTGGCTATTGTGGAAAATGCTGCTATAAACATTGGGGTGGAGGTGTCCTGGCATTTCACTCCATCTGTATCCTTGGAGTAAATACCCAGCAGTGAAATTGCTGGGTCGTAGGGCAGATCTATTTTTAACTCTTGGAGGAACCTCCACACAGTTTTCCAGAGTGGCTGCACCAGTTCACATTCCCACCAACAGTGCAAGAGGGTTCCCCTTTCTCCACATCCTCTCCAACATTTGTGGTTTCCTGCCTTGTTAATTTTCCCCATTCTCACTGGTGTGACGTGGTATCTCATTGTGGTTTTGATTTGGATTTCCCTGATGGCAAGTGATACGGAGCATTTTCTCTTGTGCTTCTTGGCCATGTGTATGTCTCCTTTGGTGAAATTTCTGTTCATGTCTTTCACCCATTTCATGATTGGATTGTTTGTTTCCTGAGTGTTGAGTTTCATAAGTTCTTTATAGGTCTTGGATACTAGTCCTTTATCTGATAGGTCATTTGCAAATATCTTCTCCCATTCTGTAGGTTGTCTTCTAGTTTTGTTGACTGTTTCTTTTGCTGTGCAGAAGCTTTTTATCTTGATGAAGTACCAATAGTTCATTTTTGCTTTTTTTCCCTTGCCTTCATAGATGTATCCTGCAAGAAGTTGCTGTGGCCAAGTTCAAAAAGGATGTTACCTGTGTTCTCCTCTAGGATTTTGATAGATTCTTGTTTCACATTTAGATCTTTCATCGATTTTGAGTTTATCTTTGTGTATGGTGTAAGAGAATGGTGTAGTTTTATACTTCTCCACGAGGCTGCCCAATTTTCCCGACACCATTTATTGAAGAGACTGTCCTTTTTACAATGGATGGTCTTTCCTGCCTTGTCGAATGTTAGTTGACCATAGAGTTGAGGGCCCATTCCTGGGTTCTCTATTCTGTTCCATTGACCTATGTGTCTGTTTTTGTGCCAGTACCACACTCTCTTGATGACCACAGCTTTGTAGTACAAGCTGAAATCTGGCATTGTGATGCCCACAGATATGGTTTTCTTTTTCAATATTCCCCTGGCTATTCGGGGTCTTTTCTGATTCCACACAAATCTTAAGATGATTTGTTACCAACTCTGAAGAAAGTCCATGGTATTTTGATAGGGATTGCATTGAATGTGTAAATTGCCCTGGGTAACATGGACATTTTCACAATATTAATTCTGCCAATCCATGAGCATGGAATATTTTTCCATCTCTTTGTGTCTTCCTCCATTTCTTTTAGAAGGGTTCTATAGTTTTTAGGGTATAGATCCTTTACCACTTTGGTTAGGTTTATTCCTAGGTATCTTAGGCTTTGGGGTGCAATTGTAAATGGGATTGACTCCTTAATTTCACTTTCTTTAATCTCATTATTAGTGTATAGAAATGCCACTGACTTCTGGGCATTGATTTTGTATCCTGCCACACTGCCAAATTGCTGTATGAGTTCTAACAATCTTGGGGTGGAGTCTTTTGGGTTTTCTATGTAGAGTGTCATGTCATCTGGGAAGAGGGAGAGTTTGACTACTTCTTGGCCAATTTGAATGCCTTTTTTTTTTCTTTTTGTTTGGTTGCTGAGGCTACTACTTCTAATACTATATTGAATAGCATCGATGAGAGTAGACATCCTGTGGTGTTCCTGATCTTATGGGAAAGGCTCCCAATGTTTGTCATTGACAATGATATTTGCTGTGGGCTTTTCGTAGATGGCTTTTAAAATGCTGAGGAATGTTCTCTCTATCCCTACACTCTGAGTTTGATCAAGAATGGATGCTGTATTTTGTCAAATGCTTTCTCTGCATCTATGAAGAGGATCATATGGTTCTTGTTTTTTTTCTTGTTGATATGATCTATCACTTGATTTTTTTAACACATATTGAACCAGCCTTGCATCATGGGGATAAATCCCACTTGGTCATAGTGAGTAATCCTCTTAATGAACTGTTGGGTCCTATTGGCTAGTATGTTGTTGAGAAATTTTGCATCTGTGTTCATCAGGGATATTGGTCTATAATTCTCCTTTTTGGTGTAGTCTTTGTCTCGTCTTGGAACTAAGGTGATGTGGTGATGTGGTGCTCATAAAACGAGTTTGGAAGTATTCTGTTCCTTTCTATCCTTTGGAATAGCTCTAGCAGAATAGGTATTATTTCTTCTTTAAACGTTTGATAGAATTACCCTGGGAAGCCATCTGGCCCTGGACTTTTGTGTCTTGGGAGGTTTTTGATGACTGCTTCAATTTCATCCCTGGTTATTGGCCTGTTCACGTTTTATATTCCTTCCTGTTCCAGTTTTGTGGTTTTCCAGAAATGTGTCCATTTCCTCTAGAGTGCCTGTTTTATTGGCGTATAACTTCTCATAATATGTTTTTAAAATCATTTCTATTTCCTTGGTATTGGTTGTGATCTCTCCTATTTCATACATGATTTTATTAATTTGAGTCTTTTCTTTCTTTTTAATAAGGCTGGCTAATGGTTTATCTATCTTATTAACTCTTTGAAAGAGCCAACTCCTGGTTTTGTTCATCTGTTCTGTAGGTCTTCTGGTCTCTATTTCATTGAGTTCTGCTCGAATCTTTATTAAGTCTTTTTTACTGCTTGGTGTAGGTTTTATTTGCTGTTCTTTCTCCAGTTCCTGTTTTTGTGGATTATTTCTTTGGGCTTCCTCTTTCTTTTACAGGATACTCCTTAATATTTCTTGCAGAGTGGGTTTAGTGCTTTCATATTCTTTCAGTTTCTGCCTCTCTTGGAAGCTCTTTATCTCTCCCATTCTGATTGAGAGCCCTGCTGGAAAAAGTATTCTTGGTTGTATGTTGTTCTCATTTAGTACCCTCAATATATCCTGCCAGCCCTTCTGGCCTGCCAGGTCTCTGTGGAGAGGTCTGCTGTTAATCTAATATTTCTCCCCATATAAATTAAGACTTTCTTGTCTCTCACTGCTTTAAGGATTTTCTCTTTATCTTTGGAATTTGCAAGTTTCACTCCTAAATGTCTAGGTGTTGAAAAGTTTTTATTGATTTTGGGGAGACCTCTCTATCTCCTGGATCTGAATGCCTGTTTCCCTCCACCAATTAGGGAAGTTCTCAGTTATGATTTGTTCAAATATGCTTTCTGGCTCTCTGTCCCTCTTGGCACTCTCTGGAACCCTAATTATACATAGATTCTTCCTTCTGAGGCAATCATTTATTTTCCTTAACCTTTCCTCATGGTCTTTTAATTGTGTTTCTCTTTTTTCCTCAGCTTCCTTCCTTGCTATCAATTTTTCTTCTATATCGCTCACTCTTTCTTCCACCTCACTAACCCTTGTCATTAGGACCTCCAGTTTGGATTGCATCTGATTTAATTTATTTTTAATTACAGCCTGATTTGATCTAAATTATGCAGTCATGAATTCTCTAGAATTCTTTATGTTTTTTTTCCAGAGCCACCAGTAGCTTTATAATTGTACTTCTGAAATGGCTTTCTCACCTCAAATTGTAATCCAAATTTTGTAACTCTGTGGCAGAGAGTACTGTTTCTGATTCTTTCTTTTGTTTTGAGTTCTTCCTTCTAATCATTGTGCTCAGTGCAAAGTGGCTGTATGAGTGGGCTGAGTCAAGAATAACAATTATAACCTAAGTAAATTTCACCCTGGATGATTCCAAAGAGGTCAGAGACCAGGAATTGCAAACAAAAATCAGAATGAAATAAAACAAAAGGACCAATAAAGTCAAAAATAAATTTTAAAACAAATTAGTAAAAAATAAAAGGCCAGGAATCCCAAAGAAGAAGAAAAAAAGTGAAAAACAAAAGTAAAGAGGAAAAAAGAAAGAGAAGAGAAAAAGGAGGGGTTTGGGAGGTGGTGGTGGTGACTAAGTTATAGTGGAGGGAGAATGTAGTCTACCTGCAGCTCCTAGAGGGTGATCCTCTTGTGGCTGAGTATATTAAGTTCTGTATGTTAGAAGATGCTCAGACCCAAATTTATATAAACCAGCAATACTTGTAGAGAGCCCCAACATTGACCATCAAAATTTAAATGAGATAAAAGAGGGCAGAAGAGTGGGAATGAAGAGAGAACATAATCTCATAGAATGAACCAACATGGTATACCACTTGGTTCGGGTGCAGGCTGGTCATGTTTAGAAGGTATTAACTTCTACCATTGTAGAACAAAATTAGGCAGAGAAAACAAAAAACAAGACAAAACAAAAATATCTTGTATATCACCCAAAATTAAGTTGAGTATGTTGAAGGGAATCTAGAAGTGAAAAATATGTGTAAGACCTGTAATTGTAGAAATATGAAAGTCAAAAAGGAAGAAATGTAAAAGTGAAGAGGTGTTAAAAATTGTTGTTAAGGTGGGAAAAGAGAAAAAAATTGGAAATTTATAATCTGATGTAAAAAGGAGTTGTAATGGAAAAAGGAGAAAAACAAAAAGGAGGGGTACCCTCTGGTCCTATACTGTAAATCCCTCACCTTCCCCTGGAGCTGTCTAGCACTGTTCCACCAAGAACTTGCTCTTCCCCTGTCCTTCCACCTGATCTTCTGGGGGAGAGGCCTGTTGTGCTGATTCTCAGGTGTTTGCAGGGCTCAATTGGAGCGGTTTGTCCTGTGAGGCCCCTGTTCCCTGGGGGCCCCGCTCTGTCTCGAGCACAGGGTGATGCAAGGAGGAACAACAACAGTGGCGGAGGCCAGCTCTCCAGCTCTGGAGTCAGCTCCCACAGTAACTACCACAGTCTCCCAGTCCACTGGCCTGGATGCTCCGGGGGTGGGGGGCGCTGATTTGGACAGCTTGGGGGCACCCGGGGGGCAGGAGAGTCTCCGGTGTCCTGTGCCCTCCCCGCCTCTGCCTGTACTGGGGGGGAGTGTAGGATCTTGGGCTGTTTCCCCCAGCGCCCTGGGATCTGGGGCCTGCGCTGTCTGAATCGCGCTCCTGGGGCCGCTCAGCCCCCTCCGCCCAGAGCTGCCACCTGAGCTTCTCTCAAGGCCCTGCCGGGTGCGTGCTCCAGCCCTTTACCGCGCTTGACCGCTGTGTGTGGTGCGCTCCCCCCCCCCAGGGTGCACTTCCTCTGTTAGCAACCCGGCAACCTGGAGGCTTCACTGCCCCTCCTGTGATCCTGCCTGATTTCCCTGCCAAGCACTTTTCTGCTCGGGAAGAATCCGGTACAGATTTTTAAAGTTCCTATTTCTCAGGGGCTGAGCTTTCCTGTGTCAGAGGCTCTAGCTGCCAGTCTTAGCCCGGCTCCTCGCGGGGACCCTCCCTCTCTTGATTCCTTTTTTATTTTATTTTTTTCCACCTTCCTACCTTGTTAGAAGGAAAAACCTTCTCTCTCTAGCATTCCAGCTGTTCTCTCTTTAAATCTCAGGTCGAATTCGTAGATGTTCAGGATGATTTGAAAGTTATCTATGTAAATTGGTGGGGCAGGAGAGTTGAGGACCTTACTCCTCTACCATCTTGCCCCGCCCCCTTCTAGTTTTTGTTTGTTTGTTTGTTTGTTTCTTTTTTTTTTCTTGAGGAATAGCAGTGATGCAAAAGTGGAAGTAGAGCTCTAAAGAGAAACTGCCCTGGTGAAGGTATATTCTTACTCATTGTTGTAGCTTTATTTTTATCCCAAGCTAGACTTTTCATATTTCTGCAACATGATTTTTCATCTTGCTCACCAAACGATTATCGTTTATAGCTGTCAGAATGCAACAGATTTGTTATATGCAAAATACTCATTGTTGAGAATTATAGGCCACTTAAAAGATTGGCAAGGACAAATTAGAACTGAAAATAGGTCTCTCAACAGTCATGTGAAATCACAGCAGTAATTCAGTAAGTTCTCAGGAATATTTTCCTTTTGTGGTTGGAAGGGAAGTGTATGTTTTGATATTATTTGCAGTAGAAACACTGGGTGTAAAAAATTACACCTATATTTATTGTCCAACCACATTTGTTAGGTAAGGCATTTTTCTTCTTCCCAGATGGACCTCACCTTTTGTCAAAACGTTATCTCCTTTGCTATCCTTTGTTGAAAGTAGTTCAATTCAGTCCTTCCTCGTAGGATTTTGCTACTTTTCTACTCCCAGCTAGAGAAGTCAAAGTTCCATTTTTAGAAACCTGAATAGTGGCACCTTGGTGTCTCAGTGATTGAGCATCTGTCTTTGGCTCAGGTCATGATCCCAGGATCCTGGGATTGAGTCCCACATCTAGCTCCTTCCAGGGAGCCTGCTTCTCCCCCTGCCTATATCTCTAACTCTCTGTGTCTCTCATGAATAAATAAAATCTCAAAAAAATTTAAACAATAAAAACCTGAGTGCACATAAGTTTCATTCTTACAAGCCATCTTTTCAAGAAAGACCTTATCAATGCTCACAAATTTTAGAAGGAAAAGAAAAAAAATTCTAAGATGACTTTTAATGTTATTTTTTTTAACTTAGGTTTTGAGGAGAGCAAATAGAGCAACAATCTGAAGAATGTAGTTTTACCAATAAACACTTCTGTTCCTCCATCTGCTCCTCCACCAAACAGATAATAGTTACAGTGGAATGACATAACAGGGAGGGGCAGAAGTAGGTATTCTCCAGTGGGGATGAGGTGAGAGTAGGGATGGTGGTATGGGAACAGATGGTAGCTAGAAAGAGAGGCACTTTGTGGCCCTTGGCATGGTTACAGAGAGATAACTGTGCTAACAAGCTGAGCCAGTTCTGAATGTTTCAAAACTCTTTGTGGCTTATGGCCTCAAACCTTACTCATTTGCTATCATCATAGAGCTTTACCCATTGCAAACACTTCCTATAAAATTATTTTTTTCGTTATTGTTAAATGCTGTTTAAAATATATTCATGTTTGTAACTAATCTGATATATAGAAAAAAGGTGTTCACTGTCCTTGATTTTCAGGTGAATAATAATTAATAGGTATGTATGTTTATATATTTGCCACATAGTCCATTTATATAGCCAGCAAATATTGTAAAAAAATTTTTCAATAGATTTTTGCTGTTGCTGCTGTTGTCTTTTGTATTTGGTTATAGAACTCATATGAGTGTTTGCTTGTCTCATCTTTAGTTGCAATTCTGGTTTCCACAAAAAAAAGGGGGGGGGATGACCTAATTATATTGATATAGGTCTTCGACTAAAGTCTTAATTCGTTTTCAAAAAAATAAAATAAAATAAAATAAAAATAAAAAAAATGAAGTCTTAGTTTTCTGTAAAAATGCATCCATTGCAAATGTTACTGCCATTTCTAATACCAGAAATGCTCTTAGAGGATATGGATTTGAAGTTTTAGGTCAAAACACATGTAATTGCTGATACACAACCATTTTGACCTATAAAATTACAGTTAGGTATCATTTGACCTAATCAATATCTATCTACCTATTATTTCTTATGTTGAACTTGGGTCAAATAAATAATAAAATTCATCTTGCAGCTAAACAAAGATGAAATACAACTTTCCTAACCTTCATAGAATCTAGTTCAATTAAAAATACTGTCTGCACAGATGTTGAGATTTGTCTGTATAGCAGTGCTCTGAGAGTGTTGGTTGATATAGAATTTATTAGCTAAATCTTTTCCTAATATATCTACTCAAAGATTACTCTGCTATACACAAAAATACTTGATTCAACAGAAAGGCAGTTAAGTAATATGCTTTTGTTTAAAAATAAAGTAATTAATTATTCTGGTAGTCACTGGAATTTCTTGCTCAAAATTTTGTCCAAAGTTAAAGTATTAACCTTCTCCCACAATTAAAATGATTTTGCTCCCCTCACATTTTTTTTTAATTTCTGAAAAGGTGCTTATTAAATGAGCAGACTCTATAAAGTGCACAAATGATTGACATTAAATGTCTTTCTCTTTATTCTAAAGAGCTACAATGAAAATTGAATTGGGCTTTGTACCAAAGAATTTATATTTAGATGAAGATATTCCAACAGTATCAAAGTACTATATACATTTATTTTACAAAGTTTGTAGTATTGCATTGAATCAATTATCATTTTAGAGAAACGTCTCATCCACATGCAGGTTTATTCCTTCATTTTATTATTTATTTTGGTATTTGAAGAATAAAACAAAAATTTAGTTCATTGAATAAATGAAAATGTGTTCTTGAATGACAAAATACTCCCAACCAAAGTTGATTAACCCATATATAGTAGTTAAAGTCAATTTTTAATTGTAAGAATACTTATTGAAATTGCATCACTTCTCGAGTTTCTCCTAAATTCATTTTAACGCACATGATATTATAATTTTTAAAGGAAGATCTAAAGGTCATATAATATCAGTCTTAATTCACTTATGAGCTTATAATAAAGAATAAAGCATAGTGCTAGTATAATGTGACCGCTGAATTCTTGAGAGAGAATTGCCTGGAGGTTATACTTTATTTTGTGGCTTTTATTTTGTTAAAGTGCAAAAGGATCTTAGTTTTGTTCTTGCCCTTGAGTTTTCCTCAGTTCTGAGTCTAAAGTGAATTTTTCATCTTTTATAATATCTACTATTTTTAATAGTTTTATTAGTATACATATGGTTCATTTTTTTACTATAAATTCTAGACAGTTTATCTCAGGGTCTACTTAATGATTATAGAATCATTTCCAATTCTCCTTCCTTAAATTTCAGCATACTAATATTTTTCTTATGTTCTCAAATGTGAGTGATTCAAATAAACTTCTATGATCTTATGTTTCTGGGAATATTTTATTATCCATCAACTTTTGGATAAAAAATGATAGATTTTTCTCTACTATTAGAGTCACCATGGTTTGATTATTTTAAGTTCAAACATTGTTAATTTTGCATTTATTTTCTGATATGTTTTCATTTATTTGGCCTACCATTCCCACAAACATTAGAAGTACCATTCTTGATATCTTGCATATTGTCTCTCTACTTTTTACTGTTTAGTATATGACTGATATTTAATGAATTTTCCCTAAGATGTAATAAAACCCATATTTGTACTGAATTAAATTAGTAGTGTCGCAGTATGTATGAACAACAGCTTTATGCTAACACTGAACTCCTTGTAGTTTAGTAGTTTGATCTGTAGGGTCAACTGTACATTTGAATTTCAGCCTTAGCAGTTTAGGAAGCAACAGTTATATATTTCTGAGGTTTGGGGAGGTTTTGTTTTGTGTTTTGTTTTTTGTTTCAAAAAACAGATGGTGAGTCCAGGTCAAAGTAAGGAAAATTATTGGCAACTATAACTATTATCCTTTTTAGGTTTGTTTTTTTTTTTTTTAGAGAAAGTTTTTTTTTTAATTTTTATTTACTTATGATAGTCACAGAGAGAGACAGACAGAGACAGAGACACAGGCAGAGGGAGAAGCAGGCTCCATGCACTGGGAGCCCGATGTGGGATTTGATCCTGGGTCTCCAGGATCGTGCCCTGGGCCAAAGGCAGGCACTAAACCGCTGCGCCACCCAGGGATCCCTATCCTTTTTAGTTTAAAATGAAATGAAAACCCTAAGGATTAAATTAGTCTCAAATATCAGATAGAATATCATGTACTTATAAAAAGCAACTATTTTCTAACCTGATTAGACTTTTAATAAATATAAAATATAATGATATTCAATTTATTTGGGATGTGGTGTTACCTCAATAGTTATTTGTCAGTTTCTGAAAATAGCAGTTTTCAACATTTCAAGGTTTTCAATTAGACAGTAGTGACAAAGGTATCTTGGTAATCACCACAGACTTTAGTCAGTAAAATTATGATATGGTCTTTCTTTAAATATTGTAAGTTCACTTACTATCTAATTAATCTTTTTATGCTTTAATAAAATAAGGCAAAGATTGGGATTATTAGATACCCAACTGTAATTTAGCACTGTCAAAATTAAGGAGGTCATTAGGAGCAAACTGGTTTCGTTTATGGACTGAGAACAATGAGGCCCATCAATAAACCACTTTCTGCCTCTAATGATCCTACTTCCATCTAATTGTGTGCAGATCTAACACCAAACTCATTTTATTCTTTTATTCTTGAGGGGAGGATTGTTAAATAGAAATGCTTTGCATATGTTTCGCTTTTATTTCCTTGAATTTTGGTATGTGTTGATGAATGAAATAAATTATTTCTAGCTGAATTATTATTTGCCTTAATGTCTTTTGAGGGAAATATGCTGTGTTGTCTCCTACTTATTCAACTTATATTTGATAGAGGAATAGAGTTTCTAAGATTAGATGAGCTCCAACAACAGTGGCATCTTAATTCTTACATGAGTCATTAATTTTAGAAAATATTTTCCTTATAAAATTCCCAATTTAAATACTGGAATATTCTAGGAATTGAAAATGATCACAGTAAGGGATTCATAAAGGATGCATCTCTTCGTGGAGTCTCTGTCATTTCTATCATCTTTATGGTAGAGATTCTCTTAGCCCACCTCCTCGTAACTAAGTTGTCTGAGAAATCAGTGTTTACACTTTACTAGATGTAAGGTGTTGACTGATGCCCAGAATATTCTGAGTGCTTGCAGCTAGTAAGGTATCCTCAAAGTATACCTTGGCACATCTGTTCTTAACATTTGAGATCTTGAGATCTTGGCTTACCATGAATATATAGTGATTATATTCTAAACCTCCTATAATATGTCACTTGTGCTTGGTGCAAATATGTCCTTCAATTGGAACCCCTGAGTGGCTCAGTAGTGGAGCGTCTGCCTTTGGCTCAGTTCATGATCCCGGGGTTCTGGGATCAAGTCTTGCATCAGGCTCCCCACAGGGATCCTGCTTCTCCCTCTGCCTATGTCTCTGCCCCTCTCTCTGTGTCTCTCATGAACAAATAAAAAAAAATATTTAAAAAAATTATGTCCTTCAGTTAAATGTTATGTAAAACCAAGAAACTGTTTTTTTTTTTTTAAAGATACACCATTTTTTTATGAAAACTTTGTTGGATGCTTTGGAAATGCTTGATAGTCAGCTTAAATGTGCTATCTAATCAGGTGTGGGCAAACAGACTTAAAAGATAGAAGCCAACTCTAAAATCCTTTGAACTCAGATTGCTTCATGAACATATTTAAGCTCTAGAAACTAGTCTAGAAACTGATTTAGATGTGGTATATATGCACGCGGGCCTCTGCAGAGAAGCAATCAGAGTACCCTAACTCAAAGAGAATACTTTAGTTCTACATCAAAACGATTGACAAATGATGGGGTGCCTGGTGGCTCATTTGGTTAAGTATCTGCCTTTGGCTCAGGTCATGATCTCAGGGTCTTGGGATCAAGCCCAGCATCAGGCTTCCTGCTCAGTAGAGAGCCTGCTTCTCCCTCGCCCTACGCTGATCCCCCTGCTTGTGTTCTCTCTCTCTCCCTCCCCACCTCTCTGTCAAATAAACAAATCTTTAAAAAAAAAAAAGATTGTCAAATGAATATTATTTACATTTTCAGTTAAAATATACATATTTAAGATACACATCATGTTTTATGAACACCTACTTTAACTGAACTCCGATTAATTGGCCTTTCCTGATTTTCTAATTATCTTCCCAGTCATGTCTAGTGTATTGAAAACTTTATTACTACTCACTCATATTCACTAGAAATGGCAACTTTATAGTCTATATTTTCTCTACTTCTGCAGTATAAAAATGGGCCATGTGTGTTTATACCTTGAAGATACTTTATTCCCATAGTCTATTGTCATTTTACCCAGTTAAGGTTTAAAACAAACAAACAAACAAACCTGAAGATGTCTTTCTTGATTCTCTCTTGTGAATATCATGTTACTAGTAACATACAGACCATCTGCAGAAGAGAATCTCATGGTGGCTTGAGCATAATTTTATTGGCAATCTCATATCTAGCATCAGAGATAAATAGGAAGAACTTTTAATGAGGACTGAGTATAATACATTTGGTGAGAAAAAGGTGATGGGTCTGCTCTAGAGGAACTTAACATTCTTATTAAGGAGATTTACAGATAAAAAAGACACTTAAGGAACAATATGAAACCCAAATGCTTAGATTTTACCAGGCAGATTATACATTTTTAAGAACTAAGAGAAGGAAGAGCTAAAATATATAATTATGGTCCAACCCCAGAATGTTGCATCTTTTAATAGTTGAAAAAAAGAATGGCTCAGGAAGACTTGGAAGCCTATAGGTATTATCAATTGAATGCTCTTGTCACTGTAAATTGGAGAATATTTAATAAAATGTAAGACTACAAAAATAAATGCTATGTTAGGAATTACATAATAAAAATATGCCCAGACTTTTTTTGAAGGATACAGAATGAACATATGATTAAAAGCATGCAATGTCAGTATTCAGGTGGTCAGTGAAGTCAAAAGATTTTAGCTTCTTAAAATTGAATTAGAACTCATTCCATCATCCATACCTTGGCATAGATATGTTGGCCAACAAAAATGGCCGTTTCCAGTGATTCAACCATTACATTTATATTGAAAATTCCGAGGACATTAATCAGTAGAAATTTGTGCCCATGTGTGTACGTTCATTCTAATAGTCACATTTAATGTATAAAGTATGCCATAACAATACAGAAAATATTTTAATACTAAAACTTATATGTCATTTATTCATTCACCATTCATTCATACAGTCAAGCATTAACAAAATACCTTGTCTATTCATGCCACTAAGAAAAATATAAGACTTAGAAAACTCACTGAAGCAATGTGGGTCAGCATGCTATATGAAGAACATAGAGGTGCTTCCCCATATTGTCTGCTTATTCCTTAGGACCTGATGTAGTTTTTTTCTTAGCTAAAAATGGATGGTAACATTCATTTCGCCCACTACTTATTTATTCGTTTATTCATTTCACCCACTATTTTTTGTTCTTACTAAGTATGAGGTATTATGCTAGGCTCAGGGAGAAGTATAAAAATTACCCCTTAACTTCAAGAAGATAACGTGAAATAATTACCCTGCTAAAATGATTGGAAAGGAATGAATCAGTTTGACTCTAAGAGAAAATTTTTGAAGACTTATTTCAAACAGATCTTAGTTTATTACAACTCTGGCAAAGTAAAAGTTACATGTGATAGTGAATACTAGAGCAAAGTAAGGAGATTCTTAGATCACATTAGAAGAGGCAATAATCAGAAAGTCAAACCCATTTGTTACATTCAGGTTAGTGAATATAAGGCATACTTGAATAAAACTGTCTGCAAAATTGAGATCCCGTTTTTAAAAGTTCAAGTTATCCCTAGACAAATGCTTAAATCCTTAAATTATTTATAAGATCTTGCCCTTGCATTTATATTAGAAAATTCATGGAGCAAATCTTTGGGAGGAATATGATAGTTTTCTGCCTAATACTTAAACGTTTGACTACAAGTAATATGAGATCCTGAGTCCTAAAACGATTGGAGTCATATGCTAGATTCTGTTTTTATGGTAGAAAATTTAAAAATACTGTTTTTGTGAGGAGAGAATTCATGTAGAAAATGAAGTCTGTTGATGTAAGACAAGCAAAAAAATGGTGTTTTCCAACTTTGCTCACTGCCCTAGTATTACTCATTAGTGTACGCTTACTTTGTTTTCCCTAAGCTCATACCCTTAATTAGGCAGCAATATTCTGCTAATGGAGAAAAGAAAATAAGCAGTATACAATTATGTACATAAGACATAGTTTTTTCTACTTCTGAAAAGCAATAAAACTCCTTCCCCCCAAATGAATAAAATCTCAAAATTAGAATATCTGTACTTTGCTATTCATTAAAGTGTGACACTAGTAACAATTTGCAAAGAGAAAACTGTAGAAATGCAATAAAACAAGATTATCTTGGCAAAATTGAGATTTCTCTCCATATGTCATGCTAAAAATGTAGCTGATAGCTGGTCTTTGTGAGATCAATGAAAGATCTCTGCATGAAATGTGATTTGCATATTTAAAGAATTGATTAAAATTGTAGCTTTTAACCTGCATCACAGAGAAATAGCATAACATAGATTCAATCATTGTCTGTTTATGTGTAGTAGAGTCCACATGTTCACCAAAAGAACACTAGTACAGTTTTAATTCCCAGAGATGGTAAAGCTAGTCTATAAAGTTTACAAAAACTATTTCATTTTACGTCCACCATGAAGATTTGACTATTTTTTTAATATTTGGAATAGAATTATAGTCTCCTATTAATTCGTATTACTGTAATGCATTCTTAAAAACCTTCTGGTTTGTGTTCAGCATATTAGTCATATTCATTAGTTTCCAATTACATTCTGTAACCTAGAGTAGTTTGGTGGGCTTGAAATGTAATTGAAGGATTTAATTTTAAGTTTTAATATCAGGGTGTGATACAGTGACATCAGTGTTCTATAGACACTCCTCCATGATCCCAGGGGCATTTGGGACTCACTGAAAGCATGAGGACCAGTTGTAGTAGTTTAGGTGATGTGACCTTCAGAAGAGTGGCAGATGCTGTGAAGAAGGCAAAGATAATGCTAAAAGGCATTTTGAGCAATAACTATTGATAAGAATTGGTGACTGGCTGGATGTTGTTAATAAAAAGGATAAAGAGTAAAAACTAACTATGGTTTTAAGCAATGGCAGCTGAAAAAATGGTGGTACCATTGGGGAAAACAGGATAATAAGAAATAGATTTTGGTTTCTAGGGGAAGAGTGGTTGCTGAGGTTTGGATATGTTGTGTATAAGGACATGGAGCACCCAAATGGATGTGTTTAATTGATATGGGAAAAGAGAAGACTGTTCCTCAAATAAGAGGACAGGGCTTAGATATAGAGATTTGGGGATCCTCACCTTATATAAAATAAAGCCTTTCTGTAAAATAATGTATTAAGATAAAAAGTTTATAGAGAAAAGATCAGAGGGTTTTGAGAATGTCCCCATCTTGATGGTAAGAAGAAGCATAGAAGGCAGCAAATGAAAGTTTGGTTATATTGATCTTACAATGAAAGAGGTTTATATTTGGAGTTGAAGCAGCATTAAAGTATTGACCTCAGATAATTTTCCATATGTTAGGTAGTCATTGCTTTTCATATAAAGGCTGGGAAATCTTCACAGATATAATAAAGGTACCTAGAAATGTTCCATCAAAAAATTGCTAGAACTGATGACACGAATGTAATAAAGTCACAAGATACAAAATCAATATGAAATCTGTTGCATTTCTATATAACAATAATGAAGCGACAGAAAAATAAATCAAGGAATTGACCTCATTTGTACCAAAAACAATAAGATGCCTAGTAACAAACCTAACCAAAGACGTAAAAGATCTATACTCTGAAAACTATAAAACTCTGATGAAAGAAATTGGTAATGACACAAATAATGGAAAGACATTCCATGCTCATGGATTAGAAGAACAAATATTGTTAAAATATCTATACTACCTAAAGCAATTGGCGCATTTAATACAATCCCTATCAGAATTTTTCACAGAATTAGAACAAACAAACCTAAAATTTGTATAGAGCCACAAAAAAACCCCAACAACCACATCAGGCTTGAAAAAGAAAAGCAAAGCTGGAGGCATCACAATTCCAGACTTTAAGTTATATTACAAAGCTGTAGTGATCAAGACAGTATACTAGTGGAACAAAAACAGACACCTAGATCCGTGAAACAAAATAGAAATACCATAAATGAACCCACAACCAGATGGTGAATTGATCTTCAACAAAGCAGGAAAGAATATCCAATGGAAAAAAGACAGTCTCATGAACAATTGGTTTTGGAAAAAGTGAAAAGGCATGTGCAAAAGAATGAAACTGGACCACTTTCTTACACCATACACAAAATACAATTAAAATGGATTAAAGGCATAAATGTGAGAAAGGAAACCATTAAAATCCTAGAGGAGAACACAGGCATTGATATGGGCCATAGCAACTTCTTTCTAGGGATGTCTCCTGGGGCAAGAGAAACAAAAGCAAAAATGAACTATTGGGACTTCATCAAGATAAAAAAAAAAAAAAAACCTTCTGCACAACCAAGGGAACAATGAACAAAACTAAAAGGCAACCTTTGGAATTGAAGAAGATATTGGCAAATGACACATCTGATAAAGGCTTAATGTACAAAATATATATAAAGAATTGATTCAACTCAATACCCACAAAATCAATAATCCAGTTACAAAATGAGCAGAAGACATGAATAGACATTTTTCAAAGAAGACATGCAGATAGCTAACAGACATATGAAAAGATGTTCAGTATCACTCATCATCCGGGAAATGTAAATCAAAACCATGATGAGATACCACTTGACAACGGTCAGAATAGCTAAAATTAGCAACAGAGGACACAACAGGTGTTGATGAGGATGTAGAGAAAGGTGAACCCTCTTACACTGTTGGTGGGAATGTGAACTGGTGCAGCCACTCTGGGAAACTGTGTGGAGGTTCTTCAAAAAGTTAAAAATAGGGCTGTCCTATGACCCAGCAATTGCACTACTAGGTGTTTACCCAAAGGTCACAAAAATACTAAGGAGCACATGCACCCCAATGTTTATAGCAACATTATCAACAATAGCCAAACTATGGAAAGAGCCCAAATGTCCTTCAACTGATGGGTGGATAAAGAATTAGTGGTACATATATACAATAGAATATTCCTCAACCATAAATAAGAATGAGATCTTGCAATTTGCCATGACGTGGATGGAGCTAGACTGTGTTAGCTAAGCAAAATAAGTCAATCATAGAAAGACAAGTACCATATGATTTCACTCATATGTATAATTTAAGAAATGAAAAATGAACATAGGGAAGAAAAGAGAGAGGCAAACCATAAAACAGACTCTTAACTATAGAGGACAAACTCAGGGTTACTAGAAGGGAGGGAAGCAAAGGGATAGGTTAAATGGGTGATGGAGATTAAGGAAGGCAGTTGTTTTGATGAGCACTTGGTGTTGTATATAAGTGATGAATCACAAGATTCTATGCCTGATACTAATGTTACACTGTATGGCAACTAATTAGGAATTAAATGAAATGGGGGAAAAAAACAAGAAAATAAATGTTATATACTGTGGTCCTAAAATTAACCTAATTATTTTTTATGAATTGATAGAATTCTAATAAATAGGGTATCCCTGCTATAGAATAGAGCCATTTCTGGGATACCTGGGTGGCTCAGTGGTTGAACTGAGTGTCTGCCTTCTACTCAGGGTGTGATCCCGGGTCCCAGGATCGAGTTCCACATTGGGCATCCCATGGGGGGCCTGTTTCTCCCTCTGCCTATGTCTCTGCTTCTGTCTCTCATGAATAAATAAATAAATAAATCTTTAAAAAAATAGAGTCATTCCTGATAAGTTTCCTATGAAAAAATATATCCCATGTACTGTACCTTAGTTTCTAAATATTACCTTTATACATAGAAATTTACGATTAAGAGTCAGGGAGCTGTTTTGTCCCTATCTGGCTGTCAAGTACAATTTCTCTATGGCAACATTTCAACTCAAGTTTTTTTTTTTTTTTTTTTTATTGTTGCACTGTTTACAAAGAGTGTCACAACTCATTTGCATCTTTATTTCCACTCTATAAGATCAGCAAGGCAGGTGGTATTGTTCTTGTTTTACTGGCAAGAAAACTGCCTTAAAAAGTTGTTTAGGGCAGCCTGGGTGGCTCAGCGGTTTAGCGCTGCCTTCAGCCCAGGGCCTGATCCTGAAGACCCCAGATTGAGTCCCATATTGGGCTCTCTGCATGGAGCCTGCTTTTCCCTCTGCCTGTGTCTCTCCCTGCCTCTCTCTGTGTGTCTCTCATGAATAAATAAATAAAATTAAAAAAAAAAAAAGCTGTTTAAATGTGTTGTCAAAAGTCATATGAAAAATAAGTGGGATCCAGGTCTTATGCTACCAAGAACAAGTTTCTTTTTGTTGTTATTGTGCTGTCCCAGATTTATTATACATTCCTTGAAGACTCCTGTAAGTAAAACTTTAAAGTTTCATCAAAGCATATCTTAAAGGCCCATGATAAATTTATTTTCTATTTTACTGAGTAAAAAACCATTTAGGTAATATCCCATACAGTAGGTCAGGGGTCTAAAGTGACTTTTGGACATATTTGAACATATTTTGAGGCATATTAATTATTTCAGGCTTTTTGAGTAAATTACTTTTAAACTGATTCTTATTGGTACTGTCTAGAGGCTCAGGCGAGTTAATTAGCTTATAAAACATATGTGGATTGCACTTAGGGAATACTTCACTAATTTCTTAACATCTGGATGTACTGTTTTATTTTTTTTTACTGTTATGTATTCATGTCTGAAAACTGCGGCCACTTAAAAATGCATACAATAACTAAACATTATGTATATAATTAAGAATAACTCCCTACAGGGCACCTGGGTGGCTCAGTGGTTGAGCATCTGCCTTGAGCTCAGGTCGTGATCCTGGGGACCTGGGATCAAGTCCTGCATCAGGCTCCCCACAGGGAGCCGCTTCTCCCTCTTCCCATGTCTCTGCAGAATTCTCTCTCATGAATAAATAAAAATAAAATATTTAAAAATAAAAAATAATAACTCACTATAGCTCTATGACACTTTATAAAAATGTTTAAAGAAAGAAAAGAAAAAAGCTTCAAGTTGATGGCACCATGTTAAAAATATTGCACTGTGTCTATAAAACTTAGAAATTCAGTGTAATTTAAATAACTAAAAAACATTTTTACAGTAACTCTCCATTCTCATTTTGAAAGAATTACCAATTATTTTTATATTATCTACTTTGAAAATATGGAAAACAAAATTATTCAAGATGTTTGTGTGAATGTCATTCTATGAACCAAAACAGTTTTTGTCAATCTGCATTCCCCCAGAGAGATAATAAAATATCGTTCTGCTAAAATCTGATTTTCACCTTTTGCTAATCATACCCTTTTCCTCAGACCTCTCCCTTCTAAACATAACTCCTCATCAAAACAAGAAGCACGGGCAGCCCGGGTGGTTCAGTGGTTTAGCGCCGCCTTCAGCCAAGGGCCTGATCCTGGAGACCCCAGATCGAGTCCCATATTGGGATCTCTGCATGGAGCCTGCTTCTCCCTCTGCCTGTGTCTCTGCCTGTCTCTCTCTCTCTCTCTCCCTCTCCCTCTGTGTGTGTGTGTGTGTGTGTGTGTGTGTCTAGATGTCTCTAATGAGTAAATAAATAAAATCTTAAAAAAAAAACAAGAAGCAAAATGAAACATCCTCAAGGAAAGAAAAATACAAAACTGAGAAATAAATGTTTACTTAGCAGAAAATAGGAGATAAATGTTGACTCCACCATTGAAGATGAGTCTCATTATACAATTTGGTTTCAAAGTCCCTTGGCTTTGATTCCATCTGTATGAATTTTTCTCCGCATTTCAGCTCTCTCATAAGCATACAAGTAATAGACTTTGTCATCACACAGAATATGGCTGTCTCCAGGATCTCAAGTTTTGAAATGTACCTTTATATTCACAATCATCCTTACATAATCCTTGCCTCTCAAACCTCAATATAAGACTCATAATGAGTCTGTTGATCTCATTATGACTTTACCTATACTTTTCCTTATCCTTTCATTTTTCTTCCAACATAATTAGTTACCCTCTGGGTGTATTCGTCATGTAACCTGATATGTACATTTCAAGCACACACTGTCTAGCACTGTAGAGTCCCCATACTTTCCCCAAAACCACCCTCCTTTAGCCTTTGTCAGTCTCACCTTGCTATTTCTGTCACTCGATTTCAATCCCAAGTCCTGCAAAGATGACAAAATCACACAGCCCACCTAATGAGGTCTCCTATCCCATGATTTCTAACCATAGGTTCCTAATGAAGTTGGGATAGCTTTCCATTTAATTCCAATCCCTCTTTCCACCCCCAACCCCCACAACAGCAGTTCCAAACTGTGGGTTTTTTGTTTGTTTGTTTAGTGGTTGGTTGGTTGGTTTTGGGGTTTGGGAATTTGCTTTTGTTTTTAGCTTCTGAGCCTATCCTCCATATACCCAGAAGATCATGTTTCCTCATTCTTGACTGAGAAGATGGAAACTGTCCAGTCACATATCTCAAGGAATATATCACCTTGCTTTACTTTACAAATTGTCTTACTTCCTGCTCTGTAGTGTGTTACAATCTGATACTGTCATCAGTTCATGCATCCTTGTATGTACTTGTTTTAGTGTCTCTACAAAATTACAAGCTCCATGAGGGTGAGGACTATGCTTTGTTCCTCTCCTAGGTCCTTGTCCTTTTTGGTGGCAATATTATGCCATTAGCAGAAAATAAGTGTGTGTTAAATTAGGACATAAAAGAACTTTACATACCAGGTTTAGCTTATGCTTTCCATACTTGGAAATGCTGCTGAACTAAAACTTGCTTTTCCTGATTCCTGAGAGAAAGTAGAGCATATTGGTAAGAGCACAGATTGGACTATAGAACTTCAAATAGTAAAACTCTGCCACTTACTTGATATATGACCTTGAGGAAATTATTTAATCTCTCTTTGCCTCAGATTTTTCATGTGCAAATAGAGATAATAACAGGATATATTTCATAGGGTGATTATGAGAATGACATGAGGATGTGTGTGTGTGTGTGTGTGTGTGTGTAAAACACTGGGATGTGTGACTTGGAAACATTCTGAAATGTATTGGAGTATCGTTATAACATCCATGTTAACTACAAATAGGTCAGTTATTTAAGAGACATCACGTTGAATGATTAAATCTCGAAAAAGTCTGAAAGGAAGTATAAGGTATCATGTTGGTGAATTTGATTTGGATCGCTCTTTTATTCTTAGAAGTGATCATTTGGCCACAAGATTAAGTTTTGTATTGCTTTATAATGGTTAATTTTTCCTTTTATACCGACTGGCTTACAGGACCTAGCTTTGAGTTTCTGAATGCATCTATTTTATATTTTATTCACTTAATGTGAAGATTTTTAAAACACATTTTCCCAGTGGTACCTTGGTCCTAACTGTCTGTGGTATTGTACTAACTGTATAAAAAATACTTTTCTAGTGCTATTAAATTATTCTGTTGATGCATTTGGCAGAATAAACATATATAATCAACTTCACCTTGTGGAATTCATAATATGCATTTTATCCCCCGAGGAACAGAACCAGACATTGTAAAGAGATAGGGTTGCATTGTGATAGTAGAGGAAACAAATCCAGTGACCTGTGTATACATGCACAATCACTCTTGGTTTTTCTCTGATTCCATATCCACAAGAGAACTGGACTAGGAAATTGCCGGCGTTCTTTCTGATGTTCCAAGAGTACATTTGTATTAATCTAGAGCATGGGCTGGTTGCCAGAGGTAGTGGGGGGCAAGTACAAGAAATAAGTGGAGGTTGTCAAAGGGTACAAACTTTCACCTATAGGATAAATAAGTCCTGGAGATATAATGTACAGCATGGTGACTATAGTTGCTAAGAGAGCAAATTACAAAAGTTCTCATCACATGCAAAAAAATTGTAACTGTAGGGTAATAGGTATTGACTAAATTTATTGTTGTAATCATTTAATAATATATACATATATCCAATCATTATGTTATATACCCCAAACTAATGCAGTGTTATGTCAATTATATAATAATAACAAAAATAGAACACAGCTTAGCAAACTCTTCCCAAAGAGGTAGATATTATATATTTTAGGCTTTGCAGACCACATAGAATCCCTGTCATAAGGGATGGTGAAAAACAGCTATACGCAATGTGTAAATGGTCATGTTCCAATAAAATTTTACTTATGGACACTGAAATTTGAATTTCACACAACTTCTATGTGTCACAAATTTCTTTCATTTTTTTCAGCCACTTAAAAATGCAACTTTTATGTGTCACAAACATTTTTTAAAATTTTTCTTCAGCCACTTAGTGTGAACATCATTCTCAGCTAAAGTTTATATGAAAAAAGTGAGTCAGGGACACTTGGGTGGCTCATTCAGTTATGCATCTGACTTCAGCTTAGGTCGTGATCTCAGGGTCCTGGGATCAAGCCCCCCAGGACTCAGCACTCAGCAGGGAATCTGCTTTTCCCTCTGCCGTCCCCCTGCTTGTGCTCATTCTCTCTCTTTTCTCTCTCAAATAAATAAATTTTTTTATCTTTTAAAAGATTTATTTATTTATTTATTTATTTATTTATTTATTTATTTATTTATAAGAGACACAGAGAGAGAGAATCAGAGACATAGGCAGAGGGAGAACCAGGCTCCCCGCAAGGAGCCTGATGCAGGACTCAATCCCTGACCCCGGGATCATGCCCTGAGCCAACGCTCAACTGCTGAGCCACCCAGGAGTCCTTAAATAAATGCTCTATATTTAAGGATCGTCTGTACTGTCAGGAGGAGAGACACTGGGAGCCAGAAAAGGGAAAAGTCCTATCATCTGCCTGCTCCCTACAAAGGCCCCCACTCCACCAGTGAGTCCCCCACGTAGTGGCTAGAGGCCATTGGCCATTGGCCATTGGCCATACTGTTCTGATCCAAGCCTCCAGTGGCTACCTTGGAGTACAACCCACCCTCTAAATTTGGCCTTGACCACCTACATTTTCCCCAAATGTCCCAGATGCTATTTGGCACACAGCTGCCTGAAGACCTGCACCTACTGCTGTGCTTTCTCTCCTTTAAGTCTTCCTTACACTCACCCTGGCTTCCCACCTGCAGGGAGCCCCCTACCATCCAACTTTCACTAGCATCACAGCCCCTGTCAATCTCTGTTCTTTTTTCTGTCAGTACCATGTTTGATCCTACTACTTCTAATCTGTGAGCTCACAGGATGAGGACCAACAGCTGCTCTGAGGATTATTATGTTCTCCACCTTGGTCTTCTACCATGGTGTGCAGTAGGTGCCTAATAAATGTGTGAAAATGAAAAAAATAAATAAAACACAGAATGAAAATGTGAGTGATATAGGGGTATCATTCAAAGTTAGGGCGTTGCTTTTAATCTAGAAAAAGGTTATTAAAACAAAATACATTACAAAGTTATGATCATACTGTATATAAATTTGGATATTTTTTCATTTGAAGTCAAAGAAATCACAAGTATTCTGTTATTACAAAATTTTTATGAATTTCACATTATTGTTTATATAATTATTCCTTGCATTGCACTAAAGATTTTTGCTTAATCATTCTCATATTACTGGTCATCTAGACTTTAATTTTTACGCTATTTTAAATAAGACTGTATGATTTTTCTATGGTCAAAAATATTAGTTTCTCTTTTAGGCTTTTTCTTAAAAACAGCTTATAAAACTAGTATTACTGTGTCAAAGATTATGAATATTTGTAAGCCTTTTTCTAATTCTTTCCTAGAAAACTTATTATTTTTTTTCTGTTAGCATTGTATGAGAGTTCCTATAACTCTGCCATCAGTGGTACAAGGTAGTCAACCCTTTAAAAGCCATGTGTGCTAATTGCATAAATGAAAGAAATGATGTCTCAATTCAAACAAAATTTATTAAACACTTACTGAATTGCAGGTAAAGTGTTAGAGGCTGAGAACAGGAAGATATTTTTATAAGTCTTACTCTGCTTTTAAGGAACTAAATTTCTCTTGAGAGAAGGAGTCATGTTAATTATTAGAATATGGCAAAAAAAAATCCATGAAGATTCAAAAGTACAATAGGAGCACTGAGAATGGAGTTACTATATAGAGAGATGTCAGGGGAGGGGGCAAGATGGTGGAAGATTAGGGTCCCCAAGTCACCTGTCTCCACCAAATTACCTAGATAACTTTCAAATCATCCTGAAAACCTACGATTTCAACCTGAGATTTAACGAGAGAACAGCTGGAATGCTACAGTGAGAAGAGTTCGGGCTTCTACCAAGGTAGGAAGACGGAAAAAAAAGAAGAAAGAAAGAAAAGGCATCCAAGGGGGAGGGGCCCCGCGAGGAGGCGGGCTAAGGCCCCTGCGAGTACCCCCAGGACAGGAAAGCCCCATCCTGGAGAATCAGAAGCTTCACCAGTCTTCCTGGATGGAAAGGCGCTCGCAGGGAGGTGGAGCAGGATCCCAGGAGGGGCGGGGATGCCCTCAGGCTCCCAGGGGCACTAACAGAGCACTTGCGCCCGGGAGAGCACCATACCCCCCGGCCAAGCTCCCTAACGGGCTGCAGCCTGTGCACAGCTGGACCTGGGAGCAGCTTGGAGACGGCTCCAGGTGAAGGGAGCTGCATGGCCCGGGAGCCCGATTCCAGCAGCGCAGTCCCCAGAACCCAGGGCGCCGGGGGACACAGCCCAGGTTCCAGTGCTGCCCCCCAGACAGGCAGAGGCCGGGAGGGCACAGGACAGCAAGGACGCTCCTGCCACTGGGCTGCCCCGAGCTGTACAGATCGGCGGTCCCCGCCCCCGGAGCATCTAGGCTCCTGCGGACTGGTAGCTGTGGAAGTTACTGCAAGAGCTGACTCCAGGTCTGGAGAGCTGGCGGCCACTGTTGTTGTTCCCCCTGGGGCCTCACAGTGGCCTCATAGGATAAACAGGTTAAACAACTTTCATTGAGCCCTGCAACAGGCAGGGGGCTGAGCAGCTCCCCCAGGTGCTCAAACGTGAGATTCAACACAGCAGGCCCCTCCCCCAGAAGACCAGCTACACAGGCAGGGAAAAAGCAAGTTATTGACCAAGCAGCACTGGAAAGTTCCAGGGGAAGTTGAGGGATTTATGGTATATAGTATCAGAGGATACTCCTCCTTGTTTTTTATTTTCCGTTTGCTTCCCGCCCTTTTTTTTCTTTTCTCGTTTTTTTCTTCTTTTTTTTTCTTTTATTTTTCTCTTCTCTCTTTTTCTCCTTTTCCCAGTATAACTTGTTTTTGGCCACTCTGCACTGAGCAAAATGACTAGAAGGAAAAACTCACCTCAAAAGAAAGAATCAGAAACAGTCCTCTCTTCCCACAGAGTTACAAAATATGGATTACAATTCAATGTCAGAAAGCCAATTCAGAAGCACTATTATAAAGCTACTGGTGGCTCTAGGAAAAAGCATTAAGGACTCACGAGACTTCATGACTGCAGAATTTAGATCTAATCAGGCAGAAATTAAAAATCAATTAAATGAGATGCAATCCAAACTGGAGGTCCTAATGACGATGGTTAACGAGGTAGAAGAATGAGTGAGTGACATAGAAGACAAGTTGATGCAAGGAGGAAAACTGAGAAAAAAAGAGAAAAACAATTAAAAGATCATGAAGATAGGTTAAGGGAAATAAATGACAGCCTCAGAAGGAAAAATCTACATTTAATTGGGGTTCCCAAGGGCACCGAAAGGAACAGAGGTCCAGAATATGTATTTGAAGAAATTATAGCTGAGAACTTCCCTAATTTGGGGAGGGAAACAGGCATTCATATCCAGGAAATAGAGAGATCCCCCCCCCAAAATCAACAAAAACTGTTCAACACCTCGACATTTAATAGTGAAACTTGCAAATTCCAAAGATAAAGAGAAGATCCTTAAAGCAGCAAGAGACAAGAAATCTCTAAGTTTTATGGAGAGAAATATTATATTAACAGCAGACCTCTCCACAGAGACCTGGAAGGCCAGAAAGGGGTGTCAGGATATATTCAGGGTCCTAAATGAGAAGAACTTGCAGCCAAGAATACTTTATCCCGCAAGGCTCTCATTCAGAATAGAAGGAGAGATAAAGAGCTTCCAAGATAGGCAGAAACTGAAAGAATATCTGACCACCAAGCCAGCTCTGCAAGAAATACTAAGGGGGATTCTGTAAAGAGGAGGTCCAAGGGATCAATCTACAAAACAGGGACTGAATAGGTATCATGATGACACTAAATTCGTATCTTTCAATAGTTACTCTGAATGTGAATGGGCTTAATGACCCCATCAAAAGGCGCAGGGTTTCAGACTGGATAAAAAAGCAAGACCCATCTATTTGCTGTCTACAAGAGACTCATTTGAGACATAAGGACACCTATAGCCTGAAAATAAAAGGTTGGAGGACTATGTACCATTCAAATGGTCCTCAAAAGAAAGGAGGGGTAGCCATCCTTATATCGGATAAACTATAGTTTATCCCAAAGACTGTAGTAAGAGATGAAGAGGGAAACTATATAATACTTAAAGGATCTATCCAAAGAGGACCTAACAATCATCAATATTTTTGCCCCAAATGTGGGAGCTGCCAAGTATATCAATCAATTAATAAACAAAGTGAAGTAATACTTAGATAATAATACACTTATGCTTGGTGACTTGAATGTAGCGCTTTCTACAATCGACAGGTCTTCTCATTTTTTTTTAATTTTTATTTATTTATGATAGTCACAGAGAGAGATGGAGAGAGGCAGAGACACAGGCAGAGGGAGAAGCAGGCTCCATGCACCAGGAGCCCGACGTGGGATTCGATCCCGGGTCTCCAGGATCGCGCCCTGGGCCAAAGGCAGGCGCCAAACCGCTGCACCACCCAGGGATCCCTCGACAGGTCTTCTAAGTATAACATCTCCAAAGAAATGAGAGCTTTAAATGATACACTGGACCAGATGGATTTCACAGATATTTACAGAACTTTACATCCAAATGCAACTGAATACACATTCTTCTCAAGTGCACATGGAACTTTCTCCAGAAGAGACCACATATTTGGTCTCAAATCAGGTCTGAACCGATACTAAAAGACTGCGATTGTCCCCTGCATATTTTCAGACCATAATGCTTTGAAACTAGAACTAAATCACAAGAAGAAGTTTGGAAGGACCAAACACGTGGAGGTTAAAGACCATCCTGCTAAAAGATGAAAGGGTCAACCAGGAAATTAAGCAAGAATTAAAAAGATTCATGGAAACTAATGAGAATGAAGATACAACTGTTCAAAATCTTTGGGATACATCAAAAGCAGTCCTGAGGGGGAAATACATCGCAATACAAGCATCCATTCAAAAACTGGAAAGAACTCAAATACAAAAGCGAACCTTGCACCTAAAGGAGCTGGAGAAGGAACAGCAAATGAAACCCTCACCCGGCAGAAGAAGAGTTAATAAAGATTCGAGCAGAACTCAATGAAATAGAGACCAGAATAACTTTGGAACAGATCAACAGCACCAGGAGTTGGTTCTTTGAAGGAATTAATAAGATAGATAAACCACTAGCCAGCCTTATTAAAAAGAAGAAAGAAAAACTCAATTTAATAAAATCATGAATGAGAAAGGAGGGATTACCACCAACACCACGGAAATACAAACGATTTTAAAAACATATCATGAACAGCTATACGCCAATAAATTAGGCAATCTAGAAGAAAAGGACACAATTCTGGAAAACCACTAACTACCAAAACTGGAACAGGAAGAAATGGAAAACCTGAAGAGGCCAATAACCAGGGAGGAAATTAAAGCAGTCATCAAAAACCTCCCACGACACAAAAGTCCAGGGCCAGATGGATTCTCTGGGGAATTCTATCAAACGTTTAAAGAAGAAACCATACCTATTCTACTAAAGCTGTTCGGAAAGATAGAAAGAGATGGAGTACTTCCAAACTCATTCTATGAGGCCAGCATCACCTTAATTCCAAAACCAGACAAAGACCCCACCAAAAAGAGAATTATAGACCAATATCCCTGATGAACATGGTTGCATACAGAGATGTCATGAAAAATTTCATAGAGGAATTTACCCCAAGAAGAATGGGAATTCCATAGAAACAGAGTAGAGTGGTAGTTATGAGGAGTGGGGTATGGTAGAAATGGAAAGATATCTGTCAAAGTTTAAAAATTTCCAGTGATAACATTAACAAGTTTGAGGAGTTAATGTACAGCATAGTAATTATAGCTAATACAGTATTATATTCTTGAATGATACTAAAAGAGTAGATCTTAAATGTTCTCACCAAAAAAAAAAAAAAAGGTAACTCTGAAATGGGGTAGAAGTGTCCACTAATGCTATGCTGGTAATCAGTTTGCAATATATAAATATGTCAAATCAACACATCATACACTTTAAACTTGCATAATGATATGTGTCAATTATATCTCAATAAAGCTGGTGGGGCAACAAACAAAGTAAGAGATAGGATAATATTACCTTTTTTATTTAACAATATAGAGGATAACTTTTTTTAATCAGCCAAAAGAAATCAAGTACCTTTGGGAAGTGAGAAGTGGAGATGAGAGGCAGAAATTGCTTTTTTTTTCATAACCAGACCTATAGAATGATTTGGCTGTTTAAACTATGTACATGTATAACCGTCATAACAATAAAAACTGTGTTTAGAATTTCCAAGAAAAAATGGTTAAAAGTTGCTTGTATTCTATAAGAAGACAACAAATAATAGTAATAATAATGATGAACTAGCATGTGTCTAATTTTTATAATATACCCACTTTTATGATAAGAGTTTTATTTGTGTTATGTTTTGTAATCCTCATGACAACCTTGTGGGGTTAGAGTTATGTTCCCCATTCCACAGATCAGGAAACTAAGGTTCACAAAGTTTAAGTGATTTGCCCAGAATCACACAATAAGTGATGGAGAAAAAATTCCAAGTAGATATATCTGACTTCAAAGGCCACATGTTTTTCTGCCACAACATAGTGCACAACTGCATTATTAAAATATTTTAAGACTTGTGGTAGCAAGGTAGCAAAATCAAGTTTTAGTTTTTAAAGGATAAATCTAGCACAGTGTGGAAACAAGTCTTATGATGCCATTATTGACTAATTTAGATGTGTATATTTAGGAAAATGATTTAGTAGGGCATATTTTTCAAATTCCAGATCAGATTCAAGTGACATTTAGTCAGCACTTTCTATGTGCTGGGCACTCTGCTAGGTATGTTTTACTGCATTGTCTAAATTAATGTTAATTGTGGTTGAACGCAACTTTTTTTCAAATATTGAAATGTTTTGTAATGTTTGTAGAGTTTGAAGTCCTAGAAAAACTATTTTTGGAAGAACATGTGATGTCCAGGGCTGAATATATTTTGTCAGTAAGTATTACCAACATGACATCAGGTCATGTGTCATGGTTAGAATTTCTTGCGATCATATCTTAAAAAATACTATTCTGCAACTTTTATGCATCCAACCATATTTGATACTGAAATAGTAAGTGCTTTTGAATTTGGTGGGAAATTGAGAGACCTACATAATGAATGTTAATTTCTAGTTGTTCCAGGTTAAATGTAATGACCATCTGGGTAAATATCTTATTTGAGTTTTCTTATCTATTTCTGGCTCCAAAGAAGATAAATAAATCATTTATGAGTTGGCAAAATAACTTGGGCAAAAGGACCATAATTGTTAGCCTTTATTTATTTTAGAATACTAAAGGCTAGAGATTACAGTTGCAAATGTAACTTGCTGGCTCACCGGAGGGATGATGATGGACCTTTTGAAACATACAGAAACCTAGAGTCATTTAAATACACACACACTCTCACACACACACACACATATATGTATATATATATGTATGTATGTATGTATGTATATGTATGTATGTATGTATATATTTATATATGATAGAGCTTCTAGATGGACTTTATCACATACAGGGTAGCAAGAGAATTACTGACTTGGGAACTAAAGCAGATGTGTACAGCATGACTGCCCACTCAATACACTCAGGAGTGGTAATTATATTGTTACACTCTGATTAAAGTTCAGGTAAGGATTGCTGTTGGCCTTAAAAGAGCAGTTCACTAATAATAACTCAGCAATTAATTACAATGACCATTCAGAGAAAAACAATCAATAGTGGAAGCTAGAAATGTATATAACCTAAAGGAAGATAGTGGAGCTACAACCAGGAAGAAATCATGCTTACTGTGAATATCTCAAGTAGAACCAATGGGAGAGAAGGACCAAAGAATTGTAAAACCTACATTGTGCTGTATTGGCTAAACCACCTTCCTCTTGTGCCACTGATAATGTGCCAATTGTGTACAGTATAAAGGGAAAACAACTGATTCTTGCACATTTCTCTTGCTTCTGTTGGAGAGATTCTGGCAGATATTTTCATGGCTATGTGCTTTAAAGGCCTGGAGCTCTTTGATTTGGTATACTGCCCCCACCTCCAACTGCAATTAGCTATGTGGTTGTTATTGGCAATATTTGTTTCAAGAGAAGTATAACAGCAAGACATTTTCAGGGGAAAAAAGTCTGAATATGAATATTCATGATACTTCGGCAAGTTTAGAGTAACTCACAGAAAAACAGAGTAAAGAGGGAAAATAGGAATAAATTACAAGCATAATCCAAAGGAAAATGATCTTAACTAACATCTAAAAATATTTGTACTTGGAATGAGTCAGGGATGGAGAAATTATTTCCTAGACTTATATAACCAGAAAACTAAGTGTAGACTAAATTACATTGTAGCAATGTAATGAAACAATGTAACTATTCTGAAGTAGGCTCAGTATGCAAATACTTCCCTATTCCACACATCCAGCTAAGACCCCTTTTCTGAGTTTGGGATCCATATACCCAGCCTCCTAGTTAGTCTCTCAACTTGGATGGTTCATACAATTGAAACTAAGTAGGTCCTAAGCTAAGCCCTTGATTTTTCCCTACAAATCTCTGTCTCCATTTCTGTTATTCATTCCAGAAACCTAGAAATCATTCTTAATGATTCCTTCTTCCTTACCTCTCACATTTCATCCACCCTAAGACCAGTCGGTACTGCCTCTAAAACATGTACTGCAATTATCTTTGGTCACCTTAATCCAAGCCACTGCCATCTCCTATCTAGACGATAGTAACTGGTTCTTAACTCTTGTCTCCTTTTCCATTATTAACCCCCTTCTCTCCATTTTCCACATAGCTGCCAGAGTTTTGTTTTGTTTTGTTTTTCAATCTATATGTAATCAACCTCTCCTGCTCCTTTCAGCATTTTCTCACAACTCTAAAAGACACCTCTTGAACCCTCTTGAACCCTACCTCTTGAACCCTACCTCTTGAACCCTATGTCCTCCTTTAATCCATTGTTTGGTTATTAAGCAAAAATACTTAAAGCATAATAGATTTATTAGATGATAAAACCCTGCTCTATTTATTGTTATTACTGATTCAGTGGTAAGGAATTTAGAAAATTATTATAATTATATCCTGTAACTGCCTTTGTTTACATTGCCAATCTCTTATCTGTGGGTATATAGTAATCCTATTAGTATCCATAGTCAGTAAATGAATAAGGAAAATGTAACCATGAGGGTTTTTTTTTTAAGATTTTATTTATTTATTTATTCATGAGAGACACAGAGAAAGAGGCAGAGACACAGGCAGAGAGAGAAGCAGGCTCCATGCAGGGAGCCTGATGTGAGACTCAATCCAAGGACCCTGGGACCATGCCCTGAGCCAAAGCATCCTGTTTTTTGTTTTGTTTTATTTTGTTTTGTTAACCATGAGTTTACTATACTCTTCCAAACATCTTTTATCTCACTGGTGACCCTACTACCAAGCAGAAGAACTGCTAATCCAGGCAGCACTAATGTGGAATGGATTCTAATGACTCCAGCATTATGACCTCAGCATGACATTGATTTCATGACAACCTGCAGCATTCATTTTGACTGCAAGTTGATTGCTTTGTATATATACATACTGTGAATTGATGCCTTAGACTTGTTCAGAAAAATCCAGTGAAATACAAGAATATCTATGCCAAATCATATAGTCCCATTAATTTCCCTGATGAGTTTGTGAATACAGTTCATGGAAAATTTGGCCACAGTCATGGAAATTACACTCAAGAAAGCAAACATTCCTTTATTTTATTTTTTTAATAATAAATTTATTTTTTATTGGTGTTCAATTTGCCAACATACAGAATAACACCCAGTGCTCATCCCATTAAGTGCCCCCCTCAGTGCCCGTCACCCGTTCACCCCCACCCCCCGCCCTCCTCCCCTTCCACCACCCCTAGTTTGTTTCCCAGAGTTAGGAGTCTTTATGTTCTGTCTCCCTTTCTGATATTTCCTACCCATTTCTTCTCCCTTCCCTTCTATTCCCTTTCACTATTATTTATATTCCCCCAAATAAATGAGAACATATAATGTTTGTCCTTCTCCAACTGACTCATTTCACTCAGCATAATACCCTCCAGTTCCATCCACGTCGAAGCAAATGGTGGGTATTTGTCGTTTCTAATGTCTGAGTAATATTCCATTGTATACATAGACCACATCTTCTTTATCCATTCATCTTTTGATGGACACTGAGGCTCCTTCCACAGTTTGGCTATTTTGGACATTGCTGCTATAAACATCGGGGTGCAGGTGTCCCGGCGGCAAACATTCTTTTAATAAAGTTAGCTTTATGGTGACACTATCTATGTGTTTCTAATTCTTTTCAAATAGCATGTCGAAGAAGGTATTCAAATGGTTTACCAATCCATATAATCTTCTTACACCTTATTAAGAATAAAATATGCCAGGAATAAGGGTATATTAGTATAGTAGCCATTAAGCAATTGCTCAGATAAAATCATTTGTGGATACTCACACAAGAAAGAGGTAGCTCTCTTGGTGTGAAATAAACAGTACTTATTTCTCACACACAATTTATAAGAACTTTGGTGATATTGAATATGGTTGTTTTCTATAAGTTTTGTCTTTGTGACATTTTAATAACAATTATAACTCAAAACTAAATACACACATAAAGCTATACTCAAAATTCTAAATTTTACAATCTTGTAATTTCAGATTTCTTAAATTAATATTTTCTCCTTTCTTGTCCTAGGCAACAAGTCTACATTCCCCATAGCCCTTATTTTTCCATAATTTTACTGTTTTATTTTTAAGACCTCCTAATACAGTATTAAGTATCCTCCTGTCACATGATTCCCTTTTACTACCAGTGTTCTAATTCCAAGGTGAAAAAAGAATGTATTACATAGATTTGACAAGTGAAGGTATTAGTATAGGATTGTCATAAAGCATCTATCAGCATTTGAAGGTTCTGGCAAGCTTTTTCTATTGAGAAGTATACCATTTCAGACACTTACATAAAATCTCCAGGGGAGGATAATTCAGTATAGCCCAAACCGAACTCTGTAATAAAGACTTGACCCATTAAAATTATTCCAGTTTGAGGCATAACTGAGTGAAGGATCTTTATTGCAAGGAAAACAACTGAGCTTTAAAAAAAATTCATGATGAAGACAAACTATTCCAACAAGAGAATATCCAGCATGGCTTAAGAGAAGCTTCAGCATGCATACCTATTTCCCAATCCTGGCCTTGAGCTAACACTGTCAACAAGAGTAGGAGATTTCAGTTTGTTTCTTAGCCTTTGATTTAAAAATTCACAGATACTATTCGCTGCAGGCAGAATAACAATTGCAGGAAGACAGCAAATAAAAGAACTGTGAGTTCATGGGTAGCTTTACTGTCAACTGCTGGTGTTTTGGTGGTCAAGGTACAGAATTTTTTTATTGCAAGTCATTATTCAGAGGGCTTCAAACTTCCCCTTCATCCTCCTTTACCCCAGTTATCCTCTAGACACACCTTCCATAGTTAGTAGTAAGCTAGTAAGGTGTGAGGCTTTTTTGTTCTTTTAGCTAAAAGGTTCCATCTTTTTATTTTTAAAAAATGCATTCAGACTGAGGACTTGTATAAATGTGTGAACCCAGACATTGAACCCATACTTAATAAGATTTTTAGTGTTAAACATTTATATTATGGTTATAAAGAAGTTTTCATGTGCTTTCTTATGGAAGTCCCACTGTTCTCAGCATCCATTCAGGCAATATTATGAATCCAATTTAGAGAAACTGCACCGTATCTCCAGGGGCACACTTTAGAAGGGCAAGCGAAGGTCTTTGTGAACACATATTGGGGACATTTATTTTTAAATTTTATTTAATAAGGATTCTAGTTACATTGTGTTTTCTGTCAAGGTGACTTTGTAAAAATTATTTTTTCTCCTAAGAATGAGTCATCTTCTAATTGATTTTTGTATTATAGGAATCTTTTATTGGGGTGGCATTACCACTTATTTTCTTTAAAAGCCAAAGAAGCCCACAATAATGAGCTTTTGCTATTGTAATTGTATAAACACATTTACTTCATTTCCATGTAAATATCATTTTCATATAAAGTGAAACTATTATAAATGCACTTAAGAAAGAATGCAACTATGCCTACTGTTAAGGCTGCTTGTAATGTCCTTTTCTTTTTTACCTATATTTCTGGATGAGTCACTTTAATGTGCTGTTGGACTGATAGTAATTCTTCAACTATCAACTAAATATATTCAGTTAAAGAAAATTATGGTACTTATAATCATGTTGGGACCTATTCACATATAGACTTGCAAGAGTAAATTTTTACTTGGCCTTTCTTAGAGCAAGGATGTTAAGAAGTGCTCACTTTGTCAATGGGTAAAATTAATAGAAACATTTAATTCAGAGAAAAAATCCTCAAGTTCCTGGAAAAGCTTTTATATTTACATAAAATTATACATTCTTCCAATGCTCTAGAGAATGTCACCAGAGTACTATGATTTTTCCCCTTAAATGTGTATTAGTTATCTTATATAATGTGTAATTGAAGAGCCTTTACATTTAAAACCTCCTTTAAAGCATTTATTTTACACTTTAGTTTTCTTAAAATTGTGAATTAGAGCAAACCTGTCACTTAAAATGTTTTGAGTAAAAATCAGGATACTCTTATATATCTGCTTGAAGCCAGGAAAAAAGTCTGTATATTTTTCAACTGAAGTAAGGAGTTAAATAAGATTTGTGAGGAAAGTTTCTCCCTACATATAACTCAAGAGAGTATACTGAGCTTAAAAGGTTATTTATGGAATACAAGGAAGGAAGCTATAATAAAGACTTGATAGCTATAATTTAATTTTTTTAGTGTTGTAATTCAGATTCAGTAATTCAGTAGCAGATGTAAAAAATGAAATGAGAGAAAAAAGTTGAAGTGCCACCGGACTGACTAATCAGTCATTGAAAATGCCTATAGCAGGAATTTACTCAGAAAATGTTTGCACTGTCATTAAAGATCCCCTAATTTATATTAGTGGACTAAATAATGGCAGGCACAAAAATATACCCTAAGGCTGAGACTATGCATGAGACAAGCATTTCTAACCCACGCTGTTCTTGGGGCTGTAAATACTCTATCTCCCCTCACCTCCAGTAAAAATATTTCAGTCTCTCTGTTGCCTCCCTCCCCCACCCATTCACATATTCTCTCTCTCCTTTCCTCCTTCTCTCTCTCTCTCTCTCTTTCAGTGTTAGAAGTAATGGAGGCTAAGACTTAATTAAATAAAGAATCAGCATTGACTCCCAACTCTTAAGACTGAAGCAAATATACTTAAGGCAAATAATCAGGCACGTAAACATATGTTAATTTAACACTCAAAAAAACCCAAAAACCTGTTATCTTTTATACAAGTCTAGGAAGCCAAAATAAATAACTTATAAATGTCACCAGAGGAATACAGACTACTGCACAGGTTTTAATTTCCAGAAATATATTTTTTTTTAAATTTGGAACTTGCTGATATCTCTAACAAATTGGGTGTTCATTAGTACAAGTGTCACTGGTTCCCAGACCTAAAATTCCATGTACCCTGTAAAACCTACAAATAGACCTACAAATAGGGAACACAGTCTATGTTTAGTTCTTTTGATTAGAAAGGAGACTAATATTATATTAAATCAGACCATAGTGTGGTAGCAACTGGGAAGTAATTGCTATTTTGTTGTTGTTGCTATTCAGATTAATCTAAACTGTTATTTAATTCTCGGTGGCACACATGTAGTAGGAATTAGTCTGCTGGAAGGTAGGGAAAAGAGGGAAGAATAGTGGGATATGAAATGAATATTTATAGGTATAGTGATGGAAACTTTATATTTAGCAAATCATTTTACTTCAATGACTACACTTTAGAGAAGGTATTATTATCTTCATTTTGCAAATTAGGAAATGAAGACCCAAAGAGAGTGAGAGCCAGGGTCAAAGTAACCCAACTAATATTTGATATGGCAGAGATTAGACCACAAGTGAATCTGACTCCTAAGACCATGCCTGTCCTCTACTTAAAGGGAAATGGTATGTGCCAATGGGCATAGATTTTATTTCAACTTTCTGACCTTCTAGGTCCTAGAGACATCACTTTACATTTATAATTTCCCAGGAAGATATCATTGGGCTCATATCACAGCCTTGCTTGAGCATAGTACATACCTCATAGAGTTTTTATATGGATTAGATGAGTTAATACATAAAACTAGTTAGAATAATGTCTACACATAGTAAGTACTCCCTAAATGTTAGTTATTAGTTAAGAGTTCAAGTAATAACTAATGCTGATATCTTAGGAAGACTAGTTGTAGGAACTTCGGTATTTATAGCCTGGGCAGATTAAAAAGATGCAAATTATCAAGTCAGGGTCTTGAAATCAAGCCCCACATTAGGCTCCACATTCAACACAGAGTAACTTGAGTTTCTGTCTCCCTCTCACTCTGCCCTCCCTTCTCTTGCTCTCTCTCTCTCTAAAATAAATAAATCTTAAAAAGAAGATGCAAGTGACACCTTTCCTGTAAAATAAGGAATAGACTACCCAGTGTTGCTAAGGCAACGTGAGGACTAATGGTAAGAGTTCAAGTAGGCCAATTTTGATTATAAGTAAACAATTTTAAAAATTATATCAATTGTCAAAAAGGGAATAAACCACTTAGGATATGTTGAATCCTCTATTATGGACTTATACACCACTGTAAATCCACTGGGCACCCCTTCTAGGCTACTCCCTATCTCCAAGCCTGGGCCACTTGTCTTGCTCCCCAACTAAAATGGCAAGTCAACACTCCTGAAATAGAATGTTACCAATGAGAATAATGAGAAGGCACCAACAGGTGAACTGCTCACTCCCTTTAACCAACTCTTTCAAATTGCATTTGTTTCATTAGTCATATCTGGACACCAGGACTGATTACATGATTAGTAGGGCCTAGTGAAAACTAAAAATGCAGAGCCCCATTTAAAATAAGAATTTCAAAACGGTGACAACAAATCATTAAACAAAATACAGGACCCCTCTAAACATGGAGCAGTTGTGCAGGTCACATGCCCATGAATTTGGCCCTAAGGAGATAACCCAGGACTCTAAGCAACCACCTGTAATTTCTGTAAGTTATGGCCAGTTCAGTAACTTATTCTTTTGTATGTACTTTCCTCCCTTTTCCCTCATGCCCATTTCCCTCCAGTTACACCCCACCTTCACCGCTAATAAGGCATTAACATGCAAGATTTGTCTTAGGTTCTGTTTTCTAGAAATATAGACTATGATAGTGTATAACCTGAGTTTTTAAAATCTGAGAGACTGGTCCAAATCCCTTTTAATGTCAACACTAACTCTAAGATACCATACTTCCCTCAAATTAAGGATTTACGTTTTAAATAATTGTATTGTTCATTTAATGCAACCCTGAGATTGCATGTGAGCTAGAATCCTTGGATTATTATATATCCAATATTTTATTTTCTTTGTTTAGGCATAATATTACTAATTTATTAAAGGGGAAGACAAAGGAAAATAACAAAAGTGTCTCTTCCTTACCTTCTTTACTCCAGTTTCTCTCCTGTTTGTCTAAGCATCTCCTGCAACCCTGCCACCTTTACATATTATTAGAGATACTTCAACTTCGTGCTTCTTTTCCATATTCACTAGTAACTGATATGGTAACTTCCAATCATTATGATTGTATCTAACCTCTGTATGGAAATTCATGTGCAGAAGTAGGCAAAAATTTGACGTATGAGTGAAATCATGTGGTACTTGTCTTTCTCTAATGACTTATTTCACTTAACATAATGATCTCTAGCTCCATTCATCTCATTGCAAATGGCAAGACTTCATTCTTTTTTATGGCTGAGGAATATTCCATATGTGTGTATATATCTTTTTTCTTCTCAAATCTAGGGTTAGGGTTTTCAGGTTATGGTAAGGGTTAGGGTTAGGGTTAGGGCCAGAAAAAAAAAAAAACAAATAAGCAAAGAGGAAACAAAAGGAAGGGAGGGGGCAAACCAAGAAAAAGACAACTATAGAGAACAAACTGATGGTTGCCAGAGGGGAGGTGGGTGGCAGGATGGGTCAAATAGGTGAAGAGAATTAACAGATGCACTTGTGGTGAGGAGCGCCAGGTATTTTATCAAAGTGTGGAATGACTATATTGTACACCTGAAAATAATATTACATTGTGTGTTAGCTAAATGCAATTTAGATAACCTACTTTTTTAAAAAAATGTAACTGTAAAAGTAGGCATAAATTTAAATCTGAACCAAAACTGTGATGCCTGGGTGGCTCAGCAGTTGAGTGTCTACCTTCAGCTCAGGGAATGGTCCTGAGAGTCCCAGGATCGAGTCCCACCCACATCAGGCTCCCTGCATGGAGCCAGCTTCTTCCTCTGCCTGTGTCTCTGTCTCTGTCTCTCTCTCTGTCTCTCATGAATAAATAAATAAATAATCTATAAAAAAATAAAAAATCTGAACCAAAACTTTTTGAAATATACATATTCATTCACAACATTTATTGTCTATTATCTATGACAAATGCGGGGAGGGGGAAGCAAAGTATTAGATACATATTTTGTTTAATTTTACATTTGTTTTTATTAAAGTTCGATTTGCCAACATATAGTATAACATGTGGTGCTCATCCCATCAAATGCCCTATGCAGTACCCGACACCCAATTACCCCATCCCCTGTCACCTCCCCTTCCACAACCCTTTGTTTGTTTCCAAGAGTTAGGAGTCTCTCATGGTTTGTCTCCCTCTCTAACTTTTCCCACTCACTTCTCCTCCTTTCCCTTATAGTCCCTTTCACTATTTCTTATGTTCCACATATGAGTGAAACCATATGATGATTGTCCTCGAATTGACTTACTTCACTCAGCATAATACATCTAGTTCCATCCACATTGAAGCAAATGGTGGGTATTCGTCCTTTCTGATGGCAGAGTAATATTCCATTGTGTATATATAGCATATATTCTTTATCCATTCATCTGTCAAAGGACATTGTGCCACCTTACATAGTTTATTCTAGACATTGCTGCTATAAACATTGGGGTGCAGGTGTCTCACTGTTTCACTACATCAGTATTTTTGGAGTAAATACCTAATAGTGCAATTGTTGGATCATAGGGTAGCTCTATTCTTAACTTCTTGAGGAACCTCCACACTGTACTCCAGAGTAGCTGTACCACTTTGCATTACCACCAACAGTGCAAGAGAGCAAGAGAGCTCCCCCTTCTCGACATCGTCTCAAATAATTGTTGTTTCCTGTCTTGTTAATTTTCACCATTCTCACTGGTGTGAGGTGGTATTTCATTGTGCTTTTGATTTGTATTTCCCTGAAGGCAAGTGATACAGAGCATTTTCGCATGTGCTTGTTGGCCATGTGCATGTATTCTTTGCTGAAATTACTGTTCATGTCATCTGCCCAATTCATAATTGGATTTTTGGTTTCTCGGTGTTGAGTTTAATATGTTCTTTATAGATCTTGCATAGTAGCCCTTTTTATGATATGTCATTTGCAAATGTCTTCCCCATTCTTTTTTTTTAAGATTTTTTATTTATTTATTCATGAGAGACACACAGAGAGAGAGGCAGAGATACATGCAGAGGGAGAAGCAGGCCCCATGTAGGGAACCCGACATGGGACTCGATCCCAGGTCTCCAGGATCAGGCCCTGGGCTGAAGGCGGTGCTAAACCGCTGAACCACCCGGGCTGCCCTATCTTTCCCCTTCTATAGTTTGTCTTTTAGTTTGCTTTGACTGTTTGTTTTGCTGTGCAGAAGTTTTTATCTTGATTAACTCCCAATAATTTATTTTTGCTTTTGTTTCCCTTGCCTTTATGGATGTATCTTGCAAGAAGTTGCTGTGGCCAAATTAAAAAAGAGTGTTCCCTGTGTTCTCCTCTAGGATTTTGATTGATTCTTGTCTCACATTTAGATCTTTCATCCATTTTGTGTTAATCTTTGTGTTTGGTGTAAGAGAATGGTCTAGTTTCATTCTTCTGCATGTGGCTGTCCAATATTCCCAACACTGTTCATTGAAGAGACTGTCCTTTGCACCTGTGTTCATCAGGGATATTGTTCTATTATTCACCTTTTTGGTGAGGTCTTTGTTTTGGGATCCAAGTAATGTTGAACCTTATAGAATGAGTTTGGAAGTATTCCCTCCTTTTCTATCCTTTGAAACAGATTTAATAGAATAGGTATTATTTCTGCTTTAAACGGTTGTTAGAATTCCACTGGGAAGTCATCTGGCCCTGGACTTTTATGTCTTGGGAGGTTTTTGATGACTGCTTCAATTTCCTCGCTGTTTATTGGCCTGCTCTGGTTTTCTATTTCTTCCTGTTCCAGTTTTGGTAATTTATAGGTTTCCAGAAGTGCATCCTTTTCTTTCAGATTGCCTAATTTGTTGGCATATAGTTGCTCATAATACATTTTTTAAATGGTTTGTATTTCCTTGGTATTGGTTGTGATCTCTCCTTTCTTCTTTTTTTTAAGATTTTATTTATTTATTCATTAGAGACAGAGAGAGAGAGAGACAGAGAGACAGAGAGGCAGAGTAGTAGACAGAAGGAGAAGCAGGCTCCATATAGGGAGCCAGATATGGGACTCGATCCTGGGACCCCAGGATCACGCGCTGAGCCAAAGGCAAATGCTCAACCACTAAACCATCCAGGCATCTTGTGATCTCTCCCCTTTCATTTGTGATTTTATTAATTTGAGTCTTTTTTCTTTTTAATAAGGCTGGCTAGGGATTTATCTATCTTATCATATCTTTCAAAGAACCAACTCCCTGTTTTGTTGACTTGTTCTACCATTCTTCTGGTCTCTATTTCATTGAGCTCTGCTCAATCTTTATTATCTCTCTTCTGCTTGGTGTAGGCTTTACTTGCTGTTCCTTCTCCAATTCCTTTAGGTGCGAGGTTAACTTGTGTATTTGAGTTTGTTCCAATTTTTTGAGGGAGGCTTGTATTGTGATATATTACCCTCTTAGGATGACTTTTGCTATATCCCCAAGATTTTGAATGGTTGTATCATCATTCATTTGTTTCCATGAATCTTTTTAATTCTTCTCTAACTTCCTGGTTGGAGGAAGTAGGATGCTCTTTAACCACCATGTGTTTGAGTTTCTTCCAAATTTCTTCTTGTGACTGAGTCCTAATTTCAAAGCATTGTGGTCTGAAAATATGGAGGGAACAATCCCAGTCTTTTGGTATCGGTTGAGACCTGAGTTGTGACCCAGTATGTGGTCTATTCTGGAGAAAGTTCCATGTGCACTTGAGAAGAAAGTGTATTCAGTTGCGTTTGGATGGAAAGTTCTGTATATATCTGTAAAATCTATTTGGTCCAGCCTATCATTTAAGGCTCTTGTTTCTTTCATGATGGCCTGATTAGAAGATCTGTCATTTGCTGAAGGTGTCATGTTGAAGTCTGCTACTACTAGTGTATTATCTAAGTATCTCTTTACTTTGGTTATTTTTTTAAAGATTTTATTTATTTATTCATTAAAGACAGAAAGAGAGGTAGAGACACAGGCAGAAAAGCAGGCTCCTCACCGGGAGGCCGATGCAGGACCTGATCCCGGGACCCCAGGATCATGCCCTGAGCCAAAGGCAGATGCTCAACCTCCTGAGCCACCCAGGTGTCCCTTTCCTTTGGTTATTAATTGATTGATATACTTGGCAGCTCCCATATTAGGGGCATAAATATTCATGATTGATAGGTCTCCTTGTTGGATAGGCATTTTAAGTATGATATAGTGTCCCTCCTCATCTCTTACTACAAACTTCAGTATAAACTAATTTATCTGATATGAGGATTGCTACCCCAGCTTTCTTTTGAGGGTCATTTGAATGATTAATGGTTCTCCACCCCTTCATTTTCAGGCTGGAAGTCTCCTTAGGTCTAAAATGAGTCTCTTGTAGACAGAATATAGATGGGTCTTGCTTTTGTATCCAGTACAAAATCCTGTGTCTTTTGATGGGATCATTTAACCCATTCATGTTCAGAGTTATTGTTGAAAGATATGAATTTAGTGTCATCATCATACTTATTCAATCCCTGTTTTTTATGCATTGTTACTTTGGGCTCCTTCTTTGTTTTACAGGTTTCCCCTTCATATTTCTTGCAGAGTCGGTTGATGGTCACATACTCTTTCAATTTCTACCTATCTTGGAAGCTCTTTGTCTCTCCTTCTATTCTGAATGAGAGCCTTGCTGGATGAAGTGTTCTTGGCTGCATGTTCTTCTCATTTAGGACCCTGAATATATCCTGCCAGCTCTTTCTGGCCTGTGAGGCCTTGGTGGAGAGGTCTGCTGTTAATCTGATATTTCTCCCCATGTAAGTTAAGAATCTCTTGTCTCACTCCGTTTTAAGAATTTTCTTTTTATCTTTGAAATTTTCAAGTTTCACAATTAAATGTCGAGGTCTTGAACCTCTTTATTTTGCCTTTTTTTGGGGGGGTCCTCTCTCTCTCTTGGATCTGAATGCCTGTTTTCCTTCACCAGATTTGGGAGGTTCTCAGCTATGATTTGTTCAAATATACTTTGTGGTCCTCTCTCTCTCTCAGACTCTTCTGGAATCCCAATTAGATGTATATTCTTTCTTCTCAAGCTATCATTTATTTCACTAAGCCTTTCCTTGTGGTCTCTTAATTGTTTTTTTTCTATTTTTTTCCTCAGCTTCCTTCCTTACCCTCAAATTGTTTTCTATGTCATTCTCTCTCTTCCACCTCATTAACCCTAGTAGTTAGAGCATCCAGTTTTGATTCCATCTCATTTAATCTGTTTCTTAATTCAGCCTAATTAGATCCCAATTCTGTAGTAAGGAAGTCTCTAGAATTCTTCACCCTTTTTTCAAGAGCCATCAGTAAATTTATAATTGTACTTCTCAATTGAATTTCTGTGATCATATTTAAAACCAAATTCTGTAACTCTGTGGCAGAGAGTTTGTTTCTGGTTCTTTTTTTTTGTGGTGAATTCTTCCCTCTAGTCATTTTGTCCCGTGGAGAGTGGCTGTTTGAGTGGGCTGAGTCAAAAATGTCAACCACAACCTAATTAAAATACACCCTAGATGATTCCAAAGAGGTCAGAGACCAGAAAATAAAAGAAAAACAAGAACAGAACAAAATAAAGCAATAGAACCACTAAAATGAAAAATAAATTTTAAAATAAAGTAGTAAAACTAAAAACCCAAAGCCCAAAAATAATGAAGAAGAAAAAAGGACAGGAAAAATAGTAAAGTAAATGGGGGGGGGGGAGAGAAAAAGGGAGGGATGGTGGTGGTGAGGAAGTGGTAGTGAAGAGAAAATGTAGTCTACCGGAGGGGTCCCAGAGGGTGGTCCTCTTACTTCTGATTGTATTATGTTCTGTATGGTAGAAGATGCTCAATCCCAAATTAATATAAACTAGCAATAGTTATATAAAGGCCCAACATTTACCACAAAAACAAACAAGATAAAAGAGGGGGCAGCATGGGAAGGGATAGAGTATATAATCTCATAAAATGAACCAACATGGTGTTGGTTGTATACACCCGCTTGTTTCTGGGTGTATTTTGGTCATGTGTTAGAAGGTGGTAACTTCCACCATTGCAAAACAAAATGAGGCAGAAAAACAAAACAAAACAAAACAAAACAAACAAACAAAAAAAAACAAATACCCATATCTCATATATCTACCAAAATTAAATTGAATATTTTGAATGGAATCCAGAAGTGAAAAATATATGTAAGACGTGTGATTGTTGAAATATGAAAGTCAAAAAGGAAAAAACTTAAAAATGAAGAGTTGGTAAAATATTTTAGTTAAGATGGGAAAAGAGAAAAAATATTGGAAATTTTTAGTCTGAAATAAAAACTATTCATAATGGTTAAAGAAAAAAAGGAAAACGACCTTCCAGTTCTATATACTATTTTCTCTCAGTCTTGGAGATTTCCAGTGCTGCTAATTTAATAAACATTGATTTCCCTTGTTCTTGTAGCTGATCTTCTGGGTGAGGGGTCTCCTGCACTGATTCTTAGGTATCTGTGCCAGGGCGGAGATGCCCTGCCCCTTGCCATGTGCTGAGCTCAGAATGAACTGTTTATCCTGTGAGGCCTTTCTTCCCTAGAGGCTCCACTTCTCCCTGGCATAAGGTGAAACAAAGAGGACAAAAAAATGGTGGCAGCTAGATTTCTAGCTCTGGAGTCACGCTCTCCTCGAGTAATTAACACAGTTTCCCGGTCTGCACTGGCCTAGATGCTCCTGGGTGCAGACACGGTGCACTGATCTGCACAGCTTGTGGGGTACCTAGGGGCAGGATAGTTCTTGCTTCCTCTGCCCTCTCCACTTCTGCCTGTCCCAGGGGAAGGGCAGGATCCCCAGCTTTGTCCGCTTGGTCATCCTGGTACCCGGGGCCCTGTGCCACTTGACCTGCACTACCGGGGATCCACCTTTCCCAATGGGAAAGGAGTACAGCCACCTCTGTCCATTGCCACCTTCTAGGGTAAAGGCAGCTCCGGAGCCAGCTGGCCTAACCAACTGCCTTCTCCCAAATGCCCCAGAGGGTTGCATTGCTCCACCTCTTTACCAATATCAGAAGCTGGTTTGCAGTGAGCTTTACCCCTGGCACCCCTCTTCTTCAAGTGATTCCAGGAATCTTGAGGCTTCACTGACCCTCATGGGATTTTGCCCAATTTCCCTTCTAAGCACTTTTCCATCAGGGAAACTCCATCACAAATTTTTAAAGTCCCTGTTTCTCCACAGCTGGGCTTTCCTGCCCTGGAGGCTTTCACAACTCCACTTTAGCCCTGCTAGTCACAGTTCTCCTCCCCCTACTGTATTCTTTTTTTAACTTTTTTTTTTTTTATTCCCCACCTTCCTACCTTGTTAAAGCAAAACCTTTTCTCTGTAGCTTTCTAGTTGTTCTTTTTTTAAAAATCTCAGGTCGAATTCGTAGGTGTTCAGGATGTTTTGAAAGTTACGAGGTAAGATTGTGGGGTCAGATGACTTGAAGACCCCTACCCTTCCGCCATCTTTCCCCTCTCCTCTAAAGATTTTTCTAGGGAGAGGCGGGGCAAGATGGTGGAAGAGTAGGGTCACCAAGTCACCTGTCCCCACCAACTTACCTAGATAACTTTCAAATCATCCTGAAAACCTACGAATTCGGCCTGGGATTTAAAGAGAACAGCTGGAATGCTACAGTGAGAAGAGTTCCCGCTTCTATCAAGGTAGGAAGATGGAAAAAAAGATAAAAAAAAAAAAGCATCCAGTGGGAGATGGGCCCCCACGAGGAGCCAGGCTAAGGCCGCAGCTAGAGACTCCAGGAGAGGAAAGCCTAATCCGGCAGAAGCAGGAACTTTAGCAATCTTCCCGGACAGAAAGGCGCTCACAGGGAGCTCCGGCAGGATCCGAGGAGGGGCAGGAATGCTCCCAGGGACAATAACAGAGGAACTGCACCCCAGGGGAGAGCGCACCACACATCACGACCAAGCTCCATAAAGGGCTGGAGCTTGCCCCAAGCGGGGCATCAGGGGCAGGTCAGGTGGCAGCTCAAGGCAGCAGCTCCGCCGGAGGGGGCTGTGCAGCCCCAGGAGCATGATCCCAGCGGGGCAGGCCCCGGAGCCCAAGGCACCGGGGAACACAGCCCAGGATCTGGTGCTCCCCCCGGGACCGCCAGAGGCTGGGAGGACATGGGACAGCGAGGATGCTCCTGCTCCCGGGTGGCCCCGAGCTGTGCAGATCAGTGCCCCCAGCTCCCGGAGCATCCAGGCCCCTGCAGACTGGGAGACTATGGTAGTTACTGCTGGAAATGACTCCAGGGCTGGAGAGCTGGCCACCGCCACTGTTGTTGTTCCTCCAGGTGTCACCTTGTACCTGGGACTGAGCAGGGCTGCCAGGGAGCAGGGAACTCACAGGATAAATGGATCCCACAGAACCATGCACCTGGCAGGGGTGGGGCAGCACCTGCAGGTGCACAGACCTGAGAACCAGCACAGCAAGCCCCTTCCCCAGAAGACCAGCTGGAAGGACAGGGGAAGAGCAAGTTCTTGACCAAGCATGGCTGGAAAGTTCCAGGGGAAGTCTAGAGACTTGCAATATATAGAATCAGAGGATACCCCTCCTTGTTTTTTGTTTTTTGTTTGTCTCCACCCCCCCCCATTTTTTTTCTCTTTTTCTCCTTTTTCCAGTACAACTTGTTTTTAGCCACTCTGCACTGAGCAAAATGACTAGAAGGAAAAAATCACCACAAAAAAAAGTATCAGAAACAGAACTCTCTTCCACAGAGTTACAGAATTTGGATTACAATTCAATGTCAGAAAGCCAATTCAGAAGCACTATTATAAAGCTACTGGTGGCTCTAGAAAAAAGCATAAAGGATTCAAGATACTTCATGACTGCAGAATTTAGATCTAATCAGGCTGAAATTTAACATCAATTAAAAATGAGATGCACTCCAAACTGGTGGTCCTAATGACGACAGTTAATGAGGTACAAGAAAGAGTAAGTGACATAGAAGACAAGTTGATGGCAAGGAAGGGATCCGAGAAAAAAGAGAAAAACAATTAAAAGATCCTGAGGATAGGTTAAGGGAAATAAATGTCAGGCTCAGAAGGAAAAATCTATGTTTAATTGGGGTTCCCGAGGGCCCGAAAGAGACAGAGGACCAGAAAGTGTATTAGAACAAATCATACCTGAGAACTTCCCTGACTTGGGAAGGGAAACAGGCATTCAGATCCAGGATATAGAGAGATCCCCCCATAAAATCAATAAAAATTGCTAAACACCTCCACATTTAATAGTGAAACTTGCAAATTGCAAAGATAAAGAAAACATCCTTAAAGCAGCAAGAGACAAGAGATCCCTAAACTTTATGGGGAGAAGTATTAGGTTAAGAGCAGACCTCTCCACAGAGACCTGGCAGGCCAGAAAGGCAGGATATATTCAGGGCCCTAAATGAGAAGCACCTGCAGCCAAGAATGCTCTATCCAGCAAGGCTCTTATTCAGAATAGAAGGAGAGATAAAGGTCTTCCAAAATAGGCAGAAACTGAAAGAATATGTGACCACCAAACCAGCTCTGCAAGTAATATTATGGGGGAATCAGTAAAAGACGAGGAAGTCCAAGGAAACAATCCACAAAAACAGGAACTGAATAGGTATTATGTTGATACTAAATACATATCTTTCAATACTAACTCTGAACGTGAATGAGTTAATGATCCCATTAAAAGGCACAGGGTTTCAGACTGGATAAAAAAGCAAGACCCATTTATTTGGGGTCTACAAGAGACTCATTTTAGACATAAGGACACCTACAGCCTGAAAATAAATGGTTGTAAAACAATTTACCATTTAAATGGTCCTCAAAAAAAAAATCAGGTTAGCCATCCTCATATCAGATAAATTAAAGTTTATCCCAAAGACTTTAGTAAGAGATGAAGAGGGACACTATATCATACTTAAGAATCTATCCAACAAGAGGACCTAAAATCGTGAATATTTAGGCCCCTAATTATTAATTAGGCTGCCAATTATATCAATCAATTAATTACCAAACTTAAGACATACTTACATAATCATAAATTTATACTAGGAGAGTTGAACATGGCGTTTTCTACAATTTATAGATCTTCTAAGCACAGCATCTCCAGGGAAACAAGAGCATTAAATGATACACTGGGCCAGATGGATTTCAAAGATATTTACAGAAATTTACATCCAAATGCATCTGAATACACATTCTTCTCAAGTGCACATGGAATTCTCTCCAGAATAGACCATATACTGGGTCACAAATCAGGCCTTAACCGATAGCAAGAGACTGGGATTGTCCCCTGTTTATTTTCAAACCATAATGCTTTGAAACTAGAACTAAACCACAAGAAATTTGGAAGGATTTCAAACACATAGAGGTTAAAGACCATCCTGTTAAAAGATGAAAGGGCCAACCAGGAAATTGGAGAAGAATTAAAAGATTCATGGAAACTAATGAGAATGAAGATACAACTGTTCAAAATCTTTGGGATATAGCAAAAGCAGTCCTAAGGGGGAAATACATCGCAATACAAGCATCCATCCAAAAACTGGAAAGAACTCAAATATAAAAGCTAACCTTGAACCTAAAGGAGCTGGAGAAGGAACAACAAATGAAACCTAACCTAGCAGAAGAAGAGAGGTACTAATGATTCGAGCAAAACTCAATGAAATAGAGACCAGAAGAACTGTGGAACAGATCCAAAAAACTAGGAGTTGGCACTTTGAAAAAATTAGTAAGATAGATAAACAATTACCCAGCCTTATTAGAAACAAAAAAGACTCAGATTAATTAAATCACAAATAAAAAAGGAGAGATCACAACCAATAGCAAGGAAATACAAACAATGTTAAAACATATTATGAGCACCATTATGCAAATAAAGTAGGCAATCTAGAAGAAATGGACGCATTTCTGGAAAACCACAAACTCCGAAAATTAGAACAGGAAGAAATAGAAAACCAGAACAGTCCAATATCCAGGGAGGAAATTGAAGCAGTCAACAAAAACCTCCCAAGACACAAAAGTCCAGGGCCAGATGGATTCCCAGGGGAATTCTATCAAATGTTTAAAGAAAAAAAAAAATACCTATTCTAAAGCTGTTCCCGAAAGACAGAATGGGATGGAATACTTCCAAACTCGTTCTATGAGGCCAGCATTACCTGAATTGCAAAACCAAAGACCCCACCAAATAGGACAATTATAGTCCAATATCCCTGATGAACATAGATGCAAAATTTCTCAACAAGATACTAGCCAATAGGATCCAATAGTACATTAAGAAGATGATTCACCATGACCAAGTGGGATTTATCCCCAGGATGCAAGGCTGGTTCAACCCTTGGAAAGCAATCAATGTGATTGATCATATCAACAAGAGAAAAAACAAGAACCATATGATCTTCTCAATAGATGCAGAGAAAGCATTTGAAAAAATACTGCATCCATTCCTGATCAAATCACTACACTTCAGAGTGTAGGGATAGAGAGAAGATTCCTCAGCCTCTTAAAAGCCATCTATGAAAAGCCCATATCAAATATCATTCTCAAGGTGGAAACACTGGGAGCCTTTCCCTTAAGATCAGAAACACGACAGGGATATCCACTCTCACCACTGCTATTCAACATAGTACTAGAAGTCCTAGCCTCAGCAAAACAAAAAGAAATAAAGGCATTCAAATTGGCAAAGAAGTCAAACTCTCCCTCTTCGCAGATGATATGATACTGTTCGTAGAAAACCCAAAAGTCTCCACCCCATGATTGTTAGAACTCATATAGCAATTTGGCCGTGTGGCAGGATACAAAACCAACGCCCAGAAATCAGTGGTATTTCTATTCACTAACAATGAGACAGAAGAAAGAGAAATTAAGGAGTCAATCCCATTTACAATTGCACCCAAAAGCAGAAGATACCTAGGAATAAACCTAACCAAAGAGGTAAAGGATCTATACCCTAAAAACTATAGAACACTTCTGAAACAAATTGAAGAAGACACAAAGAGATGGAAAAATATTCCATGCTCATTGATTGGAAGAATTAGCATTCTGAAATTATTTTCTATGCTACCCAGAGCAATTTACATGTTCAGTGCAATCCGTTTCAAAATACCAGGGACTTTCTTCACAGAGTTGGAACAAATTATCTTAAGATTTGTGTATTATCAGAAAAGATCCTAAATAGCCAGGGGAATATTGTAAAAGAAAACCAGAGCTGGGGGCATCAGAATGCCAGATTTCAGGTTGTACTACAAAGCTGTGGTCATCAAGACAGTGTGGTACTGGCACAAAAACAGACACCTAGATCAATGGAACAGAATAGGGAATCCAGAAATGGACCCTGAACTCTACGATCAACTAATATTCGATAAAGGAGGAAAGACTATCCAATGGAAGAAAGACAGTCTCTTCAATAAATGGTGCTGGGAAAATTGAATGGCCACGTTCAGAAGAATGAAACTTGGCCATTCTCTTGCACCATACACAAAGATAAACTCAAAATGAATGAAAGATCTAAATGTGTGACAAGATTCCATCAAAATCCTAGAGGAGAACACAGGCAATACCCTTTTGAACTTGGCCACAGCAACTTCTTGCAAGATACATCCATGAAGGCAAGGGAAACAAAAGCAAAAATGAACTATTGGGCCTTAATCAAAATAATATGCTTCTGCACAGCAAAAGAAACAGTCAACAAAACTCAAAGACAACCTACAGAATGGGGGAAGATTTTTGCAAATGACCTATCAGATAAAGGGCTAGTATCCAAGATCTATAAAGAACTTATGAATCTCAACAGCAAAGAAACAAAATATCCAATCATGAAATGGGCAAAACACATGAAGAGAAATCTCACAGAGGAAGACATAGACATGGTCAACAAGCACATGAGAAAATGCTCCGCATCACTGGCCATCAGGGAAATACAAATCAAAACCACAATGAGAGACCACCTCACACCAGTGAGAATGATGGAAATTAACAAGACAGGAAACCACAAATGTTGAGGGGATGTGGAGAAAGGGGAACCCTCTTGCACTGTTGGTGGGAATGTGAACTGGTGCAGGCACTCTGGAGAACTGTGGAGGTTCCTCCAAGAGTTAAAAATAGATCTGCCCTCCGACCCAGCAATTGCACTCCTGGGGATTTACCCCAAATATACAGATGCAGTAAAATGCCAGAACACCTACACCCCAATGTTTATAGCAGCAATGTTCACAATAGCCAAACTGTGGAAGGAGCCTCAGTTTCCATCGAAAGGCAAATGGATAAAGATGTGGTCTATGTATACAATGTAATATTACTCAGCCATTAGAAACGACAAATACCCACCCACCATTTTCTTCGACGTGGCTGGAACTGGAGGGTATTATACTGAGTGAAATAAGTCAGTCAGAAAAGGACAAACATCATATGGTCTCATTCATTTGGGGAATATAAAGATTAATGAAATGTAATAAAGTGAAAGGAGGGAAAATGAGTGAAAATATCATTGAGGGTGACAAAACATGAGAGACACCTTACTCTGAGAAACGAACAAGTAGTGGTGGAATGGGAGGTGGGCAGATGGTTGGGGTGACAGGGTGATGGGCACTGAGGGGGGCACTTGGTGGGATGAGCACTGGGTGTTATGCTAAATGTTGGCAAATTGAAATCCAATTAAAAAAAGATTTTTCAAAAAAAAAGATTTTTCTAGAAAGAGATCTTATCATTATGTAGCTTGAGATTTTATAATGGAGGCTTTGTGTTTAGGTACATAAAACAAATGTTATTATTAAAGTGGAAGTAGGGGATCCCTTGGTGGCTCAGTAGTTTAGCCCTTGCCTTCAGCTCAGTGCCTGATCCTGGAGTCCCAGGATCAAATCCTGCATCAGGTTCCCTGCTTGGAGCCTGCTTCTCCCTTTGCCTGTGTCTCTGACTCTCTCTCTTTCTCTCTCTCTCTCTCTCTCTCTGTCTGTCTTTCATGAATAAATAAATAAAATAAAAATATTTTAAAAATATATAAATAATGTGGAAAATGATGTGTGGAAGATCTCTTGAACAAACAAAAATGACTATAAATGGTAGAGTATTTGGATTAGAATTCTGGAAGGATTTATAGAGGATTTAGTATTTGACATATGAAATTGAGGACAGATGTCTGGCAATTATTACTTTATTCAGAATCCAACTTGATTAAAAATATTGTTTCTTGTTATTAGAGATATCTAGACTTTTGTGTACATAGCACTTGATTATGCTATTTCTGTGTTGAGTAATTGGAAGGTAGCACCCTGGGTGGCTGAGTGGAAGAGTGTCTGCCTTTGGCTCAGGTTGTATCTTGGGGTGCTGGGATCATGTCCCACATCTCCTTGCTAAGAGCCTGCTCCTCCCTCTTCCTAGGTTTGTGCCTCTATTTCTGTGTCTCTTGTGAATAAATAAATAAAATCCTAAGAAAAAAAAATCAATCAGAAGATGTATCCTAGTCACCATCCCATTTTTACTACTAGAATTACTATTGCTCCTAGTAGGAGGGTTACTATTGTGACCTAAACCTGGCCTTTGGTCACATTTTATTTATTACAGAATGTTATCCTTAGTTTATTTCTTTTATGTAACCTAAATGGCACAATAACTTGTGAATTTCATACCTTCAATTTTTCAATCAAGAACATAAGGAAAAACAAACCTATTGAATAATTATCAAGACTCTAGTAGAAAAATGCAACTGAAAAAATTCAATTTTAAAGTAAGCAAAAATAACTTCCTCCACAGCAAACTTACCTGTTAAGTAAAGCAAGCAATGATTGTTGAGCCATTAGTAAATTTTGGCAAACTCAGACTTCTCTGATAAAGAATAATTTCTAAGCTTATCAGAGCTAAACAAGTGGGACTTAATTGGAAAGAGTTTGTTGAATTGACAGATTGATAGAAAAAAAATGTCTTTAGTGTTGCGTTTGATTTTCAGTCTCTTGAACTTCCATTTACTTTTAAGGCAATTTTTCTTTGTTGAGTTATAAAGATGTGGGTGTCAGTGTGAATTTGTGTCAGAAAAGTTTGGCTGAAATTTGTCAGGAGGTTGATTTTGTCAGTCTCTTGAATTTTTCATTGCAATTCTAATATGCCTCTGAATGAAACCAAAATTTACTTTAAAAATTGTAATATTACCCTATTTCTTTTTCACAGTCCTTTAATGAATAGTGTTTCAGAGGCCTGAATTTAAAAACCAATGTCACAGTCTAACCCTATTAAATTCTAATATCTAACTTTGTCTTTTCAAGTAGAATCCTGCCAATTGTATTGATATTAATAAGTGTCTTTATATATATATAATTGTTCAATAATAGAGTATATATAAAATGGTGTAAGTTAAAAAATATCTCTGTGAAGAGGGCATTGTAAGAGATGTGGAGAATGTGCATGTATTTAGGAGGCGTTTTAATACAATACTTAAAATTATTAGTTGTCAATGAGGAGAGAAAAAGAAAAGTACAGATAATGTTGGGGAAATTAAAGCAATTAATTATAGTGTTTGAGGTGACACTGAAGCTTTGTGCATATATATGTGCATATGTATTCTCTGGGGTTTGCTCTAAATTTTCTTTATGAATCAACAGTAATTTTTCACATCTCTGTGCATATGAAAAGTACTAAAGACAGGAACTTCTATCATTGGTTTATAAAAATCAGGATATTTCAACACAAGAAAAATATTTTATCCTTTTATATAATTTAACTTTATATCACTTATATTGCCAAGCACATACATCAATAAAGTAAGATTTCTTTGAACTTTAGTTTCTCTTTCATCTTCAAGTTAGATTTTAAAGAATGATATTAGGAATTCCATCAATAAATTTGAGTAGAAATGGCTTCATTTGAACTAATGGCTGAATAAAATAATGACATTCACATATTAAACATGATGTTTTGGTATATTATATTACACATTTTCACTTATTTCATGGAGAGTAGAATTTTTATGTGCAGTAATTCAGAAAAATGTGAGTTGACATCATGGAACTCTTCTGCACATTAGAAAATTCTTTAACTGATACTGTTTTCTTTTAGTTGTTTTATGGAATATTTGATTAAATATTCTAAACACTTCTCATTGTTCTTTAGTTTCAGCTCAAATTCTCAAGAGCAACCTTATAGCAATGGAACAACAAATCGTTCATCTGGAACGTGACATCAAGAAATTCCCCGAAACAGAAAATCAACATGATAAGTTTGTGGAGAAAATGACAATATCCTTTATTTATTTAAGCATTTTGTTTATTAGTGTCTCTCTCTCTCTCTCTCTCTCTTTCTCTCTCTCTCTTTCTCCTCCTCCTCCTCCTCTTCTCCCTCTCCCCTGCCCTCTTTCCCTCCCTCCCTCCCTCCCTCTCTGCCTGTGTGTATATGGATGAGTGTATTTACTGTGTGGTTAGTTCTAAACTTACCAGTCTATCTATTCAGACTCTCTGGGTGAATTTGCATATAGGCTGTTCTTTTATTAGTAGCAAAAATTTCAGTTCACAGTGTTTGGAACCAGGTAGAGTAGGCAAGGAAACAATTATATGAGAAAAAAATGTCATTTCTCAAGAATTTCATTTGAAGGCCCACTAGATATGCAAGGTAAGTCTTATGAGGCTTGATTAGACTGAAAACAAAACAAAAAATTTCCTTATGTAACCAGTTATTTAAAGGAAATGATCAGCATAAGATTTTTTTTGGTTAGATTCTTTTCCCTTTGCATGTATGCATGTACTTCCTGAGGGCAGACTTGCATATTCAAGGGCAATCAGAGGATGACCAATAATGAGTAGACTATAAGGATTGCAAAGGATAGGTAAAATGAATGTCTAGATGGGTGGATAGATGAATTGATCAGTAGATTATGTATTTAAATAAATTGTAGTAGTTATCTATATACCATTAAGCATTTCCTTCTAAATAACTGTTTTTAAACCCCTATTTTATGTACAGTATATTTGTATAAAGTATAGAAATATATGAAAGAAGAACTTGAGAAATAGCATTTAGCTTGAATTATTTAATGTTAAATCTGGCATCTAAAGATAAACTACATTAGACCTGGGTTTGTTTGTTTGTTTGTTTGTTTTTCAATTTTGGTTTTCAAAAGTTAAAGCCATATCCTCCTCCTCTAGGTTTAAATAAATACCTTGAACTGCTGATTGATCACCATATCTCTTGAGGGAATAAATAGTATAAACTCCTTATCTGATAATAAGTAAATTCTTTCAACAACTATATGGCAGTCACCTTGTTTCAAGGTTAAATCTATTGCCTTTTTCTTGCGATATGCTTATTTTCCTGCCAAACTTAGAAACCATGGTACTGAACTCAAATTACTTCAGAATGGCAATTTAGACTTATGTGAAAAATGGTTTTTCATTCTAAGGCTTTGTGTTCATGAATTAATACTGTGTTTTATGTGGTCTATTAGTGATGCTGAGTACTTTAATAAATGGGAACATTGGAAACATAAGTTTGTGGGTGACTGGAAGTAGGAAATCTTCAGAAATAATCTGGGGTTATATAACTTCCCACGTTAGGATATTTAATGTGAAGATTTAACTTTATTGCTGATTAGATTTTTCTTATAAATATGTCATATTGTCCTGTGGCTGGAAACACCACCTACATCTTTCAACTTTTGATTTTGATTCTTGTCTCATATATTAAAATTTAACTCCTGATCCACTTGTTATTTTTAACATTTTCTTCTATGGTTGGCTTATGACAACACAACAGCTTGCAACATTGAAGAGTCTTTGTTGCCCATTTAGGAAAAAAAAAAAAAGTAATTTCAAACCCTCATGAACTTGGCCTAAACTCTTTATTTTATTTCTGTCTTTATGCAGGTAATTAAGCACTTTAAAATGAAAATCTAGGGCCTTCTATATCTGTATGTTACAGATGAATGGTTATTCATCATTTAAGTGGCACTAATGTGTGACTATTTGTCCATAAGGGGATTGCAAACTATATTAAACTGTATTGGACTATTACTTTGCATATCATATTATTTTGAAAAACAAAATAAAATATACAGAAATGTATTTTAGGTAAAAAGTTTAGAATATTAACTTGAGTTGGTTATATCTCTAAGTTAATGAATTATGATGATAGAACTGTTGCTCAAATTATTCTTGCTTTGGAAGACTCCATTGGCACCCACTGAGAGTTTCAATCTTATGAAAAATTACAAACAAAATGCATGATCTTTGGGGTGCCTGGGTGGCTCCATCAGTTAAGTGTCTACCTTCCACTGGGGTCATGATCCCAGGGTCCTGGGATGGAGCCCCACATCTGTGGGGAGCCTGCTTCTCCCTGTCCCTCTGCCTGCTACTCTCCTTATGTTTTCTCTCTCTCTCTCTCTGCCAAATCAATATATAAAATATTTTAAAAATGCATGGTATTCATATGTATATATGTTATAGGATTTCTGGTGCCTAATTAATATTTGTCTACTCTTTTGGCACTCCAAAAGAGAAGGGTATTTTATTTAATTTTTTTTTAACAGAAGGGTATTTTAAAGTGGAATACTTGATTATGTTGTAAAATTAGAACCACAATTCTATTTTTAGTACAGGATTCTTTGTAGTGGATGGTTTTCAATGTTTCTATCCCCGGCCAATAATTTGTTTTACTTCAAGTCCCTGACCTTTAAACTGAATTAGCTCCAGGCACAAGTAGGGAAGCAGTTTCCCTTGAAAGTAACCTCACCTACTTAAAGAGTAATCTCTCTTATAAGGACTGTGAGTCAAAAACTGAATGGCACTGTCATGCCTCTTGGCTTTCAGAATAGCATGAGGGCTATAGTTAGCAACAATGAGAGACCAAATGAATCTGCTAGCTGAATCGTAACCAAATCTCCAGGTTGAGCTAAGTCGCATAGCACCTTATGTTTACCCTACTCTTTTTTCAATATTAATTGAACACTTAAAATATCCTAGGCATTGCCAAACCATGAAAATATAGTAGTGCACAAGATGGACAGTTTGACCTCAGGCTACCGATGGTCTGGCATTTACATGCTTCTTTGACTTGCTGTCTCTATGGTCAAGATCCTGTCTGGTGTGTTAATTTCTTTCTTTTTTTTTTTTCTTTTTAATTTATTTATTCATGAGACACACACACACAGAGAGAGACAGAGAGAGAGAGAGGCAGAGACACAGGCAGAGGGAGAAGCAGGCTCCATGCAGGGAGCCCAATGTGGGACTGGATCACAGGACTCCAGGATCACGCCCTGGGCAGAAGGCAGGTGCCAAACTGCTGAGCCACCCAGGGATCCCCTGGTGTATTAATTTCTATATGCCCATCACAATGTGTGACATGTAGCAATATGTAGGCACTCAGTAGGTACATATTGAATCACAGAATATTATAGCTAGAGACAATGAAGACCATTTACTCCCAGCTCCTACTTTTAATTAGCATTTCAAAATGGATATTGTTAAACAGTGGTAGGCTGTACTTATGTTTATTAAATTTTTCTTCATATTAATCTCAGGAACTTAAATAACATTAAATCACCTTTTATGAGCATGCATGTAAAATATAATCAGATTTAGAAGGGATAATATTCACCTTTTTAGAGCAAATTTACAAAAAAAAAAAAAAAACTGACCAGTGGAGGTTAAAAAAAGAATAAAACCTTTCCTACGAATGGATTAGTTCAGACTATTTCCTGTATCCTGAATAATATCTGGTGGCTTTAGAAGGAACCTTATCGCCTTTGTCTCCCTTTTTCTATACAAAACTGGTTGCTTTTCTGCCTCAAAAAAAAAAAAAAAAAGATAGAAAGAAAAAGAAAAAATAGATGGAAAGAGTAAAATAAGCAAAATTATTTTTTTAAGATTACAAAGCATGAAGAAATGGAGGAAAACTCTTATAAACATAGTAAGTAGGGAAGTTCTAGGATCAAAGGGAATGATCTATAATGGACATAATAGCACTATATATATAATATATATATATATAGGAATGCACAGTGTTTAAAAAATAACCATGTGGGAAAGGTACTGCTATTATGCTGATTTTAAAAAAAGAAAACAAAGTTCTTGGTATTCTTCATGTGCTTATGGTCATAATAGTATTGGAAGTTTTTGATCAGTTGTTCAGTGAATTAAAATGGAATCTGTACACTTTTTAACTAAGTTTAAAAAGTAATATTCACTCATTTATTGAATATGTTCTATGTATTCGAAATTGCCTAATTTTACATACTTTAGCTTATAAAAGATGTTCTTATTTATTAAATGACTATTTTCCATAATTGATGCTAAAATTGACCACCATTGTGCCTGTTTCATTGTAATGAGCTAGAATCATATCAGAATACTTTCAACAATTCATGAAGTTATTTCTAATAGCTCTGTTGTTTTTAATTCATTTATTTGTAGAGGCATTTCTTTTTCTCTTATAAGATTACTAGGAATTATGTATTCTCTGTCTGTGTTTGGCTCTTGTTGCAAATAATGGTGTGGTAAGGTTCAGAAACACACCTAAAATCACATTTTCAAAGTTGTGAAAAATAACCCATACTAAAGAGACGTGAGAGGAAGCACTGTGAATGGACTGCTAACCAATCCTTAGGCCACTACTCTGACTTGATATTATATCTGGATTCTGATTTTTGCAATTTTTTTTTGTCCTACACTAGTAGTATGACTGCACAAGAGTTTTTCTTTATCTTTTTTTAAGTCAAAGCATCATTTTACTTACTACTCCTTGCTGTTTCTGAAAGAAAAGAACACCATTCTTAAAATACAGCTTCTGAGACTTTTTAAAAAATATTTTATTTATTTCTTTATGAGAGATACAGAGAGAGAGAGGCAGAGACATAGGCAGAGGGAGAAGTAGGCTCCATGCAGAGAGCCCAGTGTGGGACTTGATCCTGGGACTTCAGGATCATTCCCTGGGCCGAAGGTAAGCCACCGAGCCACCCAGGGATCCTCTAGACTTTTAAATATATGTTGTGATTTATTCTAAACATCTTAAACTATCTGAAAAAAAATTAACCACATGGTGACCTTACTGCTTATATCCTGTAGACAAATTTCTTTTTTTTTCTATATTTTTATTGGAGTTCGATTTACCAACATATACTATAACACCCAGTGCTCATCCTGTCCAGTGCCCCCTCACTGACGTCACCCATTCACCCAATCTCCTGGCCACTTCCCCTTCCACTACCCCTTGTTTGTTTCCCAGAGTTAGGAGTCTCTCATGTTTTGTCACCCTCTCTGATTTTTTTGACTCATTTTCTCTCCTTTCCCATATGATCCCCTTTACTATTTTTTATATTCCCCTTGTGAGTGACACTAAATAATGTTTGTCCTTCTCCAATTCACTTACTTCACTCAGTATAACACCCTCCAATTCTATCCACCTTGAGACAAATGGTGGATATTCATTGAATCTATTGGCTAATATTCCATTACATATACAAATCCACAACTTCTTTATCCATTTATCTTTCGATGGACACCGAGGTTCCCTCCACAGTTTGGCTATTGCGGACATGCTGCTATAAACATTGGGGTGCAGGTATTCCGGCATTTCACTGTATCTGTATATTTGGGGTAAATTCCCAACAGTGCAATTGCTGGATTGTAGGGCAGATCTATTTTTAACTCTTGGAGGAACCTCTACACAGTTTTCCAGAGTGGCTGCACCAGTTCACATTCCCACCAACAGTGCAAGAGGGTTCCCCTTTCTCCACATCCTCTCCAACATTTGTGGTTTCCTGTCTTGTTAATTTCCACCATTCTCACTGGTGTGAGGTGGTCTCTCATTGTGGTTTTGATTTGTATTTCCCTGAGGCCAGTGATGTGGAGCATTTTCTCATGTGCTTGTTGGCCATGTCTATGTCTTCCTCTGTGAGATTTCTGTTCATGTCTTTTGCCCACTTCATGATTGGATTGCTTGTTTCCTTGATGTTGAGTTTCATAAGTTCTTTATAGATCTCGGATACTAGCCCTTTATCTGATAGGTCATTTGCAAATATGTTCTCCGATTCTGTAGGTTGTCTTTTAGTTTTGTTGACTGTTTCTTTTGCTGTGCAGAAGCTTTTAATCTTGATGAAGTCCCAATATTTCATTTTTGCTTTTGTTTCCCTTGCCTTTATGGATGTATCTTGCAAGAAGTTGCTGTGGCCAAGTTCAAAAAGGGTGTTGCCTGTGTTCTCCTCTAGGATTTTGATAGATTCTTGTTTCACATTTAGATCTTTCATCCATTTTGAGTTTATCTTTGTGTATGGTGTAAGAGGATGATCTAGTTTCATTCTTTTGCATGTGGATGTCCAATTTTCCCAGCACCATTTATTGAAGAGACTGTCCTTTTTCCAGTGGATAGTCTTTCCTGTTTTGTTGAATTTTAAAGGAGTTGAGGACCCATTTCTGGATTCTCTATTCTGTTCCATTGATCTATGTGTTTTTGTGCCAGTACCACACAGTCTGGATGATCACAGCTTTGTAGTATAACTTGAAATCTGGACTTGTGATGCCCCGACTTTGGTTTTCTTTTTCAATATTCCCCAGGCTATTTGGGGTCTTTTCTGATTCCACACAAATCTTAGAATGATTTCTTCTAACTTTCTGAAGAAAGTCCATGCTATTTTGTTAGGGATTGCACTGAACATGTAAATTGCCCTGGGTAGCATGGACATTTACACAATATTCATTCTTCCAATCCATGAACATGGAAGATTTTTCCATCTCTTTGTGTCTTCCTCCGTTTCTTTCAGAAGTGTTCTGTAGTTTTTAGGGTATAGATCCTTTACCTCTTTGGTTAGGTTTATTCCTAGGTATCTTCTGCTTTTGGGTGCAATTATAAATGAGATTGACTCCTTAGTTCTTCTTTCTTCAGTCTCATTGTTAGTATATAGAAATGCCATTGATTTCTGGGCATTGATTTTGTATCCTGCCACATTGCCGAATTGCTATATGAGTTCTAGCAATCTTGGGGTGGAGTCTTTGGGTTTTCTATGAACAGTATCATGTCATCTGCGAAGAGGGAGAGTTTGACTTCTTTGCCAGTTTGAATGCCTTTATTTCTTTTTGTTTCTGATTGCTGAGTCTAAAACTTCTAGTACTATGTTGAATAGCAGTGGTGAGAGTGCACATCCCTATCGTTTTCCTGATCTTAGGTGAAAGGCTCCCAGTGTTTCCCCATTGAGAATGATATTTGCAGTGATATTTTCATAGATGGCTTTTAAGATACTGAGGAATGTTCCCTCTATTCCTACACTCTGAAGAGTTTTGATCAGGAATAGATGCAGTATTTTGTCAAATGCTTTCTCTGCATCTATGGAGAGGATCATATGGTTCTTGTTTTTTCTCTTATTGTTGTGATCTATCATGTTGATTGTTTTATGAGTGTTGAACCAACCTTGATCCTGGGGATAAATCCCAGTTGGTCATGTTGAATAATACTCAATGTACTATTGTATCATACTGGCTAGTATCCTGTTGAGAATGTTTGCCTCTGTGTTCATCAGGGATATTGGTCTATAATTCTCCTTTTTGGTGGGGTCTTTGTCTGGTTTTGGAATTAAGGATGGTGGCATCATAGAATGAGTTTGGAAGTACTCCATCTCTTTTCTATCTTTTTGAACAGCTTTAGTAGAATAGGCGTTGTTTCTTCTTTAAAAGCTTGATAGAATTCCCCTTGGAAGCCATCTGGCCCTGGACTTTTGTGTCTTGGGAGGTTTTTGATGACTGCTTCAATTTCCTCCCTGGTTATTGGCCTGTTCAGGTTTTCCATTTCTTCCTGTTCCAGTTTGGTAGTTTGTGGGTTTTCAGAAATGCATCCATTTCTTCTAGACTGCCTAATTTATTGGTGTATTGCTACTCATAATATGTTTTTAAAATCGTTTGTATTTCCTTGATATTGGTTGTGATCTCTCCTTTTTCATTTTTTGTTTTATTAATTTGAATTTTCTCTTTTGTTTTTAATAAGGCTGGCTAATGCCTTATCTATCTTATTAATTATTTCAAAGATCCGATTACTGGTTTTGGTGATCTGTTCTACAGTTCTTCTGGTCTCTATTTCCTTGAGTACTGCTAGAATCTTTATTTTCTCTCTTTGTCTGCTTGATGTAAGTTTTATTGCTGTTCTTTCTCCAGTAAATTTCGATGCGAGGTTAGCTTGTGTATTTGAGTTTTTCCAAATTTTTTGAAGGTAGCTTGTATTTCAATGCATTTCCCTCTTAGAACTGCTTTTGCTGTATCCCAAAGATTTTGAACAGTTTTATCTTCATTTTGCTAGCTTCCATAAATCTTTTTACTTCTTTTCTAATTTCCTGGTTGACCCTTTCATCTTTTAGCAGGTTGATCTTTATCCTCCACATGTTGAGTTTCTTCCAAATTTCTTCTTGTGATTGAGTTCTAGTTTCAAAGCATTGTGGTCTGAAAATATTCAGGGGAAAGTCCCAATCTTTAGCTATCGTTTGAGACCTGAGTTGTGACCCAGTATGTGGTCTATTCTAGAGAAAGTTCCATGTGCCCTTGAGTAGAACGTGTGTTCAACTGCATTTGGATGGAAAGTTCTGTATGTATCTGTGAAATCCATCTGTTCCAGCGTATCATTTAAAACCCTTATTTCTGTGGTGATGTGCTTATAATATCTGTCATTTGCAGAAAGTGTCATGTTGAAATCTCCTACTATTAGTGTATTATTATCTGAGTATCTCTTTACTTTGGTTATTAATTGATTGATATACTTTGCTGCTCCCGCATTCGGGGCATAAATATTCATGAGTGTTAGGTCTTCTTGCTAGGTAGACCCTTTCAGTATGCATGATATAGTGTCCCTCTTCATCACTTGCTATAGTCTTTAGGATTAACTTTATATGGTATGAGGATTGCTACCCCTGCTTTCTTTTGAGGGCCATTGGAATGGTAAATGGTTCTCCACCCTTTAATTTTCAGGCTGGAAGTATCCTTTGTTGCAAAATGTGTCTCTTGTAGACAGCAAATAGATGGGTCTTGCTTTTTTATCCAGTCTAAAACCCTGCATCTTTTGATGGGATCATTAACCCATTCACGTTCAGAGTTAGTATTTAAAGATATGAATTTAGTGTCATCGTAATACCTATTCAGTCCCTGTTTTGTGGATTTTTTCCTTGGACTTCCTCTTTCTTTTACAGAATCCTCCTTAATATTTCTTGCAGACCTGGTTTTGTGGTCACATATTCTTCCAATTTCTGCCTATCTTGGAAGCTCTTTGTCTCTCCTTCTATTCTGAATGAGAGCCTTGCTGGATAAAGTATTCTTGGCTGCATGTTCTTTTCACTTATGACCCTTAATATATCCTGTGTGCCCTTTCTGGCCTGCCAGATCTCTGTGGAGAGGTCGCTGTTAGTCTAATAGTTCTCCCCATATAAGTTAAGAATCTCTTGTGTTTCGCTGCTTTAAGGATTTTCACTTTATCTTTGGAATTTGCCATTTTCACTCCTAAATGTTGAGGTTTTGAACAGTTTTTATTGATTTCGGGGGACTTCTCTATCTCCTGGATCTGAATGCCTGTTTCCCTCCCCAAATAGGGAAGTTCTCAGCCATGATTTGTTCAAAGATTCTTTCTGACCCTCTATCCCTGTCGGCATTTTCTGGATATATTATATATATATATATATATATATATATATATATATATATATATATAATGTATATATACATTACATGTATATTCTTCCTTCTCAAGCTATCATTTATTTCCCTAAGCTTTTCCTCATGGTCTCTTGTTTTTTTCTCCTTTTCTCCTCAGCTTCCTTCCTTGCCATCAACTTGTCTTCTATATTGCTCACTATTTCTTCCACCTCATTAACCCTCATCATTAGGACCTCCAGTTTGGATTGCATCTCATTTAATTGATTTTTAATTTCAGCCTGATAGAACTAAATTCTGCCGTCATGAAGTCTCTTGAATCCTTTATGCTTTTTTCCAGAGCCAAGTGTAGCTTTATAATTGTGCTTCTGAATTGGCTTTCTGACATTGAAGTGTAATCCATATTTTGTAACTGTGCAGACAGTACTGTTTCTGATTCTTTTGTGGTGAGTTCTTCCTTCTAGTCCTTTTGCTAATTGCAAAGTGGCTGTGTTACTGGGCTGAGTCAAGAATATCAACTATGACCTAAGTAAATTTCACCCTAGAGGATTCTGACTAGGTCAGAGACCAGAAACTGAAAACGAAGTTCAGAGCGAAAACAAAACAAAAGGACCACTAAAGTGAAAAACACATTTTAAAACAAAGTAGTAAAAACGAAAAGACCAAGTATCCCAAAGCAGAAGGAAAAAAACAAAAAAGAAAAATGAAGAGAAAAGAGCAAAAGTAAAGAGGAAAAAAAGAAAAAAGAAAAAGAGGGAAGAAAAAAAATGAGGGGGTACTGGGAGATGGTGTTGGTGAAGAATTTGTAGTGGAGGGAGAATGTAGTCTACCTGAGGGTTCCTAGAGGGTGATCCTCCTGGTTCTGAGTGTATTAAGTTCTGTATATTAGAAGATGCCCAGCCCTTCATTTATATAATCCAGCAATACTTGTAGGAAGCCCCAACATTGACCACCAAAACATAAATGAGATAAAAGAGGGGTGCAGAATGGGAATGAAGAGAGAACATAATCACATAATGAACCAGCACAGTATACCACTTGGTTCTGGGTGCATGCTGGTCATGTTTTAGAAGGTATTAACTTTTGCCATTGTAGAACAAGATGAGGCAGAGAAAATGGAAAACATAAAACAAAAAAACACATCTTTTATATCTCCCAAAATTAAATTGTGTATGTTGAAGGGAATCTAGAGTTGGAGAATATACCTAAAACCTGTAATTATAGAAACATGGAAGTCAAAAAGGAAGAAATGTAAAAGTTAAGAGGTGTTAAAATATTGTAGTTAAGGTGGGAAAAGCAAAAAAATATTGGAAATTTTTAGTCTGATATAAAAATGAGTTGTATTGGAAAAAGGAAAAAAAAAAAAAAAAGGAAGGGTACCCTCTAGTTCTTTATACTATAAATCCCTCAACTTCCCCTGGAGCTTTCCAGTGCTGCTTGGTCAAGAACTTGCTCGTCCCCTGTTCTTCCAGCTCGTCTTCTGGGGCGGGGGAGGGGGTGGGGGGTCGGCTGTGCTTTTCTCAGGTGTATGTTCCTGGGGGGAGATGCCCCGCCCCCTGCCAGGTAATGGGCTCAGTGGGAGATGCTTACCTCATGAGGCCTGTGTTCCCTGGTGGCCCCACATCTCCCAGGCACACGGTGACACAAGGAGGAACAACACTGGCGGCACCAAGATTTCCAGCTCTGGAGTCAGTTCCCCACTATTAACTAACGCAGTCTCCTAATCTGCGCTCGCCTAGATGCTCCCTGGGCCGGCGAGGGTGTGCTGATCTTCACATCTTGGGGACGCCCAGCCGCAGGAGGGTCCTCGCTGTCCTGTGTTCTACTGGCTTCGGCCTGTCCCAGGGGGAGTGAAGAAGGACCTGGGGCTGTGTCTGCTCGGTGCCTTGGGATCCGGGGCTCTGTGCTGCTGGAATCGCGATCCAGGGGCATGCAGCTCTTGAGGGAAGCCGGGTGCAGACCCCTCAGTCTGGAGCCACCCGCCTTACCTACTGGATTCTCCCCATGCCCCGCCAGGTGCGTGCTCCAGCCCTTTACCTAGATTGGTCCATAGTTTGTGTTGCGCTTTCCCCCAGGTGCACTTCCTCTATTGGTGACTCCAGGAAACTGGAGGCGTCACTGCAACCTCCTGGGATTTCCCTGCTCATCGCTTTTCTGTCCTGCCAGAAAGAATCCGTTGCGGATTTTTAAAGTTCCCACTTCTTCAGCACTGGGCTTTCCTGTCCCGGAGGCTTTCGTTTCCAGGCTTTAGACAGGCTCCTCGCAGTGCCCCTTACCCACTGGATTCTTTTTCATTTTTTTCCTCCTTCCAACCTTGCTAGAGATGAAAACCCTTCTCTCTGTAGCGTTCCGGCTATTCTCTCTTTAAATCTCAGGATGACTTCGTAGGTGTTCAGAATGGTTTGAAAGTTATCTAGGTAAGTTGGTGGGGACAGGTGACTTGGGGACCCTACTCTTCCACCATCTTACCCTGCCCTCTCCCTGTTGACTAATTTCTTACCACATTTACTCACATAGATTTTGTCAATGGCAAGGCTATCTGTTGCCCAAAATCCACTTAGCTTTTTGATTGACTGCTGGCTAAATAATTTTACCAACTGGAGGACAGGGAGTGACTCAGTAGCAGGGGCACCTTTAACACAGTGACAAGAAGAGCTGACAGAAAGTTAATGACATTAACACCCTGTCAAGTATCAACTCCTGGGATTTCCTCATAGTAGGAAGGAAAGTCATTTGAAGTGGTTAAAAATCAAGTTACTGAGGAAGCACACTGTCTGTACCAAATAATTCAAAACAGATTTTGAGTCTTCAATGCACTGAAATTATGTTAAATTTTATTCCACTTTCTTTAGTAAGATAATTTTTTAAAGATAAAAAAACCCACAATTATTATTCAACTATAGTAACATTAATCAATCACATTTGAAAACATGCCAGTAACAAGTTTTAGTGAGATAATGATCCACACTTTCTAAAATAAATGCCATGCAATCAACAAAACAAAAATAAAACAAAACAAACATCAAAAGCCAAGTCTTCCCTACTTTTATTATATGGATATGGTAATCTAGGCTGTTTTCTAGCTCCTAAAGCAAAATCAGAGAATTTAAGACTAGACTGGACAGAATTTCACTGGATATTATTCTGTCTCTCGTTACCTTCAATTATTGGCTGGTCTCAAACTCAGAAAATTAGGATGTTTCAAGCAAAACTTTTTCATGAGCCCAGGATTTTATAGGTCCAGGATTAAACAAGCAAACAAACAAACAAACATGGTCCTAATGACGATAATGCATACATTGAAAGCAAGTTGTTTTAGAAAGCCACATGGGGAAATTACTGATTCATTAAAACAGAAGTTACCATTCTTTGAAATACACATTCTTCATAATAGTATTTTATTTTAATTAATTCTGCTTTGATTTGAAATAGAAAGTATAATCACATATAATAATAAAAAAAACAAAAGTGATAATAGAATAGTAAGAATAGCAAACTGTTTAGTAACTGTCATGTGCCGGTCACAGTGCTAAGAATACATGCATGTACACACACACACACATTCATGCACAAATAATCTCAAGTAATGTCCAAAGCAATTGTGTGAGATAGCTACTGTTATTAACAACACTTTAAATATGTGAATTCTGTCTATAAGATTGAGGCTCAAGGATTCAACCACATGTGTGACATCACAAATACAATAAATCTAGTTAAAGACAACTTGGGGGCACCCCGGGTGGCTCAGCGGTTTAGAGCCACCTTCGGCCTAGGGCGTAATCCTGGAGACCTGGGATCGAGTCCCACATCAGGCTTCCTGCATGGAGCCTGCTTCTCCCTCTGTCTGTGTCTCTGCCTCTCTCTCTGTGTCTCTCATGAATTAAAAAAGAAAAAAAAATCTTAAAAAAAAAAAGACAGCTTGGAATCAAGTCTTGATTTTCAGACTCCAATCCTTGTGCTCATAGCCATGGTATTGTATAGCCCCTGAAATCAGAAAACTTCATAAATCTGAGATAAATTCCACATTTGTTCACTGTGAAACTCTTTATTGTTTCCTTTCCAAACTCCCTCAAATGGAAGAAATTTTCTTTTTGAAACGTTTGTAAACTAAGTTAAAACTTAGCTGCTCCCTTATACCATATCCTCCAGAAAGCCTTTCTTTCTTTTTTTTTTTATTTATGATAGTCACAGAGAGAGAGAGAGAGGCAGAGACATAGGCAGAGGGATAAGCAGGCTCCATGCACCGGGAGCCCGACGTGGGATTCGATCCCGGGTCTCCAGGATCGCGCCCTGGGCCAAAGGCAGGCGCCAAACCGATGCGCCACCCAGGGATCCCCAGAAAGCCTTTCTTAATCATGGCACTCAAAATTAATTTCCCTATCTCCTGTGTTCTCAAAATATTTTAATACTTTGATTATTATACTTGCTGGCTTACTTATGCTCTGCTTATGTGCAGGTCTGTTTTGTACACTGGGTTATAAAGTCTTTTGAGATATAGATTCTTACTCATTTTTGAGTACTCTACAATAAGCCTAGCACAATGCTTTGTAGAAAGTTATCTTAATAAATGTTCTGTCAAATAAATAGAGAGCATTAGCTTGTTATCCTGGCATGCCTTCAGTTTGACAAAAGAAAGGAGTCTAAAATGTTTCCAGGATTATGCCTTTGTTATGTTTTGATTTAAAATACAGGTATTAATTCTTAATAGAATTATCTCTTAAACTCTTAGATAGAAATCACATTCTAAGAAACTGAATGGAGCAGATATTTTTTAGGATTAGTCAGCACAAATTTTTCTATTTGAACACTCATGGCTTGTTTGAACTTCAGCCTCAAATTACCTAGACTCTGAGTTATCTATTTCAAACTTTGTTTAGGGAATTGATAGGCATTTGGTTCATGGTGCTAATGGTGAGAAGAGAATGTATTGCTCAGTTAAACGGTGCTATGTGCTAGGTTATCTAACATTTTCATCTAAAAAGTTAGACATCAAGACATAACTGACAGTTTGCTCTCTGCTCTACATTGTATCTCTTTTTTGCCTATACATGTATTTAGTCATTCTTTTAATGCCCAAAAACCCTTGTGAATAGAGCATTAGTATACTGTGAGGTATACAAAAATGAATAAAACTTGGACCTTTCATATCAGAAACATTTAAGTTCATAAACTGAGCCAACTATATACACAAATAATTTTAAGACAATATGGGTATGAGGTGATATTGTGTTTTTGATTTAGTATTTCCCTGATGATGAGTAATATTGAGCATCTTTTCATGTGTCTCTTAGCTATTTGTATGTCTTTGGAGAAGTGTCCATGTTGTCTGCCCATTTTTTGACTGAAATTTTTTTTTTTTTGGTTGTTGAGTTCTTCACAGATTTTAGATACTACTAGCCTTTTATCTGATATGCCATTGGCAAATATCTTCTTGCATTCCATAGGCTGCGGTTTTTAGTTTGGTTATTTCTTTTGCTGTGCAGAAGCTTTTTATCTTGATGAAGTTCCAATAGTTCATTTTTGCTTTTGTTTCCCTTGCCTCTGAAAACATGTCTAGTGAAAAGTTCCTGCACCTGAGGTCAGAATGGCTAAAATTAACTCAGGAAACAACAGATGTTGGTGAGGAGGCAGAGAACAGGAAACTGTCTTAGACTGTTGGTGGGAATGCAAAATGGTACAGCCACTCTGGAAAACAGAATGGAGGTTCCTCAAAAAGTTAGAAATAGAACTACCCCTCTCCTAGAATCCAGCAATTGCACTACTAGGTATTTACTCAAAGGATACAAAATTGCTGATTTAAAGGGTGCATGCACCCTAATATTTATAGCAGTAGTGTCCACAATAGCATAATAACCCCACTATTCTAAGCAAAGTAAGTCAATCAGAAAAAGTCAATTATCATATGATCTCACTCATGTGGAATTTAAGAAACAAAACAGAGGATCATAGGGGAAGAGAGGAAAAAATAAAACAAGACTAAATCAGAGAGGGAGTCAAACCATAAGAGACTCTTAATCATAGGAAACAAACTGAGCGTTGCTGGAGGAGAGGGGGTGGAGGGATAAAGTGACTGAGTGATGGACATTAAGGAGGGTCCCGTGATGTAATGAGCACTGGGTATTGTATAAGACTGATGAATCGCTGGCCTCTACCTCTGAAATCAATAATACATTATTATGTTAGCTAATTGAATTTAAATTTTAAAAATGTCCACATAGCCAAAGTATGGAAAGAGCCCAGATGTCTATCGACTGATAAATGGATAAAGAAGTGGCATGAGCCTGCATGGCTCAGTCAGTTTAACCATCTGACTCTTGATTTTGACTCAGATCATAATCTCAGGAGATTGTGCCCTGCATGGTGCTCCAAACTCAATGGAGGATCTGCTTGAGATTCCAGAAGTTGCTAGAAGGGAGGTGGATGGAAGATGCGGTAATTGGATGATGGTCATTAAGAGGCACTTGGTATAATGAGTACTGGGTGTTATATGCAGCTGATGAATCACTACATTTCACTCCTGAAACTAATAATAAACAGTGTCTGTTAACTAACTTGAATTTAAATAAAATATTTTTAAAAAGACAATAGCAGTATGATTAATGCAATGTACATAATGGAAAATTTATTCTATATAATAGTGAAACCTGGTACATCCATAGAGGTCTTCAGTCTGCATAGAGTGCTCACAAAATCATCTTAGACTTCTGGAGCAGTGTAAGATCACTTCTGACTGAAAAGTTGGGACAAGGTTTTATGGAAGTTATAGATCAGACATAAACAAAAATTCCATCACTAAAGATTTTAAAATGTGTTGAAAGAACGTCAACTAGAACTGTTTGGCTGAGATTAATGAGAGTTATTACTATGAAATAGAGTAAAATCTCAGATTCCAAAAGTTCCAGTATACTGATCTAGAGTTAAAGAGCATTTGGTGGGTTATAAGGAGCTGAAGGGCAAGTAACTCTCGTTTTTCTTCATCTACCTATTTCCAACCATTATGTGGTATTTGCCAAAATGGGGTGATGCTTTCCACCTGGCAACTACTGATTCAACTAAGGAAATAAATCAGAATTATTTCCTTTTTTTAGATTTTATTTGTTTATTCATTAGAGACACATATAGAGAGAGGCAGAGACACAGGCAGAGGAAGAAGCAGGCTCCCTGCAAGGAGCTCGATGTGGGACCCACCCTGGATCCCGGGATCATGCCCCGAGCCAAAGGCAGACACTCAACCGCTGAGCCACCCAGGCATCCCAGAATTATTTCCAATATGATAAAGATGTGTGTATGTACACACACCCTGTATGATGGGGCAGGTGGATTTTTTTTTACCTTCAATTATGTATTTAACAGCCCTATAGTTTGGATTTGTAATACAATAATAACTTGTATAGTATTTTATAGTTTAAAAAGCTGCTGTATCTTAATTGTGTCTTCTCTGAAATATTACACAGCAAAAGCTATCATATTAATCTTGCATTTAGTTGATGTTTTTGATTCATTCATTCCACAAATTTTTTTTTAGTGATTCTCACAATATGATGAGCATTGTGCTAGGTACTTGAAATACAGTGGCAAGCAAAATAGAAAAGACATAATGCTTCCTCTCAGGGAGTTTTTACTCTGGTGATAGATAGGTATTAACTTCATAAGCAACCATGGAAGGTGACATGGAAGAGAGTTATGTCACCATGCCAATGGATAACCTAGTTAAGGAGGGCTCTCTTGAGAAGGTAATGCTTGAGCTGAGATGTGAAAGATAGATAAAAATTCAGGGAAGGGGTGAATATGAATCATTCTGTCTGTTCATCTACAGGTGTTAAAAATGTTTGATAGTTTGCTAACTTGATGATGATTTCATTAGGTGCAATTCTAATGCATGTAGTTTCTTGTCCATGGTCTTACTGGATTTGCATTTCTAGTGAAGTTTTATAATTGGAAAGTTAGATGGGGCTTCTGGGTAGCTCAGTCAGTTTAGCATCCTACTCTTGATTCTGGCTCAGGTCATGATCTCAGGGTCATGAGTTCGAGCCCCACATAGAGCTCCACACTCAGTGGGAAGTCTGCTTGAGATTCTCTCTCTCCCACTCCGTCTGTCCCTCCCCCCTGTAAAATAAAATAAATAAATCTTTAAAAAAGCAAAGTTAGAGAGTTAGAAAACTCTCAAATTGCACCAAATACTGAGGACATTTTATGTTTCAAAAATTCTGTTAACTTTTCCCCCAAAGTTGCTTTTACTTTTGGCTAGGGATTGAATGTCAGAATTTTTGAAAAGCTATCTCAGATTCAGTGGAAAACCTAAAGCTCTATGAACCTTGTGGGAGCTTGAATTTTTCAGCTGAAGAGGTTCAAATAGATTTAGCTATCCAACCAAACTTTCACATCTCCAGAGATTTGCCCATTGCTCGTTTACATAGAGCTTAACTGCAGTGGTTTTCCTTTTCAACATTTACTTTTTATTTAAACGCTTAATCAAGAGTTATAAAAACACTGGATCAGTCTTTTCAAATAAAAATGAAATGCAGCTGCTCAGTGGGTTAGTCTTACAGAAGAAACCTTACTATCTGCAGGAAGTTTAGGTATTAAAATGACATTTTTTTTAAATACCAAAAGATCTAGTTTTGGATAGCAAGGTCATATCTTTGAAATGCAGATTTATAAAAACCTGGCAGTTCTTTTGATTTGTGGGGTTTGTGTGTGTGTGTGTGTGTATATATATATATATATATATATATATATGATGAAATTAACATTATTGATATGTTAATTAAAGGCTGATTTTTATAATTTTATTAACTCAGTCATACTAACAGTGGAACATATTCCCTCACTGGTTTTCTTCACATATCTTAATATTGTTATTTATGTTTCTTAAAACATAAATGCCAAAATATGCTTAGGTTAATAATACTAATATTGATCCAAAACTCTAATTTTTCTCTCCTGTAAGTCATTACCATATATGTAAATCCTAATTTTATTGACAATAAAATGCTTTAATACTTACTTCCTTTAGAGAAAATAAAAGTGTCAGCTTTCATGAAGGTAGTCTGAACCTAGAAATTCAGGCAAATGAAATGAGAATTCCAAGTTATGCAAATGATTACATTTAAGTACCAAGGAATTATATTACGTGATCTTGAATGTCCCTTTCAGCTCTAAAAAGCTCTTATATTCCTAATCCAGTGTAGTGTATCTACCCTTGTTCCACTCAAACATTAAGTACATGCTGAGTAAATCTAAATTAATTTCCCCCTGATATTCATTGCACTAGAATTGATAATATAGTACCATAATGTTATTTCTATAGTTAACAAATTTATTCATTCAGCAAATATTTATAAAATACCTACTATGTGCCAAGCTTTGCTTTTGTTTTTCACTGAAGATTCAGTAATGAAAATCTGACAGATACATCTCTTTGGGCATATATTCCAGTGCAGTAGACAATCAAAAAACAAATTTGTAGTGTAATACCAGATCCTAAGTGATAAGAAAAATAAAGATGGGCAAAATGATTAAAAATGATAGTGAAGCTTTCTTTTAAAGATAGATTGGTCAGAAAGGAACCCTTCTGAGGGAGTGACATACATTTATTTATTTATTTAGATTTATTTATTTATTCATGAGAGGCAGAGAGTGAAAGAGAGGCAGAGACATAGACAGAGGAAGAAGCAGGCTCCATGCAGAGAGCCGGATGTGGGACTTAATCCCGGGACCCTGGGATCACAACCTGAGCCAGAGGCAGACGCTCAACCGCTGAGCCACCCAGGCATCACAGGCGTGACATTTAAACAGAGATTTGAATCAATGAGGGAATGATTTATGTGAATAACTGAGGGAAGAGCTTTCTATACAGGAGGTACTACTAGTACAAAGATTCTGAGGTGTGAACATGGAGTATGCAAAAAATAGCAATAAGGTCAATGTGGTTAGTTTACAGTGAGAGATGCAGAAAATAAGGAGAAAGAGTAGTGAAGGTGAAATCATGGAAGACCTTGTTGCGTGATGGAAAGCCATTTGAGGATTGAAAGGAGGGGAGTGGCAGTTATACAGATGAGGAAGACTGAAGGAGTTAGGAAGAGTGATTGTGGCCGGGGTGAATCAAGACTTCTGTTAAGTTTTAGACCCTATTATGCACCCAAGTGGAATAGAGCCTAGAATATTTGAACCTAAATTCTAGGGAAAGACCCAAACTAAAGATAAAAATTTAGGAGCCATTAGCATGTAGATGCTATTTAGAGTGTTTAGACTAGGTAAAGGTTACCTACAGACTTTAAACAAAAGAGAGGTCCAAGGAGTAAGGTCTAGGTTGCTCCAAAATTTAGAAGTTAGGAAGATGAGAAGAATGTTCACAAAAGAGGTGGAGAAACCAAAGGTACAGCTAGTGCAATAGGAACAAACCAGAAAAATTGTGTCCTGGAAGCCAAGTGACAAAAATGTTTGAAAATGGATCCTTTTGACTAGATACATTTATTCTACTTATTGACTAAAAGGTATTGTTGTGGCTTCATTAAATTAACGTTTGTTAAGTAGAGCCAGTTCAACAAAAGAGCACAAGAAAAGTTTATTATTCACAGGTCCTAGAGGAAGTAGGAGCAGGCTTCAAGGGGCCATGGGGGAGGGAGATGAAGGTAGGGTGAAAGCAAGGAAAGCTACAACCTGGGGGCCATGCCTTTATCAGAGTTAAGTTGGTGGAGTGCTTTGGGGTCCCTGGGCTAACTAAGGCCAGATTGGTAGATTCAAAACAAAAACAGCAGGATTTTGGTAAACTCCCGCACAGATCTTTCTAAGGGACACACAGGGAAATGCCCTGGGAGGTGGAGGACACTGTTTCTCTGAAGAGCTAGGGACATCTTATCAGGAACTTACATTTACTTGTGACTCTGTGGGCTGCTATCTAAGTTGTGCTCTTTGGGAGGGACTAATGTCAGTTTAAGGCCCCTGCAGGCCTTAAAATAGATGCTGAAGCAGCAATATCATAGAGTACTTTAGCTAAACTCTGGACAGGTATTATATGTAAGGCATTGAAACCAGTAGAGAGAAACTAGTGACTTTAGAACTCTCTTTAAGTATTTTGTTGACATGTAGACTCATATCACGCATCTCTTCTACTTTGCTATTTGTTCAGATAGTGCACACAGAGTTGTACTAGATTTTTTCTTTTACTGTAGCTGACTCTATATTTCCAGATCAATCAAAATGTCCCCATTAAGTCGTCAATGAAATCACAAATAATTGCCATGAGCCATTCATTTTGTGTTTTTAGAGTCCTTTGCATTAAAGGCTATGAAATGCTTTGAACAAGTATTCAGTAAAATCTCTATTATCTGGAATTCCAGTAGCATATATTCCTTTATAGATAGCCAAGATTTCCAAGTTTGAGCATTAACCATTTGAATGATGGAATCATACCCTTTTATTCTGGGGATCGGGGTAGGAGAAAATATTGTTCTGAAGGCCATTATTATATTAATCACCAGCTTTATGCTAGACATTTTACTAGGCACAGCAACTATATCTTATCTGCCTCCATAAACAGAATGTTTCAAATGTAATTTATTTTAGGGATATTGGATTATCAATTCCTTTGAAGTACTTTAGAAGTATTTGTCCTGGTGATACAGTATTATATTTCTTCATCCTACCTTAGGTCTCAAACTTTATTTCATTATTTGCTTTAACAATGTCACATTGGTGTTTTTGAGACACAGACAATTGCTTTTGTGTGTGAATGCATGTACATATGACTGTGTCTTTCTTAATTTTCTCTTTTGTAGTCTCTCTATGTGCATCTGTGTCTCACAGAAATACACACACAGACACACAGAACACATCATATATTTAAGGCACTTTATTGAAGCAAGAGTAGCTATTCATTTCCTGCCTACACATTTGCCCATGCCTTTGAAGCTATCAGAGCAACTTGGTCAGGTGTTTAATCAGCTCTTGTACACATTTTGGAGGAGTTCCATAACTTCAAGGCCACCTTACTGTTGACCCTCCTCACCTCCCTCCCTCCAGGAATTCAGGGAAGGTCAATCTTCTGTCTCTTTAGAAATGACTTTACTCTCTGTAGTCAGTGTGTACTACCCATGTTATTGCTCTTAATTTCTGCAAGGTTTTGTTCTACCATTATTTTTGTTCTAGTTCCTCATCAATCCAGGTCAGTACAGAGTAAGAGCATCAAACCTGGAGGCAATTGACAGTAGTAGAGATAAGAGACTCATTCAAAACATGTTCTTCCCCCTGGTAAAATGCTGGGGCATTGCATGCCTAGAGAAGAGTGGTACTTTAATAAGACCCATCTGCCAATGGCATGCAGAATGACTAAAATAAGGGAGACATTGAAAACAGGAATATCACTTTAGAAAGCCCGGTATTTCCTAGGCAACAAGCACTATTCTGGGGCCTTCAAGTAGAGAGATTAATGAGACAGTGCCCCTGTTTTCATGGAGCTTAAATTTTAGTTGGGGTGGAGCTGGAGGGATAATTGGAGATTTGGTTGTGCTGAGTGCTACTGAAGGAAATAGAACAGTTATGTGGTTGTAACTGGGTACTACATTAGATTGGGAGGGCAGGAAACATCTCTTTGTCAAGCCGACATTTGAACCAAGGCCTAAAATATACAAGGGTTCCAGCCATATAAAAATCTGGATAAAAGCATTTGAGGTACAGAGGATAGCTTGTTCAAAATTGTGAAAATGGAAATAAGCTTAGTATGTTCAAGGAACAAAAAAAAACATAAAAAAAAAAACAACACAAAACAAAAAGCCAGTCTGGCTAGTGTGTGATTAACAAAGGGAAAATTAATAGAAAATGAAAACTGAGAAACAAGTAGGAAATACATTTTGAGTTAGCATCTAAGTTAAGGTAGGTGCTAGAGATCTTGGAGAGAATAACTCATAGTACTTGCCCCAAAAGAGTTTGTAGTATAAATAATATTTTCTTTTAATTTAAAAAAGTAATAATTTTGCCCACAACTTTGGAAAAACCAGTATTGGCTATTTCCTTTTTCTTTATTTTATACAAATCATTTTGTATCATAAAGATCTGTTGCCAGCATTTATTTTGATGGTGAACTTTGAAGGTGTATGTTTCATTCACTCTTAGTTTGAACAGCATTATCTTTATGTGCTGTGCCTGAGAATTAGAGCAATGACTCATCATCCTTGTTGGAACACCACCAGGACATCTGGCAATGTCTAATATAAAGCAGCTATGCAAAAATAAAAAAATAAAATAAAAATAAAAAATAAAAAAAACAAACAAAAAAATAAAATAAAATAAAATAAAATAAAATAAAATAAAATAAAGCGGCTATGCTGTCGACCTCCAAACAAATGATTCTTTGGTAGTTGGATATCTTGTAATTTCTCCATTTATGTAATTCTGTGCTATAGTCTAACTTGTAAAGTGGAGTGGGAGAAAAGAAAAATTTAGAAATAAACATAGCACATCAACCCTTTATATGTAAAGCATCTCACATCTCAATTTCTGTTGTTTTAGTAAGGTATGAAAAAAATATATATATAATTATAAAAATAGTTTTTCTTTTAATTTTTTACTCTTGGGAAATTTTTTTAAAGATTTTATTTATTTGACAGAGAGAAAGAGAGAGAGGACACAAGTAGGCAGAGCTGCAGGCAAAGGCAGAGGGAGAGGGAGAAGCAGGCTCCCCGCTGAGCAGAGAGTCCCATGCGGGGTTCTGTTCCAGGACCTGAGCCGAAGGCAGACACTTAACCAGCTGAGCCACCCAGGCACCCTGGTGGGAATTTCTTTTTGATCACATATTTTTAATCACCTGATCTGTTTTGACCTTGTCTATAAAGAGAAATAACTGCTCTTTTTTGTATTTGTAAAAAATGACAAGCTGACTCTTTGAGCCGAAACCGTGTTCTTGAAACGTGATTTTTGTTGATTTTTTGAAATGTAGCACAACTTATTTTTGAAACATCTTGTACTGTGGTTAAGATTTCCATGGCATAGAACAAACTGCTTATTTTGAAGTTGCAACATATAGCTAATCTACAAGAATAAGCATTCTAATATCTGCTATCAAACCAAGAAATATGTTGCACAGGAAACGTGCACAAATAAAAGATTTTCTTACCCAGGATGCTGCCTCTTGGACTGTGCATAGAGTTCACTTTTAAGATAAATCAACTCTCCAATTATCAATTGCTACATCTGACTTTGTACACATTAAGAATCTGCAAAAAGTTTCTAAGTTATCAATAATAAGAATGCTGTGTATGAAATGTAATGGTGTGTATCAGCTGGATTAGAGTGAGATATTGCAGTAAATGTTGCTCAGCTTTACCATTTGTTACATATTCTTTCTGTGTAATATTTTAATCCATTAAAATGTGTTGTTTTTTTTTTTCTTTTAAAAAAGTAACCTACCGGGATCCCTGGGTGGCGCAGCGGTTTGGCGCCTGCCTTTGGCCCAGGGCGCGATCCTGGAGACCCGGGATCGAATCCCACGTCGGGCTCCCGGTGCATGGAGACTGCTTCTCCCTCTGCCTATGTCTCTGCCTCTCTCTCTCTGTGTGTGTGACTATCATAAATAAATAAAAAATTTAAAAAAAATGTTTAAAAAAAAAAGTAACCTACCTTAGGTTATAGGAAAAAACTATTAAGAACTAGTCTACCATTGACCTTTCCTTTCCAGTGTCCTACTGTTTTTTTCTTTTTCTTTTTCTTTTTCTTTCTTTCTTTCTTTCTTTCTTTCTTTCTTTCTTTCTTTCTTCCTTATTATTTTTTTTTTTTGGTCTTTGTGCCCTCATTAAGATGAAAAATGAAATGACAATCCCTAGAAATAGAACATGCCAAGCTCCCAGTTGCACTGCTAACAAGTAGTAAGTCCCATTAACTTCTTAGCTTCTCTGACAAAAACTAAATTTGGCCATGAGACATTCTTTCTGAAACTACTTGTTCTCAGGAGCAGTGATTGAATGAACTTAGGACCTGCTTTCAGTAAGTGGAATGGAAAAGTCATGTCACAAAGTGTCAGTTCCTGCTAAGTGAATAAGATATTCCCTGGGTATAAATTACAGACTTATATACATAACTCTTTTAGGGCACCCAGACCCCATTGATTTCTTTGCAACTTCAGTGTGTAGAGTCGTACTCATGTGATTTAAAAGACAGTGCACAACCAAATTGTCCAACTTTGACCCCAAAATAGTTTACTCACCTGGGAGGGTCTGGTTCAAAATGGTCTCTTCCCTCTAATGAGTAAATGAGCTCTTTGTACTCTGTTAGCTTGCTGCTCTCAGACCATTCAATTAAAGGAACTTGAATGTCATTTAGAGCCATTTACCAAATGAACCATTGTGGTCTGAAAAAGTTAAGCACTATTCGGCCAGGCAATTTACAATAATTGAAAAGTTCTAGCAGAAAATATATAAGTTCTGTTTTCTAGCCAATTTATGTTTGTGCAGTGTTGCTCTTGGCAACTCCCTTGGGTATTTTGAGTGCCCCACTCTTCTACTCCTCTTTTATTAGTTTGTAAAATAAAACAAATTACTGATCCTTGAATGGTCCTATTACACATGCTTGAGTAATTTCATTTCATTTACAAAGAATTTCATTTATTTATTTTTTGCACCCTGTCTACTTTCAGAACAGTGTATACTGGCTTATTTTTAAATCTTTCAAGTTCAAATCAACAGAGAATTTTTCCGACTTCTACTATGAGGAACACTTATGTCATAAATACATTATTTCTCATCTACAGTGCTATAGAGACATGTTGGTTTTTGTGGCATTTCTCTGACCACCTAACAATAACTATATTAACAAAACATCATGGCTAGGGTCTAATATTATTTCTTTAGAGATGATATAGTCTACTGGGAAAGAATATGAAACTTAGATTAGAGTTATATGCCTAGATTCATCAATTGTGTGATGTCAGAAAAGAAACTTGCCATTTCTTGCTCAGATTAGAAGTAGAGGTAATTTGCGGTCAAGTAATTGTCCCATTCTTGATCTCAGCTCAGGTCTTGGACCCAGGGTCATGAGTTTAATCCTCATGTTGGGATCCACACTGGGCATGGAGCCTACTTTACAGAGAGAGAGAGAGAGAGAGAGAGAGAGAGAGAGAGAGAGAGAAAAGAAGAAGAAGAAGAAGAAGAAGAAGAAGAAGAAGAAGAAGAAGAAGAAGAAGAAGAAGAAGAAAGAAGAAGAAGAAGAAGGAGAAGGAGGAGAAGGAAGAAGGAGGAGGAGGAGGAGAAGGAAATAATTAATTAATTAATTTTGGGCCTGCTCTGGCAGCTCAGTCACTTAGGTGTCCAACTCTTGATCTCAGCTCAGGTCTTGATCTCACAGTTGTGAATTCAAGTCTCACACTGGACTCCACACTGGGCATGGAGCCTACTTTAAATTAAGAAAATGTAGTGGTTAATGCTTATCTATCAAAACCTGAAAGGGTAATAATAATGCAGTAAATATCAATTGCAGATAACTGTCCATTAAATTGAAACTACCAAGCACCTCCCATTTACTCCGGCACTGTTTAGACAAATGGAAGAGAGAAATACTAACTAAGACAAGGTCCCTATATTAAGGAGCCCACAGTGTTGTGAGAGAAAGAAACAAGCACACAATGAATGTGATAAAATTCATGATGGAATCAGTGACACAAGTGAGATATACAAAATGTCATAGCTGGCAGGAAGTGGAATTGATCAAGTCCGGCCAGGGGAACAAGAAAACATGGGAAATTACATCAAACCTCTTTATAGGGGATCCCTGGGTGGCGCAACGGTTTGGCGCCTGCCTTTGGCCCAGGGCCCGATCCTGTAGACCCGGGATCGAATGCCACATCAGGCTCCTGGTGCATGGAGCCTGCTTCTCCCTCTGCCTGTGTCTCTGCCTCTCTCTCTCTCTCTCTCTCTCTGTGTGTGTGTGACTATCATAAATAAATAAAAATTAAAAAAAAATTAAAAAAAACCCTCTTTATAGATACTAAGACACAGTCTAATTATGAATGTCACTTATTTATTTTAACATATGTTTACATAGTATTTGCTATATGCCAGACACTGTTATAAATGTTTTACAAGAGTAGCGTATTTAATCCTGTTAACAACTATAGTAAAGTAGATGCTATTAACTCCATTTTATATGATGAGAAAATTGATATGGAGGAGCTACCTGCCCAAGGTTGCATAGCTACTAAAAGGAAAAGCTGATTTTGAGAAGGAGTTATTTGGGCTCAGAAGTTGGCACCATTAACCAGATTGCTATACTGTTTTTCCATCACCCATTGACACAGAAGTTGACACGTTTTCTTGAATCCAGTGCTAGAATCCCTAGTATGACATTCTGACAAGTGGTCATTTGGATCTCTGAGTACCTATAGAACCAACAAGGACCTAATTAGCTCTTGAAGCAAACAGCTACATTTTTGGACAGCAATAATTACCAAAGAGTTCTGAATTTGAGCCAAAATCTGCTTTTCCTGTAACTTCCACCCATTGATCCTGTCCATTTCCTGATACAACATTGACGAATTATACAACTTCTTCCACATGATGATTGTTAAAAGTATCCGAAAACATCTCCATCCTCCTGCTTGAATTCTGTATGGTCTTTTCTATTTGCTGGGCACCAAATATAAAAAGAAAGTGGCACATCAAAGTAATTCCATGATTTCATTGGGCACCTATTTATGAAGTTCCTACTGTGTGCAAAATGTTGTACCAGGTACTACCAATTGGAGAGAGAATGAATAGCAAAATATGTACTCTATACTGAGCTATCCAGTTCCTACCCAAGATGTTACAATTATCATTTAATATATAAACTGAAGAATAGAACTATGGTCTGTGCTTATTGAAAGAAGGATTTAAATAAATGGTAGCTTACTATGTATACCTGTACACATATGTTACTTAGCCCACAGATTACAAGCCTGTAGGCTAATCAATTTTTATTCCCAACAACTTGCATCAGGACTTGTGTAGAGTAAATGAACAATAAATATTTATGAATGAGTGAGAGAAATGTAGTATTCATTAATGCTGTGCTTCAGATAATCACTGTTATGCTATTCACATGTCATATCAATAGGGAGAACAGCTTCACTTTGATATTTGAATTTCTTTAAAAATTACATTTGCTAAACTAAATAATAGCACTAGAGAAGCAAATTTCCCAGTAGAAATGTCTGAATAAAATGTTTGAAAGACAGCAAGGTATTTCAGCAGGCAGTATAGAACTTTAATAGTATTGATCAGTTCTCAGCTGTGTTTAAAAAGATTTACTGTTATCATCATCTGAGAAACTCTCTGACAACATGTGAGTCCAGTAGAGGCATTTTTCTAGATTGTCATCATGGAGTTTTCCTACATATAAATACTAAATTATATATATATAATAGACTACAAGCAATATATATATATATATATATAGTCTGTGAAAACTTGCATGAATGGCAGGGTACTACTAATAATAAATAATAAAATGATGCATGCCCATGTTGGAAACTTCAATGAATACTTGTGAACAAGTTATTATCCTTTCTGCTGTCTCATTTGGCATAACCTTAACATTATGCATTTATGTGTGTTCCCTAACTGATAATTAACCATGATGGAGAACTTTAATGTAGCATAATATTTTGAAAAATCTTTGAAAAAATAAGTCAATATTTTATTGGATAGGACTTCTCTAGGATGAAACCTAAAATATAATAGGATTGGAGAAGTTCTTTTAGTACGTTAGAGATTTTGATAGTGCGAGGCTAGTGATAGTTACAATTAACATTTTCACTAATGATCTGTAAGGAACCCCAATAAACAGTACTTTCATTACATTCAGGAGTAATGAATTAATATATGCAGAAGGTACCAATGAAGGCAGGAAAATAATTCAAATAGACTAGAGAATTTAGAGGATATGGGAATGTAACAGGAATTCCATTAGCCACATGTAATCCCCTACTCCAGCAAATAAAAAGCAATATTCACCGCATTCTTGGGATATGGAAATTAAGTAAACAAAAATAAATATCATTATTAACAATATCATGGCTATAAGAAGCAACAGCATTTGTGAAGGAGCTCTAAATGTATTTCTACATATAAGTATTTTAGCTTTGTGCATCTTAGAAACAAAAAGAATTACATCAAATGAATGGCAGGGATTGTAAGAAACATTTGTTCAACTAGCTATAGTCATTCTACATTTACTAAATGCAATCTATAAGACAATCACTATATTTAGGTACTTTACATACATTGTTTTTTGCAGCTTGTCACATTTTATAGAATCAGAGACATTATGAAAATTCCCAAGACCTCACATTGAAGGGGGAAATTTTGCAGTTAAAAATGGCCCCATGCTTGGGTGCCTCAGTCGGTTAAGCATTAACTCTTGATTTTGACTCAGGTCATAATCTCCCGGTGGATCAAGCCCAAATCAGGCTCTATGCTCAGTGCAGAGTCTCTGCTTCAGATTCTCTCTCCCTCTCTCTCCCTCTCCCTCCCACTCACTTTCTCTCTCAAATGAATAGATAAAAAATCTTCTTAAAAAATGGCCCCAGGATCCCTGGGTGGTGCAGCGGTTTGGCGCCTGCCTTTGGCCCAGGGCGCGATCCCGGAGACCCCAGATCGAATCCCACATCGGGCTCCCGGTGCATGGAGCCTGCTTCTCCCTCTGCCTGTGTCTCTGCCTCTCTCTCTTTCTCTCTCTGTGACTATCATAAATTAAAAAAAAAAAATGGCCCCAGAAGTCTGTATGACTAATCAGGACACCTGGAGGCTGGGGTAATAGTTTTTGGGGGTTTGGGTTTTGTTTGTTTGTTTGTTTAGATTTCTACTGAGTCAGTAAGCAGTTTCACATGTAATTTGACATTGGTCATTTTAATGAATACTGGGGACTCAGGAAACTTTATCCACTATGCTGATTATTCCACATATTCACTCTTGGCTTTGACATCATAACCAGCAAGAGGTGGAACTGGTCCTGTCAGTTTCCTTCTAATGGCTTAAACCAAATGAAACCTTGAAATTTTCACAGCAAATAAGAGTCATTATCAGTGTGTTTGTGTGTTTGTGGTAGAGAGAGTCTGGAAACAATTTCTTTGTGTCTAAACTACATGAATTAAACAGATGTTAAACACACATCTTTGAGTTCATTAGCTCATAAGGAACATATTTTTGAGAATCAGGAAGATGCTAGGTAATTAGAACACATTCTGGCAAAAAGAAACATAACTAAAAGTCATGTATCTTGTTGGTAGTGGATCAGTGAAACCATGTCAGTGTATAAAGGGCAATATTTTTCTGCCATTTTTCCAGTCCAAGTTTTAAAATATATATTAAATATTTAAATATATTATGTATATGTATACATAATGTATATGTTTTGTTTTGTGTTTTTCTTTGGTTGTCTTTAGTCCTAAAACTGTATGTTGTAGAAAAGGCCTTACCTTACTAATCCACTGCAGCAAGTTCCTTCCATAACTAAGTCAGGCACCTGTTGATAAGCCACGAAGTTCCAACCTCATCTAAGTTTTTTGTTTTACTTCTAAGAGATGGAATATCCCCAATGAGATTCCTTCACCAAGCAAAAAATGTTTTAAAAACTTGAAAAATAAAACAAAATTGTTAGCAGAAATGAAAAAATTATGCAGTAAGACTCAGGGTTGTATCTTCATTGAGAAACCTGTTTACCACCCAACTCAAATTTTTAGATTCTTCAACATAGTAAGGAAAATCCATTCAACCAAGAAGTTCCTATTAAGGACTGTGAGATATATATATATATATATATATCACATTCTAAAAAATCCAATCCCAAAATAGCCTATGGCATAGCAGAGGGAAAAAATCACCTTCAGAAGGGACTATTGGGAAAGACTTGAGTGGATATAGTGACTTTGATCAGTGTAAGGAAGCTTAAGCTTCTAAGACCCCAGCTGAGTTAAGAATACCTGATTAACTCCACTTACGTCCCCTTCCACCAACCCTCCCACTGAATTTTGGAGCTATCCTTACCCCCTCCGATTCCTGCACTACTCCTCAGCTTGAATGCTTCTTTTCAGAGGACTTTAATCTAATCCACGCTATTACTCTAACTAGGAAAGATTTGTAGAATGACTATAGCTAGTTGAACAATTTCAATGCAAATGTTTGAATTAAGGGCCATGTTTCTCTGTTGTTAGCATTACTGATTCTAACTCCCTAGAAAGAAGAAAGGTTTTGGCTTTTTGGTTTTTCTAGGGCTTTTTTAGGAATTAAATTCAATTTCTACCCCCTCCCTTTTTGTTATTGCAGTATAATTGACATGCAATGTTATATTAGTTTCAGGTGCACAGCTTATTCTTTTGCCAATTCTATAAATTACTCATTGCTCACCACCTTAAGCATAGTATTGACTATATTCCCTGTGCTGCACTTTTCATCTTTGTGACTATTTTATTTTATAACTGGAAATTTGCATTTCTTGATCTCCTTTATCTATTTTGCCCAACCACACACCAACCTCCCTCTTGCAACCAGTTTGTTCTTTGTATTTAAGAGTCTGCTTGCTTTTTGTTTGCTTGTTCATTTCTTAAGATTCTACATATAAGTGAAATCAAATCAAATGTGATTTCACTTAACGTAATACACTCTACGGCCATCCATGTTTTCACAAATGGCAAGATCCCATTCTTTTTTTATGGCTGAGTAATATTACATTATATATGTATTAATATACTACATATTTTTGATCCATTCATCTGTTAATGAATATTTGGTTGTGTCCATATCTTAACTATTGTAAATAATGCTGCAATAAACATAGGGGGGGTGCATGTATTTTTTTCAAATTAGTGTTATCATTTGAGGGGGGTAAATACCCAGTATTAGAATTACTGGATTACATAATTCTATTTTTAATTTTTAACTAACCTCCATAATGTTTTCTATAGTGGTTGCACTACTTTACAGTGCCACCAAAGTGCATAAGGAGTCCCTTTTCTCTACATCCTTGTCAACATTTGTTATTTCTTGCTTTTTTTTTTTTAATAATAGCCATTCTCTGAGGTTTGAGATGATATTTCATTGTGGTTTTGACTTCCATTTCCCTGATGATGAATGATACTAGGCACTTTTTCATGTTTCAGTTGGCCATCTGTACATATTCTTTGGAAAAAAATGTCTATTTAGTTCCACTGGACTTTTTTAATTGGTTTTCTTGCTTTTTTTTTCAGTGTTGAGTTTAAATGTTTGTTATATGTTTTGAATATTAACCTCCTATTGGAAGTATCATTAGCAAATATCTCCTCCTATTCACTAGGTTGCTTTTTTAAAGAAGGGGTTTTTTTCTTGTGTTCATGTAAATTCCAGTTAGTTAACATACAGTGAGATATTAGTTTTGAGAGTATAATATAGTGAGTTAACATTCCATATATCACCTGGTGCTCTTCGCAAGTGCACTCTCCATCACCAATTTAACCAATCACTCCAGTTACCTTCCCTCTGATAACTATCAGTTTAATCTCTATAGTTAAGAGTCTGTTTCTTTCTTTACCTCTTTCTCCTTTTTGTTTTTCCCTTAGCTCATTTATTTTCTTTCTTAAATTCCACTGAGTGAAATCATATGGTATTTGTCTTTGACTTATTTTGCTTAGCATAATATTATCTAGCTCCATCCATGTCCTTACAAATGGCAATATTTCAGTCTTTTTATGCCAAATATTACATTATTTATATATACTTTTTCTTCCTTATCTATTCATCAGTCATTGGACACCTAGGCTGTTTCCATAATTTGGCTACTTTAAATAGTGGGATGCACATATCCCTTTGAATTAGTATTTTTGTATTCCTTGGGTGAATACCTAGTAGTGCAATTGCTGGACTGTAAAGTAGTTCTATTTTTACCTTTTTAAGGAACCTCCATACTGTTTTTCACAGTGGCTACATCAGCTTGTATTCCCACCAATGGTGCAAAAAGGCTCCCCTTTCTCCATCATCACCAACACCTGTTGTTTCCTGTGTTGTTCATTTTAGCCATTCTGACAGGTATGAGGTAATATCTCATTGTGGTTTTTATTTTCATTTCCCTGTCGATCAGTAATGTTGAGAATCTTTTCAAGTGTCTGTTGGCCATCTATATGTCTTTCTTGGAAAAATGTCTATTCATGTCTTCTTCCTGTTTTTTAATTGGATTGTTATCTTGGTGTTGATTTGTGAAAGTTCTTTAATTATTTTGGATATTAAGCCTTTATTGGATATATAGTTTGCAAATATCTTCAAGTAGTTTCTAAATACAATCTTCAGTAGTTTCAAAACTAAAGGAAGCAAGATATAAAAATATGTTTTGACTTTGTATTAGGTTGTTCTTAAATTGAAAGATTTTCTACTTTCTGTATCATGATACATTTTCTTTAAACCCAATTCTGAGAATAAAACTCATTATGTCCCCCTTAGCGTTGTTTTATATTTAATAGTGCTATTGAGACTCACATAGGACAAACATACAGATAAGGTATTCCTTATAAAAGTGATATATATTAATGTATAAACACATCATTGGAATAGTACAATCCATGTGGAAAAATTTCCTCTTTGGAATCTGGTTTTAGTAGATTAACACCCTTATTATTTACTATATTTGTAGCTATTCATGATTGAACAAATTTCTAGTCCCTTTTCAAATATTTATTGAAATTTACTGAAATTCATGGGTAGATCATTTAAAGTTCCTAATACGGGATCCCTGGGTGGCACAGCGGTTTGGCGCCTGCCTTTGGCCCAGGGTGCGATCTGGAGACTCCGGATCGAATCCCACGTCGGGCTCCCGGTGCGTGGAGCCTGCTTCTCCCTCTGCCTATGTCTCTGCCTCTCTCTCTCTCTCTCTCTCTCTGTGTGACTATCATAAAATAAATAAAAATTAAAAATAAATTTAAAGTTCCTAATACCTCTAATATATAACCTAGAAGTACAGAAATTTTTTTAGAAGTTCTACAGGAAAGGTTAAGGTAAAACATTCATTGTGTATGCATTTGCAGCAAAATTCATAGGAAACTGTGGAAAAAGTATATTATAAAGCTCCCTAGCTTGATATATGTGACCACAACATGTAAATATGGCATTAATATTAAATGTACTAAGCGATGTTGGCACCAGGTACATGCTTATTGAAAAAGCTAGCCTTTTCTAATGTTAATTCTAGGAAAAGGGAGATTCTCTTTATTGAAAACCTGTGTTAGTATGTTGTTTTTAAAGGAAAAATAAATAACCCATTGTTGGGGAAATGAAATTTTTATTTACTGATTAAGAACTCAGATGTGTCAGTTATGAAGTTTAGGGAGTGGAGAAACTAATTTGTCAAAGTATGCTCTTGGAATTCAACAATAAACTAGATAAAATCTCCCAGTCTTATATATAAAAGAAAGCAGGGATCCCTGGGTGGCGCAGCGGTTTGGCGCCTGCCTTTGGCCCAGGGCGCAATCCTGGAGACCCGGGATCAAATCCCACATCGGGCTCCCGGTGCATGGAGCATGCTTCTCCCTCTGCCTATGTCTCTGCACCTCTCTCTCTCTGTGACTATCATAAAATTAAAAAAAAGAATAAAGGAAAGCACCTGTATTTTGTCTTAATGTGCTTTTGCCTTAGCTGCAACTGAATCCACCCAGAAGTGCTAAACTATAATTCTTAGTAGCCACTTTTAATGCATTTTTGAAAGAATGTATCCAAAAAACAGACCGATTGAAATAAGAAAAATCATTATTTTATTGAATTCATCCTTAATTATTTCCTTTTATTTTCCTCTTGATAGATGTACTTTATGTTTTTGCTTTTTGACAAGTTTAACCAGAGTCATGCTGTAAGGAAAATGCGGTGAAAAACAAACTCTAACATGATAGTAGAAGCTCTCTGAATTAATTGATGCTCATAGTTTGTTTTTTTTTTTTTGTACCGTACAAAAAATGTTCTTTTCAATATTACAGAATAAAACAATCATGACTTGTGTCACGATTTACAGAAAAAATTTAATATACTTACATGTTTTATGTTCTCTTATATTTCTGGCATTTTTACCTATTGAGATACTAGAATGTCATAGCATAATCAGATGTCCAGACGTATGTTTAGAAATGAAGGATAATGGTAGATGACAAATACCGTCCAGATCCAATTTAGGTGTACTGGGTATCACTAAATGAGTTATATAAATTCATGTGGTTATATAGTCAGTTGGTAGCCAAATCATGGATGGCACATGTGTGTGAATAGCTTTTCGTTTACTTATTGGTAAGGAAAGCTATATTTGTTTTGCATAGGTGATTTCCCTTTTATTTTTTAACCCTTATCATAAGTGAAACTATTCATGGATGTCCTGTCTGATGATGATGGTGACAATGATGAGGATGACCATGATGATATCAGTCGATTAGAGAGCCACTATTCTTTAATTCTTAAAACTGAGGCTTAATGAAATACAAATATTTGCCCAAACTTGCATAGGTAATAAGTTCACAGAGCTGGGAATCATACTGACTTCCATCTGAAATTCAAAACCCTTATAGTTAAAATAATGATTAATGAATACTTTAAAGGAAAGACTGTTCCATAGACATGAATGTCTTAAGAGCTTATTCCCATTTCTGTATGTTTGTAGTCAAATGAGGGCCTTGTCTACTTGGCCAAGTTTAATATCTCCTTGTACTTACGGGATAATATTTAAACTGACTGATATGCCATGAGCACTGGCCAATCAGAATGGATGCAATTATAGGCTGGAATAGGGTCCAGGAGCCCATACTTTGCCAGCTTACCTTTTAGTTGCTATATCATGGGCATAGGGCTAAGGCAGCTAGGATAGCAGTTATTTATCAGGTGGTATGAAAGTATTTTTAGCATTTTAATAATCAGCATGGCAATTTCAATGTGTAATGGATGAATATCAGTGCAGTACATTGTCTGGTAGGCCAAGATAATTGACAGTGGTGGTTGTCACATTTATGAGTACATATCTTATTGGTGTTTCTGTATTCGGTGCATAAGTGTGACAAGATTCCTCATAAGCAAATGAATATGCTCTGTGCCTTTGTAGTAACATAGACTGCATGAATCAGCCCCATTCTTCCTCCCTTCAGCCCCCAGGAAATTCTCAAACTGTGAATATCCTGGAGGTACAGTGAGAGACAGAGGGAGAGACAGACAGAGAGAATGCTTGGTGTGCTGTGTCTTAATTGAGGATTTTTCTCCTATCTAGACTATGACTACATAGAGGGCAAGGGCTATATCTTACTCTTCACTGTCTCTGGCGAGACAGAACAGGTCTTGGCACAGGCAGGTCCTCAATAGTTATTGGCAGTACTGGCACAGGCAGTACTTGGCACAGAACAGAATAGATACTGGCAGGCAGAACAGGCAGTACTTGGCACAGAACAGGTCCTCAATAGTTATTACATGAATTAAAGCATTGAACTCTACTAATGAAATACAATTCTTTTTTAATCAAGAGGTGTAAGTTAAAGAAATAAGCTCTTTAATCTCACCAGAGTCATTAACCTAGCTGTTAGATTACTTCTTTACCTACCAAAGAAAAAAAAGTACAATATCCTCATTGCATGAAGTGCGCAGTAAGCTGACAAATGTTTGTAAAAATCAGATTGTTAGGGTAAGAAATCTGGAAGCAAACCCAGTTATTTAAATTGGTTATTCCCCTTTTACCTGTCTTGTATTTTATGCATCATGACATGAACCTTTCAAATTCTGCTTTTTTACAATACCTGTAAGATTGGCTAGGTTTTTTTTTTTTTTTTTTTTTTTACAATACTTATCATGGTTCAGCTGGTAATCTATATGAATGCTTCAAAAACTATGTTGCATAATTTTGTAATGCAACATCAAAATTTCAGTATAAAGACTACAAATTTGGTTATTGCTATAATCTTATAACTTGTAACCCATATGTTAATCAAGCAAAATCTATAGAAGATGATCAAAATGTTATTGTGTTCCTCCGGCTACCTCTTAAACATTTATCCTGTGAGGATCATCTTGCCCTACACCAGAGGAAAACATGGACAGTCCCAATGGCTTTAAGATCTCTGAAGTCTCTCTAAATTGCAAGCAAAATCTCAAACCAGAAATTGGAATGCTTCTTTGTAGCATGCTAGTAATACTAGCAATCTAAGCTCACAGATTTAAAGTTGAAAATACAATTTTTTTCTGCTTCCCAGTCTAGAAAGTTGCAGTGACAGAGAGCAAGGTTATTACCCTGCTTGGGGATTCTCCCCTGAAACTCCCTTGATATGGGTTAATGCATTTTTTATGGTTTGCCACTCTGCTTTGTCCCACTTTCCTTAGAGCTTCATGCCACACACATTATAAGGATTATCTGTCAGTGTACGCCATACCCTCTTAAAAGTTCCACTAACATAGCACTTAAATACAGACTCCAGATCATCTCTCTCTCCCCTCCCCCACCCTGGACTGACTTTTAGTTCATGGAAAACACTCATGAGGTCTTTGCCTGAGAAAATCTGTGAGTAGAGGGATCAAAACCTAGCTGTCTCTATGCTACTGGCCCAGATTATTTAAGCTTCTTCAGGAATGACTCAGGTACTCCTCTTCAGTGTCCCCCAACTTCAGAGAACATATTCATGCCCTGAATATTCTGATGGAAGCCCCCTTCTCTAAGCTTGAAGTGTGTAGCATGTGCATACACACACACACACACACACACACACACACACCTTTGGCAAGTGTCTCATGTCATTACAACTGCATTCTCCAAAGAATTTCTAGAAATCCTCTCTTCCTCCAGTCTACTTACCCTTTTATATTTATAAAGTGAGTGAAAGGAAGCTCCCAACAGAGGCAATTATGAAAGGCATGAAATTGATTTCAAAAATTCTTTCTTGAAATTTAGGATATGAAAGTCTATCTATAGACATTTTTCTATCTAATATTTATCTGGTATTGGCATGTCATCCAAAATGAGAAGAGTCCGATTTTTTAAATTTAAATTTTGTTAGTTACCATACAGTACAATATGGTTTCTAGAGTAGATTCAATGATTCATCACTTACATACAACACCCAGTGTTCATCACAAGTGCCCTCTTTAATACCTTTACCCATCTAGCCCATCCCACATCCACCTCCTTCCATCAACCCTCAGTTTGTTCTCTATGATTAGGAGTCTCTTATGGTTTTCCTTCCTCTCTTTTTTTCCTTAAGAGTCACTTATGAGTTATTTACCTCTCTCCTTCTTTTCTTTTCCTCTTTCCCATATGTTCATTTGTTTTCTTTCTTAAATTCCACATATAAGTAAGATCATATGGTATTTGTCTTTCTCTGACTGACTTATTTCACTCAGTATAATACAATATAGCTCCAGCCACATCATTGCAAATGGCAAGATTTCATTCTTATTAATTCCTGAGTATTATTCCATTGTGTGTGTGTGTGTGTGTGTGTGTGTATAACATCTTTATCTATTTATCAGTCAATGGACATTAGGCTTTCTCTGTAGTTTGGCTCCTGTTGATAATGCTGCTATAAACATCAGGGTACATGAACCTATTCCAATCTAAATTATTGTATACTTTGGGTAAATACCTAGTAGCACAATTGCTGGATCTTAGGGTAGTTCTATTTTTAACTTTTTGAGGAACTTCCAAACTGTTCTCCAGAGTGGCTGTACAAGTTTGCATTCCTACCAACAATGCAAGAGGGTTACCCTTTCTCTGCATACTCACCAACATCTATTGTTTCTTGAGTTGTTAATTTTAGCCATTCAGACAAGTGTGAAATAGTATCTCATCATGGTTTCTATTTGCATTTCCCTGATGAGTGATGTTGAGCATCTTTTCATGTTTCTGTTAGCCATCTGGATGTCTTCCTTGGAAAAGTGCCTGTTGATGTTTTCTCCCCATTTCTTAACTGGATTATTTGTTTTTTGGTTCTTGAGTTTGATAAGTTTTTCATAGATTTTGGATACTAATCCTTTATTAGATATGTCATTTTCAAATATCTTCTCTCATTCTGTAGGCTGCCTTTTAGTTTTGTTGATTGTTTCCTTCACTGTGCAGAAGCTTTTTATCTTAATGAAACCCCAGTAGTTCATTTTTCCTTTTGATTTTCTTGCCTCCAGAGCCATGTCTATAAGAAGTTGCTGCACCAAGGTCAAAGAGGTTACTACTTGTGTTATGCTCCAAGATTTTGAAGATTTCCTGTCTCACATTTAGATGTTTCATTCATTTTAAATTTATTTCTGTGTATGGTATAAAAATATTGTCCAGTTTCATTCTTCTGCCTGTGGCTGTCCAGTTTTCCCAGCACCATTTGTTGAAGAGACTGTTTGTCCATTGGAAATTCTTTCCTACTTTATTGAACATTGATTGACCATATAGCTGTGAGTCCATTTCTGGATTCTCTATTCTGTTCCATTGATCTATATGTCTGTTTTTGTGCCAGTACCACACTGTCTTGAAGACAGCTTTGTAATATAGCTCGAATTTCTAGAATTGTGATGCCTCCAGTTTTGTTTTTCTTTTTCAGAATTGCTTTGGCTATTCAGGATCTTTTGTGGTTTCATACAAATTTCAGGATTATTTGTTCTAGTTCTGTAAAAAATGCTGGTGATATTTTGATAGGGTTTGCATTAAATATATAGATTGCTTTGGGTAGTATAGACGTTTTAACAATGTTTGTTTGAAATGGAAAAAAAGCATGGAATGTTTTTTCATTTCTTTGTATCCTCTTCAATTTCTGAAATTTCTTTCATAAGTGTTCTGTAATGTTCGGAGTACAGACCTTTACCTCTTTAGTTAGGTTTATACCTAGGTGTCTTATTGTTATTGGTGCAATTGAAAATGGAATCAATTCTTTGATTTTTTTTCCTGCTGCTTCATTATTCTTGTATAGAAATGCAACAGATGTCTTCACATTGATTTTATATCCTGAAACTTTGCTGAATTCATACTAACAATTTTTGGTGGAGTCTTTCAGGTTTTCTACATAGAGTATCATGTTATCTACAAATAGTGAAAGTTTGACTTCTTCTTTGCTAATTTGGATGCCTTTTATTTGTTTTTGTTGTCTGATTGTTAAGGCTGAGACTTCCAGTACTGTGTTAAATAGTAATGGTGAGAGCTGTCTTATTCCTGACTGTAGGGGAAATACTCTCAGTTTTTCCTCATTGAGGATATTAGCTATGGGTCTTTTATATATGGCCTTTATGATGTTGGGGTGTTTTCCATCTATCATCTATCCCTACTTTGTTGAAGGTTTTTATCAAGAAAGGATGGTGTATTTTGTCAAATGCTTTTTCTTCATCTATTGAAAGAATCATATGGTTCTTATCCTTTCTTTTATTAGTGTAGTGTATCACATTGATTTGTGAATGTTGAAATACTTCTTCAGCCTAGGAATAAATTCCATTTGATGGTGGTGAATAATTCTTTTAATGTATTATTAAATTCAATTTGCTAGTATTTTGTTGAGAATTTTTGCATCCATTTTCCTCAGGGATATTGGCCTGTAATTCTTTTTAGTGGAGTCTTTTTCTGGTTTTGGAATCAAGGTAATGCTGGTTTTGTAGAATGAGTTTGGAAGTTTTCCTTCCATTTCTTTCTTTTGAAACATTTTGAGGGAGAAGAGTCTAATTTTAATACCTAATTACACATTAGGTATTTTGTTTTTGTTTTTACACCTAGAATGCTTCATATGTCAGTAGTCCATATAAGATTATGAAAGACAGGGATCCCTGGGTGGCGCAGTGGTTTGGCGCCTGCCTTTGGCCCAGGGCGCGATCCTGGAGACCCGGGATCGAATCCCACGTCGGGCTCCCGGTGCATGGAGCCTGCTTATCCCTCTGCCTGTGTCTCTGCCTCTCTCTCTCTCTCTGTGTGTGTGACTATCATAAAAAAAAAAAAAAGATTATGAAAGACAATTTTGTATTTGGTGGTGTATGTTCTTTCATTGCCCATCACAAATATGCAAATTACCACAATCAGTGTAGACGGCATAGTATTTAGAATTCAGAATTAAGCTCTTTTTTTAATTATTAAAAAATTCATTTAAATTCAATTTGCCAGCTTATACTATAACACCCAGTGTTCATCTCATCATGTGCCCTCCTTAATGCCTGTCACCAAGTTATCCTATCCCCCCATACTTAGCAAAGATCTCATACCCATGAAGCTGGACCTGACTTTAATTATATCTTGAAGTTAATGGATGACTGGAAAAATTTATGCAAGGCAATCACTTGTGGTTCATTATAAAGATTGTTCTGAGTACTGAGTGGAAAACTTGGATTGTTGGGATGAAAGACAAGGTACTACCAATGGCTTTTTATGGTGTGTCTATCTGCATGTTTTTTCTGTGATTTTTAACTCTTATGGCAGTAGTAGTCATAGTAAGAGTAATAGATTCCATTAGTATAATACTTAGACACTTTCATATACAGTATAGTCATTTAATCCTTCAACATCTGGTCATGAAGCAAGGATATGTTATTATCTTTGGTTTATAGATAAGGAAAGAGTTAAATGACTGGCCAAAAATTACATGACTAGTGATTGATGTATACAAGATTGCAATCAGCTTTTCTAACATATACACTTCTGATATTTCTCTACTAACTGCTTATTTTCTTATTAATAGCTATTTATAGAAGCATTCTTTAAAACATCTATTTGTATAATATTTTGGTGGATTTTACTAAACTACAGTTAAAGTCATTGTCTACTATTTTCCAAGCCCCTCATTGAAAGACCCACAAGATGGATTTTTTAGTTTAATGCCAAGGAGAGTTTTGTTTTTGTTTTTCTGTTTTTTTTTTTTTTTTTTTTTTTTTTTGTAGAAAAAAATTGTCTGTTTTCTTTTAGTCAGACATTTAAAAATGTTGCCTGCACCACTCTTTAGCCTGGCTGCCAGTGAATTAATATTCAAACTCAACACCCAGTTTTCAAATTAGCTTATCTAATTCCTCAGTTCCCTCTAGATAGTGCCTACTCTTTTTATCCTTGACAGTGCTATTTTCACATTATAGTTACATTTCTTATATTAAATTTAAAAGTTACTTAAAATATGTTTGGAAGTAGGGTATAAATCCTTACTTAATAAACTAAATGATAACCATTTGGAAATTTATTCAAAAGAAAGAAGAAGCACAAAGGAGTGGCTGAGCAGTAGTATAGCATATTTACCCATTCAAGCTTGTTAAAGCAAGAAGTAGCTGACAAGTCAGATAAGCATTTCGTAATTAAATGAAAGAAAAGATTGAATGATCACAGGAGAGTTAAAAAGCATTTAACTGTTTGAATCTACAAAATCATGTTTGAATCTACAAATGACTTAGACCAACAAATCTTTTAGAGATTGTATAATATCACTGTGGATTCCAATACTACTGTGTCCTAACCAACATCTCTCAATTTTTTACTCTCATGCTTAGTCCTCATAATTTTTATTTTTATTCTCTTTTGTTGACATGTCTTTATTGTTATTATTTTGTGTATATCATGATTAGAGATCTAGATTCTTGAAGATCTAGTCTTTCATACTAGATATAACAACTAAATTTTGGAAATGTAGGTTTTATAAATAGTTGGTTATTTTTATTTAATGCAATGTTTAGATTATTTTAGATATTTCTTTGTTGTAATTTAAGCAGTTGGACTTAATTATATTCCAGGGGGGAAAAAACATTCTTTTAATAGTCTTAGTTTTACATTTTCTTGATTTTTTTTTATTTGCTTCTAACTTTTACACAAATAGTGATCATAGTTGAGTATGGCTACTGTAAGAGATAATACTTGAATCTGAAAAGCTACCTTATGCCTTTTATGAAAATAGCATGTTAGAAGTATCTAGGGTAAGGCACCTAGGTGGTTCAATCAGTTAAGCATCTATCTTTGGCTCAGGTCATAATCCTGGAATCCCAGGATCAATCCCAGGACCATATTGGGCTCCCTGCTCAGTGGGGAGTTTACTTCTTCCTCTGCCCTTCACCCCACTCATGTTGTATCTCTCTCAAATGAATAAATAAAATCTTTTTTAAAAAAGTATCTAGGGTAAAATTTTAGAATCAGAGGCTATACAGAATACAAGCCTGTGTATAGAGGAGATCCTATAGAAACAGCTTGAAGGAAGTTATTTAGCAGACTTTATTGGCTGGATCTAATGTCTAGTCTACCAGTCACCCCTACACCTGAATGGATTCCCCTCCTCTTATCCTAGATATGTTTGCAGTTTATCTTGTTCCATACCAGTCCTTGTTGTCTACCCCGAACTTCACCTCTCTAGGCACAGACAGCTCTAACTTTCACTCATAGGTATCTTATGCTGACCTGGCCTGCCTCCTGTTTTGTTTTGTTTTGTTTTTCTTTCAATACCTAGTGCCAGACAATCCAAGGAAGATTTTTAGTATGTGTATATTTTTGGGGCCCCTGGGTGGCTTAGTCAGTTAAGTGTCCAACTCTTGATTTTGGCTCAGATCATGATCTCAGGGTGGTGAGATTGAGGCTCATATTGGGTTCCATGCTCAGCAGAGTCTGCTTAACATTCTCTCTCTCTCTCTCTCTCTCTCTGACTCTTCCTCCACTCATGCACTCTCTCTTCTCTCTCTCTAAAATAAATAAATAAAATCTTAAAAAAATATATTGTATCTTTATTAGTACTTGTAAGTGGTTTAGAAATATTCTAGTCCATTGGTCTTAATTTATGAATGGGGAATCTGAGACTCAGAAAGAAGCTGTGATTTATAAACAAATTAAATTCCATTTTATAATCTTTTTATTGGAATCTGAATATAGAGATTGTTTCTATAGAGCTTTGTGGAGATTTTTTTACAGAAATTATATTTTCTTTTGAGTAATTCAAGTTTTATTAGAGAAGGCAGACTAGTTTTTTTTTTAATTTCACATGGATAATTATAAGAATGGAGAGCAACCACAAGAAAAAATATCAACAGTATTTGGGGTTCCTGGCAGGCTCAGTTGGTTAAGCATCCAACTCTTGATTTCAGCTCAGGTCATGATCTAAGGTATGATCCTGAAGACCCGGGATCGAGTCCCACATCAGGCTCTTTGTGTGGAGCCTGCTTCTCCCTCTGCCTATGTCTCTGCCTCTCTTTCTCTCTCTCTCTGTATCTGTCATGAATAAATAAAATATTTAAAAAAAACTCTTAAACTATTTGTTATATACTATCATCATTTTATTATTTTCTCTAGAAAATATATAGGTCTTAGAATTGAATTATAAAACTGCAAATAGTTTTTATAATTTAAGGAAGTTTCAACTGATGTTCATGGAGTTCCTACATGACATTATATCTTAATTACTCTGTTAACATAGTAGATCTTGCCTTTGGATATGAAACAGTTCGTCTGCTTTTAACTTTTTCTCTTCCCTTTTTTCCCCTCCATCCCATGACAGTCTTATCCAACCCCAAACTTCAATCAGTCCTGCAGTATACAGGATTATTAGGTTTATATCTTCCTTGTTTGTCACTCTCCCACATACCAGACCTAATGTTCTAATGATTAGCTGCATATTTTTACCTAGATATATATCTCCACACCTTCAAACTCACTATTTTTAATACTAAATGTTCATTTTTGCCTGGAACCTATTTCTTTTAATGTTGGTACCACTCTCCTTAGTTGTATAGGTTCAATCGCTAGTGATATTCTTGACTCTTTTCTCTCCCTTAACTTCCCATATCCATTTAATAATAATAATTTTAACATATATTTAGCATTTATATGTCAGGCCCCATGCCAAGTACTTAACATTCAATACTGAGAACAATTCTATGAAGTAAAAGTTGTTATGATTCCCATTTTACAGTTGGAACAACCATGTATAGAGAAATTAGGTAGCTTCCTTAAGCGAGAAGATTCATAAATGGAAGAGCTGGGATTCAAACCCAAGCAATCTTGCTCTCTAATCCAGCCTCTTATCCACCACATTAAATTGATTCCTAAATGGATATGTGTAATAATTTCTGCTTCTAGAATAGATTTGTAAACATCTAGTCACCTTATTACCTCAGCACTCTTACCGGTGCTACTGCAGTAGTGGTTTAGCCAATTTCTTTAGATTCTCCCTTTCTCCAGTCATTTCCATTTATCCTGTGATAAATCTTCCCAAAGCATGGCTAGGTGATTTAAACAGTCCCTAGTCCAAAAAAAAAAAAAAAAAGGAGTGGTTCAAAACACACTAGGTCCTACAGGAATCTCCCCTCTCCACCCTTATTACTCCCGTGCTATAAGCAGACCAATATCTTTAAGTAATGATGTATCTATGCTGGTAGTTGTCAGATTTATGGTCTTATTTATGTAAGATTTTATAATTATCCATCATCCTATGTACATATATCTCTGGGTATAATAGCCATCATATGGGTATGTTACTTGTTTTCCCTCTGAGATCCATAGAGTTCTCCAACAGATAAGCACACATTGTTGATTTATTCTAAAAATGTTTCTAATGTGTAATTGTGGTTTTAGAACATAATTTCCCAATGTTTATGTGAACATGATGGCATTTGAATACGAAAAAGAAACTCCTTACTCACTGTCATTAGAACATGTACTTTGGGATGGCTTAAGAGCTTCATCTATACCTTCTGTAGTTCCTCTTTTTATCAAAGGCATGAATCTGCACCCTAGCTGGTGGCTGTAGTTATAGGTACTAGCTACAAAATCTTTTTTTTTTCTTTCTACACAAGCAACAAATCATAAGAAACACCAGAACTGTAAGATGGCCGGCCTATTGGAAATAATTTTCTAAAGAGCATATCAAAATTGAGACCTGCATTTAGCACCATATGTCAAATTCTTGATCCTGCAGAGTTGCTTATTTTAAGAGTAAAAAACAATATAATAATAGCGGTAGAGATTGAAAGCAAGGAAGTTGTCCTGACATACCATCTTTTTTCTTGTATAATGCAGATTTATATAGAAACAAGGGCTCTAACTGTCTGTAATATGGTTTTTGTCATTTTTCCTGCAGATTTTTATTCATGAAAATAGCATTGGTGGCAAACATGAACTAGTGAGTGAAAGTATCCTACACAATTTCCCAAACTACTCTGCCAGTTTATTTCATTGATTTGTAGTTCCCTGTTGTTGTTGTTTTTCCTGTATTATTGGACTAAGGCAGAGAACAAGTGAAAATTGCTACAGTTCTAGTGGTTTTGTTCAATAGGCACCAAAGATTACCACTGGACTAACTCTCTCCACCCAAGACAAGCAATACTATTACTATAATTTTTTTTGATTTTGCAAAATCTGGGGTGGAATCCAATTGTTTTTATTATAAAAACTAATGCCTATTTCTGTTTTCCTTCTGAATTTCATGACTTCATTAAAATCCTTTAGTTTGTATGCTATAGTTACCTCCTCCATAAGACACATATACCATAATATTGAGATTGATATAAGAATTAACAAGTTTATCAGTCTTTTGGACAAATTAATATAGAACACATTTGCATAGCCATAGTTGTTTCATAGGCCAAGAGCAAGTATTGAATTGTATACGTAATTCTTATGATTTTTGAGGGCTTAAGGCATGTTCCTTCAATTATAATTAATGTTGTATTTCTTGACTCTTTATATTTGTTACCTTAACTAAATTAATTTTCTCCTCATACCCTGATACTAGGCATTTTGAATTTACTAAGTAGTTGAAATTTGAATAAATAGTGAATATAATGTAACTGAAAAAATTTTTGAAATGAGTAAAATAGACACATTAATTGAACATGATATCTAACACTGATGATACTCTACTAAGTAATAAAAAGGAATAGTGAAGAAAGTCTTATTATGGTTTCCTTATATGTTTCAAGCATAGAAGTGAATCTAGTACATGATAAATACACCATAGCTTATCTAACTCTAGTTATATTTAATAAAAAATGAAAATTAGATGATAAGATTTAAGAAATCATGCTTGCAAAACTCATTTGAATAAGTCATAAGTTTAGGAATTCATCATTAAGAAACTGAGGACAAAGCATTTGTTAATAATCAATGAAATCATAGGTTTGATGTTTGTTATTTTCACATTTACTATCAAAGAACTCTCATTTCTCTTTTCTCTCTTTCTGGGTTTGTGTCTGCCACACAAACTAAGCAGGATGTTAATTTGCTAGATGACCTCTCTTGAGCTGTTCACCACATTTTTCAGGTAGAATAAGAAAGGACTTATAAAGAGGGAAAATAACAGGAGCTAGCTATGAGAATTACATAATACAGAGACATAAAGAGCCCAGCATATGGCATATAGTGTCCTATAAATAGTAATAATGACAATTATTATTGATAAGCCTTGCTGGAGGCCTGGAATTAGCATTAATTATGATAATGTTAATATTAGCATTATAAATACTAGTATATTTTGAGGTGACAAGGGATACACATGAAAATATAATGATCCAGGCTTAAATATGATGAAGCTCTCAGTGATGTTTACCATCAACCCATCTGGATAAAGCATGTTTTGAAGAGTGCTGGTAAAAAGTGCTAGAAGGAAAAGTCAGAGAATCCTCTATTACTGACTACATAGCTTGAACTTTATCTTGTAAAGTTGCCTTGATGAAAAATGCTTTTTAGGAAGATCTAAATCATAGATTCAAATTTTAGGGACTTTAAACATCACTGAGTGTAACCCCACTCATTTTTTGAGATAGGCAAGGTTTGAGTGATTTGCCCAAGGTAACACCATTTGTTAGTGGCAAAATAAGGTATCAAACTTCAAACACCTGATGTAAAGTTAGTCCAGTGCTCTTTCTATTTAAACAATCTGACAATGTTCAAAACGGATATTATAAAGTGAGTGCCAAATGTCACTCTAAAGCAAAATATTTTTGCAATTCAATTAAAGAATGAAGAGTTATGCACAAACATTGGAGATGATGTAACTATAGTAACCAAAGTAAACAGACTTTTAAATTTTTAATTAAGACACTTAGCAAAGCTACCTGACAAGTGATATTTATAGTTAATTTATTCCCTATGTCACACATTTAAAATGCATTCAAAATCAAATATCAAGACTAAATTGTACTGCAATGGAAAAAGCCATGGTAATTTTCTTTTTCTCCAAATACTTTTGTTGAGATTTGTTTATTTCACCTCTTTCTTTTAGAATAATAAAAACTTGAGAACTATGTTTGGTAATATAAGAAAGCATGATTATTGATATAAGTGATATAACAAGAATTCTATTCCCAATTGTTTGTTGTAAGATTGACAACCATTGTATTAATGTAGAATACGTAATTTGTAACTCAGTGCTATTTACAGAGATACCATATTTTGCTATTCTTAGGAATTTCCATATGAGTTTGTTCTGGAAGTTTTCTGATACAGAAACACTTTAATAATGACAGAATTTTCCTGTACTAACTGATGAAATATATTACACATTGTTCTCCCTAGAGTACATAACTCTCTCTATTGTATATATAGTGATATAGCTTCTTAGGGTGATTAATAGCTCATAAGATATAGAATAATAGACTTATTCAATAGTGAAGTACCCGTTTGAATTTGTGGAAACATTGTGATTGATGATAACCAACAGTAAAAATATTTGAATGGCATCTTGATTTGTTTCCTAGTTGGCAAATGGACACATTCCAGAACATACTACTAAGATTTATTATTATTTTTTTAATTTATTTTATTCGTGTTCAATTTGCCAACATATAGAATAACATCCAGTGCTCATCCCATCAAGTGCCCCCCTCAGGGCTCGCCAACCAGTCACCCCCACTCCCCACCCTCCTCCCCTTCCACCACCCCTAGTTCGTTTCCCAGAGTTAGGAGTCTTCCATGTTCTGTCTCCCTTTCTGATATTTCCCACTTATTTTTTCTCCTTTCCCCTTTATTCCCTTTCACTGTTATTTATATTCCCCAAATGAATGAGACCATATAATGTTTGTCCTTCTCCGATTAACTTATTTCCCTCAGCATAATAACCTCCAGTTCCATCCACGTCGAAGCAAATGGTGGGTATTTGTCATTTCTATTGGCTGAGTAATATTCCATTGTATACATAAACCACATCTTCTTTATCCATTCATCTTTCGATGGACACCGAGGCTCCTTCCATAGTTTGGCTACTGTGGACATGGCTGCTAGAAACATCGGGGTGCAGGTGTCCCGGCATTTCATTGCATCTGTATCTTTGGGGTAAATCCAAAGTTGCACTGCTGGGTTGTAGGGCAGATCTATTTTTAACTCTTTGAAGAACCTCCACACAGTTTTCCAGAGTGGCTGCACCAGCTCACATTCCCACCAACAGTGCAAGAGGGTCCCCTTTTCTCCACATCCTCTCCAACATTTGTGGTTTCCTGCCTTGTTTATTTTCCCCATTCTCACTGGTGTGAGGTGGTATCTCATTGTGGTTTTGATTTGTATTTCCCTGATGGCAAGTGATGCAGAGCATTTTCTCATGTGCTTGTTGGCCATGTCTATGTTTTCCTCTGTGAGATTTCTCTTCATGTGTTTTGCCCATTTCATGATTGGATTGTTTTTTTCTTTGCTGTTGAGTTTAATAAGTTCTTTAAGGATCTTGGAAACTAGCCCTTTATCTGATACGTCATTTGCAAATATCTTCTCCCATTCTGTAGGTTGTCTTTTAGTTTTGTTGACTGTAACCTTTGTTGTGCAAAAGCTTCTTATCTTGATGAAGTCCCAATAGTTCATTTTTGCTTTTGTTTCTTTTGCCTTCGTGGATGTATCTTGCGAGAAATTACTGTGGCCTAGTTCAAAAAGGCTGTTGCCTGTGTTCTCCTCTAGGATTTTGATGGAATCTTGTCTCACATTTAGATCTTTCATCCATTTTGAGTCTATCTTTGTGTATGGTGAAAGAGAGTGGTCTAGTTTCATTCTTCTGCATGTGGATGACCAATTTTCCCAGCACCATTTATTGAAGAGACTGTCTTTCTTCCAGTGGATAGTCTTTCCTCCTTTGTTGAATATTAGTTGACCATAAAGTTAAGGGTCCACCTCTGGATTCTCTATTCTGTTACATTGATCTTTGTGTCTGTTTTTGTGCCAGTACCACACTGTCTTGATGACCGCAGCTTTGTAGTACAACCTGAAATCTGGCATTGTGATGCCCCCAGCTATGGTTTTCTTTTTTAAAATTCCCCTGGCTGTTCGGGGTCTTTTCTGATTCCACACAAATCTTTAAATAATTTGTTCTAACTCTCTGAGGAAAGTCCATGGTATTTTGATAGGGATTGCATTAAACATGTAAATTGCCCTGGGTAACATTGACATTTTCACAATATTAATTCTGCCAATCCATGAGCATGGAATATTTTTCCATCTCTTTGTGTCTTCCTCAATTTCTTTCAGAAGTGTTCTATAGTTTTTAGGGTATAAATCCTTTACCTCTTTGGTTAGGTTTATTCCTAGGTATCTTATGCTTTTGGGTACAATTGAAAATGGGATTGACTCCTTAATTTCTCTTTCAACAGATTCATTGTTAGTGTATAGAAATGCCACTGATTTCTGGGCATTGATTTTGGATCCTGCCACGCTACCAAATTGCTGTACGAGTTCTAGCAATCTTGAGGTGGAGGCTTTTGTTTTTCTATGTAGAGTATCATGTCATCGGCGAAGAGGGAGAGTTTGACTTCTTCTTTGCCAATTTGAATGCTTTTAATGTCTTTTTGTTGTCCGATTGCTGAGGCTAGGACTTCCAATACTATGTTGAATAGCAGTGGTGAGAGTGGACATCCCTGTCTTGTTCCTGATCTTAGGGGAAAGGCTCCCAGTGCTTCCCCATTGAGAATGATATTTGCTGTGGCCTTTTCGTAGATGGCTTTTAAGATGTTGAGGAATGTTCCCTCTATCCCCACACTCTGAAGAGTTTTGATCAGGAATGGATGCTGTATTTTGTCAAATGCTTTCTCTGCATCTAATGAGAGGATGATATGGTTCTTGGTTTTTCTCTTGCTGATATGATGAATCACATTGATTGTTTTACGAGTGTTGAACCAGCCTTGTGTCCCCGGGGATAAATCCTACTTGGTCATGGTGAATAATTTTCTTAATGTGTTGTTGGATCCTATTGGCTAGTATCTTGTTGAGAATTTTTGCATCCATGTTCATCAGGGATATTGGTCTGTAATTCTCCTTTTTGGTGGGGTCTTTGTCTGGTTTTGGAATTAAGGTGATGCTGGCCTCATAGAACGAATTTGGAAGTACTCCATCTCTTTCTGTCTTTCCAAACAGCTTTAGTAGAATAGGTATGGTTTCTTCTTTAAACGTTTGATAGAATTCCCCTGGGAAGCCATCTGGCCCTGGACTTTTGTGTCTTGGGAGTTTTTGATGACTGCTTCAATTTCCTCCCTGGTTATTGGCCTGTTCAGGTTTTCTATTTCTTCCTGCTCCAGTTTTGGTAGTTTGTGGCTTTCCAGGAATGCATCCATTTCTTCTAGATTGCCTAATTTATTGGCGTATAGGTGTTCATAATATGTTTTTAAAATCGTTTGTATTTCCTTGGTGTTGGTAGTGATCTCTCCTTTCTCATTCATGATTTTATTAATTTGAGTCTTCTCTGTCTTCTATTTAATAAGGCTGTCTAATTGTTTATCTATCTTATTAATTCTTTCAAGAAACCAACTCCTGGTTTTGTTGATCTGTTCCACAGTTCTTCTGGTCTTGATTTCGTTGAGTTCTGCTCAAATTTTAATTAACTCTCGTCTTCTGCTGGGTGTAGGATCTATTTGCTGTTTTTTCTCTAGCTCCTTTATGTTAAGGTTAGCTTTTGTATTTGAGTTCTTTCCAGTCTTTGGATGAATGCTTGTATTGCGATGTTTTTCCCCCTTAGGACTGTTTTTGCTGCATCCCAAAGATTTTGAACAGTTGTATCTTCATTCTCATTAGTTTCCATGAATCTTTTTAATTCTTCCTTAATTTCCTGGTTGACCCTTTCATCTTTTAGCAGGATGGTCCTTTACCTCCACGTGTTTGAGGTCCTTCCAAAGTTCTTGTTGTGATTTAGTTCTAATTTCATGGCATTCTGGTCTGAGAATATGCAGGGGACGATCCCAGTCTTTTGGTATCGGTTCACACCCGATTTGTGACCCAGTATGCGGTCTATTCTGGAGAAAGTTCCATATGCACTTGAGAAGAATGTGTATTCATTTGAGTTTAGTTGTAAAGTTCTGTAGATATCTGTGAAATCCATCTGGTCCAGTGTATCATTTAAAGCTCTCGTTTCTTTTGAGATGTTGTGCTTAGAAGACCTATCGAGGGTAGAAAGAGCTAGATTGAAGTCACCAAGTATAAGTGTATTATTATCTAAGTATTTCTTCACTTTGGTTATTAATTGATTTAAATATTTGGCAGCTCCCATATTCGGGGCATATATATTGAGGATTGTTAAGTCCTTTTGTTGGACAGATCCTTTAAGTATGATATAGTGTCCCCCTTCATCTCTCACTACAGTCTTCGGGTAAATTTTAGTTTATCCGGTATAAGGATGGCTACCCCTGCTTTCTTTTGAGGACCATTTGAATTGTAAATGGTTCTCCAACCTTTTATTTTCAGGTTGTAGGTGTCCTTCTGTCTAAAATGAGTCTCTTGTAGACAGCAAATAGATGAGTCCTGCTTTTTTTATCCAGTCTGAAACCCTGTGCCTTTTGCTGGGGTCATTAAGCCCATTCACGTTCAGAGTTACTATTGACAGATATGAGTTTAGTGTCATCATGTTATCTATTCAGTCCCTGTTTTTGTGGATTGTTCCAATGGACTTCTTCTTAAAGGGGAATTTTAAGAGTCCCCCTTAAAATTTCTTGCAGAGTTGGTTTATTGGTCACTGATTCTGTCAGTTCCTGCCTGTCTTGGAAGCTCTTTATGTCTCCTTCCATTTTGAATGAGAGCCTTGCTGGATAAAGTATTCTTGGTTGCATGTTCTTCTCATTTAGAACCCTGACTATATCCTGCCAGCCCTTTCTGGCCTGCCATGTCTCTGTGGAGAGGTCTGCTGTTGCCCTAATACTCCTCCCCATAAAAGTCAGGGATTTCTTGTTTCTTGGTGCTTTAAGGATCTTCTCTTTATTTTTGGAATTTTTAAGCTTCACTATTAAATGTCGAGGTGTTGAATGGTTTTTATTGATTTTAGGGGGGGATCTCTCTATTTCCTGGATCTGAATGCCTGTTTCCCTTCCCAGATTAGGGAAGTTTTCAGCTATGATTTGTTCAAATACATATCCTGGCCCTCTGGCCCTTTCGGCGCTCTCAGGAACCCCAATTAAACGTAGATTTTTCTTCCTCAGGCTGTCGTTTATTTCCCTTAATCTATCTTCATGGTCTTTTAATTGTTTGTCTCTTTTTTCCTCAGTTTTCCTCTTTGCCATCAACTTGTCTTCTATGTCACTCACTCATTCTTCCACCTCGTTAACTCTCATAGTTAGGACTTCTAGTTTGGATTGCATCTCATTCAATTGATTTTTAATTTCTGCCTGATTGGATCTAAATTCTGCAGTCATGAAGTCTCCTGAGTCCTTTATGCTTTTTTCTAGAGCCACCAGTAGCTGTATCATAGTGCTTCTGAATTGGCTTTCTGACATTGAATTATAATCCAGATTTTGTAACTCTGTGGGAGAGAGGACTGTTTCTGATTCTTTCTTTCGAGGTGAGGATTTCCTTGTAGTCATTTTGCTCAGTGCAGAGTGGCCAAAAACAAGTTGTATTCGGAAAAGGAGAAAAAGAGAGGAGAGAAAAAAGGTAAGAAAAAAGAAAAAAGGAAGAAAAAAAGAGAAGAAAAAGAGAAAGAAAAAGAAAGATAGGAAAAAAAGGGTGGCGGAAGCAAACAGAAATCAAAAAGAAAAAAAAAAACATGGGGGAGTATATTCTGTTTCTGTATAGTTTAAATCCCTTGACTTCCCCTGGTACTTGTCTGTCTAGCTGGTCTTCTGGGGGAGGGGCCTGTTGTGCTGATTTTCAGGTGTTAGCACTTGGGGGAGCCGCTCTGCCCCCTGCCTGGTGCAGGGCTCAGTGGGGGTTGTTTACCCCGTGAGGCCCCAGGAGGAACAGCCACAGTGGCTATGGCAGCTCTGGAAACCTGGATTCAGCTCCCACAGTAACTACGGGGCTCTCCATCCGTCCGCAGGGCCTGGAGGCTCCGGGGCGGGGCCGCTGATCTGCTCAGCTCAGGGCAGGAGCGTCCTTGCTGTCCTGTGCCCTCCTGCCCTCTGCCTGTCCCGCGGGGAGGTTGGATCCTGGGCTGTGCTCCCGGGCCTGCAATGTTGGATTGGCGCTCTGGCCGCGCAGCCGCCTCTCCGCGGAGCCTCTGCCCCCGAGCCTCTCCAGCTGCTACCGGGTCAATGCGTGTGTGCGCTACAGCCCTTAGGGAGCTCCACGCACTCTCCCCGGGGCGCAGGTGTCTGTTAGTGTCCCAGGGAGCCCGAGGGCATCCCCGCCCTCCTGGGTCCTGCTCTAACTCCCTGCGAGCCCCTTTCCGCCCGGGAAGGTTGGTGCAGCTCCTGCTTCTCCGGGACGGGGCTCTCCTGTCCTGGGGACACTCGCCCCGGCCTCAGCCCGGCTCCTCTCGGGGCCCCTCCCCCTTGGAGGCCTTTTGTTTCTTTATTTCTTTTTCCCCGTCTTCCTACCTTGATAGAAGCGGGAACTCTTCTCCCTGTAGCATTCCAGCTGGTCTCTCTTTAAATCTCAGGCCGAATTCGTAGATTTTCAGGATGATTTGAAGGTTATCTAGGTAATTTGGTGGGGACAGGTGATTTGGGGACCCTACTCTTCCGCCATCTTGCCCCTCCCCCTGTTTTTAAGTCTTAAACAAAACTGCGTACCTAGAAATTTGTCAGAACAAAATGGTGAAATAAAAGAGATGCAGTTCATTTTCTGAGAAAATGGTTATTAATGAGAGTTGCCTTGACCAGTCCTAGTTGTGATCTATACGTCCCCATGTAGGGACAGCTGATTTACATTCTGCACAAGTTCCTTATCTCGTAGTGAACTGGGCCTTTGAGTAGCATTTTATTTGCTCATTTGATTTTTTGAGATCAATAGGGTTCAACAAAGGACCACAGAAATGTATGCCCCATTCAGTATGTTAGACTTTTATTCAACCTTTTATAAAAAAAACTGGCAACTCAGTTTATTCATGTTATGTAGTCAGTGAAACTGAGTGAGGAAAAAATATCTCTCATATATATCACTTTGCTGCAGCTATAATTTCTGATGCATGTGCTCACCCTGAGACCTGCTATTAAAATGATTCTGGGGGAATGCACATTGACTCATACAACTAGCTATCCTATATATGTTGCATAACCAAATTATGAGGAACACTTGTTTAATTAATATCTAGATTCCGTTTTGTTTGGGTGCTCTTGATACTCTTAGCACTTGATATAACTTTTTGGTATTCAGATTTGCATGTCACTTATTTTTTCACTTTGTATACATAAAAGTCTTATGTTCTTACTAGTTTGAATTTTGATCATAGTGTCTTTGATTTGTAAGAAGAAATAATTTGGTTTAGCATCCAATGTATTATGGTCTGGTTCCCAATTACTTTTGCTTTTCGGCTCCATCTGGACACTGGAACATTAGATCATCTTGTTTTTGTTACTAACAGGAGACACTTAACTGTAACTTGCATATGTTATAAAACTTATAGAAAAGGTTGCAAATTCCCAATGTTGTCCTCTATGTTTTAGTCCCCTACTGTTCAGACAATATTTCATACCAGTCTTGATAAACTAGCATTCTTAGGAAAGAAGTTTGTGATAGGTTGTTGTTTTGAGATATTGAAATGATATCTAATTATACATGGGATATATTATTTATTTATTGAGTTTAGTGCCCCAAATTGTGTTCTATGGAGTATTGCTCCATGAAATGTTAAATTAATTTTTTTAAATCAAAAGAAAAGAGAAGATGTGTGTGTTCGAGGGAGGGTAGTGAGGTATGGATATGCTATGCTAACAAAGATCAACAAGTATATTTACTGCAGACTTTCTCCTGAGTTAATATTCTACTTTTAATGTAAAATATTATATTTTTATTATATATTTCTAATAGGAGCTGTGGTAGGAAATGTTCTCCAACTTATTTAGCCATTGTGTGTGTGTGAGTGTTTAATACCTTTTAATATCTCAAGCATGGTGCATAGTTTAGGAATAGGTGATGCATAAAGCATAGGTGAAATGGGGATAGGATAAAACTGTTAAATTCTTCTCCCTCTTCCTCTGCCTCTTCCCCGACTCGTGCACTCTCTCTCTCACTCTTGCTCACTCGCTTTCTCAAATAAATAAATAAAATCTTTTAAGAAATGCATTGGCAATAATACCCTTGAATATTTGAATATAGGAAAGAACAGAATACTTTTAGCTAATAAATGAACAATATGTATTATATTATACCTAGGACTTTAGAACATTATTAAACTATGCATGAATGCAATCTGATTACTGTTAATTAGTAAGAAAGATGTTGCTTTCAGAACACAGGATCTATTTACACTAACATATAAACGCTGTCTAAAAGGATTTTAAGTTCATAAAATATTATTTGTTGTGTGAGTTACTTAAATCATTTTAAAGGTGTTTAACAATAGAATTAGTTAATCTGAGAATAAATCACAATGGCTAAACTTGAATACTTCTAGCAGCAATATTAAAAACGTGGGACTTCAATGAAACTGTGATTATGAAAGACCCTCATGTACAGCATAAAACGCTCTATGAACGATTAATGAGAACAGAATAACACTGAAAAAGCTCAGATATATTGCTGGAAATGATTGCCCTAGTTCTGTAATTTCATTTTTTTTTAGTTCTGTAATTTCAAATTGAAGTCACAGAGATTCCCATTGTGAAAAATACTAGTACATATCTCTGTGATAGTGTTCATCTCATGATTTTTTATTCCATTTTGATGGGTTTGTGACAGCACGATTCCTGCTGTCACTATTATTTGTGTTTATATAGCTATTTGCTTTTTAATGAAGGATGCCGTTGTATATAAACACTGACATGAAACTATGTTTTTTTTAAAGTTTATTTATTTATTTATTTATTTATTTATTTATTTATTTATGATAGTCACAGAGAGAGAGAGAGAGAGAGAGAGAGAGAGAGAGAGAGGCAGAGACACAGGCAGAGGGAGAAGCAGGCTCCATGCACTGGGAGCCCGATGTGGGATTCGATCCCGGGTCTCCAGGATCGCGCCATGGGCCAAAGGCAGGCGCTAAACCGCTGCGCCACCCAGGGATCCCATGAAGCTATGTTTTTAGAAATTGCATTCTGGGGCGCCTGGTTGGCTCAGTGGTTGAGCATCTGCCTTCAGCCCAGGGTGTGATCCCAGGATCCTGGGATCGAGTCCCGCATCAGGCTCCCCATGGGGAGACTGCTTCTCCCTCTGCCTATGTCTCCACCTCTCTCTTTGTTCCTCTCAGGAATAAATAAATCAAATCTTAAAAAGAAATTGCATTCTGTATGTTGCTATAGTCATTGCAGTGTGGTACGTAGTTTTCTATCAATAGAAAGATTAAGATTATGTTTCTTAAGGTATTGATTAGTAGGGGTTTTTTTGTCATAAAAAGACCTAACATTATTTTTATTTGTACTGTTTTCAGTGGTTTACACTTTCAAGAAGAAATAGCGAAGTAGGCAATATGATGTTGCTGAAACCTAACCTTGATAGAAGAGTAGTCCTCCTAGAGGATTGGGCAGAGGAAGAAACTAGTATGCAGAAAGTGGGAGGACATATATTCACCATAGTTCAAGAGTCATAAAGAAAACATCTCAAATCAATAGGCATTATCTCTCCTAAGCTGAGCTGAGGCAGTGTCTACTGCCATCACCAAGAGCAGGAGCGAAGAGATCCCAGGCTGAGAAAATATTCATAGATTAAGAAGCAAGAAGGCAGGGAACTGTCACTAGAGCAGACTAGCCAGTTTTGCTGGATAGTGTTTTTCTCACCTGGAGCTGCTGTTAACAACCTTATGCCCAGTGGCATTTTAAAGTTGCTGTCTAGCTACGGAAAGGTTTTTCTGTAAAATAAATTGAACAAGGTTGAATAGAGAGTATATAAAAAAAAAGCTTCAAGAGACCTGATATAATTACAGTGTTCTAGCCAAGTGTTACTGAAGGCATTTCTGATCACATACAGACTAGCAATACACTCAACCCCACTACTCCTCCTCTCCTTTTTCCTCCCTCTCTCTTTCTCAGGTTAGAAAACATTACCAATCTAGTTAGCCAAGGAACCAGGAAGTAATGGCAGAAATACATAAGGCAGAATTCAACATAGGTCTCTTTGGCCCCCAGAGTTGCATCAAGGGATGGGGCCCTTGGTGGTGGGAGGGAGTGATGGTAAGTAGCAGTATTCCTGCTGTCCCCTTCCTGTAAGCTGTCTCTGTCTCTGGAAAGTTCAGTTCTTGCTATACCACTGCTCTTTTTCACACACATCTATCATTACCATTCAGAAAGCATTTTTACAATCTATGCATTCTCATTTAATGGAGTATTTACAAACACTGGGCTTTCCTCATCACTGAACCAAATTCAGCCTTACTGGTACCAAGACCATGGGCTGTGTCTGGAGGAAGATAAAAAGCGTCACTACCTTTTATCCTGGACCAATACCTCTTTCTTCACTTCCCTGCAATCACTTTATCATACCTCTCCTGTCCACATGCACATACACTCTCTGATAACCTTTTATCTGGATGATTATGATACTACCTTATTTTTTGGAGCACTACAGTCACAGATCTATTTCCTCATGGGCATTTTGCATTTATTAACGTAGCTTCATGGAAGCACCTATGGTACATAAACACTTGCTTTAGAGCTTTATACTCTACCTCAAAGAAAGTGACTTCCAGCTATGTATCTGAAGTAGAAATGGAAGACTTTCCATACCAAAGGGACACTTAACAAAGGCTGAGAAGTAGAAAAACCTGAAAGTTAAGTAACCGTGAATTTGTATATTTAATTGGATTATTGGCTAGATAAAAATACTTTGAATAAGAGAGTATGAAATAAGGTTGGAAATGTCCATTGAGACCAGCTTCTTCATAGTCTTCAGTGTCTAAGTAAGAAGCTTTTATTATATGTATAAATAAGGTGAGTAGAGACTCACTGTGAGGGGGAAGACATGAAGGAAAAACCAGTATTGACCAAAATGACCTTGCCAGTTATAGACTTCTCACCATAGGAAGCTAGAATTTTTATCCCTGTAATATAGAACTAATCATAAGTACAGAGAGAGAAAAATGTGAAGAACGTTTGTGCAAAAGCTAGGAGTGTTCACTAGCCTTTCAGGTTTAATGCTTCTGTCCCATTTGGCAAACCAGCTTTGCCCTTGGTCTGAAACAGTCTTGCCCTTTGTCATGAAGAGAATCTCTTTTGTGAAAGAATGATAGTAATCTTTTATGAAAATTAAATAATCAGTTGACTGGAAGAAGATTATAATAAGTGTGATTTATAAGCAAGAGATTCTTGCCTAATAAGATTTTGAAGCCATGTAAAGATTTTCTTTCTATTTTTTCTTAATATTTACAAAGCTTGCATATTCAGCCTGAAAAGAAACTAAAATAAGCATTAGCTATAGAAATTTCATTACCACATATTGACTGTTAATTATAAGAATGCATTATCAAAGACTAGACTGATATTTCTCAACCTCATTTACAAACTGATTATTTCTACCTAGTACTTTTACTCCAGCCTTTGAGATATTGGGCACTAGAGTACTATTTGTGGCTTGAAAGGCAGATCGTATAGATTCTCCAAGCATAGCTTAACAAGTCTCAGAGATAGTATTTTCATCTAGTTCTCAACAGGTTTTGATATTAAAAGGAATCATTTTCAAACAGTGTCACTACTGTCTAAACACTAATTAGTTAGACATACATATTAGAAATGATTTTTAAAAAAACTGAGAGGCAAGGTTTTAAAGAAATAGAATGACCTAGGCCTAAATCACATACCTTCCTAATTAAACTAAACAGTATTTCATTACTACTTAACCTACTCTGGTTTTATAGACTGACCTTAACTCACTTCTGGGTCAGAGTCTTCCCACACTGTGCTTATTATGTCCTCTACTATTTGAAGTGTCAATGATGCTATAATCTCCAAATACTGCCACTTTGGTTTGTTTGCTATACTCCAATTTCCCTTCACTTCTCTACCATCTACAGGGCATATGTGTTAAAAAAAAAAAAAAAAAACTCTCCTAGCAGATTTTTATTCAACATTTCTTTTATCGGTGACTTGCTCAATTTTACTTTAGACCCAGTTTTCATTGATGCATTCTCAAGGTTTAAATAATAATGAAGCACCTGTCACATGTAATATTTTCTGATTCAGCATAAGCTTTAGCAGTAAGGTAACTTTGTCAAAGAATAACCTAAAGGAATTGTAGTTACACTTTTCAAAGGATTTTCCTCATGTTACTATATAAAATAGCATTAAATGCTATTTCAACAATGGTATTTCTCTGAATCTCCTTATACCTACCAGAATGTTTCTCAGCAACTTTTTTTATGTCTACCAAAAAAGTGCTATGTTTAGAAACTGGTCAGTTCTTCCATGAAGAACAGTTTCTAAACATAGCACTTTTTTTTTTTGGGGGGGGGGGTTAGCTAGGATTTATTTTTTTTTTTATAAATTAATTTTTATTGGTGTTCAATTTACCAACATACAGAATAACACCCAGTGCTCATCCCGTCAAGTGTACCCCTCAGTGCCCGTCACCCATTCACCCCCACCCCCCACCCTCCTCCCCCTCCACCACCCCCAGTTCATTTCCCAGAGTTAGGAGTCTCTATGTTCTGTCTCCCTTTCTGATATTTCTCACACATTTCTTCTCCCTTCCCTTATATTCCCTTTCGCTATTATTCATATTCCCCAAATGAATGAGAACATACACTGTTTGTCCTTCTCCGGTTACTGTGGCCAAGTTAAAAAAGGGTGTTGCCTGAGTTCTTCTCTGGGATTTTGATGGAATCTTGTCTCACATTTAGATCTTTCATCTATTTTGAGTTTATCTTTGTGTATGGTGCAAGAGAGTGGTCCAGTTTCATTCTACTGCATGTGGATGTCCAATTTTCCCAGCACCATTTATTGAAGAGACTGTCTTTCTTCTAGTGGATCGTCTTTCCTCCTTTATCGTATATTAGTTGAGCATAAAGTTCAGGGTCCACTTCTGGGTTCTCTGTTCTGTTCCATTGATCTATATGTCTGTTTTTGTGCCAGTACCACACTGTCTTGATGAACACAGCTTTGTAGTACAACCTGAAATCTGGCATTGTGATGCCCCCAGAGATGGTTTTCTTTTTTTAAAATTCCCCTGGCTGTTTGGGGTCTTTTCTGATTCCACACAAATCTTAAAATAATTTGTTCTAAGTCTCTGAAGAAAGTCCATGGTATTTTGATAGGGATTGCATTATACGTGTAAATTGCCCTGGGTAACATTGACATTTTCACAATATTAATTCTGCCAATCCATGAGCATGGAATATTTTTCCAACTCTTTGTGTCTTCCTCAATTTCTTTCAGAAGTGTTCTGTAGTTTTTAGGGTATATTTTGAGAACCATTTGAATGGTAAATGGTTCTCCAACCTTTTATTTTCAGGTTGTAGGTGTCCTTCTGTCTAAAATGAGTCTCTTGTAGACAGCAAATAGATGGGTCCTGTTTTTTTATCCAGTCTGAAACTCTGCGCCTTTTGATGGGGTCATTAAGCCCATTCATGTTCAGAGTTACTTGAACTTCTTCTTAAAGGGGAGTTTTAAGAGTCCCCCTTAAAATTTCTTGCAGAGCTGGTTTGGAGGTCACATATTCTTTCAGTTCCTGCCTGTCTTGGAAGCTCTTTATCTCTCCTTCCATTTTGAATGAGAGCCTTGCTGGATAAAGTATTCTTGGTTGCATGTTCTTCTCATTTAGGACCCTGAATATATCCTGCCAGCCCTTTCTGGCCTGCCAGGTCTCTGTGGAGAGGTCTGCTGTTACCCTAATATTCCTCCCCATGAAAGTCAGGGACTTCTTGTCTCTTGCTGCTTTAAGGATCTTCTCTTTATCTTTGGAATTTGCAAGCTTCACTATTAGATGTCGAGGTGTTGAACGGTTTTTATTGATTTTAGGGGGGATCTCTCTATTTCCTGGATCTGAATGCCTGTTTCCCTTCCCAGATTGGGAAAGTTTTCAGCTAGGATTTGTTCAAATACATATTCTGGCCCTCTGTCCCTTTCGGCGCCCTCGGGAACCCCAATTAAACGTAGGTTTTTCTTCCTTAGAGTGTCATTTATTTGCCTTAATCTGTCTTCATGGTTCTTTAATTGTTTATCTCTTTTTTCCTCAGTTTCCCTCTTTGCCATTAACTTGTCTTCTATGTCACTCACTCGTTCTTCCACCTCGTTAACCCTCGTCGTTAGGACTTCTAGTTTGGATTGCATCTCATTCAATTGATTTTTAATTTCTGCCTGATTGGATCTAAATTCTGCAGTCATGAAGTCTCGTGAGGCCTTAATGCTTTTTTCTAGAGCCACCAGTAGCTGTAGAATAGTGCTTCTGAATTGGCTTTCTGACATTGAAGTGTAATCCAGATTTTGTAACTCTGTGGGAGAGAGGGCTGTTTCTGATTCTTTCTTTTGAAGTGAGGTTTTCCTTCTAGTCATTTTGCTCAGTGCAGAGTGGCCAGAAACAAGTTGTATTGGAACACGGGGAGTATCACTGGTCCGTCCAGCTGGTCTTCTGGGGGAGGGGCCTGTTGCGCTGATTCTCAGGTGTTAGCACTTGGGGGAGCTGCTCTGCCCCTGCCTGCTGCAGGGCTCAGCGGGGGTTGTTTACCCCGTGAGGTCTCAGGAGGAACAGTTGCAGTTGCTATGGCAACTCTGGAAGCCTGGATTCAGCCTCCGCAGGAACTACGGGGCTCGGGGCTCTCGGTTCTCCGTCCGCAGGGCCTGGAGGCTCCGGGGCGGGGCCGCTGATCTGCTCAGCTCCGGGCAGGAGCGTCCTTGCTGTCCTGGGCCCTCCCGGCCTCTGCCTGTCCCGGGGGAGGCCGGATCCTGGGCTGTGTCCCGGCGCCCTGTGCTCCGGGGCCTGTGTTGTTGGATTTGCGCTCCCGCCCCGCAGCTCCCTCCCTGGAGCCGCTCCCGAGCCCCTCCGAGCTGCTCCGGTCGGTCCCTCGGTGCGTGCTGCAGCCCTTAGGGAGCTCGGAGCACTCTCCTGCGCTCGCAGGTGTCTGTTAGTGTCCCAGGGAGCCTGAGGGCATCCCCGCTCTCCTGGGTCCTGCTCCAACTCCCTGCGAGCCCCTTTCCGCCCGCCCGGGAAGGTTGGTGCAGCTCCTGCTCCTCCGGGACGGGGCTCTCCTGTCCTGGGGACACTCGCCCCGGCCTCAGCCCGGCTCCTCGCGGGGCCCCTCCCCCTCGGAGGCCTTTTGTTTCTTTATTTCTTTTTCCCCCCGTCTTCCTACCTTGATAGAAGCGCGGACTTTTCTCACTGTAGCATTCCAGCTGGTCTCTCTTTACATCTCAGGCCGAATTCGTAAATTTTCAGGATGGTTTGAAGGTTATCTAGGTAATTTGGTGGGGACAGGTGATTTGGGGACCCTGCTCTTCCGCCATCTTGCCCCTCCCCCTGCTCTTCCGCCATCTTGCCCCTCCCCCAACATAGCACTTTTTTGGTAGACTCCTAACTCTGGGAAACAAACTAGGGGTGGTGGAAGGGGAGGAAGGCGGGGGGTGGGGGTGACTGGGTGGTGGGCACTGAGGGCACTTGACGGGATGAGCACTGGGTGTTGTTCTGTATGTTGGCAAATTGAACACCAATAAAAAATAAATTTATTATTTTAAAAAATAATAATACGCCAAAAAACACAAACTCTAAAAGGAAAATTGATAAAATAATCAAATTAAAAAAAAAAGAAACTGGTCACTTCTTAACCATTATCACAGATTAAACAAAGCTGCAGATAATCTAAGATTGTATTTCCTCTTATGGGGGATCTCTATGAGTCCTTGAGAGAGAGCTACTTGGTGAAGAAACTCAGGAAGCAGTTTTAGGGCCCAAGGCATGGTAAATTCACAAACCTATTTCTCCTCTGCCAATTCTAATCTTTATGTAACAAGAAAGTTGCTGGACAAGCAGTCATGACCATCCTGGAGTGAAAAAGAGAAAGGAAAGAGATGTAAAGGAAAAGAAAAGGTTAGCTGATGTTCTATTCCGAAAGAATGCCAGACAGAAATTTAGAGATATCTTCACTATACTGCTTTACCTGGTCTCCTCCTAGATTAACTTAATGATTTACAAGACAAATGAGACTGCCTCATTCTGAAGTTGCAGAGGGACAAAACTGCAAAACTATTAGATTAATAGCAGACCTATCCACAGAGACCTAGCAGGCCAGAAAGAATCAGCCTGATATGTCATTTGCAAATATCTTCTCCCATTCTGTAGGTTGTCTTTTAGTTTTGTTGCCTGTAACCTTTGCTGTGCAAAAGCTTCTTATCTTGATGAAGTCGAGTTCATTAAATTCATTTTTGCTTTTGTTTCTCTTGCCTTCATGGATGAATCTTGCAAGAAGTTACTGGGGCCAAGGTCAAAAAGGGTGTTGCCTGTGTTCTCCTCTAGGATTTTGATGGAATCTTGTCTCACATTTAGATCTTTCATCCATTTTGAGTTTATCTTTGTGTATGGTGCAAGAGAGTGGTCTAGTTTCATTCTTCTGCATGTGGATGTCCAATTTTCCCAGCACCATTTATTGAAGAGACTGTCTTTTTTCCAGTGGATAGTCTTTCCTGCTTTGTCGAATATTAGTTGACCATAAAGTTGAGGGTCCACTTCTGGGTTCTCTATTCTGTTCCATTGATCTATGTGTCTGTTTTTTGCCAGTACCACACTGTTCTGATTTAGTTCTAATTTCAAAGCATTATGGTCTGAAAATATGCAGGGACAATCCCTATCTTTTGGTATCAGTTAAGACCTGATTTGTGGTCAAACCACAAATTCATACTGGTCTTAACCAGTATGTGGTCTATTCTGGAAAAAGTTCCCTGTTCCCTTAAAAAGAATGTGTATTCAGTTGTGTTTGGATGTAAAGTTTTGTAAATATCTGTGAAATCCATCTGGTCCAGTGTATCATGTAATGCTCTTCTTTCTTTGGAGATGTTGTGCTTAGAAAATCTGTCAATTGCAGAAAGCCCTGTATTCAAGTCTCCCAGTATATGTGTATTATTATCTATGTCTTAACCTTGGTTATTAATTGATATACTTGGCAGCTCCCACATTAGGGGCATAAATATTCACGATTATTAGGTCCTCTTGTTGGATAGATCCTTTTAGTATGATATAGTGTCCCTCATCATCTCTTACTACAGTCTTTGGGATAAGCTTTAATTTATCTGATATGAGGATGGCTACCCCAGCTTTCATTTGAGGACCATTTGAATGGTAAATGGTTCTCCAACCTTTTATTTTCAGGCTGCCAGTGTCCTTAGGTCTAAAATGAGTCTTTTGTAGGCTGCAAATAGATGAGTCTTGCTTTTTATCCAGTCTGAAACCCTGAGCCTTTGATGGGATCATTTAGCCCATTCACATTCAGAGTTACTATTGAAAGAAATGAATTTAGTGTCATCATAATACCTGTTCAGTTCCGGTTTTTGTGGATTGTTTCCTTGGACTTCCTCTTTCTTTTACAGAGTCCTCCTTAATATTTCTTCAGAGCTGGTTTGGTGGTAACATATTCTTTCAGTTTCTGCCAATCTTGGAAGCTCTTTATCTCTCCCTCTATTATGAATGAGAGCCTTGCTGGATTAAGTATTCTTGGTTGCATGATCTTCTCATTTAGGGCCCTTAATATATCCTGTGAGCCCTTTCTGGCCTGCTCAGTCTCTGTGGATAGGTCTGCTGTTAATCTAATATTTCTTCCTGTATAAGTTAAGGATCTCTTGTTTCTTGCTGCTTTAAGGATTTTCTCTTTATCTTTGGAATTTGCAAGTTTCACTATTGAATGTCAGGGTGTTAAAAGGTTTTTATTGATTTTTTTTTGGGGGGGGGACTCTCCATCTCCTGGATCTGAATGCCTGTTTCACTCCCCAAGATAGGGAAGTTCTCAGCTATGATTTGTTCAAATACCCTTTCTGGTCCTCTGTGCCTTTCAGCACCATCTGGAACCCCAAGTAAATGTAGATTTTTCTTTCGAGGCTGTCATTTATATCTCTTAACCTCTTCTCATGATCTTTTGATTTTTTTTTCTCGTTTTTCCTCAGCTTCCTTCCTTGCCATCAACTTTTCTTCTATGTCACACACTCGTTCTTCTACCTCATTAACCCTAGTCATTAGGACCTACAGTGTGGAGTGCATCTCATTTAATTGGTTTTTAATTTTGGCCTGATTAGATCTAAATTCTGCAGTCATGTGTATTAGCATAAATATGCATTGATGTGTATCTGTAAAATGTATATGTAGTTTACATATTTTTCTCAAAAGAGGACTTGTATGTATATGTATGTATGTACATTTCATGTATATATTATGACAAGATTTCTCAAGAATAATACTATTGAGACTTTGTATTGGATAATTAGTTGTTGTGGGGTTCTGTCCTGTATATTGTAATGTATTTAGCAACTTATCTGGTTTAAATCACAAGATGCCAGTAACTCCTTCCACTGCCCCCCGGTTGTGGCAATTAAAACGTGTCTATACATTGCTACATGTCCCCTGGGGGCAGCATGTCCTCTACCCTTGCCCTAGTCGAGAACCACTGATATAAGAGAAGGTGTTAGATGGATGGATGGATAGATAGATGGATAGATGGATGGGGTGGTAGTGAATGCTGGTTTGTTGTTATATTGTGATTAAAAGCTTTATCTATAACAGGATCTATTTATGTATAAGTCAATACTCAACAGCATATCAATTATGTCACTTGGTTTGGGGGTCAACTTAAAGAACATCTTTCTTATATTCTTTGTGAGCTTGTATTGATATTATTGTTATTTCTTATTGCACACTAACCGTGCTAAGTGTCCCCCATTAAAACTCAATTATACAGTAAAAATAAATAAATAAATAAATAAATAAATAAATAAATAAAAAATAAATTCTGCAGTCATGACGTTTCCTGAATCCTTTATGATTTTTTTCCAGAGCCACCAGTAGCTTTATAATTGTGCTTCTGAATTGGCTTTCTGACATCGAATTTTAATTCAAATTCTGTAACTTTGTAGGAGAGAGTACTATTTCTGATATTTTCTTTTGTGGTTAGTTCTTCTAGTTATTTTGCTCAGTACAGAGTCGCTAAAAACAAGTTTTACTGGAAAAGGAAGGAAAAGGGGGGAAAAATGGGGAAGCAAAGAAATAAAAAACAAAAAAAACAAGGAGAGGTATCCTCTGATTCTATATACTGTAAGTCTTTCGACTTCCCTGGAGCTTTCCGGCGCTGCTTGGTTAAGAACTTGCTCTTCCCCTGTCCTTCCAGCTGGTCTTCTGGGGAAGGAGCCTGTTCCGCTGATTCTCAGGTGTGTTCATCTGGGGGAGCTGCCTCGCCCCCTGCCGGGTGCACTGTTCTGTGGGAGCTGTTTATCCTGCTCAGTCCCAGGCACAAGGTGACACCAGGATTAACAACGTCAGTGGTGGCGGCCAGCTCTCCAGCTCTAGAGTCAGCTTCGGCAGTAACTACCACAGTCTCCCAGTCTGCAGGGGCCTGGATGCTCCAGGGTCGGGGCACTGATCTGCATAGTTTGGGGCCACCTGGAGGCAGGAGCATCCTCGATGTCCTGTGTCCTCCCGTCTTCCCGGCTTCTGCCTGTCCCAGGGGGAGCGCTGGATTCTGGGCTGTGTCTTCCGATGCCTTGGGCTCTGGGGCCCGGGCCACTGGAATCACACTCCCAGAGCTGTGCAGCCCCCTCCGCCATAGAGCGGCCACCTGAGCTGTCTCCTGAGCTGCTCCTGGCCTTTATGGAGCTCCGCCCGATTTGTGTGGCCTGCTCTCCCCCAGAGCGCAGTTCCTCTGTTAGTGACCCCGGGAACCTGTGGGCTTTACTGCCCCCTCCTGGGATCCTGCTTGAACTCCCTGTGATCGCCTTTCCCTCCCGGAAGATTGGTAAAGCTCCTACTTCTCCGGGCCTGGGCTTTCCTGTCCTGGGGGCACATGCCGGGGGTCCTTAGCCCGGCTCCTTGGGGGGCCCCTCCCCCTTGGATGCTTTTTTATTTATTTGTTTTTCCGCCTTCCTACCTTGATAGAAGCGTGAACTCTTCTCTCTGTTACATTCCAGCTGTTCTCTAAATCTCAGGCCAAATTCGTAGGTTTTCAGGATGTTTTGAAGGTTATCTAGGTAAGGTGGTGGGGACAGTTGACTTGTGGACCCTACCCCTCCACCATCTTGCCCTGCCCCTCTTGCTTCCAGTCTTGATTCAAAATGATATTGGAAATTATTTTGATTTTAGGCATATTCAAACAAATGATATGCTAATTTATACCTTTAGAAATATATTTACAAGTGCCTCCATGTGTAAGGATACAATTTTATTTAAGTATTTGGACTAACAAATGTTAGCATCAAATGCAAAAACTCACAGAATTGAAAATTTAGTTGTAACAAATTTTAATGTGTTCATCAAATACATATCCCACTGTATGCAATTAAAATGTATTGTTTAGATATCTCACTTTGGAAGATATAAAAGTGTACTTTCAAAACCGAAAATTGTCTACATAGTTTGTGAATTGGAGCCAATGCTCTCTTGAGTTTATTCTTATTGTAATGCAATTTTTTTAAAAAAAATGTGTTTAGAAGCCTAATAATATTATTTAGGGTACAATTTCTGTAAATTTAAGCATATGATTCTTTAGCGTAGAGTACAAAAGAAATAAAGTGCATTTTGTGAGTTAGAGGTGAAGTTGCACATAGGATATAGAAGGGGTAATGCCAAAAGGCAAGGAAATGAGTACAGGGAAATACCATATTTTTAATTACTTTCGAAGCACACTGGTGTATGTTTTATTACTGTTTCTCTCTGTTTTTATGAAGCGCTAACTCCTTGAAGCACAAAATTACATGTGTGCACCTAAAGACATGGGGAAAGAAACCATACCAGCAACCATTGCTGACTTTTGGCCACTAGTTTAATATGTACAGTTTTGGAGAGGTTTGGGAGTCCAACTCAATTTACTTATTTTGATTAGTTGTTTAAGAAGAAAAAAACTGTTTCAATTGAAACCTACCACTTAGAATTTAAATTATAGATGGTACTTAGAGATTTTCTTCCTGACTAAAAAATAGGTTGTTAATAGCACAAGCTCTTTTGCAATTCTATTTGCAGTTACCTACAATATATCATTGCAAATAGAAGTCTTTTAACATTTATTCTTAAGTTCTTCCCAGTCCTTAAAAAGCAAGCACAGAAAAGAGGGGCTCTTTATAGGCCAAACCTTGTGTATTCAACATCTAAATGTTATAATTTTACCCTGCTAATAACCAACTTTACAGGAAACAATTACCCTTTGGTGCCTAAATATGACTCTGCTTTTAGTAAAGCATATTTAAAGAGATAATGAGTGTTTTACTGGTAATTCAGAGGCTTCTGTGATGTTCGCATTTGGGAAGCTGCTTTCTCTAATGATTCTAGCAAGTCTTCAACAGAGGGTGATGTGGAACTCATGAAAAGCAATGCATTGTTTACTTCTGAATAGAAAACTTTAATAAAAAGATCACATAAATGCTTCATGTAGCTAAAAGTCAGATGTGCCACTTAATATTTTGAGGATGCAACTGCGCTGTCATTTCATATAAAATTCCTTTCGCTCACTATAAAACACAGTGCCTGCCTGTCAGGCTTTAATGTCCGTCTTTTAACTTTAAGAGTAAATAGTAGAGAAATCACACACTTCTAGAGTGTTTTAGGATATATTTGAAAAAAAAAAAGAAAGAAAAGAAGAAACCCCTTTATAGTTTACTAGCATTAAATAACATCTTAGAAAAGAATGCCATAGTGATTGGAAAGCATCACAAGATCAGTATAATGACAAAATAGTCAACCCCACATTCACAGTAGATACAATAAACTTACTACAATAAAGTACAATAAACTTTTTAAAATAAATTTTAAAAATCTTTTATACTTTTTTTTTGCTTTTCATATCTTACATTTTTTAATGATGACATCTCAGTCTTCTTGTTTTTCTGTCGAATCTAACAGACATATTTTGGTGGTTGCACTCAAATACCAAGGTTTGAGATATCTCGAAGAACCTATATACAATGCAATATAACAGCCCTCTGTAGCTTCAGATTCCAATGTATCAATACCCAGAGGAAAACACCACTGATCAGCTTTTTCTGTAGTCTCTCTTCAGGCAGTAATAAATTAAACCATTTATATGACACTGCTGGAAATCTATAAAAGTAAATTGTTATCCTCAAACATATATAGCTCTCAACTTTGAGTTTAATGATAGTGATCCTAGTGATGATCACCATTTGTGCCTATGGCTGTGAATGAAGAAGCAAATAGACAAGCTATAAAATTCACATCATGCATGTGAGCAGTGACCAGAGTCTATTGTAATCCATGATGTGCCTTCTTAGTGCAGAATCTGCATCTGCAACTTTGCTTCTTAAAGACATAATGTACTCGATAACATTGCTCAAGGGGAGAAAATACATAGACACATCATCAGAAATACAGGACCATCTGACTGGAATTCCCTTTATATTTTTATTATTTTATTTTGTATTTCTTAACTGGAGTTCCATTTGCCAACATATAGCATAACACCCAGTACTCATCCCATCAAGTGCCCCCCTCAGTGCCTGTCACCCAGTAACTCCGTTCCCCCAGACACCTCTCTTTCCACTACCCCTTGTTCATTTCCCAGAACTAGGTGACTCTCATGTTCTCTCACCCTCACTGATATTTCCCACTCATTTTCTCTCCTTTCCCCTTTATTCTTTTTCACTATTTTGTTGTATTGCCCAAATGAATGAGACCATATAATGTTTGTCCATCTCTGATTAACTTACTTCACTCAGCATAATACCCTCCAGGTCCATCCACCTTGAAGCAAATAGTGGGTATTTGTCATTTCTAATGACTGAGTAAAATTCCATTGTATATGTATGCCACATGTTCTTTATACATTCATCTTTTGGTGGACACCGAGGCTCCTCCCACATTTTGGCTGTTGTGGATATTGCTGCTATAAACATTGGGGTGCAGTTGTCCTGCCGTTTCACTGTATCTGTATCTTTGAGGTAAATCCCTAGCAGTGCAATTGCTGGGTCATACGGTAGTTCTATTTTTAACTCTTTGAGGAACCTCCACACAGTTTTCCAGAGTGGCTGCACCAGTTCACATTCCCACCAACAGTGCAAGAGGGTTCCCTTTCCTGCACATTCTCTCCAACATTTGTTGTTTCCTGTCGTGTTAAATTTCACCATTCTCACTGGTGCGAGGTGGTATCTCATTGTGGTTTTGATTTGTATTTCCCTGATGGCAAGTGATGCAGAGCATTTTCTCATGTGCTTGTTGGCCATGTCTATGTCTTCCTCTGTGAGATTTCTCTTCATGTCTTTTGCCCATTTCATGACTGGATTGTTTGCTTCTTTGCTGTTGAGTTTAATAAGTTCCTTATAGATCTTGGATACTAGCCCTTTGTCTGATACGTCATTTGCAAAGATCTTCTCCCATTCTGTAGGTTGTCTTTTAGTTTTGTTGACTGTTTCTTTTGCTGTGTAGAAGCTTGTTATCTTGATAAAGTCCCAATAATTCATTTTTGCTTTTGTTTCCCTTGCCTTTATGGGTGTATGTTGCAAGAAGTTGCTGTAGTGAAGTTCAAAAAGGGTGTTGCCTGTGTTCACCTCTAGGATTCTGATGGATTCTTGTCTCACATTTAGATCTTTCATCCATTTTGAGTTTGTCTTTGTGTATGGTGTAAAAGAATGGCCTAGTTTCATTTTTCTGCATGTGGCTGTCCAATTTCCCCAGCACCATTTATTGAAGAGACTGTTCTTTTTCCAGTGGATAATCTTTCCTGCTTCATCAAATATTAGTTGAACATAGAATTGAGTGCCCATTTCTGGGTTCTCTTCTATTCCATTGATCTATGTGTCTGTTTTTGTGCCAGTACCACACTGTCTTGATGACCACAGCTTTGCAGGGCACTTGAAATCCAGCACTGTAATGCCCCCGGCTCTGGTTTTCTTTTTTAATATTCTCCTGGATATTCAGGGTCTTTTCTGATTGCACACAAATCTTAAGATGATTTATTCCAACTCTCTGAAGAAAGTCCATGGTATTTCTATAGGGATTCCATTAAATGTGTAAATTACCCTGGGTAGCATTGACATTTTCACAATGCTAATTCTTCCAATCCATGAGCATGGAGTATTTTTCGATCTCTTTGTGTCTTCCTCAATTTCTTTCAAAAGAGTTCTGTACTTTTTAGGGTATGGATCCTTTACCTCTTTGGTTAGGTTTATTCCTAGGTATCTTATGCTTTTGGGTGCAATTGTAAATGGGATGGACTCCTGAATTTCTCTTTCTTCTATTTCATTGTTAGTGTGCAGAAATGCCACTGATTTGGGGGCATTAATTTTGTATCCTGCCACACTGCCAAATTGGTGTTTGAGTTAGCAATCTTGTCATGGAGTCTTTTGGGTTTTCTATGTACAGTATCATGTCATCTGCAAAGAGGAGTTTGACTTCATCTTTCCCAATTTCAAAGCCTTTTATTTCTTTTTGTTCCCTAATTGCTGAGGCTAGGTCTTCTAGTACTATGTTGAATAGCAGTGGCACGAGTGGACATCCCTGTCTTGTTCCTGATCTTAGGAGAAAGGATCCCAATGTTTCCCCATTGAGAAAGATATTTGCTGTGAGCTTTTCATAGATGGCTTTTAAGATGCTGAGGAATGTTCCTTCTATCCCTACACTCTGGAGAGTTTTGATCAGGAATGGATGCTGTATTTATCAAATGCTTTCTCTGCATCTTTTGAGAGGATCATATGGTTCTTGTTTTTTCTCTTGTTGATATGATCCATCGCATTGATTGCTTCACGAGTGTTGAACCAGCCTTGCTTCCTGGGGCACATCACACTTGGTCATGGTGAATCATCTTAATGTATTCTTGGATCCTATTGGCTAGTGCCTTGTTTAGAATGTTTGCATCTGTGTTCATCAGGGATATTTGTCTATAATTCTCCTTTTTGGTGGAGTCTTTGTCTGGTTTTGGAATTAAGGTGATGCTGGCCTCATAGAACGAGTTTGGACGTATTCCATCTCTTTCTATCTTTCGTAACAACTTTAGTAGAATAGGATTTGTTTCTTCTTTAAATGTTTGATAGATTTCCCCTGGGGAGCCATCTGGCCCTGAACTTTTGTGTCTTGGGAAGTTTTTGATGACTGCTTCAATTTCCTCCTTGGTTATCAGCCTGTTTAGGTTTTCTGTTTCTTCCTGTTCCAGTTTTGGTAGTTTGTGGTTTTCCAGAAATGCATAGATTTCTTCTAGATTGCCTAATTTATTGGCATAGAGCTGCTCATAATGTGTTGTTCTTTTAAAGATTTTATTTATTTATTCATGACAGAAACAGAGTTAGAGAGGAGGCAGAGACACAGGCAGAGGGAGAAGGAGGCTCCACTCAGGGAGCCTGATGTGGGACTCGATCCCAGGACCCCAGGACCACACCCTGGGCCGAAGGCAGGCACTAAACCACTGAGCCACCCAGGGATCCCCTCATAATATGTTTTTAAAATCGTTTGTATTTCCTCGGTATTGGTTGTGATCTCTCCTTTTTCATTCGTGATTTTATTTGTGTCTTTTCTCTTTTGTTTTTAATAAGGCGGGCTGATGGTTTATCTATCTTATTAATTCTTTCAAAGCACCAACTCCTGGTTTGTTGATCTGTTCTACACTTCTTCTAGTTTCTATTTCATTGAGTTCTGCTCAAATCTTTATTAACTCTCTTCCTCTGTTTGGTGTACGTTTTATTTCCTGTTCTTTCTCCAATTCCTTTAGGTTCAAGGTTAACTTGAGTATTTGACTTTTTTCCAATTTTTTGAGGGATGCTTTTATTGCGATGTCTTTCCCTCTTAGGATTGCTTTTGCTGTATCTCAAGATTTCTGAATGGTTGTCTCTTCATTATCATTAGTTTCCATGAATCTCTTTAATTCTCTAATTTCCTCATTGACCCTTTCATCTTTTAGCAGGATGCTCTTTAACCTCCATGTGCTTGAGTTTCTTCCAAATTTCTTCTTGTGATTGAGTTATAGTTTCAAAGCATTGTGCTCTGAAAACATGCAGGGGACAGTCTCAATATTTTGGTATCGGTTAAGACCTGATTTGTGACCCAGTATGTAGTGTATTCAAGAGAAAGGTCCATGTGCACTTGAGAAGAAGGTGTATTAATTTGCATTTGGGTGGAAAGTTCTGTATATATCTGTGGAATCCATCTGATCCAGTGTATCACTTAAAGCTCTTGTTTCTTTGGAGATGTTGTGCTTAGAATATCTGTCATTTGCTGAAAGTGCCGTGTTGACGTTTCCTACTATTAGTGTATTATTATCTAAGTATGTCTTTACTTTGGTTATTAATTGACTGATATATTTGGCAGCTTCCACATTAGGGGCATAAATATTCATGGTTGTTAGGTCTTCTTGTTGGATAAACCCTTTAAGTATGATATAGTGTCCCTCTTCATCTCTTACTACAGTCTTTGGGATAAACTTTAATTTATCTGATATGAGGATGGCTACCCCAGCTTTTTTTTGAGGGCCATTGGAATGGTAAATGGTCCTCCACCCTTTCATTTTCAGGCTGGAAGTGTCCTTAGGTCTAAAATGAGTTTCTTCTAGACAGCAAATAGATGGGTCTTGTTTTTTTATCCAGTCTGAAACCCTGCATCTTTTGATGGGATCATTAACCCATGCACGTTCAGAGTTACTATTGAAACATATGAATTTGGTGTCATCGTAATACCTATTCAGTCCCTGTTTTTGTTGATTATTTCCTTGGGATTCCTCTTTCTTTTACAGAATCTTCCTTAATATTTCTTGCAGAGCTGGTTTGGTGGTCACAGATTCTGTCAGTTTCTGCCTATCTTGGACTCTCTTTATCTTTCCTTCTATTCTGAATGAGAGCCTTGCTGGATAAAGTATTCTTGGCTGCAGGTTCTTCTCATTTAGGACCCTGAATATATCCTGCCAGCCTTCTCTGGCCTGCCAGGTCTCTGTGGAGAGGTCTGCTGTTAATGTAATACTTCTCCCCATATAAGTTAGGGATATCTTGTCTCTTTCTACTTTAAAGATTTTCTCTTTATCTTTGGTATTTGCAAGTTTCACTATTAAATGTCGAGGTGTTGAACAGTTTTTGTTGATTTTGGGGCGGTCCTTGCTATCTCCTGGATCTGAATGCCTGTTTCCCTCCCCAAATTAGGGATGTTCTGAACTATGATTTGTTCAAATATGCTTCCTGGCCCTCTGTCACTCTGGGCACCCTCTGGAGCTGCAATTATAGACAGACCTTTCTTTCTGAAGCTGTCATTTATTTCCCTTAACCTTTACTCATGGTCTTTTAATTGTTTTTCTCTTTTTTCTCAGCTTCCTTCCTTGCCATTATCTTGTGGTCTGTGTCACTCACTCTTTCTTCTCCCTCCTTAACCCTCATCCATAGAATCTTCAGTTTGGATTGCATCTCATTTAATTGATTTTTAATTTCGGCCTGATTAGATCTCAATTCTGCATCATGAACTCTCTTGAATACTTTATGCTTTTTTCCAGAGCCCCTAGTATCTTTATAATTGTGATTCTGAATTGGCTTTCTGACATCGAATTGGAATCCAAATTCTGTTACTCTGTGGGAAAGAGTACCATTTCTGATTCTTTCTTTTGTGGTGAGTTCTTCTTTCTAGTCATTTTTCTCAGTGCAGAGTGGCTGTATGAGCGGGCTGCATCAAGAGTATCGACCACAACCTAAGGAAATTTCACACTAGATGATTCTACAGAGGTCAGAGATTAGAAATTGAAAACAAAGATGAGAACAAAATAAAACAAAGGACCACTAAAGTGAAAAACACATTTTAAAACAGTAGTAAAGGGATCCCTGGGTGGCGCAGCGGTTTGGCGCCTGCCTTTGGCCCAGGGCGCGATCCTGGAGACCCGGGATCGAATCCCATGTCGGGCTCCCGGTGCATGGAGCCTGCTTCTCCCTCTGCCTGTGTCTCTGCCTCTCTCTCTCTCTCTCTCTCTGACTATCATAAATAAATAAAAATTAAAAAAATATATTTTTAAAACAGTAGTAAAAATAATAGGCCAGGAATCCTAAAGAAGAGAAAAAAAAATAGAAAGAAAAAAGAAAAGAAAAAGTAAAATGAAAGGGGAAGAAGAAAAAGGGGCGGCCTGGGAGATGTTGGTGGTGATGAAGTTGTAGTGAAGGGAGAATGTAGTCTACCTGACAGTTTCTAGAGGTCAATCCTCTTGTAGCTGACTATATTAAGTTCTGAATATTAGAAGATGCTCAGTCCCAAATTTATATACTCTAGAAATATTTGTAGATGGCCCCAACATTGACCACCAAAACATAAATGAGATAAAAGAGGGGCCAGAATGGGAATTAGGAATCTCACAGAATGAAGCAGCATGGTATACCAGTTGGTTTTGGGTGCATGCTTGTCATATTTTAGATAGTATTAACTTCCGTCATTGTTGAACAAAATGAGGCAGAGAAAACAACAAAAAACAAAACAAAACAAAAACATATCTTGTATATCCCCCCAAATTAAGTAGAGTATGTTGAAGGGAATCTAGAAGTGGAAAATATATCTAGGACCTGTAATTGCAGAAATATGAAAGTCATTAAGGAAGAATCTTAAAAATGAAGAGGTGGTAAAATATTGTAGTTAAGGTGGGAAAAGAGAAAAAGTGGAAATTTACAGTCTGATACAAAACTGAGTTGTACTGGAAAAAAAAAAAAGGAGTATCCTCTAGTTCTATATACTGTAAAGCCCTCGACTTCCCCTGGAGCTTCCAGCACTGCTCTGTCAAGAACTTGGTTTTCCCCTGTCCTTCCAGCTGGTCTTCTGGGGGAGGGGTCTGCTGTGCTGATTCTCAGATGTGTACACCTGGGGGAGCTGCCCCGCCCCCTGCCAGGTGCAGGGCTCAGTGGGAGCTGTTTATACTGTGAGGCCGCTGTTCCCTGGTGGCCCCTCTTGGTCCCAGGCACAGGGTAACACAAGGAAGAACAACAACACTGGTGGCGGCCAGCTATCCAGCTCTGGAGTCAGTTCCTCGCAGTACCTACTGCAGTCTTCTGGTCCACACTGGTCTGGATGCTCCCGGCAGGCGGGTCATTGATCTGCATAGCTTGGGAATGTCCGGTGGCAGGAGAGTCCTCGCTGTCCTGTTCCCTCCCCGCCTCTGCCTGTCTCGGGGAGAGCTCAGGATCGTGGGCTGTGTCCCTTGCTCCCTTGGATTCCAGGCCTGCGCTGCTGGAATTGTGCTTCCGGGGTGCAGCCCCCTCCACCCGGAGCCGCTGCCTGAACTTTGAGGCTCCGCTGGGCGTGCTCCAACCCTTTATCCGGCTGGGCCCACAGTCTGTGGCACGCTCTGCCCCGGTACACTTACTCTCTGAGTGACTCTGGGAGACTGGAGGCTCCACTGCCCCTCCTGCGATTCTGCCTGTTTTCCCTGCTAAGTGCCTTTCCGTCAGGGAAGAATCCAGTGCGGATTTTTAAAGTGCTTCCTCCGGACTGGGCTTTTCTGTCCCAGAGGCTTTTACCACCTGTCCTTAGCTTGGCTCCTCTTGGGGCCCCTCCCCCACTTCCTTCCTACCTTGCTAGAAGTGAAAACCCTTCTCTCTGTCACGTTCCAGCTGTTCTCTTTAAATCTCAGGCCGAATTCGTAGGTTTTCAGGATGATTTGAAAGTTATCTAGGTAAGTTGGTGGGGACAGGTGACTTGGAGACCCTACTCCTCCACCATCTTGCCCCGCCTCCCTGGAATTACTTTTAATGTCCACACTGAATATTCTAGTTGATTGTAAATACAGAGAGCAGGGAGGACATGCATTGCAATGCATGGCAGTGGCCCAGTCTTAGGCAAGAGTACATTTTGTTTTGTTTTGTTTTGCTTTGCTTAGATTTTCTTCCTAATATTACTTTAGGTATTGGACATGTGGTGCCTGGTTTTCAATTTCTTATTAACTGCTTTGTAATGCCTACTTCTTAGGAGGCCTTTTAACATGATCTTTATTTCATCTAAGTCATTTGCAGCATTGTTTTTGTTCTTTAAATTAGTCAAAGAATAGTTAATTATTGTACTCTGGAGTTAAAAGTCTTTGTGAATTCAGATACACATTATATAGATGTCTAAAAACAAAATACTCATTTTTAAATATGGTGAAATATAAATTGAAAGCAACTGCCATCTGTGGAAAATTTTTCATAAATTTTTTGACTAGAGGAACAAAAGAAGATTCCTACTGTATACCAGCCTTTATACATTATCCAATAAAATGGCATTTCAATAGATTCACAGTGGGTAACATATGGAATACTCCATAAACCCTGATTAGATTTAATAATGTTTGTATCACTGTTTGGGAACATGTACAAGGAGATGTGACAGCCATATATTATTAACATCAAAATAACTCAGAAAAAAAGCTCCTAATTAAAGCAGAACTGATTTAGAAACTTAGCAAATTTGCAGCCAGAAATAACCACCTACCCACCTGCCCAGGACTTGGGACTTTCTTTTATGCATACAAAACAGGCTTGCTTCTTAGGACTGCGAGATGACCACTATGAAAATTTTAATGGGCTGTGACAATACCATTTTCAGCCTGTCCAGAACAGCACAAAACCTAGTCTCAGGAAGGACAACATTGCTGTTCAGTTAAGATTTCAGCCAAGTGGCATCAAAGGAAAGCAAGATGTGGTCTGCAGTTGTGCTGAGCTGCATTCAATGGCTCTCTGTGATTAATTAATATCCTCCTGCTTGGCAAATGCGCATACATTAAACTCAGCATCACAATAGCAAAGATTCACTCATGGCCCGCCTTGGTAATGGATGCACATCTGTCCTGTGGAGCAATGTATGTAGGGCATTTGTGTTTTCATAATAGGAGTCTCTGTGCTTTTTTAACTAGGTCATTTCTAAAAGAGGAAAGAAGCAGCAGATAAGTAAACAGGAGAAGGAGGTTGCTTGATTGGACAATTTGAAAATCCGGTTTAGAAAGATTCCCCACAACTTCTAAACTGAGTAGTTTCAATTAATTTCTGTGCCTGTGTTCTGAAATATAAGCATGTTCAACAGGCTTTATTTTTGTAAACAAGTATCTGTGGGCTTAAGAAAGTTCTTTTTTATTAATTTAACTCTTTTTCAGGGTTGACATTTTCCTAATACTTAAATTGCCTTTATTTTAGATGAAATTTTTCACACCTTTCCCTAACAATCCATATAATTCATTCTTTCTTAACTCATCTGAAAACAAAGATGCCCCTCCAAAAGCAATCACTCTTTTTCCCTGTTGTAAGCTTTGAGGCATGTATTTTCCTGTTTTGTAATAATATCAAACCATATGGGTATGTAGTATTGTTGAGTATATTTTAATTATATTATTATCTTGCCCTAAAAATGCATTAGCTCTTTAACTATTAGGTTATCATTTTCCCTAGATCTAGCATCTGTCATTGCTCTTGTTTAATGTATCTCAGCTTCAGTCCAATCTAAATAAAATGTCTTTTTTATTTGCTGAGAGTCCTAAATTGGTAGTAAATGTGCAAATATTTAAATTATTTTCCACATGTTCTTTTTAGATACTTATCCTTATTTCCTACTTTTATCGTGACTGGGAAAAATAATTTATAAGCTGAATAAATATTCTATTTGATTTGTAAAATAAGTTCAAGATAATTCTTATATATATTAGACTATGTAGCCATATTCATCATTTTGCTAGTCTAATATTCATTGGTGAATGAAACTTAATTAATGTCAAAATACATCTAAATTAAGTTTCATTCACCAATGAATATTAGAAAGCACTATACATCATTAAAAATCTTTATTCATAGATTAAGTATTTCCCAAGATATATTACTATATAAACATATTCTTTCTCCTTCTATCAAAAAATGTCTGTAAGGCATCAAGATAAAAATGATAATGTATTCTACAGACAGGATAAATCAAAAGTGATAAGGATGAAAAAATCAGATTAGACATTCCATTTGCCTACTCAGTATGGTGTCTCTTGCTCAGGTTTCCATCTTTACAGAACTTATTGGGTATGTTTCACCCACACTGCAATCTGATTTTCTTTTGTCTACCATCTACTGTTCCGTTAATATGTGTTTAGATGTGTGTTTTATGCAAAAATAACTAACTGCCTAACATTTTGGCACATTTTGCTCTTATGGCTTGACAATGCCTGGGCATTTGTGGATAAATGACATACATTTTTTTTTTTTTGTACATGAGTGAAAATCACTCCCCCCAACTACATACCTCACTTAAAATGAGAATACATGAAGATGCTAAAAGGAAAGCTCACACTTAAAAACCCCAGTAAATCTTTTATCAGAATGATTCAAGTATATACAGTAGAAGCGTGCATTAATAGAGTATTTTGTTTTGAGACTTTAAACTGAGCACTAATATACATAACCTGTTCTATCATTTATTTGGAGCTTATCTCTGCATCTAAATTTCCTTAGACCATTCAATGACTGCTTTCAGTATTTTCAAGCATCAACATGTCTTCCTGGGCACCTGGGTGTTACAAAGGAGAGAACACACAGGAGGAAACCAACCAGGTTCTCTACTTGTGGGCAGCTTAATCACAGAATATTCTTATTGTTGCTATAGCTCTAACTCCTTTGCTGTTCCCTGGGTGACTCTGCTGAATACTTAGAAGTCTTTTCTTGCCTTTTTGACAAAGTAGCCCTAAAATGTAAGTGTCAAAGTCTATCTAAGCACATCCACTGGCACTTTTTCTCTCCTCCCTTCATTTCTACATAGAGACACACACACATACACTTCCTCTGGGCTCCTAAGCAAGGCCTATGCAATATTAAATTGCCAGGGGAGAAAGAGAAAGTCACTGACCCCTCTAACTTCAACTGGCACAGAACCCTGAGACTACTTAGATACATAAGTAAAAATTTGGATTCATTAAGAGTGTGTGTGTGTGTGTGTGTGTGTGTGTGTGTGTGTATGTGTGGAGAGTTTGTGATCTAAGTAGAAGTTTGCCTTTTTATTACTGTGGTGAAAAATACCTGAAATCTACCTTCTTAACAAAATTTTAAGTAAAATACATTATTCTTAACTGTAAGCACAATGTAGTATCACACATCTAGAAGTTTTTCATCTTACATGCCTGAAACTCTATGCCCAATTGAATAGTATCTCCCCATTTTCCCTTCCCCCAGCTCCTGAAACCATCATTATAATTTCTGCTTCTATGATTTTGACTACTTTGGATACCTCATATAAGTGATATCATGCAGTAATTGTCCTTCTGTGTCAGGCTTATTTCACGTAGTATAATGTCCTCCAGGTATATCTATGTTGTAGCATATAGCATATTTCTTCTTTTGTGTGGTTGAATAATATCCTGGTGTATGTATATCCCACATTTTCTTTACCCATCCATTGATAGACATTTAGATTCTTTCCACCTCTTGGCTATTGTGAATAATGCTGCAATGAACATTTGAGGACAAATATCTCTTTGAGATCCTGCCTTTTTTCTTTTTTTATCCCAAGTGCTGACTTTGAATAATACAATGACATTGAAACATACATGGTTCCTGAAGCTTCATGAAGGCGGTGGGCGTGTTCTGTTACTCTGCAGCCCACTGGAATCTGTGCCCATCCGTCCTTCCCAAGCCCACGCAGACCCAGCCAAGTTGGCCATGCCTGAGAACGTGGCACTGCGGAGCAGGGTGCTTGCCGAGGCTACTGATGACTGCAGCAAAACTGCCTATAAGGACCATGACAAGCTGACCCAGATCCGCTTCAACAACATTCCTCGGCCAAAGCTATTGCTGATGCTATTAGAACAAGCCTTGGACCAAAAGGAATGGATAAAATGATTCAAGATGGAAAAGACGATGTGATCATTACAAATGATGGTGCCACCATTCTTAAACAAATGCAAATGTTACATCCAACAGCCAGAATGCTGGTGGAGCTGTCTAAGGCACAAGATATAGAAGCAGGAGTTGGCATCAACCACATCAGTGGTCATCATTCCTGGTTCTCTTAGATTCCTGTACCAAGCTTCTTCAGAAAGGGATTCATCCGACCATCATTTCTGAGTCATTCCAGAAAGCTTTAGCAAAGGGTATACTAATCTCGACTGACATGTCTCCACCTGTGGAACTCAGTGACAGAGAAACTTTATTAAATAGTGCTACCACTTCATTGAACTTAAAAGTTGTCTCTCAGTTATTCAAGTCTGCTTTCTCCGATGAGTGTAAATGCAGTGATGAAAGTGATTGACCCAGCCACTGCTACTAGTGTAGAACTTGGAGATAATAAAATAGTTAAGAAACTTGGTGGGGCAATTGATGACTGTGAGCTGGTAGAAGGGCTGGTACTTACTCAAAAAGTGGCAAATTCTGGAATACCCAGAGTTTCAAAGGCTAAGATTGGGCTTACTCAGTTTTGCTTATCTGCTCTCAAAACAGATAATGGATAATCAAATAGTAGTTTCTGACTATGTCCAGATGGACTGAGTGCTTTATGAGGAGAGAGCCTATATTCTCAATTTAGTGAAGCAAATTTAAAAAATAGGATGTAAACATAAACCACATCTTCTTTACCCATTCATCTTTTGATGGACACCGAGGCTCCTTCCACAGTTTGGCTATTGTGGACATTGCTGCTATAAACATTGGGGTGCAGGTGTCCCGGCGTTTCATTGCATCTGTATCTTTGGGCTAAATCCCCAACAGTGCAACTGCTGGGTCGTAGGGCAGGTCTATTTTTAACTCTTGGAGGAACCTCCACACAGTTTTCCAGAGTGGCTGCACCAGTTCACATTCCCACCAACAGTGTAAGAGGGTTCCCTTTTCTCCACATCCTCTCCAACATTTGTGGTTTCCTGCCTTGTTAATTTTCCCCATTCTCACTGGTGCGAGGTGGTATCTCATTGTGGTTTTGATTTGTATTTCCCTGATGGCAAGTGATGCAGAACATTTTCTCATGTCCATGGTGGCCATGGTACTAGAGGGTATTATGCTAAGTGAAATAAGTCAATCGGAGAAGGACAAACATATGGTCTCATTCATTTGGGGAATATAAATAATAGTGAAAGGGAATAGAAGGGAAGGGAGAAGAAATGTGTTGGAAATATCAGAAAGGGAGACAGAACATGAAGACTCCTAACTCTGGGAAACGAACTAGGGGTGATGGAAGGGGAGGAGGGTGGGGGAGGGGTTAATGGGTGATGGGCACTGAAGGGGGCACTTGACGGGATGAGCACTGGGTGTTATTCTGTATGTTGGCAAATTGAACACCAATAAAAATAAATTTATTATTAAAAAAAAACATTCTTGAAAACAAAAAATTAAATTAAATTAAAAACAATTAAAAATAGGATATAATGTCCTCCTCATACAGAAGTCTATCCTGAGAGATGCTCTATGTTTTCTTGCATTATATTTCCTGAACAAGATGAAGATTGTGGTGTTTAAGGATGTTGAAAGAGAAGACATTCAATTCATTTGTAAGACCACTGGAACCAAGCCAGTTGCTCATATTGACCAATTCACTGCTGACATGCTAGGATCAGCCGAGTTAGCTGAGGAGGTCAATTTAAATGGTTGTGGCAAAGTGCTCAAGATTACAGGCTGTACAAGTCCTGGAAGAACAGTTACAATTGTTCATGGATCTAACAAATTGATGATTGAAGAAGCTGAGCGCTCCATTCATGATGCCCTAGGTGTTATTTGCTGTTTAGTGAAGAAGAGAGCTCTTATTGCAGGAGGTGGTACTCCAGAGATAGAATTGGCCCTGAGGTTAACTGAATATTCACGAACAATGAGTGGCATGGAATCCTACTGCAATCATGCTTTTGCAGATGCTATGGAAGCCATTCCATCTACACTAGCTGAAAATGCTGGCCTGATTCCCATTTCTACAGTAACAGAACAAGGAAACCAGCATGTCCAAGGAGAAAAAATTACCAGCATTAATGTCTGAAAGGGTGATATTTCCAACATTTTGGAGGAACTGGTTGTCCAGCCTTTGTTGGTTTCAGTCAGTGCACTGACTCTAGCGCCTGAAACCATCCAGAGCATTCTGAAAATTGATGATGTGGTAAACACTCGGTAATCAGATTAACACTGGCCAACTGGTGCTGCTGTGGCCACTAACTGCTGTGTGCGTCTGAAGTGGAAAATCACCTTCGTGTTTTTGCTTTTTGGAAGATTTGTTTCCTTTATGAATCCGTACGCCTGGTCTTCCAGTTGGCACTTGCTTGAAAAATTGTATTGACACAACCTAATTAAAATATTAAATGTTTGATTTCAAAAAAAGAGAAACATATATATGGTTCCTAAGATCATGTAATTTTTTGAGATGTCAAAAATACCTACAGACAGCAAACACAGTAAAGATAGATTTGCAAACCTAGTTTATATCCATATCACAAACTGAACACTACTGAAGGTATTTAGTTATTGTTTGTTTTCCTCAAGCAGAAAAATTTCACAGGGCATAATTTATATTTCCAACAAAAGAAAGAAAAAAAGGAATGCATTCTCGGGAAATAATACCACTGTATTTCAAAGACTTCTTCCACATATAGCATCTAAAAATGCCTTTCAGAATTAAAGAATGTGATTTCATACTTAAAACATACATTAAATTGATGTTAGAAAAAGCATAGCATCTATTAGGGATGCAGTAAAATCAATAAATTCTTATATATATCCATGTATAGTCACATATACATATACACATAAATGTATACATAGAAAATCTTAAAAATTAAATGAAGAGTCGTTAAAAAGCATAAGAAATATGTTGCAAAAATTATCTGTCTAAAAAAATTCTAACAAGAATAAAATCTTCCTAGTGGACATTCTGGCTCAGGGTCAGTCCAGAATAAGCTATTACCATATTGACTAAACTGAGGGAAATATTCTGAAATGTTTTGCTTCCATGATGAAGATACTATTAGATTAGCGCTCTTTATATTCTGAAATGCACTTGTTTTCAAACTTGTAAAAGTTTTTAGTAAGTGAGGACGAGATTAGGGTTATGGTTAGGGTTACATGAACATCTAAAGAAAGTTCATATAAGGTGATGGCATGAATGCATTCTGATAAGTGAGTATAGATCTTCAAAGCTCAGGGAATTGGGAGTTGCAAATTTAATGTCAGGAGTGACAAACAGCCCAGATTGTAAACAAGTAAGAGTCCTCGATAAGCAATCAGGTTAGAAATACGAAGTATATTTCAAAGCCATATTTTTTTACATTCGAGTAATATGCCTGTCTTTATGATAGTTTATTGTAGGTGAAATTTAGGATGATGTTGCCATGTACTTATTTGATCCTTTAACCCTGTTTTAGAGATCACAGGACATGCAAAAGATGTGCAAAATTTACTTTAACTATCATTTGCCCTCAATCTAGAATAGGAAGGCTTACTGTAAAACATACAACTAATTTAAATAATATATTCAAGTATTTCCATTAAAGAAATCAAAGTATTCACTTTTTCTCATATTAGTGCTTCCATTTTACCTGAATACTTAAAGAATCTGGCATTATTTACAGCTGGTAGTAACTTTAAAGAATTTCCATTCTAGTTGCTTATTTTGCAATGGGAGACATGAATCCTACAGGTTACCCTGCCATGGAAAAAAGGCATGAAATCTCTGTGTCAGTTCATAGGTCTTTCAAATATACAGATTTGGCTCTTTATGAGTAAATTTTGTTTGGCAGACTTTTCCCTTTTTGTTGCCACTTCTTTACCACGTTGGTGATTTTAGTTAAGGAAAGATAAATAAATGCCAAAGCATTATCAGCTGAATTTGAAACTACAACTTGGACTGAAAATGCATTATTAGAAACTATCTATAATACAGTACAAGAATCCCAAAACCTGAAATGGACCATATTAAAACAAATGTAAAAAAATGATAATAAAATGCCCAAAGAATTCAAAGAACTATTTTACAGTGAGAAATCAGTCCCAAATACCTAGACATTCATTCCAAAGCAGCAGCAGATATAGCAGAAGTACCTGGTATAGTAAAAATTTAAAAATAAAAAAAACAGTGTACAGTAATGATGAGAAACAGTTATTTGCAGATACTTGGCATCATTTCTAATTAATTTCATAACTATATATAGTTATTGTTGAGTCTATAATATTATGTCTTAAAGTCCTTTATACCCTAACTCTGTCACTCCCCAAAACAATAAAAGCCAATTCCTCAGGGACATACCCTTTGCCAAGTCATACTGACTACATATTTTGCATCATTGGCCTTGGTAGTTAAATGACTTTTTATGGTCATTGGGAACTGTTACCACAGACTATGGGATAGGATATTTTGCTCTCTTAGCTAAAGTTATAATTCCAGACTATTCTGTATTTTGAGGATGTATCAAAGCCAAACAGGGATCCCTGGGTGTCTCGGCGATTTAGCGCCTGCCTTCAGCCCAGGCCGTAATCCTGGAGTCCCGGGATCAAGTCCCTCGTTGGGCTCCCTGCATGGAGCCTGCTTCTCCCTCTGCGTGTGTCTCTGCCTCTCTCTGTGTGTGTGTGTCTTTCATGAATAAATAAATAAAATCTTAAAAAAAAAAAAAGCCAAACATATTCAGACCAAGAGCATGTTCATTGAATCAATAAGAATGTTAATGGAGCGCTGTTAAGGTACCACCGTGATCTACATTGGATTAGATGAGAGGAAGTCTCTGTTCTATTTTCCTTGGCTTTGCAGTTCTCACTGTTTTCATAGAGGCTGATCTCCAAGTTATCTTTCCTTGGCTTTGCAGTTCTCACTGTTTTCATAGAGGCTGATCTCCAAGTTATCAAAGAGCCCAAGTATGGAACCCCGTGTTTCATACATGGTTCAATATGTCATCTTCCAAACAACTCTTCTGTTACCAGTTAGGTTCCTACAAACAAGTAAGATGATACTCCTCTGTATAAAAATCAATGATTAGTTGCCTCAAAGAAAACTTGAGAACCGGGATCCCTGGGTGGCGCAGCGGTTTGGCGCCTGCCTTTGGCCCAGGGCGCGATCCTGGAGACCCCGGATCGAACCCACATCGGGCTCCCGGTGCATGGAGCCTGCTTCTCCCTCTGCCTGTGTCTCTGCCTCTCTCTCTCTCTCTCTGTGTGACTATCATAAATAAATAAAAAAAAAAAAAAAGAAAAAAAAAGAAAACTTGAGAACCTTAATATGCATTCAATACCTTCCCAGGTATAGGGAAGAAAAGACTTGCCATATGTTCCTAAGTTTGATAGGTGGCTTTATACAACAAACTGATAATAGATTAAAGGAAGAAAAGATATACAGATTTAGTAATGCTTAATATGATGTACACAAGGACATCACAGGGGGAAAAGTGGATACCTAAATAAGTGGTGAGATTTGAGAGCTTTTATGCCATCTTATGGGAGAGAAGATATAGGCTACTTAGAGGAAAAGACTTTTAAGAAAGATGAATAGGAACATAGAAGAATAAATGAAAGATATGATAGTGTGTGACACATTTGGGTCATATGTCAACTTCTAGTCTCCTCTCCTTTTTTAAAATAAGATTTATTTATTTATTTATTTATTTATTTATTTATTTATTTAGAGAGCAAGTGGGAGGAGGGGCAGAAGGAGAGAGAGAATTCTGAAGTAGACTCCCCACTGAGCATAGAGCCTGCCAGGGGGCTTGATCCTAGGACCCTGAGATCATGACCGGAGCCGAAAGCAAGAGTTGGCTGCTTCACCAACTGAAGCACCCAGGCACCCCTACTCTCCTTTGATAAGAGTCAATCTTCCTTGGTTGATGAAACTCCCAGGAAGATTTATAACACATGAGTTCCTTTTAGAGGATCTGTCATTAAGCAGATAAGGAGAGTTCAGAGAAAGCTTCTCCTTACATTTGCTGTTTTTCCAAGCACCTTCAACTCAAAATCAATCATTTGTCAAAGAGGCATGTTTTAGGTGGTCTGTTCTGCCACCTATCACAGTCTTATCTTCCTCTACATCTCCCTGCATACTCAAACTATGTTTTCCCATAATAGTCAGAGTTCTTTGGTAACTCCGGATACATTTATATCTTTCCTCATGCTATTCTCATTGCCTGGAATGTCTTCTCTCTAGATTGAGAAATCCTTCCCATACTTCAAGATGGAACTCAAAAGTTACTTCCCTCTGAGATCGTGCCTAATAATCTCAGAATCACTTCCTGCTATGCATTTCCACATCGTTCTTGAATTCCTCTATGGAGCTTAGTTTATGTTACTATGTATTTTTATTTATTTATGTAACAGGGGAAGCAGTATAGCATGGTGGTTAAATACATAGTTTTGTGTTATGGGAGAATGGGGAAAGGTACCCAGATTCAAATCCTTAATCCACCACTTATTACTGAGATGGCTTACTTTTGAGAAAGTCAGTTGATCTCCCTGAGGCTAATTTCATCATGTGGAAAATTGAGTTAGTAATAGCATATATGCCATTGGGAGGGTTAAATATGACAAGACTTATAAAGCATTTAACTCAGTGACTGCTTCATTGTAGAGTTCAATAAACATTACTTTCTGCTATTGCTGCTCTGCCTCTCAACACTAGTTTATAAATTCAGTGAGGGTTAGAAACTATGTCTCATCACTTTACTTTCTTTTACTCTACTTAGTCTCTAACAGTTTGTATACAGTGTTGCTACATGATAAATGATACTGAGAACTAAATATACAGTAAAGCTGGAGGTTGGACTTGATCTAATTAATGTATGTCCATGCATGTTATGAATATTAAATAACAATACTGACCTTCCAAAATATCAAACTCAAATTGTATAATCATAACTTTTACGTTACTCTAAATACAACTGTTTATATGCCAATCTGCATAGTTATGTATTGCCTAACACCTGCTATTTTTTAACTGCCTTTGATTCTATGTAACATTCTTAATAATTTATTAAATATGCTTTAATCGAATATTCATATAATATCCACTCTTATCAGTAGTTAGGAATTAACAAGTAGACTTACTATTAATAATCTGTGTTCCATTAGTCCTAAGGATGTTTTTGTTATTATTGTTAGTGTGGAGTGTGTGTGTGTGTGTGAATGTAACTAGTATCTCTTATGCCTTTGAGCAGAAGAAAACTGATCCTATCACTTCCTTATTTAAAACTCACCAAAGACTTAGAATTTTCTCAGGAAAAACTTCAAAATGCTTAAGAGACCTGTAGAATCTGGCCCCTAAGTACCTCAGGAACTTTCTACCTCCTATCTCCCACTTACTCCAGAGGCTCTCTCATTCGGGCCTTTTCCTCTTCTTTGTGTTCCTACAATATTTAATATCTATCAGAGCCTTCATACACCCTTACCCCAGTGTTCCTCCTCTTGGCTCTTCCCTTTCAGGTCTCAGTTAAGTCTCCCAAATATGCAGTCTTTAATAGCCTCTGCTTTACAATCACATTTATTTTTCAATTTGTAATTTTATTTTTTTCTTTGTGTTTAAAAAAATTTTTTTAATTCATGAGAGACACAGAGGGAGATGCAGAGACATAAGCAGTGAGAGAAGCAGGCTCTTCACAGGGAGCCCTATGTGAGTCTTGATCCTGGGATCCCAGGATCATGCCCTGAGCCAAAAGCAGATGCTCAACCGCTGAGCGACCCAGGCATCCCTATTTCTTTGTTTATTGTATGTCTTCCCACAAAACTATGTCTATGAAAGCATTGACCAATGACTTTTTGTGAATATTTACTACCATATCCTCAGCACCTAAAAGATACCTGACACATGGCAGGTACTTAATAAATATATTTGAGTAGATAAATGAAAAAATCACTCTGCTGGGTGTCTAAGAATGCGAAGGTAGCCCGTCTTCAAAGGAAGGGTAAAAATAAATCTACAAAAGATGAAAAGGAAGTAAATAATGAAAGGAGGTAGAGAAAAGGAGTTCTGAGTGTACCTCTTACCTTTGTCATCACATTTGTAGCTTTAAGTGGAGACTGATTTAAAAACATTTTCTTTATACATGGCTGAATCAGGCCATCTGTGGAAAAATGGGGTCATTACAAAATGGTTTCATCTTTCCAGTAACATAATTGCCTCCTATATGTTAAAAACTGGGGATCCTAGTTCAAAACTTTTATAATTAACTATGCTATCTTTGTTATATTGTGTCCTATCCCTAAGTTTTGTAATATGATTTTTAAAACAATTTTGTAATCTATATCCTAAACTATTTTATTGTGTTGAATCCAAGTGGAAATTAAAACATTCATTCCTTATTGTCCTTGCTAATGTTTCACATTTTAAAATATTTGTCCACACATATTCATCACATAATGTGTGATTTATAAGTAAATTCTGACTACTTTGATATATCTTAATATTATTTTTAAAGGATAAATTTCTATGAAATATAAATTTTTACTAAAAATATATTCAAACTGAAACATTAATATTTTGTTTTTAGCATTTAGAGAAATGTTTTCTAGCAGGTTATGGAAAGAAATGATATTTATAATCTTCAATAGAGTTTATATTTGTAACTTCCTTTTATTTTAATGAATAATTATGCCATGTTGCTAACGAAAGCTTGTGTGAAGGTTAAGTGGATCTCAAGTTGATTTTCCCCTGTTCTCAACAATCCAGCAATAACACTATTTCAAATTTCAAGTTTTTTTAAATTAAAAGCATAACTAATGTACTCCCTATGAAAATGAGAAATTTTAAGAACTGATTTAACTCAATTACCTGTGAGATACATAAACTCCTTCATTCCCAGTGCTCTGCTAGTGCTTATTTTGGTCTACTGGAACAAATTTTCTGTGGTAACAATTACTCTTTATATCAAAATTAGTAAAATGATAAATAGTGTTCTCTGCCTAGTATTTGATAAAGCAATACTATGTAGAGTAGGAAAAAATTTTCCTCACCCCTTTCAGGGTCTCTGGGTAGGTCTAAAAATTAAACTGACAAAGAGATTAAGAGGAGAAAAGCATACAGATTTATTGAATATGACTTTGACATGACATGGGAACCTTCATTAGGAAATTAAGAGCCAAAGAAATTGTTAAACCTCTTTTTTATGCTAGATTTGATAAAGCCTAGAAAGTTGTGGAAAGATATAATAGGGCAAAAAGCATACATTAAATGTATTAAGCTGAGGGGAAATTAGCAAGACCTGTCCATTCAGAATCTTTTCAGTATCCCTCCATCTTGGAGATAAGGGTATTTTGTTTCCTCAGGGTATAAGGAAGGCACTTTACACATGGAGGCCTTATAACTTGCTTCAGGAGAAAGTCAGAGTGACCTTCCTGCTTCCTCCTTTCTCTTAAAATTTTGAATATGCCATGGCGCCATATTTTGGAGTAACATGTCCTGAACCCTATCAGCTACTTTGCCAGTTAGAGCGTGAGGGTTAATAACACCTACCTTTAACAAATTTATAGACAGGTACAGCTACCAAAAATAGTGAAAACTGATATATAATATACCTAAAAGTGTAAAGAAAATAATTTGCTTTTGAGTAAATGCCTATGGATGAATACAGCTGTTTCAGGTTGAATTTTAAATCCATAGTATTACAGTATTACTAAGGAATATACTCTATAAATTTGCATATATTCACACAAAAATATAGATGATAAAGTTCTATATAATTCTGTATAGTACATAAATACCCAAGTAACTGAAGATTGCTTCCCTAGGTCAGATTGTCAAGTGAGTTAATATAAAAAGGCTTTGTGGGATCTATGATATATGTTTCATAAATTAAGTATCCAGATTCAGATCAACATTAAGATCAAATGGTTTAAAATGAATATTTAGGGCAGCCTGGGTGGCTCAGCGGTTTAGCGCCGCTTTTAGCCCATGGCGTGATCCTAGAGACCCGGGATCGAGTCCCATGACGGGCTCCCTGCATGGAGCCTGCTTCTCCCTCCGCCTGTGTCTCTGCCTCTGTCTCTGTCTCTCTCTCTCTCTCTCTCTCTCTCTTTCTCTGTGTCTCTCATGAATAAATAAATAAAATATTTAAAATAAAATAAAATGAATATTTATAAAAGTTTAACATTCTACCTGCTACTGTTTTAAAATGTTGAGCACATTTTAGTTTATCAGCCTTGCAATGAACACTTATCTTAGGAAAAAGATGATGTGTTTTAATTCACAGTTATTTTGATGAAATTCCAAGCTGGAAAAATTAAAAATGTCTTTGTAGAAGGAGGAATTTGAGACAAATGATAAAAGAAAAATTACTCTAAGTTGCTTTTCCCATCTTATCTTTGATAAGTTTTTTATATGTGTTAGATATGCTCACTTTACCACCTTAGAGTTATACTTATTCTGAAGGTATAAAATACTATGATTACCCCATCTTGGAAATTCTTCTTGGAAAGCACGTTGTTTTCTAAGGATTCTTCTCTCTAAATATTCCAAAAACTTCCAAGGTTGTTTAAGCAGGTGGGAAAAGGTCATTCCACTTTTCAATCCCAGGATAGTCTAATCATCCTCCCCAAAGTACCCCATAATCTTTTGTCACTCATAATATTCCTGTTATGTTCTAGGCACTATTGTAGGTGCTAATTTTATTTTCAGTCAATAAAACGTGAAAGGTCAACTCAGGGGCCACATTTTTAAGTAGGGAAAGACAGGCAATAAAGAATTAAAAAAAGAAAGATAATGTCTGATAGTTATAAGTTTGCATAATGAAACAAAGTAAGCAAGAGTAATAGTGATGTAAGTGGATATTTTAAGATTTATTTATTTTAGAAAGGAGGAGGGGCAGAGGGAGAGGGAGAGAGAGTCTTAAGCAGGCTCTGCTGCTGACTGCAGAGCCTGATGCAGGGCTTGATTTCATGATCCTGAGATGGTGACCTAAACCAAAACCAAGAGCACCAACCAGTTGCTCTGAAAGTGGATATTTTAGATTGAGTGGTTAGGGAAAGCCTCTGTGAGGAGGTGATTTTTAAGCTGAGATTGACTGATCTGGTGAAAAGAGAAACACTCTAAGCAGGAAGAACAGCAAGTGCAAAGGCCCTTAGTTGGGTATGAAAGCTTGGTATATTCAAGGGGAAAAAAAACAACAACAAAAGGTTAATGTGGCTCAGTGTAGTGCTTAAGAGGAAGAATGAGATTCCATTAGGTTCCAGGGGTGAGTAGAGGCCAGATAATGTGGATCATCATAAACCCTGAAAAGGAGTTTAGATTTTATTCCAAGTGTTGTGGTAAATTGTTATAGGGTTTTCACGAGAGGATTAACATTTTTGATACCAAGAGAGTCCACTTAAAAGGACAACAACAGTAACATTCGAATAGAGATGACAAGTAGCAGTTGAATTCCTCAGGGGACATATTGGGGCTAGATATATAATTTGGAGGGGGACAGTCACCAATATACATGGTATTTAAAGTCATGTGAATTACTTAGATCAGTTAAATAGCATGTAGATAGAGGACTCAGGACCAAGCCTTCAGGGTACTCTAAAATTTTATAGAAGTTACCAGAAAAGGAGAGGAGATAAGACAATATTTTAAGCATGAGGGTGGGTGTCATAGAAACTGAGTGGCTAAATGTATCTGAATCTACTGAGACATCAAAAGGAGGACAGAGGGGTGAACATTGAATTTGGTAATATGATGGTTGTCATAAAGAATACTTTTCTAGGGATCCCTGGGTGGCTCAGCAGTTTAGTGCTTGCCGTTGGCCCAGGGTGCGATCCTGGAGTCCCAGGATCGAGTCCCACGTCAGGCTCCCGGCATGGAGCCTGCTTCTCCCTCCTCCTGTGTCTCTGCCTCTCTCTCTCTGTGTCTATCTTGAATAATTAAATAAATCTTTAAAAAAAAAAGAATACATTTCTATCATATCAAAAGAACACTAGACTAGGCATTATGCAAGGGACTATCATGATGTCTCCAGTAGGTGAGGAAAAATAATTTTCCCTCTACCCTTCTGACTCCCTCACTGAGACTCCCATGTAATAAAAGATAGATTAACCAAAGAAAATCAAACAGAAGTTTATTAACATATATACCTCATGAATACATGGAAAATACCCAGGAGAAATGAGTAACTCCCTAAGGAGCCTAAGGTACCAGTTTCTTTTTTTTTTTTAACTTAAGGTTTCTTTCTTTTAATTCCAGTGTAGTTAACATACAGTGTTATATTAGTTTCAGGTGTACAATATAGTGATTCAGCAATTCTCTACATTACTCAGGGTTCATTATAAGTGTACTGTTTATTTATATATGTATATATATATATATTTTTTATTGGAGTTCAGTTTGCCAACATATAGCATAACACCCAGTGCTCATCCCTCTAAGTGCCCCCCTCAGTGATGTGTACTCTTTAATCCTCATCCTTATTTCACCCATTCCCCCAACTCAATCCCCTCTGATGACCATCAGTTTGTATTCTGTGGTGAAAGTCTGTTTCTTGGTTTGTCTCTTTTTTCCTGTTCCTGTTTGTTTTGTTTCGTTTCCTTAATTCTGTGGAATTTCCAAATTCTGTGGAATTTTTTTTGACAATTTACTCTTTATTGATTAAAAATGAAGGAAACATGCAGCAAAATACAAAGTCAAAAAAGGGAAGGGGGAGGTAAAATATTTTACATCTTCCATAATCTACCAGACATCATAGGAGGAACCTCCATTTATTGATACACCATTATTCTATCCTCAGATTATTAAATAGTATCAGCTGGCTCTAGGATTTGGTTCAAAACGTAAGCAAAAACCCCAAACAAATCCATTAGTCACTTAGAATAAGACCATACATTTCACAAATGGCATTGGCACATGTTATCTTGTGCTAAAGTAGTCTCTACCCCAAGGGACCTGGGGATCCTGGGGACCTAGAGAAAGAGGTGCACCCTAAGCCACTGCTCCTGGAGAGAAGCAAGGTCGCTCACTAAGGTCGCTCATATGAATGAGATAATATGGTATTTGTCTTATTCTGACTGACTTATTTCCCTTTGCATTATACTCTGTAATTCCATCAATATTGTTGCAAATGGCAAGATTTAATTCTTTTTTATGGCTGAATAATATTCCAGTGTGTGTGTGTGTGTACCACCTCTTATGTATCTATTCATCCATACATGCACACTTGGGCTGTTTCCATAATTTGGTATTGTAAATAATGTTGCAAATAACATAGGGATGCATCCCTTTGAATTTGTGTATTTTTGTATATTTTGGGTAAATACCCAATAGTGTAATTACTGGATCATAGGGTAGTTCTATTTTTAAACTTTTGAGGCACTTTCATACTGTTTTCCTTACTGGCTGTACCAGTTTATACTCCCACCAACAGTGCAGGAGTGTCCCTATTTCTCCATATCCTCTCCAACACTTGTTTCTTGTGTTTTTGACTTCAGTCATTCTGACAGGTGTGAGATGATATCTCATTGTAGTTTTGATTTGCATTTTCTGATGATGAGTTATGTTGAGCATCTTTTATATGTCTGTTGGCCATCTGGATGTCTTCCTTGGATAAATGTCTGCTATGTCTTCTCCCCATTTTTAAAATTGGATTTTTGTTTTTGAGGTGTTGAGTTCTATAATTTCTTTTTATATTTTGAATACTAAACCTAAGCTACCAGTTTAAATACCATCTTCAGCTAAAGACAAAAGAAAGAAAGGTGTAAGGACACTCATTATGGGGAAGGGGCATATGGATAAGGAGGGAATTCACCATAAACAAGGGTACAGTTTTTATGCATATTTAAATCCTCGACTTAACCAGTGATACTCTGGATACCACTGAATCTCTTGTGATATAGAGTCATACTTCTCTTCCCACTACAGAGAAGGAGACATCCTTTGTAAATGTAAATTTCCCTTTCAAAAAAGTAACTTTTACTCTTTTCAGAGCTTTTTTTGTGTCTACTGTTTCTCAGTCATCTCAAAATAATCGATAACATCTGCCTATTTCTTAAATGGATTATTTGTGTTTTGGGTGTTGAGTTTGGTAAATTCTTTATAGTTTTTGGATACCATACCTTTATCAGATATGCAAATTTGCATTTCCAAATATCTTCTCCCAGAGAAAGACAAATACCATATGATTGCATTCATATGTGGAATTTAAGAAACAAACAGATGAACATGGGGCAAAAGAGAGAGAAACAAACCATAAAACAGACATAACTCTAGCAAACAAACTGAGGGTTGCTGGAGGGGAGGTGGGCAGGGGGATGAGTTCTATGGGTGATAGGTATTAAGGAGAGCACTTGTGATGAGCACTAGGTGTTGTATGTAAGTAATGAATCACTGAATTCTACTCCTGAAATTAATATTGCACTTTATGTTAACTGAGGTTAAAATTAAAATATGAATAAATAAATAAATAAATAAATAAATAAGCCAAGGAGGCATATTTTAGGGTGGCATATTCTGCTTCCCTTCACTAAATGCTAATCCTAGATGGATGGGTGCCTTCTATCTCTTTCTACAACTCTGAAATTTGAATACTAGTATTTCTCTGCCTTTTTGATAAGATTGTTATGAAGAATATGGAACATAATAGAAGGGAAAGTATATCGTAAATGGTAAAATTCCATACAAATGCAAATTAATGTTAGAATTATTTCTAATACTAGATTATAAACTATTTAAGGGGCTGGATTGGCTTTAATGATCATTACATCCATCACAATGCTTAGCATAATACTAACTAGTGAGTTTAATGGCTGCTCAAAAAACTAAAGTAAAAATTTCCTAAATGCAATAAAAGGATGAAAAGGAATGATAGTGTCTACTAGCTCTATTTTACCTGCAGTTCCAGTTAGGATTTGGTGACTTCCTTGCAATTGTGAAAGATTTCCAATGCTGACTCATGCCATCTATCCCTTTTACAAGATAATCACTTTGAAGACAATAAGTAAAGGACTTGGCGATTGGTCTGCTTTCCATTTGTTATTTCTAAGATAAGCCATGCCCAGAATTTTTCAAATTTTCTCACTTTGGTATACAGAATTTCTGAAATCTTTTTTTTTTTCTAGGAGAACAAATTTATGAAGTCATGTATCATTACATAGACATTTGTAGCTGGTAAAAAAAATGTTATGATAGATGGGGAACATACAGTCTTTTTTCCCTTTTTTACCTTTTGCTTTTCTCTGTGTGGTACAGATGTTGAGCCTTGTGAAATATACAGTTTAGTACTTTGCATTGCAAATAGAGTACAAGTAAGTGACCTTTGATAACTTTTATGCCTAGCAACAGACGCTATGGCATGAGTCTGTTAGTTTAGGTAAGAGAGACTAGCAAACCAAAATCTCACTTTCATTCTGTGCTAGGAAATGAAGAGTATTCATATTTCTGCAACTGTTAAACAAGATGTTTAACAATTTCTTAAAAGTCAAAGAATATATGGTAATAGTCTCAAATGTATATGTAGCAGTATATGAGATCTATTTTTGCTAAAAAAGAAAGAGTAAGTCAGAAATGCATTACTTCTTTCAGTCTATTAAGGTCAAAATGGACTTGGGGATTGAAAGATTTAGTGTTAATTGTTAAAGCAAGGGAAGGTTTTTGTGTTGCTAATGTGAACGCTAATATTTAAGTAACATAAGAAAGAACATAGGTAGGGTCCTGTGTCACTTTTAAAAATCACCTTGTATCCAATAATTTTCAGCTGCAAAGTAATTTTCCAGAAAAGGTCTGAGAAAAAAAAAAAAAAAGAAATGGTCCAATGTTCTCCATTGACTTCCATTGTAAAACGAGAGCTGTGTTCCCCTTGAAAATGAATTTGGCCCCAAGTTAATAATAAAACATACTGCAGAATTCAGAAAATCTTAAATATATAAGATTTATATTTTTATAAATCACATATTTATATTTGTAAATTTTAAGATTAATCTTAAAATAATAAAATCACATTTTTAGTGCTGATGAAATAATAGTAAAATAATAGTACCATTTCTTAGTACCTGATAAAATAACACTACCATAAAATATTAATACACTATAGTGGACCTTATAATAGCATGCCCCAAACTGTGTTATTATCCTTCTTTTTCAATTCTAAGCATTTTACCTTTCATGTAAAAACATTTTACTTCTGTGATCATTATATTTTTTAAATGTACCTCTAATTTTTATTTTTTTAAGATTTTATTTATTTATTCATGAGAGACACACACAGAGAGAGGTAGAGACATAGGCAGAGGGAGAAGCAGGCTCCATGCAGAGATCCCCATGTGGGACTAGATCCCAGGACTCCAGGATCACAGCCTGAGCCATAGAAGAAAGACTAGAAGAAAATGCTCCAAATTGTTCACAATATTTGCTTCTGAGTTTATTGGAAGTTGTAGTTTATTTGTTTTTGTTTTCTAACTTGCCCAAAGAAATTTTTTTTTTTTTTTTTTTTTTTTTTTTTTTTTTTTTTTAAGGAGAAAGAAAGAGAGAGTGGCAGGGTTGGTAAAGCACCCAACTCTGGGTTTTGGCTCAGGTCGTGACCTCAGGGTTCTGAAATTGAGCCTGAGGTGAGCCTTGCACTCAGTGTAGATTCTGCTGGGCATTCTCACTCCCTCTTCCTCTGCACCTCTCATGTATGTATGTGCTCTCTCTTAAATAAATAAATAAATAAATAAATAAATAAATAAATAAATCTATCTATCTATCATCTTAAAAAAAAAAGAGAGAGAGAGAGAGTGTGTGTGTGTGTGCACACATGTGTGAGTGGGCAAGGGAAACAGAGGGAAAGGGAGAGAGAGAATCTTAAGCAGGCTCCAGGCCCAGCATGACGTGAGCCAAAAATCAAGATTCAGAAACTTAATCAACCAAAACATCCAGGCACCCATAAAGAGATAATTTTTTATATCCTCTATAATCAGAAGAAAGTACTGCAATTTCTTTCTTTAATGATAAATTTATATATAATGATGTCTTTAGACACATAAATATATTTGATTCATTTCTATTTTGGTACTGGTTATTATCACTTTTTTGATAAAATTTTAAAAACAATGATGTAATTAATTTCTGGATAAACAACTTGCCTAGAGCTTACTTCTCAAGGTATATCCAGGACTGGCATCCTCAGCATCACCTAGGAACTTGTTAGATATCATAATTCTCAGGCTCCTGGGCTCAATCCCAGCAAACAGCAATCTGGGTTTTAGCAAGCCCTTTGGGTAATTAAGGTTCTAGAACAATAACAGAATTTCTCCCCATTCTCTTTCCTCTCACTTTCTCTGTCTCCCTCTTCTCCCTTTTTCTTCATACCTTCCTCTTGCCTTCTGTCCTTCTCCTTTTCCCCCCTCTCCTTCCCCTGTTCTTGTGGGATACACACACACACACACACACACACACACACACAAACCATATATATACAGCCTATATATAGAATTCATGGTTACCTCTCTCTGAATAGAATACGTGTATTTAGAAAGAGAATATTTTTTTCTAAGTTTTTTGTTGTTTGTTTCTGACCTACCTTGTTCATTAAAAGATAACTAAGTTTTCTGGTATTTGTACTTTTATACTTTCATTTAACAAACATGTTTTGCATTGTTATACATTAGATAGTTCTGCATAATTTACAAATTTTTAACCTCATTAACCAATATAATGATTCTAGCATATAATTATAAACTGAATTGTGTCCCCCTCCAAATTCTTATGTGAAGCCCTAGCCCCCCAGAATCTCAGAATGTGACTGACTATATTTGGAGATAGGGTTTTAAAGAGGCAATTATATTAAAATAAGGTCCTAGTTTCTGCCCTACTCCAATATGACTACTGTGCTCATAAGAAAAGATGAAGACACAAACACAGGTAGAAGTACTGCTATGTGAGGATATACTGAGAAGGTGGCCATCCATAAGCTAAGGAGAGAGGCCACAAAAGAAACCAAACTTGCCAACACCTTGATATTGGACTTCTAACCCCAGAATTGTGAGAAAATACATTTCTATTGTTTAAGCTACTCAGTCTGTGGTATTTGTAATGGCAACCCTAACAAATTAATACATAAGTGTTTATAAAAATGATATAATTCAATCTTAACATCTAGTGATTGCCTTTAAGATACTATCAGGTCATGTTCCTTGACAGAAAGCTACAGCTTTACAAAGAGTGCCAGAGACCAGTATGAAAAACTGCTCACCATGCACAACAACATGCTAAAGCTCTATGAGAATCTTGGAGAATACTTTATTTTTGACTCTAAGACAGTGAGCATAGAAGAGTTCTTTGGTGATCTCAGCAACTTCCGAACTTTATTTCTGGTGAGTAATACATTTTAAAGGATTGCAAGACCTGTTGTTTGTGTTTTTTAAATAATTTATTCTGTTAGCATTTTATGTACCTATTGATCATATTGATTTCATGTTATAGTCCTTTAACGGGAATTGAAAGGTATTTTATACTTGTGACATAGATAAAAATGGTTGGCTGGTTTAATATATAATGGGTACTTAAATGAATTATCTTCAACCTTAGATATATATCTGAATTTTTCTTCACAAATTTTATAAGAAAATGAAAAAATTGGTACTTAAATGTTGTTGATTTTTATACAGCATACTATTATAATTTGACCTAGCTTAAAAATTAATATCTAAAGTAATCTTTCAATTAATACATTAACATGCTATTATTTGTGAGTAAGTTTTTGTTATAGTCTATACGAGAAATCAATTCTAAATTAGACTACGTAAAAGACATGGAATATTAAATTTTATTTCATAATGTAGGCTCCAGTTTCCAAATAGAACTCTTGGGGATAACAGTAGATATTAGCATTAGTTAGAGATGGATAATCAGGGTGTGAGTTGTGATGCTAGAGGGAAGCAAAAGCTTCACTGTATAAGTGTTGTGGAAATACTTCTCTGCACTCAGTGAAAGAGTAGAAGAGCACAGATTCCAATTATGATAGTAATAGAAAATTATGAATAATAGTTGATATCAAACAAGCAAAGTTACATGTATTTTAAAGAATGAACTCTAGCAATTATCCCCAACAGGAAGGTCAGTTAGCAAACTAATTCATTGAGGTATGTTTCTTTTTTTAAAATTTTTTTAATTTTTATTTCTTTTTGCATATTTTTTATTGGAGTTTCATTTGCCAATATATACCATAACACTAGTGCTCATCCCATCAAGCGCCACTCTCAGTACACGACACCTAGTCAATCTGTCCCCCCCCGACCACTTCCCTTTCCAACCCCTTGTTCGTATCTCACCGTTAGGTGTCTCTCATGTTCTGTCACCCTCACTCATATTTCCCACTCATTTTCTCCCCTTTCCCCTTTATTCCCTTTCACTATTTTTTATATTGCCCAAATTAATGAGACCATATAATGTTTGTCCCTCTCCAATTGACTTATTTCACTCACCATAATACCCTCCAGTTCCATCCACGTCGAAGCAAATGGTGGGTATTTGTCGTTTCTAATGGCTGAGTAATATTCCATTGCGTATATATATATATACATACTAAATGTTCTTTATCCACTCATCTATCAATGGACACCGAGGCTCCTTCCACAGTTTGGCTATCGTGGACATTGCTGCTATAAACATTGTGGTGCAGGTGTCCTGCCGTTTCACTGCATCTGTATTTTTGAAGTAAATCCCCAGCAGTGCAATTTCTGGGTCCTAGGGCAGTTGTATTAATAACTCTTTGAGGAACATCCACACACTTTTCCAGAGTGTCCTGTACCAGTTCATATTCCCACCAACAGTGCAAGAGGGTTCCCCTTTCTCCACATCCTCTCCAACATTTGTTGTTTCCTGTCTTGTTAATTTTCCCCATTCTCACTGGTATGAGATGGTATCTCATGGTGGATTTGATTTGTATTTCCCTGAAGCCAGTGATAAGGAACATTTTCTCATGTGCTTCTTGGCCATGTCTGTGTCTTCTTCTGTGAAATTTCTGTCCATGTCTTTTGTCAATTCATGATTGAATTGTTTGTTTCTTTGCTGTTGAGTTTCTTAAGTTCTTTATAAATCTTGGATACTAGCCCTTTATCTGATATGTCACCTTCAAATATCTTCTCCCATTCTGTAGGTTGTCTTTTAGTTTTGTTGACTGTTTCTTTTGCTGTGCAGGAGCTTTTTATCTTGATAAAGTCCCAATAATTCATTTTTGCTTTTGTTTCTGTTGCCTTCATACATGTATCTTGCAAGAAGTTGCTGTGGTCAAGTTCAAAAAGGATGTTGCCTGTGTTCTCCCCTAGGATTTTGATAGATTCTTGTCTCACATTAAGATCTTTCATCCATTTTGAGTTTATCTTTGTGTATGGTATAAGAGAATGGTCTAGTTTAATTTTTCTGCATGTGGCTGTCCAATTTCCCCAGCACCATTTATTGAAGAGACTGTTCTTCTTCCAGTGGGTAGTCTTTCCTTCTTTGTCGAATATTAGTTGACCATAGAGTTGAGGGCCCATTTCTGGGTTCATTATTCTGTTCCATTGATCTATGTGTCTGGTATTGTGCCAGTAACATACTGTCTTGATGATCACAGCTTTGTAGTACAACTTGAAATCCGGCCTTGTGATGCCCCCAGATCTGGTTTTCTTTTTTAATATTCCCCTGGCTATTCGGGGTCTTTTCTGATTCCACACAAATCTTAAGATGATTTGCTCCAACTCTCTGAAGAAAATCCATGGTATTTTGATAGGGATTGCATTGAACGTGTAAATTGCCCTGGGTAGCATAGACATTTTCACAATGTTTATACTTCCAATCCATGAGCATGGAAAATTTTTCCAACTCTTTGTATTCTCCTCAATTTCTTTCAAAAGTGTTCTGTAGTTTATAGGGTATAGATCCTTTACCTTTTTGCTTAGGTTTATTCCTAGGTGTCTTATGCTTTTGGGTTCCATTGTAAATGGGATTGACTCCTTAACTTCTCTTTCTTCAGTCTCGTTGTTAGTGTATAGAAATGTGACTGATTTCTGGGCATTGATTTTGTATCCTACCACACTGCCGAATTGCTGTTCTTTCTCTAGTTCCTTTAGGTGCAAGGTTAGCATATGTATTTGAGTTTTTTCCAATTTTTTGAGGAATGCTTGTATTGCGATGTATTTCCCTCTTAATACTGCTTTTCTGTATCCCAAAGATTTTGAATGGTTGTACCTTCATTTTCATTAGCTTCCATGAATCTTTTTAATTTTTCTCTAATTTCCTGTTTGACCCTTTCATCTTTAGCAGGATGCTCTTTAACCTCCACATGTTTGAGTTTCTTCCAAATTACTTCTTGTGACTGAGTTCTAGTTTCAAAGCATTGAGCTCTGAAAATATGCAGGAGACAATCCCAATCTTTTGGTATTGTTTAAGACCTTATTTGAGACCCAGTATGTGGTCTATTCTGGAGAAAGTTGCATGTGCACTTGAGAAGAATGTATATTCAGTTGTGTTTGGATGTAAAGTTCTGTAAATATTGTGAAATCCATCTGGTCCAGTGTATCATTTAAAGTTCTTGTTTATTGGAGATACTGTGCTTAGAATATCTGTCATTTGCAGAAAGTGCCGTGTTGAAGTTTCCCAGTATTAGTGTATTACTATCTACATATGTCTTTGGTTATTAATTGATTGATATACTTGACAGCTCCCATATTAGGGGCATAAATATTCAAGATTATTAGGTCCTCTTCTTGGATAAATCCTTGTAGTATGATATACTGTCCCTCATCATCTCTTACTACAGTCTTTGGGATAAACTTTAATTTATCTGATATAAGGATGGCTACCCCTGCTTCCTTTTTAGGACCATTTGAATGGTAAATCGTTCTCCAACCTTTCATTTTCAGGCTGTAGGTGTCCTTAGGTCTAAAATGAGTCTCTTGTAGACAGCAAATAGATGGGTCTTGCTTTTTTATCCAGTCTGAGACCCTGCGTCTTTTGATGGGATCATCAACCCATTCACTTTCAGAGTTACTATTGAAAGATATGAATTTAGTGTCATTATAATACCTATTCAGTCCCTGTTTTTGTGAATTTTTTCTTTGGGTGTCATCTTTCTTTTACAGCCACTAAATATTTCTTGCAGAGCTGGTTTGGTGGTCACAGATTCTGTCAGTTTCTGCCTATCTTGGAAGCTCTTATCTCTCCTTCTATTCTGAATGAGAGCCTTGCTGGATAAAGAATTCTTGGCTGCATGTTCTTCTCATTTAAGACCCTGAATATATCCTGCCAGCCTTTTCTGGCCTGCCAGGTCTCTGTGGAGATGTCTGCTGTTAATCTAATAGTTCACCCAATATAAGTTAGGGATATCCTGTCTCTTGCTGCTTTAAGGATTTTCTTTTTATCCTTGGAATTTGCAAGTTTCACTATTAAAAGTCGAGGTGTTGAACAGTTTTTATTGATTTTAGGGGGGTACTTTCTTTCTCCTGGATCTGAATACCTGTTTCCCTCCTCAAATTAGGGAAGTTCTCAGCTATGACTTGTTCAAATATGCTTTCTGGTCCTCTGCCTCTTTTGGCACCCTCTGGAACCCCAATTAAACATAGATTTTTCTTTCTGAGGCTGTCATTTATTTCCCTTAACCTTTCCTCATGGTCTTTTAATTGTGTTTCTCTCTTTTCCTCAGCTTCCTTCCTGGCCATCATCTTGTGTCAGTCACTCTTTCTTCTACCTCATTAATCCTCGTCTTAGGACCTCCAGCGTGGATTGCATCTCATTTAACTGATTTTTAATTTCAGCCTGATTAGATCTAAATTCTGCAGTCATGAAGTCTCTTTGATCCTTTATGCCTTTTTACAGAGTCAGCAGTAGCTTTATAATTGTGGTTCTGAATTGGCTTTCTGACATGGAATTGGAATCCAAATTCTGTAACTCTGTGGCAGAGAGTACTGTTTCTCATTCTCTTTTGTTGTGAGTTTTTCTTGTCATTTTGCTCACTGCAGAGTGGTTAAAAACGAGTTGTACTGGAAAAAGGTAGAAAAAAAAAGGAGGGTACCCTCTGGTCCTATATACTGTAAATCCCTCGACTTCCCCTGGAGCTTTGCAGTGCTGCTTGGTTACAAACTTGCTCTTCCCCTGTCCTTCCAGCTGGTCCTTTGGAGGAAGGGGCCTGCTGAGCTGATCTCAGGGGTGTGAACCTAGGGGAGCTGCCCCGCCCCCTGCCAGGTGCAGGGCTGAAGTGGGAGCTGTTAATTCTGTGAGGCCCCTGTTCCCTAGTGGGCCTCACTCTGTCCCAGGCACAGGGTGACACAAGGAGGAACAGCCGTACTGGCCACGGCCAGCTCTCCAGCTCCGGAGACAGCTCCAGCAGTAACTACCGCAGTCTTCCAGTCCACACTTGCATAGATGCTTAGGGGGTGGGGGTGCTGATCTACACAGCTTGGGGACGCCTGGTGGCAAGAGAGTCCTCGCTGTCCTGTGCCCTCTCCACCTCTGCCTGTCCCGGGGGGAGCGCCGGATCCTGGGCTGTGTCCCCTGGTGCCCTGTGATCCGGGCCTGTGCTGCGCTCCCAGGGCTGCGACTCCCAAAGGCAGCAGGGCACAGCCCCCTCCTCCCGGAGTCGCCGCCTGAGCTTCTCCTGAAGCCCCACCAGGCGTTGGCTCCAGCCCTTTACCGAGTTCAGCCCGTGGTGTGTTGTTTTGTCTCCCCTGGGTGCACTTCCTGTGTTATTGATCTGGGAGACTGGAGGCTCCACTGCCCCTCCTGTGATTCTGCCTGGTTTCCCTGCAAGCGCCTTTCTGTCCGGGAAGAATCTGCTGTGGGTTTTTAAAGTTCCTGCTTCTCCGGGGCCGGGCTTTCCTGTCCTGGAGGCTTTCGCATGGGTCTTAGCCCGGCTCCTCACTGGGGCCCCTCCCCTACTAGATGATTCTTCTTCTTCTTCTTCTTCTTCTTCTTCTTCTTCTTCTTCTTTCTTATTACTATTTTTTTTTGTCTTCCTACCTTGTTAGAAGTGCAAACTCTGGGCAGCTCAGCGGTTTAGCACCACCTTCCGCCCAGGGCATGATCCTGGAGACCCAGAATCAAGTCCCACGTCGGGCTCCCTGCATGGAGCCTGCTTCTCCCTCTGCCTGTGTCCCTGCCTCTCTCTCTCTCTCTCTCTCTCTCTGTCTTTCATGAATAAATAAATAAAATCTTAAAAAAGAAGAAGAAGAAGAAGAAGAAGAAGAAGAAGCACAAACTCTTCTCTCTGTAGTGTTCCAGCTGTTCTCTTTAAATCTCAGGTCGAATTGGTAGGTTCAAGATGATTTGAAAGTTATCTAGGTAAGTTGGTGGGGACAAGTGACTTGGGGACCCTACTCCTCCACCATCTTGCCTTGCTACTTTGAGGTATATTTCTATCCCCAAAGCAGTTATTTGCTAGATAGGGCTCTCTTTCTTAATTGACTGTGTTGCTCCATGAAATTGTTGCATTTTGGTATGACTTGCACAATCTATGAGATACAGATATTTTTGTGGAAAGCATTTGCTTTTATCTACTGAGTTAGGACATATAACCCCAAGCACATCCTATTTTTGGTGATATAAGTTGAATAAAAAGCTTTCATAAATATGATCATTTGTCTTTTTTTTTTTTTAGAGTATTAGCTTATTTTGGTCTTTGGTCTTTATCCCTTAATATACATGCATATTTAACTTTTTAGCTGGACAGTAAGTAGTAAAAAGTGTTCTGGCAATGACTCATCCAAATATTTTCAAAACTTAAAAACTGTTAATATGCCATGAGCCTATGATACCATGTTATATCTACTTGGAGTGTTTTCAAGAAGAAAAAAGTATAGGTTGAAAAGGAATGGAGACTAGAAAAATACACTTCAGTTGACACATTGAGAAGATAATTCTAATAAATTATTTTTGTAACATCAATGTCTATGAGTAAATGGAGATGAATAGAATTAATATTGTCAATTTCTATTAAAAAGTGCCTTGTTTTAACATGGATTGGTTGTGAAAACACTGTCACAATTGTGCCCTTCACCTCCCTGATACATAGTCACAAAATAGAATTTGATGTACTCCCATTTTATAACATTTCGTTAAGGACAATACCTGCCTGGCAGCCTATGTTTAATTGTATTAAGCAGATGCTTAGAAATCTTGCTAAGAACTAGAACTATACTTGTAATTACTTCTCAATCATAAGTTGTTGTTGTTGTTGTTTTAAATGTGATGACACCATTGTTAGGAAGACCTGATTCTGTGGCCTAGTGCTGTCACTAATAAGCTCTGTGAATTTATATAAGTCATTTATTCCTTGTAGCTACATATTTATTTATAAAATTAAGTGATTATACTCCTGATCTCTAAGAATTTCTTCCTCTTTAAAAGTCTATGAGTCCTAGAATTTCAGAGAGTCATGTGGATTACATACATAAATAGGATATATTTGTCTACTGGCTTCACTGTGTGTGTAGCTTGAATACAGGGAAATAATTTGCCACAAATCATTCTCATTGTAAATAACTTGACATTCTGAAGTCCTGTTTTGTGTGCATTTTTGTTAATTTTTTGAGATCCTGCTAAGACTGATTTCCAAAGCTTTCAAAACAGGTAACCAACTCCTACAGTGTGTCCTGGTCAGCTGCCTGCCATCTGCTTTTCAGAACACTATTACAATATTTTTTTTCTACAAATTATTATTGACTTGCTGGCATGAAAACTAAATGTGCAATTTATTAGTTGTTTTGAACTTGGGTTGGTTATGTAATCTCTCTGAGCATAAGTTTCCTCATTTATAAAATAGAGGTGATTATTCCCAACACATCTTTCTCAACAGTATGTGAAAACACCTCATAACCTATGCTATGCAGATGGAGAGTATTATTAGCCATACTCTGTCCATCCATTTGATTAGTATTTATTGAGAACCAATTTGATTCTGGTAATGCTCTAGTCCAGAGTTAAAGGGAAGAAAACAGTCTCTCTCTATCCATGAATGAAAAGAGACAGACAAGTAATTACAATGTAATTTGATAAGTACTGCCTTAGGAATATCAAGATGCTATAATAATGTAAAGGAGGAACTGCCTAACCCTGCCTGAGCTGGCCTGAGAAGCCTTCACAGAGGATGTGACATTTGAGCAGAGTCTGGAAAAGCCCATAGGTGTTTGACAAGTAGACTTTGACAAGCAGTTTTAAGGATTTTACACCTGACCTATAAGCTAAACACTCCTAAAACAACATCACCAACTTCAGTCAATCATTTGTGCTCACCAGGTTCCTGTTTCATAGTGAGATTAAAGTGATTTCACTCTCCCAGGGGAGGGAAGAACCCTGAAAGACAGACAAAAATTGTAATCACCAGAAGTTCCCATTTTCTTAGTGTTTTGTGTTTGGTTTCAGAGTTCCTACTGTTAAAAACATACTGGATTATACACGGAGACAATAAAATACCAGTATTGCTGAGAAGAAAATAAGAGTTCTAATTCAGGTGCTACCTAAAAATCACTTCCAAATGACCTCAGAGTTTCATCTTGGGAAATCTATTTGGCATGTAAAGCATAAACAAAATTCACATACCAAAAAAATCTTCCTCAGAGAGATATCCTCCAAAAGATGAGAAAAATGGAAATAAAAGGGTTTGACATTATGGATTAAGACCTTTTTCAAAATAATCAGATGCAAATTAATGAAAACAAAATTGGGTATAATGAGATACTGCTATATTATTCACATCATTCATATTAAATATTACTCAACTGAGGATATTAAAGATATTCAAGATGAATGTCCTATATATTAGCATGAAGGTATATGTAATTGAAAACATTTCTAAATTCAGAATTCAGTCTCTTTTTCTAGTTGGCTTCCAGACATCATCAGAGTTCAAAACAACTGCTTATAATATAGGCAAGACTAATTAATAATCCCTAAATTTAAGTTGGATATTTTGTGGAACAAAATAAAATTTGGCATTTATAGAATATCTAGACATCTTTTTTGGCTTATTCTTCTTTATACTTCAGTTAGTTCCAATAGTTGGCTATACAGTCTCTTTTCTTTTGAGATATTTTGAATAGAATATTCAATTCAGTGAACCTTATATGTTTAACTGCCATGAAGTATCTTGCTTAGGCATAAAAAATAATTTCAGCTGTTGGGTAAGTGTTTGAGGCAAGTATTATACTTTAGTAACTTTCATATCTCCAAATAAACTATAGAAAATATTTCTTTTGTCTTTTGTCTTTTAAATGTCAATTTCCTTTTGATTCTGTGTGTTTTGTCTTGTTTTTTAAAGAACAATATGTTACCCAGGCATGTAATTAATTTTTGTTTGGTGTGTATTCTCTTTCTCTATCTCATATACTAGATATATAGGAACAAGGCTTCATAGAATTAATAGATTCATTTACATAACTTAAGTCTCAGCTGGACTAATATAATGATCTGACTGATGTCTGTGTCTACTTCTCTTATACTTCTAATCCATTCACCACATTATAGTCAGAATAAAACTGAAAACAAAACAAACAAGGCAGCGTTACTTTCCTGTTTTAAAATTCCTTAATGAATTCTCTGTAGCCTCAGGATGAAATCTAATGTGTTTAAAATTAAAGTGGCTTCTAAAATCAAAAGAACTATGGTTACTTAAAGGCCAGACCATCTATGCTCAGCTGACTGAACTATGATCACTTAATGTGAATTCTCCTCCCAGACTAGTAAAAGTAAAGTATGAAAATGAAAACAGCAGAACGAGACAACACCAAGTGTCTAAGAAGATCTGAGCCTCCTAGAACAGAGAGAAACTTTGGGAGCACAGTATTGAAACTAAATGAAGGCTCAGAGGCAAAGACGTGATTGCCATTATTCCTTAATTGCTCCCATAGCTACTATGGCATGGAGAGTATGGAACTGAGGTTATTTATCTTAATTCTCATTTGGGGACAATCTTATCTTCTATCTTAATCTTCCTTTCAAAATCTAAACTTGCATGAGAGCTCCTTATGTACCCATATTGATTTATGGAGATATTTAATCTTGAGAAGATCTCATTTGTCTCAAGCCGTCTTCCTCTTTATAAAGCCTCAATCATGTCTAAATCTAACGTATAATTGAAAAGCCAAAGTAAACACCTGCATTTGGTTAGACTCAAAAGACTAAATTGATATATACAGAACATTTTTATTCATTCATTAAAGGCAATTTGCCTTTAACGAAATGAGGATGAATTTTTATATGAAAATATTGTGTATACAATTTCTGATCCAAGAAGACTAAGTTATTTTGACACATTTGTAAACTTTCAATTTACAAAGCACTTGACATTTAAAGGAAACTTTAGTGCAGTATTATAAAAATGGGGGAGTTACACACACACAAAAAAAAACAAATATGTTCTTTAACAAAGGAGAGTCTTAATCAGTAATATATACTGTTATCTAAAGTCCCATCATCTAAAATCTTTATTAGATGCCTCATAATTTGATAGATCTTTGCTTTGCCAATAAAATACCAATGGTAATTAATATTGTAAAGATACCTTTGAGAAACTGCAAAGACCATGATGTACCTCTTGAATAGTATAGTTTCATTTGTAAGCTCAGTATTTCCAGGCCTCAGTACCTGCAAATTCAGATGGGGGTCACTTTAAGTAACAATAACCCAAATTATCTCTTCTTTACCTTCATGGACAGGACTCAAGCTCCCTGCAAAGTCTCCACTCCCACAAGCACATCTGGAGTCATCTTATATGGGCTCAAAAACATGTTAGCTATAGTTACCACTTGACATTTTCTCACAGATATTTGAGTGCCTATTCTTCTTCTAGGATGATGAGAATATAGCATTAAAAAAAATAAAGCCCTGCCCTTCCTGTCCTGCTATATCTCCGGCTTCCCTCTGCCTTTTACTGGCAAGCTGTATGGGGCTGCCCTCAGTGAAAATCCCCATCTGGACCAAGGTTGCAGACTCCTACTGCTCTACTTATGCCACCAATCCTTGCAGCACCATAGTGGTGTTATGCTCAGTACAAAAGTAGCTATGTTTCACAGCACACTTCATAAAAACATCCTTTTGCTTTTCTTCTGACCCCTTTCCCCTTGAAGGCTTAAAAATTGTCAAGTCCTAGAGACCTCAAAAATCCTAAATCCATAAGCCCCTCTATTCCCCTCCATCCTTCCTTTTGTTCTGTCACCTAACTTTTCCTAGAAGCCAGGGATAAATAAAGTACCAGCATAACTCCTTTCATGCAAATAGAGCCTAAGGGCCCACCAACTACCTCTCTTTAATCACACACACACACACACACACGCACACACACACACACACACACACAGATAATTCCTTTTGAGTTTAGCTGGGACAACCCTAGCTCTGTAGCCTTAGATTTATTTTGATCTATTGCAACTCTTTGAAAATAGACAATCCATATAAAATATATGGTCACTCTAGTAAGCAGAATATTTGACCAGAATACCTCATTCACCAGCTGTGGCAGAGAACAGACTTTACTTTTTTAGAAAAAGATGTCACTTATCAACTATTGTATTCTGTTTGCTTACTTTGAGCCAGGAGTAGATGTCCTGTTTTTCTGATGTGATTGTTCCTTGTATAAAAAAACTAAATATTATATCATAAGGAACTAAAGGAATAAGTAATAATGGCATACATGATTTAAAGAGAACCCAACTCTTCAACATGGTAAAAAATGCCTACTGATATAAATGCTTTTTAAATATGTACACATTTTAGATTAATAAAAATTTTAAATATCATAAATGTTTTTAAAATATTTCTAAAAGTTTTCAGAATTGTTTATGGCAAGATGAATATTGTCCTTTAAAAATCTAAGGCAACGTCATAGTTAACACTGAAAATATTAACAAAATCAGTTCAATGCCTACTTTTCTTATTAAAGTCTAATAACAACTAAAACCAGGAAACAAAATGCAATATCTTTATTTCTAGCAACAACACCTCACAGAATTTTTCAAAGAAGTGTTTCTCATAAATAAGTTATTATAGAGTTATGTTCAAATACCAGGAAGTAAGAAAGTTATAAGATAGGCAGAAAGGTATACAAGCTGACCTTTTCCATTGGCTGTGAGAATGACCAAAGCTATTGATTGTTACAACCTGAGCCAGAAGATCCCAAAAGCCAATGCTACTGGTACCACCTTCTCAGCTTACTGAGTTTATCTTCATTCTGCTTCGTCTTTATTTATCCATTTGCTAATGATCTTTTATTAGAAAAGATGCCTTAGCCCCTGTACAAGATAGTAGGAGGCAGGACTCTCCCTGGAACCCTGCCCAGGGAGATCCTTTTGCCTAATCTGCCTACTGCTTCTTCTCCCCTTTCTTCGCTTCCTCTGCAGTTGCTTTACTCACTAAGATTTTTTTACCTATGCTCCCATTTTGGCCTGGATAACCCTTCTGTGTATTTTCATACCTTCATCCTAACAGATTTTGCCCTGTAATGTGTTCATTACCATATCCTCAGTCTTTATGGGTCAAACACAGGGCTAATCACTAACAACTTATATGAATGGTAATGAATTAATGAAACAGTTAATGAACCAAAGTACTAAAGATGAAAAATTCAAATGTTGGCCCTCCAGAGCTCACATTCTAATGAGAAAGACATCAGAGGAACAAATACTGATAGTGAAATGTGATACATGTATACAAAGAGCTTATGAGCACAGAGGAGAGAGTCATTTATTCTGTTTGATTTAAGGAAGGCTTTAAAGAGGAAGTGACCTGTGAACTGGGTCATCATTGTTTTGCTACTCTGTGGCCTTTCACATTGAGTGTTTTCCTTTTTCTTCTTCCCCACCTTATTTGGTGTTTGTGTTTAGTGATAAATACATATTGTTCTCTAGTTTTCCATGCTGAGTTCAGAGTAGAAAAACAGCTATTTCATTTCTGGGGAAGCAGCTATCAGGTAATTATGATCTAATGGTTATCCATCATATGGTTGGACAAGCAGTGACCAAACTTCAATTACTTCTTTCAACTGACAGCTGTCTTGAGTAATAGACCAATCAATGCAGATTATCGAGGGCAACATCAACTGCTTAAAGATTGACTTGTCTGTTGTGATTTTATGGCAGTGGTTATGACCCAGGAATGATTTTGACCCCCAGAGGACATTTGGCAAGGTCTAGAGACAATTTTGTTTGTCACAACCAAGGAGGAGGTGCTGCTGGCATCTAGTGGGTGAATCCAGGGATGCTGCTTAACATCTTATAATGTACATACAGTCCCCTACAACAAAGAAATATCTGGTCCAAAATGTCAGTAGTGCCATAATTGAGAAACTCTAGGGTTATCTGCAGAAGATTTTTTTTAATTTTCATTTGGAAAACAACATGAGATTGTATATATTAGTAAGCAAAATTTATACTAAATTAATAACACAGGTATTTGTCATATCAATTTAATATTTTAATGGTATTTTCAGTTGTCAACTTGATCACTGTAAGGTTTGTTTTAGTTACTAATATTTTCTGTATCATTAAAAGATGTCCTGGTTCATATGGCTTGTAAAATTTGTAAATCATGTATGTAAATTGTATGAAAATTTAAATTATAGGCAAAAAAGAAAAAATCAACTGAAACTATTCCCCAAAGATAATTACTATCTTGGCATATATCTTTACAGCCATTTCTCTGGACATATACAGATATATTTAGATATTTAAGAAAAATATTTTTTTCTTAAAATAATAACAAAAGGTCTTATGAAAAGTCAAGTTCTAAAATTTGTATTTACTGATAAAAATCCAAGCAGCTTAAGCCTATGTGGATGTGACCATCAGCATTTAGTGGATGATACCATTGGTTATGTCTTCAATTGTGATTAAAAATGTTAATTGGCTCTTTTCCTGATTTTTTTTTTTCAAAATCCCTGGTCTTTGGTGCCATGCTACCCATCAGTGACTCTTGGAAGCCACCTATAAATATACCAGTGGAAGGAGTCTTCCCTCCTCTTTTCCTTTTCTACATAATACCCTCATCAAACTTCTTTGTGGCAAGGGGCCTTAAGTTGGTATTGGTGAATTGCCACTTGGGCCCATTTACACTAGTGTTTTACAAGCATTCTACTGCCTGTCTCTGCTGCATATTTTGATTTAAGAAACATTATTTACCTCAACTAGGCTCTCTTTTAAGTAACAAATGCCATCTATTTGATAATTATATAAAGGCTTATAATTTAATCCTTTTGTTTTCTCTCATTCTCTCCTTACACCAAATTTCAAAGTCATAGAATAGTATCTTAAACCTGTTTTCTTAAAGATCTGACACATTACAATCCTGATTGTGAAATTGTTTCTATTTTTGTTTATATACCTGTTTTGATTCATTTTCTGTAAGTGTTTGGTCTCATGATAATCAGAATTTCCTGATATTCTTGGTGGGGCTTGTAGGCAAAATAGACATTACATGGTATTCCTGAAAAGGTTGGAAAAAGACCAGTAATCCATTCAAATCTTGGCATTTTGAAATGGAAGATGTTCAGAGATCATTATTTCACGATCTTAGAAATCTGTGTTCGATTAATGGATTATGCAATATGATGGTTTAGTTTAAGTCTTTTTTTTCAGGTTTCATTAACAATGCTCAAAAGAGTCAAACTTACTTATACTGGAGACGGTATAGTTTGTAATATTGTATAATTTACTTTTACTCATTTGTCTTTAGTTTAGGAGTAAAAACAACCCCTGAAGTTTCATGTACATTAGAGACATAGAAATGTAACAGCAATTAGAAGAGCAATGCAGATGATTAAAATGTGGATGAAATAACAAATATAACTGTAGTGACCAATATGATCTCTAGATGAGAGATATGGATTGATATCACCAACAAGTTGGAAACTTTATTTTCAAGTTTCATTATTTTTAGTCTTAATAAACCATCCTCCTTCATCAGATGACATCTGTAAGAAAGTATCTGCCCAAGTGCTTGTTCCTTAGTTTAAAATATAGTATTTATAAATAATAGATCATTTTAAGATTAAGCCTCTTTATTATATCATAATCATGTGGGGGTTTTCTTTTTATTTTGTTTTTTTCATACTGTACTAAAAGTCTAAAGCATATAAAATTTTCATAGATATATGCTTTCATTACATTGGCACATTATTTAGGCAAAATCTGTTTATAAGTAAACCTTCAAGTAACAGCCTTTAATTTATAGGCCAGATTAATTTATAACTATTACTATAACTTCTTGTGTATGTAGATATTATTGCTTAACTATTTTTGTAAGCAACTGAAAATAATTGCTTTAACTTTGCTTTTAAATAGATTAGCATCTTTTGGTGTTTGCTTTTTTTCATAGTCTATCAGCATGTTTTTGACTGCCAAGTAAGGGAAAAGTTAACTAAAAGCAGCTTAAGAATATGTTTTTACTCTCACATATCACAAGATATGTAGAGGTATGGCATTTATAGGGTTTGTTAATTCAGTAACTTAGTGATATCACCTGAGGACCTAGGACCTGAGATTTTCCAAATACTTCTGTTCTACCATCCTTGACATGTTGGCTCATGGTTGCAAAATGGCTGCGGTTGTTCCAAGCATCACATGCAAATATAGTTATATCTAACAAAGAAGAGGGTGTTGCCTCCCATGAAGCTTTTTATTATTATTATTAAGGAAAAAAACTTTCCTGGAAGCTTCTGTACAGATTTTTCCTTCGAACTCTGCTGTCAAGAACTGAATTACATGCTCATCTCTAAACTAATCACTGCCAAGGAGAATCTTGGACTAACCATAATTCACCTTTGGGATGGGGGCAAGACCCCTTCTCTGAGCATGTGACTATGCAGAGAGTGAGGAGACAAACCAACCCAGGGCTCTGCCAGCAAGTAAAAAGGTTGATATTGGATGGATTAAAGCAGAAAACTAACAATATCTATAAAATATACAACAGAAAGGTATATTACTCAACATTATTTGAATTGTCAGAAGTTCCAAGTTGGCAAAATACAAATGAATGAGATGTATTTCTGAAATGCATGCTTTTGTTCATTTAAATTAAAAAAAAAAAAAACATGGGGAAGAGCTAAGATGGTGCAGTACTAAGAGGACTCTTGACTTCTGTCCTCCCTTGAACACAGCTTGATAAATAGCTGATTTCTGAATACCCAAGAAATCAATCTCAGGACAAACTGCACAACTAGATGGAGAGAAGAAGTCACATCATGGAAAAAAGGAGGTGGGGAGCTGTAATTTACAGTAGAAAATGATTGTGGGGACTATGGAAGAGAGGGAGTCCCCGTCAGAGAGAGAAGCACACAGGGGATTGATTACATAAGGAAAACAGTTCCCCAAAGCCATTGTCTAGGAAAATGAGAATGGCTGATTTTCAAAAGTTTTTACAACCAAGGGGGCTCAGAGAGTGGAGTTTTAGAGTTCTGTACATAGCTGGTGTGGAACCTGGTGTGTGCTGCAGTGTTCCTGAGGAGAAGAAAGGCAGAAAGCCTAATAACAACCTGCACAAACTGAGGATCCCCTGAGACACACTGGGAGAGATGGTTCTCCCTTCTTGTAATGCATCTGGGAGGCATGGCATTGCCTCTCCATGGATAGAAGAGCCAGCTGGCCCCATTACCCTCCTACACCCCTCAGCATAAGTGTACAGACACCTACTGAGGGCAGCTAAACTGGACACTGGCTCTTTGCTGCACTTTACTCCGAAATCCATGCCCCTACTCTTTTGTGCCACTGCCCTTCTGGAACAAACCTGTATCAGTCCCAACACAATGAAACCTGACCCTAAAGGACTGGAATCAGACCCTAAAGTTTGGAGTTTTTAAACTCAGCTGGCCTGCCTGAGATAGAACACAGGTGCACTGTGCTGCCAGGTGGACAGATGACCAGGACACAGACAAGGTGAAAGCAGGGATCTAGGGATTCCTGGGACACACAAATAGAGAGTGTTCACTCTTCTGGGAGGGCTTCCGTGGACAATGGCAGGCACGAACTCACCTCTCCAATAGAAGAGGGGGCTGGCACCATTTCTCTCCCCATTCCTCCAACATAAATTAACTTCACTAACCAATACAGGGCCAATAGTGTCAGCCTAGACTGCTTACATCAAGCCCTGGCACTCTGCAGGTGCTTTTATTGATCAAGTGTGCCTGAGAACCAGAACAATGGGCTCCTGCCCCAGAAGACCAACACAAACCTACACATCATATCTACTGACCATAGAGTTCTTCAGAGCTTCACCTCTACTGGAAACAACATCAGGTCTCTTGTAGCAATCAGACTAGAGCACACCTAGTTAAAACTTCCCACACTTTGTCCAAACCAAACACTCCCCACTGCAGGCAAGGGGAAACTCTGCAGAGGACTGACCTGAGGGAAAGAACAGCCAAAACACAGCAGCAGAATGCACACAGCACACACCAGAGACACTTCCTGAAGTGCCAGGACCTGGACAGTATATGACCTCTTCTTAATAAAGTCATTACTCTCAGGAGCAGGAAACATAACAGGCTTTCCTAACACAGAGAAGAAGACAGAGACCTAGACAAAAGGCCAAGATGGAGGAATTCATCCCAAAGGAAAGAACAGGAAAAGACAACAGCCAGGGATCTAATCAAAACAGGTATATGTAATATGACTGATCTAGAATTTAAATCAATAATCATAAGGATATTACATGGGCTTGAGAAAAGCATAGACCAGGGGGTCCCTTACTGGAAAGATAAAAGACCTAAAAACTAATCAGGCTGAACTGAAAGATGCCATAACTGAGACATAAAACTTCCTGGATGTAATGCCCACAAGGATGAAAGAAGAAGAGGAACAAATGAATGATACAGAATATAAAACTATGGAAAATAATAGAGCTGGAAAGAAGAGGGAAATAAAAGTGAGAGTTCGCAAATGTAGACTTAGGAAACTCAGTGATTCCATTTTAAGCATAATAACATTTGTATCATAGAAGTCCCAGAAGAAGAAGAGAGGGGGAAAGGACAGAAGGTTATTTGAGGAAATTAGAACTAAAAACTTCCCTAATCTGGGGACAGAAACACACATCTAGACCCCGGAGGCATGGAGAACTCCCATCAAAATCAACAAAAGTAAGCCAACACCAAGACATCATAGTTAAATTTGCAAAATATAGAAATAAAGAAAAACTCCTACTAGCAGCAAGAAAAAAGAAGTCCCTAACTTACAAGGGAAAACAAAATTAGCAGCAGGTCACTCCACAAAAACATGGCAGGCAAAAAGAGAGTGGCATGATATATTCAATGTACTGAATACAAAAGACATACAGCCAAGAATATCCTATCCAGCAAGGCTGTCATTCAGAATAGCAGGAAAGATAAAGAGTTTCCCAGACAAACAAAAACAAAAGGAGTTCATGACCACTAAACAAACACTGGAAAAAGTATTAAAGGGTACCCTTTGTGTAAGAAAGACTAAGGGATCCCTGGGTGGCTCAGTGGTTTAGCGCCTACCTTGGGCCCAGGGCACCATCCTGGAGTCCCGGAATTGAGTCCCACGCTGGGCTCCCAGCATGGAGACTGCTTGTCCCTCTGCCTGTGTCTCTGCCTCTCTCTCTCTCTCTCTCTCTCTCTCTCTCTCTCTGTGTGTATGTGTGTCTATCATAAAAAAAAATCCTTAAAAAAAAAAAAAAGAAAGACTAGAAGTGACAAAGACTAGAAAGGAATGGAGAAGATCTCTAAAAACAATAAAACAAGTAATAAAATGGTGCTAAATTCATAGCTATCAGTAATCACTCTGAATGTAAATGGACTAAATGCTCCAATCAAAAGACATAGGGTATCAGAATGAATTAAAAAAAAATACCCATCTATGTGCTGCCTACAGGAGATTCATTTTAAACCTAAAGACACCTGCAGATTGAAAGTGAAGGGTTGGAGAACCATTTATCATGTTAATGGATGTCAAGAGAAAGCTAGAGTAGCCATACTTAGACAAATTAGACTTTAAAGCAAAGACTGTAACAAGAACTGAGGAAAGGCATTATATCATAATAAAGGGGACTCCAACAAGAAGGCCTAAAAATTGTAAATATTTAGCCCCCAACTTAGGAGCACCCAAATATGTAAAACAATAACAAACATAAAGGAACTCAGAAAATAATACAATAATAGTAATGGACGTTAACATCCCATTTACATCAATGGACAGATAATCTAAGCAGCAAATCAACAAGGAAAAAATGGTTTTGAATGGGCCAGATGAACTTAACAGATATACTCAGAGCATTTCATCCTAAAGCAGCAGAATATGCATTCTATTCAAGTACAAATGGGACAGTCTCCATAATAGATCAAATACTAGGTCACAAGTCAACCTCAAAAAGTACAGAAAGATTAAGATAATGCCATGCATATTTTCCTACCAAAACCCTTCTCAAATTTGAGGTCAACCACAAGAAAAAACTTGGAAAGACCACAAATACATGGAGGTTAAAGAACATCCTACTAAGTCTAAGTCCTACTTAGACTGCATTACTAAGCATGGATCTCCGTACACAAAGAGCCCAGAGTTTGTTACATGTGTTCAAAATCTCCCTGACCAGTGTTCCCCGAACCCCTGCACCGAGGGGACACAAGTCTGCCAAGACCTTATGGGCAACTTCTATTGCCAGTGCCGAGCCGGCTGGGGGGGGCGGCTCTGCGACAGAGATGTCAACGAGTGTGGCCAGCAGAACGGGGGCTGCAACCACATCTGTTTCAACAAGCCGGGCAGCTTCCACTGTGCCTGCTACAGCGGCTACGCGCTCTCCCATGATGGCAGGACCTGCCAAGACGTGGATGAGTGTGCAAATGGAGCTGCCTGCGGGGAGGCGCACTGCCAGAACCTGCCTGGCTCCTACTCCTGCCTCTGTGATGAGGGCTACGCATTCAGCTCCCAGGAGAAGGCCTGCCGAGATGTGGAGAGTGTGCGGAGGGACGCTGTGAGCAGGCCTGCATCAACTCCCCAGGGGGATACAGCTGCCACTGTGATGGATGTGGAGGCCTCAAGCTGTCCCCAGACATGAACACCTGTGAGGATATTTTGCCCTGCATGCCTTTCAATGTGGCCAAAAGCATGAAGTCCTTGCACCTGGGTCGCATGTTCAGCAGAACACCCGTGATCAGACTGCGCTTCAAAAGGCTACAGCCCACCAGGCTGGTCACCGAATTCGACTTCAGGACCTATGACCCTGAAGGCGTCCTCTTCTTTGCTGGAGGCCATCAGGACAGTACCTGGATCGTGCTGGGCCTGCGGGCTGGCCTGCTGGAACTGCAGCTCCGCTACCATGGTGTCGGCCGTGTCACCAGCAGTGGGCCTGTCATCAACCACGGCACATGGCAGATGATCTCCGTGGAAGAGCTGGATCGGAATCTGGTCATCGAAGTGAACAAAGACGCTGTCATGAAGATCGCGGTGGCCGGGGATCTGTTTCAGCTGGACAGAGGGTTGTACCACCTGAACCTTACCGTGGGAGGCATTCCCTTCAAAGAGAAGGACTTGGTCCAGCCTATAAACCCCCGCCTGGATGGCTGTATGAGGAGCTGGAACTGGCTGAATGGTGAAGACACCACCATCCAAGAGACTGTAAAAGCAAACCCCAAGATGCAGTGCTTCTCTGTGACGGAGAAAGGGTCCTTCTACCCTGGGAGCGGGTTTGCCTTCTACAGCCTGGATTACACTCGGACCTCGCTGGACGTCGGCACTGAAGCAACCTGGCAGATAGAGGTCATGGCTTGGATCCGCCCCGCCACTGACACGGGAGTGCTGCTTGCGCTGGTGGCTGGTGACCACGTAGTGGCCCTCTCCGTGGCCCTGGTTGACTACCACTCCACCAAGAAACTCAAAAAGCAGCTGGTCATCCTGGCTGTGGAGAGTGTCACCCTGGCCCTGATGGAGATGAAGGTGTGTGACGGCCAGGAGCACCAAGTGGCCGTGTCTGTGCGGAAGGATGAGGCCACCCTGGAGGTCGACGGCACCAAGAGCCAGAGCGAAGTGAGTTCTGCGGGACTGCGGGAGAGCCTGGCCGTGCTTGGGAGACACCTGCAGGGCTCCGTGCTCACCTTCGTCAGGGGACTGCCAGATGTGCCTGTGACCTCAGCGCCAGTCACGGCTTTCTACCGTGGCTGTATGACGCTGGAGGTCAACCAGAAGGCGCTGGAACTGGACGAGGCCACCTACAAGCACAGTGACATCATGTCCCACTCCGGCCCCCTGGTCGAGCAGGAAGACGGGAGGCCTGTCTCCCCAACCCACCACATGAGCAGCTCTGGACACCGCACTCCCACAGGCCGAGCTTCCTTCCAGACTGCTTTCTGCCTTGTAACATACATGTATATAGCTGAGGGTACTGCTGTTAGCCACCAAAGCCACAGCCCCGACCCCGGATCACCCTCCATGTGGAGGACTGGCACATGCCAGAGCAGACCCAGGGAATAGTTCTCTGTTATTTTTATTTCCAAATGCTTCTTTCTGGCCTAAAAATATGGAAAAATAAAATATTTACAGACCCTTTTAAATGGATCAACCAGGAAATTAAAGAAAAAATTCAGAAATAATTGGAAACAAATGAAAACGAAAACATGATGGTACAAAACCTTTATGATGCAGCAAAAGTGGTCATAAGGGTGAAGTATCTAGCGATATAGTCCTACCTCAGGAAGCAAGGAAAATCTCAAATATGTAACCTAACCATACACCTAATGGAGCTAGAGAAAGAGCAACAAATGAAGCTTAAAGCCAGCAGAAGAAGAGAAATAATAAAGATTAGAGCAGGAATAAATGATACCCCACCCCCAAAAAATAGAATACATCAATGAAACCAGGAGCTTGTTCTTTGAAAGCATTAATAAAATTGATAAACCCCTAGCCACACTTATCAAAAATAAAAGATAAAGGACTCAATGGAACAATCCACAAAAACAGGGACTGAATAGGTATCATGATGACACTAAACTTGTATCTTTCAATAGTAACTCTGAACGTGAATGGGCTTAATGACCCCATCAAAAGGGGCAGGGTGTCAGACTGAATAAAAAAGCAGGACCCGGGATCCCTGGGTGGCGCAGCGGTTTGGCGCCTGTCTTTGGCCCGGGGCGCGATCCTGGAGACCCGGGATCGAATCCCACATCGGGCTCCCAGTGTATGGAGCCTGATTCTCCCTCTGCCTGTGTCTCTGCCTCTCTCTCTCTCTCTCTGTGACTATCATAAGTAAATAAAAAAAAATTAAAAAAAAAAGCAGGACCCATCTATTTGCTGTCTACAAGAGACTCATCTTAGACAGAAGGACACCTACAACCTGAAAATAAAAGGTTGGAGAACAATTTACCATTCAAATGGTCCTCAAAAGAAAGCAGGGGTAGCCATCCTTATATCAGATAAACTGAAATTTATCCCAAAGACTGTAGTGAGAAATGAAGAGGGACACTATATCATACTTAAAGGATCTATCCAACAAGAGAACTTAACAATCATCAATATATATGCCCCAAATGTGGGAGCTGTCAAATATATCAATCAATTAATAACCAAAGTGAAGAAATACTTAGATAATAATACACTTATACTTGGTGACTTCAATCTAGCGCTTTCTACACTCAATAGGTCTTCTAAGCACAACATCTCCAAAGAAACAAGAGCTTTAAATGATACACTGGACCAGATGGATTTCACAGACATCTACAGAACTTTACATCCAAACGCAATGGAACACACATTCTTCTCAAGTGCACATGGAACTTTCTCCAGAATAGACCACATACTGGGTCACAAATCGGGTCTGAACCGATACCAAAAGATTGAGATCGTCCCCTGCATATTCTCATATCATAATGCCTTGAAATTAGAACTCAATCACAACAAGAAGTTTGGAAGGACCTCAAACATGTGGAAGTTAAGGACCATCCTGCTAAAAGATGAAAAGGTCAACGAGGAAATTAAGGAAGAATTAAAAAGATTCATGGAAACTAATGAGAATGAAGATACAACCATTCAAAATCTTTGGGATGCAGCAAAAGCAGTCCTGAGGGGGAAATACATCGCAATACTAGCATCTATCCAAAAACTGGAAAGAACTCAAATACAAAAGCTAACCTTGCACCTAAAGGAGCTAGAGAAAAAGCAGCAAATAGATCCTACACCCAGCAGAAGAAGAGAGTTAATAAAGATTCGAGCAGAACTCAATGAAATCGAGACCAGAAGAACTGTGGAACAGATCAACAAAACCAAGAGTTGGTTCTTTGAAAGAATTAATAAGATAGATAAACCATTAGCCAACCTTATTAAAAAGAAGAGAGAGAAGACTCAAATTAATAAAATCATGAATGAGAAAGGAGAGATCACTACCAACACCAAGGAAATACAAACGATTTTAAAAATATATTATGAACAACTCTACGCCAATCAATTAGGCAATCTAGAAGAAATGGACGCATTTTTGGAAAACCACAAACTACTAAAACTGGAACAGGAAGAAATAGAAAACCTGAATAGGCCAATACCAGGGAGGAAATTGAAGCATTCATCAAAAACCTCCCAAGACACAAAAGTCCAGGGCCAGATGGCTTCCCTGGGGAATTCTATCAAACGTTTAAAGAAGAAACCATGCCTATTCTACTAAAGCTGTTTGGAAAGATCAAAACTTAAGTGAGGAAACAAATGAGATGATGTCTATCCTTTTCCTAATAATATTTCTAAAGCTATGGCTCTTGTCCTTGTTAAGTAAATTAACACCTGTCCTTTTTCAAGAGAAAACAAAAAAAGCAAAACAGTGCCTCAGACAAATACTAATTCAACCTCAGTGACTACTTCTTACCCAAAGAAGATAGACATTAACATCCTAAAATGAATTTCTAGACAGGAAGCTCTGATAAAAGATGGGATTTCTAATAAAGCATGTAGTGGGATTAAAGCATATTTTTAGTGGCAAAAATATGAAAATTTATAACTTACAAAGGTATTTAGTTCATCTTGGATTCCTTTAGCCTTGATCCTGTTCTCTGCCAGGTGTCAGCTAATTGATATGATAAACTAATGCAGTACTAATGTGTCACTCACTCTGTACTACATAAGTGCCCTTTAAATCCAAGGCAGTGCTTTAATCCAGCAGAGCAATTCTACTGTCAAGAACTTCTTGCAGCATGGCTAGCTGATAGAGGAAATATTTTGGGGAAAGGGAGACATACTTGTACCTCTGAAAGAAAGTCATGTACACAGCTACCTAACCTGCATGGGTGTAGGATTTTTCCCCCATAAAGGACATTCTACAATTAACCTGGCTCTTGGGATCTTCTAATTCAGTTTTACAATCTTTGTTTTACAAATCTGTTTCATTTGGTAATAGCTTCCCTTGGGATATAGATCAGGGATAAGCAATGTCCTATGTGTTAAATCCTGCCTGCCCTCTGCATTTGTAATTAATGTGGTATTGGCACAAAGTCATACCCGTTTGTTTATTTATTTTTAAAGATTTTTTTTATTTATTCATGAGAGACAGAGAGAGAGGGAGAGGGAGAGAGGCAGAGACACAGGCAGAGACACAGGCAGAGGGAGAAGCAGGCTCCATGCAGGGAGCCCAATACGGGACTCTATCTCGAGACTCCAGGACCATGCCCTGGGCCAAAGGCAGGCATTAAACCACTGAGCCACACAGGGATCCCCCATTTGTTTGTATATTATTTGTGGCTACTTTCATCCTATAATGGCAGCATTGAGTAATTAGGACAGAGTCCATGTGCCACACAGGCTGAAAATATTTACTGTCCAGCCCTTTTTACAGAAAAAGCATGCCTTTATATAGAGCATGCAAAGAAGGGTGTTAAGGTGAGATTCTGATAGGGGAATTATAAAAAACAGATATAGTCTCTTGCCTGTTAACTTTCAGATGCAGTCTGTCCTTAAGAGGCATTAGATTTTGAAAAGATGGGAGTTAGGAGTTTCATTGGAAGAGATACAGTATCAACCTGGCTCTTGATTTCCCGTTTCTTTTCTAGGTGACATTACTTCTTTATATATTGCCTCTCAGGCAGAATTTCTGCATTCATCTTGCATTGTTAGGCAGAATGATTGCAGAAGTTAACCCCAGGCTTAGTGTGTGAGACCTAGGTCATGCTTAACCAGTACTCTTAATCTCACTTATGCATCTCTGGAGACAGAAGACACTTAGTACCTATGTTATAGTAAGTACATAGTATATGCTTTGTAAAGTATATTGCCCCCACCTCTACCTTATAGTGCAATACACATATAGCCTCATTAGTAGAAAAACCCTTTGTTATAGGCAAGATTTCTTGGTTTTGATTTTTGGTAGAAATATCTCCTCAGTCTATTTCTTTAGATCCCCATCCTTCAGTGTTAATTATGAGCATTACCAAGGGTCTACCCTTGGTCCTACACAATTTTTCCAGTGAAGTTCATATCTATTCTCATGGTTTGTACTCATTCCTGAGCTGCAGTCTTATTCTTTCTAGACTCAAGTTTATGGTCTCTTTGCTGCCTCTAACTAGATTTCCCACAGCTATCTCAAACTCAGATTATTCAGAGTAGAATTCATTACATCATTTCCCAACCTCTTCCCATATTCTCTGTTTTGATGAATGGAACAACTTGTTATATTCTCCCTCAGTGTTCACATATGTTCAATCTCCAGTTCATGTTGATTCTGTCTGAATCACCCTTGCTGTAACCGCTCTAGTTTTGGTGTATACTCTCTCTCCCCTGTACTACAGCAATAATTTTTTGAGTCATCATAACTTCAGTCTTAGCACCCTCCAAACTATCTTTATATCACTGCCAGATATGTCTTTCTGGCATATTGGGACATCCACATTCTTTTATTTTTTAAAGATTCTATTTACTCATGAGAGACACACAGAGAGGCAAAGACACAGGCAGAGGGAGAAGCAGGCTCCATGCAGGAAGCCTGATGTGGGACTCGATCCCGGGACTCGATCCAGGACTCCAGGATCACGCCCTGGGCAGAAGGCAGGCACTCAACCGCTGAGCCACCCGGGGATCCCCGGGACATCCACCTTCTAAGAAATCTTTAATGGCCTCTCATAGGTGACAGTAGAGTCTAATCTAGCATCCTTTTACTCTGTTTGCAATGCGCACAACTCCCTTCCACTGGTGAAATCATTTTCATCTTTCAAAACTCTATTTAATGATATTTTCTACATTGCATCTTTCCTAGTATCTCTTCCTCAACTCCAAGGAAAATTAATTTCTTCCTATTTCGCATTCTCATATCACATTGTTAATGTGGTGTTGTAACACCCCACTCATTATAATTGCTGATATGCAGATCTGCCTTTTTCTTTCTTTTTTTTTTAAAGATTTTTAATTGTTTATTCATGAGAGACACACACACAGAGAGAGAGAGAGACAGACAGACAGACAGAGCAGCAGAGACACAGGCAGAGGGAGAAGCAGGCTTTATGCAGGGAGCCCAACGTGGGACTCGATCCTGGCTCTCCAGGATCACGCCCTGAGCCAAAGGTGGCGCTAAACTGCTGGGCCACCCGGGCTGCCCCTGCCTTTTTCTTTATGCTGCGAGTTCCTCTGAAGTACATGTATCTCAATTGTCCTTGAATTTTTTTTTTTTAATACAACAGACTGTGTGTGGCACATAGAAGTAGCCGGTAGATATTTATTAGTCAGTAACTATATTTGTAACTGATAATCATGTTCCTCCTGTGATAGAGTTCTAATAATAAATGACCTTTTGTATTAAATATTTCAAAACCCTCTAGCTGTTCTCTCTCTCCTTCCTTTCTCCCTGCTCTCTCTACTTAAAAAAATTTTCATTATTGCAATGGCTCCTTTGACTCTTCAACATTGATTCAGCAAATATTTTACTAAAGTACTTAAACTTGTCTACATTCACCCCATCTAAGTTATGAAATCCCAAAATGTATAACTCTTGATTAGAGCTATCAATGGGCACAAGAAGTACCTTGTATTTACTCCATTTTATTTGTACATTCTGGTATGCAACTCATTTGTCATTATTGCTTTTTGGTTTACTATTCACTTATGACTATGACCCCTTAAATCTTCATTATTTATCCATACTCAGTTACTCCCATGCTTATGTTTCTAGGCTTTTCTTTCTTTATGATAAAAATCATTAGAGAAGGAAAATTCTTCAAAATGTACCTGATCTCTCTACCTTCCGTAAGTCTTGCCATATTCAAAGACCCTTTGAAGAGAATAAAAAATTTCACTTTTTCTTTGTTGCAGAGTTGCTTACTTTAAAGAAAGAGAAATAGTTATAAATTTCACAAGATAAAATCTAGTCTTATTAAATTTGTTAAGTATATCATAGTTTAAGAATAAGCATTCACAATATATAGAAAGTAACAATGAGATTTCATTGTACTAAAATATCCATGTCAAAAAGGCATATAGAAGTTCACATCGAAAGAAGTCAAGTCTAAAATGTGACATATATTATTACAAAGCTTTGTACAGGATGTAAAATCCAGTGTGTATGTAAACTCCCTAAATCCCCTAGTAAGTTATTTGTGCAACAAGCCAAGCCTAATGGCAAAATCCCTCTATACCAATAAATAAAGCAACTTAAGCAGAGGATTCATGATGAAGCCAGAAAACTCCTCTATAAATAATGACATAGTACCTAGGGAAGAATGACATAAAGGACAGGTCAGTAGATCATTAGCATAGTAGAAAAAGTATATTCTCATCAGTAAGTAAGCTGTGACATTTACTAAATCTAAGTCATGATCAAGGGTAGAATCACAAGTGAGATGCCTTTTACACGGTGGAATGTAGCTGCAGTGCTCCTATACACATAGAATGGTTCATTTCCCAGAGTGCAGTCACTATTACATAACAATGTCCTTATTTCTAGTTTTGGAGAGAGGATCTTAAATAATAGTATCTGTTCCAAACTCTATTCCGTCCGCACTATATTATTGTGTTCAAATATTTTCACAAATCAACTGTTTCTGGCTATACCAATTCTAGATTCATGGTGGCAAAGAGAGAGGAGACATTGTATATTCATTTTATTTTCCTGTTTATAAACTACTGACTCAGATAGATGTATCTATAGAGCCAAAATATCCTAGAAAAGAAATTGAAGAATTCCCTATGGGTTTATCTCATAACTTAGGCTCCTGGCATGTTTTTCCAACTCCACTTAGCAGCTAACTAGCTAATCTTTCAAATATGTTTCTAGAGAAAGCAGTTTTTACTTTACTTGGTTCTACTGCTTTGCCATCTTTGCTCATAAGTTCTCTTTAATTCACAGAGTTTCTTTTCTGAGAATTCAAATTCAGGCCCTATCTTTCTGACTTCTGGAAATGTGGAAGATATCTGATAAGGTTTGTCCTTTCAATAAATATCCAGTTCATGTCCATGGATACAGCTCTGTTTTTAATCCTATTTTCCCTAAGCCTGATTATCCATCTTGTGTTTGTGGTTTGGCATTTCCCAAAATTTCAGCACTTTTCTTTTTCATCAGACTTCTTTTCACTTTTTTATATATCCCTTAAACAGAGGAAGATCTAGATTTGTGAGGCCTGACCTTATAAAATTTAGGAGGAATCATTTCAGAAAAAGAATATAAAAAATAACTTTCTCTTACAAATTTACAAAAATACATACCCCGGTAAACACAATGCTAGTTCCACTCCCATGCAAGTGAAGGGTACTAATGCTTTTGCTTTATTAGCTTCATGGTGAATCTGTCTCTACCCTTAGAGTTTTTTTGCCCATAAACTAAGCACAGCTCTTTTAAAAAAAAGGCCAAACTGTCAAAAAGGATAAATCCAAGTAAGAACGATATCAAATGTGCTAATCTACTATTTATACTAAATTAACTATCACTATCTTCATTAATTAAGAGACAGTTATTACATGCCTCCTTTGTATTGGGTGCTATATTTGGCTTATATTTAAGAGTTCTTATCTACTACTAAAGCTGTTAGGAAAGATAGAGATGGAATACCTCCAAACTCGTTCTATGAGGCCAACATCACCTTAATTCCAAAACCAGACAAAGACCCCACCAAAAAGGAGAATTATAGACCAATATCCCTGATGAACATGGATGCAAAAATTCTCAACAAGATACTAGCCATTAGGATGCAACAATACATTAAGAAGATTATTCACCATGCCCAAGTGGGATTTATCCCTGGGATGCAAGCTGGTTCAACACTCATAAAGCAATCAATGTGATTCATCATATCAGCAAGAGAAAAAACAAGAACCATTAGACTCTCGCAATAGATGCAGAGAAAGCATTTGACAAAATACAGCATCCATTCCTGATCAAAACTCTTCAGAGTATAGGGATAGAGGGAACATTCCTCAGCATCTTAAAAGCCATCTACGAAAAGCCCACAGCAAATATCATCCTCAATGGGGAAGCACTGGGAGCCTTTCCCCTAAGATCAGGAACAAGACAGTGATGTCCACTCTCACCACTGCTATTCAACATAGTACTAGAAGTCCTAGTCTCAACAATCAGGCAACAAAAGGAAATGAAAGGCATTAATGTTGGCAAAGAAGAAGTCAAACTTCTCCTCTTTGCAGATGACATGATACTGTACATAGAAAACCCAAAAGACTCCACCCCAAGATTGCTAGAACTCATACAGCAATTCAGAAGTGCGGCAGGATACAAAGTCAATGCCCAGAAGTCAGTGGCATTTCTATACACTAACAATGAGACTGAAGAAAGAGAAATTAAGGAGTCAATCCCATTTACAATTGTACCCAAAAGCATAAGATACCTAGGAATAAACCTAACCTAAGAGGTAAAGGATCTATATCCTAAAAACTACAAAACACTTCTGAAAGAAATTGAGGAAGACACAAAGAGATGGAAAAATATTCCATGCTCATGGATTGGAAGAATTAATGTTGTGAAAATGTCAATGTAACCCAGGGAAATTTACACATTTAATGCAATCCCTATCAAAATACCATGGACTTTCTGCAGAGAGTTGGAACAAATCATCTTAAGATTTATGTGGAATCAGAAAGCACCCCGAATAGCCAGGGGAATTTTAAAAAAGAAAACCATAGCTGGGGCCATCACAATGCCAGATTTCAGGTTAAACTACAAAGCTGTGGTCATCAAGACAGTGCAGTACTGGCACAAAAACGGACACATAGATCAATGGAACAGAACAGAGAATCCAGAAGTGGACCCTCAACTTTATGGTCAACTGATATTCGACAAAGCAGGAAAGACGATCCACTGGAAGAAAGACAGTCTCTTCAATAAATGGTGCTGGGAAAATTGGACATCCACATGCAGAAGAATGAAACGAGACCACTCTCTTGCACCATACACAAAGATAAACTCAAAATGGATAAAAGATCTAAATGTGAGACAAGATTCCATCAAAATCCTAGAGGAGAACACAGGCAACACCCTTTTTGAACTGGGCCACACTGACTTCTTACAAGTTACATCCATGAAGGCAAGAGAAACAAAAGCAAAAATGAACTATTGGGACTTCATCAAGATAAGAAGCTTCTGCACAGCAAAAGAAACAGTCAACAAAACTCAAAGACAACCTACAGAATGGAAGAAGATATTTGCAAATGACCTATCAGATAAAGGGCTAGTGTCCAAGATCTATGAAGAACTTATTCAACTCAACAGCAAAGAAACAAATAATCCAATCATGAAATGGGCAAAAGCCTTGAACAGAAATATCACAGAAGACATAGACATGGCCAACAAGCACATGAGAAAGTGCTCCGCATCACTGGCCTTCAGGGAAATACAAATCAAAACCACAATGAGATACCACCTCACACCAGTGATAATGGGGAACATTAACAAAACAGGAAACCACAAATGTTGGAGAGGATGTGTAGAAAGGGGAACCCTCTTGCACTGTTGGTGGGAATGTGAACTGGTGCAGCCACTCTGGAAAACTCTGTGGAGGTTCCTCAGAGTTAAAAATAGATCTGCCCTACAACCCAGCAATTGCACTGTTGGGGATTTACCCCAAAGATACAGATGCAGTGAAACGCTGGAACACCTGCACCCCAATGTTTATAGCAGCCATGTCCACAATAGCCAAACTGTGAAAGGAGCTTCGTTGTCCATCGAAAGATGCATGGACAAAGAAGATGTGGTTTATGTATACAATGGAATATTACTCAGCCATTAGAAATAACAAATACCCACCATTTGCTTCGAGGTGAATGGACCTGGAGGGAATTATGTTGAGTGAAATAAGTCTGTTGGGGAAGGACAAACATTATGTGGTCTCATTCATTTGGGGAATATAAAAAATAGTGAAAGGGAATAAAGGGGAAAGGAGAAAAAATGAGTGGAAAATATCAGAGAACATGGAAGACTCCATGGAAAATTGAACTCCTATAAAAAGAAATTAAAAAATAAAAAGAGTGCTTATCTAAATATATTATCACACCTTAAGCAAACTGAACCAACTTACTGCCTGCTTTTTTAGCCGCTATTTAAATAAGCCAAGACCGAAACAAACATGCATAAAGGAAATATAGAGACATCTGAATGCATGTTAAATATAAATACACATTGACATTATATACAAATGTACAAATATACATTAACACTATATATAAGAAAGGATGAGTGCATCTTGTAGTGATGGATAAGGCAGTTTGGGGGGTCTCAAATTTAATATAAAAGAAGGTTTAAAAGTATACCTTCTCTCTTATAATCAATGAAAATAATATGTGCTTTATCAATAATATGGTATACGAGTGTCAGGTTAACTTCAGGATCAGTGTAATTTCTAGGGGCTGTATTGTCATTCTTTTCCATGTCTCCTCAGTGCTCCCATTTTTATTTGTGTTGCTTGTATTCTGCTTGTTGTTTAGGGTTATATATATTTGTCTACATATGAAAATTACACTGATTGTTCAGATAACATCAATGTAGGGAATGGTGCTACCCCGTAATTACTGGAAGGACATCAATATTTTGGAAAGTAGGACAACTCATCAAACAATCACTTTCTACTTAGAAGAGCACAGACTGCTGACTGGCAATCAAGATGGCTTTGTGAAAAAATAAAAAAATAAAAAATAAAAAAAAGATGGCTTTGTGAAAAGCAAATTGAGCAAAACCATTTTAATTTACTTCTGTGAAACAATTAGTGCCTTGTAGTCCAAGAGAAAGAAATCTCTTTTTATTTGCTAAGATTTTGATTCCCTCTCTTGTGACATTCATTCTCAATTTTGGCTGAAAAAAAAGTAGAATCCAGACTCTAGATTCCAGAATACTCTTTCAGCTGACAGTAAAATAATGTTCCAGATGAGTGAGTCTGGGAAATTATCTAAAAGGGGACTAATAATAGCACAAGAGAACTAGTGCTTCTTTAGAGACCCCTAAGTGCCAGGAGCATTATGCATATAATATCCTTTTGGATGTGTATGTTTCCTCAGAAAGAGGATCCAATTTGGTTAGAAATTAATAAAGTATAAAATAATTAAGGGCATCATGAAGGTAGCATAGAGACAAGAACTTGCACAAATTCATTAGAAAAACTTATTCAACTCAACAGCAAAGAAACAAACAATTCAATCATGAAATGGGCAAAAGACATGAACAAAATTTCACAGAAGACTTAGACATGGCAAACAAGCACATGAGAAAGTGCTCCGCATCACTGGCCTTCAGGGAAATACAAATCAAAACCACAATGAGATACCACCTCACAACAGTGAGAATGGGGAAAATTAACAAGGCAGGAAACCACAAATGTTGGAGAGGATGTGTAGAAAGGGGAACCCTCTTCCACTTTTGGTGGAAATGTGAACTGGTACAGCCACTCTGGAAAACTCTGTGGAGGTTCCTCAGAGTTAAAAATAGATCTGCCCTAAGACCCAGTAATTGCACTGCTGGGGATTTAGCCCAAAGATACAGATGCAGTGAAACGCCGGGACACCTGCACCCCAATGTTTCTAGCAGCAATGTCCACAATAGCCAAACTGTGCAAGGAGCCTCGGTGTCCATCGCAAGATGAATGGATAAAGAAGATGTGGTGTATGTATACAATGGAATATTACTCAGCCATTAGAAACGACAAATACCCACCATTTGCTTCAATGTGGATGGAACTGGAGGGTATTATGCTGATTGAAATAAGTCAGTTAGAGAAGGACAAACATTATGTGGTCTCATTCATTTGGGGAATATAAAAAATAGTGAAAGGGAATAAAGGGGAAAGGAGAAAAAATGAGTGGGAAATATCAGAGAGGGTGACAGAACATGAGAGACTCCTAACTCTGGGAAACGAACAAGGGATGGTGGAAAGGGAGGTGGGTGGGGGGTGGGGGTGACTGGGTGATGGGCACTGAGGGGGGCACTTGATGGGATGAGTACTGGGTGTTATGCTATATGTTGGCAAATTGAACCCCAATAAAAAAATTTAAAAAAAAAGAATTGACCTCCGAATCAAATGAAATGAGTCCCATTTTTTTAGACTTACAATGTTTTTTGACCAGAGATTTTTGTTATCCAGTTCAATTATAATCTTCTTCATGATACTTGGCTTAATATCATTTTTGGCAATTTTCAAAATTGAAGCCCACCCTCAAATTGCAAGGATTTAGTAACTCTGAAAAGATCTAAAGCATATGCTATGTAACCATTAGGGAAAACCCAAAATAGGCATTTCTTAAAATATTTAGGGCAATGCCATTATCTTTCAATTAAGACAAGGAGGAGAGTAAAATTATTTTGACTCAACACATTTTTGACTTGTCTTTAAAAAATATTGACTTCATCAAGCTTCTACACAGCAAAAGAAACAGTCAACAAAACTAAAAGTCAACCTACAGAATGGAAGAAGATATTTGCAAATGAATTATCAGATAAAGGGCTAGTGTCCAAGATCTATAAAGAACTTATTGATGAAGTCCCAATAATTCATTTTTGCTTTTGTTTCTCTTGCCTTCATGGATGTATCTTGCAAGAAGTTGCTGTGGCCAAGTTCAAAAGAGTGTTGCCTATGTTTTCCTCTAGGATTTTGATGGAATCTTGTCTCACATTTAGATCTTTCATCCACTTTGAGTTTATCTTTGTTTATGGTGTAAGAAAGTGGTCTACTTTCATTCTTCTGCATGTGGATGTCCAATTTTCCCAGCACCATTTATTGAAGAGACTGTCTTTTTTCCAGTGAATTTCCTGCTTTGTCGAATATCAGTTGACCATAAAGTTGAGGGTCCACTTCTGGATTGTCTATTCTGTTGCATTGATCTATGTGTCTGTTTTTGTACCAGTACTGCACTGGCTTAATGACCACAGCTTTGTAGTTTAACCTGAAATCTGGCATTGTGATGGCCCCAGCTATGGTTTTCTTTTTTTAATATTCCCCTGGCTATTCAGGGTCTTTTCTGATTCCACACAAATCTTAAGATGATTTGTTCCAACTCTCTGCAGAAAGTCCATGGTATTTTGATAGGGATTGTATTAAATGTGTAAATTTCCCCGGGTAGCATGGACATTTTCACAATATGAATTCTTTCAATCCATGAGCTTTAATATTTTTCCATCTCTTTGTGTCTTCCTCAATTTCTTTCAGAAGTGTTCTGTAGTTTTTAGGGTATAGATCTTTTATCAGAGGTCAATTCTTATAGAGGAGTTATAATCACAGTGTAATGGCTCTCATGAAAATAAGTTTATTGCTTCCCAAGGTGGCTATTTGAAGAACAGAATGTATGATTTAAAGAGATATATTGGAACCAATCTTACAGGTTTGCAATTGCCCCTTAAAGTGTTATAAAACAAATGGTATATGTTAGGAAAATTAAAACATGGAAAACTGGGAATATTCTTACACTAGATATTGGTTAGCCTATTTCTTAGGTTATTGTTTCTCATTTTGTCTATTTTTTGTACGGCTATATAAGGATGGAGAAGTCTATAATTTAAAAAATATTATCCCACCAATAGAGAAGAATCATAGGAAAACCTAACCATAATTGAATTTATAGAAAGAACTCTGTGAGAGTGTTGTTTTTCTAGAAAATGGTATTGAATGGCTTAGTTTGGAATTCTCCTAAGGGACTCTCTGACCCTGTCCTTCCCCCAATCTTTACCCTACACACTGAAAAATTCCCCTGTATTGCATTTGAGGATTATTCTCACTTTTATGGAACTCAGGCACTGCTGTGGTTCCTGGGGAAGAGTTAGACCTCCGTGAATATTTTTTAAAAGATTATTTGAAAGAGAGAGCATATGAGTAGGGATGATGGGGGAAGGGGCAAAAGGAGAGAGCTTCAAGCAGACTTTCCCCTTAGCATGGACCCCAACATGAGGCTACATCTCACACTCCTGCCCCCGAGATAATGACCTGAGCCGAAATCATGAGTCTGATGCTCAACTGACTGAGCCACCCAGGTGCCCCCTCTGTGAAGAATTTTTTTAAGCAAGATATTGAACAGGTTTCTATTTCTCAGCAGTCAACAGACAAGGGCTTAAGAAACTGATAGCTTTTACTTAGATATAAAGAAGTATTTTCTTTTAGAAATGATTATCAGCACAGGTTCCTGGGGGAGGCCATGGAAACCTATTCATAAGCCGAAAACTACAGCAAGCATTTCTTGAGGGCCCTACCTTTTCTGAGTTTCTACTTGTCAGAGTAATTTGATATTCTTACCCAAGTCTCCAAGGTGCTTTCTAACCCAACCAAATTGGTCGTATCAAAAACCTTATTGAGAGAGGGAGGGGCAAGATGGCGGAAGAGCAGGGTCCCCAAATCACCTGTCCCCACCAAATTACCTAGATAACCTTCAAATCATCCTAAAAATCTACGAATTCGGCCTGAGATTTAAAGAGAGACCAGCTGGAATGCTACAGTGAGAAGAGTTCACGCTTCTATCAAGGTAGGAAGACGGGGAAAAAGAAATAAAGGAACAAAAGGCCTCCGAGGGGGAGGGGCCCCGCGAGGAGCCGGGCTGAGGCCGAGGCGAGTGTCCCTAGGACAGGAGAGCCCCGTCCCGGAGGAGCAGGAGCTGCACCAACCTTCCCGGGCGGGCGGAAAGGGGCTCGCAGGGAGGTGGAGCAGGACCCAGGAGAGCGGGGATGCCCTCAGGCTCCCGGGGACACTAACAGACACCTGCGAGCGCAGGAGAGTGCTCCGAGCTCCCTAAGGGCTGCAGCGCGCACGGAGGGACCGACCGGAGCAGCTCGGAGGGGCTCGGGAGCGGCTCCAGGGAGGGAGCTGCAGGGCGGGAGCGCGAATCCAACAGCGCAGGCCCCGGAGCACAGGGCGCCGGGACACAGCCCAGGATCCGGCCTCCCCCGGGACAGGCAGAGGCCGGGAGGGCCCGAGACAGCGAGGACGCTCCTGCCCCGAGCTGAGCAGATCAGCGGCCCCGCCCCGGAGCCTCCAGGCCCTGCGGACGGAGAGCCGAGAGCCCCGAGCCCCATAGTTCCTGCGGAGGCTGAATCCAGGCTTCCAGAGTTGCCATAGCAACTGCGGCTGTTCCTCCTGGGGCCTGGCGGGGTAAACAACCCCCGCAGAGCCCTGCAGCAGGCAGGGGCAGAGCAGCTCCCCCAAGTGCTAACACCTGAAAATCAACGCAACAGGCCCCTCCCCCAGAAGACCAGCTAGAGGGGCCAGTGATACTCCCCCGTGTTCCAATACAACTTGTTTCTGGCCACTCTGCACTGAGCAAAATGACTAGAAGGAAAACCTCAACTCAAAAGAAAGAATCAGAAACAGCCCTCTCTCCCACAGAGTTACAAAATCTGGATTACACTTCAATGTCAGAAAGCCAATTCAGAAGCACTATTCTACAGCTACTGGTGGCTCTAGAAAAAAGCATTAAGGCCTCACGAGACTTCATGACTGCAGAATTTAGATCCAATCAGGCAGAAATTAAAAATCAATTGAATGAGATGCAATCCAAACTAGAAGTCCTAACGACGAGGGTTAACGAGGTGGAAGAACGAGTGAGTGACATAGAAGACAAGTTAATGGCAAAGAGGGAAACTGAGGAAAAAAGAGATAAACAATTGAAGGACCATGAAGACAGATTAAGGCAAATAAACGACAGCCTGAGGCAGAAAAACCTACGTTTAATTGGGGTTCCCGAGGGCGCCGAAAGGGACAGAGGGCCAGAATATGTATTTGAACAAATCCTAGCTGAAAACTTTCCCAATCTGGGAAGGGAAACAGGCATTCAGATCCAGGAAATAGAGAGATCCCCCCCTAAAATCAATAAAAACCGTTCAACACCTCGACATCTAATAGTGAAGCTTGCAAATTCCAAAGATAAAGAGAAGATCCTTAAAGCAGCAAGAGACAAGAAGTCCCTGACTTTCATGGGGAGGAATATTAGGGTAACAGCAGACCTCTCCACAGAGACGTGGCAGGCCAGAAAGGGCTGGCAGGATATATTCAGGGTCCTAAATGAGAAGAACATGCAACCAAGAATACTTTATCCAGCAAGGCTCTCATTCAAAATGGAAGGAGAGATAAAGAGCTTCCAAGACAGGCAGGAACTGAAAGAATATGTGACCTCCAAACCAGCTCTGCAAGAAATTTTAAGGGGGACTCTTAAAACTCCCCTTTAAGAAGAAGTTCAAGTAACTCTGAACGTGAATGGGCTTAATGACCCCATCAAAAGGCGCAGAGTTTCAGACTGGATAAAAAAACAGGACCCATCTATTTGCTGTCTACAAGAGACTCATTTTAGACAGAAGGACACCTACAACCTGAAAATAAAAGGTTGGAGAACCATTTACCATTCAAATGGTTCTCAAAATATACCCTAAAAACTACAGAACACTTCTGAAAGAAATTGAGGAAGACACAAAGAGATGGAAAAATATTCCATGCTCATGGATTGGCAGAATTAATATTGTGAAAATGTCAATGTTACCCAGGGCAATTTACACGTATAATGCAATCCCTATCAAAATACCATGGACTTTCTTCAGAGACTTAGAACAAATTATTTTAAGATTTGTGTGGAATCAGAAAAGACCCCAAACAGCCAGGGGAATTTTAAAAAAAGAAAACCATATCTGGGGGCATCGCAATGCCAGATTTCAGGTTGTACTACAAAGCTGTGTTCATCAAGGCAGTGTGGTACTGGCACAAAAACAGACATATAGATCAATGGAACAGAACAGAGAACCCAGAAGTGGACCCTGAACTTTATGCTCAACTAATATGCGATAAAGGAGGAAAGACGATCCACTAGAAGAAAGACAGTCTCTTCAATAAATGGTGCTGGGAAAATTGGACATCCACATGCAGAAGAATGAAACTGGACCACTCTCTTGCACCATACACAAAGATAAACTCAAAATAGATGAAAGATCTAAATGTGAGACAAGATTCCATCAAAATCCCAGAGGAGAACTCAGGCAACACCCTTTTTGAACTTGGCCACAGTAACCGGAGAAGGACAAACGGTGTATGTTCTCATTCATTTGGGGAATATGAATAATAGCGAAAGGGAATATAAGGGAAGGGAGAAGAAATGTGTGAGAAATATCAGAAAGGGAGACAGAACATAAAGACTTCTAACTCTGGGAAATGAACTAGGGGTGGTGGAGGGGGAGGAGGGTGGGGGGTGGGGGTGAATGGGTGACGGGCACTGGGGGTACACTTGACGGGATGAGCACTGGGTGTTATTCTGTATGTTGGTAAATTGAACACCAATAAAAATTAATTTATAAAAAAAAAAAAAAAAAAAAAACCTTATTGATTGTGCCGCCTCTTCATATTCTAAGATGGTGATGGTAATAAGGCAGTATATTCAGCTATCAGACCTGTAATATACCACTTATTTTGTCCTGTCCCTACACCCATACTTCCCCAAGATGGTTTCCCATTAATATATTCTATCAGTCACTTTAGAATTTCAGTTTGTTATTTGGTTCAAAATAAAATTTTTAAAAAGTTATAAATTAACTTCCTATAGCTGCTCAAAGTGCTTTGCAGATTTTAATTAAGTTCCATAGAGGCATGACGTTTCTCTCTTTTTTTTTTTTTAAAGATTTTATTTATCTATTCATGAGAGACACAGAGAGAGAGGCAGAGACACAGGCAGAGGGTGAAGCAGGCTCCATGCAGGGAGCCTGACGTGGGACTCCATCCTGGTTCTCCAAGATCACACCCTGGGCTGCAGGCGGCGCTAAACCGCTGCGCCACCAGGGCTGCCCAGAGGCATAATGTTTCAATTGTTTTTCTTTCCTAGGTGGAAAGGGGGATACTCAAATACCTACCAGAAAAATATGTGTCTGTGGAAACCTACAGCATTTGAAAACTTTTTCCATGCTACAGATTGTAGATCAACTTCTAGCTAATCAAAGTTCTGCATTCTAATGGACTGTGACAGGAAAGGCACTTTTTCCTCCAACTTCAGATCACATGTTTTTGCAGTTGGAAGGCAAATTTTAAAAGAAGGCCTTGGGGATCACAGCCAGCCTTCATTATTGGTGCATGACCGCTTTGTAACCAACTGCAAGTTTAATATCCAAGGAGATTTGCACATAACAGTCTTTTTTTTCTTTCTTCTCATTTTTAATAATTTACCCATGAGATTCTCTTCACAGTTGCACTGGTGTGCAAAGATCTGTTCGTCTGTCAAACCTCCAGATATATACAGCATTGGAAAGATGCATTAATTTTTTATTTGTTTCCTAAGGAGGCTGAGCAGTAAGCTGGTTATACTGAATACAAGAGGGCTACTTCAGTGAATATGTACTAGAATTCATTTAACTGCCTCCCTCACCTGTAGCAGATTAGTTTCTTTTATGAGACTCCTCTCTGCCAAAATGAAGTCATTTATACAAATAAACTGAAGGGACTTTTCATACAAGCCTTCCACCAGAACCCGAGATGGTTTTGTCTTAAACTGAAAGACTATTGGAAAATTTATGTATTACTTATGTTTGTTGTATTGCTAATGTTTGTGCAGATGTCTCATTCAAAACAAAGATCTCATTTTAAAATTTAAACACATCTTTTCTTTTAACTTTGGAGGTCCTGTGTGAATACTAATCTCTACACAAATGAATTTTCACCGCAGTGTTGAGCTGTGTCAGTGTGACAAATGCCATGTATAACAGATCTCAGAAACACTGAGCACTGGCATTTTTTTTAGCACTGGCATTTTTAAGAAAATAAATGTAGAGGTCATTGAACCATAACCTATGGATGATTAGGAAGAAAACCACCACTCAAAGGTAGATAATGCTTATTTCAAGGCCACTAAGATTCTCCACAATAAAGAAATATGAAGTGTGTAGAGAACTATGTGTAAAGATGTTCTTAGTAATTTAATGTTTTGAGAATTCCCGGGCTGAAATTATTATTATATAAATAGACTAGCTCTAGCTGCTAATTCTTAGAAAATATGAAGAGTATCTGAAGTTTAACTAGGTTTTAACCTTTTATATTATGAAGACTACAGTAGGGAGAAGAGAGCTAGAAGTATATTGGGAGGTATTTTATAAGGTTATCAGGGGAGGCCTCACTAATAAGAAGACATGTAGCAGAGACTTGATGGTGCTGAGAGCATAGGGATCACAAATGTAAAGGAGCTGAGGGATGGAGACCTCAGGCTCGAATAGAATGACTAGAAGATGAGGTCAGAGTTAGCAGAGGGCCAAATCATGCAAGACCTTGCAGGCTATTATTGGAAGCGCTGGTTTTCTTCACCTCTGAGTAGGAATAGATGGATTCTCTGACTGACAGACAAAGAGACAGACAGAAAGCAGGAGGAAGGAAGGAGGGGGAAGGAGATAAGGATAGAGGATGGGAAAGGGAAGTGTAGTCTAGAAGAGATTGAGAGAAAACACTCTAGTCTATAGGCAAGAAGGAATACAGTATCTCAAGAATCTAAAAAGGCAGAAAATGTATATTTTGTTTGATTTAGTTTAGCAGGTCACCTGTGGTCTATACATCTACTATTCATACCATATTTGTATAAGTTAATAAGCATGACTTTAATGTCCATCTAACCACAGTATCAATACATTTGTTCAGTGCCTATTATTGAGAAACCTAAATATTTGAGCAAGCTAATCAAACTTTCAATTACCCTAGTGAAAAAGAAAGTTATACTTCTCAGTTACAGTCATAATTGATTGGTTGATGAAGTATTCATGAGATCTTCCATAAAAGAAACTTTATAGGTCATTTTTACCATAATATGTGGAAATCTCTGGGAAAGAAAATATTTATCAGTATTATAGTACTGATAAACTCTTCAGAGGTACTGACTCTCAGACTATAGTTGCTGCAGCTGAAAATTCTCTCCCCTGAGCATTCGTCATGACTCTCTTCAATCCAATATGCCCTTTAAACACAGTGAAACTATATAAAAGGAATAATGTTGTTTGGTGTTAATTAAAGAGTAGGGTTCTTTCTTTTCTTTAGTAGAAAGCCTTAATTTGACCCCAGTTGCAGTTGAAAAAGATCTAATGAACCATTGCTGCCATCTTATTGTGGATTATTTTCTCTAATAATCTCATTGTTCAGTTCTTTGTTCAATGCTGAAAATCTCATTTTGGCTCACATTATATCTTCCCATTTGTAACCTGACATGATTATCTTAAATTGGGAGTGAGAAAGATCTGGAACAGTATGTGAGTCCTGATTTACTATTATCTTTGGTATTCTTTAGGGCTTTCACCCAGTTAGGCTAACAAATAGGGACTTTGGCCCAGGTTACACATCAGTTAGTGGTAACACACATTGGGATCTGTTTTTCCCAACAACTCCTATCTTTGGTTGCAGCAAGCACAACAAATTGCAAAAGTATCCCTGATGGCCAAAACAGTTTAAGCACAGAATGTGTTAGGTATCTATCTATATGAAGCAAAGTAGAACAGGAGGAAGGAGAAATTTTTTAAAATTCTTATTGAAATTCAATTTGATTAATATATAGTGTATTATTACTTTCAGGGGTAGAATTTAGTGATTCATCAGTTGCATATAACACCCACTGCTCATCCCATCAAGTGCCCTCCTTAATGCCTATCACCCAGTTACCCCATCCTTCCCCACCTCCCCTCCAGCAACACTGTTTCTTTCCTATAGTTAAGAGTCTCTTATGGTTAGCCTCCTTCTCTGTTTTGATCTTATTTTACTTTAGGAAGGAGAATTTTTTTATGAAAATTTTTTGTATGATGATGAAAAGGTGTCATATGTAGAATTATATTTCATTTTCATGGTCATGCCCAAGACATTTCTTGGACAGGAAAAGGACATTGCTGCCATAACCCTGGTTCACTGGTCTGAATAACTTTTCCATCTCTACCTATTTTGCCTCCTATTATGCCTGGAGTTAAATGAGACACCCACACCCCACCAAATGCAAAAAAGTTGTATCATTTATCTCATCTTCTATTTGATATAATCCAGTAGATGGTTTTCCAACAGGACTAGCAGCTTCTTGTGGGTAAAGATAGTAAAAGTTTAAGAAAGCTTGCAAGATTTTCAGTAGAAGACTGAGTATAGGCTAATTCTCCTGACTTTTCCATAAAGCCTTAAGCAGACCAAGCAAATACCACATTCTGAGATATTCACAACAGAAATAAAAGCATATTCTAATTTCAAAGCCAAATGGCCCTTTCCTGGGTATGTGCATGCTTCATTTTTCTCAGGTTGATGACAAAACTAACTTCAGATGTTAAAAAACAAACAATAACATTAAAAAAAAAATCCATTGCCTTCTTCTAGAAAACTCTATTCCTCAGTTTATGCCATAGTTCCTTAGCATGTGTTGAACCTTAAGTAAGATGATACGTGCATTTCATTATTAGTCCACATAGCAAAATATTCTATGATGTTTTTGTTTCTTAGATTTCTCCTATATTTTCTAATATGATATATTAACACAAAAATTTTTTCCCTAAAATTTATGTTCATTTCATCTACATCTTTTTTCTCATGGCTCAGGAAGGCAAATCCTGTTTGTTCAAAGTTTATGGGTATATGTGTTTCATTTCTTCCTATTTTTAACTGATATTGTAAGATTTCCATATTAAAAAGAATGCTTCCTTCTTTCCAGTGCACACATATGGGGACATGCTCCTGGATTGGGAGAAATGGAGTATAGATCCTGAATTGCATGGGATATTGGTATTGCCAATTGTGGAATCATAGAATAACCACTACTATTCATTGAATGCTTTCTATGTGCCAGGCACTGTACTTAATGGCTTTATTTTTCTCATTAAATCACAAACCAACACTATGAAGTACAGGTATTTCAAAGATCAGGAAAGGGGTAAATTAAGTAAATGGCCCTAAAGTATGATGGTCATTAGCTAAGATTTAACCTAGATTTCTCAGGTCCTGAAGGCCATCCCATATTTATAGGGTATGTCATTCTACTTGGAATGTTTGGATTCTGGTTCCTGATTTCAGAGAAACAAAATAAATAGGCTTCTTTCTCATTTTTATCCTGGGTATAAAATTACATATCAGAAATTTTTTTGAAATATTATCAATAAGATGCATAAAAATGAAGCCTTAGAATTATCATTTTTATCTAGGAAAGATAGAAATTTACAGTATCCATGTCAGTGATTCAACTTAAATTTTAAATGTCCTATGTTATTTTAAAAACAGATAATTAAGAGAAACAATTTAAAATTCTAAGGTGGTCAACAGGAAACAGAATGAAGGAAAAGTGCTGTTTGAATTAAAGCCAAGAGAGAATCAGGCGGTAGGACAGTTCAAGATAAAAAAAAAAAAATGTGGAGAGAATCTCACCTGTTTTGTTGAGTGTTCATTAAAAATAATATCTTGGTGACTTATATTTAGTGTATGAAAAGATTTTCAATATAATACATACCAGGTTTATTTGTATTGTTACCAAATGATTTGACTTAGTATCATGTATGAATCCTTCTAACATCCCTGATGAATGAAGAAATATTCAGCAGTGTGATCACTGTATGCCTCTGGCACCAGAGTTACCAATTTGTTCACCAGTATGTTTCCAATTTACATTTTTTAAAGGTTATGTGACTCTAGTTTCATATAGCCAGCTTTCAATACTGTAATGATTTGCAAGTCTTGCCAAGTATATTCACACAGGTACATAGGGTGATCCAAAGCCTAAAGGAGAAAAGAATGAATTTCTAGTTGTTGTTTTTTTCAGAAATACCAAGTGATAATGATATATATGGATTTTTTTAAATTACCATAGATGTCAATAATGTGGTATAGTTAAAAAATCATGTTCAGTATGCTTATGAGGGTAGACTATCAAGATATGCAACATTTCTTGTAATAGATCAAACAGATGTGGTCATTTGTGTCTTCATGACCAAATTGTTACTGTTCAAACTTTCAGATGTTTCTATTGATAACAAATGGCACCATGTATTGAGCATTTCTCTATACTAGGCATTGTCTTCAGTGTTTTATACAAACATTATTTCCCTTCCTCTATTTAACAACCAAGTAATTTGAGTAGTAGTATCTCCATTCTACAGATGTGGAAACTGAAGCTCAGAGAGATGAAGTAACTAACTTGTTCAAGGACACATAGCTTTTAGGATAAGTGATGGGAGTTTGGATTTGAAACCAGGTTTATCTCACTCCAAGATCCATTTCCCTTCCTAATTGTTCCACCTCTCCATCTCTCAAATATACCTTCAGCTTTCATTCACGTTACAGTGCATGCAAAGTGCTTCTGCAGTCAGCAATGGGTTATTAAACCTTTGAGGATAGTAGAAGGATGGAATGGTTATGGTGATGATGGTTTTTGCTTTCAAGTATCACAAGGTTGGAAGATGCTTGCCTCATATAGACCTGACATGAATGCAACAGACATCTGAACCTCTTGGAATTTTCTGAACCATTTTCATCCACTTCTTAAAGCTTAGTTGGAATGAATGGCAGTTCTTAGCATTTACATGAACTTTTTTTCCATATGACATTTTTAGCCCATAGGTCTCATTTGTTAGTTATACACATCAAGGGAAATAAGATTTTTAATTTATTCATAGTTTTAAGCAAGGCAATAGAGATTTTAGTGAGAGATCTAAAATTAGGTTGGTGAATATATTTTGCAGTAAATCCTAGAGACATTTTCTGTTATATTTTGCTCCTACTATACTTTTTATTGACTCTTGAAAAACAGATATGCCAGTAAAACTAAGGCTTTTTTTTGGCAAACATATATCTTGTATGAAGTTATTACCAAAACACTTTATCAATTGGCAACCTTTTAAAAGAACACAGTCCTGCACATTGAAAGAATCTAATCAGTTGCCATTCCCAACTCTAAGAAATAACAATTGATGCTTCCTTGAGAATGATGTTTAAGTACTCATAACTAAGTGTTTTAAAATATTTAGTGAGGCTTGACAAAATTTTATTAATCACAGTCAATTATTTAAGGGATTTTTTAAACCTGAGTTTAAATTTACTCCTGTTGCTTTTATTCTTTTAATTATTTTGGGCTTGGTTTGTAGGAATTAGAATGAAAAGTATACATCCCATCCCTCAAAGGAGTTTTCTCCTCATTAGTTTATAGGTTTTAAGGACAGTTAAAGTCTCAAAATTTCTTCTCTTTCACTCTAATAAAACTAAAGATTATTGATACAAAACCATAGTTAAGATTTCCCTTTCTCTTTTAAAAATGTTTTCTTGGGGTGCCTGAGTGGCTTGGTTGGTTGAGGTCCTGCTTTCTGCTGGGGTCCCCAGGTCCTGGGATTGAGCCCCACGTGGGGCTTCCCACTCAGTGGGGAGTCTGCTTCTCCCTCTGCTTCTGCCCCTCCTCCCACTCTTGTGTGCGCACACATGCTCTCTCTCTCTCTCTCTCTCTCTCTCTCTCTCTGAAATAAATAAAATCTGTATTTTTTATTTTTTAAAAGATTTTATTTATTTATTCATGAGGGACACAGAGAGGCAGAGACAGGCAGAAGGAGAAGCAGGCTCCCCGATGGAAGACTCGATCCCAGGACTCCAGAATCATGCCCTGAGCCAAAGGCAGATGCTCAACCACTGAGCCAACCAGGTGCCCAATAAATAAAATCTCTAAAAAAGATAAAATAGATTAAACTTTTTTCTTAAGGAGAGAGTGTTTCTTATCTCTAATTTCCTAAAGCCAGAGCCAAAGAGTAAAAACTCCAAGAGGAATAGGATTGTCTTTTCAACATGTCAGGCCTCTTCATGAATACAGAAATGGTGATATCAGGACTAAAATCTTACTTCATAGTCTGTGTTACTTGAAAAATGCATGCCTTTGTAGATGCTTCATTCATTTTCATTAACTAAGCCACAGAAATCATTTTCCTCTTTTGTTTTTGCCTCTTTAGGATTACACATGCTATTTCAAACTCTAAAGTCATTTTGTTGTTAAATCTATACCTGAAACATTTAAGATGTAAACTGATGGGCCATTATTTGATGTGTTTCATCATTTACTAGATCTACATTCAGGTTGTTTTAGTAGTGCCAGTTGCAAGTCCCCATTTTGTATGGAAATTTAACCTATTCATATATGCCAAATTTCTCCATTAGTAATTCTTCAATAATAATTGTCGACTTATTTTCTTCTCCCAATTGTGTCAGTATAGATTTTTTATATAAACTTTTTCAATTTTACTCTATTTTCAAGAAACAAAGAGGAAACAAATACTTGGAGAATGCTACAGAAATAGTATGATTCAAGTCCATGAGTCATATAATGCATATTAGTAATCTGTGTCAATATTTCTGTTCTCAAATATGGTTTAAATTTGGGCTATTTTTTATGTTCTTATAATCATTCTGTTTTCATTGATGATTTTAGTCCACGAGAGGATGCTTATAAAAAATCAAAAGTGTTGGAAATAAGATTGCTAGATTTACCAAATGAAAATACTGGATGCTCAGTTAAATATGAATTTCATATAAATCATAAATAATTTTTAATATCAATGTGTCACAAATATTATGATTTTTTTAGTATAAATATATGCCACTCAGTACCCAATGCCCACTTGGATATTGTGTGGGGCATTATATGTGGTTGATTTGATATTAAAATAACAATTTAACTGAACATCTTATATATATTTTTTTAACATCTTATATTTTATCTGGCAAATCTGCTTGGAAGGCATCATGGTAGCATAAGTGATAAGTGGTTTTCCTACATAAGTAGCTTTGTAGCCTTGAGCATATTACTTAAACTATCTCAGCCTAAGTGTTATCACCTGCAAAATAAGAACATGTAATAGTTGCTTTGCAGATTTTCTATAAACATTCAAAATTATTTACTTAAAACATCTGGCACATAATAAATTTCCATTATGTGCTATTATCAGAAAAAGAAAAACTACAAATGCAAGTTGCCATTTTTTTCAACTTTATAATAAATAACAGCACTCAGCAGCTAAACTTTAGGTTGATAATAGAAGGGACCACCCAGATGTTGGTAACTGTTTACAGATCAGAGATTTGACCAGTAATAAAATATACATAAGCATTGACCTTTCTTTTCTCCCCTATTATATACCTCCTATGTTACTTACCAAAAGATCATACAACTTGTTATGTCAGAGCCAGAATATATGTTGCCTTTTCCCCTTTTTTTACTAAGTTGTAATTTTATTTAAATCCTGCTTTTTTCAAATATCTTTTTAAATTTTTCTTTTTATTGAGATATGATTTATATATAAATTTACATATAAAGTTTATAAAGTTACATATATAGTTTACCATTTCACAATATACAATTTAGTGTTTTTTAGTATATTCACAAGGTTGTTCAACCATCCCCACTATTTAATTCCAGTACATTTTCATCACCCCCCCCCCAAAAAGAATCCCCATACTGGGATCCCTGGGTGGCGCAGCAGTTTGGCGCCTGCCTTTGGCCCAGGGCGCGATCCTGGAGACCCGGGATCGAGTCCCACATCGGGTTCCCGGTGCATGGAGCCTGCTTCTCCCTCTGCCTGTGTCTCTGCCTCTCTCTCTCTCTGTGACTATCAAAAAATAAATAAAATTAAATAAAATTTAAAAAAAAAAGAGAAAAGAATCCCCATACTCACCAAGAGGTACTCCCAATTCTCCCCAATCCCATCCCTTGACAATCACTAATCTACTTTCTGTCTCTATGGATTTGCCTATTCTGGACATTACATATAAATGAAATCTTGCCATATGTATTTTTGTGTCTGATTTCTTTCATGTAGCAGAATATTTTAAGGTTCATCCATGTTGCAGCATATATCAATACTTCATTCTTTTTATGGTTGAATGCATTCCATTATATGGATATATACCAAATTTTGTTTACCCATTTATATAAATGTTGGACATTTGAGTTGTTTCTCCTTATTGGCTATTAGGAGTAATGCTGCTATGCACATTCTTCTGCAACCTTTTGTATGAACCTGTGTTTCTTTTCTCTTGGTTATATATCTAAGAGTAGAATTGCTGGGTCATATGTAATTGTATGTTTAGCATTTTGAAGAACAGCAAGACTACTTTCCAAAATGCCTCACCATTTTACATTCACACCAGGAATGCAAAGAGTTCCAATTTATCCACATCCTCACTTGTTATTTTTTGGGTTGTCTTCTTTTTCTTTTTTTTTTAATTGTAGCAGTCCTAGAGGGCATGAAGTGGTACCTCATTGTAGTTTTGATTTGCAGTTCACTAAGGATTAACAATGTCTAACATCTTTTCATGTTTTATCTGAGATATGTATATGCATATATATAATATATATATATAAATTGATATATTGATATATGGAAGACCTTTTATATATCCTTATCAGTTATATGATTAACAAATATTTTCTCCCATTTTGTGGGTTATTTCTTCACTTTCTTGACAGGGTCCTTTGATGGATAAAAAGTTTTTAGTTAGATGAGGTCTTATTAATATTTTTTTGATTGCTTGTACTTTTGATCCACATTGTCTTTTCCTCCTTGAAGAATAAAACAAACATTAAACCAGGAGTAAAGAGATATGACTTCTATTCCCAAATATGAAATTACATAAATGTGTGACCTTAAGCCATTAGTTAAATTCATTTGGAACTCCATTTCCACATGTTTGGAAAGAAGTTGGGTTCACAAGTAGTTTGTAATTTTTCATGAATAAATTATTTCTGTGAAACCCCCAGGTTAGTATTTTTCCACCTGCCTTCCATTTCGCAATAGCCAGAGACATGTTTGGTTGTCACAACCAGAAAAGAGTGCTACTGGCATCTAGTGAGTAGAGGTCAGGGGTGCTGCTAAATCTTACAATGCACGAGATGGCTCCCATAGCAAAAAATGACACCAGCCAAAAATGACACCAGTACTGAGGTTGAGAAACACTGCTCAAAAATTATGATTCTCTAACTCCAGTTTATCTTTAAGTGGTAGTGTTTGATTTTGCCTATAGGAGCCAGATTGATTTGTGCTCTTAGCTTTATATTAGAGGTACTAGCCTGATGGGGGCAGAAGAAGGGGGGGATATCAATAATTCTTGCAATTCAGGAGATTTTTTGGTAATGTTTTTGGGAGTTTTTAAAATTTTTGTGTTATTTATTTTGAAGAAAACAATTTTCAATATAGATACCTCTAGGAAAAGCCTTGTAGATGGTTTCTTGTTATTTAGTCTTTTTCTTTAGAGTTTCTGGAACAAAGTTTTTGTAAAATAGTTGTTTTATACCATCATGTATGTCTAATCAAGAATAACAGGGAAAAAAATCCAAATAACTTGATAAAAGGAACTTGCTCTTGATAGGTCTTTGTATTACTCACTTCTCTGAATTAAAAAAAGTTAATATTATTATACTAGTTAGTCAGTTTATTTCCATTTTATCCCATACAACCTACTGAAATATACTTATTCATTCGAGTTACACGAATAATTTAATTAAAATACATCAGACAATAGCTTCAAATATGTCTCAGTATTTCTAAAGATCTTGACATGTAATAAGCTATTAAACTTTCAGGTATTTTCTTCCTGTGATGACATAGCTGATTCTTTCATACCCTTCACCAGTAGATGTATTTGTTACTTCCACTATCACAACCACCACCATCATCATGGACCTACTGTTCTAAGCACTTTATGAGTATATCTCATTTTTCCTCACAAAAATCCTATGAGGAAGTTTTTCTTATTCCCATCTTGCAGATAAGAGAAAGATGTATAATGAAGTGGTAAAGTACTTGCTAAGCCTTATTTTCTTATTTAACGTGTGAATCAAAACTACTTAATATTTCAACAATGGAAAAAGTATGTTTACTATTAAATCTGTAAACATTCATGTCCCTAATTTTCTGCCACCCTAGATAACAGCAATTAAAGCCTGAGTTACTTTCTAACAACCAACACCACAGAAATATAAGCAATTATAAGAGAATATTATGAAAAACTATATGCCAAACCAGTTGGACAGACTGGAAGAAATGGATAAATTCCTAGAAACATAAACCACCACCCTGAAATAGGAAGAAATAGAAAACTTGAACAGACTGATAACCAGCAAAGAAACTGAATCAGCAATTAAGAAACTCCTAACAAACAAAAGTTCAAGGCCAGTTGGCTTCACAGGCAAATTCTGCCAAATATGTAAAGAAAAATTAATACCTGTTCTTCTCAAACTATTCCCAAAAAAATGGAAAAGGAAGGAAAACTTCCAAATTCATTCTATGAAGCCAGCATTACCCTGATACCAAAACCAAATGAAGACTTGACTAAAAAAGAGAAATACAGGCCTATATCCCACATACAAAAACATGGATATGGAAATTCTCAATAAAATACTAGGAAACCAAATCTAACAATGCATTAAAAAAATCATTCCCCACTACCAGGTGGGATTTATTTCTGGGTTACAAGGGTGGTTGAATATTCTCAAATCAATCAATGTGATACACATTAATAAAAAATAGGATAAGAACTATATGATCCTTTCAATAGATGCAAAGAAAGCATTGGACAAAGTACAACATCCATTCATGATAAAAACCCTCACAAAAAGGTTTAGAGGGAACATACCTCAACATAATAAAGGTCATATATGGAAAACACATAGCTAACATCATCTTCAATGGGGAAAAACAGAGCTTTTCCTGTATGGTCAGGAACAAAACAGGGATGTCCCCCCATATCATTGTTATTTAATATAGTACTGGAAGTCCTAGCTTCAGCAATCAGACAACAACAACAAAAAGACATCCAAAATGGCAAGAAAGAAGTCAAAATTCCTCTATTTGAAGAGACCGTGATACTCTATATAGAAAACCCAAAAGACTCCACCAAAAATTGCTAGAACCAATAAACTAATTCAGTAAAGTCACAGGATACGAAATCAACATGCAGATATCTGTTGCATTTCTATACACCAATAATGAAGCAATGGAAAGAGAAATTAAGGAATTGATCCCATTTATAATTGCACCAAAAACAGTAAGACACCTAGGAATAAACCTAACCAAAGGGATGGAAGACTTATACTCTGAAAACTATCAAACGCTGATGAAAGAAATTGAAGATGACAAAAAGAAATGGAAAATATTCCACACTGATGGGTTGAAAGAACAAATATTCTTAAAATGTCTATACTACCCAAAGAAATCTTCACATTTAATGTAATTCCTGTCAAAATACCACCAACATGTTTCACAGAGCTGAACAATCATAAAATTTGTATAGAAGCACAAAAGACTAAATAGCCAAAGCAACTCTGAAGAAGAAAAGCAAAGCTGGAGGCATTACAATTCTAGACTTCAAGTTATACTACAAAGCTGTAGTCTTTAAGACAATATGGTACTGTCATAAAAACAGACATAGAGATCAATGGAACAGAATAAAAAACCCAGAAATGAACCCACAATTACATGGTCAATTAATCTTCATCAAAGCAGAAAAGGATATCTAACAGGAAAAGGACAGTCTATTCAACAAACGGTGTTGGAGAAAACTGAACAGCTACTTGCAAAACAATGAAACTGGACCACTTTCTTACATCATACACAAAATAAATTTAAAATGGATGAAAGACTTAAATGTGAGGGATCCCTGGGTGGCTCAGCGGTTTAGCTCCTGCCTTTGGCCTAGGGCATGATCTTGGAGTCCTGGGATCGAGTCCCACATCGGACTCTTGCATGGGGCCTGCTTCTCACTCTGCCTGTGTCTCTGCCTCTCTCTCTCTCTCTCTCTCTCTCTCTCTCTCTCCCGCGCTCGCTCTCTCATGAATAAATACATAAAATCTTTTTTTAAAAAAAAAGACTTAAATGTGAGACAGGAATCCATCAAAATCCTAGAGGAGAACACAGGTAGTAAGCTCTTTGACACCAGCTTTGGCGATTTCTCTCTAGATATGTCTCCTGAAGCAAGGGAAACAAAAGCAAAAATGAACTATTGGGACTCATCAAGATAAAAAGCTTCTGCACAGTGAAGAAAACAACCCACAAAACTAAAAGACAACTATTGGAATGGGAGAAGATATTTGCAAATGACTTATCTAATAAAGGGCTAGTATCCAAAATATAAAAAGAATTTATAAAACTCAATACCCCAAAGCTGAATGATCCAGTTAAAAATGAGCAGAAGACATGAATAGACATTTTTCCAAAGAAAACATTCAGATGGCTAACAGACATATGAAAAGATGCTCAACATCACTCATGGTCAGGGAAATACAAATCAAAACTACAATGAGAAATCACCTCACACCTGTCAGAATGGCTAAAATCAACAATACATGAAACAACAGGTGTTGGTGAGAATGTGGAGAAGGTGAAATCCTCTTGCATTGTTGGTAGGAATGCAAACTGCTTCAGCCACTATGGAAAACAGTATGGTGGTTTCTCAGAAAGTTAAAAATACAACTACCCTATGATCCAGTAGTTGTACCCTACTAGATATTTACTCAAAGAATAAAAAGATACTAATTCAAAGAGATACATGTACCCCTATGTTTATGGCAGCATTATCTATAATAGCCAAATTATGGAAATATCTTGTATCCCTCATTGGTGAATGGATAAAAAAGAGATGATTATATATAATCTTTATATATAATATTATTTTTATTTGTGTATATAAAATATATATGCATATTATATTATTTTTATTTATATGTAAAACATAAATAAAAATTTTATATGTGTAAAATATAAATTTATTTATATCTATATATACATATATACATACACACACAATGGAACATTAGCCATCAAAAATAATGAAATCTTATTATTTACAATAATATGGTTGGAATTAGGGACTATTATGTTAAGTAAAAGAGAAAGACAAATACCATATGATTTCACTTACATGCGGAATTTAAGAAACAAAACAAATGAACAAAGGGAGGGAAAAGAGTGAGGCAAACCAGGAGATAGATTCTTAACTATAGAGCACAAACTGAGGGTTGCTGGAGGGAAGGTGAGAGGGGAGAACGGGCGATATAGGTGATGGGGATTAAGGAGTGCACTTGCGTAATGAGCGCAAGGTATTGTGTGGAAGTGTTGAATCATTATATTGTATGCCTTAAATTAATATGCTACATGTTAACTGACTGGAATTTAAATAAAAGTGTAAAAAACAAAACCTGAGTTATTTTTAATTATTTTTCAAGAAGATCTGTCCTAGAATTATTTGTTTCTCTTAAAAGTATATACATGGACCTTGAATCTGCTATAATATTTTACCATCTCTGAGCACCCACATGCATGCATATGTACATACAATTTTAAAATTTCACAGCTTCTAAAATATATGCGTAATAGAAGGATTTGTGTTTGACTTTATATATACAGGAAGCTGTGAAAGAAAACAACAAGAGAAAAGAAATGGAAGAGAAGACTAGGAGGGCAAAGCTTGCAAAAGAGAAAGCTGAACAAGAAAAGTTAGAACGCCAGAAGAAAAAGAAACAACTCATTGATATAAACAAAGGTATGAAGTAATTTCAATTTTTTAAGGATATATAAAGTACAAAATAATTTTACTTCATTGATTTTGGATTACCAAGTAAATAATTGTGTTCTCGATAGAAAATCCACAATATTATTAATTATTTGTGTCATTTTTCTCTCATGATATTATCTATATTTCTTATCACCCTACACTGAGCACTCAAGATTTTTGAGAGCCAATACAAGTTAGTAAGTTGTGGAAATGGTCTCTTTCCCTTCATTTATTTTATCAAATTATATCATATTATGTTCTTGATGCACTGGTGAGGAAAGAAGAGGGTGAGATGAAAAGAAAAAAAAACTGGTATGGGGAGATGAGTCCCATGTCTCTAATTTAATTTTGTTGACACATGTCTGTTGACAATGTAGTAATAACAGTTTTCCTTGGGGCCTTGAACATTTCAAGTCATAATAGATATTGCCATCACTATTATAAGATGAAAAAAAAATAGGGAGACATCTTATTCAACTGTGACCCTAAAAACAAAGATACTGTATGTCCAGATAGTATAAAGTAAGTTGTTTTCTTAGTTAGCAAGAATGATTGTATATTAAAGATGGGGGTTTGGTTTTCTATTCTTTTCTTTTTAAAAAGGACAGGGTAAATAAAGTGATTGGCACCAGTAGTTGCACTCTGGAAATTTTAGAAAAATTAAGAAAAGGAATAGTCTTTGCCACTGGGAGTTAGAGAATTTAAAAACAAAGCGAAATCTGAATAAGATACAAGAGAACATGATTTATATGGGTCACTATTTCTTAATATAATGACAATAAAAATTATTAGTACTGTGTAATGTTGACCATGTGCCAATTACTGTTCTGACTTTCACATATTTTAAGTCAATTAATCTTCATAACATGAGGAGTAGATACTGTTATTACCTCATATAGTTGAGGAAACTGAGGTTCATAGAAATTAAGGAATTTGCCCAAGATCACACAAATAGGAAGTGTAGCAGCAAGATTAGAGTCCAAGTATTCTGACTATAAATCTTTGCACTTATAAATGGCATTGTTAAATAATAATAACTAACAGCAATTACTAACATGTAGCACTTACTGTGTACCAGGAACTGTTGTAGGAGTTTTACATATATGAACACATTTATTTCATATAAAACCCTTTTAGGAAAGGGCTACTATCTCATTTTAAGATGAGGAAACTGAGGCACAGAGAAGTTAAATAACTTTCTCAAGTTCACGAAGACAATAAGAGGTAGAATGTAGGCAGTCTGTGGCCAGATTTAATTGTTAATTATTTTGATTATAACTATTAATTATAATAGTTAACCATTATCAATTATTCTGCAGTAATTTTTTAATGATTGATTTTCTTAAATGATATGTATATCATTAAGTTTCTAATTTATACCTTTAAAGTGTATAAAAATTTTTAAGAATTCATTATAGTTTATCTTTTCTACCCAGGAAATAAAGATAACATCATTTTAAAAGAAGAAAAAGAGATTAACAACAAAGGTTTAAAAGAGTAGCATCAACATAATTAAGCCAACAGACTTCATAATTAGGATCAAACCAATTGTTCCTGACTAAAGATACTCAATTAAGAAAAGCACTAGAGTACAGCATGGCAATGGGTATTTGTAGGAAGTTCTCACTTAAAAGGTGATGGAGTCAGTAGAATAGTACTAAAAGTAACTCCCTTTTTTGCATGGACAAGTAGTGATATAAGAGTATGGAAGAAGTAGGGGACAGATTGTGCATTCTCCTTGCTATGCTGAGGGCTTTATGCTGAAAGCTATGGGAAGCCCATCAGTGTTTATAAATGGGAAAGTGATGTGCTCACATAGATTTCTTAGTGACATCATTTTGACAGAAGCATAGAGGATAGGAAAGAGAAGGGCCTGTAACAACAGAAGTTATAAAATTATCATATTCCTGAAAAGAGATGATGGTGGTTCGAATTAGCACAGTGGTAGGGAAGTTAGAGAAGTTACAATAAGAGGTATATATGAGTTCTAAATGACGTGGATATATAGAGACAAATTTATTTAAAGGAATCGGCTCCTATGATTATAGAAGCTGGCAAACCCAAAACCTGCAGAGTAGGGCATCAGGATGGACCCAGGGAAGAGCTGGTGTTGTAGTTCAAGTATAAATGAACTTGGCTTGTAGAATTCCTTCTTACTCAGGGGAGGTCAGTCTTTTGATATATTCATGCCTTCAACTGATTGGATGAGGCCCACCCTCATTATGGAGAACAATCTGCTTTACTCAAAATCCACTGGTTTAGGTATTAATCTCATCCAAAAACACCCTCACAAAAACATCCAGAATAACTTTTGAATAAGTATCTAGGCACTGTGGCCCAACCATGTTGACACATAAAATTAACCATTTCCAGAGGAGTATTAAATGGTAGAACTGAATGACCCTGATGATTGTTTCACTGTGGGAATTGAGGAAAGGAGGCATTATGAGAGGTGATACCCTTCACAAAGACAAACAATTAAGGAATAGAGCAGATTTCATCAGGAAGGTTATAATGATTAGTGTTATTTTGAACATTTCATTTTCAGACCTTTTGGAAAGTTGGGAAATGTCTAAGTAGCCATTGTATATCATATGCATTTGAAACTCAGGAAGGAGATTTGGACTAGACAGACAGACTTGAGAATCATAGGTTTTTGATGATTAAATTTAGGGTATATTAGTTTGCTAAGGCTTCTGTAACAAAGTACCAAAAACTTGGTAGCTTAGAACAATATAAATTTATTGTTTCACAGTTCTAGAGAACAGAATTCTGAAATCAATGTGTAGGAACGGCCATGATCTTCCTGAAGATGCTAGGGAGAGATTTGTTCTACCCTCTATCCTAGCTTCTGATAGTTCCTTGGTTTGTAGCAACATAACTTCAATCTTCACATGCCATTCTCCCTGTGTACATGTCTGTCTCTTCACATGATGTTCTTTTTATTAGGACACCAGTCATATTGGATTAGGAGTCCAACCTACTACAGTATGACCTCACCCTAATTAATTAGATAATCCAACCCATAACATATGAGTTCAAATGAGATCACTAAGGTAAAGTATATACATCAGAGGTTCTGAAAGTATTTGGTCTCAGAGCCCACTTATATTTTTAAAAAATTATTGTGGATCCCAAATACCTTTTGCTTATTTGCATAATATATACTGATGTTTACCATGCTAGAATTAAAACAGACATAATAAATAAAATTATAGAAATCATTTTAATTTTTTATTTACTAGTTCAATTAAAATAACAAAGCAAACCTATTACATGCTAAATAACATCTTTTTATAAAAAGTAGCTTTACATTCTAACCTCCTGGCCCCAAAAATAAATTAATAAGAAGAGAAAATTTAGTGATTGTAAATCTCTTCCAAATCTGGCTTAATAAAAGACAGCTTGATTCTCATACCTGCTTTTACATTCAATTAAGTGCAATAGCATTTGTTATGTAGCTTCTGGAGAACACTATAAACTCATGAAGGAATGTGAGAGACAAAGGCAAAAAAGTATCACTATTCTTATGAGTATAGCATTTACCTTGCATATCTGAAGTGATCTCAGAGGCCCCTACAAGTTCCTAGACCACACTTTGAAAATCTCTGGGGTGAATAATGAAAAGAGCAAACAATCAAGACAGAGTCTATTGAGTTTTGTGGCAAGAACATAATCTTGCCCCCCAATGCATTGCACCCTTCCCTTTCCCAAAGGACTTATCAATATTTCACTATTTCCCTAAAAATATACCTGAAATAGAAAAAAGGAGGGAAGGAAGGACCTATTTTGATTATGTCTCTAGTATATATTTTCATTTCCCAAGATTTGGTCAATTACCTTTTCAAATATCATTAAAGCCACCGTATGAAGAAAAAAAAAAGCCATAGTATGAAGATCCAAATGAGTTTTTATGCAAATACTTAGCTGAGTGATGTGAATATGAGAGACACTTTAAAATAGGATTTATCGGGATCCCTGGGTGGCGCGGCGGTTTGGCGCCTGCCTTTGGCCTAGGGCGCGATCCTGGAGACCCGGGATCGAATCCCACGTCGGGCTCCCGGTGCATGGAGCCTGCTTCTCCCTCTGCCTGTGTCTCTGCCTCTCTCTCTCTCTCTGTATGACTATCGTAAATAAATAAAAAAAAAATAAATAGGATTTATCTTATGTGCATTGTTACCGTATCTCTATTTAGAGATCAAAGAGTAAACTTTACCATTAGATTCTTGATTTTTGGCCCATATGTTGCAAATACTTTGTTATTATTATTACTATTACTGTAGTATTATTTTACACTTAAGAATATATGTGTATCAGTACTTATGTTTCAAAAAGAGATTCTTCCATTGGAATCGTGTAGCCTTAAGAAGATGTGAGGAAGAATAACACAGTTGGGTAGTTGAGGGTCAAGATGGATCTCAGTGTCAGTTTCTCAGAGGGTGTCTTATAAAAGATGCTATTGTTAACTGAGTGGAAATCAATTGCAGACACTTTGAGGGCCTTGGGGAAGCATGACCAGGCTACATAAAATATGAATCCATGGGTGACATGAGAATGAGGTGCAATCAGAAAGTGACTTAGAGAACTTTATATGTGTCTAATTAGAATAGTGTTATCCACTCTCCAGTAAAGGAATTATATTCATCTTTTCCACTGAGAGGTGATGTCGAACATTTGACTGCCATTGTAGGATATGTATTATATAGACCATAAAGGTATTTCCTGCATGTGTGATTGGAGATACATACCATTACAACCAGAGGACCCTACCTATAACAATAGTAGTTAAGTAAAGAGTCCCTTGGGTAAAGAAAGTCACTTGAAAATTTCTAGCAACTTTAAAAATACATATACTCTTTCTGTATAGTTTCTATTTCATACCAACTTAGCAAAATTGCAAACCCCTCCCTTTTAGAAAATATCTTCTGATCCCATATAGCTAGTAAGTAACAATAGTAAGATATATTTATCTGACATGCAAAATTATATGTATTCATCAAAAAGAAATATTTTAGAAATTATTCAGGAGAATAAAAGGATAAAGCAAACATGAAAGATTATTTATGTTATCTAAATGTATTCAGCTGAACTCAGAATTAAGTGAACATATCACAGAAAACAAGCAGCCAGAGAATTACATCTTTCATGTCAAATCCATTTAAAAATACCACGTTTTAAGCCTCCATTTTGAGAGAAGTGGAGATCAGAAGGCAAAAGCCATGATAAGAATCAGTACTTTTTTAATTGTAAAGGAGAAAAAAGGCATGGTTATATGTTAAAGAGAGTCATTTTGTAAACATAAAATTAAAATGAAAAAGTTCTTGAAGTCTGAGAATTTAAAAGAGCTAGAAGATCAGTTCTAGATCTGCCACCTTCTAGATTTATGACCTTGTTCTTTTCCTTCATCTCTTCATGCCTCAATTACCTCATCTATAAATGTAAGATAATGACACTTACCTCCTCTCATTAAAATTAAATGAGGTAATTAAGCACAGGGCCTAGAACATACTTGTCATTGCTGCTGCTGAGAATCATTTTGTGTTCATTGCAGAATCTGACAAAAATTCAAGATATAGTCCCCATCCTTAAGACTTTTGTCAGAGAATTTTACAATTTTGTTGGAGAAATGTGTAACAGAGGAAAATATGTTTTCCCACTCCCCATCTGAGGTTATTTGGCTGGGGCCCTGTAAATTAGACTGACTAAAAATAGATTAACCAAAGAAAAATAGATTTATTAAAGTAGGGTACAATTAATGTGGCATATGTGTGAGAGCACTCAGTGATATGGTACTCAAAGGACTGGTTAAAACTTGGGCTTATAGGGATCCCTGGGTGGCTCAGCGGTTTGGCGCCTGCCTTTGGCCCAGGGTGCAATCCTGGAGTCCCGGGATCGAGTCCCACGTCAGGCTCCCAGCATGGAGCCTGCTTCTCCCTCCTCCTGTGTCTCTGCCTCTTTCTCTCTTTCTGTCTATCACAAATAAAAATAAATAAATAAATCTTAAAAAAAAATCTTGGGCTTATAAAGCATCTTAAAAGAATAATCAAGTTTTAGAAATTTATAGGTAAGGCAAAGAAAAAGGACTAAATTTCTAGGTCAGCAAATTGTAAGAAGGTAAATATATGGAGCAACTAATGGAAGATAAGGACCAGTTAATAAAGTTGGGCATTCTGCTATTTCTGGACTGATAGGGGTCTATTTAGAATTGTCTCTGATGAATCGCTTATGTTCTTCTTGGTAAAGACAGGAAGATGGACATTTTACAAAGTTATGTCCTGCTTTTAGGAAAGTAGGGGGAAGACAGCTTTTCTTCTTACCTGCTTTTTCTTAGTTGCCTTCAGCTCAAAGTAATCCTTATGCCAAAGTGATATATTTTGGAGTGACACATTCTGCTACCCTTCAGATAAAATAAAGCTGAACCAGCAAATAATGTGCTACTATATAAAAGAGATTATTTGGAAATATCTAAAAGGAGAATTCAGTGAAGTCTAGTAAAATGACATAAGGTTTTGCAGAAAAGACTAAGTATAGTCTCAATGTCTCGGTTGAACTTGATGCTAAAGGATGGGTAATACCTGGCTAAACAGAGGCAAAACTATTCAAGTAAATGGAAATAACATCAGCAGTAATGCATGTCAGCATACAAGGGAGCAGGCCTCATGTATGATATGTTCAATAGCCCACAGGAAAGTACATCAAAATTATTAAGACGATATATCCTATCTTCAAGGCCCAGATCCACAACTGACTAGCCATATAATCTCTGACAAAGTATTTCATCTCTGTGCCTTAATTTCCTAATCTATAAAAATGGAATAATATTATCTTCCTTGTTATTATGGGGGCTAAATGAGGGAACCCACAGAGACTAGTGTTACTTCTACTCCAGTCTATCAATTATATGTTGATACCTTTGGTCTCTGATAAATAGTTCAATGTTTACTAAATATTTTCTGACATTTCCATTGTCCTTGTTGTCATTGGCAGAGAAGGATTTGAATTGGAAAACTGTTGGAGGCGCACCTGGGTGGCTCATGGATGAGCTCTGCCTTTGGCTTAGGATGTGATCCCTGGGGTCCTGGGATTGAGTCCTGCATTGGGCTCCCTGCAGTGAGCCTGCTTCTGCCTCTGCCTAGATCTCTACCTTGCTCTGTGTCTCTCATGAATAAAATAAATAAATAAATCTTTAAAAAAGAAAAAAAAAAGAAAACTGTTGGAAAGATGGGAAGACTGTTGGAAAGACTATGAAAAACTTTCCAAGTCAGGCAGGGAAGTTGTGGTATGATGGGGTAGGAGAGCCAAGGTGATTATAAGAATTTGTTCAGGGACGGATGCCTGGGTGGCTCAGCGGTTGAATGCCTGTCTTCGATTCAGGGTGTGATCCCACAGTCCAGGGATCAAGTCTCACATCGAGCTCCTTGCATGGAGCCTGCTTCTCCCTCTGCCCATGTCTCTGCCTCTCTCTGTGTGTCTCTCATGAATAAATAAATAAAAATCTTAAAAAAAAAAAGGATTTGTTCAGGGAATACTGAGGTGTAGTAAGCCAGAAGCACAAGAAAGAAGAGGTGAGTACAAGGTGGATGCAACTAGAAAGGAATAGTGAAAGATGGGGGAAAAAAAAGTTACCTCCAATCTGTTTCTATTTTCAAAGACAGAATTTAAACTTGTGGCAGTTTAAAAAGGTGGTAAAAGGAAGGAAAAGTTCCATAAAAGAGATGGAGAAAAAAGGCAGTGGGAGTTACAATGGATTGAATTTTTTTAAAATTTTTTTAAGATCAACACAGTTTTACCAATATATAATTATGTATTGATTTTTTGATGTATTAGGTTATTTTATTCATCCAACCACCATTTACTGCATCATTTCCCAAATAATTATAAAAAGCATGCACAGTAATACACCATTTACTTAAATGTAAAATTTAGAAAGCTAATTTAAATGCAGCAAAAATATGCTAAATCAATAAATGTACTCTAAAATGTGTAATAGTTTGTAAATCATGCAAAGTTCTTGATATAATCTATGATCTACAACTTTTGATTATATTAGTATAGATGATAAATAACTTAGGCACCACTAAAATAAATTAAATAATTCTGCAGGTAAAGCAAGAAAGCCTACCCAATATCTGTAATATTTGTGAATAAATCTCCTTTTCATGTTTATGGAAGTCAGCAAATTAATTGCAAGGATGTAAAGGAAGTGATAAAACGAAATGCGTTTTAAAAGGGTGTTTTGAAATTGGAAACCCCAAGTATGTTTCTTATGTAAATATTATTTAATCAGGAACTATTTTGTGCCTTTTCATGTAAGATTATAGGGAAATTAGAATTGCCTGTTTACTTCTAGTATGATGATAAAGAATGAACTACTTTAGTCAGATTTGATGATAAATCATTCTTCTGAGAGTGAATTAGAAAAACTTAGCCAATAGACCTAAACATTTAAATTCCATTACTAGTGGTGAGTAGCAATTTTGATTATCTGTGCTCCAAGTTTAAAACAATTACATCTAAGTAAATGAATTCATTGCGCATTACATTTTGATCTGAAAAGGTAAACACTGTTTCCTAATGTCATACCCCAGACATTAAATTACAGTACACAAAATTATAGATTAAGATACCCGTAAATGGGACACCTGGGTGGCTCAGTGGTTGAGCAGCTGCCTTCAGCTCAGGGCATGATCCCTGGGTCTGGGATCAAGTCCCGCATCAGTCTCCCTGCGGGGAGCCTGCTTCTCCCTCTACCTATGCCTCTGCCTCTCTCTCTCTGTGTCTCTCATGAATAAATAAATAAAATCTTAAAAAAAAAGTTTTAAAAAAGATACCCATAAATAACATAATTGAAGCCTGTAGTATTAAAACACTCACAATTATATAAATTAACGGGCAGCCCAGGTAGCTCAGTGGTTTAGCACTGCCTTCAGCCCAGGGCCTGATCCTGGAGACCTGGGATTGAGTCCCGCGTTGGGCTCCCTGCATGGAGCTTGCTTCTCCCTCTGCATGTGTCTCTGCCTCGCTCTCTCTCTCTCTCTCTTTCTCGTCTCTCATGAATAAATAAATAAAATCTTTAAAAATATATATATAAATTACCAAGAAAATATAGGTACCATCATTCTGGCATATTCTACAAATGCTAATGAACAGCTCATAAATAACAATGCAGGGCTAAAGAAGTGAGTATACTTGGTGGACTTAGAAAAGAATGGAGGAAAAAAGGTATCTGACTGATATTCTGTTCATTTAAATCGTCTTGTTCTCTACTTTAGCAAATATTTCAAGAAATTTATGTTTTTTCAAAATCAGAACTCATTCTTTTTGTCCTCTAAGTTTGTTTTCTCAGTGGAAATTTGTGGGACTTTTTCGCAAATAAAAATATTTAGTAAAGCTTTGCCTAGGTCTTTAGAGCTTTTAGCAAACCAGTTACTTTGTATACATTTGGAACTTGGTTAATGAAATATCTTTAGGTCCAATTTAGGCAACATTATGCCCTATTGCTGCCATTCATTCAATAAATGTTTCTTGAACTTGTAAGTTTAGGTACTGGGTTAAGTCATCAAGGTGCAAGAGGAGCTCCCACAGTAGCAGCCATCCAGTGATAAATTACAACCTGCTGTGTGAGTCTGCTGACCCCCAGAGACACGTTATCTGAGACAGATCTTCCATTGAGTTAGCCTGCAAATGAAATGAGTCTAACCGTTTTTCCTTTGGAGCCACACAAACCTGAGTTCAGATTCAGTATTACTCTGCCCCCTATACAGTGTAACTTTGGCAATTCACCTAACCTCTCTGGTCCTCAGCTTTCTTGTCAATAAAAATGAGAAAAATAATAGCATCTATCTCCTAGAATTTTCATAAGAACTAAATGAGAGAATACATGTCAATATTTTAGCACTTGCCTAGCACATGGTTAGCACTTAATAAGTATTGTTATCCCATTCATAATAATAGTTATTTTATTGAGCATATTAAAGAAAACTATCAATGGCAGTAATCACTACAATAAAATTTTGGCTGTCTAGAATGCCTATGGGAAGAGGCCTTTTGATTAATCTGATTTTGTAATTATATTGAAAGCCATTTGTATGTCAGTTTTTATCAATTGTAATCTTTCTAAACTCTATCAGTCCACAATTCTCCTCTTATCTACTCAACTACCTCACTTCTCCCACTGTTTTTGGCTTTACATTTTACACAGGTGAAAATTTGTAGAATATAGTGCTTATACATAATTTTGTCCATATAGCTTTCATACAGTATGTAAATTCCTGATAGACCTTCAGGACTTTGTTGTTGTCTCTGGGCCATTATTCAGAGCAGCAGTGAGTATGCACACAGGTGTCAGAGAGTGGGTTTAGTACTAAACCCAAAATACACTTTAGATAAATCAAACTTCTAGTTTTTCCTTGTAGCCTATTTTAGCCACTTATCACTAGTAATTTTTTTTCTGAGCTCATACTGAAATAATTACATTTCTGACATCAGTCCACTGAAAATAAGTGTTAAACACTCATTCTTTCTGCCTTATCAGTAAAACGAATCTCTACATCTACTAAAAATATTCTTTTAAATAGGAGATAAAAATAAATATGTGAAAAAAAGATAGGTAATATACTTTAGATCTCATTAAAAGTTCTTACATTCTAAATGCAGAAACTCAGATTTGCAAAAACCATAAGAGTTGTATTCAGTATGTTGAACATTTAACAAGATGTCATCAGTCTTATCTAGAAGATGAGCAATGTTGGCAGTTACAAATTTGGCTTTCTTTACAGTATGTGCTTATTGCCATGCATGCAAGTGGGTGAAAACAATCAAATTAACTACATAAGAAATGACCACAACACATCGTAGGTGGCCTAATCATTTATTAGAAATACACTTTGGTTCCATATTTTAATATTCTATTTCTTAATAAAGTGTGGAGTAAATAAGACCTGTTATATACCAACATTGCAGTTAATTTGGCTCTATTCTCATTCAGAGGAATTAGACTTATGTCAGTAATTGCACCTAACAGATTCATAGAACCAACAAACTGCACTGAACCCAACTGAGTCTCTAACAATTTTTTTAAAAATTTTATTTGTTCTACCCACATTGAATCCCTGATGCCCCAGGCTGCTTCAAACTCAGGAAAGAATCTATTGTCACACTACATGTACAAAAGGATTATTATGGATGAAAACCTTTCAGTCATTTTTAATTTAATGCTACAGGTATTTATTGAGTGCCCTCAGAGTGCTGAGCAAGAGTGATGCACCCTAATCATAGTATTGTTTTCTGATAACTCATCTCTATTAACCCACTTATGGGGTCACTAACTGTCAGCCTTTTTCCTCCGTGTGTGTGTGCCTCTCCTGTAAAAAATAATGTCCCTTACTGCATATTTAGTTATGTGTGTGTATATGTATCCATGCACACAGGACCATGTGTAACATATAACATATATTTCATTTTTCACATATTTTTATATATGAAAACTTCCATTATATTTTCTTTATGTCTGGTAAGTGCTCTGTCCTCAATCACTCCCTCCACACATGAACAATAAGTATATACCTTGACTAATTCGTGGGAAAAATGGGGGGAAAACACATCTTAGTTTAAGAAAATAGTTATGCCTTTGTTATAATAATATTAGAAAAATATCAAAACCTAAACTTAGAATACCTGATTGTCATCTAAATCATCTGTTTCATAGTAGCTCGTAAGATGATGGTATGATTCCTTTGAGAGGCAAAAGATGATTATCCTTTTAAATGTGCAGTTGCTAAGGATAACATAAAACTTTTGTTTGAATTAGCGTTGGAATCTACTTTAAATGTACATTATGTATAAAAAAATACTTCTCTTTATCAGAGGAAATATTTTGTAACTCCTGAATTTGATTTAGCCTTTTCTATTTGCCAAGCCCTGGACAGGGTGATCTAGGAATTACTTGGAGTATTGCTAAACAGGATGGATGGATATAGGTCTAGGGAGCTGGAGGCACAGCCCTGCTGATAGAAGGACAGGGTCCCAGGGGTCCTTCTTACACATGTATGGTTCTGTCATAGAAGAATCATATTCTCAGAGTCTGCTGAGTTAGGCTATGCTGTAATATAGTTATAATACAGTGTCTTATTTGGGTTTTTAGTTTCTCAGCTTTATAAAATAACCCTCACCACAATTTTTAGGCTAATAATTTTATCCAGTTGAGTGTTCAAAGTAGAAGAACTTTTTAAAATTCCCTGTTTATCTCATTAATATCTACACATTCCTGATTTGAGTTGTTACCTCCTCTGATTTTCTGGAACAGTATTTCTATGAAAGGAAAATGTGTTCCCTGTAGTCCTCTTTTGTAGAAAACCCTTTGCACTTGCTTTCTTTTGCCAAGTGAACCTTTTTTGAAAAAGCATCAGTAGAGACAGCTTACCTAGCGTTTGCTAGACAAGAGTAGCTATAGGTGCATTTAAACAATCCAACTTGAAAAGGGGATTTCTCTCTTTTTATTCAAAAACAATTGAAAATGAAAGATATGTGTCTCAGGACAGAGTGCTTAACTGACCTTGCTCTACTGAACTTCAGTATGGTATATGAAACTACTTCCCTGTGTCCTCCCCAGTATTTTTTTTCCTCCCTCCCCCACCAATGTTAAAAAAAAAAAAAAAAAACATGCTTTACTTGTTTGAAGCACCTGGTTCTGAGTTAAAACTCTATCTGGCATAATTGGAATCCATTATGTTGTTAGCTCTTGTGATACTGTTTGCATCTCTTATTCTTCACTCAGTGCAGTTTTGTTCTAAGGGCCATTTGATCATATTTTTAGAGGAAATGGAGATCAACCTATAGAGATGGACTATGGCTACATTAAGCTTTAAGTGTAACTATGTTCCATCTCCCACAATACATAAGACCTTTTTTTTTTTTTTTAATAACCTAGCGTAAGCTCCTGTGGCTCAAGCAAGTTGAAAACTATTTTCACTTGAGTAACCCTGACAAGTAATTGACAGCCCCCCCCCCCCCCAGAGTACTTCTCTCCTCACTGGGAGATAGGGGGATATTGGTGAAGGGTTGGCAGTGCAGTTCCTAGCCTATCCTCCTTCATACCCTCTCTCATTTTTAAACTGCAGGGGAACAAAGTAAACATCTTTATAAGGAAACCTCTGAGTTCTTACTTTTGAAACCATACACAATTTTTTTAAATTTCTTTTTATTAGAGTTCAATTTGCCAACATATAGCATAACACCCAGCGCTCATCCCGTCAAGTGCCCCCCTTCAGTGCCCATCCCCCAGTCACCCCATCCCCCCCACTCACCTTCCCTTCTACTACCCCTTGTTCATTTCCCAGAGTTAGGAGTCTCTCATGTTCTGTCCCCCTCTCTGATATTTCCCACTCATTTTCTCTCCTTTATTCCCTTTCACTATATTTTATATTCCCCAAATGAATGAGACCATATAATGTTTGTCCTTCTCTGATTGACTTATTTCACTCAGCATAATACCCTCCAGTTCCATCCACGTCGAAGCAAATGAAACCATACATAATTGTAACCTTGGGAGAACATATTGTTTGTCCTGGACTTGAGTAGTTAACACTTCTTTTGAAGAATGTGGTCTTTTATTATTTTTTTAAAGATTTTATTTATTCACGAGAGACAGAGAGAGGCAGAGGGAGAAGCAGGCTCCATGCAGGAAGCCCTATACGGGACTCAATTCCAGGACCCCGCTCTGGGCCGAAAGGCAGGCGCTCAACCTCTGAGCCACCCAGGCATCCCAAATGTGGTCCTTTAAAGACAAAGTAACTAGGGACTAACTAGAGCTTACATATCAAAGTAAAACCACAAAATTTGTGTTCTTGAGGTGTCATCACATTTACTGAGACAGTAGTATGTCTTAAAGAAAAATTATTATTTAAATGGAAAATGGGGCCATTTGCCAGGGTTTTTTTTTGTTTTTTGTTTGCTTGCTTGTTTTAGAGGCAGAGGATAAGGAGCTTGTCTCACAAGAATGGTAGGCAAGGGAAACCTTCATGTGGAAGTCAGCATCTTTAAATCTCCGGTATTCAAGAAATACCAAGTTTCAGTTCACAAAATATAAGTCCTTTGTTATAAGCATCTCTCTCCTTTCTCTCTCTGCCTGTAGGCAGTTTCTGAAACCTGTTTTTGATTCCCATGTAATGCTTTTATATGACATTTATCCACAAACCTATTTTGATTTTTTAAATTAATGATGACTTTTTACCATTCTGCTGTACCTCTCTCCCCTTCTTTGGAATTGTACTATCTCACTCTTATCGACACATTGCTTTCCTGGTGGGTGACGTCATGATTTGCAAGCAATTTGACATGTAAATAAGGTTGTGAGAACTACCTCAGCAATTCAGTTTCTATTTGAAAGGAATTAATCAGTGTTTTTATGTTTTCTTATATTTTCCTCTACATTGTGTTTTCACAATTATATTAGGCACAATGGGAGGGCCTCTTTTCTTTTTCACTCCACTTCAAAAAAAAATTGGTTGATTCAAAGTCTTCATGGAAATTTAAAACTCCATGTTTTATAATAGGCTTCTCCTACAGTATGTGTTTTTGTCACAACAGAATGTGCCATTCAGCAATAGCTAGTAACTATTATTTTTCAAGGAGCATCTCAGGAATATAGATGCTTTGATCAGCATGTTTTTATTTTCACTGATATTAAAGTAATGTTTATCTAGGAGGAGTTATAAGAAATAGTGCATAAAACTTTGACCTTAATTCTTAACTTTGTAGATATTATATATTCATAGGCGTTTTGTGTGCTTTGACAGGTGTGGAAATATAAAACTCTACCTCAATGTGCTAACAAGTAAATATGGATATGGTTTTACCTGATGGACTCATTAGCAAATATACCTTTTAAATACAGCTCCCACTCCTACTGCCCCCCAACCCCATTCCTATTGCTAATTGGCAAGCTAATGTACTGCCATCATGCAGCTTGAGTTTCTTCATCTGAAAGAACACTGCAGCTCTTTTTTGATACCCAGTGGCACTTTGGCAGGTGCCTCAGGAACCATACTGTGGTGGGCAGTTTCAGATTCTTGGACTCATATTCTTTGCATTCTCTGAGGGAAGTGGTTCTCAAAGTGTAATCTCTGGATCAGCAGCTTCAGCATAATCCAGTATTTGTTAGAAATGCAAATTTTCTGACTTCACCCCAGACCTACTGAATAAGAAATTGGGTGGGGATAGCAATCCATGTTATGACAAACTGTGGGGGTGATACACACTAACATCTGAGAACCCCAGAGTCCAATAACTATACTCATCTTATTTTACAGATGTGACATCTGAGACATAAACAGCACTTGCTCAAGGTCATAAAGCTAGTTTAATGTAAATGGGAGAGCCTGGAGTAGAGCCTGCCTCAGCCCACTGCTCTTTCTACTATACTACTCCATATTGCTAGAGCTTAAAGTTGTTTTTACTTATTTAGATTTAGTTATGACAGATTATTATACATGAAAAAATGAGAGGCTTATCTTCCAAGCTTTGCATTCCTATAATTTTTAAAACTACTGTTAGTGAGAGGATCAATCAGAATCAAGTAGTTTTCAGTGACAAGGTGGGAAGATATCCTTGGCATTGGAAATTTACAGGGAACTCAGCAGAGTCTTTGTGTTGTCGAATATGGCTTTGATGGATGGATATCATGTTTTTCAAACTACAACATAACAAAACAAACTCAAACAACTGACTTGTGAAGAATGATCATTTGTGTTTTGTATGTGTGGTTTGTAAAATGAACTGCCAAAGAATTTCTTAAGTAATAATGTCCCTGTTATATTAAAATAGAATTCCTTAGTTGTGGGGATGAAATACATAATGGATTGTATAGCTTCTTAAGAACACATCTATTGAAGGGACACCTGGGTGGCTCAGCAGTGGAACATCTGCCTTTAGCTCAGGGCCCACATGGGCCTTCCTACAAGGAGCCTGCTTCTCCCTCTGCGTGTATCTCTGCCTCTCTGTCTCTCGTGAATAAATAAAACATTTGTTTAAAAAAAAGAACAACACATCAATTGAAGAGTAAGAATCCCTATATTAGTTATTAGGTAAGTATTAGTATACTTGTTCTTTAATTATCCTTATTTTGTTTACACTTGATGGATGTTCTTGGATGTGCTTCAGATAGCAAATAAGCATGTCCCTATATTTTGCCTAAGTGATGCAATTAATGAAAGGAGCAAAATCTGCACCCCTTTGTTCATGAAACAAAATGAACATTTTGACTTGAATAAAACTGAGACTTTTAGCAAGAACGTATGTCTAAAATCTATATCTTCCTGCAAGTGACCTCTTTTATTTATTTCAAAATATCTGTCTTTTCTCATCAATTCCAGCATGAACTCTGTGGCAAATAAAAAAGGGAACTTTTCTCATGAGAACTTCTGTCAAGAAACAATCTTCTTGGCTCTCTTCTCATATATTAAGAAACAGTTCTCATCTTTCTTAAAGTAGGTTTGGACATTTTTCTCTGATGAATACTTTACATACTCTGAGAAAACAGCTTTAAATTTCTTACATGTTTTGCCAAAGAGATTCCTATTTCTCTTTTTTAATCCCCAGTGGCTTACGGTATCATATCTACAGATAATTTATACTATGTTTTCTGTAAGCAATGTAATAAGGCTTATAGTAATTCATTCTGCAGCAGTATTTCTGGGTCTGTTTGCACTTGATGCTAAGTTCACTTCGAGTAATATCAATCCTTTGAATGTCTTTTCTCTGATTTGGTTTCCATAAAACATCAGGATGCTCTCTAGATTATCTGGGCCATTTCCCTGCCTCAAGGTGTGCTTGTATGTAACCCAAAAGACAAACAGACAGCATGTTTCTAAATGTCCCAGGAGAAGGAAAGTGTAATAGTACCAATAATCCTTATATAGTGAGAGATATCCAGGGACACACCATCTATACTTATAATCCTCACAAATTTCATTTTTCTTGAGTGCAGTTATGATTCTCTTATTTTTATTGAAATTACTTGAAATGTCTTATTCCTTTACTTCAAAGTATTTTATTTCTAAACCTAACCTTAAATTATATTCTTATTGAGAAAATAGAAAGCATATTTCTAACCAGTATATTTTACCATGTAATCACATTTGACAAACTGTCAGCCCTTATTGATATATAGGTCTATCTTGGTTAACGATTATTATTGGATATGCTTCTCTTTTTTAATGAAAACCTATTATTCATTTTTTCTTAAAAATTCAATGATTTATGTATTCCAGTTGCTTTTAATGATGGATTTATTCATTTTAGAGAGAGACAGGGGAGGGGCATAGGGAGAGGGTGAGAGAGTCTCAAGCAGACTCCATGCTGAGCATGCACCCTAACATAGGGCTCCATCTCATGACCCTGAGATCATGACCTGAGCCAAAACCAAGAGTCAGATACTCAACCAACTGAGCCACCCAGGTGCCCCTCAGATGCTCTTTAGTATTCAATATAATCACAGCATGCTCAGGGTTATGTCACTGGTCCATTGGATCTCATATTTGTTAAAATGATATTATTTACCATATGTTTGTCTCATATTGGACATGTTAGGAGAAAAAATTGAACTTTTAATGTGAAAGGTCCTTTTTTTAGCAAAAGGAAAAATGCATTCTCTGACATTAATAAAAGTCATGCTGGCATTCTCTTACAAGAAATTCACTAAAATGACAAAGAACATGAAAAATGTATTAAGATGTTTGATTGAACTAAGATGGTTGATTTGCTTCACTATCTGATAAATTATAATGAACAAAAATAAAATTATAAGTAATAAGAGAAGTAAATGTGGCAGACATATTGGTATTCTAGGTAATAGTGAAACAAATGTCATTATTTCATGTGCTTACAATAGAGAAAAATAAATTTGACTTTTTTTTGCAAATATTGCTGAATTTTCTTGTGAAAAATACTATAATGAGTGGATTTATTTATTCAGTTCTCTGTGAGTTACTGGCTATATCAAGGTTTTGGAAAAACAAACATGTATTCTCTATCTCTAAGTATGTTAACTAATCTATAAAGGCTTGTTTCATTAATGCTTGCTGAGGGAAAAAAATGAGTTTTAGAGATTGTGTTTTGCTCAGTACTGCATAACTTACTTTCACAAGCCTTACTTAAGCTTTGATTCCTAAATCTCTCCCCAGTGAAATCATACCTCAAAGATGTTTCATTAAAATGACAAGATAAGATGCCTTGTATCCCTGTGCTGGAGTGAGGGCAAGGGAAAGAGTTCTAGGAGATTTTACACAACCATTCCTAAGCTTTAGGGAAAAAAGCAGAAATCACTGACTTCAGTGAAAAATCGGCAACATCTCTATCATGAAGATAATAGCCGAAACGATGGGCTCACTGTGCGCATAGCTCTGGCTTGTCTTGATCTTGTATTGATGACTCATACAAAGTTAGAACATGGAGGATGGAATTATGTAGAAACTATTAGAAAGATTGTGTCTTTGATGTTATGCATTTTAGGAAATACTTTTAAATGCATTGTTTTCATTGTTACAGCCTTTTGTATTGTGCAGTCTTTCACCTTTGTCTACCCTTCTTATATATATATATTTAAGATTCATTTATTTATTCAGATAGAGAGACAGGCAGAGACACAGGCAGAGGGAGAAGCAGGCTCCATGCAGGAAGCCTGATGTGGGACTCGATACTGGGTCTCCAGGATCACACCCCGGGCTGCAGGTGGCGCCAAACAGGTGCGCCACCGGGGCTGTCCCCTTCTCCTATTTTGAAATATTTTCTTAGAGAAATGGTAATTGTTCAAATGGCTTCATTACATACCTAAATATTAGTTTGAACCATGTGAAATTGTTGCTGTTTGGTCACTTTTTTGCCTATAAAAGTGGCAACCTCACATGGTTCAATCTAATAAAAATTATATAATTCTCAAAACAGAAAGATAATAGCCTACTATTAACCATTTTTAATTGTATATAAAACTCATACTCTATCTTAGTTGATCATTTACTGGCTAAGTCTGACATTTTAAGAGAATTTTCTAGCAGATCTTTGGCATTAAAAGGTAGAGTTCAAATATGAAAACCTATTCCCTATTTATGCTGGGAAACAGACCTTAATGAAGTCACCTAATCAATAGCCTGGTCTCCTATGGATGCATTTCTTATGTTTGCATAGTATTTCTTCAGAGAAAATGCAGTGTGTTGGTTAATCTATCATTTTCATTATTACTGTTCCAGGTAAATATGCCCTGGTCATTCTAATGAGATTAAGAGACATTGCATATCTTGGGTAGAGCTGGATATTAACAAGGTTTCTTGAGCTACTCAATTCCAAATCACCTCTTAAGTGAGGATTATCAATCCATCTGGCACATGTTGACTCCTCCAGGTTTAACTCTGAGGTAGAAGTGACCTCTTCCTTTCTCTGCTCCCCAGAACAGGGTATGCCTTAAGATAGCTTGCTCTAAACTGGATATACAAATTTCAACAATGAACAGAATTCTCTCAGTGATACTTTTCTTTCTTTGTTGAAGATAGTGTTAATATGAAAACTTAGTGACTAAAATAAATATAATGATAGATTTAAAGCCTCACGAGATAGGTAATTGCTTTAAAGAAATCATGATAATTTTTTCCCCCTTTTCCTAAAGTAGAAATCACAGTTCTGTTGAAAACCCAGGATTCCATATATCATAAAAGCATCAATAGTGTATTCCTTCTAAAGAATGGGGATAAATTCCCCTTATACTAAAAATCGCCAACTGTCACAGAAGTGCTAAGTGAAAAATTGTCCTTATCATTTCTTTGTGGATTGCAATTTTCCCCCTATTGACCTAGGCTATAAATAGGAAATAAACAATTGAATGAATCAGATAGTATGCAGATTTTACTGATGAGTTTAAGTGAACAAATCATAAAAAGAACCAAATATTGCTTGGTCCTAAATCTTTGCCAAGGAGAGTTTAGTAACCCCCTCACTCTTCCTTCTTTTGACAGATACCACTCTTTAACCACATTTTTGAAGAGTAACCAATATTTGTTTTTGAATATTTTTTTACTTCCTTAAAAGATGGAAAATAATTAAGAATGTTAAAAATTATTTCTGTTCAGTGGACAGGCAAAATACAGTTTTAATATCATTTCTTTAATAAAATCAGCAGTTATTCTCTTTATAACATCTTTATCTCACATAATCTATCAATATATGGACTATACAAAAACAACTTGATTTTCTAAATGGTAGAAACTTGGCTTCTACAAACATTTGAGCCATTCTCATAATATAATGTAAAAAGTAGGCTCTTCTATTAAATTATTGTTCTAAGAGCCAAAAAGCTATAGTATTTTTCTTTCTGTTCTTCAGATATATCACGTATCAAGTAAATAGATTTTAAAAGAACTATTTCACTTTTATTCCATTTGACTAGCAAAATTCTTTATTAGCAAAAAGTTCTCTTAATTTTTATAACATATTATATAGAGGAAGAAATACACAATTTACCTATTTGTGGCAGTGCATCTCAAGAGGATGACTTATAGGGTTTTGCACAGTGCTATCTGCTAAGTAGTTATGTGTTGATAACTTGAAAGAGAGAGTAAAAATTACATAAGGAGTGTGCTGAGGGTATGATTGAAGCAGTGCTGATTGTGTCTTGAGTGCTGATTGTGCTTTCCACTTTAGAGCCTCCTGTCCCAACAAGAGACATGGATGAAACAAATGTGAAATTGTAAATCTTTCCTAGCTAAACCTAAACAAGAAATTGTCTATTTGCAAGTCTGTCTTTGACCACAACTCTATCCATTTCAATAAAAATGTAACTATTTAAAAACAGGAATTACACAACAATAGCTAGATAGTGACATAGTTATTTCATAAAATGGTATATGATATAAACCATGGGAGTTTTTGAATTTAAAAAGAAAACTCAAAGAAATGCAGAGGTGAAGTAGCACGTCAACTTAAAATAAAGCACATATGAAGCTAAGCTCCAAGGAATGACATTCTTTAAATGCCAGTATTTTATCTGGTTTCACCAGCTCTTAGCAGGTTATTTAAGCATAGTTATCATCCATAATGACTTTATTTTAAAAGAACCACATAATGCTCAGAAATTGACATAATTATATGTCTGGGATATTGGTGCCTAATTTTGTAATTCTATATCATTTTCTTCTGATTGACTCCCATGTAATTCAATGGCATCCATATTATTTACTCAGTAATCTGTAATTATAGACTTCCTTTAATGAAGCACCCTATGCTTTATTGCCCTGTGTTTTTAGGAGCTCTGTGGGTTTCAATTTTAGAAAATTTGAACTTGGAAGAGCTATTTTTTTTCCCAGATAAACATTATAAAGTAGTGAAGAGGTTAATCACTATTGCCTTGATTGTTTGAAATACCAAAAGGCAGTACCACTTAATATACAATTACCATATTACTTTTAATATGTCTTCTTTTTAAAAGATTGAATTCAATTAAATGGTAGTAGTAGTATGTTAAATTTACTATGAATATCTGCCTCAGGAAGTTATTTATTTATTTTAAAATTAATTTTTTCTATTGGAGACCAACTTCTTTTTATTTAGTAAAGCAAATAATTAGGTATATCTAAATTTTAATTATTTAACATAGCAGGATATTGTTAATATGTGTTTGTAAAAATTGTCTAAATTACCTGAATTTTGGTCGTTTGTTTCTATAGCATTCAGTGTAAGAATTTGATCCCTTGAGTAGATCTGGTGAGCTTAAATATAATTCACATAATAATCTATCTAAAACTCTATTTACTTGAAAGTATAAATCTTTTTGTTAGTCTTTGTCTTTTTTGTTGTTGCCTTTTTCTTTAGAATTTGCATCAGTCTTTTATTTCTTAAATTTGGTACATGAGGGAAGACATACAGGTGTGAACATTCAGGGTATGTACGGAATGATAAAGAGAAGTATCGTGGGTGGTGTACCAAGTTGGAGGTACCAAAGAAAAAATCTGAAAATAATTAATAAGACCACTGGAGTTTAGATTGGATCTGATGAGTGAGTGTTGAATCTTGGAAAAAGGGATAGTGTGATTAGAATTAGAGTTTAGCAATAGGAGAAACTAGAAACAGAGAATTCACCAAGTTGATTCATGTATTATTAGTCCGGGTTAAGGGGCGAATATTCGACTTGGAGAAGAAACTCTGATTCTGTGACTTACAGCCTGTAACAAAGTGGTACAGCTTAGTCACTGTTGGAATCTGGAGATGAAGATTTCAAGCCTGGGAAATATTCAAAAATGGGAAAATTGGGATGAGAAGTCACTAGAAGTATAGCTGGGAGGGGAAAAAAAATCTGTGGATGATTACATCAGTCTTAGACGTGTTGTCTGAAGTGATGGGAAATTTTGTAAATAACGTTATTTGGAAGTACCAATGATATGAACCTATAATGGAAATAAGATTTAAATAGTAGGGATTCGAATTATGGCATCTTCATCATAGAAAGGAATTAAAATCCTTAAAACTGATCACTTTCCACTGTCCAAGACAGAAAGGCCACAGAGTGTGCAGTGACATTTCAATCTGCTTTCTAAATAATTATCTTTCAGCAATGTGTTTCAGTTCCATCAGGAGACAGCAGTAAGATTGCTGGACAAACCATTCCAGCTGATTTGAGTTAGTATCCAGCCATGCTGAGTCAGACTGGCTCTTTCTTCTGGAGCAGATTATTGAAATCCTCTTTAGAAATTACTGAGGGATTTAGATCAAGGCTTAAAGGCAAATCCTTCCTCTCCCATTTTGAAACATCGATGTAAATTACCCTACTGAGTTATGATAATGCAATATCAGAAGTACTTTCTTCAGCTCCTTTTTGAGACAAGTGGCAATAGGCCAACCTCTTAAGCATTGCTAACTCTGTTTTGTGCCATATGATCTTCCCCTACTTTTAGATTGATCCAGAAATTGATTTTTGACTCAAGTACAACCATCTATAGGCTGGTCTATTTCATAAGAGGTGGCCTGTCATAAATACTCCTCCCAAAATTCTATTCTGTAATGGTTGAATCAGTTTGATTCTTTTTCTTGAGGAATTTGGACTTAGATACAAAGAAAGAGAATTAGTCCACAACTGGCAGAAGAGAAAATAAAAACAAAGAAGAGTAGATGCACATGGTTAAGTTTGAGTGGACTTTAAGGTAACAAAGTAACAATATTAAGGGATGACTAGGGCTATTATAGCTGGAGGATTAGTCATAACTGTATCTTGAATGGTGTTTCAGCTCTTCATGAGACCTGACCATGGAGCTGCTGAAGGCTGTTTCCGTATTCCTCTTTATTTCTGCATATATCCTTATACTAAACCCCCACCTTTGGTTCTTGTAAGCCATCTAACATGTTCATCAAGAGGATTATAACAATAGCCAGTTAAATGACAGAAATTCCCTCCTTTCCTCTTCCTTTCTCCTTGCTCCACCCACTAAGGGATCTAATTACTCCATGAGAGTGGGGTATGGTGGTGAGTGAGTGGGGTAGCAGATTATACCACCATTCTCCCCTTTAGGTACCTGGGTCCAAAAGAGTAACTGGCCATGAAGTAAGGAAACACCTTGAAGCAAATATAAGATTACTGTTTAAACTACAATCAGAAGATTATGGAATCTTGCCAAAATGTCATTAAGAGACATGAAAGGGAGATTTGACATTGCATGTCTAGGAGCCGTAGTAGAAAAGGCAAAAAAACAATTTTATGTGTTTACCTTTACTAAATTGAGACTGCACAATAAACCAGTTGGTTATACGTGCCTTTTTGCAAACTGCTTTTGCTTTTTTAAAAAAGGAAAACTATAAAATACCATCATGTTAAAAAAAAACAATATGATATGCTCCTCAATTTGAAAGGAGTAGTTGTAATAACAAATTGGTTTGCAACAATGTGTAATCTCTGACCATTCAAAAATATGTGGTCAAAGAAACACACCCAAATACACAAGATGAAACTCCTTGTACTTTAAAAATAGATAAGCAATAGTTACATTCCTCCACACAAAGTAGAATGAAGTTGTTACTGCCTTTCTGGCTGGAGAGTTGACTCTCTATAGAATCTAATAAGCACAGAAAGAACACCAGATCCAAAAGTTGGGCTAGTAACTGATGAATTGTCCACTTGTTTCCTATACTCCCAGCATCAGTAATTAAGAGTACCTGTTTCCTCATTTACAACAGTTTTTATTAGTTTCAGAGGTAGAATTTAGTGTTTCATCAGTTGCATATAACACCCTGTATAACATTTTTATACTCCATGATGGGCTGCCATTATTACCATGGTTTATGACATTTGTTAAACAGCCTGACTGTACTTTCATGAGGGCTATTCTTGAAAAGTCACTTTCATCCTGCACTTACCTTTTATGTGTGCTAGGCACTAAGGAAGATACAAGTATACATTTGGCCTCATGATAATGCTCTGGAAGGTAAAACTATTTCTCTCCCTCTGCTCTCTACCACTAGTCATATACTTGTATTTCTTATAAAGATGGTTAGGCTTATTGTACAGCACTGTATACTGATATGGCAGTCTAGTTGAAGTCCATAGATAAGGAGCCAGGTCTTCCATAAAGAAGTCAAAAATACTCCATGCCAGTCAGAGGTTAGTTGTCATACAGGAAATTAACACTTGGAAATCAAGTCTCCCAATGACGTTCGAAAAAAAAAAACCCTCTCTTTTTGTAATTGTTCTTTTGAAACTATACCTTAATGACTCTTAAATGTAAATCCACCTAGAAGTGTATGCATAATTGTTATTTCATTATCCTGTCTCATTCTTGGCTTTGGCCCTCTAAATGGAGGTATCTCAATTTCAAGAAGGCTAACATTGACTGCTTATGTTCCTTCCTACCTCCCATCCATGATGAGTTTTTGTTTTACTTGATATGGAAGTTGCCAAGGTCCTTCCGTATCTCAGAGGCTATTTGTGAACTCCACAGGTACCTATACCAGCATGATGTTGATACTGACTATGCATATTCAAGAGCAACGGTCAGCAAATTTTTTTGTAAAGGTCCAGATAATAAGTATTTTAGGCCTCACAGGCTAAAATGTCTGTGTCATAACTACTCAGCTCTACTGTTGAAGCAAGAAAGTAACTATAGACAATACATAATGAATGAGAGTGGTTGTCATCCAATAAAAGTTATAGATTAAAATATGAAATTTGTGAAATTTTCATGTAGCACAATTTTTTTTTTTTTTTGTTTAAAAAAAAAAAAACAACAGGGACACCGGTGGCTCAGTGGTTGAGCGTCTGCCTCCAGCTCAAGGTATGATCCTGGAGTCCCGGGATGAAGTCCCACGTTGGGCTCCATGCATGGAGCCTGCTTCTCCTTCTGCCCGAGTCTCTGCCTCTCTCTCTCTCTCTCTCTCTCTCTCTCTCTCTCTCTCTCCTGCTTCTCCTTCTGCCCGAGTCTCTGCCTCTCTCTCTCTCTCTCTCTCTCTCTCTCATGAATAAAAAATAAATAAATAAAATAAAACATTAAAATGTGAAAACCACTGTTAGCATGTGGACTGTTCAAAAACAGGTGGTGGTAGACTGGACTTGACCACGCGGGCTATAGTTTGCCAATACCTTCTCCAGAAACACAAACTCCAGGTTCTTTTAAAAAAAATTTTTCATACTTTCCAGGTTCTAATGCTGGTTTTCTCACCTCCCAACTATGTGATCTTGAATGAGTTACTTCTCCTAAATATGCGTCAATTTCTTTACCTGGAAAATAGGTAGTTGTGGGGATTCAACTTAAATCCATTAACACAGGCCTAACATATGGGAGGTTCTCAATAAATCACATATATTATTAATAGTCCTACTTCCAAAAACCTCTTTTGTCTTTTCGGGAAGTAGATTAGATTTCTTTTGGTGGATGGTTTTGAATTGACTTAAATTGCTTCTTCTTCCAAGTCTGTTTTTGCATAATTTTCTCTTTACAAGTGTTCCATGCCCTTAGTAAATGATTGATTCTGATAAGATACACACAGTATTTTCAAAGGTTCCTTTGAAATATTAATTATTTAAAATATTGAATGTGAGATATTTCACCAGAGGCATCAACAATGGTTTTCTGGTTCAATGAGTGTTTATTTTTACAATATGTAATTTTCTTCTCCCAATCTTCTAGCATACACGTAACAAAAAAAAATGAATATGCATAAACATTATTTTTTAATGACCATTTATTATCAAGGTGTCTTATTATAGGCAAACTGCCAAAAATGTGTCCCTGGACAAAAAAAGTTTCTTCACTATAACTACCATTAGAGTTCCATTTATTTGTGTTAACAAGCTCTCTTTAAGATGCAAATGTATCAGGGAAAGTTAACTTACCAATTGAGTTACCCTGACAAAATTAGGTAGCACCTACCATGTAGATACTTGGGAGAAATCACCTCATCCCTCACCATTCATCACTTTGGAGCAAAATATCCATTTATCTTGTGATCCATAATACAATATTTATCTCATGACAAAATATACCTAAAACATTAACCATAATGTTAAAGAAGAGCAGTATTCAATAGGAAGTTTACCCAGGATCTGATGATTTACCTCACTATAGGAAACTGTTAATTACCTGTTCTGACAAGGAGATGAGATAACAGAATGAATGAACTCTCTAACCAACATTTTCCCTTTAGTTTTAACTTTAAGTGCTCTGAGATTGATTTTGCTTTTTGGTAGGTAACACTGTGCTAGTCCTAAACCTAGGAGCATAACATTTTTATGTTTTGTTTTACAAATTTTCAAGTGCCATGTAATGTAATTACTGTACTGCTCCTAGCTCATCCTGTGGTTTCTGGTAATTTCTTCTGAGCTCCTGTGTCCTTTTTTTCCCTTGTAAAAGTTTTCTTTTTTTCAACAGGAACATCTGCTTTCATTATTTTCTTTAAAACTTAATACATTTTTAAAAAGATTTATGTATTTATTCATGAGAGACACAGAAAGAGACACAGAGACACAGGCAGAGGGAGAAGTAGGCTCCTTGAAGAGAGCCCAATGTGGTACTCAATCCTGGCTCCTGGGATCACACCCTGAGTTGAAGGCAGATGTTCAACTGCTGAGTCACCCAGGCGTCCCTAAAACTTTACACATTCTATATATGCCCTCTTGTAATCTCTTTGGAATGGTATCTCATTTTAGAAAGACTTGTTGGACAGCACTGTGGAGAATGACTCAGATTCCTGAGGACCCCAATTTTTAATAGGCAGTCAAGAGAAGTAGAATTACATATAAAACCTGAAAGGAATTTTTAGTGATATAGAAATACAACCAGAAGAGAACCATGGTCTAACTGAATTTCATGCATCCTTATAAAAATAGTCATTACAGGGACTATGTAGAAAAATAAATATATGTATAAAAGTGAAAAAAGACTATGAAACATTATATATTTATGATTTTACATAAATAATATGCAAGTATTAAATTTTAATACATTAAAGAAATTACGGGCAGCCCCGGTGGCTCAGTGGTTTAGCGCCGCCTTCGGCCCAGGGCGTGATCTGGAGACCTGGGATTGAGTCCCAAGTCAGGCTCCCTGCATGGAGCCTGCTTCTCCCTCTGCCTGTGTCTCTGCCTCTCCCTCTCTCTGTGTCTCTCAAGACTAAATAAAATAAAATTTAAAAAGATTACATTAAAGAAATTATAACATAATGACATGGATGCCATTTCATTAAAATTCTTGAATGTCATTATATTATGCATATACTAAAAATGGAACAAATACAATATATAGGAATTAAAAATGAATTCCTTTGCTTAATTAATGGCTGCCATCTGCCAGCACTTATCAAAATATTATGCTAGACCACTTTTTCTTTTTCTTTTTTTTTTTAATATTTATTTATTTATTTATTTATGATAGTCACAGAGAGAGAGAGAAGCAGAGACACAGGCAGAGGCAGAAGCAGGCCCCATGCACCGGGAGCCCAACGTGGGATTCAATCCCGGGTCTCCAGGATCGCGCCCTGGGCCAAAGGCAGGCGCCAAACCACTGTGCCATCCAGGGATCCCTAGACCACTTTTTCTAAACCGTTTTTTTCCACAAGTTTCCCCTTCCCCCTGAGGATCCTTTTCAGACATTTTTTTCCTAATCCCCCCACCATTAAAATTTAATGCAATAGATGTACTGCATATCCATTCATATAGTGTGGTCTTTTGGAGGGCCACAAACAATTGTAATATCTAAGATTCTTCTCTGCCCACCTCCCTAAGAACCAATATTCATCCCCTTGGGGGATGATACTGACCCTGCTGAGAACGTATGTACTAGATGGTTCTGTTAAAAAAGAAAGGCCAGGTCTTTGTAAATATCACTGATGTATTAAAGGAAAGAAATATAGGTTTCAGTTCACCATTACTTTATCATTTGCTCCATAACTTTTCAAGAGTGGAGAGATTTTCATAAAATATCTAACCTGAAAGGATGAAGGTTTTTATAAATATATCTTAGAATTATTTTATATTTCAGTTATTCCTAAAACAAAATGGAAGGCAACATGACCATTTGAAAGATAGGTTTCATTTTAAATGAATTTAAGTGAAATTTGTTATGTGATTGAATTGTGTGAGACTGACAATTCACTTAGAATTTGCAAGTTCATAGAACCATTAATTCTTATTTAGATGTGATTTGTAATGAGTAGCTGTTATTATTTTCTATTTTTTGATCTATGAGGTCAAACTCAGGGGGAAAATGTCATTTTTTCATTGAAAAGGAAAATAGTTTTATTGAATTGCATAGAAAACTGTTTTCTCACATCTTACAAAATTTATTTTACTGAGTGAAAGAAAATGTAGGAAAAAATTGGTAATTTTTTTTAAGGCCTTAAATGATAATATATGGGCATGTCTGGGAAGTAACAATTCAGAGGCAACTTTCTAATATTTCATCCTGAAATTAGATCAGAGACAGTATTAAGGAGGTAGGCTGGTTACATGCAGTCCACTGGGCTCTGTGTGAGCTACGTACCTTTGGGTAAAATGAAAGGCATGTGCTGTACCTTCTATTTCATGCTTCCAACAGTGTTGGTCATTCAATAGATATGGTATGCCTGCTGATCTCAATTTTCATTATCAACATTTATCTGTGCTGTGTTGACTTACTTTCCCCAGAAGAGTTTGGAGATGCCATAGATTAAAATTAGCACTAGGTAACTATCTCTGGTATACCTTTGTGCAAGATTATTCCCCAATGGCTAGCACAAACTTATTTAGAGGTAATTCTCTGTGGGTTCCTCACATTTCTGTGTACTTTGTGACCACAAGCATTGATAACCTTTCTTTTGGATTATCTTTTCAAGACTGTTTTTATAGTGAACAGCCTTGAAAGACATAGTGCCTCCCTTCAGAGCAGAGGGTAAGTCTGTTTGTTTTGAAGATAGATTATATTTTCCTACAGGGTGAATGCCAGGCAGTTTGCTTTCATTTCATTATAAAAGATTTGGGTTCACTAAAATTGGAGTCATCAGCAGTAACACAAAACCCACCAATGGCATAGCATCTACCTCAGCTCACCTTGGCAATGCCCTGGGGGATCTGGAAGGCAAGGGAAAACAGTATGAACATGAAGCTCACATTGCTGGCTGTACTGTGAATAACATATCTTGATTTTCTTACTTTCATTGCCATAAATAACTTCATAGACTATTATCTTAGTTACCATCTGTTGATTTTCCAAGTCACCCTTTTCTCTATTTTTCGCTCACAATTAAACTATAAACTAACAAAAACTTCCCAACTATAAACTAACAAAAACCTTCCATCAGGTATAGGCTTTCTAGATGTCTGTAGACTGCAATACACATTGGCCAGGTTTTTGCCAAATGGTTTGACTTCTTTTATTTCTGACTCATATATAGCATTACTCTTACAGATAGATATTATGGCCCTGCAGCACATTGTGTTATTTTCACCATATTGTATTTGCCTTTTACTTAGTCTATTACCTACTACTTTGTTGAATTATAAGAACTAGTTTCTTAGATCCCAGAGAAAGAATGTTGTTTCCCTCTTTTGATAGGTGAACAGTCTTCTAATTTTGTGCCATCTATAAATCCATGCATCTTGCAGTATGGTCTTAATCTGGACCATAAGGGGTAGTGTTAAAAAGATTGAATCTAATTGATTTTTCTTTTACTCTACTTATCACTGCCTTCTTATACTGCCAACTTCCATTTACTACTGGTCATGAGCTTGCTCACAAACCAATTTTACTTTTCTATTTAGTCTTTCACCAATAATGCCAAAATTTTGCTCAGGGTTATATGCAGAGTAATATTTGTCACTGCAAGTTAAATTATATTCTTTTTTTTATTTTTTTATTTTTATTTATTTATGATAGAGAGAGAGAGAGAGAGAGAGAGAGAGAGAGAGAGGCAGAGACACAGGCAGAGGGAGAAGCAGGCTCCATGCACCGGGAGCCCGATGTGGGATTCGATCCCGGGTCTCCAGGATCGCGTCCTGGGCCAAAGGCAGGTGCCAAACCGCTGCACCACCCAGGGATCCCAAATTATATTCTTGTATAACTGACTTCTCTCCCACTCTGGTTCATTTTGTGTACTACTATAAGGCTGACTTTAAATGTTACCTTTCTCATGTCACTATCTTTCTGGCTTTATAGTGTCCCTTGAAGCATGTTCAAATTTCTTACTTTGATATCCAAAACCGTTTAGAAATTCACTCTAATCTGACTATCCAACTACAACTCCCATACCTTTCAACTATGTTCTCTCCCTACGGTTTATCATGCAGTCCATGCATATTTGATTTGCATATAGGTAGCTATACTTACTCAAAACAACCTTGACACATTTTACCCTCTTAAAATCATATGATATGAACAGGTAAAGCAAATATATGATGATAAAAATCAGAGCAAACATTGCCTTGGAGTGGTGGAGGCAAGAGGAACTTTCTGGGGGTGATGGAAAGTTTCAATATCTTGCTTGTGGTGGTGCTTACATGGCTCTAGGTACTTGTCAAAATTCATCAAATTGTATGCATAAAATCTATACATTACACTATTTGTAAATTTATACACAGAGAGAGAGCAAACAAGTGAGCACATATGTGTATGCTAGGAGTTAATAAATCTAGATTTTAGTGTCTTCCTACCAGTCATTATGAAATCTTTTTAATGTAATATTTTCAGAGGCTTAACTTAAGTCCTAATTCTTAGGAGTCTTCCCCAACTCTTCTAGCCAACAGAGACCATAGTTTTGTTTTTAAGAATTATATAATCTATGTAAGTATTATCTCACATGGTAGTGTCCTACCCTCAGTAAGAAGCTTTTTCCTTCTTTTGGATCACTTTATACTGATTGGTTTTTGATAACTTCTTTAACTTTTGAGCAGCTCAGCTTTTCTAGAAAGCCTTAATTATACAATTGAGAATTCAAGGAGGCTATAACAGTGAATTAAGGCCATTATGCCCAGGTTGTTTGGATTTTAAAAAATAATTTTTATAGTATTGGCTTTAGTTTAGTCATTTTTGAGCCACCTGGGTGGCTTAGTGGTTGAGCGCCTGCCTTCGGCTTAGGGCATGATCCTGGAGTCCCAGGATCAAGTTCCACATCAGGCTCCCTGCATGGAGCCTGCTTCTCTCCCTGTCTGTGTCTCTGCCTCTCTCTCTCTCTCTCTCTCTCTCTCTCTCTGTCTCATGAATAAATAAATAAAATACTTTTAAAAAATAAAAAAGAAACAAGATTCCTGGGTCAGAGACAAAAATGAAAGTCTGATCAAGTCACTTCCCATTGCTTGTAGCTGTATTTCCCAATACAGTAGCCATGGCCACATACAGGTAATGAGCACTTGAAATGAAGCTAATCTGAAGTGAATCGTGCTAAATTAAAAACATGCTAGATTTCTGAGACTTAATTTGAGGAAAAAAAAAAGACTGTAAAATTTTTTTTATATCGTGAGTTAAACATTTACTTAATATATGAAAATAAATTTCATCTGTTTTTAATTTTTTTAAAATATGGCTACTAGAAAGTTTAAAATTATCTATGCAGCTCACATTTTTGGCCTGCATTATGTATCTATTGTAGACTTTTGACTTAAGGGATAGTGCTCGGGGATCTCTGGTGGCTCAGCGGTTTAGCGCCTGCCTTCGGCCGGGGGTGTGATCCTGGAGTCCCAGGATCGAGTCCCACGTTGGGTTCCCCGCATGGAGCCTGCTTCCCCCTCTGCCTGTGTCTCTGCGTCTCTCATGAATAAACAAGTAAAATCTTTTTTTTTTTTTTTAAAGGGGGGGATAGTGCTCAAACTCATATCAGAATTATGATCTTTTATCATCTGGTCACCATATGCCTAGTCAATTTTGTCTTCTGCTAGCTGCAGGCAAAGAGGGCTGGTCCAGGTGTCAGATTGACCTGGACTCATAGCTGGGCCCCTCCACATGCCAGCTGTGTGATCTGGATCAAGATGCTTAAATTTTAAATTTCAGTATCACCAGCTGAAAAACAGAGATAATACCTATACAATGTGTTGTTGGATTAAAAGATACAACAAATGTAAAGTGCTTACTGCATAAAATTTAATTCTCCCTGTACATTCTAGCCATGCCAAACTATTTTCAGTTCCCCTTTTCTTTCTATTGTAGAGGGCAGGTGATCATTCAGATTTGTCTTCAGCTTTAATATTCCTAAATGTGCATAATCCCACATTCCTGGTTAGTCATTGTGATGAGGTTTTGAAATATAGGTGAAGTCCGGAGCCAACAACCAAGAAAGAATTTTTGAGACATCTTTGGTGCAAAATGGTGGTTTTATTAAAGCATGGGGACAGGGCCCGTGGGCAGGAAGAGCTGCTGCCCAAGGCCTGTGAGGGGTGGCTGACTACATACTTGCAGAGTTGAGGGAAGTAAGCAAAAAGGAAGATTTCAAAAGATCAAAAGGGAGATTTTTTTTTTTTCACATACTAAGGAGGACCTATAAGGCACTGAAGGCATTGCCATTGTCAAGTTAAAGATTGCTTTTCCCTCTAGCAAGGCATTAACATTAAGACAATTGGAAACTTACTGAAGAATGTCACACATATCCCACCCTGGGTGGGGGTGGCTTGTGGGGTATCAGCTGTGCTTTGTCCATCTAGCCCTGTTCCCTCATCAATTGGGGTTCCACTTTTATTTGTCCCTTTTTTTTTTTTTTGCCAAATTTTGGACCTGAGAACCTCTGTGCTACCTTTTGTTTTTTATTTAATATCATGTTCTAGAGAATCCATTTTATTATTTGTTTGTTTGTTTATTTATTTTATTGAGCACTTGCTGTGTGCCAGATATCACCCCTTTAATTTATTTTTTTATTTTTTTTAATTTTTTGAAGACTTTATTTTTTAAAAAATTTTTAAATTATTTTTTATTGGGGTTCAATTTACCAACATATAGCATAACACCCAGTGCTCATCCCATCAAGTGTACCACTCAGGGCCCGTCACCCAGTCACCCCAACCTCCCTTTCCACTACCCCTTGTTCGTTTCCCAGAGTTAGGTGTCTCTCATGTTCTGTCACCCTCTCTGATATTTCCCACTCATTTTCTCTCCTTTCCCCTTTAAACCCTTTCACTATTTTTTATATTCCTCAAATGAATGAGACCATATAATGTTTGTCCTTCTCCGGAGAATTCATTTTAAAAGAAAAAATGATTGATGTAACATTGAAGAAATCTCAAGTCAAATAAAGGGCATAATCAAAAGAGGTTTTAGCTTGTTCTTGCCCTGTAGGAGAATATTTTTCTTGTGTGTGATTTGATACCCCCTAGTTATTCTTTAAGCAAAGTAGGATTTAAATTTAACTTTAGAACAGCATCAGAAAGTTTCTTCTCCTTCCCTCCTGCCTTCTTCTTCTCTTAACCCCTCTGCCTGCAAATGTCTTCTACCCAAGACCCACACATTTAGCTACGACTCAAATTACCTACTTAGTTAGGGTCCTTTTTTATCATCAGCTAGGCCAGATGAGAAGATGGTTCTCATTCTCAGTTTTCTGTGGATTACCCACAGTGTAGTAGGGTTTCTGGCAGTAAATACCTTGAAACAAATGTTCTAACAAATCTTGAAAGTGTTTTTGATGGCCAGAATTGTAAAAAATAAGAGTAGGGTAAAATGTTTTAAATGCATTTGCATTAGGAATTTCTATGTACATCTTTCGAATACTCTGCTCATGGAATCTTAATAGTTCCTTCCCATAGGAAAAATTAGAAACACAACAGCATTCCAAAAGGGATGATAAGACTCTGGCTAATGTCTCTCAAATGTAAAATGTGGCCTTTCAAATGATGTTGTCACCTGCTCCTTCTATAATGTCAGCATTTTGAAATGGGTAAAGGATATGGATTAGGTAGGAATTGAATGCAAATGTGTTTTTGCAAATAGTGTCTTTTCAGATCATCGCAGATGATGGTTGAATGCTGAAGATATTAATACAATCAGTATTTAACCTTGTGTAACTATACTTCCTCAAATCACGCCCTGCACATTGATTGCATTAAGCTAGGTCATTGGTTTAGGAATATCTTATAAGAATCTTAACTGGAAAGCAGCAGTAGTTCATCAGCTACTGTTTATTTGTATACTGAGCATGTCATCATTAATACAAAAGACAAGGTCCTTAAATAGAAAGAAAAGTGGGTTGGCATGAATTTTGCTTAATGCTGCATAATAAGCAAAGTAGCCTGTGGTACCAGAAACTGACAGGGTTCATTATGTTTAAACATATATATGTCTTTAATTTAGGGATATTATGTAAATCTGACAGAAGTTTTTACCTTTATTTTTCTATAGTTTAACTTTAATTGCTCCAAGATTAATTCTGATTTCTCGCTCCCTCCAGAGGGTGATGAGACTGGTGTGATGGATAATCTTCTAGAAGCCCTACAATCAGGTGCAGCGTTCCGAGACCGCAGAAAGCGGATTCCAAGGAATTCAGGTAAAACTCGTTCCACCTTACATGGTATTATAAAATGTGAATGTTCATAGACAAATAACACCCCCAAAAAACATTCCATTCTCCATGAATTTTTTTTATTTTTTTATTTTTTTTAAATTGTTATTTATTTATGATAGTTACACACAGAGAGAGAGAGAGGCTGAGACATAGGCAGAGGGAGAAGCAGGCTCCATGCACCGGGAGCCCGATGTGGGATTCGATCCTGGGTCTCCAGGATCACGCCCTGGGCCAAAGGCAGGCGCCAAACCGCTGCGCCACCCAGGGATCCCTGATTTTTTTTTAATAGTTGATTTTAGTTCATGTGTTAAGTCTCAACAGGCATCTATGTCAATGTGATCGCAATTTTTAATTTGGTAAAGGTATATTCAAATAACTGTAGGCGTTGCCAAAAAAATTCAGAAATAAAGACTCCTGCTGTGTTTAATATTAAATATTTTAATTGTTTTATGTGCATGTAGTTTGGGTGGAACATGGTTTAAAGCCATAATGTTGGACCCTGGCTCACGGGTGCCAACGTGTCCCGGTGGACGCCCCAGAGACCCAGACCCCAGACAGGCAGATGCAATCAGCAAGAGGGTTTATTGAACGTTTGCGCAAACGGGCTCTCCGCCTCCGAGGAGGAAAAGAGCCCCGATTAGCAATTACAGGGATCTTTTAAAGGCAAAAGGAAAGAAACCGCCTAAAGACAAAAGAACCGCGGGAGTCGCATAGCATCCAGGTTGATTTCACAGAGGGTCAACATGAACCTATTCAGGGACATTCCAATCAGGGTGTGGGGGGAAATGGTTTTCTTATTGTGAACAGAATGCTTTTAGTTGCTAAAATTTCAGGAAGGCGCCTGGATGGGCTGCCTCTGGGTTAGGGCTGGCCCTACTTACAAGGGGGGAGGTTTCTTCAATAAATGTTAATAAAGCATTAAAAGTAATTGGCCCTAGGGATGTCACATTAGTTATTTACAGGTAAGGAAACTGAAATAATGCTTCTTTCGAAAGGTCATTTTGGCTTTGTAGTACAATCCATTCTCCATTCTCCATGTTAATAAAGAGAGGAGAGGCACAGTCATATTAGAAAGTTGTCTGTTTGGGCAACCCCGGTGGCTCAGCGGTTTAGCGCCACCTTCAGTCCAGGGCATGATCCGATCCTGGAGACCCGGGATCCAGTCCCACGTCCAGCTCCCTGCATGGAGCCTGTTTCTCCCTCTGCCTGTGTCTCTGCCTCTCTCTCTTTCTCTCTCTCTCTCTATCTCTCTGTCTCTGTCTCTCCTGAGTAAATTAAAAAAAAAAATGGTTCTCTGTTTGTACCCTGTGGCTGTGGTAAATAATGGTTCCTCTCAGAATAATCCGGGTAGCTGAGCTATCCACCTCCTATAAGGAAATTTCGATATTTTTAGTGTATATCTTACGTGAAGAGGAAGAAATTAGGTATTGATTTTAAAAGTCCTCTTCATGGCTATGGAGCTATATGGAGAAGTAAATGAAAAAAGGAAAGTTGGTAGTAAATATGTAAATTCTACCCGGATTAAGGAGATTTGTCTATAATTCAACACATATTTTGTATTTGGACTGGAAACTAATATATAATCAGCCGAATAGAAAGTGGTTAGCTCTTTAAACCATTGTACTCCAACAAACCAGTGAAAGAAATGGAGCCCAGTGCAGTTGTCCAGGAAGGTTTTTGGCAATGACAAAATTCATGGCAGAGGACGATATAAGTTATCTTCATCTTTTTTACATTTGAGTGAATTTTGATGGATATGAAGACATTAGAGATGACCTACAAAAAGAGTACAAGACTGGAGGAAAGAAAAGCAAACTATTTGTGTATTCATATTGCAGTGCTGTGTAGCAGAATATTAGGAGCATTACTAATCTGTAACTATGCAGCAGCCATTTCATCTACCCTCAGTCTTTATCTGTAAAATAAGAATGTTTTACCATGCTATCAGAGACCCCTTTCAACTCCTAAGAGAATAGAAACCTTCACTGTTCTTTCTTGAACTATCAGAGTATTAACAGTGAAAAGCAAACTGAAATAATTTCTCTATCAATTCAGTTCTCTGTTAAGCAGCTGTTAAGTAAAAGCATATTATTCTGTGCCATAAAAGAACTGCCATCATCTTTCTAGGCTGTTTATTTTTAGAATACATTTGCTAAGGCCCCTGTCTGATTAGGCTCACATCTCATACTGACTCTAGAAAGATTGTACTGAGAAAGAGAGAGATCATCTCATGGTGTTTCTGTGAGCTTGGTACTTAAGGGAATATAGTATCAATTGTGAAACACCAAGAATAGATTTACAAACTGCATAATTTTATAGTATTGATTCCAAGTAATCTAAATTGAAACTTCCATTGGTTTGTAGCTGGAGTGCATCCATGAACACACAGGGTCAAAAATATCAGCCCATGCTGTTCTGGCAGTCATTCCAAGTGACAGCAGCCAATGCAAGTGTCCAGAGGTAAAAAGAAACTAGAAGCAGATGGTAGCAACTATTGGTAAAGCATCTTGAGCATCAGAGTTCAAGTGCGGGAGAGGGGGAGGCAGGCATAGAGTTGAGAAGTCAGCCAAAAACTGCCCTATTTGCTAACCTCTTTCTGGAAGCAACAGAACTGGGAATTTTCCTAGATTTTCCCCTTGTTTTTCTAACTCTTCTAACTAGATACTTTCCTGCTGGCCTCCTTTTGTTTCACTTTCTTAGGTACTTTTTTGGTTCTTTTTCAATGCCCCATTGACTTTATATTGTTATACTCTCCCTGATCAACACTAGCATCCTTACTACTTTCCAATAACCTCTACTTTAACATGATGCGATAGAAGCAGAAAAATCAAATTATAAAGAAGGCTATTTTGGGGATGCCTGGGTGTCTCAGCAGTTAAGCGTCTGTCTTTAGCTCAGGGCATGATCCTGGGGTTCTGGGATCAAATCTCACATTGGGCTCTCTGTGAGGAGCCTGCTTCTCCCTCTGCCTATGTCTCTACCTCCCTGTCTCTCATTAATTAATAAATATATTTAAAATAAATGAATAAAGAAAGAAGGCTAGTTTTATCAAGCAAAGTAAAATAAGAGCAAATAGCCAAAAAATCTGAAATCAGAGTCAGCCACAAACATCGAAGATGTACTGCTCTGCTTGCCATCTCCATTCTTACTGCTTACAGGTGGAAATTATGGTATGTAAAATACAGAGCTCTACAATTGTGCTTTTAATTGCAGTGTTTTTATTTCCATATTTAAACAAAATGAGATGATTTATATTCTTCATTAGAAAATCAAGCTGTTAGTAAATGGTATGATTAGTTGCCTAAATTATATAACTTTCACACTGAGTCTATGTCCCCTCCTCAGGATCTACCAAATTAGGAAACTCAGAGTTCCCAAATACTGCCTATATTCCAAATACTGAGAGTGTTGTTTGAAGTAAGGGCCCCAAAAGACATTTCAAAGGAGTCTATGATGTAAGGAGTGCTATTGAAAAAAATACTGATAACTAGTATAGCATAGTCTTCAACCAGTCAGAATGAACAGAGGCAATAAGTAGTCCCTATGGTGGTACTAATACATACTGGCTGAATAACAACCCAGATTATAAACTTTGCTAATACCAAACTCAGAGATTAGGAAATGAGCCCCTTAACTTTCATTAATTTATTGTACATCTGTTCTCTGAAAGATACTATGCTACACATGAGGGAAGAATGCAGAAATAATTATGATTTTCTTAGTTATAAGACCCTTATGTCTTGTGGGAAAGATAAATAGTACAGAAAGATTGCAGAATAAAGCAGAAAATAATAGATACTATACAAGAACTTTTAATAGTATACATTGTGAGCTTAGAGGGAGGAAATATGTTTTATTGGATATGTTGGAAAAAGACATGGCAGAAAAGGTTTTTAAGGATGAATATGGATTTCAGCAGTTGGAATTGCAGGTAGGGATAGTGGCCAAATGAAATGTCATTAGAAAAATACAGAAGTAAGAAAGTGCAAAGCATTTTGGGAGCATGACAAATAGTCCACCTAGTAAGAAAGTAGGCTGTATAGGGATCCCTGGGTGGCGCAGGGGTTTGGCGCCTGCCTTTGGCCCAGGGCGCGATCCTGGAGACCCGGGGTCGAGTCCCACGTCGGGCTCCCGGTGCAGGGAGCCTGCTTCTCCCTCTGCCTATGTCTCTGCCTCTCTCTCTCTCTCTCTCTCTCTCTCTGTGACTATCATAAATAAATAAAAATTAAAAAAAAAAAAAAAAAGAAAGTAGGCTGTATAAAGTGTAGAAGTATGGAGATAATTCTGGAAAAGTAGATTGATTAGCAGTGGGTGTTATATGCAACTGATGAATCACCAAATTCTACCCCTGAAACTAATAATACATTATATGTTAACTAAATTGAATTTAAATAATTTTTTTAAAAAAATAAATTGATGCCACATCATAGAGTGCTTGAATAAGAGACTAAGGTGTTAGCATATAATTCATCAGGCAATGGGGAAATATTGAAAGTTCTTAGGCAGTGGAGGAACATGATCAAAGTTATATATTATTAAGACATTTAATCTACAGGAGTATGAGTGATGAATTAGGGTTCTACCATCAAATTTTAGTGAAAGGAGATAATTTAGAAGAAGAGGAGGAGGGGAAGCCAGGAGTCAAAGATAATCATAGGATTCTGAGTTTGAGTAGCTAGAAAGACAGTTGGGTTATGAGTAAAAACTATTAAGATCAGGAAAAGGAGTGGTGATGAAAGATAAAGTAAGTTTTGGGAGAGTAAAACTGAAAGTGGCAACAGAGCATTGAAGTCAAGCTTTCCAGAAGTTTCTTGGAAGTATAGGTGTCAGTTTCATCACAAGATGGTTGAGTTTGTGAGATTTCTGGTTATAGTGTGGAAATGGAAGGGATTATTAGAGTGATTATCCAGATAAAAGAGATCTTAAAACAGAACTTTGAAAATGCCTTCACTTAGGGGCTAAAACTAGCAAAGAAGATAGACAAGGAGTAGTTGGGCAGGTGGGAGGAGATTCAAAACATTATTCTAGAAGCAAAAGAAGAGGGAAGTATTAAGAAGGAAGAAAAGATGGGCATTTTCAACAATGACATATGCTATGGTAGAATCAAAATGGATAAACATCGATGATTTGCCATTTGTGAATTTTCTATCAACATTTTAAGAGCATCTTTTCAATATTTGGATGGAACTGGGAGCCAAAAAGCAGGAACTAAGCAGTGAGTAGATTGTGAGGCTGCAGGGATTGATAGTATTCATTCAACAATTGAACAGTTTTATTCAATGCTTCCTGAGTATCATGTACTGGCTTAGGTACTGAGGATGTGCCACCAATCAGGGCACCTGCCTTAAGGAGTTCACATATTGGGACACCTGGTTAAGCGTCTGCCTTCAACTCAGGGCATGATCCTGGAGTCCTGGGATTGAGTCCCACATCGGGCTCCCTGCATGGAGCCTGCATCTCCCTCTGCCTATGTCTCTGCCTATCTCTCTCTCTCTCTCTCTCTCTGTGTCTCTCATGAATAAATAAAATCTTAAAAAAAAGGTCATGAATAAATAAATAAAATCTTTAAAAAAGGAGCTCACATACTTTTTGGGAAAACATGAATGTAAGCCATGTGATAAAATTGCAATGTGATTTTATCTGTGCTATAATGAGATGGGAAATCTGTGCTCGTGCAGCACAGGAGTTCGAGTAACTTTCCCTACCCCTTCATCTCTCAGCTATGCGTCCCTAGAATGTGGACTATGCTTTCTAGGAGTCTGGTGAGTGAAAAGACCATCTCACTTTTCCTTAATAACCTAGTATGGATCTATCACCTATGAATTTTGCTGAATCTTTCTGGACCCTGTTTGTTACAGCCTTTCTTAGCACTCAAGGTAATATGTTCCATATGTTTACAATCTACTTTGGAAAGAATTACCCATAACTATTCCTGACTTTGTCATTATAAAATCAAAGGTAAGCTTTGGAAGAAAAAGAAACACATGTAGAAAAAACTTTGCAGAAGTGAAAACCACACTTAAAATATAAATACAGGGAATCCCTGGGTGGCGCAGTGGTTTGGCGCCTGCCTTTGGCCTAGGGCACGATCCTAGAGACCCGGGATCGAATCCCACATCGGGCTCCCGGTGCATGGAGCCTGCTTCTCCCTCTGCCTGTGTCTCTGCCTCTCTCTCTCTCTCTGTGACTATCAAAAATAAATAATATATATATATATATATATATATATATATACACAGTACCATATATGTTTCATTACTGAATAGCTATGGATACTTAGCACTTGTTTCTCCTCTCTCAACCAACTTAACCTCATTCTTTGCCAACTACAAGTAAATATAAAGTCTTCTTAGCAATGGATATCTAACTTAGGTATTTTGGCTATTACTAGATATTGGTATATAGTTCCAACCATTAAAAAAATAAAAACATACAAGAGAAGCATTATGAAGAAATGAAACCAGGAAACAGAATAAAGGTAATTTGCTTTTAGAACTACACAGGGAAACCAAGAAAAAATAAATTTGAAAAAAAAAAAAACAAACAAAAGAAACTCAGGGGACACACAATCATAGTTTTATGGATCAGCAAGATAACAATATAAATGAGAAGCTCTAATTTACCATTTGAGAACAGATAAGGACAAGAAACAACCAGGGGAAAAAAACAGAGGGTAAAAAAACCCACTAAGTATTAAGGGAAATACCTTTACAACAAAACTGCAAACCCACATTTTCCTAGGCCTCTCTCTACCTCCTGTAAATAACGAAAGCCAAGTTTTCCTGGCTGTTGTCTCCACATACACGTTCAGGACCTCAAATGCCTATAAGGATCTCCAAAACATTTCAGGAAGTTCTCAGTGGGTGTTTCCCAAACACAGTCACTTATCACTGTTCTACCTCCACCCATAATACCATGCATTTCCATGCCTGCTGTTTCCTATAGCAATAGGCACTCTCATGCTTTCATGATGCCAGAGTTTAACAGTGGTCAGTGGCAAAGTGGGAGGAAACATCTCTTTCTTTCTTTACTGTGGCACTTCACCGGTATACCAAGCAGCAATACTTATGCCTCAAAGTCTTACATTTTTAGAAAAAACAGCTTTCAGTTTTAAATTTTTTTTTGCATATATAGGAAACTTGGATTTCTTTTTTTTAATAAATTAATTTTTTATTGGTGTTCAATTTACCAACATACGGAATAACACCCAGTGCTCTTCCTGTCAAGTGTCCCCCTCACTGCCCATCACCCATTCACCCCCACCCCCCGCCCTCCTCCCCTTCCACCACCCCTAGTTCGTTTCCCAGAGTTAGGAGTCTTTATGTTCTGTCTCTCTTTCTGATATTTCCCACACATTTCTTCTCCTTCCCTTATATTCCCTTTCACTATTATTCATACTCCCCAAATGAATGAGAACATACAGTTTGTCCTTCTCCGATTGACTTACTTCACTCAGCATAATACCCTCCAGTTTCATCCACGTCGAAGCAAATGGTGGGTATTTGTCGTTTCTAATGGCTGAGTAATATTCCATTGTATACATAAACCACATCTTCTTTATGCATTCATCTTTCGATGGACACCGAGGCTCCTCCCACAGTTTGGCTATTGTGGACATGGCTGCTAGAAACATCGGGATGCAGGTGTCCCGGCGTTTCATTGCATCTGAATCTTTGGGGTAAATCCCTAACAGTGCAATTGCTGGGTCGTAGGGCAGGTCTATTTTTAACTCTTTGAGGAACCTCCACACACAGTTTTCCAGAGTGGCTGCACCAGTTCACATTCCCACCAACAATGCAAGAGGGTTACCTTTTCTCCACATCCTCTCCAACATTTGTTGTTTCCTGCCTTGTTAATTTTCCCCATTCTCACTGGTGTGATGTGGTATCTCATTCTGGTTTTGATTTGTATTTCCCTGATGGCAAGTGATGCAGAGCATTTTCTCATGTGCATGTTGGCCATGTCTATGTCTTCCTCTGTGAGATTTCTCTTCATGTTTTTTTTTTTTTTTTTTTTTTTTTTTTTTTTAATGACAGTCACAGAGAGAGAGAGAGAGAGAGGCAGAGACACAGGCAGGGGGAGAAGCAGGCTCCATGCACCGGGAGCCTGACGTGGGATTCGATCCCGGGTCTCCAGGATCGTGCCCCGGGCCAAAGACAGGCGCCAAAACACTGCACCACCCAGGGATCCCTCTCTTCATGTCTTTTGCCCATTTCATGATTGGATTGTTTGTTTCTTTGCTGTTGAGTTTAATAAGTTCTTTATAGATTTTGGAAACTAGCCCTTTATCTGATATGTTATTTGCAAATATCTTCTCCCATTCTGTAGGTTGTCTTTTAGTTTTGTTGACTGTATCCTTTGCTGCGCAAAAGCTTCTATCTTGATGAAGTCCCAATACTTCATTTTTGCTTTTGTTTCTTTTGCCTTCATGGATGTATCTTGCAAGAAGTTACTGTGGCCAAGTTCAAAAAGGGTGTTGCCTGTGTTCTCCTCTAGGATTTTGATGGAATCTTGTCTCACATTTAGATCTTTCATCCATTTTGAGTTTATCTTTGTGTATGGTGCAAGAGAGTGCTCTAGTTTCATTCTTCTGCATGTGGATGTCCAATTTTCCCAGCACCATTTACTGAAGAGACTGTCTTCCTTCCAGTGGATCGTCTTTCCTCCTTTATCGAATATTAGTTGACCATAAAGTTCACGGTCTGCTTCTGGGTTCTCTATTCTGTTCCATTGATCTATGTGTCTGTTTTTGTGCCAGTACCACACTGTCTTGATGACCACAGCCTTGTAGTACCACCTGAAATCTGGCATTGTGATGCCCCCAGATATGGTTTTCTTTTTTAAAATTCCCATGGGTATTCGGGGTCTTTTCTGATTCCACACAAATCTTAAAATAATTTGTTCTAACTCTCTGAAGAAAGTCCATGGTATGTTGATAGGGATTGGATTAAATGTGTACATTGCCCTGGGTAACATTGACATTTTCACACTATTAATTCTGCCAATCCATGAGCATGGAATATTTTTCCATCTCTTTGTGTCTTCCTCAATTTCTTTCAGAAGTGTTCTATAGTTTTTAGGGTATAGATCCTTTACCTCTTTGGTTAGGTTTATTCCTAGGTATCTTATGATTTTGGGTGCAATTGTAAATGGGATTGACTCCTTAATTTCTCTTTCTTCAGTCTCATTGTTAGTGTATAGGAATGCCATTGATTTCTGGGCATTGATTTTGTATCCTGCCATGCTACCAAATTGCTGTATCACTTCTAGGAATCTTGGGGTGGAGGCTTTTCTATGTAGAATATCATGTCATCTGCAAAGAGGGAGAGTTTGACTTCGTGCCAATTTGAATGCCTTTAAGCTCTTTTAGTTGTCTGATTGCTGAGGCTAGGACTTCCAGTACTATGTTGAATAGCAGTGGTGAGAGTGGACATCCCTGTCTTGTTCCTGATCTTAGGGGAAAGGCTCCCAGTGCTTCCCCATTGAGAATGATATTTGCTGTGGGCTTTTCGTAATTGGCTTTTAAGATGTTGAGGAAAGTTCCCTCTATCCCTACCCTCTGAAGAGTTTTGATCAGGAATGGATGCTGTATTTTGTCAAATGCTTTCTCTGCATCTAATGAGAGGATCCTATGGTTCTTGGTTTTTCTCTTGCTGATATGATGAATCACATTGATTGTTTTACGAGTGTTGAACCAGGCTTGTGTCCTGGGGATAAATCCTACTTGGTCGTGGTGAATAATTTTCTTAATGTGTTGTTGGATCCTATTGGCTAGTATCTTGTTGAGAATTTTTGCATCCATGTTCATCAGGGATATTGGTCTGTAATTCTCCTTTTTGGTGGGGTCTTTGTCTGGTTTTGGAATTAAGGTGATGCTGGCCTCATAGAATGAATTTGGAAGTACTCCATCTCTTTCTATCTCTCCAAACAGCTTTAGTAGAATAGGTATGATTTCTTCTTTAAACGTTTGATAGAATTCCCGTGGGAAGCCATCTGGCCCTGGACACTTGTGTCTTGGGATGTTTTGGATGACTTCTTCAATTTCCTCCCTGGTTATTGGCCTGTTCACGTTTTCTATTTCTTCCTGTTCCAGTTTTGGTAGTTTGTGGCTTTCCAGGAATGCATCCATTTCTTCTCGATTGCCTAATTTATTGGCGTAGAGCTGTTCATAATATGTTTTTAAAATCGTTTGTATTTCCTCGGTGTTGGTCATGATTTCTCCTTTCTCATTCATAATTTTATTAATTTGAGTCTTCTCTCTCTTCTTTTTAATAAGGTTGGTTAATGGTTTATCTATCTTATTAATTCTTTCAAAGAACCAACTCCTGGTTCTGTTGATCTGTTCCACAGTTCTTCTGGTCTCAATTTCATTGAGTTCTGCTCGAATTTTAATTAACTCTCTTCCTCTGCTGGGTGTAGGATCTATTTGCTGTTTTTTCTCTAGCTCCTTTATGTGCAAGGTTAGCTTTTGTATTTGAGTTCTTTCCAGTTTTTGAATGGATGCTTGTATTGCGATGTATTTCCCCCTCAGGACAGCTTTTGCTGCATCCCAAAGATTTTGAACAGTTGTATCTTCATTCTCATTAGTTTCCATGAATCTTTTTAATTCTTCCTTAATTTCCTGGTTGACCCTTTTATCTTTTATCAGGATGGTCCTTAACCTCCACGTGTTTGATGTCCTTCCAAACTTCTTGTTGTGATTTAGTTCTAATTTCAAGGCCTTATGATCTGAGAATATGCAGGGGATGATCCCAATCTTTTGGTATTGGTTCAGACCCGATTTGTGACCCAGTATGTGGTCTATTCTGGAGAAAGTTCCATGTGCGCTTGAGAAGAATGTGTATTCAGTTGAGTTTAGATGTAAAGTTCTGTAGATATCTGTGAAATCTATCTGGTCCAGTGTATCATTTAAAGCTCTCGTTTCTTTTGAGATGTTGTGCTTAGAAGACCTGTCGAGGGTAGAAAGAGCTAGATTGAAGTCACCAAGTATAAGTGTATTATTATCTAAGTATTTATTTACTTTGGTTAATAATTCGTTTAAGTATTTGGCAGCTCCCACATTCGGGGCATATATATTGAGGATTGTTAAGTCCTCTTGCTGGATAGATCCTTTAAGTATGATATAGTGTCCCTCTTCGTCTCTCACTACTGTCTTCGGGGTAAATTTTAGTTTATCTGATATAAGGATGGCTACCCCTGCTTTCTTTTGAGAACCATTTGAATGGTAAATGGTTCTCCAACCTTTTATTTTCAGGTTGTAGGTGTCCTTCTGTCTAAAATGAGTCTCTTGTAGACAGCAAATAGATGGGTCCTGCTTATTTATCCAGTCTGAAACCCTGCGTCTTTTGATGGGGTCATTAAGCCCATTCACGTTCAGAGTTACTATTGAGAGATATGAGTTTAGTGTCATCATGATATCTATTCAGTCCTTGTTTTTGTGGATTCTTCCACTGAACTTCTTCTTAAAGGGGAGTTTTAAGAGTCCCCCTTAAAATTTCTTGCAGAGCTGTTTGGAGGTCACATATTCTTTCAGTTCCTGCCTGTCTTGGAAGCTCTTTATCTCTCCTTCCATTTTGAATGAGAGCCTTGCTGGATAAAGTATTCTTGGTTGCATGTTCTTCTCATTTAGGACCCTGAATATATCCTGCCAGCCCTTTCTGGCCTGCCAGGTCTCTGTGGAGAGGTCTGCTGTTACCCTAATATTCCTCCCCATGAAAGTCAGGGACTTCTTGTCTCTTGCTGCTTTAAGGATCTTCTCTTTATCTTTGGAATTTGCAAGCTTCACTATTAGATGTCGAGGTGTTGAACGGTTTTTATTGCTTTTAGGGGGGGATCTCTCTATTTCCTGGATCTGAATGCCTGTTTCCCTTCCCAGATTGGGAAAGTTTTCAGCTAGGATTTGTTCAAATACATATTCTGGCCCTCTGTCCCTTTCGGCGCCCTCGGGAACCCCAATTAAGCGTAGGTTTTTCTTCCTCAGGCTATCATTTATTTCCCTTAATCTGTCTTCATGGTCCCTTAATTGTTTGTCTCTTTTTTCCTCAGTTTCCCTCTTTGCCATTAACTTGTCTTCTATGTCACTCACTCGTTCTTCCACCTCGTTAACCCTCGTCGTTAGGACTTCTAGTTTGGATTGCATCTCATTCAATTGATTTTTAATTTCTGCCTGATTGGATCTAAATTCTGCAGTCATGAAGTCTCGTGAGTCCTTAATGCTTTTTTCTAGAGCCACCAGTAGCTGTAGAATAGTGCTTCTGAATTGGCTTCCTGACATTAAAGTGTAATCCAGATTTTGTAACTCTGTGGGAGAGAGGGCTGTTTCTGATTCTTTCTTTTGAGGTGAGGTTTTCCTTCTAGTCATTTTGCTCAGTGCAGAGTGGCCAAAAACAAGCCGTATTGGGAAAAGGAGAGAAAGAGAGAGAAGAAAAGGAAAGAAAAAGAAAAGAAAAAGGAAAAAAAGAGAAGAAAAAGAGAAAGAAAAAGAAAGAAAGGTGAAAAAAAGGGGGTGAGGTGGGGGAAGCAATCAGAAATCAAAAAGAAAAGAAAAAAGAAAAAAAACAAAAAACACGGGGGAGTATCTTCTGAATCTGTAGACTTTAAGTCCCTTGACTTCCCCTGGAACTGGTCCTTCTAGCTGGTCTTCTGGGGGAGGGGCCAGTTGTGCTGATTTTCAGGTGTTAGCACTTGGGGGAGCTGCTCTGCCCCCGCCTGCTGCAGGGCTCAGCGGGGGTTGTTTACCCCGTGAGGCCCCAGGAGGAACAGCCACAGTGGTTACGGCAGCTCTGGAAACCCGAATTCAGCTCCCGTAGTAACTACTGAGCTCTCCGTCTGCAGGGCCTGTAGGCTCCGGGGCGGGGCCGCTGATCTGCTCAGCTCGGGGCAGGAGCGTCCTTGCTGTCCTGGGCCCTCTCGGCCTTTGCCTGACCCGGGGGAGGCTGGATCCTGGGCTGTGTCCCGGCGCCCTGTGCTCCGGGGACTGCGCTGTTGGATTCACGCTCCCGGCCGCGCAGCCCCCTCCGCACGGAGCCTCTTCCTCTGCTGGAGCCGCCGCCGCGGAGCTGCTCCCGGAGCCGCGCAGCCCCCTCCGTGCAGAGCTGCACCCGAGCCCCTCCGAGCTGCTCCCGGTCTCGCCGTGGACACTGCAGCCCTTAGGGAGCTCGGCGAACTCTCCTGGGCGCGCAGGTGTCTGTTAGTGTCCCCGGGAGCCCGAGGGCATCCCCGCCCTCCTGGGTCCTGCTCTAACTCCCTGCGAGCCCCTTTCCGCCTGCCCGGGAAGGTTGGTGCAGCTCCTGTTTCTACGGGACGGGGCTCTCCTGTCCTGGGGACACTCGCCCCGGCCTCAGCCCGGCTCCTCGCGGGGCCCCTCCCCCTCGGAGGCCTTTTGTTTCTTTATTTCTTTTTCCCGGTCTTCCTACCTTGATAGAAGCGCGAACTCTACTCACTAGCGTTTCAGCTGTTCTCTCTTTAAATCTCAGGCCGAATTCGTAGATTTTCAGGATAATTTGAAGGTTATCTAGGTAATTTGGTGGGGACAGGTGATTTGGGGACCCTGCTCTTCCGTCATCTTGCCCCTCCTCCTCAGTTTTAAATTACAGCCCTTTTTTTTTTAATGTTTTTAATTTATTATTTATGATAGTCACACACAGAGAGAGAGAGAGAGAGAGGCAGAGACACAGGTAGAGGGAGATGCAGGCTCCATGCACTGGGAGCCTGACGTGGGACTCGATCCCGGGTGTCCAGGATCGCGCCCTGAGCCAAAGGTAGGCGCCAAACCGCTGCGCCACCCAGGGATCCCAAATTACAGCCCTCTTAATCTCTCTAGGATTTGGTCCCATATTGCAAGGCCCAAAGACAACCCTATAACAGATCCCATGTTGCACTCAGTATCATCCTCATCTTTTGATGACCAAGTTCTGTTGGAGTTTTGTGTTTGTTGTTTGTTTGTTTGTTTGCTATTATTACTAGGTCAAGTTGGTCATTCATCCAAGCTGCTTACTTCTTTATCCCTTAGAATGAATTCTTTCCCATGGGGATCCCCAGTCTTCTATTTTGTAAGTGTTAGATTCTTTTTTTTTTCTTTATTTTATGTATGATAGTCACACACACAGAGAGAGAGAGAGAGAGAGGTAGAGACACAGGCAGAGGGAGAAGCAGGCTCCATGCACCAGGAGCCTGATGTGGGATTCGATCCCGGGTCTCCAGGATCGCGCCCTGGGCCAAAGGCAGGCGCTAAACCGCTGCGCCACCCAGGGATCCCGTAAGTGTTAGATTCTTGGAGTAGCCAACTAAACCTCATTTTGTCTGTAGTAGAGTAATTATATTGTATTGTGTATTTGAAATTTAGTAAAAATATGACATAATGTAAGCAAATAAACAAAAATGTGGCATTCATCCAAATGACACTTATTAATCAAATACTAGGGGCCAGGCCACCGTGTTAGGGCCCTGGAGTAGAAAAATGGATGAAGTATGGGCGTTGGCTTCAAGTATTCACACCCTCCTGGGTAAGGCAAATGTATATACAATATAAATGCTATGATATATGTATGTAGAAAATGCTGAAAGAGCAACTAGCTTCCTAGAGAATTTAAGAAATTTTTCATAATAAAAGTGGCATTTGAATTATATTTTGATGGATGAATAGTAGTTTACTTGGAGGAGAATAGGAGGGATAAACATTTCAGATAAAGGAAATGGCAAATACATACATTAGAAATAGGAAAGGGTACAGTGGCAATGATGGAAAGTTTATTGCAACAAAGAGTCAGCAGTGGTTTTTAAGTAAAAGATTATATAACTACACATACACACACAGACGCATAATCAAGAGGGGCTGAGGCTGGAAAGAACAGATTTGAGGGCATCTGCATCTATAGGGTTATAGAAACCTTGGGATTACTCAGGAAGAATATGTCCAGTGAAAGGTAAATAGGCGACGAATAGAGTATATGGGAATTACAGTATTTAAATGGAAAATAGAAGAATTAACAAGAAGGATACTTAGGGAAAAAATGGTTAGAAAGGGAAGAAGAGAATCAGCAAAAAATGACACCTGGAAAACTCAGGGGAGGGAGAATTTCAGAATGGAGAAAGTTAGGAGGGTTGTATTCTGCAGGAAGTCAAGTACAATGATGGCTGAAAATAGACCACTGGGTTTCATCAACTAGCAGGTGACAGTTGACCTTTCCCCAAGCAGTTTCAGTAAAACAGTCGAGGTCAAGAGCAAGGTTCTAATGGATTAAAAAATGAAGAATATCTTGTGTACCTTAAATGTTGAGGCTTGCAGGAAAGAAAAGCAGAGTGAAAAGACAAGTTGTGTTTCTTCTAGAGATTCTGACACAAAACTCTAGACACTTACAAGGATCTTGAATGGAATTGCCATTCATAAATTAATATGTCTACTATCACTTACAAATATGTGGCCTTCTCCCCTCCTAATTCAGTTGTATTTATTGAGCATATAATATACTATGTGATGTAGTTAAAATGCTTTAGCATGCCTAGTGCCTTCCAAAGTTAAAGTACTTTCTCATTTATTGTGTGATATGTGATTCATAGTCATCTAATGCAGAGAGAATAGTCTCATAAGTTAAAATGAAAGACATTTGTGGCATCATAGAAAGAAAGAATAGATTGGGGTTTGAAGAAAGTTATTCTTGAGTTAACTGGGTAGAAGCTGGGGGAGACATGGGAAGGGGACAAAAAGGATGAGACTATCTTCAGAAAATCTTTGTCACTGGGATGCCTGGGTGGCTCAGTGTTTGAGCATCTGCCTTCGGTTCAGGGTGTGATCCCAGGGTCCGGGGACTGAGTCCCAGGAAGCCTGCTTCTCCCTCTGGCTATGTCTCTGCCTCTTCCTTTGTGTCTCTCATGAATAAAGAAGTAGAAAAAAAATCTTAAAAAAAAAGAGAAAATTTTTGTCACCTTTAGAATTAACTGGTTTGCAAGTGGTGAAAGTCAAGAGTGGGTAGGTCATAGTATATGTGTGATTTTCTTTTTCTTTAAAAGATTTATGTATTTATGAGAGACACACACAGTGACATAGGCAGAGGGAGAAGCAGGCTCCATGCTGGGAGCCCGATGTGGGACTCAATCCCTGGACTCCAGGATCATGCCCTGGGTTAAAGGCAGGTGCTAAGCTGCTGAGCCACCCAGGCGTCTATATGTGTGATTTTCCTGAGATGAGGAAAAGAGGTGGTGAGGAAGTAGCAAATCAAATAATCCTTAGGCAAGCCACTTAGTGTTCTCAGGTGTGTTAGTTTGGTTACCTCTTGGCAACGGCTACAAGGTAAACACTAGGAATATTAGAGAATTGATCAATGTTCAGGTCACAGCTAAAAATACAAGAATGGGAAAGATAATCTGGGGAAAACAAATAGAGCAGGGAACAAAAAAGAGAACCCTGGAGAAAACAAACATTTGTGGTACTGGTTCTCAGCCCTGACTACACACTAGAATCGCTTTGAGAGATTTCTAAGAAATAGCCACATCCGGTTCCTCTCTCAACCAATTAAATCCAAATCCATGGAGTCAGAGCCTGGGCAATAGTATGTTTTAAGTTATTCAGGTGATTTTAATGTGCCACAAAATTTGAAAACCACCAATTTATGGGACTAGCTTGGAAGCTGGAGCACATGAAAAAGAACATGAAGAAGTTGATTATGAAGGAGGAGAAAAAAAGCTATCATGGTATTAACTTTTTTTTTTCCTTTAAAAAAAATTTTATTGGAGTTCAATTTGCCAACATATAGCATAACACCCAATGCTCATCCCGCCAAGTGCCCCCCTCAGTGCCCATCACCCAGTCACCTCAACCCCCTGCCCACCACCCCTTCCACTACCCCTTGTTCATTTCCCAGAATTAGGTGTCTCTGGGTGGCTCAGCAGTTGAATGTCTGCCTTCGGTATTAACTTTTCAAAGAGAAAGTGCCAAATAGCATCAGATGTAGCCAAGAGAACCAATAAAATAAGGATTGGAAAGGATCCATTGGGTTTAACTATTAAGAATTCATTGATGACTTTAGCAAAAATAGTTTTAGGAATGTGTTTAGGGGGTTGGGGTGAGAAAGGCATAGAAGCCAGGTTGCATTGAGTTCTAAAATACTATTAATTTTTAAGATTATTTAATTTAGTATCTTATTTTTTCACCACCAAATGTGAATTTTATGATGAAGTATATACCTATATTAGTTACATAATTTGGGTTTTGTTTTCTTTTTATTTATGGAAATTAAATTTTGTTTTGGGCATGGACATACACATGTATAGATTAATAAGATCTAGGTTTGCATTAGGAAAGCTGGAAACAGAAGATTACACTGTGGTCTATCTTTGATTATTCTTTGACAACTAGAGAACAAATTGAGCACAGACCATTTATGCTCAATTTATATGCAAAATTGTTCTAAGCAAGCATTGATGATGTTCTCTATAGAAATTTCAATCACTTTTGCTTGTCTTTTCTCCTACACCATATAATCAGCTCTGCTGCACATTTCTTTATTTGTGATCTCTGCCGGCCAGTAGGAGATAAGGTCAATTTCAGTTGATTTTTAAATGAGAATATGAATTTAGCAGGCTTCCTTTAGATATTGCAATGTGATAAATTAGGACAAGCAATTATTATGCAGTAGTAAACTTTTCTTGGTAGTTTCAATTCCATGTCAAAAACTTATGGACATGCTAATGTTGGTAGTTAAGCTCACATAACCACCTGCTTATTTACAAACCCTCAATTCAGGCAAAAATGGTTGAGACCCTATATGTCAGGTGCATGAGACCACTCTAATATGAACTACATTAACTGATGAGGTATTCATCAGACTGTAATAAGAACCTTGAAATTTCTTTTTTTTAAGGTTTTTTAAATCTTTTTTTTTAATTAATTTATTTATGATAGAGAGAGAGAGAGAGAGAGAGAGAGAGAGAGAGAGAGGCAGAGACACAGGCAGAGGGAGAAGCAGGCTCCATGCACCGGGAGCCCGATATGGGATTCGATCCCGGGTCTCCAAGATCGCGCCCTGGGCCAAAGGCAGGCGCCAAACCGCTGCGCCACCCAGGGATCCCGAACCTTAAAATTGCTGAAAAACTAATTGCTTTCAAAATGAAAAGGGAATAGTTGTTTTAATTGGTGGTTGTGATTATGGGCTTATTTCTCTCATATGGACTCAGGAGTATATTATTGTGTATTTTCCTAAACAGGGATAAGAATTTGTAAAATGTTCAGCCAAATTCCATCTGCTGCCTCAGTGGCCAAAGGCAGCTAGACTCACCTGGAAATGAACGTACTCCCTATACCTATCTTTTAATTTTCATGAAACCTTTGGACACACCTTTCTTGTGTATTACAATTTGAACCTTACTCCTGGTAGTTCATTTCCTTGTGTCCATTAAAATGAGAAGAGTAGAAGGTAAAAGAAGAAAGGAAAAGGGCAGTGGGTATCTTAAGATCCATAGTACTCTTGAGATTCAAGTTTTTCTATTATGAATATTTTTTGGATATGCCAAAACACAAGGTATAAGACCTTGAACCTAATATAGTGTCTTCCCCTATTCCAGGAAACCTTGTAAGGTTATGCTCAATGGCAACCCTTTAAAAGATATAGATGATACAAAGTGTTAAAATACTAAAAAGCTTACAACTGAATTTCACTATTAAAAGATTATGATTTATTTTTAGCATCTAGCACATAACTCAGTATATTACATGCGCTTGATAACTGGTTGTTAAAAACTTCACAATTATCAAAAAATTGAATCTATATTAAATCCTTTTCAATATATTGTACCTGAAGCTATCAAGTTTGAAATTTAGGAGATGAGGGACGCCTGGGTGGCTCAGCAGTTGAGTATCTGCCTTTGGTTCAGGGTGTGTCCCGGTCCTGGGATTGAGTCCTACATCTGGCTCCCTGCATGGAGACTGCTTCCCCCTCTGCCTGTGTCTCTGCCTCTCGCTGTGTGTCTCTCATGAATAAATAAATTTTGAAAAATCTTTTAAAAAATTTAGGAGATGAAAGAAATAAAAATTTCATTCTACATCACTGTAAATGGAATTCCATTAACACTCAGTCTATTTTATGGGAAAACTGAAATGTCCTATGCATGTTACCTTCACATAACATTTCTACTAGTAATGTTTAGGCTTGACAAGTAAAGAAAAAAATCTGAGTTTAATGTAAAAAACAAAATATAACTATATGTCATTACTCTTATTCTTACATCCATTGTGCTTGCACTTGACTGCCACCTTTTTGTCATTTTCAACCCAAATTGCAATTTGTTCTACTCCTAATGCTGGAAGGGCAAAATTCCTAAATACTACTGGAGAAAATACAAAAAAACAAAACAAAAACAAAAAACAAAAGAGAGCCTTTTGTTAAAGTTTCACAAATCTTCTCATCTTTGTAAATATGCTCTATAAGACAGGGGAAGTAGCCAGGAGTTAGTGAATCTCTTTAGAATAAGTGTCACTAATTAATTGCTTTTCCAGCCTTCTCACAGATTTACTTAGGAGAACAGATCTTCTGAAGTTTAAGGTTTTTATCTAGTATGTATGAGTATTCAAAGGATTTGAACTATTTGAGGGACTTCCAGAATCTTGAGTGATATTTTCCCTTTCCACTTGGAAAGGTTTTAGCTTGAGATTTCTTAGGGTTATTGGTCTGTTCTATTGTTCGTCTTGCATAGATGTAGTATATAGCAAGCAATACAATACTCTGTGGGCAAAGAACAGTTTTTTTTTTAATTTCATACATTATTCACAAATCTGCAGTGATTTTAGAAAGTCAATGTATGTCCAGATGCAGAGAAATGGAAGAACACAAAAACAAGGATATGATTTCCATATTGTTTGGTAAGTTTATACTATTGTGTATGGACTTCATCTTTACTGAAAGTTATAGTGGCTATTACATTTTAGTAGATATATCACTATAAATCAAAAGTGTACATATCTATCTTGTTTCCTAATGAACTGATTATTTTTAAATATTTGGAGCTAAACTATGAAGGGAAGTTTGTAAAGAGAAGGATAAGCAGTAAGACGTTGTGAACAATCAAATGTTTATTTTAGCCATATTTGTGACATCATTTGTCTATATGAATGCTATTTTAAGCAGCAAAGGTAATAAAAGATGATTATGTTTTGTACAAATTGTGGATTTTATTGTCATCAACAGATAATTGTCATCAAATATGCCTAAATTAAAAACAAAAGGTTCTTTTTAAAGAATTTTTCTAATACAGAGTTTTCATTTTATGATTCAAAATTAAATGAACTCTCATGTTCTTTTTTTTTGCAAGTGTTATTTATTTATTTTTAATAAATTAATTTTTATTGGTGTTCAATTTACCAACATACAGAATAACACCCAGTGCTCATTCCGTCAAGTGTCCCCCTCAGTGCCCGTCACCCATTCACCCCCACCCCCCGCCCTCCTCCCCTTCCACCACCCCTAGTTCGTTTCCCAGAGTTAGGAGTCTTTATGTTCTGTCTCCCTTTCTGATATTTCCCACACATTTCTTCTCCCTTCCCTTATATTCCCTTTCACTATTATTCATATTCCCCAAATGAATGAGAACATACACTGTCCTTCTCCAATTGACTTACTTCACTCAGCATAATACCCTCCAGTTCCATCCACGTTGAAGCAAATGGTGGGTATTTGTCGTTTCTAATGGCTGAGTAATATTCCATTGTATACATAAACCACATCCTCTTTATCCATTCATCTTTCGATGGACACCAAGGCTCCTTCCACAGTTTGGCTATTGTGGACATGGCTGCTAGAAACATCGGGGTGCAGGTGTCCCGGCGTTTCATTGCATCTGTATCTTTGGACTAAATCCCCAGCAGGGCAATTGCTGGGTCGTAGGGCAGGTCTATTTTTAACTCTTTGAGGAACCTCCACACAGTTTTCCAGAGTGGCTGCACCAGTTCACATTCCCACCAACACTGTAAGAGGGTTCCCTTTTCTCCGCATCCTCTCCAACATTTGTTGTTTCCTGCCTTGTTAATTTTCCCTATTCTCACTGGTGTGACGTAGTATCTCATTGTGGTTTTGATTTGTATTTCCCTGATGGCAAGTGATGCAGAGCATTTTCTCATGTGCATGTTGGCCATGTCTATGTCTTCCTCTGTGAGATTTCTCTTCATGTCTTTTGCCATTTCATGATTGGATTGTTTGTTTCTTTGCTGTTGAGTTTAATAAGTTCTTTATGGATTTTGGACACTAGCCCTTTATCTGATATGTTATTTGCAAATATCTACTCCCATTCTGTAGGTTGTCTTTGAGTTTTGTTGACTGTATCCTTTGCTGGGCAAAAGCTTCTTATCTTGATGAAGTCCCAATAGTTCATTTTTGCTTTTGTTTCTTTTGCCTTCGTGGATGTATCTTGCAAGAAGTTACTGTGGCCAAGTTCAAAAAGGGTGTTGCCTGTGTTCTCCTCTAGGATTTTGATGGAATCTTGCCTCACATTTAGATCTTTCATCCATTTTGAGTTTATCTTTGTGTGTGGTGCAAGAGAGTGGTCTAGTTTCATTCTTCTGCATGTGGATGTCCAATTTTCCCAGCACCATTTATTGAAGAGACTGTCTTTCTTCCAGTGGATCGTCTTTCCTCCTTTATCGAATATTAGTTGACCATAAAGTTCACGGTCCACTTCTGGGTTCTCTATTCTGTTCCATTGATCTATGTGTCTGTTTTTGTGCCAGGACCACACTGTCTTGATGACCACAGCTTTGTAGTACAACCTGAAATCTGGCATTGTGATGCCCCCAGATATGGTTTTCTTTTTTAAAATTCCCCTGGCTATTTGGGGTCTTTTCTGATTCCACACAAATCTTAAAATAATTTGTTCTAAATCTCTGAAGAAAGTCCATGGTATTTTGATAGGGATTGCATTAAACGTGTAAATTGCCCTGGATAACATTGACATTTTCACACTATTAATTCTGCCAATCCATGAGCATGGAATATTTTTCCATCTCTTTGTGTCTTCCTCAATTTCTTTCAGAAGTGTTCTATAGTTTTTAGGGTATAGATCCTTTACCTCTTTGGTTAGGTTTATTCCTAGGTATCTTATGCTTTTGGGTACAATTGTAAATGGGATTGACTCCTTAATTTCTATTTCTTCAGTCTCATTGTTAGTGTATAGGAATGCCATTGATTTCTGGGCATTGATTTTGTATCCTACCACGCTATCAAATTGCTGTATGAGTTCTAGCAATCTTGGGGTGGAGGCTTTTCTACGTAGAATATCATGTCATCTGCAAACAGGGAGAGTTTGACTTCGTGCCAATTTGAATGCCTTTAAGGTCTTTTTGTTGTCTGATTACTGAGGCTAGGACTTCCAATACTATGTTGAATAGCAGTGGTGAGAGTGGACATCCCTGTCTTGTTCCTGATCTTAGGGGAAAGGCTCCCAGTGCTTCCCCATTGAGAATGATATTTGCTGTGGGCTTTTTGTAGACGGCTTTTAAGATGTTGAGGAAAGTTCCCTCTATCCCTACCCTCTGAAGAGTTTTGATCAGGAATGGATGCTGTATTTTGTCAAATGCTTTCTCTGCATCTAATGAGAGGATCCTATGGTTCTTGGTTTTTCTCTTGCTGATATGATGAATCACATTGATTGTTTTACGAGTGTTGAACCAGCCTTGTGTCCCGGGGATAAATCCTACTTGGTCGTGGTGAATAATTTTCTTAATGTATTGTTGGATCCTATTAGCTAGTATCTTCTTGAGAATTTTTGCATCCATGTTCATCAGGGATATTGGTCTGTAATTGTCCTTTTGGTGGGGTCTTTGTCTGGTTTTGGAATTAAGGTGATGCTGGCCTCTTAGAATGAATTTGGAAGTACTCCATCTCTTTCTATCTTTCCAAACAGCTTTAGTAGAATAGGTATGATTTCTTCTTTAAACGTTTGATAGAATTCCCCTAGGAAGCCATCTGGCCCTGGACTCTTGTGTCTTGGGATGTTTTGGATGACTGCTTCTATTTCCATCTTGATATTGGCCTGTTCAGGTGCTTCTGAATTGGCTTTCTGACATTGAATTGTAATGCAGATTTTGTAACTCTGTGGGAGAGAGGTCTGTTTCTGATTCTTTCTTTTGAGGTGAGGTTTTCCTTCTAGTCATTTTGCTCAGTGCAGAGTGGCCAAAAACAAGTTGTATTTGGAAAAGGAGAGAAAGAGAGAGAAGGAAAGAAAAGAGAAAAAAGAAAAAGAAAAAAAAAGGGAAAAAAGGGAAAAAAGAAAAAAAAAGAGAAAGTAAAGGAAAGAAAGGTGAAAAAAAACGGGGGGTGGGGGAAACAAAGAAAAAAGAAAAAGAAAAACACTGGGGAGTATCTTCTGATTCTGTAGACTTTAAGTCCCTTGACTTCTCCTGGAACTGGTCCGTCCAGCTGGTCTTCTGGGGGAGGGGCCTGTTGTGCTGATTTTCAGGTGTTAGCACTTTGGGGAGCTGCTCTGCCCCTGCCTGCTGCAGGGCTCAGCAGGCGTTGTTTACCCCGTGAGGCCCCAGGAGGAACAGCCCCAGTGGTTAGGGCAGCTCCAGGGAAACCTGGATTCAGTCCCCACAGGAACTATGGGGCTCTCGGTCTGCAGGGCCTGGAGGCTCCGGGGCGGGGCCGCTGATCTGCTGAGCTCGGGGCAGGAGCGTCCTTGCTGTCCTGGGCCCTCCCGGCCTCTGCCTGTCCCGGGGGAGGCCGGATCCTGGGCTGTGTCCCGGCGCCCTGTGCTCCGGGGCCTGCGCTGTTGGATTCCCGCTCCCGCCCTGCAGCTCCCTCCCTGGAGCCGCGCCCGAGCCCCTCCGAGCTGCTCCGGGTCCCGCCGCGCGCGCTGCAGCCCTTAGGGAGCTCGGCGCACTCTCCCGGGGCGCAGGTGTCTGTTAGTGTCCCAGGGAGCCCGAGGGCATCCCCGCCCTCCTGGGTCCTGCTCTAACTCCCTGCGAGCCCCTTTCCGCCCGGGAAGGTTGGTGCAGCTCCTGCTCCTCCGGGACGGGACGGGGCTCTCCTGTCCTGGGGACACTCGCCCCGGCCTCAGCCCGGCTCCTCGCGGGGCCCCTCCCCCTCGGAGGCCTTTTGTTTCTTTATTTCTTTTTCCCCGTCTTCCTACCTTGATAGAAGCGCGAACTCTTCTCACTGTAGCATTCCAGCTGGTCTCTCTTTAAATCTCAGGCCGAATTCTTAGATTTTCAGGATGATTTGAAGTTTATCTAGGTAATTTGGTGGGGACAGGTGACTTGGGGACCCTACCATTCCGCCATCTTGCCCCTCCTCCAACTCTCATGTTCTTATAGAGAACATTAAAACAAGTTTAGTTAATAGTCCTAAAAACCCACAATATGAAGGCACCAAGAGGATGACCATCCATAGTGACTGGGATGATGGTTCAATACAGAAATTAAATTTAGAAATAAAGTTACAACATAATGAGTTTCTGGGAATTTATTAGAGGATATTTTCAATGTTGAATTCAGGTAGAATTAGATTAGAAAAGTCAAGTGGGAAGAAAAACATCACATCTTACCATTTGAATATTTTTTTCAGTCACCACAAATAGTATTGATCACTTTCCATGATTCATTTTGAACTTCCTGGCAGAGGAAGATGCAAAGCACTGAAAAAGAATTATGGTCAAGTTGAATACTGTCCACACAAATCCTATGCATTATAGATTATCCTCATGCTTCCAGTGTCTTAACTTTTTTCCTACTTACCATGTTTTGTGGTCCCAGGCCCTTTGTATGCCACTTTCCTCACATCCCTTCTGCTGTGTCAGAATTGTGTTTTATCTTTTTATCTCTCTTAAAACATTGTTTCCCACCATCATTGTCCCAATCTTATATTCCACATATTAGTTGTGGGGAAGCAAAACTTCATGGAAAAAAATGAGGAAATATAATTGTGTCAGAATTGTTTGATGTCTGTTACTTTAGTCTCAGCATTCTGTCTCTTTTAGGGAAACAAGACTGACAATAATTAATAATTCTTACTTTATGTAAAATTGTTCAGGTCATGGTATCAGGGAGAGATCAATGAAGGATATTTTAAAGGGACAGAGAAAAAGTTCCTGGATGGACTCTTGGTTCCCAGACTTTTGAGGATTATGATGTCATAATTGCTGGAATTTATAAGTACTTCTGGTAGTGAGTAAAAAAAAAGTATTAAGCAATGAACTTTTTGCATACTTAAATTATTTCATCAATTAATATAGACATTTGTAAAATGACTACATGATTTGATTTTTGCCCTCAGAACATGTACACTGTGAAAAAAAATTGATGGGGAAAATATCTTTTCATAAAAGTTCCTCAGACCACAATGGGGAGTTCATTACAGCTTGACAGGTATAAACATATTCAATGAAAAGGAAAAAGTCTGTGATTTTCAATAAGTAGGGTAGTTTAGTAAGGTTAGTACTTTAAAAAAAATTTGTCTCTCCAAATTCATTCAAATAGTATATTAGATTTTACTGTAATAGTTCATAATGAATTTCTACTTTAAGGATAAATCTTTTATTATTAAGACATGTAGAACAAAATATTTTTAAAAACACTTGTGTTATAAACTAACTGAGATGTTAATTTTTCTCTAATGTCTTGAAAACATGCAACTCTGTTAATTCACTTTTTTTTTTTTTAACTTGGAGGCCAACTCCAGTAAAAGTGAGACTCTGCAGTGTGTACTCTTATCTATTTTTCCAAACCAAAGCATGGCCCTTGGAGAGTATCATCTTTTATCAATCATGATTTTTTTAAAAGATTTTATTTATTTGAGAGAGAGAGCATGAGTGGGAGGGAGGAGCAGAGGGAGAAGCAGACTCCACACAGAGCAGGAAGCCTGACATGATGGGGGGGTGGGGAATGCTTGATTCCAGGATCCTGAGATCATGACCTGACCCAAAGGCAGATACTTAACCAACTGAGCCACCCAGGCACCCCTATCAATCATGATTTTTAATCAATTCATGTGAAGAAAGCATTTTTATTATGCATTAAGCATGACTTTTTAAACTACTACTTAATTTCCATTCTTGACCATCAAATATGTTTTGTTCTCCTAGTTGATTTGGCTATGAACATTAAATATGGCAAAGTTTTCTTAAAAAATTGGAAAAGAAGCTCAATTTTGAAGTATGGCTTCTTTTGGCTTTTGTTCTGGGTTCTATAACATGTGGAACATGTCCTAATTGAAGATAAAAAGGATAGTGGTTGGGTAGAATTCATCACAGAATTTGATTTCCTGTGTGTCCAAACCTACTTTTGTACCAATTAGCTATGACCTTTTATTTTAGACTTAGTATATGTGATTATTAGAGGGAACCATTTCTGAAATATTTTCTTTCTAATATTAATTTAAGCAAATTTCCTTGCAAAGCTAACTCTTCTTTCATGTTTTTTTTCCTCCATGTGCTGCTTCTTTCCACTAAGCTGCTAAATCTTTTGCAGAGGAATTAAACATAATGTTTCTAAAAACATGAATAGCTTGTGCCCTTTTCTGAGTGTCCTACTTCAGAAATATTGCAGCTGCAGTAGCATTATGTGCTTCTTCCCATTTCTCTCTGCAGGGAAGTTCCTGCTTTAAGGTAGACCCAAGCTCTTTTATTCCTGGGATTTTTCTCTTCTAAATGATGTGAAGGCTTCAGTCAGGTTTTCTAAAGCATATTGTTTCTTTGTTCACTTATTTCAAATCAGTTGACTGTGCAGCTTGTAGGAATAATTGGGAGTGGGCAGGAGAGTATAAATGAATAATTACAAATCAATCTTTCCTATTAGGAAAACCTCCCAAAGCAAAGGCTATTTGATTAGCAAAGGCTAATCCCAGTAACGTGACTTTAGAGATGACACACAGTATATTTGTTACTTGAGTATGTGATACAGGGAATGCCTCTACAGGCCATAAATTGTCAAAAGTGCAGCTAAAATGAAAACAAGCCACTGGTACACTTTTCATGATACTTTGGTCATAGGACGGCATTGCTTCACATGGAAGCCTCTCATTTGACTTGTATTTTAGGGCAGGGAGTGAAAGGATTTTGCTAAGAGTAGCCTTGTTTACCCCACTCCCTCCAAAATATTTCCTTTATGTGATTCTTTCATTTTCCTTTCGCATCTACTTGTCATCTTATTTGTTTTCAACCTGAATATCACACGATTTATGAAATGGTCATGGCTTTTAAAGTTTATTCTACAGAGTTTTGAGAAGAAAATAATTTTTATGAATTTGTGTGTCATCCTTGTGCAGGGGCCATGCTAATCTCTATATCATTCCAATGTTAGTATATGTGCTGCCAAAGCAAGCACGATAATCCGCCCCCCAAAAAAAACCAGGTTATTGAACTAGTTAAACCCCATTCAAATAATAGAAGGCAAACTTGACTTATTTAACTTTGACATCTAATTTTAATCTTTTGTGTATGCTGTCCTCCTGAAAACTGCTACTACTTGTTAAATTTAAATAGGAAAGAACAAAACAGATAGTAGAATATTACTTCTTTTCACTAGCTTTAAATTAATTTTAGATTACACAGAACTACATCTTCATTATTAAAGTGAGAAATTCAATATGTACTCCAAAGTGTTCTACTCTTCTAACTCCTTTAATAATGTCAAGATTCTGTGTCAAGATTCTGTGTCAGAAGAACAAGCGAACTAATATTTTGTTATGGTATAAATCTTTCTCTTTCTAAACCAACAAAATTAAAAGTTCTTTTTTCTCATGTTTATGACTCTTTTTTGGCTAATTAAAATAGAATTCACGTGAATAATTTATATTACTGACTACCTGCCACTCTAACATTCATGGAAGGAAAAATAAAGTTTTAAAATAAAAAGAAATAAGCCTGCTTTGAAAGGATTATATATCATTAAAATTTTTTCTCATTTACATTTTTCTAAAGAAGCTAATTTTGAAACATACATTAATATTTCCATTAAGCTGGAAATGAATCTTACTTATGCTAGCATTGGTTATGCTTCATGGTTAGCACTGGTGTAAGCTGTAATTTAAGAACCTCAGATTTTTACTGCTATTTGTATTCAGCTATGTCAACTATACAAATGATAAAATAATAATCAAAGGACTGATGGCTTAATATAATAGTTATTTTGCTTTAAATATCTTTTATGCTTTGACATTAAATGTCTCTCTTGCCTTGGTATCTACTTTTCAAAAATTTATTACCCATTCCTGATACTATTTTACTGGGGTTATTAGTCCTTTGACAGTGCTTCATGCTATTGACAGTATCTTTTAATTTGCTTAATTTCCTGACATTTTCTATGTTAATTTTTTGACTTTGGGATTTTTAAATGCCAGATTTGTGCTTAAAATAGAAAAGCCCTCCACTAATAAGATTTAGTCATATTACCTAAGTACTACACAGTTATCCCAGATATAATAGGGAGAGATAAAGAAAGGATCACAGATAATAAATTTGCCCTGCTTTCTCCACAAAGTAATTGCTGCAAGCTTTAAGTTACAGCTTTTATTGATAATATAAATATGGGTTGTGGGATCCCTGGGTGGCGCAGCGGTTTAGCGCCTGCCTTTGGCCCAGGGCGCGATCCTGGAGACCCGGGCTCGAATCCCATGTCGGGCTCCAGGTGCATGGAGCCTGCTTCTCCCTCTCCCTCTGCCTATGTCTGTCTGTCTGTCTGTCTCTCTCTCTCTCTCTCTCTCTCTCTCTCTCTCTGTGTGTGTGTGTGTGTGTGTGTGACTATCATAAATAAATAAAAATTAAAAAAAATATGGGTTGTGTAAGGAAAGGTTATATCTACTTATAATAGCGTTCAAATCTGGTTTTAGTAATTGCTTTAGGCCAAACCACTCCATAAACAGTCCCAAGGCAATTTGAAAATAGCTATTTGTTATATAATCTTTTTTTATTGCATATGTATTTTATTTTATGATTTTTGTAATTAAAGTAATAAAACTCAATAGTATTTCCTGGTTAACTAGCAGGTAAACAACTTTATACAATATAAATGTGTTTTATCTTGTGAAACAACTGATGGTCATTCAAAAGGAAGATTGTTAAGGAGGGGTAGGAGAACGTAGTATTTTCTATTGGTTACCAGGCTTTTAACAAAACAATGCCTACTATAATCCTAGGGAATTTCATTTGACTAAATGCCTACTCAAATGACAAGCATGGAGTGAGAGCTATAGTCAAAGGAACAAAGGATGGGAGGACCTATATCTGAATGAGTCCCCCCACCCTCCTCTTTAGAGGGACCCATTATGCCCTCTATTAGCACCTCTCACCATTGCTTGTGAAAATACTTGGCATTGAATGATGCTGTATGTCTTACATTGTACTTGCTAAAACTGCTTATGCAATTTCAATTGGCTATGGTATTTATCATGTTCTGTCAGCATTATGTAACATGGTTAAGCCTATAAAGCAGCTGCTTTTTGTGTGTGTATGGATCAAGTGATTGTTATGTATTGTGAAAATATCAGTTCAAGTTTCTTGAGTGCTGAGGCATCTAGATGAAGGATAATGAACGTTAGGCTTTTTTAAAAAGACTTTTGTGCTGTTCTTCAAATTCAGCATTGCCTCTATATACGTCCATCCATTGATGAGCACAAATGAATCTGTCTTTAATGTTAATAGAAGTTGCACATGGCAATCAAGAGGTAAAAATCTAAGATATTATAAAATCATTGTTATATAGCTCAGTGGTTCAAATATAAGGGGCATTTGTATGTACTGTGAATTAGTATATATACAATTTTTAACCTATAGCACCCTTAAAAAATGGCTCTAGAACTGTAAACTTGGTTGGTTTCTTTGAAACTATGTAGAGGTTTCGAGGATGAACTTTAATTATAAAAACCTCTTTGAAAATTAGACTTGGTAAAATGAGCCGTGTTGTATGAAATAGCTCCTGCTTTCATTGATCTGTTCTATTGTTTTTTTTTTAATTTCTATATCATTTATTTCTGCTCTGATCTTCATTATTTCCTTCCTCCTGCTGTCTTTAGGCTTCATTTGTTTTTCTTTTTCTAGCTCCTTTAGGTGTAAGGTTAGGTTGTTTATTTGAGATTTTTCTTGCTTTTTGAAGTAGGCCTGTATTGCTATATACTGTTGTGCCCAAGATTGCGAATCGAGAAACCACCAAGAAGCTGACACCGATGCAAACACACGAGGGTTTATTTACAAGCTGGAGCTTGGGTCCAAGTATACCGGACACAGCGTGGCAGGGACTTGGACCCTGAGGTGGGTTTCAGCTTAGTTTTTATAGGCTGGTCTAGGGGATCTTCAGAAGGGGTGGAGGAATTTCTCAAGTTCTGTTACATTTTGATATGGGGCATTAAAAGGCATAGAGCTCTGTTCTCATTCTAATAGGGGCTTTCTAGGACTGTTTTCTTCTTGTAACTGAAGTAAGGTAAAGTTCAGCTCTTATTCACAGGGGCCTGGGAAGGCTGTACTTGTGCTAAGGCTGAACTTAAAGTGGAATGGCCTTAATTTTCTCAGCCTCCACATATACTTCCCTCTTGGGACCACTTTTGTTGCTTCCAAAAAATCTGGGACCATTGTGTTTTCAATTTCATTTCTTTCCATATGTTGTTTATTTTTCTGTGGTTTCCTGATCTATTTATTGTTTAGTAGCATATTGTTTAACTTCCATATATTTGAGATCTTTCTGAATTTTTTCTTGTGGTTGACTTCTGGTTTTATAGCACTGTGTTCAGAAAAGGTGCATGGTATAATTTCAATCTTTTTGTATTTGTTGAGGGCTGTTTTGTGATCTAGTCTGGATAATGTCCCATGTGCACTTGAAAAATGTATATTTTGCTGTTTTAGGATGGAATGTTCTGAAAATATCTGTTAATTCTATCTGGTCAAGTGTGTCATTCAAAGCTATTGTTTCCTTGTTTCTTTCCCTTTTTTAAAGATGTATTTATCCATTTGAGAGAAAGAGAAAGCAAGGGGGGCGGCAGAGAAAGAGAGAATCTTAATCCACTTGTCACAGAGCCTGATGCAGGCCTTGATCTCACAACCCTGACACCACAAACTGAGCCAAAACCAAGAGTTGGATGCTTAACCCACTGCACCACCCAGGCACCCCACCTTGTATATTTTCTATTTAGATGACCTATCCATTGATGTAAATGGAGTGTTAAAGTCCCCTACTATTATTGTATTATTATCAATGAGTTCCTTTTTGTTTGTTATTGTTTTATGTACTTGAGTGCTCCCAGATTGGGTGCATGGATACAGTTGTTAGATCTTCTTGTTGGATTGTCTCATTTATTATGATATAGTGCCTTTCTTCAGTTCTTGTTATAGTCTTTGTTTTCAAGTCTAGTTTGTCTGATGTAAGTATTGCTATTTCAGCCTTCTTTTGACATTTGTTTTTGTGATAAATATTTCTCCATCCCCTCATTTTCAGTTTACAGGTGTCTTTAGGTTAAAAAAGAGTCTACCTACTAGGCAGCACAGAAATAGGTCTTTTTTTTTTCCCCCATTCTGACAGCCTATGTCTTTTGGATTAGAAAGTTTAGTCATGGGGATCCCTGGGTGGCTCAGCAGTTTAGTGCCTGCCTTCAGCCCAGGGCATGATCCTGGAGTCCTGGGATCGAGTCCCACATCAGGCTCCCTACATGGAGCCTGCTTCTCCCTCTGCCTGTGTCTCTGCCTCTCTTTATCTCTCTGTTTCTCTTACGAATAAATAAATAAAATCTTTTAAAAAAAGTTTAGTCATTTACATTCAGAGTAATTATTGATAAATATGTATTTATTACCATTTTATTACTTGTTTTGTCATTGTTTCTGGAAATTTTCTCTGATCTTTTCTTATGTTTGTCACTTTTGGTCTCTCCTTTCCACCCAAGAAGTCCCCTTTAATCTATCTTGGAGGGCTGGTTTAGTGGTCATGAACTCCTTTAGTTTTTGTTTGTCTGGGAGATTCTTTATCTCTTCCTCCATTCTGAATGATAGCCTTTCTGGATAGACTGTTCTTGACTGCGTATTTTTCCCACTCAGCACTTTGAATAAATCATGCTGCTCCCTCTCGCTTGCCAAATTTCTGTAGAGGTATCTGCAGCTAGCTTTATGGGTCTTCTCTTTTAAGTTAGGGACTTATTTTTTCTTTCTGCTTTTAAGATTTTTTTATCTGTGTATTTCTAAATTTAATTATAATATATATTGGTGTTGACCTGCTTTTGTTGGTTTTGATGTGAGTTCTCCTGGATCTAGATGTTTGTTTCCTTCCCCAGATTAGGCAAGTTTTCAACTATTAGTTCTTCAAATAAGTTTTTTACCCCTTTCTCTCTCTTCTTCTGCAATTCCTATAATATGAATAGTTTTTTGTTTTGTTTTGGTTTTTTTACACTTGGTGGAGTCACGGAATTCCTTAAGTCTGTCCTCATGTTGCCTAATTCCTTTCTCTTTTGCTCAGTCTTGTTAATTTCCATTATTCTGTCTTCTAGATCAATAATTCATTCTTGTGCTTCTTCCAGCCTGCTATGTCTTACATCAAATCTGTTTTCTATCTTGTTTATTGTATTTCTCATTTCTGATTGATTCTTTTTTGTTTTATCTCTGTGATAAGGGTCTCAATGATGTCTTCTCTTCTTTTCTCAAGCCCAGTGAGTATCCTTATGACTATTACTTTAAATTCTCCGTCAAGTATGTTACTTACATCTGTTTCACATAGATCTCTGGCTGTGAGTTTATGCTCTTCTTTCATCTGGGATAAATTCCTCCATCTTGGCATTTTGTGTAAGTCTCTGCCTTCTTTTTGTTAGAAAAGCCAGTTATGTCTGCAAACCTTCTTCAATGTGGCCTCTTCTTTCCTTTTAGTTGTGGAATTCTGTCAGTCTTCAGGTTGATTTCTAGGATATTTGATATCCCAGAAATTATTTGATAGTTATCTAGCTGTGTTCATCGGACGAGACAAGCCTAAGATCCTCCTCCTCTTCCTGGTTTTCTTGCTTTTTTTCACCCCCAGTAAATAGGAAACAACACAATAATATCGAGGTGGTAGGTATGCTAAGACCCACTCACAGCAATAGAAACTGAGAGCTAATATGTTGATTCTATTGGAGGAGAGGAACTAATCATCAAAGCAGATAACATCTTACAAAGCAAAAGTATAGGACTCAAAACTAACTACAATTGATCTCACCTAAGTAAAAGATATGTATGTAGTTGAAGCAATCAGAATGAAATGCATCATAATATTAAGTCCTTATAGCTATATCACAGTATTATGGGTGATTTTTACTTTCTTCCAACTTCTCATATTCTCCTTCATGTGATGATTATATCATCAGAATAAATAAAATAGTATTTAAAACATTTTTAAGATGAAAAGGAACTTTAAACATAGAGTAGTTCTGCTCTGTTTAAAGGAAAAATAGACACAGCTCAAGTGTGCCCTGAGGACCTTGTTGGATACACAGAACAGCACAGTATTTGATGTTAATGATAATTATGTGAATCAGCAATGATGTATTTTCTGTAGATTCTCTTTTTGTATGCAGCAAAGTATATATCTGTGAAACATTTCTATACAAATGGCTAAGATAAAAAGTAGTGGTATTTAAAATGTATAAACCCACAGCTATGCAGATCAACTCATTCTCTGAGGTTTCTGGATAGTGGAAATCTTATTTTAGATTTTTCTATTTTAAAATGAAATTGCTCTATAGCTATATGTCCTATTAAATTATGCAATATTATTATATTTAAGCTTCCTCTTCTAAGTGTCCATAGCTATTTATTGAGGCATTATTTTCAAATGCCCATGGAAAAAACGTTTAAGTGATTGTCTTTATCCTTCTGTAAATGACCCAGTTAGATGTTAAAATACATCTTATTTTTCTCAAATGTGAGGTTTTTACTGTTTTGATATTGCCTTTATTGGTTGACCTTGCTTTTTTGGACTTGCACAAAGTAAGAGAAGAAATATTTACATATTTCCCAACTATTGCAGATTACTAAAATCAAATCATAAATTATTCAAGCTATTTTGAAAGCTTCTTGAGTAAAAGTTTGTAAAATAAGGAATATAGTATTTAGAATCAGATCTCACTGATAGTTGTGTTGCAATTGAAGCACAAGTGCTACTCAGTCCTCTCCTCTTAAAAATAAAATCACACAGTAAAACAAAACAAAATAAATGCTAAAAGTAATTCATTTCTTTGTGGAAGAATCTAAAATATTGATCTATTTTTTAATCTTTTATGTCTAAAGTATACTTGTAGCATTAATTGAGTCTTCATTACTGCTTAGCAATCTCCTTATCCATTGTTACCCAAATCACATGCCTTGGTTCTTGTTCCAGATTTCTTCTATTCTCTTCAGTCCCTCAAATTCGAACTTACACCAAAAGGCTCAGTAAATTCCCTTATGTGCCAGGCCTCATTTTCTTTCAGTACCCTTACTGATGCCCACATTGTACTCCTCATCTCACTTATCTTACAACCTTCAAAATCATGCATCATGGCTTATCCTCTATTTCTTTTCTTCTTAATATCTTCTTTAAATTGATTTCTTTTTTTGTATACAAATGCTGCGGTCTGTCTTGTACTTTAAAAGCTAACTTCAATGATAAATAAATCAAATAATCAATAAATGAAAAAATATCTCCAAACTATTATCTTATATCTAACTGGGGAGAAATGATATGACCACACCAAAGAAGAGATATGTATATATCTATGTGTATATACGATATATAAATTTGTATGCAATGACACGCATAGATGAAGCTTTTATGGCTAATGAGAACTTGTCTCTCCTAAGTGGTTGGTTTACTTGTAATTGCTTCATCTGATGTGAGGCCTTGGTGGTGAGTCAGTCCTTTTCCCCTCTATTCTTTATTGTGAAATTTTTTTTCTTTTTTGTATATTTTTTATTGAAGTTTGATTTGCCAACATATGTCATAACACCAAGTGCTCATCCCATCAAGTGCCCCCCTAAGTGCCCATCGCCCATTCACCCCATCCCCCCACCCACCTTCCTTTCTACTACCCCTTGTTTGCTTCCCAGAGTTAGGTGTATCTCATGTTCTGTCACCCTCACTGATATTTCCCACTGATTTTCTCTCCTTTCCCCTTTATTCCCTTTCACTATTTTTTATATTCCCCAAATGAATGAGACCACATAATCCTTGTCCTGCTCCGATTGACTTACTTCACTCAGCATAATACCCTCCAGTTCTATCCACGTTGAAGCAAATGGTGGGTACTTGTCGTTTCTAAAGGCTGAGTAATATTCCACTGTACATATACACCAAATCTTCTTTATCCATTTATCTCTCGATGAGGCTGCTTCCTCATGGAGACTCCTTCCATAGTTTGGCTATTGTGGATATTGCTGCTATAAACATTGGGGTGCAGGTGCCCTGCCGTTTCATTGCATCTGCATCTTTGGGGTAAATTCTTGGCAGTGAAATTGCTGGGTCATAGAGCAGTTCTATTTTTAACTCTTTGAGGAACCTCTACACATTTTCTAGAGTGGCTGTACCAGTTCACATTCTCACCAATAGTGCAAGAAGGTTCCGCTTTCTCCAGATCCTCTCCAACATTTGTGGTTTCCTGCCTTGTTCATTATCACCATTCTCACTGGTGTGAGGTGGTATCTCATTGTGGTTTTTGATTTGTATTTCCCTGAGGGCAAGTGATGCGGAGCATTTTGTAATCTGTTTGTTGGCCATGTGTATGTCTTCTTTGGTGAAATTTCTGTTCGTGTCTTTCACCCATTTCATGATTGGACTGTTTGTTTCTTTGTTGGTGAGTTTAATAAGTTCTTTAGAAATCTTGGATACTAGCCCCTTGTCTGATAGGTCATTTGCAAATATCTTCTCCCATTCTGTAGGTTGTCTTTTAGTTTTATTGACTGTTACCTTTCCTGTGCTGAAGCATATTATCTTGATTAAGTCCCAATAGTTCATTTTTTCTTTTGTTTCCGTTGACTTCATAGATGTATCTTGCAAGAAGTTACTGTGGCCAAGTTCAAAAAGGGTGTTGCCTGTGTTCTCCTCTAGGATTTTGTTGGATCCCTGTCTCACATTTAGATCTTTCATCGATTTTGAGTTTATCTTTGTCTATGGTGTAAGAGAATGGTCTAGTTTCATTCTTCTGCACATGGCTGTCCAATTTTCCCAGCACCATTTATTGAAGAGACTCTCCTTTTTCCAGTGGATAGTCTTTCTGGCTTTGTCGAATATTAGTTGCCCATAGAGTTGAGGGCCCATTTCTGGGTTCACTATTCTGTTCCATTGATCTATGTGTATGTTTTTGTGCCAGCACCACACTGTCTTGATGATCATAGCTTTGTAGTACAACTTGAAATCTGGCATTGTGATGCGCCCGGCTCTGGTTTTATTTTTTAATATTCCCCTGGCTATTCGGGATCTTTTCTGATTCCACACAAATCTCAAGATAATTTGTTCCAACTCTCTGAAGAAAGTCCACAGTATTTTAATAAGGATTGCATTAAATTTGTAAATTGCCCTGGGTAGCATAGACATTTTCACAGTATTAATTCTTCCAATCCACGAGCATGGAATATTTTCCCATCTCTTTGTGTCTTCCTCAATTTCTTTCAGAAGTGTTCTGTAGTTTTTTGGGTACAGATGCTTTATGCCTTTGCTAAGGTTTATTCCTAGGTATCTTATGCTTTTGGGTGCAATTGTAAATGGGATTAACTCCTTAATTTCTCTTTCTTCAGTCTCAGTGTATAGAAATGCCACTGACTTCTGGGCATTGATTTTGTATCCTGCCACACTGCCGAATTCCTGTATGAATTCTAGCAATCTTGGGGTGGAGTCTTTTGGGTTTTCTTTTTTTTTTTTTTAAGATTTTTATTTATTTATTCATGAGACACACACACACACACACACAGAGAGAGAGAGAGAGAGAGAGAGGCAGAGACACAGGCAGAGGGAGAAGCAGGCTCCATGCAGGAAGCCCGACATGGGACTCGATCCTGGGTCTCCAGGATCAGGCCCTGGGCTGAATGCGGCACTAAACGCTGAGCCACTGGGGCTGCCCTCTTTTGGGTTTTCTATGTACAGTATCATGTCATCTGCAAAGAGGAGAAGTTTGTCTTCTTCTTTGTCAATTTGAATGCCTTTTATTTCTTTTTGTTGTCTGATTGCTGAAGCTAGGACTTTTAAAACTATGTTGAATAGCAGTGGTGAGAGTGAACATCCCAGTCATGTTCCTGATCTTAGGGGAAAGGCTCCCAGTGTTACCCCATTGAGAATGATATTTGCTGTGGGCTTTTCGTAATTGGCTTTTAAGATGCTGAGGAATGTTCCCTGTATCCCTACACTCTGGAGAGTTTTGATCAGGAATGAATGCTGTATTCTGTCAAATACTTTCTCTGCATCTATTGACAGGATCATATGGTTCTTGTTTTTTCTCTTGTTGATATGATCTATCATGTGGATTGCTTTATGAGTGTTGAACCAGCCTTGCATCCAGGGGATAAATCCCACTTGGTCATGGTGAATAATCTTCTTAATGTATTGTATCTTATCGGCTAGTATCTTGTTGAGAATTTTTGCATCCATGTTCATCAGGGATATTGGTCTATAGTTCTCCTTTTTGGTGGGGTCTTTGTCTGGTTTTGGAATTAAGGTGATGCTGGTCTCATACAATGGTTTGGAAGTACTCCATCTCTTTCTATCTTTCAGAACAGCTTTAGTAGAATAGGAATTGTTTCTTCTTTAAACGTTTGATAGAATTCCCCTGGGAAGCCATCTGGCCCTGGACTTTTGTGTCTTGGGAGGTTTTTGATGACTGCTTCAATTTCCTCCCTGGTTATCAGCCTGTTCAGGTTTTCTATTACTGCTTGTTCCAGTTTTAGTAATTTGTGGTTTTCCAGAAATGCGTCCATTTCTTCTAGATTGCCTAATTTATTGGCATATAGCTACTCATAATAAGTTTTTTAAATCATTTGTATTTCCTTGGTATTGGTGGTGATCTCTCCTTTTTCATTTGTGATTAATTTGAGTCTTTTTTCTTTTTAATAAGGCTGGCTAATGGTTTATCTATCTTATTAATTCCTTCAAAGCACCAACTCCTGGTTTTGTTGATCTGTTCTACAGTTCTTCTGATCTCTATTTCATTGAGTTCTTCTCAAATCTTTATTAACTCTCTTCTGCTTGGTGTAGGTTTTATTTGCTGTTCTCTCTCCAGTTCCTTTAGGTGCAAGGTTAGCATATGTATTTTTTTTCCAGTTTTTTGAGGGATGCTTGTATTGTGATGTATTTCCCTCTTAAGACTGCTTTTGTTGTTTCCCAAAGATTTTGAACTGTTGTATCTTCATTTTCATTAGTTTTCATGAATCCTTTTATTTCTTCTCTAATTTCCTGTTTGACCCATTCATCTTTAAGCAGGATGCTCTTTAACCTCCATGTGTTTGAGTTTCTTCCAAATTTCTTCTTGTGATTGAGTTCTAGTTTCACAACATTGAGCTCTGAAAATATGCAGGGGACAATCCCAATCTTTTGGTATCAATTGGGACCTGATTTGAGACCCAGTATGTGGTCTATTCTGGAGAAAGTTCCATGTGCACTTCAGAAGAATGTATATTCATTTGCGTTTGGATGTAAATATCTGTGAAACCCATCTGGTCCAGTTTATCATTTAAAGCTCTTGTTTCTTTGGAGATACTCTGCTTAGAATATCTGTCATTTGCAGAAAGTGCAGTGTTGAAGCCTCCCAGTATTAGAGTGTTATTATCTAAGTATGTCCTTACTTTGGTTATTAATTGATTGATATACTTAGCTGCTCCCACATTTGGGGCATAAATATTCATGATTGTTAAGTCCTTTTGTTGGATAGACCCTTTAAGTATGATATAGTGTCCCTCTTCATCTCTTACTACAGTCTTTGGGATAAACTTTAATTTATCTGATATGAGGATGGCTCCCCCTGCTTTCTTTTGAGGACCATTTGAATGGTAAATCGTTCTCCAACCTTTCATTTTCAGGCTCTAAATGTCCTTAGGTCTAAAATTAGTCTTTTGTAAACAGTAAATAGATGGGTCTTGCTTTTTATCCAGTCTGAAACCCTACGTCTTTTGATGGAATCATTTAGCCCATTCATGTTCAGAGTTACTATTGAAAGATATGAAATTAGTGTCATCATAATACCTATTCAGTCCCTGTTTTTGTGGATTATTTCTTTGGGCGTCCTCTTTCTTTTACAGAGTCCCCCTTAATATTTCTTGCAAAGCTGTTTTGGTGATCACAGATTCTTTAAGTTTCTGCCTATCTTGGAAGCTCTTTAGCACTCTTTCTATTCTGAATGAGAGCCTTGCTGGATCAAGTATTCTTGGCTGCATGTTCTTCTGATTTAGGACCCTAAATATATCCTGCCAGCCCCTTCTGGCCTGCGAGGTCTCTGTGGAGAGGTCTGCTGTTAATCTAATGGTTGTCCCTATATAAGTTAGGGATCTCTTGTCTCTTGCTGCTTTAAGGATTTTCTCTTTATCTTTGGAATTTCCAAATTTCACTATTAGATTTTGAGGTGTTGAACGGTTTTTATTGATTTTAGGGGAGGACCTCTCTATCTCCTGGATCTGAATGCCTGTTTCTTTCCCCAAATTAGGGAAATTCTCAGCTATGATTTGTTCAAATGTGTTTTCTGTCCCTCTGGTCCTCTGGGCGCCCTCTGGAACTGCAATCATACATAGATCTTTCCTTCTGAGGCTGTCATTTACTTCCCTTAACCTTTCCTCATGGTCTTCTAATTTTGTTTCTTTTTTTTCCTCAGCTTCATTCCTTGCCATCAACTTGTCTTCTATGTCACTCACTTTTTCTTCTACCTCCTTAACCCTCATTGTTAGGACCTCCAGTTTGGATTGCATCTCATTTAATTGATTTTTAATTTTGGCCTGATTAAATCTAAATTCTGCCATCATGAAGTCTCTGGAATCCTTTATGCTTTTTTCCAGAGCCACCAGTAGCTTTATAATTGTGCTTCTGAATTTGCTTTCTGACATTGAATTGTCATCCAAATTCTATAACTCTGTGGCAGAGAGTACTGTTTCTGATTCTTTCTTTTGTGGTGAGTTCCTCTTTGTAGTCATTTTGCTCAGTGAAGAGTGGCTGTATGAGCAGGCTGCATCAAGAGTATCAACCATGACCTAAGTAAATTTCACCCTAGATGATTCCAAAGAGATCAGAGACCAGAAATTGAAAACAAAGATGAGAACAAAATAAAAGAAAAGGACCACTTAGGTGAAAAACAAATTTATAACAAAGTAATAAAAAATTAAAGTCCAGGAATCCCAAATAAGAAGAGAAAAAAGGAAAACAAAACAAAAAGAAAAATGAAAAATAAAGGAGAAGAAAAAAAAGGGGGTGGTCTGCTAGATGGTGGTGGTGATGAAGTTTTAGTGGATGGAGAATGTCGTTTCCCTGAAGGGTTCTAGAGGGTGATCCTCTTGTTTCTGAGTATATTAAGGTCTGTATATTAGAAGATGCTCAGTCCCAAATTTTTATAAACCAGAAATACTTGTGGGAGGCCCCAACATTGACCAGCAAAACATAAATGAGATAAAAGAGAGGGGCAGAATGGGAATGAGGAATCTCACGGAATGAACCAGCACAGTGTACCACTTGGTCTGGGTGCATACTGGTCATGTTTTAGAAGGTATTAACTTCTTCCATTGTAGAACAAAATGAGGCAGAGAATACAAAATACAAAAAACAAAAAAACCCGTATCTTGTATATCTCCCAAAATTAAGTTGAGTATGTTGAAGGGAATCTAGAAGTGGAAAATATATCTAGGACCTGTAGTTGTAGAAATAGGAAAGTCAAAAAGGAAGAATCTTAAAAATGAAGAGGTGGTAAAATATTGTAGTTAAGGTGGGAAAAGAGAAAAAAAAATTGGAAATTTACAGTCTGATATAAAAACGAGTTACACTGGAAAAAGAAAGAACGAAAAAAAAAAAGGATGGGTGTCCTCTGGTTCTATATTCTGTAAATCCCTTGACTTCCCCTGGATCTTTCCAGCACTACTTGGTCAAGAAGTTGGTCTTCCCTGTCCTTCCAGCTGGTCTTCTGGGGGAGGGGCCTGCTGTGCTGATTCTCAGGTATGTGTACCTGGGGGAGCTGTCCTTCCCCGTGCCACATGCAGGGCTCAGTGGGAGCTGTTTATCCTGTGAGATGCCTTTTCCCTGGTGGTCTATCTCCATCCCAGGCACAGGGTGACACAAGGAGGAACAACACTGGCAGCGGTCATCTCTCCAGCTCTGGAGTCAGCTCGCACAGTAACTACCACAGTCTCCCAGTCTGCACAGACCTGAATCCTCCAGGGGCAAGGGGGAGTGGGGGGGAGGAGCACTGCTGATCTGCACAGCTTGGTGTCACCCAGCAGCACGAGTGTCCTCACTGTCCTGTGCCTTCCCCACCTCTGCCTGTCCTGGGAGGAGTGTAGGATCCTGGGCTGTGTCCTCCGATGCCCTGGGATCCGGGGCCTGTGCTGCTGGAATCACGCTCCAGGGTCCACGGCTACCGAAGGCAGCAGGGCGCAGCCCCCTCCACCCGGAGCCCCTGCCTGACCGACTGGCTTCTTCCCGATGCCCTGCTGGTGTGTACTCCACCCCTTTACCGAGCTCGGCTCACAGTCTGTGGCCGCTTTCCCCTGGGCGCACTTCCTCTATCAGTGACTCCAGAAAACTGGAGGCTCCCTTGCCCCTCCTGTGATTCTGCCCGAGTTCCTGCTAAGCACCTTTCTGTCCAGGAAGAATCGGGTGTGGATTTTTAAAGTTTCTGCTTCTCTGGGACTGGGCTTTCCTGTCACGGGAGGCTCTTGCATCATGGCCTTAGCCCAGCTCCTCGTGGGGCCCCTCCCCCAGTTGATTTTTTTTCTTATTTTTTTTTTCGCCTTCCTACCTTGTTACAAGCTAAAACTCTTCTCTCTGTAGCACTCCAGCTGTTCTGTTCTCTCTTTAAATCTCAGGTCGAATTTGTAGGTTTTCAGAATGATTTGAAAGTTTTCTAGGTAAGTTGGTGGGGACAGATGACTTGGAGACCCTACTCCTCTGCCATCTTGCCCCGCTCCCTCAAATTTTCAACTATATACAAAATAATTAACTATATACAAAATAACTCAGCATCTAGGTTCAACAATGATAAATTCTTTTTTTTTAACAATGATAAATTCTTATTCAATCTTGTTCTGTGTATACTCCCATCATTGGATTTTCTCAAGTCCTAGATATTACATTGTTTTGTCTTTGAATATTTCTATTATTTATTCATAAATTATAAAAATTATTTATATCATAACCAAATAATACCATCATATCTTATAAAAAATGTTTCCTTACTAACAACTAGTGTTCACATTTCATGGTCTACCACATGCCCCCCCCCTCCAGGCCCCAGTTTAAATCAAGAACTGAATAAGATCTACTTTTATTTTTGTTCTCTTAAGTCTCTTTTTAAACTATGACATCTGTATTGTTTTAGTTATCAATTGCTAAATAACAAATTACCCTCAAACGTAGTGGCTTAAAATTACAAATTTATTATCTTAGTGTGTCTCTGTCAGGAATTTGGGTGCAGCTTAGCTGAATCATTCATGTCTTATTATCTCTCCTTAAGTGGTAGTGAGGATGTTGTCCAGGGCTGCATCTGTGGTCTTTTTTTTTTTTTTTTTAAAGTTTTGGGGTTTTATTTATTTATTTATTTATTTATTTATTTATTTATGATAGTCACAGAGAGAGAGAGAAAGGCGCAGAGACACAGGCAGAGGGAGAAGCAGGCTCCATGCACCGGGAGCCCGACGTGGGACTCGATCCCGGGTCTCCAGGATCGTGCCCTGGGCCAAAGGCAGGCGCCAAACCACTGCGCCACCCAGGGATCCCTGCATCTGTGATCTTGAATCTGCTTTCCAGATCACTTCTCCACCATGTGAGCCTCTCTACAGGGCTTTTTGAGTCTCTTACAATATGGCCACTGGCTTCCCCAAGAGCAATTGATCTAAGAGAGCATAAGAAAGATCAAAGAGGAAGCCACAGTTCTTTCTATGACCAAGTCTTGGAAATGACAACACATCTGTCATATTCTACTGGTTACACAGACCAACCCAGAAACAATGTGGAACTACACCAGAGCATGAATATAGGGGTTGGGGATAATTGGAGTGATCATCTTGGAGTCTAGCTACTATATCTCTTCATCTTTTTTTTACATTATAATTGTCCATTGTTACTGCTGAAGCAACCAGGTCATTTGTCCAATAGAGTTTGTATTTATTGTATTCTATCCTAGTGGTATCATTTATATATATATCATTTATATATATATATGATATATAAATATCATATATTTTCTATAAACTTAGATATAGAGACTAGATCAGATTTGCGTTCCATATTTTTAAGCATATTATTCTTGGTATGTTGTTCTATAATGGAACACATGATGGCTGGTTTACTCTTAGTGTATCAGCAGCCATTGATGATCATTATCTAGATCCATTAATTCAAAGAGTAGTATTCTATCATCCCCTCTTTAAAAAAAATATTTGTAATACCTCTATGTAAAGGAATGTCCTCTCATCAGTTATTTGGTTACATTCAGGTATATTTCAGATAGAGAAGACAGGGTGAATGCTTGATTCTTTCTCTTTGTTTATCAGTTTTCAAAATGATTTGTTGGTTCCCTAGCATCCCTCACAGGTAACAAGTAAGACCTGGGAACCACTATCTAGGGATTGATTCTAGGAATGGATATTAAAAAAAAAAACAAACAAAAAACAACAACAAAAAAAAAAACTACCTACCAAAGTGATTCTGATTTACTTCTCTGTTAACTTCTACTGGTCTCCATTCCCGAGTCTGACTTAGTAGGTTTGGGATTGGGCCCAGGATTCTGGTTTTGTTTTTGTTTTTATTTTTATAACGCCCAAAATTTTTCTTTAGTTGACAAGTTTGGGGAACATACGCTAAACTATACCTTTTCATACTTACTATGGCTATATGCATCTATGTTATTCTCCCATGACATGCGAGTTACAAGTTTGGCCCTATTTCACTGAGAGCCTGCCTAGCACACACTCTGGAGTTAGACTGTTTAAGTACAAATCTTGCTCTGCTACTTACTAGCTTTGTGACCTTGGGGGAAGTTAATCAACTCTCTGTCTCAGTTCTCATATATATAATATGGAAATAATAGTAGGATTCACCTCATTGCTATTTTTCAGACTAAATGAATTAACATTGGTAAAGTGCTTAGAACAGTGCTTGGTAAGGATTTCTTAAATACATAATAAAGCTTATCTCCCTCTGGGAGAGTTATCCCTGAATATTTGGTTAATAAAAGCTAGGCTTATTTGTTATGATGATGATGATCATCATCATTATTATCATTATATTAACTGGCATTTACTTATTCATTTGCCACCTTGTTTTGGTTATTTAACAATGTTTTTTGTACATTGTTTTATATGAGTGCATGGTTATCTTTCTTATTCTTTTGTATTGCTGTCTAGTATTTTTTAAAACTGACATTTAATATACCAGGCATGGTGGATTACATATTTCCTAGTTCACTTAATCTTTATATCAGTCTTTTAAGATTAGCAATATCATTCTTATTTTACATATAAGGGAACTGAGTCTCTGAGAAGTAAAGCAAGTTGTCCAACATAAGCTAATAACTAATGGTATAGATATGTCATATATAAAAGAAGCATTGTGATGATTAGGAGCACAGACTCTGGAGCTAAACTGTCTAAGTTCAAATCTTGCCACTACCACTTCTTAGTTTTGCATCTTGGGCAAGTTACTTCACCTCTCTCTATTTCAATCTCCTTTTCTGTAAAATGAGCATAAAAGAAATATCTACCTCAGAGGTTATTCTGAAGATTAAATTAATACCTACAAAGTGCCTAAAATGTTGCCTGATGTGCATCATAAACACTTTGTATGTACTAGATAGTTGTTATTACTGCTATTATTAACCATTATCAACTAATTTTATTAGTTTTGGTTTAACGAAGGCAGCAGTTAAGAGGGAGAGATTGACAGGGTTCATAGGAAGGGAAGAAACATAGGAGCATTAACTTTCAGGAGGGAGAATAAGGAGAGCTGTTTCTACCACAAAGATGGACAGGATAGAATATAATTAATACTTAAGTGAAGGCAGATGATGACACTAGGGATGCAGGCTCATTCTTACAAATTAGAAGACAAGATCATGTTTTAGGAATGAGAAAAGGAAGGTAGAATTAGAAGCCTGTGGAGGCAAGAGGAATTTGGACACACTTGAGGAGTAAGCCAGGGAGCACATAATAGACATATCCAGGTTAAGTTTTGTCAGTATTCCACCATACCTTGATTCCCTAAGGCTAAGGAAACTAATGTGGGGGGAGGGGCATCCCAGATTATTGGAGGAGTAGCTCAACAGCCTAATGAGGCCAGTGAATCTGGACATGGTTAAGTGGGATGGTTATGATGGTAAGTAAAAGTGAAGCTTCACTGAGCAGGGAATCAGGAAACATGGATTAATTTTCCAACACTGCTATCACCTATGAAATCCTAACCTCTGGATCTCAGTTAATTCCCTTATGAAATGAGAGAGCTATGTCAATTTATCTCTAACTTCCCTTCTAACTCCAGAATTTGTGACCCTAAATGGCTGATTCTAGAGTCTAGCTGTAGGAGAAAGGAGTCAGTTGAAATGCCAAAAGTAGGAAATTGATAGGAAGGATCAAGGAGGTTGTGATGCAGTTTCAATAAAAGTGAAGGTAGATGAGGGGGTTAATGCTAGTCAGGCTCATTCTCAATCTTTTCCATCTTTAAAATTTGTATCTGTGTTCAAAAAAAAATTAAAACCAGTTTGCCACTTTTTTATAGCAAATATTGTGGATATTGTGAATTTAATTGGCTATGTTTGACACAAACGTAAACATTATTTATTTTAGTTTTAGATCTAAAATGATCATTAACACATCAAAAATAAACAGTTTACTTATAAGGGTGTATTTTTCTGCTTTTAAGCAGAAGATAACAAGAGTATTTTATGCCTTCCTGTGCCTATAATCATATTACAATTTGGAGTAGCTAACTAGGTTTCTTGAACCCACTGTTACAGAACTGGCTAATCCATAATTCAGTAGGTTCTTGGCTTCCAAGTTGCCTTATTGACAAGCCTCAAGAAAGTAGATGGAACTAATTAGCACTCAAGCATTATAAAATAGGAAGAATTAAATAAAGCAGCTTTAATATTAAACTCAGACCCCTATGAAGATAGTCCCGTTAGTTATGGGGATTTTGAAATGATGGACAGGCTAAACCAAAACTCATAATCCTATTACAATCTCCTACACCCACCTAATAAGCTTCAAGGGCCGTTTCCTTAGAGTCTAGGATATTGCCATCTTCCTCTAGGCTTTTCCCTATATAGCTTATAAATTCTTTACTGTTCCCAATAAGTACTTTGTTATTTAAAATAGTGTAAAAGAGAGTATGTAAGTATATATACATATTGATGCATTTTGACTATAATAATGCCGTTGGCCTGTAGGGAACTTCAGATTATTAATAATTTCAGAGGAAAGCTTTTTAAGAAGAAAGCTCAAGGCTTAGCTGTAATGAGGCATTTGAAAAGGAGGAAGGGGTATGTTTGTGTACATAATGAAAATATTGAGCCCTTTGGAATGTTATGAGCCATGGTGTACTAATAAAAGATCTTTTCATTTCAGTGTTCCAGCAGACATCTCTGTACCCCTGAGTACCCTGGCAAAATGCCTTTAGCTCACATTTCCTTTTAAAATCTTCTACTTCCTGACATTTGCTACTGGGGATGAGGGTGTAGCAAGGTGAATATGATGGAGAAAGGAGAGCAATAGTAAGAAGTAGATAAATTGATGGTTTAGAATAATGAGCCCATTTTCAGCTGAACTGTGTGGTTCATATGAATTAATTAACCCCTTACAAGCATTTGTCTGACAGTCCTAATTCTCATTCAGTTCAATGAGTTTTTTAATTATCACTTCACTAAATAGCACTAAAAACTGTTTATATCCTGACATTATGGGAGCTTTGTAGAATTCTCTTCTATAAATCATCTGAACTTATTTACAATTTGCAGTGTCTTATATTTCTTCTGGTATGTGCTCAGTTTTCTGTTTTGCTGTTTTAAAAAATATTTTCAGGGTACTAATTATAGAATATGCCTTAAACTTTGGATGGCCTTCTAAGGGTAAAGAACATCTGTAGAGAACATTTTCACATTTTCATTGGAAGAATGTAGGCTTAAACTATTATCTGCCATTTTAAACAAAATTAATCCAATGATGCTAAAATAATATAGAATGATTAATTACTCATCCTTAAGACCTGTGTCATTTAGTTCTTGGTGATAAGATGGGGATAAAGCACTTTTACCAAGAAAGAGAGAACTGAGAGTATTATATTGACGATGCTGAAAAACAGTATGAAAACACTAGAGAAGGGCACCCTGGGTGGAACAGCGGTTTAGCGCCACTTTCAGCCCAGGGCATGATCCTGGAGTCCCAGAATCAAGTCCCATGGCAGGCTCCCTGCATGGAGTCGGCTTCTCCTTCTGCCTGTGTCTCTAGCTCTCTCTCTGTGTGTGTGTCTCTCATGAATGAATAAATACAATCTTAAAAAAAAAAAAAAAAAAGGTTGGGAAATATGTTTGAGAAATATGTTTGACTAGGGCTATCCCCTACTGCCTATGGCCTGTATGTGCAATTACTTTTTCTTTTCATACTAAAACTTGAGGTAATATTAATAAGTATTTTATTTAATTATGTCTTTGTTGACTGCAAGGAAATATTGCTATTTTTTAAATTGAAGAGTAATTGACATATAGTAGCTTCAGGTATATAACAGTGATTTGGTAATTATATGCACTACAAAATGGTCACCAAGGTAAGTCTAGTTATCATATATCACCATATACACTTGTTACAATATTATTAACTATATTCTCTATGCTGTATATTACATCCTTGTGTCTTATTTATTTTATAACCAGGAGCTATATAAATTGAGCATTTATTGAAGAGATACAGAGAGGCTCAAGGGAATTTGGGACAGGAAATATCCTATATCTAGACCTAGATCCCTGAAAATGGGATCCTCATTCCACATTCAAGTTGTTTCTGGGATGCCGCTCAGCACAAGCTGATGACCCTTTTCTGAAGCGTACTTTGCTTATCCTGTGCTTGGAGGGAGACTGTACTTCTCCTGGTGTGACTGCCCCTTCTAGTTCCTGACAAAGACTCTTGGTCCCAATTCCACATTTCTGTGAAAGGAATGCTCTTTGGTGCTCCTCCCCTTTTTGCGTTAGGACCTAGGATGGCTGCCCTTTAGGTCAGATTCCTACCCAGGTTCAATTAGTTGTTACTATTTATGGTATATGATAACTAATTTAATTCTCACAACAATCCTATTGGATGGGTTAAGTACTATTATTCCTTTTATAGAGGGAGAAAATGAGGCAAGAAGAGATTAAGTAACATTTCCAAGGTCATGTATTTCCATGGTCTGTGCCCTGAACCAGCATATTCTACTGATAGTTGCTATATGTTGGGTTAGAAGATCTGCTTTCTAGTCCTTGACTTGCCACTATGTGATTGACTTGGAGGAAATCACTGTAATCTCCCTGGGCATTCAGCCATTTCACAAACAGTTTAAAAATTCTAAATAAATAAATAAATAAATTAATTAATTAATTCTTTCTTTATTTTCCCCCTCTAAAGGGGGAAATAGAAGCCCAATAACACATTGTGTTGAGGCTTCTTCGGTTGTAAGTAATACAAATCAAACTGGCTTGAACTAAGTCAAATTTATTCAAGGACATGATAGGCAACCTTTTGGACATCCAAGGACAGGAAACAGCAGTCAGATCATAAGAGTGCCCTGGACTGGAAACAAAACTGACAAATTGAAAACATAAGTTTCTTTTTCTATCCTTTCATAGTCTCACTCATCTCTGTCTACTTTTTTTCTATTGATTTCCTTTGTTTAAACATGACTGCCATAGGTATATAAAGCATGACCCTTACTTCAACTGCTATTCTTTATGTGACATTGGTCTCTTTGGCAAGGATAAGGTCACATGGTTCATCGGATTGCTACCTCTTCCAGGAACTGTATGGAAGAGCATATATGCTAAGAATGAAATATGGGAAGGGCAAGCAAATGTATAGATCTTTGCTCTACCCATAATTCTAGTACTATAACACTGTTTTAAATATATTGTGTATTTCTCCATAGATCATCGTTTTTGCTACAAACATATTTTTTTTCTGTTTAATAAGCACTTGTTATATACCAAGTACTTTGCTAGGAGTATATTAGGTGCTCGGCCTCCATTTCCTTACCTGTCAAATGAACGATCCTGTCCAGCATTACAATTCTGTACACATGCACACACACATTTATGCATTTATATTTAATGAATATATTGCTCTTACTACCAGTCCAACAAGAATTTATTTATCCAAATAAATGTTCTTCAAAGTGCCATAATTTGAGCTAAAGAAGAAATTCAATCTCATGTTCTTTATAATTTTTAACCAAACATTAGTATTACACAGCTTAATTACCCAGCTTATTTATTCTGTTTAGCTCTGAAGTACTCATCTTATTTTCTAAAACTCAAGTCTACTATAAAAGATAAAAGATTTGCTGTTGGAACACTTGAGTGGCTCAGTGGTTGAGCGTCTGCCTTTGGCTCAGGGCATGATCCCAGAGTCCAAAGATCGAGTCCCAATTGGGCTCCTTGCGGGGAGCCTGCTTCTTCCTCTGCCTGTGTCTCTGCCTCTCTCTGTGTGTCTTTCATGAATAAATAAACAAAATCTAAAAAAAAATAGATTTGCTGTCGTTGAAACTATTGAAAAGAATGTGAGGTTGACTCTAAATATATTCCAAAAAGACACTTCACAAATGTCTCACACAATGATAGAATCAAGCAGTGATTCTCTAACTCCCACAGCAACTACATTGTTTAGGCTAGATCTCATTTGTCAATATATGTGGGTTATTTAAAAAGTCATTCACATTACTTATAGTTTAAAAATTACAAGAAAGTATATAAAGGCAGTTTAGCGCCGCCTTCAGCCCGGGGTGTGATCCTGGAGACTCAGGATCGAGTCCCATGTCAGGCTCCCTGCATGGAGCCTGCTTCTCTCTCTCTCTCTCTCTCTCTCTCTCTCTCTCTCTCTGTCATGAATAAATAAATAAAATCTTTAAATAAAATACAAATGCCAGTTCAAGCTATAGTTAGCCAGTTATGTGACTGAAAAAATCATTTGGTTGGGCTCTTTCCTGAAATTTTAAAAAGAAAAAGAATTCTATTTCCCATTTATTTAAACTATTATAACCCATGATCATTATACTTTTCTTTCCTTATTCCCACATTGAAAAAATATGATCAAAATACTATGGACACACCAAAAACTAAGTAGATGACTTTAGAGCTTTTAGAAGACTGGGAACACCACCTTGCCACAGATCTCTCCCCAAACCAGCCAATTTCATTCATCTTTGTTTGTTGTTGTTGTTTTACCATAGTTGTACAGAATCAGTGCTGTAATTATAGGCAAAAGCCAACCAAGTAGATTTACCAAATCTTTTGGTGCTTCCCTGGTTTTATGTTGGTGTTAGACACTATCTTACTGTGATGGCTATGTAGCTTGAGTATGTAGGTATGTATGAATATATCTCTTCTGACAAGTTCAAAATCATAGCATTAAATATTCTTTATTTAAGAAGTGATTTGAGAAAAGTGTATATATTTTTTTCTCTTTTCTGTAGATTAAAATATCTTAATTTCTCTCTTTAAGTTAATCTAGATTAGTCATTTAATTTCTAAGAGGAATATAAGACAATTTTAAAGCTAAAATTATCATTCTATCTAAGCAGTATAATCTCATGAGCACACGCTTTTTCTAAGACTTAGGATAATAAATGTTTTATTTAATTCAAGAATAGCTGATATGAAAGTCCATCATAAATGTGATTTCAGAAGTTTCAAATGTTAATCACAGCTTCCATAATCTAAAGCCCTGTGTTTCTCATTTAATTTCAAAGTAAGTCACTTGTTAGTTACACTAATTTATTTTTGTGGTTGTCACACAAAGATTTGAAACGAATACACAGTCTTCCTTCTTTCTAACAGACTAGTATACCAGCTTCTACACTTTTCCTGTGGAATTATACTTTAGGTTCTAAGATACAGTGTAGAAGAATCCTGCTGAATGTGACCCTGAGGGGCACCTAGGTGGCTCATTCGGTTGAGCGTCTGACTCTTGGTTTAAGCTCAAGCCATAATCTTAAGGTAGTGAGATCGAGGTTTGCATTGGCTCCATAACCAGTGGGGAATCTGCTCCAGATTCTCCCTCTCTCCCTCTCCTCTACGCCTCCCCTCACTCGTGCACACACACTTTCTCTCTACCCCCCTGAAGTAAATAAATAAATCTTTTAAAAAATAAGTTAAATAAATGTGACCCAGGAACTACCTTTGTACAGGACATGTTTTTGGTGTTAATCACAGTCCTGACTCATTCCTGTCCTGGCCTTATGTCTCCTCTTCTCTGTTGTATGTTTACAAGCTGGCTTTAATGGCTAGGGAGGAAAGAAAAAGAAAATAACTATAACATGAATAGTAAATTTTTTTATAAGTTGAAAATAACTTTAACATATATTTCACAGTCTGCAGGGGAATAAGCAGATATTCTTATATCTGCTGTGTCTGTTTGGTGTTTTCAGATACCATAATTTATCCCTCTGGAAAATCCTAGCAGAGACCATGTATTGAATATGAGGGTACACAATTAGATGCTTAATCTAAACCTAGAACAATGTGATTTGAGCTGATTTGTAGAGGGTCTATAAAAGCTGAAAAATCAGCTTGACAACATTCCTGCTGGGATTGGCCTTCATTAAATGTTCGTGGTGGTATTTGTAGTCCATGCCACTTTAGTCAGATCACTAGGGTTTAGGAGATGATGCATACAGTGAAACTTGAGTTCACTGCTTATCAGGGAATAAATGAAGGCTCCCAAGCTGAAGGTTCATTTGGTCAGTCTATAAGAGTTGTCAATCAGAGCAAGCTGGCAGGGGAATATTTTTTTTTTTTTAAATAGAAGCAAAATTTTCCCACTTAGAATTTTTCCACACCGTATCCTGAATGCCATTACATTGTCCATACCAGGGAGTAGAATAGCGGGCCATTATAATCTTCCTAATGTCAGCCACTGACCACTGTTACTTATGAGCATAGCTGCTGCTATCCACTTTGTAAATATTGTCATTACTTAGGATGAATAGAATAGAATGGTTCTCAAAGTACTCAAGACTTCTGTTATATTCATTAGCCCCAGTATCCTACCACAGTGTCACACATAGAAGGTTCTTAGTTGTTTGTTGATCTTAACACCAAGAACAGAAACCACTGTGCAAATCAGTGTAGCTTATATACAGCCTTTACCAACCCATTTCCCATCCTTCTTGATCTAACAGAATTTGATAAAATTATTTCTTATATTTTTTCCATATTGTCAAGTGTGTATTGTTTTATACTTAGCAAGCCTATGTTATTTAAGTTTGATTTTGGTATATCTATTGGTTGAGATAAATAGAATATTTCAAAGGGCTTTTCTTAATAAATTTTTGTAAAGGAAACCAAGAAAGTTTGAATAAGCAATTTATTAGGTTTTTTAAAGATTTTTTTTTTTCATTTAGGTAATCTCTATACCCAACCAGGGGCTCAAACCCACAACCTTGAGATCAAGAGTTGCATTGCTTTATTGACTGAGCCAGCCAGGAACCCCTGCAATGTATTAGACTTTTTGTGCACATTTTATTTAACACTACAGGTGAATCACTTTATTAACTACATAGATGATTGTGATACGGATACTATATCCATAGTATGTGACATATCATATATCCATAGTATGTGACAAATCACAACAAAGGTATTATGCTGTATATATCTGTTGTAACTTGAACAGACTGACAGGTGGCACAGTTCACCTCATCAAATATGCAAGAAACCCTGGTAAGATTAAGAAAACAAATAGTTCAGCTAAGAAAATGACAGTCCGATGATGGTATGACAGGCTCTAATTATTAGCATCACCAGTATAATGTGAATGTATAATGTAAATTATATAGTTTTTAAGTCTTTTTTAATCAGCACCAAATTAATCTAGAGTTGTATTTATAAATCTGTGTTCATGTCTAATATTTAAAATTAATTTGTAAAAAAATACTCTTCTCGAATAGAGATTTAGAAAATCTATTCCATTAAACATAAGTTGATTTGATTTCCAGGGGGCATCCATTAGGACAAACATCATGAAAGGGCCACTGCCCAAAATGTTGATTCCCTGGCTGATACCTGGAAGAAAAATAAACTTACATTTAATGGAGTAGACTGTCTAAATCACTGTTTTGAGAAGAGTGCACATTCATGAATATGTATTCATTGCAGAATTCAATAGATTCTAATAGTGAAGGACATTTGTATCATAAAAAGTAGCATTTATTCATTAACTTAGTACTTTCTAAATAAAGAAGCTAGAATGCAACTTGGGATGGAATGCTGGCAATAACCAGTTCATTTATTGTGTGACACGTTCATCATGGTCTATAAAATAACCAATGAAATTAAAATGTGTTATATATGATCTGTAGTCTAATATTTATCCTGAACCAATATAAAAAATGTACTATTTGTAATTTTGTCTTATTCAGTGATCTGGGTTCAGTATAATACCTGTTTGCACATTTCAAATAATTTTTCTGTTTATTTCTTCTTTTCTGCAATAGTAAATCATCCTTGTGCAACATGGGCTAATCCAAGATCAGCTACATAAATGGCCTGAGTGCTATTTTAAACAAGGTTGGGTGATTGTACAACATGACTTTTTAAGATAGTCAAATGCCAAAGTTTCCAGTAGAAACAAGATACTCATTTCAACCAGCCCCCTTACTTTCTGCCTAGGCACTGTACTAGGTACCATATGTAACCATCTCACTATATCTCAACGTTCCTGAACATTGAGATTTGTTTTCTCAAGTTTAAGAAGAATGGAGGATTCAAGTTAAGTTGGTTCACAAAGGTTACAGCTAGTGAGCTGTCGAATCAGAATCAGAACTAGTATGTCTAATTCCAAATTGCATGCTCTGGTATTTCCTTGCAATGTTGACTTTCACTTGGGGGCTCATGCAAAAGATTTATGAGATGATCATTTCTTCTGTCACACTCCTAGAAACACTTGTAGCTGATTTTCTTAGTTCTTGCCTCAAATAAGACTAGTAACATTACCACATTTTAAAAGAATGAGTGATTAATTTGTGGAAATATTTGTTGGAATACTTTTTAGAGTTTTCAAATCAGAGAGTTGAAAATTCATGCTGTGCTTTAGGCATTATTGATCTTAAGCCATCTCATGCAGGTAGATATAAATCCTTTTCTTTAAGATCTCTGGTGAAAAACAGTTCAGGCTTTTCCCTGGTAATTTACCTTACCTGAAAAGGCTTACTGATAGTTGTATGCACATTATTATGACCAATGACATAATGCTCAGTTCCAGTGAATTAAGCCAATAAAATAATAATCCTTTTAAAAATTATACATTTCAGAGGGTACCTTGAAATTACTTAGAGGAAGTTTGTGATTTTGCCAATTTTTTAGGAAAGGCAGTTTAGTCTAAACTTTTAAACGAGCAGGCCTTGAGTGGGTCACAAGAAGATCTTTATTTTGCATTTGGATTCCCTTTATACTTTCTTTTGAGAGAGAAAGAAAGAGAGAGAAAGAATCTCAAGGAGACTCCGAGCTGAGCTCAGAGGCTGCCCAGAGGCTGTCTCACAACCCTGAGATCATGACCTGAACCAAAATCAAGAGTCTGATGCATAACTGACTGAACCAACCAGGCACCCCTGGATTCTGTTAATACTTTAAATCGCAGATCTGTACCTTAAATGTAAATGAAAAGAATGTCAAAAATTGATATAACTTAAAAAATTATCACAGTTCTTTTCGGGTAGCTTTACTCTTCAGTTTAAGTATCCTATCCTATATTGTAACTGGTTGCTTGTTTGTCCTTTTAACAAGACTGTGAGCAATTGGAGAGCAGTGTCTTATTCATCACAGTGACTCTAGTATTTAGCATAATGCTTGACACAGAAGTGGTCAATAATTATCTGTTAAATAAATGAATTCATTTCTCCAATTGATACTGCTCAAACCAACCTTTCTCATACTTTCCCACAAAGGCATCCTGCTAATTTACTGTTGTTTTTCTATCTTGGTTCATATTATTTCTCTCACCTGGAGTTATCTTTCCTTCTCTTCTTCACCTAAATGAATCCACTTAGTTCGTCCTGCTATAATTAGTTGATAAGTGAGTGCTGTTCTGGCTATTCCAGCTATCACAGAGTCACGCCCCCCATACCCATACTCTTTTAGCCCCCATGGGCTGTCCCATACACTTTAGCCTTTGATTATATTATTTGTCAAATTTTTAATGTTTGACCTTGTCTCTCCAACCATTATGAAAAGTCCCCATGTTTTACACTATTTTTTCTCCCCTTCATGACCTAACTATAAATTAGACCAAGAGATGACAAACTGGCCTATAGGTCAAATCTGGCCCAAATTCTAAGAATGATTTTTACATTTTTAAATGATTGAAAACAATCACAAGAATATTTTGTGATGTGAAAATTAAATGAAATTTAACTTTCCATAAGTAAAGTTTTCTAGAACATAGTCATGTTTGTTCATTTATATATTATCTGTGGCTGCTTTGGGACTACTACAGCAGAGTTGAATACTTGTGACAGAGACCATATGGTCCACAAAGCACAGAATACTACTTGGCCCTTTACAGAGAAATTTTGCCAACTGCTGGACTAGACCAACAATGAGCACTTATTGATTAAATAATTCAATATCTTATGACTATTCCATTATGAAATAAAATACTCTGAAAGGACTGATAATTATGTAATATTACCTTAAATAAAGAAAAATAATAATAAAAGAAATCCTTAGAGTGTAGATAATTCTTGTCTTTCAGTTGATGAGATACAAAAATTTCTGTTTTCTCCACCCATGGTAAACTGACTTAGCAGTTCAAAGCTTTCTCAACATGTGCAGAACCTCTTCATGTAGAGATTCTTCTTTCTTAATTATTTATTTATTCATTCATGAGAGACACAGAGAGAGAGAGGCAGAAACAGGCTCTATGCCCGGAGCCCGACATAAGACTCTATCCCGGGTCTCCAGGATCAGGCCCTGGGCTGAAGGTGGCGCTAAACCCGTGAACCACCCAGGCTGCCCTCATGTAGAGATTCTTAAGAACAGGGTAGATGATTGTCATTCTGGACTGGATAACCATAAGTATTGTACAGCTCAATGATTCCTGAAATCTCCTCTATATGTAAACCTTGCTTTATGAAAAATGAGAAAATTGATTTGTGAAAATGAAGTCTTCTCATCCCCCAAAACTTCCTTACTCTTTTTTTTGTCAGAACCCTGCCCCTTCAGTTTTGGTTTAATCTAGTTCTTTTAATTAAGTAGGAGAAAATTAAAGTTCGCAAAGTTTAAATCAAGCAGGTTTGATTTAGTGATACAAATCTGTGGTTTGTCAGGTTTTCAAGGCATAATCCTGGCTTCAACCTTATCTGACAGGTTGTCAGCCTAGCCAGTCTGCGGATGAAAACCAGAGCATCTCATCCTTTCAGGCATGACTTGCTATTTATCTTCTGAGGCATAATTTACTATTGCCCTAAAGAAAATGAGTAGGGTTAAGTAAGTATAAAAGGCCCCTGTTTGCTTCAGCAAAATTACTTCATTCACTATGCAGTTGTCAGTGACTAGGCCTACAATATGTATAGGTATATATTTTTTTTAATTTTATAAATTAATTTTTATTGGTGTTCAATTTACCAACATACAGAATAACACCCAGTGCTCATCCCATCAAGTGTACCCCTCAGTGCCCGTCACCCATTCACCCCCACCCCCCACCCTCTTCCCCCTCCACCACCCCTAGTTCATTTCCCAGAGTTAGAAGTCTTTATGTTCTGTCTCCCTTTCTGATATTTCTCACACATTTCTTCTCCCTTCCCTTATATTCCCTTTCACTATTATTCATATTCCCCAAATGAATGAGAACATACACTGTTTGTCCTTCTCCGGTTACTGTGGCCAAGTTCAAAAAGGGTGTTGCCTGAGTTCTCCTCTGGGATTTTGATGGAATCTTGTCTCACATTTAGATCTTTCATCCATTTTGAGTTTATCTTTGTGTATGGTGCAAGAGAGTGGTCCAGTTTCATTCTTCTGCATGTGGATGTCCAATTTTCCCAGCACCATTTATTGAAGAGACTGTCTTTCTTCCAGTGGATCGTCTTTCCTCCTTTATCGTATATTAGTTGACCATAAAGTTCAGGGTCCACTTCTGGGTTCTCTATTCTGTTCCATTGATCTATGTGTCTGTTTTTGTGCCAGTACCACACTGTCTTGATGAACACAGCTTTGTAGTACAACCTGAAATCTGGCATTGTGATGCCCCAGATATGGTTTTCTTTTTTAAAATTCCCCTGGCTGTTTGGGGTCTTTTCTGATTCCACACAAATCTTAAAATAATTTGTTCTAAGTCTCTGAAGAAAGTCCATGGTATTTTGATAGGGATTGCATTATACGTGTAAATTGCCCTGGGTAACATTGACATTTTCACAATATTAATTCTGCCAATCCATGAGCATGGAATATTTTTCCATCTCTTTGTGTCTTCCTCAATTTCTTTCAGAAGTGTTCTATAGTTTTTAGGGTATATTTTGAGAACCATTTGAATGGTAAATGGTTCTCCAACCTTTTATTTTCAGGTTGTAGGTGTCCTTCTGTCTAAAATGAGTCTCTTGTAGACAGCAAATAGATGGGTCCTGCTTTTTTATCCAGTCTGAAACCCTGCGCCTTTTGATGGGGTCATTAAGCCCATTCACGTTCAGAGTTACTATTGACAGATATGAGTTTAGTGTCATCATGATATCTATTTAGTCCTTGTTTTTGTGGATTGTTCCACTGAACTTCTTCTTAAAGGGGAGTTTTAAGAGTCCCCCTTAAAATTTCTTGCAGAGCTGGTTTGGAGGTCACATATTCTTTCAGTTCCTGCCTGTCTCGGAAGCTCTTTATCTCTCCTTCCATTTTGAATGAGAGCCTTGCTGGATAAAGTATTCTTGGTTGCATGTTCTTCTCATTTAGGACCCTGAATATATCCTGCCAGCCCTTTCTGGCCTGCCAGGTCTCTGTGGAGAGGTCTGCTGTTACCCTAATATTCCTCCCCATGAAAGTCAGGGACTTCTTGTCTCTTGCTGCTTTAAGGATCTTCTCTTTATCTTTGGAATTTGCAAGCTTCACTATTAGATGTCGAGGTGTTGAACGGTTTATATTGATTTTAGGGGGGGATCTCTCTATTTCCTGGATCTGAATGCCTGTTTCCCTTCCCAGATTGGGAAAGTTTTCAGCTAGGATTTGTTCAAATACATATTCCGGCCCTTTGGCCCTTTCGGCGCCCTCGGGAACCCCAATTAAACGTAGGTTTTTCTTCCTTAGGTTGTCATTTATTTCCCTTAATCTGTCTTCATGGTCCCTTAATTGATTGTCTCTTTTTTCCTCAGTTTCCCTCTTTGCCATTAACTTGTCTTCTATGTCACTCACTCGTTCTTCCACCTCCTTAACCCTCGTCGTTAGGACTTCTAGTTTGGATTGCATCTCATTCAATTGATTTTTAATTTCTGCCTGATTGGATCTAAATTCTGCAGTCATGAAGTCTCGTGAGTCCTTAATGCTTTTTTCTAGAGCCACCAGTAGCTGTAGAATAGTGCTTCTGAATTGGCTTTCTGACATTGAAGTGTAATCCAGATGTTGTAACTCTGTGGGAGCGAGGGCTGTTTCTGATTCTTTCTTTTGAGGTGAGGTTTTCCTTCTAGTCATTTTGCTCAGTGCAGAGTGGCCAAAAACAAGTTGTATTGGAACACGGGGGAGTATCACTGGTCCCTCTAGCTGGTCTTCTGGGGGAGGGGCCTGTTGTGCTGATTTTCAGGTGTTAGCACTTGGGGGAGCTGCTCTGCCCCTGCCTGCTGCAGGGCTCAGCGGGGGTTGTTTACTCCGTGGGGCACCAGGAGGAACAGCCGCAGTTGCTATGGCAACTCTGGAAGCCTGGAGTCAGCCTCCGCAGGAACTACGGGGCTCGGGGCTCGGGGCTCTCGGCTCTCCGTCTGCAGGGCCTGGATGCTCTGGGGGCGGGGCCACTGATGTGCTCAGCTCGGGGCAGGAGCGTCCTCGCTGTCCTGGGCCCTCCCGGCCTCTGCCTGTCCCGGAGGAGGCCGGATCCTATGCTGGGTCCCGGCGCCCTGTGCTCTGGGGCCTGCGCTGTTGGATTCGCGCTCCCGCCCTGCAGCTCCCTCCCTGGAGCCGCGCCCGAGCCCCTCCGAGCTGCTCCGGGTCCCGCCGTGCGCGCTGCAGCCCTTAGGGAGCTCGGCGCACTCTCCTGCGCGCTCAGGTGTCTGTTAGTGTCCCCGGGAGCCCGAGGGCATCCCCGCCCTCCTGGGTCCTGCTCTAACTCCCTGCGAGCCCCTTTCCGCCCGCCCGGGAAGGTTGGTGCAGCTCCTGCTTCTCCGGGACGGGACGGGGCTCTCCTGTCCTGGGGACACTCGCCCCGGCCTCAGCCTGGCTCCTCGCGGGGCCCCTCCCCCTCGGAGGCCTTTTGTTCCTTTATTTCTTTTTCCCCCCGTCTTCCTACCTTGATAGAAGCGCGAACTCCTCTCACTGTAGCGTTCCAGCTGGTCTCTCTTTAAATCTCAGGCCGAATTTGTAGATTTTCAGGATGGTTTGAAGGTTATCTAGGTAATTTGGTGGGGACAGGTGATTTGGGGACCCTGCTCTTCCGCCATCTTGCCCCCAATTTCTGTATAGGTATATTTCAAATGAAGGAAGGAGGAATCCTCTAAACATAGCTTATTTGATTAATGTAAATTATTCTTTTACTCACTGAATATGTAAAGCATGTAAATTTAGTCCTGCTGTCAAAAAGTAGCTCTGTGCCATTAGCTTCTGCAGCAGACAAGGCCTACTGCATCCTGTTTTGCATTTTCAGAGAGGTAATGCTAATGACAGCTTGAGCAATTGCCTTAATGAGCCAGATAGGTGTTCTTTCTTATTCGCATTTAGCTACTTACAGTCATTTGAAATAGAGATCATCTGTAGATATTACAGAGTGAAAAAAGCCATGGGTTATCTTATTAATGTGTTTCTCCAAGCCTGTTAAGAATGAACCATCAGTCAGTCGTTAGCCAGGAAAATGGCTTGTTGTCAGTGCTATCTAGGTGATATGCCATTTGAAATGCAAGTTTTAGATTCTAATTACCATGCTAGCTAAGTAAATACAGTCGTCAAGCTTCATCTCTTGGTCATTTCAGGAAAGGTTGTAGGGCTTCCCAAATCAAATTGATTACAAAATAGCATTAGTATTATAAGCCTAAAGTGAACAACATGACCCATTTTTTAAAAAATAAGGCATTGTACATGAGTCATCAGGAAGATGTTAGAAATCCATCCACATGCACCATCTTACATGTAAAATTCAGCTCAATTGCTGAATTACTTTGTGGTGTTAGAACCCAACACATTAACATTAATACTTAAAACAAATTTTCTCTTAACTAAGTCTTTCATTCTAAGTGAAATGTTCATATTTTCTTACTAATATTGATCTGTTTGAGATAATTCATATCACATTAATATAAAGATTGATAAAATCATGTTCAAATTTTGGTTTAATTAATGAAATATATGCCTGTAATTTGGTGGTGTTTTGATTTGGTTACTTAATATAGCTATACTATTCACATGGATTCAAGAGAAATAGGGGTTTAACACACTAATATTATAAAAGTATGCATCTATACTTAAGCCACACCACTCAGCCAAAGATTAGCATAAAGTGGCCACGTTCAGCTTGGGCTTGTGATAGAAGTGAAATAGCAAAATTATAATCACTCCAAGATAAAATTCCTCTCTGTCACCATGTCTGCATCTTGCCTAATCTTTTTTTATTATTATTATTTTTTCCATTTTGCCTAATCTCAATTAAGTTGTATGTCTCCTGGGTCCAGGGACTGAAAGTCTGAAATTCAACCAATATTTAAGAACTTAAAAGTACTTTTGTACAGAAGTTGTACTGTGAGATACGACTTCAAAAAAACCTGAGCTGTAGAATTTTTTTAATTGAAGGAGTAGTAGTAGTTAAAAAAAAAATCTATATCATTTTCAGATTAAATAATCCATTTTGCTAGAAAGAAAAAGTCAAGTGAATCATTCTATAGTTTTCAGAAGGTGAATCAAATAATTCCTAAATTGAATTCAAGGATCATGTGAAATTATCTTTCCCTATAAGTGTCTTATTGAAATCTCATATTGATTTCTGTGTGTGTTTAACACCTGAAGTGTAGGGACTATTAAAGAATTCAGATTTAATGCCTATGTAATAGGGTACTTTTTCAGTTACAGACCTTCATGAAGCTTCCAATGAAACAACATGGAGGAGTTCCTCATCTCAGCTACATCATAAATGGCAAAAACTCAGCTCTTAAGGCATAATTTGGTGATAGGTGGAAGAGTGATTCTTATAATAAGCTAAACTATTTGTGGAATTTTCCAAGGCAGCTTGCATCATAACTTTCTTATAAGGAGAAACATTTCATGAGAATCTTTTGGTGTTGCCACAATTGTGTAACAATCCCCAAAGAAGCGTGATGTGTGTTGGACCCTGGCTCACGGGTGCCAACGTGTCCCGGTGGACGCCCCAGAGACTCAGACCCCAGACAGGCAGATGCAATCAGCAAGAGGGTTTATTGAACGTTTGCGCAAACGGGCTCTCCGCCTCCGAGGAGGAAAAGAGCCCCGATTAGCAATTACAGGGATCTTTTAAAAGGCAAAAGGAAAGAAACTGCCTAAAGACAAAAGAACCGCGGGAGTCGTAGCATCCAGGTTGATTTCGGGGAGGGTCAACATGAACCTATTCAGGGACATTCCAATCAGGGTGTGGGGGGAAATGGTTTTCTTATTGTGAACAGAATGCTTTTAGTTGCTAAAATTTCAGGAAGGCGCCTGGATGGGCTGCCTCTGGGTTAGGGCTGGCCCTACTTACAAGGGGGGAGGTTTCTTCACCTTCAAAATCAGTAATACTGCATATTTTCTTTCTGAAACAGAATGAACCGTAGCTCACAGTTCTCTTATCTGTGGCAAACCTATAATTCCTGAGTCCTTACTTTCGTCCTTGTTGGGGGCTACTTCTCTCTGATTAGTTTGTGCTCATCAGAGAATTACAACAGGCAGAGAGTATGTCTTATCTTTCTACTGGAAAGGTGTTGTCTACCTCAGACAACTGAAACTTGAGCCAAACCCATGTCCCAGAAAAAGAAAGGCCAGTCATTTTGCTTTCTGGGAAGCTTCAGAGATCAGGGAAAAGAACAGGAGGGAAAGCGTTGGCATCTATTCCAGAGTTGTCCTGGATTGTTAAACTTTGATCTAATCTCTCAATAAGTACATCATCAACATTCTGTGATACCTCATACATGCAAACAAAATACTAGCAGTTGCAGGTTTTCTTTAAAATAGTGCCCTTTGTTCCTTTGCATGTTCCATTTCCCCAATTAACTTTGTGAGCCCTGGGCAAGTTAGTTAACCTCTCTGAGCCCCAAAGCCCTCATCTATAAAATGAGTGATTTGAATAAATGATCTTTATGATCCTTTCCATTGCGAACATTCTATGCTGTGAAACCTCAAAACTATAAACTACATGAGAGTAAGAGCCTTTTTTTTTTTTGTTTTAACATTTTAAATCTCTCCAACAGGGCCTAATTGAGTTCATTACCTTGCTCCTGCTCTGTGAAACAGAGAATAGATTTTTGAAGACAGCTCTAACATGTACTAAACTAGATTAGAAATTGGACATTCTGAGGGTGCCTTAGGTGGCTTAGTCCGTTAAGCATCTGCCTTCAGCTCAGGTCATAATCTCAGGGTTCTGAGGTTGAGCCCTGCATTGGGCTCCCTGCTCAGCAGGAGCCTGCTTCTCCCTCTGCCATTCCCCCTACTGTGCTGACTCTTCTTTTTCTGTCAAATAAATAAAATCTTTTTTTTTTTTTAAAGAAATTGGACATTCTGTTTTAATGGCAGGTCAGGTTATTTATTAGGTATAGATATCATATGAACTTGCATATTTCAATAGTAAAAACATTGTGGGAAATGAATCATTGGGATGAGATTTAGAGGAATAATATTTCAATAATCAGCTATAAAGGAATTGTGAGTTGAATTATATCCCTCCCACCTCCCCCAAGAAAGATATGTTGATGTCTTAATTCCCTGGTACCTGTGAATATGACCTTGTTTGAAAATAGGGTCTTTGTAGATGTGATAAAGTTGAGGTAAGATCATACTGAATTAGGGCAAGCCCTAAAACCAATGATTGGTATCTTTGTAAGAAGACCATGTGGAAACACAGGGATCAAGAGGCCCACAGGGAGCATACCATGTGATTATGGAAGCAAACATTACAGTGATGCAGCTGCAAGTCAAGAGATACCAAGGACCAATGGCAACCACAAGAAGCTAGGAAAGAGGCACAGAACAGATTCTCCTTCAGAGCTTCCGGAAACAACCAATGTTGCCTGCACCTATTTCATACTTCTAGGCTCCAGAACTGTGAGAGAATACATCTCTGTCCTTTTAAGCCACCCAGTTTATGGTAATTCATTACAATAGCCATAAGAAACTAATACAGACTGTTTGGATACCAACCTAGGGAAAGCCCCAAGGGATATGGCTCTGGACTAGACCAGTTATAGTTGGCAACCACTGTAGGATATCTACCTTCAGCCTAAGCCATAAATCGAGATGAAAACGGACCATTATGATTTCTTTTGGAGCAACCCAGAATGCTGTAAGAGATTAGGAACTATCTTATAAAGACTGTAATCAGACTAAACTAGTATCCTAGTATCCTATTTGTTGTAGCTATTACTCGTCCCTTGAAACCCAGTTCTTTTTAATTTTTTTTTTAATTTTTATTTATTTATGATAGAGAGAGAGAGAGAGAGAGAGAGAGAGAGAGGCAGAGACACAGGCAGAGGGAGAAGCAGGCTCCATGCACCGGGAGCCCGACGTGGGATTCGATCCTGGGTCTCCAGGATCGCACCCTGGGCCAAAGGCAGGCGCCAAACCGCTGCGCCACCCAGGGATCCCTTGAAACCCACTTCTGATCAGCATTTCATACTCACAAGCCGAAGGTTAAGCTGCAGAAAGACTACTCCTTAGAGTTATCATCCATTTATTGATATACTTTTTTCTACCTTTTTTTTTAAGATTTTATTTATTTATTCATGAGAGACACACAGAGAGAGAGGCAGAGACACAGGCAGAGGGAGAAGCAGGCTTCATGCAGGAAGCCTGACATGGGACTCCATCCCAGGTCTCCAGGATCACGACCTGGACTGAAGGTGGCGCTAAACCACTGAGCCACCCGGACTGCCCCATACCTTTTTCTACCTTACGCAGGTTTCCTTTGTCTGTTTTTAGTTATCCATTTATACAGTTACATACTAAAGATCTTTGAGCTTGAAAATCATTTTTCAAAGAATGAAGTGACTATATATCCATTTAATCTGCTTATTGCCCATTGAGAATAATATCTCTCCTACTTTCTACCTATGAAAACCTCATCTGTTCCTCTACCATACATAGCTCAGATCTCATATACCTCATGAAGGCACCATTGACCACCCTATTTTGAAGTAATCTGCTTTCCATAGTTACATAATTTATGCTGTGTAACTCCTTTGATGCTTAGTAAATAGTACCCTTCATTATAGTTTTGTTTTTATATCTGTGTGACTCATCTTCCCCACTAGATTGCTCTTAGAGGATGGGAAATAATTCATGTTGTTTTGTATCTCTACCCTGCACCTACAATACACAAAGAGCAGTGTATGCACATCATTAAGTCTGTTGTGATGAGTACTTTTCAATTATGGTGGACAGATTATGACAGAATTGACAACTTAATTCAACAAATAACTGGTTCTAGGCATAGCCTCATAGAACTAATCATTATTTGAAAAAATCAAGACAATCTATATTCTGAGACTCTGGCACAGAATTTCTTGGTAATAGTGGTTGGCATAATTTATTCTCTTTCCTGTTATTTTCAAGTTATGTTATTGCTTTGAACTCATTTTTCAAAACAATATTTATAAATGTAATTCATAAAAGTATATTATCATTGGCCAATGAAAAGAATTGCTGCCAGTTTTATTTTTATTTTTTTTTAATTTTTATTTATTTATGATAGTCACACAGAGAGAGAGAGAGGCAGAGACACGGGCAGAGGGAGAAGCAGGCTCCATGCACCGGGAGCCTGACGTGGGATTCGATCCCGGGTCTCCAGGATCGCGCCCTGGGCCAAAGGCAGGCGCCAAACCGCTGCACCACCCAGGGATCCCTGCTGCCAGTTTTAGAAAAGAAACTATGGTTTACTAGAAATTGTGGACCTCCTTACAAAAGTAATGAATTAGCGACCACATACAGCATTATGAAAGCTAGTTATAGTTTGTTTAAACCAGTCTCTCCCTTTATGGTGTTCTCAATCTTTTTAAACAGCTAGGATATAATAACATTTTAAAAATTAAAGTATTTCACATGACCAAGAACATGATATGAAATGAGCAACATTAAGCTCAAGACAATTGAAGCTTCAAATAACTGGAACAGACAAGAATTTTAAATAGCCCAAATGAATAAGGAGACAACACTGCTGTGCTTCTTCAGATGCAGTAATAATTAGGCTCAAAGGTTAGCAGGAAGAGATTTTATACCAATAATGGTTCCCAGTATCATTTTTCTCTTATGACTTTGACTTACAAAGATGAAGCTTTTATTTGAAGATTTGATACAATGCAGCTGCAGACAGCAGGGGGAAGAATTTGGCCAAAAGCCTGGACTTTCTCAAACATCTATGAGAGAGCAAGACTTTGAGAGGGAAAGACTGGGAGAAATTGAGAGATAGAAAAAGAGGTGGGGGCGGGGGAGGGGGACACATTAAAAGAAAGGATTTACATTACCAATGACAAATCAAAGCTGAAAGTTTGCCATGCCTGTTGTCATTCATTGCCATTCATATTTAGAAAGCAGACTGCTGTGATAATTGATTTGATGGTCCAGCTTGAGTGGAAGCACTTTTGGGCAAAGCAGGCCTCAGAGATGCCAAAGAAGCAGAAAAGGTGGGAATGAAATAATGCACTACTTTATCCTCAGAGGCATGTGGCCCAGTTTTTAAGAACAGAAGAACATGCTCTGGGGTAGGGAGAGTAGAATGGGGAGGAAACCTAAAGAACTTAATACAAAATGACCTTATAGCTCTAGTCAGATAAAAATAGGCATTAAAACAGAGACAATTAAAGGACATATTTTACTGACAGGTGAATAATAGGGGATCGTGGTGGAAATAATCTGATTTTTAACGGACTCAGTCCTTGAGAGTACCTTTTTTTTTCCTCTTCTTTTGTGTAGAGACAAAAGTGATTCCTTTTCTAAAAAACCTTTTAATTTTTTAAGCTTTTCAAACTAGATTAATAGTTCAGAAGGAGAAAAAGAAAACAATAATTGAGACCAAAAAGCTCTATATGTGCTTGGATTATCTAAACGTCATTGAATTTATTTCCATGAAGCAAAAGGTAATAATAAAGCTTATCCTTAGATTTGCAAGTGGAGAGTGGTTTTCCAGAAATAGCTTTCCAGAGGAAGCTATTGCTTCCTGCTGATATGAATAAGTTAGGAGACTAAAGTGCCAGTTGAAGGAGGGGGAAAAAAAGAGAGTGAGAGAGATTTTTTTTTTTTTTTTAAGTACGGAATTCACTGCTTGACCTCTTAATCACAACTGCCAATTGGATTGTGTGCCCTGTCATCAATTTAAGGGCCTAAACAAAACCAGATAAAAGATACAGCTGTCAAAACACAAATTTTAATCAGAACCTGTTTGTCTTTTGAGGAAATGTAGTTATTTATGTTTTAAAATAGCTCAATCCTTTACTTAGTTCTCTTTCTCTCTTTTCTTGCCTGTCTCCCTTCTACCTTCATTTGTCTTTTCTGTCTTCTCCTACTTACCTATGTACATGTCTTTATTTAACCAACAGAGAAAGCCTGTTGTCTGGCATCACTGAATCAGACTAGACCTGTTTTATACATATGCAGCCATTATGCAAATATCAATACTCTCACATCAAATCACAATTTCTGTTCTCCTGATAAGTTTTCTCAATTACAGTGAGACATTGAGCATTTTGAGCTTAAAAAAAAGAAAAACAGCCTCAAATATATGACTTGTTTTAGAAAGACTCATATGAAATTAATATAGAAAGCAATGCTAGCTATGTCAGTATAATGTATGGCAGTATTTCTCAAAGTCTATTTAAAAAAATCATTGGCATGAGAATTACCTGGGAAGCTTAATAAAATTTAAATTCTCAAACCACAACCCAGATCCACTGATTCACAGTAAATGGCACCCAGGAACCTACATTTTATTTTAACAAGTGCTGCAGATTATTCTTCTGATTACTCCTGATGTTGGAACACCAGAGACATAATGGTTGATCAGATAAACTGTTTTCTGATCCATTTTCCACCATTACTAGTTGTGTAAACTTGGGCAAATGGCCTAGCCTCTCTGAAACTCAATTTCCTCACCCATCAAATGTACATAACAATGTTTATTTAATAAGATTGTTCTGAGGATTAAATATGATAATATAAAACACTTAGTGAAGTAGCCAGTAATTATAGTACCAAGATACAGTCAGTACTGTTGATATTGTTTATCTTTCATGATTTAGAAATGGATTCTTTACTATGAGTCATCATATTACCTCCATTTAAAGTAAATATTAGGTTCTACTTCAATGCTATATTAACCAGTGTAGTACTTTTCATGCTTCAAAGAGTGTATAAGATTAATCATACCTATCACTTCATCTCACCCAATTGGGAAACAAAAATATCTTAGACTAAAATAATAACACATACTTACTCTCATAGAATAGAATCTTCTTATTAACTGTATATAGGAAAATAAATATACACATTGTTCATATGTCAATGTAATTAGAGAGCATTAAGGTACTGAACTTATTGAAGGAGGGAAGGAAAGACACCTAGGATATCAATGTGATACTATAAATACCAAAAGCAAATCAGTGTGACCAGCAACACCACCTGTCTCACAACCAAAGATAATCAAATATTATCATGACTGAGCAGGGAGAGTCTTTGTTCTCATAGCCTGAAAGAAAGAAGAGATCACTAGATTTTTTTTTTTTTAATATCTAATTTCAGTGCTCCTAGCTCTGTATCATAGTTGTCTCTGGCTAATATAACAAAAATACCACAGACTGACTAGCTTGAACAACAAACATTTATTTCTCACAATTCTGGGGCTAAAAAGTCCATCCAAGGTCAAAGTACAATTAGGTCCCATGTCTAGTGAGGGCTCACTTCCTAGTTTGTAGAAAGCCACCCATCTTGCTCTGTCCTCATATGACTGAGGAGATTATCTCCCTCATGTCTCTTTTTATAAGGATGTTAATCCCATTTGTGAGGGCTCCACCTTTATGACCTAATTACCATCCAAAGGCTCCACCTCCAAATCCTATCACATTGGGTATTAGGTTCAATATATGAATTGGGTGAAGGGGTGCCAGACACAAACATGCAGTCTATAATACTCTTGTTACTTCAGATAAACCTCTTACTTGCTGTGCCTCCATGTATAAAATGAGGAATCATATTTGCCCCATCTCAGAGTCTTGAAGTGAGAAGGAAGTGTGGTAAGGTATGTAGTAACCATTTGTAAGCCAAGTTCTACACAAATGTATGGTATTATTTCACAACTTTTCAAATGGACTGAAAGTCCATTTTGAAAATGTAGTTATCAACATTTGACAGTGATTACATTCTCATTTTCCAGGGAAGTCCAAAAAATAGATGAAGTTAGAATTTAGAATACTTCATTCATAAAATCCTTGTTTGTGCCTTGTTGATTTTTGCTTGAGGTGCCCAAAATTCATTGATGCATTTTTATGCAGCTTTTGTTGAATATTCCTTGGTCCAAAAGCTTTCAGCTTTGTGGCTTTGAAGTTCTAATTCCCTGATCAACATCTGAACTTGTGAAGCTTGAAATTTATCATTTGGCATTGACTTATGTGTAAAATTGAGTCAAAACTCAGGTCCTTTAAACATCTTGAGGCAGATTTTCAGCATGGCCTCATTTTTACTGATACAGTTATATATTTGTAAGTACAAATTGTCACTTTTTTCCTCAAAAGAGCATAAATTGGTCATTGCACCTGCCATGAGGTAATTGAAGGTGCAAGAAAACACTTCTACAAAAAGGTCTTTATAACACTCCCTTCCCCCAGTAACCCTCCCCTCCCTTCCTCTGTGTGTACAGGAAGAAAAGGAGAAATAATGCTGCAACCAGGCTCTGAATAGAAGTCAACATTTGTTTTCAAGAAAAATAAACTGCATCTAATTTATGTTTCTTTTCTAAAAGCACAAAAAGATACACATGAGATATTCAGCAATTTAAAACAAAATTATTGTGAAATGTCTTTCACAATTATCATTTTGCTGCAATGTAATATGACACTTTAACTTAAGCAAATGAGTAGTTTTGACTATTGAATAATAGCTTTTGAGAGCCAATTATGGAACTTACAGTACACATACAGTTTTAGGCAACTTAACTGTATCCTCTGAGATTACTTTAGACCTATAGAGTAACATTTGGTTTGAATATGCCCTTCTTTGTACCAGTGTTCTCTGGGTCCTTTTTGGATTCTAGAGCTAGAGAAAATGAGAATCATAAGAAATGAAGCCAAACTCAATTTAGAGTTTGTTATCTAAACAGTATGTATATTGCCATTGACTTATAAAGTTATCAAGGCTGTGGGGAAACTTTTAGCCATTTCTTGGTACATTCCTTGTGGCCATTCCAAGCATTGCCTAGAAATTATTTGCAGTGTCTGATTTTACTCTTCTAGTGATTTATATAAACACACACCTACATATACATACACACATATACTATTTAGCCTGGCCTATTCACAGACAACATATCTACCTAGCCCTGTGCCACTAGGCAGTCTTTTTTGTTGTTGTGTTGTTACCCTCAGAAACAGCAGACTATGATTTAAATGGGAAGTTTCTTTTACTTATGTGCGAAATATAATTTAATGTGGGTTGATCTGTGCATTTCCCTTTGAATGACTAAATTACAAAAGGCCATCTGTAATTCCCTTTCCACTTACTTCAGCACTGTTTAAAAAAAAAAGTGTTTAAATGATACCCAGATAATTGACAGGATTCTTACAGGCAGTTTAAGACCTAATATAAAACCAAATACTCCTTATAAGCCACCAACCCAAAGGATAATAATCAAGAATTTCCCCAATTCAGCTTTATTAGTAAATTTGATGAAAAGGAAGACTATAGATGGTTACTAAAAATGTATTTGTGATGACAGGGTAAGAAAGAGAAAGGTGATAAAAGTCGTTGAGAACATGTTTTAAAGAATTGCTGTCACATACTTAAACAGTTTGAACTTGTTCTTGTCCTGGTGACAAATACATATCTGAACTAAGATTACTATTTTGTTTTACTTTATCCCTTCTCTTACACAGTAATATCCATAGTGATGACCAGTCCTGGAGAGTGTTATTCTATTATGTTAGAAAATCATTGCCTATTATGTAGCTTAAGTGTAAGAGGATTACAACTCACTCCATACTGTCAAGCCATAGAGACAGCAACAAAGATATCCAAATGAAACAAGCTCTGTTCTTTTCAAAACCAAGGAAGTGTAAGAAAAGCATTGAATTTAAGGGCAGAAACTATTCCAGAAAGTTATTGCTAGAATTCAGTTGCTAAAGACAGTAATAGATTTACACCTTTACAAAGATTAAGAGTAACACATTGCTTTGAATTACTGTCATTTTGTGTCTTAAATTCATTCAAATGTTGCAAAAGAAAGCATAAAAAAAGAAAAAAGAAAAAGCAGAACTATGTTTCAATTTACAATCTTCAGAGGAGGTAGTATAATGGATGAAAATAGTTCTCCTGTACAACCCTCTTACAGGGGCACCTGGGTGGCTCAGTAGTTGAGCTTCTGCCTTCAGCTCAGGTTGTGATCCCAGGGTCCTGGGATTGAGTCCCATATCAGGCTCCCCACAGGGAGCCTGCTCCTCCCTCTGCCTATGTCTCTACTTCTCTGTGTCTCTCATGAATGAATAAATAAAATCCTTAAAAAAAAAAAAAACACTCTTACAAGTCGGTACATTCTGTGGGTTAGTAGTTCCTTGTGACTCTGAATTAGGAGAAATTTTTGATTAGTAGTTTTCTCTAGAGAAAAAAAATAATCCTCATAATCTTATATTTTCATAAGTGAAGTTTTAAAACTGATTTTTTTTCATATTTAAAATCTCCAAAATAAAGAGAAAATACAACCTTAGTTATATTTTTTTTCAATCCTCAATCTGAAGAGGTTGAGCCCATTTAAGGTCTGTTGGACAGGGAGACAGTACCCTAATAAATGTTGGCTTAACTGAATTTATTCAGATAATTGTGGGAATATTATTAGATTTCTTGGCCAGAAAGGAGTCTGAGTTTGATTTGTCCAATGTGATTTGAGGAAAGGAGGGGAGCTTAGCATCCTCTGCTCTAAGTGATATTGCTGAAGAGAAGAATGAGAGCCAAAGTTTAGGATTTGGCCAGGGCCTAATAAGATACTCTCACTGAGAAGAAACTGTGACATATGGTAATGGTCTTTCAGACAGTAAAAAGAAGAAACAGAACAGAATTGGCCCTCCACCTGTGGCTTTTCTACCCTCCCTCATTTTATTTAGCTCATCCATGCTAACCTTCTCCTCCTTTCTCTGCCTTAGCCACTTTGTAACTATTCTCTTTGTACATCATCTTTTGCTTTCTTGCAATTAATATTGTACAAAGGGCTTTTTCTATTATAAGGAACAGGGGCTTACTGAGATTTTCTTAGGTGAGATAGTGTTATGGAAAATGGAGAAGAAATACAAAGTGGCTGCCCAGACATGCCTCATCAAAACTAGAATATCCCAATTACAACAGTGGCTCTGGCAATCTGACAACCTATCTATCTGGTAGCTGCTGGTAGTCTTCCTTTAGGAGCAGGTGTCTGTTGTGCCTAACTCTACTTGTACCTTACTAATCTGTTTACTCTCATGCTTTGCCATTCTGGTGACTCAACTGCTCTATTTTTGTTTTTCTAACTAATTCTTCTTTGTAATCCCTAACTATAAGTGTACTCTCTGCTCTCCTTTCTACATCAAGGTGTCTGCTTATTCATGGCTTCTATTGCCATGTAACTTTTGCTTAACATCCTCTCTCTCTTAGCTTCTGCTGCTGCATACCATTTACATCCCTTTCTGGATGAATTTGTTGTTGTTATTGAGAATAGAGGGTTCTAGCTGGAAAGTGCTCTCCTAATCGTCTAGGTATTTTTCTCTGGTACTTACTCATTATTTAATCTATTGAGGTAAGTGTCATGTGATACCAAGTGTGTGTGTGTGTCTGTGTGTGTATGTATAATATATATTATATATATATTTATAGACACATAATATAAAATATATATAGTTAGTTTATAGTTAGTTTCTCTTTAGAAGGGGACTTTAAGTTATTTCAGAAGAGGGCAGTGCAAACTACAGGAGTCTTGCACAGGATATTCTGTATTTTGAGCCATTGCAACAGGGGACTTGAGGAACTAGATGTTTACTCCTATCATATATCATTGAATCTAAGATGATATCAGTTATGAGATATAAATTAGTTTATGAATTATCAAAAAAGAAAGAAATGCTGCAATTAAACCACAGTATGCTATTGATTATTATATGCATCCCAGCCTGAGAGATGTTATGTGAAAAAAATGTGCGGTTTAGAAAAGGTGAAACAGGATGTCTGCCATATATCTGAGATCATCATGGGATCAGTGGGTCAAGTGAACTTCTAGAGAAGATCCCTAAGAATTGACCTATAGAGTAGGGTAAATGCTAAAGGCTAGGAGCCAAGTCCTAAATCTGGTAGAAAGTAGGCTCTGGAGAATAGACAGCCAGATATCCATCTAAAATTGTGGAAGAGGCTAGTCACTGATCCAGAGTATAGTTTAAGTCAAAGATCTGACAAATATAAGAAAGTGGATCCAAGAGGAGAAAAGAATATGTTCTCATATCGGTAGATCAGGGAATTCTGTTTCTGTTAATCTCCACTTATGCTCTGGGATCAGTTCAGTGATTTCTTTTGTTTTCTAAAGCACTTTTTTGTTTATTACTTGTACGTGAACTGTACAAGTAGGATAACTTCATAAAACAAATGTTGTATTTCATCTGTGAGGTGCCGAAAATGGCATGGTCAGGGAGAGTTAAGCACAGAGTTGTGACATATTAATGAAAAAACTCTAGTTGTTGACTGGTGTTTTGTTGTTGTTGTTGTTGTTGTTGTTAGGAGGGTAAGATAGCTTTAATCCTAGTGATAAAGCAATATGGAAATCTTTTATTTTTTTATCCATGAAAAGCTTATTGCAGTAAAATTTATATAATATAAAATTTATCATTTAACCATTTTATAGACAAATTTTAAACCTGTTTTTATTTGAAAGATTGAATGTTTTCATTTACTACATTTAATTTTTTTTTCCTTGTGTACAGTTGACATCCAATGTTATGATAGGTTCAGGTATATAATATAATGATTCAACTTCTCTATGTTGTACTAAGTATGCTCACCATCTGTCATTGTACAACACAATTACAATATCATTGACTATATTCTCTGTGCTGTGCTTTTTATTCCTGTGATTTATTCTTTCCATAACTGGAAACCTGTATCCCCCACTCCTCTTCACCCATTTTGCCTATCCCCTTATCCTCCTTCCTTTTAACCACCATCAGTTTTGTTTTTACATATCTGATTCTGCTTTTCCTTTGCTCATTTTTTTTAGGTTCTATATATGAATGAAATCATATGGTATTTGTCTTTCTCAGTCTGACTTATTTCACTTAGCATAATACCGTCTAGGGTTCCATTCATATTGGCACAAATGGCACAGTCTTACCCCTTTTCATTGCTAGGTAGTATTCCATTGTATATTAAATGTATATTTAGATATGTATCTGTATATGTACATACCACATCTTCTCTATCCATTTGTCCGTTGATGAACCCACTTCCGTATCTGATTATTTTAAATAAAGCTTCAGTAAACATAGGGGTGCATATATCTTTTCAAATTAATGTTTTTTTCTGGATAAATACCCTAGTACTGTAATTATTGAATTACATAGTCTTCCTATTTTTAATTTTTTGAGGAACCTCCATACTGTTTTTCATAATGGCTGTTGCCAATTTAAATTTCCACCAACAGGGATCCCTGGGTGGCGCAGCAGTTTGGCGCCTGCCTTTGGCCCAGGGCGCGATCCTGGAGACCCGGGATCGAATCCCACGTCGGGCTCCCGGTGCATGGAGCCTGCTCCTCCCTCTGCCTATGTCTCTGCCCCTCTCTCTCTCTGTGACTATCATAAATAAATAAAAATTTCAAAAAAAAAAAAGTTTACATTTATAAAAAAAAAATAAATAAATTTCCACCAATAGTGCATGAGGGATCATTTTTCTCCACATCATCATTAACACGGGTTAGTTCTTGTGTTTTTTATTTTAGCCATTCTGACAGGTGTCAGTTGATATATCACTGTGGGTTTTTTTTGTATATTTGTTATTGGAGTTCGATTTGCCAACATATAGTGTAACACCTAATGCTCATTCAATCAAGTACCCCACTAAGTGCCCGTCACTCAGTCACCCCATCCCCCCCGCCCACCTCCCTTTCCACTACCCCTTATCTGTTTTCCAGAGTTAGGAGTCTCTCATGTTCTGTCTCCCTTTCTGATATTTCCCACTCATTTTTTCTCCTTTCCCCTTTATTCCCTGTCACTATTTTTTATATTCCCCAAATGAATGAGACCATATAATGTTTGTCCTTCTCTGATTGACTTACTTCACTCAGCATAATACCCTCCAGTTCCATCCCCGTTGAAGCAAATGGTGGGTATTTGTCGTTTCTAATGGCTGAGTAATATTCCATTGTATACATAAACCACATCTTCTTTATCCATTCATCTTTCGATGGACACCGAGGCTCCTTCCACAGTTTGGCTATTGCTACTATAAACATTAGGTCTTTCATCCATTTTGAATTTATTTTTGTGTGTTGTATAAGAAAGTGTTCCAGTTTCATTCTTTTTTTCCCCAAAATCTGTTTATTGGGATAGTGTCCCACTCATCTTGATTCAGGGAGCTTTTAGTGCTGCTTCCACCTGAAGGAGCATCCTTCTGTAACCCTTGCTTTTCCTCCTGTGTGCTGGCAGAGGACGATGGAACAGCCAACACACAGAACTACCGTCTATGCATGGCTGAAGACCGTGGTGATTTTGTAGCATCCCAGGTACTTCACATCCATGAAGTAGGAGTTGAGGCTCTGCACCAGGCACTTCTTCTTGTTCTTCCTCTTCTCCTCTTTCAAGGATGGGTACAGGACGTCCTTCACAAGGGGCATGTTCTCATGGGGAGATCGTCAATGCTGGAAAGGCGCAGTTTCATTCTTTTGCATGTTGCTCTCCAGTTTCCCCAACCCCATTTGTTGAAGAAACTGTCTTTTTTCCATTGGATATTGTTTTCTGCTTTGTTGAAGATTAATTCACCATCTAGTTGTTGGTTCATTTCTGGGTTTGCTATCCTGTTCTATTGATATTTGTGTCTCTTTTTGTGCCAGTACTATACTGTCTTGATCTCTGCAGCTTTGTAATGTAACTTGAAGTCTGGAACTGTGATGCCTCCAGTTTTGCTTTTCTTTTTCAAGGTTGCTTTGACTATTAGGGTTCCATACAAAATTTAAGGTTGTTTGTTCTAGCTCTGTGAAAATTGTTGTTGGTATTTTGATAGAGATTGCATTAAATATGAAGTTTACTTTGAGCAGTACCAACATTTTAACAATATTTGTTGTTCCAATGCATGAATGTAGAATGTTATTCCATTTCCTTTTGTTCTTCGATTTCCTTCATCAGTGTTCTACGGTTTTCAGACTATAGGTCTTTCACCTCTTTGGTTAGATTTCTTCCTAGGTATCTTATTGTTTTTGGTGTAATTATGAATGGCATTGATTCCTTCATTTTCCTTTCTGCTGCTTCATTATTAATATATAGGAATGCAACAGATTTCTGTATGTTGATTTTTTATCCTGTCACTTTTCTAATTTTTTTTATCAGTTCTAACAGCTTTTTGGTGGAATCTTTAAAGTTTTCTACATAGGGTATCATGTCATCTGCAAACAGTGGAAGTTTGCTTCCTTACCAACTTGGATGCCTTTTATTTCTTTTTGTTGTCTGCTTTCTGTGGCTAGGACTTCCAGTACTATGTTAAATAACATTGCTGAGAGTGGATACCCCCGTGACAGTAATTATTATATAACTTTAGGCTTACTTTTGGAATTTAAGCGTCAGAAACAGATTATTAAAACTTTTTTATTAAGTCAATAGGTGCTTTTCCAAATGCATTTCCAAAAGTCATAGGTTTTTAAGCTTTTTACTCTGAAAGTCACACTTTCAAGTAGGAACTGAAATTCTTATAACACAAGTAATATACCAGTACAGAGTTATCACAGTAAGTTTTAGTGATTTAGGAGGTGAACATTGATTCCCTTATGAGTCTGTCTCTTTCCGAAAATAATGTAGCTCGTCCATTTTGTAGGAAAATACCATCTTCCAAAGAACTGGATATTACTGCTAACTAAGTAGGCAGAAATCATAGGCATTAAATAGTTTAAGTTAAATGTGATAAACTTCTATAATACAAACATTAATGGATAGAAAATGCTTGAAGATGAGGGAAACACAAAGCAGAAGGAACAGTTATTACCTGCTAAGTGCCCAGCACTGTTCTAAGTACTGGGGATATTTAAAGGAGTAGGAAATGGTCCCTTTCTTCAAAAAATCCTATACTGCATATAAAAATTCCAAAGAGCCAATAGCAAAGGAATTCACAATAAGTTGACATATTATGAACCAAAAAGATCTAATCACAAACTGAGGTATATAGGAAAAGTCTATGTGTATCTGAACTTCCCTGCTTAACTTTCATTGTGTGTAATTTCTGACAAAATTATAGATGGGGAATGATAGAGCCAGAAAGGCTCTTAAAGATCATCTGGCATAAATCTCTCATTTTCCAGAAGGTGAAATCTAGACCCAAAGAAGGTGAAGTATTTTACTCCACATCATACAGCAAATGAATGACAGTGGGGACTAGAACTCAAGCCTCTTGATTCTTAGTCCAGTCTTTCCAGATGGCACAAACACAAACCTTTGTCTTTAAGCTCTCTCCCCATTCTTCCCTTTACTTGAATGGTGAAAACAATGGCACAGGGTCTATGAAAAAGTGGAACTCCCCAAACAAGGAAAGAAACCCTGGATAGAATTCTCATGGGGCCAGTAAAGAAATTGAAAGAGAGGGCAAAACATGGATATAGGGAAATAGAGAGCAAATACAGTCCAGGAAAAAATTAAGAGAAACCCAATTACAAGAATGAGAAAATCACACACAAAAAAGGAAGACTTAAATAATTATCCATTAGCACTTATTTATATGAAAAACAGACTAAAATGTCTTTGGTCTAATATATATGTTCAATCTGCTTTGAAAGTTTTCTTTTTCAAAATAGTGTCAGCTATGATAGGTAGCTTCATATTAAAGTGAAGAGCTCTCCATTACCTAGCACATTTCTACACCTAGAGAGTAGTGATGACTGATATGCATAATGATGACCCTGAGGCAATGTAATACCCCAAAGTACCTTTTGATCCATTAAAATTTTTTTCTACTATATTTAGCCTACATATATTACTAAACATATTTTATATTCAAATTCTTAGAAAATGGGGAGTATGTTTATGATATTTCTGATAATTACCTATGAAATCATCACAGCACTTCATGTCTTAGCTAAGCCACATAGAGGAGATTTTACCAGAATGAGGAAGATACCGTGTCATCCTACTTCCCAGATGTTTCTTTCTTAGGCTTTTTGGGCTTTCTTGTCTTGACCCTTTTCTGATGAAATGTGGAATAAATAGCCTGTCACAATTTTAGGCTTTCTAGCCTGATTGTTGACCATCTCAATCTAATGATTCTTTTGAAAGTATATATTGTCTAAATAGATTATTTTGCCCTCTGCCTCCTTACAAGTCTTTTTGCATAATGGTAAAGGAAGATTATAATGTTTTCATTGGATCTTAAATGTTCTTTTTGTGTAAGTTAGCTGCCAGGCAAGCATCCTGTATCCATTTTTTTTTTTAGCATCAATATGAATGTCTGTGATAAATAAGTCATTGATCATCGCAGCTGCCTTTGTGAAGGAGATTTTGCACTTACTGTTTCTTTCACATGCACAATGACATCAGTCAACCTAATTGACTATTACTTGGTCAGTTTCTGTGTAGGAAGTAATGCTAGGTAAAATAGAGAAAAGAAATGAAAATTCAGTGCATTTTTATTGAAACACAGAAAGATTTCATAATAGAAAAAATGCATTAATTTGAAGCTTCTCTGGGATTTGTGTTCCCAAAGGATGAGCTTGAAACCATGAAATTCTTTCTCATAACCTAAACCAGATTGTTATGTGAGTCTCTAAGAGTGAATTGCTAATAGACACACTGACATAGTATAAAATGTATCACATGGCTGTGGTAAACATAGGGCAGTAGAAGCTACACCGCTATAATAAACATAGGTCAGAAATGTGGTTCAGTTAGTCAAATGCCAGGAGACTCTTTTCACGTTTTGTCTTTCCTAATTAGAAATCTAGGGAATCAGGTACAAAATATTCATCTTTATCAGTTCAAACAGTGATGGACAATTATGTGTTTAAATGTCCAGCAGTTATACTTTGCAATTAAAGTACTAAACAGTCTGTGATACCTCCATGGCAGAGCAGTCCTCCACTTCTATGGCTGATGCTGCTTTTTCTTTTCTGTGTTGTGTCTGCTTTGGAATCATCATCGTTATGGGGCATGACACTAGGTATGTTAGGCCATGCTGCTGACAATGGTAACTTTCAAAAGGGAGAAATAACATCAACTAATATAAGGTGAAACAGCTGAGACTTAGAAGCAATATCAGCAAAGAATTGAATGCAAGGAACCATTTGAGTAGGATTACAAGCATTTTAGAATGTGCAGATTAGCCCTGGATTAAGGGAAATCAAGAATTTTTAAAAATATTTTATTTATTTATTCATAAGAGACACAGAGAGAGAGAGAGAGACAGAGACATAGGCAGAGGGAGAAGCAGGCTCCCTGCAGGGAGCCCAATGCAGGACTTGATCCCAGGACTCCAGGATCACACCCTCAGTCAAAGGCAGACACTCAACCACTGAGCCATCCAGGTGCCCGGAAATCAAGAATTAAACAACCTCATTTATATAAATGAGCATCCTGGAGTTTTTAATAATGGAACCAATAACCTCACTGCATTTTGAATCTATTTGGATGTCATGTAAAGAATGAACATATGCAGTACTTAAGAAGGAAAGGTCAATTCTGCCATAGTGATCATTGGAGCATAATGTAACAGGCTGGTTTTTTTTTTGTTTTTTGTTTTTTCCCCCATCTCATCAATTCTAGAACATTTAAACTTATCTTTTCAGGAAGTTGTGGGCTTTTTAAAAAATCTCCTACAACCATTATAACCCAAATAAACAGCACTTTACTTATTTTTTTAATATTATTTATTTATTTATTTATTAGAGAGAGAGAGAGAGAGAGAGAGAGAGAGAGAGAGTGGGAGCCTGACGTGGGACTGGATCCCCAGTCTCCAGGATCACACCCTGGGCTGAAGGCAGCGCTAAACCGCTAAGCCACCGGGGCTGCCCATAAACAGCACTTTAAAGTCAACTGCACACCTTCACTAACATATTACAAACATCAAATAATTTGTATGTAAACAGATATATGTGGTTTCAGTAACAGGGTCTCTGGTTTTTTACTGCCCTTCCTATTTATTAGCCTCTAAATGGATTGTTTAGTTGGTATAACTCTGTATATCTGCCTATTGTCTCTTATTTTATGGAATGTACTGCTTCAGTTATAGTTAACACCCAATCTAACAAAGATTTGTTGTGGCTACCATACTTTGTTCACTTCATAGCATTAATAGTGGCATTTGTATGTTACCAAAAATAGACCATTGGATTCATCATCCTTAGTCAAACAAAAGTAGCTCCCTTGATTTTCAGCATAATGTTTCTGGATATCTAATAGTATTTTGGCAGATGGTAAATTAGAAGGAAATAAAATTATAAACTCAGCATGTGCTATAACTCTGGGTTTATAGTTCCTGAGAGATCTAGAAATAACTACAGATATTCACCCATGAGTTCAAAATCGCCTAATTCAAATCATTGAAGCTGAATTTCACCTAGAACTCATTTGAACTCTTTTTCATTAAAAGTCCTGTCCAAGATTAGGTCAAATGTCATATTCTTTGGTCATTCCAACCTTCCTCCTCTGAGTCTTCTAACCTTGACAGTCATCAGTACTATATATACTTCTGTCCAGTTGTCTCCTTTCCTTATCTATTAGCTCTCCAAGGGCATCAACCATGCTATCTTTTACTGCTTATACAGTCTTCATTGAATATATTCATTCATTTTTAAATAAATATCCAATATGCTCTTCCTACTATTGGGTAATGATCTAGACCAGAGGTTGGCAAACTATAGTTAGTGGGCCAAATCGAGCCTACAGGGCTAGAAATAAGAATGTATTTTTGTACTTTTATATTTTATGACCCATTTTTGAAGGATCATAAAAACAAGAATATGCAATAGAGACCATATGTGTCTAGCAAAGCTTAAAATATTTATTATCTGGCCCTTTAGAAGGAAAAGATTGCCAGCGCTTGTTTTAGATGCTGGGGATACAATGAACAAAGCAGACCAAAAAAAAAAAAAAAATACTACTTTTTTGGAGCCTAAATTCTACTTATACATTTATTTTACACAGAATAAGAATCCATCTTTGTCATCTCCATAGTACTTACATATATAGTATGTACTCAATGAATATTTGTGAAATGAAGGCATACATACAATCCATTCTCCAACAACACACAATATAGATAAACATTTCTATATTAATGTAATTAAATGTATTTTTAGTCTTTATATTAAGAGTCTTTTACTAATAGCTTTTAGAAAAAAAGTAAAACACTACTTGTCAAAGACATTTTATTCTGGTATTTAATGAAATGGTCTCCCGTCTTAACGTAACTTTTATTCCTGATGAGGTCCTGATTACCAAGCCTTATTAGAGGTAATCATCATAATTTTATTTGATTCTGAAAGCTTTCTAAAATGGTGGATATTTCATAAGAGATCATTTTGTATATGTCACAATTAAAGAATAAGTTAGTCTTCCAGGAGTCTCCATCCTTGAATTCTCCAACTTTCTGGTGTTTAAGAGCTGAAGATGACATTTAACTCCACATTAGAAAAGACAATCTTTGCTTTAGATTCTGAGTTTACTAATATTATGGCATCTTTTAAAAAAATCAGGCTATAATTACCCACTAATTCTCCAACAAAGTGTACAGCCTTTAGAAGCTGATGGTTGGATACTAGGGATGAATTGAGTGCTGGGAAGAGAGTGGAAGGGATCAAAGGGCCAGTGAAAGGATGCCAAAAGTGGAAAGGGTGGGATTTGTAGACCCAGCAGATTATGGTAGTAACAAAGAGGAATATATAATTATCTTTTCCACCCTCTAAGTGGCAGTTTCCTACTCAGAACCATTCATCCCACCACACCCACACAATCAGTTAAGTATTGTTACTCGTGCCTATCTCCACCCCAAACCATCACTACAAGGAAGAGTTTCCTTTGTTTTTCACACATTCAAAACTGGAAGTAGATGAGGCACCAGATATAAAAAGAAAAATCACATGCTATTCTATTTAAATCTTTATCTCCAATGACCCTTTAATCTGAAATGCCCTTACTCCTAGTATCCTGCATACTTCCTTTTAGATACCATACTACCATTAATCTACAAACTTTGCTTTATTAAAGAATTACTCATTCTTCATATCTTGCATAGATTTAGAGTTGACAAAATGAAAGTTTAAACTGTAGTAATGGAGAATCTTAAATGAAGGAAATTGAAGCATACAATAGTAATGTACTGATTTGCTTTTAGATATTTGATCTTTGTCAAGACTAATGAGATTGCATATCTAATATAAGGAATGAATAAAAATTTTAATAAACCTGCCTAATTTGTATTCCTAGGAATTTTGTAAAATGGAGAATTATGCCAGCAAACCTGGATGTGTTTTCCCTTTAATTGCACCTATTGATTTATATCACCAATCCATTTGCGTCCTCTCCTATCTATGGTTAATACATAAGAAGTCCTAACATTATAGAGTAGCATACATAGAAGATCATGGGTTTGTTCTCTAAATGCAGATAGCTCATACCCAGCAAAGTTTATTTAAATTTACTGAGTTTAAACTTCCCTTTATAGAAGACTAGAATCCTGGGTAATGAGGAAAAAGCAACGTCTGTTACTTCCGATTTTGGCACTGGACTTGTCTTTATGCAGAGCCATCATTCATAAAATCAATTTGAATCAAACAGTTTCTCCTATGTAGCAAAACAAAGAAAGGACTTCCCACTCTGGAAAGGTTCTATATCATTGAACTCTACTTCTAAAGGATCATACTCCTGCATATAAAATAACCTACTAGACCATGAATGTATTCAATCAGTAGTATTGAGGAAATATTATGAGCATGGTGTGGTACAAAGTATAGAAGTAGAAAGCATTCTCCCTTTCCTTAGGGAAATCAAGACTTAAAAAAAATAAAACAATTGTGAACAATAATAAACATGGACTAAAATATTGTTTATAGGTTCTGGTATATCTTAGACTTTCCAAAATAATTTAATTCAGTATCACATCATATGTTCATTCACATTTTTAGTGCAAAAAAATAGCTTCTGTGACCTCAGGGAAGGACAAGATCACTGCAGTTTGAAATATGATGAGAGGGCTTCACAGAAGCAGCAGGGCAGTTTGTTCATTTTACAAATATTATATCATATTTTAAAGATAATTTTCTAATTATACTTTTTGCTATTTCCCCTTAAATTTCTTACTCCTTGATTTTTTTCTTTTGTCTTCCTTTTTTGCTCATTTATAAAAATCCAGAATTGGAAGCAAATAGTTTAACACTGCTTCTACTACAGAACCCATTCAAACATATTTCATTATGCTAGTTTATAGTAATAGGGAATATATTATTGCATACCAGTTGAATTCCATAAACCTACCATTTGAGCTGATTCATTTTGATCAGGCAGCAAGTCTAATTCTTTTGTCATTTTATAAAAACTTGATCCATTATTTAAATAATTTCTTTTATTTAAAAACTCTCAACAGTCTACCTTGATTTTTGTTCCTTTTTTCTTATCAACAAAATAATAAAAATGAGCAATTCAAACCATCTCTCTCACAACTTTCACAAAGCATGATAGTAATGTATAATTTATGTATCTTTCATTTATAAGGATGAGTATCATTGACAGAATCAAAATGGATGAGGCGGTGTTGGGGGGGAGGATATCTTTCTTGATAAAATGATGATAGTTTTCCTCAGCTTTCAAAAAATTTATATGCAAGGAATGGGGGAGATAGAACTTTTGTAAATTGTTATTAAAAAGTATTGCCAGTAAAAATTTGAGCAGCTAAGGCCTTAGTCAGACATAGTCCTATTTTCTCAGAAACCAATAGCTTTTATGATTTTTAAATATCTATTTACAAGCATCATCTCCACATTCCTCTAGCTCTGTTTTTATTGAAAGAAATCCTACAGGCAAAAATAAAATTTTCCCAAGGTTGGACATATGGCTGATGTCAGAATCAGGAAATAATGTTATATAGAGCCAAATGCTGAGTTAAGACTCCCAATGCTGATGCTCATCAGACCCCAGAATAGCTGTTTCTTACAGGGTAATCAAGATGTTAGGAGTCTATGGAGATAGAACTGCTCACCTGCAAAATCAGGTACCTCTGAAAATGAATGGCACTACAGTGTTGAGCCAATTCCTACTGACCCTGGCACTGAGAATGCAATCTTGTATAGCGAATCAAAGGACTTGAAGTCTTGGGGCCAGAATGCTACCAAGCTCTTCCTAAACTTTAAATGGTTGTAAAAACCTGCTTACTGCCATGGAAACTGGCAGAGATTCTAAGTGCCCAGTAGGCTATTTTATTTTGTTTATTCTATTCTATCATATTTTGGGTGAGCAGAACTGGCTGTATGTGATAAACCTACATAAATAGTGAGTTCTTGATTTTCATATTTATTTCTCATATAGATCTAAAGTTAGTAGCTTATTCACATGTAGCTGTAGAACTGAAGGAAATGAAAGAATAGCATATGAGTATATTGAAAAATTCAGGATGGGGAATACCCAGAACTGCTTGACATTTTATTATTCCATACTGGAAAGCATATATATTATAGGTATATATTATAATATATATAATATCTCCCATTGGGTATTCTCTTAATAGTGTCCATTTAACCTGGCTGATTTCTCAAGTCATGGGTTTTTTACCATGCATTAGACTGTGTGTTTGGGATGCCTGGGTAGCTCAGCAGTTGGGTGCCTGCCTTCGGCTCAGGTCATGATCCTGGGATCTGGGATCAAGTCCCGCATCAGGCACGCTGAGAGGAGCCTGCTTCTCCCTCTGCCTGTGTCTCTGCCTCTCTCTGTCTGTCTCTCATGAATAAATAAATAAATCTTTAAAAAATTCTGTGTGTTAGAGCACCAGTGAATGAAGCTTCAATCCTTAAATGAACTAGGAAGCTCCTAAATGAAAAAATACGGAATTTTACAAGAAACTTTTTTATTATTACCTCCAGCACCCTTCCTGTCTTTCTTATCCTAAGCTTTTTCTCTAGCTAAGCATAATAGCTCTGTACTTTCTAGATCCTTCACTTCTAGAAGCAGAAATAAAAATGCCTTGAGAGTTCATAAAGGAAGTTTGCTCAGCCCTCAGGATTCCTGATGCCAGCTCAGGGCAAAGAAACGAAAGTAAAGCTGAGCAAAATTTTATTAAAGTACACTCCAAGATAGGAACCAGCCAGTCAAGAAAGACAAATCTGGGGTGTGGCATTGTATCATTTTTTCTTTTGGGTGGGTCCCAGTGTTGCAACATTTGAGTGACGGTCCTGGATTATAAAGTAATTAGCCAATTACACATGTCCTTTCCCAGGATGCATTAGAAATGCCTGAATGGGGTAGGAAATTGCAACATTATTTCTAATTCTAGAGACATAGGTCAAATAAGGACAAGGGGCGGCTTTCTACACAAGTGCAACAAGCACAAAAAACTTAACTCTTCCTGTTCCCAGATGTTGTAACCCCAAACATACTGCTAGATGGGTGGAATGGGGTGGTCCCTTGGTAGTGCTAGGTTGAGGCTCTCCACCAGGACATTTAAGGTCCATCTTCCCCCCCCTCATGTCTAGCTTCTTGCCTAATATATGCATTAATGTATTTATTCTTCATCTACTTCCTAGAGAGATTTCAGGTAGTTTAAAACCAAAACTATTAAAATAATATTAAAAGTTAGAGGGAAAATTTTAGAGAGTTATTCCAAACACTTAAATTAAGGCTAGGTACTATTATTGGGCATTAAGTTTATTTTTTCCCTGCGTTTAATTTTTTAAAAAATTTTTAGTATAGTTGGCCCACAATGATATATCAGTTTCAAGTGTAAAACATAGCAATTCAACTTCTCTATACATTATGCTGTGTTCACCACAAGTGTAGTTCTCATCTGTTAACCATACAATGCTGTTACAGTATCACTGACTATATTCACTACAACATAGAGAATTCCCTGCTTCATTCCTCATTCTCTATGTTGTAGAGAATATAGTCAGCTTATAGCTATGAGCTTCCTAGAACCCAAGAAAGAAAGAAAAACATGATGTATTTTATAGCTTTCATTACGACTAAATGAAGGCAGTTTAAAATGGAAGACAAAGAACAGCTTTTCTTTAATAGCAGTTTGAGTTACAAGCTAGAGAGAGATGATACAAATTCATTTCTAAAATAAAGATGATACAAAAATGTTCATCATAAATTGCTTCATCAACAAGCCACTGTCATATTACCTTTGTGTTCACTTATGAAGCACAATTATCACTGCACTTGTGGAATACATGTTCAAGATATTATAGAAAACAATATTCATTTTGGAATAAGTTCCCTTCCTACCCCTCACTCCCCTTTCCCCACATACACATTTCTCTCCTTTTTTCATCGCCCAAAGTGCCTGGTGATAGTTTAGGGACAGGAAATTTTGATTTATTTCTAAGTTATAAAATCTTAATTCCACTTGCAAGCACACCAAGCACCAACTTCGTGCATCTCTCTCTTTTCAAATTATAAATGATTTCAAATATAGAGGAAATGTTAACCCTACAGCTTTTTATCCAAAAAGCCTTTTTAGGAGTTTGTGTTTAATTACTATTGGCATATCTGCCAATAGAAGTTATTTGTGTATCAGTCCTAGAATCATAAAAATTCAAAGATGGAAATAATCTTAATGTACATTTACCAACTCCTTCCTTTTACTTAAATGTTAAGGACTTGTGCAGGTTCATTTACCTTGTTAGTAGAGGAGTTGACGCTAGACTCACATCCTCTGATGGCTATTTTAGCACCTTTTCTACTATACCATATTATATAGATTTGCTGGATTATATTTGTATTCAGTTTGCTGTTGCATTGCCATATGTGACAAGCTCAATCTTCATAATGTCTTTTTCTCTCTACACAGAATTTGTATTCCTGAATATAATGTAGACTCTCAGTTTTTAAGTTCCATAATGAAATTGTCTATGTGGCAGATTAGTGAGTCTTTGATGCAGTCAGTAAACAAATATTTCTGAAAAATATAATTAATAATTTGAGGCCCATTTGGTTAAAATTCATGGCCGCTTTCATTAGCACTTTAATTACCCTAATTCTGTTTTTCAGAGAGGCAAAACCAAGAGTCAGGTTTTACTGGTAATTGAGGTATAGTATGCCTTTTGGTCAAATGGAACCTTGACTTTTTGTCTTTATTTTTCTTTCTAATATTCTATGTGCTCTTGCTTTTACTAGAAGCAGTATCACTGCATTACTACAAACATTAAATATATATCTCTCTTGCCCGTGACTACTATTTTCTCTACTTGGGGAACTAGATGAAGATTTTGATTATTCACTATTTAATGGCCTCCCTAGTGGCCTGTCTGTTCACCAGCAGCAATCATGAACTGAGGGCACAAGAAAGTAAAGCTAGTGATTGCAAGAGAAGAATGGAAGGCTTTTAAATCTTTTACAAAGCAGATTCAGCCACGGTGTGCCTGCTTTGTTATAAGATGTTGCTATTTTCCACACACACACGTGTGTGTGTGTGTGTGTGTGTGTGTGTGTAATGGAATATTACTCAGCCATCAAAAAGAATCAAATCTTACCATTTGCAACAATGTGGATGGAATTAGGGGGTATTATGCTAAGTGAAATAAGCCAGTCAGAGAAAGATAATTATCATATGATTTCACTCATGTGTGGAATTTAAGAAGCAAAACATATGAACATAGGGGAGGGAAGGGAGAGAAAAATAAAATAAGATGAAAACAGAGAGGGAGGCAAATCATAGAAGACTCTTAACTATAGGAAGCAAACTGAGGGTTGCTGGAGAGTGAGGAGATGGGGTAATTGGGCCATTAGCATTAAAGAGGGCACTTGAAGTAATGAGCACCAGATGTTGTATGCAAATAATGAATCGCTAAATTCTACCTCTGAAACTAATAATACAGTATATGTTAATTGAATTGAATTTAAATTAAAAAAATTTAAATGCTTTTGAAAGAATTCTAACTAACCTTAGATACAAGCCTGGGATAATGACAAGATTAAATGGAGTGAACATCTCATTCATATCAATTCCAATTCATAATACTCTTTTATTTAAGTGGTTATCTTTGTCCTTTGGAATTCCAATTAGCCAAAGGATGACAGTACTGATAATATACCCTGCCAAGGGAAATTATATCTTCTGCTTCCACAGCTCCCAGAGTTCACTTTATGGAAGCTCTGTGGACATAGTTTCTCTTACCCAATACCTACCCTCTCCATTTTGGCTATATTTGAAAAAAAGAAAAGAAAAGAAAAGAAAAGAAAGAAAAGAAAAGAAAAGAAAAGAAAAGAAAAGAAAAGAAAAGAAAAGAAAAGAAAAAGATCTGGGGGAAGAAATCATTCAAATAAATTTGGAGCAGTTATAAAACCAAATTTATTCATTCAAAATATATTTGAGACAGCAGCTATTGCTTCCTTTTGCTTTTTTTAAATCCATTTCATTTATATTTTCTAAGTTACTTAAAAATATTTTAAACTATTACTAATAGTACAATTTACCCAATATTATTTGGTTCTTAAATTAATTTTCTGTATTATTTTCTGTAAAACTTCTAATCATCCTTATGTTAGAAATAAGAAATGACTGTATCTTACTGTAAGCTGTAAACCAGTATCTCTACTTTTACTCCCTTACCCTTTTTGCCCCCATTCTCCTTCATAACATTTATCACCACCTGCCATCTAGTTATTCATTCATTGTCTGTCTCTTCTTCCCCTACTAAAATGTAAATTCCATGGGAGAAGAAAGTTTCAACTCTTCTAATCATCCAAAGACTCCCCAGTGCCTAGAATAGTCTGGCAAATATTTATAGTAACAGTTCAGTATTTGCTGAATTAATTATTAGTATGCATGAGCTATACCACTTGCCCATTTTATGCACTGTGACGAGTATTTTGCATACCTGAGAAATCTCCCCCAGATTGGATAGTTACCATTATCTTCATTGGCCATTTGATTGCCAACATGATAGTACCCTAGGTGCCATAATAAAAAGGTTTAAGTGCCTTCCATGTCCACATACCTTTATATTTTCCTTAACAATATACAGTCTTCACACTAACAGACATTCATTCATTCACTCATTCAATAAATATTCATTGAGAACTTACACTAGTCTAGATTGAGCCAGACACTAGTCTAGAAAGAGACATAATTAAGATAATGCATCATTGCTATAATTCCATTAGAACATTATTCCAGAAAAAAATTTATAATATCTGCCATCTTCATAGTCGTTTGTGTATTTCTTAACAAGATTGTACTTCAGAGTTGTTTTTGTGACACCAGCCTTTCGTGATACCTTTTTATTTCTCCTCTGTCATTGATGTTTCCTTTTCTCCCTGCATATGAAATGTTCTCATTGACCAAGTTTCCACCCTTAGCCCTTGCTCTTCTCACTCTATTCAAGATTCTTTCTTTGTGGCCTTCCCCACTCTCATGTTTTTAACTATCATGTAAATGTTCTCAACTCTGTAGCTGTAGCCCACAGTTCTACCTGGAATTTTAGACTTGCATAGCCAAATGCCTTCTAGACATTTCTACTTAGATGTCTCACAGGCATCTTCAAATCAACTTGTCTAAATCTTAACTCTTCTTTTTTCTCTGAAGTCTCTTCATTTTTTCACTTTTGTTTAGAACTCAGCATGAATCTTGATTCTTCCTTTGCTATAAGTCTCCATATCTCATAATTTCCACATCCTGCCTATTTTCCCTCCTAAATATTTCTTGAACCTATTACCCCATGCCATCCTCTCTGCCATTGCCCCATTTTTTCTCCACCCTTTGTGAAAACTACAGCAATCTTTTTTTTTTTTTAAAGATTTTATTTAGTTGTTCATGAGAGACACAGAGAGAGAGGCACAGACATAGATGAGAGAGAAGCAGACTCCTCACAGAGAGCCTGATGCGGGACTCAATCCCAGGACCCCAGGATCACACCCTGAGCCAAAAAGGCAGACACTCAATTGCTGAGCTACCCAGGCGTCCCTACAGCAATCTTTTAAATAGTACTTCTAATTCTCCCCTATTCTTTTCACCTGATTTAGTCCTGCTTATCCTTTAAAACTCAGTTTGACTCTACCACCAGAAGCACTGAATATACCTCCTCAGTCTTCCCATGATACTTTCAGCACATTGCCCTCACTGAATTCCCACACTGCTCTATGTTGGTTTCTTTACTTACCTGTCTCTTTTATTAAACAATGAACTCTCCAAGGTTGCAATGTCTTATTCATGTTTGTAGATTAAGCATTAAGTATGTCACTTGAGGGATGCCTAGGTGGCTCAGAGATTTAGTACCTGCCTTTAGCCCAGGGCGTGTTCCTGGAGTCCCAGGATCGAGTCCCACATTGGGCTCCCTGCATGGAGCTTGCTTCTCTCTCTGCCTGTGTCTGCTTCTCTCTCTCTGTGTCTCTCATGAATAAATAATAAATAAAATATATTTTTAAAGTATGTCACTTGAAAATTAATAGGCCCCTCAGAAATATTTGAATAACTGAATAGATAAATGAACAAAAGAACAAACAGACAAAGGTGACTTTAAGGTACAATATTAGGATATCAAAGAATATAAAATTATATACTTTCTACTTTAGATATCAATCTTATAAATTGATTAGGAAAAACAAACACACAAAAGGGCTGTAATATTCCAGCTCACATACAGTCTTATGTTCTACCGCTGTTTCATCTGTCTTGGCCCATTTGACAGTGATGTTACAGAGAGTATCTGGACCTCGACAAACTGCTGGTGCTCTGGAATACATGTTGAATATTTTGTTAAAAGCTCTTTTACCCATGGTTTGGTTCCAAGTATGCCCCTTGACTATAGGCTTAATTTTCATGCCCGCTATGCATAAAAAATGCTTCTTAGTTTCTCCTTCAAATATTCAAATACATAAATCAGACTTTGATCAGTGTCATCAAGCCCCAGGCCCCTAGCAATCACTTCAAACTTTGTCCGAAATAGTTCATCGCTATCTTTATAGCACCATACCCTTGTATGGCAGGTTGACTTGGTATCAGTGGAGCCATATCAAACCTGTTTCCTAATAAAAATGACCTTAAGTGTAGTTTTCTCTGAGAAAACTTTTCTTCCCCTGAGCAGATCAGAGCCTCCACAAATGTCTTTGAAGCAGTCATATAGAAGTTACTTTATACAGATGACTGTGACAGCGAACATGGAGAATTTGAATGGTTATCCTAAAGTGACCCATCAAACAAAAGGGTAAAATGCCACTGTTCTTGAGATCTTAAAATACACTATCTTATCATTGAATTCATGGGAATGGAAAGTTTAGTGATCAGGCCACTTGAAAAGAAGAATGCAAAACAAAAACTAATGTTATCATATCCATTTGTCACTTGTTAACAAAAAGGTAATTTTTGGCATTAAATTTTATACCATTTTTAGTATCCATTATAGCAGTGTTGAGTAGTCTTCCCTCCAAAGCATGTTACTTCTTCTGCCTCTTCTGTCTCTAACTAAAGAGACCAGTTAACTAGTTTCCAATCCTTGAAGTCAACTTTGACATAAGCCTCTCATCGATCCCCTAGATCCAGTGACCTTCTATTTAGATTTTTATAACTTGAAACTGCTGAACCTCTAGATACCCTAAAATTCTCTTACTTGAACAGTCACTTCTCCTATCTTACATAGCTCATCATACTGACAGTACTTGTGCTTTTCCATGTGGTGGCCTACAAGCCTTCGTCCCATTTGTTTTCCCTCTTGCTCTCACTCCTGTCCCTATTCAACTATGACTCTGCTGTCCGTCATTTTTTAAAAAGATATATTTATTTATTTATTTGAGAGATAGAGGTGGAGACGGGCAGTAGGAGAGGGAGAGAGAGAATTTCAGACTCACTGCTGAGCACAGAGCCTGATGCGCAGCTTAATCTCATAACCCTGAGATCAAGACCTGAACCAAAATCAAGAGTCAGCTGCTTGACCAACTGAACCACCCAGGGGCCCCTCTGCTGTTAGTCATTTTAACACTGTACTCAAGGGTGCTTCCCATTTACTCATTAACCAGTTTTTCAGTTACTCTGGCTTTAAAGTCACTAACCCTGGAAGTAGTCACTGATAATTTTGTCCTTTATTGCCTCCATACTAATTTGCTCTAGTAGGCAATGACATTACAAGTAGTACATTGATTACATCCATTGCTAGTGAAAGAAAAAATTTTAATTTATTAGACAGAGTTTTGGCAACGAAATATCTAGCCTAGTACATCCACTTGGTTCTGTAATTACTGAAAGGTTTCTGTAAGCTGAATGTTTAACTCTTGGTTTACATGTTGGAAATTATTCTAAAAAGATAAAAAAAGATAGAACATCTGTTGTGCTGACAAAATTTTCTTAAGGATTTACATGAGTCTAACCTGAAAGAATGGAGGAATTGTAATTGAAAACTAGGAGGGAAAAAATGAAAAAAAAATGAAAACTAGGAGGAAATATTCAGGTATGGAATCTCATTTTCTTAATATATATTTTTTCAATGATTAAGACCAACATACAAACATGTGTCTTTCAAATACAGGCAGCCCCCATCTTACAAGTGGTTTGTACACAGATGTAGGGCATATTATTGGTTGCTTCCTAATTATTCAGGTAGGAAAACTTTGTTTTGATATCAGTTGTTTGGAATCCAGAAAGCATTTTGCCACAAAAGTAATATTATAAATGGTTGTTAGGCCTCCCCCAGGATAGCCAATAATGTCCCTAAAATCCTATATACTTGCAGAAGAATAGTAGCAAACACTTTTGTTATACTAATAATTAAACAAAAACAATAACATTGAATAAGAGAATTATATATTTTTGGCGCAAATGGTGGTACTTTAGGAAAACAGGTTTAATTATGAGGATGAAGAAGTAGGTTGAGATTGTGAAGTGTCACACCAGGACTGAAGCATTTTTTTTATTCATAAACACTTTTAACGATTTTAAATGACACATGTTCTTCATCAAACCTAATTGAATTTTAAAACTTATGAACTTTTTATTCACTTTCTTTTGGTAATGGAGTTTTATAATGGGACTATTATACTATGATTGAGGTCAGTTATTGACTAGAGATCAAAATAAAACAAGAGGGGGAGGATGGAGATAGGGTGCCAGAGAAAAATTTTGAAAAGAGGACACGTATACAAATATGAAAGATAGATAAATAAATATATATGTATATATGAGAGTGTTTGTATACATATATTTTCCGAAGGAAAGGGGGTTCTTGACTGTTCTTGTCTTGCTGTCCTATATACATATGCATATGCATATACGTGTGTGTGTGTGTGTGTGTGTGTGTATACTAAATAGCAAAGTTGAGATATGCTAGACCAAGGTGAGTCACACTATAAAAAGAAGCTACAGGAAGAAAAGAGTAAACTACAGAGCTTTCATTAGTTTTGACAGGGAGACAGCTATTTATTTGCTTTTTGTTTTTGTATAGGATAAATACTGGAAAGGGGAAGAAACATTGGGAATATGCTGCCTTGAGTGTGAAAGATTGAGTCAGAGAAAAATAATGTAAATTTTTTTTTCAATTTTGTTGCGCATTATAAATGGAATCCTCCTTTGGTGTCCTCAGAGAGAATTCAGTAACTACACGGTTTTCCAATCATGTTTTAGTTGGATTGATTTTTACTTGTCTGCAGCTCCATGTCAGTAGGGAACTTGGGGGTAGCTTGGCTTTGTTCAAGTTATACAGGTGTGATAAATTTTCCAAAATCACAATAATGGAGCTGTCTGTGAGGAAAAGAAGATAAGAAACTACTCATAGCATGCTTACTTTTTTTTCTAAGAGTTTATTTATTTATTCATGAGAGACACACACAAAGAGAGAGAGAGAGGCAGAGACACAGGCAGAAGGAGAAGCAGGCTCCATGCAGGGAGCCCGACGTGGGACTCAATCCCGGGTCTCCAGGATCACACCCTGGGCTGCAGGTGGTGCTAAACCACTGTGCCACTGGGGCTGCCCAGCATGCTTACTTTGAAGAGAGAAAAGAAAGATGATAGAGGAAGGACATTGGGTCATTCAAAAAATATTTATTGGACTATATGCTATAGGGGACTAAGGGTTTGGAGATACAGTAGAAAAACTTCTGGGAAACAGGGGTAAACATATTGTCTCTGTCTTAGCATGGGAGACAAGTAGAGATAAGTGAACCAGAAATTATAGACATTTGTGTTAAGTGCAAATGTGGAAGTACTACTGAGTATTAAGGAAAGATATAGAAATGTCATCTAACCCTGACTTTACCAATTAGAAAATACTTCCTAGAATGTTCTAACCTGATACCTTAAAGGTGGATATGAGTGAGATTACAAAAGAGGAGATGAGAGGCAAATTTTCCTGGCATAAGCAATAATATTTAAGACTCAACCATATGGAATTTCTGGAAGGGAAGAAGGTGGAGTAGGAGGATCCTAGACTCACCTCATCCCATAGATACATCTAGATAACACATCTGTGTAAATAACCCAAAAAATGACACAAAGACTAGAAGAATGAACTCTACAACCAAAGGTAGAGGTCACATCAAAGAAGATAGGAAAAGCAGAAGCACACTTTGAAATCTAAACAAACTGTGGCCATCCATGGAGTGGAGGGAGCAGGGAGTGTGATAAAGGGCAAGAAACAGAAAACCACACCAGGGACCCCACATGGGGAAGACAAACAACAATAGCATTTGTGTTTCAAAGTGAGAGAGATCAGATTTCATGAATTCTTATAAAGAGTAGGACTTAAAACCTGAAATTCTAAAAATTAGCTGGCTGGGCTCTGGGAGAAACTTGAAACCAATCAGAAGTAAAGTCCCTGCCCTTAATGAGACAGTAGGACAAACAGCCCCTGCAGATACAGTTTAGAACTAGCAGTTTGAAAAATCCCTGGGGCACATAGGAGGGAGAGTGATTTACTCAGCACAGAGCCTGTCCCAAAGAGATAGGGATCTCAGAGAGATCCTCTAGGAACAAAGGATCTGGCAGGCACTATTTCCCTCTCCCTACTCCCTAGCATAAACACAGGGAACCAGAACAGCACCTACACTCACTACCTAACTTTCCTGCAAGAAGCCCCTCCCATTCCCCCAATCACTGGATCTGCTCTCCCTAGTCATGCTTGTCTTAGTCCCAGTGCTGCAGGGCCTCTGCCTCTGTGAAGACCAGCTAAAACCTCACTAACACCATGTCTCCCAGCCCATCTTTTGTGGAGCCTTGGCCCCCGTGACACTATTGGGTGCTTCAGAAGCCTGAAATACACCTTAAAAGTGCTGCTCAGCCCACATGCTCTTTGGAGATCCTTTTAGGCTGGTCTGGTCCCTGGAGCAGGTGCTGCAGGTCTCAGTAGCAAGCCAACCAGCATGTACCTTGATAAAACACACCCCACACCTATCAAAAACCAAATACTGCCTACAACAAGCAAAGAGAGCCACTGTAGACAACTGGACTGAAGGGAAAAGTGACCAAAATAAGACACACACAATATACACAGGAGTTACTCTCTGAAGGACCAGGTCCTGAGAAACAAGGGACACCGAACTGCCCACCATCTCAGGACCTCTTCTTCATAAGGCCTTTCCTTCGAGGGCAGAAGATGTAGCTAACACTGTTTCCTAACACACAAAAATAGACACAGAGTATTAGACAAAATGAGGAAACAGAGAAATATATCCAAAACCACAGGGAGGAAGTGAACTAAATGAAACAGATATAAGTAATATGCCTGGTAGGGAATTTAAAGTAATGATCATAAAGATACTCACCTGACTTGGGAATAGGGGAGGATATCAGTGAGACCCTTAACAAAGAGAAAAAAGTATCAACCAGGGATGTAGAACATAATAAATGAAATTAAAAAATATACTCGATGGAATAAAGAGCAGGCTAGATGAAGCAGAGGAATGAATTAATGACCTGGAAGTCAAAGTAATGAATAGTAACCAAGCAGAGCAAATGATAGGAAAAATAATTATGCAAATGTAGAATAGCCTTAGGGAACTCATCAATTCCATCAAGTATAATAACATTCACATTATAGGGATCCCAGAGGAAGAAGACAGAGCAAAGGGGAAAGAATATCTATTTGAATAAATAATTCATGAAAACATGCATTATCTGGGATGGAAGCAGATATCCAGACATAGTAGGCACAGAGATTCCCAAAAAAATCAACCCAAGGAGTTCTACACAAGACACATAGTAATTACAATGGCAAAAAGTAGTGATAGGGAAAAAATATTTAAATCAACAAGAGGAAAGAAGATAGTTATATACAAAGGAAACTCCATAAAGCTATCAGCAGATTTTTCAGCAGAAACTTTGCAGGTCAGGAGAAAGTGGCATGATATATTCACAGTGCTGAGAGGGAAAAATCTACAGTTAAGAGGACTGTATCCAACAAGGCTATCATTCACCATAGAAGGAAAGATAGTTTCTTAGACAAAGAAACTAAAGGAGTTCATGACCACTAAACCAACCCTGCAAGAAATATTAAAGGGAGCTCTGGAAAGAAAAGAGCAAAAGTGACAATATGAAAAATAGGTATATCTGTAAAAATAGGTCAAGGGATTCATAAAATAAGAGGATGCAAAAATGATACCATATACTTAAAACATGGCAGGGGAGAAAGGCACAAAATGGAGTCAAACTTAAGTGATCATCAACTTAATGTAGACTACTACATGTGGAAGATGTTATATACAAATTTAATGATAACCACAAATCAAAACCAGTAAAAGATAAAGAATAAAGAGTAAGAATCTAAGTATATCACTACAGAAAACCAGCAAACCCTAAAAGAGAATAAAAGAAGAAAAGATCAGAGAGAAACTATAGAAACAGCCACAAAAAATGTTTTAAAAAAGTCAGTAAATACATATCTATCAATAAATACTATGAATGTAAGTGGACTAAAAGCTCCAATTGAAAGATATAGGGTGACAGACTGGATAAGAAAACAAGACCCATCTGTATGCTGCCTACAAGAGACTTTTTCAGAACTAAAGACACCTGCCAATTGAAAGTGAGGGAATAAAGAAACAGTTATGCAAATGGATGTCAAAAGAATTGTAGGTAGACATACTTATATTGGACAAAATATACTTTAAAACAATGGTTGTGGGACGTCTGGGTGGCTCAGTGGTTGAGTGTCTACCTTTGGCTCAGGGCATGATCCTGGAGTCCTGGGATTGAGTCCCACATTGGGCTCCTTGCATGGAGCCTGCTTCTCCCTCTGCTTGTGTTTCTGCCTCTCTGTGTGTGTGTGTGTCTCAGGAATAAATAAATAAAATCCTAAAAAAATAAAACAATGGTTGTAAAAAGGGACAAGGACACTACATAATTGTAAACTGTACAATTGAACAAGAAAATATAACAATTGTAAATATTTATGCACCCAACATGGGAGAACCAAAATGCATAGAACAGTTATTTACAAACATTAAGGAACTGATCAATACTAATATAATATTAGGGGACTTTAACACCCTACTTTCATCAGTGGGAAGATTATCCAAGCAGAAAGTTGACAAGGAAAGAGTGTCTTTGAATGACAAACTGGACAAGGTGGATTTAATAGCTGCCTTAAGAACATTCCATCCTAGCACAGCAGAACACATTTTTTTCAAGTGCACATAGAACATTCTGTAGAATACATCACATATTAGCCACAAGCCTCAACAAATTCAGAAAGATCAAAGTAATACTGTGCATCTTTTCTGAGCCCAACACAATGAAACTAGAAATAAGTCACAAGAAAAAGCTAGAGAAGACCACAAATACATGGAGGTTAAAAGACATCCTGTTAAACAATAAATAGGTCAACCAAGAAATCAAAGAAGAAATTAAAAAGTACGTGGAGACAAAAATAGAAACAGTGGTCTAAAACCTTTGGGACACTGCAAAAGCAGTTCTAAGAGGGAAGTTTATAGCAATACAGGTTTACTTCAAGTAGCAAGAAAAATCTCAAATAAACAACCTATCCTTACACCTAAAGGAGCTAGGAAAAGAAAAATAAAACCCCAAATCAACACAAGGAAGGAAATAATAAATATTAGAGCAGAAATAAATGACCTAGAAACTAAAAACAAACAAAAAACCCCAATGGAACAGATCAATAGAACCAGAAGCTGGTTCTCTGAAAAAATCAACAAAATTGATAAACCTCTAGACAGACTCTCAAGAAAACAGGAAAAAAGACTCAAATAAAATTACAAATGAGAGGAGAAATAGCCACCACAGAAATGCAAACAATTATAAGAGATTATTATGAAACATTATATGCCAACAAATTGGACAGTCTGGAAGAAATGGATAAATTCCTAGAGACACATAAACTACCAAAACTGAAGTAGGAAGAAATAGAAAACTAAAACAGAATGATAACCAGCAAGGAAATTGGATCGGTAATAATAATAATAATAATAATAATAATAACTCCCAACAAACAAAGGTCTAGGACCAGTCAGCTTCACAGGCATATTCTTTCAATCATTTAAAGAGTTAATATCTGTGGTTCCTCGGGAACCTGGGTGGCTAGTTGGTTGAGCATCCAACTTTTCATCTCAGCTCAAGTCTTGATCTCATGGTTGTAAGGTCAAGCCCCAAATTAGTCTCCATGCTGGGTGTGGAGTTTACCTAAAAAAAATAATAATAAAGAAAAAATAAAGAGTTAATACCTATTATTCTCAAACTGTTCCAAAATATAAAAGAGGAAGAAAAATTTCCAAGTTCATTCTATGGGGCCAGCATTACTCTGATACCAAAACCACATAAAGAGTCCACTAAAAAAAGAGAACTATGGGCCAATATTCCTGATGAACATAGATGCAAAAATCCCTAACCAAACACTACCAAACTGAATTCAACAATACAATAATAATAAAAAATAATACCATGATCAAGTGGGATTTATTCCTGGGCTACAAGGATGGTTCAAACTTCACAGATCAATCAGTGTGATACATCATAACAATAGCAGAAAAGAGGGATCCCTGGGTGGCGCAGCGGTTTGGCGCCTGCCTTTGGCCCAGGGCGCGATCCTGAAGACCCGGGATCGAATCCCACGTCGGGCTCCCGGTGCATGGAGCCTGCTTCTCCCTCTGCCTGTCTCTCTGCCTCTCTCTCTCTGTGTGTGACTATCATAAATAAATAAAAATTAAAAAAAAAAGAATTCTATATAAAAAAACAATAGCAGAAAAGAACTATACAATCTTTTCAATAGATACATGGAAAGCATTTGACAAAGTACAATATCCACTCATGATAAAAACCCTCAATGAAGTAGGTTTAGAGGGAGCATAACTCAATGTGATGAAGAGCTTTTATGAAAAATCCACAGTGAACATCATACTCAATGGGGAAAAAAATGAGAGCTTTTCCCCTAAGGTCAAGAATAAGACAAAGATGATGACTCACATCACATTTACTCAGTATAGTACTAGAAGTCATAACCACAGCCATCAGACAACAAAAAGAAATAAAAACATCCAAATTGGTTAGGAGGAAGGAAAACTTGCACTATTTGCAGATATATATATAATATCCAAAGACTCCACCAAGAAACTACTAGAACTAATAAATGAATTTAGTAAGGTTCCAGGATGAAAAATCGATGTACAAAAATCTATTGTACTTCTTCTATACACTAATAATGAAGCAGCAGAAAGAGAAATCAAGAAGCAATCCCATTTACAATTGCACCAAAAAGAATAAAATAACTAGGAATGAACTTACCAAAAAAATGAAAGACCTGTCCTCAAAAACCATGAAATTTTGATGAAAGAAACTGAAGATGACCCAAAGAAGTGGAGACATTCCATGCTCATGGACTGAAAGAACAAATATTGTTAAAACATCTCTACTACCCATAGCAATCTATAGATTTTATGCAATACTTCTCAAAATACTTGCAACATTGTTTACATAACAAGATTAAATGATCCTAAAATTTGTATGGAACCACAAAAGATCGTGAATAGCCTAAGCAATCCTGAAAACCAAAACTGGACATATCACAATTCCAGACATCAAGTTATATTACAAAGTTGTAATCAAGACAGTATGGTACTGGCACAAAAATACACACTTAGATCAATGTTTTCTGTTCTTAGAAAACTGAGAAATGAACCCACAACTGTATGGTCAATTAATCTTTGATAAAAGAGGAAAGAATATGCAATGGGGGAAAAAAGTAATCTCTTCCACAAATTGTGTTGGGAAAACTGGACAGCTGCATGCAAAAGACTGAAACTGGACCACTATCTTACACCATACAAAAAACTAAATTCAAAATGAATGAAAGCCCTATATGTGAGCCCTGATACCATAAAAAACCCTGGAAAAGAACACAGGCAATAATTTCTCTGATATCGACCATAGCAACATTGTTCTAGCTCCGTCTCTTGAGGCAAAGGAAATAAAAGTAAAAATAAACTATTGGGACTACATCAAAATAAAAAGCTTCTGCATAACGAAGGTAACAATCAACAAATCTAGCAGGCAACCTACTGAATGGGAGAATTTATTTGTAAATGACATATCTGATAAAGAGTTAGCATTCAGAATATATAAGCACTGATACAACTTACTATGCAAAAAACAATCTAGTTAAAAAATGGGCTGAAGACATGAACAGACATTTCTCTGAAGAAGATATACGGACTGCCAGTAGACACATGAAAAGATGCTCACCATTATTTGTCATCTGGGAAATGCAAATCAAAACTACAATGAAGTATTGCCTCACAACTGTCAGAATGGCTAAAATTTTAAAAAATGCAGTAAACAACAAGTGTTGGTGAGAACGTGGAGAAAAATGAACCCATGTGCACTGATGGTGGAAATGCAAACTGGTACAGCCCCTGTGGAAAACAGTATGGAGATGACTCAAATTACTGGATTGTAATCCAGTAATCACACTACTAAGAAATTTATCCAAAAAATACAGAAACAGTAATTTAAGTGATACGTGCACCCTTATGTTTATAGCAGCATTACAATAGCCAATTTATGGAAGCAGCCCAAGTGTCCTGGTTAGATGACTGGATATACAAGAAGTGGTATAATGCTAAGTGAAATAAGTCAGTTAGAGAAAGATAAATAACATATGATTTCATTCATATGTGGAATTTAAGAAACAAGCAAAAGACAAAAAGAAAATAAGAGAGAGACCAACCATGAAGCAGACTCTTACTTAAAGAGAGCAAACTGATGGTTACCAGAGGGCAAATGGGTGGGGGAATGGGTGAAATAGGTGATGGAGATAAAGGAGAGTACTTGCCATGATAAACACTGGGTTATAAATGGAGTTATTGAATCAATATTATATTTTATACCTGAAACTAATATAACATTGTATGTTAACTATACTGGAATATTAGCAAAAACTTATTTTTTTTTAAAAAAAGACTCAATCATATGGCAAGGGGCCTGGAGAAAGGACTGAAAAAAAATTGCTAAAACAGGATTTCCAATTCTGTCTGTAATGTAGTACCTTGAACTTGAACAATGCTCTACTACAAACATCTGTAAGCCACATGAAAGACAAAAATTGCTTTGGAAGGTATTGGAAAACTGCCAAGATAGCCAGGGCTTAAGTTAAAATTGTGAATACGGAAAAATGTAGAGAAATTAGCCTTTGTGGAATTTGCCAGTTTTTGGTGTGTGATACAAAGTATTCACCAGAGATCTCAGCTATATCTCATAAGGCTGAGGAGAGAAAAACCCTCGAGTGATGTCAATGTACTCAGCATTTCAGGAACCAAAATATTGAAGAGAATAGGTGAGTAGAAAACTGAACTTGACATTCAGCAGTTTTTCCCTCCAGTGTTTGCCAAATTATTAAGCTTTGCATGGCATGAGAAAACCTAACAAGTCAAACAGAATATAGTTGATATCAGAGTGGAATTTTCCCCACTCTCATGGTTCTTGAAGAAACTACAGTTAATATTCACAACCTTTCATGGAGAATCAATTCCTGTAAACACCTCAAGATTTTAGTTGGAAGAATCTACACTCTAAGAATGGAGTTAAACCAGAGGTAGACTGAAACTTTAAAAGACAAGTTAAACTTAGAGTCATTCTACTCCTTGGTTAGATTAAGGTAATCTGTCTCTAGGTGCCTATATATGATAGGTTCAATCCTTTCTGGAGGAAAATACCATCCAGAGTCTCTATATTTATTCATATAAAATGCCTGTATTTCAATCAAACATTAATAGGCATTTGAAGAACCTGGATCGAGGGAAAAATCAGATAATAGATATAGACCTACAAATGGTCTAGATATTGGCATTCTCATAGACCTTAAAATTACTATTACTTAAAAAAGTTATTGTGATTAATATGTTTAAGAAAATAGAGGACAATATGGAGAATTTCACTAGGGAACTACAATTCATTTAAAGTGATAAGAGAATAGTCAGAAAAAGTAAGAGAGTATCATCAAAATTAGTGAAGATTTCTTATTTTCAATAAGAAAATAAGTAATTGATACTGAGTGATGCTATAGAGAAGTCCTTTGGGATGTAGTAACAAAGAAGTTAAGTATTGAGAAGTCCTTGGTTGTTATAGTTTGTTGATGACCCTGGATGCAAACAGTTTTAGTGGACAGCTGGACATAGAAGCCAGAATGGTCAAAAAGACATAGATTTGTAGTGTTTAGGGAGGATAACTGTTCAAACATAGAAGGCATCATGGACTTAGTAAAAGTTGAATTTATAGTGACATCAACAATAGTGACATGAATTTATAGTGACATCAACAATATGGCTCTGTAATTTTATCTAGTAACACTAATAAACTTGGGTAGAAATGTAGGGATCAGTTGGACTATGAGAATGACTCAGAGTTGGAATTTTGTTAGCAAAGTTAGAGAAGTAGAGAAGGACAAGGGTTGAATGTAACTTTCTCAACTTAGTGAATTAAAGAAACAAACATTTATTATTCTCCCATAACAACTGTGGAAGTAGGTGTCTCCTCCTCTGGTGTCAGTGGCTTGAGTGTTAGGGCTAGAATCTAATCCTTGATGGTCACAAGATAGCTCCCATGGCTTGAGGATTCCTATCTGCATTCAAGGTAGGAATAATGGGGGGAGGGGAAAATGCCAGGTCTATCTGTTGCTTTTATCAGGAAAACTTTCACAGCATCTCATTGACAATAACTGTATTACATGCCTTGTTGCAAAGAATACTGGTAAAGTGGACATTTAGTTTACTCACCTCTAAAATGAGGGAGAACATAATTTGGCAATGGTTGTTGCGTTACCCAACCATTGATATCTGCAACAAAACAATAGATAAACTATGAACTCTAGGCTGAAGAGGGAGAGAAGTTAGTACCCAAAGGGGCTGGTAGCTAAAAACAAATTTGGGGAGGGGTTCAGAAATAAATGCCTTTTAAACTGAAGAACAGGTATAGTAGGAGTCACTATGGTATAGTAGGAGTCACTATGTGAAAGAATTGGAAACACAGAAGGCTGAGGTCATAGTAAAAGAAGCATGAGGTTACTATGTATCATTTCTCAGGATGGGGTTAGTTTAATTTGTTTTATTCATTTTTTTATTTGTTCATGAGAGACACAGAGAAAGAGGCAGAGACATAGGCAGAGGGAGAAACAGGTTCCCTGTGGAGAGCCTGATGTAGGACTTGATCCCAGGACTCCAGGATCACAATCTGAGCCAAAGGGAGACACTCAAACCCTGAGCCACCCAGGTGCCCCAGTTTAATTTAATTACTCTCTTGAATGAGTTATCTAGGGTCAATGTGAAATGGATGTGGGGAGGGGACAGGATGGTGGAGTAAGAAGTATCCAAGGAGGGCATGTGGTATACTGATCATATGAATAGAAAAATTACCTCCAGAAATATGTGTTCATTAAGATTTCATTAAAAATCACAATTAATTAATGATCATGTTCTCATTACCATCTATTCTTTTTTGACATAGAACTTCCATTTACTTCTGACCTTGACTTAAAAATTAAAATAATTCACATTATTTGTAGGGTGGCAAAATCTTAAGTTGTTCATTTTCCTAATGGTTGTTATTGTCACGGTCAGTATAGTAGTGTAAGTGACTTTTCACAGCCAAAGATTTGGGGAATTTCCTTCCCTCCCCTTCTGTCTCCCACCCCTTTATGTTCCCTATATGCTTATTTTTCTACTTACATTTTGCATCCTTTTCCTTTCCTTTCCTTTCCTTTCCTTTCCTTTCCTTTCCTTTCCTTTCCTTTCCTTTCCTTTCCTTTCCTTTCCGTTCTTTTTCTTTCTCTCCCTTTCTTTGTTTCTAATGGTAGAAAATGTAATAACTTTTGTAGGTTGAGAGAAGGGAGCCTGTTTACAAAGATGTACTTGGACAGAAACCATGCCATCCGTATCTGAGATGATTTTTAGAAGTGATGTATATTCTAGTAAAATCTACTCTACTATCTGGATTTTTAAAGACAGCATACACTGAAATTAAAATGCCTTTTATTTTTTTTAGGTTTCATTTATTTTAGAGAGAGAGAGAGAGGGCAAGTGTGTGTGTGGGGGGGGAACAGAGGGAAAGGGAAAGGCAGACACCACGCTGAGCACAGAGTCCATAGGGCTTGATCTCACAACCCTGAGATCATACCTGAGTGGATATCAAGAATCGGATGCTTAACTGACTGAGCCACCCAGATGCCCCTAAAATGCCTTTTAGAGTTCCATTCTGTTTTACAAGACCACTATTAAATATGTATGTATATACATACACATAATGTTTATGTATTTATATGAATGTATCTATATGCATTCATGTATATACCAACATCATACTTTACTGAAATAAACTTACAGGCTTGGAGAAGTAGGCTTCTTTAGTCATATACACTGTTTATTAAAATGTTGCAATCCAATTTTTAGAGCAGTAATTATTACAATTAATTAGTTCATCACCATTTGGAACAATAGCTGTTCTAATATAATTAGCCATTGAAAGAAATACATTTTAAGTGTTCTAAATTGCATTTCTAATTTCTTGTAACTAAAACTCTCTAGAATTTTAAAATCCATTTTGTCTTATGAAAGGTTTCAGTACTTATCTCTGTGATTGTACTATTTAGATTAGGGTAACTTCATCTTAAAATTACATGTCAAATGTCATTTGGTAGTAGTAATACGAAATGTATGGCTTCACTCTGAGGGAAAAAGCCTGTTTGGCATATTTTAATACCATGCAGCTAAACAGAATGTCCAGAATGATTAGATCACATCTGGCCCAATGTAGATCTATTTGTACTTGCATAATGCATTACATGTACACACCGTTATATTTTATGACTATTTAGGTGCATTGATTTTTCTATAAAGAGAACTATTATCCACATCTTTTTGCATAGAAGTACACTAAGTACACTTAAACATTGGCATAGGTAAACTACTCAAATGAAACCTATGTTTGGCACAGCTATTACCGGTGTCACAGATTTTACAACTGCAATATTTCTGAAAAGCTAGCTTGAACACTTTGGAACATTTTTTCTGGTTGTATGCAGAGGCAGTTTGGTAAGTTGCAAAACTTCTACATTTAATTTTGCATTCTAGTCTAGGCCGAATCTTAAGTGTCACTAAATTAATTCTATCTTGAATTGTGGCCAAGTGTCATCCCCAGAAAGAGGTTTTTCCCCCACATTGGGCCAGTTCGTGGTTTGAAGCAAATCAAGTGGCTCTGCTGGTAGGCAAATAGGAAAAATGTGAAAGAATTGGAAATAAGCTAACAAAATGCAAAAAGTAAATCCAAAATCCAAAGTACAGGCAACTTTAACAACACTATTTTTTCTCTTGTGATCCTGTTTGAAGAAATATATACAATCATTATAAGTAAAATTCACCAGCATACTGCAAAAACAAACTGATCAATATTCTTTCTCCTCACTTAGCATAAAATAGCATCTATCTTAAGATATTAATTCTTTCTCATGAGGAGGAGGAGCCTCTGCATAGGCTATGCAGTTGTCCTGAGGACATGGCAGTTGACTTTACCGCAGAGTGAGCTAGCCCAGTGATTGAAACAAGACATGGAAATATTTGGTTTTACCTGCCATATTAAATATGTAATTAGTAAATTTTTATGTTAGTGGACAAGTCACATGGATTTGGTTCCAAAAATTAATCTTTTTTTTCCAATTTTTTATTTGCAGGAATTTCAAATCCAAAGAAAATTTGAATAATAATACTGAAAATTCCTGCATAGTCTTTATTTAGATTCACTGTTTTAAACTTTTGGCCACATTTGTTTTGTTATGCCCCTTATTCCTTAGAACAAGATTATTCCTTTAGGTAACCACAATAAAATTATCAAATTCAGGAAATTTATCATTAATATAACTTTTTTCTAATTGACAGTCCATAGTCCATATTTCAGTTGTGTAAATTTTCCCAATGATATCTTTTATAGCATTTCCCCTCCAATACAAGACCCAGTCCAGGATCATATATTGTATTTAGTTGTCTTGTCTTTTTGGACTCCTTTACTGTGGATCAATTCCTCATGATTTTCCATCAATTTATTAAACATGAAAAATACTGGTCAGTTATTTCATGGAATGTTTCTCAATTTGGATTTCTGTCATGGTTACATTCAGGTTAAAGAGTCCTGTTCAGAAATACTTCATAAGCAAAATATGTCCTTCTTAGGATTTCACATCTGGAGGCATAATGTGTCCCTGTCTCTCCTAAGTGATGTTAATTTTGATCACCTGGTTGATGTGTTGCCTGGTATCTCTACTTAATAGGTATTATTTTTGCTGTTCTAAATAATAAGCAGTCTGTGGGGAGATACTTTAAGACCAGGTAAATATAATACTCTAGATCAACCCCCCCCTTGATTTAATAGTTATTGACAATCCTTACAAGAACCAATATTTACCACAATGATTGCAAATCATCTTGTGTTAATTTCTTATGGAGCAAGAAAAAATATTTTTTTCTAGGATTTTCAGAAGAATTCAATTGATTAAAAAAAACAAGAATTCAATTGATTTCCTTTGACAGTGTTCTAATAAAGGAAATTGTTCTCTACGGATTCACAAAATAGTCTATTCAATCTAAATTAAAATGAACAGAAATTAAAATCAAATTATTTTTGCTCTAGAATCAATATAAATGTATTAAATGTTCCCCAACAATTTGTAGAATAAATTCCTAGAACAATACTCTATGTATGTGTAAACACAATTTCAGTGCTTCTTGAGAAAACTGGAAGTATTTTTAATTGACTTAATGACAGAATTCTGTAGTTACCAACTATATTATTTTTTCTAGAATTTATGCACCTTTTAACTTTTCAGCCTTTGTTTTTTCATGCCTTTAACAAATTATCACCTCATCCATTTAGTCATGTTCCATTAAAATTCATATTTCTATTATTCCTTCTTTCTGCCTTTCCACATTACCTAAATCCTTTGTGGCTGAGAATACTTAAATTTTTCAACCTGGTTTTCATTTATATTCATATGTTATGTGTATCGTTTATTTTAAAAGTATCTTGGCCTTTGTCTAGGATTAGAGGTGAGACTTTCAGGCATCACAATGAAAGATAAAAGTCATATATCAATATTATTTTACAAAATGTGTAGTAGTTGCTAATTGAGGTTTTATAGATTTATTGAACTTTACAAAGGCAACTTCTATTCATTACAACAACTCAAATTTTAATATTTTAATTTAAAATTTGAATCTTTTATTTAAGATCCTCCCTAAATAGCCAACAATGTTACTGTTTCAGTCGAAAAAAATTTCAACATTCTCATGAACTACTGAGTATATACATATGTAAAGTAAAATAGATTTAAAAAGGGTTTATCTTGCAACTTTCAATTTACTTCCTGAAGTCTCTGGCACATTTTAGATAAACAAAAATTATGGAAATTGGGTTCATTGGTTACCTCAGTCAAGTGATCTTATCACATAATTAGTGGTAAGACATGTAGCTAATAATATGTTCCCTTCATGTGATAAGAACAGCATTTTATTTCTGTGGTCTTCCTCCCAAAAACTCATAACCTAGTCTAACCATGAGTCTAATCACAGACAAACCCAAATTGAGAGACATTCTACAAAATACTTGACCATTGTTCCTGAAGTGTCAAGGCCATCAAAAACAAAGAAAGTCTAAGAAATTATCACATTCTAGAGGTGTCTAAAGAGATAGGATGATGAAATGTGATGTGTGGTATCATGGATGAGACCCTGGGACAGAAAAGGATATTATTGAAAAGTAAGGAAATCTGAATAGAATATGAATTTTTACTTAATGATAATCAGTTTTGATTCATTAGTTGTAACAAATGCATCACAATAATGTAAGATAATAACAATAAGTGAATGTAGGCACAGGGTACTTAGGAACTCTGTTATCTTTGCAGTTTTTCAGTAAATCTAAAATTATTCTAAAATAACAATTAATTTAAAGTTTAAGTGCATTGGGAATATTTCACATGAGATGTGAAATCAGCAATTCTAAAATGAGTTCCTGAAAATATAAAATACCATAAAATGTTTTTTTATACTTGATAAAGAATGGATAATTACCAAGGTCATTATCATCTAACGTTATATTTTTTAAATAACAAAGTGTGTAAATAAAGTTTGATATTTATTGATATATTGATTACTATTAATCAGCATTTCAAATACTTTATGTTACAAAAAATTATGAAAATAATAGAAAATGATTAAAAGACTATGGTCTCTATACATGATAAGATAGGTAAACACAATTTACACAAACAGCAGAGAATAGAGTATTCATTCCAATTTCTTTTGCGTCTTTAGAGAAAGCACCATCTAAATGAGGTAATTATGCTATTTTTCATGTAGATGCCATGCAAATAAAACACTTGTAATACCAAGCAATTCAAGGATTTTACTACATGAGAAATTAGAAGAAAATACAGCTAAATGAATTATGAAGAGGATAAGTTTTAAAATGTATCAATGGAAATGAAGGCTCAGCTATTACAATATGTAGCATTTTATGGACAAAGACAAAATAAATTTCTTTGAAAACTTGATACCATTTTTTACCTTAATACTCAGTATAAAACTTTTCACAAATAAGAACCCCAGTCATCAAAGTACTCAGATGTGTTATTGATTTATGAAGCTACATTAGCACTTCTGGCTCTTCAGAATAAAAATATTGAGTCAGCTTTTTAATTTAAAAAGAAACCTGGGATCCCTGGGTGGCGCAGCAGTTTGGCGCCTGCCTTTGGCCCAGGGCGCGATCCTGGAGACCCGGGATCGAATCCCACGTCAGGCTCCCGGTGCATGGAGCCTGCTTCTCCCTCTGCCTATGTCTCTGCCTCTGCCTCTCTCTCTCTGTGACTATCATAAATTAAAAAAAAATAAAAAAATAAAAATAAAAAAAAAATAAAAAGAAACCTATTGGTCTGATCTTAATATACCTACATGAAAATTATCTTTAACATTTTGATCAGTTATTTTTTAAATAGAATATTGTGCAGGTATGGCAAATATTCTAAAAGACAGCCATTTAATATTTGCACCAGAGTATATTAAATAACAAGGCCTTCAAATATTCCACACTAGGAACACTTGTTTGTAGAATTTCTACACTAGATTATTTACCTCTTCTTTCAATGGCATGTTGCTTTACATCCTCTCCCCCATAAATCCAATAGCCTACTCATGCACACTTTTCAAAGATGTTTAAGTATTGTATTAAAAATCATATGCCCTGCAACCTTACAAAACATTGTGGCCAAGGAATATATCATCAGATTGAGTGGGATCCAAAAGAGACCTTCATTATACAAAAATTATAAAAATTTAAAAAATTATAAAAATTACACACAAGTGTTAAGGCTAAAATACATTTACTTACTGCTGAATTATAAGCAAGGCACTGTGCTGGTTGCTGTAACATTTGAAAAACAAAGCTAAATAAGTCATGATACCTGTATTCAAGGAGCATACAGTTCATTGGAAGAGGCAAATATACATGCAGATAATTTTAATCTGATACATATTCCTAAGTCTATAATAGAGGTAAAAGTTAAATTATATGGAAATACGGAGGGAGGAAGGATTGAATTTTACTAGGGACTTCATAGAAGCATTCATGGCAGAAAAAAGTATTTGAACCAGGTCCCAAATGAATGGGTTAAACTTGGATAGGTAAAATAGAATAGGAGGAGAGGAAAGTGAGTGTGGGTGGAATATATTTCAGACAGAGGGAAAATGAAAGTGGAAATATATGCAATGTTTACAAGTAGTCCAGTGTAACTAGATTAAGAAGCCAGACCGTCGCAGACCAGATAATTGACTGGGGAGTTTGAACGGTACCCAATATGCAGTTGGGGTGCCATTAAAGGTTTTTGAGCAGTAGAATTTCAGAATCACACTTGATATTTGAATGATCTATTGGCAATTATAAATGGATAAATGGAAGGGACAGAGACCACTTGGGTGATGCAATAATTAAGCTCAAGTTTATGTAAGTAGATTTCTTAGCTTAATTTTAACAGGTTAGTATGTGGTAAAAAGCTTCCGCAGTGGCAACTCATGATCCTCACCTCCTGGTTTTTATGTCTTTGAATGTGAGCTTGGCCTTAGTAATTTGCTTCTACAACAGAATACAGAAAAACTGATGGGATGTCACTTCTGAGATTAGGTTACAAAAAGATCTGGCCTCCATCATGTGCATTGTCTCTCTCTCTCTCTCATGGATCACCAGCAACCACAATGTGAGGACACTTAGGCAATCTACAGAAAGGCCCACATGACTAGGAATTGATGACTGCCAGAAACTATGTGAGAGTGAGTTTGGAAGAACATCCTGCCTCACTTTCTCAGTGTGGTTGAGCCTTCAGATAAAACCAAAGCCCTGGCCAATGGCTTTACTGCAACCACATAAAAGACCTTGTGCCATCACCTAAAGAAACTAGATTCTCAAAATGTAGAAATGGTGTGATAATAAATATTTATTCTTAAGCCACTGAGTTTTAGGGTAAATTTTTAGGCAGCAATCAGTAACTAATATAGCAGGTCAAATCCAATATCTATCCTCACTTGTCTTTGTGCTAAATTATTCAATATTTCATTTCTATCATTCTGTGTATAATATGGCTTAAAGATTACTGGGCTGTTAATAACATCTAGAATATTCTCCATATTGCTTTATGTAATTCTAACTTTTATATTTTTGTAAAATATTCTCTCCCCTGGTAATAATTCTACTTGTTGAAGCTATGTGTAAAGTACTCATTCACAAAAACCTTTGTGATCCCTTAACATTTACAGCTTTTAGAGAAATGAAAGATGCAGGATTTATATGTGAGAGAAGTCCTAGGAACCTATTTTGAAATTAGACATTTCTCATGTTTTCTGTTTTTAAAGTTTTTAGAGTACCATAGTAAAAGAATAGTAATTTGTTGCAGCTTTGATAATGAAAAAAAAAAGTACTGGAAAATAATTAAAGACGTTACTAACCAGTTCATTAATCAAGTGTATCTGCTGCACGTTATACTGATACAAATTGAAAAAGATGCTGTGCTAGCCAGAAACTCCTTCTCAAAGTCAAAAGAAAAGATAAACTAAATTGACTTTTCCTTTGTGGTTGATTTCTATCTAAGTAGATCTATCTTCAAAACACTGAATAAAGAAAGTTGCATCTATGTATAGATTCAAGCCTCCACTAAGATTTTACATTTACAGTTCCTTGGTACTACAAGATTACTTTAAAGGATATTGAATCAATCTGCTTTTAGTTTTTGCTTTGTTTGCATTTATAACCCACTGACCATTTTCATTTTCTGAATAGTACATATACTTAGAAGAAAGAAAAACTAATAACACCTTGCTCACTGCATTAAGATGACTGGTTTTGTAACCCAACCAAAAGAATTAAATAGCTTTACATGTAGGTCACCAAAAAAATCTTATCAATGGACAAAAATATTTGTCAGCAGTCATAATGATTCCAGTCCTTTCTACTCTCTATGGTGCTTTAGCTATAATGATGGCAATGAGGCATTGTAGCCTGGAAAAATGTAGTCAGATTTTCAATTATGATTAGTGTAGATCTTCCAAAGAGGTCTCTGCAAATGGTCCAAGGTTCTCTAAAGGGTAAAAGGGGTGACTAAATTTTGACTTAATATAGTCCTTCCTTTCTTTTCTTTATACTGACTTTCAAATGTATTGGGTCTTTTTAAAGCCAAATCCTAGATGAATTTGTAGGTTCAGAATTAGAATTTGCTTGAGTTTCATTAGATGTGAGCCAGACTATAGCCAGTGTCATTTTCAGAAAGCAGAATACTTTCGATTTAAAGTAATAGTGTTAGAAGACACAGATGACCTGGCAATCATATTGACCTCCTTGGTATGGACAGATATATATGATAACTTCTTTTGACCTATTATTTTATTTGTTTATTCCTTTAATTTTGGGTTTCAGTTTTAAAGAAGTCAGCAATATTAGACTTTTGACCTATGTAATAGTATGAGTCTGAAATTCACAAACTCAGATACATAAGAAATTTTTTTTGTAGCTGAACTTAATTCTATCTTGGGACCCTATCCTACTGGGTGATACCATGGAGAATGAGAAAACAGGAAAATATACACAAATTTATACTTCATATACCCCACCACATCATAAGGATATAGTGCCTGCCCATTCATTAAGAAGTAGACTACATGTTTACTCCATTATAGATTATTTAGGATCATGCTGAATTTACAGATGAAAAAAATGAGTGAAGAAATGCCACTGGATATAATGTAGTTTGCTTTCCAAAAGCATTAATTTAAGCAATTAGCTCATGATTATCCATCTCCTCTAACAGTGAGTGGTCCCTAAAGACAATGCTTGTCTTCTGTCCTTGTCATACTCAGTACACTGTTGGCATTAGCAAATGTTTGCTCAAAATGGCTCAAGTCAGGACGCAGAAGAGTGAAATATATGAACTGCCATGTATCACTGATAAGATCTGAGTGAAACATCTTTACAATTTTTAAGGCTTAAATGAATGAACACAATTTCCTTTTGTTTTGTTTATCTTTGTCTTCTTTCCCACTCTAATCAAGGGTATGTATGAGTTTAAACAAATAGTTCTTTTTTTAAAAAAAAAATTTATTTATGAGAGAGAGCACAAGTAGGGGTCAGGGAGAGGAAGAAGCAGACTCAGCGCTGAGAAGGGAGCCTGATGCAGGGCTTCATCACAGAAAACAGGGCTCTATCCCAGGACCCTGCAAGTATGACCTGTTTTAAGGCAGAGGCTCAACTGGCTGAGGCACCCAGGTGCTCCAAACAAAGAGGAGTTCTAGAAGTTGAGAATATCAATTGAAAAGGGACACTTTCACAGGAGTTGAGATTATTCTCATTCACAAAGTCAAACCAGATTTTAAAGATTTTTTAAAGATTTGCAAAAATATACAGAATTTTCCAGTAATTAGCATCTTACTGAAATTAAGTGAATACTAAACTTCAGAATGTTTTGACAGACTTATCCATATCCTTTTTTTTAAGATTTACTTATTTATTTATTCATTCATTCATTCATTCATTCATGAGAGACACACATGAGAGAGAGAGAGAGAGAGAGAGAGAGAGAGAGAGATAGAGAGGCAGAGACACAGGCAGAGGGAGAAGCAGGCTCCCTGCATGGAGCCCGATCTCGGGTCTCCAGGATCACACCCCGGGCTGACAGCAGCGCTAAACCACTGAGCCACCAGGGCTGCCCCCGTTTGACAGACTTAAATCATATGTAATTATTTTACATGTTTTTAAAAACTAGGTTGTAAATAGAAAATATTAAATAACTTAATATCATCAAGTTATTAATAGTTGATCATCATTATGCAACAATTTTAAGATATAAATATACAAATCTGTCATATATGAAATGGTAGATCCTACAGAATGTTAAGACTATGAAGACAAGCACTGGACAAATAATAATTAGCTGTAAAAATATGCTAGAAGCAAAACAGTAGTTTAGCAGCATACTTAAAATTTTATATTTATAATATGTCTATAACTTTTCCACTAATTGTTCATACAACTGCCTTAAACTTTCTAGAGGGGATATTTCCATATGTCCTGTCTCTTTCTTGAGCTCTCAGGAGAGACAACAAGAGCAAAAAAGAGAGCAAGAGAGAGTGAGAAAGTAAAATAGCATGATCATGGAAATAAGAAAAATAAAACTACCTACTACTTATAGGCATAATAAAAATTGCCCATTCCTCATGGATAACTTAAATTCCCAACTGACCATGACATTTCCTCAGAAATTTAAATGTCAAACTAGAATTCTCTTCCTGAAGCAAAGGAAATTAAAGAAAAATTGAGTCAAGAAGATAAGGAAAAGAGAGTTAATTACATTTAGCAAGAGTCTCAATTCACCTAGATACTTACCAGGGTATTCAGTGCTTTTTCAGGGTGGCATTTGATTTTAGCACTCTTAAAATTGGGATGAAATGAGTTTTACAGATATTAATGAAATCATTATAACGTCACAAAAATGTACTGTAATATTGTAACTGAAGCTAGGGAAAAGTAAGGCAAATTCATATCACAGAAAGAAAGCAAGTTTTCATTCTCTTAAGTCATCTTTCCAGTCAACATTGCCTGTATATCATAAATAATGAAAAGGGGAGCAGATTACTGACATACTCAACACAAAGATATAATGCTTTACAATAATTCTTTTGTGACTCTATCCATTCTTGCCATCCCAAGGGGATGCAAATATTTCTACATTGCTATGATACACTTGAGCTGGGAAGGGGAAGACAAAACTGGAGTGATGGTTCTCTTTCTTGGTGTCCAAACATGCATACGTGTGTGTGCACACACACACATGCACAGAATTTAAAGGCTTAAATCAATTATTCGTGATTCTGCAATTTGGGCTGAACTCAGCTGGACAGTTCTATTACTAGTCTTACCTAAGGTCACTTATACAGATGCATCTGGGACTATATGGTCTAGGGTGGACTCATTCACATGACTGATACTTAGGGCTATCAACCCAGCACTTCCAATCTTATGGTCTCTTCAGAAGGAAGTTCAGACTTTTTACATGGCCAGTTCAGTTTTACAAGAGGTCAAAAATGAGAGCTACACAGTCTCTTGAGGCCTGGGTCAGAAGCCACACAGTGTCTCTTCTACTGCATTCTATTGACAAAGCAAGTCAGAAAGTCATTCCAGATTAAAGGAATGGGGAAATAGATTCCACCTCTAGATCAGAGAAGGTGCACATAATAAGTGCTCATATTTAATCTATTGCAGAATTTAAAGGACTATGAAAAAAGTCATGGCAAGTCTAGCATATTCTTAAGTGGAATCATTTTTAATATCCACTATTGTATAGTACTCCTTATGGAGCCTCTATTTGAATGTTTTAGATGTATATACATGTTTTATTCTTGAATCTCTTGAAGTTACTAGCAAGGAGAAATATTTATATTTTATTTATTTAAAAGGCATTGAGTACCTGTTGATGTCAGACACTATGATTTATCTATCACTCTTAGGTCTATCAGTAACCATAGATGTAAACTGATTCTTTGCTGCTTTATTATAATGATTGTTGAACTGTCTTCGCAGGTGCATTACTGACTGTTGAAGGAAAAAAGATTAATTCATGTTATGTTTACTCATTGAAAACAAAAAAGTACCATTTCCTATCAAATTCCTTCAATTGTCACCTTCTATTATCCCAGAGATTCAAACACCATCATATGAAATTGTAGCTGGAAGGGAAGGGGAAAACTACTAGGACTTATTTATATTGCACTCCAAGGTTAAAAAACATATCCTCTCCCCTAGAAATGAAAGCAAATAGAATATTATATCAATACTATACATACTTTATTATTATTTTATATGACAGTATAAAATATATATTATATAGCATGTCTAAAACAAAATGACATTACACTGAACAGAACAAAATTTATAAATGGATTGTTACTAGTTTCTTTTAATTTCTTGTAGAGTACTCCTGAAAGGAGTGCAGAGACCAGAAATAAAAGTAATGCAGAAGATGCATTTCTTTACATCTCCATTTTCCAAACCAATTTTAGTTTTCTTTTTATATGTATATTTTTATTAGCGTTCAATTTACCAACATTCAGTATAACACACAGTGCTCACCCCAAGTACCTCACTCAGTGCCTGTCATGCAGTCACCCCATCTCCCCACTACCCCTTGTTCATTTCCCAGAATCAGGAGTCTCTCATGTTCTGTCACCCTCACTGACATTTCCCACTCATTTTCTCTCCTTACCTCTAATCCCTTTCACTATTTTTTATATTTCTCACAAGAGTAAAACCGTATGATTGTCCTTCCCCAATTGACTTACTTCATTAAGCATAATACCCTCCAGTTCCAACCACCTCAAAGCAAAAGGTGGGTATTCATTGTTTCTAATGGCTGAGTAATATTACATTGTATATATAGACCATATCATCTTTATCCATTCATCTTTCAATGGACACAGAGGCTCCTTCCACAGTTTGGCTATTGTGAACATTGCTGCTATAAACATTGGGGTGCAGGTGTCTCGGCTTTTCACTGCATCTGTATCTTTGGGGTAAATCCCCAGCAGTGCAATTGCAGGGTCATAGGGTAGCTCTATTTTTAACTCTTTGAGGAATCTCCACACAGTTTTCCAGAGTGGCTGCACCAGTTCACATTTCCACCAACAGTGCAGGAGGGTTCCCCTTTCTCCACATCCTCTCCAACACTCTTGTTTCCTGTCTTGTTAGTTTTCACCATTCTCACTGGTGTGAGGGGGTATCTAATTGTGGGTTTGATTTGTATTTCGCTGATGGCAAGTGATTCGGAGCATTTTCTCATGTACTTGTTGGCCATGTCTATGTCTTCTTTGGTGACATTTCTGTTCATGTCTTTTGCCCATTTCATGATTGGATTGTTTGTTTCTTTGCTGTTGTGTTTAATAAGTTCTTCATAGATCTTGGATACTAGCCCTTTTTCTGATAGGTCATTTGCAAATATCTTCCCCCATTCTGTAGGTTGTCTTTGAGTTTTGTTGACTGTTTCTTTTGCTGTTCGGAAGCTTTTTATCCTGATGAAGTTCCAATAGTTCATTTTTGCTTTTGTTTCCTTTGCCTTCATAGATGTATCTTGTAAGAATTTGCTGTGGCCAAGTTCAAAAAAGGTGTTGCCTGTGTTCTCCTCTGGATTTTGATGGATTCTTGCCTCACATTTATCTTTCATCCATTTTGAGCTTATCTTTGTGTACGGTGTAAGAGGATGGTCTAGTTTCATTCTTCTGCACATGGCTGCCCAATTTTCCCAGCACCATTTATTAAAGACACTGTCTTTTATCCAGTGGATAGTGTTTCCTGCCTTGTCGAATATTAGTTGCCCATAGAGTTGAGGGCCCAATTCAGGGTTCTCTATTCTGTTCCATTTATCTATGTGTTTGTTTTTGTGCCAGTACCACACTGTCTTGATGATCACAGCTTTGTAGTACAACTTAAAATCCGATATTGTGATGGCCCGGCTCTGATTTTCTTTTTCAGCATTTCCCTGCCTATTCTGGGTCTTTTCTGATTCCACACAAATCTTAAGATGATTTGTTCCAAAAAACTTTCTCTGAAGAAACTCCATGGTATTTTGATAGGGATTGTATTGAACGTGTAAATTGCCCTGGGAAGCAATTCTTCCAATCCACGAGCATGGGATATTTTTCCATCTCTTGGTGTCTTCCTCAATTTCTTTCAGAAGTGTTCTGTAGTTTTTAGGGTATGGCTCCTTTACCTCTTTGGTTAGGTTTATTCCTAGGTATCTTAAGCTTTTGGGTGCAATTGTCAATGGGATTGACTCCTTAATTTCTCTTTGTTCAGTCTCATTGTTAGTGTATAGAAGAGCTACTAATTTCTGGGCATTGATTTTGTATCCTGCCACATTGCTGAATTGCTGTATGAGTTCTACCATTTTGAGGGTGGAGTTTTTTAGCTTTTCTATGTACAGTACCATGTCATCTGCAAAGAGGGAGAGTTTGACTTCTTCTTTGCCAATTTGTTGTCTGATTGCTGAAGCTAGGACTTCTAGTAGTCTGTTGAATAACAGTGGTGAGAGTGGACATCCCTGTTGTATTCCTGATCTTAGAGGAAAGGCTCTCAATTTTTCCCCATTGAGAATGATATTTACTGTGGGCTTTTCATAGATGGCTTCTAAGATGCTGAGGAATGTTCCCTCTATCCCTACACTCTAGAGTTTTGATCAGGAACGCATAGTATATTTTGTCAAATGCTTTCCCTGCTTCTACTGAGAGCATCATATGTTTCTTGTTTATTCTCTTTTTGATGTGGTCTATCATGTTGATTGTTTTATGAGTGTGGAACCAGCCTTGCATCCCGGGGATAAATGCCACTTGGTAATGCTGAATAATATTCTTAATATACTGTTGGATCCTATTGGCTAGTATCTTGTTGAGAATTTTTGTATTTGTGTTCATCAGGGATATTGGTCAATAGTTCTCCTTTTCGGTGGGGTCTTTGTCTGGTTTTGGAATTAAGGTGATGCTGGCCTCATAAAAAGAGTGTGGAAGTATTCCATCCCTTTCTATCCTTTGGAACAGCTTTAGTAGAATAGGTGTTATTTCTTCTTTAAACGTTTGTTAGAATTCCCCTGGGAAGCCATCTGGCCCAGAACTTTTGTGTCTTGGGAGGTTTTTGATGACTGCTTCAATTTCCTCCCTGGTTATTGGACTGTTCATGTTTTCCATTCCTTCCTGTTCCAGTTGTGGTAGTTTGTGGGTTTTACAGAAATGCGTCCATTTCTTCCAGATTGCCTAATTTATTGGCTTATATAGGCTCATAATAAGTTTTTAAAATCATTTGTATTTCCTTGGATTGGTTGTGATATCCCCTCTTTCATGCATGATTTTATTGATGCTTTTTTCTTTTTAATAAGGCTGGCTAATGGTTTATCCATCTTATTAATTCTTTCAAAGAACCAACTCCTGATTTTGCTGATCTGTTCTATAGTTCTCAACTCTATTTCACTGAGTTCTGCTCAAATGTTTATTTTCTCTCTTCTTCTGCTTGGTGTCAGTATTATTTGCTGTTCTTTCTCCAGGTCCTGAAGGTGCAAGGTTAGCTTGTGTTTTTGAGTTTTTTCCAATTTCTTAAGGGATGCTTGTATTGCAATGTATTTCCCTCTTTGGACTGCTTTTGCTTCATAGCACAGATTTTAAATGGTTGTATCTTCATTTTCATTAGTTTCTATGAATCTTTTTAATTATTTTCTAATTTCCTGTTTGACCCATTCATCTTTTAGTAGGATACTCTTTAACCTCCATGTGTTTGAGTTTCTTCCAAATTTCTTCTTTTGATTGAGTTCTAGTTTCAAAGCATTGTGCTCTAAAAAATATGCAGGGCAGCATCCCAATCTTTTCATATGGGTTGAGACCTGATCTGTGACCCAGTATGTGATCTATTCTGGAGAAGGTTCCATGTGCATTTGAGAAGAATGTGTATTCAGTTGCATTTGGATGGAAAGTTCTGTATATACCTGTGAAACCCATCTGGTCAAGTGCATCATTTAAAGCCATTGTTTCTTTGGTGATGTTGTGCTTAGAATATATGTCAATTGCAGAAAGTGCCATGTTGAATTCTCCTAATATTAGTGTATTATTATCTAAGTTGTCTTTACTTTGGTTATTAATTTATTGATATACTTGGCAGCTCCCATAAATATTCATGGTTGTTAGGTCTTCTTGTTGGATAGACCCTTTAAGTACAATATAGTGTCCCTTTTCATCTCTTACTACAGTCTTTGGGATAAACTTTAATTTATCTGATATGAGGATTGCTTCCCCAACTTTCTTTTGAGGACCATTTGAATAGTAAATGGTTCTCCAACCTTTCATTTTCAGGCTGGAAGTGTCCTTAGGTCTAAAATGAGTCTCTTGTAGACAGAAAATAGATGGGTCTTGCTTTTTTATCCAGTCTGAAACCCTGCATCTTTTGATGGGATCATTTAGCCCATTCACATTCAGAGTAACTATTGAAAGATATGAATTTAGTGTCATCATGATACCTATTCAGTCCCTGTTTTTGTGGATTATTTCTTTGGGCTTCCTCTTTCTTTTACCGGATTCCCCTTAGTATTTCTTGAAGAGCTGGTTTAATGGTCACAGATTCTTTCAGGTTATGCCTATGTGGAAGCTCTTTATCTCTCCTTCTATTTTGAATGACAGCCTTGCTGGATATAATATTATTGGCTGCATGTTCTTCTCATTTAGGACCCTGAATATATCTTGCCAGCCCTTTCTGCCCTGCCACATCTCCTTGGAGAGGTCTGCTGTTAATCTGATATTTCTCCCCATATAAGTCAAGAATCTCTTGTCTCTCACTAAGTATTTTTTGTTAATCTTGGGAATCTGCAAGTTTCACTATTAAATGTTGAGGTGTTGAATGGTTTTTATAGATTTCGGGGGGGCCTCTTTATCTCCTGGATCTGAATGCCTGTTTCCCTCGTAAATTAAGGAAGTTCTCAGCTAGGATTTGTTTAAATATGCTTTCTGGTCCTCTGGCCCTCTCAACACTTTCTGGACCCCCAATTAAATGTAGATTCTTCCTTCTGAGGCTATCATTTGTTTCCCATATCCTTTCCTTAATGTCTCTTAATTGTTTTTCTCTTTTTTTTCTCAGCTTCCTTCCTTGCCATCAACTTGTCTTCTATGTCACTCACTCTTTCTTCCACCACATTAACCCTTGTCATTAGGACCTCCAGTTTGGATTGCATCTCATTTAATTGATTTTTAATTTTAGCCTGATTAGATCTAAATCCTGTAGTCATGAAGTCTCTAGAATCCTTTATGCTTTTTTCCAGAACCACCAGTAGCTTTATAATTGTGCTTCTGAATTTGCTTTCTGACATCGAATTGCAATCCATATTCTGTAACTCTGTGGCAGAGAGTACTGTTTCTGATTTTTTCTTTTGTGATGAGTTGTTCCTTCTAGTCATTTTGCTCAGTGCAGAGTGGCTGTATTAGCTGGCTGAGTCAAGAATATCAACCATGATCTAAGTAAATTTCACCCTAGAAGATTCCGACGAGGTCAGAGACCAGAAAACGAAAATAAGGATCAGAACAATATAAAACAATAGTACCACTAATGTGAAAAATACATTTTAATGCAAAGCAGTAAAAAATTAAAGGCAAAGAATCCCACAGAAGAAGAAAAGAAGAAGAGAAAAGTGCAAACGTAAAGAGATAAAAAAAAAGAGAGAAGAAAAAAGGGGGTATTGGGAGATGGTGGTGAAGAAGTTGTAGTGGAGGCAGAATGTAGTTTACCTGAGGGATCTTAGAGGGTGATCCTCTTGGTTCTGAGTGTACTAAATTATGTATGTTAGAAGATGCTCAGTTCCAAATTTATATAAACCAGCAATACTGGTAGAAAGCCCCAACAGGGATCCCTGGGGGGCGCAATGGTTTAGCGCCTGCCTTTGGCCCAGGGTGTGATCCTGGAGACCCAGGATCGAATCCCACGTTGGGCTTCCGGTGCATGGAGCCTGCTTCTCCCTCTGCCTGTGTCTCTGTCTCTCTCTCTCTCTCTCTCTCTCTCTCTCTCTCCATGACTATCATAAATAAATAAAAATTTTTAAAAAATTAAAAAAAAGAAAGCCCCAACATTGACCACCAAAATATAAACAAGATAAAATAGGAGGACAGAATCAGAATGAAGAAAGAGTATAATCTCACAGAGTGAACCAGCACAGTATTCCACTTGGTTCTGGGTGTATGCTGGTCATGTTTTAGAAGGTATTAACATCCCCCATTGTAGAACAAAATGAGGCCAAGAAAACAAAAAACAAAACAAAACAAAAACATATCTTGTATATTTCCCAAAATTAAATTGAGTATGTTAAAGGGAATCTAGAAGTGGAAAATATATCTAAGATCTGTAATTGTCAGGTCTTATGAAAATATGAAAATCGAAAAGGAAGAAACTTCAAAATGAAGAGGTGGTAAAATTTTGTAGTTAAGGTGGGAAAAGAGAAAAACAATTGGAAATTTTTAGTCTGATATAAAAACGAGTTGTACTGGACAAAGAGGGAGAAAAAGGAGGTACCCTCTAGTTCTATGTACTATAAATCCCTCAACTTTCCCTGGAGCTTTACAGTACTGCTTTGTCAGGAACTTGCCCTTCCCCTGTTCTTTCAGCTGGTTCTCTGCTGGAGGGGTCTGATGTGGTGATTCTTATGTACCCGGGCGGAGATGCCCTGCTCCTCGCCAGATGCTAGTCTCAGTGGGAGCTGGTTATTCTGTGAGGGCTCTGTTCCCTGGTGCCCCACCTCTCCCAGGCACAAGGTGTAACAAAGAGGAGAAAGTATAATGTCGGTGGCCAGAATTCCAGCTCTGAAGTCAGTTCCCTGCAAGTAACTAATGCAGTTTCCCAGTCTGCACTGGCCTAGATGCTCCCGGGGGCAGGCGCGGGTGTGCTGATCTGCACAGCTTGGGGGTGTCCGGTGGCAGGAGAGTTCTCACTGTCCTGTGCCCTCCCTGCTTCTGCCTGTCTCTGGGGGAACACAGGATCGTGGGCTGTGTCCTCTCCGTGCCCTGGGATCCGGGGCCCTGTGCTGCTGGAATCGCACCCCTGGGCCACGGCTACAAAGGCACGAGGGCACAGACACCTCTGTCTGGAGCTGCCTGCCTAACCAACTGGCTTCTTCCAAATGCCCCACAGCTGTGCTTTCCAGCCCTTTACTGAGATAGGTCCGCAGTTTGTGGTGCACTTTCCCCAGGGCTCTCAGTTCCTGTATTAGTGACTTCGGGAAACTGGAGTCTTCACTGCCCCTCCTGCGATTCAGCCATATTTCCCTGCTAAGCACTTTTCCATCCAGGAAGAATCTGGTGCAGATTTTTAAAATTCCCACTTCTCTGGGACTGGGCTCTCCTGTCCTAGAAACTTTCGCCTCCCGGCCTTAGCCTGGCTCCTCACGGTGGCCCTCCCCCACTTGATTCTTTTTTATTTTATTTTATTTTTTTTTCTGCCTTCCTACCTTGTTAGAAGCGAAAACCCTTCTCTCTGTAGCGTTCTGGCTGTTCTCTCTTTAAATCTCAGGTCGAATTCATAGGTGTTCAGGATGATTTGAAAGTTATCTAAGTAAGTAGGACCCTACTCTTCTGCCATCTTGCCCCACCCTCCCTCAATTTTAGTTTTGATATTATATCCTTATGACTGCTATCTGAAAACTAAAATCTTATATAAAAATCACCTAAGCCATACTGTTTTTAAGGACTAGAAGTCAGTTCTCCTATGAAATGTACCATAATATAGGACTCAAGTGGTTTTGATTCAAGGAGAATGAGGTTGTACAGACACCTGAGCTTCAGTAACTGCATTCTTTTAAGTGGAACTCTAATGGCTGTCTGATTCAATGAATAACATTCTAATCATGTTTTTTATTCATTCTAGAAATGCAACTTAAAGTCTATTTTTTTAAAGGAGGTTTACCTAAAAGACCCCAAAGAGTCAAAGAAATCCTGAGCAAGAATAAAGCAGGAAGCATCACACCTCCTGATTTTAAGATGTACCATTAAACTATAGTAATCAAAACAGTATGATGCTGGCATAAAAAACAGACAAATAGACCAATGGAACAAATCAAAAGTGCAGAAATAGACTAAAGGATATATGGTTAACTAATATTTGACTGGAGATCCAAGAATCCTCAATAAAGAAAAGACAGTCTCTTCAATAAATGGTAATGGGATAATTGGATATTGACATGTAAAGGGATGAAACTGGGCCCATACCTTACACCACTCACAAGATTAACTCAAAAGAGACTAAAGATTTAAATGTAAGACTGGAAACCATGAAACTCCTAGAAAACAGGAATAAATCTCCTCCACATTGGATCTTGGTAATGATATTTTGAATATAACACCTAAAGCATAAGCAACAAAATAAAAAAATAAACAAGTGAGGCTAAATCAAACTAAACAACTTCTGAATGATAAAAAAAATTAATAAAGTAAAAAGACAACCTACAGCATGTGAAAAATATTTGCAAACCATATACCTGATAAGGGGTTAATAGCCAATATATATTTTAAAAAATTCCCACTACTCAATAGCAGAAAAAAACAACCCAATTAAAAAATGGTCAAAAAACCTGAATAGACATCTCTCCCAAAAATATATGAAAGGCCAAGAGGTACATGAAAAGCTGCTCAACATCACTAGTTATTAGGGAAATTCAAATTAGAACCATAATGAAATACCACCTCATGCCTGTTAGAATAGTTATTATCAAAAAGACAAGAGATAACAAGTGCCTTAAACTTATGTAGACACGTATGTCAATTACTTCCCAGTAAAACTGGGAAGAAAAAGTGTAAGCAAAAGCAAAAATTTAAAAAGCCATTGAAAAATAACTTTATAACCCATTAAATTCCCTGACTATATTGTAGACCTACTCTGTAACCAAGCATGCCACACCTGACTGCTATGGGATTAGCAAAGACATATTGAAACAGTTTCTGTGCCTTAGGTACTTAGACAAATGGAGCACTTAATTATGGACTCACCAATTTGATATTCAAGGCCTTCCATGGTACTGCCTACATTAGAACTTTCCTGCCTATGTTTTCCACTATTTCCCACATTTACCCTGCACTCCAGTGTAACTGAAAGATTACCTTTTCTCTGACTGTACCTTATCTTTCCTTTCTCTATGGCTTTCCTCATCATTGTCACCCTATCCTCTCTTCAAATATTAATTATTTCATGAAGACTTGCCTCCTGAACACACATACCACTAATACCCTCTTGCCCCAAAATCAAATGCTGTTTCTCCTTGTCCTTCTGGCATTGCACTTGATTCTTATTTATGTTACAGTTGTCTTTGTATCCTATCTCTACCACCCACTAGGCTTGAAATCCTGATAGTAGAAATAGTGTTTCACTCTATCCTTGCCACCTAGTAAGAATCAAAATAGCTGTTTAGTTGAATTAAAAATAAATACAAGAACATTTTGTGACCATCTGCCAAAATGTATAATCTACTAACAGTGTAGGAGAAGAGGTAGCATTTTTTTCTTGGATATTTGATAAAAATATATATTCCCATAAAATTAATCACTTGTACAAAATTGAATAGCTAAATCAACATTTACTGTATTCATTAATCTGCATAATGTGTTTCTCATATATGTAAAAGCACATTGTATAGTTAGAACTATCAGAGGTGCCTAGGTAAATCAGTCAGTTGAGCATCAGACTCTTGATTTTGGCTCAGGTCATAATGTCATGTGTCATGGGATGGAGCCCCACTTCAGGCTCCACACTCAATGGGGAGTCTGCTTGAAGATTCTCTCCCTCTTCCCCTCCCCCCTCCCCTCTTTCAAATAAATATATACATATATTTTTAAAAAAAAACATATTAAATTTCCCTAGTAATTCCTAATGGCTGTCAGCTCCTCATTAAATCTTGATTTTTTTTTGTCACAAAGAATTTATAATCTTGTCTTTGAATTTAGAAGTAATGAGGGAATGAGCAGAAATATCTGAATACTCTCTCAGTGGTAAATTGGACATCCAATTTTTAACTTAGTCTCAATAGGAAAAAAAAAAGAATGAATTCAGAAGCTGTTCTTTCCTTTTTAAGACTCCCCCACCCTTCTTATCTGAGTGAAAATAGAAGGGTATAGTTTTTTCTCAGTGGTGGGGAGAAAATCTATTTTCATTCACTTAGAGAGGTTTCTCAAATTCAAATGAGGATTAATATATGGATAATCCATATAGCTAAGTGTATAAAGCAATTCTCTGGAAATCAAAGACAAATTTGGTGTAATAACCCAGAAATGGATTTGCATGAGATTTAAATACTGTTTTTTTCTACCAGCAAAGCATTCCCTCTCCTCCTTCCCCCCAAATGAATTTTATTGTCAAATGCTGGCACTAACAGTTATTGAAATCACAACTCAGTCTAAAAGCAATCTGCCCAGTTATTGCCAAAAGATGTTAACTTACATCAAACTAATAAAGTATAGCTCTTACTTTTTAGTTTTAGATACATATGTCTGTACTTGACCTTAGATTGAAAGTCTATTAAAATTGGGGCATCTGAATGGCTCAGTCGGTTAAGCCCCTAGCTCTTGATTTCAGCTCAGGTCATGATCTCAGGATTGTGAGATTGAGCCTGATGTTGGGCTCCATGCTCAGTGGGGGGCTCTGCTTGAGATTCTCTCCTTCTCCCTTTGACCCTCCCCCTGTTTGTGCTTTTTCTTTCTTTCTCTCTCTCATAAGTAAATAAATATTTAAAAAAGAAAGTCAATTAAAATTTCAAAAGGTTAAGAGACATCGACAAATAGGCTTAAAACCTCGTGTGTTTTATATTCCCTCCAGTCACTGTTTTTTCTAACCCAAGTTGTGTCATGAAGCATCCAGCAGTACCATCCATCCAGCTGTTATACTGATTGATAGATGTTCATTAACTAGGCAGTCAAAATTGCAATCATATTCTCAGTGAGGCAGTGAGGTGAAGAGTGTATTTCTATCTGTGTAGTATGTCCTTAAGTGTGCAACTCACTTTTTTCCCACTTTTTTTTCAAATACCAGGCAGCAGCTTGCTTGAAGTTAACTGCCCTTTCATGCAAGTTAAGAGGAAGTAGTAACATACATAACTCCAAATTATTTCTACTCACAACTCCATTCTATACTGTTTGAATATAGATGTGCCTCATGTTCAAGACAGTCATACTTCACATGAAAAAATGAGGTCAAATTGTGAGGATGCCAGTCAGAAAGTCCATGAATGCCTCATTCTTTCTCCCTTCTTCCTACACTTGTTAGGGATCAATGGTATCAATTCTCAGACCAATGATCAAACTTCCTAAGAAATTGTCTTCTATCTAGCTCAGATACATTACTTTTCTAGCTCAAACTCCACTTAGGGTATGGAAGATTTTCTCTGGTTAAATTGAATAGACCTACTCATCCAGCTTTTCCTGTCCTAGAGCAAGAAAAGTATAAACGGCAATAGGCAGAACAAGATGAGTATAACAAAAAGTAGAAAGAATCCAGGGGATAAAGGCCAAATTCCAAATAATCACCTGTGGATAACAGAATTTTCAGCAAAACCCTAAGCTTTTTATTCAAAAGATGTTGAAGCATGACCAGCATGCCTTTTATTTTTTTTTATTTATTTTTTTATTTTTTAAAGATTTTTATTTATTTATTCATGATAGTTACACAGAGAGAGAGAGAGAGGCAGAGACATAGGCAGAGGGAGAAGCAGGCTCCATGCACTGGGAGCCCGACGTGGGATTCGATCCTGGGTCTCCAGGATCGCGCCCTGGGCCAAAGGCACGCGCCAAACCGCTGCGCCACCCAGGGATCCCCCAGCATGCCTTTTACTTTCCATAGGTGATATTTGAATTACTATCCAATTCTGTGCATAAAATCAGCCTTCTGCTTAGATGCTGGTAACCCTTTTTTTCTTAGAAGTAACTCTAGTTACTTCCATATACTCCATATATCCTTGAGGAGGCTTCAGTTTTTCCATGCCTCATTTCATTGCTCCAATGAAATGCATTCCAATCCTTGCTCCAATACAACTAACATTTTTTACCAATGTGGGGCAAGAACTATCATCTAATCCTCAAAGAATCTTTACAGGATAGACATCTTTAGCTCCATTTTATAGATGAAGTAATTGAATTCCAGAAAAGTTATGTAAGTTGCCTAAAGTCACACATCTACCGAATGATAGTTAAAACCTGACCCCAGATTTGCCTGATTCTGCCTTTGTGTTGTTCCATGTTGTCTCCCTATTAAGAATCTTATTTATATTTGCCTTTCACAAATATCTATTATATTGATACCAAGTTGCAATGAATTTCGCATCAATTCTTTTGAACTGGTCTGGACTAAACAGTGCTGATAGAAATGCTTAAGTGACCACTGTGGTAGATCTAAGTTTAAACCGTGCTTTAATACCTGACAACAGAAGCCATTCTCTTCTAGGAAAAAATAGACCTGAGGATGCCAAAATACTTTGTGCAATCCAAAGCCAAATCCTCTAGTCATTTATTCATTCATATTCTCTCTTGAATGCCCACCCCGCACACACACACAATTTTTGATGGACACATAATTTTAAGGTCATTTTTAATGTCTGAAGAATTTGTTCTTTTCTTCTTTCCTGATTACATGACCATATAACCTACCCACAACAGTGTGACTCACTTTGTGCCTCCTTTTTGAGTATGTTCTAAAGAGCAGGGATGGCCTTTGGCTGAAAAGAAGGCATGTCAGGAGAGCTCTGTTAGCCACATTACTTTTCTAATTCATGAAAAGTCACTATTATTCAATGGCATGGCCCATTTTTCTAATCCGATTTAATTGAATGTACAAGGATATGGGCATTGAGAATTAAATACAAGCCCATTTCTATCCAAAATTCATAGTTCCTTTAAAACAAAGTGTAACATTTTGCTCATTTCTTGTGATTTTTTGTATATGCCATATATAATTCTGCTTGCATTCTCTGTGCAAGATGGTACCTTAAAAAAGAAAAAAAAATCTGTAAAAGGACTAATGTAACTTGATCATCTGGAATACGGTTTGATTTAATTAATTGGCCAAGATGACTGTAAACTTTTATGCTTTGAAAGTTTGGGGGCAGCTCTGGTGGCTTAGCGGTTTAGCGCCGCCTTCAGCCAGGGGCGTGATCCTGGAGATCCTGGATCAAGTCCCGCGCGTCGGGCTCCCTGTGTGGAGCCTGCTTATCCCTCTGCCTCTCTCTCTCTCTCTCTCTCTCTCTCTCTTTTCTCTCTCTCTCTCTAATAAATAAATAAATAATCTTTAAAAAAAGTTTGTTCTTGTCACAATAAGAATTTGCTTTACCATTCAAAGTACTAACTTACCTGCAACTGAAATAAAAGGAATTCATATGTTTGTTAATTTTAAAGAGAATCGGTTTTGGCATTTTGCTGAGTTTTTTGTACATTAAAGCCCATATTGAGAAATGTGTCCATTTTTAAGTGATAGGTAGTGATTTTCCTAAGTGTTGAGAAAACATTTTATCTAAACTGTAAAAGAAAAAGAAAAAAAATAATTTTAAAACACTTCTAGCGTATTTTGTATTTTAAATTGCTTTTTATTCCACTTGTTTGCTTTTATTCACCTTACTATGATTCAATTTGTAGATACTCTGACTTGCTAAATGGCTTCAATATTTGGGTTTTATTTACTGTTAAGTAAAACTGTTTACTTTTGTGTATGGTGTAAAAAAAAGTGGTCCATTTCCATTCTTTTGCACATAGTGGTCCAGTTTTTTCAACACCATTTGTAGAAGAGACTGTGTTTTCCTCGTTGCATATTCTTGACTCCTTTGCAGTCAAAGGATTAATTGACCATTTAAGTGGGCTATCTTTGGACTCTGCTCTGTCCCACTGATCTGTGTCTGCTTCTGTGCCCATATCATACCGTTCTGATTACTAGTTTAATAGTGTACTTTGAAATCTGGAATTTTGATACCTCCAGCATCATTCTCCTGTTTCAGTATTGCTTTGGCTAGTTGGGGTCTTTTGTGGTTCCATAAAATTTTAGGATTATTTGCTCTAGTTTTGTGAAAAATGTTATTGATACTTTGATAGGGATTGCATTGAATCTATAGATTGCTTTGAGTAGTATGGACAGTTTAATAATATTTGTTCTTCCAATCCATGAGCATAGAATGTTCTATTTCTTTGGGTCTTAATTCAGTTTCTCTCAATGATTTATAGTTTTCACAGTATAGGTCTTTCATTTACTTGGTTAAGCTTATTCCTAGATATTTTATTTTTTGGTACAGTTGTCAATGGGATTGTTATCTTAATTTCCATTTCTACTACTTCATTATTAGTATATAAAAATGCAGCTGATTTCAATATATTAATTTTGTATCCTGCATCTTTAGTGAATTCATTTATCAGTTCTAGTAGTTTTTTGGTGGAGTTTTTAGGTTTTTTTTTTAAACATATAGTTTTATGTCATGTACAAATACTGGAAGGTTTACTTCTTCCTTACCAATGGAAAGAACACAAAAACATGGAGGATAAATAACATACTACTAAACAATGAATGAGTTAACCAAGATATCAAAGAGGAAACCAAAAAATACATGGAAACAAATGAAAACACAATGATCCAAAATCTTTCAGATTCAGCATAAAGTGTTCTAAGAAAGATTATGGCAATACAGGCCTATCTCAAGAAACAAACAAACAAAAAAATCTCAAATACTTAACATTATACTTAAAAGAGCTTAAAAAAAAGACTAACAAAGCCCAAAGCCAGTAGAACAAGGAAATAATAAAGGTGAGACCAACGGTAAATGAAATAGAGACAAACAAAACGAAACAACAGAACAGATCAATGAAGCCAGGAACTAGTTCTTTGAAAAGATCAACAAAACTGATAAGCCTTTAGCCTAACTCATTTAAAAAAAAAAAAAAGAGGACTCAAAATCAGGGGCACCTGGGTGGTTCAGTAAGTTAAGTGTCTGCTTTCAGCTCAGGTCATGATCCCAGGGTCCTGGGATTGAGCTCTGCATCAGGCTCTTTCCTCAGTGAGGAGCCTGCTTCTCCCTCTCTCTCTGCCTGCCACTCTGCCTACTTGTGCTCTCTCTCTCTTTGTCAAATAAATAAATAAAATCTTAAAAAAAATAAAATAAAATCAGCAATGAAGGAGCAGAAGTAACACCTGACACCACAGAAATACAAAAGAGTATCAGAAAATGTTATGAAAAATTTTATGCCAACAAATCAGACAACCTAGAAGAGATGGGTAAGTTCCTAGATATATATTACCTCCCAAACTGAATCAGGCATAAATACAAAATTTGAACAGACCAATTATAGCAATTAAATTGAATCAATAATCAAAATACTGCCCCCCCCCGCGCCCGCAAAAAGTCTAAGACCAGATGGCTCACAGGTGAATTCTACCAGACATTTCATGAAGAGTTAATAACTATTCTTCTCAAACTATTCCAAAAAACGAAATAGGAAGGAAAGCTTTGAAATTCATTCTACAGCGCTAGCATTACCCTGATGCTAAAAGCAGATAAAGACACCATAGCAATAGAGAAGTACAGGCTAATATCTTTCACAAATGTAGATTCAAAAATCCTCAACAAAATATTAACAAACCAAACCCAACAAATACATTAAAAAAAATCATTCATGACAATTAAATGCAGGATTGGTTCAATATTTGCAAATCAATGAACATGAAACATCGCATTAATAAGATAAAGGATAAAAACCATAAATCACATCAATAGATATAGAAAAGGCATTTGACAAAATGCAGCATCTATTCATGATAAAAACTCTCAAGAAAATGGGTTTAGAGGGAATATACCTCCAAATAATAAATGTAAAACCCACAACTAACATCATACTCAATAGTGAAAAAGAGAGCTTTCCCTCTAAAATCAGGAACAATCCACTCTCACCACTTTTATTCAACAAAGTAATGGAAGTCCTGGCCACACCAATTAGAGAAGAAAAAGAAATAAAAGTCATCCAAATAGATTAGGAAGGGTTACTTTTTTTTTCTTACCTTGTGCCTTGCAACCATCTCCCACTACCATGATATGACAACACTTAATTCTGAGCCAAAAAAATCTAGAAGCGAGATCTAAATAGCATGAGAAATTCTTAGGACCTTTCATTAAGGTTCTCTGGGTCTCACAATCTCCTTTTCCATAAAATGAAGTTGTTGAACTAGATAATATTTTATATTTCCCCCCTAGCTGTAAACTCAGTGATTTTGAGTATAGAAATCTACAAAGCCACTTAAGGTGGAAAAAATTTCCATTCATTTACTGATGAAATATTTATTGGGTTACTATTTACCATATTTCTTAGAAGTGAAAAAGCTAAATATCTTAATCCATCTAGTTTGTACATATTTAGAGAAAAGAATGTGAAAAGTGTACATGAAAAATCAGGAAGTCATTTTGGAAACAGATAATTAATAAATTGAATCAGCAATTAATGAAACCTCAATTAAATAGTGGACTTTCAAATATATGGAATCATAACATTCAGGGCTAAATTATATTTGAGAATATCTACTTTGAGGAGTAAGTTTTTATGCTCTGGAACCATCAACCCAATATACAGCATCTATTCCATTTCATTCTTGACTTATTCTGATTTTCTTTTTAAAAATACAGATTTCTTTCCTATAAAATAAAAAGAAAATCACAGGATGGCTAGAGTTTGTTTTAGTGATAATATAATTCTGAATAGAAAAATAATATATATGCTCCTATCTGAACAGCCCACAAGAAAAAGAACTTTTAACTCAAAGAAATTTACAGGGCAGGTAATAGTTGTTGAATTATTATCTATGTGTATCAGTTTTCTAGGGTTACTTAACAAATACTATAGACTAAGTGGCTTAAATAACAGAAGATTTTCTTCCTTGCAATTCTGTAGGCTAGAAATCCAAGATCAAGATATTGGCAGGTTCGGTTTCTTCAGTGGCCTCTTTCCTTGGCTTGCAGATGGCTGCCATTTCACTGTGTTTTCATATGGTCATTCCTTTCTCTTTGTTGTCTGTGTCCTAATTTTCTTCTCTTATTAGGGCACAGGTCATATTGGACTAAGGCCACCTCAACAACCCCACTTTAACTTAATTGCCGCTTTAAAGGCCCTGTCTCCACATATAATCACATTCTGGGGTACTGGGGGTTATGGATTCAACATAGGAATTTGGAGGGACACAATTTAGTTCATAACACTGTTTATTTTGATAATAACAAGCATAATTTATGTTATTCTTACTACTGTTTTGTGCACTAAATGTGTTTAGATTTTACAATTGCCTCATACATGTATCAGCTTATCACAGTGTGCCAAAGGTATAAAATTTAGGGCTTCAAAATACATCTTAATTATGATAATTAAATATTCACAACATTTTTATAGCATTTGATTTTTTCTGTTAAACATAACAGAGAATTGGATGCCATTCACATGTCACACATTAACCAATAAGCCAGACATTTTTACCATTCTCTGTGTTAAGGATTTTGTTCTGTTTTGTTTTGGTTTTTGTTTTTTTATTTGTTTTTTTTTAATAAATTAATTTTTATTGGTGTTCAATTTACCAACATACAGAATAACACCCAGTGCTCATCCTGTCAAGTGTCCCCTCAGTGCCCGTCACCCATTCACCCCCACCCCCCGCCCTCCTCCCCTTCCACCACCCCTAGTTCGTTTCCCAGAGTTAGGAGTCTTTATGTTCTGTCTCCCTTTCTGATATTTCCCACACATTTCTTCTCCCTTCCCTTATATTCCCTTTCACTATTATTCTTATTCCCCAAATGAATGAGAACATACACTGTTTGTCTTTCTCCGATTGACTTACTTCACTCAGCATAATACCCTCCAGTTCCATCCACGTTGAAGCAAATGGTGGGTATTTGTCGTTTCTAATGGCTGAGTAATATTCCATTGTATACATAAACCACATCTTCTTTATCCATTCATCTTTCGATGGACACCGAGGCTCCTTCCACAGTTTGGCTATTGTGGACATGGCTGCTAGAAACATCGGGGTGCAGGTGTCCCGGCGTTTCATTGCATCTGAATCTTTGGGGTAAATCCCTAACAGTGCAATTGCTGGGTCGTAGGGCAGGTCTATTTTTAATTCTTTGAGGAACCTCCACACAGTTTTCCAGAGTGGCTGCACCAGTTTACATTCCCACCAACGTGTAAGAGGGTTCCCTTTCTCCGCATCCTCTCCAACATTTGTTGTTTCCTGCCTTGTTAATTTTCCCCATTCTCACTGGTGTGACGTAGTATCTCATTGTGGTTTTGATTTGTATTTCCCTGATGGCAAGTGATGCAGAGCATTTTCTCATATGCATGTTGGCCATGTCTATGTCTTCCTCTGGGAGATTTCTGTTCATGTCCTTTGCCCATTTCATGATTGGATTGTTTGTTTCTTTGCTGTTGAGTTTAATAAGTTCTTTATAGATTTTGGAAACTAGCCCTTTATCTGATATGTTATTTGCAAATATCTTCTCCCATTCTGTAGGTTGTCTTTGAGTTTTGTTGACTGTATCCTTTGCTGTGCAAAAGCTTCTTATCTTGATGAAGTCCCAATAGTTCATTTTTGCTTTTGTTTCTTTTGCTTTCGTGGATGTATCTTGAAAGAAGTTACTGTGGCCAAGGTCAAAAAGGGTGTTGCCTGTGTTCTCCTCTAGGATTTTGATGGAATCTTGTCTCACATTTAGATCTTTCATCCATTTTGAGTTTATCTTTGTGTATGGTGCAAGAGAGTGGTCTAGTTTCATTCTTCTGCATGTGGATGTCCAATTTTCCCAGCACCATTTATTGAAGAGACTGTCAATTTTCCAGTGGATAGTCTTTCCTCCTTTATCGAATATTAGTTGACCATAAAGTTCACGGTCCACTTCTGGGTTCTCTATTCTGTTCCATTGATCTATGTGTCTGTTTTTGTGCCAGTACCACACTGTCTTGATGACCACAGCTTTGTAGTACAACCTGAAATCTGGCATTGTGATGCCCCCAGAAATGATTTTCTTTTTTAAAATTCCCCTGGCTATTAGGGGTCCTTTCTGATTCCACACAAATCTTAAAATAATTTATTCTAACTCTCTGAAGAAAGTCCATGGTATTTTGATAGGGATTGCATTAAACGTGTAAATTGCCCTGGGTAACATTGACATTTTCACAATATTAATTCTGCCAATCCATGAGCATGGAATAGTTTTCCATCTCTTTGTGTCTTCCTCAATTTCTTTCAGAAGTGTTCTATAGTTTTTAGGGTATAGATCCTTTACCTCTCTGGTTAGGTTTACTCCTAGGTATCTTATGCTTTTGGGTGCAATTGTAAATGGGATTGACTCCTTAATTTCTCTTTCTTCAGTCTCATTGTTAGTGTATAGAAATGCCATTGATTTCTGGGCATTGATTTTGTATCCTGCCACGCTACCAAATTGCTGTATGAGTTCTAGCAATCTTGGGGTGGAGGCTTTTGGGTTCTCTATGTAGGGTATCATGTCATCGGCGAAGAGGGAGACTTTGACTTCTTCTTTGCCAATTTGAATGCCTTTAATGTCTTTTTGTTGTCTGATTGCTGAGGCTAGGTCTTCCAATACTATGTTGAATAGCAGTGGTGAGAGTGGACATCCCTATCTTGTTCCTGATCTTAGGGGAAAGGCTACCAGCGCTTCCCCATTGAGAATGATATTTGCTGTGGGCTTTTTGTAGATGGCTTTTAAGATGTCGAGGAATGTTCCCTCTATCCCTACACTCTGAAGAGTTTTGATCAGGAATGGATGCTGTATTTTGTCAAATGCTTTCTCTGCATCTAATGAGAGGATCCTATGGTTCTTGGTTTTTCTCTTGCTGATATGATGAATCACATTGATTGTTTTACGAGTGTTGAACCAGCCTTGTGTCCCGGGGATAAATCCTACTTGGTCATGGTCAATAATTTTCTTAATGTGTTGTTGGATCCTATTGGCTAGTATCTTGTTGAGAATTTTTGCATCCATGTTCATCAGGGATATTGGTCTGTAATTCTCCTTTTTGGTGGGGTCTTTGTCAGTTTTTATAATTAAGGTGATGCTGGCCTCATAGAATGAATTTGGAAGTACTCCATCTCTTTCTATCTTTCCAAACCGCTTTAGTAGAATAGGTATGATTTCTTCTTTAAACGTTTGATAGAATTCCCCTGGGAAGCCACTGGCCCTGGACTCTTGTGTCTTGGGAGGTTTTTGATGACTTCTTCAATTTCCTCCCTGGTTATTGGCCTGTTCAGGTTTTCTATTTCTTCCTGTTCCAGTTTTGGTAGTTTGTGGCTTTCCAGGAATGCGTCCATTTCTTCTAGATTGCCTAATTTATTGGCGTAGAGCTGTTCATAATATGTTTTTAAAATCGTTTGTATTTCCTTGGTGTTGGTAGTGATCTCTCCTTTCTCATTCATGATTTTATTAATTTGAGTCTTCTCTCTCTTCTTTTTAATAAGGTTGGTTAATGGTTTATCTATCTTATTAATTCTTTCAAAGAACCAACTCCTGGTTCTATTGATCTGTTCCACAGTTCTTCTGGTCTCAATTTCGTTGAGTTCTGCTCGAATTTTAATTAACTCTCTTCTTCTGCTGGGCGTCAGGTCCATTTCCTGTTTTTCTCTAGCTCCTTTATGTGTCAGGTTAGCTTTTGTATTTGAGTTCTTTCCAGTTTTTGAATAGATGCGTGTATTGCGATGTATTTCCCCCTCAGGACTGCTTTTGCTGCATTCCAAAGATTTTGAACGGTTGTATCTTCATTCTCATTAGTTTCCATGAATCTTTTTAATTCTTCCTTAATTTCCTGGTTGACCTTTTTATCTTTTAGCAGGATGGTCCTTAACCTCCATGTATTTGATGTCCTTCCAAACTTCTGCTTGTGATTGAGTTCTAATTTCAAGGCGTTATGGTCTGAGAATATGCAGGGGACGATCCCAATCTTTTGGTATCGTTTCAGACCCGATTTGTGACCCAGTATGTGGTCTATTCTGGAGAAAGTTCCATGTGCGCTTGAGAAGAATGTGTATTCAGTTGAGTTTGGATGTAAAGTTCTGTAGATATCTGTGAAATCTATCTGGTCCAGTGTATCATTTAAAGCTCTCGTGTCTTTGGAGATGTTGTGCTTAGAAGACCTGTTGAGGGTACAAAGAGCTAGATTGAAGTCACCAAGTATAAGTGTATTATTATCTAAGTATTTCTTCACTTTAGTTAATAATTTGTTTAAGTATTTGGCAGCTCCCACATTCGGGGCATATATATTGAGGATTGTTAAGTCCTCTTGCTGGATAGATCCTTTAAGTATTATATAGTGTCCCTCTTCGTCTCTCACTACAGTCTTCGGGGTAAATTTTAGTTTATCTGATATAAGGATGGCTACCCCTGCTTTCTTTTGAGAACCATTTGAATGGTAAATGGTTCTCCAACCTTTTATTTTCAGGTTGTAGGTGTCCTTCTGTCTAAAATGAGTCTCTTGTAGACAGCAAATAGATGGGTCCTGCTATTTAATCCAGTCTGAAACCCTGCGCCTTTTGATGGGGTCATTATGCCCGTTCACGTTCAGAGTTACTATTGACGGATATGAGTTTAGTGTCATCATGATATCTATTTAGTCGTTGTTTTTGTGGATTCTTCCACTGAACTTCTTCTTAAAGGGGAATTTTAAGAGTCCCCCTTAAAATTTCTTGCAGAGCTGGTTTGGAGGTCACATAGTCTTTCAGTTCCTGCCTGTCTTGGAAGCTCTTTATCTCTCCTTCCATTTTGAATGAGAGCCTTGCTGGATAAAGTATTCTTGTGTGTATGTTCTTCTCATTTAGGACCCTGAATATATCCTGCCAGCCCTTTCTGGCCTGCCACGTCTCTGTGGAGTGGTCTGCTGTTACCCTAATATTCCTCCCCATGAAAGTCAGGGACTTCTTGTTTCTTGCTGCTTTAAGGATCTTCTCTTTATCTTTGAAATTTGCAAGCTTCACTATTAAATGTCGAGGTGTTGAACGGTTTTTATTGATTTGGGGGGGGGTCTCTCTATTACCTGGATCTGAATGCCTGTTTCCCTTCCCAGATTAGGAAAGCCTAATCATTTATTTTCCTTAATGTATCCTCATGGTCTTTTAATTGTTTGTCTCTTTTCCTCAGTTTCCGTCTTTGCCATCAACTTGTCTTCTATGTCACTCACTCGTTCTTCCACCTCGTTAACCCTCGTCGTTAGGACTTCTAGTTTGGATTGCATCTCATTCAATTGATTTTTAATTTCTGCCTGATTGGATCTAAATTCTGCAGTCATGAAGTCTCGTGAGTCCTTAATGCTTTTTTCTAGAGCCACCAGTAGCTGTAGAATAGTGCTTCTGAATTGGCTTTCTGACATTGAAGTGTAATCCAGATTTTGTAACTCTGTGGGAGAGAGGGCTGTTTCTGATTCTTTCTTTCGAGGTGAGGTTTTCCTTCTAGTCATTTTGCTCAGTGCAGAGTGGCCAAAAACAAGTTGTATTTGGAAAAGGAGAGAAAGAGAGAGAAGGAAAGAAAAGAGAAAAAGAAAAAAGAAAAAGAAGAAAAAAAAAGGAAAAAAAGAGAAGAAAAAGAGAAAGAAAAAGAAAGAAGGGTGAAAAAAAGGGGGGGTGGGGGAAGCAATCAGAAATCAAAAAGAAAAGAAAAAAGAAAAAAAAAAACACGGGGGAGTATCTTCTGATTCTGTAGACTTTAAGTCCCTTGACTTCCCCTGGAACTGGTCGGTCCAGCTGGTCTTCTGGGGGAGGGGCCTGCTGTGCTGATTTTCAGGTGTTAGCACTTTGGGGAGCTGCTCTGCCCCTGCCTGCTGCAGGGCTCAGCAGGGGTTGTTTTCCCCGTGAGGCCCCAGGAGGAACAGCCGCAGTTGCTATGGCAACTCTGGAAGCCTGGATTCAGGCTCCGCAGGAACTACGGGGCTCTCCTTCTGCAGGGTCTGGAGGCTCCGGGGCTGGGCCGCTGATCTGCTCAGCTCCGGGCAGGAGCGTCCTTGGTGTCCTGGGCCCTCCCGGCCTCTGCCTGTCCCGGGGGAGGTCGGATCCTAGGCTGTGTCCCGGCGCCCTGTTCTCCGGGGCCTGCGCTGTTGGATTCGCGCTCCGGGTCGCGCAGCCGCCGCTCTGCAGAGCTGCTCGAGCCCCTCCGAGCTAGCTGCTTCGGCCCCGCCGTGTGCGCTGCAGCCCTTAGGGAGCTCGGCGCACTCTCCTGCGCGCGCAGGTGTCTGTTAGTGTCCCCGGGAGCCCGAGGGCATCCCCGCCCTCCTGGGTCCTGCTCCAACTCCCTGCGAGCCCCTTTCCGCCCGGGAAAGTTGGTGCAGCTCCTGCTTCTCCGGGACGGGGCTCTCGTGTCCTGGGGACACTCGCCCGGCCTCAGCCCGGCTCCTCGCGGGGCCCCTCCCCCTCGGAGGCCTTTTGTGTCTTTATTTCTTTTTCCCCGTCTTCCTACCTTGATAGAAGCGCGAACTCTTCTCCCTGTAGCATTCCAGCTGGTCTCTCTTTAAATCTCAGGCCGAATTCGTAGATTTTCAGGATGATTTGAAGGTTATCTAGGTAATTTGTTGGGGACAGGTGATTTGGGGACCCTACTCTTCCGCCATCTTGCCCTTCCTCTCTTGTTTTGTTTTTTGGCATGGCAAGGATAGACTTTATTGCCTTTAACTTCTAAGACTCACTTAATTACAAACACAGTATACTAGAATATATATAGTTCAACTAATGCTTTGTCCTCTCATGGTGGATAAACTAACCAACATATGCTCAGCTGGAGAAATCTGTCTCAAATGGTTCATCTTTCTATAAGCAGACAGGGATCCATAATAGCATGTCTAGTGATTGCTTCACAGATGTTACTTCTAACCAAAGGAGAATTGTTGCACAGAATCCAAAGCCCTTCTTCCCACTCCTTTCAGTATTTGAGAAATCTCTTGATACATATAAAGCTCTTTAAATGTCCTTAAATTTTTCTTTGGTCTACATATGGCTTTTATGCTTAACTCATTCAAAGACTACACACCTCCCTCATACAGCTTCAACAGTACCTGCTATAAGCCTTCTGACACTGTAGACATTGAATAAATCTTGAATTCTGATGGGGTCCTCAAACTAACCCATAATCCAAGAAATTGGGAAAGGCTAAAGCCATTCCTTACTCTGGACCCATATTTGTCTAGAAGATTGAAGAAATCACTGGAAGGCAGGACAGAATAGTGATTAGTGCCTGGATTATAGAGGAAAGCTACCTGGATTTGAATTCTAGCTCTACAACTTAATATTTGTATGACTTATGCAAGATGTTTAACTTCTCTGTGCCATATTTTCTTCAAGTATAAAATGGAGATAATCAGATTAACTACTTCATAGAGTTATGAAGTAAATTTATATTTGTAAAATGCTTAAGTTAGTTCCTGACACAAAGTAAGTTATAGCATTTACTCTAAGTGTGTGCAACATAAATAAAATCAAATAATGTCTGGCATGTCTTAACCAATAAATAAACAGTGACCCTAAAACTAGTCTGTTCCACGTAGCTTTGACCAAAATCCACTATAAACCTAGTAGAGATCTTCCAACATGGCAGCTGTAGGTTTCTCAGACTTTGTTTTGGGGTTTATCAGTATACAGCATATTATAAATTGGTTTCAGCCAAGCCATTCCCTAAAGAGGTTTTAAAAAACAGACTGGTGAGACATTTGGTATATGTTTCTTTGATGCTTTACAATCTGTTTCTAGTATCTGCATTATTAATGTATGTCTCTTTCCTGGGTTACATTCTGTCATTATTCAGCTCTGTCTATTTTGACTTAAACTAGTCAATGGAAGAGAGGAAGAATATGGGTCTCATTGAGTTATAATGCTTCTTTGTGGTGATAGTTGTACTGCCAAAAAAGAAATATTTGTGTGACCACTGGCTGCAAACCAGATCCACATTCTTTAAGAAAGTAGTTAAGTGGCCACCTTTAAGAAATTCAATCTTCCTTTACCTTCAATTTTGTGTTTTATTTCACTCTATAGTTTTCAAGTGAGGGAGATAATAAAAGAGAGCTAGCTACAAAGGTGAAAGTTGAAATATTTTTATGGAGACATCATTATACTAAATGTGATGGACTTTAGTTATAAAGTGAGTCGGAGAAAGCCTCATTAAGAAAATTAGAAACAGAGATGAAGAAAAGATAAGACTTAAGATAAAAAACTAGGAAATCAGTGTCAGCATAAGATAAAGAGAGTAAGGTAGAAAAGCAATATTTTACTGAACAAAAATGAATAAAAGGTGATTTTATTTTGACTTTGAATAAGACAGTGTCAGAGTGTTTTCTAGACAACAATGTTTAATATGACGGTAGGGGATGGGATGGTTGTGTTTGTATAGCAAAGACCATGTTAATGAAACTACTAGACAAATAACACTTGGTTTTATATATGCATTCACTGTGTGAATTACTGTACTTTTTGTTGTAAACTTACCCTACAAAAGTTTTTGTAAGCAACAGCAGTAATAGCAACAATCTCCACTACTCTACCATTTTACCACAGACTCAGGAACATTCATATGAGAATTCCAGTATTGTATGGCCCACTTTAGAGCACAAAACATCAGCAAAAACTTTAAAGAGAATATCAACATCTCACAAGAGAGAAGTAATTTCATTGAGTCATTCATGATCCTAATTCTTTCAGCTATGCCTTTGAGATCTCTGTTCTGTCTCAAGTGGGAATGATGGTAGAGAGAAGCTATTTTCCATGGATCTTTTGTCTGTCTACTTACCTTCAGCCAGAATCATCTTGGACTTAAGCAAGTATGGAAGTTGTAAAGGGATTTTTCATATGCTTACTAACACTCTTAATTGACAGAGAAGGATAGACACTTTTCAGAATTCATTGGGCATAGATCCTCTACCAAGTAAAAGTGTTTTAAGTTATTCATCTGTTAGTTGTTCATCATTAGTTAAGTTATTCATCACCCATTCATTTACTCATTCAATAAAAATGTATTGAGTGCTATATTACTTTCCTAGGGTTTCCATAATATATTATCACAAATTTGGTGGCTTTACATTACAGAAATTTACTTTTTCACAGTTCTAGAGGCTAGAAGTTCAAAATCAAGGTGTTGGCAGGGTTTGTTCCTTTTGGAGGCTCTGAGGAAAAATCTGTTCAGTATCCCACCACTGGCTTCCAGTGGTTGCCAGCCATCCTTGGCATTTCTTGGCTTGTAGCTGCATTACTCAAACTTCTGCCTTTGTTGTTACATAGCATTCTTCCCTCTGTGTGTCCTCTGTGTCTCTGTGTTACCAAATCACTCTCTCCTAATAAGGATACCAGTCATTGGATCTAAGACCCCACCTTAATCCATTATGATAATTACATCTACAAAGATCTTATTTCCAAATAAAGTCACATTCACAGGTACCTCAGGTTAGGACTACAATATATTCTTTGGAAGACACAATTCAACCAACAACAGATGCCTTCATTATATCAAACCCAATGCTAGATGCTGGGGCTAGAAAGAAGAATAACATGCAGTGTCTGGACAAAGACTTCATTTGAATGGATGTAAACATAAATAAATAATTATGACATAGTATCATAAATAGTATGTCTCAACAAAATACTGTGGGACCACAGAGGAAAGGGTGACTAACACTGTCTTAGGTGACCAAAAACGCTTTGTTATAGAACTGTCTTCTCAGGCATGGGATAAAGGATATTGCAGTTCTTTGGTGAATTCATGGTCATGAGTGTGCAAAGGACATTCCAGAGAAAAGCAAGAATATGTATAAAAATATTATATCATGGAAAGACCTAGCATCCTTTAAGAAAGGCAAGGAGTTGCTATAACAGGACTGTAGGGTTGGTTGTAGGGAGTGGCAGAACACACAAATGGCATAAATATGAGAGGCTGAACAGATGGGAGATGGTAGAGAGCCTTCTATTTCATGCCAAAGAATTTGGGTTTTGTAATACACAATAGGAATCCTCTATCAATACCCTTGTGAATATTTTTTATCCTTAAAATGACAATGCATGGATTTAAGTAGTATAGAAAGAAGTGAACAGTAGTTATTAAAGCATCTTGCAAAATTGGAAAGACCACTTTGATTTAGAGAAAATTATTTGAATTATAGAATAATTTTAAGGAAATGCATTTTTATTTATCTCTAGTATGTTCAGGAGCTCTACATTAACAAGTTCAGCTATTCAAACCATTGTCTAGTAGAGGTCCTTAAGGAACCAATATTAATGAGCAAATATGACTAAATTACAATTAGCATATCAATTGTATGTAAATTAATGCTTATAAAGTACTTGAGAAGTTTGTTCTCTTAAGCATTTTGAATATTCTCCTTATAATCTTATTTATACTATTAATTTTAGATTATCTCCAGGGAAGGAGTTTTCTAAACAAAGGTAAACATCAACCATAGTCCCTTGGCAATTGAATTTTGAGTTAGCCACTTTTTATTTATTCAGCAGGTATATATTACTAAACACCTATGAACTAGATTCTGTCCTGAGTAGCAAGGATTCAAAGATATGACAGGATCATCACTGACCTTATATAACTGACAGTCTAGTTGGGGAAACCAAGGTGGAAACAAACAGTCATGTTAAAATTTGTTGAGTTGTATAATGGTAGCGTATACAGCTTGCTGGGTGAATACAGTAGAAGAAAGAAACTTGTTTTTAAAAATAATTTATTTATTCATGAGAAACACACAGAGAGAGGCAGAGACACAGGTAGAGAAAGAAGCAGGCTCCCTGCGAGGATCCCAGTGGGGGACTCAATCCCAGGAGTCTGGGATCATGCCCTGAGCCGAAGGCAGACGTTCAACCACTGAGCCACCCAGGCATCCCAGAAACTAACTCTTCATGTCAAAAGAGAGCAGGCTATCAGTGAAGGCTTTATATTTAGATTGAACTTTGAAGGATAAAAAGTCGTTTTCCTAGTAGATAAAGATGCCAGACTGTAGTCAGTATCCTAGGTATTAGGCACAGGTTTTTAAGAAGCTAGGAGAGAGGCACATGGGTGGTTCAGTCAATTAAGCATCCAACTCTTAATTATGGCTCAGGTCATGATCTCAAGGTCATGAGATCAAGCCCAGCATTGAGCTCTGCACTGGGCATGGAGCCTTCTTAAGATTCTCTCTCCCTCCCCCTGCTTCCCACCACCACCACCACCACCACTACTTGCATGTTCTCTCTCAAATAAAAAGTTGGGAGAAATGAAGCTTATGCCATGGTTCTAGGACTGCAAGAAATTAAAAGTATATGGTTATGGCACAGATATGAAGGGGCAAGGAGAGAGATGGGGCTGGGGTGATTGGACAACAATCAAGAAGGGTTCTGTTCCCAAGGGGTTTGAGCTTTTCTATGCCAAAGGATCCACATCCAGGTTTTAAACAGAAGAGGGTCATGATCAAATTCAGTTTTTAGAAAGAGGTTTCCGGAAGCAATTTGGAGAAAAAGACTATAGCAGTGGTTTTCAAACACTTTTTCATCTAAGCAGAGAAAACTTTTCCAAATAAATCTTACATCCAACTAAGAGAAAAGACAAGAATGGTATTTTATTAGAATAAATGTATATATTTAAGTAGAGAACATTTATTTACTATGAGATCAATGAAAATAGCCTGCTTCAAACTAAAATGTGTACAATTGGGGGTTATAGATTACAACTCCTATGTTACATCAGATTCAACATCAAAAGCTTCTGATTTGTTAGTGTACCATATTGAGACAGTTCTGATTTGCAGTGATAAGTTTTTGTAAATAATAAGTTTCAGCAAATCTCCTTGCCATTCAAGGCACTCTTAATGTTGAAGTGATCTAGAAATATAAAAAAAAGAGAGATACTGAGAGGAAAAATCCATGACAACAGTTTACATAATTCACCATAAATAGAGGTATTCAAAGCTTTTTAAAAATGCTAAAATCATCTGTACTATTATATTACATCTCTATTTTATATGCTCACTTTTTGTTTCCATGTGCAGGATAGACACGGCAAATATCTGCTGAATTAAAATAAGAACAAAGTAAAAATTTAAGCACCAAAATACATATGTAAATAATATGAAATCATGAGGATTTAAATCAAAAGTAGCTCTATTCTACAGCAAGAGAGATAATCACTGGCATGACAATGTCCAACTGATTTATACACCTGACCTACCAGAAAATTGGAATAGGTATCACATCATGGTAAAAGAGGTCAGGCTTTAACAAAGAGACTCATATAAAGGGGTTAGAGGAGGGATATCCCTGTCTAGTTTCATTAGAAACTGATGCTAAGAAGTGTTGGGAATAAACCTCTTCAAATCCTACCTACCTCTCAGGACCCAGATCAGATTTCACCTTCTCTATGTGACACACTGATTTCTCAACATTTCCTGATGATTTCCCACATGCCAGGAATAACACTAGATGCCAGAGATACAAACATGAAAAAGAATGTCTCTCATCTAAATTCCTAGCATCTATCTTTACTCACTTTCTATCAAATCATTTTTTTCCATCTATACATAAGGCTCTAAGTCCAATGACAGCAAAATTTCTGTAACTATATTGTTTTATTTGCAGCAGGCCCCATCTTATGTGTTATAGATAGAAAGATGTCCTCAAGTAGCTTGCAGTCTAACCTGTATAAACCCCAGGGGTCTACTACAGTATACACATGAATAACCAGTTGGCTATAAGGGTTAATCCTTTAATGCTCTGACTAGATTAAACTGAAATTAAAATGTATATTCTCTTGCTCAGATGTGTCATTTTTTATTTCACTTTCTTCAGCCCTTGATAATGCCACATGAAGACCCCTTAGGTCCAACTCTAATTATACTTTAAATGGACTGTTACACTAACAAGGATTTTATTATGCTAACCATTGCAACAAGTCCTTCATATTATGAATATGTAGAGCTAACTTTCACACATTACCATATACCTCAGCATTCCTTATAATTATTTGAGGCAGATGGGGGGGGGACTTTAATTTTGTATTTTGGAGAATATTTTGTTATTGGTACTGTTATTGGGATAGTGTTATTGGGGATTCCCTGGCACCTTTAGTACTTATCATTATATAACTGCTATATGTTATTATGCACATTATTTGATCTAGTGTCACCTACCTGGATCAAATTCTGTTCCAAGTTTCTGTATGTGTTAATTTGTTTTGTTTTAAAAGAAAAATCAACAATTAAATTGCCAGTGACAGACATATCAGTAGGATCATTCTTAAAAGATATGGAGAGATAATTCCTCTTCCTTTAAAGTCTGTGAATTACCTGTACTACAATGCCTTTTAAATGCTACTCAACAATGGTAGATTACTGACTACTGAACAGTTGACTGCTACCTAGGATGTGTTTTCAGTTGTTGGCTTTTCTAAGTAATTACTTGCCAGAAAGGAAGGGGAATGGATGAAAATATCTATTCTGACACCTCATGAAATAGAAGTGTTAGTTGACTATATCTGTTACATCACCCTGCATCCATTCAGCATCACTAATCACAATGCTAAGTGACCTTTTACTTTACTCAGCATTAAGCTTGTGCTGCTTGACCTTTGAGCCTCAGGCAGGCCTTTCTCCAGCACCCTGCTCTATCTTTAGTAAAGTCTTGAATCATTATCTGTCCTAAAGATCTGCCTTGCCTTAGAAGTACTCTGACATTTGCTAAGACTTCCCATTGGACTTTGCAGACATTTCCAGATCATGACAGTGTCATTTGATATCTTGGTTTTAAACATCATCAGAGTGACTTGTGCTGAAGAAACTGAACTAAAAAGAAAGTGGTAAAATAAAACAACAAGGCTATTCCTTCTGTGTTTATTAAGATGGCATGGAAAAATACTTTGTTTTTTTTATTATAAATACAGCCATAAAATCATAAATATTTTTCAAGTGATCGTAGTATAAAATAGAGAGCCAACAGTAGAGATGATACAAAGTGGCTCATTTAAAAGAGGGTTTATCTTTGGATAAGCCTTGCAGTTAATAATACCAATTATAATAAAACTTTATGGTTATCTGACATGCTATTGTTTATTAACTAATTTTACAATATCTTGTTTAATCCTCAGAAGAAACCTGTGAACATAGTAAGATAAGACTTCTCTCCTCAATTTGTAGGTGAGGAGACAGGATTAGAGAGGTTAAGTATCTGGCTTGAAAGATGCTGAGCAAAATTTGAGCCTAGGATTTCTGAGTCCAAAATCTGTGCTCTATCTATGCACTAATCTGTGCACTATCTAATGCTGCATCTACGTATAACATGAGATTTGAGGCACATCATTCAGAAACTTTAATTGGCAAAGCAGCCTGTATTCCAGACAGAACTTAAAACTAAGATATATATTAAGCCAAATCTATAATTATTCAATTCATGTTAGTCTAGGCTTTAGGCAAGAGGAATACCTAGGTTATAATTACCTACTCCAGCATAATCATTTTATGGTATTTATTCACAAAAAGACACTCAAAAGTAAGTATAGTTGGATTGTGCAAATTAATTTTGTATCGGTCCAAAAATACCTCAAAGAATTATATTTCCTTCACATATTAAATTAGTTACAAAAATTTTCAAAATCTTGCCTTCATTAATGTATGTTGAAGTGTCTATGGGAAAATTATAATTCTGCTAGTTAATTCTTTTTAAATTCATAATAAACCCTCATATAATTGAAGCACACCTGAAAAGACTAGAAACTATTTTATTTATCTTATGATCAGTAAAGGGAGTATTATTTTTTTTATTGGAGTTCAACTTGCCAACATATAGCATAACACCCGGTACTCATCCCGCCAAGTGCCCCCCTCAGTGCCCATCACCCAGTCACCCCAACCCCACGCCCAACTCCCTTTCCACCACCTCTTGTTCATTTCCCAGAGTTAGGTGTCTCTCATGTTCTGTCACCCTCACTATATTTTCACTCATTTTCTCTCCTTTCCCCTTTATTTCCTTTCACTGATTTTTATATTTCCCAAATTAATGAGACCATATAAGTTTGTCCTTCTCCAATTGACTTATTTCAATCAACATAATACCCTCCAGGTACATTTACGTCGAAGCAAATGGTGGGTATTTATCATTTCTAATGGCTTAGAATATTATGAGTAATATTCCATTGTATACATATACCACATCTTCTTTATCCATTCATCTTTCCACAGTTTGGAAAGGCTCCTTCCACAGGCTCCTTCCACAGTTTGGCTATTGTGGACAATGTGGCTATAAACATTGGGGTGCAGGTGTCTCGGCGTTTCACTGCATCTGTATCTTTGGGGTAAATCCCTAGCAGTGCAATTGCTGGGTCGTAGGGCACTTCTATTTTTAACTCTTAGAGGAAACTCCACACAGTTTTCCAGAGTGGCTGCACCAGTTCACATTCCCACCAACAGTGCAAGAGCGTTCACTATTTTATTTATCTTATGATCAGTAAAGGGAGTATTATGACAATTAATAAGGCTTCCTAGAGTAGGAAATAAAAGTTTAAAAAATGAAGTAATGGTAAACATTAAGATCTTTAAAGCTCTTTAAATATGTAAGAGGGATATAGAATTAGAAAGCACCTGGGGGGAAGAATTGAAAGAGTTGATGACTCTGGAAAGAATGCATTTTAGGATTTTTGACAGATTAATCCCTTGGTTTTATGACTTCAGAGATATGAGGCCAGTAGCATGTCTAAATCTAGGCTTATATTACAGCTTACTTTTCATCAACACGATGAAGAAGGGTGAAATTTAAAAAAAAAGCAACTATCACTATGTGGAGCATTTTTTTAATTGAAGGATTTTACATTTAAAATTTCTCCTTCATTTCAAACATTATTACATTAATTATTCAAGGAAGTAGTTTATTTTTTATATAAATTTATTTTTTATTGGTGTTCAATTTGCCAACATATAGAATAACATCCAGTGCTCATCCCATCAAGTGCCCCCCTCAGTGCATGCCACCCAGTCACCCCCACCCCCTGCCCATCTCCCCTTCCACCACCTCTAGTTCGTTTCCCAGGGTTAGGAGTCTTTCATGTTCTGTCTCCCTTTCTGAAAATTCCAACTCATTTTTTCTCCTTTCCCCTTTATTCCCCATCACTATTTTTTTATATTCCCCAAATTAATGAGACCATATAATGTTTGTCCTTCTCCGATTGACTCATTTCACTCAGCATAATACCCTCCAGTTCCATCCATTTCGAAGCAAATGGTGGGTATTTGTCGTTTCTAGTGGCTGAGAAATATTCCATTTTATACATAAACCACATCTTCTTTATCCATTCATCTTTCGATGGACACCGAGGCTCCTTCCACAGTTTGGCTATTGTGGACATTGCTGCTAGAAACATCAGGGTGCAGGTGTCCCAGCGTTTCATTGCATCTGTATCTTTGGGGTAAATCCCCAGCAGTGCAACTGCTGGATCGTAGGACAGATTTATTTTTAACTCTTTGAGGAACCTCCACACAGTTTTCCAGAGTGGCTGCCCCAGTTCACATTCCCACCAACAGTGCAGGAGGGTTCCCCTTTCTCCACATCCTCTCCAATATTTGTGATTTCCTGCCTTGTTAATTTTCCCCATTCTCACTGGTGTGAGGTGGTATCTCATTGTGCTTTTGATTTGTATTTCCCTGATGACAAGTGATGTGGAGCATTTTCTCACTTGCTTGTTGGCCATGTCTATGCCTTCCTCTGGGAGATTTCTGCTCATGTCTTTTGCCCATTTCATGATTGGATTGTTTGTTTCGTTGCTGTTGTGTTTAATAAGTTCTTTATAGATCTTGGAAACTAGCCCTTTATCTGATAGGTAATTTGTAAATATCTTCTTCCATTCTGTAGGTTGTCTTTTAGTTTTGTTGACTGTATCCTTTGCTGTGCAAAAGCTTCTTATCTTGATGAAGTCCCAATAGTTCATTTTTGCTTTTGTTTCTTTTGCTTTCGTGGATGTATCTTGCAAGAAGTTACTGGGGCCAAGGTCAAAAAGGGTGTTGCCTGTGTTCTCCTCTAGGATTTTGATGGAATCTTGTCTCACATTTAGATCTTTCATCCATTTTGGGTTTATCTTTGTGTATGGTGCAAGAGAGTGGTCCAGTTTCATTCTTCTGCATGTGGATGTCCAATTTTCCCAGCACCATTTATTGAAGAGGCTGTCGTTCTTCCAGTGGATAGTCTTTCCTCCTTTATCGAATATTAGTTGACCATAAAGTTCAGGGTCCACTTCTGGGTTCTCTATTCTGTTCCATGGATCTATGTGTCTGTTTTTGTGCCAGTACCACACTGTCTTGATGACCACAGCTTTGTAGTACAACCTGAAATCTGGCATTGTGATGCCCCCAGCTATGGTTTTCTTTTTTAAAATTCCCCTGGCTATTCGGGGTCTTTTCTGATTCCACACAAATCTTAAAATGATTTGTTCTAACTCTCTGAAGAAAGTCCAAAGTATTTTGATAGGGATTGCATTAAACGTGTAAATTGTCCTGGGTAACATTGACATTTTCACAATATTAATTCTTCCAATCCATGAGCATGGAATATTTTTCCATCTCTTTGTTTCTTCCTCAATTTCTTTCAGAACTGTTCTATAGTTTTTAGGGTATAGATCCTTTACCTCTTTGCTTAGGTTTATTCCTAGGTATATTCTGCTTTTGGGTGCAATTGTAAATGGGATTGACTCCTTATATTCCCTTTCTTCAGTCTTAGTGTATAGAAATGCCACTGACATCTGGGCATTGATTTTGTATCCTGCCACACTGCCAAATTGCTGTACGTGTTCGGGCAATCTTGGGGTGGAGTCTTTTGGGTTTTCTATGTAGAGTATCATGTCATCGGCAAAGAGGGAGAGTTCGACTTCTTCTTTGCCAATTTGAATGCCTTTTATTTGCTTTTGTTGTCTGATTGCTGAGGCTACGACTTCTAGTACTACGTTGAATAGCAGTGGTGAGATTGGACATCCCTGTCTTGTTCCTGATCTTAGGCGAAAGGCTCCCAGTGTTTCCCCATTGAGAATGATATTTGCTATGGGCTTTTCATAGATGGCTTTTAAGATGTCGAGGAATGTTCCCTCTATCCCTACACTCTGAAGAGTTTTGATCAGGAATGGATGCTGTATTTTGTCAAATGCTTTCTCTGCATCTAATGAGAGGATCCTATGGTTCTTGGTTTTTCTCTTGCTGATATGATGAATCACATTGATTGTTTTACGAGTGTTGAACCAGCCTTGTGTCCCGGGGATAAATCTACTTGGTCATGGTGAATAATTTTCTTAATGTACTCTTGGATCCTATTGGCTAGTATCTTGTTGAGAATTTTTGCATCCATGTTCATCAGGGATATTGGTCTGTAATTCTCCTTTTTGGTGGGGTCTTTGTCTGGTTTTGGAATTAAGGTGATGCTGGCCTCATAGAATGAATTTGCAAGTACTCCATCTCTTTCTATCTTTCCAAACAGCTTTAGTAGAATAGGTATGATTTCTTCTTTAAACGTTTGATAGAATTCCCCTGGGAAGCCATCTGGCCCTGGACTCTTGGGTCTTGGGAGGTTTTTGATGACTTCTTCAATTTCCTCCCTGGTTATTGGCCTGTTCAGGTTTTCTATTTCTTCCTGTTCCAGTTTTGGTAGTTTGTGGCTTTCCAGGAATGCTTCCATTTCTTCCAGATTGCCTAATTTATTGGCATATAGCTGTTCATAATATGTTTTTAAAATCGTTTGTATTTCCTTGGTGTTGGTAGTGACCTCTCCTTTCTCATTCATGATTTCATTAATTTGAGTCTTCTCTCTCTTCTTTTTAAAAAGGCTGGCTAATGGTTTATCTATCTTATTCATTCTTTCAAAGAACCAACTCCTGGTTTTGTTGACCTGTTCCACAGTTCTTCTGGTCTCGTTTTCATTGAGTTCTGCTTGAATCTTTATTAACTCTCTTCTTCTGCTGGGTGTAGGATCTATTTGCTGTTTTTTCTCTAGCTCCTTTATGTTACGGTTAGCTTTTGTATTTGAGTTCTTTCCAGTTTTTGAATGGATGCTTGTATTGCGATGTATTTCCCCCTCAGGACTGCTTTTGCTGCATCCCAAAGATTTTGAACAGTTGTATCTTCATTCTCATTAGTTTCCATGAATCTTTTTAATTCTTCCTTAATTTCCTGGTTGACCCTTTCATCTTTTAGCAAGATGGTCCTTAACCTCCATGTGTTTGAAGTCCTTCCAAACTTCTTGTTGTGATTTAGTTCTAATATCAAGGCATTATGGTCTGAGAATACGCAAGGGACAATCCCAATCTTTTGGCATCGGTTCAGACCTGATTTGTGACCCAGTATGTGGTCTATTCTGGAGAAAGTTCCATGTGCACTTGAGAAGAATGTGTATTCAGTTGAGTTTGGATGTAAAGTTCTGTAGATGTCTGTGAAATCCCTCTGGTCCAGTGTATCATTTAAAGCTCTCGTTTCTTTGGAAATGTTGTGCTTAGAAGATCTATCGAGTGTAGAAAGCCCTAGATTGAAGTCACCAAGTATAAGTGTATTATTATCTAAGTATGTCTTAATTTTGGTTATTAATTGATTGGTATATTTGGCAGCTCCTACATTTGGGGCATATATATTGAGGATTGTTATGTCCTCTTCTTGGATGGATCCCTTAAGTATGATATAGTGTCCCTCTTCATCTCTCACTATAGTCTTTGGGATAAATTTTAGTTTATGTGATATAAGGATGGGTACCCCTGCTTTCTTTTGAGAACCATTTGAATGGTAAATAGTTCTCCAACCTTTTATTTCAGGCTGTAGGTGTCCTTCTGTCTAAAATGAGTCTCTTGTAGACAGCAATAGATGGGTCCTGCTTTTTTATCCAGTCTGAAGCCCTGCACCTTTTCATGGGGTCATTAAGCCCATTCACGTTCAAAGTTACTATTGAAAGATGTGAGTTTAGTGTCATCATGATTCCTATTCAGTCCCTGTTTTGGTGGATTGTGCCATTGGACTTCCTCTTAAAGAGGAATTTTAAGAGTCCCCCTTAAAATTTCTTGCAGAGCTAGTTTTGGTGGTCACATACTCTTTCAGTTCCTGCCTATCTTGGAAGCTCTTTATCTCTCCTTCTATTCTGAATGAAAGCCTTGCTGGATAAAGTATTCTTGGCTGCATGTTCTTTTCATTTAGGACCCTGAATATATCCTGCCAGCCCTTTCTGGCCTTCCAGGTCTCTGTGGAGAAGTCATCTTCTAATCTAATATTTCTCCCCATAAAAGTTAGAGATTTCTTGTCTCTAGCTGCTTTAAGGATCTTCTCTTTATCTTTGGAATTTGCAAGCTTCACTATTAAATGTCGAGTTGTTGAGCGGTTTTTATTGATTTTGGGGGGGGAGTCTCTCTATTTCCTGGATCTGAATGCCTGTTTCCTTTCCCAGATTAGGAAAGCCTAATCATTTATTTTCCTTAATGTATCCTCATGGTCTTTTAATTGTTTGTCTCTTTTCCTCAGTTTCCCTCTTTGCCATCAACTTGTCTTCTATGTCACTCACTCGTTCTTCCACCTCATTAACCCTCGTCGTTAGGACTTCTAGTTTGGATTGCATCTCATTCAATTGATTTTTAATTTCTGCCTGATTAGATCTGAATTCTGCTGTCATGAAGTCTCTTGAGTCCTTTATGCTTTTTTCTATAGCCACCGGTAGCTTTATAATAGTGCTTCTGAATTGGCTTTCTGACATTGAATTGTAATCCAAATTTTGTAACTCTGTGGGAGAGAGGACTGTTTCTGATTCTTTCTTTCGAGGTGAGGTTTTCCTTCTAGTCATTTTGCTCAGTGCAGAGTGGCCAAAAACAAGTTGTATTGGGAAAAGGAGAAAAAGAGAGGAGAGAAAGAAGGAAAGAAAAGAGAAAAAGGAAACTGGAAGAAAAAAAGTAAAAAGAAGACAAGAAAAAGAGAAAGAAAAAGAAAGAAAGGGAAAAAAGGGGTGGGGCAAGCAAACATAAATCAAAAAGTAAAAAAATAAAAAAATAAAAATAAGATAAAAATAAATACACACGGGGGAGTATCCTCTGATTCTGTATACTGTAAGTACTTTGATTTCCCCTGGAACTTTCCAGTGTTGCTTGGTCAATAATTTGTTTTTCCCCTGTCTGTCTAGCTGGTTTTTTGGGAGAGGGGCCTGTTGTGCTGATTTTCAGGCATTAGCACTTGGGGGAGCTGCTCTGCCCCCTGCCTGGTGTAGGGCTCAGTGAGTAATGTTTATCCTGTTTATCTGGTGAGGCCACTGTGAGGCTCAGTGGGGGTTGTTTATCCTGTGAGGCCCCAGGAGGAACAACCACAGTGGCAGTGGCCAGCTCTGGAGCCCTGGAGTCAGCTCCTGCAGTAACTAGGGAGCTCTCAGTCCCCAGGGGCCTGGTTGCTCCGGGGGTGGGGCCGCTGATCTGCTCAGCTCCGGGCAGGAGTGTCCTTGCTGTCCTGTGCCCTCCTGGCCTCTGCTTGTCCCAGGGGAAGGCCGGATCCTGGGATGTGTCGCGGTGCCCCATCCTCCCGGGCCTCCACTGTTGGATTTGTACTCCTTCCCGGGCGGCCCCCTCCGTGAGGAGCCTCAGCCCGAGCTCCTCCGAGCTGCTCCCAGGTCCATCCGGCGCGCGCTGCAGCCCTTTAGGGAGCTTGGCCGAGAGGTGTGGTGCGCTCTCCCTGGGGCGCAGATCCCTGTTAGTGGACGCTCCTGCCCCAAGCAGAGCATGATTATTGCAATATAAGGGGAAAAGTTGTTTACTTTTGACAGTCTTTCAGTAGATGTAGCCTAGGAAGAAAGTATGATAGCTGCTTTGTATTAAAGAGTAGGAGATGGACACAAGCTCAGAGAGTTTTTTTCCAGCTGCTGTTATTAAAGAAACTTTTTTGTAGAAGAGAAGCTGCTTTTTTTTTCCTTTCTGTTTTTGCTTCCATCTCTGAATCCTTTGCTTTCATGTGGCATGTAAAACATCTGTGTATGGCAGCCTGTAACTTTTGTTATTTAAACTGCCAACTGTTAAATTGGAATGAGTTGAACCAGAGGAGGAGAATAGGCCCACTGAAGCAAATGCATTTTTACACCCTTCTTTAATAAAGTAATGTAAGGAATAGCTAGAAAGTTTCCTCAGACTTTCATGTAACACCATTAGATTATAGCTATTGGAAAGAATCAGTATTGACTCCTGTCAGACAGTTTTGGAGGGGAGGTGAAGAGAATTGTCTCCTGACTGTGTGCTTTGTCAAATCAGGCACTTTGAACAAAAGTACGAAGTGAAGGCCAAAGTCAGGAAATGGCTCAAAGCAACAACTTGTGCTCATCTCCTGTGACTTCTTTTTTTTTTTTTTTTAAACAAATCAGATTGAATTGCAAAATGATGCGAATAGAATTGGACAGAAGCACATTTTTTTGCAGGCTTAGCAGCCATTACATATCATTAGTGAAAGGATGCAAGGCGTAAAAGGGACTATTTTGATGGGACTTTCATTCTTTTTAAGGACAGATGCATTCACTGATGAGAAATAAACTGGCATCTGTAAAATTTTAGAAAACAGTAATACCAGTATGCCTTCTTTTCCTGTAGGTAAACATATAACTTTTTAATACTCATAAATATAAACTGAAACAATGGGTGATGTTGGAGTTGCTTGTAAGAATGCCAGTTATGAAGCAACTGTGACTTACCAGAATCAGTAGTATATTACTATAGTAATAGTATATTAGTATTAGTATATGTATAGTATATAGTATAGTATATTAGTATTAGTACTAGTATAGTATATCATGTATCAAAATCGTGTCGTTGGGTGTTATACTATATGTTGGCAAATCAAACTCCAATTTAAAAAGAAGCACACAAAAAAAACAAAAAAACAAAAACAAAAAAAAACAAAGTAGTGTCTTTTTTTCTTATCAAGGTATATACTATTCCTAATATACCACTTCTGTTAAAGTTAATATCAAAATCCAATATTTCAAAGGTGATATGCTTTTTATTAAGAAATATAATTTGTTCTTACTTTCTGCCTATAAAAGGCCATAGTCCTTATACATCAGCTCTAAAGTTAGTTTCATTTTCTTACTTTTCTTGTTCTTTATTTTCCTTGCCAAAGAATCTCTGTAAAACACTTGATCTGCAAAGTGTTTTATTTGCCCTTGTGGACATTTGCTGCTTTAAGGATCTGAATGTGTTATAGCGAGGAGCACGTGATTTTAATTCAACTGCCTCTGTGCCCTTAACCCCATTGCCAAATTAATGCTTTCTGTTTTTAGTATTCTGGGGAAGAATGAAATTGCTAAGGTGCAACTGGTCATAAGGAATAATCTAAACAGAGTACCATCCCAGGAAAGACAATATCTGTGTATACCCAGCATGGATCTTGGCCCTGCTCTACTTCTAAGCATAACATACTCTCATAGTCATTTCTTCTCTGTTGTGATTTTTTTAAAAGTGAAGCACTTTTAGATGTCCCATATGGTTTAAAACAAATCAGAAATTCATGTCCTAAATATTTTGTTAGTCAGAATAATTAAGTTGATCAGTTCTGGGATCAGTGGAAACAAAATAATGGGGTGATTGTAGCAGTCAGGCTCTAAAGGGAACCTGAGCTCATTCAGATATCAAATCTAATAATTGTTCTACACTTGTATGCACAGTCTCATTGAGCAAATTAACATTAAAGGTTTAGTGAAACACTTTCAATGCTATGGTCCAAAGGGACTTGCTACTGTTTCACAAGAAAACACTGAATATTTTTTGGCAATATGTTTTTTGTGATGTGTTAACTAAGATCTATTTGTTTATGTTGGTGCCCTATCCCTACCTAGGGAAGAAGAAAAGAGAGATGCATAACTGGGAATTGTTTTCTTACTATTTAAAAATAATAAAAGTGTGTTCAAGCATTGGAACTCACTGGATTGGGGGAGAGTGGAGTTTTATTAAACAAGCTATGCAGCCTAGTAGAAATGAGGATCATTTAACCCTTTCCCTTGGTATCAAACATGAATTTGGTTATTGAAGTAGAAAGTAGCAACTAGGCATTCTTTGCAGTAATGCAAGGTTTCATTTTTCCAATGTCACTATATGACTGTAGCAGCAAACTGACTGCTTTTGATTCTTCTATAATATATCTGAGGAGAGTTGACACCCCTGAAAAAAATTTCAAAGATCCCAAGAGTGGAAAGATGAATTAAACCCTGCCCTATAGTAACCATTGAACTAACAGATCTTCAATAGAACTCTCTCATTGGAGAAAAACTAAAAGCTAAAAGCACACAGAAAAACTAAAAGATTTGTAGTATATACTGATCTATGGGAGACAGATATGGCCAGCTCTACCAAAAAGACAATCAAAATTGAATTAACTAAAGAATAGTTTTAGTAGACACATATAAAATTATTCATGAACATTATGCTGTAATATTTTTACTTTGTGGATAAAAACAGGGCATATTAATTTCTGTATTCATTTTAATATATTTCCAAGCATCAATGAAACAGGTGCAAATGACAATTCCTTCCTTTCTAGAGTTCACAGTAAAGTGGAGGAAAGAGATAGCACAAGGACAGTTGCAATATAAAGTTCAAGCTTAATCTTAACAGTTTAGTAGGAGTTCCTTGGGCAGGAAAGGAAAAAGGAAGAGAACCTTGTTTCAAGAAAGCAAACAGCATTTTTGGAGGCAATAGGAGAGCATGCTATAATCAAGGATGAGCAAGCAGCTCAGCATTATTAAAGCATAGGTATGAGAAGCTGGTGAATGAATTGTCTTAAAAGACCTTGGATACAAAGGGGTTTGATTTTTTTTTATTGCATAGGTGATAAGGAGCCATTTCCAGCTTCTTTTCCTGAATCTCCTAATAACATGTAAGGTTGATGGTATGGGGATGAGACTAGAGGCAGAGAGATTCAAAGGGGCCTATTATAAGAGCCTAGGCAATGGAAGAAGGCCTGTCCTAGAACAGTGGCAGTGGAGATGATGATGAAGAAATTGGTCCAAAAATTCTTCAGGAGTTAGGAAAAAATGAACTTACTGAACACTTGAATATGAGAGTGAAAAAAAAGGAGTCCAAGGTGATGATTTGGGTTTTTGTTTTGTTTTGTTTTTTGTTTTGTTTTGTTTTCATTTTTATGACTTAGTGTATATGGGTCTATTAGTTTTCTAGGCTGCTATGACAAACTACCACAAACTAAGTTGTTTAAACAACAGAAATGTATTGTCCCATAGTTCGGAAGGATAAAAGTCCAAGATCAAGGTATCGGCAGGGCCATATTCCCTCTGAAGGTGCCAAGGACCTGTTTCAGGATGCTCTCTTAGCTTTTGGTGGTTTGCTGGCAATCTTTGGCATTCTTTGGCTTATAGAAACATCACCCTGATCTCTACCTTCATGTTCACATGGTGTTCTCTGTTTGTGAGTGTTTATTTCCAAATTTCTCCTTTGTATAAGAACACCATTTTTTTTATTATAGCCTACCCTAATGACTTTATTTTAACTTGACTGCTTCTGTAAAGAGGCAAATAAAGCCACATTATAAGGTAATATGGGGGGACAGGGCTTCAACATAAGAATTTGTGGGTGGGGACCCAATTCAATCCATATCAAGGCTCCATTCATCATATAAGGAGACATGAAAAGGAAAGAATAGGATCAAAGGAAAGGAAGTCATTTCAGTTTGGATCTTGAATGAGATTTAGATTCAAAGCAATCAGGAAAAATATTTAGGTGAATGAAGCTGTAGTCCAGAGCACAGGGAATGTAGAATTGAGTTCCATTAGCATAAAGGAGGTAGAGTAGTTGAAGTTCTGCAAATGGATAAATATATCCATAGAGAATTGCTCATGCAAAGTATATACATCTGAAACTAAGTATGTACTTTATGTTGGCTAATTGAATTTAAGTAAATAAGCAAATAAGTATATAGAGTAATATGGGAAAGGGCAAAGGATAAAATCCTGAAAATTGCTAACATATAAGGAACAAGGAAAAGAATGGTAGTTTATAAAAGAAACAGAAAAATATCAGGCAAAGAGGTAATTTGAAAATTAGTAGTCATTTTATGTACTCCTTCACAATCAAACCATACATATTATTCTTTTTCCTCAAATTCCCTAAAAACACAAAGCTATCTCCAGACCAATTTCAAAGATTTATAATTAGACCCTTAGTAAAAGAAAATATTGAAAAGATAAGGTAGAGTTCTGGGACTATTTATGGTTTCATACAAATATGTGTATATAGGAACAAATTATATACTTAGGTCTATAAGTCCTCAATAAAAGTTTGTTTTTCAGAGAAAGAACCAATAGGTATATATTGAATGGCTATTTAGTATTGAGAAGGCTAATACAGAGGTGAAAGAGATACATTCTTGAAAAGGCAATACATTAAATGATAGTGAAAAGTGTGAAACTGGCTAAAATTAAAAGCTGAGATGTGTGATACAAGCTGAGTTTGTGCTACCAGAATATAGAGGAAATAAAAATCAATGAAAGCCAGGTCAGGATTTGAATTAGGATTTGAATTAAGGTGGGATTTGAATTAAGCTTTGAAGAATGGGTAGACTTTAATAGAGAGGAGGGAGAAGAAGGTGGGCACATAAAAATCTGGAATATGTATTATAAAGCTAGATTGAAGGGGGAGTAGTACAGAAGAGAGGAAAATCTGATTGGATATAGTTGGATTTGTATTAAAAACAAAAACAAAAACAGAAAGTATATCATCCATAAATGTCTCCTTTACTTAGGTGCCACACATTTTATAGTCAAATTAATTTTGAAAGTATTTGTTTAATTGAAGTATAGTTAACACACAATGTTGCATTACTTTCAGATGTACAACATATATTCTAATCTCCCTGAGCTACTTTGTTTAAAGTGAATCTGTTCACTTTTATTTTCATATGCCTTTGCAGTGAATGTTTTTTTTTTATTTTTTATTGGAGTTCAATTTGCCAACACACAGCATAACTCCCAGTGCTCCTCCCGCCAAGTGCCCCCCTCATTGCCCATCACCCAGTCACCCCAACCCCCCGCCCACTTCCCCTTCCACTACCCCTTGTTCATTTCCCAGAGTTAGGTTTCTCTCATGCTTTGTCACTATCACTGATATTTTCACTCATTTTCTCTCCTTTCCCTTTATTCCCTTTCACTAATTTTTATATTCCCCAAATGAATGAGACCATATAATGTTTGTCCTTTTCTGATTGACTTATTTCACTCAACATAATACCCTCCAGGTCCCTCCACGTCAAAGCAAATAGTGGGTATTTGTCGTTTCTAATGGCTGAGTAATATTCCATTGTACACATAAACCACATCTTCTTTATGCATTCATCTTTCGATGGACACCGAGGCTCCTTTCACAGTTTGGCTAATGTGGACATTGCTGCTATAAAACATTGGGGTACAGGTGTCCTGGCGTTTCACTGCATCTGTATCTTTGGGGTAAATCCCCAGCAGTTTTGCAGTGAATGGTAATCTATGAGTCCCCTCAAAGTCTTTTTGGAAGGTAACTGGTTACGATTTTTAGTCTTGTCACCTTTTTTTTTTTTTTTTTTATCACTTCAAATTTGAATTGAGCCAGGTTAGTCTTGTTTTAAAATCACTGTAGCTTTTTGAGTTGGGGAGTAAGGTCTCTTTGGGAAGCCTGTTCTGAAAGGTGGGTTGGAGGATGAGTTGACTGGAGAAATGTCTGGGTATAGTGATTAGTCTAGCTAGTACCTTATTTCTCAAATTTTAGTAGTGGTAAAATTAGTGGATCTATAGATTCATTTTAATGTGAATAATTCTTTTGGGTATTTGGTAATTGAGTTAAAACTATGTTTAATGTATTGTTACTTAAACATCAACAAATATAAAAATAGGCATAAACTTCTTTAACAACTTTAATAAAACCATGGAACAGAAAAATTAATGTTAATATGTCTACTGATGCTAGTTTGTAAAAAAGATTTATGTATTTATTTTAGAGAAAGAGAGAGAGTGGGGGAGGGACAGAAAGAAAGGGAGAGAAAAACTAAAGCAGATTCTGCACTGAATGCAGAGCTTGACTGGGGACTTGATCTCACAACCCTGAGATCATGACCTGAGGTGAAACCAAGAATCAGATGCTTCACCAATTGCACCGCTCAGGCATCCCAATACTAGATTTTATAGTAGAAAGATTCAGATTTGGATCTAGTTATAGATGTAAAGTTATATCTAGTTATATATTTGACCTCATTGATACTAATGCAGGGTCTCTGTTGTAGAAGTAGACTGCACAAAATGATATTAATAATTTTAAGGCTTTCTTGTCTTTCTCAGGATCATCAGACACCACATTGAATAAAAACTCTGGTTTTGAGCAATTCTCAAATTCCAGTTTTAATAAGGTGTCAACCTGATAATTTTGTAAAGTTGCCTTGCTCACATGAAGATAAAGCTAGAATTGAAATTTTTATAATATGGATATCTAATCTATTTATTGCTAGAACTAGGAGTGGAAAAAATCATTCAGTACACATCTACCCCTCTAAAGATAGCTAATAGACAATTGCAAGTTGCTCTACAAAGAACACATTCTCACTGTACCTCTACCTACATCATGAAGATAGCATTGACTTCCTTGTCTTAGGTCTTTATATATCCAGCTTACCTGTGCCATGGTGTAAAATAGTATCATACTCTGCAATGACTCAACTCTGAAAAGTTTTCTTTATTGATATAATTGTGAAAATTTCATTAGTTCAGTATACCATGATGTTGCTTGGTTTCCATGTAATAAAAAAACAAACAAATGTATATATCCATGAGCGATACACTAGTTACTTATAAGGTGATAATATAGAATATACTTAGGTCAACATTTCTTACATAAAAAGGAATTCACAAAACTTTAAATATACCTTGCATTAGGAAATAATGGCCTAGTAAGCTTTATTGACTATTTTTTAAATGAGGTTGACCCCAACCTTAGGAATTGCATCATGTAATTCATGTCTTTGTTATATTGACCTCTTTTAGAGCAGAAACTTATTCAGGACACCCCAAGGATCAATGGGTTTCACTTCTTTCTGTGTTTCTGTTCATTCTTCTCTATTTCTCTTTCAACCTGTTTATTACCCTAGTGAGTAGTGCCTTTAATAACAAGGTATGTCATGTGTTACTAGCCAGCCTATGAATTAGCCGCCATTGAAGGGGTCAGATGCGCATCATTTTCAATTCAGTGGACTCTTTTGAAGAAAAAAAAAAGCCTATTTAGTGCTGCTTCCCTAAATAAAAAGCTACGAAAATGACAGTTTAAGCTAGAAGTTGTTTTGGGTATGTCAGATACAATGACCTGAGAAAAGTATTTTTGCTCTATAAAAATATCCCCTCTTTCATGGTCATGGGAAATATATAAAAAAGTAGTATAAGTTATATTTATTGCCTCCCCTTACTCCTCAACCTTTTGTAATATGGCTTCTCCCCCCACCTCATTTTACTGAAACTGCTCTCATTATGGTCTGTAATGATGTTCATATTTCTGATAGAAAGCTGATAGTTTTCTTTTTTGAAAAAAGGGATTTTATTTATTTACTAGAGAGAGAGAGAGAACATAAGCAAGGGGGAGCGGCAGGCAGAGGGAGAGGGAGAAGCAGAGCTCCATCCCAGGACCCTGGGATCATGACCTGAGCTGAAGGCAGATGCTTAACTGACTGAGCCACCAGGCACCTCTAAAGCTGATAGTTTTCAATTTTTATTCTATTGCATCTTTCTACAGAATTTTATACTATTGCTTATTGCATTTTTCAAACTATTTGCTCCTTTAGATTCCATAACATGTGCTCAAATGTTTCATTCTGTACCTCTTGAATACTTGCTATTTTCTTCACGGGCTTCTCTTTTTATGGTCATCTCTTAAAAATTAGTGTTTTCCAGGAAATGATCATCAGCCCATTGCTCTTCTCACTCTACATACTTTCCTGAGTGACAGCTTCAATTACCATCTATATGATAAGTCTCCCAAGTCTCTCATACTCTTTCCAGACCTGTCCCATGAACAGGTAATATTTAATGTAATATTTAATTTAATATTTAAATGTCTGCTGGACAGCCCCACATAAATATATTAAAGGAATCTCCAATTTTAAACATCCTGTATTGAACTCCTCACCTTCTCCTAGAGTGCAACTCCACCTGTATACCCTATCTTAGTTGATGGAACCACCATTTTCCCCAAATGCATAAACTAGAAAATTTAGAATTATTTTGAACTCTTTATTCTCCATATTCAATTAATCCTTAATTCTTGTCTTGTGACCCTTAATTCCCCCACAACATGATCACCAAATTGAATTATCTTAACAATTCCACTCTCTATTGTACATGTAAACTACAAGAGACTTAAGGAGACCATCCATTATCTGGATGTTACTTCTCTATCCTCAGAGCCCATAGTCTTCTATTTTTAATCAACACTGATTTGCTTGTAGTCATACTTTTTTCATCTTTTCTCTCCCATTCCTTACAGTGTCTCCTTTGCTTGTAATGTACTTTTCACTCAGGCTAATTCACCCTCAACCTTTAAGAATCAGTTAAGACATTACCTTCTCTAGAAAGGCTCTCCAGAGATGTTTCCCTTAAAGCCTGGCTAAGTATTCTTTTTCTGTGCTCCTAAAGAATATACCCCTTATCATAGCACTCACTATAACTATATTCTGTTTACATGCTACCTCCCATGTAAGTGAAATTATCTTGAGAGAAATGGCTGAGACTTTTCATTTTTATATCAGAGATATAATATAATCTATGTTCTAAAACTAACTCACTGATAGCTGTGTAGCCAACTACAAAAGAAGCCCTAACATTTCATCAGACAAACTTTTACATGAAAAGGCCACAATCACTACATATAATCTGTCTTGAAAGAAGAAACTGGCTCATTTATCTCTGGCACTATGCGAGGCATGTAGTCACCATTCAAGAAAGGATTACTGAAATAAATTTCAGGCCTGTTTTGGGGCAAAGGGAAATACACTTGACATGGAAATAGACCCTGGTTATGACGGTTAAGACTCCCTCTTTAAAAAAAAAAAAAAAGACTCCCTCTTTCCAGTGAATACGTCTACTCAGGAAAGCAAGTTAAAGGTCATTGGATTACCTCTAGAAAAAAAAAATGAGTCACCAGTTTTACTAGATACATCATTCAAACTAGGCTAGAATCTCTAGAAATAATCTCTTTCCACAGATCTGTCTAGACTACTGGAATTCTAAAGCAGAGAAGTAATAGAAAGCAGCCTGGCAATATTTCCCTACCCACTGGATGGCAATAAGAAAAATAAATAAATTATTATAAAAGATTTTCATTGTTTCCCAAGGGCATAAAAATATCCCAGCTCATGATATCTTGTGAAATAAATAAAAATTCTGAACATTGATAAATTCTGATTTCCTAACTGATCTTTATTAAGTTTTTGTTTTTATAGGCTAATCTGGAAAAGACTTTCATAAACATGTTTGATTCTTTCTCACTGTCCCAACAGTGACTAAAACATGTCATCATCTCCACAATGAGGCTGTCTAGACTTTTAAAAACATAATAAGATCTTGATGCTGAAATGAAATCTTTGCACTGTGACTCTTATAATATCAAATATAAATTTAGTCTGTATCAGGTGCCATTCTGATCTTTTTGCATTATTGCCTCATTTAATCCTTGTAATTATTCTTTTAAGTACTCTAAATATTATTTTCATGTTCACAAATGAGAAAGTTTGTGAAAACATAGCTATTAAGTGAAAGAACAAAGATTTGAATTTCTATCTGTAATGTAAAAGTGTGGATAACTATTAGAGATAGAAACCACTTTTTGTTTGAGCACCCTTGACCAATTCTTATTTGTGTATATGTGTGTTTAATGTCTATCAAGAGATTAAAATATGGGCCAAGTAATTCTGTTAATACTCCACAATGTAAGTACGATTATTATCATCACTTTGCAGAAGAGGAAACTGATGCTTAGAAAAATTCATTTTGCAAATACATAAATACATAGGTGTATTCTATTACAAAAACTGTCTAGTAATATGCATTAATAAGCTCAAAGACTACATATACCAGTTAGCTTAATTTTATTCCATCATTATATCTTGCATCAGTACAAATGGTGGTAAGAAAGAGTATAATGCCTTATGCCAAGACTCCTCTCTCCACCCCCACACAATAACCAGGAAAAATAACCCAAAATGCATGTCTTGTTGAAAATGGGTCAGTATTATTTACCATCAAAGGACAAACTTATTTTAATTTCTCATTTATAAGTAACATGTTGCTACAAAGCAATTTTTAAGTCCATTTGATTTTACCATTGAATTAAAATTCTATAAAGGCTGTCATGACATACCTCCTTATCTTTCTGAATTTTTACTCATCTTTTTGGAAAAGGACAGCATCTAGGTTTACTTCTTAAGAGTAGAACTTTTAGAATTTTTAATCTAAAATTCATGAAATACTTTTATAAAAAAAGTATGGGGATGGGGTGATGGGCACTGAGGAGGGCACTTGACGGGATGAGAACTGAGTGTTATACTATATGTTGGAATAGAACTAGGTCAGCATATCAGCAACAGAGCACAGGCAGATCACAAACAACTGCCACAGAAAATGACAGAGTATTGTCCATCATATAATCAAAGTTAGAGAAATGGCTGATACCTAATAATCTTAGTCATAGGGATCTATGTCACACATAGAGTAGAAAGGCACAGAGATGACAGATGGTAGGAATGAATTGACCTTGTATCCACATTGTCATTTCAAAGCTACTTTATTTGCAGCAACCCACATGGTTGCTCAGACTCTCATTCTTGCCATGTACTCTTGGCCCAGGTCACTGCTGTCTGTGTATGCCTTAATCAGCTCTTCTCCTGCCACTCTTGATAGTGCTATCTAGGCTTCAACAACAGAACTTAACTAGATGATTCCAAAGAGCCCCATTTCTGCTGGGTGTTTTTTCTTCCTGGTTTTTGGTTTGTTTTTTTTTTAAAACAGAACAACGGTATTTATAAACAATTCAGGATTGTTTTTTAAAATTAAAATCACGTGTTTATGGAAACAACTATCACTACAAATCTGGCCAATTCAATATATATCCTTTTATTATTTTCTTCCTTTTCCTAGAAAAAAAAATATTAAATACATATAGGCATTCTGATTCCCCCTTTATACATCAATTGCTTTGTTAATCTGTTAAATAGTTCAGGAAGGAGAATTCATTTTTTTTCTAATCAAAAATTTGCAGCTTTCTATTTCTTCTTGGTAAGATCCCACATATTTTTTAAAGCCTAATTGGGATAAAGTTTTCCCTGGCCTCCAACTCCTGCACTCAAGAGATTATGATTTTTCTCTGCTCTGAACTGCCATCATACTTAAACTGTAATAGATGCTATAAGATACACATAGTTTTATGTTATAGCTATTTGTACATTTATCCTTTCCTCTCTAATAACTTATAAGGGTGTCTATTTTGGTACTCTGCAGATGTGTATGCAGTAAAAATTTGTAGGTGGATGGAAGGAAAGGAAGGAGGGAAGGAGGGGAAAAGATTTCCTTTCCTTTCTCTATATTAATGGCAAATTATATTCCCTGTTTGTTAAGCACTGTGGTAGATGGTGAATTGAAGGGTCGGTTCCTGATTCATTGCTAATAATTGGATGATTACTTAATCAACAGACATTTTCTGAGAAATTGCTATGTGTAAGACACTATGAAAGACACCTGAGCAGCTCTGTTATCATTTGTTTGGTCTATATTGGTTTATCCTTCAATGTAAGTTTCACATATATGATTTTCTTGGGGATTTTTCCAATTACTTTCTAACACTAGTCATATTTTTATATGTTGCCTTTCTCCATATTTTCCAGATATATAGGCATCATTATCAGATTTTCAACCTCATAGAAAGAAAATTTGTCTTAGAGTCTAATTGTATATCTTAGTAAAGAAGCAAGCATAATGCATAGCTAATGTAGTAAACCAAGGACATTAAAAAAATCTATTCGCTAGGTTTGACACTGAGCCCAAAGATAATCAATAGCAAGGTCTGTGTCACTTGAAATACTGAACAATACACTGATTTTTTTTCTGAGCCACATTTTTGTAAAATCCTTTGAAATACTCAAGTTATCAGTTATGTAAATGCTAGTCATTTAAAATTCCAAGGAGGTTGGTATACATGTTATGAAAATACCACATTTATGGAAGACTCCTAACTCTGGGAAACGAACTAGGAGTGGTGGAAGGGGAGGAGGGCGGGAGGTGGGGGTGACTGGGTGGTGGGCACTGAGGGGGGCACTTGACGGGATGAGCACTGGATGTTATCTGTATGTTGGCAAATTGAACACCAATAAAAAATAAATTTATTATTAAAAAAAAGAAAATACCATGTTTATGATAGGTAAAAGTAAGTATTGCATAGTTCCTACATTTGTAGCTTAACGTGGACTAAGTTTTTAATGCCTTGAAATAATATTATTGTACTCAGTGGTTTTACTTTTATCACACACTTCAATCTTTCTAAAGTTGCTATAATTGAATTTGTTTGATAATGTACCTTTATATTACTATAAGACTTGATAGTTTGCAGAATATGAAGTTCATAATAGAGATAGAGAATAGAGTTACTACCTGGCAGGGAGGATAAGAAGAAAGTGAAATATAGAAAAGTGATTTAATCTCACTACTGCAGTATTGTAAAATATAATTTGTTTTTCCCCTAGCATAGCAGAGTTTCATGGTGATAACTACTGAATTAATAAATCCATTGCAACTATTGAGACTTTTCCTTTAATAACATAATGAATGCTGAGCATTAAGAAGAGAAAAGGAGACATATTCTTTGTACAGATGTTACCCCTCACAGATCTATATCCCTAAGCATAGGAAAAATACCAACATCATACCCTGAGCAATAGCAAAATGAAAATCATTTGTGCATCTCAATTAGAATCACTGTATTTCCCACACAAAAACACACTATTTCCTGGAACACATTTGCTTATTTTCCAATTGGAAAGACATTTAAGGGTCTATTTTGTTATCATTACATGTGCTTAACTCCAATTATATTTAATGGGAGTTGTGTAACTATAGTCACAGTAGCCTCTGAACTACTTTTAATATTATTGCTTTCCATTACCATTCTCATTAAAATAGCTTTTCATCTCTTCTCCCAAAATTAACTACCACAGTATTCTGGGTTTCTCTTTTCTTTGCATGCATTTATTTGCATGTGGTGAAGGATATAGATTACACGACATGATCTGATTCTAGCTTTAAGAACATTATGATGTCATTGAGATTAGGATAGGGCTAGAACTCTTTAATTTTTAAGTAGAGGCAATTTATTGGCTTCTAGACATCTATTTTTGCACAGTGACCTATATATACAATTTTGCTGGAATAAACTAAATTGTTATAGTTTAATACCAGTGGTATCTGGTAGAAGCCAAATTTTAAAAATATAACATATACGAGAAAATTAGGTTTACAAAACTTGAAGCACTAGACTTTATCAACAGCCAACAAAACTATATCCTTAATTCCAATTCAAAATTTTGACAAGGTAAAAATATTAACAGGCATATTAGAAGATCTTTTATATAATTGGTTTTGCTCTTTTCCTTAGTGCTGGCCTATACTGTATTTCCAGAAGCAAAGTGGTCAGCTGGATCAGAAAGACAGAGAAAGAGGTTTGCTAAGTCTTTAAGAAAATGAGGGAAAAAAAGAAAATGAGGAACCCGAGGAGAACTCTTAAAAACATCAGTAGGGACTTTAGAGTCACTTGACTCATTGACACTCAACAAATAGACATCTGCCTATCCTTACTAAGATAGCCTAGTTAGTACTCATTGGGTTTATTTTTCAAGCTGTGTTGTTTTCAAGATGTATGATTATAAGATGATACAGAGTTCTAAAATGTTTCCTAAAAATACATAGTTGAAAAGAAAATATAAATTATGGAAGATTATCTCTACCAGATATTAAAATATACTACGAATGAAATCAGAAGCTATTCCACAAAAATAGTTTGGAAGATGTTTAGGTCAATGGAACAGAAATATACACTAGTATAGATAATCTAACATATGAAAAGAGGTATCATGAATCAGTGTAGAAATTCAGATTATTCAACAAAGGGTGCTGGAAAACCCATTTTCTCTCTGCAAGAAAGAAATAAACAACAACAAATCAATGTGGAAACTTTCCTGACATTGTACAACAAAATAAATTATAGATTACTTAAATAGATAAATGTGGAAAAAAAACAAACCTTACAAAACAAGATGAGACAGTTGAATGTTAATCAGGTGTTTCTGGCTAGAGAAAAGCTTTCTAAACTTAAAAGTAAAGGAACAGATCACAGTGTAAAAGATCAATAGATTCAGCTACATAAAAAGAATAAAAATGAGTTCCAGTCTGAGATGGTGTTGTTCAAAAACCCTGAACTACCTCCTGCACAGACACACTGAATCTACATAATTACATATAAAGCAATTCCTCCTGAAGAACTGAAGGCTGACTGAACAAACTGTGCACAACAAAAGATAAAGGGACCACATAGAGAATGGCAGGAGAGATGGAGGAATGGTAATCATGAGAACCCCACCCCTGATGCTGCAAACTGCAGTGGGGAGGGATAGTACTGAGGGACTGGGAGAGGATTCCTCCACCCTAGGGCAGAGAACAAAAGCTGCAGTTTAAAAAAGTAAACTAAAGCATAAAGGAGCCAGACCTAGAGCATCTGCCAAATGGCAGGGAAGCTGCTAGAATTCTCTCTAGGGTCAGAGTTGCTGGCAAGTGCCATTGTTTACATTTCCTCTCCACTTTGATAGTACAGACAGTAGCACGGTCCAGGTGCCCTAGCCAGCCTCCCACCTCAGAGAGTCCTGTGCCACTAGCCCTCATTAGCCCCAGCCATACTCCCAAGGTGGTCTCAGTGAAGCACATCTGGGAAACCAAAGACGTGCATCCAGTTCAGCTCCAGAGGACTCACCAGGGTACCCCATGCATGGAGCATATGAGGACATCCTAGCCAGGGACCCTCCCCGTCCCACCGCATTCATTGCACTAAAACATCCTGGCCTTTGCCCACCTAAGCTCCACCCATCCCACCAGGGCACACCCTGCATGGAGCATCCCAGAACCAGAACCACCTAGCTCATTCCCTCCTCAGCTCCTGCTGTCTAGTCGGGGAGCCTCCTAGACAGAACTTCTCAGTACCTCCTGGCCCATGCCTGCTTCTGCTCCAGTCATCTTGCCAGGGTGCCCCCTAGAAGGAATACCCCAGGAGCCCCAGCTTGCACTTGCTTTGGCTCCAGCTCTCCCACCAAGATACGCTCTGTGTAGAGAGCCCTGGAACCCTGAGCCCACTTCAGCTCCAACCATCCCACTAGGGTGGCCCCAGTGCAATGCCTCAGGACCCCCAATCAGTGCCTGCTACAGCTCCAGCCAACCAACTAAAGCAAAGGACACACAGAGATGCTCCTACACAAGGCCCTTCCTTTAAGACTAAGATACATAGCTGTTCTATGTAATTCATAGAAACAAACGCAGGAAGTTTAACAAAACGAGAAGACAGAGGAATATACTCCAAATGAAAGAACAAGACAAAACGTCAAAAAAATAACTACATGAAATGGAGCTAAGCAGTCTACCTAATAAAGAGTTCAAAGCAATGGTCCTAAAGATGCTCACTGGACTTGAGAGAAGAGTAGATGAACTCAGTGAGAACTTCAACAAAAAAGAAAATATAAAAAAGAACTAATCAGAGTTGAAGAATATAATAAATGAAAAACACACTAGAGGGAATGCACAGCTGTTGGAGTATGCAGAAGAAGAGCTCAGTGATCTGGAAGACAGGGTAATAGAAAGCACCCAAACTGACAGCAAAAAGAAAAAATAATTTTAAAAAATTAGTACAGGTTAAGGGAACTCTGTGACAGCATTAAGTGTACAAACAGTCACATTATAGGGGTCCTAGAGGGAGATTAAAGGAATAAAAGGGGCAGAAAGCTTATTTGAAGAATTAATAGCTGAAAACTTCCCTACCTGGGGAAGGAAACACATTCAGGTCCAAAAATCACAGAGAAACCCCCAAACAAGATGAACCCAAGGATCTCCACACCAAGACATATAATAATTAGAACATCGAAGATTCAAGCTAAAGAGAGAATCATAAAATCAGCAAGAAAAAGCAACTAATTCATATAAGGGAAATCCCATATGGCTTTCAGATGATTTTTCAGCAGAAACTCTGCAGTCCGGAAGAAAATGATATGATATTCAAAACGCTGAAAGGAAAAAACCTACAGCCACGAATGCTCTACCTGGCAAGGTTATCATTCAGAATTGAAGGAGAGATAGTTTCTCAGACAAACAAAACTGAGACTTCATCACCACTAAATTGGCTTTTACAAGAAATGTTAAAGGGACTTCTTTAAGAGGAAAAGAAAAGGCCATAATTAGAAAAAAAAAATTACGAAAGGAAAAAATTTCACAAGTAAAAAGCAAACATAAAGGTAGTAGATCAGTCACTTAAAAAGCTAGTATAAAGGCTAAAAGATAAAAGTAGTAAAATTAATTTTATCTAAAAACTAGTTAAAGGACTCACAAGTAAAAAGATATAAAATATGACATATACAGAAAACATGGAGGGGAAATAAAAATATAGTGCTTTTAAATGGTGTTTGAGCTTAAGCAACCAACAAGTTAATATAGACTGCTTTATACTTAAGATCTTATAAATGAACCTCATGATAGCCAAAAAGCTATAATAGGTATGAAAAAGAGAAAGAGAGAGAGAAATCCAAGGATAAGACTATAGAAAGTCATCAATCACAAGGAAAGAGAGCAAGAAAAGAAAGGAACAGAGAAGAAATTCAAAAATAATCAGTCAACAATTAACAGAAGGTCACTAGTACATGCCTATCTATAATTACTTTAAATATTAATGATCTGAATGCTCCAATCAAAAGACATAGGGTAAAATAATGGATACAAAACCCCCACTTATTTATATGCTACCTACAAAAGACTCACTTCAGACCTAAAGACACATACAGACTGAAAGTGAAGGGATAGAGAAAGATCTTTCATGCAAATGAAAGCCAAAAAATGGGGTAGTAATACTTATATCAGAAAAAATAGAATTTAAGGCCATCTTGGTGGCTCAGTGGTTGAGCATTTGCCTTTGACTCAGGGTGTGATCCCAGGGTCCCAGGATCAAGTCCTGCATCGGGCTTCCTGCATGGAGCCTGCTTATCCCTCTGCCTGTGACTCTGCCTCTCTCCCTGTGTTTCTCATGAATAAATAAATAAAATCTTAAAAAAAAGAAAAAATAGAATTTAAAACAAGGACTATAAGAAGAGACAAAGATGGACATTACATAATGCTAAAGAGGTCAATCCAACAAGAGGATATAACAATTGTAAATATCAGTACACCCAACATAGGAACACTGATGTACATAAAGCAACTATTAACAAAAAAAAAAAAAAAAAAGAAGAAAAAAGAAAGAAAAAAAAACCCAACTATTAACAGACATAAAGGGAGAAATTGAAAGTAATTTAATAATAGTAGGTGACTTAAACCCCTCATTTACACCAATGGATAGATCATCCAGACAGAAAATCAAAAAAGGAACAGTAGCTTTGAACAACATATTAGACCAGATGTAATTATCAGATACATACAAAACATTCCATCCAAAAACAGCAGAATACACATTCCTTTCAAGTGTACATGGAACATTCTCCAGGATAGATCACATTTTAGGCCATAAAACAAGTCTTAATAAATTTAAGAATATTTGAATGATATCAAGGGTCTTTTCTGACCATAATATATGAAACTGGAAATGAATTACAATAAAAAAAAACTGGAAAATACTCAAACTCATGGAACTAAACAACATGCTACTAAATAACCAATGTGTCAACCAAGAAATCTAGGAGAAAAATTTTTAAAATACTTGGAAACAAATGAGAATGAAAACACAACAGTTCAAAATATTTTGGACACACCTAAAGTAATTCTAAGAGGGAAGCTTACAGCAATACAAATCTACATCAAAAATAAGAAAGATCTCAAATAAATAATCTAACCTTATACCTAATGGAAATAGAGAAGAAAGAACAAACAACCTAAACTTAGTAGAAGGAAGAAAAATAATAAAATTAGAGTGTAAATAAATGAAATATAGACCAAAAAAATGAAAAGATTAATGAAACCAAGAGCTGTTCTTTGAAAAGATAAAAAAGATTGATAAACCTTTAGCCAGACACATCAAGAACAAAGATAAAGGACTCAAATAAAATCAGAAATGAAAGAGAAGTGACAACCAACAGTACAGAAATACAAAGGATTATAAGGGACTACTACAAAAAATTATATGCCAACAAATGGGACAACCCAGAAAAAATGGATAAATTCCTAGAAACATACAATCTTCTGAAACTGAATGAAGAAGAAATAGAAAATCTGAACAGGGATCCCTGGGTGGCGCAGCGGTTTGGCGCCTGCCTTTGGCCCAGGGCGCGATCCTGGAGACCCGGGATCGAATCCCACGTCGGGCTCCCGGTGCATGGAGCCTGCTTCTCCCTCTGCCTGTGTCTCTCTCTCTCTCTCTCTCTCTCTCTCTGACTATCATAAATAAATAAAAATTAAAAAAAAAAGAAAATCTGAACAGACTGATAATGAAATCATTAATTAAAAAGAGGTGCAACACAAAAGTCCACGACCAGATGTCTTCACAGGTGAATTCTATCAAACATTTAAAGAAGAGTTAATACCTATTCTTCTCAAACTATTACAAAAAATAAAAGAGGAAGGAAAGCTTCCAAATGTATTTTTCAAGGCCAGCATTACCCTTACCCCAAAACCTGACAAAGACACTGCAAAAAGACTTACAGGCCAATACTCCTGATGAACATAGATTCAAAAGTCCTCAATGAAATACTAGAAAATCAAATTCAACAATATATTTAAAAAATTATTTTCCATTATCAAGCAGGATTTATCTAGTGATGCAAGAATGGTTCAATATCTACAAATCAATCAATGGTAATATATCACATTAATAAGAGAAAGGATAAAGACCTTATGATTATTTCAAGAGATGCAGAAAAAGAATTTAACAAAATTCAACAAATGTTCATGATAAAATTTTTTTTTGAGATACAAAAAAGCAGGTTTAGAGGGAACACAGATCAGTATAATAAAGGCCATATCTGAAAAACCCATAACAAACATCATACCCTATGGTGAAAACCTGAAAGCTTTTCCGTTAATATTAGAAACAAGACAAGGGTGTCTACTCTGGTCACTTACATTCAACATACTACTAGAAGTCCTAGCTGTAGCAATCATACAAGAAAAAGAATTAAAATGCTTCCAAATTGATAAGGTATAAGTAAAACTATCATTATTTGAAGGTGACATGTTACTATATGTATAAACAATTCTATAGACTCCACCAGAAAACTATTAAATAAATAAATTTGGTGAAGCTGCAGGATACAAAATTAATATATAGAAATCTATTGCATTTCTTTTTTAAAGATTTATTATTTATTTTGGAGAAAATCTTTAAGCAGACTCCTTGCTGAGTGGTTAGCCTGACTTGGGGCTCAATTGCACCACCCATGGGATCATGACCTGAGCTGAAACTGAATCAGACATTCAAAAAACTGAGCCACCCAGGTGGTGTTATTGCTGTAACTAACAAAGTAGCAGAAAGAAAAATTAAGGAAACAATCCTATTTACAACTGCATCAGAAAGAACACTGAGGAATAAATTTAACCAAAGTGAAACACCTGTATTTTGAAAACTATAAAACACTGATGAAAGAAATTGAAGGCAACACAAACAAATGGAAGATAGTCTATGATCATGGATTGAGATAACCAATCTTATCAAAATGTTGAGGGAAGCCCTGGTGGCTCAGCGGTTTAAAACCACTTTCAGCCTGGGGTGTGATCCTGGAGACCCAGGATCGAGTCTCACGTCAGGCTCCCTGCATGGAGCCTGTTTCTCCCTCTGCCTGTGTCTCTGCCTCTCTCTCTCTCTCTCTCTCTCTCTCTCTCTCATGAATAAATAAATACAATCTTTAAAAAAATTTTTTAAATGTTGATACTACCCATAGCAATCTGTACATTCAATGTAATCCCTATCAAATAACCAGTAGCATGTTTTCACAGAACTAGAACAAAAAGCACTAGAACAAAAAGCAGAAATAGAAACAGACTCATAAATACAGCAAACAAACTGGTGGTTGCCAGAGCAGAGAGGGATAGGAGATGGGCAAAATAGGGAAAAGTATTAATAAATATGAACTTCCAGTTATAAAATATGTCAGGGGGATGAAAAACATAGCATAGGAAATGTAGTCAATAACATTGTAGTAACATTGTATGGTGATAGATTATAACTATACTTATCATGGTGAGCACTGCAGAGTGTATAGAATTGTTGAATCATTGTGTTGTACAGCTGAAACATTTTACATTGTATATCAACTATAATTCAATAATAAAAATTAAAAAGTATAATAAGAAAAGAAACCATGTGTTCCTAAAAACCCACAACACAAACTAAATAAACAGGTAATCAACAACTAAGAAAATAGTTCTGACAAATATTTAAATTGGTTACTATCTTTAATATGTAGATTCCAAAATAAAAACAAAGCAAAACCTAAGACTCCAATAGATTAATGGCCAAGGGGCCTGACCAGCATTTAAAGGAAGATATATAGATAATAACACATGGAAATTTCCACTTTACAAAGATTTGAAGAAATGCAAAAAGAACAAATTACATGTTGTAATCACTTTTCATATTAGCACAGTTAAAAAAATTGATACCCAATAATGTGTTAACACAGATTCATGTACTTACTTCCAGTTGAATTTAAATTAATACAATTATTCTGGAATTCCATTTGGATTTAATTTTGCATCCTTAACAAACCCAGTTCTATACATGGTCTATAAAGGTAGAAGGATGTTCATTGTGAGTCTTTTATAATAGAAAAAATGGGAACACCTTAAATATCCAGCAGGAGAGAAATGGTTAACCAAATTGTGGTATATTTATATAAAACAAAAAGATTATGTGGCCATTAAAAATCATGTTTTCAATATCATGTTTCAAGAGTTCAGTAACATGGAAAATTTCTACAATAAAATGTTAAATGAAAATATAGAATACCAAATTGCACATATAGTTTAAGTTCAAGATATATATGTATCGAGAAGCCCAGGTGGCTCAGCAGTTTAGTGCTGCCTTCAGCCCAGGGCCTGATCCTGGAGACTTGGGATTGAGTCCCACATCAGGCTCCCTGCATGGAGCCTGCTTCTCCCACTGGCTGTGTCTCTGCCTCTCTCTCTCTCTCTCTCTCTCTCTCTCTCTCTCTCTCTCTTTCTCTCTCTGTCTGTGTGTCTCTCATGAATAAATAAATAAAATCTGTAAAAAAAAAAAAAGATATATGTATCTTGGGATGCCTGGGTGGCTCAGTCGGTTAAGCATCAACTTTTGTTTTCTGCTCAGGTTATGATCTCAGGGTCATGAAATCAAGCTCAGGGTCATGAGATCAAGCGCCTCACTGGGCTCTCCACTGGGCATGGAGTCTGCTTAAAATTGTCTCTCTACTTCTCCCTTTGCTCCTACCCCCCAGACTTGCGCACACGTGTGTGTGTGTGTGTGTGTGTGTGTGCTTTCTCTCTCTCTTAAAAAAAAATATGTATTGTAAAGACGCTATCCCTATTCTGATAAGAGTGAAGAGAACAAATCTGGTCAAGTCATGGATCAACTGGCAATCCTCTCCAAGAGACTAGGCCAAAGCCTAATTTAGCTGCCACCTTCCAGTCAATTCTAGTAATGAGAAACTATCAATTTAGGATCCCCAAAATCACAGAGAAAAGCATAAATTAAACAGCTTTGGAATCATGGGACACAAGGGGAAAATATAAGTTTATAGGAGACAATTTTAGTATAACAGTCTAAGATAAATTATCTTTCTTTAATCAGTGTTTGGAAAGCATCTACTCAATAGACATTTTCTGAAGCATCATTAGTTTTCTTGGTTTTCTTAGCCTAAGCCGCATAAACCCAGTCCCTCTGCTTTATTTGTTGGAAATAATGCCTACCCATTGATGGTCGATCTGTCACACCATTGCTTTTGAAGAGCTTTGGAGGAAATAAAGTTCACGGTAAATCTCAAGAGGTTTTCTTTTACTTTGTTTTCTTGCATTAAAATGGGATATTTTGTAATACAATATGCAGTATATACCAAACACATTTATTTTATGTTACCCTGATGGTAAAGTGCATTATGTTAGGTTAACACTGATACATCTACATGCCTATGAATACTAGGGAGGAAACTATTCTTCCATAGACAACAAATAGACTCAATGTGAGGGGAAATGAATAATGGACATGGCCTTTTTATCACAGTTTTTCCATCTCAACATGTCCTACTCATGAATTATACAAGATGTATCCTTGTACCTTTGGCATACACTCACTCTGTTGGAAGATTAATTGTACATTCTCAGGTTACATACCATAGGCTTGAGTACTTTAGTCTGTGTCTGTGTTTGGTTAAACTTTATTTGTAATATGCTGAGTCCTCAGTTATTTCACTTGACAAAATTTTCAGTAAGAAGGAAATTAGTGACGTAAATTTAGCTATTGGTCTGAAACTTTGGAATATCCAGATATTTTTTGGATGATGTGCTTTGTACATAGTTGCTAAATGAATGAATGAATGGATTTTAGCTCAATACAGTAAAGGGATTTAATCCATTTACTATAGGACTCAGTAGGGAAGGTTTTGAGATGAATGTCAAATCAATTTATATTCAGAAAAAGCATAAAGATTATTGCTCTTATGACAGTGGAGAAATCATGACATTGGTTTGAACTGGTTAACTTCATACTCAGAATGCACAGAAGCATGTTAAAGTTGGGCTATGTATTCATATTCTCTTCGGTGACAGATTAGAATATTGTTTTAGTTTTGATCACCCTTCTTCCATAGAAGGCACATTTTTGTATAACTATGGACTTCTCCAACTTCACATTATGACCAGGTCACTCTCTGTAATATCAGAATCTTTTCACCTTCACATGAGGCATATTTCAAAGACAAGCCTTTGATAATCAAAGAGAATACCTAACTATGGTGGATTTAGAAGGTAAATCTTGGGACTGACATCTCAGGCTTTTACTGCTGCATTAATTATTGGTTAACAAACAGTAGAATTTCTTTTTTTAAGATTTATTTATTTATTCATGAGAGATATAGAGAGAGGCAGAGTCCTAGACAGAGGCAAAAGCAGGCTCCTCAGAGGGAGCCTGATGTGGGACTCGATCCCAGGACTCCAAGATCATGCCCTGAGCCGAAGGCAGAGGCTCAACTGTTGAGCCACCCAGGTGTCCCAACAGTAGAATTTCTTAATGAATTCTTAGATCATGAGGACAAATTAGACACTGTGGGCTTTCTTATTCACTATCATGTTACCTTATACGTTAAGAAAATGAAAGCAGAAAAAGATATGGCAAATCATGTTTCTCCCATCCTCTAATAAAATGTGTTTTCCTGGATCTCATTGCACAATATCCCCAACAAGTATAAAACAGATAGATGTCCCTCCCCACACTTCTTCCTTTCTTTCATTTCTAAAAAGACTACAGGCAAATTGGAAAGAGAAGCCACTGTTTGTTAACAAAGCCCTCCACATCATCTCAGGTGAGTACAACTATTTACTTTTTTGAGGAGAGTTTCCTATCTTTGCCATCTAAACTATTCTAGTATCAACAGTGTTGAGTGAATAAGACTTGCTATAAAAGTGAATTTGAGGGCACATGGGTGGCTCAGTCTGCTAAGTGTCTGCCTTTGGCTCAGGTCATGATCCTGGGGTCCTGGGATCGAGCCCCACATAGGGCTCCTGTTCAGTGAGGAACCTGCTTCTCTCTCTCTCTGCCCAGTACCTCCTCCCAGCTCATGGTTTCTCTTATGTGCTCTGTCTCCCATGTGCTCACTCTCTTTCTCTCTCAAATACATAAATAAATTCTTTTTAAAAAAGTGAATTTGGTTTAATCTGGATCTCCTACAACTCTATAATCATCACATGGGCATCCACTTCCTTCACCTATGTCTCCAAATAGGAAATATGGTCACTCTTGCAATCACCCAAATTACTTTATCACCTCTGATAGCAATAATATGTAACGTTTGCTTTATCATAAATTTAACATTAACTATGTGCCCTGACCTAATGAGGGTCATGCCAGATTTTTACCCATTAGTATTTAATACTATAATTATAGAATTTTTATTTCAAAAAATTCACTGATTCTCAATCTTTAACTCAAAGAAGACATGAATTTGAACATGAAATTTTTTCATCATTAAATTGCAAGCTATTGTGACAAAAGATGAATATATATATTAATGTCATATAGATTTATAAACATATCATCTTCTAAATTAGACTTTCTGCCTAATCCATACAAACCTAGAATATATGCAGAAAATTGTAATTAGATCACAAAATTCAGATTAGTCATTGTTGCCATTGTTTCTAATGGCATGTTTTCCATAAATAAGGTTGTACATTGACATTTCAAAAATACATAGTAACCTTTTCTGAACTGCTTCCTCTCATAATTATCTCATTAACATAAGGATCAGTTAGGAACCAAAAATACATAGAGAGAGAGAAGGGAGAGAGGGAGGAAATGAATAGTTCTCTGCTGTGCATGCCAAGAACTAAATTTGGGCCCTGAACCAGTGTTTATCCTGCTTTCCAAAACCTTCAATGCCCTTTCCTCAGTTTATTTTCACCTGAAAGTATTTTCTCATACCAAATGCTACCAATAAGTGAATCCTGACACCACGTCATTTAATGCTATGAGTCCAGGTTTTTTAATGTGGTATTGTCTTTAGTCCAGTGGGTTGTGAGTGATGATATGGGAAGCCAGTGGCATTCCTGGAGTGAGTGCAATGCCAATTAACCTTAGTGTGTAGGACCACCAAGGCACAAGCCCTTTTTTGAACTGGGATAATCCTCTGAGAATGGTACCATCATTCTTGTAATCTGGTGGCTTTTAACACTGAATGTTTAAATGCCAGCAAAGCATTGGTAACCAATATATTATAATCTCATTTTAAATGTTTTCTAAGAAGTCCCAAACCAATCTGTATGCAAACTAGTGACATCTAAGTAATAAACCCTTTATTTATTTGTCTGTCTGTCTGTTTTATTTATTTACTTATTTATTCACGAGAGACACACAGAGAGAGATAGAGGCAGAGACACAGGCAGAGGAAGAAGCAGGCTCCACGCAGGGAGCCCGACGTGGGACTCGATCCCCAATAAGCCCTTTATCTAGGAATGTTATCTTCACATTTTTTGCTGAATTATAATCGGTATCACAAACTAAATAATGACTTTTTAAAATGGTATCTTTAAAAGGATACCCAAATAATCCTTCACTCAAATCTCTTAATAGAGAAAATGCCTTTCTCACCTCTCAGTGATATTATTGCATTTATAAGGCACTTTAAGCTTAAGGCTGGTCGGCTTGGTGCAGTCATATGTGGTGTTAACAAGGCCAAGGTTATGGAAGCTAGTTAGTTTTGTTCTATGTACTGACCATGGGCTACCAGGAATCAGTGTAGAGACACTGGCACAGAGCGGAAAGGTCCCACAGCAAAACCTCAGTACTTCTCACAGTCCATCCTCCACATAGGACAGACAGGATGTGTTCTTTGGGCATCATCATTTCAGGAAGGATGTGGTTAGTAGCTTGGGAAGCCCCAATATCTACCTCTGAACAAAGGAGTCCTGATATTTAGACATTAACTTTGCATTATAATCCCCCATCATACTACTGATTTGCTGTGTAACCTTCATCATCAAAGCAGAAATAATAGGATAGAGTGAAATAGACACCTCCCAGGGATATTGAGTGAATTAACAAATTAACAAGTGTAAAGTGCTAGCTTTTATGTAAGTTCTGGTGGTGGTTATTATTTCTAGGGACCTAGTCCCATTTTAAATAGAGAATCTAGGTGTATTATGTCTTTGTCAGAAAGGGCTTTTCACCCACATCAATTGCATTTAAGCTGAGCATAAAACAGAGGTGATAATAACATATTAGTGATTATCACAATGCAGAGCTGTAAACCTTTTTTCTATTACAGCTAAAACTATTTTGAGCAACTGTCAATGCTTTTAAACTTTGCGTTCCAAGCTTTGTGCCAGCAGTTATCGCTATAGTGATTATTCTTCCTGTGATGGGTGAGGGGAATAGGACCTATTCATTATTCATTCCCATAATGACTATATTATGTATTAGATATATTTGCATCATACAATCAGGCAAAGATTCAGTAGCTGGTTTGATTGGCACATATTGCCATCATTAAAAAGTAAAAATTCTTTTCTGCTCTGCCTACCTGGTGTCCTCTAGAGGTAGCCCATATACGGATAGAAAACTCATGGGGGAAAAAAAGAAAACTCATGGGGAATTGAAGTGCTTTCCAACAAAAGGCACTGTACAAAGATCCTTTCAATTTGACATCTCTACCAAGGAATTTTGTTGTCACCTGCAATTTCCAACAGGACTGTGCTTGAGAGAATTCTTCCATTTCTTTCATCATTCTTATTACACTTACCAAAAAAAGTTATTTATTGCTGATTGCAGGACTCTTGAACTCAGCCTGGGAGCTGCAGCATGAACTACTCAAATCTGGGCTCCTTGTTACTTATCTACATATTCATTTGAAGTGATTTTCAGGACTATTTGAAAACCTCTCTTGATCCTACATTGTATAATAGCCACTAGCTCATGTGTTTTTGGTTCTTTTTTCTGTCTTACAGATAACAGACGAGTGCCATTGGAAAGGTCACGCTCTCGCCACAATGGAGCTATCTCATCCAAGTGATTCCTGATGCCAAAGAATATGAAAATATTTAAGTAAACAAAATTATACATTTTGAGAAGAACAAAACATCCACTCAAGGGAGGGAGAGGAAATAAATGCATTTACGCAAGGATCAAGCTAAGCTGGGTGAAATAACATTGTAAAGCTATTGCAAGATGCCACTCACAATTATGCTAATACAAACACAATTACAAGCATTATAAAAACGTGTTCCATTTTAGTGTAAAGATGTGTATTATTTGTTATTGTGTGTGACCTGATGGTAATGATGAAAAGTATAAGAAGTTCAAAAGCATTCAGTCTGTCAAAAAATTACAATGTTAATCAATTTTGGGGGTCACCTCCCCTCAAAAAAAGGAAATGAAAGGAATAGAAAGAAAGAATTATTCAATATCTGCTTTTGATTCCTGTTACATAGAAAAAGAAAAGGCCAATGACAATGTGTGTATTAATGATTTGGAGAGGCACTCTGTAAGAGAAGCCATTTTGGAAACTAAAAAAAATTACTGCTACGACCCCATGAGTTTATTTAGAATCTTATCTCAAGTGAAAGCTGGTGGATTCATCTGCTTTGGCTGAAATTAAACTTATCATTAATCTAGAGTTTCAGCATGATGTTGCAGGCACTTATCATTGCTAAAAATAAACCAGAGTTTAACAGAAGCAGTTAGAGAAAGTGATTTAAACTTCATTTAAAGAGGTATTTTCTATTTATGCACATATATCTACTTTATACAAATACTTCATATCACTATTTTTGACAAAAACCTTACGATTTTAATGTCTGTTCTGAGATGAACCTGAAAATTATATTACCTTTACTAAGCTTTTTAAAAGGTAAATATTGATTCCTGTTCTCTGTGGTTTATTTCTTCTATTGCTTCTTTCTCCCATGGCCCCCTTAAAAGCAGGGAATAGAGTTTCTAAAAGACCTGAGAGGAAAAAGATTTCTCTCCACAGGCAGCAGGAAACTTTCTGAAAGGTCAACTGTTTTATTTGCCTTTCTACTCCCCTTTCCAATTCTGCCTTGTAGTCTGAAGAAGAAAAAAAATGATATATATGTATGTGTATATATGTGTATGTGTTTATATCTCCCGCTACAATAATTCCACAACCCAGTGGCCAAGTGAACTTCTCAGTCATCATCATACTTACTTACCTTGTATTAACAAATTAAAATGATGCTGCCAAAACAACCCTGGAGAAAAAAACAGGCTCTATATTTTTCCTAAATAGATGAAGGCATAGAAATTATACTTCACGTGTCTATTACTTTAAGATACACATTGAACTAATGTGGTATAACTTCTCTGGAGTGCAATTTTTTGTATATTTTTATTAGAGTTCAATTTCCCAAAATATAGTATAACATTGAGTGCTCATCCCATGAAGTGCCCCCCTCAGTGCCTGTCACCCAGTCACCCCATCCCCCTGCCCACCTCTCCTTACACTACCCCTTGTTTGTTTTCCAGAGTTAGGAGTTTCTCATGTTTTGTCACCCTCTCCATTTTTTTTGTAAGATTGGGTTTTTTTTTTTGTATATTTTTTATTGGAGTTCAATTTGCCAACATACAGCATAACACCCAGTGCTCATCCCATCAAGTGCCCCCCTCAGTGCCCGTCACCCAGTCACCCCAACCCCCTGCCCACCTCCCCTTCCACTACCCCTTGTTCGTTTCCCAGAGTTAGGAGTCTCTCATGTTCTGTCACCCTCACTGATATTTCCCACTCATTTTCTCTCTGGAGTGTAATTTTAAAATTAATCCATGGAGATGATTGTGACTACTGTAAAAAATTTCTTATATGTATATTTCTTATATAGAAAATCCTATTTCTACTTCTCCAAAACACATTATAGACATTCAGAAAGAACAAATGACTGGCTTGGCAAGTCACCATTTGAAATAATGTAAACAAGTGACCAATAATTCACAATCTTCTTTATATAGAGGTATAATGATTCAAACTGCTTCCTTTTCCTCCAGTGCATTCTTACTTGGGTATGATATTTTAAAAGTTTCTGAAGCTGCTACAATAGAGAAATCAAAAGGAAGAACAGTATCTGATATTTTACAATTTTAGCCTATCTTAAGACACACACATATGCATACACAAACAAGTTTAGGGGATATATCAATTTCATATACTTTTCCTTAACAACAGAGATATACAAATTCATGTAAATAATTAACGTGTGTATTTTTTACTTCACAAATTCTCTTCTGAAATCTTTGTGATCTGACCTGAGTCTTTTGATAGCCTTTCTGGCTGTAGGAAAATGATATTTTGAAATATTAACCCTTACTAAAATTTAGGGGCATTTGCCATGCTATATTATCAAGATGGTCAGGAAAAAAAAAAGATGGTCAGGATAGAAATATTGATGTGCATCACCTTTTCCAGTTGTGAACCTGCCTTATTTTTTAGTTTATGGGAAAGAATGAATGAAATACTATTATTGATAAATTATATATTTGTATTTAGAGAAATCCTACATGGTTTCCACAAACAGTATGGAACCTTTCAGGGTCTTTCATGAGGTTCCAATAAGTGAGTTAAAGGATTTGCTTCCCAGATTTATAATGGTCCTGCTTTAGTCATTTGCAGTTTTGTTCGAGATTAAAAATTATCACCAGAAAAAGTACATAGTGACAGTTTTAGTATAGAACCAAATTACACTAAAGTCTTTTGTTAGCTTTATTACTGTCACAGTGAGAAGCACCAATTTATGCAGATTTTCTTCAGAATGATTTTTAAAAATACAAAATCCTTAAAATGTTTACTAGTTGGATTAGTTTCCTCTGGCTGCTATAACAAAGTACCACAAACTTGTTGGCTTAACAAATTAGAAATGTATTCTGTCATGGTCCCTGTTGCAAGATGTCCAAAATAAAGATCTGTGCTCCCTCCAAAGTTTCTGGAGGAAAATCTTCCCTTGCCTCTCCCAGCATGTAGTGATGGCTTTTGGCCTTCTTTGGGGTATGGCTACATCTGTCTCTAATCACTTTCTCCTCTGTGTATCTAAACTTCCTATGCCTCTCTTATAAGATCCTTTTTCCCAAATAAGGTAACAGTCACAGGTTCTGCGAGTTAGGATGTGGGCATACCTTTTTTGGATTCCCCCTCCCCTGCTGCCAGCCCACTACAGTCTGCCCTCTGGACCCAAAAATTTATATCTGTCCCATGTGCAAAATATATTCACCCTATCTCAACATTCCCAAAAGTCTCAACCTATTACAGCATCAACTCTAAGTCTAAAATTTCATTCAAACATCATCAGTTCAATAGTCCCATCATCTAGATCATCTAAATCAGGTATAGATGAAAATCCTGGGGCATAATTCCTCTCCAAAAGTGAATAAATGAAGCAAAGCAAGTCATCTGCTTCCAAAATACAATGATGGAAGAGGCATAGGGCAATAGTTATAGACATTTCTATTCCAAAATAGGGAAAATGGAAAGTAAAAAAAGTCACATGACCTGATGACTTTCAAAATTTATCCAGGGAAAAATCCCCTTGGGTTTCTTGACCTGACAGTCCTCCTTGTTTAAGGACTCCTTCCTTTAGGCCTGCAGTTCTGGCCTCTTAGCCTATGGATTAATTCTCTGTCTCTGTGCCCATGGCTTGCACTTCTGTCTCTGCTCTCCTGCGTGGGCCTCTGCCTCTGTACCTGCAGTTCTTCTCTAAGAATGATCCTTTATATTATTGAAGGATAGCACGTGTTTGCAATTTTATCATCCTGTTTATTGCCTGTAAAATTTTGGTAGTCTGACAACCTTCTCTTATTTTGTCCTGTCTCGGTCCTTTTCAGACTAAACTAGAACTGTTTCTCAAAAACTTTCTGGGCCTCCCATGTATGTCAAATTGATTTGATACTGAGATAAGAGTCCTCCAGATTTTTGCTGGATAAAGCCATCTCTATTCTTGGCTTCTATTGAGGTGGTTGAGTGGATCAATGAGTCAATGCCTAATCTCTTCAGCACTAACCAGAGGTTGGCTTTATCTCCAGAGCACACTATCCTAAGAGTGCATCAGCTAATTTTAGCATCTTTTGCAATCTGAAATAGGCTCAAAACTTCCTGAATTATTAAGTGCTGGTTCCTTTCTGCTTAACAATTATTTCCTCAATTTACTTCTTTCCTCTTGTATTTTACTATAAATTCAAGAGGAAAATAGGCCCTACCTCCTCCTACCTCCTACCTCTACACTTTGCTTGGAAGTCTCAGCCAACATCCAGGTTTATCACTTACAAATTCTACTTTCCACACAGCTGTTGGAAACAATTCAGATAAGGTCTTTGCCACTATATAGGAAGGATCACTTCTCTCTAGTTTCCAATAAAATATTCCTCAGTTCCTTCTGAGCTCACCAGAAGCATCTTTAACAATCATATTTCCAACAGCAGTGTATGATTTTTTTCTATCATTTGCATCACAATTCTTCCAGGCTCTACCCATTATCTACTCCAAAGCCATTTCCACATTTTTATTTATTCATTATAGGAGTACCTTACTTCCTGTTACCAAAATCTGTATTAGGTTCCTGTGGCTGCTGTAACAATACACAAAATATGGTAGCTTAAAACAACATAAATTTATTCTCTTATTGTTTTGTGAGCCAAAAGTCCTAAATTGAGCTCTTGGCAGGTCTGTACTCCCTCTGAAAGCTCCAGAAGAAAATCTGGTCCTAGTCTATTCCAGTTTCTTGTGACTGTCATTCTTTCCTTGACTTGTGGCCAAATCTCTCTCTGCTTTGTTTTCACATTACTTTTCCTTCTGTTTATCTAATCTACCTCTGCCTCTCTCTTATAAGAACACTTGTTGTGGAATTTAGGGCCCACCTGGCTTATCCATAAAATTATCCTTATCTCAATACTCTTAATTACATCCATGAAGACCCTTTTTCCAAATAACATTAACATCACAGGTTCCAGGAATTAGAACATGGACATACTTTGGGGAAGCCATCATTTGGCTCACTATGGTAGTCAATGCACATAAATGTACTTTTCACTTCTTAAAATGCATTCTTGGTGCTTAAGCCAAACTCAAGTTTTCCTGTAAAAGCTATTGTCTGTAGGCTACTGCATGCTTTGATATTATATAGCTGAACAGGCTATTCCAAAATTTGGTTGATAGTTTTGCTACTATGACCAATGCTTAATTTGAAAAAATAATTGGTTCCAACTCTGAGCTCTGGTGTTTCCCTTCTGCCCCTTTTATGGAGTATTTGACCAAATGTCTTCCATAATTTACAATGCAGGCATAAAACTGCCTCTGAGGCAGAAGGGCTCTTTACAAGCTGACTTTAGATATTGTGAATCCCTCAGCTGAAGAGAGAGGTGATGGCAAAGCCTGCTTTGAATGGGTATTGAGACTGTGCCCATACCAAGACACCCAGAAGAAGTATTTTAGTAGCAATAGAATTGCAGATTCATGCTCTTATTTTGCTTCAGATCAACCACCTGCCTCTTCACAGGACCCAGAATGACTTGCAACCTATATGTAATGCATACTTACTTAATAAATAAAGTTATAAATAAATAAATAAATAAATAAATAAATAAATAAATAAATAAATAAAGTTAAGATGTACATTAAATGTTGTCTGCCTATGGTAATATTAATAATGAATGAAAAGGCACAAACTGAAGTATAAAGGCAGGATATAAGAACATTTTAGATGGAGAAGCTTCAACTGAACAGAACTACAAGAGTGTTTCTTTAAGCACCAGATAAGGTGGAAATTATGGGACATATTCAGACACACATAACAGTGGGAATCATAAGATTTTCTTTAAGTATTCCTTAGCACTTCTTGCCAGCATAGTGTAGAAATGTTTGCATAACTTAAAAGTCCAGAAAAGCCAGAAGGGTGATTTATATCTTCCAGGGAAACTCTATACACAGAAAAGAGTTGTTTTGTTTTGTTTTTGTCTTGATTATAGAATAAATGCAAATGGACTTCAAATGCTTAGAGGGGTAAAAATCTGGAATGTGTAATAAAGCATTGTGTATAATTATTCTCTGGAAGGCTTTTAAAAGAATATCTCATCATGGGTGGGTTGACTTGAAGATGGAGGGTTAGACAAGGTAATAACCAGATCTATAAATAATATGATCCAAATTACCTGGCAAGGCCATTGTTTCCCATGGGATTTTGGGTTGCTCTGGGAATCAAATACATTAGCTTATTTTTTCTCCACCAGAGGCAAATTCTGTATTGGGAGTCTGAAAACCTTAGTATCTACAACTAGGGGAATTTGAGCTTAATGCCATGAACTCAAAGGAAAGTGGAAATCTAGAAATTGATATGTATGCAATGCATGTAACGTGGCATATAGTTTTGATTTATAATGAAAGGAAATGTATAGCCAAAGATCCCATTTAAAGACTGAATTTATTTAGATGCCTAGAGTCTCAAATAAAATATTATTATAGTCAATATACATTGTAGGAGATAACAACTTGCAAATTCATGACTTATGTGACTTTCTTTCTAGTTCTTGGAGATTAACCAGAATTCAGTCTCAAGTCATGATGACCATGCATGTTAGTTAATAGAGATTCAGCCAATATTTTCACCTATATTTTGGCTAATTGAAGTCTAGACAATATTTTCACCTTTTGATGTTTATGAGCAAAGTATAAGAGCTCTTATAATAATAAACCCTTAACTTCATTAATTTGCTGAAGCCTCCAGTGTGGCTATTCTAATCACTGAGTACCCATTCAGTGAACATTGCTTTTTAGGGCACAATTATGAATTAAACATAGCTTTTGCCTTCAGGAGTCTCATGGTCTAGTGGGAAATGGGACATGTACAAAAAGAATTGTAATCTAAGGTGGAAAGAAGGTGACCAGTGTCATAAGAGTGGGATAGATAAGGCCTATGGGGGTTAAGGAAAACACAAATCACTTAGTTTTAGAGAAGTGAAGTATAGGTATTGAAGTGGGAAGCAGGTATCAGTGTAGACATTTTTGGCACAGTGATACTTAAAGGGTAAACAGATTTGGATATATGAAGCTTTTATTTAGTCAGTTTTTAGTGAGAACCTCATTAAAATAATAATAGCAATGCTAGGCTCTGAGAATATAACAGTGAACCAAATAGGTGTGGTCCCTATTCTCATGAAGCTTAGTTTTTTTTTTTTTTTAGGAAAGATTGAAGGCATGAGCAGAACAAACTTAGATATGCATATGTTTGACTAGAGTGTAAGGTCCATGAAAGCAGCAGTGGTTGTGTATTTAGGGCTTGATCTTATAAATAGTAGGGAAATACTGAGGGATTTTGAGGAAAGCAATGATAATGGAGCACTTAAGGAAGATGATGCTGGAAGCTCTGTGTAGGACAGAGGTAGAGGTCACAGAAGGCCAACTTTGTTGGAAGCTATTGCAATACTTTTGATAAATAATGAGGGCTTAAACTAGGGTAGCATCTAGGGTAGAGACAGTTCTAAGTGGCATGTAATCCAGCAATGATTAGATGTTAAGGGTATTTACTCAAGGGAGGATTCAAAATTGACACTAAGGTTTTAGACCTGAGTGACTGATGGGCTACTTTCAACCAAAAACTTGAACACAAGAAGAGCTCATCTTTGCAGTAATACTATGGATATGCACAGCTGCTACTCTGACACCTGATACAATCCTATTATCTGTACTGTTGAGTGTCTCATACAAGCCTTATATACAAGTAGCATCTAATCATAAAGACAGAGCAGACAGGAGAACATGATTTTGAATGAGGACTTACTCAGTGATATTATAGTGATTGCGGTAAGAAGGGCAAAGGTAGGCTCTCTGTGTTGTGTTATTTTTCTTTCTTTTTCCCCTTCCTATTTTTTCTCTTTTTAATAATACTGAAAAACACTGAATGGCTGTTCAAAAAAACAAATTGACAAAGATCGGGTGTTAAAATGCACTCATTCAGTTTTGAACTCATACAGGAAAGAGACATTAAGATGAAGTATAATTTATGCGAAAAGCTTTAATTAGTTCATAGCTAGAACTTCTTAAGTGTCTGGTTAATAATTTAAACCATACATTTAAGAGGTTCTGGAACAATTATTACTTTCTAAAAGAACAGTGAATTCTCCTGTTTCACTATTTTCCTAGGAGTTTCTCAGGCTTCCAAACTTGTCCAAGTCTATCCCCTTTATGCTAAATATCTTTCTACTCAAAAAAACCATAAGGGTTCCCTTCTCAATACATTCAATTGCTAAGTTCATGAAACACTGAATGACTTTATTTTAGCTAATATTCTTTTGTCTGGGAAAAGAACCTGTTTTACGAATTCGCTTCATCTCACCCCTACCGCCTAACCCCCAGCAAATACCTTGTGTTATTGTCCCTCTGTTATCTTACAAAACCTCACATATCACAATAGGAATTAAATTGAAAATACCCAAATACTATGAATTTTCACTTTGAATGGTTTTTGGAAACCTATGGCATAGTAGCACAGTGGCCTAGACTTCCTGACAAAAATCAAGCAGTGGAATATTTTACCTAGCTAAACACCTGGCAGCACTCATGGTGGTGCTTGGGGGAGGGAGGAAAAGGAAATGAAAGGGGTCATGGATAAGGCCCCTCAGTAGAATTCAGTATAATGATAAAAAGCATAGCATCTATTAGATGTCAATGACTTTCAACTCCAGAGCATGTGGGATAAAAAGTTGACCTGCTTTGTTTTATAGTATGTGGTATTTTTTAAAGGACTTTCACTTCTTGCATCCATTATTCCATCATTTCAGGAATTTCAGTCTACAAGCATCCTCAAGATTCCTATTAAACAAAAACAGAAACCTTCCTGTGAATATCTCTCCTTCAAGACTATCAAAAATTACCTATCAAGCTATATAAATTCCTCTTAATTCTCATCCCACTTAAGTTCTCTCACTTTTCTACAAAGCACACCTACTCCTATCTTTTCCCACCACTCAGAAAATTTTTCAGTCCTCTTTTTTTTCTCAGTCCTCTTTATCCATGATTGTCTTTAAATAGAAGCTGTATCTCCAGCATTCATTTGTATTCTCTCTACTACCAGGGTCATCTTAGCCATTTCCATGGCTTTGAAAATTTCCTATGAGCAGATGCCTCAGCAATTTCTTTGAACCTCTGAACCACTTTCAGTATGTAAATGATATCTAACACACTAAACTCAGTACAGTCCCAACCAAATATATTCTCTGGCAAACTGATCCTCCTATCTAGATCACCCCTTTCATTATGTGTTTAGTACTATCCCAGTCTCTAAGGCTAGAAACACCAGAAGCATCTTGTATTATTCCCTCTCCCCTAATATCCACTCAGGCACAGAAGTTGGTCACCCTGTTTCTATCTCTTACCTCTTCAACATATCTTTCATACCACTAGAGATTGCTTCCTAAAATGTCTTTCTTAACTCACTTCAAAAATTTCTTGTTCTTAGTTACAAAACTAGTATGGACTTCAAAAATCTCAGGAACAGACTCAAATGTAACTTTCAAACCTCTTCACAATCCCTCCAGCCATGTTGCACTGGATTTGTCACTGGGGTAAATAAAAGCTTGCCAATGATAAATGTATGAATTCCTTAATTCTCCTTCCCTCATGAAAATAAATTGTGTTATGTTCCCACAGCAATTTGCTCATACTCTTATTATGGCCTTTATTTCATTCTGCCTTTTACTAGAGTTAGCTGTCTGTGTCCTTGACTAAAGTATGTTTCTTGACAGCAATGACTGTCTCATTCATCTCTGGTCCTTTACACAAAGCAATTGATCCGTGAACTAATGTGTAGTATCAACTCTCAGTGAATTAAACAAATGAAAAGGAATGTTTGGTACAGGTAATGGAAAATCGCAACTAATTTCCTCATCCAGGTGAGAACATAGCCTTCATCATTGTCCTGGAAACTGAGGGCCTGCCTAAGGTCAGCATTGAGGACAAGCTCTCCCAACTATGGATAACTGGAAGTTGATTTCAAAGGAGTGCTTTTGGGAGCTGATGACTGATTAAAGACAAGGAGGACGATTTTTCCTCCAAGGTCAAGCTTTTAACAGATATCTGCAATGTACACTAAGGGATTTGGCTGTACTCCATTTATGCTAATATGGTTTATATATGGGCCTCCAGCATCCAAGAACCACTTCCCTAAACAAATTAATAAGTGTAAATACCAAGGCAGGGTTGTAAATGTGGAACTTATTTGTAATGTACCAACCTTGTTATTATCAAATGTCATAAGGTATAAGTCATGGCAATTATGCTGCTTGCTTTTTATTACATTTATTTTACTTTTTGAAAGTGCAATATATCTTTATAAGCATCTCCTCTTCTGCTCTGCCTAAGTAACCTACCCTGTCTATGTGGTCTAGAGTCACAGATAACAGGAACTTTAGAGTCAAAGGATTAATGGGCATCCCTGAAGCATAAGGATTCATGGGTCAGTGGGTGGAGCCACTATATCCTCCACATTAGGCTTCACTGTGTGTTTCAACAATTCAAGTTGTGAGACCTTGTAGATTTCTCCATACAATAAACTTTACACTCTAAAATACAGAATTGTTGCTTCCTGCTCCCTCCCACCACCTGAGTATGCAGATGTATGTATATTCCTGTCACATAGAAGCTGATAATTTTGCACAAAACCTTCAAACTCTTGATTGCCAGTTTGGTGTATAACAGTCCAGAGCTACCTCTTAAGTGGTCTCTTCACAGGTGAAAGTTAGGGGAATTACCCTTGATTTTTCTGGTTTAGATCAGAAAGGCATCCACTACTCTGAGCCCATAATTCTCATTTCTAAGTAATCTCTTTCTCTTTTCTTTGCTTCTTACTACATTATGAAGCACTCAAAACAAGAAAGGCAGGTGACTATCTTACTCCATATAACTAAGCATTTTATGACAACAGTTCTCTTTTCTTTCAAAGGAGCCTTTTTAGTCTATCTGCAGGCTTCCTCAGGCTTCCCTAATATTAGCCAAGAAACCTGCCAGGGTGCAGAAGTTAGTTGGTGAGTGAATCTATTTTTAAGGGTTTTGAAAGGTGCCACTGCTTTAAAAGTTTCCTTGAAAAAGAAGGACCAAAAAGAAAAAAATAGTAGTTAATCCTTGGACTTAGGAGATTCTTTAGGAATATTATTTCCCCTAATTACAGCATTCCCCTCACCTTTTTGCTTTATGATCCAACAACCATGTTAACAACAAGCTATTTATTCATTAATTATTCCACAAATATCCACTGAGCAACTACTGTGTGACAGGCATTACATAATAGTGGGCAAAAAGACATGATATAGGTCTTCATGAGCTTACAGTCAAGTGGAGCAGGCTAATGATAAACTAATCTACATATAATTACAATTGCATGAAGTGCCTAAGAAGGAAAGAATACAAATACTATAGAAGAAAAAAGTGGTGTACATTTAGTTGGGAGGGGGCATATATTAGACTGGGAGGTCAAGAACCACCCCTCTGAAGAAGTGATATTTAACTGGAGACCTACAGGATGAGTGGAAGTTCATCAGGTTAAAGTGAGTAACTGTGATGAGTAAACATAAGGGAAACAAAACACATATAATGGAGTAATAGTCAGCTTTAGGTAGGTTGTACTATTGTTACAAACAATAAAACCTCAATTACCATAGCAAAAGTCCATGTGGCAGCTACAGGTCATCTGTGGCTCAGTTTCATATGCCTTATTCTTTCAAGGGTCATAGCTGAAGGAGGAGCCTTTATTTGGGACTTGTCAATCTTACATCAGAGGGAAAAGAGCAAAACCGTCTGAACCATGCCATGGCTCTTAAAATTTCTGATCATATGTGGTGAAGGTCACTCTGGTTTATATTCCATTGGCCACAGCATGTTCTATGACCCAGCCCACATTAATTTGGCAGGGCTCATGGCAGGAAGCAGGGATGTGCTCTTTAACAGGGAGGAAAAAATTAATACCTGGAAATAATAAAGCAATCTCACAGCCTTTGTCTGACTGCCAACTATCCTTTTAATAGACATTAATTTCCCAGGATCTCAGTTTCCTTATTTCTAAAAATGATATTTAAAACAACAGAAGAGGACTTAAGATGGGTTTTCAAGGTTGGGTCTGGCCCTCAAGTTAGGTAGCAGGTTGGGGGAATAAAAATTGTGTAATCTAGAGTCTATGTTTGCTCTACATTTTCCTTTGGCATTTTATTTCAATTACAGTAATAATAAGAAAAAAAATTGGCATGCTACCTTGGCCACTATATAGCTGCACTACCTTGGGCAGGTTACTCAAACTCTTTGAGCCTTGGACTATTGTCAGAATTATGTAAAATAACATTTGTGAGAACATTCTTTGTATTATAATGCTATACAAATACTAATCATTATTATATTTATCTGACCGACATGATCACCTCTACTAAGCCTCATCTGTTTCTCTCATAGCCTTAATACAACATCTCAGCTAGCTACTTCAAGCTCACCATGTCAAAACTCATAATTATCTTCTCTCCCAGGTAAATCCCATCCAGCTCTCACTCCAGACTTCATTGTGTTTATCACTGGCACTGATGTGCTTCTTATCACCAGGGTTACAAAACTTCATTTTGTTTTTGACATCTACACCTTCACTCAGTTCTATTGATTCTCCCTTCACAGTGTAGTATACCTGGATCTCTTTCTGATTTCAAAGCCACCACCCACACCCAGCCCCTTGTATCCCACTCCTTGATTACTATAATAACTGCTTTTTCTGCCTATATTTCACCCCTGTCCAAAGGGAGTATGATTCTCACACTCAAATTCCCACAGTGGCTCACCAATTAAATTAAACCACAAGCAAAATTAAAATCCAAATTCTTCTGCTCAGTAGACAACATCCTCCAAAATTTGTCACTTTTTCCAAACTTTCCTTTCACTCTTAACCATGTACCTCTGCTGCAACCATCACAACTTAACTCACCATTCTCTGAAAATCTCCATTATCTAGATCAGCACTGGCCAGTAGAAATCTAATGCAACCCACAGATATGATTTTAAATTATCTAGTAGCTACAGTTTAAAAACTAAATAGAAACAAGTGACATTAATTTAAATAAATTTAATTTAACCCAGTATATCTAAAATATTATCCTTTCAACATGTAGACAATGTAAAAATTTTTAATGAAGCACTTTACATTCTTTTTCTAGTAAAGAGATTTTTACTATCTTTTCAAAAACCCATGGGCATTTTACACTTTCAGCACATCTCAATTTATATGCATTAACCATATTTCCAATGCTCGGTAGCCATATGTGGCTAGTGGCTACTGTATTAGATGGTACAGACCTTGCAACCACCCTGTGACTCAATGCAAACTCTGTCCTCTTCTTGAAATACTTCCCACTCAAACCATCACCTGTGGAATTGCTACCTTCTAAAGACACAGCTTCATAGCCTACATGCTCTAAGATGTCTTTAAAGATTCTCTCAACTGAAATTCATCTTCCCCTCTCCCATACAATCATACACATAATTCTGTTATATAACTCTAAATGTTATGTATGGGTAGACAAAACATTCATTTTAAAACTCAGGGGGTACCAAAGAGTACGTGTAGAATGAAACCTCCCTACCAGCCACCCTAATCCAATCCCCTGGAGGCAAGCAATATTATCAGACTTTTGTGTATCCTTGCAGATAAACCTTACACATATATAAATATATATGTAAATATACATTTCTTCCCTCCATTTTTTTGAACAAATGGCAGTTTATTAAACTTATTGTTCTATACCTTACATGTTTGTACTTACTATTCTATATTGGAGATAATTCCATATTAGTACACTGAGTTTTTCTCCCTGACAAGATAGAGATTTTGTCTTTTTTTCTATATTCTTCCATAGCTCTGTACCTTGGACTCTGGTACTATGCTTAATACTCAGTAAATTTTTGTTGAATTGAATTGCTCAAAGTGCTCCAGATTGATCATGCTAAAATGCTTTTCTGCATATGGTATCTCCATCACCATCAAAAAACATCATTAACTTCTAATTGCCCACAGGATACATTTCACATTCAAGGACCTTCGCAGTATGACCCAACCTTCCCTTCTGGAGTAATCTTTACTCCCCAGAGACACCCCCTTTGCTTTAACCAACAGATGTCTTTGCTGGAACTTTGCCATAGGTTGGTATATAGGCTTGCCTCTGTGTGTGTGTGTGTATATGTATTTTATTCCAATATTTTACCAAATACGACTATAAACCCTGAAACAGAGGTTAGGTCTAATGCCCTTATTTATTTCAAGACAACATCTAAAACTTGGCAATGTGCCAGTATAATTGATGGACTTGGAAAAATGTCTTTCTTCAGACCTTCTCTCCCTTCCTTTCCCTTTGGCCTAGACTGACCCATGGTGGATAATAATTGCCCAGATTCCCCATTTCCCTTTGGCAGAAAGAGAAGACAATTTGTTTCTCTAATCTATTTTTATCTTTTTAATAAATTTTTCGGGATCCCTGGGTGGCGCAGCGGTCTAGCACCTGCCTTTGGCCCAGGGCGCGATCCTGGAGACCCAGGATCGAATCCCACGTCGGGCTCCCGGTGCATGGAGCCTGCTTCTCCCTCTGCCTATGTCTCTGCCTCTCTCTCTCTCTCTGTGACTATCATAAATAAATAAAAATTTAAAAAAAATAAATTTTTCTTCATTCAAGTGATTCTGAAGCCAGAGAAGTTGTAGATTGAAGCAGTAACAAGGGTCAATGCAAAAAATAAGTATCATTCCTGCCAGGGAGTTTTTCTTCCCATTTTCATGCTCTCATTTAGAATTACATTTATTTAAATTTGAAATCAAGTTTCTTAAGTCTCAGACAATTGAAGCTGCTTTAAGAGTCACTTTAAAGCACACACACCCTCACAGACACACCAAGTACTTGTACACTCTGTGGCCTATTCAAATGGACACATAAAACTAATCATTGTCACAACCAAAGGCAAAGTGGAGTCCTATATGGGATCCTATGGGAGAAAAAGACATTGGAGAAATATTAAGGAAATCTGAATACAGTACGGATTTTAGTTAATCATAACATGTCAGTATTGGTTCAACAATTGGGACAAATGTATCACACTAATGTCAGAAGTTAATAATAGGAGAAATTAGGTGTGGTATATGAGAACTCTATACCATCATCACAATTGTTCTGTAAGTCTGAAATGATTCTAAAAACTAAAATTTACTCTTTTTTTTAATTTACTTTTTAAAAGTTGTGGGACCCAAGGAATTTAACAAAAATTCCCTACCCCTGGATAAGCAGAGCAGGACTAACTCCATTCTGTGCTACACCTGCCATCTCATGTATAACCCCCACATGACCTGCTTATTGCTTAAAGGGCTTATTGCCCTTACCCTAGTCAAGCCGCTGAGCACACCCTTACCGGAAACTGGCTCATAGAGGAATGCGGAACCCCTAACCGCCAAAGAATGTAAACCCCACCTTTTGCCCACCAAACCTGTGCGCCAATTCTGACCAGAGTGATAGGCTAGTTCAAACGGTCACTATAGGGTAAATTGTAATTCAATTGGCCACCTGCGTGCGGACCAACATGACTATGCAACTTTCTGTTTGTGTTACAATCTCATTGGCCATTGGCCCCTATAAAACTGCTATGCCTCTTAACCTTGGGGTCCAAGCCCCTGCTCTGCTATGTCAAGTATACTTGGACCCAAGCTCGAGCTTGTTAATAAACCCTTGAGCGTTTGCATCAGTGTTGGCTCCTTGGTGGTTTCTCGGATTCGCAATCTTGGGCACAACAAAAGTAATAACTGATAGAGGGACTTAAGAGACATACTAAGCAAATACAATACATAGGCCTTACCTGGCTTCTGATTTGAGCAAACAAGCCACAAAAAGACATTTTTGACAATCTAGAACAATTGCTCACAGACTGGGTATTAGATGATAATAAGAAACTATTGTTAGGAAGCCTGGGTGGCTCAGCGGTTGAGCATCTGCCTTTGGCTTGCATCATGATCCTGGGATCTAGGATCAAGTCCCACATCGCGCTCCCTATGAAGAGCCTTCTTTCCCCTCTGCCTATGTCTCTGCCTCTTTCTGTGTGTCTCTCATGAATAAGTAAATAAAATATTTTTTTAAAAAAGAAAAGAAAGTATTGTTAAATTTGGGGTGTAAGAGTGGTATTGTGGTTATGTATTGAGAAATAAAAAGACTTCAACTATTAGAGAAACATCCTGAAGCATGTACAGATGAAGTAATGTGATGTTTTGGATTTTCTTTAAATGCTCAGGCAAAAATGGAGGAATAGATGAAATACGAATGACAAGATCTTGTTCTCCCTTGTTCATGTAAAAAAAAGAGTCCCCTCTAAAGCAGATATGGCATTACCGTGGCTGGCTAACACTTTGATCCCAGTAGTACTTAAATGAGATTAGTTCAAAGAGAAAAAGCATGAATTTGCAACCACTTATTGAGCACTCTTAGCAGGTGCTATTCTAAGGTTTTACACTCATTTCACTTAATCCTCACAACCACTCTGAGATAGGTTTTGTTATTCAAATTTTATTAGAGGAGTAAACTGAGGCTCAAGGAGGTAAAGTAACATGATCAAGATCTCTATTAGGAAATGATACAGGCAGGGCAGCCTGGCTGGCTCAGAGGTTTAGCACTGCCTTCAGCCCAGGGCAAGTTCCTGGAGACCCAGGATCCAGTCCCACATTGGGTTCCCAGCATGGATCCTCCTTCTCCCTCTGCCTGTGTCTCTGCCTCTTTCTCTCCTCTCTCTCTGTGTGTCTCTCATAAATAAATAAATAAACAAACAAACAAACAAATAAAATCTTTAAAAAAAAAAAAGGAATGATACAGGCAGAATTTGAACACAGGGAATATGACTATAGAACACATGCTCCTAACCTCTAGGCATATTTTCTCCCTTAGCTTGAGAAAGCAATTGCCTTTTGGTTTATATAGCTTGAAACTTGAAATTCACCCATTTGAACCTCTTGGAAGCATGAGTGCAATCAGCCTCACATCTGCCTCCCTTTTGTTTCATTTGCCCTTCACTTGGTTCAGATAGAACCATGCTACTTTCCCATTGATCCTCTTCATACTTTCACTGCAACTAGCCAAAGCAGGCTCAGTATGTAGACTCTGTATCTAGAGTGTTCCTTGTAACTCAAAATATGCTCCATGGACAAGCAGCATCAGCATCACCAGGGAATTTATTAGAAATGAAGCATGTTGGGCACTACTCCAGGATAATAAATCAGAATTTGTATTTTAACAGATTCCCAAGTGATTTATATGTACATTAAAGCTTGAAATGCACTGCTTTCCATCTGCTGGAATACTCCCTTAGTGATTCCTTGCTGGAATGTTCCAGAAAGAGAAGACTAAAACCTATGGCTAGAAAGAGAGAGAATCATTTAAGCTGCTCCCTGTTCTCTGGCCTTATGGAGCTCCAGAGTCAGTCAGAGGCCATCCTACGAATGGATCTTGCTGTCTTTGGAATAAAAAATATGTTGGAGAAATGAGAAGACGGCCACATGTTAGCCATCATCTACTTCCCGTATTTCATTCATGTTCTCCTGGTATCTCACACTGGCACAACACAGACACTTTCCTTTATATAATGAGGAAATTTTTAATTAAAAGCATCAGAACCTTTGAGCATATACAATCCCTTAAAATTAAGTTTATCTGTATTTACAAGCCTCCATTTATTTGGCAGTGACAATAGGATTTTAAAAAACCTGCCTCTGAAGGCATACAGAGGAATGATTAAGCTAATTTACAATAATTGCTTTGATCTTGGTATACTAAATTGTGGTGTTTAACTCTTTCAGTTCTCTTGGTCTAAGGTAAAGGCAAAATATATCACCATGCTCTATACTGTACCTCTGAATCATAGTGGAAATTCTGGGCTATAGTGCCAACTATCACCTGTATCACCCATGCAACAGACAGGGAGATATCCTGAAGCAGCTCCTCATTCCATTCCAACACATAATTGTGTCTCTACTCACTCCTTTGCTTTTAATATACAAAGCCAATGTTCAGAAACAAGGGCATCAGAAGTTATTAATTTCTTAACTCTAATAAATTGACCAGACCAGAAATTAATTGAGGACGACACTCAGGAAAAAGACATAGGACAAGGGGATGTAAAGGAGAAGAGGGAATGGATTGAAATGTGGGCAGCTGTGAAGGCCAGGAGAGGGCCTAAGATAGAAAGATGATTTTTGGGGTATACAGAGGTTATCTTTGCTTACTTCCTGGTATAGTTCAGAAGAGTCCTACTGGATCCATCTCTAATTTTTGCTGTGGATTCACCTCTATATCGCTCCAGAAAGCACATGGAATAAGGAGATCAGTGATATTTAAGGTGTAAAATATTCCTTTATACTTCTAGCACCCCTGCCTACCCCAGCCTGCTTTGAGGTTTCCCACTTCTCCTCTTGATGGGACTGGATGGGTCGGCCCTGGTTTTGCTTTATGAATGACTCAGGTCTAAGTCACTGATCAAAAGAAAGGGACACTAGTGACAGGCGCAACCCTTTTGAATCAGAAGAATGGAATTGCACTGTAAGGGACCATAAGCATTCCAAGACATTTGGCTGAGAGTTATTTCCCCATTATTTTGCTTGTAGAAAAACCAAGCTGTTCGTCTTTGCCCTCAGTGAGTTCTGCTCCACCAGTGATTTCAGCCTCTAATTCCTGAAAGGCTCTGCCAGATGTGACCAATAGTTCATCATGTGATACCTAGTATATGGCCTCAAACAATAGGAGATGATCATCATTGTATGCACATGACATTCACATAAGTAATCTGTCGCCAGATTTTGGCAAGAAACATTAAACTTAAAAAAAGAACCATTGCTATTGAATTGGAAACAAAGTACTCAGCAGTTAAAAACATGAGAATGCAGCCCACTTTCAATAGGCATTGTGTGTGGGCTCTCTTGCTGTCAAGCATTGAAAGAAAGGAAAGAAGCAGGAAGAAGCAGATGTGGATCATCAGTATTAATATTTCCATAGGCTACTTTTCTTCTGATGTGTTTAATGCCTCCTACAATGATTATTTCACTGATCCTTGGGATCTTTTGATTACATTGGGGATGCTTGGGAGGGCAGGGAGAGTCAACACACAAGCACATGCTCTCTAAGAATTCACAAAATGCTTTTATATCTAGCATCTTGTATGAGTCTCACAGCAGGCCTGTGAGGTTACAGAGTTGATCATTCCTAGTTTGTGAAAGAGTAGTGTTTGAAAGCCTGGACTTCTAGATGCAAAGGTATCCCAGATGTTTCAAGGGCAGTTCTGCTGTTGTGGGTGGCATATCCTGTTCTTGAACTGCCAAGGATGTAACGGGATAACTCTGCTTTCAGAAGTGTGGTATCAAGGGTCCTTTCTCTACTTGCCTCATTCTTTCCTTATTGTTTCCAGTTGGACTCCTTATTGAAAGTTTGCAACCCTAAATGCATTGTTTCTTATCTTCTTCCCTCCAACCTCAAGTAGTATTTTAGCCTCCAAATTCCCATAAGTCTTTATACCTAGATTGAAAAGTGTTTCTCAACTTTTTAAACTTATGCCCCTTTTTAAATAAACATCTTTCATTCTTCCTGCTGTTCTTTTCCTCTCACCTGCTCATTGCAAAGATGCTGATACAACCCATTCACACCAAGAGTCCAGACAATACTTAGTCTGAAAAATCATCATCTTATCACTACCAGCAGCCACATTTTTACTGATCTTTAGTTGCTGTTCTAAGAAACCAACATGCTTACTTTTTTTCTCTGCTACATATAAGGTGATATAATTTTGATATGATATTTCAAACTACAATAGTCCTGCCTTATCCATGGTTTTGCATTCCATGATTGAAGTTATCTGTGGCCAATCACAGCTTAAAAACAGATGATCCTCCTTCTGACATATTGTATCATCAGAAGGTCAATAGTAGCTTAACAGTACATTGAAATGCCTACATAATTCACCTCACTTTCTCTCATTTTATAGGCATTTTATCATCTCACATCAATACAAGAAGAAAGGTGAGTATAGTACAATAAGATGTTTTGTGAGAGAGAGACTACATTCATGTAATTTTTATTACAGTATATTATTATAACTGTTCTATTTGATTATTGTTAATCTCTATTGTGCCTAATTTATTGATTAAATTGTATCATAGGTATGTAAATATGGGAAAAATCATAGTGTACATAGGGTTTAGGTCTATCCATAGTTTCAGTCATCCACTGTGGGTTTTGAAATGTATCCCCTGTGGATAAGGAGGGACTACTATACTTCTCTCCCACCCTGATTCTGAAACAGGTAGCCCCTTGAATATCACTACTCTGTTATTACTTATCAAATTGTATTATATTTATAGTTGTTTACATGGCTGCCTACTAGACTATAGCAGAGACCTTGAGGACAGGGACCCAATCTGGTTGTTCTTTGTATCCATAAGTGCCAAGCAGAGTGACAGGTATGTAATAGGCACACATTAAATATTTGTTGAACAAATGGATGAGTAAACAGTGCCAGGAGACTTATTCAGTGTTACTGTATCACTTTCCCTATGTCTTATTTCATGTTTAGCAAAAGTACAAATTGGACGCATTCAGGATTCTTTACCATTTGACTCTGTGAGTAGTGTCAATGAAAGTGACAAAGGATCCCTTTTCTATTTCCCTCATTCTATTATCCTATTGAATCTTTACTGCTCAGGTTCTATATGCTTCTCCTTAATTATTATACACTTTCATCTTTTATCTTGAATGTTTAAACTGACAGTAATTGTCCAGAATTAAATACATGACTTCTAAAAATCTTTTTTTTAAAGATTCTATTTATTTATTCATGAGAAACACAGAGAGAAAGGCAAAGACATAGGCAGAAGGAGAAGCAGGCTCCCTGTAGGGAGCCTGATGTGGGACTTGATCCCAGGACCCAGATCATGACCTGAGCCAAAGACAGATGCTCAACCTCTGAGCCAGAGCCACTCAGGTGCCCAATGACCTCTAAGACTAAGCCTACTAAAAAAGGAATTGTTTCATATTGTAATCTGCCATAATGATCCTCAAGAGGAATAATTCTGTAATTTAGAAGAGGTTGCCATGTCAAAATAAAGGTTCAGATTAGCTTCACTGGTCAGCACACCATTCCACACCTGAACTTGAAAATACCTTCACAGTATTAGTTGTTTATATTTCTCTTATATCCATGAGACCCATGTGTCACAAACTATCTGGAGTGAAGAACTACACTGTTGTTCTGATTTGTTCTATAAACTATAACGAAAATAAATTACTAGAAAAAGATAATTAAAACGGAATGCAAAATAAAAGCTCCATTTATTTTGTTAATATTAGCAGACATAAATGTACTCTGTCAAATTGCTTTGATGCTCCCAAATGCTTCCTGTCAACAGCTACACTAATTCATCATAGAACATCATCAATCTACAAGATGTGAGGAGCACTGCATGAGATTGTGTGCTTCTCTAGGTCTTAGCCAAAGATGATTTTCTTTATTTACTTGAGTATAATTGACACACCATGTTACAGTAGTTTCAGATGAACACTGTGACTTGACAGGATTATACATTATGCTCTGTTCACCACAATTGTAGCTACTCTCTGTTCCAATATATCAATACATTACTATTACAACATCATTGACTATATTACTTATGCTGTATCTTTTATTCCCATGATTTATTCATTCCACAAATGGAATCTTGGATCTCTCTCTCCTCTTTACTCATTTTCCCCATCCCCCTCCACTTTCCCTTCTGGCAGCCGTCAGTTTGTTCTCTGTATTTATAGGTCTGATACTGCTTTTTGTTTGTTTATTCATTTTATTTTTTAGGTACAGCCTTATTATGCCTTGATTTGTCTTTGGACCCTAAAGGTTAAGCCTCCATTATGCATGATTATCATATCCAAAAGAAATAATGAACACTTAATTAGAGAACTATCAACACTTGTGGGCCTAAATGAGAATTGATGTGAGTGGCCCAGGACTGTAAGTAGAGGTACAATTTCGAGACATAGACTTGGATTAGAATTCTGGTCTTGCCACCTACCAGCTATGTTACAGTAAGCAAGTTACTTTACCTCTCTGTGCTTCAGTTTATTCATCTATAAAATAGGGATGATTATAGTATCTATCTCATAAAGATGCTGTGAGGATTAAATGACATGATTCACTCAAAATACTTTGTGAAATGCCTGGCATATTGTACAAACTCAGTAAGGTTATCTATTGCTATGTGACCAATAAGTGGTATTAATAATCTCTTAATTTTGTGGGTAATTCCAAATTTGTAGCCCCATAAAACTCTCATATGATAACTCTGTGATTATAAAACCCATTCCATTCAATCTAGCTCAAGTTTGGCAGGACTGTTCTCTTAGGCATACTGTCCCTTCTCATCTTCCTTCTTCTGCTCAAGGTGATTTCTCATTGCTCCCAACAGGATTCCTGCACCTTAGCAAAGTCAATCTACTTACTACTTTTCTTTGCACTCAACTGGCTGATTCTCACTTCTTGACATTTTCTCATAGCCACATTCAACCTGGAATGTCCACTCCCCTCTTCTCTGTCACAGACATCTGCCTTGTTCAAACTCACTCTCTAAATTAGCATCTATAAGTGGTTCTCAAACTTTAGAGTTCATCAGAAACACCTGGAAAGCCTGTTAAACATGCCGTTTCCTGAGATTCACCCCCAAATTTTGGTTTTATAGGTCTACAGTATGGCCCAGGAAATTGATTTCTTTAAAGATTTTGTTTATTTATTCATGAGAGACAGAAAGAGAAGAAGAGACATAGGCAGAGGGAGAAGCAGGCTCCCTGAAGGAACAGCAAATAAAACCTACACCTAGCAGAAGAAGAGAGTTAATAAAGATTCAAGCAGAACTCAATGAAATAGAGACCAGAAGAACTGTAGAACAGATTAACAAAACCAGGAGTTGGTTCTTTGAAAGAATGAATAAGATAGATAAACCATTAGCCAGCCTTATTAAAAAAGAAGAGAGAGGAGACTCAAATTAATAAAATCATGAATGAGAAAGGAGAGATCACTACCAACACCAAGGAAATAGAAACGATTTTAAAAACATATTATGAACAGCTCTATGCCAATAAATTAGGCAATCTAGAAGAAATGGATGCATTCCTGGAAAGCCACAAACTACCAAAACTGGAACAGGAAGGAATAGAAAACCTGAACAGGCCAATAACCAGGGAGGAAACTGAAACAGTCATCAAAACCTCCCAAGACACAAAAGTCCAGGGCCAGATAGCTTCCCAGGGGAATTCTATCAAACGTTTAAAGAAGAAATCATACCTATTCTACTAAAGCTGTTTGGAAAGATGGAGTACTTCCAAATTCATTCTATGAGGCCAGCATCACCTTAATTCCAAAACCAGACAAAGACCCCACAAAAAAGGAGAATTATAGACCAATAGCCCTGATGAACACAGTTGAAAAAATTCTCAACAAGATATTAGCCAATAGGATCCAACAGTATATTAAGATTATTCACCATGACCAAGTGGGATTTATCCCTGGGATGCAAGGCTGGTTCCACACTGGTAAAGCAATCAACCTGATAGATCATATCAACAAAAGAAAAAACAAGAACTATATGATCCTCTCAATAGATGCAGGGAAAACATTTGACAAAACATAGTATGCATTCCTGATCAAAACTCTTCAGAGTGTAGGGATAGAGGGAACATTCCTCAGCATCTTAAAAGCCATCTATGAAAATCCCACAGCAAATATCATTCTCAATGGGGAAACACTGGGAGCCTTTCCCCTAAGATCAGGAACACAACAAGGATGTCCACTCTCACCACTGCTATTCAACATAGTATTAGAAGTACTAGCCTCATCCATCAGGCAACAAAAGAAATAATTCAAATTGACCAAGAAGAAGTCTAACTCTCCCTCTTTGCAGATGACACGATACTGTACCTAGAACATCCAAAAGACTCTACTCCAAGATTACTAGAACTCATACAGCAATTCAGTAGTGTGGGTGTATACAAAATAAATGCCCAAAAATAAGTTGCATTTCTATAGCCTGACAATGAAACTGAAAAAGAGAAATCAAAGAGTCTATCCCAATTCCAATTGCACCCAAAAGCATAAGATACCTAGGAATAAACCTAAGCAAAGAGGTAAAGGATCTATACCCTAAAAACTATAGAACACTTCTGAAAGAAATTGAGGAAGACACAAAGAGGTGGAAAAATATTCCATGCTCATGGATTGGAAGAATTAATATTTGAAAATGTCAATGCTACCCAGGGCAATTTACACGTTTAATGCAATCCCTATCAAAATACCATGGACTTTCTTCAGAGAAATGGAACAAATCATCTTAAGATTTGTGTGGAATCAGAAAAGACCCCGAATAGCCAGGGGGATAGTGAAAAAGAAAACCAGATGCAGGGGCATCACAATGCCAGATTTCAGGTTGTACTACAAAGCTGTGATCATCAAGATAGTGTGGTACTGTGACAAAAACAGACACACAGACAAATGGAACAGAAGAGATAATCCAGAAATGGGCCCTCACCTCTATGGTCAACTAATATTCGACAAAGCAGGTAAGGCTATCAACTGTAGTCTCTTCAGTAAATGGTGCTGGGAAAATTGGACTGCCACATTCGGAAGCATGAAACTGGACTATTCTCTTATACCATACAGAAAGATTAACTCAAAATGGATGAAAGATCTAATTGTGAGACAAGATTCCATCAAAATCCTAGAGGAGAACACAAGCAACACCCTTTTTGACTTGGCCACAGCAACTTCTTGCAACATCCATCTATGAAGGTAAGGGAAACAAAAGCAAGAATGAATTATTGGGACTTAATCATGATAAAAAGCTTCTGCATAGCAAAAGAATCAGTCAACTAAACCTAAAGACAACCTTCAGAATCAGAGAAGATATTTGCAAATGACTTATCAGATAAAGGGCTAGTATCCAATATCTATAAAGAACTTATGAAACTCAACAGCAAAAAACCAAACAATCCAATCATGAAATGGGCAAAAGACATGAACAGAAATTTCACAGAGGATGACATAGACATGGCCAACATGCACATGAGAAAATGCTCCATATCACTTGCTATCAGGGAAATATAAGTCAAAACACAATGAGATACCACCTCACACCAGTGAGAATGGTGAAAATTAACAAGACATGAGACAACAAATGTTGGAGAGGTTGTGGAGAAAGGGGAACCCTCTTGCATTGTTGGTGGGAATGTGAACTGGTGTAGCCACTGTGGAAAACTGTGTGGAGGTTCCTCAAAGAGTTAAAAATAGACCTGCCCTACGACCCAGCAATTGCACTGCTCGGGATTTACCCCAAAGATACAGATGTAGTGAAACGGCAGGACACCTACACCCCAATGTTTACAGCAGCAATGTGCGTAGTAGCCAAACTGTGGAAGGAGTCTCGGTGTCATCAAAAGAAGAATTCATAAAGAAGACATGGTCTATATATACAATGGAATATTACTCAGCCATTAGAAACAACAAATAGCCACCGTTTGCTTCAATATGGATAGACCTGAAGGGTATTATTCTGAGTGAAGTAATTCAGTTAGAGAAGGACAAACATTATATGGTTTCATTCATTTGGGGAATATAAAAAAATAGTGAAAGGGATTATAGGGGAAAGGAGGGAAAATGAGTGGGAAATATCAGATAGGGTGACAGAACATGAGAGACTCCTAACTCTGTGAAACGAACAAGGGGTATTGGAAAGGGAGTTGGGCAGTGGGTTTGGATGACTGGGTGATGGGCACTGATGGGGGGCTATTTACGGGATGAGCATTGGGTGTTATGCTGTATGTTCGTAAATCAAACTCCAATAAAAAATATACAAAAAAAAAAGACCAAAAAACCAAAGTGCTGTGCTTTTCAGATACTCTAAACCAATCCTCTGTGCATCTTTCCAGTAGTCTTCATGGTTCGGATGCCTATTGGAGAATGCCTTCCTTGGTATTTTTGTTCAATATGTAATTCAAGTTCTACATTAAAGCCATCTATTGTATATAATAATCTCATTTGATAGAAGTAATTTGGAAAATGTCTGTAATGTAGCTACTTGTTATTATTATTCTTTGCCTATTCTTTTCCCAATATGCATTGAAATCATGTGTGATTTTCCAGAAAGGTAGTGCTGAGATCGGATGATGAGTTACAACATGACCATACTACTTAGCTACAGATAACTGGGCTATGGATAAACAATGGACCCAAAGGCAGTATTTATAAGCCGAGTGATATAAGAACTCTAACCAGATCCTTACTCATGAGGCATTTGAATTGAGACTCAAAAAGAGTTCACTGGTTTGTACTGGGAGAAGCAGAAGCAGAGACAGAATAGCTGAGCTAACCTCACAGCCAAGTGAAAAGACAGCTTATTGTTGTTGTATGATTAACAATGTTATCATTCTTTAGAATGCTTGTATGGCTTATTTATATACAGTAAACTTTCATTAACTAAGATAGGCTGAGCATATCACTATTCTTTGTAACTTGGTTGTGCCTAACCCAAAGATCAACTTTTTAAATTATTTGAAGGCCAGTTGTCAATGTAGATCCGATAGAAGTTGAACGAAGGTAATAACTCAGGTCTCCTCATTCCCAGTCTAATGTATTTGCAAAATAAACTGTACTTCCTATCAGAAAATCTTTAGCCCTCAATTACTGGAAAAGTTAATTCATAGTTAAGATACTGTAGTTCTTCAGACTTGCTGCTCTCAACAGCATCAACACAATGGTGCTGTCTTTTGGGTAGGAAAGGCCAATAATGATTCTTTGATGACAGGTAAATTTCCAGGTTGATACATGTAAAATATGTGATTGTCAAAATGGTATTCCTAGAAATTAGTTGAAGAATACCTCCATGTGGTCATTTAAAACCCTCATGAGGGAAACCCATACCCAAGACCACATTTAACTCTTCGAATGGGAAACACTTTTTCTCAAAGGTTTCAAAAGAAGCCTTTAAACATCTTTTATATGTTCCAGTCTTATGAAATACATCTTTTCTGGATGAATCTGTCTCTACTAGATCTGTCCAACGTTTTGGGACAGTGCTACCGTTTCCCTTACTTCTTGAGATACTACCCAAGACTCACCATTCTACCAGTGATTATTCCAAGACCAAGAAGTTTTACTTATATTAACCAAAGAAATCTAATGTCTGATGCTGATTTTTCAAACTCCACATCCTCTATTCCAGCAAAATTTTTATATACTATGAAGTGTCTAAAACTTTGCAAATACTGGTAGATTCAACTAATCTAAAGAATCAAGCAGTTTAAAAGGAACTTTGAATCAACTTCTTTGAACCTCTGTAGCCACATTTGTAAAATGTGAATGATAAAACCTGCCATGCCAACATAACCCTCATGAATTCTAGAACAGAAAGTTAGAAATGACTCTCCCTAATCATCTCATGTAGCCTCATGAGTGAAGTATGATCTTCAAATAGAGAAAGTAGGTGCATTTAGGAAGATGCTACAAGGTATTAGCAACATCACTCTTCATTTTTACTTGAATGATGCTGTTGATAATTGTTCCAAAGGAGCCTCTTGCTGCTAACTTACTGGTTACCTTGATTGGAAAGACTTCTATTTTTCAACCCCCTCCCTTAATTTCCTGTCCTGGGCCTTAGCTCTATATAGAATAATAGCCAGTATATTTTTTTATGTGTCTGTATCCACCTTTGATGGTTACATTTAGAAATATCCCTAGAAAAACTAACATATATCCATAACTGAGAAAGTATTTCCTGAGTTGTCCTATTTCAGGTGTCATCTTCCTGGTACAAAAACAGTATGTCTTATCTGAAAAACTTGGAAGAGATAATATTGTCTAAAGACCCAAATACCAGTGTTCAAACCAACTGCAACTGAATTACCTGGGAGACCTTTGACAAATATAGAGTTTCTTGTTTTTAATTTTATTGAACTTTTCATTATGAAAAATTCAAACATAAAACAATGAGAGAATATCAAAAAGAATTCCCAGATAATCATCACCAAGTCTCCACAGTTAAATGCCCATAGTCAATCTTGTTTCATTCATATCTTATCCAACTACACCCTGGATTGTTTTGAAGCACATTTCATCCATAAATATTCCAAAGTGCAAATATATATTTTTCACCTATTTTTTTCAGAGGTTTACAAATTACTGGAATTCTGATTCAGTGTGTTTGGAACCAGGCCCGGCAATCTATATTTGTAATAGATGAAAATGATATACAAATTTGACAACAGCTGCATTTGATTTTCCTTTTTTTTAAAAAAAAGATTTTATTTATTTATTCATGAGAGACAGAGAGGGGTGGGGCAGAGACACAGGCAGAGAGAGAAGTAGGCTCCATGCGGGGAGCCCAACGTGGGACTCCATCCCGGGACTCCAGGATCACACCTTGGGCTGAAGGCAGATGCTCAACGGCTGAGCCACCCAGGCATCCCTAATTCTCCTTTTAATATATAGAGAAATGGAATTTAGACAGAGGAAGTCACCAGTTAAAGTTTACTTCATTGCTTTGTCACAGAGACACACTGCTATTTTAAATAGAAGGATATTCTGAAGCCCATTCAGAAACGATACTATTGGAGGGGAAAGTGCTTTGAAAATAATGGGCCAAATACTGGAAGGCAAGGAGCAATTTTCTGAGATGTTAAGTAAGCAATGAAGCCTTTCCAGTCCATATTAAAGTCTCATACCCTTTGAGCTCAGCCTTCATTGACTGAACAATTCATTTGGAAGTTAATCACAGACAGCCTTGTGACAGCTCATGTGTTATAAAATTGATTTTACTCTTAAATTGCCTTAACTCTTTGACTAAATTGTAAGCTTATGAAGGGTAGGGACCATGCCTGATCCAGCTTTGTACAATTATCCTCCTCACCTGCTGACAGAACCCTGCATGGTGCCTGTCACACATGATAATTTACAACAGCACATTGCTTCTTAGTCACACCACTAAGGGATTCATTCTATACCACATTTCTATACTAATGTGCTAAATGTATGGAAAAAGTTATTATACCTCACAATGTCCCTAAGTGCTAGGACACCCATGTGTTGTGATTCAAAAGATTATTTTGAAATGTCCTGGATCAGAAATACTTCTTCAGTGGTTTGCCATATTGCCTGGAATTGCCATTCCTACTTATCTATTTAATTGACTGGATTGAAACTCTAAGGTTCAAACAGAAATGTTAATCTGAGAGCTTCTTAGCATAAATGAGTTGACCTGGATAATAGCCTTCATGATGCAGATCCTTCTGATGTCATAAAGGGAGCACGGACATTGCTTCACATGGATAGCCTAATAGGAATTTTCTACTGGAGGTCATGGGTCTGTTGAGTACCTAATGGGTGGAAATAAGTTTACTGAAAAAAAAAAAAAAAAACACAGGATAGCATAGTAGCTAAGAATGAAATTTTTAAAATTTTTTTATTGGAGTTCAATTCGCCAACATAGAGCATAACACTCAGTGCTCATCCCAAGTGCCCCCCTCAGTGCCCATCACTCAGTCACCTCAACCCTCCGCCAACTTCCCCTTCCACTACCCCTTGTTCATTTCCCAGAGTTAGATGTCTTTCATGCTTTGTCACCTCACTGATATTTTCACGCATTTTATCTCCTTTCCCCTTTATTCCCTTTCACTAATTTTTAAATTCCCCAAAAGAATAAGACCATATAATGTTTGTCCTTTTCTGATTGACTTATTTCACTCACCATAACACCCTCCAAAGCCATTCACTTCAAAGCAAACGGCGGGTATTTGTCGTTTATAATGGCTGAGTAATATTCCATTGTATACATAGACCACATCTTCTCTATCCATGCATCTTTCCATGGAGACTGAGGCTCCTTCCACAGTTTGGCTATTATGCACATTGCTGCTATTAACATCGGGGTGCAGGTGTGCCAGCGTTTCACTGCATCTGTATCTTTGGGGTAAATCCCCAGCACTGCAATTGCTGGGTCGTAGAGCAGTTCTATTTTTAACTCTTTGAGGAACCTCCACACAGTTTTCCAGAGTAGCTGCACCAGTTCACATTCCCACCAACAGTGCAAGAGGGTTCCCCTTTCATCATATCGTCTCCAACATTTGTTGTTTCCTGTCTTGTTAATTTTCACCATTCTCATGGGTGAGAGGTGGTATCCCATTGTGCTTTTGATTTGTATTTCTCTGATGGCCAGTGATGCAGGATATTATCTCATGTGCTTGTTTGCCATGTCTATGTCTTCTGTGAAATTTCTGCCCATGTCTTTTGCCCATTTCATGATTGGATTGTTTGTTTCTTTGCTGTTGAGTTGAATAAGTTCTTTATAGATCTTGGATACTAGCCCTTTATCTGATATGTCATTTGCAAATATCTTCTCCCATTCTATAAGTTGTCTTTTAGTTTTGTGGACTGTTTCTTTTGCTGTGCAGAAGCTTTTTATCTTGATGAAGTCCCAATAACTCATTTTTGCTTTTGTTTCTCTTGCCTTCATGGCTGTATCTTGCAAGAAGTTGCTATGGCTAAGTTCAAAAAGGGTGTTGCCTGTGTTCTCTCCTAGGATTTTGATGGATTCCAGTCTCACATTTAGATCTTTCATCCATTTTGAGTTTATCTTTGTGGATGGTGTAAGAGAATGGTCTTGTTTCATTCTTCTGCATGTGGATGTCCAATTTTCCCAGCACCATTGATTGAAGAGACTCTCTTTTTGCCAGTGAATAGTCTTTCCTACTTTGTCAAATATTAGTTGACCATAAAGTTGAGGGTCCACTCTGGATTCTCTATTATGTTCCATTGATCTATGAGTCTGTTTTTGTGCCAGTACCACACTGTCTTGATGACTACAATTTGTAGTACAACCTGAAATCTGGCATTGTGATGCCCCCAGCTATGGTTTTCTTTTTTAATATTTCCCTGGCTATTCGGGGTCTTTTCTGATTCCACACAAATCTTAAGATGATTTGTTCCAACTCTCTGAAGAAAGTCCATGGTTTTTGCATAGGGATTGCATTAAATGTGTAAATTGCCCTGGGTAACATGGACATTTTCACAATATTAATTCCTCCAATCCATGAACATGGAAGATTTTTCCATCTCTTTGTGTCTTCCTGAATTTCTTTCAGAAGTGTTCTGTAGTTTTTAGGGTATAGATCCTTTACCTCTTTGGTTAGGTTTACTCCTAGGTATCTTATGCTTTTTGATGCAATTTTAAATGGGATTGACTCCTTAATTTCTCTTTCTTCAGTCTCATTGTTAGTGTATAGAAATTCCACTGATTTCTGGGCATTGATTTTGTATCCTGCCACACTGCCGAATTGCTGTATGAATTCTAGCAATCTTGGACTGGAGTCTTTTGGTATTCTACATACAGTATCATGTCATCTTCAAAGAGGGAGAGTTTGACTTCTTCTTTACCCATTGAATGCCTTTTATTTCTTTTTTGTTACCTTATTGCTGAGGCTACGAATTCTAGTACTATGTTGAATAGCAGTGGTGAGAGTGGACATCCCTTTCGTGTTCCTGATCTTAGGGGAAAGGCCCCCAGTGTTTCCCCATTGAGAATGATATTTGCTGTGGGATTTTCATAGATGGCTTTTAAGATGCTGAGGAATGTTCCCTCTATCCCTACACCTGAAGAGTTTTGATCAGGAATGGATGCTGTATTTTGTCAAATGCTTTCTCTGCATCTATTGAGAGGATCATATGGTTATTGTTTTTTCTCTTGTTGAGATGATCTATCACGTTGATTGCTTTACAAGTGTTGGACCAGCCTTGTATCCCGGGGACAAATCCCGTTTGGTCATGATGAATAATCTTCTTAATGTACTGTTGGATCCTATTGGCTAGTTATCTGGTTGAGAATGTTTGCATCTGTGTTCATCAGGGCTATTGGTCTATAATTCTCCTTTTTGGTGGGGTCTTTGTCTGGTTTTGGAATTATGGTGATGCTGGCCTCATAGAACAAGTTTGGAAGTATTCTGTCCCTTTCTATGTTTCCAAACAGCTTTAGTAGAATAGGTATGGCTTCTTCTTTAGACATTTGATAGAATTCCCCTGGGAAGCCATCTGGCCCTGGGCTTTTGTGTCTTGTGATGTTTTAGACTACTGCTTCAATTTCCTCCCTGGTTTTCAGCCTGTTCAGGTTTTCTATTTCTTCCTGTTCCAGTTTTGGTAATTTGTGGTTTTCCAGAAATGAATCCACCTCTTCTAGATTGCCTAATTTATTGGCATATACTGTTCATAAGTTTTTAAAATCTTTTGTATTTCCTTTGTATTGGTGATCTCTCCTTTCTCATTCATGATTTTATTAATTTGAGTCTTCTCTCTCTTCTTTTTAATAAGGTTGGCTAATGGTTTATCCATCTTATTAATTCTTTCAAAGAACTGACTTCTGGTTTTGTTGATATGTTCCACAGTTCTTCTGGTCTCTATTTCATTGAGTTCTGCTCAAATCTTTATTAATTCTATTCTGCTGGGTGTACAATCTATTTGCTGTTTTTTCTCCAGCTCCTTTAGGTGCAAGCTTAGCTTTTGTATTTGAGTTTTTTCCAGTTTTTTTGAGGGCTGCTTGTATTGCGATCTATTTTCCCCACAAGACTCCTTTTGCTGTATCCAAAAGATTTTGAACTGTTTTATCCTCATTCTCATTAGTTTCCATTAATCTTCTCTAATTTCCTGGTTGACCCTTTCATCTTTTAGCAGGATGGTCTTTAACCTCCACGTGTTTGAATTCCTTCCAAACTTCTTCTTGTGGTTTAGTTTTACTTTCAAAGGATTATGGTCTGAAAATATGCAGGCAACAATCCCAATCTTTTGGTATCTGATAAGACCTGATTTCTGACCCAGTATGTGGTCTATTCTGGAGAAAGTTCCATGTGCACTTGAGAAGAATGTGTATTCAGTTGTGTTTGGATGTAAAGTTCTGTAAATATCTGGGAAATCCATCTGGTCCAGTGTATCATTTCAAGCTCTTGTTTTTTGGAGATCTTCTGGCTTGAAAATCTATGAATTGCAGAAAGTGCCATGTTGAAGTCTCCCAGTATTAGTGTATTATTATCCAAATATGCCTTAACTTTTGTTATTAATTGATATACTTGGCAGCTCCCACATTCGGGGCATATATATTCATTTTCGTTAGGTCCTCTTGTTGGATAGATCTTTTAAGTATGATATAGTGTCCCTCTTCATCTCTTACTACACTCTTTGGGACAAACTTTAATTCATCTGATATGAGGATGGCTACCCCTGCTTTCTTTTGAGGACCTTTTGAATGGTAAATGGTTCTCCAACCTTTCATTTTCAGGTTGTAGGTGTCCTTATGTCTAAAATGAGTCTCTTGTAGACAGCAAATAGATGGGTCTTGCTTTTTTATCCAGTCTGAAACCCTGTGCCTTTTAATGGGATCATTAAGCCCATTCACGTTCAGAGTTACTGTTGAAAGATATTAATTTAGTATCATCATAATACCTATTCAGTTCCTGTTTCTGTGGATTGTTTCCTTGGACTTCCTCTTTCACTTAAAGCGCCCCCCCTTAATATTTCTTGCAGAGCTGGTTTGGTGGTCTCATAATCCTTCAGTTTCTGCCTATCTTGGAAGCTCTTTATCTCTCCTTCCATTCTGAATGAGATCCTTGTTGGATAAAGTATTCTTGTCTGCAGGTTCTTCTCATTTGGGACCCTGAATGTATCCTGCCAGCCCTTTTTGGCCTTCCAGGTCTCTTTGGAGAGGTCTGCTGTTAACCTAATACTTCTCCTCATAAAGCTTAGGGATCTCATGTCTCTTGCTGCTTTAAGGATGTTCTCTTTATCTTTGGAATTTGCAAGTATCACTATTAAGTGTTGAGGTGTTGAACGGTTTTTATTGATTTTAGGGGGGATCGCTATATCCTGGAACTGAATGCCTATTTCCCTTCCCAAGTTGGGGAAATTGTCAGCTATTATTTATTCAATACGCTTTCTGGTCCTCTGTCCCTTTCGATGCCCTCGGTTACCCCAATTAAACATTGATTTTCCTTCTGAGGCTGTCATTTATTTCCCTTAACCTTTCCTCATGATCTTTTAATTGTTTTTCTCCTTTTCCTCAGCTTCCTTCCTTGCCATCAACTTGTCTTGTATGTCACTCACTCGTTCTTCTACCTCATTAACCCTCGTTGTTAGGACCTCCAGTTTGGATTGAATCTCATTTAATTGATTTTTAATTTCGGCCTGATTAGATCTAAATTTTGCAGTCATGAAGTCTCTTGAATCCTTTATGCTTCTTTTTCCAGAGCCACCAGTAGATTATAATTGTGCTTCTGAATTGGCTTTCTGACACTGAATTGTAATCCGAATTCTGTTACTCTGTGGGAGAGAGGACTGTTTCTGATTCTTTCTTTTGTGGTGAGTTCTTCCTTCTAGTCATTTTGCTCAGTGCAGACTGGCTAGAAACAAGTTGTACTGGGAAAAGGAAGGGAAAAGAGAGAAAAAAAGGGGAAAGCAAACAAAAAACAAAAAATAAGAAGGAGTATCCTCTGACTTATTTTTATTTATTTATGATAGTCACACACACAGAGAGAGAGAGAGAGAGAGAGAGAGAGACAGAGAAACAGGCAGAGGGAGAAGCAGGCTCCATGCACTGGGAGCCCGACGTGGGATTCGATCCTGGGTCTCCAGAATTGCGCCCTGGGCCAAAGGCAGGCACTAAACTGCTGCGCCACCCAGGGATCCCCTATCCTCTGATTTATATACTGTAAGTCCTTCGACTTCCCTTGGAAATTTCCAGCACTGCTTGGTCGAGAACTTGTTCTTCCCCGTCCTTCCAGCTGGTCCTTAGGGGAGGGGTCTGCTGTGCTGATTCTCAGGTGTGTGGATCTGGGGGAGCTGCCACACCCCTGCCAGGTGCACAGCTCAGTGGGAGCTGTTTATCCTGTGAGGCCTCTGCTCCCTGGCGGCCCTGCTCAGTCCTAGGCACAAGGTGACACCAGGAGGGACAACAGCAGTGGTGGTGGCCAGCTCTCCAGCCCCAGAGTCAGCTCCCACAGTAACTATCGCTGTCTCCCAGTCCACAGGGGCCTGGATACTCCAGGGCTTTGGGGGGGCACTGTTCTGCACAGCTCAGGTCGCCCAGTGGCAGGAGCGTCCTTGCTGTCCTGTGTCCTCCTGGCCTCCGCCTGTCCTAAGGCGAACACCAGATCCTGGGCTGTGTCCCCCGGCGCCTTGGACTCCAGGGCCTATGCTGCTGGACTCGAGCTCCCGGGCTGCGCAGCCGCCTCCGTGTGGAGCCACCTCCTGAGCCGCAGCCTGAGCTGCTCTTGGGGCCCTGCTGGGCATGTGCTCCAGCCCTTTAGGGAGCTCGGCAGAGGTGTGTGGCCTACTCTCCCCCAGGGTGCACTTCCTCTGCCCTGGGATCCTGGGGCATCCACTGCCCCTCCTTGGGTCCTGCCTGAGTTCCCTGCCAGCGCTTTTCCATCCGGGAAGATTGGTAAAGTTCCTGCTTCTGCAGGACTGGGCTTTCCTGTCCTGGAGACTCTCGCTGCCTGGTCTTAGCCTGGCTCCTCACGGGGGCCCCTCCCCCTTGGATGCTTTTTTGTTTATTTATTTTTTTCCATCTTCCTACCTTGATAGAAGCGTGATCTCTTCTCACTGTAGCATTCCAGCTGTTCTCTCTTTAAATCTCAGGCTGAATTAATAAATTTTCAGGATGATTTGAAAGTTATCTAGGTAAGTTCGTAGGGACAGGTGACTTGGGAACCCTACTCTTCTGCCATCTTGCCCCGCCCCCTCCAATAATGCAATTTTTTAAGTGAGATGGATCTACCATAGTCCTGGGTGTACTGTTTACTAGTTGTATGATATTGGGCTAGTCAATTTCCCTGAGGCTCATTTCCTTCATTTGTAAAACAGGAGGTTAATAATGAAACCTACTTTATTTACATTCAACAAATTTGAGGCCCTTCTATATTTTAGGCTGTGTGCTTGAACTGGGGATATTACAGATAACAAGCCAGACAGGTTGTCTCTACCTCTAAACTTAAATTCCACATTTTAGGATCATCCTAAGGCTTAAATGAAATAATGCACATGAAGAACTTACTATAGTAGCTAGATCTAGGAGACATAACAGACATTAGTTATCTTTTTGGCTATTAGTGTCCAGAAAGGAGGGTGGATGGCAGTACAGAAAGATATTTCACAATTTGCCCAAGATGCATGCCGTATATGCAGTGGTAAAGAAAAACCATAGCTTGGGTTTCCCAAACCTATGGAAAGATTAGAAGCAACACACAGCAGGACATTTGAGGAATGGAGAAAAATCTTCCTTAACCAAGAAGATATTCTCATTTGTGCTTAAAACCACAGCAGACCAAAAGAAGCCTCTTACTACAGCAGCAAATGCCATGTCAAGGTCTATGTAAGTCAGACTTTTTCTATTACATGGATTTGTACAATAGAGCAACAGATGTATGATGAGTGAGCTTTGTACAAGTGAGGCAAAAATCCCATGTACTTTAAAGACTCACATAAAATTGGAGGAAGAAAGGGTGAAAACTCTCTGTGATGCTCATCAGTAGACCTGATATTAGGAAATGATCATCTGGTAATAACTAGAATATAATTTAATGTAGATTAAATGGAGAATAATTATCTGATGATAAAGAAATAAACAATAAAAGAAGGGGAGGGTATAGCACTTACTTCTGAAGACAATAATTGAAAATCCAATGCAAACTACACAGGGAGGCATGATGACCTTGGACTTAGTTTAGCAGGAGTTGATAGTTGAGAAGTCCAATCTGAAAGATGGGACAGGGAAGCAGCACCAGATGTCCAAGGCTCATGCCCAATACAAGAGATAATGTGTCTAAGACAACAACACTAACTTGATCCCACCGCCCCCCCCGCCGATTAGTATCATTCAAATATTCTAATATTTTCTAATGTTCTATATTTCTTGCCCTGGCTTAGACTAGCTTAATAACTTGGGTGGGCTGAGCATGCAGATAGCTTGTATTATTAGTAACTCCAGCTGAGGAGTTTTTTTATTTGTACTGTAATACCTGAGGAGAGAGAAACAACTTACAAGCTACAGTTTGAAGCACAGCAGGTATAAATAGAAACATTAAAACACACATAATCATATTCTCACTCAAAACTCCAGGCATGGAGGGATGCCTGGGTAGATCAGCAGTTTAGTGTCTGGCTTCAGCTCAGGGCATGATCCTGGGGTCCTGGGATTGAGTCCCACAGTGGGCTCCCTGCACGAGCCTGCTTCTCCCTCTATCTATGTCTCTGCTTCTCTCTCTCTCTCTCTCTCTCTCTCTGTGTCTTTCATGAATAAATAAATAAAATCTTTAAAAAGGCAAAAATAACAATAACCTAAAATTCTATGCATGGAGGAGTTAAGATTGCAGAGTAGTAGGGGTCCCTGAACTTGCCTTGTCCTTCAAATAGAAGTAGATCAACATTCAACTATTTTGAACAACTAGGAAGAAGATTGGAGGGTTAAAGAAACAATCTGCACAGTTGGAACAAGAAAACAGGGTGAATGTTAAGTTCAGAGCCCTGAACTGGGGGAAGGGAAAGTAGCAAGGTTGGGAAGGGGAAGTACCCGTTTGCACAACTGAAGTTAGGAAGAGAGAAAAAGTGAGAAAGAGAGCAGCAGGTTGGGACTGCACAATAAGCTGTGGTGAGGAGATCCTCTGAGTCCCTCAGGGACAGAAATGCTCCTCTTCCTAAATTGCATTTGGAAGAGCATATTTTGCTTTTCCAAGGACAAAAGGCCAGCTGAGGAGCCATTGAGCTGAGCTCAACAGCAGGGTCAGAGATCATGCAGAGTGCAGAAAATCTCTTAACTTTTCATTGTAAGCCATTATAGATTTATACTTCTGTATGCGTGGTGAGCAACTGCTTTTCTGGTGCTGAACTGAGCAGAAAGCACAGACTGAAGCAGATTGCAGATAACCAAGCTGGCCACCTCTTTTTGCTGTCTGCCACAATAGATTCAAGCCTCTGTGACTGCTTTTCTGGGACAGAAGGGGGTAGGAGACTGAGTCAAGTGCACATAGCTGATAACCTGCTTCCAGCTTTCCCATGAGGATTACAATAAACTCTAGCCTCTGCACATGCACTGTGTCATGGCTTTTTGGACCAGTACGGTGCTGGGTACACCCTGAGCTCTCTGCTGAGGACAGGAGCGGGTGCACACCTTACCAGACCCTTTAAAACTTGTAATTTTGAATACCAGCCACCAGCCAGGGATAAAATACAGGAGATCTGTGTCTCTCCGCATGCTTATAGCTGGGCACAGACAGGTTAGGGCAAGGAACTGACAAAGGCTGGAGACACGGGAGATTATTTGCATTTCTAAGAGGCCTCCTGAAGAACCCACTGGGAGATCCACTCCCCACGGAGGAGAGGGCTAGTGAGGCCATATTCTACCTCTTCCACCACTCCTCCCTCCTCCCACCCACCAGCACAGTCAGAATACAGAGAGAAGCATAGCGCCTCCAGTGGAGGCTGGAGTATCCTACACTACACTCTACCCCCTGTGCCTGTTGGGAGCATCTTTACAAGGGTAAGTTGGCTTCTAAGCCAGCCCAGCAGGCCTCTCCCTCATAAGACCAACACAGGCACCCGCATCTACCAAGTCTATTGATTAAAGAAAGCTCCAAACATCAGCTTCTGGTGGAAATAAGATCAAGTTTATAGTTTATTCTTTGTCTGTTTGTACCCACCTTTGTTCCATTTCCTTTTCTCTTGTCTTGGATCAGGCTTTGTTTTTCTCTTTCTTTTTTCTTCTTCTTTTTCTTTTTATTCTTTTGTCCTTTACAGGCTTAACTTCACAAACAAATCAAAGCACATCTACTTAAAAGTCTAAACACTCCCCAATACAAGCAAGGAGGAACTCTGTAGAGGAAGGAACAATGGGAAAGAGCAGCCAAAACACAACAGCAGACTGTACACAGCATATGCCAGAAACACTTCCTGAAGTTGTTGTTGTTGTTGTTGCTATTGCTATTTTTGTTTTTTTTTTTCTTTTTCCTTTCCTCTTATCTTTTCTGGACACAATGACTAGAAGGAGAAATTCACTACAAAGGAAAGAACAGGAGGTAGTACTCTCTGCCCTGGATTTAGTCAATATGGAAATAAATAAGATGTTGGAACTAGAATTTAAAACAATGATTATAAAGATACTAGCTGAGCTTGAATAAAGCATAGAAGACACTAGGAATCCATTACTGTAGAACTAGAAGAATTAAGTCTAACCAGAAAATGTTATTACTGAGATGCAGTAAAAAATGGAGGCTCTAACTGCCTGAATAAATGAGGAAGAAGAGAGAGTTGGTGATATAGAAGACAAAATGATGGAAAGTAAGGAAGCTGAGAAAAAGAGAAAAGCAACTACTGGATACAGAGGGAGACTTCGAGATATCAGCTATACTGTAAATTGCAATAATATTCGAATAATAGGGGTCACAGAAGATGAGGAAAGAGAAGGGCAGAAAGTTGATTTGAACAAATTATAGCTGAGAACTTCTAGAATCTGGAGAAGGAAACAGGCATTCAAGTCCAGGAGGCACAGAGAACCCCCCACAAAATCAATAAAAACAGGTCAGCACTCTGACATATAATAGTGAACCTTGTACATTTCAAAGATAGAGAAAAAGTCCGGAAAGAAGCTCTGGGCAGGAAGACCTTAACTTACCAGGGCAGAAACATAAGGCTGGCAGCAGACCTATCTATAGAGACCTGGCAGGCCAAAAGGGACTGGCATGATATAGTCAATGTGCTAAATGAGAAAAATATGCAGCCAAGAATACTTTATCCAGCAAGGCTGTCATGCAGAACAGAAAGAGAGATAAAGGGATGCCTGAGTGGCTCAGTTGTTGAGCACCTGCCTTCAGCCCAGGGAATGATCCTGGAGTCCCGGGATCAAGTCCCACATTGGGCTCCCTGCATGGAGCCTGCTCCTCTCTCTACCTATGTCTCTGCCTCTTTCTCTCTGTCTTTCATGCAAAAATAAATTCTTAAAAAAAAAAAGAGAGATAAAGAGTTTCCAGGACAAACATAAACAAAAGGAATCCATGAACACTAAACCAGCCTTGCAAGACATATTCAAGGGGACACTTTGAATGAAGAGAGGGAACTCAAATTATCAAAGACCAGAAAGAAACAGAGATAATCTACAGAAACAGCAACTTTACAAGTAATACAATGGCACTAAATTCATATCTTTCAATAATTATTCTGAATTTAAATGAACTAAATGCTCCAGTGAAAAGACAAAGAGTATCAGATTGGATTAAAAAAAAAGGACTCACCAATATACTGTCTACAGGAGATTCATTGTAGACCCAATGACATCACCAGATTGAAAGAAAGGAAGTGGAGAACCATTTATCATGCTAATGGGCATCAAAAGAAAGCTGGAGTAACAATCTTTATATCAGACAAATAAAAGTTTTTAATCTCTATTATTTATGTATTTATTTATTTATTTATTTATTTATTTTTTATTGGAGTTCAATTTGCCAACATATAGTGTAACACACAGTGCTCATCCTGTCAAGTGCCCCCCCTCAGTGCCCGTCCCCCAGTCACCCCATCCCCCCACCCACCTCCCCTTCTACTACCCTTTGTTCATTTCCCAGAGTTAGGAGTCTCTCATGTTCTGTCCCCCTCTCTGATATTTCCCACTCATTTTCTCTCCTTTCCCCTTTAATCCCTTTCACTATTTTTTATATTCCCCATATGAATGAAACCATATAATGCGGACAAACAAAATTTTAAACCGAAGACTATAATAAGAGATGAAGAAAGACACTATATCATAATAAAGGTGTCTATCCAACAAGAAAATCTAACAATTGTAAATATTTATGCCCCTAAATTGGAAGCAAGCAATTATATAAACCAATTAATAAAAAAATTAATGAAACACATTGATAATAATACAATCACAGTAGGAAACATTAGCACCCCACTTATAGCAAAGGACAGATCATCTAAGCAGGAGACCAACAAGGAAACAAGACCTTGAATGACACACTGGACCAGATGGACTTAACAGATATATTGAGAGCATTTCATCCTAAAACAACAGAATACACATTTTCCTCCATTGCACATGGAACATTTTCCAGAATAGATCACATACTGGGTCACAAATCAGGTCTCAACTGTAACTAAAAGACTGAGATTATACCATGCATATTTTCAGACCAAATGCTTTAAAATGTGAACTCCATCGAAAGAGAAAATTTGGAAGGACCACAAATACATGGAGCTTAAAGAGCATCCTACTAAAGAATGAATGGGTCAATGCAAATATTCTCACCAAGATACTAGCTAAGAGGACCCAACAGTACATTAAAGGGATTATTCACCACAACCAAGTGGGATTTATTCCTGGGCTGCAACAGTGATTCAACATTCACAAATCAATCAATGTGATGCACCACATTAATAAAAGAAAGGACAAGAACCATATACACTTCTCAATAGATACGAAAAAGCATTTGACAAAATACGTCATCTTTTCTTGATAAAAACTCCAGCATGTAGGAATAGAAGGAATATACCTCAATATCATAAAAGCTATATATTGAAAACCCACAGCAAATATCATCCTCGACAGGCAAAAACTGAGAGCTTTACTCCTAAGGTCAGGAACATGACAAGGATGTCTACTTTTACCACTGTTCTTCAACATAGTACTGGAAGTTCCAGCCTCATCAGTCAAACAAAAAGAAATAAAAGGCATCCAAATCAGCAAAGAAAAATTCAAACTCTTACTCTTCACAGATGACATGATACCCTATGTATAAAACCCAAAAGACCCCACCCAAAAATTGCTGGAACTGATACAGGAATTTGGCAAAGTCGCAGGATACAAAATGAATGCACAGAAGTCAGCTGCAGTTCTATACACTAACAATGGGGCAGAAGAAAGAGAAATCAAGCAATCAGTCCCATTTACAGTTGCACTGAAAACCATAAGATACCCAGGAATAAACTGAACCAAAGAGGTAAAGAATACATACTCTGAAAACTATAGAACACTTATGAAAGAAATTGAGGAAGACACAAAGATATGGAAAAGCATTCCATGTTCAAGGATTGGAAGAACAAATATTGTTAAAAGGTCTATGCTACCCAAAGCTATCTACACATTCAATGAAATCCTTATCAAAATACCATCAACTTTTTTCACAGAGCTAGAACAAACAATCCTAAAATATGTATGGAATTACAAAAGACCCCAAATAGCCAAAGGAATGTTGAAAAAAGAAAACCAAAGCTGGAGGCATCACAATTCTGGACTTGCAGCTGTATTACAAAGCTGTAATCAGCAAGACTGTATGGTAGTGGGACAAAAACTGACACATATATCAATGGAACAGAAGAGAGAACCCAGAAATTGACCCTCCAGTCTATGGTCAACTAATCTTCAACAAAGCAGAAAAGAATATCCACTGGAAAAAATGAGTCTCTTCAACAAATTGTGTTGGAAAAATTGGAAACCTCATGCAGAATAATGAAATTGAATTACTTTCTTATACCATACGCAAAAATAAAAAAGGATGAAACACCTAAATATGGAATAGGAATCCATCAAAATCCTAAAGGAGAAAATGGGCAGCAACCATTTTGACCTCAGCCATAACAACTTCTTGCCAGACACATCTTTAAAGGCAAGGGAAACAATAGCAAAAATGAACTATTGGGACTTCATCGAGATAAAAAGCTTTTGCACAGCAAAGGAAACAGTCAACAAAACTAAAAGACAACCTACAGAATGGGAGAAGATATTTCCAAATGTCTTATCATATAAAGGGCAAGTATCCATGACCTATAAAGCACTTATCAAACTCAACACCCCCCCCCAAAAAAAAGAATCCATTTCTCAAGAAATGGGCAGAAGACATAAAAAGACATTTCTCCAGAGACATGCAAATGGCCAACAGACATATGAAAAAATGCTCAACATCACTAATCATCAGGGAAATACAAATCAAAACCACAATGAAATAAATACTGCCTCACACTGGTTAGAATGGGTAAAATTAACACCTCAAGAAACAACAGATTTTGACAAAGATGTGGAGAAAAGGGTACCCTCCTACACTGTTGGTGGGAATGCAAACTGACAGCCACTCTCGAAGACAGTATGGAGGCTCCTCAAAAAGTTAAAAAGAGAGCCTCCCTATGACCCAGCAATTGCACTACTAGGTATTTATTGAAAGGATAGAAACATTGTGATTCAAAGGGACACATGTACTCCACTGTTTGTAGCAGCAATGTCCACGATAGCCAAACTATGGAAAAGAAGTGATATATATATATATATATATATATATATATATATATATATATATATAATTCAGCCACCAAAAAGAATGAATTCTTGACCATTTGCAACAATGTGGATGGAACTAAATGATATTATGCTAAATGAAATAAGTCAGTCAGAAAGACAAATATATGGTTTCACTCATATGTAGAATTAAGAAATAAAACAGATAAACACAGGTGAAGAGAAGGAAAAATAAGATGAAAACAAAGGGGACAGAGAAGGGGACAAACCATAAGAAATTCTTAACTATAGGAAACAAATGAAGGTTGCTAGAGGGGATGTGGGTGGGGGGTGGTGTAACTGAATGATGGGCATTAAGGAGGTCACTTGATGGAATAAGCACTGGGCATTAATTGCAACTGATGAATCACTAAATTCTACCTCTGAAGCTAATAATACACTATGATAATTAAATTGTATCTAAATAAAAAATTAAAATAATTAAAAAAAAAAAGAAAAAGAAATCCAGGCATGGATATACAGACTCATTCAGATCTGCATTCAAGAGGCAACATGTAATCATTTTTTGAATGACTGTTCATTTCTACCTTCCCTTAACTTATTTAGAAAGGTAATACTTATGCATAGCATATATTCATGGCTTAAAATAAAGGGTCACTGAATAAATCTAAAGAGGTTTGAACAGGGCTTTTGCCTATGTTCTCTTTCTCTTCCTGAAACTAACTAATGCTAGATTCCAAAGGTCACTTGTCTTTAGTAATTATTCTGAAGCACTACATCCTACCTACAGCCTTTAAAGCATTCTAGCCTAAAGAGGATTCTTTCTCTTTTCCTGGAAATAAATGTGAACTGTCAATGGAACACCACTAATAAACGTTTCTAATTGATGTTTCAGGAGAGGGAAATTTTTCCTTTAGACGTGTTGTTTTTTATCTTGGTTAGTGGTTTTGTTGTTTATAAAAATTATTTGTGCATTCATAAAGCATACAATGAGAGTTAAAGGACAATACTACACTTTGCCTTTTGTCAAACTGGATAAAGGCACCATTATTGCTGAAGGTGTTTTTCTCTCATGATTTAAGCTTAGTATACTATAAACAAATCAACTCAGATTCAGCTGTCAGTTTCACTTTATAGGATGAAAATATACCCCAATCAAATGCTTGAAGACAACTAATGTGTTGGGAAGTTTGAATTTTGCTCCTTCCATTGCCTACTTTTATCCCCCATCATTTAAAAACTACAATAGGGATTAAAGCATCAACTTCACGGAAGTACTGTGAAGATTAAAGTAAGTAGGATAACCATTGTGATTGTTGAGGGAGGGAATATTTAATATCTGATTTCAAAGCCACCTGAGAAATAAGACATAGGCTTAAGGTAAATGAAGATAAAAAATATCAGCTTTATTACTGATAATGCTGAAATCAAGGGTATAGCTTTTATATGCAGCCAAATGGTTTCAGTAGTTCTCTTCTCTCCACCTCTAGTCTTTGAGATGGCTCACTTGAAGGAGACTTGGGTCTTCAGAGCAGACTAACTTACTCTGAATATCCTCTTAGTGCTCCCCAATTGCAAAACATAGACCAATGGATCTATTGATATATTCACTCCTTTATCCATGGGTATGATGATCAGATTTAGCATATGAAAATACAGAATACACAGGCAAATTTGCATTTCAGATAAACAATGAATAATATTTAGGATAATTATGTCCCATGTAGCATTTAGGGCATACCTGTGCTACCAACATTATTTATCATTTATCTGAAATTCATATTTAACAGGGCATTCTGTATTTATCTGGCAACCTTATCCATGGGATGAAAGTGAGTAAGGGTTGGAAGAGAATTCAAAATATTACTCAAAATGTTGAGGGAGCATTACCCATAAGGCCATGGGAATGAAGGGTTCTCCTAACCATCATACAGTATGAAGCACAGTGCCTAGGACACAGTGTGTGCTAAACACATGTTATTGCTTTCTTCCATGCCTATAAGAACTTTAGAGTAAACTTTCTTATACCAAGGCATTGCTTTCTTACTGTGATGCATTTCTAGAAGTATTTATACTATAAATGAGGTCCAGGAGGAAATAATAAAAAACAAAATCAAACAAAACAAAACACACCTGAATGAGTTCTTAAGGCGAGGGAAGATGATGGTGGAGTAGGAGGACCCTGGGCTTGTTTCATCATATGAACATAACTAGATAACTATCAAATTATCCTATAACTCCAGAAATCGACCTGAAGACTTATAGAACAAACTCCACAACTAAAGGGGTAAAAGAGGCTACATTGAAGAAGTTAGGAAGTATGGAGACATGGTTTAGGGGAGAAACCTATTGCAGGTGCTGAAGAAGGGAGAAAGCCCTCGACATAGAAAAGGGAGAGAGAGAGAGAAAGAGAGATGGAGAGACACAAAGAGAGGAACATACAGGGTAATGCACAAAGAGAATATTTCTCCAAAGTCATTGGTTTGAAAGATGAAAGGGGCTGAATTTCATGAGTTCTTGCCACCAGGGGGTCTTAAAGCCTGGAGTTTTTTTTTTTATTTTTTTTATTTTTTTAATTTTTTATTTATTTTTTATTTTTTTATTTTTATTTATTTATTTATTTTTATAAATTAATTTTTATTGGTGTTCAATTTACCAACATACAGAATAACACCCAGTGCTCATCCCGTCAAGAGTCCCCCTCCGTGCCCGTCACCCCCACCCCCCGCCCTCCTCCCCTTCCACCACCCCTAGTTCGTTTCCCAGAGTTAGGAGTCTTTATGTTCTGTGTCCCTTTCTGATATTTCCCACACATTTCTTCTCCCTTCCCTTATATTCCCTTTCACTATTATTCATATTCCCCAAATGAATGAGAACATACACTGTTTGTCTTTCTCTGATTGACTTACTTCACTCAGCATAATACCCTCCAGTTCCATCCACGTTGAAGCAAATGGTGGGTATTTGTCGTTTCTAATGGCTGAGTAATATTCCATTGTATACATAAACCACATCTTCTTTATCCATTCATCTTTCGATGGACACCGAGGCTCCTTCCACAGTTTGGCTATTGTGGACATGGCTGCTAGAAACATCAGGGTGCAGGTGTCCCGGCGTTTCATTGCATCTGAATCTGGAGTTTTTAAGGTCAGTGGGCTTGGCTGAGATTCTACCTTGCTCCTAGAGAGAAAGCAGGCAAGCATTCCGGGGAAAAAAGCATGGAAACAGGACCTGAAGAATATGCCTAAGGTACAGAGGGGAAAGATTACTAGCTCTTATTGGAGCACATCCCTGAGAGGCAGCATTCACTGGGATGCATCTCAGGGAACAAGGGAGCTGACTGGCACCATTTCCCTTCCCTGCCCCTAAGCATAGCCATAGAGCCACCTATAAAAATAAGCACAGCACCAATACTGACTGCCTAATTTGCTTGCACCAAGCTCCATCCCTCTGCACTCTATTGGGACTGCCCTCTCAGTCAAGCTTGCCTCGGTTCTAGCATGGCGGACCCTTCCTCAAAAAGACCATCAGAAAAACCCCTGCCTACATACCATGTCTCCTGAGTTTTCACCATGTCTCCCACAGAGGTCTGCAGGGCTTCAGTTCTCTTGGAAGTAGTATCGGGTTTCATTTAACAAGAAGACTAGAGCACATCTAGTTAAAGCTTGCCACATTTGCTTTCTTAGTACCAATCACTACACACAGCAGGGAAGGAGAGCCTCAGCAGAGCACTGGCCTGAAGGTAGCACAACCAAAACACAGCAGAGCACACACAGCACACACCAGAGACATTCCATGAAGCACCAGGCCCTGGACTCAACCAGACCTTTTCTTCATTAGGCCATTACTTTCAGAAGCAGGAGACATAAGTGGATTTTCTAGCACAGAGAAGAAGACAAAGACTTAGGTAAAATGCCAAGACAGAGGAATTAATCTTAAATGAAAGAACACGATAAGGCTATGGCCAAAGGTCTAAGGGAAACAGATATAAGTAACATGCCTGATGGAGAATTTAAAGCAACAATAATAAAGATATTCACTGGCCTTGAGAAAACAATAGAAGACATCAGTGGGATCATTACCACAGAGATAAAAAAGAATCCATCAGAGATGAAGAATAAAGCAAACAGGATTGGAAACTAGCTTCATGCAATGAACACAAGACTGGAAAAAGCAGAATGAATTAGTGATGCAGAAGGCAAAATAATGAAGCTGAACAAAAGAGAAAAAGGAGACTTATGCAACATAAAAACAGCCTTAGGGAACTCAGTGCCTCCATCAAACATAATAACATTCATATTATAGGAGTGCCAGAAGGAGCGGGAGAAAAGGGGATAGACAATTTGTTTGAGGAAAAAATAGCTGAAAACTTCCCTCACCTGGGGAAGGAAACAGATATCCAAACCCAGGAGGCACAGATAACTACCATCAAAATCAAAATCAGGCTAACACCAAGACATATTGTAAGTAAATTTGCAAAATACAGTGATAAAGAAAAAAATCTTAAAACCAGTGAGAAAGAAGAGGTCCTTACCTTACAAGGGAAAACCCATAATGCTACCTGGAGATTTATCAACAGAAAGTTGGCAAGATAGAAGGGAGTAGCATGGTATATTCAAAGTATTGAATGGGAAAACTTTGCAGCCAAGAATATTCTATCCAGCAAGGCTATCATTAAGAAGAGAAGGAGAGATAGTTTCCCAGGCAAACAAAAACTAAAGGAGTTCATGAGCACTAAACCAGCCCTGTAAGGAATAATAAAGAAGACTCTGAATGGAAAGGAAAGATCAAAAATGACAAAGAGAAGAAAGGAACAAAGAAAATCTCCAGAAACAATGACAAATCAAGTAATACAATGGCACTAAATACATATCTATCAATAATTATTTTTAATGTAAATGGACTAAAAGCTCCAACCAAAGGACATAGGGAGGGTGTCAGAATGGATTAAAAAAAAAAAATAGACCCATCTATATGCTACGTTTAAGAGGCTCATTTTAGACCTAAGGACACCTGCAGATTGAAAGTGAGGGGATGACAAAATATTTATCCTGCAAATGGATGTTAAAAGAAAAGCAGAGTAGCAATACTTTTATCAGACAAACTAGACTTTAAACCAAAGACTATAACAAGAGATAAAGAAGGGTACTACATCATAATAAAGGGGACAAACCAACAAGAAGATCTAACAATTGTAAATAATTATGCACCCAACATGGGACAACAAAAATATATAAAACAATTAATAATAAACATAAAGGAACTCACAATAATGATATTAATAATAGGGGATATTAACGCCCTACTTACATCAATGGACAGACCATCTAAGCAGAAAATACACAAGGAAACAATGGCTTTGAATGACACACTGGACCAGATGGACTTAACAAATATATTCAGAACATTTTATCCTAAAATAGCAGGATACACATTCTTTTCAACTGTACATGAGAAATTCTCCAGAATAGATCACATATTAGGTCACAAATCAGGCCTCAACAAATACAAAAAGAATGAACTAATACTGTGGACCTTTTCTGAACACAATAGTATGAAATTAGAAATCAAGGAAAAATTTGGAATGACCACAAATATATGGAGGTTAAACAACATACTACTAAACAATGAATGGGTCAACAGGATATCATAGAGGAAATTTAAAAATACAGAGAAACAAATGAAAATGAAAACACAACAATCTAAAACCTTTAGGGTGCAGCAAAAGTGGTCCTTAGAGGAAAGTATGAAACAATACAGGTCTAACTTAAGCAAGAAAAATCTCAAATAAACAAACTGATTTTACACCTAAGGGAGCTAAGAAAAGAACAACAAATGAAGCCTAAAAGCAGTAGACAAAAGGAAATAATAAAAATTAGAGCAGAAATGAATGATAATAGAAACTAAAAACACAATTGAATAGATCAATGAATCAGGAGGCAGTTCTTTAAAAAAAATTAAAATTGATAAGCCTAAAGCGAGATTTATCAAAAATAAAAAAGACCAAGTAAATAAAGTCACTATTGGTAGAGGAGAAATAATAATCAACAACACAGAAATACAAAGAGTGATACTAGAATATTGTGAAAAACTATATGCCAACAAACTGGACAATCTAAAAGAAATGGATAAATTTGTGGAAACATAAACTACCAAACTGAAATAGGAAGAAATAGAAAACTTGAATACACTGACAACCAGGAAAGAATGTGAATCAGTAATCAAAAAGCTCAAGAAATGAAATTCCAGGGCCAGATGGCATCACAGGCAAATTGTACTAACATTTATTTTTTTTTAATTTATTTATTCATGAGAGACACACACACAGAGAGGCAGAGACATAGGCAGAGGGAGAAGCAGGCTCCCATCAGGGAGCCCAATGTGGGACTCCATCCAGGAACTCCGGGATCATGATGTGAGCCAAAGGCACTCAACCACTGAGCCACCCAGATGACCCTCTACCAACATTTAAGGAAGAGTTAATATCTGTTTTTCTCAAACTATTCCAAAAAATAAAAAAGGAAGGGAAAGTTCCAAACTCATTGTATGGCCAGCATTACTCTGATATAAAGACCAAATAAAGACTCCACTAAAAAGAATTATTGACCTATATCAGAGATGAAAAACATGGATGTAAAAATTCTCAATAAGGGCAGGATGGGTGGCTCAGCAGTTTAGCACCACCTCAGCCCAGGGCTTGATCCTGGACACCTATGAACAAGTCCCACGTCAGGTTCCCTGCATGGAGCCTGCTTTCTGTTCTGCCTGTGTCTCTGCCTCTCTCTCTCTCTCTCTCTCTCTCTCTCTTTCTGTGTCTCTCATGAATAAATAAAATCTTTTTAAAAATCTCATTAAAATACTAGCAAACCAAATCCAACAATATATCAAAAAAATCATTCATCATGTTTAAGTGGGATATTTTCCTGGGATGTAAGCGTGGTTCAATATTCACAAATTAATCAACGTGATACACCCCATTAACAAAAGAAAGGATAGAAGAGGCAGGGAAGATGGCAGAAGAGTAGGGTCCCCAAGTCACCTGTCCCCACCTACTTACCTAGATAACTTTCAAATCATCCTGAAAACCTATTAATTCGGTCTGAGATTTAAAGAGAGAACAGCTGGAATGCTACATTGAGGAGAGTTTGTGCTTCTATCAAGGTAGGAAGATGAAAAAAAAAAAGAAAGAAAGAAAGAAAAAAGCATCCAAGGGGAGGGGCCCCTCTGAGGAGCCAGGCTAAGGCCCTGTGGTGAGAACCCCCAGGACAGGAAAGCCCAGTCCCGGAGAAGCAGGAGCTTTACCAATCCTCCCAGATTCAAGGAGCTCCCAGGGAGCACGGGCAGGATGCCAGGAGGGGCAGGGATGACCTCAGGCTCCCAGGGGCACTAAGAGAGGAAGTGCACCCCAGGGAAGAGGCGCAAAATTCTGCAGGCTGAGCTCCCTAAAGGCTTGGAGCACCCGCCCAGCGCAGCCCCGGGAGCAGCTCCGTGCAGGATGGGGCTGTGGGGCCCTGGGAGCACAATGCCAGTGGCCAGGCCCCGGAGCCCAGGGTGCTGGGGGCACTCCCCCAGGGACACGCAGAGGCCCTGACAACACAAGGCAGTGAGGATGCTCCTGCCACGGGGAGCCTGAGCTGTACAGATCCTGGTGCCCCCTGCCCCCAGAGTATCCAGACCCCTGCAGACTGGGAGCTGCAGTAGTTACTTCGGGAGCTGATTCCAGGGCTGGACAGCTGGCCGCTGCCACTGTTGTTGTTTCTCCTGGTGTCACCTTGTACCTGGGACTGAGCAGGGGCCTCACAGGATAAACAGCTCCCACTGACCCATGCACCTGGCAGGGGGCTGGGCAGCTCCCCCATGTGCACACACCTGAGAATCAGCACATTAGGCCCCTACCCCAGAAGACCAGCCATAAGGACAGGAGAAAAGCAAGCTATTGACCAAGCAGCACTAGAAAGTTCCAGGGGAAGTCGAGGGACTTACAGTATATAGAATCAGAGGATACTCCCCCTTGTTGTTTGTTTTCTTTGTTTCCCCCCTCCTTTTTTTTTCTTTTTTTTTTCTTTTTCTCCTTTTTCCAGTACAACTTGTTTTTGGCCACTCTGCACTGAGCAAAATGACTAGAAGGAAAAACTCACCTCAAAAGAAAGAATCAGAAACAGTCCTCTCTCCCACAGAGTTACAAAATTTGGATTACAATTCAATATCAGAAAGCCAAATCAGAAGCACAATTAAAAAGCTACTGGTGACTCAGAAAAAAAGTATAAAGGATTCAAGAGACTTCATGACTGCAGAATTTAGATCTAATCAGGCCAAAATTAAAAATCAATTAAATGAGATGCAATCCAAACTAAAGGTCCTAATGATGAGGGTTAACGAGGTAGAACGAGTGAGTGACATAGAAGACAAGTTGATGGCAAGGGAGGAAACTGAGGAAAAAAGAGAAAAACAATTAAAAGATCCTGATGATAGGTTAAGGGAAATAAATGAGAGCCTCAGAAGGAAAAATCTATGTTTAATTGGGGTTTCCAAGGGCACTGAAAGGGACAGAGGTCCAGAATATGTATTTGAACAAGTCATAGCTGAGAACATCCCTAACTTGGGAAGGGAAACAGGCATTAAGATCGAGAAGATAGAGAGATTCCCCCCTAAAATCAATAAAAACTGCTCAACATCTCGACATTTAATAGTGAAACTTGCAAATTCCAAAGATAAAGAGAAGTTGCTTAAAACAGCAAGAGACAAGAAATCCCTAACTTTTATGGGAAGAAGCATTAGGATAACAGCAGACCTCTCCACAGAGACCTGGCAGGCCAGAAAGGGGTGGCAGAATATATTCAGGGTCTTAAATGAGAAGAACCTGCAGCCAAGAATACTGTGTCCAGCAAGACTCTCATTCAGAATAGGAGAGATAAAGAGCTTCCAAGATAGGCAGAAACTGAAAGAATATGTGACCTCCAAACCAGCTCTGCAAGGAATATCAAGGGGGATTCTGTAAAAGAAAGAGGAAGTCCAAGGAAACAATCCACAAAAACAAGGACTGAATAGGTATCATGATGACACTAATTCATATCTTTCAATAGTAACTCTGAACGGGAATTCGCTTAATGATCCCATTAAAGGGTGAAGGTTTTCAGACTGGATAAAAAAGCAAGACCCATCTATTTGCTGTCTATAAGAGACTCATTTTAGACATGAGGACACCTACAGCCTGAAAATAAAAGGTTGGAGAACCATGTACCATTCCAATGGTCCTCAAAAGAAAGCTGGGGTAGCCATCCTTATATCAGATAAATTAAAGTTTATCCCAAAGAGTGTAGTGAGAGATGAAGAGGGACACTATATCATACTTCAAGGATCGATCCAACAATAGGACCTAACAATCATGAATATTTATGGCCCGAATGCAGGAGCTGCCAAGTATATCAATCAATTAATACCTGGAGGGTATTATGCTGAGTGAAATAAGTCAATCGGAGGACAAACATTATATGGTGTCATTAATTTGGGGAATATAAAATATAGTGAAAAGGAATAAAGGGGAAAGGAGAGAAAATGAGTGAGAAATATCAGAGAGGGAGACAGAACATGAGATATTCCTAACTCTGGGAAAGGAAAAAGGGGTGGGGAAAGGGAGGTTGGTGGGGGGTGGGGGTGACTGGGTGATGGGCACTGAGGGGGGCAATTGACGGGATGAGCACTGGGTGTTATGCTATATGTTGGCAAATTGAACTCCAATAAAATGAAATAAAAAAAGAAAAACAAATACCAAAAAAAAGACATACTTAGATAATAATACACTTATACTTGGTAACTTGAATGTAGCGCTTTCTAAAATTGACAGATATTCTAAGCCTAACATCTCCAAAGAAACAAGAGCTTCATATGATACACTGAACCAGATGGATTTCACAATATTTACAGAAATTTACATCCAAACGCAAATGAATACACATTCTTCTCAAGTGCGCATGGACCTTTCTCCAGAATAGACCACATACTGGGTCACAAATCAGATCTTAACCGATACCCAAAGAATGGGATCGTCCGCAGCATATTTTCAGACCATAATGCTTTGAAATTAGAACTAAATCACAAGAAGAAGTTTGGAAGGATTTCAAACACGTGGAGGTTAAAGACCATCCTGGTAAAAGACAAAAGGGTCAACCAGGAAATTAGGGAAGAATTAAAAAGATTCAGGGAAACTAATGAGAATGAAGATACAACTGTTCAAAATCTCTGGGATACAGCAAAAGTAGTCCTGAGAGGGACATACCTGGCAATAGAAGCATCCATCCAAAAACTGGAAAGAACTCAAAGACAAAAGCTAATCTTGCACCTACAGAAGCTGGAGAACAAACAGCAAATAGATCCTACACCCAGCAGAAAAAGAGAGTTAATAAAGATTCGAGCAGAACTCAATGAAATAGAGACCAGAATGTGGAACAGATTAACAAAACCAGGAGTTGCTTCTTAGAAGGAATGAATAAGATAGATAAACCATTAGCCAGCCTTATTAAAAAGAGAGAAAAAACTCAAATTAATAAAATCATGAATGAGAAAGGAGAGATCACCACCAACACCAAGGAAATACAATCTTAAAAACTTACTATGGGAGCGATACGCCAATAAATTAGGCAATCTAGAAGAAATGGACACATTTCTGGAAAACCACAAAATACTAAAACTGGAGATGGAAGATATAGAAAACCTGAACAGGCCAATAACCAGGGAGGAAATTGAAGCAGTCATCAAAAACCTCCCAAGACGCAAAAGTCCCGGGCCAGATGGCTACCCAGGGGAATTCTATCAAAGGTTTAAAGAAGAAACCATACCTTTTCTACTAAAGCTGTTCAGGAGATAGAAAGAGATGGAATATTTCCAAACTTGTTCTATGAGGCCAGCATCACCTTTATTCCAAAACGAGACAAAGACCCCACCAAGAAGGAGAATTATAGACCAATATCCCTGATGAACATGGATGCAAAAATACTCAACAAGATACTAGCCAATAGGATCCAATAGTACATTAAGAAGAGTATTCACCATGACCAAGTGAGATTTATCTCCGGGATGCAAGGTTGGTTCAACACTTGTAAAGCAATCAACGTGGGATCCCTGGGTGGCGCAGTGGTTTGGCGCCTGCCTTTGGCCCAGGGCGCGATCCTGGACACCCAGGATCGAATCCCACATCGGGCTCCCGGTGCATGGAGCCTGCTTCTCCCTCTGTCTGTGTCTCTGCCTCTCTCTCTCTCTGTGACTATCATAAATAAATAAAAAAAAAATTTAAAACATTTAAAAAAAAAGCAATCAACGTGATAGATCATATCAATAAGAGAAAATACAAGAACCACATGATACTCTCCATAGATGCAGAGAAAGCATTTGACAAAGGACAGCATCTATTCCTGACCACAACTCTTGAGAATGTAGGGATAAAGGGAACATTCCTCAGCATCTTAAAAGCTATCTATGAAAAGCCCACAGCAAATATCATTCTAAATGGGGAAACATTGGGAGCCCTTCCCCTAAGAGCAGGAACAAGACAGGGATGTCCACTCTCACCACTCTTCAGCCATCAGCCAACAAAAAGAAATAAAAGGCATTCAAATGGGAAAAGATGTCAAACTCTCCCTCTTCACAGATGACATGATACTGTGCATAGAAAACCCAAAAGAGGGATCCCTGGGTGGCGCAGCGGTTTGGCGACTGCCTTTGGCCCAGGGCGGGGTCCTGGGGACCTGGGATCGAGTCCCATGTCAGGCTCCTGGTGCATGGAGACTGCTTCTCCCTCTGCCTGTGTCTCTTCCTCTCTCTCTCTCTCTCTCTCTCTCTCTCTCTCTCTCTTTCTCTCTCTGTGTGTGTGTGTGACTATCATAAATAAATTTAAAAAGAAAAAATTTAAAAAAAAGAAAACCCAAAAGACTCCACCCCAAGATTGCTGGAACTCATCCAGCAATTCCACAGTGTGGCAGGATACAAAATCAATGCTCAGAAGTCAGTGGCATTTCTATACACTAACAATGAGACTGAAGAAAGAGAAATTAAGGAGTCCATTCCATTTACAATTGCACCCAAAAGCAGAAGATACCTAGGAATAAACCTAACCAAAGAGGTAAAAGATCTATACCTAAAAACTACACAACATTTCAGAAAGAAAATGAGGAAGACACAAAAAGATGGAAAAATATTCCATGCTCATGGATTGGAAGAATTAATATTGTGAAAATCTCAATGTTACCCAATGTTTACACAATTAATGCAATCCCTATCAAAATACCATGGACTTTCTTCAGAGAGTTGGAACAAATCATCTTAAGATTTGTGTGGAATCAGAAAAGACCTCAAATAGCTAGGGGAATATTAAAAAAGGAAACCATAGCTGGGGACTTCACAATGCCAGAGTTCATGTTGTACTACAAAGCTGTGGTCATCAAGACAGTGTGATACTGGCACAAAAACAGACACATAGATCAATGGAAGAGAATAGAGAATCCAGAAGTGGACCCTCAACTCTATGGTCAACTAATATTTGACAAAGCAGGAAAGACTGTCCACTGGAAAAAAAGACAGTCTCTTCAATCAGTGGTGCTGGGAAAATTGGACACCCACATGCAGAAGAACAAAACAAGACCATTCTCTTACACCATCTATAAAGATAAAGTCAAAATGGATGAAAGTTCTACATGTGAGACAAGATTCCATCAAAACCTAGAGGGGAACACAAGCAACATCCTTTTTTAACTTGGCCACAGCAACTTCTTGCAAGATACATCCATGAAGGCAAGGGAAACAAAAGCAAACATGAATTATTGGGACTTCATCAAGATAAGAAGTTTCTGCACAGCAAAAGAAACAGTCTACAAAACTCAAAGACAACATACAGAATGGGAGAAGATATTTGCAAATGACCTATCAGATAAAGGGCTAGTTTCCAAGAACTATAAAGAACTTATTAAACTCAACACCAAAGAAACAAACAACCCAATCATGAAATGGGCAAAACACATGAACAGAAATCTCACAGAGGAAGACATAGACATGACCAACAAGCACATGAGAAAATGCTCTGCATCACTTGCCATCAGGGAAACACAAATCAAAACCACAATGAGATACCACCTCACACAGGTGAGAATGGGGAAAATTAGCAAGACAGGAAACTACAAATGTTGGAGAGGATGTGGAGAAAAGGGAACCCTCTTACACTGTTGGTGGGAATGTGAACTGGTGCAGCCACTCTGGAAAACTGTGTGGAGGTTCCTCAAAGAGTTAAAAATAGACCTGCTCTACGACCCAGCAATTGTACTGTTGGGGATTTTCCCCAAAGATACAGATGCAATGAAACACTGGGATACCTGCACCCCGATGTTTATAGCAGCAATGTCCATAATAGCCAAACTATGGAAGGAGCCTTGGTGTCCATCAAAAGATGACTGGATAAAGAAGATGTGGTTTATGTATACAATGGAATATTACTCAGCCATTAGAAATGACAAATACCCACCATTTGCTTCAACGTGGATGGAACTGGAGGGTATTATGCTGAATGAAATAAGTCAATCGGAGAAGGACAAACATTATATGTTCTCATTCATTTGGAGAATATAAATAATAGTGAAAGGGAATAGAAGGGAAGGGAGAAGAAATGGGTAGCAAATATCAGAAAGGGAGACAGAACATGAGAGACTCCAAACTCTGGGAAACGAACTAGGGGTGGTGGAAGGGGAGGAGGGTGGGGGGTGGGGGTGACTGGGTGACGGGCACTGAGGGGGGCACTTGATGGGATGAGCACTGGGTGTTATTCTGTATGTTGGCAAATTGAACACCAATAAAAAATAAATTTATTATTAAAAAAATAAAATGATCAAGAAAAGCAAAAAAAAAAAAAAAGAAAAGAAAAAGAAAAAAAGAACTTATGAAACTCAACAGCAAAGAATCAAACGATCCAATCATGAAATGGGCAAAAGACATGAATAGAAGTTTCAGAGAGGAAGATATAGACATGGCCAAGAAGCACATGAGAAAATGTTCCACACCACTGGCCATCAGGGAAGTACAAATCAAAACCACAATGAGATACCACCTCACACCAGTGAGATTGGTGAAAATTAATAAGACAGGAAACAAATGTTGGAGAGGATGTGGAGAAAGGGGAACTCTCTTGCACTGTTGGTGGGAGTGTGAACTGGCGCAGCCTCTCTGGAAAATTGTGTGGAGGTTCCTTAAAGAGTTGAAAATAGATCTTCCCTATGACCCAGCAATTGCACTCCTGGAGATTTACCCCAAAGATACAGATGCAGTGAAATGCTGGAACACCTGCACCCTGATGTTTATAGCAATGTCCATAATAGCCAGACTGTGGAAGGAGCCTCAGTGTCCATCGAAAGATGAATGGATCAAGACGATGTATATACAATGGAATATTACTCAGCCATTAGAAATGACAGATACCCCCCATTTGCTTCGATGTGGATGGAGCTGGAGGGTATTATGCTGAGTGAAATAAGTCAATAGGAGAAGGACAAACATTATATGGTCTCATTCATTTGGGGAATATAAAATATAGTGAAAGGGAATAAAGGGGAAAGGTGAAAAAATGAGTGGGAAATATCAGAAAGGGAGACAGAACATGAGAGACTCCTAACTCTGGGAAACGAACAAGGGGTGGTGGAAAGGGAGGTGGTTGGGGGGTTGGGGTGACTGGGTGATGGGCACTAAAGGGGGTACTTAATGGGATGAGCTTTGGGTGTATGCCATATGTTGGCAAATTGTACTCCAATAAAAAAAAATAAAGCAAAGTTATAGATGTAGTTAAATGCCGGGACACCTGCACCCCAATGTTTCTAGCAGCCATGTCCACAATAGCCAAACTGTGGAAGAAGCCTCGGGGTCCATCAAAAGATGAATGGATAAAGAAGATGTGGTATATGTATACAATGGAATATTATTCAGCCGTTAGAAACGACAAGTACCCACTATTTGCTTTGATGTGGAGGGACCTGGAGGGTATTGTGCTGAGTGAAATAAGTCAATTGGAAAAGGACAAACATTATATGGTTTCATTCATTTGAGGAATATAAAAATTAGTGAAAGGAAATTAAAGGAAAGAAATTTAAGGAGTAAAAATATTAGTGAGGGTGACAAAATATGAGAGACACCTAACTCTGGGAAATGAACAAGGGGTTTTGGAAGGGGAAGTGGGTGGGGAGTTGGGGTGACTGGGTGATGGGCACTGAGGGGGCACTTGGTGGGATGAGCACTGGGTGTTATGCTATATGTTGGCAAATTGAACTTCAAGAAAAAAATGAAAGGATAAAAACCATGTGATCCATTCAAGAGATTTAGAAAATCTTTGGACAAAGTACAGCATTCTTTCATGATAAAACCCTCAACAAAGTATGTTTGGAGGGAACATATACCTCAACATAATAAAGGTCGTATTTGGAAAACCCATAGCTAACATCATCCTCAGTGGGGATAAAGGTTTTCCTCCATGGTCAGGAATAAGACCGGAATGTCCACTCTTACCACTGTTATTTAACATATTACTGGAAGTCCTAGCCACAGATATTATACAATAAAAAGAAATAAATGCATCCAAAATTAACAGGGAAGGAGTCAAACTTTCTCTATTTGTGGATGACATGATACTCTATATAGAAACCCAAAAGATTGTACCATAAAATTGCTATAACTGATACACAAATACAGTAAAGTCCCAAGATACAAAGTCAACATACAGAAATATGTTGCATTTCTATACATCAATAATGAAGCATCATAAAGAGAAATCAAGGAATCAATCCCACTTGCAATGGCATCCAAAAACAATAAGATACCTATGAATAAACCTAACCAAAGGTTAGGTGAGAGTCCTATAGTCTGAAAACTGTAGAACACTGATGAAGAAAAGGAAGGTAACCCAAGATATGGAAAATCATTCTACACTCATGGATTGGAACAACAAATATTGTTAAAATATCTGTACTGCTCAAAGCAATCTACACATGTAGTCCAATCCTTATCAAAATACCACCCGCATTTTTCACAGAAGTAGAACAAAGCAATCTAAAATTTGTATGGAACCACAAAAGACCCTGAATAGCCTAAGCAATCTTGAAAAGGAACAAAGCTGGAGGTATCACAATCTCAGATTTCAAGATATACTACAAAGCTATAGTGACCAAACAATATGCCAATCCACAAAGATACACATAGATCAATGAAACTGAATAGAAAATCCAGAAATGATCCCACAACTCCATAGTCAATTAATCTTCATCAAAACAGGAAAGACTATTCAATGGGAAAATGACAGTCTCTTGAACAGTGATGGGAAAATTGGGCAGCAATAAGCAAAAGAATGACACTGGATCACTTTTTTTACATCATACACAAAAATAAATTCAAATTGATGAAAGACCTAAATGAGAGGAAGGAAAGCATTAAAATACTAAAAGAGATCACAGGCAGTAACCTCTTTGACATTCACCATAGCAACTTCTTTCTAGGTATCTCCTGAGGTAAGAGAAACAAAGAAAAAAAAAACTATTGGGACTTCATCAAAATAAAAAGCTCCTGCACAATGAAGGAAAGAATCAACAAAACTAAAAGGCCACTTAATGAAAGTGAGAAGGTATTTGCAAATGACATATCTGATAAAGGGTTAGTATCCAAAAATATATGAAGAGTTTATTCAACTCAACACCTCAAAACTGAAAAAATCCAGTTAAGAAATGGGCAGAAGACATGAATACTTTTAAAAGAAGACATACAGATGTCCAACAGACACATGAAAAGATGCTCAACATCACTAATCATCAGGGAAATACAAAACTACAATGAGATACCACCTAACATCTATTAGAATGGCTAAAAAAAAAAAAACACACAAGAAATAACAGGTGTTGCTGAGGATGTGGATAAAAGGGAACTGTCTTGCACTCTTAGTGGGAATGCAAACTGATGCCGCCATTCTGGAAAATAGTTTGGAGGTTCTTCAGAAAGTTAAAGAAGGAGCTGGAGATGTGTGTACTTAGAGAAAGTCATATGCCTTTACTGAACAAATTGCCTGAGAATCTATTATGCCATCACCTGGGTCATTGGTTTAGAACCATCATTCAAGACTATCAACAGAGAGAAGCACACCTTCCTTGCCCTTTTAGTAGCAATTGGCTTGGGCTCCAATAGTAAAATTATGAGTATTGAATTAGTGGAGTATAGATCACTTATATCAGGGTTTCCTTCCAGTATTCTTCAATCACATTAGATATTATGTGTGACTGGCTCTGAGAGCAGATCTAGTCAATCATACTGTCCTTTCTCATTGCATATTACACTCCCTATGTGAAAGCGGTATAAGAGAGGAAAGTAAAGGAAATAGGGGATTGGGAAGGAGTAGTGATGAAGTGTCATGAAAAGGTTTACAGAGAAGGTCAGTTATCCTTTAGCCCATGAAAGGTAAATAGAAATTCACCAAGGAAAAAGGCAGAAAAAAGTTAAATGCATAGAAGCTAATAGACAAGGGACTAATAGAGCCAATGAAAGACTTGAATAAATAGAAACATACTCTAAGGAAAAGCTTCATAATAAGAAATAGACAGCTATAAGGGAGAGAAAGAAAAGAAAGGAAGAAAAAGACAGATACACACACATACACCCACAGTTATATTGATGAGAAGATATCCTGAGAAGACTGAGGAAGCATAAAAGGTACAGAGAGGGAAATTAAAATCCAGGATATAAAAATAGTTATAATCACCCATACTGTAGGGTTTTAAGTGCTGTTTTAACATGACATCATGGTGAAACAAAACAATATACATATATTTTCTCATAACACTAGCTCATGGCTGTGGGGAATCTGAATGTGTAGGAAATGAACACCACATTTTCTCATTCTTGATGACACTTACTATTTACAAATGGCTGTTTTAAGGGTAAATATTGATTATAATTCTAAAAGTAGGCAAATACATCATTAATATATTTAATAATTAAGGATAGTAACATAATACAGTATTGACATATAAAACAATCTTTTTTTCCTGAACTTGATCTAAAAGTAGAATCTCAAATGGCTACTGTTGCAATTTCCAGGACTACAATGGTTTTTATTATTATCTGAATTAATTTTCTTGGTTTTATGAAACTTCTGGAAAGCTTTTTTGCAGCTGATGAGCCCAAATGTTAAGTGTAGGTGATTTGGCTTCTGCTCTGGGCAATGTTGTTGAGCATTCTAGCTTCCTGGAAGGAACATGGGAGATAGAGATCAATTTTGCTTCATGGTGCTTAATATCACCTCAAGGTCTTTTCCCTTCTGTTTCTTTTTCCTCTTCCTTTTGAATCATACATTCAAATAACCACACAAATAGCCATACGTGAACATTCAAAGTAAAGAACATTCAAGTAAAGTAAAGCAGCTCAGCATGTCTTTGTAAAGGTACAGAATATAATATGGCATTACACATGCTCAATATGCTGTTTTGAATTCTCTAGAACTTTGTTGCTCCAAAATCAAATATCTTCAGATAAAGGGAAAGTATGTTGCTCAGTCAGAAACATGTAGGTGCCAAGTTTGATTTCTCTTCCATATTCTTACCATTTTCAGCATCTATTTTGCAACCTGAGAGGTTTTTTTTTTTTTTTCTGTTTTCTTCTCCATTTGGAGTTTAGAAAGTAAGGAGCAGGTAAGGAATCACTGTATCTAGGGAAAGGCACTGGGTGATTTATCTTTGAAAAGCCTGTATTAGCTACAGACAGATCTAGGAAGAAAAGAGAGTAGCTGATAGCTAGCATATCCATGCTATCTCAATGGATAAAAGAGAATAGGCAATCAAGGAAGGCTTGCCCATATCCCTCCCTCTCTTGACTTAGAAGAAATGGTTGCTCTATTTGTATATGGAGAATGTAACTAAGAATGCCCTAAGCATACTTCTAGCTACAAAAAGTCTCCTACTATTTCCTTTTCATGAAACATTTTTTTTTATTGCAGAGGTGTATCAGTAGCTTAAAAAATCAGCATCCCTTTTTCCAAGGCTCCTAGTGGCTTACAGTTTCCACTCCAATGACATTAGCATCTGCAATTCTTGTTTTTGATGATTATTAAGTCATCATTGATTTCTCTGCCGCCACTACAGCATGTGTCCTTACCTGTTACAGAGGCACTCACCAGTGCCCTCAATTCCCCACTCGTGATCTATTTCTACTGCCTGTACTTTTGCTCTACTGCCCTTGATTTGAAAAGAGAGTCAGTCTGCCATGTGGTCATAACATTTTCAAATGTCCTTAGGTAGTCTACATGATTGATTATCACAATTATTTTGTATCTCCAATCCAAGGTAGACATATCCTTTCAGGTTTATGGTTTTCCAAGTATTAGAACAATTTCCTCTAGAAATTGCCATGAGGTATTTGAGTAACTCTTGGCATTTCTCATTAACTATTAATCACTCTTTAAAGATAAAGAAAATATTAGTACTGGGGTGCCTGGATGGCTCAGTCAGTTAAGCGTCTGGCTCTTGATCTCAGCTCAGGTCTTGGTCTTAGGGTCATGAGTTCAAGCCCCATATAGTGTGGAGCCTACTTAAAAAAAAAAAAAAGAATATGAAGCACTTTTCTCTTACCTCCTTTTCATAACTCCTTTACTCAATCAACCATTCACCAAATGTTTGTTGAGCATTTGTGCTAGGTACTAGTGATAAAGTGGTGAATGAGACATACAAGTTTTCTACCCTCACAGAGGTTATAGTTTAGCAGAACAAGCACATGATTACATGAAAGTTTATTAAGTATTATATAAGGGAAAGAAGACTTCACAGTTTGAGGAAATAGCAGCTTAGATGAATCATGAAAGCTAGGAGGAAAAGAGATGGGGTAGGGTAGGAGATTATTCCTTACAATTTTGAAAAATACCTAAGCATAGTTGGAATATAAAACATAAAGGGAAGTGTAGTAACCAATAGGACTGGATAGGGAAAGAAAGAAGAAACAAAATAAAAAAAAAAAAGAAAAGAAAAAAGCATAGATAATGGGAACCTTGTAATGCATTCTAAAAACTTTGACATTGTCATATGGTAACAGGAAGCCATGTATTAGATGTAAATAGAGAAGTAACATGGTTACTTGCACTTGGAAAAGACCACTTTGTAATGTGGCAGAACTAATTGGAAAAGGGCAAGGAGGGGTGAGGGGAAAAGAGTTAAAGGGCTGTTGTTGTAGTAGGCAGGCTACATTTGGTGGTGGATTGAACTAAGGTAGTGGTATGGAGATAGAACAGACTGGGCAGAGTTGAAAGGTAGAATATATTCAACTTAGATATGGGAAAACAGAGAAAAGAATCAAGGATGGCACCTTATTTCTGGTTTGCATAACTTACCTGGGGGGACAGTGGTGGTGTCATTTATTAGGATAGGAAATAAAAGATAAGTAGCTGGCTTGGGGAGGAAGATGATTTTAATATTAGAGCTTAGGGTTTAAGCTATCTTTAAGATGTCCAAGTGGAGATGCCAAGTAGATGTATAAAACTGAAACGAAGCTTAAAAGAAAGATCAGGCATGAAGCTAAATTTGTGAGGACATGTGAATATATGACCTAGACCATAAGGAGTACACAGAATAAAAAAGCATAAAACCTAGAAGATAGATATTTAGGAAAACCTAATGATTGGACAGAGAAAGAGAGGATTGTAAAACATCTGAAAAGAAGTAGACAGATAAGTAGAAACACAATAAGATATGGAAACAACCAAAGTGTTCATTGATAGATGAATGGTTAAAGAAAATGTGGCATACACACACATACATACACACACAGACATACATACATACAATAAAATATTACTCAGTCATAAGAAAGAATGAGATGATGCTACTTGCGACAACATGGATGGAGGGAGAGGGTATTATGTGAAATAAGTCAGACTGGGAAAGACAAATAACATATCATTTCACTTACATGTGGAATAAAAAATGAATAAGCAAACCAAAAAAGCAGAAACAGACCCATAAATGCAGAGAACAAACTGATTTTCAGTTATGGAATAAATAAGTCACAGGAATAAAAGATATGGAATAGGGAATATAGTCAATGGTATTGTAATAGCATTGTATGATGACAAAATGAGAGCTACAATTCTGGTGAGCATAGACTAATGTACAGACTTGTGGAGTCTCTATGTTGTACACTTGAAACTAATGTAACATGGTGTGTCAACTATACTACATTAAAAAGTTTAAAAATAAATAGGGCAGTGTAGCAGAAACCAACAGAAGAGAAAACGTGGAGGAAGATAAAATATCAAATGCTGATGGTATGTCAAACAAGATAGAACAAGACTAAAAAGAGAACTTGGATTTTATCACATGCAGGCTAGTAGCTACTATGCTAAGAATATCTTCAAGGAAGTTTTCATAGTTAGGTGGGTAGGTGGGTGATTCTAAGGGTTGGAAAGAAAACCAGAATGCACTGGTTTGAGAAGTTACTGAAAAAAGGCAAATGGAGACAATGAATCTCAACTAAACCACTCTTGAGGAATTTGGCTGAGAAAGGAGAAGAAAAATACGATGGAATCAAGATAGGTAAATAGACTCCAGAGAAAGGTATTGTTCTTGATGCTACTTAGTGCCTCTGTAGTTGAAGTAACTATTTTGATTTTTAAGTGGAGGGAGGGGCAAAGGGTGAGGGGAGAGAGAGAATCCCAAGCAGACTCCATGCCTAGTGTGAAGCCCAATGTAGTGCTTGATCTCATGACCCTGAGATAATTACCTGTCCAAAATCAAAAGTCAGATGCACAACTGATTGGCCCACCTAGGCACTCCTAAATATTTTGATTTCTTCTATTGCTATAAGGAATATATGGAATTTATATTGACTATAAATTCCTTCTTTTGGGGAATGAATCCTAAGGCAACACAGGAAGGAGGGAAGAGAAGCGCTCAGCAGGGGAATCAGGCAGAATCAAAGGAGGGGCAGTGAAGCTTCCAGTTTCCAGAAGTCACTAACACAGGAAGTGCACCCGAGGGAAAGTGCACCACAAACTGGACTGGTTCCAGACAGAGGTGTCTGTGCCCTGCTGCCTTCAGGAGCCGTGCCCACTGGAAGTACGATTCCAGCAGCACAAGCCCCGGATCCCAGGGCGCCAAGTGGACAAAGCCCACGATCCTGCACTCCCCCCCCCCCAGGACAGGTGGAAGAGGGGAGGGCACAGGACAGCAAGGACTCTCCTGCCACTGGACACCCCCAAGCTGTGATCAGTGCACCCGCACAGGCCCCTGGAGCATCTAGGCCAACGCAGACTGGGAGACTGCATTAATTACTATTGGGGAGCTGACTCCAGAGCTGGAGATCTGGCTGCTGCCATTGTTGTTTTTCCTCCTTGTTTCACCTTGTGCCTGGGAGAGGCCGGGATGCCAGGGAACAAAACCTCACAGGATAAACAGCTCCCACTGAGCCCAGCACCAGGCAGGGGCGGGGCATCTCCCCAGGTGCACACACCTGAGAATCAGCAGAACAGACCCCTTCCCCAGAAGACCAGCTGGAAGAATAGGGGAAGGGCAGCCCTGGTGGCTCAGTGGTTTGGCGCTGCCTTCAGACCAGGGTGTGATCCTGGAGACCTGGGATCGAGTCCCACGTTGGGCTCCCTGCATGGAGCCTGCTTCTCCCTCTGCCTGTGTCTCTGCTTCTATCTCTCTCTCTGTGTGTCTCATGAATAAATAAATAAAATCTTAAAAAAAAAAAGGAAGAACAGGGGAAGAGCAAGTTCTTGACCAAGCAGTGCTGGAAAGCTCCAGGAGAAGTCAAGGGATTTATAGTATATAGAACTAGAGGGTACCCTTCCTTTCCCCCCCTTTTTCTAGTACAAATCGTTTTTATATCGGACTAAAAATTTCCAGTATTTTTTCTCTTTTCCCACCTAAACTACAATATTTTACCACCTCTTCATTTTTAAGCTTCTTCCTTTTTGACTTTCATATTTCTACAATTATAGGTCTTAGATATATTTTCCAATTCTAGATGCCCTTCACCATACTCAGTTTAATTTTGGAAGATATACTAGATATGTTTTTGTATTTCGTGTTCTTTGTTTTCTCTGCCTCATTTTGTTCTACAATGGTGGAAGTTAAAACCTTCTAAAACATGATGAGCATGCACCCAGAACCAAGTGGAATACCATGCTGGTTCATTCTGTGAGATTATATTCTCTCTTCATTCCCGTTCTGTCCCCCTCTTTTATCTCGTTTATGTTTTGGTGGTCAATATTGGGGCTTTCTACAAGTAGTGATGGTTTATATAAATTTGGGACTGTGCATCTTCTAACATACAGAACTTAATACACTCAGAACCAAGAGGATCACCCTCTAGGACACCTCAAGCAGACTACATTCTCCCTCCACTGCAACTTCTTCACCACCACCATCTCCCAGTCCCCTCCTTTTTTCTTCTCTTTTTATTTTTTCCTCTTTACTTTTGTTTTTTTTTTCCTCCTTTTTTTTTTCTTTTTTGGGATTCTTCACCTTTTATTTTTTACTACTTTGTTTTAAAATTTGTTTTTGACTTTAGTGGTCTTTTTGTTTTACTTTGTTCTGATCTTTGTTTTCATTTTCTGGTCTCTGACCTCATCAGAATCATCTAGGGTGAAATTTACTTAGGCTGTGGTTGATATTCTTGATGCAGCCCACTCATACAGCCACTCTGCACTGAGCAAAATGATTAGAAGGAAGAACTCACTACAAAAGAAAGAATCAGAAACAGTACTCTCCGCCACAGAGTTACAGAATTTGGATTGCAATTTGATGTCAGAAAGCCAATTCAGAAGCACAATTATAAAGCTACTGTTGGCTCAGAAAAAAGCATAAAGGACTCTAGAGACTTCATGACAGCAGAATTTAAATTTAATCAGGCCAAAATAAAAAATCAATTAAATGAGATGCAATCCAAACTGGATGTCCTAACAATGAAGGTCAATGAGGTGGAAGAGAAAGTGAGCAACATAGAAGACAATTTGATGGTAAGGAAGCTGAGGAAAAAAGAGAAAAACAATTAAGAGACATTAAGGAAAGGATAAGGGAAATAAATGATAGCCTCAGAAGGAAGAATCTATGCATAATGTTTTTAGCAATTACCACATTTTATTGATATATGCTTAGTTTTATGATAATTTCTGTGACATCTGGGTTCCCAACTAGAATGAAAGTTTCACAAAAGTAGAGACTGTTTTTGTATCTCTGGGGCCTAGAATAGCACCTGGTACTTAATAGATAGTCTACAAGTACTTGCTAAATGAATAAATGAAGACTATCCTTGTTAAGCTTCCTTCCTAAACTTCCTTTAACTTTAATACATAGCTAAGCAACCAGTGCTTGTAGGTAGTTCCATAGACAATGCTTGCAGTAGGCCCATGTAGATATATTCTTTGTGGGCATAATTCCATGTTATAGACCTCCCTGGCCTCAAATAAAAATGTACTTATTTTATGTCCTAACTTTTTAATACTCAGGATTTTTTAGTTTTTATTTATTTATATTTAATCTTTTTCCTAAATATTTCATTTATTTGTTCACTTGTTGGAGAGCATACGAGCACAGGGAAGGGCAGAGCTAGAGAAAGAGAAAATCAAGCAGACTCTGCACTGAGCATGGAGCCTGAGTGCTCATCTCATGATGTGGGACTCATAAATCAAGTCAGAGGTTTAGCTGACTGAGCCACCTAGAAGACCCTTTTAAGTTTTTATTTTAATTGCAGTTAGGTAACATACAGTGTTATAATAGTTTCAGGTGTATGATACTCTAGTCTTAAAAAATCAGAATAACTCATCAAAATTAATGCTTAACTTATATACAACCTTCCAGAGATCATGTCTTAAATAAATTCCTTGTATAGGAGTAAGGCTCCCTTTGAGGTAAGGGGTGGAAGTGGATGCATGGGATGGAGTCATGTCATAGAATCTAACAGAAGCTATGAATTCTTTCTCTGTATGGATATACAAATGCATATAGACATAAATTATTTTATATATATTTTTAGGGGAATCATGGTAGAAATCCTATCCATGGAAGACTGGATTTTTGGAGAATTTAATTTAAGGCTATGGTGTTATTGAACCAGAAACCAGGCATTTGATAGTAAAAATTGAGGTGGGGTGATGGGTACAAGAGTATTATTAATATTATCTCTACTTTGAAATTTTCCATTATAAAGAATTAAAAAGCTAAAGTGCCAATCCAGTTTTTTTTTTTTCTTAAGAAGAAAACAGGCATGGTTTTTGGAAATAAATGCTTGACACTTCAAGATTTTTTTTACAGAATTTATTTATTTATTCATGACAGAGAGAGAGAGAGAGGCAGAGACACAAGCAGAGGGAGAAGCAGGCTCCATGTAGGGAGCCCGACGTGGGACTCGATCCTGGGTCCCCAGGATCACACCCCAGGCTGAAGGCAGTGCTAAACCACTGGGCCACCAGGGCTGCCTGACACTTCAAGATTTTTTAAGTGAAAAATTGATCCTCTTATTCATACAGACTTAAAAGTTTACCATCATCTTCAAATCCTTTATCTCTTTTGGCCCCTTAATTAATCAATTGTCAAATCTTACCAATTCTACCTCTGCAACTTTTGCATTACACCTGTTCTTTCTATCTCTCCTGTTACTTCTATGGCTCTAGACTTGATTACTTGATTACTTCTCATCAAATCCATTGCAGAAAAATCTCCTAAACTTGGATGCTAAACTTTCTTCCCAAACCATTCACTGATCCTGCCTATGAAAGTGACCTCTTTCCACCTTTGGGCATCATGGCACTAATCACAATTTCCCTCATAAGTATACTTATTCATGCCCAAAGTCTGTGTTTACATCTTTACACTACCTAAACTATTTTGAGTTACAGAACCTAGGAGAATCTGCTGAACATTGTAGATTCTCTTTCCACGTCACCTGGTCTCTGAAAAATGCATGTAATATCCTCATTCAAACACAAAAATACTTTAAAAAATAATGCCAAAGGCTTTGTGCATTCCCCCAGACAAGGATCCTCCAGTTTTCAGATTCGGTACACTCCACACACCACCCCAGGTAGTAAGTGCTCCAACTAGAAATATTTCAGTATCACACAATACCTTATTCACAGGCCCAGACCTTGAGTGGCTCCACAACAAAGTCCTCTTTATATGTTATCCCTCTTATTTTTGCATTTTTCTCACTCAAAGCACAAATGAAGTATTTATCTAATCTAGATTATCAGGCAATGAATATTCATGTTGACCAAAAAGGGAACAAAAAATGAATCATAAAAAGTCTGTCATTTCCCTCTTCTCTCCTCCTTCCACCCACTTACAACCCCATCTGGAAAGGATCTCTCTTTTCTTCTAAACTGAATTGGACTGAACACTATAGATCACATTAAATTGATCGATATGAAATTGTCAATAGTCTACTATTTTTGACCTACAAAAATGCCAACATCATATGTTCCCACCTAATACATAGGAATAAAATATTACTACTAAATAAAATATTACTACTAAAGTGTCAGTCTTTTAAGGGCAGGAATGGCAGGTCTTCTTCCCATCTCAGTCCCTGCATATAGTTGGTGCTCAGTAAATTTTTTATGAATGATGTCTACTTACTGAGATTTCTCAAATTCAAATAAGAACTTTCATTTAAAGAGGTATTGGTAAACACAATTTATGAAAAGGGTTTTTGAGAATACTTGACCCTTTGGGGATCCCCTTTATTAAAAAGACATTTAAAATATTTTATAAAAAACATCGACAAAATACGCATTTACCACCTTAAGGTTATATAAGGAAGATCCTCCTGGAAAAAGCAAAGTGATGTTACCTCCTGAGCAAATCTCATGTTTTATCACACAAATCATCCAACTCTGTATAAATTAGAGACAAGAAAGCAAATCTTCTCCATGTCCCTTGAGTAGAATTTCACACTGTAAGACACTTCTGAAATGAATTCTTAGCAGTTTCTGAAGAAGAGATATTCTGACTGATATTTCTACCTTAAAAGAAACCATCCAGCAAACAGTAGTACTTCCACGACAACATGAACCCTTAGTAAACCTAGTGGAGACCTGGTTGAACATGCCAACATAAGTATTACATATATATATAGTACCTATATACATATAAGTATTACATATATATATGGCAAAATTATCTGTTATCTATCTATCTATCTATCATCTATCTATCTATGTGTCTATCTATCATCTATCTATCTATCATCTGTATCTTTTGGTAACTTTCAAGTTTTAAACTGTGTACATGGGTTAACTGTTAGCTAATTTGTTTAAGAAACAGCACTAGATTAAGCAAGGCTTTTTAATTCCCTTTATAATGGCCACCCCCCTCCCCGCGGGGCCCTGACGTCTCTGACTCACCATTACCTCTTCCCCTAGCAGTGTATTCCTGAGTTTGGCACCTCCTGTCCTTCCCCACCTTATCAGAAAATGAACCCTGTAGTTTTTCATGGGTTAGTCCCCTCAGGCCCTGGGAAGCATCCCCAAACCAAATCAACCAACCCACCCTGGTCCCCACAAAGGTGGCCAGGTTGGGAGCAGACTCTTCAGACAAAGCCTCTCCAGCTCTGGACAACATCCTCACTCGTTGTGGTCTATCAGTGGAGGCTGGGTGCATGTGGAACCAGTATATCCAATAGGAGACTAGGTGATCTCTAGGAAAATCACATGGGCCTCTCGTTCCAAACAAAAACAAAAACAAAAACAAAAACAAACAAAACAAAACAAAACAAAACTTAATTTCAGTAGTATGAAAAACTTCCCTCCCATGCAGCTGTGTTCTCCCCTTTATGGCTGTTATTGTAACAAAGTATATCTGTTTGCTTTCTGTGCCCATCATATAGATTTACAACTACTGTTTTACATAATTGTCTATTAAGTGAAAGAAAGAAGAAAAAAAAGGAATAAAAAATTAAAAAACACCATCAATACTGACTTTTACATTAACCTATGTAGTTACCTTTACCACATTCTTTATTTCGTCCCATGAATTTGAGTTCTCCCTAGTGTCCTTTTACTTTAGACTGGAGAACTTTTATTAGCATTTCTTTGAGGGCATGTTCACTAGCAATAAATTGAAGGGTGTTTTTTGTTCGTTTGTTTTTGTTTTATTTTTAGAATGCTTCATTGTCAACTTTTCTTTGAGCCCTTTAATATATTATCCCACTGTTTCCAGCTTCCATAGTTTCTGATGAGAATTCAGCTATTAATCTTAGTCAGGAAACCTTGTACAAGATAAGTTTTCTCTTGCTGCTTTCAAAATTCTCTTAGGCTTTGGTTTTTGACAGTTTCATTATAATGTACTGTGGATATCTTTGAGTTTATCCTACTTGGAGTTCATTGATATTTTCATAAGTATAGGTTAATGTTTTTCATCAAATTTGAGTTTTGGCTTTGTACCTTCAAATATTCTTTCTTCCCTTTTCTTTCTCTACTTCTGGGCCTCCCATATGCATATGGTCATACCTTGGTATGCTTGGGGTTGTTCTACAGGTCTCTTAGGCTCTTTTCATTTCATTTTACTCCATGTTTTTTCTTTTGGTTCCTCAGACTGGTTGATCTCAATCAATTTCATGTGTCATGTCACATCTGCTAGTGAGTACCTCTAGTGAATTTTTCATTTTAGTTATCGTGCTTTTTCACTCCAAAATTTCTATTTGTTTACCTTTATAATTTCTATCTCTTGACTGATATTCTCTATTACATTTGATGTTGTTCTCAAGATTTCATTTAGATTTTTGTACATGGTTTCCTTTAGCTGTATAAACATACTTTAAATAGTTAAAGTATGTTTAGTAAGTATAACACTTTACCTTGTCTAGTAAGTATAACATCTAGGATTCCTCAAGGACAGTTTCTATTAATTGCTTTTTTCCCTATGTGTTGGCTATACTTTCTTGTTTCTCTGCATGTCTCATAATTTTTTGTTGTTGTTGAAAACTGGATATTTTGAAAATTATAATGTGATAACCGTGGAAATTAAATTCCTCCCTCCCCAGGGATTGTTGTTACTACTTGTTGTAATTAAAGTTGTTTGAGGCATTTTTAAACTAATTTTGTAAACTAGGTGTTCTTTGTTGTATATGGCCACTAAAGACTATTCCTTCAGCTTAGTGGTCAGCCAGTGATTATATGGAGATTTCTTTAAAACCTAGAAATAAAAAAAATCCTATAGTCTTTGCAAATGGGCATTGTGTGTGTATGTGTGTGTGTGTGTGTGTGTTAGGATATGCCCTCAGTACACAGCTAGGTGATTTGTAAACTCTGCCTTATCCTTTAATTCCTGTTTGTGAAGAGCCTGAAAGTGAACCAGAGGTAAGAAACTGGGGGCTTTCTCAGATCTTTTGTAATCATACGCATAGCCCTTGGCATGTGCAGGTCTTTCCAGATTCCCAATAATATGTCAGAGCTTTCCAAATTCCACTTTTCCCCAAATCATCTCATTTCTCTTTCTTCCCAAGCTCTCTAAAAATTCTATTGTTTCCCCTAGTTTTATCCATTGATATAGGCAGCAGGGATTTTTTTTTAATAAATTAATTTTTATTGGTGTTCAATTTACCAACATACAAAATAACACCCAGCTGAGGCCGGGGCGAGTGTTCCCAGGACAGGAGAGCCCCGTCCCGGAGAAGCAGGAGCTGCACCAACCTTCCCGGGCGGAAAGGCGCAGGGAGTTAGAGCAGGACCCAGGAGGGCTCCCGGGGACGCTAACAGACACCTGCGCCCCGGAGTGCAGCCTAAAGGGCCGGAGCAGCTCGGAGGGGCTCGGGCGGCGGCTCAGGCAGAGGAAGAGGCTCCGTGCGGAGGGGGCTGCGTGGCCGGGAGGGCGAATCCAACAGCGCAGGCCCCAGAGCACAGGGGGCCGGGACACAGCCCAGGATCTGGCCTCCCCCGGGACAGGCAGAGGCCGGGAGGGCCCAGGACAGCAAGGACACTCCTGCCCCGAGCTGAGCAGATCAGCAGGCCCGCTCCGGAGTCTCCAGGCCCTGCAGACGGAGAGCCGAGAGCCCGAGCCCCATAGTTCCTGCGGAGGCTGAATCCAGGCTTCCAGAGTTGCCATAGCAACTGTGGCTGTTCCTCCTGGGGCCTGACGGGGTAAACAACCCCCACTGAGCCCTGCAGCAGGCAGGGGCAGAGCAGCTCCCCCAAGTGCTAACACCTGAAAATCAGCACAGCAGGCCCCTCCCCCAGAAGACCAGCTAGAAGGACCAGTTCCAGGGGAAGTCAAGGGACTTAAAGTCTACAGATTCAGAAGATACTCCCCCGTGTTTTTTGTTTTTTTTCTTTTTTCTTTTCCTTTTGATTTCTGATTGCTTCCCCCACCCAACCCCCTTTTTTCACCTTTCTTTCTTTTTCTTTCTCTTTTTCTTCTCTCTTTTTCCTTTTTCTTTTTCTTTTTTCTCTTTTTCTTTCCTTTTCTTCTCTCTCTTTCTCTCCTTTTCCCAATACGGCTTGTTTTTGGCCACTCTGCACTGAGCAAAATGACTAGAAGGAAAACCTCACCTCAAAAGAAAGAATCAGAAACAGCCCTCTCTCCCACAGAGTTACAAAATCTGGATTACAATTCAATGTCAGAAAGCCAATTCAGAAGCACTATTATACAGCTACTGGTGGCTCTAGAAAAAAGCATTAAGGACTCACGAGACTTCATGACTGCAGAATTTAGATCCAATCAGGCAGAAATTAAAAATCAATTGAATGAGATGCAATCCAAACTAGAAGTCCTAACGACGAGGGTTAACGAGGTGGAAGAACGAGTGAGTGACATAGAAGACAAGTTAATGGCAAAGAGGGAAACTGAGGAAAAAAGAGACAAACAATTAAAGGACCATGAAGACAGATTAAGGGAAATAAATGACAGCCTAAGGAAGAAAAACCTACATTTAATTGGGGTTCCCGAGGGCGCCGAAAGGGACAGAGGGCCAGAATATGTATTTGAACAAATCCTAGCTGAAAACTTTCCCAATCTGGGAAGGGAAACAGGCATTCAGATCCAGGAAATAGAGAGATCCCCCCCTAAAATCAATAAAAACCGTTCAACACCTCGACATCTAATAGTGAAGCTTGCAAATTCCAAAGATAAAGAGAAGATCCTTAAAGCAGCAAGAGACAAGAAGTCCCTGACTTTCATGGGGAGGAATATTAGGGTAACAGCAGACCTCTCCACAGAGACCTGGCAGGCCAGAAAGGGCTGGCAGGATATATTCAGGGTCCTAAATGAGAAGAACATGCAACCAAGAATACTTTATCCAGCAAGGCTCTCATTCAAAATGGAAGGAGAGATAAAGAGCTTCCAAGACAGGCAGGAACTGAAAGAATATGTGACCTCCAAACCAGCTCTGCAAGAAATTTTAAGGGGGACTCTTAAAATTCCCCTTTAAGAAGAAGTTCAGTGGAACAATCCACAAAAACAAGGACTAAATAGATATCATGATGACACTAAACTCATATCTGTCAATAGTAACTCTGAACGTGAACGGGCTTAATGACCCCATCAAAAGGCGCAGGGTTTCAGACTGGATAAAAAAGCAGGACCCATCTATTTGCTGTCTACAAGAGACTCATTTTAGACAGAAGGACACCTACAACCTGAAAATAAAAGGTTGGAGAACCATTTACCATTCAAATGGTTCTCAAAAGAAAGCAGGGGTAGCCATCCTTATATCAGATAAACTAAAATTTACTCCGAAGACAGTAGTGAGAGACGAAGAGGGACACTATATCATACTTAAAGGATCTATCCAACAAGAGGACTTAACAATCCTCAATATATATGCCCCGAATGTGGGAGCTGCCAAATACTTAAACGAATTATTAACCAAAGTGAAGAAATACTTAGATAATAATACACTTATACTTGGTGACTTCAATCTAGCTCTCTCTACCCTCGATAGGTCTTCTAAGCACAACATCTCCAAAGAAACGAGAGCTTTAAATGATACACTGGACCAGATAGATTTCACAGATATCTACAGAACTTTACATCCAAACTCAACTGAATACACATTCTTCTCAAGTGCACATGGAACTTTCTCCAGAATAGACCACATACTGGGTCACAAATCGGGTCTGAACCGATACCAAAAGATTGGGATCGTCCCCTGCATATTCTCAGACCATAACGCCTTGAAATTAGAACTCAATCACAAGAAGAAGTTTGGAAGGACCTCAAACACGTGGAGGTTAAGGACCATCCTGCTAAAAGATAAAAGGGTCAACCAGGAAATTAAGGAAGAATTAAAAAGATTCATGGAAACTAATGAGAATGAAGATACAACTGTTCAAAATCTTTGGGATGCAGCAAAAGCAGTCCTGAGGGGGAAATACATCGCAATACAAGCATCCATTCAAAAACTGGAAAGAACTCAAATACAAAAGCTAACCTTACACATAAAGGAGCTAGAGAAGAAGCAGCAAATCGACCCGACGCCCAGCAGAAGAAGAGAGTTAATTAAAATTCGAGCAGAACTCAACGAAATTGAGACCAGAAGAACTGTGGAACAGATCAATAGAACCAGGAGTTGGTTCTTTGAAAGAATTAATAAGATAGATAAACCATTAGCCAACCTTATTAAAAAGAAGAGAGAGAAGACTCAAATTAATAAAATCATGAATGAGAAAGGAGAGATCACTACCAACACCAAGGAAATACAAACGATTTTAAAAACATATTATGAACAGCTCTACGCCAATAAATTAGGCAATCTAGAAGAAATGGACGCATTCCTGGAAAGCCACAAACTACCAAAACTGGAGCAGGAAGAAATAGAAAACCTGAACAGGCCAATAACCAGGGAGGAAATTGAAGAAGTCATCAAAAACCTCCCAAGACACAAGAGTCCAGGGCCAGATGGCTTCCCAGGGGAATTCTATCAAACGTTTAAAGAAGAAATCATACCTATTCTACTAAAGCTGTTTGGAAAGATAGAAAGAGATGGAGTACTTCCAAATTCATTCTATGAGGCCAGCATCACCTTAATTCCAAAACCAGACAAAGACCCCACCAAAAAGGAGAATTACAGACCAATATCCCTGATGAACATGGATGCAAAAATTCTCAACAAGATACTAGCCAATAGGATCCAACAACACATTAAGAAAATTATTCACCATGACCAAGTAGGATTTATCCCCGGGACACAAGGCTGGTTCAACACTCGTAAAACAATCAATGTGATTCATCATATCAGCAAGAGAAAAACCAAGAACCATATGATCCTCTCATTAGATGCAGAGAAAGCATTTGACAAAATACAGCATCCATTCCTGATCAAAACTCTTCAGAGTGTAGGGATAGAGGGAACTTTCCTCGATATCTTAAAAGCCATCTACGAAAGCCCACAGCAAATATCATTCTCAATGGGGAAGCACTGGGAGCCTTTCCCCTAAGATCAGGAACAAGACAGGGATGTCCACTCTCACCACTGCTATTCAACATAGTATTGGAAGTCCTAGCCTCAGCAATCAGACAACAAAAAGACATTAAAGGCATTCAAATTGGCAAAGAAGAAGTCAAACTCTCCCTCTTCGCCGATGACATGATACTCTACATAGAAAACCCAAAAGCCTCCACCCCAAGATTGCTAGAACTCATACAGCAATTTGGTAGCGTGGCAGGATACAAAATCAATGCCCAGAAATCAATGGCATTCCTATACACTAACAATGAGACTGAAGAAAGAGAAATTAAGGAGTCAATCCCATTTACAATTGCACCCAAAAGCATAAGATACCTAGGAATAAACCTAACCAAAGAGGTAAAGGATCTATACCCTAAAAACTATAGAACACTTCTGAAAGAAATTGAGGAAGACACAAAGAGATGGAAAAATATTCCATGCTCATGGATTGGCAGAATTAATATTGTGAAAATGTCAATGCTACCCAGGGCAATTTACACGTTCAATGCAATCCCTATCAAAATACCATGGACTTTCTTCAGAGACTTAGAACAAATTATTTTAAGATTTGTGTGGAATCAGAAAAGACCCCGAATAGCCAGGGGAATTTTAAAAAAGAAAACCATAGCTGGGGGCATCACAATGCCAGATTTCAGGTTGTACTACAAAGCTGTGGTCATCAAGACAGTGTGGTACTGGCACAAAAACAGACACATAGACCAATGGAACAGAATAGAGAACCCAGAAATGGACCCTGAACTTTATGGTCAACTAATATTCGACAAAGGAGGAAAGATGATCCACTGGAAGAAAGACAGTCTCTTCAATAAATGGTGCTGGGAAAATTGGTCATCCACATGCAGAAGAATGAAACTAGACCACTCTCTTGCACCATACACAAAGATAAACTCAAAATGGATGAAAGATTTAAATGTGAGACAAGACTCCATCAAAATCCTAGAGGAGAACACAGGCAACACCCTTTTTGAACTTGGCCACAGTAACTTCTTGCAAGATACATCCACGAAAACAAAAGAAACAAAAGCAAAAATGAACTATTGGGACTTCATCAAGATAAGAAGCTTTTGCACAGCAAAGGATACAGTCAACAAAACTCAAAGACAACCTACAGAATGGGAGAAGATATTTGCAAATAACATATCAGATAAAGGGCTAGTTTCCAAAATCTATAAAGAACTTATTAAACTCAACAGCAAAGAAACAAACAATCCAATCATGAAATGGGCAAAAGACATGAAGAGAAATCTCACAGAGGAAGACATAGACATGGCCAACATGCACATGAGAAAATGCTCTGCATCACTTGCCATCAGGGAAATACAAATCAAAACCACAATGAGATACCACCTCACACCAGTGAGAATGGGAAAATTAACAAGGCAGGAAACAACAAATGTTGGAGAGGATGCGGAGAAAAGGGAACCCTCTTACACTGTTGGTGGGAATGTGAACTGGTGCAGCCACTCTGGAAAACTGTGTGGAGGTTCCTCAAAGAGTTCAAAATAGACCTGCCCTACAACACAGCAATTGCACTGTTGGGGTTTACCCCGAAGATTCAGATGCAATGAAACGCTGGGACACCTGCACCCCGATGTTTCTAGCAGCCATGTCCACAATAGCCAAACTGTGGAAGGAGCCTCGGTGTCCATCGAAAGATGAATGGATAAAGAAGATGTGGTTTATGTATACAATGGAATATTACTCAGCCATTAGAAACAACAAATACCCACCATTTGCTTCAACGTGGATAGAACTGGAGGTTATTATTCTGAGTGAAGTAAGTCAATCGGAGAAGGACAAGCATTATATGTTCTCATTCATTTGGGGAATATAAATAGTAGTGAAAGTAATATAAAGGAAGGGAGAAAAATGTGTGGGAAATATCAGAAACGGAGACAGAACATAAAGACTCCTAACTCTGGGAAACGAACTAGGGGTGGTGGAAGGGGAGGAGGGTGGGGGTTGGGGGTGAATGGGTGACGGGCATTGAGGGGGCACTTGACGGGATGATCACAGGGTTTTATTCTGTATATTGGTAAATTGAACACCAATAAAAAATAATTTTATTAAAAAAAATAAAATAAAATATAAAATAAAAAAAAGAAAACACTGAGGAAAAAAAAATTCCTAGAACCAATACATGATTTCAGCAATGTAACAGGATATAAAATCAGCTTACAAGTATATTACATTTCTATACTCCAATAATTAAAGAACAGAAAGAGAAATCAAGGAATTGATTTCAATTTCAATTGTAGCAGAAACCGTAAGAAACCTAGGAATATGCTAACCAAAGTGGTGAAAGTTTGGTACTCTGAAAACTATAGAATACTTATGAAAGAAATTGAAGAGGACAGAAATAAAAGGGAAAAAAAATCCATGCTCATGGATTGGAACAACTATCCAAAGCAATCTACACAGTCAATGCAGTCCCTATCAAAATCCAACCAGCGTTATTCACAGAGCTAGAAGAAACAAAGTTAAAATTTGTGTGGATCCAGAATAGACCCCGAATTGCCAAAGCGACCCTGAAACAAAAGCAAAGCTGGAAGCATTACAATTCTGGACCTGAAGTTGTATTAAAAACTGAGCTCATCAAGACAGTATGTCCTGGCATAGATATGGAGACCTAGGTCAATGGAATAGAACAGGCAATGCAGAAATGGACCCACAACTCTAAGGCCAACCAATCTTTGACAAAGCAGGAAAGAATATTGAAGGGAAACAAAGCAGTGTCTTCAACAAATGGTGTTGGGAAAACTAGACAGCTACATGCAGAAGAATGAAATTGTATCACTTTCTTACACTAGACACAAAAGTAAATTCAAAATGGATGAAAGAGCCGAAATGTGAGATGGCAATCCATCAAAATCCTAGAGGAGAACACAGGCTGTAACCTCTTTGATTTTGGCCATACCAATGTTTTTAGGACTTTATTTATTTATTTGATAGAGAGAGAGAGCAAGAGTGAAAGAGAGAGAGACAAAGAGCTTACAAGTGGGAGGAGGGGCAGAGGGAGAGAGAGAAGCAGACTTCCTGCTGAGGAGGGAACCCAAAGTGGAGCTCGATCCCAGGACCCCAGGATCATGACCTGAGCCAAAGGCAATTTTTCACCAACTGAGCCACCCAGGCACCCCAACCATAGCAACTTCTTATTAGGCATGTCTCTAGAGGCAAGTGAAACAAAAGGAAAAAGTGAAGTATTGGGAATTCATCAAGATAAACATCTTCTGCACAGCAAAGTAAAAAAAAATAACAAGACTAAAAGGCAGCCATTGGAATGGGAAAAGATATTTGCAAATGACATGTGATAATGGGTTGATATCCAAAATTCTTAAAGAACTTATCAAACTCATCATCCAAAAAACAAAACTCCAGTTAGGAAATGGACAGAAGACATGAATAGACACTTTTCCAAGGAAGACTGAAGGCTAACAGATACATGAAAAGATGCTCAACATTATTCATCTTTAGGATAGTCAAACTGAAAACCACAATGAGATAACACCTCACACCTGTCAGAATGGCTAAAATTAGCGCAAGAAACAACAGATGTTGGCAAGAATGAAGCAAAAGGAGAACCAAGGAAAAGGAGGGAAACTGAGTGGGGAAATATTAGAAAGAAAGACAAACCATGAGAAACTCCAACTCTGGGAAACAAACTAAGCATTGCAGAAGGGGAGGAGGGTGGAATGATGGGGTAACTGGGTGATGGGCACTAAGGAAGGCACATGATGGGATGAGCACTGGGTGTTATACTATATGTTGGCAAATTTAAATAAAATATTTCAAGAAAAAGATATGCCTTATATGCTATTCTTATTTGTTGCATTGTGTTCCTTAAAACTATCATAAAACTAATTAAATTTTCTACAGGAAAAATTATTATTGGGGTTCAATAACTTCACTAATGGTTGAATAGCAAGAAAGTGATTGCTTTAAGCAATGATAGTCAATATTTATGTCTTCTAAATGTTTTTGAAGGCATGTATTTAAAGTGTAAAAAATGCAGGCATCACTATCCTACCTAAATCAGAGGTGTGAAAACATAAAATACATATTCCACCTTAAATTAATGATATTTTCTTGGCTTCTCAGAATTTAAAAGAGATACAAGGGAATGACTTACACAACCCAGTTGACTTTAAGAAGCCATCCAAGTAATATCCATGTGGTGTCTTCTTTTTCTCTTGATAAATCTCCCAACAATAAGCAGTGACATTCAAAATCATTCCACTGAACTTATTTTTTTTTTTGCTTTTTGATTTCTGTTTGCTTCCCCCACCCCCTTTTTTCCCTTTCTTTCTTTTTTTTTCTTTTTTTTCCTTTCTTCTTTCTTTTCTTCTCTTTCCCTCTTTCTCTTCTCTCTTTTTCTCCTTTTCCCAATACAACTTGTTTATGGCCACTCTGCACTGAGCAAAATGATTAGAAGGAAAACCTCACCTCAAAAGAAAGAAACAGTCCTCTCTCCCACAGAGTTACAAAATTTGGATTACAATTCAATGTCAGAAAGCAAATTCAGAAGCACTATTATAAAGCTACTGGTGGCTCTAGAAAAAAGCATAAAGGACTCAAGAGCCTTTATGACTGCAGAATTTAGATCTAATCAGGCAGAAATTAAAAATCAATCGAATGAGATGCAATCCAAACTGGAAGTCCAAACGACGAGGGTTAGCGAGGTGGAAGAATGAGTGAATGACATAGAAGACAAGTTGATGGTAAAAAGGGAATCTGAGGAAAAAAGAGACAAACAAAAGATCATGAGGGTAGATTAAGGGAAATAAATGACAGCCTGAGGAAGAAAAACCTGCGTTTAATTGGGGTTCCCGAGGGCACCGAAAGGGACAGAGGTCCAGAATATGTATTTGAACAAATCCTAGCTGAAAAATTTCCTAATCTGGGAAGGGAAACAGGCATTTAATCCAGGAAATAGAGAGATCTCCCCCTAAAATCAATAAAAACCGTTCAACACCTCGACATTTAATAGTGACGCTTGCAAATTCCAAAGATAAAGAGAAGATCCTTTAAGCAACAAGAGAAGAAATCTCTGACTTTCATGGGGAGGAGTATTAGGGTAACAGCAGACCTCTCCACAGAGACCTGGCAGGCCAGAAAGGGCTGGCAGGATATATTCAGGGTCCTAAATAAGAAGAACATGCAACCAAGAAGACTTTATCCAGCAAGGTTCTCATTCAGAATGGAAGGAGAGATAAAGAGCTTCCAAGACAGGCAGGAACTGAAAGAATATGTGACCACAAAACCCGCTCTGCAAGAAATTTTAAGGGGGACTCTTAAAATTCCTCTTTAAGAGGAAGTCCAATGGAACAATCCACAAAAACAGGGACTGAATAGATATCATGATGACACTAAACTCATATCTTTCAATAGTAACTCTTAACGTGAATGGGCTTAATGACCCCATCAAAAGGCGCAGGGTTTCAGACTGGATAAAAAAGCAGGACCCATCCATTTGCTGTCTACAAGAGACTCATTTTAGACAGAAGGACACCTACAGCCTGAAAATAAAAGGTTGGAGAACCATTTACCATTCAAATGGTTCTCAAAAGAAAGCAGTGGTAGCCATCTTTATATCAGATAAACTAAAATTTACCACGAAGTCAGCAGTGAGAGATGAAGAGGGACACTATATGAAACTTAAAGGATCTATCCAACAAGAGTACTTAACAATCCTCAATATATATGCTCCGAATGTGGGAGCTGCCAAATATATCAATCAATTAAAAACCAAAGTTAAGACATACTTAGATAATAATACACTTATACTTGGTGACTTCAATCTAGCTCTTTCTACACTCGATAGGTCTTCTATACACAACATCTCCAAAGAAACAAGAGCTTTAAATGATACACTGGACCAGATGGATTTCACAGATCTCTACAGAACTTTACATCCAAACTCAACTGAATACACATTCTTCTCAAGTGCACATGGAACTTTCTCCAGAATAGACCACATACTGGGTCACAAATCAGGTCTGAACCAATACCAAAAGATTGGGATCGTCCCCTGTGTATCCTCAGACCATAATGCCTTGAAATTAGAACTAAATCACAACAAGAAGTTTGGAAGGACTTCAAACACGTGGAGGTTAAGGACCATCCTGCTAAATGATGAAAGGGTCAACCAGGAAATTAAGAAAGAATTAAAAAGATTCATGGAAACTAATGAGAATGAAGATACAACCGTACAAAATCTTTGGGATACAGCAAAAGCAGTCCTGAGGGGGAAATACATCGCAATACAAGCATCCATTCAAAAACTGCAAAGATCTCATACAAAAGCTAACCTTACACCTAAAGGAGCTAGAGAAAAAACAGCAAATAGATCCTACACCCAGCAGAAGAAGAGAGTTAATAAATATTTGAGCAGAACTCAACAAAATCGAGACCAGAAGAACTGTGGAACAGATCAACAAAACCAGTAGTTGGTTCTTTGAAAGAATTAATAAGATAGATAAACCATTAGCCAACCTTATTAAAAAGAAGAGAGAGAAGACTCAAATTAATAAAATCATGAATGAGAAAGGAGAGATCACTACCAACACCAAGGAAATACAAACGATTTTAAAAACATATGAACAGCTATATGCCAATAAATTAGGCAATCTAGAAGAAATGGACGCATTTCTGGAAAGCCACAAATTACCAAAACTGGATCAGGAAGAAATAGAAAACCTGAACAGGTCAATAACCAGGGAGGAAATTGAAGTAGTCATCAAAAACCTCCCAAGACACAGAAGTCCAGGGCCAGATGGCTTCCCAGGGGAATTCTATTAAGCGTTTAAAGAAGAAACCATACCTATTCTACTAAAGCTATTCAGAAAGATAGAAAGAGATGGAATTCTTCCAAACTCTTTCTATGAGGCCAGCATCACCTTAATTCCCAAACCAGACAAAGACCCCATCAAAAAGTAGAATTATAGACCAATATCCCTGATGACCATGGATGCAAAAATTCTCAACATGATACTAGCCAGTAGGATCCAACAATACATTAAGAAAATTATTCACCATGACCAAGTAGGATTTATTCCTGGGACACACGGCTGGTTCAACACTCATTCCACTGAACTTAAACTACTGTCAAAGTACTAAGCACTCAGCAAATATTTGTCATTCTTGATGTGATGGTATTTTTTTTTCAATTATTAAGGCTTTATTTTTTTATTTGAGAGAGAGAGAGAGATAAAGAGAGAGAGCACGCACAAGCAAGGAAGAGAAGGAGAAGCAAGCTCCCCACTGAGTGGGAAGCCAGAAATGGGGCTCAAACCCAGGATTCTGGGATCATGACCTGAGCTGAAGGCAGATGCTTAACTGAGACACCCAGGTGTTCAAATAGTTTTAGACCAAAAATAATTTTCAAATCTATAGACTGACCTACCGGGGTACCTGGGTGGCTCAGTGTTTGAGCTTCTGCCTTTGGCTCAGGTTGTGATCCTGGAGTCCCAGGATTGAGTCCCACATCAGGCTCCCCAAGGGGAGCCTGCCTCTCCCTCTGCCTATGTCTCTGCTTCTCTCTGTGTGTCCCTCATGAATGAATAAATAAAATCTTTAATAAAATAAAATAGAGATTGACCTACCATTTCTCCCCTTCACCCTCTCCTACCTCCCCTAGTTTATTCAAAGCTAGAAATAGAGCTACTTAATTTTGGAGTAAAGTATTATCAGCAGGAAGCTCTAAATGCTGATTTTATTATTATTTTTCTTTTACCAACCTCGCTGCCATATGGTAGGGTGTCAGCTCTATTAAATGTCATTATTTCAGTGCGACTACCCTAATGTAGATTTGAACAGCCTATCCAGTACCCTCTGCTATTCATTTTCTTCCAATCTTAACCCAGAAGAAACCCCTTTCCCTAAAAGCAAACAAACAACATCAAAGTGGTAAATAGACTGGCTTTAGCAAACCAAAATATAAATTGTTTGCCATATAATCGCTATGTTGAGTGATGCAGTAAAATGCCCAATAATCTACCTATCCATTTATGATATATTAATCAATAACCCAATATGGAAGATACAAAAATTTAAAATTATTTTTGAGATGCATTCTGAACAATTCACTCTTTATACATATGTACCTACCAGATTATGAGCATCATCTTTTTTTTTTAAAAGAAAATATCTTATTTATTTAAATGTCTGAGTCTTTAAAGCAAAGGCAAATTTGGAAGGTGAGGATGCACACTGTACAACTTTGAACCCCACATCTTCATTTTCTCAGCAGATGCCCCAGTTCTTTTTATCTTATGAAATACAAGACAGCTCTACCTCTTCTCTTAAATTTGTCCATCACCCATTCAATCATCCTTACATATTTCAATGTTAGAAGGGAGCCCTTTTCTTTCAATTCCTCTCTTTTTAGGACTATCAATAATTGTCAACTTCTGTTTCACCTGTACACTTCTTACATCTTTAACCTCTTCCCTCCATCAGCTTCTAAGCATGGTCAAGTTTTCCCATATTTAAAAAAAAACAAAAACACCAAAATATCAAAACTCCCCTTCTCAAACCCATGACATTTTTTTTTACCCATGACATTTTTAAAGACACTTATTCTTAAGCTAACATTTGCTATGCTCTTTCTGTATTCCCAAAATTTTACCAATCTCAAGTCTCCATGAGTTCTTTATTTAATCTTCACACCTACCTTATGAAGTAGGTGATATTGTTATCTCCAATAGACAGAGAAAACTGAGGCTCCAGAGTTTAAGCAAATTCCCCCCAAATCATGCAAATGTTTAAGTGGTGGAGCTGGGACTTGAATCCCTTACGATCTGACTCCAAAGCCTAAGATTTTAACCACTACCCTGGCACTGGCTTTTCTCTCCTATTCCCTCTCTCTATGTCTCTCTCTGCCTCTGTCTCTCCCTCCAACCCCCCCTTTATTCCCTTCCTCTATCCTTCCTTTCTTCTTACTTTCCCTCCCTTTCTTTAATTATCTTCTTTCTCAAGAGAATATTCACAACCACTATGCTTCCTACCTCACATATTACCTTTTGGCAATGATTTTTGCTCTCACAACTGCATCACAGCTACTCTATCAAATAAATTTCTTGTCACTAAACTTAACCTTTCCTTTTCCCTATAATATTTCCAGTCTCATTTTCTACCTTTCTATAGTATTTAACACAGATATTCATATGTTTTTTTTGTAACCCTTTTCCTCTCAACTACAGTAATACTGCACAATCCTAGTGCTAAATGAGATCTCTCCAAAAATTTAATTGCTAATTTATTCCTTTAACTATTTATTTATTCAAGAAATATTTAATGAATTTCTATTATGTGTTATGCCTTAATATATGTGCTGAGAATACTATCTGAAAAAAACAAAGTTGCTGCCTCCAGAGAGCTTACATTTGGTGGATAACCCAGTAAGAGGCAACAAAAGTTTTTAAAAGAGTAAAATATGTAACATGTTCTAAAAAAGAGAGAGAGAGATACCTGGGGGGAGAGCATTTAAGCAGAAAAATAGCAAAAAGAATGGTTTTGAAGTAGAAATAGCATGGAGACCACTATAGCTGGAGCACAAGGAGCAGAAGGAGAGATAGATATGCTGTCAGAGAGCTTGGGAACAGGTTATATAGGGCCTTATAGAACATGTAAGGAAGGACGTTGGCCTTTGCTTGGGGGTAAGATAGGAAGTCTTCGGAGAATTTGAGCTAAAGAGTAACATAATACAGCTTTTATTTCAAATAATCATTTTCTATGTTGCCAATAGACTATAGGAGGACAAACATAGAAACAGGAAGACCAATTAACAGACTATTGTAATAATCTAAGTGACTATTGATTTTAGAAGTGTGGTAACAGTGGAAGTTGTGATTGTGACTGAATTGGGGATACATTTTTAAGGCAGACCTGACAAGGATATACTAGCAGACCAACTATGGGTGTAAGACAAGGAGCTAAATCAAAAGTTTTGGTCTGAGTTATTGGAGATACAGGTGTTGTGGAAACAAAATTATACATACAATGTACATAAAATTATAAATTAATGTATGAAGGTTAATATTTATTTGAATGTGCTGTAGCCTGCCTCCAAGATTATCCCCATTAAATTGCAGACATTGACTACATCTGTCAGTTTCCTAACTGCAATGTCTTGAGAGATCCTAAGCCAGACCACCCAGCTGAGCCATTTCTGAGTTTCTGACCCACTGAAACTACGTGAGGTAATAAATATTATTTTATGATGCTAAATTTTGGGCTGCTTTGTTTTCTAGGAAAAGGTATGTAATAAAGATTTTGGTGCTAGGAATATAGTGCAACCATAATAAAACCCTAAAATGTGAAGAAGCTTGGAAACTTGGTAGTTAGCAGAAACTCGAAGGATTTTTGAGGAAATATTAGAAAAAACCTAAAAAACATTGGGAAAACTGTTAGTAGAAGTCTGCTGGATTTTAAAGAAGCTGCAGGGGATCCCTGGGTGGCTCAGCAGTTTGGCGCCTGCCTTTGGCCCAGGGCGCGATCCTGGAGCCCCGGGATCGAGTCCCACGTCGGGCTCCTGGCATGGAGCCTGCTTCTCTCTCCTCCTGTGTCTCTGCCTCTCTCTCTCTCTCTATGTCTATCATAAGTAAATAAATAAATATTAAAAAAATAAAGAAACTGCAGATGAAGGCTTAAAAGAAAGTGGGAAAATGTTATTGAAAACTGGAGGAAAGGGATCCTTATTGTATAGGGGTTGAACATTTAACAACACCATCACCTGTGTTAAGGGGAAAGTAGGAAATATACCAGATAAACCAGGTTATCTAGCTATGGAGATTTCTAGGCAGAGTGTCGAGAATGCTTCCTGGTTTCTTCTTGCTGTTGATAATAAAATGCAATAAGACACTGGTGAACTTAAGGAAGGACTATAAACAAAAAGGATCCAGTTTTGCAACTTAAACATTACTAAGAGTAAATTTTCAAAGTTCTTACCATAAGAAATTTGTAACCATGTGAAGTGATTGATGTTAACTAAACTTACCGTGGTAATAATTACACAGTATATACATATATAAAATCATTATGTTGTACACAGTGAATTAATATGCCAATTATATCTCAATAAAACTGGTGAAATAGAGGAGACAGTCTTGCAGGTTCTAAAAATTTCCCTCTCTAGATGGCAGATATTGCTAAAATTAAGGAATGGCTCAGAGGCAAGGATCAAATCCAGGTCACTGTTAGAAATGAAGGATCAAATCCAGGTCACTGTTAGAGATGAAGATCAGAGTGTAGGTGTAAAATTCTTTAACACATCAGAAAAATGTAAAAGTGCTTCACAGATCCATTTAGTTAAGCAATAAAACTTGTAAGAAACAAAAGAGTACTGTCTGTCAACAGTCTCAGCAGAAGCCCAAGTCAGAAAAAGGTTATGTGAAGGAGATTTTAATGGTGTGAATCCCCAATAAGATTCACAGTATTTACACCAAGTTTTTTTTTATAAGATTTTATTTTATTTTTAATTTTCATTTATTTATGATAGTCACACAGTGAGAGAGAGAGAGGCAGAGACATAGGCAGAGGGAGAAGCAGGTTCCATGCACCAGGAGCCTGACGTGGGATTCGATCCCGGGTCTCCAGGATCGCGCCCTGGGCCAAAGGCAAGCGCCAAACCACTGCGCCACCCAGGGATCCCTTACACCAAGTTTTTAAAAAAAATTATATTGGAAGAAATACTGTTACCTTGTAGTGAAAAAGACAGAAAAATAGAAAATGTAGACTTTGGATCCCAAATCATTCATAAGCCAGAAGCAGGTTGAGTAAACCATGGGTCCCCACACATGGGCTCAGAGGATAGCATCAAGAACACAGAATACAGAGTCAAAGGCCATGCAGAATAATTTCTGGGCAGGAATAGGACTTAGACCTAATCGGGGAACTTCCAACATATGCCTAACTGAATTTCAAGAGTTTTTAGATGACTTTGCCTCCCATTTTCTCCCCTCTTAAATGAGAATGTCTACAGTGGTTATCATAGCAATGTGTTTCCTACTGTTGTGTATTAGGTGGAAAACAAATAGAATATCTTTTTAGTTAACAGGTCTTTGAACCAAGAGGAACTATTTTTGAGAGCTCTGCTTCTGAAACTATAATAAAGGAGCCTCATCCACACTATAAAATTACTTAGATGAGGTGATGGTAAATTCTGAACTAATGCTGGAATGCTATTAAACTTTTGGTGACCTTGGAAAAAGAGTATATTTTTTTGTAAAGGAAGGGTATGAATATTTGGTAGCCAAAGGGAGGACTCTGGTAGCAAGCCTCTAAGATGATCTTTATGATTCTTGCTTCTCAATGTTTATGCTTTTGTATAGTCCCTTTACACACTAGACAGGGCTGACCAATGTAACTAGTAAAAGAGTGCAGAAATGGTGGTATGTGATTTCTGAGAATAAATTATAAAAGTCATTGTTGCTTTACCTTGTTCTTTCTTGGATAACTCACTCTAGGGGAAATCAACTGTCATGTTATGAGAAGCCCTATTGAGAGGTTCACATGGGAAGAAACTGAGGCTTCCCACCCAAAACCAGCATAATTTGCCAGCCATGTGAGTGTGCCATCTTGGAAGTGGATCTTCCAGCCTCAGTAAAGCCTTCACATCACTATAGTCCTAGCTGACATCTTAATTTTAGCATCATAAAAGACCCAAACAAGAACTACCAAGGTAAGTCATTTCTGAATTTTTGACCCACAGATGCTGTAAAATAATACATGTTTTAATATTTAAGCCACTAAATTTTGGGGGAGTTATGCAGCAATAGAGAACTGTTGCAGAATAAGATATCACAATAAATCATTTATTATTTTTTAAAAGCTAACAAATATCACAAACATGGCACAAAACCAGGAAAATAACACAAGATTCTTCTTAATTAACTACCTGGTACACTGCTAAACTATCTTTTTTTCTATAGCTTTCAGCTACAAACTCTTTGAGAAGTCAATCTTCTCTAGCATAATTGATCAATTTTTTAATGATTGATAGTTTTTACACATTTCTTTCATCTTCCCCACATGTTGTTGGTAATGTCATGTACAATATTAGGATTTTTATAAAATTGGAAACTTCTATCAAGTTTATTTAATGTATGAGCTGTAAGAATTCAGAGTATTTTAAATTTTCTTGTTGAATGACTAATATTAATACTGTTTCAATTGATGATACTCATTAACCAGTTTTGCATTGTATACTCATTGTAATGACAGTATTATGAGTTTTATGTTATCTTTACCAATGTTAGCAGTTTTGTTGCGCATGCTGCGGCAACATGATCAGGGGCCTGAGGATAAGGGGATGAGGAAAATAAAAGAAAAGTAAAGAGATGGGGACAGGAGGGACACAGTGGATGATGTCCAAGCAGTGCCCGCTTTATTCAAGTGTTTACAACATTTTATAGCATGACAAAACAAAGCCAAGAAGGTGTTTATTTTTAGCAGGTTTGTGAAACTCTCCAAAGTTTCCTTTTCTCAGCATGCAAGACAGACTCACAGGTGCCAGAAGACCTTGGTAAATAGATAAGCTTGTTGCTCCAGATGTGCATACTTCAAAGGAATATTAGATATGGTAAACAGACCAGCAAGGACAGACAGAGCCTTATTTACATTTATGACCACATCAGAATAAGTTGTATTTATTGTGTTATGTGGGCAATCACGTACAAGCGAGCCCTGAGAACCATTGCTCAAGCCCTTTCTCAAGCGTCTACCAACTATTCACCCTTTAGGCTCCCGAGCCTTTTGAGTGAATGAGGGACGCTAGTCCGGGCCTGGTTTGGTTCAGTTACTCCAGCTAGTCCGTGGTCGCCCACACAGTTTGTATCAAATCAGCAAGAAATTTAAGTATTTTCCTGATACATTCATATGATTTACTTATCTTCCCTATTTGGATTCTTAAACGATCCAAGAGCCTATTCATTACTTCTATTCAACATGTATCTCTTCCTCTTAATGAAGTACTAATTTGGACATAATCTCTTTAAAAAGTTTTGATCCATTCCTCAATGTCAGAATAATTTCTATTGATTTTATCACTCATCTTTATTAATTTTGTTTCATGTTTTATTAATGTTTTATCTGAATTTTCTTTCTGTGCTTTAATAAATAAATGTAAAGATATTAATGTTTTATCTGAATTTTCTTTCTGTGCTTTAATAAATAAATGTAAAATGGAGTACCTTTTATATTTGACCAGATCAGAAGTCTGTAAATTTTTACTTGTTTTACAGAATGTTCCAAGGCATCTTTTCAAATTTGCTTCTTAACATCAGAATAATCTGTATTTTATGTAATACATTTCATAAAAATGCATGATTATGTGAATAAATAAATTGCTAAGACCTGATGTTAGAGTCTTAGGAGGACCCATGAAAGTAAGGAGTTGTGAAGTCTTTATTAACTACACCATAAGTTCACCTCTGCTTCTGAGAAACTATGTGAACCGTGATGTCCTTTACTGAAATGAAGAGGCGTGCAGGAGGCAAGGAGAAGAGTATCAGGATTTCATTTTTTGGACATTTTAAAACTGAAATGTCTAAAGGTAGGGCAGCCACAAAATTTTGTATCCAAACCATCACACTGAGTGTGAAAGAGAGACTATTTATAAAAATAGGCATAAATCAAGACTGTCCCAAACAGTTACATTACCTATTGAACATCCAAGTAGAAATATTGAGTAGACAATTTGCTTATAGATTAAAGTTCAGAAGAAAGTTCTAGCCTGGAGATATAAATTTGTATGAGAGACATTAGTATTTAAATGATTCTTAATGTCATGGAACTAAATAAAACCACTCAGAGAAGGAATGTAGATAGAGAAGAAGACTGAGATCTGAGCTCTGAGATATTCAACATTTTAAAAGTGAAAAAGACAAGGACAAATCAGGTAACAAGAGCCAGAGATATAGGAGGAAAATCAACAACATGGTGTGCATGAAGCCATGTGAAGAAAGGGTTTCAGGAAGTATGTGATCAATTGAACCAAATGATATTGATAAATAGAAAAATGGGAACTTAGAATGATCTTTGGATAGAACAAGCTAATTTTCTGAGTCTAGTGAAAAAACAAAAATATGAGATCTCTTGTTCAAAAGTTACCAAGAATTTCAGGATGGCAACAAGAGTATTAAGTGAAACCTTTGGCTCCTCTAAGTATGTGGACAATTATTAGAGTGATGTCCTTGAGGTGAAAGAGGATGAGATTCAGGACACACATAAAGAGGTGGACAGGACTTCCATTTTAACAGGAGGAAAAGCAGAGTAGATAGTATAGGGTGTAGAGAAACTGATAAATTTGGAAGTGGAATTGTGATTAACTTCTCTTTGGATTTCTTCTATTTTCTCAGACCATCAGTTAAGGGTAAGAAGGAGTGAGGTTGTTAGAGGCTTGAAGAATGAGATTTATTTTCTTTAAGGTTGTATATTCCACATTAGCACACTATTGGTACTTATTAGCTATAACTACACACAAGAAGTCATCAAATTCTGTTTTTTGTACTCTCAGGATCTCTCTTGGGCTCTGTTCCTTTCTTCACATTTTTATGCTAACTACACTTTTTTTAGATGTGCATCTTTCCTTGCCTATCTGTTCCCCAATCTTTAGTTTTCCCTCCTCCAAATTATCCTCCATACTGAGGTATTCTTATGCTTGTGTTCCACAATAAGATAATGTTGAGTGAATAAATAAATAAATGGTTATACAAACCTTAGCATCGATAATTATACACACAATGGATTTCTTTACAGAGAAAAGGCAAATTTAATGTGAAATGGGAGATCTCAAGCTTGAGTTTATAGAACTCTCAAGGGTCATATACCTTGAGAGAAAGAGAGATAAAAATAATATAAAAAGTAAAATTCTGTCACTCGGCCTTATAACGGTAATTTTTGTCTCTGGAAAATAAAAATAATTCAGCATATGTTTCTCATCTGAAAATAAGCAGAAGTTTTAAACATTGAAATGTTAAGAAAGTTTCTTCTTTTTTATTTTATTTTATTTTATTTTATTTTATTTTATTTAAGTAGACTCCATGCTGACTCGGGGCTTGAATTCACAACCTGAGACCAAGACCTGAGCTGATATCAAGAGTTGGATGCTTAACCAACAGAACCACTCAGGTACCCTTGTTATTTACTTTCTTTTTTTTAAGATTTTATTTATTTATTCATGAGAGACAAAGAGAAAGGCAGACACACAGGCAGAGGGAGAAGGAGGAGCTTCTCATGCAAGGAGCCCGATGTGGGACTTGATCCCAGGACCCCGGGATCATGCCCTGAGCCGAAGGCAGATGCTCAACCACTGAGCCACCCAGACGTCCCTGTTATTTACTTTCTATTCACAAAACTGATATATATTTACTGTAGGATACTTCAGAAATATAGAAACGTATAAAGGATAAAATAAAACCATCACCAGAGATACTTAAAATTAATGTTTATCTTTTTTAGTTATATATTTTAAATTGAGTTCATACTCTTCTTATAGTTTCATATTCAAGTATTTTTATTCAGTTATTTTATAAACAATTTATCTGTTATTAAATATTCTTTTAAAGTACTAGTTATAATGGCCATATCATATTCTACCATATAGGTATATGATTATTTAAGCATTTCTTTATTGGTGGTCATCTATGTTAAATCTTTTTCTTAAAGATTTTATTTATTTATGAGAGAGAGGAGAGAGAGAGAGAGAGAGTACAAGTGGTGGGGAGAGACAGAGGAAGAGGAAGGAGCAAACTCTCTACAGAGCAGGGAGCCCAATGTAGGACTTGATTCCAGGGCCTGAGATAATGACCTGAACCAAAGGCAGAAACTTAACCAAATAAGCCACCCAGGCACCCCCGTTGAACCTTTCTTTTTGGATATGATAAAAATATTATGAGACAAAAACATGTTCAGGAGATGGGTTCAAGATGGTGTCATAGGAAGATCCTGAACTGCCTCCTTCCCATACATATAACAAATATACAACTATAACTAATTCCTCCTGAAAAAGACCAAAAAATCAGATGAACATAACCTCTATAACAAAGGACAGGCTCAAGATGGGTAGGAGACAGAGACATCATCTTGCCAAACAAACAAACTCACTCCAGGTATAGCAAGCCACATTTAGGAAGGATCTCAAAAATATGCAACTTCTCCCCAAGGAGTGAGAGGTTTGTGCTCCACATCAGGCATCCCAACCCATGGATCCTGCATGAGAGGAATGAGCCTTCTAAATTCCAGGCTTTGAAAGCCAACAAAATTATGTAGGAAATCTATGAAATGGTAGGGAATAGAGAACCTGCTTTTAAAGGGCTTGCATGCAGACTCACGTACTCTAGGACCAAGCGCAGAAACACCACCTGGAGAAGCACCCAAACAATATGTGAAGGAGACCCACTTACTAATATTAAAGTAACTATTAGAGAGGTAGGAAACCATAGGGACTTTCTCCAAGGATAGAGACTTTGAAGAGCAAAATATTTGCAACCTCATTCTACCTTGCTAATATTGACACTGGTGGGTACCATTTAGAACTATCCCTCTAACCTACTAGAGCTGGGGTGGGCACACACACCTGAAAATGCCACCTTCCCCCATAGCACAACCATGCATCACAGCCAGGCCAAGTTATAGCCCAGCCCACCACTATGCCGCAGTGGAGCCAAGTGTTGCAGTTGTGTAGGCAATAGCCCCACCAATCTCCATGCCCCAGCATCCAGGCTACATGCCAGCTCCACCCACCCCCACACTGTAGCCACACTATGTAGCTGGGCCAGGTGCCAGCCCTACCCAAATCCATGCTATACATTCAACTCTGCCACAGTCCCTGCAAGGGGTGTTCTTTGAAAACCTAGCTCCAGTGGTCAGAGGGATTGCCCTTCTGGGCTCCAAATGATATCTCCTACACAAGACCATACCTTGAAGACTGGGGAGGTCATTGATTTGAATATGTAGAAACAAACAGAGAGTCAGGCAATATGAGGAGACAGAGGAATATATTCCAAATGAAAGAATAAGAGAAAATATAAGAAAAATAAATTAATGAAATAGAGATAAACAATCTACGTAATAAAGAGTTCAAAGTAATGGTCATAAAGATACTCACTGAACATGGGAGAAAAAATGGATAAACACAGTGAGATCCTCAACAAATAAATAGAAAATATAGAAGGGTTTCTAACAGAAGTTATACAGCTGAAGAATACAATAACTAAGCAGAAAAAAATACATCATAGGGACTCAATGGCAGACTGAATAAAACTGAAGATCAGATTAGTAATCTGGAAGACAAAGCAACAGAACTCACCCAGACAGAGCAGCAAAAAGAAAAAATAAAAAATAAATAAAGATAACTTAGGAGAACTTTAGGCCATCAAACAGGATATTTATTTACATTATAGGGGTCCCAGAAGGAGAAGAGAGAGTAGAAAGGCCATAAAAATTACTTGAAGAAATAATGACTGAAAATTTCCCTAATCTGAGGAAGGAAACAGACATAAAAATCCAGGAAGCCCAGAAAGTTCAAAATAAGATGAACCCAAGGATTCAAACCAAGACACATTACAATTAAAATGGAAAAAAATTAAAAATTAAGAGACAATTTTTTAAAAAGCAAGAGAAAAACAAATTATTACATACAAGGGAAACCCCATAAGGCTATCACCAGATTTTATAGTGGAAACATTGCAGGCCAGAAGGGAGTGGCATGACATACTCAAAGTGATGAAAGGAAAAAAAGAAAAAAAAACTTGCAAGCAAGAATTCTCACAGTTAAAAGGCAAAAATAGTAAAATGCACTAAATTATAGTAATTATTAAGGGATGCATAGCATAAAAAGATGTAAAATATGACATCAAAATATAAAATGTTGGGGTGGGGTGAGAAAAATGTAAAGTTTTGGAATGTGTCCAAATTTAAACTATCAACTCAAAACACACTTATATGTAGGGAAGTTATATGTGAACCTCACAGTAACTACAAAACAAAAAAACTTATTGGTAACACACAAAAGAAAACGAGAAGGAAATCTAGACATAACATGAGAGAAAACCACCAAACAGCAAGGGAAGAGAGCAAGAGAAGAAGAAAGGAACTACAAACACAGACAGAAAACAATGAATAAAATGGCTACAAGTACATACCTATCGATAATTACATTAAATGTAAATAGGCTAAACTCTCTAATTAAAAGACATAAAATGGCTGAATGAATTTAAAAATCCATCTATATGTTGCTTATAAGAGATTCACTTAGAAGTAAGGACAAATTGAAAGTGAAAGAATGAAGAAAGGTTTGCCAAGCAAATGGGAATGAAAAAAGCTAATGTAGCTGTAACTCCTAACAGAAAAAATAAACATGAAAACAAAGACTGTAATCATAGACAAAGAAGAGCATTACATAATGACAAATCCAACAAAAAGACATAACATTATAATATATATACACTAAACATAAAAGCACCTTTGGAAGCCTGGGTGGCTCAGTGGTTGAGCTCCTGCCTTTGGCTTAGGTCTTGATCCCCGAGTCGGGGATTGAGTCCCACATTCAGTTCCCCGTGAGGAGTCTGCTTCTCCCTCTGCCTATGTCTCTGCCTCTCTCTGTGTGCCTGTCATGAATAAATGAATAAAATCTTTAAAAATATATATTTTAAACATAGAAACACCTAGATATATAAGGCAAATACCAGTAGACCTAAAGGGAGAATTGATAGCAATACAACAATAGTAGGGGATATTAAGACCCCAATTAGATCATCCAAACAGAAAATTAATAAGGAAACATTGGCCTGATATAAATGACACATTAGACCAGATGGACTTAGCACATTGTACAGAACATTTGATCCAAAAGCAATGGGATATACTTTCTCCTCAAGGTGCACATGGAAAATTCTACAGAATAGATCACATGTTGAGTCACAAAACAAGTCTTGATGAATTCCAAAAGATTGAAATCACATAAAGCATCTTTTCTGATCAAAATGGTATGAACTACAAATTAATTACAAGAAGAAAACAGGAAAAAACCACAAAAATGTGAAGGTGAAATAACAAGGTACAGAACAAAGAGTGGGCCATTAAATCAATCAAAGACAAATTTAAAAATACCCGGAGACAAATGAACTATGCCATGACAAAAATATTTGGGATGTAGCAAATGTGGCCCTAAGAAGGATGATCATAGCAATACGAGGACTACCTCAAAAAATAAGAAAAATCTCAAATACACAATCTAACTTTAACTATAAAGGAACTAGGAAAAGAAGAACAAATAAATCCCCCCAAAACAAAACAATGAATAAACCAACCCCCCCCCTCCCAAAATAAACTCATAGATACAGGGAACAGATTGGTGGTTACCAGAGGGGATGCAGAGCAGGCAAAATAGGTGAAGGAAGTCAATTGTATGGTGATGGGTGATTATTTTGTAGTGCATACAGATATCAAATTATAATGTCATACACCTGAAGCTTATATAAAGTTACACACCAAAAAAATAAGTACAATTATAATCTTATTCTTTTTATAAAATTTCATTCATTTGCTACTCTATCGCTTCCTTTTTTTAATCCTTCAAGAAAATACAGCAGGGCCAAAAACACTTGAAATAAAAAAACTAGTATAAAGCCACCCAATCGTTTTTAGATTGTGCTTGTAGATCTTACGAGCTTACATTGTGTTAAAGTTTACTTAATTAAGATCCCATGAAGATGAAAGTAATGTTGGGAGCTAACTGTAGATATCTCCTAATTTCCTTGTCTTTATTCTTATTTGCAAGTGACTGAACTCTCTAAATTAGACCATAAAAACTTTGTGTTGCAGAGGATCTGAATTCCCAGAACACCTGTCTTAAAGGCATATTACTCTGTTAATGAATCACCCAAGCTTTAAAAAATAATTTGTCATTAATCATTACTAAAATAAGCTTAAGAATTCATAAGCTCAAAACAATACTATTTTATTAGCTCTATATTTATTAAAACTGTATAACTAAGACTGGAAACAGAAAATTCAAAAACTTTACTCCTGGAAAAGACAGACCTTTTCATTCATTCAGTGCATCATTTTGCTCTATCCATCAAGGTGACATTGATTAGCAGAAGAAACATCTGCTTAATGGCTTTTACTTTTTTTTTCTTTTTCTATTTTTTTATTGGAGTCCAATATGCCAACATATAGCATTACACCCAGTGCTCATCCCATCAAGTGCCCCCATCAGTGCCCGTCACCCAGTCACCCCCACCCCCCGCTCACCTCCCATTCTAAAACCCCTTCTTCGCTTCCCAGAGTTCAGTCTCTCATGTTCTGTCTCCCTTTCCAATATTTCCCACTCATTTTTTCTTCTTTCCCCTTTATTCCCTTTCACTATTTTTTATATTCCCCAAATGCATGAGACCATATAATGTCTGTCCTTCTTCAATTGACTCATTTCACTCAGCATAATACGCTCCAGTTCCATCCATGTCGAAACAAATGGTGGGTATTTGTCGTTTCTAATGGCTGAGTAATATTCCATTGTATACATAGGCCACATCTTCTTTATCCATTCATCTTTTGATGGACACCAAGGCTCCTTCCGCAGTTTGGCTATTGTGGATATTGCTGCTATAAATACCAGGGTGCAGGTGTCCCGCAGTTTCACTGCATGTGTAACTTTGGGGTAAATCCCCAGCAGTGCAATTGCTGGGTCAAAGGGCAGAACTATTTTTTAACTCTTTGAGGAACCTCCACACAGCTTTCCAGAGTGGCTGCACCAGTTCACATTCCCACCAACAGTGCAAGAGGGTTCCCTTTCTCCACATCCTCTCCAACATTTGTTGTTTCCTGCCTTGTTAATGTTCCCCATTCTCACTGGTGTGAGGTGGTATCTCATTGTGCTTTTGATTTGTATTTCTCTGATGGCAAGTGATGCAGAGCATTTTCTCATGTGCATGTTGGCCATGTCTATGTCTTCCTCAGTGAGATTTCTGTTCATATCTTTTGCCCATTTCATGATTGGATTCATTGTTTCTTTGCTGTTGAGTTTCATAAGTTCTTTATAGATTTTGGAAACTAGCCCTTTATCTGATACGTCATTTGCAAATATATTCTCCCATTCTATAGATTGTCTTTTAGTTTTGTTGGCTGTTTCTTTGCTGTGCAAAAGCTTCTTATCTTGATGAAGTAACAATAGTTCATTTTTGCTTTTGTTTCTTTTGCCTTCGTGGATGTATCTTCCAAGAAGTTACTGTGGCCGAGTTCAAAAAGGGTGTTGCCTGTGTTCTCCTCTAGGATTTTGATGGAATATTGTCTCACATTTAGATCTTTCATCCATTTTGAGTTTATCTTTGTGGGTGGTGTAAGAGAATGGTCTATTTTCCTTCCTCTGCATGTGGATGTCCAATTTTACCAGCACTATTTATTGAGGAAACTGTCTTTTTTCCAGTGGACAGTCTTTCCTCCTTTGTTGAATATTAGTTGACCATAAAGTTGAGGGTCCAGGGGGAGGGGCAAGATGGCGGAAGAGCAGGGTCCCCAAATCACCTGTCCCCACCAAATTACCTAGATAACCTTCAAATCATCCTGAAAATCTAAGAATTCGGCCTGAGATCTAAAGAGAGACCAGCTGGAATGCTACAGTGAGAAGAGTCCGCGCTTCTATCAAGGTAGGAAGACGGGGAAAAAGAAATAAAGGAACAAAAGGCCTCCGAGGGGGAGGGGCCCCGCGAGGAGCCGGGCTGAGGCCGGGGCGAGTGTCCCCAGGACAGGAGAGCCCCGTCCCGGAGGAGCAGGAGCTGCACCAACCTTCCCGGGCAGGCGGAAAGGGGCTCGCAGGGAGTTGGAGCAGGACCCAGGAGGGCGGGGATGCCCTCGGGCTCCCTGGGACACTAACAGACACCTGCGCTCTCCGCTCCCTAAGGGCTGCAGCGCACACGCAGGGACCGACCGGAGCAGCTCGGAGGGGCTCCGGAGCGGCTCCAGGGAGGGAGCTGCAGGGCGGGAGCGCGAATCCACCAGCGCAGGCCCCGGAGCACAGGGCGCCGGGACACAGCCCAGGATCCGGCCTCCCCCGGGACAGGCAGAGGCCGGGAGGGCCCAGGACAGCAAGGACGCTCCTGCCCCGAGCTGAGCAGATCAGCGGCCCCGCCCCGGAGCCTCCAGGCCCTGCAGACGGAGAACCGAGAGCCCCGAGCCCTGTAGTTCCTGCAGAGGCTGAATCCAGGCTTCCAGAGTTGCCATAGCAACTGCTGCTGTTCTTCCTGGGGCCCCACGGGGTAAACAACCCCCGCTGAGCCCTGCAGCAGGCAGGGGCAGAGCAGCTCCCCCAAGTGCTAACACCTGAAAATCAGCACAGCAGGCCCCTCCCCCAGAAGACCAGCTGGACGGACCAGTGATACTCCCCCGTGTTCCAATACAACTTGTTTCTGGCCACTCTGCACTGAGCAAAATGACTAGAAGGAAAACCTCACCTCAAAAGAAAGAATCAGAAACAGCCCTCTCTCCCACAGAGTTACAAAATCTGGATTACACTTCAATGTCAGAAAGCCAATTCAGAAGCACTATTCTACAGCTACTGGTGGCTCTAGAAAAAAGCATTAAGGACTCACGAGACTTCATGACTGCAGAATTTAGATCCAATCAGGCAGAAATTAAAAATCAATTGAATGAGATGCAATCCAAACTAGAAGTCCTAATGACGAGGGTTAACGAGGTGGAAGAACGAGTGAGTGACATAGAAGACAAGTTAATGGCAAAGAGGGAAACTGAGGAAAAAAGAGACAATCAATTAAGGGACCATGAAGACAGATTAAGGCAAATAAATGACAGTCTGAGGAAGAAAAACCTACGTTTAATTGGGGTTCCCGAGGGCGCCGAAAGGGACAGAGGGCCAGAATATGTATTTGAACAAATCCTAGCTGAAAACTTTCCCAATCTGGGAAGGGAAACAGGCATTCAGATCCAGGAAATAGAGAGATCCCCCCTAAAATCAATAAAAACCGTTCAACACCTCGACATCTAATAGTGAAGCTTGCAAATTCCAAAGATAAAGAGAAGATCCTTAAAGCAGCAAGAGACAAGAAGTCCCTGACTTTCATGGGGAGGAATATTAGGGTAACAGCAGACCTCTCCACAGAGACCTGGCAGGCCACAAAGGGCTGGCAGGATATATTCAGGGTCCTAAATGAGAAAAACATGCAACCAACAACACTTTATCCAGCAAGGCTCTCATTCAGAATGGAAGGAGAGATAAAGAGCTTCCAAGACAGGCAGGAACTGAAAGAATATGTGACCTCCAAACCAGCTCTGCAAGAAATTTTAAGGGGGACTCTTAAAACTCCCCTTTAAGAAGAAGTTCAAGTAACTCTGAACGTGAATGGGCTTAATGACCCCATCAAAAGGCGCAGAGTTTCAGACTGGATAAAAAAGCAGGACCCATCTATTTGCTGTCTACAAGAGACTTATTTTAGACAGAAGGACACCTACAACCTGAAAATAAAAGGTTGGAGAACCATTTACCATTCAAATGGTTCTCAAAATATACCCTAAAAACTACAGAACACTTCTGAAAGAAATTGAGGAAGACACAAAGAGATGGAAAAATATTCCATGCTCATGGATTGGCAGAATTAATATTGTGAAAATGTCAATGTTACCCAGGGCAATTTACACGTATAATGCAATCCCTATCAAAATACCATGGACTTTCTTCAGAGACTTAGAACAAATTATTTTAAGATTTGTGTGGAATCAGAAAAGACCCCAAACAGCCAGGGGAATTTTAAAAAAAGAAAACCATATCTGGGGGCATCACAATGCCAGATTTCAGGTTGTACTACAAAGCTGTGTTCATCAAGACAGTGTGGTACTGGCACAAAAACAGACATATAGATCAATGGAACAGAACAGAGAACCCGGAAGTGGACCCTGAACTTTATGCTCAACTAATATACGATAAAGGAGGAAAGACGATCCACTGGAAGAAAGACAGTCTCTTCAATAAATGGTGCTGGGAAAATTGGACATCCACATGCAGAAGAATGAAACGGACCACTCTCTTGCACCATACACAAAGATAAACTCAAAATAGATGAAAGATCTAAATGTGAGACAAGATTCCATCAAAATCCCAGAGAAGAACTCAGGCAACACCCTTTTTGAACTTGGCCACAGTAACCGGAGAAGGACAAACAGTGTATGTTCTCATTCATTTGGGGAATATGAATAATAGCGAAAGGGAATATAAGGGAAGGGAGAAGAAATGTGTGAGAAATATCAGAAAGGGAGACAGAACATAAAGACTTCTAACTCTGGGAAATGAACTAGGGGTGGTGGAGGGGGAGGAGGGTGGGGGGTGGGGGTGAATGGGTGACGGGCACTGAGGGGTACACTTGACGGGATGAGCACTGGGTGTTATTCTGTATGTTGGTAAATTGAACACCAATAAAAAAAAAAAAGAAAAAAAAAGTTGAGGGTCCACTTCTGGATTCTCTATTCTGTTCCATTGATCTATGTGTCTGTTTTTGTGCCAGTATCACACTGTCTTGATCACCACAGCTTTGTAGTACAACCTGAAATCTGGCATTGTGATGCCCACAGCTATTTTTTTTTTATATTCCCCTGGCTATTCGGGGTCTTTTCTAATTCCACACAAATCATAAGATAATTTGTTTCAACTCTCTGAAGAAACTCCATGGTATTTTGATAGGGATTGCATTAAACATGTAAATTGCCCTGGGTAACATTGACATTTTCACAATATTAATTCTGCCAATCCATGAGCATGGAATATTTTTCCATCTCTTTGTGTCTTCCTCAATTTGTTTCAGAAGTGTTCTCTAGTTTTTAGGTATAGATCCTTTACCTCTTTGGTTAGGTTTATTCCTAGGTATCTTATGCTTTTGGGTGCAATTGTAAATGGGATTGACTCCTTAATTTCTCTTTCTTCAGTCTCATTGTTCGTGTATAGAAATGCCATTGATTTCTGGGCATTGATTTTGTATTCTGCCACACTACCAAATTGCTGAATGAGTTCTAGCAATCTTGGGGTGGAGGCTTTTGGTTTTTTTATGTAGAGTATCATGTCATCGGCGAAGACAGAGAGTTTGACTTCTTTGCCAATTTGAATGCCTTTAATGTCTTTTTGTTGTCTGATTGCTGAGGCTAGGACTTCTAGTACTATGTTGAATAGCAGTGGTGAGAGTGGACATCCCTGTCTTGTTCCTGATCTTAGGGGAAAGGCTCCCAGTGCTTCTCCATTGAGAATGATATTTACTGTGGGCTTTTCGTAGATGGCTTTTAAGATGTTGAGGAATGTTCCCTCTATCCCTATACTCTGAAGAGTTTTGATCAGGCATAGATGTTGTCTTTTGTCAAAAGCTTTCTCTGCATCTATTGAGAGGATCATATGGTTCTTGTTTTTTCTCTTGCTGATATGATCAATCACATTGATTGCTTTACAAGTGTTGAACCAGCCTTGCATCCCGGGGATAAATCCCACTTGGTCATGTTGAATACTCTTCTTAATGTATTGTTGGATCCTATTGGGTAGTATCTTGTTGAAAATTTTTTGCATTCGTGTTCATCAGAGATGTTGGTCTATAGTTCTCCTTTTTGGTGGGATCTTTGTCAGGTTTTGGAGTTAAGGTGGTGCTGGCCTCATAGAACGAGTTTGGAAGTATTCCATCTCTTTCTATGTTTCCAAACAGTTTTAGTAGAATAGGTATGGTTTCTTCTTTAAACTTTTGATGGAATTCCCCTGGGAAGCCATCTGGCACTGGAGTTTTGTGTCTTGGGAGGTTTTTGATGACTGCTTCAATTTCCTCCCTGGTTATTGGCCTGTTAAGGTTTTCTATTTCTTCTTGTTCCAGTTTTGGTAGTTTGTGGCTTTCCAGGAATGCATCCATTTCTTCTACATTGCCTAATTTATTGGCATATATCTGCTCATAATATGTTTTTAAAATCATTTGTATTTCCTTGGTGTTGGTGGTGAATTTTCCTTTCTCATTCATGATTTTATTAATTTGAGTCTTCTCTCTCTTCTTTTTAATAAAGCTGGCTAATGGTTTTTCTATCTTATTAATTCTTTCAGAGAACCAACTCCTGGTTTTGTTGAACTGTTCCACAGTTCTCCTGATCTCTATTTCATTGAGTTCTGCTCGAATCTTTATTAATTCTCTTCTTCTGTTGGGTGTAGGATCTATTTGCTGTTTTTTCTCCAGCTCCTTTAGGTGGAAGGTTAGCTTTTGTATTTGAGTTCTTTCCAGTTTTTGGATGGATGCTTATATTGCAATGCATTTCCCCCTCAGGACTGCTTTTGCTGTATCCCAAAGATTTTGAATGGTTGTATCTTCATTCTCATTAGTTTCCATGAGTATTTTTAATTCTTCCTTAATTTCCTGGTTGACTCTTTCATTTTTTTGCAGGATGGTCCTTAACCTCCACATGTTTGAAATCCTTCTAAACTTCTTCTTGTGATTTAGGTCTAATTTCAAAGCATTATGGTCTGAAAATACTCAGAGAACCATCTCAGTCTTCTGATATTGGTTCAGACCTGATTTGTGACCCAGTATGTGGTCTATTCTGGAGAAAGTTGCATGTGCACTTGAGAAGAATGTGTATTCAGTTGCGTTTGGATGTAAAGTTCTGTAAATATCTGTGAAATCCATCTGGTCCAGTGTATCATTTCAAGCTCTTGTTTCTTTGGAGATGTTAGAAAACCTGTCGATTGTAGAAAGCGCTACATTCAAGTCACCAAGAATAAGCGTATTATTATCTAAGTATGTCTTAACTTTGGTTATTAATTGTTTAATATACTTGGCAGCTCCCACATTCGGGGCATATATATTCATGATTGTTAGTTCCTCCTGTTGGATAGATCCTTTAAGTTTGATATAGTGTCCCTCTTCATCTCTCACTACAGTCTTTGGGATAAACTTTAATTTATCTTATATAAGGATGGCTAACCCTGCTTTCTTTTGAGGGCCATTTGAATGGTAAATGGTTCTCCAACCTTTTATTTGCAGGCTGTACATGTCCTTATGTCTAAAATGAGTCTTTTTTAGACAGCAAATAGATGGGTCTTATTTTTTTATCCAGTCTGAAACCCTGTGCCTTTTGATGGGGTCATTAAGCCCGTTCACGTTCAGAGTTACTATTGAAAGATATGAATTTAGTGTCATCATGATACCTATTCAGTCCCTGTTTTTGAGTATTGTTCTCCTGGACTTCTTTCTATTACAGTATCGCCCTTAGTATTTCTTGCAGAGCCGGCTTGGTGGTCACATATTCTTTCAGTTTCTGCCTGTCTTGGAAGCTCTTTATCTCTCCTTCCATTCTGAATGAGAACCTTGCTGGATAAAGTATTCTTGGCTGCAGGTTCTTCTCATTTAGGACCCCGAATATATCCTGCCTGCCCTTTCTGGCCTGCCAGGTCTCTGTGTAGAGTTCTGCTGTTAATCTAATATTTCTCCCCATAGAAGTTAGAGATTTCTTGTCTCTTGCTACTTTAAGGATCTTCTCTTTATCTTTGGAATTTGCAAGTTTCACTATTAAATATCGAGTTGTTGAGCAGTTTTTATTGATTTTAGGGGGGATCTCTCTATTTCCTGGATCTGAATGCCTGTTTCCCTTCCCAGATTGGGAAAGTTTTCAGCTAGGATTTGTTCAAATACATATTCTGGCCCTCTGTCCCTTTTGGCGCCCTCGGGAACCCCAATTAAACGTAGATTTTTCCTTCTGAGGCTGTCTTTTATTTCCCTTAACCTGTCCTCATTATCTTTTAAGCGTTTGTCCCTTTTTTCCTCAGTTTCCGTCTTTGCCATCAACTTGTCTTCTATGTCACTCACTCGTTCTTTCACCTCGTTAACCCTTGTCGTTAGGACTTCTAGTTTGGATTGCATCTCATTCAATTGATTTTTAATTTCTGCCTGATTGGATCTAAATTCTGCAGTCATGAAGTCTCTTGAGTCCTTTATGCTTTTTTTTAGAGCCACCAGTAGCTTTATAGTTGTGCTTCTGAATTGGCGCTCTGACTTTGAATTGTAATCCAAATTTTGTAACTCTGTGGGAGAGATGATTGTTTCTGATTCTTTCTTTTGAGGTGAGGTTTCCCTTCTAATCATTTTGCTTAGTGCAGAGTGGCCAAAAACAAGTTGTATTGGGAAAAGGAGAAATAGAAAGAAGTGAAAAAAGAAAAGAAAAAAAAAGAAGAAAAAAAAGACAAGAAAAAGGGGGGGAAGCAAACAGGAAACAGAAAACATGCGGGAGCATCCTCTGATTCTATATACTGTAATTCCCTCGACTTCCCCTGGAACTTTCCAGTGCTTCTTGGTCAATAACTTGCTTCTCCCCTGTATAGCTGGTCTTCGGGGGAGGGGCTGCTGTGCTGATTCTCTGGTATGAGCACCTGGGGGAGCTGCTCAGCCCCCTGCCTGGAGCAAGGCTCAGTGGGAATTGTTTATCCTATTTATCCTGTGAGGCCACTGTGAGGCTCAGTGGGGGTTGTTGATACTGTGAGGCCCCAGGAGCAACAACAACACTGGTGGTCGCCAGCTCTCTAGCTCTGGAGTCAGCTCCCGTAGTAACTACCTCAGCTCCCAGTCTGCAGGGTCCTGGATGCTCCGGGGGCAGGGGCCACCGATCTGCACAGCTCGGGGACTGCTGGGGGCAGGAGCGTCCTTGGTGCCCTGTGTCCTCCCGGCCTCCGCCTGTGCCGGGGCAGCGCTGGATCCTGGGCTGTGTCCCCGAGTGCCCTGGTCTCCAGGGCCTGTGCCGCTGGAATCGCTCTGGGGGCTCTGAAGCCCCCTTGGGCGGAGCCGCAGCAGGAGCTCCTCCCGGGGCCCTGCCAGGCGTGTGCTGCAGCCCTTTAGGGAGCTTGGCCGTGGGGTGTGGAGTACAACCCCCCCCCACGCACAGGTCCTCTGTTAGCGACCCAGGGAGCCTGAGGGCATCCCCGCCCCTCCTGGGATCCTGCTCCAACTCCCCTAGAGCACCTTTCCCTCCGGGAAGATTGGTGAAGCTTCTGCTTCTCCAGGAGGGGGCATCCTGTCCTGGGGACACTCGCCACGGGACACTCCTCATGGAGCCCCTCCCCCTTGGATGCTTTTTATTTATTTTTTTTCCGTCTTCCTGCCTTGATAGAAGTGCTAACTCTTCTCACTGCAGCATTCCAGCTGTTCTCTCTTTAAATCTCAGGCCGATTTCGTAGGTTTTCAGGATGATTTGAAGGTTATCTAGGTAATTTGGTGGGGACAAGTGACTTGGGGACCCTACTCTTCTGCCATCTTGCCCTCTCCCTGGCTTTTTCTTTCTAAAGGGCAATAGTGTTTCTAGGTCTTTTGTACATGTGTCTGCATAGAATATGTATTTAACTCCATATAGAACTCCTTGTTGTTGTACACAAGTATGAGAGTCTAGATTCTTAAAATTTCCTAACACCTGGGTATGTTTTGAAGTATTCCAAATCTCAGTTTCTAAGTCACAGATAAGAAAACTGAGGCCAGCATGGCTCATTAAGTAAGATCAAGGTCACATCTGTGATCAAACAAATCTTTGAGGAGAACAAAGAACAGTTCCTGAGTTCCCAAAAACGCTGTCCTTTTCCAGACATATGATATTTCAACTATGCTCTTTCACACCGGCCTCGCACTTTTTCTAATCAGTGTCAGACCAGGAATTTGAATGCTAATACCCACAGACTGGCATATATCTTTATTTATGTGATCCAGAAGCATGCTATATACAGGAGAAGCTGTATACCAAGATGAATATATGGGACTCCATGGGCTTTGGAGCCACACTGGAGTAGCTACACCACTGAATGGGGCAAATTAACACTTAATCTCTTTGAGCCTTAGTTGCCTCATATTTAAAATGGAGATGTCTAAGTCCCAATGTCTGAATATTTTGTAGTATTTAACAAGTTAACTTCTTTATAACTCTTAGCACGATGCCTAGCACATAATAAGCACTCTGTGTTTGCTCTAAAGGAATATGCATATTACTGTGCTAACAAAGTTTTAGACTACAGATCCATCTTTCTTTGTTGTTCTGTGATTAATTTATGAAAGTAGTTTGGTGTTTCTATCATATGAGTGATAAGGAACTTAATTCCTGGATTAACATGGTAGGAGTAAGAATCCTAAATACAGTTATTGTTCCAGGACCCTAAATGCTGTAATTTTAAAAAATGACTTCAAAGTTACCTTAGGGGGGGAAAAACAGTAATGGTCAGAGCTTCTTTCTTGTGCTTTTGTTTCATTAAGCATGAAACAAGAAATATAGGAAATACTCAGATAAATCACCCACTCATTTTATTGAAACTCCCCCCCCCCCAGGATGGCCTCTAATTGCTTCTTGAATAGCTCCAGTGAATTTCTTTTAAAAATGTGACTTTATGTTTCTAAAGGAATTTTCCATATCTGTGACTGTGAAGGAAATAAGGTTATACCAAATTTACACTTGCTTTTTGTTTAAAGCATGTGCTTTGCACACAACAGACATACATAAATACAAATAGCAGGTCCCAAATCAGAGAGAACTCACCACTTTATCACCGCACCTTGCTGTTATCTGCCTTGGACCTTGGATAATTTCTCTTAAGGGAGAGGAATCCTACAATACATAGGATTAATTACTTTAACCTACTTCTGTTTACAAATGTATAATTCCTGTGAATCGCTCTCAACCCTACTACTTCTGAATAACAAAACAGCATAATTTAGGTGGACCCAGTAAGGTCCTGTCCTCATTACTGCAAACTAGACCAAGAACAATTCATTTTCCAATGATGGCCTTTTCCTGGCCAGTTTGATATTGTTTCAAGATGATATTAAGATAATTTTTCACTAATTGTTGTGCCCAAGATTGCAAATCCGAGAAACCACCTAGGAGCTGACACTGATGTAATCACACGAGAGTTTAATCACAAGCTCGAGCTTGGGTCCAAGTATACCCGACACAGCGGAGCAGGGACTTGGACCCTGAGACTAAGAAGCACAGCATTGTTATAGGGGCCAGTGGCCAATGAGATTGTAACACGCATAGAAAGTTGCACAGTCATGTGGGTCCACACGCAGGTGCCATGTGAATCACAATTTACCCTATAGCAACCATTTGAAGTAGCCTATCATTGTGGTTAGAATTGGCGCACGGGTTTGGCGGGCAAAAGACGGGGTTTACATTCTTTGGCGGTTAGAGGCTCTGCATTCCTATGTGGGCTGGTTTCCGATAAGAGTGTGCTTAGTAGTTAGACTAGGGTGAGGGAGTGCCTTGAGCAATAGGCAGGTCGTGGGGGGGGGGGGTTTACATGAGATGGCGGGTGTAGCACAGAATGGAGTTAGTCCTGCTCTGCTTGTCCAAGGGTAGGGGATTTTTGTTAGATTTCCTGGGTCCCACATTAATTACCAAAAGACTATTATTATTTCAAGTTTTAGATCAATAAGAGTGTATCAAACTCTTCATAGGAAAGGAACTCTAAAATATATAGCTACTGAAGATAAAAATTAGTAAGTCTGTGAAGCTGACAAATAATGTGGGAAAAAAAAGGCAGAAGAGAAATTATTAAATTTCCTTACTACCTACAGCCCATTGACAAGTCCTTGAAGCAGGCAGAGTGACATTCCTCTAGGGACTCAACTGCCTTGATGTTAATACTTTGTTAACGGCAGAAGGCATTCTTAGCTCAATTCCCAGGATCCTGTAAGTCTACTTTAACATGAAAATTCCTTTGGAAATATCCTTTATCTCAAAACCCCCAAGATATGTGTTGGCAATCATCTCCCAAGCGTATGGCACACTGATATACATCTGTAGGGACTCATGGCTAAGGTTTTATTATACAGTAATAAGTGACCTTTTCCCAGTAGTTAGCCCCCTCAAGGTCCTGGAAACCTTGCTTCCAAAATTCCTAAAAATTACACTATCCCTAACCCCCTCCCAACTTGAAAGTATATAATGGGCCACTCCTCATGACCACGATGCAGCTCTTTCTGCCCACAGGTCCGGTCCCCGTGCTTTAAAAAAATCACCCTTTTGCACCAATGATGTCTCAAGAATTCTCTCCTGGCCATTGGCTTCGAATCCTAACATCTTTTCCTACATCAACAAGGAAAATTCCCTACTATATAGAAGCAGGGTCTCAGCCTTATAGCTTGTAAATGTTTCCCAGTTATTTCTGAGAGTCCCCAGAGGAGTGCTTTACATGAGCCTACAAACCAACCTGTCGGTTACTTTCATGAGTGGGGTTTTCTATATTCTTCCTCTCCAACTCACATTTGTTTGTATCTACTGCCCTTAAAATATCCTGGCAAGATGTCAGTGCTTTTATAGACCATAACAGTGAAGGGTAGCAAAATATACCACCCCAAAATATGTCTTTTGGCATGAGAATTATTCAGAGCTAATCATTTCGGAGTAACAGCAGACACACACACAAAAAAAATCCCTGGAAAATGTAATAGAAGTTATTCTTTTCGTAAGGCAAATTAAAAATTACAAAGGAAATCTCTGTGTCTCCTTCTTTGTACCCGGAAGAGAAGGTTGACTTTATTTTTTAATTTTTTAAAAAGATTTTATTTATTTATTCATGAGAGACACACAGAGAGAGGCAGAGACATAGGCAGAGGGAGAAGCATGTCTCCGTACAGGAAGGCCAATGTGGTACTCAATCCTGAGACTCCGGGAACATGCCCTGAGCAGAAGGGAGACAGACACTCAAATGCTGAGCCATCCAGGCATCTGGAGAAAGTTGACTTTAAATCACAAAGATAATTTTATCAATGGGGAAGGCACTAATTTAAATTTACATGACAAACTGTACCTTTATTTACTGTGCTTTTCCTAGTAACCTCCCATAACTGATCTCACCAAACCCTAAGATGTTTCTTTTGTCCTTAGCTAAAGATTGTATTTAAGGTGGTTGGCATAGGCCACCTCCAGGAGTTTACTCAATTTTCCTGGTATATCTCATGTACAAATAAGGAAAACATGTTAATAAACTTGCTTGTTTTTTGTTTTTCTCTTGTTAATTTGTCTTTTATTATAGAGGAGGAGGTGTTTCAACCAAAAACTATGAGGATAGAGGGAAAAGTATTTTTCCTTCCCTAAAATGGTAAGACAATTGTCTATGTCAAAGATGTTGTTTCTGGGTAGTAGGATTGTGATTTGTTCCTTAGTTTCTCCCTATAACGTATTCTTTATAGAGAAGCACCCAAACCAGTCTAAAGATTTTGTTTAGATGGAGCTCATTCCATCCTCTTGGGCCTTCACTCTGTATCCCTCAGTTCTGTTCAGCCAAACCAAACTATTTCTTTCCTCACTCTTAAAACAAAACAAAACAAAACAAAACAAAAAAACAAAAACAAACAAACAAAAAAAACCCTCCATCACAAGTGACTGGAAACCATTCCCCATATATATTTTGGTGACGGCTAGCAGACTATGTCATCCCCAAATATGCCATTTTGACAAAAATATTATTTTTAATTAAAGATGCTTAAGAAACAGCTGGTACAACAAAGACACTCTGGCCTTCATTTGTCCTCTCTCATGCAAAAGGTACCCTCATTGTATCAAGAGGATAGAAGACATTCTTATCATCAGAGACAGGGAGTTTAGGGCAGGAAAAGTTGTATAGACAAACCTGGTTATTTCCTCAACATTTCCTACCCATAACCCAAACTCCTTTGTCTTGTGAATTCTTCACAAATTTATTTCTTCACCTAAAGGCATAAAAACTTATTGCTCTGGTTCCTTTTTGGGGGGTTTCTTTTTTTTAAGATTTTATTTATTTATTCATGAAAGAAACAGAGAGAGAGAGAGACAGAAGCAGAGACACAGGCAGAGGGAGAAGCAGGCTCCATGCAGGGAGCCTGACCTGGAACTCGATCCAGGGTCTGCAGGATCACAGCCCGGGCTGAAGGCGGCACTAAACTGCTAAGCCACCAGGGCCACCCTTTTTTTGGGGGGGTTTTCATTCTCTTGAGAAGACTCACATGTACATGAAAATTCAATAAAATTTGTATGCTTTTCTCCTGTTGATCACTTTTATGTCAGTTTAAGCTTAGTCCCAGTCAGAGGTCAAAGAGGATAGAGAATTTTTCCTCCATTACATTGGCCAAAAGTGATTGTATGTATATACATGGTAGGTGTCATGAAGGTATGGCATGTGAAGGGGAGTTAAAGAGGCTAATTAATATAAACCATCTGTTTCTTTGATTACTTGAGTTATTCCAAATGACCAAATGATTGTGATGGATAAATCCAAGGTCCTCCATCACATCAGGGAATAGCTTCCAAATATTTGTCTATAGTTAGATGACACAGATTTACCAGATAGAACATAATCAGAAAATACCAACATTTTCACCTTCTTTGGTGTGTTACTTAAAGTACCTCATACATCCTTTGTGGTTTTCTGTGACCCCTCCCCCAAATGTTGGAAATCTTTGTTTAATTAAAAGATACAGGCAAGATTAACATTGATTTTTCAGAGGATTTTGAAGGTTTAAAAAACTTCCAACAACTTATAATTTTTCTAGATGAGGAAATTGAAGCCCAGACTTTTCTTTTCCCTATCCTCTTCATCTATTGGGATATAGTGATTTATAGCAAGGAACATATATTTGGTCTTCATACCCATTTCTGTCACAGAGCTTCTAAAATGCCTGCATGTCATCACCTAGGAAATTAAAGTTGTCTCTTATTATGTTAATGAGGTTACTTTTGTAAAGCATCTAAAGGAGGAGTTAAGACGGTACAGAAGTAGGTGGACCCTAAGCTTGCCTCATCCCTGGAACACAGCTTGATAAATATCAAATCATTCTGAACACCCAAGAAATCAGTCTAAGTACTGAGTACAAACTACACATCTACAGGTAGAAAAATGTCCACCTCATGGAAGAAACCAGTTTCTTTTAACAAGCAGACCAAAACACACCTGGTTAAAACGTCACACGGTGGACAAAGTCCAAATACTGCCCCCCCCCCACACACACACACTGCAGGTAAGGAGAAACTCTGCAGAGGAATGACCTGAGGGAAGTAATAGCCAAAACACAATAGCAGAGTGCACACTCAAGCACATCCTGAAACACCAGGTCCAAGACAGTATAAGACCTCTTCTTAATATAGCTGTTACACTGAGGAGCAGGAAATATAACAGGTTTCCTAATAATCACACCCACATAAAAACAGTGACCTAGACAAAATGAAATGACAAAGGAATTCACCCCAAAAGGAAAAAAAAAAAAAAAAAAAAAAAACAGGAAAAAGTAACAGCTAGGGATTTAATCAACACAGAAAAAAAAATACAGATATAAGTAAGATGCCTGAATCAAAATTTCAAACACCTATAATAAGGATACTAGCTGGGCTTCAGAAAAGCTAGAAGACACTAGAGAATCTCTTATTGCAGACATAAGAAAACTAAAAACTAGTTTTTAGTTTTATTCAAGGTGAAATGAAAGATGCTATAACTGAGATGCAAAACTGACCAGATATAATGACAACAAGCATGGATGAAGCAAAGGAATAGATCAGTGATACACATGATAGAATTATGGAAATTAATGAATCTGAAAAGAGGAGATAAAGGAAGGCATTGGATCATGAGTGTAGATGAAGGGAACTCAGCAACTCCATATGGCATAATAACATTTGTACCATAGGATTCACAGAAGAAGAAGAGAAAAAGGGACAGAATGTTTATTTGAGCAAATTATAGCTGAAAACTTCGCTAATCTGGGAAAGGAAGCATACATCAAAATCCAAGAAACAGAGAGAATTCCCATTAACTTCAACAAAAGCCAGCCATCACCAATACATGTCATAGTCAAATTCACAAAATACATAGACAAGGAAAGAATTCTGAAAGTAAAATGGAAAAATGTCTTAACCTGGGATGCCTGGGTGGCTCAGTGGTTGAATGTCTGCCTTTGGCTCAGGGCATGATCCTGGAGTCCCAGGATCAAGTCCCACATGAGGCTTCCTGCAGGGAGCCTACTTCTCCCTCTGCCTGTGTCTCTGCCTCTTTCTCTGTGTCTCTCATGAATAAATAAATAAAATCTTTTTTAACATGTCTTTAAGTACAAGGGAAGACCAATCAGGTTCACAGAGATCTGTCCACAGCAATTTGACAGGGCAGAAGAGAATGGTATGATATACTTAATATGCTGAATTGGGAAAAATATGCAGCGAAGAATGCTTTATCCAGCAAGGCTGTCATTCAGAATAGAGGGAGAGATAGAATTTCCCAGACAAAGAAAAACTAAAGGAGTTTGTGACCACTAAAGCAATTCTGCAGAAAATATTAAAGAGGATTCTTTGGGGGAGAAAAAGACCAAAAGCAACAAAGACTACAAACGAACAGGGAACATTACCAGAAACAACATTACCCATAGCACAATGGCACTAAATTCAGATCTAGTATCAATAATCACTTCGAATTTAAGTAGATGAAATGCTCCAATAAAAAGACATAGGGTATCAGAATATTATTAAAAAAAAACAATACAAGACCCATCTATATGCTGCCTACAAGACACTCTTTTTATACCTAAAGACACATGCAGATTGAAAGTGAAGGAATGGAGTCAAGGTGGATCAGTCAGTTAATTGGCTGACTCTTGATTTTAACTCAGGTCATGATCTCAGGATCATGAGATCAAGCCCTACATCCAGCTCTGTCCTTAGTGGGGAGTATGCTTGAGATTCTCTCTCTCTCACCTTCCCTCTCAAATAAAGAAATAAATCTTTAAAAAAAGAAAGTGAAGGGATGAGAAACCATCTATCATGCTAATGGATGTGAAAAGGAAGCTGAAGTAGCCATACTTCTAGCAGACAAACTAAATTTTAAACCAACAATTTTAACAAGGGATGAAGAAGGATACTGGATCATAATAAAGGGGTCTATGCAACAATAGATTTGACAGTTGCAAATATTTATGCAAATAGATTTAACAGTTGCAAACAGTTGCAAGTCCCCCAACTGGGGAGCACCCAAATATATAAAACAATTAATAACAAACAAAAAGGAACTAATTGAACATAATACAATAATAGTAGGGGACTTTAACAAACCACTTATATCAATGGGCAGATAATCTAAGGAGAAAATCAACAAGGAAACAAGGGCTTTGTATGACACTGGATTAGATGGACTTCACAGATATACTCAGAACATTTCATCCTAAAGCAGCAGAATATACATTCTTTTTAAGTGCACATGGGAGATTCTCCAGAATAGATCACATACTGGGTCACAAATCAGGGTCTCAACAAGTACAAAAAGATTGAGATCAAACCATGCATATATTCTGACCACAACACTATGACTTGAAGTCAACCACAAGAAAAACTTTGGAAAGACCACAAATACATGGTTAAAGAACATCCTACTAAGGAATAAATAGGTCAATCAGGAAATTAAAGAAGAGTTAAAAGAAATACATAGAAACAGATGAAAATGAAAGTACAACAGTCCAGCACCTTTGGAATGCAGCAAAGGTGGTCCTAAGAGGGAAGTATATTGCCATACAGGGCTACCTCATGAAACAAAAAAGTCTTAAATACACAACCTAATTTTATACATAAAGGAGCTAGAAAAGGAACAGCAAATAAAGCCTAAAGCCAGCAGATGAAAGGAAGTAACAACGATTAGGGCAGAAATAAATGATATAGAAACTAACAAAAAGAAACCTAGTAGACCAGATGAATGAAACTAAGAGGTTATTCTTGGAAAAAATTAATAAAGTTTATAAACCACTAACCAGACTCATCAGAAGAAAAAGAGAAAGGACTCAAATAATTAAAATCACAAATTAAAGAGGAGAAATCAAAACCAACAGCACAGTAATACAATTATAAAAGAATATTATGAAAAATTATATGCCAGCAAATTGGGCAATCTAGAAGAAATGGGCAAATTCCTACCAACATACAAACTACCAAAACTGAAAAAGGAAGAATTAGAAAATTTGAGCAGACCCATAAAAAGCAAATAAATTGAACCAGTAATAAAAAATCTCCCAATAAACAAAAGTCCAGGGAGAAATGACTTCCCAGGGAAATTCTACCAAGCATTTAAAAAAGAGTTAATACCTATTCTTCTCAAACTGTTAAAAAAAATAGAAATAGAAGGAAAACTTTCAAACTCATTCTACCAGGCCAGCATCACCTTGATTCCAAAACCAGACAAAACCCCACTAAAAAGGAGAATATCCCTGATGAACATGGATGCAAAAATTATCAAGAAGATACTAGCAAATTGAATCCTACAGTATATTAAAAGAATTATTCACCATGATCAAGTGGATTTATTCCTGGGTTGCAAGGGCAGTTCATTATTCACAAATCAATCAATGTGATACACCACATTAATAAAATAAAAATAAGAACCGTATCATACTCTCAATAGTTGCAGAGAAAGGATTTGACAAAATATAGCATCCATTTTTATAAAAACTATCAATAAAACAGGTAGACATGGAGCATACCTCAACATCATAAAGACCATTTATGATAGACCCACAGTTAATATCATCCTTAATGGGGAAGAACTGAGAACTTTTCCTTTAAGGTCAGGAAAAAGACACAAATGTCCACTCATACTTACTATTTAACATAGTACTGGAAGTCTTAGCCTCAGCAACCAGAAAACAAAAAGGATAAAAGGCATCCAAATTGGCAAGGAAAAAGTCAAACATTCCCTATTTGCAGATGACATAATACTATATGTAGAGAACCCATAAGACTCAACCAAAAAATTGCTAGAACTAATACAGGTATTCAGCACAGTCATAGGATATAAAATCAATGTATGGAAATCTCTTGCATTTCTTCACACTAATAAAGCAACAGAAAAATAAATCAAGGAATCAATCCCATTTACAATCGTACTGAAAACAATGAGATACCTAGGAATAAACTTAACCAAAGATATAAAAGATTTGTACTGTGAAAACTATAAAGCACTATTGAAAAAAATTGAAAATGACACAAAGAAATGGAAAAACTTTCCATGCTCATGTATTATAAGAATAAACATTGTTAAAATGTCTACACTACCCAAAGCAACCTACACATTTAATGCACATCCTATCAAAATACTAACAGCATTTTTCACAAAGACAGAACAAACAATCCTAAAATTTGTATGGAAACACAAGAGATCCTCAAGAGCAAAGCAATCTTAAAAAAGAAAAGCAACGCTGGAGGCATCACAATCTTGGACTTTAAATTCTATTACAAAGCTGTAGTGTTCAAGACAGTATGGTACTGGTGCAAAAACAGATGCATAAATCAATGGAACAGAATAGACAGCCCAGAAATGAACCTACAACTATATGGTCAACTAATCTTTGACAAAGGAGGAAAGAATATCCAATGGAAAAAAGACCATCTATTCAACAAATGGTGTGGGGAACACTAGACATCAACATACAGAAGAATGAAACTAGACCACTTTCTTACAGCACACAGAAAAATAAATTCAAAATGGATAAAATACCTAAATGTGAGATGGGAAAGCATTAAAATCCTAGAGGAGAACACAGGCAACAACCCCTTTGAACTCAGCCACAGCAACTTCTTCCTAGACATGTTGTCAGAGGTAAGGCAGACAAAACCAAAAAGAATTTTTTTTTTTGGCTTTTGAACTATTGGGTCTTCATCAAGAGAGAAAGATTCTGTACAGCAAAGAGTCAACAAAACTAAAAGGCTGCCTATGGAATAGGAGATGGTATTTGCAAATGACATATCTGATAAAGAGTTCATATTCAAAATCTATAAAAACTTAAACCCAACACCCCTAAACCAAATAATCCAGTTAAGAATTGGGCAAAAGACATGAATAGATATTTTTCCGAAAAAAGACATCTAGATGGCTAACAGACACATGAAAGGATGCTCAACATCACTTATCAGCAGGGAAATACAAATTAAAAGTACAATGAGATAGCACCTGACATCTGTCAGAATAACTAAAATTAACAACACAGGAAACAACAGATGTTAGCAAGGATGTGGAGAAAGGAGAGCCCTCTTACACTGTTGATAGGAGTTCAAACTTGTATAGCCACTTGGAAAATAGTATGAAGTTTCCTCAAAGAGTTACAAATGCATCTACCTTATGACCTAGTAATTGCACTATTAAATATTTACTGAAATAATAAAAAAAAAATGAGGATCCAAAGGGTTACATGCACCCAATTTTTATAGCAGCCTTATCAACAATAGCCAAACTATGGAAAGAACTCAAATGTCTATCAAATGATGATTGGATAACAATGAAGTTGTATATCTATACAATGTAATATTACTCAGCCATCAAAAAGAATGAAATATTGCCATTTGTAAGGATGTGGATGGAGCTAGAATGTATTATGCTAAGCGAGATAAATCAGATAAAGATAAATACCATATAATTTCACTCACATGTGGAATTTAAGAAACAAAACAGATGAACACATCGGAAGGAAAAATAGAGGGAAGCAAATCCTAAGATACTCTTAATGATAGAGAACAAACTGAGGGCTGATGTTGGGATATGGGGCAAAGGATCAGCTAAATGAGTGATAAGTATTAAAGAAAGCACTTATGATGAGCAGTGGGTGTTATATGTAAGTGATGAATCACTAAATTAAAAAAGAAAGAACTATTTCCTAAAAATGGTTCCTGGTGAAATATAATGACAGAATTTGCTTAGAATACTTCAGGAAAAAAAAAAAAAAAGAAGAAGAATACCCCAGAAAAAGAAAAAAAGTGTGTGGAACAGGAGAACAGATGAAACAAGAATGGAAGAGTTTTATAATGTTGAAAATTATTGAAACTCATGAGAGTTTATGGGGATTTATTAGGTTCTTCTCTTTTACATATGTTTGAAATTTTTTATATTAAAAATTAAAAGAAAACCTTCTTTTGGTCATAGATCCAAAAAAATCAGTTAGTCGAATGTAAATGTTTCTATTATTAATAAATCAACATTGAATCATTTTATGAGTATATTTTGAGTTTGTGGAAAGACTTGTGGCAGACCAGAGATCATCAAGTAGATGATATGTATCAATCAGGTAGTTAGTTGGGAAATGCTATCCAAACTTTAAAACAGATTTAACCTCATGTTTATGCCTTGGATGATCTCATGCATTGTCCAGGATGCTATATGTTGAAGATAGCCTACAAGACACTGAAATGTATGAGATGGTTTTTGTTTCATGATGGTTTTCCCTTTTCCGAGAATAATTCTGATGCATAGAGGTGATATTGTGCCTGGCCACAGCTAATTGATCCACCTAATACAAGCCGAGTCAATCAGATTGTCTCTCTCAGCAATGTGAAACTTGAAATATAGAGACTGGAGGTCTTTAAAGGTGAGATATATTAACCGCAGCTCAATCCTTGCTGCTAAGGCCCCTGAGGCTGCCCTTCCTGAGGATATCTTATTCCACTCTTCTTTTGATTTCATGAACTAGCTCAATATCCTTTCAACAAATTGCCATTTAAAAAATTAATTTAGCCAGAATTGGTTTCTATTGCTTACATCTCAAAGAATTTTAAGTATAATAAATGGTTGCATAATAAAATTATTATGTTAATGTATTTGGTGTCTTATTACCTCTGTGTTGAAAGAAATTTAAAAGTAAAAAAGTACTACTATCAAAAAAATCTGAAAAGCACCTAAGGATGTGGACTGATTGCCAGTGGACCCAACCATATGCTTAGAGGGTTGTAACTTTGTTTTAATTTTTAATTTTTATTTTTTATTGGGGTATAGTTTATAAGGTTGGAACTTTCAATCCATCCCATCACACTCCTCTACCTCTGGGAAAAGGAGAGAGGCTGGATGTTGAATTAGTTGGCAATGGCCAATGAGTTAGTCAGTCATACCTATGTAATGAAGCCTCCATAAAAACCCAAAAGGACAGAGTTTGGAGAGTGTGGAGATGCAAGGAGAGGGACAGAGAGGGCACGGAAGCTCTGTGCCTCTTCCTACATACCTTGCCCTATGTATGTCTTCCATTTAGCTCTTCTAGAATTATATCCTTAAACCAGTAGTCTAGTGAGTAAAATGTTTCTCTAGCTTTTGTGAGCCACCATAGAAAATTAAACCTGAGGAAGGGATCATAGTAACCTCTGGTTTATGTAGCCTGTTGGTCAGAAGCAACCTGGTTTTGTGATTGGCTTTTAAAGTGGGGAGGGGATGAAGCAGTTTTGTAAAACTGAGCCTTTAACCTGTGGAATCTGGTGCTATGTCTGAGTATATAGTGTCAGAATTCAGTTGAGATGTAGGAAATTCAGCTGATGTCTGAGAATTGCTTATTGGAAGTATGAAGGAAACCCTTACCTGCATATGGTAGAATTGGGGTCCAGCAACCCAAAATATGAATATTAAAATATCCTCTAGAAATCATAAGGGGTTCATGTATCAGACTAGAAGCCCACAGTAAGCACCCAACAAATATCTGTTGAACCCAATTGAATTGGAGATTGTCATTTTATCTCTAGTTGTTTTTTTTTTTCCAGGTGTGAATCAAATCAATTAGTGAGCTCAGGGTATGAGTACTATAGATGCATTTATCACATTTGTTTAATAGTTAAAAATGTTAAAGCCATAGACTTGCCCAAGGAAATATTACAGAAGTCATGTTTGAGTAGAGAAGATTGTATTGTGTTCTCAATGTATTCAGTGAGATATTCACTGAATATTCACTGAATATTGTGTAATCAGTGGCTTGGGAAGTGTTCCTTTGCTAAAAGCTGGAACCAGGTGTTTCAATTTGTAATGTCCCTTTCCACTCTACAAGCAGAAGGTGTGGATGCTTTAAATAACTGATGAAGATGCAGAAAAATTCCACTTTCCAATTGATTTCAGTCCTGACTGATTTCTTTAAAAGAAAGGATTTTATTTATTTATTTATTCATAAGACACACAGAAAGAGGCAGTCATAGGCAGAGGTAGAAGCAGGCTCCCTCAGGGAGTCTGATGCAGGACTGGATCCCAGGACCCCAGGTTCATGACCTGAGCCAAAGGCAGATACTCAACCATGGAGCCACCCAGGTACCCCAGTGCTGACTCATTTCTTAAGTTGCTTTTATTTTTTTAATTTTTTAAAAGATTTTATTTATTTATTCATGAGAGACACACAGAGAGAGACAGAGACACAGGCAGAGGGAGAAGCAGGCTCCATGCAGGGAGCCTGATATGGGACTGGGTCCCAGGACCTGGGATCACGCCCTGAGCCAAAGGCAGATGCTCAACCGCTGAGCCACCCAGGCGTCCCTTAAGTTGCTTTTAATGTATAGAGGAGAAACTGAATAGAAAAGGTGATTCTTATCTAACTTGTAAAATAAAGAAACAAAAGTTTCTTAAATAAAAACTTTTTAAGGGATTTCCTACCAACACACACACACACACAAAAACACACACACAGGTCCTAAATATAGTGCAGGAAGCCACTGTTTTAATGTAATCAAATTTACATGGCCAAAGTAGTCAAATAGAAAGAATAAACAAGGATGTTTGTAGTGATACTCAGAGGTTGAGTAAAAACTAACAGACCCAGACCCTAAGTGGAATGATTATGGACCAAGAATAACTAGATGTGTGGGAGTAGAATAAAGAGTTTGAAATACTGAAACTTCAGTAAAAGTTCAAGACAGGAAGATTGAATCTAAAGTATTAGCACCTACTAAAAAAGATAAAATTGTATGCACTATACTGGTAACTAGAACACCAAAATTTCACTGAAATTGTCTCATGAATGGGAAAGAAATGGTGTTTCCATTTCTTTTTGATGACAAAGAAAAACATTTAAAAAGATAAAAGGAAGGTCATTATGATGTGGGAAGCAGAGACAGAAGGAAATGTAGATAAAATTAAATGTCCTATAACCTATAGCCCATTGACATATACTTGAGGCAGAGTATAACATTGCTCCAGGAAATGTCTGTCTTAATGTTAATGCCTTGCTAGAGGGAAAAAACAACCTTAGTTTGACAATGGCAAGGCTTCCTGTATCCTGTGAATCTTCTTTAGCATATGAAAATCCCTTTGGAACTTCCTTATCTTTACTTCCTCCAACCCCAAAGTATATAATCAGTTGTATCTCTTAATCCTAGGGCAGCACGGTGCAGCAAAGAGCAGCAGGAAGCAGCAGGGAGCAGCAAGGAGCAATAGCAGCTCTTTCTGCCTATGGGTCCTGTGCCAGGGTTTTAATAAAAGCCAAAGACAAAGACACCAAAGACATGTCAAGAATTCTTTCTTGGCTGTCAGCTCTGGACCCCACAAAACCTCACCTATATTCAAAAACTACATCATTATGGTTGCACCACCATGGAGTTACTTAACAGGTAGAAGCATACAAACAAAGCATATATTAAAGGGAACAGCTAAGAAATAATTGCTATTGGTCTGAGTTTTATAATTAATCCTATTGCTGATAAAACCTTTAAAGAAATGAAATCTTGTGGGAGAAAATATATAAAGGTTGATGGGGAAAAATGGGCAGAGTTGCCTGCCATAGCACTTAGGGAAGAAAACATTTTTACAAATGTAACAAGAGAAAGAAGCAATGCTATCCAAAAATATTTTCTATAAATAAAACAAAAGGAAAAAAAATTGGGCTAATGTTTGAATGCAAGCCAAAATGTAGTGCTGATGTGAAAAGATAAACAATGACTCTGGGCATGTGGGGAGTTGGGTGGCTAGCTAGGACCCTGGAGGATTGTGTAATTCTTATTAGTTGAGCCCTGGGGCAATGTCCTAGATCCTTTACCTGTATTAGTTCATCTTACTTTTGATAATCTTCCTGAAGAGGTGATGGTTAAGTATTAGGAGTACCTCAAATCTGTAAACAATATATTAAAAAGTAATGAATAAATTCCTATTTACGTAAGAGAAAGGACAGATCTGGGAATGGGCATAAAGAAGGTAAAATACCCCAACCCCACACACAATAGTTTAATAGATGATGGAGATGGAGTGTTCTTAATTGGTAAAATAGAAAGAAAAACTAGACTTCAATATAGGACATTACAAAGAAGACTTTTATGAAGAATTCTATAAACAAAATGATTCCTATGTTTCATAGGGTGGGTCAAGCTAACTTGATATGGTTATGAGAAACTGTATAATAATCCTATACAACAATTTTTTCTATTCTTTAAATTTACCTTAAATATCCTTTGTAAAAAAGAAGTTATGTTTTTGTACTGTATTATGTTGAGCTGACCTGTATAATAAACACCCTTCCATTCACCTTCCACATTTCTAATAGCCTCGTGCCACCTTGACTCCAATCTAGACTCCCTTTCTTATACCCTTCATACTTTTGTTAGAATGAACTTGGTAAAACACAAATCTGAAAATGTCAATTCTTTGCTTAGAAGTTGTCAGTGACAAAAGAAAAAAGAAGTTGTCAGTGACACCCCATTGCTAGAGCTTGACTTTCCAGACTCATCTCTAGTTGCTCCCCTCAAGCACTCTTCACTTTAACTATATAAACTTACTCACTGTTTCCAAAGGGATGAAGCTGCAATGCCTTTATGCATGTTATTCTCCATGTCCAAAATGTCTTTTTCAGTTTTTTTAACCTGACAGTACCATCTTTTCATTAGCTGAAATGACATGTTTTCAACAAAACTTTCCAGTGCCCATTAGGCAGAATTATTAACTTTATACATTTTTCAGATTAATATTACTAAAATTTGGTTGTGTTTCATCATTAACATGTATATTTATTATGGTGGCAATTACACATCCCACTAAAAATCTGTTATTCACTAGATAGTACATCTTCGAATTAAAGGATTATTGGGGTCCCTGGTAGCTCAGTAGGTTGTGTCCAACTCTTGATTTCAGCTCAGGTCTTGATCTCAGGTTTATGAGTTCAAGCCCCATGTTGAACTATTACAGTTCAAAAAATACAGAACTATTACAGTTGTTCCCTCATGTTTGTTACTATAGCATCAGCATTCATTCATTTAGCAAACTTTTAAGTGCCTATGAAGTATCAGATACTATGCCAGGTCCTGGGGATACAATAATGGAAAACATAGACATGATCATTGTCCTCAGTATCTTCTTGTTGGGGAGAGAGACAAAACAGAATAAGTAAACCTCAAGTTAACCAACAAAGTAATAGCATCTTGTGATTAGTGTTATAAAGAAAATAAAACAAAACAAAATGCTGCAATACTGCATCTTTTTAGAATGTGTTTCTTGTGGTTGTTTTGCCAGGTGCAACTAATTTCCTTTCTTTGGGTGTATCACTAGACCTGGCCCTCTTGCTTGTTCTTAGAAATGTGAGTGGAGATGATATATATCATGGATTGAGAACAGGTGCACATTTTCCATACTCTTTCTCTTCCTTTGTCACCCAAGCAGAAGCAGAGGTGACAGATCCAGTAGAGGATTGTGAGGCATTAAGGGATGAAAGACCACACTATGGGAGGAGTCTGGGGTTTGAAGGGCTTTGTAAGACTTTCTAGTCATTACCTATTTGGACTATGTGATAATGATAACTAAACCTTTCTTCTGTTTAGTTATTAAGCTATTGGGAGTCTTTGCTACAATAGTTAAAACTCCTTGACTCATAAGGTAATTGTTAGGGTGGTGGTGACATCATCAGTGAAGAATTGCACAAAGAGTAAAGCAACAAACAGGGCAGAGTTTATTCATTCTCCAAGGGAGAAGGGCCAGACATCAAGAGAAATGTCAGCCCTGAGCTTCTGTTGTGTTGGGCCTTTTAAGTTTTTTTTTTTCTGTTTTGTCTTGTCTTGTTTTGTTTTAATAGATGTGAGATGGTTGTAACTGCACCCATGGAGGGTGTGGGGAAGGGGTCAACTCTTGGCTGGGTAGAGCAGGAGGTGGCAGACTTCTCCAGGGGCTCTGTCTGGGGCTCCTCTCAGATGTGGCTTGTGGTCTGGCTAGAAAAGAATATGTTTTATAGTTGTCTTTTCTGAGAATGTGGGCACCGTGACCTAGAAAACAGTAGAGCTAAGTGCAGACACCTATGAGTTTTGTCTATAAGCTTGACTGGGGGTGGGGGCTTTGAATAGATTCCTTTCAGTGATCATAGCTTCTTCTAGTCCAGGGTCAAAATAAAGATTTGAGACAGTGATAGGAGTGTGTGTGATATACACACACACAAATAAAAAAACACCCCAAACACTTATTCTCTCTTGGAAGCTATCACAAAGAATCTTGATCCTACAATTCAAGAATTGCTCTGTAGGTAGTTCAACTCTCCCCATATGTCCATTGCTCTATGAAGAAAGTTATATTAACAATCTGCCAAAGCAAAAAAACCCTGATCTGTCTGAGAGTAAAGTTTAGTAGTTAGGTAAGCAAATTTTCTGTGTCATTTGTCTTTCTGATGTATAGCTAGATAATTATTGCTATGGATATTTTTTATAGAGCTTTAATCATTCTTATAACCATTAAATGATGTCACATGTCAAATGGAATCTTTAAGCAAAACAAGATGAACAATTTGACCTCTGTCTCAGTGTGATAATCCATTTGAACACACACTGCTCCAACAGGAACTAGGATATGTAGAAAGAAACATTCTACCTATCAATTAATTAAGACCATGGTTTTTCAGTAGTCTTGGTTCATGACATACAGGCTAATTTGATCAACCATTACCCATTATAAAGAAACATTTGCTGAGACTAGAACAGAGATAATGTTCTGCCTCTGAGTTGAGCCGCACATATTCTAGAAATAAAGAACTCAGAATATTGCCTCTAACCCACTTAGCCTTGGCTGGGTCATTTCTGCTGGTTAAGAAATAAAGAATAAAAATTTCATTAAGAACCCATGTACCTATTTGACATGTTAAATTAAAAACAGGTGAGTATAATGACTTTAAAGAATATTGTTGAATTCAGTATTTCAGAATATAGGCAGGAATGATGTGGGCTCAGATTGAATAGAGAAACCATGTAGACTATTTCTGTGAAAGAGGCCCAAACAGCCCCAAATTTTTCAAGTTGTTAGTGCAATTGAGGATATAATATTTTAAAACTTCATTTATTTTTTTAAAGATTTTATTTATTTATTCATGAGAAACACACAGAGAGAGGCAGAGGCATAGGCAGAAGGAGAAGCAGGCTCCTTCCTTGCAGGGAGCCTGATGTGGGACTTGATCCCGTACCACAGGATCACATCCTCACCTGAAGGCAGATGCTCAACCACTGAGCCATCCAGGTGTCCCAACTTCATTTAAACTCTCAAAACGAACATTTTTAAGGATGGTGAAAAATTGATGAATAGAGATATGGTTGGTTTTTTTCTAGTTTTATTGTGAAATAATTGAGAGATGTGATGGTTTTTTATTTATGACTTTCCCTAGGAATAATGTAATGTTGGAATGCTGTAAGAATACACCAAAACAAAGCCAAGCAATATAATCTGACTACAGTTAAGTTTCCAGACAGTACCTGGCAGCCAAATTGAAGAGGGTACCCATGACCCTATGCTGAAGGAGGAATAAGCATTGACAAATTCTTCCAAACACTTGCCTACAGACATTTACCAAAGGACCAAATTTCTAAGGGATTCAGTGTATAAAGAATTATAGGTTTTTTCCTGGTTATTCCAGACATCTAAATCAAAGGTAGCAAACCATGCTGAATAATAATAGCTTTAATGCTGATGATGAGGGAGCAGAAGGCTAGCTGAGAACAAAGCACAAGCTGACACCCACCCCCCACTCTGGTGGGATATGTGTGATGTTCCTCAGGCACTCCTGGGTGCCCTAAGCATTTTTATCAATAACTTAGCTTCCTGAAGGAAATGTAGATACAGTTAAATGTCCTTGTAACTTGCAGCTAGCTCATTGACATACTTGAAGTGGGCAGAGTATAATATTCCTCCAAGAAGTTCCCAACTGTCTTAATGTTAATGCCTTGCTAGAGGGAAAAACACCTTAACTTTACAATGGCAAGGCCTCCAGTATCTTGTAGGTCCTCTTTAGTGTATGAAAGTTCATTTGAAAATCTCCCTTTTCCTTACCTCCCCCAACTCCCAAGTATATATTCAGCCACCCCCACAATTCCAGTGAGGGGGGTGCAGCAGCTCTTCCTGCCCATGAGTCCTGTCCCTGTGCTTTAATAAAACCACCATTTTGCATCAAAGACATTTCAAGAATTCTTTCTTGGTCTTGGCTCCAGACCTCATCCCAACAAACTTCACCCATATTCCAAAACTATATCACTAATGTAAAAGACACTTATCTGAATCCTAGCTGTATTTTTACTACTGTATGACCACTGACATATTACTCAACTTCTTTTTTCTTATCTGTGAAATGGGGATTAAAAATACCTATTTGGTAAGTAGTAAATGACATCATATATTAATAGTTTACTGGGTGCCTGGGTGGCTCAGAGGTTGAGCATCTGCCTTTGGCTTAGGGCATGATCCCTGAATCCCAGGATCACGTCCCACATTGGATTCCCTGCATGTAGCCTGCTTCTCCTTCTGCCTATGTCTCTGCCTCTCTCTCTCTCTGTGTCTCTGATGAATAAATAAATAAAATCTTTAAAAACAATGAATAGTATTTACTTAGCACAGTGACTGGCATATTTCAAGGGTTTAATGAATTGCAGGTATTAATATTTACTTTATTTTTTTAAGATTTTATTTATTTATTCATGAGAGACATAGAGAGAAAGAGAGGCAGAGACACAGGCAGAGGGAGAAGCAGGCTCCATGCAGGGACTCGATTCCAGGTCTTCAGGATCATGCCCCCAGGCCGAAGGCAGGTGCTAAACCACTGAGCCACCCGGGCTGCCCTAATACTTATTTTAAAACTAAAATTTCTCTACCCATCCCCAGCCCTCTATGCCATTCTCAACATGCATGGATATATGCTTGGGTAGTTTTGGCAAATAAGCCAAGTAGGAATATTGTGAAACATATCCACAAAGTTAAGTTATAGCAATTTCACTACTTCAAAATATTTTAAGTCTTTGACAGAAAGGGAAATAGACATGTTAGCAATTATAATACAATAATATTCTGTTGATAACTAAAATGTCTTATTTCACAAAGGGCAAACCTATCATCTTTGGTCTTGAAAATCATAGATGTGATTAAAACCTCAGAGAATAAGTGGAATTTTTAAATTAGATTCTATAACTCTATATTTCATAATTATGAAAAGCTGCTTATTCAAAATTATGTGCAATGGCATGGTTGTGGAATTTCCTTGCCAAAAGGGATAAAATACTAATAAAAAATCCATTTTCATCAGTTCTGTCGTGCTTATCATAGTAACCAATCTCAGTGGCATTATTTCATTAATACTAATTGAAAGGGGAACAAATTTACAGTTCAGGTTTAAATTATGTGGGAAAATTAAAAATAACAACTATGAAAAATAAACTGTTCTGCTTACTACTACTGTATGGATTAGTTTAATAATCTCTCATTAGTGCGCCCTACAGGGATATATTGAATATTTCTTGCATCACTCACATCTCTGGCTTCCTGTCCCATCTAGTCACACCCGGGTGACTGAGTTGGTTTTGACTGGTTTCAATGCAAGCGGCCACCTGACAATGCCTTTCTTGTCTTTAGCCAGAGACAAATGCCTCTCACCTGTGGCCCCAGGGCTTTTCTGATTCTTTGCCAAGGGATGCTCTGTGAAGGCATTTGGCATTCAAACAGGAGTAACCCAGAAGCAAGGTAGGGAACACTAATACCCTGAAGAGCAACCTTTAGTCAATGGTAAACAGGGTTAATGATTAAATGCTTTTCCCCTCTTTTTTTTTTTTTAATTTTTTTATTATTTTATTTATGATAGTCACACACAGAGAGAGAGAGGCAGAGACACAGGCAGAGGGAGAAGCAGGCTCCATGCACCGGGAGCCCGACGTGGGATTCGATCCTGGGTCTCCAGGATCGCGCCCTGGGCCAAAGGCAGGCGCCAAACCAGTGTGCCACCCAGGGATCCCTTTTCCCCTCTTTTTGGATGAATGGTCTTGGGTTGCATTTCATGAGGCAAATTAGATGGTTTTACAGGACTGGGCATTCATACTGGTGGCCCACCCGATAATGCATCCCTGAATTGGTTCTCTCTTCCCTGCTTCATGCCCCTTGCCCCTTATTTCTGGTTAATCTCATAAATCAATTCCAAATACTTGGGGAGTAGGTTCCTAGAACCCTGTGCTGAAAACTTCTGTTACTCATTGAGAAAGAATTCATGATACTGTTTTCTATTCCTGATTTAAGGGTTTCAGGTTATGATCTGAGGGATTTCCTCCTTGCTTAAATATATCCAATTCATGAAAATCTTAATATAAGTTTGTCATCGATAAGCCCTAATAGGCTTATCATCATAAAAACCCAAGTAAGATGTGTTTTCTGAAAAATAAAAGTATCTTATCAAAATTAGGATCACCTTCAGGGAGCATGACTTGCTATAGAAATCAGATCTTATTTGCTACTCTGAAGTTTCTACCAAGTTCTAGTCCAAAAAAACACAGAAGAGTTGAGTTACTAAGTGAACTTTAGTATTAAGCCATGTGTGTGAAATGATTTTTTAAATCAAATTTGAATGAGTTATACTATTAATCTGATTTATTCATTAGAACAACTGAAAATTTAGATGAACTATTTTATATTTGCTGTGCTTTAACACATGAACACCACCTAAAGTTCAGAGAAAAATCAGAAAATTCGGTCAAACTTGAATTATATCAAATTATATTCTCTGACCAACTCACTTATGTCACTTGAATCAAAAAGAATATAAGTGGCATAACTTAGACCTTAGGGTGCTATATATATTTTAGGTATTCCCCATAAGTTACACTTTTTGCAAAATTTTAAAAATATTATTTATTTATTCATGAGAGACACAGAAGGAGAGGCAGAAACACAGGCAGAGGGATAAGCAGGCCGCATGCAGGGAGCCTGATGTGGGACTCAATCCTGGAACTCCAGGATCATGCCCTTAGCTGAAGGCAGACCCTCAACCACTGAGCCACCCAGGCATCCCAGTAAATTTAAAATACTGGGAAAATTTGCAGTGTATATGGATAATCTAGTAATCTTTGAATGAATTCTTTTTGTCTCTTAAGAGAGCTAGGAAAGATTGATCTAAATGTTTTCCATATTTTAAAATTTCACTAACATTTTTAATATAAGTTCCTTGTGGGGAAATAGTAGCATCTCTCTGCATGATTCATAACAGGTTTGCTGCTTTTTTTCTTCTCATGGACATGTCTATACTATAAGAGACAAAAGATCCTGGGCATTTGAAAATTAAAGAACAGCAGCAAAGGGCCTGATGCTGTAGTTATAAAAATTGTGAAAGTATCATAAACATCAGGTGTGCCATATAAATGCACAGTTTTTTTTTTATTCTGACACACTATTATGATATGGTTCCAACATCTGTTCATTCTTTTTTGGGTTTCCCACAGACGGTATTTATTAAAATCAAATACATACTAGCTTTCACCTAGGTGCCTTTGGCAGAAAGTGCCACAATGGCCTTATAATGGAGTATAAGTGAGCTGATAAAAATTGATTTTTATCAGTAAACTTACAATTATCCTTACCTGCAAATATAGTGTCATCTACTTCTGATATGCCTTCTATTTTCTAATTTATCTGTGGTTTCTTTAGGAGTGGGGCCAGTACAGAAATTTTTGTACTAATTCCAAATAATTAGAGGATAAGAGAAGAGGTCAGTTGAGCTTTGTGAAGAGTCTGTATTAGAGAATATTTAAGAAATGCTGTTTTCTTATTTTCAATTAGAGGACTTATTAGAAAGTATGAATGAATAGAAAATAAATATTTTAATGATAGTATTAAAAAGCCTTAAAGGTGAGGGTGCCTGAGTGGCTCAGTCAGTTAAGGGTCCAACTCTTGGTTTTGGCTCAGGTAATGATCTCATGGGTTATGAGATTGAACCCCAAGTGAGGCCTTACACTCAGCAGGGAGTCTGCTTGAAGACTCTCTCCTCTCTGCCCCTCCCCCACTGATATGTGTGTGCATGCTTTCTCTCTCTAATAATAAATAAGTAAATAAATACATAAATAAATAAATATTTTTTAAAAGCCCTCAAAGGCCTGTGATATAAAATGATTAGAAGCAACCAACCTAGTTTAGAGAAAGTAACACTGATCTGGAAATCGGGAGTCTTATGTTTTGGTTCTTAATCTAGTGTTCCCACTTTTCAGGCTTTAGTTTTCTCCTCTGGGAAATGAGGAGACTGTAAAATACGTACTATGTTCCCTTTTGGTTTTGATGATTTATGACATTAGTGATAAAAAAAAAAAAACCTCAATGACAGATATTTTTTCTCTCTAGCTCTTGATTTTATACAGGCTTCTGATTTTTTATTATTATTATGTAGTGCATGTTTGTGTCCCCTCCATAATTCATTTTAAAACAGTGTTCTCTATTAAGACAGTATTAGGAGGTTGGGTTATTAGGCGGTAATTAGGTCATGAGGATGGAAGCTTCACTACTGGGTTAGTTGTCCTTATAAGAGGAGGAAGAGGGCTAGTTTTCTCTGTTTCTGCCGTGTGAGGATACAACACAAAATTAGGGCAGTCCATAACTTGGAAGATAGCTCTAATCAAACCCAACCATGTTGGCATCCTGATCTTGAACTTCCATCCTGTAGAATTATGTGAAATGAATTTCTGTTATAAAGCATCCTGTTTATAGTACCTTGTTATAGCAGCCTGAAGTTAGACATTTATTTTCCTTTTAACTTAATGAAATATATACATTGTATCTGAGTTATCACAAACGCCAAAAAAGTACATTTCAAATTAATGAGTGTAGGACTATAAAGACCTGGCCATCTCAGCACAATTCAGCAAGATTTTGAAGTGCCATTGCAGCCTCAGAGCTGTCCATGAGCTGCATTGATATTGTTAACGATCCAGCACGGCAGCTTAACTTCTTTCTCTGACCATTTCTGCTTCCTTTCCCTCCATTCCACAGATGATGGTGCCAAGAACTTTTGCTAATGAACATCCAGAAGGCTAAACTCTGTTTCAGATTCTGCATATGGGAGAACTAGACCTGCAACAATACATTCAAAGAAAATGTAAAAGAATATTTATCTTTAAAATAATCTAGAGTATGGGAAAGTCTTACTTAAAAAGAACATAAAAGCCAGAAACCATAAGGGAAGAAATGGAAAGATATGATTACATGAAAATTAAAAACTGTATTATAAAAAGCATTTAGAGCAAAATTAGAAGACAGGCACTGAATTTTGAGAAAGTATTTTTAACATACATAATGGAAAAAGAGCTCATGTTCACAATATTCAAAGAACTCCTACAAGTCATTAAGAATGCAGTCCTACCCCACAAAGGCTCATGTATATGACAAAGAAATTCAAAGAAAATAGATTTTGCCAATAAAATAGAAAATGATACTATCAGCTTTATTTGAAATCAAAGAAACCTTACCTGAAATAAAAGAAACTCAAATAAAAATATAAGCTAACTTGTAAAATGGAAAAGATTGAGATTTTCACTTCTGGGAAAGATAGTGGAGTAAGAAGATCCTAAGCTCACCTTGTCCCATGGATACAACAAGATAACACCCATGTCAATGTAAATAACTCAAAAATAACTTCAAGACTGGCAGAACAGACTCACCATAGTTAAGCATAGAGAAGAGGCCACATGGAAGAGGGTATGAAGGATGGAGACATGATGGAGAGCTAAACAGGCCCACAGAACTGTCTGCTAGAGGAAGGGATAGCACAGGCCCAGAGAGGGGAGAGACACAAATGTTCATACCGGGTATTCCAGGTACAGGGAGCCCACATGGGGAAGAGGAATCCCCATAGTATTTGGCTTTGAAACCAGAGAGACTAAATATCATGAATTCTTACAATCAGTGGGACTTAACACATGGAAGTTTGAAAATCAGTGGGCCCCCTCTGGGAGAGCCAGGGAATGATAGGAAACTGAATCCTTGTCCTTAGAGAGACAGCACGACATGTAACCCCTCTGAAGTACAACACAGAGGTAGCAGTTTGAAAAATAAAAATACCTGGGGTTCTTATCTTGATGAAGTCCCAATAGTTCATTTTTGCTTCTGTTTCTTTTGCTTTCGTGGATGTATCTTGCAAGAAGTTACTGTGGCTGAGTTCAAAAAGGCTGTTGCCTGTGTTCTCCTCTAAGGATACAGTCAACAAAACTCAAAGACAACCTACAGAATGGGAGAAGATATTTGCAAATGACCTATCAGATAAAGGGCTAGTTTCCAAGATCTATAAAGAACTTATGAAACTCAACACCAAAGAAACAAACAATCCAATCATGAAATGGGAAAAAGACATGAACAGAAATCTCACAGAGGAAGACATAGATATGGCCAACAAGCACATGAGAAAATGCTCCGTATCACTGGCCATCAGGGAAATACAAATCAAAACCACAATGAGATACCACCTCACACCAGTGAGAATGGTGAAAATTCACAAGACAGAAAACACCAATAAAACATAAATCTATTATTTAAAAAAAAATCACAAAAAAATACCTGGGGTTTGCAGGAAGGAAATTTATTTACTAATCTCAAAGCATGTGCTGGAAGAGCAAGGGAGGTTGTATTACTACTCTAAGAACAAAGGAGTTGGCTGCTAGTCACCATTTCTCTCCCCACTGCCAACCTAGATACATGAATGTCTGCAAGAACTAGCAAGGGGCCAATACCCACAACCTAACTTGATAACAGTATGCCATGCCACCATGTTTTCCCTTGGATCCACCCCCTCAAACCCAAGTGGCCTTAGTCACAGGTGGCTGTAGATCCTCTCCCACAATAGACCTGTATGGACTTAATAACACCATGTGCTCTGCCCCTGCATTCTCTAAGAGTCCTACCCCTCCAATAGGCCTTTGACCAGAGCCCATCCAAAGTGGTGCCACAAATCTGGCAGTGTGCAAGCAACCCCAACAGGAGCTAACATGACTCCAAAGTGACTCTTGTTCCAGGGAGAGGGGGAAATAAATATACACACCAGTCCAACTGCAGCCCAAGCAGTGGCTAGGGGCAGACATCTGCCTGACTGTAGATATCATCCAACAATGAAAGCTCCTCAAAGGATTGCACAGGAAAGTGCCTCCAGTTTAGTGCTATTGCATCTCTGGCAAACATCTGGTCTGATTCAACTCAAGTTCAAGGTGACCCCAAATTGACCCACTAACAACATAGGGATTAAAACCTGCCAACAACAGGCAAAGAGAACAATTGTAGTGGACTGGATTGAAGGCAAAAAGTGGCTCAGTCACAACACTAGGGTGCATGCAACAGCATAGGAGATATCCTTGAAGAGTCAGATTCTGGTGAACAGGAGACATTGCATTACAGGGCACCATAGGACCTCTTCTTCATAAGGCCACTACTTTTAAGAACAGGATATGTAACTGAATTTCCTAATACATAGAAACAGACACAGAGAGTTAGATAAAATGAGGATACAAAGGAATATGTCCCAAATGAAAGAACAGGACAAAAATCACAGCAAAAGAACTAAAAGAAACAGAGATAAGTAATATGCCTGAGAAAGATTTTAAAGTAATGGTCACAAAGATACTCAGGGGATATGAGGAAAGAGTGGAGGACCTCAGTGAGACCCTTAAGAGGGAGATAGAAAACATTGAAAAAGGACCAAGCACAGATGAAGAATTCAATAACTGAAATTAAAAATACACTAGATGGAATAAATAGTGTAGAGGAAGCAGAACAATGGACCAGTGACTTGGAGAACAGAGTATTGGAAAGCAATCAAGCTAAACAAGAGAGGGAATAAAATTAAAAAAATGAAAATACACTTAGGGAAATCAGCAACACCATTAAGGGTAATAACACTTGCATTATAGGGATCTCAGAAGAAGAGAGAAAGAAGGGATAGAAAATTTATGTGAAAATATAATAGCTGAAAACTTCTTGAATATAGGGAAGGAAACAGAAACTCCTATCCAGGAGGCACAGAAATCCACCAACAAAAGCAGAAAAAGGAGTCCACATCCAGAGAAATAGTAATTAAAATGACAGAGTAATGATAGGAGAGAATTTCAAAAGCACTGAGAAAAACAAAACAAAACAGTAACAGAAAAGAAAACAGTTACACTTAAGAACACTTAAGACTGTCAGCTAATTTTTCAGGAGAAACTGTGGGCCAGAAGGGAGAGGCCTGATATATTCAAAGTGCTAACAACAGCAACAGCAACAACTTACAACCAAGAATATTCCATTCAGCAAGGCTATCATTCAGAAGAGAAGGAGAGATAAAGAGCTTTCCAGACAAACAGAAGTTAAAGGAACTTATGACGACTAAACCAGCCCTACAAGAAATATTAAAGGGGACTTTTTGAGTGCAAAGAGGAGACCATAAGTAGGAGCTAGAAAAATAGGAAGCACAAAAGTGGTAAAATTAGCTGTAGCTATACAAATAGTCAAGGGATTCACAAAATAAATATTAAGTATGACACCATATACCTAAACAGTGGATGGGAAAGGAATCAAACGTAAGTGACCATCAGCTTAATATAGACTGCTATATGTATAAGATGTCATATATAAACGTAATGGTAGCCACAAATCAAAAACCTATAATATATATGCAAAAAATAAAGAGAAAGAAACCAAAGTATAGCACTCAAGAAACCCAGCAAACCATAAGAGAACACAGCAATAGAAGAAACAAACAAAAAAGATCTATAAAACAACCATAAAACAAGTAACAAAATGGTAATAAGTATATACCTATCAATAATTGCTTTGAATGTAAATGGAATAAACATTCCAATTAAAAGACATAGGGTGACAGAAAGGATAAAAAAGCAAGACACATCTATATAAAAGGCATTTAAATTGGCAAAGAAGAAGTCAAACTCTCCCTCTTCACCGTTCACATGATAGTGTACATAGAAAACCAAAAAGACTCCACCCCAAGATTTCTAGAATTCTAGAATTTCTAGAATTTCTAGATCTGCCCTATGACCCAGCAATTGCACTACTGGGGATTTACCCAAAGGTACAAATGCAGTGAAACGTGTGACATCTCACCCCGATGTTTCTAGCAGCAATGTCCACAATAGCCAAACTGTGGAAGGAGCCTCAGTGTCCATCAAAAGATGAATGGATAAAGAAGATGTGGTATATATATATATACAATGGAATATTACTCAGCCATTAGAAATGACAAATACCCACAATTTGCTTCAACGTGGATGGAACTGGAGGGTATTATGCTGAGTGAAATAAGTCAATCAGAGAAGGACAAACATTATATGGTCTCATCCATTTGGGGAATATAAAAAATTGTGAGAGGGAATAAAGGGGAAAGGAGAAAAAATGTGTGGGAAATATCAGAAAGGGAGACAGAACATGAGAGACTCCTAACTGTGGTAAACGAACTAGGGGTGGTAGAAAGGAAGGTAAGGAAGGTAAGGAAGGTAAGGGTGACTCGGTGATGGTCAATGAGGTGGGCACTTGATGGGATGAGCACTGGGTGTTATTCTATATGTTGCCAAATTAAACACCAATAAAAAATAAATTTATAAAAAAAGGGGAAAAAAGGAAATAAAATGGAAAAAAATAAAAGGTTGTTGCCTGTGTCCTCCTCTATGATTTTGATGGATTCTTGGATTCTTGTCTCACATTTAGATGTTTCATCCATATTGAGTTTATCTTTGTGTATGGTGTAATAGAATGGTCTAGTTTCATTCTTCTGCATGTGGATGTCCAATTTCCCAGCACCATTTATTGAAGAGACTGTCTTTTTTCCAGTTGATAGTCTTTCTTGTTTTGTCGTATATTAGTTGACCATAGAGTTGAGGGTCCACTTCTGGGTTCTCTATTCTGTTCCATTGATCTATGTGATTGACTGCAAGTTTATAAAGCAAGAAATCAATCACAAGAAAAAATCTGGAAATGACAAAAATACATGGAGGTTAAATAACATGCTAAGAAACAATGAATGAATCAGCCAAGAAATCAGAGGAAATAAAAAATATACATGGAGGAATGCCTGGGTGGCTCAGTAGTCTTTGACTCCGGTCTTGATCCCCGGGTCCTGGGATTGAGTCCTATGTTGGGCTCCCCACAGGGATCCTGCTTCTCCCTCTGCCTGTGTCTCTGCCTCTTTCTGTGTGTCTTTCATGAATAAATAAAGAAAATCGTAATAAAAATACGTGGAGACAAATGAAGATGAATACATAGGAGTCCAAAATCTTTGGAATGCAAAAAAAGTGATTCTAAGAGGGAAGTTTATAGCAATACAGACCTCCCTCAAGAAACAAGAAAAATCTCAAATAAACAACTTTATCGTATACTTATAAGAGGTGGAAAAAGAAAAGCAAACAAAACCCAAAACCACCAGATGGAAGTAAACAATTAAAACAGAAATAAATAAAGTAGAAACTAAAAAAACCTCAATAGAATATTGAATCTAGTAGCTGATGTTTTGAGAAGATCAACAAAACTGATAAACATTTAGCCAGATTCATTAAAATAAAAAACAAGAAAAGGGTAAAAAGAAACAGAGAACTCAAACAAAATCAGAAATGAATGAGATGAAATAACAACTGACACTGCAGAAATACTAATAATTATAAGAGAATATTATGAAAAATTAGGTCAACAAACTGGAAAACCTAGAAGAAATGGATAAATCCTAGAAATCTTCCTAATCCGAATCAGGAAGCAATGTAAAAATTTGAACTGATTAATTACCAGCAACAAAATTGACTCAGTAATCAAAAAACTCCCAATGAGCAAAAGTTCAGGATCAGATGGTTACACAGGTATGTTCTACCAAACACCCAATGAATAGTTACTATCTATTCTTTTCAAACTATTCCTAAGAAGAGAAGAAGAAGAAAAGCTTCCAAATTCATTCTGTAAGGTCATTACCCTGATATCAAAACCAGATAAAGACACTACTAAAAAAAGAGAATACAGAGTAGTATCTTTAATGAACATAGATGTAAAAATCCTCAGCAAAATATTAGCAAAGCAAATCCAACAATACATTAAAAAATGTTCATCAAGATTAAGTAAATTAATTCCTGGGATGCAAGTATAGTTTAATATTTGCAAATTAATCAATGTGATATATCACATCAAAATGAGAAAGAATAAAGACCATATGATCATCTCAATAGGTACAGAAAAAGTATTTGCCAAAGTATTACACCCATTCATAAAAAAACCATCAACAAAATACATTTAGAGGTAACATACCTCAATATAATAAAGGCCATATATGAAAAACCCACAGCTCACATCCTACTCAATAGGGATATACTAATAGTTTCTCCTAAGGCCAAGAGCAAGAGGAAGATGTCCACTTTCACCACTTTTATTTAACATAATAATGGAAGTCCTAGCCACATCAATCAGTTAAATAATGAAAGTCCTCCATATTGGTAAGAAAGAAGTAAAATTTCACTATTAGAAGATAACATGATACTATATATAGAAAACCCAAAAGACTCCACCAAAAAAGCTATTAACACTGCTAAATAAATTCAGAAAAGTCACAAGATACAAGATTAATATGTAGAAATCCACTGCATTTCTATACACTAATAATGAAGCAGCAGAAAGTGAAATTAAGAAAATCCCATTTACCGGCAGCCCTGGTGGCCCAGTGGTTTAGCGCCACCTTCAGCCTGGGGCGTGATCCTGGAGACTCGGGATCGAGTCCCACGTCCGGCTCCCTGCATGGAGCCTGCTTCTCCCTTTGCCTGTGTCTCTGCCTCTCTCTCTCTCTCTCTCTCTCTCTCTGTGCCTCTCATGAATAAATAAAATAAAATCTTTATAAAAAAAAGAAAATCCCATTTACAAAAAGAATAAAATATCTAGGAATAAACCTAACCAATGAGGTGAAATGCCTATACTTTCAAAACTATAAAACTTTGATGAAAGAAATTGGAGACAAACAAATGGAAAGATATTCCATGCTCACAGATTTGAAGAACCAGTATTGTTGAAATGTTCATGCTACCAAAGCAATCTACAGATTTTATACAATCCCTATCAAAATACCAACAGCATTTTTCACAGAACTAAAACAAGTAATCCTAAAATTTGTATAAACCACAAGAAACCCCGAATAGCCAAAGCAATCCTTAAAACGAACAAAACTGGTAGCATCACAATCCCAGATTTCCAGATACAGTACAGAGTTCTCTAATCAAAATTATGCGACTGGCACAAAAATAGACATATAGATCAATGGAACAGAATAGCCCAGAAATAAACCCACAATTATGTGACCAATTAATCTGTGACAGAGGCGAGAATATACATTGGGAAAATGTCTCTTCAACAAATGGTATGGGAAAATACCCTATGCTACATGCATAGAAATCAAATTAGACTACTTTCTTACACAGTACACAAAAATAAACTAAAAAATGCATTAAGAACCTAAATGTGAGACCTGTAATCATAAAAACCCTAGAAAAGAGCTCAAGCTGTAGTATCTCTGATATTGATCATAACAAAATTTTTCCAGATATATCTCCTGAGATGAAACAAAAGCAGAAATAAACTATGGGTACAACATCAAATTAAAAAGCTTCTGCACAGCAAAGAAAATGATCAACAAAACTACAAGATGGCCTATGAAAGGGAGAAGATATTTGCAAAGGACAAATCCAATAACAGATTAGAATTCTAAAATATATAAAAATCTTATACAACTCAGCTCATAAGAAAACCAAGTAATGTGACTAAAAAAATGAACAGAAGACATGAACCGACATTTCTCCAAAAAGGACATCCTGATAGCCAATAGACACATGAAAAGATGCTCAATATCACTAATCATCAGAGAAACGGAAATCAAAACCACAAAGAGATATCACCTCATACTTGTTAGAATGGCTAAAATGAAAAACATAAAAAACAAGTGTTGATGAGGATGTGGAGAAAAATGAACCTACATGCACTGTTGGTGGGAATGCAAACTGGTGCAGCCCTGTGGAAAACAGTATGGTGGTTCCTCAAAAAAATTAAAAACAGAATTACCATATGATCCAGTAATTCCACTATTGGGTACTTATCCAAAGAATACAAAAAATAATAATTTGAATGGATATCAGCACCCTTATGTTTGTTGCAACATTACTTACAATAGCAAAATTATGGAAGCAGCCCAAGTGTCCACTGAGAGATGAATGGATAAAAAAAGTTGTGGTATATATACACAATGGAATATTACTCAGCCATAAAAAGAACAAAATCTTCAATTTGCAACACCATGGATTGATCTAGAAAGTATAATGCTAAAGTAAATAAGTCAGCCAGAGAATGACCAATACTGTATGTGCGATTTAAGAATCAAGAAAAATGAACAAAGAAAAGAGATAAACCAAGAAATAGACTCTTAAATATAGAGAACAAAATGATGGTTACCAGAGTGTAGATGGGTGCGAAATGCATAAAAGATGTGAAAGGGATTAAGAGTACACTTAACAGAATGAACAGCTGAGAATTGTATAGAATTGTTAAATCACTATATAGTAACCTGAAACTAATATAACACTATATGTTTACTATACTGGAATTAAAATTCAAAAAATAGAAAAAGAGGGCACTTGGGTGGCTCCGTTGGTTAAGCATCTGACTCTTGGTTTTGGGTCAGGTCATGATATAAGGGTCTTGAGATCCAGGCCTTTGTTGGACTCTGCACTCAGTGTGGAGTCTGCTTGGGATTCTTTCCCTCTCCTTCTCCTTCTTCCTCAGCCCCTCCCTTAATGTGCACTCTCTCTTTCTATAAATAATAATAAATAAATAAATAAATAAATAAATAAATAAATAAATATTTTAAAAATAAAAATAGGAAAAGATTGATAATATACACAAGTGGCAATAGGGTGGGGGAAATGGCACTGTATATTTGTGAAATGTAATTTTTTTGAAGGACACTTAAGCAATAGCCTATCAACATTTTAAATATGCATATTCTTTGATTTAGCATGTCTCCTTTTAAGAATATATGCTACAGAAATATTAAAACTTTCATACACAATATGTGAATATAGAAGTTTATGAAAGTATTATTTTTATAAAAGGAAGAAATTTGCAGCAAATATCCAAATAAAGGGGCATATGATTGAAAACATTATTGTGCATACATAATATGAAATGCCATACAGATGATAAAAAGAATGAATTTGATTTATATTTATTGGCATAGAAGGATATCTGTGTGTATATTACTATTAGAAAAATGCATAATATTTTATATATATACACATACAGGAAATGCATAGGAAAAATTCTAGAGAGAGAGGCATATTAGGAGATAAGTGTTGGGAGTCATATAATGGAAAGAAGACATTCACTTTTTACTTTAGATACATCTCAATTAGTCAATAATGTTGCATGAATTTGCATTTCTTTATAATGAAAGCAATTTAAAATATAGAATATACTAGATGAATAAAACTAAGACTTGATGCTCTGTATTTATTTTTAAGGTTTCATTATTACTGGTACAACTCTTACTACTAGTACTGCTATTAACAGTCACTTGAAGTTTTCCTTCAGTCTAATTTGTCTGTAATGTATTCTATAGAATTCCATTTTTCTGAAAATGACCTAGTCTACATTATCTAATAACACTCCATCCTGATTCTCTTTCACACAAAGACCTTGAAAATCAGCTAAGTGAAGTGGACTACTGAATCTGGCAGAAATTAATTCATTTTAAAACCTCTGGATTCAGGTCTACAGTATTCACTTTTCCTCCCCAAGAGTTTATGGTCACCTAAAATTAAATTAAATAGCTAAAGAGAGCAATGAGCTAAAAAAGTGCAAAGTAGAGCTTTAGAATATGAGAACATACTCAAAGCCATTTCTTCATAGATAAAGAGAATTAGAAATTTGGAAATGCCAATGAGAAACTAAATGAGCAAATATCTTTGTTTTGTGTGAACCAGTTTAAAACAGATAAGTAATAAGACATGAGATTTACACCTTTATCCTTCACTCTCTGAGGCTAAGTTAAGTTATTAAAAAACAAAACAAAACCCTTCCTCCTGGGGCACCTGTGTAGCTCAGCAGTTGAGCGTCTGCCTTTGGCTCAAGCCATGATCCCAGGGTCCTAGGATAAAGCCCCACATCAAGCTCCTCACAGATAGCCTGCTTCTCCCTCTGCCTGTGTCTCTGCCTCTCTCTGAGTATCTCTCATGATAAATAAACAAAATCTTAAAAAAAAAACACATTAGAAACATGCATGAAAATTTCTTTAAAAGTACATATACCTGAGTTCTACCTAACATCAGAATCTTTCAGGATGGGAGCTATAGGTTCGGTAATTTATAAAACCTCCACAGATGATTCTGAGAGACAATCAGAATTATGAAGGTCTTGCACCCTTGGTCTTTGTTTACTTCTGCCTCTGCATTCGACTTCCATGGCTACACTGTAGACATTTTCATTATACTACAATTTGGCGCCAATTCTGATGTGTGTGTGTGTGTGTGTGTGTGTGTGTGTGTGTGTTTCCCACTCTGAGCAATTCTTGGTCACCAGCTGGGTGTCCCACAATTCAATTCTAACATTATCTATTGGAGATAGCATCAGATTCAACAGATTAAAGGCTCAGTCTCATAAGACTGCCCCCACTTCAGATGCCAAACTTAAGTCCAGGTTGTTACCTGAGCTACTGACTGACTAGATAGTGGAGTTTGGGGCCCAGTACTGGCAAGTCGATGCTTTCTGATTCACCAACTTAGAAGCTCTATGAAATCAATCTTTTTCATTTTATATACAGGCTTCATTAAAGAGGCAGGATTTTCAAAAAAAAAATTAAATTAAATTTGCCAAGATTTAGTATAACACCCAGTGCTCATCTCATCATGTGCCCTCCTTAATGCCCATCACTGTTACCCTATCCCTCTAACCTCCTTCTTTCTGCAACCCTTTGCTTCCCAGAGTTAGGAGTTTCTTATGGTTTGTCTTCTGTTCTAATTTTTCCCCACTCAGTTTACCCCCCTTCCCTTATACTCCTTTTCACTATTTATTATATTCCACATATGAGTAAAACCATATTATAATTGTCCTTCTTCATTTGACTTATTTCACCCAGTATAATACCCTCCAGTTCCATTCATGTCAAAGCAAATGGTAGGTATTCATCCTTTCTGATGGCTGAGTAATATTCCATTGTGTATGTATCACATCTTTATCCATTCATCTGTTGAAGGTCATTGTGGCTCCTTCTACAGTTTGGCTATTGTGGACATTGCTGCTATAAACATTGGGGAGCAGGTGTCCTATTGTTTCACTACATCTGTATCTTTGGAGTAAATACCAAGTAGTGCGATTGCTGGGTCATAGGGTAGCTCTATTTTTAACTTCTCGTGGAACCTCCACACTGTTTTCCAGAGTGCTTGCACCAGCTTGCATTCCCACCAACAATGCAAGAGTATTACCCTTTCTTCACATCCTTGCCTTCACATTTGTTGTTTCCTGTCTTGTTAATTTAACCATTCTCACCAAAACTAGGGTTTTGATTTGTATTTCACTGATGACAAGAGATGTGGAGCATTTTTTCATGTGCTTGTTGGCCATGTGTAGGTGTTGGGAAAATTGGACAGCCACATGTAGAAGAATGAAACTAGGCCATTCTCTTACACCATACATAGAGATAAACTTAGAATGGCAAAAAGATCTAAATGTGAAACAGGAATCCATCAAAGACCTAGAGAAGAATAAGGACAGCAACAGTTTTGACCTTGGTCACAGCAACTTCTTGCAAGACAAGTCTATAAAGGTAAGGGAAACAGAAGCAATAATGAACTATTGGGACTTCATCAAGATAACAAGCTTCTGCACAAGAAGGAAACCATCACCTAAACTAAAAGGCAACCTACCGAATGGGAGAAGATATTTGCAAGTGACATATAAGATAAAGGGTGAGTATCCAATATCTATCAAACTCAACTTATCAAAACTTATCAAACTTATATAAAAAAACTTATCAAAACTTATCAAAGAACTTATCAAACTCAACACCCAAAAAACAAAGAATCCAGTCAAGAAATGGGCAGAAGACATGAACAGACATTTCTTCAGAGAAGCATGATTGATTAAATCTTTAGCCATTGGTGATTGATTCAACCTGCAGCCTCTCTCCTCTCTTCAGAAATCAGGGGGTGGAACTAAATGTTTAACCCTCAAATTCTGGTTGAATTCCCTGGCAACTAGCATCCCATCTTTAGGGGATTTTCAAAAGTCACCTCATTAACGTCAACTCAACTATAGGTGGAAGGGTTTTGTTATGAATAACAAGAATTCCTTGTAGCCTTTATAGCTCTGAATTGGATTTCTGCAACAGAGGACAAATGATCAAGTATTATCACAAAAGCAATGCTCTCATTGCTCTTATTGGTTAAGAAATTCAAGGGGTTTGGGGAGCTCTGATCCAGGAATCATGGACTGAAGACCAAAATACTTATTTGTTATAAATCACATATCACAATTACTTGGAACTACATCACCTAGGAAATCTCACACTCCAAGGATCCATTCTCTGGTTATAACCCATAAGTTTTCCAACTCACTCCTTCCCCAATACCATTACAGCTGCTCTCTCCTATGGTGAGACCCTCACTACTTTGACAAATTCAATTCCCTCAGTCTATTTAGCTCTTCTGGCTTCTTCAAAGTTATGCAATCTGTCCTTTCATTGTACCAGTCTAGCAAAACTGCAAGTGTAAGGTATTCAAAATTGTCTTCACTCATCACCCTTGCTCAATCTAATCCATTCTCCACACTGCAGTATGAATAACCTTTTCAAATGCAAATTTGATCACTTGACTGACCTGCTCTCCCCATTTTGCTTTGCTTAAGCCTTTAAATGACTCCCCATAATTCTAGGAATAAAGTCCAAACTCCATAACACTCCATACAAGATTAGCTATAATTTACAACCTGTGTACATTTCTGGTCTCCTACCCCTTTTCTTCATCCACATTAATAGACTTGTACTTTAACTCATTATCATCATGATTTTTTCTTTTTCTTTTTTTAATAAATTAATTTTTATTGGTGTTCGATTTACCAACATACAGAATAACACCCAGTGCTCATCCCGTCAAGTGTCCTCCTCAGTGCCCGTCACCCATTCACCCCCACCCCCCGCCCTCCTCCCCTCCACCACCCCTAGTTCATTTCCCAGAGTTAGAAGTCTTTATGTTCTGTCTCCCTTTCTGATATTTCCCACACATTTCTTCTCCCTTCCCTTATATTCCCTTTCACTATTATTCATATTCCCCAAATGAATGAGAACATACACTGTTTGTCCTTCTCCGATTGACTTACTTCACTCAGCATAATACCCTCCAGTTCCTTCCACGTTGAAGCAAATGGTGGGTATTTGTCGTTTCTAATGGCTGAGTAATATTCCATTGTATACATAAACCACATCTTCTTTATCCATTCATCTTTGGATGGGCACCGAGGCTCCTTCCACAGTTTGGCTATTGTGGACATGGCTGCTAGAAACATCGGGGTGCAGGTGTCCCGGCATTTCATTGCATCTGAATCTTTGGGGTAAATCCCTAACAGTGCAATTGCTGGGTCGTAGGGCAGGTCTATTTTTAATTCTTTGAGGAACCTCCACACAGTTTTCCAGAGTGGCTGCACCAGTTCACATTCCCACCAACAGTGTAAGAGGGTTCCCTTTTCTCTGCATCCTCTCCAACATTTGTTGTTTCCTGCCTTGTTAATTTTCCCCATTCTCACTGGTGTGAGGTGGTATCTCATTGTGCTTTTGATTTGTATTTCCCTGATGGCAAGTGATGCAGAGCATTTTCTCATGTGCCTGTTGGCCATGTCTAGGTCTTCCCTTGTGAAATTTCTGTTCATGTCTTTTGCCCATTTCATGATTGGATTGTTTGTTTCTTTGCTGTTGAGTTTAATAAGTTCTTTATAGATTTTGGAAACTAGCCCTTTATCTGATATGTTATTTGCAAATATCTTCTCCCATTCTGTAGGTTGTCTTTGAGTTTTGTTGACTGTATCCTTTGCTGTGCAAAAGCTTCTTATCTTGATGAAGTCCCAATAGTTCATTTTTGCTTTTGTTTCTTTTGCTTTCCTGGATGTATCTTGCAAGAAGTTACTGTGGCCAAGTTCAAAAAGGGTGTTGCCTGTGTTCTCCTCTAGGATTTTGATGGATCTTGTCTCACATTTAGATCTTTCATCCATTTTGAGATTATCTTTGTGTATGGTGAAAGAGAGTGGTCTAGTTTCATTCTTCTGCATGTGGATGTCCAATTTTCCCAGCACCATTTATTGAAGAGACTGTCTTTCTTCCAGTGGATCGTCTTTCCTCCTTTATCGAATATTAGTTGACCATAAAGTTGAGGGTCCACTTCTGGATTCTCTATTCTGTTCCATTGATCTATGTGTCTGTTTTTGTGCCAGTACCACACTGTCTTGATGACTACAGCTTTGTAGTACAACCTGAAATCTGGCATTGTGATGCCCCCAGCTATGGTTTTCTTTTTTAAAATTCCCCTGGCTATTCGGGGTCTTTTCTGATTCCACACAAATCTTAAAATAATTTGTTCTAAGTCTCTGAAGAAAGTCCATGGTATTTTGATAGGGATTGCATTAAACGTGTAAATTGCCCTGGGTAACATTGACATTTTCACAATATTAATTCTGCCAATCCCATCATGATTTTTTTCTATGAGTGTGCCCTGTCTGCCTGGAATGTCTCCAGCCTCTTTTGTAAAACTAACTCTTACTTGTCCTTAAAGACTCACCTCAGGAGGCACTTTCTCCCTGATTGAGTCTCAAAGGTGACATAGTTTAAAAAACTCAAATTCTCTTTTTTGGCAGTTCTTCAGAATTCTATTTTATTTTATTTCAATTTATACTATGGTATGAACACTTAACATGAGATTTACCCTTCTAATAAACTTTTAAGTGTATAGTACAGTTAAGTATAAACATCAGGTTGTAGCACAGATTTCTAGAACTTATTTATCTTGTATAACTGCAACTTTATACCCATTTTCCCCTTCCCTCTGTTAGAGTGAGCTGTTAGTTATGTTACTAGGATGCCTGGAGGCCAGCACAGGGAGAATCATGACCTTCTATCATGAAAGTTAGATACCTGTCCTGGCATCACTCCAAAAACAAAGCCACAAGAAGCTGGACCAAACCAAACAGGGCCAAGAGAGAAAAAAAAAAAAAAAAACAACAGAGACTCTGACCAAGTAGGGGAGAAAATGTGTGAAAGCCTACTCCCAAAGAAATACCCTCCCCAAATAATAAATATCCACCCCCTAGTTAACAACTGTCAATAAAAGATAGAGACCCAAACCCTGGATATAGCTCTCCCTTAAGCTTATCCATTCTCTCAGCTTCAGAGTATAGTTTCACTTTAACAAACTTGTTCACTTACACTGTTCAACCGCTATGTCTGGTTCATTCTTGAATAATTTCTTATGATGAGACGAAGAGCCTCCAGCAACATTCTAGGAATGTCCTGGGCAGAGGCCTCAGGGTCCAAGGTTCTCCCCAGTTCAACCAATAACACCTCTAGCCCTTGGAAACCACCATTCTATTCTCAGTTTGGCTATTTCAGGTAAGGTATATAGATGTGGTATTTGCTGTTTTATATTTGGCTTACTTCACTTAGTATAATGTCCTTCAGGTTTGTCCATGTTGCCGCATATGGCAGGATTTTCTTCTTTTTAAAAGCTAAATGATATTTCATTTTATGCATATAGCATATTTTCTTTCAATTCTCTGTGCACTTTACATAATAGATTTGGTTCTTACTACCAGGGTGATATTAAAATAGTGAGTAATCAAAATAGGTGTCTACCTAATGCATACTAGTTATATATCAACCCTGCTTAGACCACAAAATACCTTGATATTTAAAGACTTTTAAAAATTTATTTATTTTAGAGAGAGAGACAGAGACAGAGAGTGCACATGGGGAGGGGCCAGAAAGAGAGGGAGAAAGAGAATCTCAAGCAGATTCCCTGCTGAGTGCAATGTGGAGCTTGATCCTATGACCCATGAGATCATGACCTGAGCAGAAATCAAAAGTCGTATGCTTAACCAACTGAGCAACCCAGGCATACCTTAAATACATTTTCATTTTTCCTGTCTCCTTTTCCTTTTATTGGCTCTACTTATCAGCAAAACATGGGCAGCTGAGTTGGGATGGAATCAGCAGCTAAAATCCTCATTGTGCACAAATAAATATGTCAGTAGAAATTTCTAGACTGAACTTTTTCCATCCTTACACAGCATTGTTAACAGGTTACATCAGGGAATTTCCACATTTCATCCTGCTCCATCTGGGCTGTCAGTGCCTTACATACAATGGTAGACCTTGGTGTAGTAATCATTTTTTTTTTTCCACAAGAAAGGTGACCAATAGGAGGGATTTCCCAGAGACACACATGTATAAATCAGAAAATAAGGTCAATATGTTATACAATGATGAACAGGAGATTTGTTGGGTTGAAATAAACATCTCAAATTAGGGATGTGTTTCCCTTTCTCTCTTTTTTGATATAACTAGTTTCTTTTCCTTTAGAGAGAGAGAGCGTAAGCATGAGGAGGGAGAAAAGGGAGAGAGAGAGAATCTTAAACAGGTTCTACACCCAGCCCGAACTCAATGCATGGCTTAATTTCATGACCTTGAGATCATGACCTGAGCCGAAATCAAGAATTGGACACTTAACCGACTGAGCCACCCAGGCACCCTTTTAGATAACTAATTTATATATATCTTTCATACCTATTAGAAATGTAATTTTTAGAAGTTTTATACCATATTTATCTCTCTATTCTCAGTGTTTAAGATAGTACTAGACACAATAGGGATGTTACTCAATAGGGATGCCTAGGTGGCTCAGATGGTTGAATGTTGGCCTTTGGTTCTGGTCATGATCTTTGGGTCCTGGGATCGAGTCCCCTTTTGGATTTCCTGCTTAACAGGGAGCCTGCTTCTCCCTTTCCCTCTTTCATTCCCCCTCCTTGTGCTCTCTCAGTCTTTCTCCATCAAATAAAAAAAAAAAAAAAAGAGTTACTCAGTAGATGTTTGTTGAATGAATGAATGAAGATTGGTGGATCATTACTTAGTAGAGATAAGCAATTTTGTTTGGTTAAAAAAAACAGAGGCTAGAGAGTGTGTTATACTCCTGAGAAAGCTATAGTGGTTTGAGGGAAGAATTTATAGTTGAACTGAAATTCTTTAGTATTGTCATCTCAAGTGTCACAATAAGGAATTTGTTCTTTTGTACTGTGAAAACTCACTTCTGTGATACCTAGCATGTAATTCCAGAACATTTGCATGCTGTTCAAAGAATTGTTCTGCATATGGATTGGTTGGTGTGCCCATATGTTTAAAAATTCAATTTAAAGGAACAGCTGAATTAGTCAATGAGATTGAAGTGTCTCTTCAACATTCAATTTCAGTGAAATGGGAAACATCCCAAATTCATTTCTATGTTTAAAGAGAGAAGCTGGGGGATATTTGATGCATGTCTTGCATAGAATAAACCAAATATTAACATTTTCCCCATTTATCATTTTCTTCCTTGCCTGCTTTCTGTATTGCAGGTGTTGTGGCTATTTCTTGATGGTTTTCAGGCTCTAGCTCATTAAGATTACTGCATTCGGTGCCTTTGCTAAGGATTTCACTACTATCTTTTGCTAGCAGGCACATAGCAAGGTGAATATGCTTCTAAGTCACATTTATGCTAACTTCAAAATTATAACAGCTGGATTATCTGACTCTGTTCTGCCTCTCTTCCCAAATAAATTAATTAATCCCTAAATCTCCTCAGGAATAAAGCCAAAAATTAGTGTTTCTAATAAATTTCAAAAGTTAAAATAAAAGTCTTTTCCCCTTCTTGCATTGTTTTAAGCAAGGTAAAAATTCTGAGTTGAAAATATTGGAAAAACATTAGGTATACTCAACCATGAAATAAAATGGTTTTATAATTCCCCATAGCTATCTTTTTACATGCTGTGTGGGTATCCCTTCATTGATCAGCTTCCTTTTATTGCATCGTGTTCTGGGAGACGCAAAACAATCTCAAACACCACAAGAGTCAAAGAAACTGAACCTGTGGATTAAACTTACAAAAATGCTACATTGATGGGGACTGTTTGTCTCTTTTGGCTTCTGATAAATCTCAGTTTGCAATTTAAAACAGAATCTTTAAGGCCTTTCTGATATGTGCTTGAATTCAAAATAGGATGCAATCTCTAGATCCCTTAATCTGACATTCTAACTAATTGTGCTACTGCTCAAAGCTACCAGAACATATTTTTCACTGAACCATATGAAACTCATTTGTGTCTACTGAATCTCTGGTCTTCAAATTAGTTAAATAAGACAGTGTGGGAGGTGTTGTGGGAAACAAAGGCAAAAGAAAAATTAAATTTTCTTAATACTTACAGCCCATTGACAAGTCCTTAAAACAGAGTGTCATTCTTCTAGGAATTCAGCTGCCTCTATGTCAATACTTTGCTAAGGGCAAAAGGCAAACTTAGCCTGACCCCCAGGATCCTGTAAGTCTACTTTAACATATGAAAATTCCTTTGGAAGCTTCCTTTATCTCTACCCCCTTAAGATATATGTTGGCAATCATCCCTCAATCTTATGACCCACCAATATACATCTGAAGGGTCTCGTGACTAAGGTCTTATTAGTAATAAATGACCTTTTTCTAACAGTAGCTAACCTGGTCCTGAAAATCTTGCTTCAAAATTCCTTAGAGACTTACACTAAGGAAGTCTCTAAGGAATATATATACTCCCAACATGAAAGTATATAATGGGCCTTTTCTCATGACCCTGATGCAGCTCTTTCTGCCCATAGGTCCTGTCCCCATGCTTTAATAAAACCATCTTTTTGCACCAAAGACATCTCAAGAATTCTTTCTGGCCATCAGTTTTGAACCCTAATGTGTTTCCTACATTACCAGGTAGTGTCATGGGAAGGAGTACCATGTAGTAAACAAATTTAGGGGAAATGAGTTAGGCCCCCCTGAGAGGACAGGACTGTCTTCTCTAACTGCTCACCCCTCTGGCATGACTGGTAGAGGATGAAACACAAAATGTCTCCATATTTTCGAATCTAGATTTTTTTTAAAAAAAGATTTTGTTTATTTATTCATGAGAGACACATAGAGAGAGGCAGAGACATAGGCAGAGGGAGAAGCAGGCTCCCTGTTGAGGAGGGAGCCCAATATGGGACTAGATCCCAGGACCCTAGGATTACAACCTGAGCCAAAGGCAGACACTTAACCACTGAGCCACCCACGTGCCCCTGAATCTAGATTTCTTTAGGCAATTTAGGTCACCTTGGCTCATGGGCCTGCCCATCTCCATTACTAGAGCCAAGGAATTTTCTGTGTGAATTTTCTTCCAGAATCAGATTGAGAAATATAAGCAGAATTGCATTTATATAAGGACAGAAGAGTAAAGAAGGCAAATGGGGGGAAAAAAAGACACATATGTCAAACTTTCAAAATTACTTTCAACATTTTTTTGACACACATATCTGGATTATACTCATTGGCTTATATTCAAGAAAGAAGGTCCATATGGGTTCCTGTGTTGAAAAGAGGGAGAACCCATGTGAAGTTCATATGCAGTAACAGCGAGAGGCTTCTTGTGATACATGATCTAGTTTTGGAACATTGTTGAGGTACAGGGCCAATGGCCAAGCAAATTCTTGAGATGTCTTTGGTGCAAAAAGGTGATTTTATTAAAGCACAGGAACAGGACCAGTGGGCAGAAAGAGTTGCTGCGCTGAGGTTGTGAGGGGTTATTGATTATATACTTGGGTGACTGATTCTGTACTTGGGAGCTGGGGAAGGTAAGGAAAAAGGAAGGTGTCCAAAAGGACTTTGATATGATAATGAAGACTCTTAGGATGCTGGAGGCCTTGCTATTGTCAAGCTAAGGTTGTTTTTCCCTCTAGTACAGCATTAACATTAAGACAGTTTGGAGTTTCCTGAAAGAATGTTATATACTGCCTGCCTCAACTATTTGTCAGTAGGGGACTGCCGGTTATACAGAAATTTTATTTTATTTACATTCCCTTCTACTCCCCCCCCCCCCCACTTCACAATGGAGGGGAGGGTGATGTTAGGGCTTAAGGGTTTCTGAAAGTTAGCTTTTTGATCAAAATGCTTTGTCCTTATAAATCACTAACATTTGCAAAGGGATGGAGATTCATGTCCTACAGGACTGTGATCTTTATCAGTTAACAATTTTTTTCCCTTCCTTTAGTTTTAGGGCAGAACTAAAGAAGTGCCTGAGGAATGTCACAGGTACCTCACCAGGGAGTAGGGGCTGGGCCTGAGGGTTTCAGCTTCTGCTTTGTCCTCGGATTGCCTTCTGCTCCCTCATCAATACAGAATCTTCTACCTCAGAGTCCGCAAACTATGGTCCTCCTGTTTTGGCAGATAAAGTTTTAATGAAACAGCCACACTCATTCTCTCATTTGTTTACCTATTGTTTATGGCTGCATGTAAGCAGTTGTGACAGAAATGATATGATGCACAAAGCCTAAAACTTTTACTCTCTGGCTCTTTACAAAAAGTTTGCAAACTCTGTTCTACCTAACAGAGATCAGGGAGAAATGCGATAGTTCTGAGAAGTGATCAGTGGATTTAATCACTTTAGAGAAACATTTTATAGTTGATACTATAAAGTTTAAGCTGAAAATATTAGTTTCAGGATATTATTTAGAAATTGTAGCAGTATATCAGTTGTTAATCCACTTGTTATAATTCATATTATATATGTTATTTATCAATATAAACAATTTATATTATGGATTTGTTTTTGTTGTATTACTTAGATTTTGTAGTCAGTAAAAAGGTATAGAAGCTAAGGTGGTATTTAAAGTGCTAATAATATCAGTCAATAGCATTAATTTGGTCACCCACTGCTTTGTTTCAGCAGGAGATAGGAAGAACCCCAAGGATGCGGATGTTGTAACTCAGGGTCTTACTAAATAGCCTAGCTTAAGAACTTGTTATATATTCCTGCAGTGACTTCAGAAAACTTAGAAAGTAATGTAAACCCATGAGAGCACATGAATAGAATTCAGAATCTAGGACAGAAGGATAAGGGATAATTTGCCGGTGTGTCAGTCACCTAGATGCTTTTGTAGGTCTCAGTCCTGTGGATTTGCCTGATTTTCTTGTTTTAGGAATTTGTCTAAACATAAATTTCATACTTTGGCTTTTGAATTTCATTTTGCTTATGTGTGTTGAGATTATTTTGTAACTTGTATCTGAATTTTAACATAGAGACATTTCCTTCTGATATTTTATTTCCTGCAAAATATTATAAGCTTTTTTGATATGTGTTCATCAAGTCATGACAGAAGCATAGAAACCTATAGTTAGCTGTGACTTTAGAGATGATCGAGAGCAAAGCCTTCTCAAACTAAGAGTTATTTAACAGTTATTTCATATTCCATATGAATAACCTGAGGGTCCTATTAAAATGCAGATCCTGATTCAATAGATCTGAGATGGGTCCTGAGAAGTCTGTAGATCAGACTTTGAGAGGCAGGCAATGTGCTAGAGAATCAGCCAGTGAGAATTTATTCTGCAATATTTTTGTAGATTTTCATCTAGCTTCCATATGAACATTTTTAAGTTACATAAAGAACTCACAACCTTTCAAAGCTAACTACTTCATTGTGGAAAACTTTGATGGTTAGAAAATCTTTATATTGCCTATATATATTATATATATTTATATCAGAGGGACAATAATAGTTGATATTCAATTGTTACTTCTGAAATGAGCAGCCAACTCTTTCTTGTTGGCTAAAACTAAGCCCATCAAGAGACCCTGTGTCATAACTAGTTTCAAAGGCTATATTGTCTGAGGGAGGTGAGGTGTAATGGGAAGTTAGATTTGTAGCTTCACTCAGTTGCTGGTGGACTGTGAAGAAACCTCCCCCCTTGTAAGTAGGGCCAGCCCTAACCCAGAGGCAGCCCATCCAGGCGTCTTCCTGAAATTTTAGCAACTAAAAACATTCTGTTCACAATAAGAAAACCATTCCCCCCACACCCTGATTGGAATGTCCCTGAATAGGTTCTTGTTGACCCTCCCCGAAATCAACCTGGATGCTATGCGACTCCCGCGGTTCTTTTGCCTTTAGGCAGTTTCTTTCCTTTTGCCTTTTAAAAGATCCCTGTAATTGCTAATCGGGGCTCTTTTCCTCCTCGGAGGCGGAGAGCCCGTTTGCGCAAACGTTCAATAAACCCTCTTGCTAATTGTATCTGCCTGTTTGGGGTCTCAGTCTCTGGGGCGTCCACCGGGACACGTTGGCACCCGTGAGCCAGGGTCCAACAGACTGTATCCCCTTCCCCACATGCTCCTTTTTCCTCTTCCTTTTCTCTTCTAAATCCAACACACGTCATATGCACACTTTATCAATCGTGCACATTAATAGCATTTAAAAGGATTCAACCTCAGGATAGTATGGTGTCTGACCTCAGTGCTGTGTTGAAAAATGTTTAACTGCCCATGTGGGTGGGGAGATGGGGGGCGGAGTAGGTGAAGGGGTTTCTACGTCTGGAATTATCTCATTTGCCAATTTTGATTTTGGCAAAGAAATATGTAAATATAGATAATCTACCATGGGCTATTTCTGATTACCAATAATTTAACCACCAGCTTGCAAAATTCCTGAAAATGTTATCGCCAGTGGGAATCTGCTTCAGTACAATTCCATCTGATCACATTTTAGTAAATAACAGTTAACATCTATTGACATTTACAATGTAAGAGACATACTGTTAAGAATTTTATATGTGGCCTCTTCCAAAATTAAAACGAGATCCTATTTTTTTCCAACAAGTTACTGAATTCTTTTTTTTTTTAAATATTTTATTTATTTATTCATGAGAGAGAGAGAGAGAGAGAGAGACGCAGAGACACAGGCAGAGAGAGAAGCAGGCTTCATGCAGGGAGCCCGATGTGGGACTCCATCCGAGGAATCCAGGATCATGCCCTGGGCCCAAAGCAGGCTAAATCACTAAGCCACCCAGGTGTCCCATGTTACTGAATTCTTTTCATGCTAGTGTCACCTGCTGGACCCTAAGAGATCTTACTTTACTGCTCACTTGCTTGTGCCTTTTTCCCACATCTTTCCTTAAACTTTTCTTTCCAGCTTATTTGTCAACTCAGACAAATATAAACCATCCCTTGAGCAATAGCATAGCAACTGGACTGACAAGACCTTCAGCTGGCCCAGACCACGGAGACCAGTTTGAGCTTAACCCCTGATTCACACTTGTGAAGAAGAAGGACAATGGAGTGACTTCTAGAATTACTGACAACTACATTTACCTCATTATAGTACTAAAATCTCTGACCAAGGAGGAGAACAATTCTCATTTACATAATATACAATGTGTGTATAAGCATATTTCCTTAAGGTGCATGCACAACCTTATGCTCACCTCTACATATGATGACAAGGCTTCCCTACCTAAATATTCATCCTAACCCTAAATAAAAGGAAACCATACACTTTTGCTCAGGGAGTCACAGCTTTGGAAGGTATTCCCCATGATCTCCTTATTTACTGCAAATAAACTTTTCTTTGTGTGACAAGTCAATCTGGTGCAATATCTGACTCATAATCGAGTGAACCCACATTGGTTCAGTTACACTAGGTGCCAGAGAAATAAAGATGAATGGGGAGTAATCCTTAGCCTCAGGCAGTTCCTGGAGTCTAGTGGGGGAGACAGATACAGAAATAGATAAATTAAAGTTTAACATAATAAATAATGGAATAGATGATGGTGGTAATGGATTTAATACCTATTCTGGATCTTGCTGAGGATAAGGGAAGCTAAAGGGATTCCTTTTCTTTACTTCTTGGCAAAAGTTTATTCTGACCATGTCAAAACATCTATGGATAAAGTTTTTGAACATTATTTTTTTAAAAAGATTTTATTTATTTATTTATGAGAGAGACACAGAAATAAAGAGGCAGAGGCATAGGCAGAGGGAGAAGTAGGCTCCCTGTGGGGAGCCCGATGTGAGACTTGATCCCGGGACTCCAGGATCATGCCCTGAGCTGAAGGCAGATGCCCAACTGCTGAGCCACCCAGGTGTCCCTTAGATTTAATGGAATTCAAGAGCATATCAGTACCTTTAAAAAGAATATTTTTGACATGCATATTACATCTTATGCTTAGGATTGGGTCTAAATGATCTGTCATATAGGCCTTAGAAAAAGAATATGGAATACAGAGAAGGAACCTTTCAAGAACTGACAATTTGCAGACCTCAAGAGTACTATCCTTATTCAAATTTAATTTTATTTTAGAAAGCTTGAAGTCATCAGACTATTACAGAGATAAAAGAGCTAAGTATTAATATTTTGAGTTAGTATTTTATTCAAACTGTTGAATCTGTGAAGAGTTTCTAGGGCTCCTAATTTACTTTAAAACTAAAGATAAAGCAAAAAACTAAAGAAAAAAAAGCAACATAGTGGCTACTCCTTATTTTATTATTGCTAACAATGACTGTAATTCATAATGGCTGTTATTTCATTAAAATGGGGCTCCATCTCAGGACTCTGAGATCAAGACCCGAGCCAAAACCAAGAGGTAGATGCTTAAACAACTGCACTACTGAGGCACCCCATTGCCCAAAGTCCTTTATGGAAGTAGGATGAGTAGAAATAATAAAACATGATTTTATTTTTCATTCAATCTTCTTTGCCACAGTACTGTGTCACTTTTATACTGGCTTACAAGGCCAGAATTATGTTTTAGCATTGTGGTCAGAGTGTGAAAACAGGTTTAGGGTATATCAAAAACTAATCTTGATGTGACAGAATAGTGTGCCACAAAATAAAGTTGTTATGCTTCTTTTTCTTCTGTCTGACCTATGTGGACCTAGCACAAGTAAGGTGATGATTTAGTAGAGAATTCTTGATATTTCACAAAGAATCCTACTGAGCAAGATTGCTTTGGCTTCTCATAAGATTATAGAAGACAGAATGAAACATGACTTTTTGAAAGGAGAACAGTTAGGAACCTAGCACCAGTCATAACCTCCCAACTCCTTTCAAGGACTTGGGACACTCTATTCAAATTTTTAAGTACAAAGGGATAGTAAGACTTTAACTTCTAGATAAAATTTAGCACAAATGTAGAAAAATATATGGGAAGAATTCAATAATTATTTGAGGATCAAGCCCACTAATTGGGGGTATATTTATAGGTTATTAAATGATTACCTTTATGTTCACTTTATATAGCTTTCCATTCTGTTTTACTTTTCTATAGGCTTTTGTAGATGAACAAATCACTCTTGATTTATATTCAAAATGTGAATTTATTGACATTTTATGTTCCTTTTCTTCCCCCTGAAGAAGAGCCAAATGGGGGAGGGGGAACTACTATAGTTTAAGGTGACCATACATTTACCATTTAAACCAGGGTGTTTTGGAGAATGAAAGGAGGCACTATTATTAATACACTGTAATAATTATTCTAGGAGATCAATAGTAAACAGAGACAATCTCTCAGCAAAATAGGATAAAATGGTCATCCTAACTATAGACCATTTAATCACTGTTATTTGATTGCCATCTGAATACCATTTAAAAAATTCTAAAAAATGTGAGGACATGTAATTGAAAAAAAAAAAAAAACCTGGGATTTATATGTGCTCATATCATGGAAATTAGAACAGGGCCAAGAGGAGTGATTCTCTCTCTTATGACTGAAGCAAGATAGTGAAAAAGTAATCTGATGCCCTTCAATATCAAAAGATCCCTTTCTGAGATAATTGATTCCCTTCCATGTCTCTTGAGCTTATGCACCCATACTGCGCAGGGCTCAGAAACTTCCCCTACTTTATGTTCCTATTACAATTACCTGAGCTCAGGATTTTTTCATATTTCACCTGGACTGCAGCAAACACATTCCAATTGATCTCCCTGCTTTCTGCCTTTCAACATTTCAAATCCTTTCTCTTTATCACAGCCATACTGGTTTATTTAAAATGTAAAGCTGAACATATCATTCTTTTTCTCAAAATGATTTAGTAGTTCCCCCTTACTACGGTACAAGGTCAAAATCCTTTTGCAGAGCATATAAGGCCCTCCATAAATTCATTCCTGTCTACTTCTTCAGTGTCACTCCTCAGCAATAATACATTATTTCCATTTCTCCATATACATTATGGCGACATACTCCTTGAACTTGTCATTCAGAAAATTAGGCAAATGATTCTTTTCAGGAAGATGGATGTTATTCAACTATGAGTGGATATCTGAGTCAATCAATTTTGGTAATTTATTAATTTGATTTATATGCAGTAAAATTCACTGGTTTTAGGTACTGTTCTATGGATTTTGTCAAATATGCTGAGTTGTGTAACCACTACCACTAAAGTCAAGGTACAGGATAGTTCTGCTGCTTCCTTCCTTCTCCCTCCAAAATCTATTGTTTGTCACCTTTGTCATCAAACTTTTATCCCCTGGCAACCATTGATCTGTTCTACATTCTTATTTTGCCTTTTTCTAGAATAACAGAAATGGTATCACACAGTATAGTTGTATTACTTAGCATAATGAATTTGAGATCGATTTGTTGTAGGTATCATTCCTTTTTATTGTTGAGTAGTGTTCCATTGTATGGATGTACTACACTCTGTTCATCCATTCTTCTGGTTAGGGACATTTGAGTTGTTTTTGATTGTGAGTAGTTAAGAATCAAGTTGCTGTAGCCATTATCATACAGGATTTTATGTGAACAGGTTTTCATTTTCCTTGGACAGAAGTTCAGGAGTGGGATTACTCAGTTATGTAGTCAGTATATGTTTACAAGAATAGTACCGAACTATTTTCCAACATGGCTGCCCTGTTTTGCATTTTCACAATGCAGTTTTCCCACAACTTTTGTAATGAGAGTTTCAGTTCCTCCACATTCTCACCAATATTTGGTATGGTCAGTCTTTTTAATGTTAGCCATTCTAATAGATGTAGTTTTAATTTGCATTTCCATAATGACTAATCATGTCAAGCATCTTTTTATATGCTTTCATGCTATCTGTATATTTTCTTTGTTGAAGTATCTGTTCAAATTTTTTGCCTATTTCTTTGTCGGGATTTTAGTTTTCTTATCGTTAAGTTTGGAGAATTCTCCTTTATTTGTTCTTAATAACATTCCTTTATCAGAAATACAATTTTCAAATATATTTTTCCCATTCTGAGGTTTGCTTTCAATTCCCTTAACTCCCTTTTGCAAAGCATTTTAACTTTTGATTAAATCAGTTCATTATTATTATTTTTTCTATTTGTACCATGATCTTGTCATATCCAAAAACTATTTACTTAACCTGAGGTGTATTAGTTTCCAGGGCTACCACAACAAAATATAACAGAATGAGTGGTTTAAAGAACATAAATTTTCTCACAGCTCTGGAGGCTACAAATCTTAAGACCTATGTGTCAGCTAGTATAGTTTCTTCTGAGAAGCCTCTCTCCTTGGCTTATGGATGACACCTTATCACTGTGTCCTTACATGATTCTTTCTTTGTGCATCATTTCTGCATTTTAATCTCCTCTTCTTACTCTTCCTATGAAGACGCAACTCATATTAAAGTCTACTAACATGACCTTATTTTACCTTAATTTATCTTTTTTTGTATATTTTTATAGGAGTTTGATTTGCCAACATACAGCAAAATATGCAGTGCTCATCTCCTCAAATGACCCCCTCAGTGCCATCATCTAGTCACCCGAACCCCCTGCCCACCTCCCTTTCCACCACCGCTTGTTCGTTTACCAGAGTTATGAGTCTTTTATGTTCTGTCACCCTCACTGATATTTCCCACTCATTTTCTCTCCTTTTCCCTTTATCCCCTTAAACTATTTTTTATATTCCCCAAAAGAATAAGACCATATGGGATCCCTGGGTGGCGCAGCGGTTTGGCGCCTGCCTTTGGCCCAGGGCGCGATCCTAGAGACCCGGGATTGAATCCCATGTCGGGCTCCCGGTGCATGGAGCCTGCTTCTCCCTCTGCCTGTGTCTCTGCCTCTCTCTCTCTCTCTCTCTGTGTGACTATCATAAATAAATAAAAATTAAAAAAAAAAAGAATAAGACCATATAATGTTTGTCCTTCTCCGACTGATTTACTTCACTCAGCATAATACCCTCCAGTTCCATCCACGTTGAAGCAAATGGTGGGTATTGTTTCTAATGGCAGAGTAATATTCCATTGTATACATAAACCACATCTTCTTTATCCATTCATCTTTCGATGGACACCGAGGCTCCTTCCACAGTTTGGCTATTGTGGACATTGCTGCTATAAACATTGGGGTGCAGGTGTCCTGACATTTCACTGTATCTGTACCTTTGGGCTAAATCCCCAGCAGGGCAATTGCTGTGTTGAAGGGCAGTTGTATTTTTGGCTCTTTGAGGAACATCCACAGTTTTCCAGAGTGGCTGTACCAGTTCACATTCCCACCAACAGTGCAAGAGGGTTCCCCTTCCTCCAAATCCTCTCCAACATTTGTGGTTTCCTGTCTTGTTAATTTTCATCATTCTCACTGCTGTGAGGTGGTATCTCATTATGGTTTTGATTTGTTTTTCCCTGATGGCAAGTGATGTGGAGCATTTTCTCATGTGTTTGTTGGCCATGTCTATGTCTTCCTCTGTGAAATTTCTGTTCATGTCTTTTGCCCATTTCATGATTGGATTGTGTGTTTCTTTGCTGTTGAGCTTCATACATTCTTTATAGATCTTGGATACTACCCCTTTATCTTATATGTCATTTGCAAATATCTTCTCCCATTCTGAAAGTTGTGTTTTAATTTTGTGGACTGTTTGTTTTGCTGTGCAGAAGCTTTTGATCTTGATGAAATCCCAATAATTCATTTTTGCTTTTGTTTCCCTTGCCTTCATAGGTGTATCTTGCAAGAAGTTGCTGTGGCCAAGTTCAAAAAAGGTGTTGCCTGTGTTCTACTTGAGGATTTTGATGGATTCTTGTCTCATATTTAGATCTTTCATACATTTTGAGTTTACCTTTGGCTATGGTGTAAGATAATGGTCCAGTTTCATTCTCCTGCACATGGCTGTCCAGTTTTCCCAGGATCATTTATTGAAGACACTGTCCTTTTTCCAGTGGATAGTCTTTCCTGCTTTGTCGAATATTAGTTGACCATAAAGTTGAGGGTCCACTTCTGGATTCTCTATTCTGTTACATTGATCTATGTGTCTGTTTTTGTGCCAGTACCACACTGTCTTGATGATCACAGCTTTGTAGTCCAACTTGAAATCTGGCATTGTGATGTCCCCAGCTATGGTTTTATTTTTCAATATTCCCCTGGCTATTCGGGGTCTTTTCTGATTCCACACAAATCTTAAGATGATTTGTTCCAACTCTCTGAAGAAAGTCCATGGCATTTTGATAGGGATTGCATTGAACGTGCACATTCCCCTGGGTAGCATAGACATTCACAATATTAATTCCTCCAATTGATGAGCATGGAATATTTTTTTCATCTCTTTGTGTCTTCCTCAATTTGTTTCATGAGTGTCCTGTAGTTTTTAGGGTATAGATCCTTTACCTCTTTGGTTAGGTTTATTCCTAGGTATCTTCTGCTTTTGGGTGCAATTGTAAATGGGATTGTCTCATTAATTTCTCTTTTTTCCATCTCATTGTTAGTGTAGAGAAATGCCAGTGATTTCTGGGCATTGACTTTGCATGCTGCCACACTGCAGAATTGCTATATGAGTTCTAGAAATCTTCGGGTGGAGTCTTTTGGGTTTTCTATGTACAGTATCATGTAATCTGTAAAGAGGGAGAGTTTGACTTCTTCTTTGCCAATTTGAATGCCTTTTATTTCTTTTTGTTGTCTGATTGCTGAGGCTAGGACTCCTAGTACATGTTGAATAACAGTGGTGAGAGTGGACATCCCTGTTGTGTTTCCTTAATTTACCTTAATTACTTCTTTAAAGGCCCTATCTCTAAATACATTCATATTCTGAGGAGCTGGGGTTTAAGACTTCAACATTTGACTTTGTAGTAGGGGCAATTTACCCCATAACACAAGGTTACAAAGTTTTTCTTCTCCATCTAAGTGATTTTAGTAGAATTATACTGGGTGGGATCAGAGAATGCTTTCCTCAATGTTGTACTGCCAGTGCTTACTTAACATGTTAAATTCCTTATCATAAACTTGTTGAATTAATGAGTGAATGAATGTGAATCACATTCACTATTCCTTTTTAAAAAATATTTTATCTATTTATTCATGACAGACACACAGAGAGAGGTACAGACATAGGCAGAGGGAGAAGCAGAGGGAGAAACAGAGGAGAAGCAGACTTCCTGCAAGGATCCTGATGCAGGACTTCATCCCAGACCCTGGGATTATGCCCTGCGCTGAAGGCAGACACTCAACCACTGAGCCACCCAGGCATCCCCACATTCAGTATTTCATTCACGCTACCTCAATCTCAGAGAATGTTTGTGTCTGTCTTGCTGAAGGAATTATGTGCCATGTATCACACCCAGATAATTTTCCCCAAATCTGTCAAGAATCACTCAAAATTGCCCCCAAAGGCAATACCTACTAAAGACAAGCATGAGATTATACTATGGCTCATCAATTTCACTCTTGAATATATACCTGAGAGATTGGTATGTATGTTCACTAAGAGAAATGTTTAAGAATGTTCATAACAACACCATTCATAAAAGACAAAACTGGTGCATGTAAAATACCCATCAACAGTAACATTAATAAATTCTGATCCTCCCCGGCTGCTTGAAGCTCGGCCTCCATCATGAATGACACAGTACCTATCTGGACCAGGAAGTTCATGACCAACCGACTGCTTCAGCGGAAACAGATGGTCATTGATGTTCTTCACCCCGGGAAAGCAACAGTACCTAAGACAGAAATTCGGGGAAAACTAGCCAAAATGTACAAGACCACACCAGATGTCAGATTCAGAACCCATTTTGGTGGTGGCAAGACAATTAGCTTTGGCATGATTTATGATTCCTTGGATTATGCAAAGAAAAATGAACCCACACATAGACTTGCAAGACATGGCCTGTATGAGAAGAAAAATACTTCAAGAAAACAGCACAAAGAATGCAAAAACAGAATGAAGAAAGTCAGGTGGACTGCAAAAGCCAACATTGGTGCTGGCAAAAAGAAGTGAGCTGGAGATTGGACAACAGAAGGAGTAAAGATTCTGCAGTGGCTTTATCTGTGGTGATTGTGCAGATTTTTCATGAGAGGATTAATAAACTAAGAACGTTAAAAAAATAAATAAATTCTGAGAAAGTCATAAAAAGGAATACTATACAGCAATGACAATGAACATATTACTTATACATGCAACAAACGTGGCTGCATTACAAAACAGAATGAGGAAAACATATTAGACAAAAATAATACATAGTTTTTTATTTCATTTATATAAAAGTCAAAAAGATACAAAACTTACCTATGGTGGTAGAACTCATGATAGTAGTTAACTTTAAGGAAGAAGGAAGTGGGAAAGAATATAAGGGGGCTTTTGTGAAGTAATATTTATTTGTGTGGGTAGTGGGAGCATAGGTTCACTTTGTAAAATATCATGGAATTGTGACTTTTGATTTATACTTGCTTAAAAAACTACTACAGGTGGATATAATCTTGTTACTTCTGTATAAACTGCAGGATATCTTTGGAAGGTATTTACTGAGCTTTATTAAAAAAACAAAACAGAATATAGAATATTTTTCTATTTCAAAACACTAGCTATTTCTTTGTTTTCCTTTTAACTTTACCATACTTGGCTTCATTATCAACATTCTTTGGCTGTGTGGAGAAGAAAGTCTGAAAAAAGGAAGAGAACACAAAAGGTAAAGCTCTTTTTTGCAAAAGTCCTGAGGAAATACTAGAATGAAGGGAAACAAAATGTTTTATTTTTTGACTACCTATAATCCAGTCACAAATGGCAATTCCTGTCCTTACATAACGTTGATTTTGCTATACCAGCTGTCTTTTTTATTATTAGTCAAGGCATTCAACTCTGTGCTTTTTCATTATTGGTCTATTTGTAATTTTCACTTAAATTTCAATAGTGAGGAGGGATAAATTCTTCATAAAAATGTGCTCAACATTATGTTTCTGAATAGGTAAAGAATTATATTTTGAATTGCTACCCACCTGTAGAGGTGGCATCTGCTTATTTATTCTATGGTACTCTTAAAAACTAGTGGAATCAATGATTTTTTTGAAAGGAAGTCTTGTTGAACTTCAAGACATACTCTGTGTGTCTATGTCTGTATTTCCCCAACAAAATATTGGCAAAGCAAATCCAATGATACATTAAGGAAATCATAGACCTTGATTAAGTGGGATTTGTTCCCAGGATGCAAGGGTGCTTCAATATTTGCAAAGAAATCAATGTGATGCATCACATCAATAAGAGAAAGGATAAAAACCATATGATCATTTCAATAGATGCAGAAAAATCATTTGACAAAGTACAATCATTTGACAAAGTACATCCATTCATGATAAAAACCCTCAACAAAATAAGTCCAGAGGGAATATACCTCAACAAGATAACAGCCTTATATGAAAAACCTACAGTCAACTTCATACTCGATGGTGAAAAACAGAGTTTTCCGTCTAAGTTCAGGAACATGACAAGGATGTTCACTCTCACTGCTTTTATTCAACAGAGTACTGGACGTCTTAGCCAGAGTCATCAGATAACAGAAAGAAATAAAAGGCATGAACATTGGTAATGAAGAAGTAAAGTTCTCAATATTTGAAAAGGACATAGTACTAGATATAGAAAAACTTAAATACTCCACCTAAAACAATTTTATTTTTTTTCGTAAATTTATTTTTTATTGGTGTTCAATTTGCCAACATACAGAATAACACCCAGGGCTCATCCCGTCAATTGCCCACCTCAGTGCCCGTCACCCAGTCACCCCCACCCCCTGCTCACCTCCCCTTCCACCACCCCTGGTTCGTTTCCCAGAGTTAGGAGTCTTTCATGTTCTGTCTCCCTTTCTGATATTTCCCACTCATTTTTTCTCCTTTCCCCTTTATTCCCTTTCACTATTTTTTATATTACCCAAATGAATGAGACCATATACTGTTTGCCCTTCTCTGATTGACTTATTTCACTCAGCATAATACCCTCCAGTTCCATCCACGTCAAAACAAATGGTGGGTATTTGTCATAAAACAATTTTAGAACTGATAAATGAATTCAGTTAAATCACAAGATACAAAATCAATGTGCAATAATCTGTTGCATTCTTGTACACTAATAATGAAGCCACAGAAAGAGAATTTAAGAAAGCAATACAATTTACAGCTACAACAAAAACAATAAAATATCTAAGAATAAACTTAACCAAAAAGTTGAAAGACCTATACTCTGAAAACTATAAAACACTGATGAAAAAATTCAAGGCAATACAAAGAAATGGAAAAACATTCCATGTTCATGGATTTGGAAGAAAAATTATTGTTAAAACGAGTCTACTACCCAAAGCTATCTGCAGATTTAAAGCACTCCTTATCAAAATACCAACAGCATTTTTCTTAGAACTATAACAAATAATCCTATAATTTGTATGGAACCACAAAAGACCCTGGATAGCCAAAACCGTCTTGAAAAAGAAAAAAAGAAAAATTGTGGAAGTATCATAATTCCTGACTTCAAGCTATATTACAAAGTGATAGTAATTAAAGCAATATATTACTGGAATAAAAATAGGCAAATGCATCAATAGCATACAATAGAAAACTCAGAAATAAACCCACAATTATATGGTCAATTAATTTTCAAAAAAGGAGAAATGGATATACAATGGAAAAAAGACAGTCTCTTCAATAAATGGTGTTGAGAAAACTAAACAGCAATATACAAAAGAGTGAAACTGGACCACTTTCTTAACATCATATACAAAAATAAACTCAAATTGGGTTAAAGACCTAAATGTGAGATATGAAACAGTGAAAATCCATTAGGATAACACAGGCAATAACCACTTTGACATTGACTGTAGCAACTTCTTACTAGAGATATGACTCCTGAAGCACAGGAGACAAAAGCAAAAATAAAGTATCAGGACTACATCAAAATATAAAGTTTCTACACAGTCAAGGAAACAATAAACAAAAAACTAAAATGCAACTTACTGGATGGGACAAAATATTTGCAAATGACATATGTGGTAAAGGGTTAGTATCTAAAATACATAAAGAATGCACACAATTCAACACTCAAAAACCAAATAATCCAATTTAAAAATTGGCATAAAAATCAACTCAAAGAATACAATATAAGAAATTACACAGTATAAAATTTTCTTTAATTTTTTTCTTTCAGTCTTCTTACAGAGAGGATTGTTGATTCCTAGGACCTCACAAATAAAATTTTTATAATCTAGCATATAAAACAATATGCTATGCTATTAGTATATTAAAATATTCACCCACTTTTCCAAAAATAATATTTGCCTACTTTTCCATATTCTGAATTATCTTAGTATTATTACTTATTTTTATTTTTTCAAGTTTTTTTAAAGATTTTATTTATTTATTCATGAGAGATGAAAGAGAGAGAAAGGCAGAGACACAGGCAGAGGGAGAAGCAGGCTCCATGCAGACAGCCCAACATGGGACCCGATCCTGGGTCTCCAGGATCATGCCCTGGGCTAAAGTTGGCGTCAAACCTCTGAGCCACCCAGGCTGCCCTTTTTTTCAGATTTTTATTTCAATTCTAGTTAGTTAACATATAGTGTAATATTGGTTTCAGGAATAGAATTTAGTAATTCATCGCTTATAAATAACACCCAGTGCTCAATACTATAAGTGCCCTTCTTAATATCCATCACACATTTAGTCCACCTCCCCCATACTACCCCTCCATCAACTCTTAGTTTGTTCTCTATAGTTAAGAATCTCTTATAGGATGCTTCCCTCTCTTTTTTCTTCCCGTATGTTGATCTGTTTTGTTTCTTAAATTCCACATATGAGTGGCATCTTATGGTATTTGTCTTTCTCTGACTTATTTTGCTTAGCATAATACACTCTACCTCCATCCATATTGTTGCAAATGGCAAGATTTCATTCTTTTTGAAGGCTTATCTTCTATTGTGTATACAACTTCTTTATCCGTTCACCAGTTGATGGACATTTGGACTCTTTTCATAATTTGGCCTTGTTGATAATGCTGCTGTAAACATCAGGGTGCATGTACCACTTCAAATCTCTATTTTTGAATCCTTTGGGTAAATACTTAGTAGTACAATAGCTGGATCATAAGGTAGTTCTGTTTTTAAATTTTTGAGTACCGTCCATACTGTTTTCCAGATTGGTTGCAACAGTTTGCATTCTCACTAACAGTGTAAGTGGGTTCCCCTTTCTCCACATCCTTGCCAACAATGGTTGTTCCCTGTGTTGTTAATTTTAGCCATTCTGACAAGCATGAGGTGGTATCACACCATTCTGACAGGTGTGAGGCGGTATCTTACTGTGGTTTTGATTTGTATTTCTCTGATGATGAGTGATGTTGAGCATCTTTTCATGTGTCTGTTGGTCATCTGGGTGTCTTCTTTGGAAAAATGTCTATTCGTGCCCTCTGTCCATTTCTTAACTGGATTATTTGGTTTTTGTGTATCAAGTTCAGTAAGTTCTTTGCAGATATTGGATACTAACCCTAAATCAGAAATGTCATTTGCAAGTATCTTCTCCCATTCTCTAGGCTGCCTTTTAATTTTTGTTGTTTAGTTTTTGTTGTTTCCTTCACTGTGCAAAAGTTTTTTTTATCTTGAGGAAGCCCCAGAGTTCATTTTTGCTATTGTTTCCTTTGCCTCTGGCAATGTGTCTGATAAGAAGCTACTGTGGCTGAGGTCAAAGAGGTTACTGCCTGTGTTCTCCTCTAGGATTTTAATGGTTTCACATTAAGGTCTTTCCTCCACTTTGAATTTATTTTTTTGTGTAGTGTAAGAAAGTGGTACCATGTTGCTATCTAGTTTCCTCAACACTGTTTGTTGAAGAGACTGTATTTTTTTCCATTCAATATTCTTTCCTTCTTTGTCAAATATTAGTTGACCATATAGTTGTGGGTCCATTTATGGGTGTTCTATTCAGTTCTGTTGATCAGTGTCTGTTTTTGTGCCCGTACCATACTGCCTTGATTACTACAGCTTTGTAATATAGCTTGATGTCCAAAATTGGGTTCCTTCTTGCTTTACTTTTTCTTTTTCAGGATTGTTTCGGCTATCCGGTGTCTTGTGGTTCCATACAAATTTTAGGATTGTTTGTTGTAGTTCTACAAAAAATGTTGTTGGTATTTTGATAGGGAGTGCATTAAATCTGCAGATAGCTTTGGGTAGTCAACAATAATTTTTCTTCCAAATCCATGAACACGAATATTTTTCCATTTCTTTGTGTCATCTTCAATTTCTGTCTTCAGTGTTCTATTGTTTTCATGTTGCAGAGCTTTACCTCTTTGGTTAGGTTTATTCCTAGGTGTCTTATGGTTTTTGGTGTAATTGTAAATGGGATTGATTCCTTGATTTCCTGCTGCTTCATTATTGGTGTATAGAAATGCAACAGATTTCTGCATGTTGATTTTATACCCTGTGATTTTTCTAAATTTGTTGATCAGTTCTAGCAAATTTTTGGTGGAGTCTTTTGAGTTTTCTCTATAGAGTATAATGTCATCTGCAAATAGGATATGTTTGACTTCTCATTTGCCTATTTTGATGCTTGTTATTCCTTTTTGTTGTCTGATTGCTGAGGCTAGGACTTCCAATACTATGTTAAATAATAGTGGTGAGAGTGGACATGCCTGTCTTATTCCTGATTGTGGAGGAAAAATTGTTGGCTCTTCCCCATTGAAGATATTATCTGTGGATGTTTCATATATGACCTTTATGATGTTGAGATATGTTCACTCTCTCATTACTTTGTTGAGGATTTTTATCATGAATGGATACCATATTTTGTTAAATGCTTTCTTTACATCTATTGTTAGGATAATATGGTTTGTATCCTTTCTGATATTAATTTGGTGTGTCATATTGTTAGGTTTGCAAATATTGAACAACCCCTGCAGACCCGGAACGAATCCCATTTGATCATGGTGAATACTTCTTTTAATGTACTGTCGGATTTGATTTGCTAGTATCTTGTTGAGAATTTTGCATCCATCAGGTGCATCTGGGATATTGGCCTGTAAATCTACTTTTTAGTGGGTGCTTGTCTAGTTTTGGAATCAAGGTAATGCTGGTCTTCTAGAATGAGTTTGGAAGTATTCCTTCCATTTCTAGTTTTTGGAATAGTTTGAGAAGAATATATATTAATTCTTCTTTAGATGCCTTCTTGTAGAATTCCCCTGGGAAACCACCTTGTCCTAGATTTTTGTTTGTTGGGAGGTTTTTAATTACTGATTCAATTTCTTTGTTGTTTATGGGTCTGTTCAAATTTTCTATTTCTTCCTGTTTCAGTTTTGGTAGTTTGTATGTTTCTAGGAATTTGTCCATTTCTTCCAAATAGCTCAACTGGTCAGCCTATAATTTTCATAACATTCTCCTGTAATTGTTTGTATTTCTGCAATATTTGTTGTGATTTTTCCTCTCTCACCTGTGATTTTATCTATTTAGGTCTTTTTTCTGTCTGATGAGTTTGGCTGGTAGTTTATCAATTTTATTAACTCTTTAAAAGATCAACTCTTATTTTAATTGATCTGTTCTACTGGTTTTGTTTGTTTCTTATCATTTATTTCTGCTCTAATCTGTATTATTTTTCTGCTGCCTTTATACTATTTGCTATTCTTGTTCTAGTGCCTTTAGTTGTAAGGTTAGGTTGTATATTTAAGACTTTTTTGTTTCATGAGGTAGTCCTGCAGGGTAATATACTTCCCTCTTAGGACCACCTTTGTTGCATCCCAAAAGTTCTGGACTATTGTGTTTTCATTTTCATTTGCTTCCATGTATTTTTAATTTCTTCTTTACTATCCTGATTGACATATTTATTCCTTAGTAGGATGTTCTTTAATCTCCTTGTATTTGTGGTCTTTCCAAAGATTTTCTTGTGGTTGACTTCAAATTTCATGTTGCGCATGCTGTGGCAACACGATCAGGGTCTCGAGGATAAGGGGATGAGGAAAATAAAAGAAAAGTAAAGAGATGGGGACAGGAGGGACACAGTGGATGATGTCCAAGCAGTGCCAGCTTTATTCAAGGGTTTACAACATTTTATAGCATGAGCAAAACAAAGCTAAGAAGGTGTTTATTTTTAGCAGGTTTGTGAAACCCTCCAAAGTTCCCCTTTCTCAGCATGCAAGACAGACTCACAAGTGCCAGAAGACCTTGGTAAATAGATAAGCTTGTTGCTCCAGATGTGCATACTTCAAAGGAATATTAGATATGGTAAACAGACCAGCAAGGACAGCACAGACCCTTATTTACATTTATGACCAGGCCAGAATAAGTTGTATCTATTGTGTTATGTGGGCGATCACATACAAGGGAGCCCTGAGAACCATTGCTCAAGCCCCTTCTCAAGCGTCTACCAACTATTCACCCTTTAGGCTCCTGAGCCTTTTGAGTGAATGAGGGATGCTAGTCCGGGCCTGGTTTGGTTCAGTTACTCCAGCTAGTCCCTGGTCGCCCACAGTTTCCTAGTGTTGTGGTAAGAATATATGTGCATGGTATCGTCTCAATCTTTTTGTACTTGTTGAGGCCTTATTTGCAACTAAGTATGTGATCTATTCTGGAGAATCTCCCATGTGCATTTGAAAAGAATGTATATTCTGGTGCCTTAGGATGAAATATTGTGAATATATCTGTGAAATCCATCTGGGCCAATGTGTCATTCAAAGCCTTTGTTTCCTTGTTGATTTTCTGCTTAGATGAACAGTCCATTGATGTTAATGGGGTGTTAAAGTCCCCTACTATTATTGTATTATGTTGAGTGAATTCCTTTTTGTTTGTTATTGTTTTATAACTTTGGGTGCTCCCAAATTGAGGGCATGAGTATTTGCAATTGTTAGATCTATTATTGCATAGGCCCCTATATTATGATATGGTGCCTTTCTTCAGCTCTTGTTATAGTATTTGATTTAAAATTTAGTTGTTCTGATATAAGTATTGCTATTCTAGCTTTCTTTTGACATCATTTGCATGATATATGTTTCTCCATCCAGTCACTTTTGATCTGCAGGTGTCTTTAGGTGTAAAATGAGTCTTTTGTAGGCAGCAGATAGGTCATTTTTTTTAATCCTTTCTGGCACCCTATGTGTTTTGATTGGAACATTTAGTCTATTTACATTCAGAGTGATTATTGATAGATAAAAATTTAGTGCCATCATATTACCTGCAAAATCATTTTTGGAGATTTTCTCTTTTTCTTTCTAGTCTGTTGCTTTTGCTCTTTCTTCCCCACTGAAAGAGTTGTCTTTAATATTCCTTGGAGGGCAGGTTTAATGGCCACATACTCTTTTAATTTTTGTTTGTCTGGGAAACTCTTTCTCCTTCTATTCTGAATGACAGTCTTCCTGGATAAAATATTCTTGGCTGCATATTTTTCCTATTTGAAATGTTGAATATATCATACTATTCTTTGTAGTTTGCCAGGATTTTGTGAAGAGATCTGCTGCTAACCTAATTTGTCTTTCCTTGTGGGTTAAGGATTTCTTTTCCTTTGCTAATTTCAGGATTATTTTCTTATATCTGTATTTTGCCAACTTTACTATCATATACCTTGGTGTTGACTGGCTTTTGATAAGAGTTCTCTGTGTGTTTTGCATTTGGATGTCTGTTTTTTTCCCCAAGTTAAGGATGTTTTCAGCTACACTTTGTTCAAATAAATAGTTTACTCCCTTTTCTCTGCCTTCTTTTTCTGAAACTCCTAAGATATGAATGTTATTATCCTTTTACAGAGTTTCTGATTTCTCCAGGCCTACATTTGTGATGCAATATTTTACTTTCCTCCTTCTTTTCATCTTGTTTATTTTCAATAATTTTATCTTCTATATCACTTATTCATTCCTCTGCCTATTCTAATTTTTATGTTCATCATATCCAGTCAGTTTTACATCTCAGTTATAGCAGAATTTTATTTTAATTTCAGGCTTTTTATTTGGCCTGACCTGTGTTTGGGTCTTTCATGTCCATGCTAATGTACACTTTGGTTTCTTCTATGCTTTTCTCAAGCCCAGCTAGTGTCCTTTTAATTGTTGTTTTAAAATCTGGTTCAGGCATATTATTTATATTTATTTTTATTTGGTCCTTGGTAATGACCCCTTGATGTTTCTTTTGGGATGAGCTCATCTGTCTTAGTATTTTATCTAGGTTTCTATCTTTTGTATGTTAGGAAAACCTGTACCTGGTCCTATTTCCACTAGATCTGAAGCTTTGCAGCACTCTATGATCAGTATAATTGGTGTGTGTGGAGGGTTTGTGTTGGTCTTTTGGGGGAAGGGCCTGCTGCTGCTTTGACTCTCAATCACATTTGCCCTATTTAAAAAGGTACCTGCAGGAAAAGGCAAGATGGCAGAAGAATAGGGGTCCTCATTTCATCTGGTCCCCCAAACGTACCTAGATAACTTTCAAACTATCCTGAACACCTATGAAGTCAACCTGAGATGTAAAGAGAGAACAGCTGGAACACTACAGAGAGAAAAGTGATCACTTTTTAAAAGGTAGGAGGATGGAGAAGAGGAACTAGGGGATATATTGGAAGATAAACAGTGAAGGAGGGATCCTGGCAAAGCTGTTGCAGGAAAGCAGTGCAGCACACAATTGGGAGCTTTAGAAATCTGCACTGAAAGAGTCTTCCCTGACTGAAAAGTGCTCAGTGGGGAAATAGGGCAGAATCAAAGGAGAGGGGCAGTGAAGTCTCAATATTCCCAGAGACACCATAAGAATAGTGGCACTTGGGAGAAAGCTTACTGCTAACCCTGGTTGGATCATGGTAAAGGTCTGCAATCCAGCAACCCTCTTGGGGTATCTGGGAAAGGCCAACCAGATTATCAGTCCAGCAACTGAGCCCCTTCAGTCTCAGGGCCTGACAGTGGACAGAAGTGGGCTATCCTCCACTCCCTTTGGAACAGGCAGAACTGGGGATGGCACAAGACAGGAAAAACTCTCCTGCTACTAGGTGCCCTTCAATTTGTACAAATCAGTGCCCCCACATCTGCTCCCAGGATGATCTAAGCCAGTGTCCACTAAGAGACTACAGTTCGGTGTGTGGGAAGCTTTTGGCTCCAGAGCTGGAGCTCTGGCTGCGGCCATTTTCTTTTCTTCTTCTTTTTTTTTCTCCCTCCTCTCACTGGGAGAGGTGTGCCCTCCAGGGAACAAAGTCCTCAAAGGACAACAACTTTATAAGGAGCCCAGCCACCAGGCAAGAGCATTTCCATCCAGGCACAGACCATTGAAATCAGTGCAGCTAGGCCCCACCCTCAGAAGAACAGCTGAAAAAACAGAGGAACAGAAAGTTTACTAAGCAGCACTAGAAAGCTCCAGGACTGAGGGAAAATAGTATATAGAACTCAAGGTTTTATCCTTATGATTTGTTTGACTTTTGGGCTAAAAATTTACTACATTTTTTCTCTTTCCTGGCTTTAACTACAATATTTTAACAACTCTTTGTTTTTTTTTGTTTGTTTGTTTTTTTGAAAGAGTGTATAATGATTTATTAAATATCTTTAATGAAACCATTATCTGACAAGTAGAAAATGGTTGAGTTTTTGGTTTAAAAAAAAAATCCCTCAAACTAGCATTCATTTTGGAGTATTTCTGTTGTTTCTAATGTAAAATAAGACACTTCACATTCCAAGTTGAAGATTATCTTTTAAATACAAAGTGTATGCTCTGCCTGTTACAGTAGAATCATGTGAATTTAGTCTTCAGTTCCTTCAGATTCTCAACGCAGCAGTAAGACAAGTCTCAGAATCATCATGAGGCTTAAACCTGCAACCAACAACTCTGTTTTTAAGTTTTTTTGGCTTCCCATTCCACCCCCCCCCCACGTTTATCTTATTTCTGTTTTGGGGGTCGCTGTTGTGTCTCTATATAAGATTTGATGCTTTATGTAAATTTTGGAATTTAGCACCTTCTAAGATACAGAACAAAATACATTCAGAAACAAGAGGATCACCCTGGTGGTCCACTCTGTGAGACTATATTCCCTCTCCCCCACCATTTCCTCTCCACCCTTTAAAGAAAAATTACCATTTTTAAAAAATTTCTTTTTCACTTTCATAGTCTTTTTTTTTTCTTTTATTTTGTGGTCCATGACTTTTTTGGAATTGCCAAGGATATATTATACTTAGGTTGCGGTTGATATTTTGACTCTGCTCAATCATACAGCCATTCTGCACTGGACAAAATGACTAGAATGAAGAATTCACCACAAAAGGAAGAACCAGAAGTAGTACTCTGTGCCACACATCTAATGGATATGTATTTCAGTAACATGTCAGAGATACAATTTAGGAGTAAAATCATAAAAATAATGGTATCTCTTGAATAAAGCATAATGGACTACAGAGATTCTCTTACTGCAGAATTGAGATCTAATCAGGCCAAAATAAAAAATACTTTAACAGAGATGTAGTCTACACTGGATGCTCTAACTGCTAGGATTAAAGAGGTAGGCGAGAGAGTGAGTGACATAGAAGACAAGTTGATGGAAAAGAAGGAATATGAGGGAAAAAAAAAACAATTAAGAACCCACAAGGAGAGCCTTCCGGAAATAAATGATAGTTTGAGAAGGAATAATATTAGTCTTATTGAGATTCCAGAAGTTGTTGAGAGAGAGAGGACCACAAAATAAATTCGAAAAAAAAAATAATAGCTGAGAACTTCCCTAATCTAGGGAAAGAAACAAGCATTCATATCCAAGAGATAGATAAAAACCCTGCCTGAATCAACAAAACTGATCAATACCACTATATATAATACTGAAGGTTGCAAATGTAAGAGATAAAGAGAAAATCCTAAAAGCAACTGGAGACAAGAGATTCCTAACTTATATGGGGGAGAAATAACAGATTAACAGCAGACCTATCCACGGAGACCTGGCAGCTCAGAAAAGGCTGGCATGATATACTCAGGATATTAAACAAGAAAAACGTGCAGTCAAGAATACTTTATTCATCAAGGCTGTCATCCAGAATAGAAGGAGGGATAAAGGGCTTCCAGGATAGACAGAAACTGAAAGAATATGTGACCACAAAACTGGTTCTGCAAGAAATATTAAGGGGAACTCTGTAAGTGAAGAAGGGACCCCAAAGAAACAATCTTCAGAAACAGGGGCTGTATAGGTAATAGTATGACACTAAATTCATATCTTTCAATAATTACTCTGAATATGAATTGGATAAGTGATTCAATTAAAAGACAGCATATCAGACTATGTAAAAAAATCAAGATCCACCTATATGCTGTCTACAAGAGACTCATTTTAGACTTAAAGACATCTCCAGACTGAAAATGATGGAGGTGGAGAACCATTTACCATGCAAATGGTCCTCCATAGAAAGCTGGGGTAGCAATCTTCATATCAGATAAATTAGATTTTAAACCAAGGACTGCACTGAGAAATGAAGAGTGACACTATATCATACTTAAAGGGTCTATCCAATGAGAAGACATAACGATTATGAATACTTATGCTCTTTATGTGTGAAGAGCCAAGTATATCAATTATTAAAAAAAGTAAAGGGATGCATAGGTAATAATACCTTAATAGTAGGGGACTTCAACACAACACTCTAAGCAAAGGAAAGAGCTACTAAGCAAAAGATGACCAAAGAAACAAGAGCCTTGTATGACACACTGGACCAAAACGATTTCAGATATATGCAGAGCATTCCATCCCAATGCAACCAAATACACATCCTTCTCAAGTGCACATGGGACTTTCTTCAGAATAGACCACATACTAAGTCACAAATCAGGTCTCAGCCAATACCAAGAGATTGGGATTATTCTTTGCATATTTTCAGACCACAGTGCTTTGAATCTAGAACTCAATCACAAGAAGAAATTTGGAAGGAATTCAAACACTTGGAGCTTAAGGAGCATCCCACTAAAAGATGAATGGATCTACCAGAAAATTAGAGAAGAATTAAAAAGATTCATGGAAAAATGGAAGTACAACTGTTTAAAATCTTTGGGATACAGCAAAGGTAGTCTTAGGAGGGAAATAAATCTCAATACATGCCTTCCTCAAAAAATTGGAAAAATCTCGAATACACAAGCTAATGTTACACCTAAAGGAACTGGAGAAAGAACAACAAATAAAGCCTAAAACAAGCAGAAGAAGAGAGATAATAAAGATTAGAGCACAACTCCATGAAATAGAGACAGATCAATGAAACCAGTAGCTGGTCTTTGAAAGAACTGATAAGATAGATAAACCCATAGTCAGCCTTATTAAAATGAAAAGAGAAAAGACTCAAATTAATAAAAATCATGAGTGAAAGAGGAGAGATCAAAACCAATTATCAAGGAAATACAATTTTAAAAACACATTATGAGCAACTATATGCCAACAAATTAGGCAATCTAGAGGAAATGGAAACATTCCTGGAAACCAAAAATTCCTAACACTGAAACAGGAAGAAATAGAAAACCTCAACAAGGCAGTAACCAGTGAGGAAATTGAAGCAGTCATCAAAACCCTCTAAAGAAGTAGTCATCAAAATCCTCCCAAGAAACAAAAGTCCAGGACAGAAGGCTTCCCAGGTGAATTCTACCAGATATTTAAAATAGAAATAATGCCTATTATACTAAAGCTGTTTCAAAGGATAGAAATGGAGGGAATACTTCCAAGCTCATTCTATGAGGCCAGCATTATCTTGATCCTAAAACCAGATAAAGACACCACCAAAAAAGGAGAATTGCAGACCAATATCCCTCATGGACATAGATTCAAAAATTCTCACCAAGATACTAGCCAATAGGATCCAACAGTACATTAAGAGGATTATCCACCACGATCAAATGGGATTTATTCCTGGGATACAAGGCTGGTTCAACACTCGTAATACAATCAATGTGATAGATCACATCAATAAGAGAAAAAACAAGAATCATATGATCCTCTCAATAGATGCAGAGAAAACATCTGACAAAATACAGCTTCCATTCCTGATCAAAACTCTTCAAAGTATAGAGATAGAGGAAACATTCCTCAGAATCTGAAAAGCCATCTATGAAAAGCCCACAACAAATATCATTCTCAATGGGGAAAAACCGAGAGCCTTTCTCCTAAGATCAAGAACACGACAGGGATGCCCGCTTTCACCACTGCTATTCCACATAATACTAGAAGTCCGAGACTCAGCAGACAACAAAAAGAATTAGAAGGCATTCAGATTGGCAATGATGAAGTCAAACTCTCCCTCTTCATAGATAACATGATTCTGCATATAGAAAACCCAGTAGACTCTACCTCATGATTGCTTGAACTCACACAGCAATTCAGCAATGTGGCAGTATACAAAAGCAATGCACAGAAATCAGTTGCATTTCTATTCACTAACAATGAGACTGAAGAAAGAGAAATTAAAGAATCAATCCCATATTCAATTGCACCCAAAACCATAAGATATATAGGAATAAACCTAACCAAAGAGGTAAAGGATCTCTACTATAATAACTACAGAACATTTATGAAAGAATGCTCTGTAGCTTTCATCAAGGAAGATGAAAAGATATGGAAAAACTTTCCAGGCTCATAGATTGGAAGAATAAATATTGTGAAAATGTCTGAGTTACCCAGAGCAATTATAGTTCTGTGCAATTCCTACCAAAATACTATGGACTTTTTTTTCCCAGAGATAGAACAAATAATCCAACAATTTGTATGAAACCAGAAATGACCACGAATAGCCAGAAGAATGTTAAAAAAAGAAAACCAATGCTAGGGACATCACAATGTCTTACTTCAAGCAGTATTATGAAGTTGTGATCATGCCACTATGGTAATGGCCTAAAATCAGACACATAGATCAATGGAACAAAATAGGCAACCCAGAAATGGACCTTCAATTCTATGGTCAATTCATCCTCAACAAAGCAGGAAAGAATATCCACTCGAAAAAAGACAGTTTCTTCAATAAATGGTTTTGGGAAAATTGGACAGCCACGTGTAGAAGAATGAAACTGGACCATTTCTTGCATTACACATAGAGATAATCACATTTCAATGGTTGAAAGATCTAAATGTGACAAGAATCCATGCAATTGAAACAGTCAATAAGACTAAAAGACAACCTACAGAATGGGAGAAGATATTCGCAAATGACATATCAGATAAAGGGCTAGTATTCAAGATCTATAAAGAACTTATCAAACTCAACATCCAAGAAACAAACAATCCAGTCATGAAATGGGCAGAAAACATGGACAGGCATTTCTCCAAAGAAGACCTACACATGGCCAACAAGCACATTGAAAAATACTTGGCATCAGGGAAATACAAAGCAAAATCACAATGAGATACCACTTTACACAGGTGAGAATGGCTAAAATTAACAAGACCGGAAACAACAAATGCTTTTGAGGATGTGAAGAAAGAGGAACCTGCCTGCACTGTCTGTGGGAATGCTAGCTAGTGGAGCCATTCCGGAATGCAGTGTGGAGTTTCCTCAATACATTAAAAATGGATGCACAGATGTTTGGTTCAGTGGTTTAGCATCATCCCTTGGCTCTGTTCATGATCTAGGGTTTCTGGGATTGAGTCCCACATTGGGCTACCTGCGGAAAGCCTGTCCTTCCTCTGCCTATGTCTCTGCCTCTCTCTCTGATGAATGAATAAATAAATACCTAAAAATAAATTAAAATCAGAGATATCCTATGTCCCAGGTATTGCACTACTGGATATTTACCCTGAAGATACTGATGTAGTGAATCAACAGGACACTTGTACCTCAAGTTCATAGCAGCAATGTCCATAATAGCCAAACTGTGGAAGGAGCCATGATGTCCTTTGCCAGATGAATGGATAAAGAAGATGTGGTCTATATATTCAATAGAATATTACTCAGCCATTAGAAAAGATGGTTACCTATGATTTGCTTCAACGTGGATGGAACTGGAGGGTATTATGGGGAGGGAAGTAAGAGAATTCTACAAATTGGTTATCATATGGTTTCACTCATGTGGAATATAAGAAATATTGAAGGGACATTAAGGAAAAGGAGGGAAACTGAGTGGGGAAAAATTAGAGCAGAAGACAAACCATGATGTTATGCTATATGTTGGCAAATTGAACTCCAATTAAAAAAAATATATGTAAATTTTTTTTTAAAAAAAGAAGACAAACCATGAGAGATTCCTAACTCTGGGAATGAACAAAGGTTGCATAAGGTGAAGAGGGTGGGGTGATGGGTTAACTGGGTGACAGAAACAAAGGAGGGCACTTGATGAGTTGAGCATTGGGTGTTTGTTATAGTATATTTTGGCAATTTGAATTTAAATTTAAAAAAGGCACCTCCAGAGTGCAGTGGGCAGGGCTTGGTGTAATCACTTCAAGCCTCAAGTGTGTATGCTGTACTTCTTGCTGATATCTCTCTATACTGATTGAAGGGCTGAAAATGGCATTGGACTGTTGTCTTCTCCATAGAGGGAATTTCACACCTGTCACATTTAATGGAGCCTCACAGAAGAACGAATAGTCTCCCCTCTTGTGTCCTGGGCCACTGTCAGATTCCTACCATCACTCTGTGTCCACACCATCTGCCCACCCAGTGGTGGTGGCACAGTGCTCCTGTGTTTTATCTCAGGCACATGGCTTTGTTTTAAAACTCTAAATTTTTAATGAATTGGTGTGGTGTTGTCCCATGCTGATCCAATGAGAGAGGGTCTCATGGCAATGTGTCTGGTACTGGTTTGTCCCAGAAAAGCACTTGTATGATCACACGGGTGCTTGGATTTTAAGGTAAAGCATAGTGAACAGCTGACATCCAGTAGCTGCCCACAGCAGGTGTCTCTGTTCATAAGCTAAGGAGAGGGGCAGCTCAATTGTGCATGCTGGCTCTGTTATACCCTGAGAGGCAATGTTGCCTTTTTCAAATGCACTCCAAGAAGGGTGACTGTCTTTCTGTGTCACCTAGGAGATTCTCAGAGTAGGTTGTCCACTCTTGGGCTTCTGCTCCCCTTCTTCACAGGAACACCCCTGAGCACACCAGGCTCAACTTGCTTCATGTAAAAACTTGTGATAATCAGCCCCTCTTGTTTTCCCTTTCAGTGGTTTTGGGGAAGTGTTTTTCTTATGCAATCCCCTCTCTTCCTCTCTCTTACCTCTGTGATCAAGGCTCCCTCCCCTCCACAGTGCTCATGATTCTTTTTTCCCACAAATAACATCACCATACCTCCTACCTTCCATAATATGGCCTTTTTTCTCCCTTTTCTTGTACAGTTTGTTCTCTCAGTCCTCAGATCAAACTCCTGGGTCTTCAGAATGATTTGAAAATTATCTCACCATGTTCGAAGGATGAGGCAGGCATAAGGTCCTCCTACTACTCCATCATCTTAACTCATCCTCAAGAAAAGATTCAACTATAAAGAACAAAGTGAGGGTTACCAGAGGGGGAGTGGGTGGCAGGATGGGTGAAATATATGATGGGGATTAAAAAGTACACTTATCATGGTGAACAAATAAAATAAAATAAAATAAAAATAATAAAGAGATGCCTGTGTGTATTTGTGTTTCATTAAAATTAATGTCTGTCCTAAAAATACCTCACTTTCACATACATCTGAAATAGTTAAGGAAATTTGTTTTCCAAAATTAAAATCTTTTCTCAATTAGCTTTCTAAATTAAGCCACATTTTTTAATAAAAAGGAAAATATTAAATACCACTCTGAACTTCTAAGAGAATCATCTTTTTAACCCAGTTTACAAAGTAGAATATTACATCGGTATATAATCTTCTCTATGTATAGACCAAAAGTTTTTATAAATTCTTTATAATCTTAACCAAAAAATTAAATCAAGTTAATATTTTTAAATGATGTAATAAGCTGCTGAATCACAACTTCTTGGTATACACAATGTGTTTCACCAAAACATATTTCAATTGATTGCATACAACAAACCTTTATTCATAAGGTAGGAGATTAATTACTACCTTAATACCTATATGAGATTAATCTCCTAGATAATCTAACCAATAGTTTAACAGTTGTCTATTTCTGTGACTGTGAGAAAAATAATTTCAGCATAGACTTGTCATTCTCTCTATGTGATGCCAATAAGTGAAAAAGAAAAGCCCAATTTGCTATCAAAATTCCTAATGGCTACATTGATCCCACAAATTCCTTTTATATTCTTTTTGAAATACTGTTTTATTGAAGCACTTTCATTAATGACAGCAAAGTGAAGTGGTTATGTGAAGCCTAGTCCAATTAATTATTATGAAATCTAAAATATATATATTTCTAACATTTTAAAGCTTTGGAAGGTGTCTAAAAGAACACAGAAGGAGGAAAGTTTATTCTTGAAAAACTGCAATGGAGGATGAAGAATTGCAAATTGGGGCTTTCTTTCCTGAGAGTTTTCCCTAACACCATGGCTATAGCAGCAAAAATTCACAGTATTAGAGTAGCAGAAAATAGTTGAAAACTAGAAAAGTAATAAATGTAAGGGGGAAATTTTGGAAACAAAAGAATTGCAAAATGAGTGAAATATGAAATCTGAGCATAAAATCTGCCCTAATACTGGTTGGCTGCTAAACTATGTGTGTGTGGGTGAGATACCAGGGCATCTGCTGAGAAAACAGTGAAGGTGCATATAAGAATCTATATTAGAAAAACAGCTGTATAAGGTACACCAGGAAAGTTGTGAATTTGCTGCTTTTCTTCTTCTTTTTTTTTTTTTATCAGAATGAATTCCCCAATCTTCTCAGGTTGGCAGAAAACTAAAGTGTTACTGGCTTGAGGGATCAGAGAACAGATCTCAAAGCTGGCAGAGATATTTAGCAGGAGAACCTCATAAGTAAGTGACCTACACAGATGATCATCCCCAATATCTGAGTATAAACCATGCCCAAATCCTTGGCTGACTATCAATATATGCAGGTGCAGGTGAAATTCCTAGGAAGCCAGGGTAAAAATAGTAGCAGCAAGAAACTGTAAGAAATGAACAAATATATCAGGGCTACATACCATGGTGGAGACCGAGTTTATTTGAATCTTTGCAACTTAATTGCCTATAAGAGCAATGAAAAAACTGTCTTCGGAACACAATATAATCCAGAATCATTATAATGTATTATTTCCAGTGCCTAATAAAAAAATTATAGAAATGCAAAGAGACAGGAAATCGTAACTCACATTCAGGAAAAAATGCAATGAATAATAAGTACTTCAAAATAGGTCTACACGTTGAATATAACTGACAAGTCTTCAATATATTATATATTATAATATATTATAACATTAACATTAACATAACAGCCCACAAGAGGGGCTGATTATATATTATATAATATATAATATAATATATATTAATATAAAAATTAATAATAATATATAATCTTGGATTTCATTATATATATTAATATATATAATCATTTAACTTGTTATATATATTACATATATTCTTTTAACATGTTTCAAAGACATAGGACTGTTTGAAGCAAAAATCATAAAAATTTATTGTTTGGTAATAATGTTTATAGATATAATATGTATGACAAATATAACACTAAGAATGTGGAATGATAAATAGAGATATATCATTGGAAGATTAATATATTTTACATGAAATAATTCAATATTCACTCAGAGGAGATTGTATACAGTAAGAGATATAATTCCCAGCAACTGCTAAAAGAAACAGTGGAAAAACATACATCTTGCAAGATAATAGGGGAATTAAAATAAGATAAAAATATTAACACAAAGGATGGCAGGAAAGGTGGAAGAAAAATCAAGTATAACTAATTGAAAACCAATAGTAAGATGGCAGTTTAAGTGCAACCATACAAATAATTACTTTAAATGTAAATACACTAAGTATTTCTATTAAAAAGCTGAAATGTGAGACTGGATACAAGAAAGAGCTTGATAAGAGGTACACATTAAATATCAAGATACAATTTTGTTGAAAATTAAAGGGTAGGAAATGGTACACAATGCAGTCAACATAAGAAAAATTGATGTAAAATTGAAATAGAAATCAAAAATGTCACATAAAAGTCCAGGAGCAGATTGTGTCACTGATAATTCTTACCAATTATTTAAGAATTAATATCAAGTCGGGGCACCTGGGTGGGTCAGTTGGTTAACTGTCTGCCTATGACTCAGGCCATGATCTCAGGGTCCTGGCATTGAGCCCCACATCATGTTTCCTGTTCTCCCGGAAGTCTACTTCTCCCTCTCTCTCTCCCTCTCCCTCTCTCTCTGTCCTTCCCCCAGCTCATGTTCTCTATCTCTCTCAAGTAAGTAAATAAAATAAAATAAAAAGAGAGAGAGAATTAGAATCAATCTTTCACAAACTTATCTAAAAGTTAGAAGAGGAAAAATCACTTCCTAACTCTTTTTATGATTCCAGTATTCCCCTGATACCAAAACCAGACTAAGATATCACAAGAAAGCTATAGACCAATAGCCTTTATGAATATAGATGCAAAACTCCTCAATAAAATACTAGGAAACAGTTTCCAACATTGTATAAAAAAGGTTATATACCATGATCAAGTAAGGTTTATCCCAGGTTGCAAAGGTGGTTAAATATGAAAAAGAAATCCATGTAATATATCATATTAATAGAATAAAGGACAAAAACCACATGAGAATCTCAAGAAATATAAGAAAACATTTGACAAAATCCAGCACCATTTCAGAATGAAAAAAAAATGAACATTTAGGAATAGAAGTGACTTTGTCTACCTGATAAAGAGTATCTATGCAAATCCTACAGATAATATCATACTTAATAGTGAAAGACTGGATTCTTACCCCCTAAGATCAAGAGGAAAGCAAAGGTGTCCATTCTCACTACTTCTATTCAAAGTTGTATTACAGTTTCTAGGCAGAGACATTTAGTAAGAAAAATAAGTAAAACATATCTAAATTGGAAAAGAAGAACTAAAACTGTCTCCATTTTAAGAAGATGCAATTTTGCATATGGATATGCTAAGGAATCACATACATGCAAAAAATTGGAGCTAATAAGTGAATTTAGTAAGGTTGCAGGAAATAAGATCAATATACAAAATCAATTATTTCTATCCATTAGCAATAAACATTCTGGAAATGAAATTAAGAAAAGAATTCCATTCAAAACATTAATAAGAATAAAGTACTTAAGAGCACATTAAATCAAAGTGGTACAATATTTGCACTTTGAAAGCTACAAAATATTATTAAAAACACTCTAAGAACACATAAATTAATGGAAAGACATGTTCATGGATTGGAAGATTTAATATTGTTAAGATGGCACTACTCCCCAAATTTATTCTGAGTCAATGTAATCACAGTAAAAATCCCGCTGTGATTTTTGGACAAATTGACAAGCAGATACTAAAATTCATATGGAACTATAAAGAATTCAGAATAGCCAAAACCATGTTGAAAAAGAAGAACAAATTTGGCAGAGTACAACACTTCCTGATTTCAAAATTTATTGCAAAGCTATAGTAATCAAGCCTGTGTGGTGCTAGCATAAGGACAGACATATAGATCAATGGAATAGAATTGAAATTGCAGAAGTAAATTCTCACATATCTGTCAAATAATTTTCACAAATGTGCTGTGAAAATTTAATTAAGATTAATAGTCCTTTCAAGAAATGGTGCTGGGTGTACTGGATAGCCACATCATGAGTAAAATTGAACTTATATACAAAAGCTCCCATACCTCACATCATCTACAAAAACTCAAAATGGATCAACAACCCAAATATAAGAGAAACTATAAAAGTTTCTGAAGAAAATATACATGACTTTGGTTTAGGTAATGGTTTCTTAGATATGACACCAAAAGCACAAGAAACAGAAGAAAAAAACACAGATAAATTTTGCTTTTAAAATACTTTTGTGCTGTGAAGGTAACTAACAAGGAAGTGAGAGGACAATCCACAGAATCAGAGAATATATTTGCAAACTATATGTCTAATAGGGGTCTAATAACCAGCATATAGAAAGAACCCCCACAACCTAATGACAAAAAAGTAAAACAAACAAACAAAAAATAGTTAACAACAAAATTATAAGGGACTTGAGTAGACCTTTCTTCAAAAAAGGAGAGACAAATAGCCAATATTGTCCATGAATAGATGCTCAATATCATTAGTCACTAGGGAAATGCAAATTAAAACTCCAATGTGCTAACACCACTTCACACCCATCAGTAAAACTACAATAAAAAAAGACAGGCAATAAGAAATGTGGCAAGGATGGGAAGAAATTTAAATCCTCAAACATTGCTGGTAGGAATTTAAAATGATGAAGTTGCTTCAGAAAATAGGTTGGCAGTTTCTCACAAAAGTAAACACAGATTTGCCATATGACCCAGCAATTCCACTTAGGTATATGCTCAAGAGAATTGAAAACATATATTTCCACAGAAATTGTACATGACTATTCACAACTACATTATTCATGATAGTAAAAATCAGAAACAGCCCTTAATGTCCATTAACAGATAAATGGATAAAGAAAATGTGATATATTCATACAATGGAATATTTTCCAGGCATAAAAGTGAGTGAAAAACTTATTCAGGCTACAATATGGATAAACCTTGAAAACATTATGCTAATTGAAAGAAGACACACAGAATGCCACTTATCCAGTGATTATATTTTGTGAAATATCCAGAATGGAAACATGTCATTCTTTTTTCTCCTGGTAGACTGTTAGACTGCAAACTTTTGAAGCTGATGATGGTCATTTTTGATGGTCAAAGTACATCTGAGTTATTGGAATAAACTGAGTCTTGATAATATTTTCACATGTTCTGATTCCAGCTATTCTTGAAGTAAAATATTGCTTGCAAGATACTCTAGTCACATGAGCCAATCAATTCCTTTCCTTAAATGTATTTTTAATGTATTTTTGTCATTTGTGAAAGTTAAGACAAAAATAAAATCAATTCATCCAGTTTTGACATTTGTCACACTTGTAAATTGTCACATTTTGCAGAGAGGACCTAAATCACCTTGACAAAATAATTTTCCTTCCTACTACCAGGCAACTATGATGAAGATGAGGAATTTATAAGCCTACGAGAAAAAAAAAACAGAATCAGGGAGTCATGTAACATATAAACCCTATGAATATCTAAACATTCATAAAAATAAAGTTAGAAGAATACTAAAGAGTACATCAATGTATTTTTTGCTGTGTAGTAAAGAATTTGTCCTTGCCTTAAGAGAGGTCTAGCCTTAATCCCTGGCTCCTAGGAGGTAACCTCTAAACCCTTGGAATTTCCTGAGTGACAGAAATGTCTTTGGTATTAGTGGTGGATCCCTGATACACCTGATCCCATACACTTGACAGTTTGTTAATGAAATGACTTATGGTGAGGCCCTCAGACCATGTGGTATCAGCATGATCCTGTGGACAGGAGGAGGTTGCTGAAAATTGAGCTCAACCATGTAGGTAATCAATCAATCAATCAATCAATCAATCAGGCCTATGCAATGAGCTCCAATAAAATATCTGGACTCAAAGCTTATATGAGCTTCCCTGGCTGACAATACTCCATGTGTATCATTACACATAGATAATGTCAGAGTAATGGATTTTGAGGACAATGGAAGATTTGCATTTGGAACCCTCCCACACTGTGCCCTATGAGTCTCTCTCTTCCTGTATCTATGCCCCTTTTTCATAATAAACCATAACTGTGAGTATAATAGCTTTCAGGGAGTTCTGTAAGTCTTTGCAGTGAATTGTCAAACTTGAGGAGGCTTTTTGGGAATTCCTAATAATTTTCAGTTGTCGAAAGTAAGAGCAGTCTTGGGGACTGTGCCATCTAACTTTATAGGTAGAGTGTAGCTCCCTTGCAGTTGGTATCAGAAATCTTGGGAAGATTAAGCAGTCTGAGAGTGTGTTATCAATTTTCAGAGTTTGGCTAACTCTGGCATATACATTTAATAATAAATAACCCTCTATAGTTAATTTATATCTATCATTACTTCCTTTCTGGGCATGTAAAGAATTACCTACCTCGGAAGTATATCTACCATGAAGCTAATGAAGCTCATGCTTCAGGTCTCCTCATTTTTGGTAAAAACTTAAATCATGGAAGGGGCAATAGCAATGTGTTTGCTCAAGTGGTTATACTATTTTAGGATTTATAAAAGCAGGCTATTTATTTGCATTTGATTCAGTCTGTTGTGCATTTTGTATATAATTTTGTATTTATATTTTTTTTTCCTTTTCTATAACAGGGACTTCCAAACCTCAGGCCAATGAAGTTTGGTTCTATTCCTGGCCTTTCTTCAATGTTATTAGACATTTTGCTTTGATGTAGATAATATTCCTGTTGACAATTTTATGTGTGTGTAGGCATTTCCCTTCAACTAAATGTTATGCCCTTTTCTGATTATAAGATTCTTAAAAATCAATGTAATTACCCCTTGTTTCCTGATGCCATTATGATGCTAGGGAAAATTTTCATGTATCTTAGTTCTCTTCTTGCTAACTAATGCAGTTTCAAGGTAGGGTTCAAGTCCTTTCTCTCATGGCTGCACTGTAAAACTCTTAGTCTTCCTTAAACAACCATTTGCCACCCTTCTCTCTTACCAATTCCACATTTCCTTCTTTTAAAATTATCTTAAAAAAAATAAAAAAAAACAATAAAATAAAATAAATAAAATAATCTTCAACAGAAGTGACTAACATAAGCTAAATCCTCATAGTTCTAGAAGTTATGCCAAAGTTAATTCTTGCATGGTAGAATTTTACTAAAGGAAATTTTATGGCTGGTGAGGGATTATATTACATAGAGAACACTTCCAAGAGTTTTTTTTTAATAATAAATTTATTTTTTATTGGTGTTCAATTTGCCAACATACAGAATAGCACCCAGGGCTGATCCCATCAAGTGCCCCCCTCAGTGCCCATCACCCATTCACCCCCACCCCCCGCCCTCCTCCCCTTCCACCACCCCTAGTTGATTTCCCAGATTTAGGAGTCTTTATGTTCTGTCTCCCTCTCTTATATTTCCCGCACATTTCTTCTCCCTTCCCCTATATTCCCTTTCACTATTATTTATATTCCCCAAATGAATGAGAACATACAATGTTTGTCCTTCTCCGATTGACTTACTTCACTCAACATAATACCCTCCAGTTCCATCCATTTCGAAGCAAATGGTGGGTATTTGTCATTTCTAATGGCTGAGTAATATTCCATTGTATACATAAACCACATCTCCTTTATCCATTCATCTTGCTATGGACACCGAGGCTCCTTCCACAGTTTGGCTATTGTGGACATTGCTACTATAAACATTGCGGTGAAGGTGTCTCGGTTTTTCATTGCATCTGAATCTTTGGGGTCAATCCCCAACAGTGCAATTGCTGGGTTGTAGGGCAGGTCTATTTTTAACTCTTTGAGGAACCTCCACACAGTTTTCCAGAGTGGCTGCACCATTTCCCATTCCCACCAACAGTGTAAGAGGGTTCCCTTTTCTCCGCATCCTCTCCAACATTTGTGGTTTCCTGCCTTGTTAATGTTCCCCATTCTCACTGGTGTGACGTGGTATCTCATTGTGGGTTTGATTTGTATTTCCCTGATGGCAAGTGATGCAGAGCATTTTCTCATGTGCATGTTGGCCATGTCTATGTCTTCCTCTGTGAGATTTCTCTTCATGTCTTTTGCCCATTTCAGGATTGGATTGTTTGTTTCTTTGGTGCTGAGTTTAATAAGTTCTTTATAGATCTTGGAAACTAGCCCTTTATGTGATACGTCATTTGCAAATATCTTCTCCCATTCTGTAGGTTGTCTTTTAGTTTTGTTGACTGTATCCTTTGCTGTGCAAAAGCTTCTTACCTTGATGAAGTCCCAATAGTTCATTTTTGCTTTTCTTTTGCCTTCATGGATGTATCTTGCAAGAAGTTACTGTGGCCAAGTTCAAAAAGGGTGTTGCCTGTGTTCTCCTCTAGGATTTTGATGGAATCTTGTCTCACATTTAGACCTTTCATCCATTTTGAGTTTATCTTTGTGTATGGTGCAAGAGAGTGGTCTAGTTTCATTCTTCTGCATGTGGATGTCCAATTTTCCCAGCACCATTTATTGAAGAGACTGTCTTTCTTCCAGTGGATCGTCTTTCCTCCTTTATCGTATATTAGTTGACCATAAAGTTCAGGGTCCACTTCTGGATTCTCTATTCTGTTCCACTGATCTATGTGTCTGTTTTTGTGCCAGTATCACACTGTCTTGATGACCACAGCTTTGTAGTACAACCTGAAATCTGGCATTGTGATGCCCCCAGATATGGTTTTCTTTTTAAAAATTCTCCTGGCTATTCGGGGTCTTTTCTGATTCCACACAAATCTTAAAATAATTTGTTCTAACTCTCTGAAGAAAGTCCAAAGTATTTTGATAGGGATTGCATTAAATGTGTAAATTGTCCTGGGTAACATTGACATTTTCACAAAATTAATTCTTCCAATCCATGAGCATGGAATACTTTTCCATCTCTTTGTGTCTTCCTCAGTTTCTTTCAGAAGAGTTCTATAGTTTTTAGGGTATAGATCCTTTACCTCTTTAGTTAGGTTTATTCCTAGGTTTCTTATGCTTTTGGGTGCAATTGTCAATGGGATTGACTCCTTAATTTCTCCTTCTTCAGTCTCATTGTATAGAAATGCCACTGACTTCTGGGCATTGATTTTGTATCCTGCCACACTGTCGAATTGCTGTATGAGTTCTAGCAATCTTGGGGTGGAGTCTTTTGGGTTTTCTATGTAGAGTATCATGTCATCGGTGAAGATGGAGAGTTTGACTTCTTCTTTGCCAGTTTGAATGCCTTTTTTTTCTTTTTGTTGTCTGATTGCTGAGGCTAGGACCAATGTTGGGTCTTTGAATTCATGAACATTACATGCCTCTCCATATATTTTGCTTTTCTTTATTTCTTTCATCAGTATTTTGTTCTTTCCACCACACAGATATTGCATATGGTTTGTTAGAATTATACCTACATACTTTATTTATTTGAAGCTATTAAAATGGTATTGTTTTTTTTCATTTTTTTATAATAAATTTATTTTTTATTGTTGTTCAATTTACCAACATACAGAATAACACCCAGTGCTCATCCTGTCAAATGCCCCCCTCAGTGCCCGTCACACATTCACCCCCACCCCACGCCCTCCTCCCCTTCCACCACCCCTAGTTCATCTCCCAGAGTTAGGAGTCTTTATGTTCTGTGTCCCTTTCTGATATTTCCCACACATTTCTTCTCCCTTCCCTTATATTCCCTTTCACTATTATTTATATTCCCCAAATGAATGAGACCATATAATGTTTGTCCTTCTCCGATTGACTTACTTCACTCAGCATAATACCCTCCAGATCCATCCACGTCGAAGCAAATGTGAGTATTTGTTGTTTCTAATGGCTGAGTAATATTCCATTATATACATAGACCACATCTTCTTTTTGTTAAGGATGTTAATTAATTAATTAATTGTATTTTTTTTATTGGAGTTTGACTTGCCAACATATATCATAACACCCAGTGCTCATCCCATCAGGTGCCCCTCTCAGTGCCCATCACCCAGTCACCCCATCCACCCCTGCCCATCTCCCTTTCCACCACCCCTTGTTCATTTCCCAGAGTTAGGAGTCTCTCATGTTCTGTCCCCCTCTCTGATATTTCCCACTCATTTTCTCTCCTTTCCCCTTTATTCCCTTTCACTATTTTTTATATTCCCCAAATGAGTGAAATCATATAATGTTTGTCTTTCTCTGATTGACTTGCTTCACTCAGCATAATACCCTCCAGTTCCATCCATAATGAAGCAAATGGTGGGTATTCATTGTTTCTAATGGCTGAGAAATATTCCATTGTATACTTAAACCACATCTTCTTTATTCATTAATCTTTCGATGGGCACCGAGGCTCCTTCCACAGTTTGGCTATTGTGGACATTGCTGCTATAAACATTGGGGTGCAGGTGTCCCAGTGTTTCACTGCATCTGTATCTTTGGGGTAAATCCCCTGCAGTGCAATTCCTGGGTCATAGGGTAGTTCTATTTTTTTTTATAAATTTATTTTTTATTAGTGTTCAATTTGCCAACATATAGAATAACACCCAGTGCTCATCCCATCAATTGCCCCCCTCAGTGCCTGCCACCCAGTCACCCCATCCACACCCGCCCACCCCCCCTTCCACCACACCTAGTTCATTTCCCAGAGTTAGGAGTCACTCATGTTCTGTCTCCCTTTCTGATATATCCCACTCAGTTTTTTCTCCTTTCCCCTTTATTCTCTTTTAGCTTTTATTATATTCCCCAAATGAATGAGACCATATAATGTTTGTCCTTCTCTGATTGACTTATTTCACTCAGCATAATACCTTCCAGTTCCATCCACGTCAAAGCAAATGGTGGGTATTTGTCGTTTCCAATGGCTGAGTAATAATCCATTGTATACATAAACCACATTTTCTTTATCCATTCATTTTTCCATGGACACTGAGGCTCCTTCCACAGTTTGGCTATTGTGGACATTGCTGCTATAAACATCAGGGTGCAGGTGTCCTGGCATTTCATTGCATCTGTATCTTTGGGGTAAATCCCCAGCAGTGCAATTGTTGGGGCATAGGGCAGATCTATTTTTAACTCTTTGAGGAACGTCCACGCAGTTTTCCAGAGTGGCTGTACCAGTTCACATTCCCACCAATATTGCAAGAGTGTTTACCTTTCTCTGCATCTTCTCCAACATTTGTTGTCTCCTGCCTTGTTAATTTTCCCCATTCTCATTGGAGTGAGGTGGTATATCATTGTGGGTTTGATTTGTATTTTCCTGATGGCCAGGGATGCGGAGCATTTTCTCATGTGCTTGTTGGCCATGTCCATGTCTTCCTCTGTGAGATTTCTGTTCATGTCTTTAGCCCATTTCATGATAGGATTGTTTCTTTGGTGTTGTGTTTAATAAGTTCGTTATAGATCTTGGAATCTAGCCCTTTATCTGATGGGTCATTTGCAAATATCTTCTCGCATTCTGTAGGTTGTCTTTTAGTTTTGTTGACTTTCTTTTGCTGTGCAGAAGCCTTTTATCTTGGTGAAGTCCCAATAGTTCATTTTTGCTTTTGTTTCTCTTGTCACTAGGCTCAAATTAAGAGACACAGTATATATGTTTGTAAATGACGTCAAAATGTTCGTGCTCTTTGATCTGGAAATTCCATTTTAGGAATTTTTCTCAAGTATATTAATAAAGGTGTGTACAGAAACAGAGTTGTGATCAATTTTATCACAGGATGATTTGTTATAGAAAGACATTGGAAATAGCTTAAAAGTATAAGAAAAAAGTTTCAATGAAATAACTTATGGCATAGGTGTAAAATGGTATATTAGGCAGTCACTAAAATGATTATGCTAGTGTTTTTAAATTGAAGTTTAATTGATATATAACATTATATTAGTTACAGGTGTACAACACATTGATTTGATATTTGTATACACTGTGAAATAATTACCACAATAAGTCTAATTTCCCTTGTCACCATATAAACTTATGTAATATGCAATTTATTATTGATTATGATTACCAGGATGTACATTGCATCCCTATGAAATATTTATTTTATCACTAGAAGATTGCACCCCTTGACCCCTTCTCCCATTTTGCCCATGTCCCAAATCCCCAACCCTCTGACAACCACCATTCTGTTCTCTGTATCTATTATTTTGTTTTGTTTTTTAGATTATACATAGAAGTGAAATCATATGGTATTTGATTTTCTCTGACTTATTTCACATAACATAATAACCTCAAGTTCCATCTCCTTTGTCACAAATGGCAAGATTTCATTATTTTTTATGGCTGAGTAGTATTCCTTTCTATATGTATATGACATCTTCTTTATCCACTTATCCATTGATGGACTCTGGTTGTTTCCACAACTTAGTGTTTGTGAATAATGCTCCAGTGAACATAGGAGTGCATATATTTTTTTAATTAGTGTTTTTATTTTCTTGGGGTAAATACCTAGTCGTGTATTTGCTTGGTCATATGGTAGTTCTTTTTTAAGTTTTCTGAACAATCTCCATACTGTTTCCCATAGTGTATGCAATGATTTACATTTCTTTTATTTTTTAAAGATTTTATTTATTTGTTAATGAGAGAGAGAGAGAGAGAGGCAGCGACACATGCAGAGGGAGAAGCAGGCTCCATGCAGGGAGCCCGATGTGGGACTTGATCCAGGGTCCCCAGGATCACATCCTGGGCCAAAGGCAGGCGCTAAGCCACTGAGCCACCCAGGGATCCCTGATTTATATTGCTACCAACAAGGCATAGGGGTCCCTTTTCTCTACATCCTCACCAACACTTATTTCTTGTCTTTTTGGTAATAGCCATTCCAACAGGTATAAGGAAATATTTCATTGGGATTTTGATTTGCCTTTCCTTGATGATTAGTGATGTTGAGAATCTGTTCATGTGCCTGTTGGCCATCTGTATGTCTTTGGAAGTATCTATGCAGATCCTCTGCCCATTTAATAATCATATTTTTTTCTGTTATTATGTTTTATGAGTTCACTATATATTTTGGATACTAACCACTTTCTAGATTTATGATTTGCAAATATCTTCTCCCGTTCAGTTGCCACTTTATTTTATTGATGACTTCTGTTGTTGTGTAGAAACGTTTTAGTTTAATGTAGTCTGATTTATTCATTTTTGCTTTGATTGCCATTGCCTTTGGAGTCAGATTTTTAAAAAAATTACCAAGACTGATCTCAAAGAACTTACTGTCTATATTTTCTTCCAGTAGTTTTATGGTTTCTGGTCTTATATTCAAGTCTTTAGTAATTTTGAGTTAATTTTTGTGTATGATGTAATATAATGGTAAATGTAATATAATGGTTCAGTTTCATTCTTTTACATAAGGCTAGTCAGTTTTCTCAACATTATAAACCAGACTGTCTTTTCCTTATTGTGTATATTCCTTCCTTTTTGTCATAAACTAATTGACCATATGTGCATGGGTTTATTTCTGAGTTCTGTATTCTGTTCTATTGATGTACATATTTGTTTTTATGCCAATACTATATTGTTTTGATGAGTATAACTTTGTACTTTGAAACAGAGGAGCATGATGCCTTTACCTTTGTTCTCCTTTCTCAAGGTGCTTTGGCTATTCATGATCCTTTGTCGTTCCATACCAATTTTAGGATTGTCTGTTCTATTTCTGTAAAAATTCCATTGAAATTGTGATAACAATTGCATTCAATTTATAGATGGCTTTGGGTAATATAGACATTTTAGCAATATTAATTCCTCCCATCCATGAGCACAGAATATCTTGTCATTTATTTGTGTCTTCAGTTTCTTTCATCAGCACCTTGTAGGTTTCATTGTACAGTTCTTTTACCACCTTGGTTAAATTTGTTGATAGAGGGATCCCTGGGTGGCGCAGCAGTTTGGCGCCTGCCTTTGGCCCAGGGCGCGATCCTGGAGACCCGGGATCGAATCCCACGTCGGGCTCCCGGTACATGGAGCCTGCTTCTCCCTCTGCCTGTGTCTCTGCCTCTCCCTCTCTCTCTGTGTGACTATCATAAATAAATAAAAATTAAAAAAAATTTGTTGATAGACATTTTATTCCTTTTAAAAAATTATTTATTTATTTATTCGTGAGAGATAGAGAGAGAGGCAGAGACACCGGCAGAGGTAGAAGCAGGCTCCATGGAGGGAGCGTGACGTGTGACTTGATCCTGGGTCTCCAGGATCAGGCCCTTGGCCAAAGGCAAACGCTCAACTGCTGAGCCACCCAGGCATCCCTATTTTATTATTTTGATGCAGTTGTGAACAAAATGGTTTTCTTAATTTCTCCTTCTGATAGTTTGTGGTTAGTGTATAAAAATGCAATAGGTTTTTGTATAATGATTCTGTATTCTGCAACTCTACTAAATGTATTGGTTATAACAATTTTTGATGGATTCTTTAGAATTTATATATATATAAAATCATTTTGTTTACAAATAGTGATAGTTTTACTTCTCCTTTTCCAATATGGATATCTTTTATTTGTTTTTCTTGCTTATTACTATGGCTAGGACTTCTGTTACTATGTTGAATGAAAGTAGTGAAAGTGGGAATTCTTGTCTTGTTCCTAATCTTAGAGAAAAGGTTTTCAGCTTTTAACCATTGAGTATGATATTAGCTGTGGGCTTGTCGTATATGGCCTTTATTATGTTGAGGCATACTTCTTTTATACTGCTCTGTTGAGAGTTTTTATCATAGATGAATGTAGAATTTTGTCAAATATTGATATTGAACACTCCTTGCATTGCTGGAATAAATCCCACTTAATTATGGTGTATGATCTTTTTAATATATTGTTGAATCTTGTTTGCTAGTTGTTGAGGATATTCTCACCTATGTTCAGAGATATTGGCCTATAAATATGTGTGTGTGTGTGTGTGTGTGTGTGTGTGTGTGGTGTGGTGTGTCTGTTGGGTGTCCTTTTTTGTTTCTGGTATCAGGGTAATGCTAACTTCAAAAAATGATTTTGGAAGCATTCCCTCTTCTTCATTTTTTTGGAAAATTTTGAGAAGCATAGGTAGTAAATCTTCTTAGAATATTTGCTAGAATTCAGTAAAGCCGTCTATCTGGTCCTGGACTTTTGTTTGTTAGGAGGTTTTGGATGACTGATTCAATCTCCTTGTTGGTTATCAGTCTATTCAGATTTTCTATTTCTTCATGATTCAGTTTAAAAAGATTGTATGTTTCTAGAAGTTTATTTCTTCTAGGCTGTCCTAGAAGAACTGGTGTATAAATGTTCATAGAAGTCTCTTATGATCCTTTGTATTTTTTTTTTTTTGGTATCAGTTGTAACTTCCCTGCTTTTATTTCCCATTTTCACTTTTTTTCTTAGTGAATCTACCTAAAGGTTTGTCAATTTTATCTTTTAAATAAATAACCAAAGCATGCCTGAGTGGTTCAGCTGGTTAAGTGTCTGCTTTCAGCTCAGGTCATGATCTCAGCCCCATGTTGGTCTCCCTGCTCAGTGGGGAGTCTGCTTCTCCCTCTCCCTCTGCCCCTTCACAACATTTGTGCTTTCTCTCTTTCGAGTAAATAAATAAAATCTTAAAAATAAATAACCATATTTTAGTTTCATTGATCTTCTCTATCATCTTTTAAGCTTCTCTTCCATTTATTTACACTATGATCTTTATTATTTCTTTTCTTCTTCTAACTTTGGGCTTTGCTCCTCTTCTTCTAGTTCCTTTAGGTATAAAGTTAGATTGTTTATTTGTTTTTCTGTTTCTTGAAACAGGCCTGTATCACTATAAACTTGCCTCTTAGAAGCCCTTTGATGCATCCCATAGATTTTCATATGTTGTGGTTTTATTTTCCTTTGTCTCAGGGTATTTCTTTATTTCTCCTTTGATTCCTATATTGCATGTTACTTAATCACCTATTCATGATTTTTCCATTTTTTCTTTTGTGTTTGATTTCCAGTTTCATACCTCTGTTGTCTTAAAAGATGTCTGATGTGATTTCAATTTTATTGAATCTATTGAAGCTTGTTTTGTGACCCAACATATAATCTATCCTGGAGAATGTTCCATGTGAACTTAAGGAGAATATAAATTCTGCTGTTTTAGGATAAAAAGTTCTGTGTGTATCTATTCAGTCCATCTGGTCTGATGTATCTTTGAAGGCCATATTTACTTACTGACTTTCTGTCTATATAACTATTAATGTAAGTAGAATATTAAAGTCCACTACTATTATTGCATTGATGTTACTTCCCCTCTTTATGTCTGTTAATATTTTCTTTATATATTTAGGTGTTCCTATGTTGGATGCACAAATATTTGCAAATGTTATATTTGCTTTCTAGATTGACTGCTTATCATTATATAATGCCCATATCTGTCTTATATTACAGTTTTTGTTTTTAAAGTCTATTTTCTCTGATATAAGTATAGCTACCTCAGCTTGCTTTTTTGGTTTTGATTTCCATGAAACATAATTTTCCTTTCCAACACTTTCAGTCTTTGTGTGCCTTACATATGAGACTAGTCTCTCATAGGCAAAATATACATGTGTCTTTTTTTTTAATCCATTCAGCCATTCTATGTCTTTTGGTTTAAGCATTTAGTCTGTTTACATTTAAAGTAATTATAAGATAGATATGTACTTATTGTCATTTTATTAATTGTTTTCTGGCTTTTCTTTTCTTATTCTCTTGCTTATTTCTCTTTTGGTTTGATGCCTTTCTTTAATGCTACATTTAGATTCCATTCTCATTATCTTTTGTATATCTACTATAGGTTTTTGCTTTCCAATTGCCATGAAGCTTACAGATATCAGTCTCTCTTTCTCTCTCCACATAGATAGATAGCAATAGAAAGATAGAAGCTGATATATATAAATATATAAGTATTTATATATATTTAACTCTATAGAAAATTTACTACAAGAAGTAAGAAGTTTAGTGGTGGTGAGTTCTTACTTTTTTGTTATCTGGAAAACTATCTTTATGTGCCCTAGTATGGATTTCTTTGGGTTAATCTTATTTGTAATTCTCTGAGGTTCCTATATCTGGATGTCTATTTCCTTCCCCAGGTTGGGAAAGTTTTCAGCCATTTTTCTTCAAATAGGTTTTCTGTCTCTTTCTGTCTCTCTTCTCTCCTTCTGGGACTCCTAGACTGTGAATGTTGTTCTGCTTGGTGTTGTCCTATAGGTCCCATAGGTCCCATAGTGAAACTATCTTGGCTTTTTAAAATTCATCTTTCTTTTTGATGCTCTGTTTGTGTGAGTTCCACTACCTGTCTTTTTGGTCACTGATCTTTTCCTTGGCTTTATCTAGGCTGCTGTTGAATCCCTCTAGTATATATTTTTTTCAGTTTTGTTATTGTCTTATTCAGCTGTCTGGTATTTTAAAATATTTTCTATTTCTTTGTTGAGGTTCACTCTGTGTATATCCATTCTCCAGCAAACGTTTTTATGATCATTACTTTGGATTTTATCAGATAAATCAGTTTTCTCTATTTCATTAAATGTGTGTGTGTGTGTGTGTGTGTGTGTGTGTGTGTGTGTGTGTGTTGGGAGGTTATCTTGTTCTTTCTTTTGGAACATATTCCTTTGCTTCCTCATTTTGTGAATTGTCTGTGTTTGTTTCAACATACTGGGCTGAACAGCTATTTTTCCTAGTCTTTTTTTTTTTTTAAGATTTATTCATGAGGGACACACAGAGAGAGAGGCAGAGACATAGGCAGAGGAAGAAGCAGGCTTCATGCAGGAAACCCAATGTGGGATTTGATCCTGGGATTCCGGGATCCCTCCCTGAGCCAGAAGGCAGATACTTACCTGCTCAGCCACCCAGGCATCTCTTTTTCCCAGTCTTGATGTAGTGGTCACAGGAAGACTGGGGGAGTTTCAGTCTGTTATCTGTGCAGTGCCCTGAGTGGTAGCCTGACAAAAATTATCTCTCAGATTGCTTCAGTTCCTTGTGTCCCAGAAACACTAATGTCCCTGGCCACCAGAACCAGGCACTGAAGGGGCATTCCCTGTTTAAACTGTGCATCAGGTAGCTTTGGCAGAATCATGAGAGAGCACCAGGCTGGAAACACACCTGCCTGCTTGTTTTAGCAGGGCAGAACCAGGGGGAGCACAAGGGCACAGCAAGTGCTGCTAATATGCAAAATGGCACCCACCAGCACCAGTGTTAACAAGATTAAACAAGAGTGCAAAAATGGCACCTCTATTCCTAGAGAGAGCTCCAACAGAACTCTGCCCCTCTGACAGATGCTTTAGGATTAGCCAACAAATCTCCTTCACATATGATCTAAGTACTTTTCAACGTGCTGCTTTTGTTCTGTGTCCTTGGGTAAGTGAGTCTGCGCATGATCCCTTTAAAAGCAGAGTCTCCGTTTCCTACAGTCCTTTCAGTCCCTTGGATGTAAGCACCATTGGTTTCTAAAGCCAAACATTTTCGGGAATCTTCTTTCCACTGCAGGTCCCAAAGGTTGAAGTGCTTGATATGGGATTCAAATTCCTTGTTCCTCAGGGATACCCTCCATATTTATGATATCCCTCTTGGTTATGGGTCACCACACTGGAAGTGGAGTTTTTGGTGAGATCACGTTACTGTCTCTCTACTCATCTTGATGTGGCCTTTTAATCCTTTGTTGTGAAGGAATTGTTCAGCTAGATTTCAAGTCTTTTTCAGAGAGAATTATTCTCTATGTAGCTCTGGATTTGGTGAGATCAGAGTCTTTCTATGCCACCATCTTGCACTGTCTTCCTAGTCTTTTTTTTATTGGCTAAAATTTGGTCATAATTATTTTTTTTATTTATTTATGATAGTCACAGAGAGAGAGAGAGAGAGAGGCAGAGACACAGGCAGAGGGAGAAGCAGGCTCCATGCACCGGGAGCCTGATGTGGGATTCAATCCCGGGTCTCCAGGATCGCGCCCTGGGCCAAAGGCAGGCGCCAAACCGCTGCGCCACCCAGGGATCCCTGGTCATAATTGTTAATTGAAAAAATAATTATAGAACTATCACAGTATGATCCTTAAAATACAGATAGGAAAATCCTGCAAGACATATAGCAAGGTATTACCAGTAATTATCTCTAAATGTTTTTATTATGGTTGATATTTATTTTTTCCCTTTTCCCTTTTACTTGTTCCTATGTTAAGATACTTCTGTCATGAAAATGCATTGCTTCTGTAATAATATAAAATTAATACAACAAACTTCATTTTAGAAGAATAATGTAGTTGTCATGGCAACAATAATTCCAGAGGCTTGGAATTCCCCTTTGTATGACAATATGAAAGTATCATACTTCATTTGCACCTCAGTTTACTCATCTGTGATATGTAATAATAGCCCTTATTTCACAAAGTTGTTGAGAGGATTATGTAAGGCAAAGTGTGGAAAAAGTACCTTATGACAAGTTCAGCACATTGATAAGAGATCAATATATACTGAAACTGCATCTGAATGATAGGTCAATAATCTGTATTTTATATGGGAATTAATAGACTAGAAGATATGCAAGAATATACCATTTAACAGAGAAATCTACTCTTTAAAAATAAACAAGGTAGTTTCCAGCACAGGATATAATGAAACCACTCTTACACAGTTGTTTGAAAGGCTGGTAGAATGTAAAGACTTGGAAGGGTAAAAAAAAAAAAAAAAAAAAGACTTGGAAGGGTATGACCAGCCAAGATCAAATTAATCTAGACACTCCACCAACAGACACTAGAGCCCAGGACCTTCTTTATATGAGTGCAAAGACCATAGTGCAACAACACATGGTTTGTTCATTCCTTGTTAAAATGGAAATATCAACTAAAAATAACTATCTTTAAATACAATCATTAACAAAACCCAAAACCCAAGAATTTTGAGCAAATCGATGTCTAAAACGACATTTATTTTCTAAAGTTTAACTGGGACAATACAACCCACCAAACTGCTATATATTCAGTTTCCAAGATACTGATATTGACAAGTTCTATATTACTCTCTATTGGTATTTGGAAAAAACTCTAGGCAGTGAGTGAAAGGAAAATGGCTCTTTTGAGCCTGATAAAGAGGGGTTATCTCAGACATTTAACAAATATTTATTGAGCAGGTACTCTGTGGCAAGGTCTGCGGTACTAATTGCAATGGGATAGGACCCCTGCACTCAAGGAATTTTCCATGATTAATTATCTTTTTCTTAAGATTTTATTTATTTATGAGAGATACAGAGAGGGAGAGAGAAAGAGAGGCAGAGACAGGCAGGGGGAGAAGCAAGCTCCATGCAGGGAGCCCTATGTGGGACTCAATCCTGAGTCTCCAGGACTAGGCCTTGGGCTGAAGGCAGCGCTAAACCGCTGAGCCACCCGGGCTGCCCTCCATGATTAATTATCAAGAAGCAAGTTCTATTTCAAGTTGTATTAAGAGTGACATGCATAATGCTACATAATAATACAGTGCTTTGATTCTTCAATTTTTAATATATGAAAAACATAGTTATCTTTCCTGATGACTATATATATGTATAATTTGTTTTTTTTTTTTTAATTTTTTTTTTATTTATTTATGATAGTCACACACAGAGAGAGAGAGAGGCAGAGACACAGGCAGAGGGAGAAGCAGGCTCCATGCACTGGGAGCCTGATGTGGGATTCGATCCCGGGTCTCCAGGATCGCGCCCTGGGCCAAAGGCAGGCGCTAAACCGCTGTGCCACCCAGGGATCCCTGTATAATTTGAAATTGCACTAAGTTGGTATTGGAAAAGCTCTTTTTGGAAAACGCTAAGATCTTTTTCAGACAATATTTTTAAAAATTTTTTTATTGGAGTTCAATTTGCCAACATATAGCATAACACCCAATACTCATCCGACCAAGTGCCCCCCTCAGTGCCCATCACCCAGTCACCCCAACCCCGCACCCACCTCCCCTTACACTGCCCCTTGTTCATTTCCCAGAGCTAGGTGTCTCTCATGTTTCAGACAATATTTTAAAGAGATACTCCCCTTGGTCCTGATTCCCGGAGAGTCCCTGAAATCAACAAATTACAATGCCATTATTTTTAAGTTCATTTATCTTCATTTGAAGCTTTGGAAGATGTTTTCTGTTCTATAGTTTGTTAATCTTTAGCCCCTATACATATGTTTAAATATATCATTGTAAAATTGCAAATATGCAATTTGTTTCTTTATGCTTCTAAATTGCTGTCCAATTAACTTTGATTTTCAAAAGGAATTTATTGTTTTTTGCATATTTTATTACTGGAGTTCGATTTGCCAGCATATAGCATAACACTCAGTGCTCATCCCATCAAGTGCTCCCCTCAGTGCCCATCACCCAGTCACCCCAGGCCCTCACCCACCTCCCTTTCCACTACTCCTTGTTCATTTCCCGGAATTAGGTGTCTCTCATGTTCTGTCATCCTCACTGATATTTGCCACTAATTTTCTCTCCTTTCCCCTTTAGTCCCTTTCAATATATTTTATGTTCCCCAAATGAATGAGACCATATACTGTTTGTCATTCTCCAATTGACTTACGTCACTCAGGATAATACCCTCCAGTTCTATCCACGTTGAAGCAAATGGTGGGTATTTGTTCTTCCTAATGTCTGAGTAATATTCCATTGTATACATAAACCACATCTTCTTTATCCATTCATCTTTCGATGGACACCGAGGCAACTTCCACAGTTTGGATATTGTGGACATTGCTGCTAGAAACATTGGGGTCCAGGGGTCCTGGCGTTTCACTGCATCTGTATCTTTGGGGTAAATCCCCATCAGTGCAATTGCTAGGTCATAGGGCAGATCTATTTTTAACTCTTTGAGGAACCTCCACATAGTTTTCAAGAGTGGCTGCACCAGTTCACAGTCCCACCAACAGTGCAAGAGGGTTCCCTTTTCTCCACATCCTCTCCAACATTTGTGGTTTCCTGCCTTGTTAATGTTCCCCATTCTCACTGGTGTGAGGTGGTATCTCATTGTAGTTTTGATTTGTATTTCCCTGATGGCCAGTGATGCAGAACATTTTCTCATGTGCATGTTGGCCATGTCTATGTCTTCCTCTGTGAGATTTCTGTTCATGTCTTTTGCCCATTTCAGGATTGGATTGTTTGTTTCTTTGGTGTTGAGTTTAAGAAGTTCTTTATAGATCTTGGAAACTAGCCCTTTATCTGATACGTCATTTGCAAATATCTTCTCCCATTCTGTAGGTTGTCTTTTAGTTTTGTTGACTGTATCCTTTGGCGTGCAAAAGATTCTTATCTTGATGAAGTCCCCAAAGGTCATTTTTGCTTTTGAGTCTCTTGCCTTCGTGGATGTATCTTGCAAGAAGTTACTATGGCTTGGTTCAAAAAGGGTGTTGCCTGTATTCTCCTCTAGGATTTTGATGGAATCTTGTCTCACAGTTAGATATTTCTTCCATTTTTTAAAAATTTTTTATGATAGACACACAGTGAGAGAGAGAGGCAGAGACACAGGCAGAGGGAGAAGCAGGCTCCATGCACCGGGAGCCCGACGTGGGATTCGATCCCGGGTCTCCAGGATCACGCCCTGGGCCAAAGGCAGGTGCCAAACCGCTGCGCCACCCAGGGATCCCCTTTCATCCATTTTGAGTTTATCTTTGTGTATGGTGGAAAAGAGTGGTCTAGATAAATTCTTCTGCATGTGGATGTACAATTTTCCCAGCACCATTTATTGAAGAGACTGTCTTTCTTCCAGTGGATAGTCTTTCCTCCTTTGTTGAATATTAGTTGATAATAAAGTTAAGAGTCCACTTCTGGTTTCTCTATTCTGTTCCATATATCTAGGTGTCTGTTTCTGTGCCAGTACCACACTGTCTTGATGACCACAGATTTGTAGTACAACCTGAAATCTGGCATTGTGATGCCCCCAGCTATGGTTTCTTTTTTAAAATTCTCCTGGCTATTCAGGGTCTTTTCTGATTCTACACAAATCTTAAGATGATTTGTTCCAACTCTCTGAAGAAAGTCCATGGTATTTTGATAGGGATTGCATTAATTGCGTAAATTGCCCTAGGTAGCATTGACATTTTTGCAGTATTAATTCTTCCAATTCATGAGCATGGAATATTTTTCCATCCCTTGGTGTACTCCTCAATTTCTTTCAGGAGTGTTCTGTAGTTTTTAGGGTATATCCTTTACCTCTTTGGTTAGGTTTATTCCTAGGTATCTTCTGCTTTTGGGTGCAATAGTCAATGGGATTGACTCCTTAGATTCTCTTTTTTCCATCTCATTGTTAGTGTATAGAAATGCAACTGATTTCTGGGCATTGATATTGTATCCTGCCACACTGACAAATTGCTGTATGAGTTCTAGCAATCTTGGGGTGGAGGCTTTTGGGTTTTCTACGTAGAGTATCATGTCATCTGCGAAGAGGGAGAGTTTGACTTCTTCTTTGCCAATTTGAATGCCTTTTATTTCTTTTTGTTGTCTGATTGCTGAGGCTAGGACTTCTAGTACTATGTTGAATAACAGTGGTGAGAATGAACATCCCTGTCTTGTCCCTGATCTTAGGGGAAAGGCTCCCAGTGCTTCGCCATTGAGAATGATATATGCAGTGGGCTTTTTGTAGATGGTGTTTAAGATGTTGAAGAATGTTCCCTCTATCCCTACACTCTGAAGAGTTTTGATCAGGAATGGATGCTGTATTTTGTCAAATGCTTTCTCTGCATCTAATGAGAGGATGATATGGTTCTTGGTTTTTCTCTTGCTGATATGATGAATCACATTGATTGTTTTACGAGTGTTGAACCAGCTTTGCATCCGGGGGATAAATCCCACTTGGTCATGATGAATAATCTTCTTAATGTATTGTTGTATCCTATTGGCTAGTATCTTGTTGAGAATTTTTGCATCCATGTTCATCAGGGATATTGGTCTGCAATTCTCCTTTTTCGTGGGGTCTTTGGTTTTGGAATCAAGGTGATGCTGGCCTCATAGAATGAGTTTGGAAGTACTCCATCTCTTTCTATCTTTCTGAACAGGTTTTGTAGAATAGGTATAGTTTCTTCTTTAAACGTTTGATAGAATTCCCCAAGGAAGCCATCTGGCCCTGGACTTTTGTGTCTTGGGAGATTTTTGATGAGATCTTCAATTTCCTCCCTGGTTATTGGCCTGTTCAGGTTTTCTATTTCTTCCCGTTCCAGTTTTGGTAGTGTGTGGTTTCCAGAAATACACCCATTACTTCTAGATTGCCTAATTTATTGGCATACAGCTGCTCATAATATGTTTTTAAAATCGTTTGTATTTCCTTGGTGTTGGTAGTGATCTCTCCTTTCTCATTCATGATTTTATTAATTTGAGTCTTCTCTCTCTTCTTGTTAATAAGGCTGGCTAATGGTTTATCTATCTTATTAATTCTTTCAAAGAGCGAACTCCTGGTTTTGTTCATGTGTTCCACAGTTTTTCTGGTCTCGATTTCGTTGAGTTCTGCTCAAATCTGTATTAACTCTCTTCTTCTGCTGGGTGTAGGGATCTATTTGCTGTGTTTTCTCCAGATCCTTTAGGTGCAAGGTTAGCTTTTGTATTTGAGTTCTTTCCAGTTTTTGGATGGATGCTTGTATTGCAATGCATTTCCCCCTCAGGACTGCTTTCGCTGTATCCCAAAGATTTTGAACGGTTGTATCTTCATTTTCCTTAGTTTCCATGAATCTTTTTAATTATTCTCTAATTTCCTGGTTGACCCTTTCATCTTTTAGCAGAATGGTCCTTAACCTGTATACCTGCATGTGTTTGAAATCCTTCCAAACTTCTTGTTGTGATTTAGCTCTAATTTCAAAGCATTATGGTCTGAGAATATGCAGGGGACGATCCCAATCTTTTGGTATTGGTTAAGACCTATTTGTGACCCAGTCTGTGGTCTATTCTGGAGAAAGTTCCATGTGCACTTGAGAAGAATGTGTATTCAGTTGAGTTTGGATGTAAATTTCTGTAGATATCTGTGAAATCTATCTGGTCCAGTGTATCATTTAAAGCTCTTGTTTCTTTGGAGATGTGCTTAGAAGACCTATCGATTGTAGGAAGCACCACACTGAAGTCACCAAGAATAAGTGTATTATTATCTAAATATGTCTTAACTTTGGTTATTAATTGATTGATATATTTGGCAGCTCCCACATTCGGGACATATATATTGATGATTGTTAAGTCCTCTTCTTGGAGAGATCCTTTAAGTAGGATATAGTGTCCCTCTTCATGTCTCACTACAGTCTTTGGGATAAACTTTAGTTTATCTGATATAAGGATGGCTACCCCTGCTTTCTTTTGAGGACCATTTGAATCGTACATGGTTCTCCAACCTTTTATTTTCAGGCTGTAGGTGTCCTTATGTCTAAAATGAGTCTCTTGTAGACAGTAAATAGATGGGTCCTGCTTTTTTATCCAGTCTGAAACCCTGTGCCTTTTGATGGGGTCATTAAGCCCACTCACGTTCAGAGTTACTATTGACAGATATGAGTTTAGTGTCATCATGATACCTATTCAGTCCCTGTTTTTGTGGGTTGTTCCCTTGGACCTCCTCTTTCTATTACAGAATCGCCCTTAGTATATATTGCAGAGCTGGCTTGGTGGTCACATATTCCTTAGTTTCTGCCTATCTTGGAAGCTCTTTATCTCTCCTTGTATTCTGAATGGGATCCTTGCTGGATAAAGTATTCTTGGCTGCATGCTTTTCTCATTTAGGACCCTGAATATATCCTTCCAGCCCTTTCTGGCATGCCAGGTCTCTGTGGAGAGGTCTGCTGTTAATCTAATAGTTCTCCCCATATAAGTTACAGATCTCTTGTGTCTTGGTGCTTTAAGGATTTTCTCTTTGTCTTTGGAATTTACAAGTTTCACTATTAAATGTTGACGTGTTATTGAGTTTAGGGGGAATCACCTGTCTCCTGGATCTGAATGCCTGTCTCCCTCCCCAAATTAGGAAAGTTCTCATCTATGATTTGTTCAAATATGCTTTCTGATCCTCTGTCCCTCTTGGCGCCCTCTGGAACCCCAATTAAATGTAGATTTTTCCTTCTGAGGCTGCCATTTATTTCTATTAACCTTTCTTCTTGGTCTTTTAGTTGTTATTCTTTTTTCTCAGCTTCCTTTCTTGCCATTACCTTGTCTTCTATGTTACTCACTCGTTCTTCTACCTCATTAACCCTCATCATTAGGACCTCCAGTTTGGATTGCATCTCATTTAACTGATTTTTAATTTTGGCCTGATTAGATCTCAATTCTGTAGTTATGAAGTCTCTTCAATCCTTTATGCTTTTTTCCAGAGCCCCCAGTAGCTTTATACTTGTGCTTCTGAATTGGCTTTCTGACATCGAATTGTAATCCAAATTCTGTAACTCTGTGGCAGAGAGTACTGTCTGATTTCTATTCTTGTGGTGAGTTTTTTCTAGTCATTTTGCTTGGTGCAGATTGGCTAAAGACGAGTTTTACTGGAAAAAGCATTAAAAAAAGAAAAAAGAAAAAAAAAAGGAGTAGCATCTTCTGATTCTATGTACTGTAAATCCTTTGACTTCCCCTGGAGCTTTCTAGCACTGCTTGGTCAAGAACTTGCTCTTCCCCTCTCTTCCCATCTGGTCTTTTGGGGTGGAGCCTTCTGTGCTGATTCTCATGTGTGTGCACCTTGGGGGGGGGCTGCCCTGCCCCCTGCCAGGTGCAGGCCTCAGTAGGAGCTGTTTATCCTGTGAGGCTCCTGTTCCCTGGTGGCCCGGCTCCATTCCAGACACAGGGTGACACCAGGAGGAACAACAGCACTCGCTGTGGCCAGCTCTCCAGCTCTGGAGTCAGCTCCCACAGTATCTACCACACTTTCCCAGTCCACACTGGTCTGGATGCTCCGGGGGCAGGAGGTGCTGATCTGCACAGCTTGGGGGCACCAGAGGTAGGAGTCCTCGCTGTCCTGTGCCTTCCCCACCTCAGCCTATCACAAGGGGAGCACAGAATCGCCAGCTGTGTCCATTTGGTGTCCTGGGATCTGGGCTCTAAACTGCTGGAATCACGCTCCTGGGGCTCTGGCTCCTGAAGGCAGCAGGGCTCACCCCCCTCCATCCAGAGCCTCTTCCTGAGCTTCCCCCAAGCCTCTGGCCAGGTGCGCACTCCAGCTCTTTACGGAGATTTTCTGTGGTCTTTGGCTCACTCTCCCCTAGGGTGCACTTCCCCTGTTACTGACCCTGGGAGACTGGAGGTTCCACTGCCCCTCCTGTGGTTCTGCCCAAGTTCCCTGCTAAGTGCCTTTTCATCCGGGAAGAATCCAGTGCGGATTTTTAAAGTTCCTGCTTCTCTGGGACTGGGTTTTCCTGTCCTGGAGGCTTTCTGGGCTGACCTTAGCCCAGCTCCTCCCAGGGGCCCCTCCCCCATTTAATTCCTTTTTAATTTTATGTTTTCTGCCTTCCTATCTTGTTAGAAGCACAAACTCTTCTCTCTGTAGCATTCCAGCTGTTCTCTCTTTAAATCGCAGCTCGAATTCATAGGTTTTCAGGATGATTTGAAAGTTATCTAGGTAATTTGGTGGGGACAGGTTACTTGGGGACCCTACTCCTCTGCCATCTTGCCCTGCCCCCCCAAAGCAGTTTAAAGGTGCATCTTTCAACTGGTTAATCTAGGCAAACTGTTGGTTCTGTCCTCTCAACTGCTAAGTAATAGTTATTGGATTCAAAAAGAAGAGAGTTGGCTAGTAGTAGACAATGTAGACAAGATTCTTGTCTTAGGCAGTTGTGCCAGTGCACCTGAGATCCCACCAACAATACATTCCTTTTTCTGCACCCTGGCATCTCTTGGCTACCAACTGCCAAGCCAGGTCCAACAGAATTCACTGATGACTTAGGGAAAACACAAACTTAAATTTGGCTAAGACAAGGGTGAAACTCATCTTTTAAAATTTGAATTAAGAACCAAACTGTAGATTACAAAAATAAAGATCTATGCATTTTTTATGAAGTTTTGGAATATAAGTGAGGCCTGGAGCCAACAACCAAGAAAGAATTCTTGAGACATCTTTGGTGCAAAATGGTGGTTTTATTAAAACATGGGGGGGGGCAAGATGGCAGAAGAGTAGGGTCCCCAAGTCACCTGTCCCCACCAAATTACCTAGATAAATCATCCTGAAAATCTACGAATTCGGCCTGAGATTTAAAGAGAGAACAGCTGGAATGCTACAGTGAGAAGAGTTCGCGCTTCTATCAAGGTAGGAAGACGGGGAAAAAAGAAATAAAGAAACAAAAGGCCTCCGAGGGCGAGGGGCCCCGCGAGGAGCCGGGCTGAGGCTGGGGTGAGAGGCCCCAGGGCAGCCCCGTCCCGGAGGAGCAGGAGCTGCACCAATCTTCCCAGAGGGAAAGGCCAGTGCAGGGAGTTAGAGAAGGACCCCAGGAGGGGCGGGGATGCCCTCAGGCTCCCAGGGGCCTAACAGAGGACTCCCCCCCCCCCCGCCCCGTGGAGAGCGTGCCACACCCCGCGGCAGAGCTCCCTCAAGGGCTGCAGCCCGGGCCCGCGGGGCCCGGGAGCAGCTCGGAGGGGCTCGGGTGGCAGCTCCACGAGGAGGCGGCTGTGCAGCGGGGAGCGCTAATCCAACAGCACAGGCCCAGGAGCACAGGGCGCTGGGACACAGCCCAGGATCCGACCTCCCCCCAGGGCAGGAAGAGGCCAGGAAGGCCCAAGACAGCTAGGACACTCCTGCCCTGAGCTGAGCAGATCAGCGGCCCCGCCCCCGGAGCATCCAGGCCCCTGCAGACTGAGAGCTCCGTAGTTACTGCGGAAACTGAATCCAGGGCTCCAGAGCTGACCCCCGCCACTGTGGTTGTTCCTTCTGGGGCCTCATGGGATAAACAACCCCAACTGAGCCTCACAGTGGCCTTACCAGATAAGCAGCTTAAACATCACTCACTGAGCCCTGCCCCAGGCAGGGGCCTGAGCAGCTCCCACAAGTGCTAACACCTAAAAATCAGCACAACAGGCCCCTCCCCCAGAAGACCAGCTAGACGGAAAGGGGAAAAGCAAATTATTGACCAAGGAACACTGGAAAGTTCCAGGGGAATTCACGGGACTTACAGTTTATAGAATCAGAGGATACTCCCCCTTGTTTTTTGTTTGTTTGTTTGTTTATTTGTTTGTTTTCAACCCCCCTTTTCTTTTTTTTTTTTTACTTTTTTCTTTTGTTCTTCCTTTTTTCCTTTTTTTCTTTTTCTTTCCTTCTTTCTCTTCTTTTTCTCCTTTTCCCAATACAACTTGTTTTTGGCCACTCTGCACTGAGCAAATAACTAGAAGGAAAAACTCACCTCAAAAGAAAGAATCAGAAACAGTCCTCTCTCCCACCGAGTTACAAAATCTGGATTACACTTCAATGTCAGAAAGCCAATTCAGAAGCACTATTCTACAGCTACTGGTGGCTCTAGAAAAAAGCATTAAGGACTCACGAGAATTCATGACTGCAGAATTTAGATATAATCAGGCAGAAATTAAAAATCAATTGAATGAGATGCAATCCAAACTAGAAGTCCTAACGAGGATGGTTAACGAGGTGTAAGAATGAGTGAGTGACATAGAAGACAAGTTGATGGCAAAGAGGGAAACTGAGGAAAAAAGAGACAAACAATTAAAAGATCATGAGGATAGATTAATGGAAGTAAGTGACAGCCTGAGGAAGAAAAACCTACGTTTAATTGGGGTTCCCGAGGGCGCCAAAAGGGCCAGAGGGCCAGAATATGTATTTGAACAAATCCTAGCTGAAAACTTTCCCAATCTGGGAAGGGAAACAGGCATTCAGATCCAGGAAATAGAGAGATCCCCCCCTAAAATCAATAAAAACCATTCAACACCTTGACATTTAATAGTGAAGCTTGCAAATTCCAAAGATAAAGAGAAGATCCTTAAAGCAGCAAGAGACAAGAAATCCCTAACTTATATGGGGAGAAGTATTAGGTTAACAGCAGACCTCTCCACAGAGACCTGGCAGGCCAGAAAGGGCTGGCAGGATATATTCAGGGTCCTAAATGAAAAGAACATGCAACCAAGAATACTTTATCCAGCAAGGCTCTCATTCAGAATAGAAGGATTGATAAAGAGCTTCCAAGACAGGCAGGAACTGAAAGAATATGTGACCTCCAAACCAACTCTGCAAGAAATTTTAAGGGGGACTCTCAAAATTCCCCTTTAGGAAGAAGTCCAGTGGAACAATCCACAATAACAGGGACTGAATAGGTATCATAATGACACTAAACTCCTATCTTTCAATAGTAACTCTGAACGTGAATGGGGCTTAATGACCCCATCAAAAATTGCAGGGTGTCAGATAAAAAGCAGGATAAAAAGCAGGACTCAACAGCAAAGAAACAAACAATCCAATCATGAAATGGTCAAAAGACATAATAACCGAAATCTCACAGAGGAAGACATAGACATGGCCAACATGCACATGAGAAAATCCTCTGCATCACTTGCCATCAGGAAAATACAAATCAAAACCACAATGAGATACCACCTCACACCAGTGAGAATGGGGAAAATTAACAAGGCAGGAAACCACAAGTGTTGGAGAGGATGTGAGCAAAGGGAACACTCTTGCACTCTTGGTGGGAATGTGAAATGTTGCAGCCATTCTGGAAAACTGTGTGGAGGTCCCTCAAAGAGTTAAAAATAGATCTGCCCTATGACCCAGCAATTGTACTGCTGGGGATTTACCCCAAAGATAAGGATGCAATGAAACACCGGGACACCTACACCCCAATGTTTCTAGCAGCAGTGTCCACAGTAGCCAAACTGTGGAAGGAGCCTCGGTGTCCATCGAAAGATGAATGGATAAAGAAGATGTGGTTTATGTATACAATGGAATATTACTCAGCCATTAGAAACGACAAATACCCACCATTTGCTTCGACGTGAATGGAACTGGAGGGTATTATGCTGAGTGAAATAAGTCAATCAGAGAAGGACAAACATTATATGGTCTCATTCATTTGGGCAATATAAATAATAGTGAAAAGGAATAAAGGGGAAGGGAGAAAAAATAAGTGGGAAATATCAGAAAGGGAGACAGAACATGGAAGACTCCTAACTTTGGGAAACGAACTAGGGGTGGTGGAAGAGGAGGAGGGTGGGGGGTATGGGTGACTGGGTGGCGGGCACTGAGGTGGGCACTTGTCGGGATGAGCACTGAGTGTTTTTCTGTATGTTGTCAAATTGAACACCAATAAAAAATAAATTTATTATTTTTTTTTAAAAAAAGCATGGGGACTTGACCAGTGGGTAGGAAAATCTACTGCCCTGGGCCTGTGAGGGGTGGCTGATTATATACCTGGGAGTTGGAAGGGGTTTGAGGATAGTGTACTTTCTAAGGAATTTTCGAAGCATGGTTTCTAGGACCTTGATGGGGTGAGCTATCGTTGGGAAAAGATCACTTATTACCATCTAATAAAACCTGAGCTACGAGACCCTTCAGATGATTATCGGTAGGCCATGTTCTTGGGGGATGATTGCCAACATGTATCTTGGGGGTTTAGAGATAAAGGAAATTTCTAAAGGAATTTTTATATGTTAAAGTAGACCTACAGTGTCCTAGGAGTTGGGCTAAGATTGCCTTTTGCCTTTAGCAAAGTATAAACATTGAGGCAGTTGGGTCTGTAAAGGAATGCCCCTTTCACTGTTTCAAGGACTTGTCAATGTGCTTTTTCCTCAGCTAGTCCTTTGTTCCCTCATCAATTTTGTTCATTTATTCATTACTACTATTTTAAAGGATTTATTTATTTATTTTTGAGAGAGTGCAGGAGGGGAGGTGCAGAAGGAAAAAGAGAAACTCAAGTAGATTCCACACTCAGTGAGGAGCCTGACATGCGGCTAAATCTCATCATCCTCAGATCACAACCTAAGCTAAAATTAAGAGGTAGATGCTTAACTAATTATACCACTCAGCTACCCCTATTCATTATCACTGTCAAATTCCTTGTTGTGGTCTACAGCTTCAACATACCTTAACCCCCACCTACCTGTCTTGGCCTAACCTTGTATTATATTCCTGCTTGCTCATTACAGTTATGACATACTTTCTTTCTTTCATAGAATATATGAAGCTCATTTCCTCTCCACAGCTTTTCTCAGGCCATGTGTTCCCTTTTCCTGGCATGATCTCCTCTTCCCCAAATTACTTCTCACTCACTCTATCCAAACCCCACACAGATGCCAAGATTTGCCATCAACTTAACACTGATCTATGTTCTACCTCCTCAGCTCAAATCACATTTTCTCTGAGAGGATATCCCTGACTTTTCAGATCAAGGTAGGACAGTGGTGGGGTTGTGGACTAGTTCTAGATTTGCTTTAAGGTTTGTAAATTGCTTAGTAGAGTGCTTTATTGTACTATTAGAGTGTTATAATAACTATGGCTGACAGTAAATACATACTTGTGCTGGGCACTATTCTACATGCTTCACATGTATTAAGTCACTTAGACATCAATAAATGATAATGTTTATTATTCCACAATTATTATTATCCTTATTGCAGCATATACTGCCTGTCTTTCCTGGACAGAGTTAGTTAACACAAACAATTTCTTTCTATACAATTCTGCTTTTTATTGACTCTACACAGGCAACAGCCATATAGTGTAGGCACATTATTCAGAGAAATTACAATGCAATTGATTAAATTACAGCTGCTTTTAGTTCTATTCTAATCCTTAGGGTGCATCCTGGACTAGTGATCTCATTTAACCTTGGACATTTCCATGTATGTAACCTATTTACAAATCTGTACTCAGAATGAGTTATGTTTGCCTGTGTGTTGATTCCTATTAATTTCATTCTTATAAAGTGATTATATTTGGCATTATCACCAAATTTTCATGGTTATTTACTAAAGCCACATATATACTGACTAGAGAATTCTTGCCCAATCTAGGACAAAGAGCTCAATAGGCTTAAAAATAAAAGATCAACTTTTTGGAAAGTATGCTCACCTAAGAAACCCAACTGGCAGTCATTTTACTTTACTTTTGAAAATTCAGTTTTATAAACTGAAAGGCAGAAACCTCTTAGGACTTTCTCTGGCTTAAATGCTGACAATTTGAGGACCTCAAAATGCTTATGTATGGCTCATTTAGGAAGACCTGCAAGCTAGCTGAACTCTTGAATTATGAGCTCTTGAAATATTTCATCAAAATAGAAGATGTTTGAACAAGTGTTTTGGAAATCAATTCAAATTAGCAGGTTGCCTACTGATGTCACTTTTGATCATCAGCAACATCTTTACTTTATTTGGAAATAGATCTCTACTTGCCTTTAACTTGATGAGGGGGTAAAAACCAGAAAATGTTAGTTTTATTATACAAGAAAATATCATCAGCAGATATCCGTTACACTGGACAGGCAACAGTATCAACAGTATGTATTCCTCTCTTTGCTTGATTTTAGGTTGAAACACTTAGACCAAAATAAAACAAAAGAAGACAAAACGACAGTGGCATTAGAAATCGTCTTTAGGGATCCCTGGGTGGCGCAGCGGCTTGGCACCTGCCTTTGGCCCAGGGCGCGATCCTGGAGACCCGGGATCGAATCCCACGTCGGGCTCCCGGTGCATGGAGCCTGCTTCTCCCTCTGCCTGTGTCTCTGCCTCTCTCTGTGTGTGTGTGTGACTATCATAAATAAATAAAAAAAATTAAAAAAAAAAGAAATCATCTTTAGATGTTCTTGGAGATGTGAAAACATAGATTGCTGTATAGATTACAACCTCTTTATTTGGTTTCAAAATCTATTGCAATGATCTCAGAACTTTAAATTTTGCCAAAGCTAGTGAAATAGAAAAGCAGGCATGACTAAAATAACTGACAGACTGAAATGATAAATGAGATTTTGGGTACAATACAGTCTGTGAAACTCAGCTCAGGCTCACTAGCCACATTCACCCCAATTTACAAAATAATCAGGAAAAACCTCTAATGAGGTATTGAGAAAGAAGGCACTTGTTAGGGTTTATATGCAAGGAAAGCTCACTGATTCACAGAGAAGATGATATAGGAGGCTGAGTAGCTATAGCTGCCAAAAGCCAGGATGAATAGCAACTCACAACTTGACTATTTGCAATATATAGAAATAGAAACAGCTGCCTTATTCTCTTCATGATGGCTGTTGCACCTTGGAGCTATCCACACCACCAAGGAAAGCTGATGGAGCCCACGAGGCAGCCTGTGTCCTTGCTCTGAAGTTTGATTTGCCCAGCCAGGCAAATGCACGTGGGAGGTTTGACTTTGTTGTTCACACTGTTCCAGATGGTATTGTCCAAAGCCAGAATTTCTGGGCCACCAAAGCAGCATGGAGAAGCTTTCAGCTCCTCCTGAATCAAATTCTGGCTCTTGCAGCAGGCAAGTCATGGAAGAGTGCCAAATGTTCCCGCCAAAAAGCTACTGAATCCTCTTTCTTTCCTACTTTCTTCCAAATCTTTGCTTTAAATATTAGAGTTGTAAAATGTGAGTTAAGAATAATTTTTTCACTTTGAAGACTATTTCTGATGCTTTGAATCATGACATCATCGAAAATTAAGTTTTAAAATAAAAGCTCATTTAAATTTTTCTTCAAAATATAATTGATTTAGAAATAAATGCATGTGTATAAAATGAAGAGTAGAGCCTGTAAATCATTTTCTTTAACTGATAAGCCCATCACGACTTTCCATGGCTTGCCAATTGGTACTGACTGAACCTTGTCACTGAAACAGGGTTTATAAATGACCTTTCCACATCATATTACAGGGATTTTGATTCACAGCTTTCAGAAGTACTTTAACCTCTCTTTTAATACTATGTATTTTGTCTTATGTATGAATAATCATCTGTATCTTATCACAAGCTCTTTTGAGAACAGAGGTTGTGCTTTTGTCATGTTTGCATGCCTCTTTTCCTTCCTTACAATACAGTGTAATGCTTTGCAGAATAAACACTCTAAAATGTTTACTAAAAGTAGAAGAAATTTTATTCCAGTCACTTATTTCACACTTTAATGCAATTCATTTTTTTCTTTTATCCCACATCACAAGTTAAGAAAGTTAAGTGTTTTTCTGTAGTGATGCCCTGAGTTTTCTCAGAAATGGGGTCATGTAGCCCAGATAGAGAAAGGATAGAAAAAGTGTTATTAAGTGGTTCATCCTGATGCCCAGAATTCATTAAGTTTATTGCCAAATTTTTTATTTGTTTTCCAGCCTCTTCAGAGTCTAGACTTATGAGGAAAGACTCATTTTCTTGAGACATTATTATTTAATTTGTCAAAATTAATAGTAATAACTCATAATCAAAGAGAACACTTATAATAATATACTGTAATAAAAGTTATGTGAATGTGGTCTCTTTCTCTCTCTCTCAAAATATCTTACTGTAAAGTACTCACCCTTCTTATGATCATGTGAGGTGATAAAATGCCTACATAATGAGATGAAGTGAGGTGAATGATACAACCATTGTGATTTTTAGTGTTAAGTTACTGGTGACCTTGTGGTAATATGAAACATCAGAAGGAGAATCATCTGCTTCTGGACTGCAGGGGACTATAGGTAACTGAAACTGCAGAAGGTGAAACTGTGGACAAGGCTGGGGGGGGACTATGGTTTTGGTTTTTTGCTCAAAATTGTGCTTGTCATTTCCATTCAAGTGACTTCTCACTTCCTTTAAAGGTGAAGTTTAAACTCCTTAACCTGGCTTCCAAGATCTTCTATAGCTAGCCTTAAACAACTTTCCTAAATGTACTTCATCATTTCCTTTAAGAAGCAAACGAATCTAATCAATGTTCCTATGCTTCGCATATCTTTGTACCCATTGTTTCTACTGTTCAGTCTTAGGAATGTTATTCAGCTTCCTTTCTGCCAGTGTAGTTATAATTTGTCCTTTCAGGTACAACTTTAGAGTTAAACAAAATACTTGTTGCAATCATGATTTCTTGAATGAATGGATAGACTCAAGTCATACTTCACCTAGAAGTTGCTCCTGCTTGCTTGAGCCCATAATGATGTTTTCACTCTTAGGATTTATATTATACTGAGTATCTCTACAAATAGTTTGTCACTTAGCAAATTTTCCCCACATTGTTTAATTTGAATATATCTTTGTAGAGTTTAGCTGATTCTAAACTGCTTTTGGAGAAGTACTAACTATATCTTTTACATTTGGCATCTGTTACATAGCCAAGCACAGAGTTTTCCACATAGTCAGCTTACAATGTACATGTGTAGACTATTCACTGGTATTCGGTAACTATCTGATGCCAAATAAAATAAGGAAGTAGATATAGTGATACAGACTGAATTTCTTTAGTCCTTTGCGTCCTGTGAATTGACTGACCCCTCTCCTCTAGAACTGCTATATTTTGAAAATCAAAATTGATATTATTTAGCTTTTTTGGCGGGTAAAACCTTTGATTTGTCTAGGAGTTTAAGGTAATTATCTTCTGAGATAGTATTGTGTTAATATCTTCAAATTATATATGATGAAATACAGCAAAAGTTAAATCTACACTGCTGGAAATACCACCATCAACACTCATGGATGACAACCTAGTTGGCCCTTACTTCAGCTAACTTTGATGCAATCAGTTGTGAGAATAATAAAAAACAAATCAATCAATCCAGCAAATCTACATGACATGCAAATTATAACACGGCATATCACTTCAATCTTTTTTTTTTTTTTACCATTTCATTTATTGGTGTTCAATTTGCCAACATACAGAATAACACCCAGTGCTCATCCCGTCAAGTGCCCACCTCAGTGCCTGCCACCCAGTCACGCACACCCCCCATCTTCCTCCCCTTCCACCACCCCTAGTTCGTTTCCCAGATTTAGGAGTCTCTCATGTTCTGTCTCCCTTTTTGATATTTCCCACACATTTCTTCTCCCTTCCCTTATATTCCCTTTCACTATTATTTATATTCCCCAAATGAATGAGACTATATAATGTTTGTCCTTCTCCGATTGACTTACTTCACTCAGCATAATACCCTCCAGTTCCATCCACGTTGAAGCAAATGGTGGGTATTTGCCATTTCTAATGGCTGAGTAATATTCCATTGTATACATAAACCACATCTTCTTTATGCATTCATCTTTCGATGGACACCGAGGCTCCTTCCACAGTTTGGCTATTGTGGACATTGCTGCTAGAAACATCGGGATGCAGGTGTCCCGGCGTTTCTTTACATCTGTATCTTTGGGGTAAATCCCCAGCAGTGCAATTGCTGGGTCATAGGGCAGTTCTATTTTTAACTCTTTGAGGAACCTCCACACAGTTTTCCAGAGTGGCTGCACCAGTTCACATTCCCACCAACAGTGCAGGAGGATTCCCCTTTCTCCACATCCTCTCCAACATTTGTTGTTTTCTGCCTTGTTAATTTTCCCCATTCTCACTGGTGTGAGGTGGTATCACACTGTGGTTTTGCTTTTCTTTTTCTTTTACCCACCTTACTCCAGATCAACTTTCATAATATCAACAAACACAGCAAATACAAAAACATAGCTTCCTTGCAGGTTCTGATTTTCTATGTTCTCCACTTATCGAAACGGCAGAGGCTGATCCACATCCCTTCATCACAAGCCCATATTCTAAGGAGAAGAATTTACGTGGCACATTTGAAGTAAATGTTCACCCTCTTGGGACACCTGGGTAGCTTAGCGGTTGAACATCTGCCTTCGGCTCAGGATGTGATCCTGGGATCTGGGATCGAGTCCCACATTGGGCTCCTTGCAGGGAGCCTGCTTCTCCGTCTGCCTAGGTCTCTGCCTCTCTCTCTGTGTCTCTCATAAATAAATAGATAAAATCTTTAAAAAAAATGTTCACTCTCATTGATCAGCTGTGGATTAGGGGAGGGCTCAGAAGAAAAATCAGCCCAGTTCACATCCAATGTTTCCACACATCTAATCGTTTTGGGTTCAGAGGTAGATGTGGTATCACTTACATGGACACATATAACAGCTGGCACCCACCTCTGTTGGGAGATTGATGTGGAAAAAGCACTGGGCTGGAAGTAAGTGACCTGGGTTCTACCTCTGGGTGAGACATGTATAGGGTGTGTGACTTTGGACAAGTCGCTTACTTTTCTTGAGTCTCAGTTTCCTTACTGAAAAAATAAAAGGGTGAGAAAAATGGTCTCTAAGGAACTCCAGCCATTTGATCTTGTGATCTAAAATGATTTGCAGAATTGTAATATTTAATTTTGCTAATCCATGCAATTTCATTCTGTCAGGGATTGGTACCAACGATTGATGTGATTCAATGATACCCATAAAAAGACTGCTTAGCTTGCATATCTCCTCTTTTTCCCTGAGGTTGCATATCTTGTTCATGCTGCCTTGACTTCTCCTTGGTGATGAGAAAGGAATTTCATCTGCAGGAAGAAGCTGAGGTAGGCTCGGTGTCCTCTGATGAATGGGAAGCCATGGGAAGGGTAGCAGCCTGGAACATGTTCGGTTCCACCTCTTTCTTTTGGCACTTTCTCACTGTGTAGTAATTGTGTTAGACTGAGGACTAGCATAATACAAGGTTGACAATTGTGCAGGACAGAAATGCAAATTAAAAGCAATGAGGTTATCAGATGGTGTTTTCTTCACTCTGTCTAAGGCAAACTTCAGGATCAGAAGACAGGTTAAAAGTGTGAACCAGTTTGTAATTTGGAGATAGAAGAATTCATTTTCCAATAGGAAAGCTAATTTGTATATTAAAAAAGAAACTTTTATTAATGAAGTTCCACCAGATTGCCTCTGATTAAGAAGTAGAGCAACTTTCATCATGTAAATTGTTTTTAAATTAGATTTAAATAACATAGTAATACTTTTTAAAAATCATGTTATCCACCATTTAAAAGAAATAAATACTTTGGTTAACTTCCGGCATTTTCACAAGGTGAAATTCCATCACAATCCTTGAGTAATTGAAATTGTGGTGATTTTTTTTTAAAGATTTATTTATTTATTTATTTATTTATTTATTTATTTATTTATTTATGATAGAGACAGAGAGAGAGGCAGAGACACAGGCAGAGGGAGAAGCAGGCTCCATGCAGGGAGCCCAATGTGGGACTCCATCCAGGGTCTCCAGGATCATGCCCTGGGCGGAAGGCGACGCTAAACCGGTGAGCCACCAGGGCTGCCCAGAATTGTGATTTTTAAAACCATCCAATTACAGGATTTCAGTGCAATTTTTTTCTAATAAAATTCGTTTTCACTTACATGTGTCTGTCATATCTTGTCAATGACGATGTTTTAAAAATCTTTTGCTGATGAATCTTTTTCTGGATATTATTATACCTGTAGAGGGATATTTATTGATACTGTCAGATAAATGTAGAGCCCATAAAAGAAGTCATGATTATTAATTTTAGTATGTCTATTTATCTTTGTTTTTCTGCCAGTATCAAAAAACAATTGTGAATGTTTTTCAGTAACCTATGGATCACAGTACATTAAGTGGAAGTCTGGAATTTTACAAATAATGTAATGGAAATGTTAACACAGGCATATTCTATTTAGATAGTTATCCCATAATAGAGATAGTACTAACTGGATTAATGCCTCTTAACATTCTGAGAATTATTAACTTTTTCTGATTTGACAGAATAAAAATTGGGGAAATTTAGGAGACTGTGATTGTGAAGCTTCACCCTCATCCTTAACTGTTGTTTTAAGATTGGAGAAAAAAAATGAAAGAGCATCAGAAAAATTAAAAGTTCAATTACTTATTTAACTGATCCCTGTCCAGACATTTATTCAGTGAGCCTACATATGTCCAAGGCATTGTGTTAAGCCTTGGGAATGCAGAGATTAATTGACTAGGTTCCAACTCTCAGAGGTCACAGTTCTAGAATAAATTTTTGTATAATGCAGAATGGGAAAGTCGTATGATGCCCAGGGACTAGGTGTGTGCTCAGGGGTGGGCAGTGCAGTGAATGGAAGAAGGAGGGGCTTATTGGAACACGTTTTGACAATTTCTACCTCAGCAAAGTCAGTTTACTGACTCAGATCCACAATCAATAAAAATTATTTTGGAAAAATGGTTCATTTCTCCTAGAGTCTCCTGCTCCCTTTAATTTTAAGGAGTAAATTTGCCTCATATCTCAGGAGTGAGAGATGGACAAAAGTAGAGTGAAATTTGGAAGCCAAAAGAGAGAGATAAATAAATTTATTTAAGACCAAAATCATGCTCTCTTAAACCATGGACCCCTGTGTAGAGTTATTATAGGTCTAAATATTGTTGTGCTGTATATCCAAAGGTTTGGATAACTTTTAGTGTGATTACAGAATCTATGTTTTAAAGATTAGCCAATGATTAAACAAGTGCATAGTAGATTTTTTCATTGCTCTACCATTTCAAAGATACAATCCAGTGGAGAAGGCAATGTACCTGATGTACAATGAAATCAGGTTGAAATCAGGTTCTGTTATCTAGCAGGCTTTATTGAAAATTTAAAAGGTTGAAAAGGAATAAACAGTGAACTCAATTGAAATGTCTGGGTGGCTCAGAGGCTGTCTGCCTTCGGCTCAGGTTGTGATCCCAGGGTCCTGGGATGGAGTCTTGCACCAGGCTCCCTGCGGGAATCCTGCTTCTCCCTCTTCTCCTTATGTCTCTGCCTCTCTCTTTGTGTCTCTCATGAATAAATAAAATCTTTTTTTTTAAAGTGAACTCAGTTTTTCTTAATTACAAAATAGTTACCCTCAAAGTGAAAAATGCAATTAACTATGGCAAAAATTACAGCTAAGAATGTGCGGGCTCGTTGAAACAAACAGAAACACATGGATCTATAAATTAAATATAGTTTTTGAACTGAAGCCCATTGTGCAGTTGAAGGGGAGTGTGTGAAGAAGACCTGGCACTGTTCAGTGTGTTAGGAAGTGAACAAGGAAAGAATCCCTAGCATCAGCAGCCCAGAGAAACCAGAATTGTGGTAAAATATTTTGTAAATAAATAAAAATTAAAAAAAAAATAAAGGGATCCCTGGGTGGCGCAGCGGTTTAGCGCCTGCTTTTGGCCCAGGGCGCGATCCTGGAGACCCAGGATCGAATCCCACGTCAGGCTCCCGGTGCATGGAGCCTGCTTCTCCATCTGCCTGTGTCTCTGCCTCTCTCTCTGTCTCTCTGTGACTATCGTAAATAAATAAAAATTAAAAAAAAATATTTTGTAAAGATCTGAACAAGAAATGATTACCAGTCTGCTAGTGACCAAGAAAATGACGCTTTTTTTTAACAATATCATGCAATTTGAAATAAAAAAAAATTCAGAGTCATTTCAGATATTAACATTATTGAGGGAAAGGCAACAATATTGCTCAGCCACTTAAGTGTCTGCCTTCAGCTCAGGTCATGATCCTGGGGTCCTGGGATCCAGCCCTCCATCCAGCTCTCTGCTCAGTGGGAAGTCTGTTTCTCTCTCTCTTTCTCTTCTCTCTCTCAAGGAAATAAGTAAAATCTTTTAAAAAAGAACAATATTGATAGAAATATTTCAGTGAAGTGCTACAGAGTCTGGTAAAAGGTCTATTTTTGTTTAATATCCTTATTAACAAGTAAGGTATGTTAACTACATTCAAGGCTGATACCGAATTAAGTTTTTAAAAAATATTATTACAAACATCACAAAGAACAAAGATTTGCCAGGTTACAAACGTGGCATAAGGACAAAAAGTAATGCCTAACTTGGACCAGTTTAGAGTGAATACCATAGATGGGACTATAATGCTTGTAGATATCGAGTGGCAAAGAAATAAATATAGGTTATATCTTGATCTGCACCCTGCCAGATCTATCTCTGAACAATAGAAACAACAAAAACAACCACATCAGTAAAACATATGTAGAGATGTCTTATTAAAATATGCAGAAATGCAACATTAAAGTTCAAGAAAAAAATAAAGTCCAAATAGTAAATCCATAAGATAAGAGGATTTGAGAATGTACAAAACGAATCACATCTAAAACAGTGCTTAGAACAGAGTAGGTCTACAATACAAAATATGTGAAATCAAGGGAGGCTCTTGATTAGCATTTATAAGAACTGTTTATAGAAAATTAAGTGGAGGGATTAGCTGGATCTGGACTATAGCCATTTTCTAAGGGGTCAGAGAATAAATTTGATGAGCAGGAGTAGGCCTTATTTATGAAGGGTTGTCAATCATTTTTACCTCACTTATGCTAGAGTCACAGCAATGAGGAAATTTCCCCTCATGAAATGTCAAACTTTTTATAAGCACACTATTTTAATTACCACAATCTAAATTTCCCACTGAGAGCAGATCCCTGTCCTTAGAGAGTTAACATTCTAATATGGCCATTTTAAGGAGAAAATCCTGGCCATATTTTGTAGTACATATGCAGTAGTAGACAAAGATTTTGCAGCCCAATTCTTTGTGTAGGGGTGTGCACAACTAAAGAATGGAGTTCCTAGAGAAAATTGGTACTCTTTCTTGAGGTAAATTGCTCATATGTTTGAGTTAAATTACCTCTTCTGGGGAGACCATTTTGCTCCCTGAAGAGATAATTTATCTCAAAAGGGTACCAATTCAGTATCATTAAACCTTTCAGGAGCTACATTTTCTATTATAAGCAAATCCCACATTAGGTAATTTGCCTCAATTAGATATAACTTTGAGTCTGGGAGGGAGTATATTTTACTTACCTAACTCATAGTCATCAATTTTCTTTTGATTGCCCAGGTGTGCATGGAAATTTGTTATGTATTATTTACAAGCTTAATAAAATAAGAACCAGTCCAGTGTTCAAGGTAACATATGTTTGGCAGTAACTTTGCGCATGTTTCAGTTACTGTTACACATGGATTAAGTCTTCAAGACTTACACCCTGGTCTGTTGAAGATATATAAAATATGGCCCTTCATTAAAAGGAGTTTATAAAGTTTTTATTTTTGACAGGAAGTCACTTGAGGTAGACAATAGAACCGAGCTTGCCTAACTTTCATGGATGTGGTAAGGACTGACTAACTATGAAAGTGTTTTAAATATTAAACTTTATGAAACAAATAATTACATTTATTATTTAAAAGGCATAATGGGAAGAAATTAAGCCAAGAAAAATTTAGGGAAAACATCTAGAATTAGTGCCAAATAAGCAGCTTTTTTGATGACTAAAAAGTAGGTGAAATTTAGTGGTAAAAAAAAATATTATCACTGTGACTTAAGATGGGGATATAGGAAATGTGCTGGAAGAAAGTTAAAATCATTAGGGTGCTGCAATTTAAACATTAGGCAATGACCAGGTGGCCACCCTCTTGGCTCCTTGGTTCATAACTTTTCAATAAATCTTACTTAATCAACACTTATTGTGCTTTGCCTACAGAATAATGGAAGTAGTAGTGTTGTTCTTTTCACAGACCTTCTTACTTTGGGTATATTGCTGCACTTAAACTGCAAATGATCGAACATTACTTTGTTTGCCTGTAATCCAAGTCACTCTTCAAACATATCATAGACTTCCATATATTACAAATCTGGTGCTATAAGAATTGGGATACTAGTCAGAGTGAATTGTTTCCAAAAAACAGTACTAGTTTTATTACTTAGCAATACATTACACCTAAGATATTTCCTATGCCAAGAAGCAGAATTGGCTTCAAAAGATAACCAATAACAATCAAACACCTCACTAACACAACAAAATCACATCTAGCTATATTTTCATTTGGTCTTATTTATCTCATACAGTATCTTACACACATTTAGGAAACTAGACAAAGAAAAATCTCTGTGAAGTCCAACTTTTAAAATTTTTTTCATTCTATGGGGTAATATACTTTGGCAACAATTATTTCGGTAATCTAATCAACACATGTTTTTTGTCACTGTGTTACTCTTTATACAGTAACTAAGGAGAGCTGAGCAGCTGCTAGAAATGTGTGACACTCTGATTTGAGGACCAGTAAGCAGCTGGATTGAGTGGGCCAGGGACCACTTATACCTGAGATGGGATACAGATCACCACTTACCAGAGGTGGAAATCTAAGTCAAATGTAGTAGGACAGTCTCACTGACCAATGAAGAGCATCATGTGTACTTGAGGGGATTTCATCAACAACAAGCACCTATAGTGGATTTCCAGGTGTATCTGAGACAGGCATTCTTAGCTGAGACACCAAGAAGTGGGTAAAGCAGTATTGGAACATTCAGGTAGCTGATATCAAGGGAAAAGCCAGCTGACAATGTTTTGATGTATTTGAAACAGCTGACAGTTTAATAATGTTATTATCTATATAAAAGAAAGGTAACTAAGAATATTTAACTGCTCTCTAAGCATTGTTAGGAGATACATTTGCTGATCACAGACATTTTTATTGTCTGGAAACAAGGAATTATCTTTATCAAAATATAAATGGCTCTCAACTTAGGATAATTTTACTTATGATGTTTTAACTTTATGGTGCTGTAAAATCAATACTCATTTAGTAGAAACTGTACTCCAGATTTTGAATGTTGTTCTTTTCCCAGGCTAGCGATACATAGTATGATACTCTCTTATTATGCTGGGCAGTGGAAGTGAGCTGCAGTTTCCAGTCAGCCAAGTAAACACTAGGGAAAACAACTGATACACATACAATCATACACATTTCACATTCAATATAGTATGCAATAAGTTATATGTATATTCAACATTTTATTGTAAAATAGGCTTTATGTTATATGGTTTTGCATAATGGTAGACTACCAAAGTGCTCTGAGCATGTTTAAAGTGAGGAAAATTGATAAATTCACTTAATTTCAATACTCCCTTTATGGAAAAGTCCAAGGGCCTATGACCCAGAGATCTTGGTATAGAAAGATTTTATTAATTTAGTTATGTACCTGACTTCTTGGTAGTTCAAACTAAACTCAGTTGTAAAAATACAGTTGATTCCTCTTATTTGTGGTAGTTATGTTTTGTAAAGTTTTGCTCCTAGGGGAAATGCAAGTTTAGGTTCCTGTGAGCCTCTGGTCACAGTATTCTCATAAACCAATCAATATATAACCTTGTTTTATGTGTGCTTCTGTTTAAATACAGTTATTTAATATATGTTGTTAGTTAATATTGGACTCAGAACCAACAGAACTATAATTCACGCCTGAATGATGCTTATCTAACACATGTATCTTCTTAGTAAGTCACATCTCAGCCTTTCAGAGCTTAGAAACTCTTGATACCACTTTAGTACTATGCTTGGGGGCCATGTAAAACAGCAAAATCACCAACAAAAACACAAAGAAATGTGGAAAGTATAGCTCCTAATAGCAGAAAGGTCACTTGTTTGCAGTATAAGGGTAAAACAAGAAAGCCAGGTGTTGCCTTCTTTGACTTCAGCTGGGAATCTGCACATTAACAACTCAAATTTTCCACCACTGCACATGGCCACAAATGACAGAAAATGCATAGTGAGTGTTGATTCTGAGTTATGACTTACAAATTAATTTTAGTAAGGAGGCAAATTCACAAATATAGAATCTATAAACAATGAGAATCAACTTACCTATTATGCAGTGAGTACTTTTTATACTTCATAGTTTTAAAATGATTAAGTAGTTATTCTGTACTTGCAAAGAGTAAATTGTTTAGAAATGCACAAGATTTTGCTTAATTTTCAAATTTTATCCTTGGCCATTTATTTTGGAAAATCTGAAATAAGTTTGATTTTTTCCCAATTTAGTCAAACATTGTAGTTATTTCAGTAGCCATATTCAGAAGCTTTATAGCTCAGAGATTATAAATCACAAAGATACATGTAAATGCAAAAACAGGAAGACAAATCATGTAAGAAAATACATGTTCTCAGTATTACAGTCTATAGTAGATTTAAAGAGCTGTGCCATGCTTAATTAACACTTGTTGATGGGACTTGACAATTTTAATTTTACTTTACACTTTATAATTGAAAATGGTCTGAGGAAGAGGATGGATTGAAACATTTATTTAGAGATAATAATACCATTAATTTAACCCAATGACATACTATGATAGCATAATTTGGATCATGCCTTATATAACCTTCATTCAGAAGTACCTAGGATTGGCCAATATTTTAAGAAATGAACATTTGTTTCCCTATAAAATAAAAATAACATTTTATAAAGTGTGTTCTTTTGAAATGTATCATTCTGTATTGCCAAGAGAGTATACACTTTGAATTGAAAGAGATTGAGAAGAAAATAGGGAATGACTTATGTATGATGCTTTTAAGCTCATGACAGATATAGCTCAGGCAATATGCAGTCACTCAAGGAATTTCAAAGGGGTAGGTATCTGAGTTTGGGAAAGGAAAGAGGAAATATAAAGCAAGATAACATTTCAATAAAAAATGTTTTAAAAAGAAAATAAAGAATACATAAAATTGGCTGTTAAAAAAAGAGGGGAAGCAAAACTGAATATTTTGAAACAAAAGAATAGATTTGGACCAAAAGAATAGATTTGGATCAATACACTGTAGACAACTAAAGTCTCATTAAATAGGCGGTTATTAGGAAGATAGATTGAAATGTGCATTATTACCTTCTACACTGACAAGTTTAAACATCAGCTGCAAAGTGTTGAGATTGATTTGATCTCTCTCTTATTTTGGCTTTATCGTATAAAACTATGTAAAATTCCTGTTTTTTTGTTTTTGTTTTCAGTCTGTGTCTTCATACAGTAGGTTATCTTTTGGGCCACATTTATGAAAAAGGAAAGGGACTGAAGAAAAAAATCAAACTTTTAAAAGGTTCCCAATTTTGTCTATAAACTAAGTCATAACAGAGATAATAAAATTTAAAAAACCTGTCTGAATTTATATTTAAAAAGTACACTTTATATAACTGAAATAATCTCTATGGAAAGGAAAAATGAGCACATTGCATTGTCAGAGGGCAGCCCGGGTGGCTCAGAGGCTTAGCACCACCTTCAGCCCAGGGCCTGATCCTGGAGACCTGGGATCGAGTCCCACGTGGGGTTTCCTGCATGGAGCCTGCTTCTCCCTCTGCCTATGTCTCTGCCTCTCTCTCTCTCTTTCTCTCTCTGTGTCTCTCATGAATAAATAAATAAAATCTTTAAAAAAATACATTTTTCTGGGATTTTTGATGCCAGTCATTAAGATGAGAAAGGACAAGCACAGGAACACAGTTTTGTCTGATAAGGTATGTTAAAATGCACAGGCCCAGGCAGTGAAAGTGAATAGTCATTACTTGAGAGAAGCTAGGGGGAAAAGGCAAAGCATTTTTTAAAATTTACCTACTTTAAAAAGACTCTTGAGTTTTATATTAATTAAAGAGTTTTATCTCCGATAGACTAGGAAGACTCTTATTCTCTCATTGGTCTTTCTATAATGTACAACTGTGTAGAAAGTAACCACTAAGGCCCCTACCATGTAACGGGCAGAGTAAATGCTAAAATAAATGTCAGTAATTCATGTCCAAGAGATTTTCTACAAGATCTGAAGTTCTGACCATTCAATTCCCTCCGAAAATATGATTATTGATAGCTTACATTCAGTGAGCACTTACTATGTGCCAGGCATTATGCTACTCACTTTATATGTGTTTGTTTAATTCTCATAACAGCTCTGTAAAGCAGGTGCTTTTATTATCTACATTTTACAGGTGAGGAAACTCAGGCAAAAAGAAGTTAAGTACGTTGCCCAGAAACACACTGTAAGGAAGTAGTAGAGCCATGATTCAATCCTAGTTGGTATTATCTATATGATCACCATAAATTAAGTGATCAGATTATCTAGGCAGTTATTTTGAAAAGCAGTAAAGGACTAGTTATCAGTACAGATAAGTTTTAAGGGGATTGGGTGTGACAGGGATTATGGGATGCTCCAGAGAGGTAGAGTTTCCATGTGGACAATCCTGGCCATCAAGAATTATAGAGATACTAAAAACTGAGAAACTTAAAGGGAAGAAAGTAGCACACAAAAGGGGACAACTAAAGGTACAACTTTATATCTTCACAATTTTGTCAAGGTAAAGTTATCATTAATGAAAAAGACATGCCTTAATATTTATAATAGGTACATAGCAACAGAATTGTGTGTACAATAAAAGTATACCTCATCTCTGAATTTTCTTCCACTATAGAAGAAAGTGAAGGTGGTAAAAAAAAAAGATTAGTGGGATATGTAGGCAAGGGATAATGTATCTTCTTGTTACTGTGATCCTCTGGCTTAGATTTGACCATCATACTGACAATGACTAAAGCAAAAGTCAGGGAAGCTGCCTTTAATGAGGATCTTCTAGAGCTCTGCTATACCTTGACTAAAATGCCAATGAGAAGCAGGGAGTAACAACTGAGTTTATCTATTAAATTGGAGCTACTTTAGTGTCTGACTGGGTCTGACATAGAGAATTGTGATGTAATGGTGCTAATAAATGAAAGTTTCACAATTCTCTATGAGGATTTACTTAAGACATATTAATCACTTTTACTTTATTCATTTCATAAAGTTAAGATTCTCTATTTGCTTCATTTCAGCAATGGTATATTATTCATGTACACACATGAGTACACATATATGTACACACATAAGGACACACACATCATTTCTATTCTAAAACACTCAGTGACTATAATGTAGGTACAATTTATTTTCAAGTTGATACTACATGGTATAAAAGGAATATTCACTTACTAATTTTGATTGGTGTAACCCAACAATTTAAGATGTTAATAGGTGACATAACTACTTTTTACTTTGAGATAAAGTTTCCTTACTTTAGGATATCTGGTATCTTAAAATAATTTGAATTTAAATCAGTCTAATTAGCCTTGAACAGCTGACAATTTTTTACAATCAGACATTCAGAGTTGGAAGAAACTGTAAGGGTGAGTCAGAATAACCACTCTTGATGAATCAGTTATCTCTATATTATCCCACCAAAAGCTCTTAATCTTCCTCCCTCCTTCCTTTCCTCCTTCTCTACCTCCATCCCTCTCTCTTTCTTTCATAAACCCATTTATTCAAATCATTGAGTGCCTATTATATATCAGATACTTTCTTGAGTTATGCAGATAGAAAGATTAATAAGATACCATCATTGATTTTAAGAAACAGTTTAGTAGAATTGATAGACATGCAAGCAAAGCATTGTACTACAGTGTGAGCAGTAATGGGAAAATGTAAGAATGTGAAAGGAACATTACAGAAGAGAGAGTAATTAACTCTTTTCTGTGGATGTGGTAGGGGTGGGACAGGATTCAGACAAAGTTTTACAAAGGAAAAAATGCCCCACTTTGGTCATGAAGAGTGAGGTTTGCAAGGAGAACAAATGTCTGGTAAGGTGGAAATGAAAGAAAGATCAACATAGTGGAAAGACAGAGTAATTAAATATCCTAATGTGTTAAGAATTATATGTAATTTGTCATGGCTTGTCATAGATGCCATAGGATGGGGACCAGGAGAAGCCGAGGCAAGATAGAAAGATCCTGAAGGATTTGTTTGCCAGATCAGAAGAGCGGGTGGTAAGAGTCTTTAAAGGATTTTAAATAACCTGTCACTATATATCAGAAATATGCTTTAGAAACCTAACTTTGACTTACTGAATTTATAAACTTCTTATTTATAGTGAACAGAAATCTGTCTCATTACATCTTCTATCTCTTAGTCTTCATTAGGACTACATAGGAGTCTTCTCCTATGTAGATCTTACAAAATAAACTTATCTGAATTCTTCTGTATGTACTTTTTGAATAATACATATATATTATTCAAATAATAATATATAATATATTAATAATATATATTATATGCCTTTCAAATATTTAACAGTTTTTATTGAATCTTCCCTGGGTTAAACATTTTTAGTTCTCTTAACCATTTATCCTAACAAAATTGTCTGCCTGAAGGAAGACAGTGGAGTATTCACTCACTGTCTCTTGTCTCTCATTATTTGAGGACTGCATGTGACTGAGAGGACTGCTGAGAAATTGATTGAAGGCCCAAAGTGAAGATTAGAAAGATGTGAAGCATGAATTCAAGGAAGTCAGCATGAACTGGGTCTAAGCTCATGTGGAACTGTCCAACGCAGGCTATAGCTGAAATCAAAGGTGGGCAAGGGGATATGACATGGGGCATCAGGAGCAAATGCTAAAGGTAATAATGGTTAAGCTCTTTCAACAAAGAAGCCACAAAATACAGAGGCCTAAATAAGACAGAAGTTTAATTTCTTAAGTAAGGTTTGGTTAGTTTGCAATGGTAGGACTTCTCTGCTTTAGAAGGCCATTCAGGGACATGGATTCCTTTCATATTGATTCTTTCCTGTCTCCTAGGGCATTTCCCAGACCACTTGGTCAAAACTGGGTTGCTAACACATTTGTTTCTTCTCATGGAAAGAAGAGAAAAGGAATCTCATGCAATTTCTTTTTATATAAGCATGGCAGAAATTGTACACATCATTTATGTTCTTATCCCATTGAAAGAATAATATGTCCACATTTGTCAGTAGGGAGGCTTTGAAATGATGTTGTTAGCTGATAAACCTTATGTGTAGTAAGAGGAGGGGAAAGGAATTTAGGGGGATATTTAGTAAATAAATAACCTCATTCATGTTAAATTTTCTGTCAAGCTAGATGTATGTGTTTTCAAATTCAAATTCAAATCAGTCCTGAAGTTGCTAAAAACACCAAGAGGTTTAAGCACCCCAAAGCCATATGATAACCATTGCATCCTGCAAACAGCTAAAGGATCTCTTAGTTGGTCTCAATTGAGAACAATGTAGGGTGATTTTCCTATTACCATCAGTCCTATTAAGGGCGATTGAACCATGCAAGATGAGTTGGGAAATACAGTGCTCTCAGTAGAGGACCATACTATTTCCCATTTGGCAGTTATTCTCCATGACTGTTTTTATACTTAGCTTTCATTATAATCCAAATAATAATAAAAAATTCAGGGTTTCAAGTAGACTTTTTTCTGTCACATACACAAAATTTAAGAAATACTACTTTCTGACAATTCAAGTTGCAAAGGAAAAAAAAATGTACCACTACTGTTCTTGTATATCATTACTAATTAGGGCAGTTTCTGCTATGTCAGTAGCATGATTCAGATGGAATCTGTGTCCCAGACATATCATGTTCCACAGTTATTTTATCTCTATAATATGATGTACTCTGCATACATCAATTGATGTAAGACATAAGAAACAGACCTGGAGAACTAAGAAGACAGAGTAGTAAAGGATCCTAGGCTTGTTTCATCCCTCAACCACAGGTAGATAAATGTTGAATCATTCTGAATAACCAAGAAATACATCTGATGACTGACAGAATGAACTGTACAACTAGAAGGAGAAAAGAGGCTACATGATGGAAGGTAGAAGGTGCAGAGAAGTAGTTGTGGGAGAAGAGAATTACAGGTGCTGGAGAGGAGGGAACCGAGAGAGAGAGAGAGAGAGAGAGAGAGAAAGAGAGAGAGAGAGAGAGAGAGAGGAGCATACAGGGGATCACAAAAGCAAAATACTTCCCTAAAGCCATTGACTGGGAAAATGAGAGGGGCTGATTATCCTGAGTATTTACAAGCAGCGTGGCTCAAAGACTGGAGTTTTAGAGGTCCATGGCATGGCTGGTGTGGAGCCTTGATGGCACTGTGGTATTCCTGTGAGGAAGGTGGGAAGATAACCAAGGGGTAGATGGTGCCACCTGAGGATCACCTGGGATGCACTGGGACAGATGGTTACCGTTCTTGGAGCACATCTGGGAGATGTGACATTGCCTTTCCTGGGACAAAACAGCTACAGACATTTCCTTCCTCATCCCTTAGCATAGGTACAGACACCTGCTGAGAGTTGCTAATCCAGACATTGGTTCTTTGCTGTGCTTTACTACAAAACCCACTCTCCTATACTTTGATGTGATTGCCATCTGGGTCAAACTTGAATCAGTCTGAGATTGATCAGACCCTCCCCAAGAGGACAAGTGTAGGTCACACCATACCAGGTCCCTAAAGTTTGGAGTTTTAAAATTGAACCAGACTGCCTGTGATAGACCCCAAAGTGCACTGCTGAGCCAGATATCCAGGTAGACCAGACACAATGTGAAGGTAGCAGTCTGAGGGATGCCTGGGACTCCCAATAGGAGATTGTTCACTCTTCCGGGAGGACTTCTCAGACAGTAGGGGGCATGAACTCCTTTTTCCAGGATGAGGGAGCTGTCTAATGATATTTCCCTCCCCCATTCATCAGCATAAACTGACTTCAGTAAGTAGCACCAGCACCAGCAGTGATGGCCTAAACTACTTACAGCAATCCACACCTCCCTGTACTCTGCTGGTACTGCTTTTCTTGGGCAAGTGTGCTTGAGAAACAGTGTAACAGGCCCCTCGCCCAGAAGACCAGCACAAACCCCCATATTAACCATGTTTACTGAAATGGTATTCTGCAAAGTTTCAGGTCTACTAGAAAAATAATCAGGTTTCTTTTAATGCCTCTCTCTCTCTCTCTCTCTCTTTCTCTCTCTCTCTATCATGAATAAATAAATAAAATCTTTTAAAAAATAAAAATAAAATCACATCAAAAAGGAGAGTTCACAGCAAATACCAAGGACATACAAATGATTTTAAAAACATATTATGAACAGACATACGCCAATAAATTAGGCAATTTAGAAGAAATGGACACATTTCTAGAAAACCACAACTACCAACACTGGAATAGGAAGAAATAGAAAACCTGAACAGGCTGATAACCAGGGAGGAAATTGAAGCAGTCATCAAAAACCTCCCAAGACACAAAGGTCCAGGGCCAGATGGCTTCCCTGGGGAATTCTATCAAACATTTAAAGAAGAAATCATACCTATTCTAATAAAGCTGTTCTGAAAGACAGAAATGGACAGAATATTTCCAAACATGTTTTATGAGGCCAGTATCACCTTAATTCCAGAACCAGACAAAGACCCCAACAAAAAGGATTATATACCAATATCACTGATGAACACAGATGCAAAAATTCTCAACAAGATACTAGCTAATAGGATCGAACAATACATTAAGATTATTCACCAAGACCCGGTGGGATTCATCCCTGGGATGCAAGGCTGGTTCAACAATCGTAAAGTGATCAATCTGATTGATCATATCAGCAAAAGAAAAAACAAGAACCATATAATCCTCTCAATAGCTGCAGAGAAAGGATTTGACAAATACAGCATTCCTGATCAAAACTCTTCAGAGTGTAGGGATAGAGGGAACATTCCTCAGCATCTTAAAAGCCATCTATGAAAAGCCCACAGCAAATATCATTCTCAATGGGGAAACACTGGGATCCTTTCAGGTAAGATCACGAACACGACAGGGATGTCCACTCTCACCACTGCTATTCAACATAGTAGTAGAAGTCCTAGCCTCAGCAGTCGGGCAACAAAAAGAAATAAAAGGCATTCAAATTGGCAAAGAAGAAGTCAAACTCTCCCTCTTCGCAGATGACATGATACTGTCCATATAAAACCTAAAAGACTCCAGCCCAAGATTGCTAGAACTCATACAGCAATTGGGCAGTGTGGCAGGATACAAAATCAAAACCCAGAAATCAGTGGCATTTCTATCCACTACAATGAGACTGAAGAAGAAAAAATTAAGGAGTCAATCCCATTTACAATTGCACCCAAAAGCAGAAGATACCTAGGAATAAACTTCAGCAAAGACAAAAAGCTTCTGCACCCTAAAAACTACAGAACATTTCTAAAAGAAATTGAGGAAGACACAAAGAGATGGAAAAACATTCCACGCTCATGGATTGGAAGAATTAATATTGTGAAAATGTCAATACTAACCCAGGTAAATTTAATATTTAATGCAATCCCTATCAAAATACCATGGACTTTCTTCAGAGAGTTGGGACAAATCATCTTAAGATTTGTGTGTAATCAGAAAGGACCCCGAATAGCTAGGGGAATATTAAAAAAGAAAACCAGAGCCGGTGGCATCACAATGCTGGATTTCAGGTTGTACTACAAAGCTGTGATATTCAAGACAGTGTGGTATTGGCACAAAAACAGACACATAGATCAATGGGACTAGAATAGAGAATCCAGAAAAGGGCACTCAACTCTATGGTCAACTAATATTCGACAAAACAGGAAAGACTATCCACTGGAAAAAGGACAGTCTCATCAATAAATGGTGCTGGCCAGGCAGGGGGCTGAGCAGCTCCCCCAGGTGTTCACACCTGAGAATCAGCATAGCAGGCCCCTTCCCCAGAAGACCAGCTAGACAGACAGGGGAAAAGCAAGTTATTGACCAAGCAGCACTGGAAAGTTCCAGGGGAAGACGAGGGATTTACAGTATATAGAATCAGAGGATACTCCCCCTTGTTTGTTTGCTTTCTCTTTGCTTCCCCCCTTTTTAATTTCTTCTTCTTTTTTTTATTTTCATTTTTTCTCTTCTTTCTTTTTCTCCTTTTCACAGTACTACTTGTTTCTGGCCACTCTGCACTGAGCAAAATGAAAAGAAAAAAAAAACTCACCTCAAAAGAGAGAATCAGAAACAGTCCTCTCTCCCACAGAGTTACAAAATTTGGATTACAATTCAATGTCAGAAAGCCAATTCAGAAGAACTATTATAAAGCTACTGGTGGCTCTAGAAAAAAAACAAAAAGGATTCAAGAGACTTCATGACTGCAGAATTTAGATCTAATCAGGCAGAAATTAAAAATTAATTAAATGAGATGCAATCCAAACTAGAGGTCCTAATGACAAGGGTTAACGAGGTAGAAGAACAAGTGAGTGACATAGAAGACAAGTTGTTGGCAAAGAGGGAAACTGAGGAAAAAAGAGAAAAACAATTAAAAGATCATAAGGATAGGTTAAGGGAAATAAATGACAGCCTCAGAAAGAAAAAAATCTACGTTTAATTGGGGATCCTAGGGCGCCAAAAGGGACAGAGGTGCAGAATATGTATTTGAACAAATCATAACTGAGAATTTTCCTAACCTGGGAAGGGAAACAGGCATTCAGATCCAGGAAATAGAGAGATCCTCCCTAAAATCAATAAAAACCACTCAAAACCTCGACATTTAATACTGAACCCTGCAAATTCAAAAGATAAAGAGAAGATCCTTAAAGCAGCAAGAGACAAGAAGTCCCTGACTTTCATGGGGAGGAATATTAGGGTAACAGCAGACCTCTCCACAGAGACCTGGCAGGCCAGAAAGGGCTGGCAGGATATATTCAGGGTCCTAAATGAGAAGAACCTGCAGCCAAGAATACTTTATCCAGCAAGGCTCAAATTCAGAATACAAGGAGAGATAAAGAGCTTCTAAGATAGGCAGAAACTGAAAGAATATGTGACCACCAAGCCGGCTATGCAAGAAATACTAAGGGGATTCTGTAATAGAGGATGTCCAAGGGAACAACCCACAAAAACAGGGACTGAATAGGTATCATGATGGCACTAAATTCATATATTTTAATAGTAACTCTGAACATGAAGGGGCTTAATGACCTCATCAAAAGGTGCAGGGTTTCAGACTGGATAAAAAAGCAAGACATATATTTGCTGTCTACAAGAGAAAGCCTGAAAATAAAAGGTTGGAGAACCATGTACCATTCAAATGGTCTTCAAAAGAAAGCAGGGGTAGTTATCCTTATATCAGATAAACTAAAGTTTATCCCCAAGACTGTAGTAAGAGATGAAGTGGGACACTATATCCTATTTAAATGATCTATCCAACAAGAGGACCTAACAATCATCAATATTTATGCCCCAAATGTGGGAGTTGCCAAGTATATCAATCAATTAATAACCAAAGTTAAGACATACTTAGATAATAATACACTTATTCTTGGTGACTTGAATGTAGTGCTTTCTACAATCAACAGGTTTTCTAAGCACATCTCCAAAGAAACAAGAGCTTTAAATGATACCCTGGACCAGATGGATTTCACAGATATCTACAGAACTTTACATCCAAACACAACTGAATACACATTCTTCTCAAGGGCCCATGGAACTTTCTCCAGAATAGAACACATATTGGGTCACAAATCAAGTCTGAACCGATACCAAAAGATTGGGATCATCCCCTGCGTATTCCAACCATAATGCTTTGAAATTAGAGCTAAATCACAAGAAGAAGTTTGGAAGGATTTCAAACATGTGCAGGTTAAGGACCATCTTGCTAAAAGATGAAAGGGTCAACCAGGAAATTAGTGAAGAATTAAAAGATTCATGGAAACTAAAGAGAATGAAGATACAACTGTCAAAATCTTTGGGATGCAGCAAAAGCAGTCCTGAGGGGGGAATACATTGCAATAAAAGCAGACATCCAAACACTGGAAAGAACTCAAGTACAAAAGCTAACCTTGCATCTAAAGGAGCTGGAGAAAAAAAATGGCAAATAGATCCTACACCCAGCAGAAGAGAGTTAATAAAGTTTCGAGCAGAACTCAATGAAATAGAGACCAGAAGCACTGTGGAACAGATCAACAAAACCAGGAGTTGGTTCTTTGAAAGAATTAATAAGATAGATAAACCATTAGCCAGCCTTATTAAAAAGAAGAGAGAAAAGACTCAAATTAATAAAATCATGAATGAGAAAGGAGAGATCACCACCAATACCAAGGAAATACAAATGATCTTAAAAATTTATTACAAGCAGCTTTATGCCAATAAATTAGGTAATCTAGAAGAAATGGACACATTTCTGGAAAACCAGAAATTATGAAAACTGGAACAGGCAGGAATAGAAAACCTGAACAGGCCAATAACCAGGGAGGAAATTGAAGCAGTCATCCAAAACCTCCCAAGACACAAAAGTCCAGGGCCAGATGGCTTCCCAGGGGAATTCTATCAAACGTTTAAAGAAGAAAGCATACCTATTCTGCTAAACCTATTCAGAAAGATAGAAAGAGATGGAATACTTCCAGACTCATTCTATGAGGCCAGTGTCACCTTAATTCTAAAGCCAGACAAAGAACCCACCAAAGGGGAGAATTATAGACCAATATCCCTGATGAACACAGATGTAAAAATTCTCAACAGGATACTAGCCAATAGGATCCAACAATACATTAAGAAGATTATTCATCATGACCAAGTGGGATTTATCCCCGGATGCAAGCAAGGCTGGTTCAACACTTATAAAGCAATCATTGTGATAAATCATATCAACAAGAGACAACAAGAACAATATGATTCTCTCAGTAGATGCAGAGAAAGCATTTGAAAAAATACAGCATCCATTTCTGAAAAAACTCTTCAGAGTGTAGGGATAGAGGGAACATTCCTCAGCATCTTAAAAGTCAATTACGAAAAGCCCACAGCAAATATCATTCTCAATGGAGAAATACTGGAAGCCTTTCCCCTAAGATCAGGAACAAGACAGGGATGTCCACACTCACTACTGTTATTCAACATAGTGTTAGAAGTCCTAGCCTCAGCCATCAGGCAACAAAAAGAAATAAAAGGCATTCAAATTGGCAAAGAAGTAGTCAACCTCTCCCCCTTTGCAGATGACATGATACTGTAACTAGAAAACCCAAAAGCCTCCACCCCATGATTGCTAGAACTCATACAGCAATTGGGCAGTGCGGCAGGATACAAAATCAATGCCCAGAAGTCAGTGGCATTTCTATACACTAACAATGAGAGTGAAGAAAGAGAAATTAAGGAGTCAATCCCATTTACAATTGCACCCAAAGTATAAGATACATAGGAATAAACCTAACCAAGGAGGTAAAGGATCTATACCCTAAAAACTACAGAACAGTTTTGAAAGAAATTGAGGAAGACACAAAGAGATGGAAAAATATTCCATGCTCATGGATTGGAAGAATTAATTTTGTGAAAATATCAATGCTATCCTGGGCAATTTACACATTTAATGCAATCCCTATCAAAATACCATGGACTTTCTTCAGAGAGTTGGAACAAATCATCTTAAGATTTGTGTGGAATCAGAAAAAAACCCAAATAGCCAGGGGAATATTAAAAAAGAAAACCATAGCTGGGGGCATCACAATGCCAGATTTCAGGTTGTACTACAAAGCTGTGGTCATCAAGACAGTGTGGTACTGGCACAGAAACAGACACATAGATCAATGGAACAGAATAGAGAATCCAGAAGTGGACCCTCAAGTTTGTGTTCAACTAATATTCGACAAAGCAGGAAAGACTATCCACTGGAAAATTGACAGTCTCTTCAATAAATGGTGCTGGGAAAATTGGACATCCACATGCAGAAAAATGAAACTGGACCATTCTCTTGCACCATACACAAAGATAAACTCAAAATGGATGAAAGATCTAAATGTGAGACAAGATTCCATCAAAATCCTAAAGGAGATCAAAAATCCCTTTTTGAACTTGGCTACAGTAACTTCTTGCAACATACATCCATGATGGAAAGAGAAACAAAAGGAAAAATGAACTATTGGGACTTCATGAAGAGAAGAAGCTTTTGCATAGCAAAAGAAACAGTTAAAAAATTAAAGGACAACCTATAGAATTGGAGAAATTATTTGCAAATGACGTATCACATAAAGGGCTAGTATCCAAGATCTATAAAGAACTTATTCAACTCAACAGCAAAGAAACAAACAGTCCAATAATGAATGGAATAAAAGACATGAACAGAAATCTCACAGAGGAAGACATAGACATGGCCAACAAGAACATGAGGAAATGCTCTGCATCACTTGCCATCAGGGAAATACAAATCAAAACTACCATGAGATACCACCTCACACCAGTGAGAGTGGGGAAAATTAACAAGGCAGGAAACAACAAATGTTGGAGAGGATGTGAAGAAAGGGGAACCCTCTTGCACTGTTGGTTGGAGTGTGAAGTGGTACAGCCACTCTGGAAACTGTGTGGAGGTTCCTCAAAGAGTTAAAAATAGATTTGCCCTACGACCCAGCAATTGCACTGTTGGGGATTTACCCCAAAGATACAGATGCAGTGAAACGCCAGGACACCTGCACCCTGATATTTATAGCAACAATGTCCACAATAGCCAAACTGTGGATGGAGCCTCGTTGTCCATCGAAAGATGAATGCATAAGGAAGATGTGGTTTATGTATACAATGGAATATTACTCATCCATTAGAATCAACAAATAGCCACCAGTTGCTTTAACGTGGATGGAACTGTAGGGTATTATGTTGAGTGTAGTATGTCAATCAGATAAGGACAAACATTATATGGTCTTATTCATTTGAGGAATATAAAAAATAGTGTTTAGGAAAAAAGGGGAAAGGAGAGAAAATGAGTGGGAAATCAGTGAGGGTGATAGAACATGAGATACACCGAAGTTGGGAAATGAACCAGGGGTAGTGGCAGGGGAGGTGGGCTGGGGTTTGAGGTGACTCGGTGATTGGCACTGAGGGGGGCACCTAGTGGAATGAGCACTGGGTATTATGCTGTATGTTGGCATATTGAACATCAATAAAAAATATATACAAAATATCATCATTTGCTAGAGCTGTTTCCAATATAGCATAACCAGTTAGGTATTTTCAAGGAGAGGAAGTTATAGGCTTTCTACTATGGTTTATAATATGGTAATACCAACATAAAGTATTTTGGAATGAATTTACTTGAACAATATTTGATGGAAATTTGCTATTCATTATTTCCTCTTGGTGTATCTTGCAATTTTTAAACATAATTCTCTGTATTTTAGAAGTTTATGTATTGTGAGACGTGTTTTATTCTGATGAGCATTAAGGAACCTAGGATCCTGAAAAAAAAAAAAAAACAACAAAAAGAATTTTTCTTTTTCTATTGTTTGGGATAGGTTGAGAAAAATAGGTATTCTCTCTTCTTCAAATGTTTGGTAGAATTCCCCTGGGAAGCCATCTGGCCCTGGGCTTTTGTGTTTTGAGAGCTTTTGGATTTGATTCAATTTCTTTGCTGGCATATAATTCTTCATGATATTCTCTTATAATTGTATTTCTGTGATGGTGGTCGTGATTTCTCCTCTCTCACCTGTGATTTTATTTATTTGAGTCCTTTCTCTTTTCTCTTTGATAAGTCTGGCTAGGGTCTTATCAATTTTATTATTATTTTTTTTCAAAAAGCTTCTAGTTTCGTGATCTGTTCTATTGTTTTTTCTTTGTTTGTTTCTATGTTACTTATTTCTGCTCTAATCTTTATTATTTGCCTTCCTGTCTGGCTTTAGGCTTCATTTGTTCTTTTTCTAGTTCCTTTATATGTAAGATTTGGCTGGTATTTGAGAGTTTTCTTGTGTCTTGAGGTAAGCCTGTATTGCTTTATACTTCTCTCTTATGACCACCTTTGCTGCCTCCCAAAGGAATTGGAAAGTCATGTTTTCACTTTCATTTGTTTCCATGAATTTTTTTGTTTGTTTCTTCTTTAATTTCCAAACAACCCATTTACTCTTCAATGGGATGTTCTTTAACGTCAATATATGTGTGGCCTTTCCAAGTTTTTTCTTGTGGTTGACTTCAAGTTTCATAGCATTGTGGTCAGAAAATATGCGCGGTATGATCTCAATCTTTTTGTGTTTGTAGAAGCCTGATTTGTGACCTAGTATGTGATTTCTTCTGGAGAATGTCCCATGTGTACTTGAAAAGAATGTGTATTCTGCTGCTCTAGGATGAAATGTTCTGAATATATCTGTTATGCCCATCTGGTCCAGTGTGCCATTGAAAACCATTGTTTCTTGGCTGATTTTCTGCTTGGATGATCCATTGATCTAAATGGGGTGTTAAAGTCCCCTATTATTTTACTGTGAACAATGAGTTCCTTTATGTTTCTCTTAATTGTTTTACCTTTTTGGGTGCTCCCAAGTTGGGGGCATAAATATTTACAATTGTTAGATCTTCTTGTTAGATAGACCCCTTTATTATGATGTAGTGCCCTTCTTCGTCTCTTGTTACAGTCTTCATCTAGTTTGTCCCAGGGATGCCTGAGTGGCTCAGTGGTTGAGTGCCTGCCTTCGGCCAGGTCGTGATCCTGAAGTCTCTGGATCAAGTCCCACATCATGCTCCCCATAGGGAGTCTGCTTCTCCCTCTGCCTATGCCTCTGCCTCTCTCTCTGTACCTCTCATGAATAAGTAAATGAAATTTAAAAAGTCTAGTTCATCCCATATGAGTATTTCTACTCCAGCTTTCTTTTTGACATCCATTTGTGTAATAAATATTTCTCCATCCCCTCTCTTTCAATCTACAGGTGTCTCTGGTAGGCAGTATATAGATGGGTCTTTTCTTTTTTAAGAATATTTATTCTGACATCCCACTTCTTTTGATTGGGCATTTAGTCCATTTACTTTTGGCGTAATTATTGATAGAAATTAATTTAGTGCTGTCTTGCTACTTGTTTTGTTGTTGTTTCTGGAGATTTTCCTTGTTCCTTTCTAGTCTCTAATCACTTTTGGTCTTTCCTTCCCACTCAAAGTGTCCCCTTTAATATGTCTTGCAAGGCTGGTTTAGTCATCACAAACTATTTTATTTTTGTTTGTCTGGGAAATTCCTTATCTCTCCTTCTGTTCTAACTTATGGCCTTGCTGGATAGAATGTTCTTTCCTGCAGACTTTTTCCCATTTGGCACATTGAATACATCATACTGTTTTCTTTTGGCTTGCCAAGTTTCTGTGGAGAGATCTACTGCTAACCTTAGTGGTCTTCCTTTGTAAGTTAGGGTCTTCTTTTGTCTTGTTGCTTTTAGGATTTCTCTTTATATTTTGCAAATTTCGCTAAAATGTGTTGGCCTGCTTTTGTTGCTTTTGATGGGAGTTCTTTGTGTCTCCTGGATTTGGATGTCTGTTTTCTTTCCCAGATTAGGGGAGTTTTCAACTATAATTTCCTCAGATAAACCTTCTGTCCCCCTTTCCCACTCTCTTCTTCTTCTTCTTCTGTGACTCCTATGACAGGAATGTTATTATGCTCTATGGAGTCACTGAGCTCCCTAAGTCTACTTTCTTGTTCCAAGATTTTTCTTTCCCTATTGGGCAGCTTCATTATTTTCCATAATTTTATCTTCTACATCACTGATTTATTCCTCTGCTTCTTCCATTCTTGTGTTCATTACATCTAGTTGCTTTCCAATCTCCATTATTGCATTTTTCCTTTTGTTGTGACTAGTTTTTAGGTCTTTAATGCCTGCAGAAAATCACTCCCTACTGTCTTGTATGCTTTTCTCAAGCCCCACTTGCTGTGTTCAAAGGATGAGGCAAATGTATAATCCTTCTACTATACTGTTGTCTTAGATCCCAGGTGACATTTCAGTTGCTCAAGATGAGGAAAGATTTAGCTTTCCCACTACTAAATTTGGTTGCATCCATACCAAAAGAAATCTGCTTATGCCAATAACATCATCTTAGAAAATGAAGAATAAGATTAGCAGTGCAGTTATGAACTATACAAAAAATGTAGTATATGGTATTAGATTTTGAGTCCAAATAAAGTTTTTGGGCAGCCCGGGTGGCTCAATGGTTTAGCACCACCTTCAGTCGAGGGCATGATCCCAGATCCGCTGGATCGAGTCCCACGTCAGGCTCCCTGCATTGGGCCTGCTTCTCCCTCTGCCTGTGTGTGTCTCTCTTTCTCTCTCTGTGTGTCTCTATGAATAAATAAATAAAATCTTTAAAAAATAAAAAAATAAGGTTTTCACATTAATTGAAACCAAATTATATTATAATTACAATATAAATTTTAGGATTTGCATATATCCTTAGTCAAAATTAAGGATTCATAGCATTATTCTATTAATTGTGTTATTTCCATTATCCCTCTACTGTAAGCCCAGACAATAATTGTAAGAGTATATAAATTGGCAAACACCATATCAGAAATGTTTGAAACCTCAGAGATGAGTGAAATTACCTGTTAAATGAAAAAAAAACAGTTTTATAAATCTTTGAATTCTTGGGTATTTGGCAATTTTTAAGGGTAGTTTAGGTTTCATCTTGATTAGAAGCAAGGATTTTGATGTCATCTTTTTTATACCTTTCATCTTAATTCATTTTCTTGCACTCTTAAATATTCTTTGCACTTATAAATATGCCTTTTATTAAACATTCATTTTTTGCCAATCATTTCTCCCTAGGTTCTAAAGTCTTTCTTTTACATTTCCATCCTTTTCCTACCATATGTCTTGAATATCATTGACGCCCCAATTCAACAAGCTATTTCTCTACCATCAGTCAAATTCCTGTAAATCTTACCTCTTCTAAAAATCTATCACAGCTCAATTTTCATGTATTTCATTTTTGGACTTGGTTAATTCTTTTTCCCATTTTCCAGTATGTTCTTAATATCTGTTTGTAGCATTCTGTTCCATATTATATATTTCTATGGAGCAAAGGGGATATAAATTTGTTTTACCTTGTATCAAACATGATAAGTATCCTTATGATGGGAACAAACAAGTGTTGTATTCGATGTGTGTATATTTGTGTGCATGTACTTCCTATAAACCTGAAAATATCTATATTCATTTCAGGAAGACTCAGACTTTTACAATGATCTGGTATATAACAAAGATTGAAAATAAACCTTTTAATTTTAGGATGACTTTATGGAATGTCAGAGTAGGCTTGGCCTATTATTGTGAACATTAACAAATAGCAGGACTTACTTTAACCAACATTCTAAGATTAAATTAAAAAAATCCTCTTCCATTACATATCTTCTTTCAGTTCAAATTAGTATATATTCCATTTACATTACAACAGAAAGAAGTGGAATGAATGGGTTTCTCACAACCCCCAAATCAATATATAAACCCTGATCAATGAATGTGAAGCTCCTCTGTATATTTGAAATATTTTTATCCATTTTGACACAGTGCATAGCAGGAAGCTCTCCATTAGGTTTTAAAAGAGGGAAGCCAATAAAGATAGGCTAGATGTCAGATTCTCACATCTCTCATAATTCTGGTATGAGAACTAGCTTTCTTGTCTGCTATTTCCAATTATCTAAATGTGAGTAATTTGAAAAGTCACACACACACACACACACAAACTCATTTTACTTCGTCTATACATTTTCCATGTGGGTATTAAAAATTATCTTTTTCTTAGTTTTGCACTACTTGAAAAATGAAAATACTAATATTGATCCAGGAGCGTTATGATGATTAATCATTTGAAGTCTGAACTAGAGAAACCTCAGACATCATAGAGCCATCTGTGCAACCTCTGTCATTTCTCAAAAAGCAGAAATTAAATGTGAAGCTGAACTTTGCTTGATGGGTAAAGCAGCTTCTTTTCATATGGTGGACTCTGAAATCTTGTTTCCTACATAGGAAAGCTTCATTTGAGGTCATAATTACTCACAGGCTGCAGCTGTCACACTTTATCATATAATAGCTAAATGAGCTATCATAGCATAACATATATTACTGATATTTTCTAGTCTATTCCTAAACTATGACCGAAATTTATGACTAGTATGACTACAAATCACAATGTGACTTCCCCACTCAGAAACTTGTACTGAAATAATTGGCCACAGCTAATCTATGAAACAAAAGCCTTGTAATTACTTACTCACCAGGGATGAGTAACAATTTTTGCCAAATGAGATACAGCAAATATGTGGGAAAGTTGTTGCCTTCTTGTTACAGCTATATTGTCATATTTAGTGTCTGAAACAAGAGACTAAGATCTTTGATTTCTAACCAGGCTCTAGAAATACTGTGCAGAGGCATAGCTTTTTTGCAAGTGATGCAGGTATCTAGGGACTTGGTAATACTATATTCTCTTCTGAAGGTTTTCCTTTTTGACCCCACTGTGGTACTAAGTTCATCTACTAAAAAATAAACCATAAAAAATAAACCATGAAGGAATTTGAAATTGTGACTCAGGAAAGGGAAAATTTGTTAAAATTTGTTACTTAGATTGTTGTTATCCCTCTAGCTAAGACTGGTTCTTATAAATACTACCAGAGGATAGAGATGGACCAATATGGCCTGGTGGGTTAAAATGTGATTGACTATTTCAGTCTAATTGGAGAAATGTGCTACAGTATATACTGCCAGGAGAAGAGCTCAGAAAATTAAGCAGAGGTTATGAAGGATTTGTACCTGGAGAAATTGAGTCAATTGTTTCACTGGGAATGTGAAGGAAAAGAACAGATGGTATTAAACCTCAACATTCAAAAGAATTATTTTAGTTCTATAGTAACCTGTAATTATTACAGCTCTGCAGGTCTCTACTTGTTCTGCAGTATCCTACATTTTTGCTGAATGGTTTAGCATATCTGCAGTAAGAAAATGTGTAAAAAGGAAAAACTCAATGAATTTAATAATCTGTAGTTGCCTCAACTGCCTTAGAAGAGGATTCTAAAAATATATAAATAATTTCAGGGTCACTTAAACTCCTAGCAAAACTTTAGCTATTGGTTAAATTAATGAAAGTTGAAGCTCGCTCCAAAGTGACACCCCACCACCACCTAGAAAAAAAATAAAAATGAAAGTTTGCAGCTCCTGTAGCATATATTTATTTATGAAATGCTTAGAAACCAGAATACCCAGAAACTGTGGACATTTACACTCTGGTGAACAAAATTCAGGGCAAAACTATTTTCTTGGGCTATAGGATTTCCCCTTTGTGTTATTTAATCTGAATATGGATGCTCCAACCCTAAACTTCTGAAGTCAATATGAACAAATGTTGCAACATACAGAGTCTCAAAATCTGTATTCTTTGTGCTAGGGAGTGGATTCAGATATTCAAAGGAAGAATGTGAAATTTAGTCTTGCAGATACCTAGGATTCTAGGTACTATTTATAACCACTTGGGAAAAAAAAAAGGTACATTCTTGAGTAGTAGCTCTGTTGGTCAGGTGTTGTTCTGTTTGTTTGTCCAAACCTCAGTGTAGAAAATCATTATGGGAGCAAAATCCTCAAGTCTTCCACGTTTGAAATCCAAAATTATTAGTTTGAATTTAACATTAAAAATTTATTTATGCATGCCAGATTACATGCAAATGAAAGATCTGTCTACTCAATTTGTTCTAGGTTGCCTATATGGCAAGTTGGTAGGGCAGAGACTCAAGAGATCTATGTCCCACCTTTCCCAGAACTATCTTAGCAAATTAGGAAGAGCCAGTCTTTTTGGTTCTATTGAGTTTACTGTACACATCTTCATGGAGCCATCAAAAAAAAGTATGCATCTGTTTGAACAAAGAGTGATTAAGGATCCTAAATGCTTTGGATACTTCTTAGAAATACAACTGAGTATTCATCCTATATGTCTTCTTTCTTCCTCCACCTCCCCCCTTCCCCCCAAAACACACTCTTGCTTCCCTGGAAACCAATTTTATATGAATATGAGACCATCTTGATGTGAATATTTTGAAAGTAGCAAGCTTACTATATGGGAATTACTATTTGACACTTCCCCTTCAGGAAAATGTACAAAGAAACAAAACACTCAGATGTACTGTAATACATCCTCTGGTCAACTGTCTTGCCACAGAGGGAAAAATGAGCTCCCATTGTCCAACCAGCTGTCCGTTGCAGAGATTAGACCTTTATTGAATTGGGGTCATTTTTAAATTAACAGGAGAGTTTGACATAGTCAAAATTGAGCAGTTTTTTAAATCTTCTCAAAAGCCCTGTGGAAGCATTTTAGTAAGAGAGTGCAATACAAAGCTTAAGTTGAAACTGTTTTAATATTTCTATTAATCACGTTGTTTCAGCAGTTTAAGTTCAAGAGAAAAATTTTAATGCTCTCTACTCCTTTTTCCTTAACTTGCATGGATTAATTTCTCTACCTATGGTCCCATTTTTCTTTAGTTCTCATAAGGCTGTCTGGCTTTTTGATATAATGGTCATCTTCATATCTTAATAAAACAAAAATTGAATTATATGCACTACTGGACAAGCATGACATGACTTTTGCTAACATATGTAAGGTGTGAAAACCTGGGGGAAAAATTCAATTTAAATTCCACTTGAGCACACTGTAGTGCACTGGGTATGAGTTCAGTCTTAATGACAGTGTAAAAGGTAGAAGCAGGGAAAGTTGGAGATCACTTATTTGAACCTAATTAAAAAGACCTGATAAAAATGCTAGAAAGCCAGATGGTACTTAGTACGGTGCCAGTCCAGGGATGGAATATGTTTAGCAGTTGACATTCTACAAGGGTAGACTGATAATATCACCAGTGAAACCAAAAGAATTTTGTTAACACTATTAGGCTCTACTTTTAAAATTCTTTCATGCTTTTGTATCTAAGTAGAAACAAGAAAAAAATGTAAAGTCTCTATTTTAGTCAAATTCTAAAATTCTAAAAGAACTTCAAGTATTTGATTACTATTATCTCCAGCACTACTTTGAAAACTAAATACTAACATCATTATAATATAATAGCAAAGATTGGAGCGTAAATTCAGCACACTAAGATGATTATTATTCCACAAGAAAATTGTTCTTTAATTTTAAAAGTCAAATAATTGATTTTTTGAAAACAGTACTTGAACTAAAGCACTTAAAGAAATAGTATACAAACTTATGTAATTTTTGGTTATTCCAAATACAAACATTTAGAAATTGGAAGTTTCATGTGTTTACACAATATGAAATATACCTTTCTTGAATACTTTCATTGCCATGACTTTAGACATTTCTACATAGAACAAATAAAAATAGCTAAATAAGAAATTTTCTTTTTTTACCCAGATTATCTTCTGTCTTTAATATAGTATTGCAACGAAGGGTTGGTAGAGACCCTCAAATGATGAGTATTTATCCACATGTATCCAGTGCTATTAAAAAAATTAAATGCCATTAGGAATTGGGAGAGCTATGTTTTGAAATGCTTTGAGAAAAAGGAGAGTTTAAAAAGTAGCAGGTGCCTATTCAAGGATATAGAGGAGAAAAGGGAAAAGAGTGAGGAAAGGCAAAATTGTCGTGGGTACCTAATTTTACAATCAGAAATTAACTTTTGGAGCATTGATTCATAGTTTTGATCTTCTTCAGTCCTTTTGTTGCTCTGTGATGTAACCAAATAATTTAGAGGTAATTAAGCCTTCTACAAGCACCAGAAAAAGGTAAATATATCTGCCTTTTTCAGGTGAACAAACAGGAATGCCTGGGATTCATAGTCTTCCTTTTCCAAAGAACTCGGGGAAGACATTTTGTTGCCCAATTTATCTCAAATATCAAAGAGCCTTTAACAAGAAATTTAGGTGGTGTTAGGGACACTGCTAATGATGTTTGTTGAATACCAGGTTTTATAAAATAGGATGCTAGTTCTCTGTCTTCAAATGGAACTCACTTAGTACTACAATCTCTGAAATCTTTCATAGATTCTCCAGGGCAATTTATTTCATGGACTATTGTCAAACACCATATTTGCCACCCTAGGGTTTCCAGGACTATATGAACCACCAAACAAATAACCTATCAATGCTATTCTACACCTAAGGCATACAAATGACTGAGTAAGGTACTTGTCAGAATGTTCTTTATTGCTGCTGTAGAGAAATATGGGTTTTGTTTTTATGGTTGGCAGTCACCATCCTGGCAAAATAAACATTGTTTTCTCACTTCATTTGGTTCTTTAGTACTATATCAGTCTTTCAGTTTTCCATTTTTTTCTGATGCATCCTTGGACTGCATTCATATAATATTTAGAATTTTTAATTGAATTAGCATATCTTATATGATTTATTTTTACTAAACATGTTCCCCCAAGTACACAATAATAGAGTTTTGAATTGAACAAACTGTTATACATACAAATGCTCAAAAATTATGCAGCCATTATCCTCTCCTTTAAAAAAAATCAACTACATTGAGGCATAATTTATACACAGTAAATTGAATACCTTAACATTGTACAATTTTATAAGTTTTGAGTTTTGACAAGTTTATATACCCAATGAAAATATTAGCACACTCAAGATATATATTTCTGTCACCACCAAAAGATTATTTGAGGTGTTTATACCCATGAAAGTATTAGCACACTCAAGATACATACTATTTCTATCACCAACAAAAGATTATTTATGCCACATTCTGTATATCCCAGGCAAAAGATGACCTCCCTTCTGTCCCTCTAAATTATTTTTCACTTTCCTGAGTTTCATATAAATGGAATAATGTAGTATGTGCTGTTTTTAGCTAGCTTTTTTCATTTAGCATTATTATTTTCTGATTCATTCATTTTATCAGGTGTATTAATAATTTGTTTCTTTTTATGGATGAGGAGCATTTCATCATATGAATATACTACATTTTGTTTATTTATTAAATTGTTGAAGGACATTTGTACTGCTTCCAATTTGGGCTATTGCAAAAATGGTGGTATTAACTTTTATGTATAGGTTTTTGTAGGTATATGCTTTCATTTTACTTAGGTAAATATTGGAGTGAAATGGCTGAGTTTTATAATAGGTGTATGTATATATTTTAAGAAATTACTAAACCATTTTCCAAAAATTGTACTATTTTTCACTCCCAGTCAAAATGTATAAAAGTTCCAGTTACTCCTTATCCAAAATAAAACTTTTAGAAAAGGTTTTAGTCATTTTAAGTTTCTACTGGCATGCCATTCTGGTTTTAATTTGCATTTCCCTGATGACTGATAAGTCTAGTATCTCTTCATGTGCTTATTGACCATTTTTGTCCTCTTTTGTGAAGTGTCTGTTCAAATGCTTTGTGAACTTTAAATTTTTTTTGAGGGGAGGAACACCTGGGTGGCTCAGTGATTAAGCGCCTGCCTTCGGCCCAGGGCATGATCTTGGAGTCCTGGGATTGAGTCCCACACCAAGCTCTCTGCATGGGGCCTGCTTCTTTCTCTGCCTATGTCTCTGCCTCTCTCACTCTGTGTCTCTCATGAATAAATAAATAAAATCTTAAAAAAAAATTTGAGGGGAGTCTTTCTATTATTGAGTTGTAAGAACTGTTAAAAAAAAAAAGCCAGATATAAGTCCATTGATATAAGTAATGTGAGAAATTTTCTTCCTCTTTGTGACTCATATTCTTATTTTCTTAAAGAAATAAGAATAAAGAAAATTTTGCTATCTTAAAGAGTAAAAGTTTTTAAGATTCATGAAGTCTAATTTAAAATTTTTTTCTTTTATGGTTATTGACTTCTATGGCTTGTTCAAAAAGTTTGCCTACACCAAAGTCATAAATATTTTATCCTATGTTTCTTCTAAAATGTTATCCTTTCAGTTTTTATATTGAGGTCTATGTGACATTTTGAGTGAATTTTGAATAAGGGTTGAGGTAAAGGTCAATATTTTTTTTTCTTTAACATATAGATATCCAGTTCCAGCACTGTTTGTTTTGGACTTTCTCTATTAAATTGCCTTGATAATTTGTTGAAAAATATTTTGACCATATATATGAGACTATTGCCTTATAGTAATCTTGAAATTAGGTAGTATAAGCCCTCTTTGTTCTTTTTGAAAAAATTGCTCTGTTAATTCTAGGTCACTTGTATTTCCATGTATATTTAAAATTAACTTGGCAATTTCTATCTACATCAAAAAATCTCTGCTAGAATTTTGATTTGGATTGTGTTGAATCTACAGATCTATTTGGGGAGAATTGACATTTTATTATGTCTTTAACTTCTCTCAACAATGTTCCATAATTTTCGTAAGGAGATATTTTAAGTGTTTTGTAAGATTTATTCATATATATATATATATATATTTAGGGAGAGGGACTATTATCAAATGATTTTTAAAATTTCATTTTCCTCTCATTTGCTAGTATAAAATATATAATCAATTTTTGGATATTGACTTTGTATCCTGTGATCTTGCTAGATTCATGTGTTACATTAATTATTTTATAAATTCTGTAGGACTTACTACATAAACAATCATGCCATCTGGAAATAGAGACAGTTTTATTTTTCTTTTGCCAATCTCTCTGTCTTCTATTTCTTTTTCTTGCTTTACTGTAATAACTAAGACTATTAGTATAACACTCAGGGGAAACTGTTTAATGTTTCACCATTAAGTATGTTGTTAGTTTAGTTCTTTTTAAATAGATGTCATTAGTCAAATCGAGGAATTTTTTTCCTATTCCTAGTTTCTTGTGAATTTGTTTCTTTTTACTTTATTTTTAAAAAAGATTTTATTTATTTATACATGAGAGACAGACAGAGAGAGAGAGAGAGAGAGAGAGAGAGAGAGAGAGAGGCAGAGATATAAGCAGAAGGAGAAGCAGGCTCCCTGTGGGGAGCCTGATGCCACAGGATCCCAGGTCCTGGGATCATGCCCTGAGCCAAACGCAGTTGCTCAACCACTGAGTCACCCAGGTGTCCCTCTTTTTACTTTAAATGGTGGTTATTGTGTTCTCAAACTTTTTTCTACATCTACTAAAATGATCATATGCTTTTTATCCCGTTTTATGTTAATGTGGTAAATTATATTGATTTATTTTTAAATGTTAAGGTAAACTTACATCCCTGTGATAAAGCAAAAATTGTGTTATCTTTTTAAGATATGGTTGGATTTGCTTCACTAATATTTTACACCTGCCTTTATGTGGATACTGGCCTTAATTTTCTTTTTCCTTTTTTTGGTAGTATTTTTATTAAGTTTTAATGTCAAGGTTATTCTGGCTTCATAAAACCACTTGGCAGGAGCTCTCTCCTTTATATTGTGACAAATATTTATTTTATCCTTTAAAGTTCGGTACATTATATATCAAAAGAATTTGTTAATTCAAAGTAAATTATTGAAATGATTAAAGTTCTTCAAATTATTCTCAAAATTTTAAATTATCTTGTAAATATTTCTAGGACATGTCTTACTAACCTCCTTTCACACCTGATAATAATTTGCATTTTCTTTTCTTTCTTTCTTTCTTTCTTTCTTTCTTTCTTTTTTCTTTCTTTCTTTCTTTCTTTCTTTCTTTCTTTCTTTCTTTCTTTTCTTTCTTCTTTCTTCTTTCTTTTAGAGTAGATGGAGGGGCTGAGAGAGAGAGAGAGAGAGAGAGAGAGAGAGAGAATTTTAAGAAGGCTTCATGTCCAGCACACAGCTTGACACAAGGCTTGATCTCATAATACTGAGATCATGACCTGAACCAAAATCAAGAGTTGGATGCTCAACCAACTAAGCCACCCAGGCACCCCTTCTTTCTTGTTTTCTTAATTAACCTATAGGGTTTTATTGCTTTTGTTGATCTTTACATAGAACCAGGCTTTGGCTTTGTTAATTTTCTGTATTCTCTGTTGTGTTTATTTCTGCTCTGATCTTTATTTTCTTCCTTCTACTCAATTTTGGTTTATTTTCTCCTTATATTTTTAGCTTCTTGAAATGGGAATTTAGCTTATTAATACTAGTATTTTTTTCTAAGATAAGCATTTAAAATTATACATTTCCTTCTAAGAACTGTATTTTGACACATTTTATTTTAATATTCAAGTAGAAATATTTTTTTAGTTTTCTCAGTTTCTTTGCAATTTCTTTTTTAACTCATGACTTATTTAGAAGTCTCTTGGTTAAGTGCTAACTTTTTGATAATTTTTTAGACTCTAATGGTTTCTGGTTTCTTTTTTTTTTTATTTATGATAGTCACAGAGAGAGAGAGGAGAGAGAGAGAGAGAGAGAGAGAGAGAGAGGCAGAGACATAGGCAGAGGGAGAAGCAGGCTCCATGCACCGGGAGCCCGATGTGGGATTCCATCCCGGGTCTCCAGGATCGTGCCCTGGGCCAAAGGCAGGCGCTAAACCGCTGCGCCACCCAGGGTTCCCTGGTTTCTGGTTTCCAATGTAATTCTGTTTCGCTCAGAAACTATGTATGATTTCAATTCTTTTATTTCTTTATAAAGTTTTAATTTAAAGTCCAATTAGTTAATATATAGTGTAATATTAGTTTCAGATGTTCAATAGAGTGATTCAACACCCCATGCTCATCACAATAAGTGCGCTCATAATACACATCCCCTATTTAAACCATCCCTCTTCCCACTTCCCCTTTGGTAATTATCAGTTTCTTCTCTATAGTTAAGAGTCTGTTTCTTGGTTTCCCTCACTCTCCCTCCTTTTCCCCCCCTTTGGTCATGTTTTGTTTCTTAAATTCCACATATGAGTGAAATCATATGGTATTAGTCTTAGTTTTCCTTTGTTTGAAATAAAAACATGAAATTTATTCTATACCAGTTGCTTCCTTCAAATTTTGACTTCTCTCTCAAATCCACATGATTTTAATTTACAGTTTTTAATTTGCTAGAGAATAATTTTAAGAGTTTACTCATACTGAAAGTAGAATTCCCATAAATCTATTTTTGAAAAATATTTAAAACATGGGAAAGTGTTTATGCAGTAATAAATGAAAATTTTGATAATGAGAAGAATGTATTCCAGTTCTAGAAATTAAGTAGTTATACATTTACAATGTATAAAAATGAAAAAAGAAATTGATCTAAGTCCTCTTAGAGATTATTTATTTTGGTATTTGGATGTGGCTGATTTTTTTCATCCTTTAGAATTTGATATATTATATTCTGAAGAACACATTTAATTTTATGATCAGAAAAATAATAAAATTGATTCAAGATGATGTTGAAAGGCAATGAATTAATAAATAATAAATGGATCACATGGTTAATAAATCCTCTAGAATTTCAAAGGAGGAAAGGAGTATCTAGACCAGGAGATTACAACAGTTTTTCATGGAGAAGTTAAGATATGAAGTGTTTCTAGAAGGTGACATTTTAAATTAATGTTGCTCAGTACAGGTAGAATGGAAGAAATATTCTGATATTTTTCTTGTTTTGGAATTGTAGTTCTTGAATTCAAGAAAGTATATACCAAGCCTATCTCTTTTTTGAGCTGTAATGAGTTTGTTTCATTGTGTTTCATCCATAGACTGATTCTGTTACCAGGGGTGGCAGAAGGATAGATTATTCATTCAGCCTTCTACTTGGTTTCTGTTTCTGGCCCAGTAGCTGGGATTGGGGAACTAAGCAAGGGAAGAATGAAGTGATCGATGACTTTTATTCATTTCTTTTTGCTTCTACTGTTTTCTTTTAATTTCATCCAACATTTTATTTTCCTTCTAGGGAAATATTCTCAAACTGAGATGATAAACTCATAAACCTTCATTAAATTTCATGGGAGAATTATTCCTTGTTCCTCTGAAATACTATTCTTTACTTTCAACTTCTAATATAAAAAAAACCCACATTGTTAAAATAAAAAAAATGAACTTGGAATTAAAAATTTAATGCTTAAGACATGTAGCATTTTGATAAGAGGTTCAAAGATCTTTTTTGGAGTATAATGTGATGATGAAGCTTTCTAATCTTAACAAAATTTTAAATGAATATACCCTACCTGCCAGAAGCCTCATATTCTGTAATTCATTTGTTTATTCTTTGAAATTTAAATTTTAGATTAAAGAGGCAAGATACAGGATGCCTGGGCGGCTCAGTGGTTAAGCATCTGCCATAAAATCATGATCCTGGAGTCCCGGGATCGAGTCCCACCTCAGGCTCTGCCTGTGTCTCTGCCTCTCTCTCTCTCTCTCTCTCTCTCTCTCTCTCTCTCTCTCTCTCTATCACTTATGAATAAATAAATAAAATCTTTAAAAGAAAAGAGGCAAGTTACAATAAAAATAGATTACATATAAGATATTTCATCACACACACAAAAAAAGATATTTCATCACGAATCTAACCTCCAGGGTGTATCCTGGAGTGAACATTGATTAAAGATATTTCCCTGCTGCACTCTGTAGGGATTGTTGACGTTCAGATGATCAGCCTGAGAACTTGCAAAACTGTGAATCTTCAAAGGAAGATGGTATTGTGTTGAAAATATAAGACAGGGAAATGGATTCATATATTTTTGAAAGATTATAAATGTGTCAAAATTGAAAAGTTATTACTTAAACATACAATAAAATTATTTCAGTTGAAGTATTTTATTTATTGAACATTTCAACTAATTGACATTTAATTCTTAAATATTTTGAAATAATATAATCATGCGATATTCTTAGGAAAAACAAAGATTATAATAGACAAAATGATACCTTGTGTTCATTTTCTTGTGCATGTTCTCTATATTTGTCATTGCAGTTAGTCATGTTTTCTGATATATGGAGATCCAAATCATCCCTCCACAGCCAGAAATAATTAATATTAGGATAAAGTGGAGTTTTAAGGAAATGTATACTTCCAATGATATTCCAAAGAATGCTTAGTCTTTGATCATTTAAAATGTACATAAGCATCTAGAGTAGAAGTGCCTAGTAGAACTTTCTGTGAAATTGGAAATGTTCTATATCTTCATTGTTACAATAGGCATTATTCACATGTATTTAAGTGTGTGTATTCACACTTAAAATGAGGGTAGTGTAGCATAGGAAATTATTTTTTATTTTAATTATTTAATTTTATTAATTAGATTTTGTTAATTAATTTGGCTAGATTTAGAGAACTCACATATGATTAAAATGGTAAGGTAATGATAAAACTTAAGTAGTATTTTTCTTTTGCCTTAATACATCTTTAAATGTGAATTTAGTTAAAAACTGAAAATTCGGGATGCCTGGGGTGGCTCAGTGGTTGAGCATCTGCCTTTGGCTCAGGTCATGGTCCAGGGGTCCTGGGATCAAGGTGTGTATCAGGCTCCATGCAGGGAGCCTGCTTATCCTATGTCTCTGCTTTTTTCTCTGTGTCTCTCATGAATAAATGAATAAAATCTTTTTAAAAAACCTGAAAATTCAGTTTTTAAGACCTTTTTGATCCATTTCACTTAGTCTTCAAATAAATAAGAAGAGGGGGAAGGAGCAAGATGGTGGAAAAGTAGGGTCCCCAAGTCACCTGTCCCCACCAAATTACCTAGATAACTTTCAAATCATCCTGAAAATCTATGAATTCAGCCTGAGATGTAAAGAGAGACCAGCTGGAATGCTACAGTGAGAAGAGTTCGGGCTTCTATCAAGGTAGGAAGACGGGGAAAAAGAAATAAAGAAACAAAAGGCCTCCGAGGGGGAGGGGCCCCGCGAGGAGCCGGGCTGAGGCCAGGGCGAGTGTCCCCAGGACAGGAGAGCCCCGTCCCGGAGAAGCAGGAGCTGCACCAACCTTCCCGGGCGGGCGGAAAGGGGCTCGCAGAGAGTTGGAGCAGGACCCAGGAGGGCGGGGATGCCCTCGGGCTCCCGGGGACACTAACAGACACCTGCGCCCCGGGAGAGTGCGCCGAGCTCCCTAAGGGCTGCAGCGCGCACGGCGGGACCCGGGAGCAGCTCGGAAGGGCTCAAGCGGTGGCTCTGCAGAGAGGGGGCTGCCCTGCCGGGAGCGCAGATCCAACAGCGCAGGCCCCGGAGCACAGGGTAAGGGGGACACAGCTCAGGATCCGGCCTCCCCCAGGGCAGGCAGAGGCCAGGAGGGCTCAGGACAGCAAGGACGCTCCTGCCCCGAGCTGAGCAGATCAGCGGGTCCGCCCCGGAGCCTCCAGGCCCTGCAGGCTGAAAGCTCCATAGTTACTGCTGGAGCTGAATCCAGGGCTCTAGACCTGGCCCCGCCAATGTGGTTGTTCCTCCTGGGGCCTCATGGGGACTCACCTGATAAACAGGATAAACAACACTCACTGAGCCCTGCACCAGGCAGGGGCAGAGCAGCTCCCCCAAGCGCTAACACCTGAAAATCAGCACAACAGGCCCCTCCTCCAGAAGACCAGCTGGACGGACAAGTTCCAGGGGAAGTCAAGGGACTCACAGTATACAGAATCAGAGGATACTCCCCTGTGTGTGTGTGTGTGTGTGTGTGTGTGTGTGTGTGTTTTCGCTTTTTGATTTCTGTTTGCTTCCCTCACGCCCCTTTTTTCCTTTCTTTCTTTTCGTTTCTCTTTTTCTTCCCTTTTTTTTCTTCCTTTTTTTCTTTTTTCTTTTTTTCTTTTCTTTCTTTCTTTCTCTCCTCTCTTTTTCTCCTTTTCCCAGTACAACTAGTTTTTGGCCACTCTGCACTGAGCAAAATAACTAGAAGGAAAACCTCACCTCGAAAGAAAGAATCAGAAACAGTCCTCGCCTCCAAAGAGTTACAAGATTTGGATTACAATTCAATGTCAGAAAGCCAATTCAGAGGCACTATTATACAGCTACTGGTGGCTCTAGAAAAAAGCACAAAGGCCTCAAGAGACTTTTTTTTTAAATTTTTTTATTATAAATTAATTTTTATTGGTGTTCAATTTACCAACATACAGAATAACACGCAGTGCTCATCCCGTCAAGTGTCCCCCTCCGTGCCCGTCACCCATTCACCCCCACCTCCCGCCCTCCTCCCCTTCCACCACCCCTAGTTCATTTCCCAGAGTTAGAAGTCTTTATGTTCTGTGTCCCTTTCTGATATCTCCCACACATTTCTTCTCCCTTCCCTTATATTCCCCTTCACTATTATTCATATTCCCCAAATGAGTGAGAACATACACTGTTTGTCCTTCTCCGATTGACTTACTTCACTCAGCATAATACCCTCCAGTTCCATCCACCTTGAAGCAAATGGTGGGTATTTGTCGTTTCTAATGGCTGAGGAATATTCCATTGTATACATAAACCACATCTTCTTTATCCATTCATCTTTCGATGGGCACCGAGGCTCCTTCCACAGTTTGGCTATTGTGGACATGGCTGCTAGAAACATCGGGGTGCAGGTGCCCCGGCGTTTCATTGCATCTGAATCTTTGGGGTAAATCCCCAACAGTGCAATTGCTGGGTAATAGAGCAGGTCTATTTTTAACTCTTTGAGGAACCTCCACACAGTTTTCCAGAGTGGCTGCACCAGTTCACATTCCCACCAAAAGTATAAGAGAGTTCCCTTTTCTCCACATCCTCTCCAACATTTGTGGTTTCCTGCCTTGTTAATTTTCCCCATTCTCACTGGTGTGAGGTGGTATCTCATTGTGGATTTGATTTGTATTTCCCTGATGGCAAGTGATGCAGAGCATTTTCTCATGTGCATGTTGGCCGTGTCTACGTCTTCCTCTGGGAGATTTCTGTTCATGTCTTTTGCCCATTTCATGATTGGATTGTTTGCTTCTTTGGTGTTGAGTTTAATAGGGTCTTTATAGATCTTGGAAACTAGCCCTTTATCTGATATGTCATTTGCAAATATCTTCTCCCATTCTGTAGGTTGTCTTTTAGTTTTGTTGACTGTATCCTTTGCTGTGCAAAAGCTTCTTATCTTGATGAAGTCCCAATAGTTCATTTTTGCTTTTGTTTCTTTTGCCTTCGTGGATGTCTCTTGCAAGAAGTTACTGTGGCCAAGTTCAAAAAGGGTGTTGCCTGAGTTCTCCTCTGGGATTTTGATGGAATCTTGTCTCACATTTAGATCTTTCATCCATTTTGAGTTTATCTTTGTGTATGGTGCAAGAGAGTGGTCTAGTTTCATTCTTCTGCATGTGGATGTCCAATTTTCCCAGCACCATTTATTGAAGAGACTTACTTTCTTCTAGTGGATAGTCTTTCCTCCTTTATCGAATATTAGTTGACCATAAAGTTGAGGATCCACTTCTGGATTCTCTATTCTGTTCCACGGATCTATGTGTCTGTATTTGTGCCAGTACCACACTGTCTTGATGACCACAGCTTTCTGGTACAACCTGAAATCTGGCATTGTGATGCCCCCAAATATGGTTTTCTTTTTTAAAATTCCCCTGGCTATTCGGGGACTTTTCTGATTCCACACAAATGTTAAAATAATTTGTTCTAACTCTCTGAAGAAAGTCCATGGTATTTTGATAGGGATTGCATTAAACGTGTAAATTGCCCTGGGTAACATTGACATTTTCACAATATTAATTCTGCCAATCCATGAGCATGGAATATTTTTCCATCTTTGTGTCTTCCTCAATTTCCTTCAGAAGTGTTCTATAGTTTTTAGGGTATAGATCCTTTACCTCTTTGGTTAGGTTTATTCCTATGTATCTTATGATTTTGGGTGCAATTGTAAATGGGACTGACTCCTTAATTTCTCTTTCTTCAGTCTCATTGTTAGTGTATAGAAATGCCATTGATTTCTGGGCATTGAGTTTGTATCCTGCCACGCTACCAAATTGCTGTATGAGTTCTAGCAATCTTGGGGTGGAGGCTTTTGGGTTTTCTATGTAGAGTATCATGTCATCTGCGAAGAGGGAGAGTTTGACTTCTTCTTTGCTAATTTGAATGCCTTTAATGTCTTTTTGTTGTCCGATTGCTGAGGTTAGGACTTCTAGTACTATGTTGAATAGCAGTGGTGAGAGTGGACATCCCTGTCTTGTTCCTGATCTTAGGGGAAAGGCTCCAGTTGCTTCCCCATTGAGAATGATATTTGCTGTGGGCTTTTCGTAGATGGCTTTTAAGATGTCGAGGAAAGTTCCCTCTATCCCTACACTCTGAAGAGTTTTGATCAGGAATGGATGCTGTATTTTGTCAAATGCTTTCTCTGCATCTAATGAGAGGATCATACGGTTCTTGGTTTTTCTCTTACTGATATGATGAATCACATTGATTGTTTTACGAGTCTTGTATCAGCCTTGTGTCCCGGGAATAAATCCTACTTGGTCATAGTGAATAATTTTCTTAATGTCCTGTTGGATCCTATTGGCTAGTATCTTGTTGAGAATTTTTGCATCCATGTTCATCAGGGATATTGGTCTGTAATTCTCCTTTTTGGTGGGGTCTTTGTCTGGTTTTGGAATTAAGGTGATGCTGGCCTCATAGAATGAATTTGGAAGTACTCCATCTCTTTCTATCTTTCCAAACAGCTTTAGTAGAATAGATATGATTTCTTCTTTAAACGTTTGATAGAATTCCCCTGGGAAGCCATCTGTCCCTGGACTTTTGTGTCTTGGGAGGTTTTTGATGACTGCTTCAATTTCTTACCTGGTTACTGGCCTGTTCAGGTTTTCTATTTCTTCCTGTTCCAGTTTTGGTAGCATGTGGCTTTCCAGAAATGCGTCCATTTCTTCTAGATTGCCTAATTTATTGGTGTATAGGTGTTCATATGTTTTTAAAATCCTTTGTATTTCCTTGGTGTTGATAGTGATCTCTCCTTTGTCATTCATGATTTTATTAATTTGAGTCTTCTCTCTCTTCTTTTTAATAAGGCTGGCTAATGGTTTATCTATCTTATTAATTCTTTCAAAGAACCAACTCCTGGTTTTGTTGATCTGTTCCATAGTTCTTCTGGTCTCGATTTCATTGAGTTCTGTTCGAATCTTTATTAATTCTCTTCTTCTGCTGGGTGTAGGATCTATCTGCTGTTTTTTCCCTAGCTCCTTTATGTGTAAGGTTAGCTTTTGTATTTCACTTCTTTCCAGTTTTTGAATGGATGTTTGTATTGCGATGTATTTCCCCCTCAGGACTGCTTTTGCTGCATCCCAAAGATTTTGAGCGGTTGTATCTTCATTCTCATTAGTTTCCATGAATCTTTTTAATTCTTTCTTAATTTCCTGGTTGACCCTTTTATCTTTTAGCAGGATCGTCCTTAACCTCCATATGTTTGAAGTCCTTCCAAACTTCTTGTTATGATTTAGTTCTAAATTCAAGGCATTATGGTCTGAGAACATGCAGGGGAGGATCCCAATGTTTTGGTATCGGTTCAGGTCCGATTTGTGACCCAGTATGTGCTCTATTCTGGAGAACGTTCCATAGGCGCTTGAGAAGAATGTGTATTCAGTTGAGTTTGGATGTAAAGTTCTGTAGATATCTGTGAAATCCTTCTGGTCCAGTGCATAATTTAAAGCTCTCGTTTCTTTGGAGATGTTTTGTTTAGAAGACCTATCTAGTGTAGAAAGTGCTAGATTGAACTCACCAAGTACAAGTGTATTATTATCAAAGTATGTCTTAATTTTGGTTATTAATTGATTGATATATTTGGCAGCTCCCACATTTGGGGCACATTTATTGAGGATTGTTAAGTCCTCTTTTTCTACAGATCCTTTAAGTAAGATATAGTGTCCCTCTTCATCTCTCACTAGAGTCATTGAGGTTAATTTTAGTTTATCTGATATAAGGATGGCTACCCCTGCTTTCTTCTGAGGAGCATTTGAATGTTAAATGGTTCTAAAACCTCTTATTTTCATGCTGTAGGTGTCCGTCTAAAATGAGTCTCTTGTAGACAGCAAATCGATGGGTCCTGCTTTTTTATCCAGTCTGACACCCTGCTCCTTTTGATGGGGTCATTAAGGCCATTCAGGTTCAGAGTTACTATTGAAATATGAGTTTAGTGTCACCATGATATGTATTCAGTCCTTGTTTTTGTGGATTGTTCCACTGAACTTCTTCTTAAAGGGGAATTTTAAGAGTCCCCATTAAAATTTCTTGCAGAGCTGGTTTGGAGGTGACATATTCTTTCAGTTTCTGCCTGTCTTGGAAGCTCTTTATCTCTCCTTCCATTCTGAATGAGAGCCTTGCTGGATAAAGTATTCTTGGTTGCATGTTCTTCTCATTTAGGACCCTGAATATATCCTGCCAGCCCTTTCTGGCCTGCCAGTTCTCTGTGAAGAGGTCTGCTCTTACCTTAATACTCCTCCCCATAAAAGTCAGGGATTTCTTGTCTCTTGCTGCTTTAAGGATCTTCTCTTTATATTTGGAATTTGCAAGCTTAACTATTAAATGTCGAGGTGTTGAATGGTTTTTATTGATTTTAGGGGGGATCTCTCTATTTCCTGGATCTGAATGCCTGTTTCCCTTCCCAGATTAGGAAAGTTTTCAGCTATGATTTGTTCAAATACTTATTGTGGACCTCTGTCCCTTTTGGCGCCCTTGGGAACCCCAATTAAACATAGGTTTTTCTTCCTCAGGCTGTCCCTTTTTTCCCTTAATCTATCCTCATGGTCTTTTAATTGTTTGTCTCTTTTTTCCTCAGTTTCCCTCTTTGCCATCAACTTGTCTCCTATGTCACTCACTAGTTCTTCCATCTCGTTAACCCTTGTGGTTAGGACTTCTAGTTTGGATTGCATCTCATTCAATTGGTTTTTAATTTCTGCCGGATTAGATCAAAATTCTGCAGTCATGAAGTCTCTTGAGTTCTTTATGCTTTTTTCTAGAGCCACCAGTAGCTGTATAATAGTGCTTCTGAATTGGCTTTCTGACATTGAATTGTAATCCTGATGTTGTAACTCTGTGGGAGAGAGGATTGTTTCTGATTCTTTCTTTTGAGTTGAGGTTTTTCTTCTAGTCATTTTGCTCAGTGCAGAGTGGCCAAAACCAAGTTGTATTGGGAAAAGGAGAAAGAAGGAAGGAAAAGAGAAAAAGAAAAAAGGAAGAAAAAAAGGTAAAAAAAGAAAAAGAGAAAGAAAAGAAAGAAAGAAAAAAAGGGTGGGGGAAGCAAACAAAACAAAAAGAAAAAAAAAACAAAAAAGAAAAGAAAAAACACACAAGGGAGTATCTTCTGATTCTATATACTTTAAGTCCCTTGACTTCCCCTGGAACTTGTCCGTCTAGCTGGTCTTCTGGGGGAAGGGCCCGTTGTGCTGATTTTCAGGTGTTAGCATGTGGGGGAGCTGCTCAACCCCCTGCCTCGTGCAGGGCCCAATGGGGGTTGTTTACCTTGTGAGGCCCCAGGAGGAGAAACCACAGTGGCGGCGGCCAACTCTAGAGACCTGGATTCAGCTCCCGCATTAACTCCGGAGCTCTCAGTCTGCAGGGGCCTGGATGCTCAGGGGGCCGGGACGCTGATCTGCTCAGCTCGGGGCAGGGGCGTCCTCGCTGTCCTGGGCCCTCCTGGCCTCTGCCTGTCCCGCGGGGAGGTCGGATCCTAGGCTGTGTCCCCGGCGCAATGTGCTCCCGGGGCCTGCGCTATTGGATTCGTGCTCCTGGCTGGGAAGCCCCCTCTCCATGGAACCCCCGCCCAAGCCCCTCCGAGCTGCTCCCAGGTCCAGCCGTGCGGGCTGCAGCCCTTTAGGGAGCTCAGCGCACTCTCTTGGGCGCTCAGGTGTCTGTTAGTGTCCCAGGGAACCTGAGGGCATCCCCGCCCTCCTGGGGTCCTGCTCTAACTCCCTGCGAGCGCCTTTCCGCCCGGGAAGGTTGGTGCAGCTCCTGCTTCTCCGGGACGGGGCTCTCCTGTCCTGGGGACACTCGCCCCGGCCTTAGCCCGGCTCCTTGTGGGGCTCCTCCCCCTTGGATGACTTTTGTTTCTTTATTTCTTTTTTTCCAGTCTTCCTACCTTGTTAGACTCGTGAACTCTTCTCACTGTAGCATTCCAGCTGTTCTCTCTTTAAATCTCAGGCTGAATTCGTAGATTTTCAGGATGATTTGAAAGTTATCTAGGTAATTTGGTGGGGACAGGTGACTTGGGGACCCTACTCTTCAGCCATCTTGCTCCTCCTCCATAGAACACAAGTTGATGGCAACGAGGGAAACTGAGGAAAAAAGAGACAAACGATTAAAAGACCATGATGATAGATTAAGGGAAAATAAATGACAGCCTGAGGAAGAAAAGCCTACGTTTAGTTGGGGTTCCCGAGGGCGCCAAAAGGGACAGAGGTCCCGAATATGTATTTGAACAAATCATAGCTGAAAACTTTCCTAATCTGGGAAGGGAAACAGGCATTCAGATCCAGGAAATAGAGAGATCCCCCCCCCTCCTAAAATCAATAAAAACCGTTCTACACCTCCACATTTAATAGTTAAGCTTGAAAACTCCAAAGATAAAGAGAAGATCCTTAAAGCAGCAAGAGACTAGAAATCCCTGACTTTTATGGGGAGAAGTAGAAGAGTAACAGCAGACGCTCCACAGAGACCTGGCAGGCCAGAGAGTGCTGGCAGGATATATTCAGGGTCCTAAATGAGAAGAACATGCAACCAAGAATACTTTATCCAGCAAGGCTCTCATTCAGAATGGAAGGAGAGATAAAGAGCTTCCAAGACAGGGAGGAACTGAAAAAACATGTGCGCTCCAAACCAGCTCTGCAAGAAATTTTAAGGGGGATTCTCAAAATTCCCCTTTAAGACAAAGTCCAGTGGAACAATCCACAAAAACAGGGACTGAATAGATATCATGATGACACTAAACTCATATCTGTCAATAGTAACTCTGAACATGAATGGACTTAATGACCCCATCAAAAGCACAGGGTTTCAGACTGGATAAAAAAGCAGGACCCATCGATTTGCTGTCTACTAGAGACTCATTTGAGACAGAAGGACACCTACAGCCTGAAAATAAAAGGTTGGGGAACAATGTACCATTCAAATGGTCCTCAGAAGAAAGCAGGGGTAGCCATCCTTATATCAGATAAACTAAAATTTACCTCGAAGACTGTAGAGAGAGATGAAGAGGGACACTATATCATACTTAAAGGATCTATCCAACAAGAGGACTTTAGAATCATCAATATATATGCACCGAATGAGGGAGTTGCCAAATATACTAATCAATTAATAACCAAAATTAAGACTTACTTAGATAATAATACACCTATACTTGGTGACTTCAATCTAGCACTTTCTACAATTGATAGGTCTTCTAAACACAACATCTCCAAAGAAAAGAGGGCTGGACCAGATGGATTTCACAGATATCTACAGAACTTTACATCCAAACTCAACTGAATACACATTCTTCTCAAGTGCACATGGAACTTTCTCCAGAATAGACCACATACTGGGTCACAGATCGGTCTGAAGTGATATCAAAAGATTATCAAAAGGGATATCAAAAGGGATATCAAAAGGGATATCAAGATATCAAAAGGGATATCAAAAGGGATATCAAGATATCAAAAGGGATCGTCCCCTGCATATTCTCAGACCATAATGCCTTGAAATTAGAACTAAATCACAACAAGAAGTTTGGAAGGATTTCTAACACATGGAGGTTAAGGACCATCTTGCTGAAAGATGAAAGGGTCAACCAGGAAATTAAGGAAGAGTTAAAAAGATTCATGGAAACTAATGAGAATGAAGACATGACCATTCAAAATCTTTGGGATACAGCAAAAGCAGTCCTGATGGAGAAATACTTTGCAATACAAGCATCCATCCACAACTGGAAAGAACTGAAATACAAAAGCTAACCTTACACCTAAAGGAGCTAGTGAAAAAACATAGTACTGGAAGTCCTAGCCTCAACAATCAGAAATCAAAAAGACATTAACGGCATTCAAATTGGCAAAGAAGAAGTCCAACTCTTCCTCTTCACCGATGACATGATACTCTAGGTAGAAACCCCAAAAACCTCCACCCTAAGATTGCTAGAACTCATACAGCAATTTGGCAGTGTGGTAGGATACAAAATCAATGCCCAGAAATCTGTGGCATTTCTATACACTAACAATGAGACTGAAGAAAGAGAAATTAGGAAGTCAATCCCACTTACAATTGCACCCAAAAGCAGAAGATACCTAGGAATAAACCTAACCTTAGAGGTAAAGGATCTATACCCTAAAAACTATAGAAAACTTCTGAAGGAAATTGAGGAAGACACAAAGAGATGGAAAAATATCCCATGCTCATGGATTGGCAGAATTAATATTGTGAAAATGTCAATGTTACCTAGGGCAATTTACACGTTTAATGCAATCCCTATCAAATTACCATGGAGTTTCTTCAGAGAGTTAGAAAAATTATTTTAGGATTTGTGTGGAATTAGAAAAGACCCCGAATAGCCAGGGAAATTTTAAAAAAGAAAAGTATAGCTGGGGGCATCACAATGCCAGATTTCAGGTTGTACTACAAAGCTGTGATCATCAAGACAGTGTGGTACTGGCACAAAAACAGACACATAGATCCGTGGAACAGAATCGAGAATCCAGAAGTGGACCCTGAACTTTATGGTCAACTAATATTCGATAAAGGAGGAAAGACGATCCACTGGAAGAAAGACAGCCTCTTCAATAAATGGTGCTTGGAAAATTGGACATCCGCATGCAGAAGAATGAAACTAGACCACTCTCTTTCACCATACACAAAGATAAACTCAAAATGGATGAGAGGTCTAAATGTGAGACAAGATTCCATCAAAATCCTAGAGGAGAACACAGGCAACAGCCTTTTTGAACTTGGCCACAGTAACTTCTTGCAAGATACATCCACGAAGGCAAAAGAAACAAAAGCAAAAATGAAGTATTGGCACTTCATGAAGTCAAGAAAACTGAAAGACAACCTACAGAATGGGAGAAGATATTTGCAAATGACATATCAGATAAAGGGCTAGTTTCCAAGATCTATAAAGACCCTATTAAACTCAACACCAAAGAAGCAAACAATCCAATCATGAAATGGGCAAAAGACATGAACAGAAATCTCCCAGAGGAAGACGTAGACACGGCCAACATGCACATGAGAAAATGCTCTGCATCACTTGCCATCAGGGAAATACAAATCAAATCCACAATGAGATACCACCTCACACCAGTGAGAATGGGGAAAATTAACAAGGCAGGAAACCACAAATGTTGGAGAGGATGTGGAGAAAAGGGAACTCTCTTATACTTTTGGTGGGAATGTGAACTGGTGCAGCCACTCTGGAAAACTGTGTGGAGGTTCCTCAAAGAGTTAAAAATAGACCTGCTCTATGACCCAGCAATTGCATTGTTGGGGATTTACCTCAAAGAAACAGATGTAATGAAATGCCGGGACACCTGCACCCCGATGTTTCTAGCAGCAATGTCCATAATAGCCAAACTGTGGAAGGAACCTCTGTGTCCATCGAAAGATGAATGAATAAAGAAGATGTGGTTTATGTATACAATGGAATATTACTCAGCCATAAGAAATGACAAATACCCACCATTTGCTTCAATGTGGATGGAACTCGAGGGTATTATGCTGAGTGAAATAAGTCAATCGGAGGACAAACATTATATGGTCTTATTCATTTGGGGAATACAAATGATAGTGAAAGGGAATAAAAGGGATTGGAGAAGAAATGGGTATGAAATATCAGAAAGGGAGACAGAACATGAAGACTCCTAACTCTGGGAAAGGAACTAGGGGTGGTGGAAGGGGAGGAGGGCGGGGGGTGGGGGTGACTGCGTGATGGACACTGTGGGGGGCACTTGTCGGGATGAGCACTGGGTGTTATTCTGTATGTTGGCAAATTGAACACCAATAAAAAATAAATTTATTATTAAAAATAAAAATATAAATAAGAAGAGGATGTCATAATGGAATATGCAATCAAAATATTTAAATTGTTCATTTGTGGCATGGTTTAAATATTCTCCTGAGTTTTAATTTTTTGAAATGCTGCATATTTGTCACTTTATTAAACTAGTTGAAATTTTTTAAAAAGCATATGCTTATAATTAAAAATGAATATGTAAATTTAATTCGTTGAAATATTTATATTTTTGTTGTAAAAAAATCCTGAATGAATAATCTTGTGTAAATTATACAGGATCATTTCAATTGTATGGGTATTGGTAATGGCTGATATCTAATATACACATGACAATAATTTCTCAAGTGAAAGGAGAATGTGATAATTAAGCAAAACGGTCTCTCCTCAAATTCTATCAAACTTCTAAGGATTTGCTATGAGTACCTTATAGTAATTATGGTTAGAAATATTTATGAACTCCTCTTTTTCTGTGGTAAGCTATTTTGTGGGATATTGGTGGTAGTGGCATGGTATGACAAGAATGGGATTATACAAATGAAAATATTGTAGACCTCCATAGAGTTTTTATACTTGTCTAGGTATTCTTGATGTTTTTGGTTTGTTCTCTTTCTCAGTACTTAAGCACTTACTTTTAACTTAGTGTACTATTATCCGTGTACTTAATGTGCATCACTATAGTCACTGTTAGGGAAAAATAAAATTCCTCAAGTTCGAAGCAGGTATTTTGAAATACAATTGAATATTCTACTTTAACTTTCTTTTTTTTAAATTTTTATTTATTTATGATAGTCACAGAGAGAGAGAGAGAGAGAGAGAGAGAGAGAGAGGCAGAGACATAGGCAGAGGGAGAAGCAGGCTCCATGCACCAGGAGCCCGATGTGGGATTAGATCCTGGGTCTCCAGGATGGCGCCATGGGCCAAAGGCAGGCGCCAAACCGCTGCGCCACCCAGGGATCCCTACTTTAACTTTCTATCAGGTAACTTCATCATAACCTCTTCCTGCTCCATGATAAAAATTAGAGTAAGAAACGTTGGCAAAAACCTTGGGGGAAAGATAGGAAGTGGAAGAGCAGTCTGCAGGCTTTATTTTCAACTTCAGGGGGCTGCTATAATATAAGAGTTATTAATATGCTAGGTGTTATGTTCTTGGTCTTTAAAAGTACCTTACAATATACTTCAGTTAACTGTTTATTGCTTTTTTTTCTCTACCCCTTCTACTGTGGAGTGTCTTGCTAATGCTAGGAAATCTGCTGGTTCTTTTTTTTTTAAGATTTTATTTTTTCATGAGAGAGAGAGAGAGAGAGAGAGAGAGAGAGAGAGAGAGAGAGAGAGAGAGACACAGGCAGAGGGAGAAGCAGTCTCCATGCAGGGAGCCTGACATAGGACAGGATCCTGGGTCTCCAGGATCAGGCCCTGGGCTGAAGGCGGTGCTAAACCTCTGAGCCATTGGGGCTGCCTGCTGATTCTATATTGTCATTCCCCACTGAAGATAAAAATAAGTATTCAGTCACTTCAACATTATTTTCAACTTTCAATACCTACTGTGTTATGGTTTGGTAGAATATAGGTAATTAAATTCAAATTTATTTTTCTACCAATATAATGTAAAATTTGTTCTAATGGCCATAATCTGTATTATATGCTGTATAGATAATATGATAATTTTCATAATTAAAATAGCTAATATATGCTATAGATAGTAGTTTTAACTTGTGATAATAATGCCTTTTTGGTGCCTGTCATCTTCACTCTTCTGATGTATGGTTTTGTAAAAATGACAAGTGATTTTATTGGTTACCCTTAAATAGCTCAATAAATATATTCTTAATGATACTACGAGTAAATTTTTTAAATTATTTTGTTCAATAAAGTACCTATGTGGTAGGAGTTTTAAGACCTATAAACTTTACTCAAATTTATTTTCAAATTTAATATGTGGCTTTATTTATTTTAGAAAAAGAAATGGCTCTTTTAAAATCTAAAGGAGATTTAAGAATTGAAATTTTTCTTAATTGCACACAATTCTTATGTACACTTGGAAAAATCTGAAAAGGCCCTTATGAAGAAAAACAGCACCTCTTAAGCTCTGTTAATGCTTTGCTTCTGTCTGGTTCCAGGAGCACTTGCTCAAGCCTTTCAGTGATTATTTTTAAGACACTGATCTATGGCATTATCAAACATTTTTGTGGTGGTTCCACTGCATAAATATTGGAACAATTAAATGAGAATGGGGAAAACTCACTTACAAAGGTTTGAAAGAAAGACTAGAAAGAATGGATTCTGGTACTTTTTAAAATTCTCATGCTACTTTTCTCATGAAAAGAGGTAAGTCACATATGTCAGGACAACTAGCTTCTTAGAATTAGATTTTTAAAAATTGTTCAAAGATCATTTCTGACCTGACTAGAAGATTCTATATGCTGTGAGAGATTTCAGAGGGCACTGATAAATAAATCCTACCTTTCTTGTCTATGGTCCTTTAAGTGTCAGGCTATGTCAGGATTCAGTACCAGTTGTCATCCTGATATTCATTCGGTCAAAAATAGGAAGTAGTTAAAAGCAACTACTAGCTTTCCATGAAAACAAAGTAGTCCCTCATACGACCCATGTATGTAGGATGACTCTGAAAAAAAATTATTTCAGGGTAGATTACCTATGACCCACAAGTTAAATCTTGAGGTGGCATTTTGCTTATCATAGCTCCCTAGATACCCAAAACAATTCAATTATTTTAAAATTGTAGAAACAGTCTATGCTTTTTGTAAAACAACACAAAATGGTACAATGCTACATAGGAAATTATTAGGTCAACTAAAAAATTGATGTATGGTTGGTAGATTAAAGTATTGTATCAATGTTAAATTTCCTGAAGACAACTGCATTGTGGAAATGTAAATGAATATGATTATTTAGATGAATTTCTCACTGGAATTATTTTTTATTTAGGGATAAGGATCATATATCTAATATAATATGATATTTATATTTATATATAAATATATATTATATATATATATATAATTGAAGTTTGATTTGCCAACATATAAAATAGCACCCAGTGCTCATCCCATCAAATGTCCTTCTCAGTGCTCATCACCCAATCACCCCATCTCCCTGCCTTCCTCCCCTTCCACCACCGCTTGTTCATTTCCCAGAGTGTGGAGCCTCTCATGTTCTGTCACCCTCTCTAATTTTTCCCACTCATTTTCTCTCCTTTCAAGGGGTAAAGATCTTTATGCAAGTTAATCTTAATGGTTCAGAAAAAAAATGTTATGTGTATCTATGTGTCAAGGTGTGTATGTAAATATATGGGCATGTATATAAATATGAGAGAGAAATATCAAACAGTAAAGCAAATGGAGTAAAACGCTAATATATAAATCTATTTAAATATGTGGAAGTTCTTTTTATTGTTCTTGTGACTTGCTTTAAGCCTGAAATTGTTTCCAAAAATGTTAAAAAAATATGTAAAAGTCCTCCTTTCCCACATTTTTCCTATGTATGACTCTCACACACAGATGTTTTTATTTTATTATTTTTTAAAGATTTAATTTATTTATTCATGAGAGCCACAGAGAAAGGAGAAACAGAGGCAGAAAGTGAAGCAAGCTCCCTGCGGGGAAACTGATGAGGGACTCGATTCCAGAGCCCTGAGATCATGCCCTGAGCCAAAGGCAGATAAATATTCCACCACTGTGTGACCCAGGTGCCCTAACACAGATGTTTTTAAAAGTAAGTGGGATAATGCTATATATTTCATTTTGTTATATATTTTTCAAGTTTTTATTTAAATTCTAGTTGTTAATATACAGTGTGTAATATTAATTTCAGGTATAGAATTTATTGATTGATCAATTACATACAACACACATTGTTCATCACAATTGCCTTTCTTTTTTCATTTTTTGTATAGTTTTTTTATTGGAATTCGACTTAACAACACATAGCATAAGTCTCAGTGCTCATCCAATCAAGTGCCCCCCTCAGTGACTGCCACCCAGTCATCCCATAACACCACTAACCTCCCCTTCCACTACCCCTTGTTCGTATCCCAGAGTTAGAAGACTCTCATTTCTATTGCCCTCTCTGATATTTCCCACTCATTTTCTCTCCTTTTCCCTAGAATCCCTTTGACTATTTTTTATATTCCCTAGATGAATGAGACCAAATAATGTTTGTTCTACTCTGATTGACTTACTTGACTCAGCATAATACCCTACAGTTCCATCCACGTCAAAGCAAATGGTGGGTATTTGTCGTCTCTAATGGCTGAGTAATATTCCATTGTATACATATGCCACATCTTTATGCATTCATCTTTCGATGGACACCAAGGCTCCTTCCACAGTTTGGCTATTGTGGACATTTTTGCTATAAACATCGGGGTGCATGTGTAATGACGTTTCACTGCATCTGTATCTTTGGGGTAAATCCCCAGCAGGGCAATTGCTAGGTCTGAGGGTAGTTCTATTTTTAACTCTTTGAGGAACCTCCACACAGTTTTCCAGAGTGGCTGCACCAGTTCACATTCCCACCAACAGTGCAAGAGGGTTCCTCTTTCTCCACATCCTCGCCAACATTTGTGGTTTCCTGTCTTGTTAATTTTCCCCATTCTCACTGGTGTGTGGTGCTATCTCATTGTGGGTTTGATTTGTATTTCAGTGATGGCCAGTGATGCAGAGCATTTTCTCATGTTCTTGGCCAAGTGTATCTCTTTTTTTGGTGAAATTCCTGTTCATGTCCTTTGCCCATTTCATGATTGGATTGTTTGTTTCTTTGCTGTTGAGTTTAATAAGTTCTTTATAAATCTTGGATACTAGTTCTTTACCTGATACGTCATTTGCAAATATTTCTCCCATTCTGTAGGTTGTCTTTTAGTTTTGTTGACTGTTTCTTTTGCTGTGCAAAAACTTATCTTGATGAAGTCCCAATAGTTCATTTTGCTTTTGTTTCTTTTGCTTTCGTGGATGTATCTTGCAAGAAGTTACTGTGGCCAAGTTCAAAAAGGGTGTTGCCTGTGATCTCCTCTAGGATTTTGATGGAATCTTGTCTCACATTTAGACCTTTCATCCATTTTGAGTTGATCTTTGTGTATGGTGAAAGAGAGTGGTCTAGTTTCATTCTTCTGCATGCGGATGTCCAATTTTCCCAGCACCATTTATTGAAGAGACTGTCTTTCTTCCATTGGATAGTCTTTCCTCCTTTATCGAATATTAGTTGACCATAAAGTTCAGGGTTCACTTCTGTATTCTCTATTCTGTTCCATGGATCTATGTGTCTGTTTTTGTGCCAGTACCACACTGTCTTGATGATCACAGCTTTGTAGTACAACCTGAAATCTGGCATTGTGATGCCCCCAGCTATAGTTTTCTTTTTTAAAATTCCCCTGGCTATTCGGGGTCTTTTCTGATTCCACACAAATGTTAAGATAATTTGTTCCAACTCTCTGAAGAAAGTCCATGGTATTTTGATAGGGATTGCATTAAATGTGTAAATTCCATTGGCTCATATCTTGTTGAGAAAGTTTGCATCTCTGTTCATCAGGGATATTGGTCTATAATTCTCCTTTTCAGTGGGGTCTTTGGTTTGGAATTAAGGTGATGCTGGCCTCATAAAAGGAGATTGGAAGTATTATGTCCATTTCTATCTTTTGGAAAAGCTTTAGTATAATATGTATTGTTTCTTCTTTAAAAGTTTGGTAGAATTCCCCTGGGAAGCCACCTGGCCCTGGACTTTTGTGTCTGGGAAGGTTTTGATGACTGCTTCAATTTCCTCCCTGGTTATAGGCCTGTTCTGGTTTTCTATTTCTTCCTGTTCTAGTTTTGGTAGTTTGTTGTTTTCCAGAAATGCATCCATTTTTCTAGGTTGACTAATTTATTGGTGTATAGCTGCTTATAATATGTTATTTAAATCGTTTGTATTGCCTTGGTTGTGGTTGTGCTCTCTACTTTTTCATTTGTGATTTTATTAATTAGAGTTTTTTCTCTTTTGTTTTTAATGAAGCTGGCTAATGGTTTATCTATCTTATTAATTCTTTCAAAGAACCAACTCCTGGTTTTGTTGATCAGTTCTGCAGTTCTTCTGGTCTCTATTTCATTGAGTTCTGCTCGAATCTTTATTAACTCTCTTCTTCTTCTGGGTGTAGCTTTTATTTGCTGTTCTTTCTCCAGTTCCTTTAGGTGAGAGGTTAGCTTGTGTATTTAAGTTTTTTCTAATTTTTTGAGGGATGCTCGCATTGGAATGTATTTCCCTCTTAGGACTGCTTTGCTGTATCCCAAAGATTCTGAATGGTTGTATCTTCATTCTCATTGGTTTCCATTAATCTTTTTAATTCTTCTCTAATTTCCTGGTTGACCCTTTCGTCTTTTAGCAGGATGCTCTTTAACCTCCACATGTTTGAGTTTCTTCCAAATTTCTTCTTGTAATTGAGTTCAAGTTTCAAAGCATTATGGTCTGAAAATATGCAGGGGAAAATCCCAATCTTTTGGTATTGGTTGAGACCTGATTTGCGATCCAATTCTGGAGAAAGTTCCATGTGCTCTTGAGGAGAATGTGTATTCATTTGCATTTGGATGTAAAGTTCTGTAAATATCTGTGAAATCCACCTGGTCCAGTGTGTCATTTAAAGCTCTTGTTTCTTTGGAGATGTTGTGCTTATAACAAATGTCATTTGCAGAAAGTGCCATGTTGAAGTCTCCCTGTATTAGTGTATTATTATCTAAGTATGTCTTTACTTTATTAATTGATTGATATACTTGGCAGCTCTGACATTAGAGGCATAAATATTCATGATTGTTAGGTCTTCTTGTTGGATATACCCTTTAAGTATGATACAGAGTCCCTCTTCATGTCTTACTACACTCTTTGGGATAAACTTAGTTTTTCTGATACGAGGATGGCTACCCTTCTTTCTTTTGAGGACATTTGAATGGTTAATGGTTCTCCAACCTTTCATTTTCAGGCTGGTTGTGTCCTTCTGTCTAAAATGAGTCTCTTGTAGACAGCAAATAGATGGGTCTTTTTTCTTTTTATATCCAGTCTGAAACGCTGTGTCTTTTGATGGGATCATTTAGCTCATTCACGTTCAGAGTTACTATTAAATGATATGAATTTAGTGTCATTGTAATACCTGTTCAGTCCCTATTTTTGTGGATTATTTCCTTGAATTTCCTCTTTCATTTACAGAGTCCCCCTTAATATTTCTCACAGAGCTGGTTTGGTGGTCACATATTCTTTCATTTTCTGCCTTTCTTGGAAGCTCTTTATCTCTCCTTCTATTCTGAATTAGAACCTTGCTGGATAACGTGTTCTTGGCTGAATGTTCTTCTCATTTTGGACCCTTTATATCCTGTCAGCCCTTTCTGGCCTGCCAGGTCTCTGTGGAGAGGTCTGCTGTTAATCCAATAGTTCTCCCCATATATGTTAGGGGTGTCCTGTGTCTTTCTGCTTGAAGGATTTTCTCTTTAACTTTGGAATTTGCAAGTTTCACTAGAAATGTCGAGTTGTTGAATGGTTTTTATTGATTTCAGGGTGGGACTTGTCTATCTTCTGGATCTGAATATCTGTTTCCCCCCAGATTAGGGAAATTCTCAGCTCTGTTTTGTTCAAATGTGATTTCTGGTTCTCTGGCCCTCTTGGCATCCTCTGGAACCCCAATAAATGTGCATTTTCCCTTCTGAGGCTGTTATTTACTTCCCTTAGCCTTTCCTCATCGTCTCTTGTTTTTCTCTTTTTTCCTCAGCTTCCTTCCTTGCCATCTACTTGTCTTTTATGTCACTCACTCTTTCTTCTACCTTGTTAAACCTCATCATTAGGACCTGCAGTTTGGATTGCATCTCATGTAGCTGATTTTTAATTTAGGCCTGATTAGACCTAAATTCTGCAGTCATGTAGTCTCTTGATTCCTATATGCATTTTTTTCCAGAGCCACCAGTAGCTTTATAATTGTGCTTCTGAATTGGCTTTCTTTTTTTTTTTTTAATTTTTTTTAAAGTTTTTTTTAATTTTTTTTAATTTTTTTTATTTTTATTTTAATTTATGATAGTCACACAGAGAGAGAGAGAGAGAGAGGCAGAGACACAGGCAGAGGGAGAAGCAGGCTCCATGCACCGGGAGCCCGGCGTGGGATTCGATCCCGGGTCTCCAGGATCGCGCCCTGGGCCAAAGGCATGCGCCAAACCGCTGCGCCACCCAGGGATCCCCTGAATTGGCTTTCTGACATCAAATTATAATCCAAATTCTGTGACTCCATGGCTGAGAGTACTGTTTCTGATTCTTTTGTGGTGAGTTCTTCCTTCTAGTCAATTTGCTCAGGGCCGGGTGGCTGAATGAGTGTGTTTTGTCGAGAATATCAACCAGGATGTAAGTAAATTTCACCCCAGATATTTCTGTCAAGTTCAGAGACCAGAAATTGAAAACAAAGATCAGAACCAAAAAAAAAAAAAAAAACCCAAAAGGACCACTAAAGTGAAGAACAAATTTTAAAACAAAGAAAATAAAATGCCAGGAATCCTAAAGAAGAAGAGAGAGAAAAAAGAAAAGGAAAAAAGGGGGGGCACTGGGAGATGGTGATGGTGAGGAAATTGTGGTGGAGGGAGAATGTAGTCTACCTGAGGGGTTCTAGAGGGTGATTGTCTTTTTTTCTGAGTATATTAATTTCTTTATGTTAGAAGATGCTTAGTCCCAAATTTATATAAACCAGAAATACTTGTAGAAAGCCCCCACATTGCCCACCAAAATATAAATTAGGTAAAAGAGGAGGGCAGAATGGGAATGAGGAATCTCACCAAAGGAAACAGTATGGTATACAACTTGGTTCTGGTTGCATACTGGTCATGTTTTATAAGGTATTAACTTCCGCCATTGTAGAACAAAATGAAACCAAGAAAACAAAAAATGCAAAACAAAGAAACAAAAAACATATCTTGTATATCTCCCAAAATTAAGTTGAATATGTTGAAGGGAATCTAGTTGTTGAAAATATATATAGGACCTGTGATTGTAGAAATATGAAAGTAAAAAAGGAAGAATCTTAAAAATGAAGAGGTGGTAAAATATTGTAGTTAAGGTGGGAAAAGGGAAAAAATATTGGAAACTTTTAGTGTGATATAAAAACAAGTTGTAATGGACAAATGAAGAAAAAAGAGAGAATAAAAGGTGTATCCTTTGGTTCTTTATATTGTAAATCCCTCGTCTTTCCCTGGAGCTTTTGAGCACTGTTTGTTCAAGAATTTACTCTTCCCCTGTTCTTCCAGCTGGTCTTCTGTGTGAGGGGCTTGCTGTGATGATTCTCAGGTGTGTGTACCTGGGGGAGATGCCCTGCTCCCCATTGGGTCCTGGGCTCAGTGGGAGCTGTTTACCCCATGAAGCCCCTGTTCCCTGAGGGCCGTGCCCCTCCTCAGCACCAGGTGGAACAAAGAGGAACAACAACACTGGTGGCAGCCAGCTCTCCAACCCTGGAGTCAGCTTCTGCAGTAACTACCACAGTCCACACTGGCCTAGATGCTCCCAGGGCGGCAGGTGCACTGATCAGCACAGCTTGGGGGTGCCCAGGTAAGAGAGTTCTCACTGTCCTGTACCCTCCCCACCTCTGCCTGTCTGGGGGGAAGTGCAGGATCGTGGGCTATGTCTGCTCGGCGCCCTGGGATCTGGACCTATGCTGCTGAAATCGAGCTCCTGGGGCTGCGGCTCCCAAAGGTGGCAGGACAGACACCTGGAGACCCTGCCTGATCTGGCTTCTCCCTGATTCGTGGCCAGGTGCAGGCTCCAGCCCTTTACTGAGATCAGCCCCCAGGATTTCCCCTGGTGCACATCCTCTATTAGTGACTCTAGGAAACTGAAGGCTCCACTGCCCCTCCTGTGGTCCTGCTCTATTTCCCTGATAAGCACCTTTCCAACTGGGAAGAAGCCAGTGCAGATTTTTTAATGTTCACGCTTCTCTGGGTATGCGCTATCCTGTCTAAAGGCTCTGGCCTCCCAGCCTTAGCTTGGCTCCTCACGGGACCCCTCCCCCACTTGATTCTTTTTTAACTTTTTCCACCTTCCTACCATGTTAGAAGCGAAAACCCTTCTCTCTGTAGTGTTCCACCCATTCTCTCTTCAAATCTCAGGTCAAATTCACAGGTTTTCAGGACGATTTGATAGTAATCTAGGCAAGTTGGTGGGGCCAGTTGAGTTGAGGCACCTTCTCTGCCATCTTGCCCTCCCCCCAAAAATTGCCTTTCTTATCCTATACCCCAGACCACCTCACCTCCAGCAACCCTCAGTTCGTACTCTATAGTTAGCAGTCTGTTTCCCAGTTTGCCTCTATTCCTGCTCTCACCCATATTTTCATGTGCTCTGTTTCTTAAATTCCACATATGAGCAAAATCATATGGTATTTCTCTCTCTCTCTTTTTATTAGAGTTCAAATGCCAACATATAGCATAACACCCAGTGTTCATCCCATCAAGTACCCCCTCAGCGTCCGACACCCAGTCACCTCGACCCCCCACCCACCTCCCTATCCACTACCCCTTGTTCTTTTCCAGAGTTAGAAGTCTCTTATGTTCTGTCTCCCTTTCTGATATTTCCCACTCATTTTTTCTTCTTTCCTGTTTATTGCCTTTCACTATTTTTTATATTCCCCAAATGAATGAGACCATATAATGTTTGTCCTTCTCTGATTGATTTATTTCACTCAGCATAATACACTCCAGTTCCATCCATGTTGAAGCAAATGGTGGGTATTTGCTTTGCAAACATCGGGGTGCAGGTGTCCAGGCATTTCACTGCATCTGTATCTTTGGGGTGAATCCCCAGCAGTGCAATTGCTGGGTCATAGGGTAGCTCTATTTTTAACTCTTTGAGGAACGTCCACACAGTTTTCCAGAGTGGCTGTACCAGGTCACATTCCCACCAACAGTGCAAGAGGGTTCCCCTTTCTCCACAACCTCTCCAACATTTGTGGTTTCCTGCCTTGTTAATTTTCCCCATTCTCACTGGTGTGAGGTGGTATGTCATTGTGGTTTTGATTTGTATTTCCCTGATGGCCAGTGATGCAGAGCATTTTCTCATGTGCTTGTTGGCCATGTCTATGTCTTCCTCTGTGAGATTTCTCTTCATGTCTTTTGCCCATTTCATGATTGGATTGTTTGTTTCTTTGGTGTTGAGTTTAATAATTTCTTTATAGATCTTGGATACTAGTTTTTTATCTGATACGTCATTTGGAAATATCTTCTCCCATTCTGTAAGTTTTAGTTTTGTTGAGTGTCTCTATTCCTGTGCAAAAGCTTCTTTTCTTGATGAAGTCCCAATAATGCATTTTTGCTTTTGTTTCTCTTGCCTTCATGGATGTATCTTGCAAGAAGTTACTGTGGCCAAGTTCAAAAAGCTTGTTTCCTGTGTTCTTCTCTAGGATTTTGATGGAATCTTGTCTCACATTTAGATCTTTCATCCATTTTGAGTTTATCTTTGTGTATTGCATAAGAGAATGGTCCAGCTTCATTCTTCTGCATGTGGATGTCCAATTTTCCCAGCAAGATTTATTAAAGAGACTGTGTTTTTTCCAGTGGATAGTCTTTCCTGCTTTGTCGAATATTGACCGTAAAGTTGAGGTTCCACTTCTGGATTCTCTATTTTGTTCTATTGATCTATGTGTCTGGGTTTGTGCCAGTAACACAGTGTCTTGATGACCATAGCTTTGTAGTACAACCTGAAATCTAGCATTGTGATGCCCCCAGCTATGATTTGCTTTTTTAGTATTTCCCTGGATATTCAGGGTCTTTTCTAATTCCACACAAATCTTAAGATAATTTTTTCCCACTCTCTGAAGAAAGTCCATGGTATTTTGATAGGGATTGCATTAAACGTGTAAATTGCCCTGGGTAACATTGACATTTTCACAATATTAATTCTGCCAATCCATGAGCATGGAATATTTCTCCATCTCTTTGTGTCTTCCTCAATTTCTTTCAGAAGTGTTCTGTAGTTTTTAGGGTATAGATCTTTTACCTCTTTGGTTAGGTTTATTCCAAGGTATCTTATGCTTTTGGGTGCAATTGTAAATGGGATTGACTCCTTAATTTCTCTTTCTTCAGTCTCATTGTTAGTGTATAGAATGCCACTGACTTCTGGGCATTGATTTTGTATCCTGCCGCACTGCCAAATTGCTGTATGAGTTCTAGCAATCTTGGGGTGGAGTCTTTTGAGTTTTCTATGGACAGTATCATGTCATCTGCAAAGAGGAGTTTGACTTCTTCTTTGCCTATTTGAATGCCTTTTATTTCTTTTTGTTTGACTGCTGAGACTAGGACTTCTAGTACTACGTTGAATAGCAGTGGTGAGTGTGGACATCCCTGTCTTGTTCCTGATCTTAGGGGAAAGGCTCCCAGTGTTTCCCCATTGAGAATGATATTTGCTGTGGGCTTTTTGTAGATGGCTATTAAGATGCTTAGGAATGTTCCCTCTATCCCTACACTCTGCAGAGTTTTGATCAAGAATGGATGCGGCATTTTGTCAAATGCCTTCTCTGCATCTATTGAGAGGATCATATGGTTCTTGTTTTTTCTCTTGCTGATATTATCAGTCACATTGATTGCTTTATGAGTATTGAACCAGCCTTGCATCCCGAGGATAAATCCCACTTGATCATGGTGAATAATCTTCTCAATGTACTGTTGGATCCTATTGGCTAGTATCTTGTTGAGAATTTTTGCATCCATGTTCATCAGGGATATTGGTCTATAATTCTCCTGTTTGGTGGGGTCTTTGTCTGGTTTTGGAATTAAGGTGATGCTGGCCTCATAGAAAGCATTTAGAAGTATTCCATCTCTTTCTATCTTCCCGAACAGCTTTAGTAGAATAGGTATGGTTTCTTCTTTAAACGTTTGATAGAATTCCCTTGGGAAGCCATATGGCCCTGGACTTTTGTATCATGGGAGCTTTTTGATGACTGCTTCAATTTCCTCCCTCGTTATTGGCATGTTCAGGTTTTCTATTTCTGCCTGTTCCAGTTTTCATAATTTGTGGTTTTCTTGAAATGCGTCCATATTTTCTAGAATGTCTAATTTATTGGCGTATAGCTGCTAATAATAAGTGTTTAGGTTCATTTGTATTTCCTTGGGATTGGTGGTGATCTCTCCTTTCTCATTCATGATTTTATTAATTTGAGTCTTTTCTCTCTTCTTTTTAATAAGGCTGGCTAATGGTTTATCTATCTTATTAATTCTTTCAAAGAACCAACTCCTGGTTTTGTTGATCTGTTCCACAGTGCTTCTGGTCTCTATTTCATTGAGTTCTGCTTGAATCTTTATTAACTCTCTTCTTCTGCTGGGTGTAGGACCTATTTGCTGCTTTTTCTCTAGCTCCTTTAGGTGCAAGGTTAGCTTTTGTATTTGAGTTCTTTCCAGTTTTTGGATGGATGCTTGTCTTGCGATGTATTTCCCCCTTAGGACTGCTTTTGCTGTATCCCAAAGATTCTGAATGGTTGTATCTTCATTCTCATTAGTTTACATGAATCTTTTTATTATTAGTTCTTCTCTAATTTCCTGGCTGACCCTTTCATCTTTTAGCAAGATGGTCCTTAACCTGCACATGTTTGAAATCCTTCCAAACTTCTTGTGATTTAGTTCTATTTTCAAAGCATTTTGGTCTGAAAATATGCACGGGACAATCCCAATCTTTTGGTATCAGTTAAGACGTGATTTTTGACCCAGTATGTGGTCTATTCTGGAGAAAGTTCCATGTGCACTTGAGAAGAATGTGTATTCTGTTGCGTTTGGATATAAAGTTCTTTAAATATCTGTCAAATCCATCTGGTCCATTTTATCATTTCAAGCTCTTGTTTCTTTGGAGATGTTGTGGTTAGAATACATGTTGATTGTAGAAAGCGCTACATGGAAGTCACCAAGTATAAGTGTATTATTATCTAAGTATGTTGTCACTTTGGTTATAAATTCATTGATATACTTGGCAGCTTCCACATTCTGGGCATAAATATTGATGATTGTTAGGTAATCTTGTGGGATAGATCCTTTAAGTAGGATATAGTGTCCCTTTTCATCTCTCACTACAGTCTTTGGGATAAACTTTACTTTATCTGATATAAGGATTGCTACCCATGCTTTCTTTTGAGAACCATTTGAATGGTACATTTTTCCCCAACCTTTTATTTTCAGGCTGTATGTAGGTGTCCTTATGTTTAAAATGAGTCTCTTGTAGACAGCAAATAGTTGGGTATTGCTTTTTTATCCAGTCTGAAACCCTGCGCCTTTTGATGGGGTCATTAAGCCCATTCACGTTAACAGTTACTATTGAAAGATGTGAATTTAGTGTCATTATGATACCTATTCAGTCCCTGTATTTGTGGATTGTTCCCTTGAAGTTCCTCTTTCTATTACAGAATCCCCCTTAGTATTTCTTGTAAAGCTGGATTGGTCCTTACATATTCTTTCAGTTCCTGCCTGTCTTGGAAGCTCTTTATGTCTCCTTGTATTCTGAATGGGAGCCTTGCTGGTTAAAGTGTTCTTGGCTGCAGGTTCTTCTCATTTAGGACCCTGAATATATCCTGCCAGCCCTTTCTGGCCTGCCAGGTCTCTGTGGAGAGGTCTGCTGTTACCCTAATACTTCTCCCCATAAAGGTTGGGGATCCCTTCTCTTGTTGCTTTAAGGATCTTCTCTTTATCTTTGGAATTTGCAAGCTTCACTATTAAATGTCAAGGTGTTGAGCGGTTTTTATTGATTTTAGGGGGGATCTCTCTATTTCCTGGATCTGAATGCCTGTCTCCCTCCCTAAATTAGGGAAGTTCTCAGCTATGATTTGTTCCAATACATGTTCTGGCCCTCTGTCCCTTTGGATGCCCGTGGGAACCCCAATTAAGCACAGATTTTTCCTTCTGAGGCTGTCATTTATTTCCCTTAATGTATCCTCATGATCTTTTAATTGTTTTTGTCTTTTTTTCCTCAGTTTCCCTCCTTGCCATGAACTTGTCTTCTATGTCCCTCACTTGTTCTTCTATCTCATTAACCCTCATCGTTACGACCTCCAGTTTGGATTGCATCTCATTTAATTGATTTTTAATTTCTGCGTGATTAGGTCTAAATTCTGCAGTCATGAAGTCTCTTGAATCCTATGCTTTTTTCTAGCGCCACCAGTAGCTTTATATTAGTTCTTCTGAAATGGCTTTCTGACATTGAATTGTAATCCAAATTTTGTAACTCTGTGGGAGAGAGGACTGTTTCTGATTCTCTCTTTTGAGCTGAGGTTTTCCTTCTAGTCATTTTGCTCAGTGCAGAGTGGCCAAAAACAATTTGTAATGGAAAAAGGGGAAAAGAGAGAAGAGAATAACGAAAGAAAAAAAGTAGAAGAAAAAAGAGAAAAGAAAACAATGTGGCGGAAGCAAAGAGAAAACAAAAAAACAAGGGGGAGTATCCTCTGATTCTATATACTGTAAATCCCTGGACTTCCCCTGGACCTTTCCAGTGCTGCTTGGTCAATAACTTGCTTCTCCCCTGTCTGTCTAGCTTGTCTTCTGTGGGAGGGGCCTGCTGTGCTGATTCTCAGGTGTGAGCACCTGGGGGAGCTGCTCAGCCCCCTGTCTGGTGCAGGGCTCAGTGGGAGTTGTTTATCCTATTTATCCCGTGAGGCCAGTGTGAGGCTCACTGGGGGTTGTTTATCCTGTGAGGCCCCAGGAGCAACAACAGTGACGGTGGTCAGCTCTCCATCCCTGGAGTCAGCTCCAGCATTAACTACCTCAGCTCTTAGTCTGCAGGGGACTGGATCTTCCAGGGGCAGGGGAAAGGGCTTCCTGTCTGCACAGCTCGGGCTGCCCAGCGGCCCCTGTCCTGTGCCCTCCCGGCCTTTGCCTGTCCCGCGGTTAGCGCCACATCCCGGGCTGTGTCCCCCGGCGCCCTGGGCTCCAGGTCCTGCGCTGCTGGGATCTCGCTCCCATGGCCGCCCAGCCCCCTTGGCAGGGAGCCTCCGCCTGAGCCACCGCCGAGCTCCCTGGCCCAGCCCGGCGCATGCTGGAGCCCTTTAGGGAGCTCGGCCGTGGTGTGTGGCGCGCTCTCCCAAGGAGCAGGTCCTCTGTTCGTGCCTCTGGGAGCCTGAGGGCATCCCCGCCTCTCCTGCGATCCTGCTCCAACTCCCTGGGAGTGCCTTTCCCTCCGGAAAGATTGGTGAAGCTCATGCTTCTCCAGGACGGGGCTTTCCAGTCCTGGGGGCAGTCGCCTCGCTGCCTTAGCCTGGCTCCTCACGGGGGCCCCTCACCCTTGGATGCTTTTTATTTATTTATTTATTTATTTATTTATTTATTTATTTATTTCTGTCTTCCTACCTTGATAGAAACGTGAACTCTTCTCACTGTAGCATTCCAGCTGTTCTCTCTCTCTCTTTAAAGATTTATTTATTTATTCATGATAGACATAGAGAGAGAGAAAGGCAAAGACACAGGCAGAGGGAGAAGCAGGCTCCACAATGGGAACCCGACGCTGGACTCGATCCAGGGACTCCAGGATCGCACCCTGGGCCAAAGGCAGGTGCTAAACCGCTGAGCCACCCAGGGATCCCCTGTTCTCTCTTTAAATCTCAGGCTGAATTCGTAGGTTTTCAGGATGATTTGAAAGTTTTCTAGGCAATTTGGTGGGGACAGGTGACTTGGGGATACTACTCTTCTGCCATCTTTCCCCCTCCCCCCTTGTTTTTCTCTTAATAAATCATTTTGCTTAGAATAATACTCTCTAACCTCATCCAAGTCATTGCAAATGACAAGATTTCATTATTTAATGGCTGAGTAGTATTCCATTGTCTATCTATATCATCTCTTCTTTATCTATTCATAAGTTGGTGGATGTTTGGGCTCTTTCCATAATTTGGCTAATGTTGATGATGCTACTATAAATATTGTGGTGCATGTGACCCTTCAGATCACTATATTTGTATCTTTGGGGTCTATACCTAATAATGAAATTCCTTGGTCATAGTAAGTATTTACTAAGTGCAATTGTTGGATTGTAGAATAGTTCTATTTTTAAATGTATTAGGAACCTCCATATTGTTTTCCAGAGTGGTTAAACAAGTTTGCATTCCCACTAACAGTAAGAGGGTTACCCATTCTCTGCATCCTCACCAACATCTATTGTTTCCTGTGTTGTTGATTTTAGCCATTTTGGCTGATGTGAGATGATATCTCATTGTAGTTTTAATTTACATTTCCTTGATGATGAGTGATGTTGAGCATCATGTGTCTGTTAGACACCTGTATGTCTCTTTGGAGATATGTCTATTCATGCCTTCTCCCCCTTTTTTAACTGGATTGTTTTTTGTTTTTTTTTTTTTGGTTGATGAGTTTGATAAGTTCTTTATATATTTTGGATACTAAATCTTTATCAGATATGTTATTTGTGAATATCTTTTTCCATACTATAGGCTGCCCTTTAGTTTTATTGATTGTTTCCTTCACTGTGAATATGCTTTTTATTTTGATGAAGTCCCAATAGTTTATTTTTGCTTTTGTTTCCATTGTCTTGAGACATATCTAGCAAGAAGTTGTAATGCCCTATGTCAATGAGGTTACCACCTGCATTTTTCTCTAGGATTTTGATGGTTCCCTGTTTCATATTTAGCTCTTTCATCTATTTTGGATATATCTTGATGTATAGTGTAAGAAGGTGGTTGAGTTTCATTTTTCTGCATGTTGCTGTCCAGTTTTCCCAACACCATTTGTTGAAGAGAGTGTCTTTTTTCCATTGGATATTCTCTCCTGCTTTAATGAAGATTAACTTACCACATGGTAGTGGGTTCACTTCTGGTTTTTCTATTCTGTTCCATTGATCTCTGTGTCTGTTTTTGTGCCAATACAATACTGTCTTGATGACTATAGCATTGTCATGTAAATTGAAGTCCAGAATTGTGATGCTTCCAGGTTTGCTTTTCTTTTTCAAGGTTGCTTTGGCTATTCAGTGTCTTTTGTGGTTCCATACAAATTTTAGGATTGTTTATTCTAGTGAAAAGTGCTGGTGGTATTTTTAAAATTTGTTTTTATTGAAGTTCGATTTGCCAACATATAGTATAACACCCAGTGCTCATCCCATCAGGTGCCCTCCTCAGTGCCCATCACCCAGTTACCCCATCCCCTGGCCCAGCTCCCCTACGACTTGTTCATTTCCCAGAGTTAAGAGGCTCTCATGTTTTATCACCCTCACTAATTTTTCCTACTCATTTTCCCTCCTTTCCCTTATAATCCTTTTCACTATTTCTTATATTGCCAGTATGAGTGAAATCATGTGATGATTGTCCTTCTCCAATTGACTTACTTCACTCAGCATGATACCCCCCTGTTCCATCCATGTCAAAGCAAATGGTGGGCGTTCATCCTTTCTAATGGCTCAGTAATGTTCCACTGTATATATCTTCCACTTCTTTACCCATTCATCCGTCAAAGGAAGAAAAATATCATGACTCCTTAGACTGCTTAGGTCTAAAATGAGTTTCTTGTAGATAGAAAACAGATGGGTCTAGCTTTTTTATCCAGTCTGAAACCCTGTGTCTTTTGATGGCATCTTTTAACCCATTCACATTAAGAGTAACTAATGAAAGATATGAATTTAGTGTCATCATAATACCTCTTCATCGTAATACCTGTTTTTATGGATTATTTCTGTGGTCTTCCTCTTTCTTTTACAGGGTTTCACAGTTTTTATTTCCTAATAAATTGAACCTTATGTCCTGTAGAGCTTCTAACCATCTGTATTTTCTCCTTTATATCCCTGTAGTGTAACTGGATATGTTCTTTTGTCCTCCTGCATTTTCTATAAGCTTATAGTTAAATCTAGAGGCTTGATCTGATTTAGGCTCAATTTTTGTATATATACATCATATGTGGTATGTACATAATACCCAGTGCCTCATTTTTGATATTAGAAACCATGGGTGATATTTTCTTAGATTTATTATTTTGTTAAGGGCTTTTTAAAAATGAAAATACTCTAATTATATCAACAGGGTGACATAGAAGCATCTCACTCCCCTGCATAAAACTTTCAGTGTCCTTCATTTTTGGGATAAAATCCAAATTCCCTAACATGGATCCTTAAAGTTTACCAGCTGGAAGATACCCTTTACTGCAGCCATATCTTATGCCAGTCTGCCTCATATTTTGGGCTCCAGACATACTGATTTTATTGTAGAGTCCTGAATGGGCCACACTTCAGATTATTTCAAGGCATTCACATATACTACATTCTCTGTCAAAACTCCTTCTTTTCATTTACACTTTCACTTAGCTAACTTCTTACTGCTTCTTATACCTCAGTTTAAGTATAGCTTCTTTAGGAAGACCTTCTTGAAGCCTAAAACTGGGTTAGCTCCACCTGTTTTATGCTCCTACTGCAATCTATATTTCTCCCTTCATTACACTGTTGACACATTGAACTGTCTACCCTACCAACTGTTTTGTTTATCACTATACCTATAACATCTATAAATTATGATGTGAATATTCCTACAATAATCTGTTATCTTGAGTGAATATGGTCTGTAATATCTACTTTTTTTTTTCTGTTATGTGTCTGAGATTCTAACATCTAATGGAGCTCTCAGACCAAAACCATGAGTGTGAAGGATTTATATTTTCTAATGCAACTTAATCATATCAGTTCTAAGTAGGAAGTTGCTATCCTTCATTCTCTGTCTCAACATCAACCCTTCTAGGAAGACTTCCCTGAGCCTTATCCCAACAGAGTTAATGATGCCTTTATCTGGGCTATATTGGAGTTTTGTGCATACTTCTGATATTGCACATACTATTTTTTGTCTACATCACTTAAACCTACTTGTTAGACTGTGATCTGCATGAGGATAGATACTAATCTTTTTTCATGTCTATATGTCAAATGCCTCGCACAGTGCCTGTTACACACTAGATGCTCACATCACAATTATTGAATTGGTAAAATAGATTAACATTAAAATACATTTAATCCTCATATAATGAAAGATGACTGGGTAAGTTTGTTGTAGTGGTAGTGCTAATTACCTTGAAAAATGAATGGAATCAAGAGTCCTAGTCAAAATATAATAGTAAGAAAATGAAGTATTAAAATGTTGGATACAAGGAGGCCTAGGTTAAATAGTGAACTGTATGTGGCAATCTAATTTTAATTCCCCCAATAGTGAACTGTATGTGGCAATCTAATTTTAATTCCCCCAAACTCCACTAAAAATGCAGGGAAAATTGTTTTTAAAAACATAAACCCCAAAAGCTGAGAACTTTAGAAGAGATAACAGTAATGTCTATCAACAGAAGGTGTGGTATATGTATATATACACACACACACACACACACCACACACACACATATATATGGTATATATGTATATATGGTGTATATCTACATATATATGGTATATGTGTGTGTGTGATATATATATATGTGTGTGGTATATATGTGTGTGTGTGATATATGTGTGTGGTATATAATGTGTATATATGTGTGTGGTATATATATGTGTGTGGTATATAATGATATATATATCATATATAATATATATGTGGTATATACACATATATGGTATATATATGTGTGTGTGGCATATATATGTGTGTGTGTATATATATAGTGTGTGTATACACACAAACACACACAATGGAATACTACTAGCTATCAATAATTGAAATCTTGAAATTTGCAATGACATGAATGTGACCTAGTGTATTATGCTAAATGAAATAAGTCAATCAGAGAAATATAATTATATGACCTCACTCATGCAGAATTTAAGAAACAAAGCAGGATCACAGGGGAAGATAGGGAAAAAATATAAAATAAGAAAAAATCAGAGATGGAGACAAACTATGAGACTCTTACTTATAGGAAACAAAATGAGGGTTCCTGTAGGGGATGGAGGTGGGGGAAGGAGGTAACTGGGTGATCGACGTTAAGGAAAGCACATGATGCAATGAGCACTGGGTATTATATAAGACTGATGAATCACTGAATTCTACATCTGAAACTAATAATACATTATATGATAATTAATTGAATTTAAATAAATAAATAAGTAGAATAAGGTGAATAAGAAAAAACTAAAAGACATTTCAGAAAAAAAAAACAGCAATCTTATATTTGAAGGTTAAAGCAGATGGATTAGTGTTAGTTGACTCAGCAAACCTGAGATGTTAGAGGCTGTAGCCAGAAGCAGAGTATGCTAGGAATTAACCCAATTTGTGATTCAGTATCTCCATAATGTTCAATAACTGGCATTACCAGGTACCTAGGAAAGTGAAAGTTAAGGGAGAAATAAAATTAGGAGGTTTGGGTGAAATATTGTGAAAAGTAGTTGAAACTAGAAAAGTCCTCTCCTCATTCCTCAGATCTAGATACTGTTTTCTCCTACTTTCACAGAAGTCTGGAAGTTTATTCTCTAGCTATGAGTAAAAAGCAGGTCACTGAGCTGGAAGACACCAGGCACAGTGGACTTGGACACTACCAAAAACAAGGGAATTAAGCAGCCATATACATAATTAATTGAATGGTTCCTTTACAAAGCTTGCAGAACACTAGCAGCCAATCTTCCATCCTCTAGGCAAGAGATTGGAGAAGTCCTCTATGGAGAACCTGATGAGTCCAAGACAAATACCTAAATGTGCAATTGAGAGGAGGTTAAAAATGAATAGTCTGCCCACACACTTAGTAAACAAGGTCTATCCTAGGCTCTGAGTTACAATCATCAGCACTCCCAAACATGAGCAGAAAACCAAAGATTGATAAATCCTAAGGAAAGTATCCAAAACATAAGTTAGAAACAGGAATAAAAGCTAAAAAACAAAAAGAACTTACAAAAAAAGATAAAACATAAACAATAAAATACAGAAGAAGAGAAACGTGAAGGACATTAAGTCTATAAAAGAAGAAGAAAATTTGTAAAACAATCAATGATATATTCAGAAAGATAGGTATTACATATGTATGAAGCAAGAACAGGACACTTTAAAAAGGCAAATTCAATGAAAGATCTTAATGTGAGACAAGATTCCATCAAAATCCTAGAGGATAACACAGGCAACACCCTTTTTGAACTCGACCACAATAACTTCTTGCAAGATTCATCCATGAAGGCAAAGGAAACAAAAGCAAAAATGAACTTTTGAGACTTCATCAAGATAAGAAGCTTTTGCAAAGCAAAACATACCATCAACAAAACTCAAAGACAACCTACAAAATGGGAGAAGATATTTGCAAATGACGTATCAGATAAAGGGCTAGTTTCCAAGATCTATAAAGAACTTATTAGCTTCAACACCAAAGAAACAATCGAATCATGAAATGGGCAAAAAGACATGAAGAGAAATCTCACAGAGGAAGACATAGACATGGCCAACACGCACTTGAGAAAATGCTCCGCATCACTTGCCATCAGGGAAATACAAATCAAAACCACAATGAAATACCACCTCACACCAGTGAGAATAGGGAAAATTAACAAGGCAGGAAACCACAAATGTTGAAGAGGATGTGGAGAAAGGGGAACCCTCTTGCACTGTTGGTGGGAATGTGAACTGGTGCAGTCACTCTGGAAAACTGTGTGGAGGTTCCTCAAAGAGTTAAAAATAGACCTGCCCTATGACCTAGCAATTGCACTGCTGGGGATTTACCCCAAAGATACAGATGCAATGAAACGCCGGGACACCTGCACCCCGATGTTTCTAGCAGCCATGTCCACAATAGCCAAACTGTGGAAGGAGCCTCGGTGTCCATCGAAAGATGAATGGATAAAGAAGATGTGGTTTATGTATACAATGGAATATTACTCAGCCATTAGAAACGACAAATACCCACCATATGCTTCAACGTGGATGGAACTGGAGGGTATTATGCTGAGTGAAGTAAGTCAATCGGAGAAGGACAAACATTATATGGTCTCATTCATTTGGGGAATATAAAAAATAGTGAAAGGGAATAAAGGGGGAAGGAGAAAAAATGAGTGGGAAATATCAGAAAGGGAGACAGAACATGAAAGACTCCTAACTCTGGGAAACGAACTAGGGGTGGTGGAAGGGGAGGCGGGCAGGGGGTGGGGGTGACTGGGTGATGGGCACTGAGGTGGGCACTTGACAGGATGAGCACTGGGTGTTATTCTATATGTTGGCGAATTGAACACCAATAAAAAATAAATCTATAAAAAAATAAATAAAAAGGCATATTCAGAGAACAAAGAAGAACTTTTGGAAACTCAACAAACAATAGCAGTAGAGATATTTCAGGTAATTAAGTTTAAAACTATTATTTTTCTGTGTTATGATGTTTGTGGAAATCGCCAATTTCTAATATTTGTAAATTTATGATTTATTATCTCATAAACAAATATTACCATTTTATCTATTATTTAATCTTATTTTCTAATTTTGTGTACACTTTCCTGAGGTGGACTCCAAAAATTGTATGGAAACTCCAGACCCCTCAAAACTTGTGTCTGCCCCAATGGCAAATTCATATTTCCAGTTGCTCACATCAAAATTATTGGAATAATTCTTTACTTCCCCTATTTCCCTAACACCTCACAGCTAATCTGTCAGGAAATCTTGTTGGCCCTGAATTCAAAATATATGCATGATCTTACCACTACTATTAATCTAACCCAAACCATCATCATTTGCCTGGATTCTTGCAAGAGTTACTTAACCTATCTCCTTGCTTTAATTTATCCTTTCATTGTGTATTCTCAACAGAATAGTTAAAGAATTATATTCTTAAAACCTAAGTCAGATAAGATAATTTTCTGCTCAAAACCTTCCAATGTTATTTCATTCACTTGAACTGGCTCCCCATTTCTTCTCTGACCCCCTAAGAAACCATTTTCTCTTCTGTTCACTCTGATCTAGCCACAGTGACCCCTTTGTTATCCTTAAAAGATACCAGGCATGATGCTTCCACTTTTAGGCCTTTATACTAACTGTTCCCTTTTTTTTTTTATATGATCTACATATTTGCAAGACAGTCTCCATAATCTCTTTCAAGTCTCTGCTTATATACTATTTTCTCAAGGAGGCCTATCTTCACCATCCCATTTAAAATTCCAATCTAATTTACTGTGTTTTGGCCTGGCACTGTCAACCTTGTTTTCTCTGCCCTCTAGTTTTAAGAACAGTTTTAACCTTCTAACATTATTATATAATGCATTCATTACACTTGTGGTTCATTGTATATCCACTGCCATTAGAATAATAGCTACATGAAGAGTAGAAATTTTGCTTTATGCATTGATATATCACTGATTTATATATATATATGATTATTATATATGATTTATTAAATGATTACATATAATAATCAGTATTAATTATATATATATATATATATATATATATATATATATATATATATATATCAAAAGCTAAAAATATTTCTGGAATGCCTGGGTGGCTCAGTCAGTTAAGCATCTGACTCTTGGTTTCAGCTCAGGTCAAGATCTCAGGATTGTGATATTGAGTCTCAGTTCGGGCTCCATGTTCAGTGCAGTCTGCTTGAGATTCTCTCCCATTCCCTCTCCCACTCCATACCCTTCTATCCTTCTCCCCCCTCACACTTTCTCTCTCCATCAAATAAATAAAATATTTTTAAAAATAAAATAAAAATAAAAATAGCTTTTGGTACATAGAAGGCAGTCAAAAATATAGGATGAATTTGAATATACTATATGGATACATGAATATACATACAACTATATGTTGTGAAGATGTAATTGCTCATGCACCCACACATATACAGATACTATAAAAGCATATGATATTTCTGGAAGCATACATGAGAAAGAAATAACATTGCTTCTGAAAAGAGGGGCTGGTTAATGAGGAAGAGGGTAGAAAGAATACTTTTTGCCATATGCCCTGTGGTACTGTTCAAAATTTGAACCATATGAATGAACTACCTTTTCCATAAAAGAATAAAAAACAATTTAGGTTGAATTTTATAACATAATTTTTCCATTTAGTAGGACCCCAGAAATACGGGTTTTCAGACTCTTAATTTTTAAGTATTATGTACATGTTGCAAAAGATTTTTTAAAACACATGCATATGATTCAATGAGCCATTGAGAAGGACAAAATATTAAGTCTTCAAACGCTTTGCTACAATAAAATAAACATGGACTTGGAAATCAGGTGACTCAAATGTTAACACAATTCAATGTATATTGAAAAAAGAAAAAGAGAAAAATCAAATAGAAATAGGAGCTAAGATGGCAGTATAATAGGAGGACTCTAAATTTGCCTTGTCCCTCGAACACAGCTAGATAACTATAAAATCATTTTGAATACACAAGAAATTGACCCGAGGACTGATAGAACAAACTGCACAACTAGAGGGAGAGAAGAGGCCACACCAAGGAAGGTAGGAAGTGTGGAGTTGGAGACGTGATTTGGGGTAAACAAACTGAGGGTTTTGTAGAGGGGAGGGAGCCCTAACTGCAGAGAAAGGTGAGAGACAGGGGAACACACAGGGATGCATGCAAGGAGAATATTTTCCCAAAGCCACTGGCTGGGAAAATAAAAGGGGATGAATTTCATGAGCTTTTGTTACCTGTAGGGCTCAAAAACTAGAGTTTGAGAGGTTGACAGGTTTGGTTGGGATAGAGACATGTGGACCCTGCCCCAATCCTGGAGAGAAGGCAGGTAGGTAAGCACACTGCATGATTTAAGGATACCCAGAAGTCCATAAGGAAAGACTGTTCACTCTTTTTGGAGTGCATCTGTGAGAAATGGCAATCCCAGAGTCAACTCCCCAGTACAAAGGAACCCACAGTCACCATTTTCCTCCCCTTCTCCTCAGCATAGCTGCAGAGAAACCTGCAGAGGGCAAGTAAACCAGACACTGGCTGTTTAGCCTGCTTTGCTTCAAGACCCATGGCCCTGCACTCTAGCTTGATGGCTCTTCTCAGTCAAGCCTGCATCATTCCCAGTGTGGCAAGACCCTCACCTGATAAACCAGTGCAGATACCTTTCACTCCATGTCTCAAAACTTCGAAGTTTTAAATTCAGTGGGCTTGGCTAGGATACAGCACAAAGTGCACTGCACTATTTCAGGCAGGCAAGCAACCCAGAGATAGACAGCATTAAAAATGCCTGTGACAATGAGGAGAGATGATTTCTTTTCTGGAAGTGCTTCTGTGAAAGCAAACATGGAGAACCCTCTGCGGGGACAGAGGGGCTGGCTGGGGCCATTTCCCTCCCAAACACCCCAACATAAGTCAACTTTAGGAAACAGCACAGAGACAACACTAGCTGCTTAACCTGCTTACCCAAAGTCCCAGTCCCCTGCACTCTGCTGGTATTGCTTTTCTCAGGCAAGTGTGCCTAAGCATCAGTGCAACAGGCCCTGCCCACCAAAAGCCAGCAGAATCATGCACACAAAACACATCTACTACCCATAGAGTTTTGCAAGCTTTTGTTCCAGTGGAATTAACATCAGGACTCATTTAACAATCAGACCAGAACACACCTAGGTAAAACCCACCACATTCTGACTTAGGTCAAAATGCTTACCACTATAGGCAAGGAGAGCCTCTGACCTGAGGGACAGAGCAACCAAAACACAGCCTTAGAGTGCATGCAGCACACAGCAGAGACACTTCCTGAAGCAGTAGGTCCTGGAAACTATATGACCTGTTCTTCATAACCATTAATCTTAGGAGCAGTAAACATAACAGGCATTTCTAAAACAGAGAAGAAGATAGACACCTAGACAAAATGCCAAGAAAGAGGAATTCATCCCAAAAGAAAGAATAAGAAAATGCCATGTCCAGAGATGTAAACAAAATAGATATAAGTAACATTCTTGTAGAATTTAAAGCAACAAACATAAAGATTTTTGTTGGACTTGGAAAAGCATGGAAGACATCAGGGAGACCCTACAGAGATAAATAACTTAAACAATTAGAAATAAAAACTACAATAACTGAGACTTGAAACCATCTGGATATAATGACCACAAGGTTGGAAGAAACAGGAATGAATAAAGAATAATGGAAAATAATGAAGCTGAAAAAAAGAATTATGAAAGAGTAGACTTGGAGAACTCAGTGACTCCATGAAACATAATAGCATTCATATCATAGGGTCCCAGAAGAAAAAGAGAGAAAAGGAGGCAGAAGGTTTACTTGAAGAAATTAGAACTGAAAACTTCCCTGATCTGAGGAAGGAAATAGACATCCAAATCCAGGAAGCACTGAGAACTCCCATTAAAAGCAACAAAATCAGGATAACACTAAGACATATTGTAGTGAAAGTTGCAAAATAAAGGATAAATAAAATATTCTAAAAGCAGGAGGACAAAGGAAGTATCTAACTTACAAAGGAAGACCCATAAGCCTAGCTGCTTACCTCCCCACAGAAACATGGTAAGCCAGAAGGCAGTGGCATGATATATTCAAAGTGCTGAATGAGGAAAATCTGCAGAAAAGAATACTCTATCCAGCAAGGCTATAATTTAGAATAGAACGAAGTTTCTATTCAAATAGAAATATTAGACTCTAATAGAGATTCCCAGATAAACCAAAACTATAGAAGTTCATGACCGCTAAATCAGTCCTGCAAGAAATATTAAACAGGACTCATTGAATGGGAAGGAAAGACCAGAGGTGATAATGGGTAGAAAAGAACAGAGAAAATCTCCAGAAACAACAATAAAACAAGTAATAAAATGGCACTAAATAGTATCTATCAATAATTACTCTGAATGTAAATAGACTAAATAATCAAAAGACACAGGATTCCTGAATGGATTAAAAGACAAGATCAGTGTACATGCTACCTACACAAGACATTTTAGACCTAAAGACAAATGCAGATTGAAAGTGAGGGGATGGAGAAAGTGAGGGGATGGAAAATTTATTATGCAAATAGAAATCAAAAGAAAGCCAGAGTAGCAATACTTATATCAGACAAACTAGATTTTAAACCAGACTGTAACAAGATATGAATAAGGGCACTATATCATAATAAAGGGGATTATCTAATAAACTCTAACAATTATAAATATTTATTCACCAACATGGTAGTATCTAAATATATAAAACAATTAGTAACAAAGGAGCTCATTGATAATAAGGCTATAAAAGTAGAGGATGTTAACACTCCACTTACATCAATGGACAGATTTTCTAAGCAGAAAATCAACAAGGAAACAATGGCTTTGAATGACACATTGTACCAGATGTATTTAAAGATATATTCAGAACCTTTTTATTCTATAGCAGCAGAAAAAAAAAAACATTCTTTTCAATTTCACATGGGACATTCTCCAGAATAGTTTACATATTAGGTTACAAATCAGAACTCAACAAAAAGATTGAGATTACACCATACATTTTTATTGACCACAATGCTATGAAACTTGAAGTCAACCACAAGAAAAGAATTAGGAAGGATCACAAATACATAGAGGTTAAACAACATGCTACTAAAAAATAAATGAGTCAACCAGGAAATCAAAGAAGAAATTAAAAAATACATGGAAATAAATGAAAATGAAAACACAATGGTCCAAAATCTTTAGGATGCAGCAAAAATGGTCATAAGAGGGAAGTATATAGTGATACAGGCCTACCACAAGAAGCAAAACAAAACAAAACAAAAACCACTCAAAAAAACAATCAAGGGATCCCTGGGTGGCGCAGCGGTTTGGCGCCTGCCTTTGGCCCAGGGCGCGATCCTGGAGACCCAGGATCGAATCCCACGTCGGGGTCCCGGTGCATGGAGCCTGCTTCTCCCTCTGCCTATGTCTCTGCCTCTCTCTCTCTCTCTCTCTGTGTGTGTAACTATCATAAATAATAAAAATTTAAAAAAAAAACAAAAAAAACAATCAAACCTTATATCTAAATGAGCTAGAAAAATCACAACAAATGATGCCTATAGCAAACAGAAGAAGGGAAATTATTAACAGAGTATAGCAGAAATAAGTGATATAGAAACAAACAAACAAACAAAAAACACCAAAAACAGAGCTGGTCAATGAAATTAGGAGGTGAATCCTTGAAAAATTTAATAAAATTGATAAATCCCTAGCTCGACTTATCAAAAAAAAAAAAGATCCAAATTAACAAAATCACAAATGAGAGAGAAGAAATACCAATACCACAGAAGTACAATTACAGAGAATATTATGAAAAGTTATCTGCCAATAAATTGGGCAATCTGGAAGAAATGAACAAATTCCTAGAAACATGCAAACTACCAAAAGTTAAACAGGCTGAAATAAAAAAACTTTAACAGACCCATAAACAATAATGAAATTGAATCAGTAATCCAAAAAAACAAAAGTCCAGGGCCACATGGCTTCACAGGGGAATTCTACCAAACATTTAAAGAGTTAATACTTATTCTTCTCAAACTATTTCCAAAAATAGAAATGGAAGGAATATATCCAAACTTGTTCTACAAGGCCAGCATTACCTGGAAATCCAACAGACAAAGACTCCACTAAAAAAAGAGAGAACTATAGGCTAATATCCCTGATGAACATGGATGCAAAAATTCTCAACAAAATACTATCAAAATTAATCCAATAGCACATTACAAGAGTCATTCACCATGATCAAGTGGGATTTGTTCCTGGGCTGCAAATGTGGTGCAATATTTGCAAATTAATCAATGTGATATGTCAAATTAATAAAAGAAAGGATAAAAACCACATGATCCTCTCAATAGAGGTAGAAAAAACATTTGACAAAGTACAACATCCATTCATGATAAAAACCTTCAACAAAGTAGGGATAAAGGGAACATACCTCAACATGATGAAGGCCATATAACAAAAAACCCAAGCTAAAATCATTCTCAATGGGGAAAAAGTGAGAGCTTTTCCCCTAAGGTCAAAAAAAGGCAGGGATGGATGTCCACTGTCACCACTGTTATTTAACATAGTTCTGGAACTTTCTCAGCAATCAGACAACAAAAAGAAATAAAAGGCATCCAAATTGGCAAAGAAGGAGGAGTAGGGGACCCTAATTTAATCTGCTCCCTGGAATTCAGCTATATAGTTATCAAATAATTCTGAGCACCTGCAAAATAAATGGGACATCTGTGGAAACAGTTGCAATTCTACATATAGAAAAGCAACCACTTTTTGGAAGGTAGGACGTGTGGAGACATGAATCGGGATCATATATCTGAAGATTAGGTGGAAGGGTTGGAGCTTGCTTAAGGAAGCTACCAGAAAGTATTATAAGCAGTGGAGCACAAAATTGTAACTTTTAGAAGTCTGCTACATTGGAGGACATCCCCACTGCTCAGATGGTGAAGTAGGGCCACATCTTCAGTGAGACACTGTGGCCTCAGGACCCCTGGGCTCACAAGAATGGAGGTGTTTCAGTGTGGCACAGTTTCCAGGTATCAAAACAGAGAAGCTGACTGAAAACAGTGAGTCTAGGCACCAGCTTTCTGCTCCGTGTCGCCATAAACTGTGAACCGTTGCACAGTTGCAAGACTCCTCCCTGGGCAGGGCTCCAACAAAAGACAGAGGCTGCAAGACAAGACCTCCCTCCCTCTCCTGGAAAGAATGGCACAGATCCATGCCACAGGAGTTCATGAAGTTTGGAGACTCGAAAGTGGCTCATGTGCCTAAATAAAAATGCTAGGTCACAGGCTGGGGGAACCTAGAGTTAAGATGGGAACCAGAGAGACAAGAGTGATTGACTACTTTTCTGTGAGACTTCACTGAAGAGTAGGGGGTGAGAACTTTCAGCTGTGGGGCTAGAGATCAAGGCACTGCCATTTTCAGCCCCCACATCAGTGCTGAGACCCTTCAAGGAAAAAAAACAGCACCACATAGTGCAATTCAGAGCCACTTGCACTGAGCCTGCCCCCCTGGCAGTGGGGCACAATTCCACTAAGGCAAAAACACCTGAGAATCAGTGCAACAGGCCCCTTACCCAGGAGACAAGCAGGAACAATTCGCTAGCACCAAGATTGCCAATCACGGAGAACTGGAAATCAGTACGAAGTGAAACTTTCACTTTTCATAGATGACATGACATTAAAGACTCCACCAAAAAAATTGCTAGAACTGATAAAAGAATTCAGTAAACTTTTAGGATACAAAATCAATGTACAGAAATCAGTTGCATTTCTATACACCAATAGCCAAGCAGTAGAAAGAGAAATCGAGGACTAGAAACCATTTACAATTGCATCAAAACATATAAGATACCCAGGAATAAACCTAACCAAAGAGACAAAAGATCTGTACACTGAAAATTATAAAACACTGATGAAAGAAATTGATGATGACTCGAAAGTGGAAACACATTCCATGTTCATGGACTGGAAGAACAAATATTGTTAAAATGTCTATACAACCCCAGACAATCTACACATTTAATGCAATCTCTATCAAAATACCACCATTAGAGGGAGGCAGGGCAAGATGGCAGAAGAGTAGGTGTCCTCAACTCACCTGGTCCCACCAACTTACCTAGATAACTTTCAAATATCCTAAATACCTACGAATTCGACCTGAGATTTAAAGAGAGAACAGCCAGAATGCTGCAGAGAGAAAAATCGTCACTTCTAACAAGGTAGGAAGGTGGAAAATAAATAAATTCAAAGAGAATACAGTGGGGGAGGGGCACCACAAGGAGCAGGTCTAAAGCAGGATGGCAAAACCCTCTGAGACAGGAAAGCCCAGCCCTGGAAAATGCCAGATTTTTCCTGGGTAGAAAAGTGCTTAGCAGGGAAATCAGATTGAATCTCAGGAGGGGCAGTGAAGCCTCTAGATTCCTGGAGTCACTATTAGAGGAGGTGCGCCCAGGGGAAAGCTCACCACAACCAGGGACCAATTTTGGTAAAAGGTTGGAGCACCTCAGCCCTCAGGGCATTTGGGAGAAGCCAGTTGGTTAGGCGGGCTAGCTCCTACAGAGCTGGCTATGCTCCATTCCCTTTCTGAGAGGCCACCCTCAGGAGTGTGGTTCCAGCAGCACAGAGTCCCGGATCCCAGGAGCGCTGAAGCAGACAAAGCCAGCAATAAGGTGTTCCCCCTCAGACAGTCAGAAGTAGGGAGGGCACAGGACAGCAAGAACTCTCCTGCCACTGGGCACCACCAAGCTGTGTAGAGTAGCGCACTTGGGCTGGCCCTGGGAGAATCTAGGCCAGTGTGGACTGGGAGACTGCAATAATTACTCCCATAGAGCTGACTCCAGAGCTAGAAATCGGCTGCTGCCATTGTTGTTTTTCCTCCTTATTTCACCTTGTGCCTGGGAGAGTCTGGGCCACCAGGGTAAAAAGGTCTCACAGAATAAACAGCTCCCACTGAGCCCAGGACCCGGCAGGGGGTGGGGTAGCTCCACCCAGGCACACACACCTGAGAATCAGCACAACAGAATTCTCCCACAGAAGACCAGCTGTAAGAAAAAGGCAAGAGCAAGTTCTTGACCAAGCAGTGTTGGAAAGGTCCAGGACCAAGGGAAAATCGAGGGAATATAGTATAAAGCATTAGAGGTTACCCCCCCTTTTTTTTAAAAAAAATTTCCCTTTTCTATTACAACTCGTTTTTATATCAGACTAAACATTTCCAATGTTTTTTCTCTTTTCCCATATTAACAATATTTTACCACCTTTTCATTTTTAAGTTTCTTCCTTTTTGACTTTCATATTTCTACAATTACATCTCTTAGATATATTTTTCACTTCTGGATTTCCTTCAACATATACAATTTAATTTTGAGAGATATATGAGATATATGGGTTTTTGTTTTGTGTGTGTGTGTGTTTTTTTCTCTGCCTTATTTTGTTCTACAATGGTGGAAGTTAATACCTTCTAATACATGACCAGCATACACCCAGAGCCAAGTGGAATACCATGCTGGTTCATTCTGTGAGATTATATTCTTTCTTCATTCTCACTCTGCCCTCCTCATTTGTCTTGTATATGTTTTGGTGGTCAGTGTTGGAGATTTCTACAAGTATTTCTGATTTGTATAAATTTGGAATTGAGCATCTTCTAACATGCAGAACTTAATACACTCAGAACCAAGAGGATCACCAGCTAAGACCCCTCAGGTAGACTACATTACCTCTCTAGTACCACTTCTTCACTACCACTTCTCTAGTCCCCTCCCTTTTTTGTCTTCTCTTTTCACTTTCCTTTTTTTTTCTTTTATTGTTTTTCTTTTTTCTTCTTTTTTGGGGTTTATTCCCTTTTAATTTTTACTACTTGTTTTAATTTTTTTTTCACTTTACTGGTTCTTTTTATTTATTTTTTACTGATATTCTCTTTCATTTTCTGGCTGCTACCTCGTCAGAATCATCTAGGATGGAATTTACTTAGGTTATGGTTGATATTCTTGACAGAGGTCACTCATACAGCCACTCTGCACTGGACAAAATGACTAGATGGAAGAATTGACCACAAAAGAAAGAATCATAAACAGTACTCTCAGCCACAGAGTTACAGAATATGGATTACAATTTTATGTCAGAAAACCAATTCAGAAGCACAATTATAATGCTACTGGTGGCTCTGGAAGAAAAGCATGAAGAATTCTAGAGACTTCATTATTGCAGAATTTAGACCTAATCAGGCTAAAATTTAAAATCAATTATATGAGATGCAATCCAAACTGGAGATCCTAATGATGAGGATTAATGAGGTAAAAGAATGAGTAAGTGACAGAGAAGACAAGTTGATGGTAAGGAAACAAGCTGAGGAAATAACAAGAAAACAATTAAAAGACCATGAAGTATGGCTAAGGGAAATAAATGATAGCCTCAGAAGTAAGAATCTACATATATTTGGGGTTCCAGAAGATGTTGAGAGGGAGTGAGGGACAGAAATTATATTTGAACAAATCAAAGCTGAGAACTTCCCTATTCTGGGGAGGGAAACATGCATTCAGATCCAAGAATAGAGAGATCCCCCCCCCAAAAATAAAAACCATTCAACACCTCAACATTTAATAGTGAAACTTGCAAATTCCAAAGATCCTTAAAGCACTGACAGACAAGAGATTCTTAACTTATATGGGGAGAAATATCAGAATAACAGCAGATCTCTCCACAGAGACCTGGCAGGCCAGAAAGGGCTGACAGGATATATTTCAGGGTCCTAAATGAGAAGAACATTCAGCCAAGAATATTTATCCAGCAAAGCTGTAATTCAGAATAGAGAGAGAGATAAAGAGCTTACAAAATAGGCATAAATTGAAAAAAATATATAACCATCAGCTGGATCTGGAAGAAATATTAAGGAGGACCCTGCAAAAGAAAGAGGAAGCCCAAAGAAATAATCCACAGAAACAGGAACTGAATAGGTATGACCATGAGGCTAAATTCATATCTTTAATTAGTTACTCTGAAGGTGAATGAGCTAAATATACCATCAAAAGACATAGGGTTTCAGATTGGATAAAAAAGCTGTCTACAAGAGACTCATTTTAGACATAAGGACACCTACAGCCTGAAAATGAAAGGTTGGAGAGCCATTTGCCATTCCAATGGTCCTCAAAAGAAAGCAGGGGTAACAATCCTCATATCAGATAAATTAAAGTTTACCCAAAGACTATAGTAAGAGATGAAGAAGGGCACTATATCATACTTAAAGGGACTATCCAACAAGAAGACTTAACAATCATGAATATTTATGCCCCTAATGTGGGAGCTGGTAAGCATATCAATCAATTAACAACCAAAGTAAAGACATACTTAGATAGAAATAGACTAATAGTAGGAGACTACAACACGGAGCTTTCTGCAATTGATAGATATTCTAAGCACAACATCACCAAAGAAACAAGGGCTTTAAATGATACAATGGACCAGATGGATTTCATAGATATATACAGAACTTTCCATCCGAATGCAACTGAATACAAATTTTTCTCAAGTGCACATGGAACTTTCTCCAGAATAAACAACATACTGGGTCGCAAATCAGGTCTCAACTGATACCAAAAGATTGGGTTTGTCCCCTGCATATTTTAAGACCACAATGCTTTGAAACTAGAACTCAATAGCAAGAAGACATTTGGAAAAAAAAAAAACTCAAACAAGTAGAGGTTAAAGAGCATCCTACTAAAAGATGAATGGGCCAATCAGGAAATAAGAGAAGAATTACAATGATTCATGGAAACTAATGAAAATGAAGATACAATCATTCAGAATCTTTGGGACACAGCAAAAGCAGTCCTAAAAGGAAAATGCATAGCAATACAAGCCTCCCTCAAAAATTAGAAAAAACTCAAATACAGAAGCTAACCTCACACCTAAAGGAATTGGAAAAAGAACAGCAAGTAAAACCTATAACAAACAGAAGAAAATAGGTAATAAAGATTCGAGCAGAACTCAATCAAATAGTGACCAAAAGACCTGCAGAATTGATCAACAAAACCAGGAATTGGTTCTTTAAAATAATTAATAAGATAGATACACGATTAGCCAGCCTTATTAAAAACAAAAGAGAAATTACTTAAATTAATAAAATCATGTATATTCATGAGATCACAACCAACACCAAGGAAATACAAATGATTTTTATAACATATTATGAGAAGCTATATGCCAATAAATTAGGCAATCTAGAAAGAATGAATGCATTTCTGGAAAACCCCAAACTACGAAAACTGCAACAGGAAGAAATAGAAAACCTGAACAGGCCAATAACCAGGAGAAAATTGAAGCAGTCATCAAAAACCTCCCAAGACACAAAAGTCCAAGGCCATATGGCTTCCAGGGGAATTCTATCAAACATTTAAAAAAGAAGTAATACCTATTCTACTGAAGCTGTTCCCAAGGACAGAAAGGAATGGAATACTTCCAAACTCCTTTTATGAGGCCAGTATCACCTTAATTCCAAAACCAGACAAAGACCCCACCAAAAGGAGAATTATAGACCAATATCCCAGGTGAGCACAGATGAAAAAATTTTCAGCAAGATACTAGCCAATGGGATCCAACAATACATTAAGAAGATTATTCACCATGACCAAGTGGGAATTATCCCCCAGAGGCAAGGCTGGTTCAACACTTATAAAGCAATCAACATGATAGATCATATCAACAAGAGAAAAAGCAAAAACCATATGATCCTCTCCAAAGATGCAGGGAAAGCATTTGACCAAATACAGCATCCATTCCTGATTGAAACTATTCATGGAGTAGGGATAGAGGAAATATTCCTTGGCATCTTAAAAGCCATCTATTAAAAGCTCACATCAAATATCATTCTCAATGGGGAAACACTGAGAGCCTTTCCCCTAAGATCAGGAAGATGACAGGGATGTCAACTCTCACCACTGCTATTCAACATAGTACTAGAAGTCCTAGCCTCAGTAATCAATGAAAATAAAAAGCCACTCGAATTGGCAAAGAAAAAGTCAAACTATCCCTCTTCACAGATGACATGATACTGTCCAAAGAAACCCAAAAAACTCCACCCCAATATTGCTAGAACTCATACAGCAATTGGGCAGTGCGGCAGGATACAAAATCAATGCCCAGAAATCAGTGGCATTTCTATACACTAACAATGAAACTGAGGAAAGAGAAATTAAGGAATCAATCCCATTTACAATTGCACCCAAAAGCATAAGATACCTAGGAATAAACCTAACCAAAGAGGTAAAGGATCCATACCCTAAACACTACAGAACACTTCTGAAAGAAATTGAGGAAGAAAAAAGAGATGGAAAAATATTCCATGCTCATGGATTGGCAGAATTAATATTGTGAAAATGTCAATGTTACCCAAGGCAATTTACACCTTTCATGCAATCCCTGTCAAAATACCATGGACTTTCTTTAGAAAGTTTGAACAAATCAGCCTAATATTTGTGTGAAATCAGAAAAGATCCTGAATAGCCAGGGGAATATTGAAAAAGATAACCAGAGCCATGCACATCACAATGCCGGTTTTCAGGTTGTACTACCAAGCTGTGATCATTCAGACAGTGTGGTACTGGCACAAAAACAGACACATAGATCAATGGAACAGAATAGAGAATCCAGAAATGGGTCCTCAACTCTATGGTCAACTAATATTCGACAAAACAGGAAAGACTATCCACTGGAAAAAGGACAGTCTCTTCAATAAATGGTGCTGGGAAAATTGGACAACCTCGTGCAGAAGAATGAATCTGGACCATTCTCTTACACTGTACACAACAATAAACTCAAAATGTATGAAAGAGCTTAACGTGAGACAAGAATCCATCAAAGTCCTAGAGGAGAACACATGAACACCCTTTTTGAACTTGGCCACAGCAACTTCTTGCAAGATACATCCATGAAAGCAAAAGAAACAAAAGCAAAAATGAACTATTGGTACTTAATCAGGATAAAAAGCTTCCACACAGCAAAAGAAACAGTTAACAAAACTAAAAGACAACCTACAGAATAGGAGAAGATATTTGAAAATGACCTATCAGATTAAGGGGTAGTATCCAAGATCTATAAAGAACTTAATTAAACTCAACAGCAAAGAAACAAACAATCCAGTCATGAAACGGGTGAAAGACATGAACAGAAATGTCACCAAAGAAGGCATACACATGGCGCCAAAGCACATGAGATGATGCCCCAGATCACTTGCCATCATGGAAATACAGATCAAAACTACAGTGAGATACCATCTCACACCAGCGAGAATGGTGAAAATTAGGAAGACAGGAAACAACAAATGTTGGAGAGAAAAAAATAAACAAACAAACAAACAAACAAAAACAAATGTTGGAGATGATGTGGAGAAAGGGGAACCCTCTTGCATTGTTGGTGGGGATGTGAACTGGTACAGCCACTTTGGAAAACTGTGTGGAGGTTTTTCAGAGTTAAAAATAGAGATACCAATGACCTAGCATTTACACTACTGGGGAGTTACCCCAAAGATATAGAGTCAGTGAAAAACTGAGAGAACTGCACCCCAATATTTATAGCAGCAATGTCCACAAAGCCAAACTGTGAAAGGAGCCTTCGTGTCCATCGATAGATGAATGGATAAAGATGTCATCTATATATACAATGGAATATAACTCAGATATCAGAAACGACAAATAACCACCATTTGCCTCAACATGGATGGAAATGGAGGGGATTATGCTGAGTGAAGTAAATCAATTGGAGAAGCACAATCTTTATATGGTTTCACTCATACTGGGATTATAAAAAATAATGAAGGGGATTATAGGGAAAGGAGAGAAAATTAGTGGGAAAAATTAGACAGGGTGACAAAACATGAGATTTTCCTAACTCTGGGAAATGAACAAGGGGTAGTCAAAGGGAGGTGGGTGGGGAGATTGAGTGATGGGGTAACAGGCACTGAGGGGGGCAGTTGATGCAATGAGTACTGGGTTGTATACTACATGTTGGCAAATCGAACTGCAATAAAAAATATTTAAGAAAAGGAAATAAGCACTATGAAATAAAAATCTGAAGTGGAAACCTATAAAGTAAGAGGGAATTTAAGGGACTCATCAACCAAATGGAATAAGAACGTTTTGTTTGTACCATCATTCAAACAAACAAACCAAAAACCTGATAAAACATTATGATAATCTTAGGGAAATTTGAACAGTGCCTGGATATTTTAAGTTATTAAGGAATTACAATTAATTTTTATAAAATGAAAATGATATCACTGTTAAGTTTTTTCTAAAATGCTCTTATTTCTTGAGATATATATCAACATATTTGCAAGTGAATTAATAAAAAGACAACTCATTGTTGAATTTGTTGCTTTTAGTTTCCTCCTAAAATTGATTGTAGGAGAAGAAAATTGGAAACAGAATGATCATGTAGGTAGGAGGCTTTTGTAGTAATACAAGGGAAAGAAAATGGAGGACTAGTCTAGGTTGGTGGCAATGAAAATTTGGAAAGTAGTTGGTTTCAAGACATACTTCGGTGGTAAAGTTGACAGAATTTGCTGATGAATTGGGTGTGTGGGAAAGTTGAGTAAAGAATAGAGGAGAATAACTGCCAATTCAACTGGTGGATTGATAGTATTATGTGCTGCAATGGGGAAAACTAGAAGATAAGTAGTTTGAGAAGAGCAGACAAGAGATAATGTGTTCAATTTAATATAGATCTGAGTCCTTGATTTGAGGTTTCAGTGAGATATGCTAATGCAGATGACCAATCTATACTTGGATATTCAGGTCTAGAGGTAGGAGATAACTCTGGTTTAGACATATCAAATTCAAATTCTTTGGCATATACATAGCACCTGAGACTATGGAACTAAATGAAATTACCTAGGAGGAGTGTGATTGAGAAGGAAAGGGAAATGGGAGAAGGAGAAAGGGGGGAAAAGTCTAGGACACAACTCTGAGAACTAGTAACACTTAAGTTTAGATTGTGAAGAATTAACCTGCAAAAATAATGCAAAGATAGGAAGTAAAATAAGAAAAATGTTCTTCAGATATTCTAGGATGCAAAGAAAGATAGTGTTTTTAAGAGAAGTCTGTGGTTAATTTAACATTTGCTATGGAAAGGTCAAATAAGATGAGACAGAACTTATATTGGATTTGCTGATATAGAAGTTATTAATGACATTATTAGGATTTTTTTAATGAAATGATTGAGCAAAACTAATTTGAATTGGGTTGAGGAGTGACTGGTATGTAGGAAAATTGTGACAAAAACATAGGCAACCCTTTAAGGAAATAAATGTGAGTAAGAGAGATAGAGGGTGATATAAGGGGGAAAGATAGGTTTAAGAGTCTTTTAAGGCTTGAGCATATATAAATGAAGATGGAAAGGATTCAATAGAAAATGAGAACATGACGATACAAAAAAAAGAGGGGATAATCAAAAGAGGGAAATTCCTGAGAATCATAAAAAGGTTGGGAACCAGAGGAGAGACAGACAGCTTAATTTTAAATAGAAGGATAATCTCTTATTTTGTTACAAAAAAGGAAATGAGAAGGTTAGGTACACAGAGGTTTGTAGGTTTGGTGGTGCTCTCTCTCTAAGTGTGTGTGTGAAAGAAAAAGGGAAGATTATTGATAGAGATCAAAGGAATATTTGGAGATGAGGGGTCATATTTTTTTAACAATGGAGATTTGAAGTAGCTATGGAATTATATATTGTGAGTTGACAAGGAAACGGAGATTATAAAGTGGTTTAGGGATCAATGGTGACCACGATAATGGTATCAATATGTCTAGTTGCATGATTTTCACCAACAGTGCTCACTAAATACAGTAAATGCAGTAATATTTGACATTTAAAAACAAAAAAATGTGAAGGATCCAAAGCAAGTTTTATGTAATTTATAATTCCTCTTCATCTTCTAGGGCCTTTTTTAGTAAAGAAAAGAAAAAAAAGGTAATAGATTCAAAGTACTTTGAGATTATTGGAAGGAAAATGCTTTTAAAATACAAAATGAAACTACCATGATTATCACATAAAACTCAACTATTTGAGATACTTTCTACGTTGCTTTTTGGTTTGACTCCTGCATAATATACCATTGATTTCCCTTTGATTCATCCCTTCATGATTTACTTAGGTATGATTTTCCTACTGCTTGATATTATCCTGTCAGTTTAGGAAACTTCAGAGTAAATCAAAATTGATAATGCCTATGATTGCAAATAACAAACATGTCAAAATAGAAATGCAATTTTTCTCAATTTAATAGGAAAATCCACTCAAGGAATTTCCAAGTATCAACTACTTTTAGGTGTGAAGTGAATTCCATTCAAAATTGAGACATGCATGTGAATGAACGTTTATTCTATTTTACCAGTATTAATTTTGAACGTAACACTATTGTTAGACCCTAGGGATCTAAATATGGATAATACAAATTCCATTTGTGTATTCAAGGAGCTCATAAATTACAGGCAGAAGTGAAAACATGGCTGGAGGTTCAACCAAGGAAGAGCCTTATCATCTATATTAATAGAATTTAAATTTTAACATGTGGGCAAATTAAAACCCCCAATGGATTTTTTATTAGGAAAATAACATGATCAGATTTTTGTTAAGATTACTTTTATAGCAGTGTAGAAAAAGGACTAGAGAAGAATAAGCTATAAGGAGAGAGAGGTTAATAATCTGGGAGTGCCTACTATATGCAAGGCATAGTATTAAACATTTTAAATGGATAATATCACTTAATCACCACAGTAACACTAAGAAGAACCATTATCATCTCCATTTTATACCTGAGGAAAATAAGGTTTAGAGAGATTTCCCCAAAGTTAAAATTACATTAAAATATATTGCTGGCATCTGAACTCAGTCTGACTTTAAGATCTATGCTTTTCTTCTGGATTATACTTTAAATTAGGTGGCACTGTATCAATCTAGAAGTGAATGATGATGAATGTCTGCATCAAGACTATGGTTGTGAGAATGGAAAGAAAGGGAAAATGTGAGAATCATTGAGAAAATTAGCAAAAATACTTGAGTTTTGTGTAGATTTGTAGAGGGTGGGGGAAGAACAAGGTAGAGTGAGGAGTCAAGAACCTCTCTCTGGTTTTAGTTTTCCTAGATGAGTAACTGGGTAATGGTGTTATGAGCTGAAATTGTAGAGGGAAAAGAATAAAGGGAAAGAGAAATGTTGAAATTGTAGGATAAAATGGGAATAATTGATGGAATGAAGTATTGAAGGAGATGGGAAACAGCACAGGTAGAAGGATTATCTTAGTTATCTTAGTTGCTTTCTCTGTAATGGAAGGAGAAAGACTAATTATATGTTCAGATGTAGGTAAATTATAACAGGAAGGGAATGATGTTGAGAGATGTTAGACTAAATAATCTCTGCATTATCTCTTAAAAAGGAAGTGAAGACATGTGCCAAGGGAAGGGAAGTGAACTTCGAAGGAATAGTGCTAAAAGATTCAATTAGCCACTGAGGGAAATAAGAAAGGGAACTAATCACTATTTTCTAGTTAAATCATAAGGTGATTATTTTAGTTCACTACTGTAGGATATCCCTAGTGGAACTTCCTTTCAAATTTAAAATTAACTTAAAATTTTTACCCTATCGTAATTTAGATAATTGATATTCATCCATGAGGGTCAACATTCTTTTTTTTTGCAATGTGGTGGAAACAAAGCACAGTTTTATCAAAAGCATACAGATCTTTTGAACTATTTTTTTTGAACTATTTTTTTTTTAAGATTTTATTTATTCATGAGAGACACACAGAGAGAGGGAGAGGTGGAGAAGCAGGCTTCACACAGGGAGCAGGCTCCACGCAGAGAGCCTGACGTGGGACACAATCTCGGGTCTCCAGGATCACACCCTGGGCTGAAGACCGCACTAAATCGCTGAGCCACTCGGACTGCCCATTTTGAACTATTCTTATCTGGTTCTGACATAAAGACTAAGTCAGCAATGTAAAATAAATTAGGAATGTTTTTTCTTTTATTATTTTATGTAAGAGTGTAAGACTGAAATAATGTGTTTCTTGAATTACTCTAGAAGCCTTTTGGAGTCTGGTGTTTCCTTCATTGGAAGATTTCTTTTTAAACTGTCAATTAAATTTATGTAATGGCTATAGGGTTATTCAGGGTCTCTATTTCTTCCTAAATCATTTTGATAAATTGTACTTTTTGATAAATTTATTTAAGTTTTGAAATTTACTATAAAAAGTTATATATACTAACCTCTTATCTGTTTAATATGAACATTTATAGTTATATTTCATTTTTAATTCCTAGTATTATTTTTATACCCTTTCTAATTCCTAATAGTTATTCATTTTTTATTTTTTCTGTAATTACATTAAATTTTGTCATTAAAAAAATCTTATCAAAGAAACAACATACTTTTGTTGATTTTATGTTTTTTCTATTTCATTAAATATTAGTTTTCTTTTATTTATTTTGCTATCCTTTTTCTAAGTACTTGAGATAAATTTTTCAATTGATTTTTTTCAACTATTTAAAATTTTTCTTCTTTCATGATATATAAATTTAAGGTTATGAAATTTATTTAAAATATTACTTTAAGTCACCATGTATTTGGATGTATGTTTTCAAGATCATTCATTTCTGATTATTTTCACATTTTTATTATTAAGTTTTCTTTGATATATGAGCCCCTTGTAATTTTATTTTTAATAATAAGTTTTTCTTACTATATATAAAATATGTGTGATTTAGGGATGCCTGGGTGGCTCAGTGGTTGAGCGTCTGCCTTTAGCTTAGTGTTTGATCCTGGTGTCTTGGGATGGAGTCCCTGCATCAGGTGCCTTGCAGGGAGCTTACTTCTCCCTCTGCCTATCTCTCTGCCTCTCTTTCTGTGTCTCTGATGAATAAATAAATAAAATCTTTTAAAAAATGCGTGATTCCATTTCCTTTGGATATATACTCAGTAGTGGGATTGCTGCATTGTATGGCATTACTATTTTTTATTTTTTTGATGAAATTTTATACTGGTTTCCATTATGTTTATATCAATTTGCATTGCCATCAACAATATACATGTGTTCTATTTTCTACCCTACTTCACCAAACCTTGTTATCTCTTTTTTTGATAGTAGCCATTCAAACAGGTATGATAAATCTAAGAAAATAAATGTGTTCACAGGGCTAGAGAATAAGTGTTTATGAGTGGGTGGGAAAAGTGGGGAAATAATGGCCAAAGGGCACAAACTTTCAGTTATACCATAAATAAGTTCTAGGAATCTAATTACAACATGGTGGCTATAGTTAATAATGCTGCTTTGTATACTTGAAATTTACTAAAACAGAATTTAAGTGATCTTATTACACCAAAAAAAAAAAAAAGATAACTATGTGAGGTGATAAATGTGCTAAGTTGATTATAGCAATGATTTCACAATGTATACATATATAAAACCATCCCATAATATGCCTTAAATATATATATTTTGTATTTGTCAATCATACATCATTAAGCTGGAAAAAGTAAAAGACAAAAAACTCTTTAAAAAAGTAAGTGACTTTTATTTTATTAGAGTCAAAGGATGTGTTCCATATGATACCAATTCTTTCTCATTTCACATTTCAGATTTTACAGTTGAAATCTTTTACTGTCCTATTTATTTTTAAAAATATCCTGAATTTGTCAATTATGGAGATAATTATGATGAAATCTCTCATTATGATGGTATATTGTTCAACCTATCTCTATAATTCTTTCACTGTTTTATGTTTGAGGGACATTGTTACTAGATTACTTGAAGTTTAGAATTGCTTTATGATTCTGGTGAATTAAATCTTTGATAATATGTAGTGACCCTCATTATCTTAAAATTTTATTATTATTATTTAAAAGATTTTATTTATTCATGAGAGACACACACAGAGAGAGAGGCCACAACACAGGCAGAGGGAGAAGCAGGCTCCATGCAGGGAGCCCGACGTGGGACTCGATCCCGGGTCTCCAGGATCACACCCTGGGCTGAAGGTGGTTCTAAACCGCTGAGCCACTTGGGCTGCTCAATTTTTTTTATTATTACTATTAAAGTCTATTTTGTCTTGTTCTAATGTATCTACTTCCACTTTCTTCGGGTTACTGTTGCATAACATAATGTTTTCACTCTTTAACTTTATATACTCTTTTTTTTAAAAGGCTTTTATTTATTTATTCATGAGAGACATACAGAGATAGGCAGAGGCATAAGCAGAGGGAGAAGCAAGCTCCTCACAGAGAACCGGATGTGGGACTCAATCCCAGGACCCTGGGATCCTGACCTGAGCCAAAGGCTGACACTTAACCACTGAGCCACCCAAGTGCCTCTATATACTCTTTTATAAAGTATATAATTGGATTTTTACTATTTAAATGTTTTTATTCTACATTTTTGTTTCTTTTTTATCTTTTTTAAGGTTTTTATTTAAAATCCACTTAGGTAATATACAGTGTAATATTAATTTCAGGTGTGGAATTTAGTGATTCATCATATACCTACAAAACCCAGTGCTCATCACGAGTGCCCTCCTTAATAGTCATCATCCATTAAACCCATTCCCCTACCCACTTCCCCCCAAGTAAACCCTCAGATCCTCAGATTGGTCTCTATAATTAAGAGTGTGATTTCTTTTTTTATTTTTATTTTTTATTTTTTTATTTTTATTAAGGAGTCTGATTCCTATTGTACCTCTCTTTTTTTCTTCCTATGTTCATCTGCTTTTTTCCCCCGGGAAATGGTAAGTTTTTAGTGACTGAGTAACATTTCATTATATATGTATATATATATATATATATATATATATATATATATATATATATATATATATATATAAATAGTATCTCATCTTTATCCACTCTTCAGTGGATGAATATTTGGGCTTTGTTTCACAATCTGGCCATTGTTGATAATGCTGCTATAAACATCAGGATGCATATATCCCTTGAAATCAATATTTTTTGGTATCCTTTGGGTAAATACCTAGGGCTACAATCGCTGAATCCTAGGTCAGTTCTATTTTTAACCTTTTGAGGAACCTCCATGTTGTTTTCCAGAATGGCTGCACCAGTTTGCGTCTCCACCAATAGTATAAGAGAATTCCTCTTTCTCTGCATCCTCTCCAACACCTATTGTTTCCTGTGTTGTTGATTTTAGGCATTTTTGCTGGTGTGAGGTGATATATCATTGTAGTTTTCATTTGTATTTCCCTGATGAAAAGTGATGTTGAGCATCTTTTCATGTGTCTGTTAGTCATTTATACACCTTCTTTGGAAAAATGTCTATTCATGTCTTCTGCCACTTTTTAAACTGGATTATTTGGTTTTTGTGTTTTGAGTTTGATAAATTCTTTACAGATTTTGGATGCTTAACCCTTTATCAGATATGTTATTTGCAAAAATCTTTTTCCATTCTGTAGTTTTACCTTTAGTTTTATTGTTTCCTTTGCTGTGCAGAAGCTTTTTATCTTCATGAAGTCCCAAACGTTTATTTTTGCTTTTGTTTCCATTGCCTCATAAGACATGTCTAGAAAGACGTTGCAATGGCCTATGTCAATGAGGTTGCTGCCTGTGTTCTTCTCTAGGATTTTGATGGATTCAGATCTCACTTTTAGATATTTCATCCATTTTGCTCTTATTTTTGTGTATGGTGTAAGAAAGTGGTCTAATTTCATTCTTTTTCATGTTGCTCTGCAGTTTTCCCAACCCCCTTTGTTAAAGAGACTTTTTTCCCATTGCATATTCTTTCCTACCTTGTCTTGACAGTTTATATGTTTCTAGGAATTTATCCATTTCTTTCAGATTGTCCAATTTGTTAGCATATAATTTTTCATAATATTTTCTTACAATTATTTGTATCTCAGTGGTGGTGTTTGGTATTTCTCCTCTCTCACTTGAGATTTTATTTATTTGGGTCCTGTCTCTTTTCTTTTTGGGAAGTCCAGATGGGAATTTATCAATTTTATTGATTTTTTTCAATTTTATTAATTTTTTTCAAAGAACCAACTCCTGGTTTCATTGGTTTATTCTACTGTTCATTTTGTTTGTTTTTATATCATTTATTTCTCCTCTGATCTTTATTACTTCCCTTCTGCTGACTTTAGGCTTCATTTGTTGTTCTTTTTCTAGCTCCTTTAGATGTCAGGCTAGGTTGTTTATTTAGATTGCGTCTTGAGGTAGGCTTCTATTGCTATGTACTTCCCCCTTAGGACCACTTTTGCTGCATCCCAAAGGGTTTGCAAAATTGTGTTTTCATTTTCATTTGTTTCCATGCATTTTTAAAATTCTTCTTTAATTTCTGGGTTGACCAGTTCATTCATTAGTAGGATATTCCTTAACCTCCCTGTTTTGTGGTCTTTCCAATTTTTTTTCTTGTGGTTGTCTTCAAGTTTCATAGTTTTGTGATTGGAAAATATGCATAGTATTATATCAATCATTTTGTACTCGTTGAGGCTTGATTTGTGACCTAGAATGTAATCTATTCTGGAGAATGTCCCATGTGCATTTGAAAAAAAATATGTATTCAGCTTTAGGATGAAATGCTATAAATATATCTGTGAAGTCCATCTGGTCCTGTTTATCATTTAAAGATATTGTTCCCTTCTTGATTTTCTGCTTAGATGATCTGCCAAATGATGTTAAGTGGGATGTTTAGTCCCCTACAATTTTTATATTATTATCAACGAGTTCCTTTATGTTTGTTATTAAATATTTTATAAATTTGGTTGATCCTACATTGAGGGCATAAATATTTACAATTGTTAGGTCTTCTTTTTTTAAAAAAAAATTTTATTTATTTATTCATGAGAGACAAGGAGAGAGAGAGAGAGAGAGACAGAGACACAGGCAGAGGGAGAAGCAGGCTCCATGCAGGGAGCCCGACGTGGGACTCAATCCGGGGTCTCCAGGATCATGCCCTGGACTGAAGGCAGCGCTAAACCCCTGAGCCACCCAGGCTGCCTCTGTTAGGTCTTCTTAATGGATAGACCCCTTTATTATGATACAGTGCCCTTCTTCATCTCTTGTTGCAGTTTTGGTTAAAATCTAGTTTTTTGGGATGCCTGGGTGGCTCAATGGTTGAGCGTCTGCATTTGGCTCTGTGCATCATTCTGGAGTCTTGGGATGGAGTCCCACATTGGGGTCCCTGTATGGAGCCTGCTTCTCCCTCTGCCTGTGTCTCTGTCTGTCTCTCTGTGTCTCTTGTGAATAAATAAATAAAATATTTTTAAAATATAGTTTTTCTGTTATAAGTATTGCTATTCCAGCTTTCTTTGGACATTCATTTTCCTGATATATTTCTCCATCCTCTCACTTTTAATCTGCATGTCTACAAAGAGTCTTTTGTAGGCAGCATATAGATGGGTCTTTTTTTTTTTTATTCCATTCTGATACCTTTTGATTTAAGCATTTAATCCATTTACATTCAGAGTTATTACTGATAGATATTATTTAGTGTTATTTTATTACTTGTTTTGTTGTTGTTTCTGGAGATTTTCTCTGTTCCTTTCTAGTGTTTGTAACTTCAGGTCTTTCCTTCCCATTCAAAGGGTCCTCTTTAATATTTCCCACAGGGCAGCTTTAGTGATTATGAACTACTTTAGTTTTTTTTTTTCTGTCTTGGAAACTCTATATCTCTCTTTCTATTCTAAATGATAGCCTTGGTGGATAGAGTATTCTTTTCTGCAGAGTTTCCCCATTCAACATATTGAATATACCATGCCACTCATTTCATTCTGGCTTGCCATGTTTCTGTGAAGAGATTTGCAGCTAGCCATATGAGTCTTCCTTTGTAAGTTAGGGACTCCCTTGTCCTGCTGCTTTTAAGATATTTTATTTATCACTATATTTTGCAACTTTCACTACAATATGTCTTGGTGTTGGCCTGCTTTTGTTGATTTTTTATTGGAAATCTTTGTGACTCCTGGATTTGAATGTCTGTTTCCTTCCTCAGACCAGGGAGGTTTTCAGCTATACTTTTCTCAAAAAAACCTTCTGCTCCCTTTTTTTCTTTTTTTCTTTAGGGACTCCTATGATACAGATGTTATTATGTTTGATGGAGTCACTTAATTATTTAATTCTACTTTCGTGATCCAAAATATTTCTCTCTTTTGTTCAGCTTCATTATTTCCATATTTTGATCTTTTATATTGCTTACACATTCTACTGCTTCTTCTTACCTTGTAGTCTTTACACTCAGTAATTTTTGAATCTCATTTTTGCAATTTTCATTTTGGCCTGATTGTCTTTTAGCTGTTTTTTTTTTCTTTTGTAGTATGGGTCTCCCTGATGTCTTCCATGATTTTCTCAAATGAACCTAGTAACCTTATGATTGTTGTTTTAAATTCTGGATCAGGCATACTACTTATGTCTGCTTCAATTAGATCCCTGGCCATGACCTTTTCTTGGTCTATCTTTTGGAATGAATTCCTCAGTCTTGGCATTTTGTTTAGGTCTCTGTTTTCTTTTTCTTTTTCTTTTTTTAAAGAAAGCCTGTTATGTTTCCTGTTCCTGAATGTAATGGCTTTATGAAGAAGTCAAATAATGTCCTGGACCTGGTGATTCTGGAATTGTCTCAGGTGTGTGCTGCATGCACTCTGCTGCTATTTTTGGCTGCTCTATTCTTCAGGTCCATTGTCTTCGGGTTTCTCCTTGCAGTGGGGAGTGTTTGGCCCTTAACAGAGTGTGGTGATTTTAACTAGGTGAGTGCTGGTCTACTTGTTAAAGGAAAACTCATGCTATTTCCACTAGAACTGGAAGAACTTGTAGAACTCTATGGTCAGTAGACATGATTTGTACAGGGTTTTGTGCTGGTTTCTTTTGAGAGGGTCCTCCTGCACTGGTCCTTACTTAGGCCCACTTGACAGATAAAAGCAGTACCAGCAGAACACAGGGAATCATGACTTGGTGCAAGCAAGTCAAGCAGCCAGTTTTAGTGTCATTTACTGAGGTTGACTTATGCTTAGGGGAGGGGGAAAAAAGACACCAGACTGCTCCTTGTCCTCAGAGAGGAAGAGTCCATGCTTGCTGCTCTCAGGGAGGCACTTTTAGAGTAGGAGATAATTTACCCTTGTGCACCACAGGAATTTTTCAGATTGCTGATTTCACACTGTCTGTCTCTGGGGCACTTGTTTGCTTAGAGCAGCACAGTGCACCTTGGGCTCCCCCATTCACAGACCTGGAATTTTAAAATTCCAAACTTAAGGGGATGTGATGTGGTGGGGACCTGCACTGATCCTGTGGGAAAGGGTCTTGGGGCACTGGGCCTGATACAAGTTTAGCCCAGAATAATCATCATGTCAGAGTACAGGGGCATGGTATTTGGAGCAAGCAGGCTAAACACCCAGTGACAGGGTTATCCACCCTCAGCAGCTGTCTCTTCATCTGTGCTGAGGGGTGAGAGAGGCAAATGTTTCTTTTGTCCAGAGAGAGGCCATGTCATCTCTCATAGGTGCACTTGAAAACATATATACAATTTCTCCCCATGCCCTTTATGTGATTCTCAGATCACACAGTCTGCATTGGTGGTGTTTGTCTGCCTCTTCTCCAGTGGGTAGGGTAGCATTCTCAAGTGTCTGTCCCAGCCAAGCCTGGGGACCTCTAAAACTCCAGTCTTTGATTCCCTCTGGTTGCAAAAACTCACTAAATTCAGTCCCTCTAATTTTCTCAGCCAATGATTTTGAGGGAAGTGTTCTTTTTGTGTGTATTCCTGTGTACTTCACTCTCCTTCACTTTTTCTGCAACCAGGGCTCCCTTCCCTCCACAGTACCCATGATCCTTTTTCCCCAAAACCACATACTCATACTTCCTACCTTCCTTAAAGTGGCCTCTTCTCTCCCTCTCATTCTACAGTTTGTTCTATCATTCCTCATGTTGATTTCTTGAGTATTCAGAATGATTTGATTTTTATCTAGCTACTTTCAAGGGACAAGGCAAGCCTATGGTCTTCATACTATGCTGCTGTTTTAGTTCCTCCTCTTATAATTAGATTTTTAAAAGAAATTCCAGTAGGACACTCCTTGTGTTTGAACAGGACAGTTTAGTCCATTTATATTTATAATGATTACTGAAATATTTACATTTACCTAAATTATCTTACATATTTTCTGTTTGTTCTATTTTCCTTGTTTCTACTTTTTAAAAATATTTTGAACTTTTTAATAAGATTTATTGATTTATTTGAGAGAGAGAGAGCAGGGAGCAGGGACAGATAGAGATGTAAAGAGAGAATCTCAAGTGGACTCCCCACTGAGCTTGGAGCCCAATGCAGGGCTCAATCCCATGATCCTGAAACCATGACCTGGGCCAAATCAAGAGTCTGACACTTAAGCAATTGAGCCACCCAGGTGTCCCTGAGCTGACTTAAAAAAATAGTGGTTATTTACCTATTTTAATATCCTTATTTTAATATAGCAAATTCTAAAATCAGTCAACATTGTTACCCTCCACCTGGACTACACAAAGACTTTTGAATGTTTTAGTTCTTATGATCCCCCTTTCAATGATATATAACTGCAGCAATAGCAGACATCCTTTATTTTCCTTCTGACTTTATTAAAAATCTACCTACTTGTTCACTGTTAACACTTATATGGTATCCTTTATCAAGCTATGAAAGTATCTATTTAAGTCATATAATTTTTATAACATGCTCTTTCATTGTATTAAAGTAGTATGGCTGCTTGAATTGTTGAGAAAGGCTATGAAGCTGACTGAGAAATACCTGATTAATGTGGTCTCCTGTGGGCATATTGAGAGAAGAATGAGAATATGTGTGTATGTGACCTTGGAAAGCACAAATTAGTAATGAAATAAAATAAAACACAGAGCAAGCTTTGCTTTGGGATGGGTATGAGAGCAAGGAAACATGCAGAGCATAAGGATCTTTGGAGACAATTGGAGTAATAGTTCTGTGAGGGTCCTGGGCTGCTAGAAGATAAGCATGGATGCTAATTCCTGGGAAAAGTGGGTTATAGGCCATATGGGCAGTTCTCAAGGACAAATTATCCGTGTTTGTTTTTTTATGGTTACCCTTACAAGGAAAAAAATAAGTTATATTACTCTCCTGTGGCAGCTCCTACATCTCTTTATCTCTACTCCCCAGGTTAATGAGGAGATCACCAAGTCACCTGCTGCTTTTTATTATCTGTTTTATTGCTCTTCTTCATAAGTGTGTATGACAGAGAGTGGAATGCAGTGCATCTTGGAGACAATACAGCAGGATATTTCACACATGCTAGTCAGAAGCCAAAAATCACAATATCATTTGCTAGTGAATCTGCAAATAACCAGTCCTTCAAGTACTTCTGTAATTTTCACCAAATGTTGCACTTTTGAAAGCTTCATTAATCTAGACCCATTATAGTGGGTAGGGTGAATGAGTTTATAGGATGGAATGTGAAGTAGCAGAATTTGCAGCTCTTGAGAATATTGCTGGCATTCATTTTTGATAATGGAGTCTAAGTGATATTAAAATTCCCCTACAGAATATTGTTTGGAATAAAAAAGCACCAAATATGTGGTGAGTTTAATAATAAAATACCTAAAACCCAACAAATGCTTATTTACTCAAATTAATGGCTCTCAAAAGGACAAACTACATATTGGTCTTAGAATCATGTATGCATAGCTCTAGCATTGTAGACAAAGAACATGTTGAAAGCAACAAGGGGCATTCCAGAAATGAAAGAAGCTATATGTATTCAAAGGAGAAATATGTGAGAAAAATCATTAGCACTGCAAAGGATTTTCATCTGTACCTGATCTTTTCTTGAAATGAGAATGCTCTATTTTTATCGTGAGAAATATTGTGCTTCAGAAAAGAAAACATTGATGTTTCAGGAGGAATAGTTGAAGCCGCCACTTTTAAGTCAAGACAAGGTTTGGTGACCTACAGCCATAAGCCCAGGGCTTGGGTTTTTGTTTATGATCAACAGATAAATATCAAAAAGATGTTTCTTGCAAATATCCTATCATGTTTGTCCTTCATTTTTATTTCATTTTGTCCTTCTTTTGATTCACCACTTGTCTTTTTTCTTGTCTGCCTAGCTCTTAGAAATTACTGTTAGGGAAATAAAACATGAAATAGGTAACCACATGTGGGCCAGTGAGCTTTCTTTTTCTTGATTGGCCTATTTTTATTCACCAACCTGCACAAGTGTACATTTTGACCAAAGGCTAAAAGGGTAGTACACATTATCTAGAGCAATAGATTTTATGAAGGGAGCTTTGTGCTTCCAAACCAGTACAACTACCAGATTTAATCATTTTTACTGTGATTAAGCTTTGAAAGCTATAACCAGTTCTGATAGTAAAGAAGTACTATTTGGAAACAAATTACAACTCTTGTCTTTATGACATGTATCAATTTACAAACAAGTTACATAAATCACTTTATATATTTTGTAATGGAAAATACTGCAGGGCATTTTAATAATATTTAATAATATTTAATATGTTTAATGAACCAGACCAACATATTAGTGGTATGAGTCAAATGCCTCTAAGAATGAGGATTGTGTATTGACTCAATAGAAATTCTGATCACATAGACTATAATAGGCTGTTAGATCCACCACAATTCAAGATAGCAAATGCTTATACTTCATCTATGATTATCCACATGTAAATTCTTTTTGTGACTTCATCTTATTGGCAGACCTCACTTATTTACTGTTCATATTATTCTTCAAGGAAATCAGGAGTAAAAACAGAGCATTTCACCTTTATTTTTTTTTTAAATTTTTATTTATTTATGATAGTCACACACAGAGAGAGAGAGGCAGAGACACAGGCAGAGGGAGAAGCAGGCTCCATGCACCGGGAGCCTGATGTGGGATTCAATCCCGGGTCTCCAGGATCGCGCCCTGGGCCAAAGGCAGGCGCCAAACCGCTGCGCCACCCAGGGATCCCAAGCATTTCACCTTTAGTCTTACAAGCATTACTACAAGAAATTTAATAATAAATCTATCAAGTCCTGGTGAATTGGTAGAAAAATCTTTTCTGAACTGCTTATACAAAGCAAGTATGTACATTTGACATCACATTGGAAGCACATGAAGCTTCACTGATACAAGAACGTAGTCACAGAGCTGATCAAATATATTCTTAGCTCTCAGAGATATATGATGGTCATCCTGGGGGCCCTTAACAGGATGAGAGAACTTGAATGAGAGAAATGAGTGAAACCTGAGGGGTTATGATAGGAGTGTCCGGGTTAATAGGGGCTACTTCATTGCTTCCTTATCCTCTTATATTCCGGTTCACATATGCCGGTGCATTATAACAACAGAGAGTAAGAATATTTTACATAGAATTTATTAATGTTATTTTTCCTTCTTATTAAATAACAGTGAAGTATTATAGTTTCAATAAAACAAAACAAGGGTTCAAAAGACATGGATCTTGCAAACCACTAACGAGGGTGCCACTTACTAGCTATATAACTGGACAGATCACCTCTCTTATTTCCATTTCCTTGTCTGTAAAATGAGAGTTAGACAAGATGATGAGTAAGCAGTTTTTTTTTTCTTTATCTATTTGGTCTTTGTTGGAAGCGTCAGAGTTTTCATATGAAATTGAGTAAAGTCGTATCCTGTTTTACTAATTCCTCATACATTTTTTCTTTTATTTTGTGTGTGTGTGGTGAATCCAATCATAATCTGAGCAAGATAGAGGAGACATTTATTTAAAGGAAAATAGTGATGATTATTTGTGAAGCAAATAAGATTTTGTAATGCAGATGTTCATATCCTAATGTTCCTATTTTGCAAGTTTCCATTTTAGCATATTGTTTGCTTGCTCAAAAGTATAACTAACCTTTATATAAAAATGAAAACTCAAAAAAAAAAACGAAAAAAAACCTCACACCCAATATATATTTTTCATTTTTAGCCTAGGGGAAAATTTATCTTTCTCCTCTGTGTTTCTAAATTTACTGACTATGAAACTTATTTTGACATTTGCCATAAGAACATTTGTTAGTGAAGATATCAGTCACTGAAGTCAGACAGTCTGGGCTTTAGGTCTAGTATTGTTGCTTACTAGGTGGGGGGAACTTTGACAAAAATACTTAACTGTTACTGAATATTTCCTTGCTTTCTTCATCAGTAAGTATGAGTTAACAAATAACATGAACCTTGTGTGGTTATGTTAAGATTAAATATGATAAAAACATTACCAACTTAGTGTCTGGTACATAATGTGTCCTTATTAAATTTAAGCTATTAGCATTATTCTGAAACACTTGTATTTGAGTTTTCTCTTTTTTTCTAAAAATATTTAAATTCCAGTGCAGTTAAAATATAGTGTTATATTAGTTTCAGGCATACAATATAATTATTCAACAATTCCACATATTACTCAGTGCTCATCAAGAGCACTTTAGTCCCCTTCATCTATGTCACCCATCTCCCCACCAACCTCCCCTCTGGTAACTTTATTCTCTCTAGTTAAGAGTCTTGTTTCTTGGTTTTCTCTTTTTATTTCTTTCCTCATTTGTTTAGTTTTTAAAATAACACATATGAGTGAAATCATGTGGTATTTGTCTTTCTCTGACTGGCTTATTTTGCTTAACATTATTATACTCCATAGCTCCATCCATGTCATTGGAAATGGTAAGAATTCATTCTTTTTAATGATTGAATAATATTCCATGATATATGTAATATATATATAATAACATATATATGTATATATATGTGTGTGTGTGTATATATAACATACACACACACATATCCCACATTTTTTCCATTCAACTATCAAAGGACACTTGGGCTGTTTCTATAGTTTGGCTATTCTAAATAATGCTAGCAATACACATAGGGGTGCATATATTTTTTTGAATTAGTATTTTTTATTCACTGGGTAAATATTTTTAATTTTTTGAGGAACTTCCATGCTATCTTCTACAGGGCTTGCAACAGTCTGAATTCCTACCCACAGTGCATGAGTGTTCCCCTTTCTCCACATCCTCTTCAATACCTGTTATTTCTTGTCTTGATTTTAGCCTTTCTGACAGGTGTTGGATGATATCTCATTGTAGTTATGATTTGCATTTCCCTGATGATGAGTGATGTTGAGTATCCTTTCATGTGTCTGTTGGCCTCCTGAATGTCTTTGGAGAAATGTCTCTTCATGCCTTCTGTCTACATTTTTAAATTGTATTATTTGTTTTTTGGATGTTGAGTTGTAGAAGTTCTTTATATGTTTTGCTCTGTATTAGATATGTTATTTGCAAATATCTTCTCTGATTCGGTAGATTGTCTTTTAGCTTTGCTGGTTGTTTCCTTCACTGGGCAGAAGCTTTTTATTTTGATGTAGTCCCAATAATTTACTTTTGATTTTGTTTTCTTGTCTCATATTTCTAGATGTTGCTATGGCTGATATCAGAGAAATTACTTCTGCTAGGATTTTTATGGTTTCATGTCTCACATTTAGGTCTGAAGTCCATTTTGAGTCTATTTTTTGTATGGTGAAACAAAGTGGTCCAGTTCCTTTTTTTTTCTTTTCTTTTCTTTCTTTCTTTCTTTTTTTTTTTTTAATGTGGCTGTGCAGTTTCCCCGACATCATTTGTTGAAGAGACATTATTTTTTCCATTGCATATTCTTGCTTTTTTGGTCAAGGATTAACCTACCATATAACTGTTTATTTCTGTGGTCTCTATTATATTCCACTCATCTATGTGTCTATTTTTGTGTCAGTACCATACTGTTTTGATTACTGCAGTGTTGTAATATAACTTGAAGTTTGGAATTGTGATACCTTCAGTTTTGTTTTTCTTTATTAAGCTTGCTTTGGCTACTTGAGGCCTTTTATGGTTCCATACAAATTTTAGGATTGTTGTAGTTCTGTGAAAAATGTTGTTGGTGTTTTTATAGGGATTGCATTAAATCTTCAGATAGCTTTGGGTAGTATAGATACTTTAATAATATTTGCCCATCCAATTCATGAGCATGAAAAGTCTTTCCATTTCTTTGTGTTGTCTTGACTTTTTTCATCAAGGTTTTATAATTTTTAGTATAGGTCTTTCATTTATTTTGTTAAATTTATTCCTAGGTATTTTATCATTTTTGTGTAATTTTCAATGGAATTGTTACCTTAATTTCACTTTTTCTTCTTCATTATTAGTTTATAGAAATGCAATGGATTTCTGTCCATTGGTTTTGTATCTTGTGATGTTGTTGAATTCATTTATCAATTCTAGTAGGTTTTTGATGGAGTCTCTAGAGGTTTCTATAGATAGTATCATTTCATTTGTAAATAGTAAAAGGTTTACTTCTTCCTTGCCAATTTGGATGTCTTTTATTCTTCTTTCTTGTCTGATTACTGTGGCTTGGACTACCAATACTATGTCAAACAAAAGTGGTGAGAGTGGACATCCTTATTTTATTCTTGACCTTAGGGTAAGAGCTGTCCATTTTTCCTCTGAGTATCATACAAAAGTTTTATTATGTTGAGGTATATTCCCTCTAAAATTAATTGAGTGTTATTTATAATAAAAGGATGTTATACTTTGTCAAGATGTGTTTCTGCACATATTGAGATAATTATATCATTTTTTAAAAGTTTTTTTTAAGATTTTAGGTACTTATTCATGAGACACACACACAGAAAGGCAGACACATAGCCAGAGGGAGAAGCAGACTCCTTGCAGGGAGCCTGATAATGGACTGGATCCTAGGACTCCAGGATCGTGACGTGAGCCAAAGACAGAGGCTCAGCCACTGAGCCACCTAGATGACCCTTCCCTTTTAAGTATTTTACTGAGAATTTTTTGATCCATGTTCATCAGGGATATTGTCCTGTAGTTCTCTTTTTGGTGGAGTCTTTATCTGGTTTTGGTATCTGGGTATTACTGGCTCATAGAATAAATTTGGAAGTTTTCCTTCTATTTTTAGTTTTTGGAATAGTTTGAGAAAAATAAGTATTAACACTTTTTTTGGTGTTTGGTAGATTTCAGCTGTAAAGTCATCTGGCCCTGGACTTTTGTGTTTTGGGAGATTTTTGATTACCAGTTTGATTTCTTTGTTATTTATGGATCTGTTCAAATTTTCTAATTCTTCCTGTTTCAATTTTGGTAGTTTATATGTTTCTTAAAAAATTATAAGTATTTTGGGATCCCTGGGTGGCACAGCGGTTTGGCGCCTGCCTTTGGCCCAGGGCGTGATCCTGGAGACCCGGGATCAAATCCCACGTCGGGCTCCCGGTGCATGGAGCCTGCTTCTCCCTCTGCCTGTGTCTCTGCCTCTCTCTCTCTCTCTGTGGCTATCATAAATAAATAAAATTTAAAAAAAATTATAAGTATTTTAATGTAGTTTATATGTAAATTTATCCATTTTTTTCCAGGTTGTCCAATTTGTTGGCATATGGTTTTTCATAATATTCTCATAATTATTTGTATATTTGTGGTGTTGGTTATTATTTCTACTTTCTCATTTGTGGTTTTATTTATTTGGGTCTTTTCCTATTTTATTTTTCATTAGTATGACTGCAGGTTACCAATTTAAAATTTTTTTCAAAGAACCAGCTCCTGGTTGATCATTGATCTGTTCTTTTTTTTTTTTTTTAGTTTCTATATCTTTATTTATCCTATAATCTTTATTATTTCCTTTCTTCTGCTGGCTTTAGGTTTCCTTTGTTGTTCTTTTTCTAGTTACATTAGGTGTAAGATTAGATTGTCTATTTGATATTTTTCTTGGTTCTTAATTTAAGCCTGTATTGCTAGATACTTCTCCCTTAGGATCACTTTTGCTGAATTCCAAAGTTTTGTACCATTTTGTTTTCATTTTCATTTTCTTCATGTATTTTTTATTTCTTGTTTGATATCCTGGTTCATAATTTGTTGTTTAGTAGCAAGTTGTTTAACCTCCATGTATTTATAGTCTTTCCAAATTTTTTCCTTTTTTTAATTTTTTTTCCAAATTTTTTTCTTGACTTCTAATTTCATACTATTGTGGTCAGAAAAGGTGCATGGTAGGATTTCAGTCTTTTTGTATTTGTTAAAGCCTCATTCATGACCTAATATGTGATTTAACCTGGAAAATATCTAATGTGAAGTTGAAAAGAATATATATCCTGCTGCTTTAGGATGGCATTCTTGTGAATATATCTGCTAAGTTCATCTGATCCAGTGTGCCATTCAAAGTCATTATTTCCTTGGTGATTTTCCCTTTAGATTATATGTCCATTGATTTAAGTGGGGTGTTAAAAGTCCCCTACTATTATTGTATTATTAATTGATTTTTTATGTTTCTTAATATATTTTTTTTTATATTTGAGAGCTCCCATGTTGGATTCATAAATATTTACAATTATCAGTTCTTTTTGTTGGAGTCTCCACTTTATTATGATACTATGCCCTTCTTCATCTCTTGTTATAGTCTTTGTTTTAAAGTCTAGTGTTTCTGATAGAAGTATTTGTACTCTGGCTTTCTTTTTACATTATTGGCATGATAAATGTTTCTCCATTCCCTCACTTTCAATTTGCAAGTGTCTTTAAGTCTAAAATTAGTCTCTTGTAGGCAGTATATAGACGGGTCTTTTTTATTTATCCATCTTGACATCTTATTTCTTTTGATTGGAGCATTTAGGCCATTTACATTCAGAGTAGTCATTGATAGATGTGTATTTATCACCATTTTTTTTTACCTGCTTTGCATTTTTTCTGGAGATTTTCTCTGTTCCTTTCTAGTCTTTGTTGCTTTTGTTTCTTTTTTTCCATTCAAAGAGTCCTCTTCAATATTTTTTGCAGAGCTGGTTTAGTGATCACAAACTCTTTTAATTTTTGTCTGGGAAACTCTTTTTTTTAATTTTTAAAGATTTATTTATTTATTTGTGATAGAGATAGACAGAGAGAGAGACAGACAGAGGCAGAGACACAGGAGGAGGGAGAAGCAGACTCCATGCCAGGACCCTGGGACTCCATCCTGGGACTCCAGGATGGCGCCCTGGGCCAAAGGCAGGCGCTAAACCACTGAGCCACCCAGGAATCCCGAAACTCTTTATCTCTCCTTTCATTCTGATGATGGCCTTGCTGGGTAGAATGCAGATTTTTTGCATTCAGCACTTTGAATGTATCATGCCACTTTCTTTGGGCTTGACATGTTTCTGTGGTAAGATCTGCTGCTAACCTTATTGTTCTCATGTTGGAATTTATGGACTTCTTTCATCTTGCTGCTTTTTTGGATTTTTTCTGTATCACTATATTTTGCAAATTTCACTACAATATGTCTTGGTGTTGGTTGGCTTTTGTTGATTTTGATGGGAGTTCTTTGTGCCTCCGGGTCTGGGTGTCTGTTTCCCTCCCCAGATTAGGGAAGTTTTCAAGCTATTATTTCCCCATATTATTTTTTGCCCCCTTTTCTCTCTTTTTCTTATTTTGTGACTTCTATAATAGGAATATTATTAGGTTTGATGGTGTCACAGAGTTCCCTAAATCTGTTCTTGTGTTCCACAATTTCTTTCTCTTCTGTTCAGCTTTATTATTTTCTATTATTTTGTCTTCTATATCACTTATTCACTCCTCTGATTTTTCCAGCCTTTTATTCATTGTATTAAGCCTGTTTCAAATCTCATTTATTGCATTTTTCATTTATATTGATTATTAACTTTTTTCCTCTTCGGTAAGTGTCTCTCTGATGTCTTCCATGGTTTTCTCAAGCCTAGTGAATATCCCTATTAGTGTTATTTTAAGTTCTCTATCAGACATGATACTAATATCTGTTTCACTTAGATCTCTGGTCATGACCTTTTCTTGTTCTTTCTTTTGGGATGAATTCTTCCATTGTGGCATTTTGCCTAAGTCTCTGCTTTCTGTGTGTTGGAAAAACTTGTTGTGTTTCCCTCTTTAGAAAGATATGGCCTTATGAAAAAGAAGTCATATAGTGTCCAGAGCCTGGCACTTCAGGGAGTGTTTGTGGTATGTGCTGGGTGAGCTCTGCTGTTGTGTTTTGGCTGCTCTATCCTTCAGGCCAGCCATATGTAGAGGTTCTCTTTATCCTTAAAGAGCAGTTTGGTCCTTGCCCAAAATATGGTGAGTTTTAGTTGAGTGTCTTTGAATGTGCTTGTTAAATGAGAACTGGTATTACTAGAACTGGAACCCTGCAAATATCTCTGATCAGGAGATGTAATGTGAGCAGGGATTTTTTTCTCATCTGGGGAAGTGGCCAACGATTCTGAGAGTGAAGCAAGCTTGACTGAGAGGGGTAGTCCTGCCAGAGCACAGGGGTGTGTGATTTTGTGTAAGTAGATTAGTCAGCCAATGTTGTGCTATGATATTTCCTGTAAGTTTCTCTGTATATTGAAGGATCTGGAGGGAAATGGCACCAACAGCCTCCTTTGTTCATGGATAGGCATCTCTGCAAATGCTGCCTCTCAGGAAAGCACTATGAGAAGAATAATCTCCCCTTTCTGTGACCCAGGCATTCTTCAGATTATTGTTTCCATACAGCCTACCCTCAGGTTGTTCGTGTGCCTCATCCAGAATAAAGAATTGTTCTCAGGGCTCTATCTCAGCCAGGCCCACTGACCTTTAAAAAAAACTACAGTTTTTAAGCCCCACTGATTTAGGAATTCACAAAAATCAGACCCTCTCATTTTCATAGCCAATAACTTTGGGGAAATATTCACCTTGTACTTTCCCCTGTGTGCTCCCCTCTCTCTTGTCTTTCTCTGTATGCATGGCTTCTTCCCCTCCACAGCGCTTGAGATCTATTTCTCCCCTAAACCATGTGTCTGCACTTCCTACCTTCTTTGATGTGGCTTCTTCTCTCCCCTTAGTTGTGGAGTTTATCCTGTCATTCCTTAGGTTCATTTATGGGTTGTTTAAAATGATTTGATAGTTATTAGTTGTGTTTGAGGGAAGAGATGAGCCTACCATCCTTCTACTCCACTGTCATCTTAGCTACAAATTCTCCAGTGCCTGATAACATCATCTTTATCCTTTCTTTTGTCTATGTGATGTTAATTGTTCTGTGAAACTTGAACCACCCTTGTATCCCAGGAATAAGCCCTAAATGATTGTGGTACATGATTTTTTAAATGTATTGTTGGATTTGATTTGCTAATATTTTGCTGAGGATTTTTGCCTCTATGTTCATCAGAGATTTTGGCTTGTAGTTAGCTTTTTTGTGATGTCTTTATCTACTTTTGGTACTAAGGTAATGTTGGCCTTATAAAATCAATTTTGAAGTTTTCTTTCTTCTCTTTTATTGAAATTTTAAGAAGAATATGCATTAATTCTTCTTTATACATTTTCTAGGATTCACCTGTGAAGACGTCTGGTCTTGGAATTTTGTTTGGAGTTTTTGAATTACTGACTCAATTTTATTGCTGGTAATAAGCCTTTCAAATTTTCTATTTCTTCCTGCTTCAGTTTTTATAGGTTATGTTTCTAGGAACTTATCCATTTCTTGTAGGTTTACCAATTTGCTGGTATATAGTTTTTCATAATTTTCTCCTACATTTCTATGTATTTCTGTGGTGTCATTTGTTATTTCTCCTCTTTCATTTCTAATTATGCTTACTTGAGTCTCTCTCTCTCTCTCTCTCTCTCTCTCTCTCTCTCTCTCTCTCCCTCCCTCCCTCTTTTTGATGAGCTGGGCTAGAGATTTGTCAATTTTGTTGATTTTTTTTCAAAGACCCAGCCTCTGGTTTCATTGATTTGTTCTATTTTATTTTTAGTTCTTTCATCATTTATCTCTGCTCTTGTCTTTATTATTTTTTTTCCTTCTGCTGGTTTTGAATTTTATTTCTTCTTTATGTAGCTCCTTTAAGTGTAAAGTTAGGTTGTTTCTTTGAGGATTTTTTGTTTATTTATTTGGGTTTCCTTCTTGATGTCAGCCTATATTGCTAGAAACTTCCTTCTTATAACCACTTTTGCTATATTCCAAAGATTTTGAAGTTATGTTTTACTTTTCATGTTCTCCATTTAATTTTTGATTTCTTCTTTTATTTCTTCATTCACCTATTCATTGTTTAGTAGCATGTTATTTAACTTCCATGATTTTGTGCTCTTTCCAGGTTTATTCTTGTGGTTGATTTCCAGTTGATTTGCATTGTGGTCAGAAAAGATGAATGGTGTGACTTCTATCTTCTTGAATTTGTTGAGACTTGTTTTGTAGCTAAGATGTGATCTATTCTAGAAGATGGTCCATGTACACTTGAAAGAATATGTATCCTGAAATTTTAGAATTGAATGTGCTGAATATGTTTATTAATTCCATCTGGTCTAATGTGTCATTCAAAGTCACTGTTTCCTTATTGATTTTGTCTTGGATTATCTGTCCATTGATGTAAATAGGTGGTTAAAGTATCCTACTAACATTACATTACTATTGATTAGTTCCTTTGTATTTGTTTTTGACTCTTCTTCGTTGTATACTTATTTATACTTGTTATATCTTCTTGTTGGATTGTCACCTTTATGATTATATAGTGCCCTTCTTTGTCTTGTTACAGTTTTTGTTTTAAAGTCTATATTGTCTGATATAAATTTTGCTATCTCAGTTTTCTTTCATCATGCATTTGCATGATAAATATTTCTCTATTCCCTTACTTCCCATCTGTGGGTGTCTTTAGGTCTGAAATGAGTCCCTTATAGACAGCACATAGATGGGTCTTCCTGTATCCATTCCATCACCCTATGTCTTTTGATTGGAATTTTTAGTTCATTTGTATTCAAGCTACTTATTAACCATTGTGTATTTATTCTATTTTGTTACTTGTTTTATGTTTATTTTTGTTGTTCTTGTTCCTTTCTTCTCTTGCTGTCTTCTCTCATATTTGGCTGGCTTTCTTTAGTAATATACTTTGATTCTTTTCTCTTTATTTTTTGAATATCTATTATGGCTATTGATTTGTGGTTACCACTTCGTTTGCATTTAACATCATTTGCATATAGCAATCTATTTTAAGTTGATCATTGATTAAGTTTGAACCCATTCTTATTTCTCTCTCCTCATGTTTTAGAGTATGGTGTCATACTTTACATCCTTTTATTCTGTGAATCCCCTGATTGATTTTTACAGATATACTTAATTTTACTGTTTTTGTCTTTTTTATTTTCCTTAATCATATTATGGTCTTTCCTTTCCATTCTAAGAGTCCCTTTTAACATTTCTTGTAAGACTGGCTTAGTGGTCATGAACTCTTTTAACTTTTATTTGTATATGAAACTCTTTTTATCTCCTTGCGCTCCTTTTTTTTTTAATAAAGATTTTATGTATCCATTCATGAGAGACACTGAGAGAGGCAGAGACACGGGCAGAGGAAGGAGAGGCAGGCTCCATGCAAGGAGCCTGATGTGGGACTCTGGGATCACACCCTGACCCGAAAGCAGCCACTCAGACACTGAGCCGCCCAGGCATCCCTATCTCCTCACATTCTGAATGATAACCTTACTGGATAGAATATTCTTGACTGCCGTTTTCTTTCCTTTCAGCACTTTGAATATATCATGCCACTCACTTTTGGCCCACAAAGTTTCTGCTGAAATTCTGCTGATAACTTCTGGGGTTTGTTTCCCTTGCATGTAGCTGTCTTATTTTTCTCTTGTTGGTTTAAAAATCCTCTTTATTACTACTTTTTGTCACTTAATTTTATTTTTTTAAATATTATTTATTTATTTATTCATAGAGACACAGAAAGAGAGAGAGAGGGAGAGACACAGGCAGAGGGAGAAGCAGGCTCCATGCAGGGAGCCTGATGTGGGACTCAATCCCGGGTCTCCAGGATCAGGCCTGGGCTGCAGGCAGCTCTAAACTGCTGAACCATCGGGGTTGCCCCTTTTTGTCACTTTAATTACTATATCTCTTGGTGTGCACCTCTTGGGTTGATTTTTTTGGAGAATCTCTGTGCCTCTTGGAATTGGATGCATTTTCTCCTCAGATTTAGGAAGCTTTCAGCTATTATTTCTCCAAATATATTCTTCTTATTTTTCTTCTGTGACCCCTATAATGTGGATATTATTATGTGTTTAATGGAGATTCTGAGTTCCCTAAGGCGATTCTCATCTTGAATATTTTTTTTCTCCCTCACTTGCTCGGCTCATTTTCCATTACTCTGTCTTCTAGGTCACTAATCCACTTCTTCTTCTTCTTCTTCTTCTTCTTCTTCTTCTTCTTCTTCTTCTTCTTCTTCTTTTTTCTACTTATAGCCTACTATTTATTCCATCTAGTGCATTTTTTTATTTCATTTATTGTGTTCTTCATCTCTAGTTGTTGTTTTTAATATTTTGTTAATGGTCTCAGTGATTTCTTCTACTATTCTCTAGTCCAGTGTATTTTTATGATCATCACTTTAAATTCTCTCTCAGACATATTTCTTTCTTTCTTTTTTTTTTTTTTTACTTTTTTTCAGACATATTTCTTATTTCTGTTTCATGTAGGTATCTTTCTGTGATTTGTTCCTGTTCTTTCATTTGGGACATTTTTCTGTCTCCTCATTTTGTCTAACTCTCTGTGCATTTCTCTGTGTTAGGAAAGTCAGCTACATCTTATTTTGAAAGTAATGACCTTATGAGGAAGAAATCCTGTGGTGGTTGGCAGTGCAGTGTCTCTTGTTCATCTGAATCTACCACTTCATTGGTGTCTCCTATGTGCGTTATGTGCACTTTGCTATTGTGTCTTGGCTGCTTTGTCTTTCAGTTCAGTCATCTATGGTGGCTCTTTTTGCCTGTTGTGGGACATATATGGTATCTGTGATGGTAGTGGACCATTCTGGGGCTACCTTAGGCTTGAGTTAAGTCAGACTAGGCACTTGCCAGAGATGCAGTAGCTCCAAACTACAGAATACTTTCCTTGTGTTTTCTCCTAAGAAACTTTTTTTTGGTGGGTGGGGTCAGCAATCAGAGCGTGGGGTCTGTAGTGTGACCAATGTATGTGATTATCTTTCCCTCACCCCAGGGCAGAAGTCACTTGGAATGGTGTGGCCCCTGTTGTGGCTGCTTGCACACTACCACATTTGCGCCCCCAGTTTGAATGGACCCCAGCTAAGAGCATACTGGAAGGGGTTGGTTGTGCAGCATCTGCAAGTTTTGTGCATTAGTGAGAGGTGCTGCCACCCCAGCTACTGGGATTGGGTTGGCAGTGGTGGGACACATAGGTTTGTTGTGAAAAGAGACCTGACACTTCTGTGGAGACTGAGGTTGGCTGGCTGGATCTGCAAACACATGTAGGTGGGCTGCACAATTTCAACAAGCTATGGGCTGGTTTTCCCTGGGGTTCACTGACACTGCCACCAGGACCAAGGCCAGGACCAAGGCCCTATAGTTGCATGGATAAGGAGATGTGGTGTTGGCAAGGTTTGCACCAGTCTTCTGGGGGAGAGGATCTACAGTACTGGGACTGAGGCAAGCTTGACTGGAAAGAATGAATCTGCCCAAGCTTAGTGGGTGTGATGGTGCTGGTGGTGCAGGACTTGATGTAAACAGATTAGGTAGTGAATGTTGGTGTTGGCCTGATTCTTATGGTTAACCCTGTGTTTATGTTGTGGGTCAGGGGAGGTTAAATGGCACCTGCCAGCTACTTGGTTCCTGGAGGGGTCTCTCAGTGATCCTTGACCCTCTGGACCAAGCTCTCAGATTAATAAATAACTCCCCTTTCTATATGCCCCAAGTATTTTCCAAACTGTTGCTTCTATGCTGTATCTACCCAGGCCATTTGTTGTGCTATCTCTTTAAGGTCAGGACTCAGCTTCCTATTGCCCTCCCAGAACTGAGCCCACTGATTTTTAAAATCCTGGATTTTAAGTCTTACTGGTTGTAAGAACTTATGAAATTTGGTTCCTCTAGTTTGCAAAGTCAAATGTTATGGGGATTCTTCCCTGTGTGGGCTCCCCTGCTAGTCTGTTTTTCTCCCTTCTCCATGCCAGCAGGTCCTTCTTTCCCCTGGATGGCCCATACATTCTTTAGCTCCCAGTGGTGTCTCCATTCTTCTCTATCTTTAGTTGTGCAGTTTGTTCTGCCAGTCTTTGGGTTGTTTTTTGGGTTATTTACACTGATGTATTATTTAGTAGTGTCTGTGGGGAAGGTGAGATTAGCATCATTTTACTTCATCGTCTCCCTATCTCTGAGTTTTCTCTTTATGTAAATGATATACACAGTACACTTTACCAGGATTGTAAACTCCATGAAGACAGACAACATATATAATGTTTTTTGTATTATCATCCACACTGCCTAGTAGAATGTCTAGAATTTAATTGGCAACCAATATATAGTTCTTCCTAATTCACACTGGAGATCTTTTTACCTCACTTTATTATTTTTATTTATTTTATATGTTTTTGTATTATTTTTGACAGAGAGAGAGAAAGAGAAAGAGACCCAGAAAACCAAGATATAGCTTAGTGTCGTTCAGGATAATGTCTTGAGCTCTAATGATGTGTTTTCTTTTTTCACCTAGTGTGTGAACTTGTTAAAATAGAGGATTTGATAAACTTGGTTTACTAACATTCAACATGGACAGTTAAAATCAGCCTAGAATTAGATGTACTTCTTCCTGCCCAGCCTATGGTTTTCTTTAGGTAAACACACTAATTCCTGAATCAATCTACTGGTAAGCTAGCAGGTTTGCTTTAACTCTTTAATACGCACACTGGATGTGCAATTACAAGAGAAAACAACATATATATATATATATATATATATATATATATATATATATATTAAAAAACGTGTTCCATTTTCTTCAACAGATTTTTTTAAAGTAGGCTCCACACTATGTGTGGAGCCCAATGTGAGGGTTGAAATCATGACTCTGAAATCAAGACCTGAGCTGAGATCAAGAGTCCAATGCTTAACCAACTGAGCCACCTAGGCACTCCTCAACAGGGTTCTAAGTTGGACACTTTGTTTTTATGGACTCTTCTTTAAATACTTCCGGTCTAGTGACTTTCCTAAATAATTTTTTTTCTAGAAAAAAGCACATTTCTCACAAACTCATGCTTATTTTTTATTTCAGGACTTCCCATATCAAGAGTCCTTGAGCTATTGTGTCTTTTGTTTCCCCCAGCATGAGCTTCCTTATAGCTCCTGAGACTGTCAATCATAGTATTGAATCAAGTGTATATTACACAATTGAGTCACATAGAACATAAAAACCCATGTAATAGGATATTAGCAGTCTGGATTTTCAGAAGTTATGCCACTTAATTCTACCTGAAGTGAAATTTTTATCTAGCTGCGTAAGATCCAGATAGAATGAGTTAATTATTCCAAATGAATGAAAAATCTCTAAGGATTGACATTGTAAAGTCCTTCATGTTTAAAGAGGCATGTGGATAGCTAAATAAAAGGCCTTTGAGACCCAAAGTTATCTTCAAGCACAGTGGCTATTATTTCTGATTACTGTGTTTATATTTTAAATACTCTTTCACTGTGTTTATATTTTAAATACTTTTTCAATCTATTCTAGATTGCCAAGAAGCAATTCTTTTTTTTAATAAATTAATTTTTATTGGTGTTCAATTTACCAACATACAGAAAAACACCCAGTGCTCATCCCGTCAAGTGTCCCCCTCAGTGCCTGTCACCCATTCACCCCCACCCCCCGCCCTCCTCCCCTTCCACCACCCCTAGTTCGTTTCCCAGAGTTAGGAGTCTTTATGTTCTGTGTCCCTTTCTGATATTTCCCACACATTTCTTCTCCCTTCCCTTATATTCCCTTTCACTATTATTCATATTCCCCAAATGAATGAGAACATACACTGTTTGTCTTTCTCCGATTGACTTACTTCACTCAGCATAATACCCTCCAGTTCCATCCACGTTGAAGCAAATGGTGGGTATTTGACGTTTCTAATGGCTGAGTAATATTCCATTGTATACATAAACCACATCTTCTTTATCCATTCATCCTTCGATGGACACCGAGGCTCCTTCCACAGTTTGGCTATTGTGGACATTGCTGCTAGAAACATCGGGGTGCAGGTGTCCCGGCGTTTCATTGCATCTGAATCTTTGGGGTAAATCCCTAACAGTGCAATTGCTGGGTCGTAGGGCAGGTCTATTTTTAACTCTTTGAGGAACCTCCACACAGTTTTCCAGAGTGGCTGCACCAGTTCACATTCCCACCAACAGTGTAAGAGGGTTCCCTTTTCTCTACATCCTCTCCAACATTTGTTGTTTCCTGCCTTGTTAATGTTCCCCATTCTCACTGGTGTGAGGTGGTATCTCATTGTGGTTTTGATTTGTATTTCCCTGATGGCAAATGATGCAGAGCATTTTCTCATGTGCATGTTGGCCATGTCTATGTCTTCCTCTGTGAGATGTCTGTTCATGTCTTTTGCCCATTTCATGATTGGATTGTTTGTTTCTTTGCTGTTGAGTTTAATAACTTCTTTATATATTTTGGAAACTAGCCCTTTATCTGATATGTTATTTGCAAATATCTTCTCCCATTCTGTAGGTTGTCTTTTGGTTTTGTTGACCGTATCCTTTGCTGTGCAAAAGCTTCTTATCTTGATGAAGCCCCAATAGTTCATTTTTGCTTTTGTTTCTTTTGCTTTCGTGGATGTATCTTGCAAGAAGTTACTGTGGCCAGGTTCAAAAAGGGTGTTGCCTGTGTTCTCCTCTAGGATTTTGATGGAATCTTGTCTCACATTTAGATCTTTCATCCATTTTGAGTTTATCTTTGTGTATGGTGTAAGAGAGTGGTCTAGTTTCATTCTTCTGCATGTGGATGTCCAATTTTCCCAGCACCATTTATTGAAGAGACTGTCTTTCTTCCAGTGGATCGTCTTTCCTCCTTTATCGAATATTAGTTGACCATAAAGTTCAGGGTCCACTTCTGGGTTCTCTATTCTGTTCCATTGATCTATGTGTCTGTTTTTGTGCCAGTACCACACTGTCTTGATGACCACAGCTTTGTAGTACAACCTGAAATCTGGCATTGTGATGCCCCCAGCTATGGTTTTCTTTTTTAAAATTCCCCTGGCTATTCGGGGTCTTTTCTGATTCCACACAAATATTAAAATAATTTGTTCTAACTCTCTGAAGAAAGTCCATGGTATTTTGATAGGGATTGCATTAAACGTGTAAATTGCCCTGGGTAACATTGACATTTTCACAATATTAATTCTGCCAATCCATGAGCATGGAATATTTTTCCATCTCTTTGTGTCTTCCACAATTTCTTTCAGAAGTGTTTTGTAGTTTTTAGGTTAGAGACCCTTTACCTCTTTGGTTAGGTTTATTCCTAGGTATCTTATGCTTTTGGGTGCAATTATAAATGGGATTGACGCCTTAATTTCTCTTTCTTCAGTCTCATTGTAAGTGTATAGAAATGCCACTGACTTCTGGGCATTAATTTTGTATCCTGGCACGCTGCCAAATTGCTGTATGAGTTGTAACAATCTTGGGGGGAAGGCTTTTGGGTTTTCTATGTAGAGTATCATGTCATCAATGAAGAGGGAGAGTTTGAGTTCTTCTTTGCCAATTTGAATGCCTTTATTTATTTTTTTGAATGCCTTTAATGTCTTTTTGTTGTCTTTTTGCTGAGGCTAGGACTTCCAGTACTATGTTGAATAGCAGTGGTGAGAGTGGACATCCCTGTCTTTTCCTGATCTTAGGGAAAGGCTCCCAGTGCCTCCCCATTGAGAATTCTATTTGCTGTGGGCTTTTCGTAGATGGCTTTTAAGATGGTGAGGAATGTTCCCTCTATACCTACACTCTGAAGAGTTTTGATCAGGAATGGTTGCTGTATTTTGTCAAATGCTTTCTCTGCATCTATTGAGAGGATCCTATGGTTCTTGTTTTTTCTCTTGCTGATATGATCAATCACATTGATTGTTTTATGAGTGTTGAACCCCAGCCTTGCATCCCGGGGATATATCCCACTTAGTCATGGTGGATAATCTTCTTAAAGCATTGTTGTTGGCTAGTATCTTGTTGAGAATTTTTGCATCCGTGTTCATCAGGGACATTGGTCTATAATTCTCCTTTTTGGTGTGGTCTTTGTTTGGTTTTGGAATTAAGGTGATGCTGGTCTCATAGAATGAGTTTGGAAGTATTCCATCTCTTTCTATCTTTCCAAAGAGCTTTGTAGAATAGGTATGGGTTCTTCTTTTAACGTTTAATAGAATTCCCCAGGGAAGCCATCTGGCCCTGGGCTTTTGTGTCTTGGAAGGTTTTGGATGACTGCTTCAATTTCCTCCCTGATTATTGGCCTGTTCAGGTTCTATTTCTTCCTGTTCCAGTTTTGGTAGTTTGTGGTTTTCCAGAAATGCGTCCATTTCTTTTAGATTGCCTAATTTATTGTCGTATAGCTACTCATAATATATTTTTAAAATCATTTGTATTTCTTTGGTGGTGGTAGTGCTCTCTACTTTCTCATTCACGATTTTATTAGTTTGAGTCTTTTCTCTCTTCTTTTAGATAAGGCTGGATAATGGTTTATCTATCTTATTAATTCTTTCAAAGAAAGAACTCCTGGTTTTCTTGATCTGTTCCACAGTTCTTCTGGTCTCTATTTCATTGAGTTCTGCTTGAATCTTTATTAACTCTCTTCTTCTGCTGGGTATAGGATGTATTTGCTGTTTTTTCTCTAGCTCCTTTAGGTGTAAGGTTAGCTTTTGTATTTGAGTTCTTTCCAGTTTTTGGATGGAAGCTTGTATTGCAATGTATTTCCCCTCAGGACTGCTTTTGCTGCATCCTACAGATTTTGAAAGGTTGTATCTTCATTATCATTAGCTTCCATGAATATTTTTAATTCTTCTCTAATTTCCTGGTTGACTCTTTCATCTTTTAGCAGGATGGTCCTTAACCTCCACGTGTTTGAAATCCTTCCAAACTTCTTCTTGTGATTCAGTTCTAATTTCAAAGCATTATGGTCTGCAAATATGCAGGGGATGGTCCCAATCTTTTGGTATCAGTTAAGACCTGATTTGTGACCCAGTATGTGGTCTATTCTGGAGAAAGTTCCATGTGCACTTGAGAAGAATGTGTATTCAGTTGAGTTTGGATGTAAAGTTCTGTAATATCTGTGAAATCCATCTGGTCCAGTGTATCATTTCAAGCTCTTGTTTCTTTGTAGATGTTGTGCTTATAAGACGTATCGAGTGTAGAAGGCTCTACATTGAAGTCACCAAGTATAATTGTATTATCATCTAAGTATGTCTTAACTTTGGTTATTAATTGATTGATATACTTGGCAGCTCCCACATTTGGGGCATTTATATTGATGATTGTTAAGTCCTCTTCTTGGATAGGTCCTTCAAGTATGATATAGTGTCCCTCTTCATCTCTCACTACAGTCTTCGGCATAAACTTTAGTTTTTCTATATAAGGATGGCTGCCCATGCTTTCTTTTGAGGACCATGTGAATGGTACATGGTTCTCCAACCTTTTATTTTCAGGCTGTAGGTGTCTTTATGTCTAAAATGAGTCTCTTGTAGACAGCAAATAGATGGGCTCTGCTTTTTTATCCAGTCTTAAACCCTGTGCCTTTTGATGGGGTCATTGAGCCCATTCACGTTCAGAGTTACTATTGAAACATATGAGTTTAGTGTCATCATGATATCTATTCAGTCCCTGTTTTTGTGGATTGTTCCATTGGACTTCCTCTTTCTTTTACAGAGTCCCCCTTAAAATTTCTTGCAGAGCTGGTTTGGAGGTCACATATTCTTTCAGTTCCTGACTATCTTGGAAGCTCTTTATCTTTCCCTCTATTATGAATGTGAGACTTGCTGGATAAACTATTCCTGGCTGCATGTTCTTCTCATTTAGGACCCTGAATATATCCTGCCAGCCAAAAACAAGTTGGATTGGGAAAAGGAGAAAAAGAGAGAAGAGAAAGAAGAAAAGAAAAAGAAATCAAAAAGGAAAGGACGGGTAAAAAGAAGAGAAGAAAAAAAGGGGGGGAAGCAAACAGAAATCACAAAACAAAAAACAAGGGGGAGTATCCTCTGATTCTGTATACTGTATCCCTCGACTTCCCCTGGAACTTTCCAGTGCTGCTTGGTCAATAATTTGTTTTTCCTCTGTCGGTCTACCTGGTCTTCTGGGGGAGGGGCCTGTTGTGCTGATTTTCAGGTGTTAGCACTTGGGGGAGCTGCTCAGCCCCCTGCCTGGTGCAGGGTTCAGTGAGTGTTGTTTAAGCTGCTTATTCGGTGAGGCCAATGTGAGGCTCAGTGGCGGTTGTTTAGCCCGTGAGGCCCCAGGAGGAACAACCACAGTGGCAGCGGCCAGCTCTCCAGCCCTGGATTCAGCTCCTGCATTAACTATACAGCTCTCTGCCCGCAGGGGCCTGGATGCTCCGGGGCGGGGCCGCTGATCTGCTCAGCTCGGGGCAGGAGCCTGTTTGCTGTCCTGGGCCCTCCTGGCCTCTGCCTGTCCTGGGGGGAGGCCGGATTCTGGGCTGTGTCCCCGGCGCCCTGTGCTCCCAGGCCTGTGCTGTTGGATTCACGCTCCCAGTGGTGCAGCCTCCCCTCCGCGGAGCCTCCGCCTAAGCCGCTTCCAAGCTGCTCCCAGCCGCACAGCTCCCTCCGCACGGAGCCTGTTCGTCTGCCCGAGCCCCTCTGAGCTGCTCCGGGTCCCGCCGTGAGCGCTGCAGCCCTTAGGGAGCTCGGCGCACTCTCCCGGGGCGCAGGTGTCTGTTAGTGTCCCAGGGAGCCTGAGGGCATCCCCGCCCTCCTGGGATCCTGCTCTAACTTCCTGCAGGGCACATTCCCTACAGGAAGATTGGTGAAGCTCCTGCTTCTCCAGGACGGGGCTTTCCTGTCCTGGGGACACTCGCCCCGGCCTCAGCCCAGCTCCTCGTGGGGCCCCTCCCCCTCGGAGGCCTTTTGTTTCTTTATTTCTTTTTCCCCGTCTTCCTACCTTGATAGAAGCGCGAACTCTTCTCACTGTAGCGTTCCAGCTGGTCTCTCTTTAAATCTCAGGCTGAATTCGTAGATTTTCAGGATGATTTGAAGGTTATTTAGGTAATTTGGTGGGGACAGGTGATTTGGGGACCCTACTCTTCCGCCATCTTGCCCCTCCTTCCGCCAAGAAGCAATTCAATTCCTGTCTACATCTTCTAATTGTTTTAAAAATTAAATTAAGCTTAACCTTGATGGATTTCAGACAGCTCTTCTTCTATAAGAATTTTTGATAGTTTTGGTCAGTTGAAGCAAAATTCTGCTTAAAACTCATGTTTAAGACATTAAAAACCAGCAGGTAGAACACATAGGCATGATGGTGACAAATATGGCTTGGAATAAGAAAATATCCAACAAATTTTATAGCTGAAGTACCTGGAGGGGAGCGGTGGCTGCCCATCCTGCTTCTCAGACTCCTTGTGGACTTCTCAGCCACAGAGCTACCATTCAGGTCAATATACCTCTTGTGATCAACAATGTCAAAACAGCTTATCAATCTTAAGTAATCAGCATCCTCTAAAGAAGATTCTGAACCAGGTTGAATAATGTTTGGAAGGTAACAATAATAACCTTTATATCATACTTCCAACAACACTGGAAATAACAGCAGAGAAAAAAGTGGAACTACACAGAATACCCTGGCTTGCAAGGTTCTGGGAAATTATTCAGTATCTTTTTATATGAGATTCAAACTTCCAACTGACCATAATCTTCTGGTATTTTTTAAAAAAGAATAGCAATCCATGGGTTGAACTGTGCTATTTTAAAAATAAATGGACAGAATTAAAGTGAGCCAACTGCTGCTTAGTGGATGCTCTTAAGTAAGAGCATCTTGGGTTTATATTACATCACTATGACTTAGTATTCTCCCTTAACAAGACACTCCCACTCTTCCACAGCATCTATATCACATCTATATTTCACATCTATATCACAGCATCTATATCACAGTGGCACAATCAGTCTGGATGCATAATTACACCCATTCCTATTTTATTTCTTAGGATATTCCTAGTATTCCAGATTTAACCCCTTAAATCTTTGCTTTCACAAATGAACAAAAAGTTTCCAGTGTTAAGATGAAACCATTTTAAAACACTTAGATTATACAATTCATTTCAAAATCATAATATTGTATTTTTCTAAATATTGAATATAGACATTCTTTATATTCTGTCTTTCATCAAGTACTGGTGTTTATTGTACTCAGAAAAGAAGGAAGTTGACCCTGGCCATATTTTATTTTAAAAGTATCCATTTTATTTTATATAGAAGGCTGCATTATTCTATTGGCACATTTTGGAAACATGACCTCAGAGCTCACTTCTATTTTCTATTATACTCAATTTCCTTAAATAATAATCAATTATTTGGGGTTAATAGGTAGACTTTGACCTACCAATAGGTAGACCCCTTCTTGACCAGAATTAAGAAATTTGTTACCTAAAATTTTCTAAATGTTTTCTCTATTTCCCTGGGTGGATTATAATCTGCCAACTGCTTCAAGATACTTGTGACAGTCGATGGAAATTTACCAACATTATGTCAGTTACTGGCAATTGGTGATCTTTACAGGCAGGCAAATGAAAAAGTGAACTGTCAAAACCCAGAGGGAGCCGAACAAAGCACAACTGGCAGTTTATTCAGTTATATGAAGGAAAATTACAAAGTCCTATGGTTCCACTTTTGAACCTAATGGCATTCAAATAAGGTTGGAACCTTAAGCAACTTGTTTTATTTATCTAGAGGGGTTTGCTGTATCTGCTTTTATTACCAGAGGCAATAATTATGCCTATGTGTATTAAATGTATTTTATCTACCATGATAAAGAGAAAGTAAACTTAAAGAATACCTTTTGATATTCTAGATTGCCAAAAAGCATAGATTCAAGATAAAATAAAGGAAAACACTCTATGAAGGACACTAACAATTACCATGCCGTGAGAAGAGAGAGGGGAAAAAAACTAGTAGTGAGAGAATGGTGAGAAAAGGAAAAAAAAAATTGCTCTCCTTGAAATTCTACAATGGGTACATTTTTTTTTTCTGAAAGAGGGTGAAGCCAAAGCAATGAAAAAGACACAGGTACTCAAGGACAGGGTCATGAAATTGAAAATGAAAGGTCTTGATAGAGATGAGATTCTGAAAATAAGAGATCTTACACTACTCACGTTTTGCCCATAGAAGTTGAGTCAAAGTATTCTGGAAACGAAGAATAGAATAATTAAGACAATCCAAAAGCATGGGGATTTGGAAGGGCTGCTGGCCAAGGGAGAAGGAGGCAAGGGCTGTTGGAATACTTCTGAAAGATGTAGCTGAATAGTCTGATAATGCATGGTCTTTCAGTAGGTAAAAAATTGTTTAGAGGGAGAGAGTAAGAAGGGGAGGGAGGGGCAGAGGGAAATATATAGAGAGAGTCTCAAGCAGACTCTACACCCAGTGCAGAACCCAATGTAGGGTTCAATCTCACAACCCTGAGATCATGACCTCTTGAGCTGAAATCAAGAGTCAGATGCTTAACCAACTGAGCCACCCAGGTGCCCCAGGCATGTTATATTAATGGAGGATTTCTTATAAGTTCCAAATCAGAAATAATCCTTGGGTTTTTGGAGAAAAAACACACTGCAAATCCAAGATCCCATGATTTTCTTAGGAAGAAATGTAATCTAGTGAAAAGAGCACAGAGTTTAACAGAGCAAGAATCAAATCCTGGCACAGCCTCTCAGTAAATTCATGATTTTGGGCAAGTTATTTTCTCTGAGCTTTAGTTTATTGATCTACTAAATGTGGAAAATTATAGCTGTGTCAGAGGTTTGTTGTGAATAATAAGTAATGTTCCACGTAGAGTCCAATAATTGGCTCATAATTAAGATTTAATAAATGGTACATATTTTGGTTATCATACATTTTAGATAAAAGCAGGATATTAAATCATATGATGAGAAATAAATGGACACTTAAAACATTTCAGAGGGATGTGAATTGGTAACCATTTACAAAGGAAATAAAATAAATAAAATTGTATCAACACAGAAGTCCTCCTGGGTCTTTGAAGTAATATATATTGCTTACTCTGATTGACTACCCAAGATACTATCTATAGGCTGAATGATTTGAAATGAATTGGGCCATTACATTCATTCTTTCTAGGATAAAATTAACACTCAGTGTGGTGCTCTTTATTATGCAGAGTATAAGAATTGTCATGGAAAGGATTCATACCCGTATTTTTTTTGTTTTGTTTTATTTTCTGGTAAGCTTTATCATGGAAATGAATTAATAGTGTCACTTTTTCTTCATTAAATCTTTGTCATAAGCAAACAATATCAAAATTTTAATGCCTTGTCTATTCTTCAAGTTCATACCATTCCTTTTTAATATTCTGTTACATTGTTTGATGTTTCAATATTATTCAAAATAAACCATGCAATAAAAAAATTGGAGGTGAGGTTCCAAATATGTCTTGTGACAATTTCATCGTTTTGATAATTTCAAAGCAGTCCTAACAGAATCCAATCCCATTATTGTGTTTGTTTCTTTTCAATTATAGAAGGTATTTACACATTCCAACAATTATCATAAGCCACAACATTAATGTCCTATAAAGTGACAATTTACTTCTATTATGTTTCAGGAACATCTACATTTGAAAAAAAAATGTAGATGTTATAAGGTATTATTTTTTTTTCTCCACATTGTGGCAACTTCCATGAATAAAATAACTCTAAAAGTCTCATCTGTCCCTTTTTCTTTACAAGATTATGGCAAAAAACTTAAAGGACACTTTATTCCATATTCCTGTACCCTCAGTGGCTACAAAATTTCCAAGAGTGGGATTTGAAAAACATAATAAAAAACAAACACAGATTGAGATTCTACTTACTAACTATGTAACTTTTTGGGATGTCACCTAATACCTGTGGGCTTCAGTTTACCTTTTTTAAAAAATAATAAATGGAAAGGCTTGGATAAGCGTGATTCACAGAGTCTTTTCTAAATTCAAATTTTATATGTTGGTAAAAAGCAGCTGAATTTGTCAGTGGAGGAAATTATTTTCTTTTCTTTTTTTTGTATATTTCTAATTGGAGTTTGATTTGCCAACATATAGTATAACACCCAGTCCTCATCCCATCAAGTGCCCCTGGAAATTATTTTCTTATTTTTTCTGGAAGGGAAGTCTTCAGGTCTGAACAAGATGTTTCTTTTCTTACATTATATTGTTATACGAAAATTCATCTTTCTTTGGTGAAAAAAAAAAAACAAGTCAGAGGGAAAGGCTCCAGTTAATATTAGTGGTGTACTCATATGATCTTGTAATATCAAAAGTATACATTCACCTATTCCAGAGGTGTGGACAATCACTTCTGTGGTTTGGGGTTTCTCAATGATACTAATGTATAAAGTATAAAAACAATTTTAAATCACACTTGCAATTCTGTGGCTGTGACACTACCTAAAACATCTCATACTTGTTAATCCAAATATAGTTTAATGAAGTCTACCACTTATTGCAGTGTTAAGGAGAAAGACTTAACCAATTTTTCTTAGAAAAAGTTAACTAAAAGTACATTTTTATTTTTTTAGTTTGCAATGGAAATAAATGTATGTTACAAAAAGAGAAGCAATATGGAAATGCAAAAAAAAATCCTTAAACATGAATATCCATATGCAAAAAAAATGAAACTAGATACAGACCTTACATGCTTCACAAAAATTAACTCAAAATGGATTATAAACCTAAATGCAAAATGCAAAACTATAAAATTTCTAGAAAATAACAGGAGAAAACCTAGGTGACCTTAAGTATGGTAATATATTTTTAGCTACAACACCAAAGATATGATCTATGAAAAAATAATTGATAAGCTGGACTTTATTAAATTCTACTATATGGAAGATAACTTTAAAAGAATTAGAAGGGGATCCCTGGGTGGCTCAGTGGTTCAGCGTCTGCCTTTGGCCCAGGGCGTGATCCTGGAGTCCCGGGATTGAGTCCCGTGTCCGGCTCCTGGCATGGAACCTGCTTCTCCCTCTGCCTGTGTCTCTGCCCCCCTCTCTCTCTCTCTCTCCCTATCATGAATAAATAAATAAAGTATTTTAAAAAGTTTTAAAAGAACTAGAAGATAAGCCACAGAGTGGAAGAAAATATTTGTAAAAGACACAACTGATAAAAGACTGTTACCCAAAATATACAAAGAGCCCTTACAACTCAACAATAAGAAAGAAAGAAACTTGTTTTAAATTGGGCCAAGGAGTAATATTCCACTGTATATATATTACTCAGCCATTAGAAATGACGAATACCCACCATATGCTTTGACGTGGATGGAACTGGAGGGTATTATTCCGAGTGAAGTAAGTCAATCAGAGAAGGACAATCATTATATGGTTTCACTCATACGGGGAATATAAAAAATAGTGAAAAGGATTATAGGGGAAGGAGAGAAAATGAGTGGGAAAAATCAGAAAGGGTGACAAAACATGAGAGACTCCTAACTCTGGGAAATAAACAAAGGGTAGTAGAAGGGGAGGTGGGCAGGGGGATGGAGTGACTGGGTGACAGGCACTGAAGGGGGCACTTGATGGGATGAGCACTGGGTGTTACACTATAGGTTGGCAAATTGAACTCCAATAAAAACTATATTTTAAAAAATAAATAAATAGGGCCAAAGAGGGGTGCCTGGGTAACTCAACTGGTTGAACATCTGACTCTGGATTTTGGCTCAGGTCATGACCTCAGGGTCTTGGGATCAAGCCCTGTGTCAGGCTCCATGCTCAGTAAGGAGTCTGCTTGAAATTCTCCCTCTTCCTCTGCCCCTACCCCTATGAACTCTCTCTCTCTCTCTCAAATAAATAAATAAATAAACAAATAAATAAATAAATAAATCTTTAAAAAAACGGGCTAATGATCTTCATACACACATCATCAAAGAAGATACACATATGGCAAATAAGTATTTGAAAAGATACTCCCTATGAGGTCATTAGGGAAAGGCCACTACATGCCCATTAGAAAGGCCAAAATCCATTCTGGCACTGACAATACCAAATGCTGATGAGCATACTGATCAACAAGAAATTTTGTTCACTGCTGATAGGAATGCAAAATTGCACAACTATTTTGGAAAACAGTTTGGCAGGTTCTTACAAAACTAAACATGCTCTTACCATAAAACCTGCCAATTGCACAACTTGGTATTTCTCCTCCAAAGTTAAATAGATATGACTAAACAAAAACCTGCACCCGGATATTTATAGTAGCTTTACTTAGAATTATCCAAACGTGGAAGAAACCAAGATGTCATTTAGTAGGTGAATGGATCAATAAGCTGTGTTACAATGCAATATTATTCAGCATTAAAAAAGAAAGAGTTAATAGTACTGTATTGAATATTTGAAAGTTGCTAAGAGAGTACATCTTAAAAGTTCTTATCACAAGAAAAACATATTTGTAACTATATGAGGTGATGGATGTTAACTACATTAACTGTAATCATCTTGCAAATATACACATATATCAAAAAATTATGTCACACATCTTAAAACAATATAGTAATCAACTTGCAATATACATATATATCAAATAATTATGTTGTAGACCTTAAATAATATGATTTTATATGTTAATTACATGTCAATAAACCGGGGAAAAAAAGAAGAAATGATCCATCAAGATACAATTTCATGATTCCAAATATACGACATTCTAGAAAAGGCAAAACTATGATTACAATAAAAATACTAATAGTTGCTGGGGGAATGGTGATATGAAAAGATGAATAGGCAGTGCACAGAGAATTTTTAGGGCAGTGAAAATACTTTGTAAGATACTCTAATGGTGGATATATGTCACAAATCCATGGAATGCAGAATTCAAGTTAAACTACAGACCTTGAATGATTATGATGTGTCAATGTAGGTTCATCTTTGGCAAAAAAAGAGATATATCATTCTTGTGAGTGATGTTTATAATGGGGAAGGCTGTGAATGTGTGGAGGCAGAGAGAAATAGGAAATCCCTGTACCTTTCTCTTTATTTTATTATAATCCTAATACTGCTCTAAAAATATAATCTTAAAATAACCTTAAATATCTCTCTCCACTCCTATTACCTGTCTCTGTCCACTAAGGTAACCAATGTTAACCACCCTGGGATACTTAGGACCTTTCACTATACTCATGAAAACACAAGCAAGTAAGTTCTTCTTTCCAATTTATACAAGATGCCATAAAACAAAAGATGACTAAAGAAACATGACTCCCTTCAATTACTTCCAACATATCTTTGATTGGCAATGTCCATCTTACACATACTCTATCTCTCCCTGAGCTCAGTCCCAAAGAACAATCTTCTTTGCCATTTATATGGTTCTTATTCCTTATAAATGAAAAGAAGCCATTCATTTCTGAAGAAAGCATTCTCCTGGGGGTGATGAGTGAGCACAGGACTTTCTTTCTAGTAGCTATAAATTTTACTATAGACATACAATTTATTTTCTACACTATAGCATTTCAATGATTTTGGTATCTTAACATTTAGCTCTATTATGGGATGTTCAAAGCAGATTCAAAAGTTTCTGTTGAAGCACTTCAAAGAAGGGGGAAAAAAACAATTTCAGGTGAAAAAAGTAATTAGCTGACCACACTCTCCCTTCCAAAGTGAGAGTTAGCCTTATTCTCACAGTATACCAACTTTGACCTCATTTATAATTACAAGTGTTTATAACAGAAACAAAATGGAGATTCTAAAAGAGTTAGAAACAAACACTATGTTAGGAACCAGGTTGGGAGGTATCCCTTACATTATTCCACCAGTTTGTCTAGTTGCTTTGGTATATACAGCCTTGACCCAAGTTCTCAGTAAAAAAATAATTTTCATATCAGCTTCTGAAGAAATGATAGGTTTTGACTAGAGGAGCAAGTTCATTCTCTGTGCACAATGTTGATTCTGAAATGTCACTCTCTAAATACAAATTATATCTGGTTGAATAGCCAGCTGAGCAAGAAGTCAGGACTTCTGTATAATATAATGATGAGACATTTTTTAACCTTTAACCTAATAGGACTCTGCATGACAACAATTTTTGAGATAACATGCTTCTCTCTCTCTCTCTCCTCTCTCTCTCTCTCTCTCTCTCTCTCTTTCATGAATAAATACATAAAACCTTAAAAAAAGAATTATCAGAAGATTTATAGCTTATGTAAGGAAGAGTTTAATATTTATCTAAAGAATCTGAATTGAATGTATAAAATCTGAAATAAATCAGAAAATTACTTCAGTGATTGCAAATTCTCATACTTCTGGAAGCCTAAAGGATAGAGGTGTCATTGTCTTCTGAGTAGACCCTGGGATGAGCAAGGGTTTAATTGGCGTAATTAAAAGGAGAATTAAAAATGTTTATTGAGGACCTTAAAAGAATCTCAGTGATGATTTTCTACAGCAACTAAACACAATAACTCATAGGAATTGGAAATAATTATGCCAATAGTTTGCCAGTGGCACCTTCATTCAGATTTACATTCAAACAAAAGAGAGGTATTTGATGGTCCTTTTAATTATATCAAGTCTTATCCAAAATCTACACATAGGAAGAGTTTGTGTAGCCTGGATAAAAGAGTAGTTTAGACAGGTCTCTAAATCAACAGAAATGCAACACCTCTCTTGAGAAAGTCACTGTAGACATCTTGTGTGCTAAGCCTGTTATGAAGAAAGATTATCATTAGTGTCAATAGACAGAGGTAACTTAGGCAAGAGATGCAGGCAATCCACAAGAACTTTTGCTTCCAAAAACTGTTTTAGGTATGCCCAGCTGTGTGTCTGCCAATGCTAATCCATCATAACACAACACACTATTTACTTTCCTTACAATGATAAGGAGTTAAGAGGAAGAGGAAAGAAAACCAAGGGCTATGATGCAATTTAGAACTATCTTGAGTTTAAACTTTTCCTTTTTTTACCCCTATCACCTGACATTACTGACAAGGTAACATGATGTCTAATTGCAGCTATAGTAGTCATCTGCTGCCAAAATTAATATGGGGAATAAAATAATTTACTGAGTTTCTGGTTTATAGTATTTCCTAATGCCACACAGAATTGTTTGATAGAAATTAGAAAGAATATCATTTGTTAGGCAACTATCCTTTCTTAATAGTCAGGCTCCTTCACATAGGATTATCTATCAGGTATTCTTAAAAAGGATAAACAGCCAAATTTATATTTGCACCATAAGCACCAAAGGCAGTCCTCTAGAGAAAGTAAGATTTATAATAATTCTGCTCAACTGAATAGAGAAAAAGAGAGTCTACAGCTATACCACCCTGAATGCTCCTGAACATATCTGATGTCAGAAGCTAAGCAGGGTTGGGCCTGGTTAGTACTTGGATGGGAGAAAAAGAGAACAAAACAAAACACCACAAAACACCTGCCTCTCTGCCAACCTATACATTATCAGTGTGTGTGTGTGTGTGTGTGTGTGTGTGTTTAAAGTCAATGAGAATAAGGTCCATAATTTCAGATATGAGACACAGGAGTTTTAATAACTTTTTCCCATTGGGTTACTGCTTATAGTTAATAGTATGTGGTTCCTTGCTAAATCAAAATAGAAGCTCAGAGCTCTGTGCTAATAAAGTGAGGGTCCTAGGTTCTATCCTATGTTTATAGAGTAGTTCACAGGTTGAAGTCTATGTGCCACTTTATGTAGTTGCTTTGATGTGTCCATTACCAAAGAATTTGAAAAATAGACATCCTTATCTCTTCGACCCTTGCCCTGTTGCTGAGTTTTATTTCAACAGATTATCACTATGAAAGGAATAAGGTGAAACTCTGAGATGAACTTTGGGTTCCTGCATACTTAAGCTAGGCCAAGAATCTCCCTCATATTTGTAAAATATCCTGTAGTTTTCTGTTCTTTTTTATTAAAGTAAAAATTAATAATAAAAAACACCTATAATTGTTTTAGAAGACTAATTTGGAGCCAGGTGGATTTTCACATGGGTATGAGGCTATTTAAGGTGCCTTTAAGAGGAAGAAAAAGAGGTTTAGTAGTAGTTGACCCTTAAACAATGTAGATGTTAGAGGCACAAAACACTCTACATGGTAGAAAATCCATGTATAACTTTTGATTCCCCCAAAACTTAACTACTAATGGCCTACTGTTGACTGGAAGCCTTACTGGTAATACAGTGGATTAACACATATTTTGAATGCTATATGATTTATATACTACATTCTTATGGTAAAGTATCCTAGAGAAAAGAAGAAGTTGTTAAAATCATAAGAGAAAATATACAGTACTGTATTTGTCAAAAAAAATCCACATATAAGTACATCTGCATGGCTCAAACCTACACTGTTCAAGGGTCAACTGTATGTAGCAGCTGTATTAGCATCTATAGATCCCTACTTCTTAAGTATGCTAAAAGCTTTTTCTGCAGACCAGCACAATAATTTAAGGTCCATTCCAACAGAAGTCATTCAGTATTCATTTAAATAGTATGAAATTGCCATTTTTGTAGTTGAAAAATGACTTATAATTGTCAATTTTATGTGGTTCAATCGAGATTTAAGTTTCCTACTCTACCTCACTTTAACATACTAGAAAAAAAAACATGAGAGCTTTGAGGAGATAGAACTGGATGAAAATTTCAGCTCTATCAACTATGTGGCTTTGAGAAAGCATCATAGTCTATCTGAGCCTTAGTTTCATTATCTGGGAATTGGGGAGATAAATACCTACTTTGGAAGATTGTTGTGTGCATTAAGGACAACATGCAAAAAATGTAGTACTTTTACTGTACTTTCAACAAAAAGTAGTCGCTATTAACCCAGAGAGATCATTCTTAAAGCTAATATTATAAAAGTCATAAGGAAGAAGTAGAAACAAGAAGTAGACTAGTGGCTGCCTAGGGCTTCAGAGTTTGGCAGAAAATGTAAAGTGATTGCTAATGGATTCCTTTTAGGGTGACAAAATGTTCTAATGTTAGACTGTGGTTATAGTCCTACAACTGCATGAATATACTAAAATCATTGAATTGTGCACTTGAAATGGGTAAACTGTATAGTGTATGAATTATAGCTCAATAAAGTTGTTTTTAGATACTTACAGTGAAGGATACACATAAAGAGCAAGAGCTTGAAGCTCTTTGGAAAAAAAAATGTTTAGACGTGGCCTTTCATGGGTTCATTTACAGACTTCAAATAAACAAACCAACCAACTTGTGAGTATTTCTTTAATTATCCAGTTTAGCATGAGACAGTCACTTCAAAGATTATTTCTAATTTGCTATTTCTGGTACAAGCCACAGGAGAAGGGATTGTTATTTATTTCTATTCTACAACTGACAAACATCTACTTTTGCTATAACAAATGTCATGAAGTAAAGATTTATTTTAAGATGTATTTCAGAGTTAAAGAAAAAGCTACAATTGACAGACCTTTTGGCTGTTTCACATCTCAGGCTTCCCAGTGTTTGGTGCACAGTCATATGAATAAGAAAGCTGTGTTCCCCAACACTTTTGCATTCCAATTGCACAACACAACCTGAGTCAGTATGCGAACAGCAGCACAGCTTGGACAATGTTCAGTCACCACACAGAGCCTAAGCAATGTAAAAAGCAGACCGGGGAGGCCTAAAAAGAGGGCATAAGAGTAACTTGTCCAGATGATCAAATTATATTTTCCTCTTCTAACTGTTAGACATTTACAGGGACACAACTTGGAGATGCCTTTGGGTCATATTTAATTCCTATTTAGAAACTAAGCATTTGTTAATAGAGGACCTTATTCTTATACAGGGAATTTTATACATAGAACTTTATTGGATGCAAGTCTGGACAGAAAAGGGTTCCAGTTTTGAATACTGCATTATGATGCATTTGTAAATAGTCCATCCCGTTATAAATGATTTTTTCCCCAAAGTGTTATACAGTAAAATTTTTCCCTCACCATCTATATAATTTATGCATAAGATGAGAACAGTTATTAAGGGTTTTAGGTCAGTAGTTTTCATTTGAATTTACACATCACCCTCTGAAGATGCTGTTTAAATACGTGTGTATGAGTGTGTGTTTTAAATAAAGAATACCTATAAGTCATATCCAGAATTAAATAGCAACAACATACTAGAATGTATCCAGGCTACCAGCATTGAACTGACCCCTATGCTAATGCTAGCAAAACATTTGAGTTAGTTAAAAGCAGGGAGGGTTAATGAAAAGTTGTGAAATAGGCAATACTTTTCTTTAATACTTTTCCAGCCCATTTGTTCTTGGGTGCCTAGTATTATGTTGTAGGGTACTCAGAGCTTGACACTGCTAAATATCATGGGAACCAATTCTTCCAGGAAGCCTGATGCTCTGGATCTTTTTCTTCTTTAGTCCCTTCCATCAATACTTACAAATTCTGTGTATTCCACTCTTTAGTCATATTTTTTCAAGATTTATTTATTTATTTGAGAGAGAGAAAGAGAGAGCAAGCAGGGGGAGGGGCAGAGAGGGAGAGAGAGAATCCTAAAGCAGATCCCTGCTGAGCACAGAGATTGAAATGGTGCTTGAATCTAGGACCCTGAGATCATTCCCTGAGCTGAAATAAAGAGTTGAATACTCAATGGACTGAGCCACCCAGGCACCCCTCTTTAGTCATATTTTATTTTATGGATAGTCTGATAAAATAATTGAAGTACATGTAACATGAAGAAGGGGCTACAATCAATGAAGATTTAAGATATGCCACAAGGACATAGAAAAATGTCTTAAATAATAAAGCTTGCCTATGGACTACAGATAGATATTAGCAACAGACAAATCAACTAACTGGAAAAAGAAAAAATGGGGTAGCATTTTTGAGTATTCTAGAAAGCACAGCGGAACCTATGTATTTAGGTAGGCTCTATGAACAACTATATCCAGAAACCAATTGTTACTGTCACAGAAGGGGGAAGGATAACTTCAAGTCATTCACTGGTCTTTTGAGTTGCAGCCATTTTGAATATAGATATAGAATATCTGTAGGGTTAGTAAACTACAGATGTACACAAACAAATGTATTGAAGGGCGCATGCCTACACTCCTAATCTCCAGATATATAAATGATACAGCATTTAGGATTTTGAACAATTTGCTGTCATCACATTTTGCAACAATGAATTATTTATAGATAAAAGAAGCCTTTTTCTCACTTAAATCAATAAAGAAAATGGAGACAAGGGCTTATTAAATCTATAAACTTATTTATTTCTACATAAATTGATGCAAAATATAAGTGGATGTGGAGATATAAACATTTATGGAATAAGTAATGTTCTGTGTTAAATTACTTAAAAACAACTTTTCCTGCACTTTTAAAAGAAAAACATTATATTTTATTCAGTAATATCTGGACTATCTTGTTTCTATGCAGTACACTAATCATTTCAAACACTACTCTCTCTTCATTTCATTTTCTTATGGCTTTTAGTCACTTTAAAATTCTTCATTGACCAAAATGATAAGGTGTAATTTAGATATGAGCATTGGGAAGCCTGGGTGGCTCAGCGGTTTATCACTGCTTTCAGCTCAGGGTGTGATCCTGGAGACTCGTGATCGAGTTCCAAGTCAGTTTCCCTGCATGGAGCCTGCTTCTCCCTCTGTCTATGTCTGTGCCTCTGTCTCTGTTTCTCTCATGAATAAATAAATAAAATCTTAAAAAAATAGATACGAACATTTATTCTACATATAAAAGTGATACATTGTGAATGAAACCTAATTATTATATTCTTTGTTTTCAAAATAGAGAAGAGAGTCCACAAATAGGTCAAAAATCCAATATGCCTTAATAAATTTTGCTGTTTACTCCAAAAGAGATACTAGAAAGAAACTTCTCAACTTTTAAGATTGAGAAATTGGTAACTGGGGAATGAAATTTCTTTTTCTTCAGTACAATGAATCATACTCTTTATAAATAAAGTTAGTATGGAATTTACATCCAGAATTTACTAAAATTAAATGACCCAAATTTAAATTGCAACATATACCATTAGGAGCTGATTACATGCAAGACTCTGTGCTGAGGGAATATGACAGTACAAAGATGGAAAAACTAAACTCTGTTGACAAAAAGCTTATAATCAAAAGGGGAAGAAAAAGACAAATAAGTATATAATACAATCAAAGTCACATGGTGTTCTTACCTATCCTTTATTTCAAAGGCATGGATTTTTCTTATAGTCGTCTCAAGAGAAGCATTAATTTAAATATCCCTAATTTGAGGGTATTACTGGAAGAAAAAGATTTTCATATGATGTTGGTTTTTTTTTTCAAAGATTTGTCTCTTTGTAGTCTGTCCTAACATTCCTATATGATTTTTCGAAACTTAACTTTTTGACCTAGTGGCAATCAATCCACTTCTGAGTGTCACTAAGCTTTGGAGAAAGTCATGATGCTGGGTACTATTACTATTACATTCTATATTTATGAAGAAAGTTTCTCTCCTTGTGTTGGAGTATACATACCCTTCAAATTTCTTTTCATTTGAAAATGTTACAGCAGTGACAGATATAAAGAGTTGCAGAAGTGTAACATGGGGGTAGATTCTATGACAACAGTCAAATAAAGCCAGAGGAAATTGTTCCAGATTTGAAGGTCAAAAGAACAGTATTAAAATAAATATGATCAGAGAAATAAGAAGTCATACTTCTCTTAATAAGAACTAGACAACATTTTTTAAAAATTTCCTGGCTAAACAATAAAATTTCATAAGCACATGCTACACTGCCTCTCTGTTCCTATAATTGGAAAAATATTCTGCTGCGTTTTAAGTTGCGCTCAAATCAAATCACTCATTAAGGTCACATTTAGTAGTCTTTTTACTTACTTAGCAGATATTTCATCAATTAGGTCCTAGATGTGAGTAGGTATGATACATACTAGTGCTATCAACAGGCTCAGGAATAAAATAATTTGGAAAAGATCAAGCAGAAACAATTAAGATAGATCCTCTGGCTATAGGGTTTGGTGCATGAAGTTGGATTTATAGCTACAGTAAGAGAAGTGCATTACTTCTGTTGCATGTGCATTACTGAGAAGCACATGACATTACACTCCATTTAAAAAAATTTTTTTTCTCCCCTGGACCAAGTTATCACTTTATTCCAGTTCCTGCTAAGCAGGAACAAATTTTTCCAGTTCCTGCTAGACAGGACATTTTTAAATTTTATTTTATTTTATTTTATTTTTTATGTATATTTTTTATTGGAGTTCGATTTGCCAACATATTGTATAATACCCAGTGCTCATCCCATCAAGTGTCTCCCTCAGTGCCCATCACCCAGCCTTGGATTAAAGACAAAGTTCCCACTGCTATCCTTTTAAATATTAGTTGGATGACTTTTCAGTTCTAGTAATGGTGAAGAAACTTGTAAAGGACTAACCCTCATTCAGACAATGATGAAATCCGTGTTTATGCAACTTTTACCCTGAAAATACTGCCAGAAACATGAACGGTGTGACAGCTAGAAATCAATCAGAAAGCTTAATTTGAAGAGCCAAACAATGGAATTAAAGGATGCAAATTCAACTGGAAATTCAAGCATTGGAATGAATGGTACAAAGCTTAGTGCCCATTCAGTCCTGTGTTGACAGCCTGTGTCAACTATGGAAAGGTTACTTGTTCTTTTTAGGGTTAACGCCATTAGAATCAAGATGGTAGGAAAACAACTTCTAGAGACTCTCCTGTAAAAAATTAACCCCAAAACAAAATATTGCATTCTCTCTTCTTCTTCTTCTTCTTCTTCTTCTTCTTCTTCTTCTTCTTCTTCTTCTTCTTCTTTTTTTAAAGATTTTATATATTTATTCATGAGAGACACACAGAGAGAGGCAGAATCACAGGCAGAGGGAGAAGCAGGCTCCATGCATGGACCCCGACTTGGGACTTAATCCCAGGACTCCAGGATCATGCCCTGAGCCGAAGGCAGATGCTCAACTGCTGAGCCATCCAGACATCCCAGATCACGTTTTTATTTTTTTAAAGATTTTATTTATTTATTTATAGAGACACAGAGAGAGAATGAGAGGCAGAGACACGGGCAGAGGGAGAAGCAGGCTCCATGCAGAGAGCCCAACGTGGGACTCGATCCAGGGTCTCCAGGATCACGCCCCGGGCTGCAGGTGGTGCCAAACCACTGCGCCACCGGGGCTGCCCCCAGATCACAAGTTCTTGTTGATAAATTCCATCAAATATTTAAGAAGGAAGTAATATTCCTCTTATACTACTCTTTTAGAAAGGAAAGGAGGGGAGAATCTTTCCCACCAATCTCTTTTGTGGGTCTAGGATAAGTCAGTTACCAAAATCTGACTACTTGCTAATGACTGAAGAATTTATACCAGATGGGAACTCAGATCTATAGGAAAAAAATAAAATAAAATAAAAAGCGTCAAGAATGGCAAATATGAAGGTAAATTTTAAAAAGATCATCTTCTTCCCACCTTGATACATTGGAAAGATAATAGTTTAAAGCAAAAACTATTGCTTTGTTTAGTTTATAACTTATGCAGATATAAAACACATGATAATAATAGCACAAAAGGTGGTAGATATATGATACTTTAACTTTCAACGTCTATTTTTTATATGAATAGATATAATATTTACTCTAAGTATAAAATAATGAGATTAAGATGCATAGTCTAATTCTTAGAGAAACTACTAAAAATAATACAAAGAGGTATAATTAAGAATCCAATAGAGGGGAGCACTTGGGTGGCTCAGTGGTTGAACATCTACTTTTGGCTCAAGTTGTGATCCTGGGGTCCTGGGATAGAGTTCTGCATCCGGCTCCCCACAGGGAGGCTGCATCTCCCTCTGCCTGTGTCTCTGCCTCTCTCTGTGTGTCTCTCATGAATTAATAAATAAAACCTTAAAAAAAAGAATCCAATAGAGGGATTAAAATGGAATAATAATTATTGAATTAACCCAAAGGAAGCTTTTAATTAGAAAGTATCAATAAGTATTCTTATATTTCATGTAATATTGATGCAGTTAGGTTGAAATGTATTATTTTCGTTATTAGATATTTTTTTTGTTTCTGTGTTCCTTCTTTATTGTCTCTGTTTTGATTATTCCAATAACTTTTACTAGGTGAGAAAGCAAGACACAACTGTATACTGCCTTCAAGAGTCATATTTAAATATAAAGATGTTTATATGTCAAAAGTAAAATAATGTAAAAATGTATACAAGAAAATAGTAAGCTTAAGAAAGCTGAAATTATTATAATAATATCAGACCAAATAGAATTCAAGAAAAGAGGAATTATTGGCAAAACTACAGACATTTATCTTGGTTGAATATAGTTACGTCATTCCCTCACTGAGGGAAAAAATAATTTAAAAAATAGTGATCTGAAAATACTATCAGCTAGTTTAACTCTAGCATTTTATAATGTTTCATCCAACAATTGCAGAAAACTCATTCTCTTCTTGTGCATATGAAATCTAAAGCAAGAAAGACCATATACTGGGCCTTAAAATAAGTCTTAATAAATTTCAAAAGATTTAAATATTACAGAGAATTTCCTCTGAGCACAATAGAACTAAATTATAAACCAGTAACAAAAAGTTATCTAGAAATAACCCCAAATGGTTCAAAATTAAATTGCCTACTTGTAAATTGCTATTGAGCCAAAGAAGTAATTATAAGGGGAATTATAAAATAAATCTACCTGCATAGTGGACACTGAGAACACCAATATAATGTCAGTGTTATCAAAAGAGAAGAAATTCAAGAATGTCAAAATAGGAAAGTCACCAAGCTGGATATTGATGTTGGATTTCCCTCCTAAAGGCCATGTTGGAGCATTTCAAAGAGTTTATTGTTACTGGCATTACAAGTACGTCAATGTGAAGAATAGAATCATTGCTGAAGTTTCTATAGTGCTGGCTACTTACATGCTTGTAAAATACTGCCTTTCTTAGAAGATATTCAAATATGAGGAGCTATGCAGGTACAGCTGAAGAGGACTCAGTGTGGAGTGTGACTCTATTCCTGATCATGACCATTTTTGACTGGCACCCCTTTTTAAAAAACTTGATGGTGTAAATCTTTACATATTTTAATTGAGAAATAATGTCCAATTAAAGATGACTGGCTCATGTAAAAAGAAAAAAAATCTACCCAAGTGATAATGAAAACACAACATAGAAAAATGTGTGGGAAGCAGCTAAAGTCGTGCTTAGTAAGAAATTTCTGTTTTAATTAAAAAAGAAACAAGTCTTCTTTCTATAAAAGCAGTAAGGCCCAAAGTTGCTGATTATAATTTTTATCTTATGAACCTAAAAAAGGAGAGCAAATTAAACCCAAAGTAAAGAAAGAAAATAATAAAGATAAGAGTAAAAAGCAATGAAATAGAAAACATGAGCAATAGAAAAAAATAACAAAGAAAAAGCTGGTTATTTTTCAAGTTTAATAGAATGGATAAACTCTGATGTAGATCAATCAGTTAATCAATCAATCAATAAAAGAGCAAATACACATAACAAGGGTCAGGAATGAAAGCAGAAGTATTGATACAAATCTTACACATATTAAAAGGATATCTAAGGGATATTATTAACAATGTTAACAAAACTGACAAATTGGATGATATGGACTAGTTCCTTAAATTGCAACAATTTCCAAAATGGATACAAAAAATATAGAAAATTTTAATAAGACCACACATAAAATAAATTGAGTGTGTAATAAAAGTACTTTCTTACAAAGAAAATTTGCAGATCACAAGTTCTTGTTGATAAATTCTATCAAACATTTAAGAAGGAGATAACATCAATCTTATACTAACTCTTTCAGAAGGTGAAGGAAGGAAGAATCTTTCTCAGTTTGTTTAATGGGGCCAGGATATTCCAGTTACCAAAATCTGTCAAAAAAATTACAAGAACAGAAAATAATATCCAATGTCCTTCATGAATGTAGACCAAAAAAATTCTTAACAGAATATTAGTAAATCAAATACAACAATATATTATAAAAAGATAAATCACGAATAAGTGGGGTTTATTCCAGTAAGGCAAGATTGGTTTAACACTGAAAATTAATCAGTGTAATTCACCATTTTAAGAGAATAAAAGAGAAAAATCATAAAATTATTTTAATAGATGCAGTTGAATTATTTAACAAATTCCACATTTCTTTATGATTCAAAAACAAGATATGCTCAAGAAAGAAGGAATAGAAAGAAATTTGCTCAATTCAACCAGGGGGATCTATAAAAACCTACAGCTAATATCATTCTCAATTGTGAGATAGTGGATGTGTTTCCCCTAAAAGTAGAAATAAGACATAATGTCTTCTACCCCCATTTCTCTTCATTATTGTACTGGATGTCCTAGCCAGTCCAGTAAATCAACAGAAAGAAACAAAAACCATGAAAATTGGAAAGGAAAAATTAAAACTCTTTTTAATTAAGGAAGACAAGATTATAGATGTAGAAAATCATAAGGAATGTACAAATTAATTACTAGGACTGAAAAGTAAATTTATCAAGGTCTCAGAATACAAGATAATTAAACAAAAATAAAAATAAAAATAACTGTGTTTCAGTGTATTGCCAGCATGCAATTGAAAACATTTTTTAAGATTTATTTATTTATTTGAGAGAGAGACAATGGAGGGGAAGGGACAGAAGGAGAGAGAGAATCTCAAGCAGATTCCCTCCTGATCAGGGAGCCCACTACCGAGCTTGATCTCATGACCCTGAGATCATGACCTGAGCCAAAACCAAGAGTCAGACACTTAACTGACTGAGTCATCCAGACGCCCTAAAAATAAATTTTTAAGAAAAAAAACATAAAACATAAAATACTTAGTAATAAATTGATCAAAGTATGTGCAAGACATCTACACTGAAAACTTCAAAAATACTGTTAGATAAACTGAAACATTTTGAAATAAATAGAGAGGACTTCTGGTTCTCATCTAAAATATAAAGAGTTTAGAAGTTATTACTTTTAAAACAAACAAGAAATTATCACTTCTGTCCTCATAAGAAAAGAAAAGCTGAATAAATTGAGAATGAACAACTTTTCTTCAAGAAATTGAGGGATCCATCAGGGAATTGAGGTCATAGGGCAAGTTGCAACCTTGAAAATTGAAAAGAAAAGCAAACACAGAGAATCACAATTTACCAGGAGCAGAAATTGGTTGTTGAGCCAGTATTGGTAAGGACACTTAGACTATGATTGACAGATTGCTGGACACTCAGTGTGGATGAGTTTAAGTTAAAAAAAATGGGTGCTTTACTCTTAGGGATCCCTGCACATTGTTTTAAAGTTTTGTCCAGGAGCCCCACTACATTTTCAGTGTGAAGTTGAGGAAAAATTCTCTCACACTTCTGGCAGGGGTGAGGGAAAGTAACAATTCTGAAATGCACCCAGAACACCTTGTTCTTTTTAAAAATAGTCTACTCTAAAGGGAAACTGTTTCACCAGAGACTATACAACGTGAGGTTTATGAGACCTGGAAGAAGGGAAATTTCCAACTCCAGTCACCTCTAGTTTTTCTGACTCACCTACTGTGGAAAAACAAGCTGAAAAGTACTTGTGAAGGTTACAGCCCAGGGACATAGGCATATTAAAATATTGAGAACTAATCATAGAACTGTATTCCACTCTTTGTCTCACATCTTAGTACCACATTAATTGGACTACTGCATAATAATGGAAGATTACAGCTGAAAAAAAAACTACAAGTCTCAGACTCTATTGAAGGAGTTTCTAAAGAAACCCAAACACAAGAGGAGAGACAAAAACAAGGATGCTAGAGGAGATTCTAGCTTCTTCCACTGACAGCAGCAGTGAACAGGAAACACAATCTAACGTCCAGCTGGATAAACATAAAACCTCATACTAAAGCCTATTTACCTCAATTCTTATTACTTAATATATCATGTGTAAATCAGCAGCAGAAAATCACAAGGCATGCTGAAATGTAAAACAGTCTGAAGAGACCAAGCAGGTACCAACCAGACTCAGATATGGCTGAGATTTTGGAATTATTAATCAGGAATTTAATATAACTATGATAATATGCTAAAAGCTTTAACAGAAACTGAGCATGCAAGAATAGATGGATAATATAAGCACATAGAAACTCAAGGCAAGAATCAAAAGGAAATGCTAGAAATAAAAAAAAATACTGTAACAAAGTGAAGAATGCCATTGATAGGCTCATCAGTAGACTGGAGAAAGCCAAGAAAAGAATCAGTGAGCTTGAAGATATGTAAATAGAAAATTCCAGAACTGTAAAGTCAAGAGGACAAAAAAGTAAAAAAAGAAACAGACTACCCAAGAAACGTGGGATAATTATACAAGTTATAACATACATGCAGTGGGAATACCAGAAAAAGAAGCAAGCAAGCAAGAAAAAGAAGAAATATTTGAAGTAATATTGGATAAGAATTTTTCAAAATTAATGACAGATAAATGGAAATATATGCCATATTCAAAGATTGGAACACTCAATATTTTTAATATGTCAACTTCCCCAACTTGATCTATAGACTCAAGAGGATCTCAGAAAAATTTCATTTTTATAAAATTAACATGTGGGCTCCATGGTAATAAAAACAAAGTATAAAAGCCAAAACAATTTAAAAAATATAATCAAAATTTATGTATCAAATCTTATTGAAAGCAAGGCTACTCTAAATCTACAGTAATCAAGAAAGTGTTTCATTGGCATAAGGATAGATTATCTGATGTATCTGAATGCTCCCATGTAGGTGGTCACTTGAATTTTGAAATATTTTCAAGGTAATTCCATGGGGAAATGCTTTCAACAAACTGTGCTGCAAAAGTTGGATAAACATATGAAAAAACAACCAATCTTGAGCCCTATCTCACAGCATACACACAAATTAATAAGAGAGATGAATCATAGATGTAAGCATTAAAGAGAAACTACAAAGTTTCTAAAGGAAAACACTAATGCATATCTTTGCAATTTTGAAGTAGATAATAATTTCTTAGAAAGGACACAAAATCAATAATTATAAAATACAAATTCATAAGTTGAATTCATTAAAAACTTGTCTTAAAAATGAAAATATCAGCCACAGACTGGGAAAAATATTCACAATCTATATAGCTGACAAACTATTTATTTGTAGAATATATAATGAATGCCTACAAATCAACAATAAAAAGAAAACAACCCAGTAAGATGCCAAAAGAGTTGAGTAAATGCTTCACAAAATAAGATATTCAAAGGCTAGTAAGCACATAGAAAGGTACATAACATCATTAGTCAACAGGGAAATACAAATTAAAACCACCTTAAGTTTAAAACCATCTGATATACCATTGCCCATCCAGCAGAATACCTAACATTTGAAAAAAAAAAAAAAGAAAAGAAAAAAAACACTAGATTTTGGTGAAGGAGTAGAAGGAGTAGACCTCTCATATATTGCAGATGGGAGTGTAAAATATTACAACCATGATGGAGAACTGCTTGGATATTTCTAATAAATTCAAATATACAACTATTCAGTGACCTGTAATTCCACTACTACATATTTACTCAAGAGAAATGAAACCACATGTCCATAAGAAAAACATCTGTAATAATGATGATAGCAACTTAAGTCATAATAGCTTCAAACTGGAAACAACTAAAATATACATTTAAAGGAAAATGAAAAAAAATATATAGTAGTTTTTAGAAAATGGAATACCAGTCAACAATAAAAAAGGAGCAACCTACATATGAATAAAATATTTTTATAAATTTATTTTTCATTGGTGTCCAATTTGCCAACATATAGAATAACACCCAGTGCTCATCCCATCAAGTGCCCCCCTCAGTGCCCATCACCCAGTCACCCCCACCCCCTGCCCACCTCCCTTTCTACCACCCCTAGTTCGTTTCCCAGAGTTAGGAGTCTCTCATGTTCTGTCTCCCTTTACATGAATAAAATATTAATGAATCTCAAAAACGTGATGCTGGTTGAGGGAAAATGGCAGCTATGTAGGAGGATCATAGGCTTGTTTCTTCCCTGGAACACAACTAGATAACTATCAAATCATCCTAAAATTCTGAGAAATCAACCTGAAAAACCAACCAATAATGGGGCTGAAGAGGCCACCTCAAAGAAAGTAGGAAGTGTGAAGACATGGTTTAGGGAAGAAAGGGATGGCAGGTTCTGTGAAGGGGAAGGAAGGGTGGCTGTGAAGGAAGGGGAGTGAATAGAGAACAGAGGGAACTGCTTAAGGAGAATTTTTCCTGAAAGCCATTGGCTTAGAAAACAAGAGAGTCTGAATTTCTTGAGTTCTTGCAACCAGCGGGACTTAAAGCCTGGAGTTTTAAATGTCAGTGATCTTGAAAGAGATTGACCCCAGAGCCACTGTGCTGCTCCTGGAGTGAAGGCAGAAAGACAATCCAGAGGCAGACAGCTTGGAAACAGTATATTGAAGAACACCTGGGGCATACAGGAAAGAGATTATTTATTCTTCTCAGAATGCTTCCGAGAGGCAGTATTCATGGAGGTGTTTCTCCATGAACAAAGAAGTTGTTGGACAGTGCCATTTTTCTCCCTCATGCCTCAGTATAAACACATAGCCAACTGCTAGAAGCAATGCAGTGCTGACACTGGCTGCCTAATTTGCTTACACCAAGCCCCATGCACCTGCGCTCTAACAGGACTTTCCTTCTCAATTAAGCATGCCTCAGTTTCAGCAGAGTGGATCCCTCCCCCCAGAAGACAAACACAAGTTTCTGCTCACATCATGTCCCTAAAGACTGGAATTTTAAAAGTCAGCAGGCTTGAGTGGGATAGAGCAAGGAGGGCACTGCACTGCTTCTGGAGAAAAGGCAGACAAAAACCCAGAGGCAGATAAAATGTAAACAACAATCTGAAAAACACCTGGGACACAGAGGGAGATTATTCAGTCTTCTTGGAGCACTTTTCTAAGAGGAAGCATTCACAGAGACTCCTCTCCATGAAAAAAAGGAGGTTGCACTATTTCCCTCCCTGACTCTTCAGTATAAACTCAAGAGGTATGTGTAGGAAGCAGCACAGAACCAACACTGGCTGCCTAACTTGCATAAATGAATCCCCACACCCTTGCACTCTGACAGCACTGCCCTTTTCAGACAAGCTTGCCTCAGCCCCAGTATAGTGGGCCCCTCCCCAGAAGACCAGCATAAAATCATGCCAATGCCATGTCTCCTGACCAGAGAGCTCTTCAAGGCTTCAGTTCTAGAGGAATGATTACCTCATTAAAAAGTAGACCAAATACACCTAGTTAAAACTCACAACACTCTAGCCAAGAACTAAATATTGCCTACTCTAGGCAAGGATAGCCTCTGCAGTTGACTGGCCTAAAGGATAGAGCAGAAAAAACACAATAGCAGGGCCCATGGAGTACATACCAGAGACACTCCATGAAGTGCCAGACATTGGACATTACATGACTTCTTCCTAAGGCCATTACTTTCAGATGCAGGAGACATAACTGGCTTTTCTAACTCAAAGAAGGCAATACCTAGATGAAATGTCAAAATGGAGGAATTTATCCCAAATGAAAGAACAAGATAAGGCCATGGCCAGAGATCTAAGTGAAACAGGTATAAACAATATGTCTGACATATAATTTAAAGCAAAATAAATAAATAAAGATTTCCCTGGGCTTGAGAAAAAAAGTATATAACATCAAAGAGATCCTTACTATAGAAATAAAATATTTTAAAAATAATCAGAGATGAAGAATGTAATAAACAAGATTGGAAACAGGCTTGATGCAATGAGCAGTAGGCTAAAAGAAGCAGAGAAGTGAATCAGTGATATGGAAGACAAAATGATGGAAATTAATGAAGTTGAATAAAAGAGAGAAAGAATTATGCAACATGAGAATACACATAGGGAACTCAGTGACTCCATGAAATGTAATAACATTTGTAATATAGGAGTCCTAGAAGAAGACAGAAAAAGGGGCAGAAATATTTTGGGGAAATAATAGCTGAAAACTTCCCTAATTGGGGGAAGGGAAACAGGCATCTAGATCCAGGAGGCATAGAGAGCTCCCATGAAAATCAACAAAAGCAGGCAAACACTAAGACGTATTGTAAATAAATTCGCAAAATATAATAAAAAATCTTAAAAGCAGCAAAAAAAAAAAATGAAGTCTTTAACTTACAAGAGAAAATCCATTAGGCTAGCTGCAGCTCTTTCATTAGAAACTTAGCAATCCAGAGGAGAGTGACATGATATATTCAACGTGCTAAGTAAGTGGAAACAAACTATAGCCAAGAATACTCTATCCACCAAGGCTATCTTTCAGAATAGAAGGAGAGATACAGAGTTTCCCAAACAAACAAAAACTGAAACTGTTTGTGGCCACTAAACCAGCCCTGCAAGAAATATTAAAGGGGTCTTATTGAGTGGAAAGATCAAAAGTGACAAAGAAAAGGAATGATCAGAGAAACTCTCCAGAAACAGCCACAAAACAAGTAATAAAATGGTAATGAAAACGTATCTATCAATAATTACTCTGAATGTAAATGGCCTAAACACTCCAATCAAAAGGTATAGGATGTCAAAGTGACTTAAAATAAAAAAAGAAAAACCAGGCACATCAATATGCTAACCACAAAAGACTCATTTTATTTTATTTTTTGAAATTATGAAAAAAAATTATTTTTAATTTTCAATAATAAAAAGCTGTAACATTTTAAGTAGTTAATAAGACTCAGTTGATATCTAGTTAACCTCTTATAGCATTAATATTTTATATTTACTTTCTTGAAAATACTCAAATACATTTGCATTGTATCCTTTCGAAAATAGCCTAAAAGATAATTGCATTTAACAAGTTCTATGAAGAAACAACATTCTAATACATCCGAGGCTTTCATGATACTTGAAATACTGAGTTACAAAGAGACTCATTTTAGACCTAAAGTAACCTACAGATTGAAAGTGGGAGGATGTAGAAACATTTATTCCACAAATGGGTGTCAAAACAAAGTTGTAGTAGCAATACTTATATCAGACAAGCTAGACTTTAAGACAAAGTCTACAACAAAAAAATGAAGAAGGGCACTATAAGGACAATCCAACAAGAAGATCTGACAATTATAACTATTTATGCATCCAATATGGTAGCATCCAAATATATAAAACAATTAATGGCAACCATAAAGGAAATTATCGATCATAATACAATAAGGTAGAGGCTATCAATACCCCACTTAAAACAATGAACAGATCATCCAAACAGAAAATCAAGAAGGAAACAATGACTTTCAATGACAAACTGAAACAGATGGATTTAGCAGATATATTTAGAATATTCCATCCTAAAACAGAAGACTACACATTATTTTCTGGGGCACATGGGACATTCTTTTGGGTATATTACATACTAGGTCATAAATCAGACATCAATGAGTACAAATTATGAAGATTATACCATGCATCTTTTCTGACCATGATATGAAACTTGAAATCAACCACAAGAAAAACAGGAAAGACCACAAATACATGGAGGTTAAACAACATGCTACTAAACAATGAATGAGTCAACTGGGAAATCAAAAAAGAAATAAAACAAACAGATGGAAACAAATGAAAATGAAAACAATAGTCCCAAACCTTTGGGATGCAGCAAAAGTGGTTATAAGAGGGAAGTATATACAAATACAAGCCTACATCAAGAAGCAGAAAAATCTGAAATAAACAACCAAAACATACATGTAAAGGAGTTAGAAGAAGAATAATAAAGGAGACCTAAAGCGAGCAGACAGAAGGAAATAATAAAGATTAGAGCAGAAATAAATGATATAGAAACTAAAAAAAAACAATACAGTAGATTAATGAAATCAAGAACTGGTTCTTTGAAAAAATGAAAAAAAATTATAAACATCTAGCTAGACTCATCAAAAAGAAGTGGAAAGGACCCCAAAAAATAAAATCATAGGTAAGAAATGAGAAATAATAACCAACACCACAAAAATACAATTATAAGAGAATATTATGAAAAACTGTGCCAATAAATTGAACAAACTAGAAGAAATAGATAAATTCCTAGAAGCATATCAATAATAATACTGAAACAGAAAGAAATAGTAAATGTGAACAGACTGATAGCCAGCACAGAAATTCAATCAGTAATCAAAAGTCTCCCAATAAACAGAAGTCCAGGGCCAGATGGCTTCACAGGTTAATTCTACCAAATACTTAAAGAAGGGTTAATAACTATTCTTAAACTATTCCAAAAAAATTGAAAAGGAAGGAAGATTCCAAACTCATTCTATGAGGCTAGCATTACCCTGATATCAAAACCAGAGGAAGACTCCACTAAAAAAAAGAACTATAGGCCAATATCCTTGATGAACGTGGATGCAAAAATTCTCAGTAAAATACTAGCAAACTGAATCCAAGAATACATTAAAAAAATAATTCACCAAGATCAAGCAAGATTTATTCCTGGGTTGCAATTGTGGTTCAATATTTGCAAATCAATCAAGGTGATACACTACATGAATAAATGACAGTATAAGAACCATATGATCCTCTCAATGGTTTGGAAAAGGCACTGGGCAAAGTAAAACATCTATTTATGATAAAACCTCTCAAAAAATAAGTTTAATGGGAACCTGCCTTAATATAATAAAAATAATATTTGAAAAACCTATAGCTAATATCCTCAATGGGGAAAAACTGAGGGATTTTCCTCTATGGTTAGAAACAAGACAGGGATGTTCACTCGCCACTGTATTTTAATATCATACTGGAAGACCATGCCACAGAAATCAGACAACAAAAAGGAATAAAAAACATTCAAATCAGTAAGGAAGAAGCAAAAATGTCCCCATTTGTGAGTGACATGATATTCCATAGAGAAATCCCAAAAGAACCCACCAAAAAAAAAATGCTGAAGTAATATACAAATTAAGTAAAATTTCAGGATACAGAATCAATATACAGATATCTATCTGTTGCATTTCTATATGCTAATAATGAAGCAGCAGAAAAAGAAATTAAGGAACCAATTCTATTTACAACTGCACCAAAAATCATAAATATTTAGGAATAAATCTAACCACAGAGGTGAAGGTTGTGTACTCTGAAAACAATAAGACACTGATGAAAGAAACTGAAGATGACACAAAGCGATAAAAAGCTATTTCATACTCATGGATCAGAAGAACAAGTATTGTTAAAACGTCTATACTATCCAAAGCAATCTACACATTTCATGCAATCCTTATCAAAATACCAACAGCATTTTTCACAGAGCAAGAACAAATAATCCTAAAATTTTTATGGAGCTATAAGCCACCGTGAATAGCCAAAACAACCTTGAATAAGAAAAGCAAAACTGAGGCATCACAATTCTGGACTTCAAATTATATTACAAAGCCGTAGTCATCAAAATAGTATGGTACTAGCACATAATTACAAACAGAGATCAATAGAACAGAATACAAAACCCAGAAATGAACCCATAATTGTATGGTCAATTAATCTCTGACAAAGCAGGAAAGAATAGCTAATGGGAAAAAGAGTCTCTTCAACAAATGGTGTTGGGAAAACTGGACAATGGCATGCAAAAGAATGAAATTGAACCACTTTTTGCATCATACAGAAACACAAATGCAAAAGAGTTAAAGATGTAAATGTGAGACAGATAACCATTAAAATCCTAGAGAATACAGTCAGTAGCCTCTTTTTTCAATTTATATTGGAGTTCAATTTGCCAACATATAGCATAACACCCAGTACTCATCCTGCCAAGTGCTCCCCTCAGTGCCTGTCACCTAGTCACCCCAACTCCCTGCCCGCCTCCCTTTCCCCTACCCCTTGTTTGTTTCCCAGTTAGGTGTCTCTCATGTTTTGTCACCCTCAATATTTTCACTCATTTTCTTTCCCTTCCCCTTTATTCCCTTTCATTATTTTTTATATTCCCCAAATGAATGAGACCATATAATGTTTGTCCTTCTCCAACTGACTTATTTCACCCAGCATAACACCCTCCAGTTCCATCCACGTCTAGGCAAATGGTGGGTATTTGTCATTTCTAATGGCTGAGTAATACTCCATTGTGTACATAGACCACATCTTCTTTATCCATTCATCTTTCGAAGGATACTGAGGCTCCTTCCACAGTTTGTTCACTGTGGACTTTGCTGCTATAAACATTGCAACGCAGGTGTTCCTGCATTTCACTGCATCTGTATCTTTGGGGTAAATCCCCAGCAGTGCAATTGATGGTTAATAGGGCAGTTCTATTTTTAACTCTTTGAGGAATCTCCACAGTTTTCCAGAGTGGCTGCACCAATTCACATTCCCACCAACAGTGCAAGAGGGTTCCCCTTTCTCCACATCCTCTCCAACATTAGTGGTTTCCTGTCTTGTTAATTTTCCCCATTCTCAATGGTGTGAGGTGGTATCTCATTGTGGGTTTGATTTGTATTTCCCTGATGGCCAGTGATGCAGAGCATTTTCTCATGTCCTTCTTGGTCATGTCTATGTCTTCCTCGGTGAAATTTTTGTTCATGTCTTTTGACCATTTCATGATTGGATTGTTTGTTTCTTTGCTGTTGAGTTTCATAAGTTCTTTATAGATCTTGGAAACTAGCCCTTTATCTGATACGTCATTTGCAAATATCTTCTCCCATTCTTTAGGTTGTTTTAGTTTTGTTGACTGTTTCTTTTGCTGTGCAGAAGCTTTTTATCTTGATTAAGTCCCAAAATTTCATTTTTTTCTTTTGTTTCCCTTGCCTTCATGGATGTATCTTGCAAGAAGTTGCTGTGGCCAAATTCAAAAAAAGTATTGCCTGTGTTCTCTAGGAATGTAGCCTCTTTGACATCAGCTGTAGGAACTCCTTTGTAGACATGTCTCCTGAGGCAAGGGAAACAAAATTAAAAGTATAAACTATTGAATTTACAATAGTTTCAAAAGCTTCTAAACAGTAAAAGGAAAATAAATCAACAAGACCAAAAGGCCAACTATGGAATAGAAGAAGATATTTGCAAATGACATATCTGATAAAGGGTTAGTATCCAAAGTATATAAAGAACTTATCAAACTCAAAATCTCAAAAAACAATCCAAATAATAAATGAACAAAAAACATGAATTGACTTTTTTCCAAAGAAGACATACAGATGGTCAAGAAACACATGAAAAGGTGCTCAACATCACTCATTTTCAGGGAAAAAAATCAAAACCACAATGAGATATCACTTCAGACATGTCCTAATGGCTAAAATCAACAACACAACAAACAACAGGTACTTATGAGATGTGGAGAAAGGGGAACGTTTTTGCACTGTTCGTGGGAGTGCAAGCTGGTAAAGCCACTCTGGAAAACAACATGGAGGTTCCTCAACAGGTTAAAAATTGAACTACCCTATGATTCAGGAGTTGTGCTTCTAGGTGTTTCCTCAAAGATTATAGCAACATTATCTACAACAGTAAAATTATGGAAACTGTCAAAGTGTCCATTGATTGATGAATGAATAATATATATATATATATATATATATATATATATATACACACACACACACACACACACATACACACACACACACAAAGGCATAAAGTGAGGCCTAAAGAAGAATGGAATTTTTCCATTCACAGCAGCCTGGATGGAGTTAGTATTATACTAAGTGAAATGATTCAGAGAAAGACAAATACCATATGACTTCACTCATATACAGAATTTATTAAACAAAACAAAGGAGCAAAGGGGAAGAGAGAGAGAGTGATAAACCAAGAAACAAGCTGTTAATTATAGAGAAAACATCAATGAATACAAGAAGGGAGGTGGGTGAGAGCAAGGGATAAATAGGTGATGGGGATTAAGGAGTGTTCTTTTGGTGATGAGCATCAGGTTTTACATGAAAGTGTTGAATCACTGTACTGTTTACCTGAAGCCCATATTACAGTGTATGTTAAGTAGAACTTAAATTAAAAAATTATTAAAAAAGGAAATGCTGCATAAAACAAAAATAAAAAGCAACAAAAGGATTATCCTAATAGAAAGCAGAAAATACAGAAGATTATGTACTAAAATTGAAATTTAAATGAAATTTGGAATAGGTATTATGGATATATATTTATGGATATCAGATCAGTCATTTTCTGGGACAGGGGCTGGATGGAATATCTTTTAAAAGGGATTGAATATAAAAACACCAAAAGGAACTTTATAAAGTGATGCAAGTTTTCTATTTAAAGAATTATTTAAATTTAACTTAGTACACATATTGTTTATTGTTAGTTTTAGGAGTAGAATTTAGTGATTCATCAGTTGCATAGAACACCTAGTGCTCACTACGTCAAGTGCCTCCTTAATGCCCAGCACACAATTATCCCATCCTCTCACCCACCCTCCTCTATCAATCCTCGATTTATTCCCTATAGTTAAGAGTCTCTGTTTTTTTTTTGTTGTTGTTATTTAATTTTTCTTTCCCTTCCCCTATGTTCATCTATTTGCTTTCTTAAATTGCACATATGAGTGATATTTTGATTGTGGTGACAAGTACATGGCTACATATATTTGTCAAATTTAAAATTTTCTACTTAAATTCTGGGTATTTTGCTGTATATAAATTTTATCTCAATAAATAAAAGATTTAAAAAGTAGATATTAAGAAAGTTATAATTTCCCTTCTTTATAATTATTGAACAATTGCTTATAAGAAAGATAGTACTAGTAGTTTTCATAAAGAAGAATATGCATTTTGGAGGATCTGTATGTTTTGTTTCTTTTGAATTTATATTATGAAATCTAGAACTTGGATCTAAGGATTATTCTTCTTTTTTTAAATATTTTATTTATTTATTCATGAGAGATACAGAGAGAAAGACAGAGAGAGAGGCAGAAACATAGGCAGAGGGAGAAGCAGACTCCCTGCAGGAAGCCTGATGCAGGACTAGTTCCCGGGACTCCAGGATCATGGGGCCACTGAGCCAAAGGCAGAAGCTCAACCACTAAGCCACCCAGGTGCCCCTCTAAAAAATATTCTTGAGAGAAGATGTTTCTGGATGAGATATTAATCCATTATTCAAGTAGAATGAAAACCAATGGTCCATAATTGTTCTGTTATACCCACCAGGCCAAGGCCTGAACTTTGAATCAGGAAATAGATTTTAGCCCTTCAATCACATTTCCTGTTGGCATAATATCAATTAATTTTCTTTCTAAGCAGGGTGGATATTTCATCTCAAAATGGATGATTATTTAAAACTGATTCAAGAAAACTTGAAAAGGTAAGTCCTGGCTTCAGGAAAATGGTTGAAAAGTTTGTATAACTTGCATAATACGGGACAGACATGATTAATCATGAACATCTGTGGCCATGGTTGTCTGAGGATGTTAATGATGTTATACAAAGAGTGAAGTGATGCTACACAAATTGAGACTTCTCCAAGGGAGGTAATATAATTCAAGCTGAAGTGGTTTTTGGTTTCTGTAGGCCAGCATAAAGAACCATACATGAATACCACAAAGATAATTTAGCAGAACCAGTGAAAGAAACTTCGAACATCCTGGTTGGAGAGAGTGATATTTATCTTTCAATGACACTAAACTATAAAGAATTTTAAGCAAATGTACATGAGCACTAAGACCCTTATTAGGGCATGGAACAAGGACAGCCATTCAAGAGCAAACAAAATGATGATGAAATATGGCTTTTGAAATTTTATTATGTTCCAGTCTCTATTCCAAGTATTTTATACACGTTAAATCACTTAATCCCTTGTAGTGGGTTCTGATTTTATCATCTGCTTTTTATAGACCAGTTGTTTGAGACTCAGAGAGCTTGAGTAACTTGAACATATCATTGAATATATGAGACACCTACTAAATAAGCAACATTGGACAAGGCTCTCCAAAAACCATACTAATAATTTTCCCACATTCTTTAGGGAGAAGACACTAGAGACAGATACCAGAGGAGCTGCATTAGATTGTAGTTATATTGATGCTTTTTATATTAGTTTTTAATTGCTGCTAAAACAAATTACAACAAATATTGCAGCTTAAAACAACAGCAGTTTATTATCTAACAGTGTGTGTATGTCAGAAGTCCAGGGGCGCTCAATTATGTTCTCTTCTTAGCTTGTCACAAGGTCAAAATCAGGGTGTCACAAAGCCTGGGATCTTATCTGCAGGTTCTGGGGAATAATCTAATTCCAGAGTTCAGTTCCATAAGGTTATAGAACAGGTCCCCATTTCCCAAATGTCTATCAGTAGAAATTATTCTCAGCTCTTAGAACCTACCCACCACATTCCTTGGTTCATGTCTTCCTTCATCTTTAAAGCCAGCAAAAGTGTATTGAATTCTTTTTGTGTGTTGAATCTCTGACTTCCTCTTTGGTCACCAGCAGGAAAAATCTCCACGTTAGGAACTGTTATCTAATTGGGTCAGGCTCACACAGGTAATTTACAGATCCTAAGGTCAAATGACATGGAACTTTAATTATATCAGGAAATCCTCCACAACAGTGTCTAGGTTACTGTTTGATTGCTAGGGAACAGAAACATTGGCAAAGAATCTTGCTGTTTTGATTGCTATTTTAATGTTAGCTAAAACTTCTATTGTGTCACATAATTACATTTTTTCTAATGGTAGAAACAATTATGATCTAGTCACTTAGCAAGTTATATGTTTATAATATTTGGTTGTCTGTAATCCCTGTACTATGACTTATATTTTCAAAGATTATTTACCAATTATTTTCTTTAATTTTTTGTATATTTTTTATTGGAGTTCGATTTGCCAGCATATAGCATAACACCCAGTGCTCATCCCGTCAAGTGCCTCCCTCAGTGCCCGTCACCCAGTAATGCCATCCCCCCACCGACCTCCCCTTCCACTACCCCTTGTTCGTTTCCCAGATTTAAGAGGGTCTCATGTTTAGCCACCCTCTATGATATTTCCTATTCATTTTCTCTCGTTACCAATTTATTCCCTTTCACTATTTTTTACATTCCGTAAATGAATGAGACCATATAATGTTTGTCCTTTTCCGAATGATTTACTTCATTAAGCATAATACCCTCCAGTTCTATCCATACCGGAGCAAATGGTGGGTATTTGTCATTTCTAATGGCTGAGTAATATTCCATTATATACATATACCATATCTTCCTTAAACATTCATCTTTCGATGGACACCAAGGCTCCTTCCACAGTTTGGCTATTGTGGACATTGCTGCTATAAACATTGGGGTGCAGGTGTCCTGGCATTTCCCTGAGTCGGTATCCTTGGGGTAAATCACCAGCAGTGCAATTGATGGTTAATAGGGCAGTTCTATTTTTTACTCTTTGAGGAACCTTCACACAGTTTTCCAGAGTGGCTGCACCAGTTCACATTCCCATCAAAAGTGCAAGAGAGTTCCCCTTTCTCCACATCCTCTCCAAAATTTGTTGTTTCCTGTCTAGTTAATTTCCCCCATTCTCACTGATGTGAGGTGGTATCTCATTGTGGTTTTGATTCATATTTCCCTGATGGCAAGTGATGTGGAGCATTTTCTCATGTCCTTCTTGCCATGTCTATGTTTTCCTCGGTGAAATTTCTGTTCATGTCTTTTGCGCATTTCATGATTGGGTTGTTTGTTTCTTTGCTATTGGTTTGATAAGTTCTTTATAGATCTTGGGTACTAGCCCTGTATCTGATAGGTCATTTGCAAATATCTTCTCCCCATTCTCACTGGTGTGAGGTGGTATCTCATGGTGGTTTTGATTGTATTTCCCTGATGGCAAGTGATGCAGGGCATTTTCTCATGTGCTTGTTGGCCATGTCTATGTCTTCCTTTGTGAGATTTCTGCTCATGACTTTTGACGATTTCATGATTGCATTGTTTGTTTCTTTGTTGTTGAGTTTAATAAGTTCTTTATAGATCTTGGATGCTAGCCCTTTATCTGATAGGTCATTTGCAAATATCTTCTCCCATTCTGTAGGTTCTCTTTTAGTTTTGTTGACTGTTACTTTTGCTGTGCAGAAGCTTTTTATCTTGATGAAATCCTAATAGTACATTTTTGCTTTTGTTTCTCTTGCCTTCATGGATGTATCTTGCAAGAAGTTACTGTGGCCAAGTTCCAAAAGGGTGTTGCCTGAGTTCTCCTCTAGAATTTTAATGGAATCTTGTCTCACATTTAGATCTTTCATCCATTTTGAGTTTATCTTTGTGTATGGTGTAAGAGAATGGTCCAGTTTCATTCTTCTGCATGTGGATGTCCAATTTTCCCAGCACCATTTATTGAAGAGACTGTCTTTTTTCCCAGTGGATAGTCTTTCCTGCTTTGTCAAATATTAGTTGACCATAAAGTCGAGGGTCCACATCTGGATTCTCTATTCTGTTCCATTGATCTATGTGTCTGTTTTTGTGCCAGTACTTCACTGTCTTGATGACCACAGCTTTGTAGCACAACCTGAAATCTGGCATTGTGATGCCCCCAGCTATGGTTTTCTTTTTTAATATTCCCCTGGCTATTTGGGGTCTTTTCTGATTCCACACAATTTTTAAGATAATTTGTTCCAAATCTCTGAAGAAAGTCCATGGTATGCTAACAGAGATTCCATTAAATGTGTGTATTGCCCTAGGTAGCATTGACATTTTCACAGTATTAATTCTTGCAGTCCATGAGCAGGGAATATTTTTCCATCTCTTTGTGTCTTCTTCAATTTCTTTCAGAGGTGTTCTGTAGTTTTTAGGGTATAGATCCTTTGCCTCTTTGGTTAGTTTTATTCCTAGGTATCTTATGCTTTTGGGTGCTATTGTAAATGGGATTGACTCCTTACTTTCTCTTTCTTTAGTCTCATTGTTAGTGTATATAAATGCCACTCACTTCAGGGCATTGATTTTTTTATCCAGCCACACTGCCGAATTGATGTATGAGTTCTAGCAATCTTGGGGTGGAGGCTTTTGGGTTTTCTACGTAGAGTTTCATGTCATCGGTGAAGAGGGAGAGTTTGACTTCTTCTTTGCCAATTTGAATGCCTTTAATGTCTTTTTGTTGTCTGATTGCTGAGGCTAGGACTTCCAATACTATGTTGAATAGCAGTGGTGAGAGTGGACATCCCTGTCTTGTTCCTGGTCATAGGGGAAAGGCTCCCAGTTCTTCCCCATTAAGAATGATATTTGCTGTTGGAGAGGATGCGGAGAAAAGGGAACCCTCTTACACTGTTGGTGGGAATGTGAACTGGTGCAGCCACTCTGGAAAACTGTGTGGAGGTTCCTCAAAGAGTTAAAAATAGACCTGCCCTATGACCCAGCAATTGCACTGTTAGGGATTTACCCCAAAGATTCAGATGCAATGAAACGCCGGGACACCTGCACCCCGATGTTTCTAGCAGCAATGTCCACAGTAGCCAAACTATGGAAGGAGCCTTGGTGTCCATCGAAAGATGAATGTATAAAGAAGATGTGGTTTATGTATATAATGGAATATTACTCAGCCATTAGAAACGACAAATACCCACCATTTGCTTCAACGTGGAAGGAACTGGAGGGTATTATGCTGAGTGAAGTAAGTCAATCGGAGAAGGACAAACAGTGTATGTTCTCATTCATTTGGGGAATATGAATAATAGTGAAAGGGAATATAAGGGAAGGGAGAAGAAATGTGTGGGAAAAATCAGAAAGGGAGACAGAACATAAAGACTCCTAACTCTGCGAAACGAACTAGGGGTGGTGGAAGGGGAGGAGGGCGGGGGGTGGGCGTGAATGGGTGACGGGCACTGAGGGGACACTTGACAGGATGAGCACTGAGTGTTATTCTGTATGTTGGTAAATTGAACACCAATAAAAATTAATTTATTTAAAAAAAGAGAGAATTATATTTGCTGTGGGCTTTTTGTAGATGGCTTTTAAGATGTCGAGGAAAGTTCCCTCTATCCCTACAGTCTGAAGAGTTTTGATCAGGAATGGATGCTGTATTTTGTCAAATGCTTTCTCTGCATCTAATGAGAGGATCATATGGTACTTGGTTTTTCTCTTGCTGATATGATGAATCACATTGATTGCTTTACGAGTGTTGAACCAGCCTTGTGTCCCGGGGATAAATCCTACTTGGTCATGGAGAATAATTTTCTTAATGTGCTATTGGATCCTATTGGCTAGTGTCTTGTTGAGAATTTTTGCATCCATGTTCATCATGGATATTGGCCTGTAATTCTCCTTTTTGGTGGGGTCTTTGTCTGGTTTTGGAATTAAGGTGATGCTGGCCTCATAGAACGAATTTGGAAGTACTCCATCTCTTTCTATCTTTCCAAACAGGTTTAGTAGAATAGGTATGATTTCTTCTTTAAACGTTTGATAGAATTCCCCTGGGAAGCCATCTGGCCCTGGACTCTTGTGTCTTGGGAGGTTTTTGATGACTGCTTCAATTTCCTCCCTGGTTATTGGCCTGTTCAGGTTTTTTATTTCTTCCTCTTCCAGTTTTGGTAGTTTGTGGCTTTCCAGGAATGCGTCCATTTCTTCTAGATTGCCTAATTTATTGGCGTATAGCTGTTCATAATATGTTTTTAAAATCGTTTGTATTTCCTTGGTGTTGGTGGTGATCTCTCCTTTCTCATTCATGATTTTATTAATTTGAGTCTTCTCTCTCTTCTTTTTAGTAAGGATGGCTAATGGTTTATCTATCTTATTAATTCTTTCAAAGAACCAACTCCTGGTTCTGTTGATCTGTTCCACAGTTCTTCTGGTCTCAATTTCATTGAGTTCTGCTCGAATTTTAATTAACTCTCTTCTTCTGCTGGGTGTAGGGTCCATCTGCTGTTTTTTCTCTAGCTCCTTTATGTGTAAGGTTAGCTTTTGTATTTGAGTTCTTTCCAGTTTTTGAATGGATGCTTGTATTGCGATGTATTTCCCTCTCAGGACTGCTTTTGCTGCATCCCAAAGATTTTGAACCGTTGTATCTTCATTCTCATTAGTTTCCATGAATCTTTTTAATTCTTCCTTAATTTCCTGGTTGACCCTTTTATCTTTTAGCAGGATGGTCCTTAACCTCCACGTGTTTGAGATCCTTCCAAACTTCTTGTTGTGATTGAGTTCTAATTTCAAGGCATTATGGTCTGAGAATATGCAGGGGACGATCCCAATCTTTGGTATCGGTTCAGACCCGATTTGTGACCCAGTATGTGGTCTATTCTGGAGAAAATTCCATGTGCACTTGAGAAGAATGTGTATTCAGTTGAGTTTGGATGTAAAGTTCTGTAGATATCTGTGAAATCCATCTGGTCCAGTGTACATTGAAAGCTCTCGTTTCTTTGGAGATGTTGTGTTAGAAGACCTATCGAGTGTAGAAAGAGCTAGATTGAAGTCACCAAGTATAAGTGTATTATTATCTAAGTATTTCTTCACTTTGGTTAATAATTCGTTTAAGTATTTGGCAGCTCCCACATTCAGGGCATATATATTGAGGATTGTTAAGTCCTCTTGTTGGATAGATCCTTTAAGTATGAGATAGTGTCCCTTTTCATCTCTCACTACAGTCTTCAGGGTAAATTTTAGTTTATCTGATATAAGGATGGCTACCCCTGCTTTCTTTTGAGAACCATTTGAATGGTAAATGGTTCTCCAACCTTTTATTTTCAGGTTGTAGGTGTCCTTCTGTCTAAAATGAGTCTCTTGTAGACAGCAAATAGATGGGTCCTGCATTTTTATCCAGTCTGAAACCCTGCCCTTTTGATGGGGTCATTAAGCCCGTTCACGTTCAGAGTTACTATTGACAGATATGAGTTTAGTGTCATCATGATATCTATTCAGTCCTTGTTTTTGTGGATTCTTCCACTGAATTCTTCTTAAAGGGGAATTTTGAGAGTCCCCCTTAAAATTTCTTGCAGAGCTGGTTTGGAGGTCACATATTCTTTCAGTTCCTGCCTGTCTTGGAAGCTCTTTATCTCTCCTTCCATTCTGAATGAGAGCCTTGCTGGATAAAGTATTCTTGGTTGCATGTTCTTCTCCTTTAGGACCCTGAATATATCCTGCCAGCCCTTTCTGGCCTGCCACGTCTCTGTGGAGAGGTCTGCTGTTACCCTAATATTCCTCCCCATGAAAGTCAGGGACTTCTTGTCTCTTGCTGCTTTAAGGATCTTCTCTTTATCTTTGGAATTTGCAAGCTTCACTATTAAATGTCGAGGTGTTGAACGGTTTTTATTGATTTTAGGGGGGGGATCTCTCTATTTCCTGGATCTGAATGCCTGTTTCCCTTCCCAGATTAGGAAGTTTTCAGCTAGGATTTGTTCAAATACATATTCTGGCCCTCTGTCCCTTTCGGCGCCCTCAGGGACCCCAATTAAACGTAGGTTTTTCTTCCTCAGGCTGTCGTTTATTTCCATTAATCTGTCCTCATGGTCTTTTAATTCTTGTCTCTTTTTTCCTCAGTTTCCCTCTTTGCCATCAACTTGTCTTCTATGTCACTCACTCGTTCTTCCACCTCGTTAACCCTCATCGTTAGGACTTCTAGTTTGGATTGCATCTCATTCAATTGATTTTTAATTTCTGCCTGATTGGATCTAAATTCTGCAGTCATGAAGTCTCGTGAGTCCTTAATGCTTTTTTCTAGAGCCACCAGTAGCTGTATAATAGTGCTTCTGAATTGGCTTTCTGACATTGAATTGTAATCCAGATTTTGTAACTCTGTGGGAGAGAGGACTGTTTCTGATTCTTTCTTTTGATGTGAGGTTTTCCTTCTAGTCATTTTGCTCAGGCAGAGTGGCCAAAAACAAGTTGTATTGGGAAAAGGAGAGAAAGAGAGAGAGAGAAGAAAGAAAAGAGAAAAAGCAAAAAGAAAAAAGGAAGAAAAAAAAGGAAAAAAGCGAAGAGAAAGAAAAAGAAAGGTGAAAAAAAGGGTGGGGTGGGGAAGCAATCAGAAATCAAAAAGAAAAAAAAAGAAAAAAAAAAACACGGGGAGTATCTTCTGATTCTGTAGACTTTAAGTCCCTTGACTTCCCCTGGAACTGGTCCGTCCAGCTGGTCTTCTGGGGGAGGGGCCTGCTGTGCTGATTTTCAGGAGTTAGCACTTGGGGGAGCTGCTCTGCCCCTGCCTGCTGCAGGGCTCAGTGGGGGTTGTTTACCCCGTGAGGCCCCAGGAGGAAAACCCCAGTTGCTATGGCAGCTCTGGAAGCCTGGATTCAGCCTCCGCAGTAGCTCTGGGCTCCTCCCTCCGCAGGGCCTGGAGGCTCCGGGGCGGGGCCGCTGATGTGCTCAGCTCGGGGCAGGAGCGTCCTTGCGGTCCTGGGCCCTCCCGGCCTCTGCCTGTCCCGGGGGTGGCCGGATCCTGGGCTGTGTCCCGGCGCCCTGTGCTCCCGGTCCTGCGCTGTTGGATTCGCGCTCCCGCTGCGCAGCCGCCTCTCCGGTAGCCGCCGCCGAGCCCCTCTGAGCTGCTCCCGGGCCGCGCAGCCCCTCCGCGCAGTGACGCCGCCGAGCCCCTCCGAGCTGCTCACGGTCAGTGTGCGCGCTGCAGCCCTTTAGGGAGCTCGGCGCACTCTCCTGCGCTCGCAGGTGTCTGTTAGTGTCCCCGGGAGCCCGAGGGCATCCCCGCCCTCCTGGGTCCTGCTCCAACTCCCTGCGGCCCCTTTCCGCCCGGGAAGGTTGGTGCAGCTCCTGCTCCTCCGGGACGGGGCTCTCCTGTCCTGGGGACACTCGCCCCGGCCTCAGCCCGGCTCCTCGCGGGGCCCCTCCCCCTCGGAGGCCTTTTGTTTCTTTATTTCTTTTTCCCCGTCTTCCTACCTTGATAGAAGCGCGAACTCTTCTCACTGTAGCATTCCAGCTGGTCTCTCTTTAAATCTCAGGCCGAATTCGTAGATTTTCAGGATGATTTGAAGGTTATCTAGGTAATTTGGTGAGGACAGGTGATTTGGGGACCCTGCTCTTCCGCCTTCTTGCCCCCAAACCTCCAACTCAAATGTTAATGGTTTTGTAAATCGGAGTTCAGTTCATAAGTCATGCACTTCATTAATTCCATCAAATGAGCTTCCCCCTACATTCTCCCTACCCAGGCTTCCACTATTCATACCCACACATATTATTAAATGGTTTCTTAACTAAAATAACTCAAAGAAAAAATATTTTATCCTGATCTTTGGGGAAAGGCTCCCAGTGTTTCCCCATTGAGAATGATATTTGCTGTGGGTTTTTCTTAGATGGCTTTGAAGATGCTGAGGAATGTTCCTTCTATCCCTACACTCTGAAGACTTTTGATCAGGAATGGATGCTGTATTTTGTCAAATGATTTCTCTGCATCTATTGAGAGGTTCATATGGCTCTTGTTTTTCTCTTGCTGATATGATCAATCACATAGATTGCTTTACGAGTGTTGAACCAGCCTTGCATCCCGGGGATAAATCCCACTTGGTCATGGTGAATCATCTTCATAATGAATTGTTGGATCCCATAGGCCAGTATCTTATTGAGAATGTTTGCATCTGTGTTCATCAGGGATATGGTTCTATAATTCTCCTTTTTGGTGGGGGCTATGGGGCTATGTCTGGTTTTGGAATTAGGGTGATGCTGGCCTCATAGAACGAGTTTGGAAGGACTCAATCTCTTTCTATCTTTCCAAACAGCTTTAGTGGAATATGGTTTCTTCTTTAAACCTTTGATAGAATTCCGCTGGTAAGCATCTGGCCCTGGACTTTTGTGTCTTGGGAGGTTTTGGATGACTGCTTCAATTTCTTCCCTTGTTATCGGCCTCTTCAGGTTTTCTATTTCTTCCTGTTCCAGTTTGGTAGTTTGTGGTTTTCCAGAAATGCGTCCATTTCTTCTAGATTGCCTAATTTATTGGCATGTAGCTGCTTCTAATAAATTTTTAAAATTCTTTGTATTTCCTTGTTATTGCTGGGGATCTCTCCTTTCTTATTCATGATTTTATTAATTTGAGTCTTTTCTCTCTTCTTTTTAATAAGGCTGGCTAATGGTTTATCTATCTTATTAATTCTTTCAAAGAACAAACTCTTGGTTTTGTTAATCTGTTCCACAGTTCTTCTGGTCTCTATTTCATTGAGTTCTGCTGGAATCTTTATTGACTCTCTTCTTCTGCTGGTTTTAGGATCTATTTCCTGTTTTTTTTTCTCCAGCTCCTTTAGGTGCAAGTTTTATCTTTTTTATTTGAGTTCTTCCCAGTTTTTGGATGGATGCTTGTATTGCGATGTATTTACCCCTCAGGACTGCTTTTGCTGTATCCCAAGGATTTTGAACGGTTGTATCTTCATTCTCATTCGTTTCCATGAATTTTTTAAATTCTTCCCTAATTTCCTGGTTGACCCTTTCACCTTTTAGCAGGATGGTCCTTAACCTCCACGTGTTTGAAATCCTTCCAAATATCTTCTTGTGATTGAGTTCTTGTTTCAAAGCATTACATTCTGAAAATATGCAGGGGACGATCCCAACCTTTTGGTGTTGGTTAAGACCTGCTTTGTGACCCAGTATGTGGTCTATTCTGGAGAAAGTTCCATGTGCACTTGAGAAGAATGTGTATTCACTTGCATTGGGATATAGAGTTCTGTAAATATCTGTGAAATCCATCAGGTCCAGTGTATTATTTAAAGCTCTGGTTTCTTGGCCGATGTTTTGCTTAGAAGATCTGTCATCTATAGAAAATGCTGTATTCAAGTCTCTCAGTATAAGTGTATTTTTATCTAAATGTGTTTTAACTTTGGTTATTACTTGATTGATTTACTTGGCAGCTCACACAATAGAGGCATAAATATTGATTATTGTTAGGTCCTCTTGTTGGATAGATCCTTGAAGTATGATATAGTGTCCCTCTTCATCTCTTACTACAGTCTTTGGGATAAACTTTAGTTTATCTGATATAAGGATGGCTACCCCTGCTTTCTTTTGAGGGCCATTTGAATGGTAAATGGTTCCCTAACCTTTTATTTTTAGGCTGTAAGTGTCCTTACGTCTAAAATGAGTCTCTTGTAGACAGCAAATAGATGGGTCTTGCTTTTTTATCCAGTCTGAAACCCTGCGCCTTTTGATGGGGTCATTAAGCCCATTCACATTCAGAGTTACTATTGAAAGATATGAATTTAGTGTCATCATGATACCCATTGAGTCCCTGTTTTTTGTGGTTGTGTCCTTGGACTTCCTCTTTCTTTTACAGACTTCCCCCTAATATTTCTTGCAGAGCTCGTTTGGTGGTCACTTATTTTTTCAGTTTCTGCCTATCTTGAAAGCTCTTTATCTCTGCTTGTATTCTGAATGAGAGCCTTGCTGGATAAAGTATTCTTGGCTGCATGTTTTTCTCATTTAGGACCCTGAATATATCCTGCCAGCCCTTTTTGGCCTGCCAGGTCTCCATATTGATGTTGCAAAAATATAGAATGAAAAAATATCTATGAATTTAGAGGAAGAAGCATGGTGAGGTGAAACAACAAAATAACTAAATGGGAATCTCATACAAGCTGTTTGGAAACAGGGAAGATACAGATGATACTTTCTAATCGTTTTCACAGAACTAGCACACTGGGAAGAAAAAATTAAGGGAGACTACAATTTCAAGAAATATGCATGAAGTTTCAGTGTTCCCAAAGCAAAACATATGATAAATTTTGGCTTGTTTAATAATTCACCTCATAGGCAATTAAGGAAACAATGGAGAAAAGAGTTTCTCTGGAATTAGGATTGTCAAGAACACACATTGTTCACTAACATAGTATTTTGATTTCAGCAAAATATTTCCAAAAATGCTCTGATTATTTTATGGATAAGATGCTAAAATATGAATATGGATTGTACTATCCAAGTGATTTCTAAGAGCAAGACACTAACCAGAGTGTTATATTGATTCAAGGCAACACTTATTTCTGAAGGCAAAACAGTTACCTTTAAGTAGCTTAAATAGCCATAAGTCATATGAGTTTCAGAAATACTTAAATTGATAAGCAAATAAATAGCTTTTATTTTTAGAAAACAAAACATTAAATGACATGGTGACTATTTCAACTAAGTATGCCTATCTAAAAAATAGACTTCAACCTACTAACTCAAAGAATAGCAGCATAAAATTTAGACAATCAAAATACAGCAACAAAGAGCAAGATATAAAAATGTCAGACATTAGAAGAATTTTAAGGATGGCACTTACATTCACAAATACTTATTGGTCAAACACTTTTGACCAAATAAGCAATTATCCTAACTCCTCAAGGGAAGTAGGTGATCTCATCCTTTATGTGGTCACTTCCAAATTATGAACTTCTTATTGACTGAATATAAAGATTATTCTGGCAACTGCCTACACTAGCTACCAATGGGATAGACTAACTGTGGAGCAAGAAGAAGAGTTTTAAGAGGATTTATCAAAATAATTGCAGGAGAATACTTTCATTTAAAAAATAAATTGGCATAATTAGAATAGAATCATTAATCTTCTGCAAGTGGCTCTGTATATACTCTATCTTTGTTACCTTTAACAATCTGACATTCAGTTAAAATTCAATTCTTCCCCCACAGTGTGGAAAAATTCTGATTTACTCTTCCATTTAATTCTTAGCTTAATGGGAAATGATGCAGAATTAGTTACTTTTAGCAAGAAATTATCTCTCTTAACCTTGTTAAATTTTATCCACCCTCTGCAGCTAAACAATACAGAAAAAATGAGAAGACAGGTCGACTTGTCAAATTATAACCAAGAGTGTCTTTCCTTTAAGACAAAAAAATACTAAAAATTAAAGTGTAAGGAAACAAGTGTTGGTAGTGTTATAAAAACCTAATGGGATTTGTCAGTTGTAATAAAACTCAGTTTGCTTATAATGCCTTTTGTTTGAAAACCAAATATTCCCCTTTCTATTTTTTTAAATATTTTATGCAATCTCTAACACCCAATGTGGGGCTCAAACTTACAAATAAATGTAAGCGTCACGTGTTCTACTAACTGAACCAGTCAGGAATCCCATGGAACCCAAATATTTCTTTATCAGTGGATTCTTCTTCACAAAGACCTAACAAGAGAATATAAACAAATACTTTTCATAATCATGATTCAAAATCCTTCAAAATAGGGATCCCTGGGTGGCGCAGCGGTTTAGCGCCTGCCTTTGGCGCAGGGCGCGATCCAGGAGACCCGGGATCGAATCCCTCGTTGGGCTCCCGGTGCATGGAGCCTGCTTCTCCCTCTGCCTGTGTCTCTGCCTCTCTCTCTCTCACTGTGTGCCTAACATAAATAAATAAAAATTAAAAAAAATTCCTTCAAAATAGATTCTTTAAAACCCTGATAGGGTATGCATTTTCATGATTGGGGCACGCATGTCCATGTTAAAAGGAAAGGAAAACAAGCTCTAAGGAGCTCTAATACCAAAACATGAAACTGGAAGGAAGCATTTCTAAAAACACTTTCCCAAGTAGAAGATTTCAAAACTTCACTTTTTCCATGAATATTTTCAAAGAGAAGTCCGTACTGTTGGACAGAAACTTTCTTTTCTCAGAATAATTCCATCTTGTTTGACTTTCCTCTCTTTTTTTTTTCAGATTCCCTACTATATTTCCTTCATATGTCTTTTATACCTTAAGTACCAAGCCCAACAAAAGACAGAGGAAAGATATAGACATGGCCAACAAGCACATGAGAAAATGCTCTGCATCACTGGCCATCAGGGAAATACAAATCAAAACCACAATGAGATACCACCTCACACCAGTGAGAATGGGGAAAATTAACAAGGCAGGAAACAACAAATGTTGGAGAGGATGTGGAGAAAGGGGAACCCTCTTGCACTGTTGATGGGAATGTGAGCTAGTGCAGCCAAACTGGAAAACTGTGTGGAGGTTCCTCAAAGAGTTAAAAATAGATCTGCCCTACGACCCAGCAATTGCATTGCTGGGGATTTACCCCAAAGATACAGATACCTGCACCCTGATGTTTATAGCAGCAATGTTCACTATAGCCAAACTGTAGAAGGAGCCTCAGTGTCCATCGAAAGATGAATGTATAAAGAAGATGTGGTATAGGTATACAGTGGAATATTACTCAACCATTAGAAATGACAAATACCCACCACCATTTGCTTCGACGTGGATGGAATTTTCTCATGTGCTTGATGGCCATGTCTATGTTTTCCTCTGTGAAATTCCTGTTCATGTCTTTTGCCCATTTCATGATTGGATTGTGTGTTTCTTTACTGTTGAGTTTCATAAGTTCTTTATAGATCTTGGATACTAGCCCTTTTTCTGATACATCATTTGCAAATATCTTCTCCCAATCTGTAGGTTGTCTTTGAGTTTTGTTGACAGTTTCTTTTGCTGTGCAGAAGGTTCTTGTCTTGATGAAGTCTCAATAGTTCGTTTTGCTTTTGTTTCTCTTGCCTTCATGGATGTATCTTGCAAGAAGTTGCTGTGGCCAAGTTCAAAAAGGGTGTTGCCTCTGTTCTCCTCTAGGATTTTGATGGAATCTTGTCTTACATTTAGATATTTCATCCAATTTGAGTTTATCTTTGTGTATGGGGTAAGAGAATGGTCTAGTTTCAATCTTCTGAAAGTGGATGTCCAATTTTTCCAGCAGCATTTATTGAAGAGACTGTCCTTTTTCCAGTGGATAGTCTTTCCTGCTTTGTCGAATATTAGTTGACCATAAAGTTGAGGGTCCACTTCTGGATTCTCTATTCTGTTCCATTCGTCTATGTGCCCGTTTTTGTGCCATTACCACACTGTCTTTATGACAACAGCTTTGTAGTACAATCTATAATCTGGCATTGTGATGCCCCCAGCTATGGTTTTCTTTTTTAATATTACCCTGGCTATTCAGGGTCTTTTCTGATTCCACACAAATCTTAAGATGATTTGTTCCAAATATCTGAAGAAAGTCCATGGTATTTTGATAGGGATTGCATCATATGTGTACGTTGCCCTGGGTAACATTGACATTTTCACAATATTAATTCTTCCAATCCATGAGCATGGAATATGTTTCCATCTCTTTGTGTCTTCCCCAATTTCTTTCAGAAGTGTTCTGTAGTGTTTAGGGTATAGATCCTTTCCCTCTTTGGTTAGGTTTATTCCTAGGCATCTTATGCTTTTGGGTGCAATTGTAAATGGGATTGACTCCTTAATTTCTCTTTCTTCAGGCTCATTGTTAGTATATAGAAATACCACTGACTTCTGGGCATTGATCTTGCCACACTGCCGAATTGCTGTATGAGTTCTAGCAATCTTGGGGGGGAGTCTTTTGTTTTTTTTTTATGGAAAGTATCATGTCATCTGCAAAGAGGAGGAGTTTGACTTCTTCTTTGCCAATTTGAATGCGTTAATTTCTTTTTGATGCCTGATTGCTGAGGCTTGGATTTCTAGTACTATGCTGAGTAGCAGTGGTACAAGTGGACATCCATTTCTTGTTCCCGATCTTAGGGGAAAGGGTCCCAGTGTCTCCCCATTGAAAATGATATTTACTGTGGGCTTTTCATAGATGGCTTTTAAGATGCTGAAGAATTTTCCCTCTATCCCTACACTCCAAAGAGTTTTGATCAGGAATGGATGCTGTATTTTGTCAAATGATTTCTCTGCATCTATTGAGAGGATCCTATGGTTCTTGTTTTTTCTCTTGCTGATATGATCAATCACATTAATTGCTTTACGAGTGTTGAACCAGCCTTGCATCCCGGGGATAAATTCCATTTGGTCATGGTGAATAATCTTCTTAATGTATTGTTGGATCCTATTGGCTGGTATCTTGTTGAGAATTTTTGCATCTGTGTTCATCAGGGATATTGCTCTATATTCCCTTTAGGGTGGGGTCTTTGTCTGCTTTTGGAATTAAGGTGATGCTGGCCTCATAGAATGAGTTTGGGAGTATTCCATCTCTTTCTATCTTCCCGAACAGCTTTAGTAGAATAGGCATGGTTTCTTCTTTAAATGTTTGATAGCATTCCCCTGGGAAGCCACCTGGCCCTGGACTTTTGTGTGGGGGAGATTTTTGATGACTGCTACAATTTCCTCCCTGGTTATCAGCCTGTTCAGATTTTCTATTTCTTCCTGTTCCAGATTTGGTAGTTTGTGTTTTTCCAGAAATGCATCCATTTTTTCTAGATTGCCTAATTTATTGGTGAATATTGTTTTTAAAATCATTTGTATTTCCTTGGTATTGGTGGTGATCTCTCCTTTCTCATTCATGATTTGATTAATGTGAGTCTTCTCTCTCTTCTTTTTAATAAGGCTGGCTAATGGTTTATCCATCTGATTAATTCTTTCAAAGAAGCAACTCCTGGTTTTGTTGATCTGTTCCACCGTTCTTTTGGTCTCTATTTCATTGAGTTCTGCTCGAATCTTAATTAACTGTGTTCTTCTGCTTTGTGTATGTTTTATTTGCTGTTCTTTCTCCAGTTCCTTTATGTACAAGGTTAGCTTTTGTATTTGAGTTCTTTCCAGTTTTTGGATGGATGCTTGTATTATGGTGCATTTCCTCCTCAGGACTGCTTTTGCTGTATCCCAAAGATTTTGAACGGTTGTATCTTCATTCTCACTAGTTTCCATGAATCTTTTTAATTTTTCTCTAATTTCCTTCTTGACCCTTTCATCTTATAGCTGGATGTTCCTTAACCTCCATGTGTTTGAAATCCTTCCAAACTTCTTGTGATTTAGTTCCAGTTTCAAAGCATTATGGTCTGAAAATAAGCAGGGAATGATCCCAATCTTTTTTTTATCAGTTGAGACCTGATTTGTGACCCAGTATGTGGTCTATTCTGGAGAAAGTTCCATGTGCACTTGAGAAGACTGTGTATTCAGTTGTGTTTGGATGTAAAGTTCTGTAAATATTTGTGAAATCTTTCTGGTCTAGTGTATCATTTAAAGTTCTTGTTTCTTTGGAGATGTTGTGCTTAGAAAATTTGTCGATTGTAGAAAGCGGTGTGTTCAAGTCTTCAAGTATAAGTGTGTTATTATCTAAGTGTGTCTTAACTTTGGTTATTAATTGATTGATATACTTGGCAGCTCCCACATTCGGGGCATAAATATTGATGATTGTTAGGTCCTCTTGTTGGATAGATTCTTTAAGTAGTATATATGTCCCCCTTCATCTCTTACTAGAGTCTTTGGGATAAACTTTAATTTATTTGATAAATGAATGGCTACTCCTGTTTCCTTTTGAGGACCAATTGAATGGTAAGTGGTTCTCAAACCTTTTATTTTCAGGCTATAGGTGTCCTTTTGTCTAAAATGAGTCTCTTATAGACCACAAATGCACGAGTCATGCTTTTTTATCCAGTCTGAAACCCTGCGCCTTTTGATGGGGTCATTAAGCCCATTCACGTTCAGAGTTACTATTGAAGGTTATGAATTTAGTGTCATAATGAACCTATTCAGTCCCTGTTTTGGTGGATTGTTCCCTTGGATCTCCTCTTTCTATTACAGAATACCCCTTAGTATTTCTTGTAGAGCTGGTTTGGTGGTCACATATTCTTTTAGTTTCTGCCTATCTTGGAAGCTCTTTATCTCTCCTATTCTGAATGAGAGTCTTGCTGGATAAAGTATTCTTGGCTGTATGTTGTTCTCACTTGGGACCCTAAATATATCCTGCCAGCCTTTTCTGGCTTGCCAGGTCTCTGTGGAGAGGTCTGCCCTTAACATAATACTTCTCCCCATAAAGTTTAGGGATCTCTTGTCTCTTGTTGCTTTAATGATCTTCTCTTTATCTTTGGAATTCGTAAGTTTCACTCTTAAATGTGGAGGTGTTGAACTGTTTTTATTGATTTTTTTGGGGGGGGTCTCTCCATCTCCGGATCTGAATGCTCTTTTTTTTAAACATTTTTTTTAATTTTTTTAAATTTATTTATGATAGTCACACAGAGAGAGAGAGAGAGGCAGAGACACAGGCAGAGGGAGAAGCAGGCTCCATGCACCAGGAACCCGACGTGGGATTCGATCCCGGGTCTCCAGGATCCCACCCTGGGCCAAAGGCAGGCGCTAAACCGCTGCGCCACCCAGGGATCCCCGGCATTCCTTTCTTTTATGAAAGAATTTTATTACAATGGTTTTGTGCCTTCTTTGCATGATTTGAAGAAAAAAATGATCATCTGGTAGAATACTCTTCAATAACAACCAAACCTGTTACTATAGACTGAATATTTATGTCTCCCCAAAATTTATATGTTTAAATCCAATTCCCAATGTGATGGTATTAAGATGGGGGTTGGGATGTGATTAGGTCCTGAGGTTGGAATACTCATGAATGGGATTAGTGTCCTTAATAAGAGACCCCAGATATCTCCCTTGCCCTTTCCACCTTGTGGGGAACACAACAAAAAAATAGCAATCTACGAATCAGGAAGTGGGTCTTCATCATACTTCAAATCTGCTGGCACCTTAATCTTAAACTTCCAGCCTCCAGAACCGTGTCACAGAAGTTTCTATCATGCATTATTCTGTTATAACAATGTGAGATATTCTGTTACAGCATCCTGAAGAGACGAAGACACATGTTGATTTGAAATTCTGTCTTCTGTGATGCAAATAATTCATTTCTGTGCTATTACTGCATTTTTCACATGAAAACCTTATCTATTTTTCACATGTAAAATTATCTGAAGAGTTTAGTTTACTTCACTCCAGAGCCCTACACTTGTTACTTTGTTCACAATGCAGGGAGCTGCCCAGAAAATGAACACTTGGGTGAGTGTTGGGAGAGTGCTTAGTAGGTGACCCACAATTGTAGTCTGAAGTATTGTTTAAATGGTAGTAGTATCTAATTACTAATGGAGTCACCTTAGTAATTAGAAGACACTCTTAGAAACCTGCGATCTTTTAGTATCTGAAACTTGGGAAAAAAAAGTGATGATTTTAACTCCTCCATGATTAGGAGTTTGTTTTCCCAAACAGGACACTATTAGAATATTGGATGTAGATTAAAAATGGGTTAACAGAACATGAGAGACTCCTAACTCTGGGAAATGAACTAGGGGTGGTAGAAAGGGAGGTAGGCGTGAGGTGGGGGTGACTGGGTGACAGGCACTGAGGGGGTACTTGATGGGATGAACACTGGGTGTTATTCTATATGTTGGCAAATTGAACACCAATAAAAAATAAATTTATTTAAAAATGAGTTAAAGATTAGGGAACTAGGAAGAATGAAAAAAGTGTGACATTCTTGAATGAAGTATGTGATAAAGCCGGATATTCCAGATTTAAGCCAGTAGAGTGTCAGATAAATCAAGCAAAATAAAACTTGGCAACATTAAAAATATCTTTGCAACATTTCAGAATAGAAAGAAACATATCTAAGTACAAGTATATTATTCTTTCATAGTTACACAGATATGCTGATATTATCTTTACTTTTTACTTACCTAAATTTTTTATTGTGGTAAGAAACTTAAACTGAGATCTACCTTTTTAACAAATTTTTAAATGCACAGTATAGTATTGCTATCTATACGTATAGTGTTGTATAGCACATCTCTAGGACTAATTCTTCTTGCCTAACTGGAATTCTATATGGTTGATTAGCAGCTCACCATTTTCCCCTCCCTCCAGTCTTTGACAATCACTATTTGACTCTCTATTTCTATGAGTTTGGCTCCTTTATAGATATCTCATCTAAGTAGAATCATTCAGTATTTGTCCTTCTGTGATTGGATTATTTTATGTGGCATAGTGTCTTTTAGATTTATCATATCTGTCATATGGGATAGGATTTCCTTCTTTTTTAAGGCTTAATAATATTCCACAAGGCAAAAACAAAACAAAACATATATCCAAGACAGCAATTGAGAATAAGGTCTTATTTTAAAAGATTTCTTTAAAAAAAGATTTCTTAACACTGTGACTTACCATATTAATTGTTACATGGGTTTTTAAACTTTATATAGTTACTAAAATATTGAACATGGAGAAAAACAATAGATCTTTTTTTTTATAAATTAATTTTTATTGGTGTTCAATTTACCAACATACAGAATAACACCCAGTGCTCATCCTGTCAAGTGTCCCCCTCCGTGCCCGTCACCCATTCACCCCCACCCCCCGCCCTCCTCCCCCTCCACCACCCCTAGTTCATTTCCCAGAGTTAGAAGTCTTTATGTTCTGTGTCCCTTTCTGATATCTCCCACACATTTCTTCTCCCTTCCCTTATATTCCCCTTCACTATTATTCAAAACAATAGATCTAATTGAAAGGTGTAAGGTCTGATCCAACCAGCCAGCCCAGTCAATTAGCTATTGAACAAATATACATTCAGTATCTGCTATATGTTAAACACCATCAAAAGTACAAGGCTATATAAATCATTGATCCCACACTCAAGAAATTCACAGTCAAATATAGACAACAAAATATGGACATTAATAGAAAACAATGAGACCACTCATTAATTTATACTAATTCGTGACCCGCATCTATCTAGACAGGAATTGAGAGGACTTATAATATGACAAATAGAATAGTAAACTAGAAAAAGATATAAACCAAGGGGAGAAGGACAACATATGTATATTAATCATAAAAATAAATAAAATTGTGGTAATTGAAGTACAATGGTGGCTCCGAGCTTCCAGAAAACCAGGACAAAACAAGATAAAAGTTATGAAAAGTAGGACCCATATCAAATCCATATCAATACTCAGTAAAGACAGTTTCCAATAATGCTAATTTCTATCAGGCAATTCATTGGATGGTGCAATGAAAAATTAATACTTTTAAGATAGATGCAGAATATTTCATAATTTTGGGGAACCTGTGTGGCTCAGTCAGTTGAATGCCTGACTCTTAATTTTGGCTAAGGTTATAATCTCATGGTTGTGGAATCAAGCTGTGTGTGGGGCTCCATGTTCAGTGTAGAGTCTCCTTGGGATTCTTTCTCTCTCTCTCTCTGTCTCTGCCCTTCCCCCTCATGCTCTTTCCATCTTTCTTTATCTCAAAATAAATGAAATCTTTAAAAAAAAGAATACTTCATAATTGTTAATAAAAGATGAAAGGGCAAAATACAAGGGTAATCCTGTGAAGGAATTTTAGATGGGAGTAGATTAAAGTAGTTGAAGCACAGTTTTCTGCAGTCTCAATAATAAAAGTATAGAGCTTATAGCAATAATTCCAAGATACTGGCCTGTAGACTGGTGATTACCATGCTTCTGTTTTTACTAATGCATGGAAAATGGGGAAATAAATAAAATATTGAGTTTTAAACAACACTTACTTTGTTTAATTTAATGGTCTTTTATTCTGAGATTATTTCTTCCTTCATTACATGTTACTGGATATTCTATTTTTTAAAAGTAAGGTGGAAAATTTAAAATGAAAAAGATAACCTGAGATTGTACTTAAAATAGAAGATAGTGTTTTGAAGAGAAATCTAATTTAAAAAAATCTTACTCCAGTATCCCAGGCTTCATTAGCTTGTAACTAAAACAAAATCATTGCTATAGCCAAACTGTTATATCATGAACTCCTCATTTAATCAATTCCATACCCCAAAATATCCCCGAGTTTTAGTATATTGTCTCACATGTGTTTCATAATGCATTCTTTCAGATTTTCTCTTTTGTTCTCCATGTTTTGAAACTATAGGGCTATCTCATTAGCTAGTAACTATTTTAAATTTGCTACTCTCTTAAGTTATTGCACACATAGTCCTACCCACCAGCCTCTGAGGAGGAAAACAGCTCTCTCCTTAAATAAGAATTACCTCCTCATAGGGTCGTTGAAGGCAATCATTGAAAAAAAATGCACATAAAGCACTTAGAAGGGGGCAGGCACATGGTAAGCACTCAATAAATGGTACTGACAGTTATATTTATCTTTGGTCTTTACTAGCATGGCCCTTATGATAGATGGTATCATTCCCAATTATTCACTCTCTCCATAAGAGGGTTATATATTCTCATCTGTGGCCATGTGACTTGCAGTGTTTTCATGCGGAATATATACCTCATTGATTTGCAGCTTGACCTTGTGACTTTTTTAGTCAATAAGGTATGAATGAAATATGTGCTACATCTGAGCTGAAGCTTTCAGAGACTTAAATAGAAATCGCTATTTCAGTTTAGATCCCATAATGAAAAAATACAAATTGCAGAGCCAGAGCCGACCCACAGTTACTGACTGGGAATTAAAACAAACAAACAAAAATTATTGGTTGTTAAAGCAATAAAATTTATTTTTACCTTAGTATAGCCTCAAACAAGCTGATACATATCTTCATATGTATTTTCAGTTACTGTAAATACAGAATCTTTAGTTACTATAAATACACAAGTTACTTTCTCGTATCTTCTTCAATTATTGTACATATACCAGCTCCTGATTGTTCATCCTATTTTTTACTCTTGCTTTGTAATTCCTTCTTGCTTTCAGTTCCATTAGACTATGACAGCTAAACTATTATTTGTTTAACTTAAATTTTCCTAAGTGTGGAACACATACTACTGGTATGACACAGGCGCATGATATGTGATTTATAATGAGAAAATTAAACTCTTTTCTATTCTCATTTTGTTTTTCCAATTACTTTAATGAAAATTCCCAGTTTGGGGCAAGTTTGTTGTTAGCAACTCTCAAACAGTTGCTAATGTCCCTTCAGAAAAATACAAAAAAGTGATCTTTGAACTAGGTGACTAGAACTAGCAACATTATGTAGTTGGAATATAATAATAATATTTAATCCATATTGTATTAATTATATGGTCACTTATATTAATAACAAGTGATAATGGTCTACCACTTGTAATATAGCTCCCTTTTAAAATAAATTCATTTATTTAAATAAAGAAATGAGCTTATTTCAATAAAATGTCAAGTGCTGAGGTTTGGATTTCTGTTCTATCTAAGGGCCTTGCTTTTAGCCTTTAGTATTGGGAAGGTATCAGGCCTGGATCTTAGATTTATACATTTAACTCCTGCTCCAGTGTAAGCTTCTGGGCCTGATACTTTAAAATGTAACTCCAGCTTCTGAAAGCCAGGTAGGTGGTGACCGAATTGGAGGACTCTTGGCTCATCACATCCAACAAATACAACTAGATGGCTATAAAGTCATTCTAAATATCCCAGAAATAGATCTGAAAACTGAGAGAACAAATTTCACAACAAAGGGAGAGAAGAGACAACATCAAAGAAAGTAGGAAGTGTGGAGATGCGGTTTAGGGGAGAAACAGATATTGGCTGCTATGGAGGAGAAGGAGTCATAGTCACAGGGAAGGAAAAATGAGAGAGAAGCACACAGGGGAATACACAAGAAGGTCCCTGAAGACATTGTCATGAAAATCAAGAGGTGCTGAATTTCATGAGTTCTTGCAGTAAGTGGGGCCTATGGACTGGAATATTAAAAGTCAGCAAGTTTGGCTGGGCTAGAGCCTGGAGAACACTGTGCTGCTCTTGAGTGGGAGGCAGGCAAACACCCTGAGGGCATACAGTTTGGAAACACCAATCTGAAGAACACTTTGGGCACAGAGTGGGGAGATTTGCTCTTCTCAGAGCATGTGCCCGAGAGGAAGCATTCACATAGACACCTCTCTGAAGACAAAGAATCTGGCTGGAACCATCTCCTCCCCCATTACACAGCATAAACATATAGCCAAAGGTGGGAAGCGGAACAGTGCAACTCTGGTTACCTTACTTGCCTTTACCAAGCCTCACATGTCTGTCTGTACACCAGTGGGACTGCCCTTCTGAGTCATGTTCACCTAAGACTCAGGGTGACAGGTCCCTCCTACAAAAGACCAACACAAATCCTTGCCCATATCACATCTCCTGATCAGATAGTGTTGCAAGGCCTCAGTTCTGGTGGAGGTGGTGACAGGTCTCATTTCACAAGCAGACCAAACCACACCTAGTTAAAACTCACTACATTCAGACCAGGGGCCAAACACTGCATACAACAGGCAAGGAGAGACTCTGCAGAATACTGGCCTGAAAGAGCAGCCAGAGCACAGCAGCAGAGCTCATGCAACAAAGACTGCAGTCATTCCCTGAAGTGCCATGCCCTGGGTACTACATTAACTCTTCTTGATAAGGCTATTACTTTCAGAAACAGAGGACATAGCTGGCTTTTCTAACACAGAGAAGAAGGCAGAGGCTTAGATAAAATGTCAAGAAGGAGGAATTTATTCCAAATGGAAGAACAAGATCAAGCCACAGACAGAGATCTAAGCAAAAAAGATATAAGTAGTGTGTCTGATGGAGAATTGAAAGCAACAATTTAAAGATACTCACTGGGATTGAAAAAAGTGTAGAAGACATCAGTGAGACTCTTAAACCTGAGATAAAAGAGTTAAAAAGGAATAAATAAGAGATGAAGAATGCAATAAAGATATTGGAAAAGGTGTGATGCAATGAACAGAAGGCTGGAAGAAGCAAAGGAATTAATCACCTAGAATGCAAAGAAACAGGAAGCTATGGTGTTGAAAAAAGAGAGAAAGAAGAATTATACAAAGTTAAACGACTTAGGGAACTCAGTGACTCCATGAAATGTAATAATATTTGTATTATAGGACTCCCAGAATAAGACAAAGAAAAGGCAAAATTTTTTTTTCAAGCAATAATATCAGATGGCTTCCCTAACCCGATGAGAGGAACAGACATCCAGATCAAGGAGGCACAGAAAAATCTCACCAAAACAAACAAACAAACAAACAGGCCCCATGATAAGATATATTATAATTAAATTTGCAAAATATGGTGATGAAAAAATCTTAAAAGCAGCAAGACAAAGGAGACTTTAACTAATAAGAGAAAACCTATAAGGTTTATAGCAGAGTTTACAACAGAAACTTAACAAGCCAAAATAGAGTGGCATGATATAGTCAAAGTGCTGAATGAGAAAAATCTGCCTCCAAGAATACTCTATCCAGTAAAGTTATAATTCAAGAAAGAAGGACAGATAGTTTCTGAGACAAAAAAAAAAAACAAAAACTAAAGGAGTTCATGACCATTAAACCAATAATGCAAGAAATATTAAAGAGGATTCTGAGTGGAAAGGAGAGACAAAATGTGACACTATAAAGGCAGGAAACACAAAAGTAGTAAAAAAAGAATATTTCTGTAAAAAACTTAGTCAAGGAACTCATATAAAGGGACATAAAAGGGATGCTTGGGTGGCTCAGTGGTTGAATATCTACCTTTGGCTCAGGAAATGATCCTGGAGTCCCAGGATGGAGTCCTGCATCAGGCTCCCTGCATGGGGCCTGCTTCTCCCTCTGCCTATATCTTTGCCTCTCTCTCTGTGTGTTTTATCTCATGAATAAATAAATAAAATATTTTTAAAAGGGACATAATATATAATAATAACATATATCTAAGACTTGGAGAAGAAAGGAGAAAATAATGGGTTCAAAGTTAAATGAACACGAATTTAATATAATATAGACTGATATTTGCAGAAGAGTTTACATATAAACCTAATGGTAACCACATATCTAAAACCAGCAATAACGTGCAAAGAAATAAGGAGGAAGAAATCTAAATGTATCATTGAAGAAAATCTGCAAACCATGAAACAAAAGGACAAGAGAAAATCTGCAGAAACAACCAAAAAGCAAATAATAAAATGTCAATAAATACATACCTATCAATAATATTTCAATATAAATGGACTAAATCCTACAATCAAAAGACATAGAGTATCAGAATGGATAAACACACACACACACACACACACACAAAACCCTAACAAGATTCAAATATATGCTTCAACCAAAGACTCATTTTATTTTGTTTTAAGATTTTATTTATTCATGAGAGACACAGAGAGAGGCAGGGATACAGGCAGAGGGAGAAGCAGCCTCCATGCAGGGAGCCTGATGTGGGACTCGATCCTGGGATTCCAGAATCATGCCCTGGTCCAAAGGCAGGCACTTAACCACTGAGCCACCAGGGATCCCCATAAAGACTAATTTTGGACATAAAGGTACCTGCAGAATGAAAGTGAGATGATGGAGAAATGCTTATTCACACAATGGATGTGAAAATAAAACCAGAGTAGCAATATTTATAATGGGCAAACTAGATTTTAAAACAAAGACTGTTATAAGACAGAAAAAGGGTACTATATAATAATAAAAGGGGTAATCAAACAATATCTAACAATTGTATATATTTATGCACCCACCATAGGATCACCTAAATAAATAAAAATAGCTAATATCAACATGCAGGACCTAATCAATGATAGTACAATAATATTAGGGGACTTTACTACTTCACTTACAACAATAGACAGATCATTTCAACAGAAAATCAACCAGCAAACCATGTCTTTGAGTGACACACTGGAACGACAGATTTAACAAATATATTCAGAACATTCCATTCTTTTTAAGTGCATATGGGACATTCTCCCAAATAGATCACATATTAGGTCACATATCAGGCCTCAAAAAATACAAAAAGACTGAAGTTATGAAATGCACCTTTTCTCAACACAATGCTATGAAGCTAGAAGTCAATAACAAGAAAGAGTCTGGAAAGACCAAAAATATATGGAAGATAAATAATATGCTAGTAAACAATGAATGGGTTAAACAGGAATTAAAGAAAATATTTACAATACAGGAAAACCAATGAAAATGAAAACACAATAGTCCAAAACCTTTGGGATGTAACAAAAGCAGTCCTAAGAAGGAAGTATATAACAGTACAGGCCTACATCAAGAATCAAGAAAAATTCCACATAAACAACATAATCTTATACCTAAAGGGGCAAAAAAGAAAAACAAATGAAGCCTAAAGCCAGAAGAAAGAGGAAAATAATACAGATTAGAGTACAATTAAATGATATAGAAAATAAAAACATAAACCTAAATAAAAAGAAACAACAACAACAAACATATCAATGAAAATAGGAGACGGTTCTTTAAAAAAATAATAATAAAATTGATAAACCCTTAGCCAGACTTATCCAAAAGAAAAGAGAAAGGGCCCAAATAAAGAAAACCATAAATGAAAGAGGAGAAATAAAAGCCAACACCACAGATATTAAAAGTTATAAGAGAATAATATGAAAAAAAATATGCCACCAAATTGGAAAACCTGGAAGAAATAGATGCATTCCTAGAAACATATAAACTACAAAAACTGAGACAGGGATAAATAGAAAACTTGAAAAGAACAATAACCAGCAAAGAAATAGATTCAGTAATTAGAAAATTCCCTACAAATAAAAGTTCAGGACCAGATGGCTTCACAGGCAAATTCTACTAGAAATTTTTAAAAAGTTAATATCTATTCTCCTGAAACTATTCCAAAAGATAGACAGGGAAAGAAAACTACCAAATTCCTTCTAGGAAGCCAACATTGTCCTTGTACCAAAACCAGATAAAGACATTACAAAAAAGAGAGCTACAAACTTGTATCTCTGATGAACATATGTGCAAAAATCATCAACAAAATACTAGCAAAATGAATCCAACAATAAATTTTTAAAAATCATTCACCATTACCAAGTGGGATTATTTGAGGGTTGCCATGGTTTTATAATATTCACAAATCAATCAGTATGATGCATCACATTAATTAAAAAATATAAGAACCATATGATCATTATAGTAGAGCAGAAAAATCATCTGACAACGTATGACATCCATTAATGATAATAGCCCTCAATAAAGTAAGTTTGGAGTGAACATACCTTAACATAACAAAGGACATCTATGAAAAACCCATAGCTAATATTCTCAATGGTGAAAAACTGACAGCTTTGACTCTATAGTTAGGAACAAAAGAGGAAATTTACTCTCATCACATTTATTCAACATAATACTGGAATTCCTAGTCAGAGCAATTAGACAATGAAAGAAAAGACATCCAAATCTGCAGGGAAGAAGTAAAGTTTTCACTATTTGCAGCTGATGTGGTATTATATATAGACAACCTGAAAGACTCTACACACACACACAAAAAAATCCCAAACTCCTTGAACTGATACATACATTCAGTCACAAATACAAAATCAACACAGAAATCTGTCGCATTACTATATACCAATAATGAAGCAGCAGAAACAGAAGTCAAGGAATCCATTTACAACTGCATCAATAACAAGATACTTATAAATAAAACTAATAAAAGAGGTGAAAGATTTGTACTCCAAAAATTACAAACCACTGATAAATTGAAGTTGAGAGTTTCTTTTAACAGCAGAACAAAACACACACAGAATCTAGTTTTTTGTTTTGTTTTATTTTTCTTTGTTTTTGTCTGTTTTTTTTTCTGTTGTGGTTGTTATTGTTTTTTTTTCTTATTCTTTATTCTTTTATTTCTATACAAAATGATGAGATGGAGAAACTCATTCTAAAAGAAAGAACAGGAGGTAATACTCACTGCCAGGTATTTAATCAATACAGATATAAATAAGATGTTTGAACCAGAATTTAAAACATTTTTAAAGACATTAGTTGGGCTTGAAAAAAGCATAGAAGACAATGGAGAATCCCTTACTGTAGAAATAAAAGAACTAAAATCTAGTCAAGCTGAATTTAAAAATATTATTACTTCCGAAGTGTAGGTTATAAAATGAGGATGAATGGAACAGAAGAGAGAATCAGTGATACAGAAAATAAAATGAGGGAAAATAAGGAAGCTGAAAAGAAGAGAGAAAGAAAACTATTAGATCATGAAGGGAGACTTAGAGAAATCAGTGATTCCATAAAGCAAAATAATATCTGAATAACAGGGGTCCCAGAAGATGAGGAGTTGCAGAAAGGGGCAAAATGTTTATTTGAAAAAATCATAACTGAAAACTTCTATAATCTGGGTAAGGAAACAAGCATTCAAGTCCAGGAGACACAGAGAATCCCCCTCAAAATCAATAAAAAGAGGCCAATGGGGATCCCTGGGTGGCGCAGCGGTTTGGCGCTTGCCTTTGGCCCAGGGCGCGATCCTGGAGACCCGGGATCGAATCCCACATCGGGCTCCCGGTGCGTGGAGCCTGCTTCTCCCTCTGCCTATGTCTCTGCCTCTCTCTCTCTCTGTGTGACTATCATAAATAAATAAATAAATAAATAAATAAATAAATAAATAAATAAAAATAAAAAGAGGCCAATGCTTCGACATATTACTGTGAAGTTTCAAAGTTAAAGAAAAAATCATGAAAGCAGGTCAAGACAAGAGGTCCTCAATCTACAAGGATAGATACATAAAGCTGGCAGCAGACCTGTCCACAGATACCTGGCAGGCCAGAAAGGACTGGAATGATATATTCAATATGCTAAATGAGTAAAATATGCAGCCAAAAATACTTTATCTAGCAAGGCTGTTATTCTGAATAGAAGGAGAGATAAAGATTTTCCAAGATGAACAAAAACTAAAGAAATTTGGGAAAACTAAATTTACCCTACAAGAAATATTAAGGGGGATCCTTTGAGGAGAGAGAAACCCCAAAAGTAACAAAGACTAGGAAGGAACAGAGACAATCTACAGGATTAGTGACTCTACAGGTAATACAATGGCACTAAATTCAAAGCTTTTGATAATTACTCTGAATGTAAATGAACTAAATGCTCCAATCAAAAGATATAGGGTATTAAATGGATGAACAACAAAACAAGACCTATCAATATGCTTCTTACAAGAGACACATTTGAGATCAAAAGACTCCTCCAGATTGAAAGTGAGGGGGTAGAGAACCTTTTATTATGCTAATGGACATCAAAATAAAGCTAGAGTTGCCATTCTTATATCAAACTAGATTTTAAACTAATACTGTAATAAGAGATGAAGAAAGACACTATATCATAATAAAGGGGTCTATCCAACAAGAAGATATTTATGCCCTAATATGTATGCCCTAACTTGGGTGCAGCCAATATATAAAGCGATTAATAACAGTGTCTCATTCTTTTTTTTTTTAGATTTTATTTATTTATTCATGAGACACACACACACACACACACACACACACACACACGGAGAAAGAGAGAGGCAGAGACACAGGCAGAGGGAGAAGCAGGCTCCATGCAAGGAGCCTGACGTGGGACTCGATCCCAGGTCTCCAGGATCAGGCCCTGGGCAGAAGGTAGCGCTAAACCGCTGAGTCACCCAAGCTGCCCAGATTGTCTCATTCTAAAGCAGCAGAATACACATTCTTTTCCAGTACACATGGAATATTCTCTAGAATGAATGACATACTGGGTCCCAAATCAGGTCTCAACTGGTACAGAAAGATGGAAATCATACCATGCCTATATTCTGACCACAACATCATGAAACTTGAAGTCGACCATAAGAAAGACTTTGAAAAGACCACAAATACATGGAGGTTAAACAACATCCTACTAAGAAATGAATGGCTTAAGCAGGAAATTAAAAAAGAAATTAAAAAAATATATGGAACCAAATGGAAATGAAAACAACAGTCCAGAATTTTGGGATGCAGAAAAGGCAGTTTTAAGATGGAAGTATATAGCAATAAAGGCCTACCTCAAGAAGCAAAAAGTCTTAAATAACCTTATGCTGAAAGGCACTACAAGAAGACCAGCAAAAAAGAAAAGTCTAAAGCCAGCAGAAGAAGGGAACTCATAAACATTAGACCAGAAATAAGTCATAAGAAACAAACAAAAAAGCAGTTGAACACATCAATAAAACTAAGAGCTGGTTCTTTGAAAGGATAAAATCGATAAATCACTAGCCAGTTTCAACAGGAGGAAAAGAGAAATGATCCAAATAAATAAAATCACAAGTGAGAGAGAAGAAATCACAACTAATGCTGCAGAAATACAAGCAATTATGAGAATATTGTGAAAAATTATATGCCAGCAAATTGAGCAATCTGGAAGAAATGGATAAATTCCTAGAAACATACAAACTACCAAAACTGAAACAAGAAGAAATAGAAAATTTGAACAGACACATAATGAGCAAAAAATCAAATCATTAATAAAAAATCTAACAAACAAGAATCCAGGCCCACATGGCTTCCCAGATGAATTCTACCAAACATTTAGAGAAGAAATAATACCTATTTTTCTTAACTGTTCCAAAAAAGTAGAAGTGGAAGGAAAACTTCCAAACTCATTCTATGAGTCCAGAATTACCTTGATCTCAAAATCAGACATAGATCCCACTAGAAAGGAGAATTACAGACTGATATCCCTGATGAACATAAATGCAAACATTCTTATCAGGATACTAGCTAATAAGATCCAACAGTACATTAAAAGGAGTATCCATCACAATCAAGTGGGATTTATTCCTAGGCTGTAAGGGTGGCTCAATATCCACAAACAAATCACTGTGATAAACCATATTAGTAAAAGAAAGGACAAGAACCCACATGATCCTCTCAATAGATGCAGAAGAGCATTTGATAAGATACAGCATCCTTTTTGGATAAAAACTCTCTGCTGTGTATGGAAAAAAAGGGAACATACCTTGATATCATAAAAGCCATATACCAAAGACCCACAGTGATATCCTCAAAGAGGAAAAACAGAGCTTTTCCTGTAAGATCAGGAATATGACAGTGATGTCCACTCTCACCACTGTTGTTTAACATAGTACTGGAAGTCCTAGCATCAGCTATCAGAGAACAAAAAGAGGTAAAAGTATCCAAAAAAGGCAACAAGGAAGTCAAACTGTCACTCTTCACAGACGGTATGATATTCTATGTAGAATAGCTCAAAAGAGACAACAACAACAAAAAATGTTAGAACTGATACAGTAATTCAGCAAAGTGGTAGGATATAAAATCGATGGACAGAAGTCAGTTGCATTTCTGTATAATAACAATGAAACAGTTGAAAGAGAATTCAAGGAATCAATCCCATTTGTAATTGTACCAAAAATCATAAGATACCTAGGAATAAATCTAATCAAAGAGGTAAAGGATCTATATTCTGAAAACTATATAACACTTATGAAAGAAATTGAGGAAGACACAAAGAAATGGAAAAACATTCTATGCTCATGGATTGAAGAAAAAATATTGTTAAAACATCTATGCTACCCAAAGCAATCTATGCATTCAATGAAATCCTATCAAAATACCATCATCATTTTTTACAGAGCTGGAACGAACAATCAAAAAATTTGTATGGAATCCAAAAAAGATCCCAAATAGCCAAAATAATGTTGAAAATGGAAACCAAAGCTGGAGACATCAAATCTGGTCTTCAAGCTGTATTGCAAAACTGTAATCATCAGGACATTATTTTATTGGCACAAAGACAGATACATAGATCAGTGGAACAGAATAGAGAACCCAGAAGTGGATCCTCAACTCGATGGTCAACTCATCTTCAACAAAGCAGGTAAGAATATCCATTGGAAATAAAACAGTCTCTTTAATAAATGGTGTTGGGAAAACTGGACAGCCACATGCAGAAAAATGAAATTGGACCATTTCCTTATACCATATACAAACATAAATTCAAAATGGATGAAAGACCTAAATGGGAGACAGGAATCTATCAAAATCCTAGAGGAGAATGCAGACAGCAACTTCTTTTACCTCAATTGCAATAACTTCTTGCTAGATACATATCCAAAGCTAAAGGGAGAATAATGGGGATTTTAAAAGGGAAAAAACCTGCAGAGTAAAGGTAACAATCAACAAAACTAAAAGGCAGCCTACAGAATAGAAGATATTTGCAAATGACTGGTATCCAAAATCTATAAAGAACTTATTAAACTCAACACCAAAAAATACCCCAAAAATCAAGTCAAGAAGTGGGTAGAGGACAGGAAGAGACATTTCTCCAAAGAAGATACAAAAATGGGCAATAGACACATGAAAACATGCTCCACATCATATCATGAAAATACAAATCAAAACTGCAATGAAAGACCACCTCACACCAGTCAGAATGGCTAAAATGAACAACTCAGGAAACAACCGATGTTGGCAGATGTTGGTGAGGATGAGAGAAAAAGAAACACAAGAGTGTTTGGTGGGAATGGGTACAATCAATTTGGTAAACAGTATGGAGGTCTCTCAAAGGTTAAAAATAAAACTACCCTAAGACTTAGCCATTGCACTAATAGATATTTATCCAAAGGATACAAACATATTAATTTGAAGGAGTACATGTACCCCAATATTTATAGTAGCAATGTCCATAATAGCAAAAATATGGAAAAAGCCCAGGTGTCCATCAACAGATGAATGAATAAAGAAGATGTGACATGCATATACAGCAGAATATTGCTCAGCCATCAAAGAGAATGAAATCTTGCTATTTGCAACAACATGGAAAGAACTAGAGAGTTTTATGCTAAGTATAACAAGTCAGTCAGAGAATGACAAATAACATATGATTTCACTCATATGTGGATTTTAAGAAACAAAGCAGATGAACATAGAGGAAGGGAAAAAAATAAGATGAAAACAGAGAGTGAGGCAAATCATAAGAGTCTTAACTGTAGGAAACAAATTGAGGGTTGCTGGAGGGGAGGTAGGTGGGGGAATGAGGTAACTGGGTGATGAGCATTGAGGGTACTTGTAGTGAACACTGGGTGTTATATGCCACTGATGAACCACTGAATTTTACTCCAGAAACTAATAATATAGTACATGTTATGTAAATTGAAATTAAATGAATAGTAAACCTGAATAAAAAAGAATAAAACAGGACTACTTTTGTACACCATAAACAAAAATAAATGCAAAATGGGAGAATACCTAAATGTGAGACAGGAATCCACCAAACAAAATCCTGGAGGAGAACTCAATCAGTAACCCCTTTCACAACAGCCATAGCAACTTCTTTCTAGATATGTCTCCTGAGGCAAGGGAAACAAAAGCAAAAATAAACTATTGGGACTTCATCAAGATAAAAACCTTCTGCATGTGAAGGAATCAGCAAGACCCAATGTCAACCTATAGAATGTCAGAAGATATTTGCAAGTGACACATCTGATAAAAGGTTAATATCCAAAAATGTATAGATTTGTAAAACTCAACACCTGAAAAACAAATAATCTAATTTTAAAAATGGGCAGAAGACATAACTAGACATTTTTCCAAAGAAGATATAGAGGTGGCCAATAGACACATGAAAAGATGGTCCACATCACTGTTTATCAGGGAAATACAAATTAAAACTATAATCAGATATCACCTCACACCTGTCAAAATGGCTAAAATCAACAAGAAACAACAGGATTTGATAAAGATATGGAGAAAGGGGAACCCTCTTGCACTGTTGGTGGGAATGTAAAGTGGTGCAGCCTCTCTGGAAAACAGTATGGAGGCTCCTCAGCAAGTTAAAAATAGAACTACCCTATAATTCACCAATTGTGGTACTAGGTATTTACCTAAAGAATACAAAAATAATAACTCAAATAAATACATTTACCCCAATGTTTATAGCAGCATTATCTACAATAGCTAAACTGGCAACAGCCTAAGTGTCCATCAATTGATGGATGGATGAAGAAGATGTGGTATGTATATATATATGGAATGTGACATTAACTAACCATAAAAAAGTAAAAAAGAATGAAATCTTGCCATTTGCAATGATGTGGATGAAACTAGAGAATATTATGCTATGTGAAATAAGTCAGAGAAGGACACATACCATATGATTTCACTCATATGTGGAATTTAAGGAACATAACAGATGAACATAGAGGAAGGGAAAGAAAAATAAAATAAGATGAAAACAGAAAGGGTGGCAAACCACGAGTCTTTTAACTATAGGAAACAAACCAAGGGTTGCTGGAGGGGAGGTGGGGGGGGGAGATGGTTTAAATAGGGAATGGAGATTAAGGAGTGCACTTATTATGAGCACAGGATATTATATGGAGATGTTGAATAACTATATTGCATACCTGAAACTAATATTGCACTGTATGTTAACTAACTGGAATTTAAATAAAAACTTAAAATAGAAAAGTACATAACTATGTATCTCTAGGTTCTAATTTTTAAATGACAGATCCTTTCTATCTTATATTTACCTTCCCATAGACTTAAATAATTTCAAACAATACATACTGCTCTAATTTTATTGGCAATTTTAGTATATACATGGCAACTAAACACCACTAGTAGAATTTTTATTCTGACCCTTTCTCAACTTCAAATAGAGTCCACTACTCTAAGCTATGTCTTGAATCCCAAGTATAAAAGGGACATATTGCTTCCAGTAATAGCATTTTCTTTCCCCTTATGAATGCCCTAATAATCTTAAGGCTTTGGGGAACCAAATGCTGCACATAGGTAACTTGACTTAGCTATTTATAGTGACCCATGTTTTTTTTTCCTTAGAGAAAGTGTCATTGTCATCTATAGTGTCTTATTAATGTTTATCAGAAAGATAAACTATTTTTCCTTAAATTATGCATTTTAAAAATTTAATATAAAAGTCTTTGTAGCAGTATGTTGCTCAGTTTCCCAAGGCAAATTATGTATTTTAAAAATTTAAAATAAAAGTCTTTGTAGCAGTATGTTGCTCAGTTTCCCAAGGCAAATAACTTTGAGATTAATCTATTTTATTTCCTTCCTTACAAAGTAATAAAGGTTTGTTCTGAAGTAGCTAATGTGCTGAGCCACTGTTAAAAGCTGGCACAGCCTCAGGGATAGGCATGATGAGACAAACTGGACCAAGGGCTACTGACAAGCTTAGGATCATGCAGCCACTAGTAAGATCTAGCATATTGGAAAATGAGGTTGCACTGGGGTATTTTTCTTTTTGTTTCTATTAATAGTATCATTATAGTTGCCTCAACTTGAGGAGACTGTTCCACAGACATCTTAATAAAGAACAAAAGAGTATTTTTAATATTACTGGATTTTCCAGTTTCTAGCAACAACCTGTTGCCCTATGCTTGTGTGAGACAGACACCAAAGATGTATATGTGAGATGTGCTGGATCTCTGTTGGATACTCTAGGTTTTCTCTTCCAGATTAACCTCTAATCAATTAACTACACACTTTATGCTTGTGATTTCCTAGTTTGTCATTTATGTGTTTTTTCCAAAGTAATTACTCATTAATAATAATAATAATAATGTTATAATTTATTGATTTTCTACTATGCTCCAAGCATTTTTCCATATTAATTCAGCCAACAATTATTAAGATCTTACTATGTTCTCTATGAACCTTCATGGACACTGGGGTCACATAAATGAATGAGATAAGCAGGATACATGGCATCTTGGAAATAGCAACTTCTAGGGGAAATGAAAAGTACACAGGCAATGATAATAAATAAGATATATTTATAGATAATATAAATTAGTATGCAGGAAAATGCAGTGTAAATTAGAGATTCTTAATTTATAGAAAATTGTCAGGGAAGGCCTCTCTGATAAGATGACATTTGAGCAAAGACTTTAAGTGAGGGGTACTCTATTAACTAAACCCCATTGAATTTCTCTCCCATTTAAATTCCTACCATTTTTCTTTTCTTTCTTTTCTTTTTTTTTTATAAATTAATTTTTATTGGTGTTCAATTTACCAACATACAGAATAACACCCAGTGCTCATCCCGTCAAGTGTACCCCTCAGTGCCCGTCACCCATTCACCCCCACCCCCCACCCTCCTCCCCCTCCACCACCCCTAGTTCATTTCCCAGAGTTAGAAGTCTTTATGTTCTGTCTCCCTTTCTGATATTTCTCACACATTTCTTCTCCCTTCCCTTATATTCCCTTTCGCTATTATTCATATTCCCCAAATGAATGAGAACATACACTGTTTGTCCTTCTCCGGTTACTGTGGCCAAGTTCAAAAAGGGTGTTGCCTGAGTTCTTCTCTGGGATTTTGATGGAATCTTGTCTCACATTTAGATCTTTCATCTATTTTGAGTTTATCTTTGTGTATGGTGCAAGAGAGTGGTCCAGTTTCATTCTTCTGCATGTGGATGTCCAATTTTCCCAGCACCATTTATTGAAGAGACTGTCTTTCTTCTAGTGGATCGTCTTTCCTCCTTTATCGTATATTAGTTGAGCATAAAGTTCAGGGTCCACTTCTGGGTTCTCTGTTCTGTTCCATTGATCTATATGTCTGTTTTTGTGCCAGTACCACACTGTCTTGATGAACACAGCTTTGTAGTACAACCTGAAATCTGGCATTGTGATGCCCCCAGATATGGTTTTCTTTTTTAAAATTCCCCTGGCTGTTTGGGGTCTTTTCTGATTCCACACAAATCTTAAAATAATTTGTTCTAAGTCTCTGAAGAAAGTCCATGGTATTTTGATAGGGATTGCATTATACGTGTAAATTGCCCTGGGTAACATTGACATTTTCACAATATTAATTCTGCCAATCCATGAGCATGGAATATTTTTCCATCTCTTTGTGTCTTCCTCAATTTCTTTCAGAAGTGTTCTGTAGTTTTTAGGGTATATTTTGAGAACCATTTGAATGGTAAATGGTTCTCCAACCTTTTATTTTCAGGTTGTAGGTGTCCTTCTGTCTAAAATGAGTCTCTTGTAGACAGCAAATAGATGGGTCCTGTTTTTTTATCCAGTCTGAAACTCTGCGCCTTTTGATGGGGTCATTAAGCCCATTCACGTTCACAGTTACTTGAACTTCTTCTTAAAGGGGAGTTTTAAGAGTCCCCCTTAAAATTTCTTGCAGAGCTGGTTTGGAGGTCACATATTCTTTCAGTTCCTGCCTGTCTTGGAAGCTCTTTATCTCTCCTTCCATTTTGAATGAGAGCCTTGCTGGATAAAGTATTCTTGGTTGCATGTTCTTCTCATTTAGGACCCTGAATATATCCTGCCAGCCCTTTCTGGCCTGCCAGGTCTCTGTGGAGAGGTCTGCTGTTACCCTAATATTCCTCCCCATGAAAGTCAGGGACTTCTTGTCTCTTGCTGCTTTAAGGATCTTCTCTTTATCTTTGGAATTTGCAAGCTTCACTATTAGATGTCAAGGTGTTGAACGGTTTTTATTGATTTTAGGGGGGGATCTCTCTATTTCCTGGATCTGAATGCCTGTTTCCCTTCCCAGATTGGGAAAGTTTTCAGCTAGGATTTGTTCAAATACATATTCTGGCCCTCTGTCCCTTTCGGCGCCCTCGGGAACCCCAATTAAACGTAGGTTTTTCTTCCTTAGAGTGTCATTTATTTGCCTTAATCTGTCTTCATGGTCCCTTAATTGATTGTCTCTTTTTTCCTCAGTTTCCCTCTTTGCCATTAACTTGTCTTCTATGTCACTCACTCGTTCTTCCACCTCGTTAACCCTCGTCGTTAGGACTTCTAGTTTGGATTGCATCTCATTCAATTGATTTTTAATTTCTGCCTGATTGGATCTAAATTCTGCAGTCATGAAGTCTCGTGAGGCCTTAATGCTTTTTTCTAGAGCCACCAGTAGCTGTAGAATGGTGCTTCTGAATTGGCTTTCTGACATTGAAGTGTAATCCAGATTTTGTAACTCTGTGGGAGAGAGGGCTGTTTCTGATTCTTTCTTTTGAAGTGAGGTTTTCCTTCTAGTCATTTTGCTCAGTGCAGAGTGGCCAAAAACAAGTTGTATTGGAACACGGGGGAGTATCACTGGTCCCTCTAGCTGGTCTTCTGGGGGAGGGGCCTGTTGCGCTGATTCTCAGGTGTTAGCACTTGGGGGAGCTGCTCTGCCCCTGCCTGCTGCCGGGCTCAGCGGGGGTTGTTTACCCCGCCAGGCCCCAGGAGGAACAGCAGCAGTTGCTATGGCAACTCTGGAAGCCTGGATTCAGCCTCCGCAGGAACTACGGGGCTCGGGCTCGGGGCTCTCGGCTCTCCGTCCGCAGGGCCTGGAGGCTCCGGGGCGGGGCCACTGATCTGCTCAGCTCGAGGCAGGAGCGTCCTCGCTGTCTCGGGCCCTCCCGGCCTCTGCCTGTCCCGGGGGAGGCCGGATCCTGGGCTGTGTCCCGGCGCCCTATGCTCCGGGGCCTGCGCTGTGGGATTCGCGCTCCCGCCCCGCAGCCCCCTCCCTGGAGCCGCTCCCGAGCCCCTCCGAGCTGCTCCGGTCGGTCCCTGCCGTGCGCGCTGCAGCCCTTAGGGAGCTCGGTGCACTCTCCTGGGCGCGCAGGTGTCTGTTAGTGTCCCAGGGAGCCTGAGGGCATCCCCGTTCTCCTGGGTCCTGCTCCACCTCCCTGCGAGCCCCTTTCCGCCCGCTCGGGAAGGTTGGTGCAGCTCCTGCTCCTCCGGGACGGGGCTCTCCTGTCCTGGGGACACTCGCCCCGGCCTCAGCCCGGCTCCTCGCGGGGCCCCTCCCCCTCGGAGGCCTTTTGTTTCTTTATTTCTTTTTCCCCGTCTTCCTACCTTGATAGAAGCGCGAACTTTTCTCACTGTAGCATTCCAGCTGGTCTCTCTTTACATCTCAGGCCGAATTCGTAAATTTTCAGGATGGTTTGAAGGTTATCTAGGTAATTTGGTGGGGACAGGTGATTTGGGGACCCTGCTCTTCCGCCATCTTGCCCCTCCCCCCCTTTCTTTTCTTTTTAAATTTAAATTCTATTAGTGAATATATAATACATACTTACTTTCAGATGTGGTGTTCAATAATTTATCGGTTGCCCTTTTCCCTTATAGCATCACAGGAACTTGTTTCAGATACACTGACGACCCTGTTCCTTCAAAGCAACCTTTCTATCTCCTCTACCTGGGGTGTTCTACTTGTTTACACAGCTCCTTCTTTCACCTCATTTAGAAGTAAAATCAATAGGAATATAAATAAACGGTTGAGTGTGGGAATTCAAGAAGTGATAGAAATGAAGAGTGAAAAATGCTATTAAAGTAATCAAAGAAGATGAAAACTAAGAATCCATCAGACTCATCAGTGAAGAAATACATTTTAAATGAAAAGCAGGTTTAGTTTAGTGGTAGGTATGGAAGACAAATTACTATGTGTTGACAGGTGAATGGGAGGACAACAATGAGAAAAAAATGTAAATTTAGGCAATTCCTTTACATTTGGATATAAAGTGGTGACATGGGATAGAGTAATATCTAAATTAGAACTTTATCTCAGTATAGGGGACCTAAGATGGTAACACAGCCAAGGATCCTTGGCTCATTTTGTCCAATGAACACAATTAGATAACTATCAAATCATCCTAAATACTCCCCAAATTGGCCTGAAGACTGACAGAACAAACTCCACAACTAAAGGGAGAGAAGAGGGCACATTAAAAAAAAATAAAGTGCATAAATGTGATTTAGAGTAGAAACAGATTATGACTGCTAAGTAAGGGGAGAAGCCAAAGTGGTAGAAAGAGGGGAGAGAGAGGATGGCACATAGGTCAGTTCACAGGAGAACATTTCCACAAGCCATTGGCTTGAAAAACAGGGGCTGAATTTCATGAGTTCTTGCAACCAGTGGGTTAAAGCCTGGTGTTTTAAAGGTCAGAGGATTTAGCTGCAATAAAGTCCTAAGGGCATTTCCCTGGTCATGGAGAGAAGGCAGGCAAACAATATGGGAGCAGAAGGCATGGAAACAGTAATCTGATAAACACTTAGGGCACACAATGGGAAGAATGTTTGCTTTTCTGGAGTACTAACCTGAGAGGCAACTTCACAGAAATGCCTCCCTGAGAACAAAGGAGAAGGCTGGTACCATTTTCCTTCCCTTTCCCTCAGCATCAACACAGAGCTACCTGAAGGAAGCAGCTCAATGTGGACACTGGCTGCCTAACTTGCTTACACCAAGCCCCACATCCTTGGGATCTGGCAGGAGTCAGGCCTGTGTAAGCCTCATTGCAGTGGGCCCCACCCCAGAACAAACCCCTGCCAAACCACGTTTCCCAATCAGAGTTCTATGGGGCCTCAGTTCTGATGGAGTTGGTGTCACATCTCATTTCACAAGCAGACCAAAGTACACCTAGTTAAAGCTTGCCACATTCAGGCTAGGGACCAAATACTGGGCATAGCAAGCAAGGGAGAACCTCTGTAGATGACTGGCCTGAAGTATGGAGCAGCCAAAACACAAGAGCAGAGTTCAGGCAGCACACACCAAAGACACTTTCTGAAGTGCCAGGCCCTGAGCACTAGATGACCTCCTTCTCATAAGGCCATTACTTTCAGGAGCAGGAGACATAAATGACTTTTCTAACAGAGACAATGCAGAAACTTAGACAAAATACCAACATGGAGTAATTCATCCCAAATTAAAGAACAAGATAAGGCCATGACCAGAGATCTAAACAAAACAGATATAGGCAACATGTCTGATGGAGAATTTCAATCGACAATCATATGGATATTCACTGAGCTTGAGAAAAGAATGGAAAACATGAATGAGAGTGACCTAGAAGACAAAATAATGGAAAATAATGAAGCTGAACAGAAGAGAGAAAGAAGAATTATGCAACATGAGACTAGACATAAGGAGCTCAGTGGCTCCATCAAATGCAATAATAATCATATTATAGGACTTCCAGAAGAAATAGAAAAAGAGGGAGAAAATTCATTACAAGAAATAAAAACAGAAAACTTCCCTAATCTGGGAAGAGAATAGACATCCACATCCAGTAGGCATAGAGAACTCTCATGAAAATAAAAATTAAAAAAAAAACACAGGTCAACACCAAGACATATTGCAATTAAATTTGAAAAATATAGTGATAAAGAAAAAATTTTAAAAGCAGCAATACAAGGGCACCAGGTAGTGTAGTCAGTTAAGTGTCTGACTCTTGGTTTTGGCTCAGGTCATGATCTTGATGTCATGAGATGGAGTCCCACATCAGGCTCCATGCTCAGTGTGGAGTCTGCTTGAGACTCTCTATCCTTTTCCCTCTGCCTCTCTTGCTCATGTGCTTTCTCCTTCTAAAATAAATAAATAAATCTTTAAGAAAATCAGTAAAGCAAAATAAGTCCTTAATTTACAAGGGAAAACCCATAAGGCTAGCTGAAGTTTTCTCAACAGAAGCATAGAAAGACAGAAAAGAGTGGCACAATATATTCAATATGCTGAATGGGAACAATTTATAGCTACGAATACTCTATTCAGTAACACTATCATTCAGAATAGAAGGAGAGATAAAGAGTTTCCCAGACAAACAAAAACTAAAGGAGTTTGTGACCACTAAACCAGCCATTCAAAAAATATTAAAGGAAACATTTTGAGTGCAAAGAGAGACCAAAAGTGACAAAAACAAGAATGGAACAAATAAAAATCTCTGGAGACAATGACAAAAAAGTAATACAATGTCACTAAATACATATATATCAATAATTACTTTGAATGTAAATAGATTAAATACTCCAGTCAGAAGAGAGGGTGATAGATTGGATTAAAAAAAAGATGATCCATCTATAAGCTGTCTACAAGAGATTCATTTTAGACCTAAGAACACCCGCATATTAAGTGTGGGGAATGGGAGGCACCTGGGTGGTTCAGTAAGTTAAGTATCGACTTTGGCTCAGGTCATGATCCTGGGGTCCTGGGATTGGCCCCATGTCAGGCTCCCTGCACTTCAGAGAATCTGCTTGTCCTTCTCCCTCTGCCTCTTCCCCCACTTGTGGTCTCTCTCTCTCGTGCCTGCTCTCTCTCTCTCTAATAAACAAATAAAAATCTTTTTTTAAGTGATTGATGGAGACTAATTTATCACATTAATGGATGTCAAAAGAAAATCAGAGTCATAATACTTAGACAAACTAGACTTTTTTGCACTTGTATTGTTTTCATACTGCTTTAGTATCATGATAGTGCTAACCTCATGGAATGATTTTGGATATATTCCATTTCATTACTTGTAAGATTTTGATAAAGATGGTCATTAATTATTTTATATGATGTTTGGTAGAATTTAGCAAGGAGACAATGTGGTCTTGAGCTTCTCTGTGCTGGGAGATTTTAGAGTCCTAATTCAACTTTCATTCTTTTATTGGTCTAAGAAGATTTTCTGTTTCTCGGATTCAAGATTTATGGTAACCTGTGCATTTTTTTTTAGCAATTACCTTTTTTTTTCTAAGTTATCTGATTTGATAGTATATAACTTTTTATATAATCTGTTATCACACTATGTATTTCTGTGGTTATCTGTTGTATTGTCTTCTCTTCCATTTCACATTTTGGTGTTTGAGTCTCTCTTTTTTTTTAGTTAATAATTAAAGCATTGTCAATTTTGTTTTGTTTTGTTTTTGAAATCTAGTCATTACTTTCAGTGTTATACTATTGTTTATTCTGGGCTCTATTTTATTTTTTCCTGCTTTTTTTCCTGTTATTCCTCTAATAAATTTCAACTAAGTTTCTTCTTTTCCTTGTTTTTTTGTGGTGTGATGTTAAGCTCTTTATTTGAACTTTTTTTTTGTAGATTTTATTTATTTACTCACAAGAGATGGAGAGAGAGAGAGAGAGAGACAGAGAGAGAGAGAGAGAGAGAGAGAGAGAGAGAGGCAGAGACACAGGCAGAGGGAGAAGCAGGCTCCATTGCAGGGAGCCCGATGTGGGACTCGATCCCAGGACTCCAAGATCACGCCCTGGTACAAAGGCAGGCGCTAAACCTCTGAGGCACTCGGGCTGCCATGAACTTTTTTTCTTAATACAAGCATTTATTACATAAATTCTACTGTAATATCTGCTTTTGCTTTATCCCATAGGTTTTGGAGTATTGTGTTTTCCTTTTATTTTGTTTTGAGGCATATTTTGATTTGCCATTTGGTTTCTGATTTGGTCCATTGCTTGTGTAGTAGTGTGCTGTTAAATATTTACATATTAAATATTTAATATTTACCTTGTCCAGCTTTCTTTATTGGTGATCTTTATTTTTATACTATTATGGTTGGAAAATATACTTGATATGATTTTAGTCTTCTTAAATTTGTAATATTTCTTATTTCTCTTTTTGTGATTTAATCAGGGGATTCTTCTGTGTCTACCTGAGGAAAATATGTACTCTATTTTTCTTGGATGGAACATTTTACATATACCTTTAGAAACATGTATTCTGATGTATACTTCAAGCAAAAAATATACTTGTTAAAAAAATGACATTTAACTGAAAGTACTTGTTTAAAATAAAGCATATCAGAGGAGGACTTAAAATGACAGATTAGCAGGGGGACATTGTGTTTTCCTCATCCCTCATACACAGCCAGACAGATTTATTCATAGAAACATCCAAGAAATTAATCTGAGGACTGAGAGAACAAGTTACACATCTAGAGGGAGAAAAACAGCTATATTGTGGAAAGTAGGAGCTGCATAGAATTGATTTGGGGAGAGAAAAGAATTGTAGGTGCTGCAGAGGGGAGCCCTTATCATGCATAGAGGAGTGAAAGTGAAAAAGAGAGCAAAAGAGTTATAGCAGCACACAGGGATTGATAGCACAAGAAAAAAACTTCCCCAAAAACACTGACTGGGAGAGGAGAGGGGTTGAGTACCATGTTTTTTATAAGCAGCAAAGCTCAAAGTCTTAAATTTTAGAAGTCAGTGCCATCGCTGAGGTGGTACCTGGTGGGTTTAGTGATACTTCTGCGGGGAAAGAGGACAGAAGTCCTGGAGCTGGCAGTATATGGTCTAAGGATCCCCTGATTCACCTGGGGAAAAAAAAACAGTTACCTTAATAAAGAGTACATTTGGGCAAAATGGTACAGAGTCTCTGGGGGCAAGAGGGCTGGTAGATGTCAATGTGCTGCTCTGTACATTAGCATAAGAGCATAGTCACTTGCTGAGGGAAGCAAAACTTGGTGCCAGTTGTTTGCTGTACTTTACCATAAATACTTCTGAAATGCTGTGTGATCATATGACCGCTTCTCTGGGACTAAAACCAGTACCAGTCACAGCACAGAAATACCCTATCCTTTCCCCAGATGATCAGTGCAAGTCTGCAAGAGGCCAGGTCCCTAAAATTTGGAGCTTTGAAACACCCCTACCCCCCAACATCATTGCCCAACTTCAGCCAGCAAAGAAGTGCTCCCAGTGGAGGATGGAGTCTCTTCAACTAAGCCCCATCTCCCTGCACCTGAACAGGTTCATCTTTCCTTGGGCAAGTGTACCTGAGAACTAGTTTAGCAGGCTCCTCCTCCAGAAGACCAGCACAAATCCCTGGCATGCAACAAATCTTTTGATCATAGAGCATTGCAAAGCCTCAGGTCTTGGGGAAATAGCACCTAGCTTCTTTTAACTAGTAGATCAAAACATACCTAGGTAAAACTTGCCATACAGTGGATGAGATTACAAACACTCTGCACTTACGGCAAAGAGAACTTCTGTAGAGGACATACCTGAAGGAAGGAGCAGCCAAAACAAAACAGCAGGCTGAACACTATGAAATACTTCCAGAAGCACAAGAAATATGGAATCTCTTGTTAATATACTCTGAGCTATTACTCTCAGGAGCAGGAATATAACATGTTTTCCTAACACACACACACACACACACACACACACACAGTGACATAAACTAAATGAAAGGCAAAAGAATTCACCTCAAAAGAAAGAACAGAAAGAGATAATGGCCAAGGATTTAATCAAAACATATAAGTAAGATGCCTGAACCACATTTTAAAACAAAATAATAAGGATATTAGCTAGGCTTAAAAAAGCAGAGAAGACACTTACTGCAGAGATAAAAGAACTAAAAGCTAGTCTGGCCAAAATAAAATAATAAAAAAAACCTATAACCAAGATGCAAAACAGACTGGATATCATGACAATGAGGATGGACAAAAAATAATTAATCATTTAGGATTATGATTATAATTATTTATGGGGAAATAAAATTATGGAAAGTAATAAATCTAAAAAGAAGAGGAAAGAAAGATATTGGATCATGAATGTAGACATAGGGAATTCAGTGACTCCATAAAGCATAATAACACTTGTATCATAATAACACTTCCAGAAGAAGAAGACAGGGAAAAGAGAACAGAATGTTTACTTGAGCAAATTATAATTGAAAACTTCCCTAATCTGAGGAAGGAAAACAGGCATAAAAATCCAAGAAGCACAGAGAATTCTCATCAAATTCAACAAAAGGTGGCCAACACCAAGACCTATTAGAGTTAAATTCACAAAATACACAGACAAGGAAAGCAACAAAAGAAAAACAAGTCCTTAACCTACAAGGGAAGATAGATCAGCAGTTATGTCCACAGAAACATGACATCAAGAATATAGTGGCATGATAAATATATCACATCTGTACGTATATCAAACGTACAGAATGAAAATAGTATGAAGCCAAGAATACTTTGTCCAGTAAGGCTGTCATTCAGAATAGAAGGAGAGATAAAGAATTTCCCAGACAAATAAAAACTAAAAGAGTTTGTGATCACTAAACCAGCACTTCAAGAATTATTTTAAAGGACTCTCTGAGTGGGAAAGAGAGACCAAAGGCGATAAAGACTAGAAAAGAACAGAGAACATCACAGAAAACACCAGCTTAACAGGTAACAAAATGACACTAAATTCATATCTATCAAGAATTACTCTGAATGTAAATGTACAAATGCTCTAATCAAATGACATAGGGTATTAGAATGGACCAAAATAACAAGACTGATCTATGCTGCCCACAAGAGACTCATTTTAGACCTCAAGATACCCTCAGATTGAAAGTTAGGGGCTGGAAAACCATCTATCATGTTAATGGACTTCAAAAGAAACTTGGATTTGCCATACTTATATCACACAAACTCTATTTTAAACAAAAGACTGTAACAGACGAGGAAGGGAACTATCATAATTAAAGGGTCTATCCTTGAAGAAGATCTAACAATTGTAAATATTTATATGCCAAATTGGGAGCACCCAGATATATAAATAAATCAATAAAATACATAAAAAGTTCATTGATATTAATACAATAATAGTAGGGGACTTTAACACCACACTTTGAGCAATGAACAGATCATCTAAGCAGCAGATCAACAAAGAAACAATGGTCTTGAATGATACACTGGACCAGATGGCCTTAACAAATATATTCAGAATATTTCATCCTAAAGTAGCACAATACACATTCTTTTCAAGTGCACATGGAACATTCTCCAGAATAGATCACATACTGGGTCACAAATCAGGCCTCAAAAAGTTCCAAAAGATTGAGATGACATTTTCAGAACAAAATGCTATGAATCTTGAAGTCAACCATAAGAAAAACTTTGGAAAGACCACAAGCAAGTGGAGGTTAAAACACATTCTACTAAAGAATGAATGTGTTAACCAGGATATAAAGAAGAATTTTTTAAACACATGGAAGCAAATAAAAATGAAAACAGGATGATCCAAAACCTATGGGATGCATCAAATATCATCCTAAAAGGGAAATATATTGCAATACAGGCTTACCTCATGAAGCAAGAAAAGTCTCAAATACAACGTAACATTACAACTCAAGAAGGTAGAAAAGGAACAGTAAATAAAAGCAAAAGCCACCAGAAGAAGGTAAATAGGTTAAAGGAGGAAAAAAAAAGATATAAGAAGACACACGCGCAACCCGTGGAACAGATCAACATATTAAGTGCTGGTTCTTTGAAATAACTAGTAAAATTGATAAACTCCTAGCCAGACTTATCAAAAAGAAAAGGACCAAATAAATAAAATAATGAAAAAAAGAGCAGAGATTACAACCAGAGGCACAGAAATACAAACAATTATGAGAATATTATGACAAATTGTATACCAACAAACTGGGAAATCTGGAAGAAATGGATAAAATTTTAGAAACATATAGACTAGCAAAACTGAAACAGGAAGAAATATAAAATTTGAACAGGCCCAGCATTAAAATTAGCAAAGAAGAATTCAAACTCTCCCTCTTCACAGATGACATGATACTGTCCATAGAAAACCCAAAAGACTCCACCCCAAGATTGCTAGAACTCATACAGCAATTTGTCCGTGTGGCAGGATACAAAATCAATGCCCAGAAATCAGTGGCATTTCTCTACACTAAAAATGAGACTGAAGAAACAGAAATTCAGGAGTCAATCCCATTTACAATTGTAGCCCAAAGCATAAGATACCTAGGAATAAACCTAACCAAAGAGGTAAAGGTTCTATAATGTAAAAACTACAGAACACTTCTGAAAGACATTGAGGAAGACACAAAGAGATGGAAAAATATTCCATGCTCATGGATTGGAAAAATTAATATTGTGAAAATGTCAATGTTACCCAGGGCAATGTGCACATTTAATGCAATCCCTATCAAAATACCATGGACTTTCTTCAGAGAGTTGGAACAAATCATCTTAAGATTTGTGTGGAATTAGAAAAGAACCTGAATAGCCAGGGGAATATTAAAAAAGAAAACCATAGCTGGGGCCATCACAACGCCAAATTTCAGGTTGTACTACAAAGCTGTGGTCATCAAGACAGTGTGGTACTGGCACAAAAACAGACACATAGGTCAATGGAACAGAATAGAGAATCCAGAAGTGGACCCTCAACTTTATGGTCAACTAATATTCGACAAAGCAGGAAACACTATCCACTGGAAAAAAGACAGGCTCTTCAATAAATGGTGCTGGGAAAATTGGATATCCACATGCAGAAGAATGAAACTGGACCATTCTCTTACACCATACACAAAGGTAAGTTCAAGATGGATGAAAGATCTAAATGTGAGACAAGATTCCATCAAAATCCTAGAGGAGAACACAGGGAACAACCTTCTGAACTTGGCAACAGCAACTTCGTGCAAGATACATCCATGAAGGCAAAAGAAACAAAAGCAAAAATGAACTATTGGGACTTCATCAAGATAAAAAGATTCTGCACAGCAAAAGAGACAGTCAAAAAAACTCAAAGACAACCTACAGAATGGGAGAAGATATTTGCAAATGACGTATCAGATAAAGGGCTAGTTTCCAAGATTATAAAGAACTTATTAAACTCAACAGCAAAGAAACAAACAATCCAATCATGAAATGGGCAAAAGACATGAACAGAAATCTCCCCGAGGAAGACATAGACATGGCCAACATGCACATGAGAAAATGCTCTGCATCACTTGCCATCAGGGAAATACAAATCAAAACCACAATGAGATACCACCTCACACCAGTGGGAATGGGGAAAATTAACAAGGCAGGAAATAACAAATGTTGGAGAGGATGTGGAGAAAGGGGAACCCTCATGTACTGTTGGTGGGAATGTGAACTGGTACAGCCACTGTGGAAAACTGTGTGGAGGTTCCTGAAAGTTAAAAATAGAACTGCCCTATTAACCATCAATTGCACTGTTGGGGATTTACCCCAAAGATACAGATGCAGTGAAATGCCAGAACAACCGCACCCTGATGTTTATAGAAGCAATGTCCACAATAGCCAAACTGTGGATGGAGCCTCAGTGTCCATCGAAAGATGAATGGATAAAGAACATGTGGTATATGTATACAATGGAATATTACTCAGGCATTAGACATGACAAATACCCACCATTTGCTTTGACATGGATGGAACTGGACTGTATTATGCTGAGTGAAGTAAGTCAATCGGAGAAGGACAAACATTGTATGGTCTTATTCACTTGGGGAATATAAAAATTAATGAAAGGTAATAAAGGGAAAGGAGAGAAAATGTGTGAAAATATCAGTGCGGGTAAAAAAAACATGAGAGACGCTTAACTCTGGTAATCGAACAGGGGTAGTGGAAAGGGAAGTGGGCGGAGGGTTGGGGTGACTGGGTGATGGGCACTGAGAGGGGCACTTGACAGGATGAGCACTGGGTGTTATGTAATATGTTGGCAAGTTGAACTCCAATAAAAAAATTAAAAAAAAAAAAACCACCCAGGTGCCCCGCAAAAAAAAATTCGAACAGACCCATAACCAGTAAATAAATTGAATCAGAAATAAAAAATCTCCCAAGAAATGAAAGTCCAGTGACAGATGGCTTCCCAGGAAAATTCTACTAGAAATTTAAAGAATTAATGTGTATTCTTTTGAAACTGTTCTAAAAAAAAATAGAAAGGGAAGGAAAACTTCCAAATTCATGCTATAGGGTCATTATTATCTTGATTCCAAAACCAGAGAAACCCCACTAAAAAGGAAAATTACAGGCCAATATACCCGATGAACATGGAATGCAAAATTAATAAGATACTAGCAAATCGAATCAAAGAGTATATTAGAATAGCTGGAGGGGGGCAGGATGGCGGAAGAGTAGGGTCCCCAAGTCACCTGTCCCCACCAAATTACCTAGATAACCTTCAAATCATCCTGAAAATCTACAAATTCGGCCTGAGATTTAAACAGAGAACAGCTGGAATGATACACTGCGAAGAGTTCACGCTTCTATCAAGGTAGGAAGACGGGGACAAAAGAAATAAAGAAACAAAAGGCATCCAAGGGGGAGGGGCCCAGCGAGGATCCTGGCTAAGGCCAGGGTGAGTGTCCCCAGGACAGGAAAGCCACATCCCAGAGAAGCAGGAGTTTCACCAATCTTCCCTGATGGAAAGGCGCTCACAGGGATTTAGAGCAGGATCCCAGGAGGGGTGGGGATGCCCTCAGGCTCCCTGGGACACTAACAGAGCAACTGCACCCCAGGGAGAGTGCGCCACACCCCGCGGCCGAGCTCCCTAAAGGGCTGCAGTGCGCACCCCACAGCCTGGGAGCAGGAGGCGGCAGTCGGAGGCTCAGTCCGGAAGGGGCTGCCGGGCCAGGGGCGGGAATCCAACAGCACAGGCCTGGGAGCACAGGGCGCCAGGGACACAGCCCAAGATCCGGCCACCCTCCAGGACAGGCAGAGGCCAGGAGGGCACAAAACAGCAAGGACACTCCTGACCTGAGCTGAGCAGATTAGCGGCCCTGCCCCCAGAGCGTACAGGCCCCTGCAGACTGAGAGCTCTGTAGTTACTGCGGGAGCTGAATCCAGGGCTCCAGAGCTGGCCGCCACCACTGATGTTGCTCCTCCTGGGGCCTCACAGGATAAACAACCCCCACTGAGACTCACGGTGGCCTCACCAGATAAACAGCTTAAAAATCTTTCACTGAGCCCTGCACCAGGCAGGGGGATGAGCAGCTCCCCAAAGTGCTAACACCTGAAAATGAGCAGACTAGGCCCCTCCACCAGAAGACCAGCTAGACGGACAGGGGAAAAATAAATTATTGACCAAGCAGCACTGAAAAGTTCTAGGGGAAGTCGAGGGATTTACAGTATACAGAATCAGAGGATACTCCCCCTTGTGTTTTTTTTTCTTTTTTATTTGTTTGCTCCCCCCTTTTCTTTTTCTTTTTCTTATCTTTTTCCTCTTTTTTCTTTTATTCTCTTTTTTCCTTCCTTTTCTCTTTTTTCTTTTTCTTTTTCCTTCTTTCTCTTCTCTGTTTTTCTCCTTTTCCCAATACAGCTTATTTTTGGCCAAACTGCACTGAGCAAAATGACTAGAAGGAAAACCTCACCTCAAAAGAAAGAATCAGAAACAGTCATCTCTCCCACCGAGTTACAAAATCTGGATTACGATTCAATGTCAGAAAGCCAATTCAGAAGCACTATTATAAAGCTACTGGTGGCTTTAGAAAAAGGATAAAGGACTCAAGAGACTTCATGACTGCAGAAGTTAGAATTAATCAGGCAGAAATTAAAAATCAATTGAATGAGATGCAATCCAAATTAGAGGTCATAATGACGAGGGTTAACGAGGTGGAAGAACGAGTGAGTGACATAGAAGACAAGTAGATGGTAAAGAGGGAAACTGAGGAAAAAAGAGACAAACAATTAAAAGATCATGAGGATAGATTAAGGGAAATAAGTGATAGTCTGAGGAATAAAAATCTACGTTTAATTGGGGTTCCCGAGGGCGCCAAAAGGGACAGAGGTGCAGAATATGTATTTGAACAAATCATAGCTGAAAACTTTCCTAATCTGGGAAGGGAAACAGGCATTCAGATCCAGGAAATAGATCCCCCCCCCTCAAATCAATAAAAACTGTTCAACACCTCGACATTTACTAGTTAAGCTTGCTAATTCCAAAGATAAAGAGAAGATCCTTGAAGCACCAAGAGACAAGAAATCCCTAACTTATACGGGAAGAAATATCAGAATAACAGCAGACCTCTCCACAGAGACCTGGCAGGCCAGAAAGGGCTGGCAGTATATATTCAGGGTCCTAAATGAGAAAAATATGCAGCCAATAATACTTTATCCAGCAGGGCTCTCATTCAGAATAGAAGGAGAGATAAAGAACTTCTAAACCAGGCAGGAACTGAAAGAATATGTGACCACAAAACCAGCTCTGTAAGAAATTCTGTGGGGACTCTTAAAATTCCCCTTTAGGAAGAAATCCAATGGAACAATCCACAAAACCAGGGACTGAATAGGTATCATGATGCCACTAAACTCATATCATTCAATAGTAACTCTGAGGGTGAATGGGCTTAATGAACCCATAAAAAGGCACAGGGAGTCAGACTGGATAAAAAAGCAGGACCCATTTATTTGCTCTCTACAAGAGACCTATTTTAGACAGAAGGACACCTACAGCCTGAAAATAAAAGGTTGGAGAACCATTTATCATTCAAATGGTCCTCAAAAGAAAGCAGGGGTAGCCATCCTTATATCAGATAAACTAAAATTTACCCCAAAGACTATAGTGAGAGATGAAGAGGGACAGCACATCATACTTATAGGATCTATCCAACAAGAGGACTTAACAATCCTCAATATATATGTCCTGAATGTGGGAGCTGCCAAATATATCAATTAATAACCAAAGTTAAGACATACTTAGATAATAATACACTTACACTTGGTGACTTCAATCTAGTGCTTTCTACACTCAATACATCTTCTAAACACAACATCTCCAAAGAAACTAGCTCTTTAAATGATACACTGGACCAGATGTATTGCACAGATATCTACAGAACTTTACGTCCAAACGCAACTAAATACTCATTCTTCTCAAGTGCACATGGAACTTTCTCCAGAATAAACCACATACTGGGTCACAGATCAGGTCTACACCTATACGAAAAGATTGGGATCGTCCCCTGCTTATTCTCAGACCATAATGCCTTGAAATTAGAAGTAAATCACAAGAAGAAGTTTGGAAGGACTTCAAACACGTGGAGCTTAAGGACCATCCTGCTAAAAGATGAAAGGGTCAACCAGGAAATTAAGGAAGAATTAAAAAGATTCATGGAAACTAATGAGAATGAAGATACAGCCAATCAAAATCTTTGGGATACAGCAAAAGCAGTCCTGAGGTGGAAATACATCACAATACAAGCATCCATCCCAAAACTGGAAAGAACTCAAACACAGAAGCTAACCTTACACCTAAAGGAGCTAGAGAAGAAAAACAGCAAATAGATCCTACACCCAGCAGAAGGAGAGAGTTAATAAAGCTTTGAGCAGAACTCAATGAAATCAAGACCAGAAGAACTGTGGAACAGATTAACAAAACCAGGAGCTGATTCTTTGAAAAAATTAATAAGATAGATAAACCATTAGCCAGCCTTATTAAAAAGAAGAGATGGAAGACTCAAATTAATAAAATCATGAATAAGAAAGGAGAGATCAACACCAAGGAAATACAAACGATTTTAAAAATATATTATGAACAGCTATATGCCAATAAATTAGGCAATCTAGAACAAATGGATGCATTTCTGGAAAACTACAAACTACCAAAACTAGAACTGGAAGAAATAGAAAACCTGGACAGGCCAATAACCAGGGAGGAAGCAGTCATCGAAAACCTAACAAGACACAAAAGGCCAGAGCCAGACGGCTGCCCTGGGGAATTCTATCAAACGTTTAAAGAAGAAACCATACCTATTCTACTAAAGCTGTTTGGAAAGATAGAAAGAGATGGAGTACTTCCAAATTCGTTCTATGAGGCCAGCATCCCCTTAATTCCAAAACCAGACAAAGACCCCACCAAAAAGGAGAATTACAGGCCAATATCCATGATGAACATGGATGCAAAAATTCTCAACAAGATACTAGCCAATAGGATCCAACAATACATTAAGAAGATTATTCACCATGACCAAGTAGGATTTATCCCCGTGATGCAAGGCTGGTTCAACACTCGTAAAACAATCAATGTGATTCATCATATCAGGAAGAGAAAAAACAAGAACCATGTGATCCTTTCAATAGATGCAGAGAAAGCATTTGACAAAATACAGCTTCCATTCCTGATCAAAAATCTTCAGAGTGTAGGGGTAGAGGGAATATTCCACAACATCTTAAAAGCCATCTACGAAAAGCCCACAGCAAATATTATTCTCAATGGGGAAACACTGGGAGCCTTTCCCCTAAGATCAGGAACAAGACAGGGATGTCCACTCTCACCACTGCTTTTCAATATGGTACTAGAAGTCCTAGCCTCAGCAATCAGGCAACAAAAAGAAATAAAAGGCATTCAATTTGGCAAAGAAGAAGTCAAACTCTCCCTCTTCGCCGATGACATGATACTCTATGTAGAAAACCCAAAAGCCTCCACCCCAAGATTGCTAGAACTCATACAGCAATTTGGCATTGTGGAAGGATACAAAATCAATGCCCAGAAGTCAGTGGCATTTCTATACACTAACAATGAGACTGAAGAAAGAGAAATTAAGGGGTCAATCCCATTTACAATTGCACCCAAAATCATAAGATACCTAGGAATAAACCTAACGAAAAGGTAAAGGATCTATACCCTAAAAACTACAGAACACTTCTGAAAGAAATTGAGGAAGACACAAAGAGATGGAAAAATATTCCATGCTCATGGATTGGCAGAATTAATATTTTGAAAATGTCAATGTTACCCAGGGCAATTTACACGTTTAATGCAATCCCTATCAAAATACCATGGACTTTCTTCAGAGAGTTAGAACAAATTATTTTAAGATTTGTGTGGAATCAGAAAAGACCCCGAATAGCCAGGGGAATTTTAAAAAAGAAAACCATATCTGGGGGCATCACAATGCCAGATTTCAGGTTGTACTACAAAGCTGTGGTCATCAAACACTGTGGTACTGGCACAAAAACAGGCACATAGATCAATGGAACAGAGTAGAGAATCCAGAAGTGGACCTTCAAGTTTATGGTCAACTAATATTCGACAAAGCAGGAAAGACTATCCACTGGAACAGACAGTCTCTTCAATAAATGGTGCTGGAAAATTGGACATCCACATGCAGAAGAATGAAACTGGACCATTCTCTTACACCATACACAAAGATATATTCAAAAGGGATGAAAAATCTAAATGTGAGACAAGATTCCATCAAAATTCTAGAGGCGAACACAGGAACACTCTTTTTTACCTTGGCCACAGCAACTTCTTGCAAGATACATCAATGAAGGAAGGCAAAAGAAACAAAAGAAAAAATGAACTATTAGGAATTCATCAAGATAAGAAGCTTCTGCACAGCAAAAGAAACAGTCAACAAAACTAAAAGACAACCTACAGAATGGGAGAAGATATTTGCAAATAACATATCAGTTAAAGGGCTAGTATCCAAGATCTATAAAGAACTTTTTCAAGTCAACAGCAAAGAAACAAACAATCCAATCCTGAAATGGGCAGAAGACATGAACAGAAATCTCCCAGAGGAAGACATAGATATGGCCAGCAAGCACATGAGAAAATGCTCTGCATCACTTGCCATCAGGGAAATACAAATCAAAACCACAATGAGATACCACCTCACACCAGTGAGAATGTGGCAAATTAACAAGACAGGAAACCACAAATGTTGGAGAGGATGTGGAGAAAGGGGAACCCTCTTACACTGTTGGTGGGAATGTGAACTGGTGCAGCCACTCTGCAAAACTTTGTGGAGGTTCCTCAAAGAGTTAAAAATAGACCTGCCCTGCGACCCAGCAATTGCACTGCTGGGGATTTACCCCAAAGATATAGATGCAGTGAAACGGCAGGACACCTGCACCCCGATGTTTCTAGCAGCAATGTTCACAATAGCCAAACTGTGGAAGGAACCTCGGTGTCCATGAAAAATGAATGGATAAAGAAGATGTGGTATATGTATAGAATGGAATATTACTCAGCTTTAGAAACGACAAATACCCACCATTTGCTTCGATGTGGATGGAACTGGAGGGTATTATGCTGAGTGAAGTAAGTCAATCGGAGACGGACAAACATTATATGGTCTTATTCATTTCGGTGATATAAAAAATAATGAAAAGGAATAAAGGGGAAGGAATAAAATGTGTGGGAAATATCAGAAAGGGAGGCAGAACATGAGAGACTCCTAACTCTGGGAAACGAACAAGGGTTGGTAGAAAGCGGTGTGCGCGGGGGGTGGGGATGACTGGGTGACGGGCACCGAGGGGAGTGGGCACTTGATGAGATGAGCACTAGGTGTTATGCTATATTTTGGCGCATTGAACTCCAATAAAACATAATAATAGTAAATAAATAAATAAATAAATAAATGAAAGCAGTGTCAGTTTAATACACTGCATTTAGTAAATTGAATGTCAAAAAAGAAATATATTTTAGTACAATATGACTAGTTTATAGTATCCGTGAAAAAGTTAAACGTCTGATAAATGGAGATTTTTGTTAGTTTTATAGACATTTTTTCTTAAAATATTCAATTTTCCAACACACACACAAACACACACACACATATATGTATATATATATATGTATATATATATATACATATATATATATATATGAGAATATATACATTCTCTTTAAATAGTGGTGTCCCAGTATTTCACTGCATCTGTATCTTTGGGGTAAATCCTCAGCAGTGCAATTGTTGGGTCGTAGGGCATATATATATATATATATATATATATATATATATATATATATGAGAATATATACATTCTCTTTATCCATTCATCTGTCAACGGACATTGTGGCTCCTTCCACAGTTTGGCTATTGTAGACATTGTGGCTATAATGATTGGGGTGCAGTTGTCTCAGTTTTCACTGCATCTGTATCTTTGGGGTAAATCCCCAACAGTGCAATTGCTAGGTCAGAGGGTAGCTCTATTTTTCACTCTTTGAGGAACCTCCACACAGTTTTCCAGAGTGGCCATAACAATGGGAGTGGAAATCACTGTCATGTTCCTGATCTGATGGGAAAGGCTCCCAGTGTTTCCTCATTGAGAATGATATTTGCTGTGGGCTCTTTGTAGATGGTTTTTTAGATGCTGAATAATGTTCCCTTTTCCCTACACTGTGAAGAGTTTTGATTAGGAATGGATGCTGTATTTGATCAAATGCTTTCTCTTTATCAATTAAGAGGATCATATGGTTCTTGTTTTTTCTCTTGTTGATATGATTTATCACGTTGATTGCTTTACGAGTGTTGAACCAGCCTTGTATCATGGGAATAATTCCCACTTGGCATGATGAATAATATTCTTAATGTACTGTTGGATCCTATTGGCTAGTATCTTGTTGAGAATGTTTGCTTCTGTGTTCGTCTGGGATATTGGTCTATAATTCTCCTTTAGGATGGGGTCTTTGTTTGGTTTTGGAATTAGGTGCTGCTAACTTCATAGAAAGAATTTGGAAGTATTCCATCCTTTTCTATCTTTCGGAAAAGCTTTAGTAGAATAGGTATGGTTTCTTCTTTAAACATCTGATAGAATTTCCCTGGGAAACCATCTGGTCTTGGACTTTTGTGTCTTCGGAGGTTTTTGATAACTGCTTCCAATTCCTCCCTGGTTTTCAGCCTGTTCAGGTTTTCTATTTCTTCCTGTTCCAGTTTTGGTATTTTTTGGTTTTCCAGAAATGTGTCCATTTCTTGTAGATTGCCTAATTTATTGGTGTAAAGCCACTCATAATATGTTTAAATTCGTTTGTGTTGCCTTGGTATTGGTTGTGATCTCACCTTTTTTATTTGTGATTTTATTAGAGTCTTTTTTAATTTTTAATAACCTGGCTAATGGTTTATCTATCTTACTATTTCTTTCAAAGAACCAACTCCTGGTTTTGTTGATCTCTTCTACAGTTCTGGTCTCTATTTCATTGAGTTCTGCTTGAAGCTTTATTAACTCTCTTCTTCTGCTGGGTGTAGCTTTTATTTGCTGTTCTTTCTCCAGTTTCTTTAGTTGCAAGGTTAGTTTGTGTATTTGAGTTTTTTCCAGTTTTTTTGTCGGATGCTTTTATTGGGATGTATTTCCCTTTCAGGTCTGCTTTTGCTGCATCCCATAGATTTTGAATGGTTGTATCTTCATTCTCATTAGTTTTCATGAATCTTTTAATTCTTCCCTAATTTCCTGGTTGACCCTTTCATCTTTTAGCAGGATGATCTTTAACCTCCACCTGTTTGAATTTCTTCCAAATTTCTTCTCGTGATGGAGTTCATCATGTTCTGAAAATATCCAGGGGACAATCCCCCATCTTTTGGTATTGGTTGAGACCTAATATGTGATCCAGTATGTGGTCTATTCTGGAGAAAGTTCCATGTGCACTTGAGAAGAATGTGTATTCAGTTGGATTTGGATGGAAGGTTCTGTAAAGATCTGTGAAATCCATCTGGTCCACTGTGTCATTTAAATCTCTTGTTTCTTTGGAGATGTTGTACTTAGAAGATCTGTTGTTTGCAGAAAAAGCTGTGTTGAAGTCTCCAAGTATAAATGTATTATTATCTACGTATGTCATCACTTTGGTTATAAATTGATTGATATACTTGTCAGCTCCCACATTAGGGGCATAAATATTGATGATTGTTAGGTTCTCTTGTTGGATAGGACCTTTATGTATTATATAGTTTCCCTCTTTATCTCCTACTACAGTCTTTGGGATAAAGTTTAATTTATATGAAATGAGGATTGCTACCCCTGCTTTCTTTTGAGGACCATTTGAATGGTAAATGGTTCTCCAACCTTTCATTTTCAGGCTGTAGGTTTTCTTAGGTCTAAAATGAGTCTCTTGTAGACAGCAAATAGATGGGTCTTGCTTTTTTATCCAGTCTGAAACCCTCCGCCTTTTGATGGGATCATTAAGCCCATTGACGTTCAGAGTTACTATTGAAGGATATGAATTTAGTGTCATCATAATACCTATTCATTCCCTTTTTTTGTGCATTGTTTCTTTCGACTTCCTCTTTCTTTTAGAGAGTCTCCCTTCATATTTCTTGCAGAGCTGGTTTGGTGGTCACATATTCTTTCAGTTTCTGCCTGTCTTGGAAGTTCTTTATCTCTCCTTCTATTCTGAATGAGAGCCTTGCTGGATAAAGTATTTTTGGCTGCGGTTTCTTCTCATTTAGGACCTTGAATTTATCCTGCCACCACTTTCTTGCCTGCCAGGTGTCTGGAGAGGTCTTCTCTTAATCTAATATTTCTCCCCATATAAATTAGGGATCTCTTGTCTGTTTATGCTTTAGGGATTTTCTCTGTAACTTTGGAATTCACAAGTTTTATTATTAAATGTCGAGGTGTTGAATGGTGTTTATTGATTTTAGTGGGGCCCTCTCTATCTCCTGGATCTGAATGCCTGTTTCCATCCTCATGTTAGGGAAGTTCTCAGCTATGATTTTTCCAATACATTTTCTGGTCCTCTTGTCCTTTTTGGCACCCTCTGCAACACTAATTAAATGTATATTTTTCCTTCTGAGGCTGTCGTTTATTTTCCTTAACCTTTCATCATGGTCTTTTAATTGTGTTTCTCTTTTTTTCCTCAGCTTCCTCCCTTGCCATCATCTTGTGTCTATGTCACTCACTCTTTCTTCTGCTTCTTTAACCCTCGTTGTTAGGATCTTCCTTTTGGATTGCATCTCATTTAATTGATTTTTAATTTCTGCCTGATTAGATCTAAATTCTGCAGTCACGAATTCTCTTGAATCCTTTATTCTTATTTTCAGAGCCACCAGTAGCTTTATAATTGTGCTTCTGAATTGGCTTTCTGACATCGAATTGTAATATAAATTATATAACTCCATGGCAGAGAGTACTGTTTCTGATTCTTTCTTTTGTGATGAGTTCTTCTTTCTAGTCATTTTGCTCAGTGTAGAATAGCAAAAAACGAGTTGTACTTGTTAGAAGCACAAACTCTTCTCTCTGTTGCATTTCAGCTGTTCTCTCTTTAAAAATCATGCCGAATTCATAGGTTTTCAGGCTGATATGAAAGTTATCTAGGTAAGTTGGTGGGGACAGGTGACTTGGGGACTCTACTCTTCTGCCATCTTGCCCCTCCCCTTGTGCTCTCTCTCTCTAAAAAACAGTAAATAAATAATGAAATAATAATTTAAAAATTAAATTAAATTGGTTTAATCCAGGTGGTGTTTATACATCAGACCCACTCTCCTATATACTCCAAGACCTTGTCCATTAGTTAACCTCTCAACTATAGCCCCAAACTCTTTGTGTAAAATAGAGATATAAATGTTATCAAATGTTATCCTTCAAAAACATCCTCCTTTGAACCTGTGTCACTTTTTGTCCAGAGCCTTATCTCCTTCTCTTTACCTGAGAGACTTACAAATACTACTATGCTCAATTGTCTTTGATTTCCTCAACTCCAATTCAGTCTACCTCATTTTGGCTTCCTTCCTCATCATGTTGCTGAACTATCTCTGGAAAATTAATTAATGACTTCTAAATTGGTAATTTCAATTTTAGTACCTTTATCACTTAACCATTTCATTGCAATTAACATTGCTGAACATGCTCTAACTCTTGAAAATCTTACTTTCATTGGCTTCTGTAATTACTTTTTCTTGTTTCTCTTTTCTTGAACATTTTCTTTTGTTCTTTGTTGTCTTTTTTCATTTCATTGCTCTTTTAATATTGGAATTTTCTGGTACTAAAATTTTTAGCTTCCTTTTCACTCTACATATAGTTTATATGCTTTAATATATATCTCCATGGCCTCAACTATTACCTATATTCCTCAAAACTAAATACCTGAAGCCCATATTTCTTACTCAGTTTCTTAATGGAAAATTTCCCTTAGATATCTTATAGACAACACAAAAGGATTTATTAAAAAGTGATCTCATTATTTTTTGTCCAAAATTTTTTCTTTTCCCTATATTCCCAACCTGTGTAAATTGTAGGATTAACTATTCCTTCACCCAGGACAGAAATCTGATGAAGTTCCTATTTTCAGTTTGCATTATCATAAATATTTCAGTTTCCATGAATTCTTTTATATGTTTCCTTAAAAAATATTTTATTTACTTTAGAGTGAGAAAGCAAAAAGAGCAGGTGTTTGGGAGATTGGGATGGGTAGGGGTAGAAGCAGACTCCTCAGCAGGGACCCTGATGCAGGGCTTGATCCCAAGATCCTGGGATCATAACCTGAGCCAAAGGTAGACACTTTACTGAGTTAGTCACCCTGGCATCTCCTTTTATGTATTTCTTAAATATCTTTACATACCCATCATTTTAGTTTGTGCTTTCATTACCCATACTCTATAATAGTTCAGTAGTCTGTTTAGTTGTTTTAAACCTTTTGGATTTCAGGGACAAGTAAAATTTCAAAACATGAGATTTAAATAGTGAACTTATCAAAGTTTCTTGGAAAAAATTCAAGATGCAAAAATTATTTGTATTTTGGTAAACACAAAATGTCTGGCAAATAAAATTCAAAATATCACTTAAAATAACAACAAAAAGCATCCAATACTTAGGAATAAATCTAAAGAAATATTTAATAAACCATTATACTGAAAACAACAAAACATCCTGAGAAATGTTGAAAAATATCTAAGTAAATGGAAAAGTGTACTATGTTTATGGATTAATTGGAAGGCTTGATAGTTTAATGGATGTCAATTCCAAAATTGATTGATGAAGTATGTATAATCCCAATCAAATTCCTCAAGGATGTGTTTGGTGTTTGTGTAAATTGACAAGCTGATTATAATATTTGTATCACAATGCAAAGTTCTTTGAATAGTTAATACAATCTTGAAGAAGAAAAAACAAAGGTGGAGGACTTACAGTGCTAGATTTGAAAACTAACAACATACTTGTTATGATTAAGGTAGTGTGATGTTGATAAAAAGATTGACAAATAGACCAATGGAGCAAAATAGAGAGTACAAAAATAAGCCTACACATAGTCACTTAACCTACATCCTAGATCCCGTTGTAATTAAGTGAGGGAAAAATAATCATTTTAATAAATGGTGTCAGAGTAATGCATATTCATATGGGAGAAAATGGACCTTGATTGTGTCATACTATGCACAAAAATCAAGTTAGGTCATAGAACTATGACTATTAGAACTATGACTCATAAAACAAATTGATTGCCTGTCTCTGTTTGTAAATAAAGTTTTATTGGAACACAGCCAGCCCATTCATTTATGTGTTGTTTTTGATTGCTTTCATACTACAGGGCAGAATTGAGTAGTTATGACAGAGAGCATATAGCTCACAAAGTCATATATATGTACCAGCTTGCCCTTTGTAGAAAAAGCTTGTAAAACTCTGTTCTAAAAGAAAACAGAAAAATATCATTGTAATGATGACATGTTGCTTTTTCTCTGTATTAAATAAACATAAATTAAAAATCAAAAAGGATTAAATAAAATAATAAATTTGACTTCATAAAATTAAGAACATCTGTATATTTGGGTTTGTGTCAAGAATATAATAAAAACTCTTAGAGATCATTAAGAAAAAAGTCAAACTTTATTTTAAAATGAACAAAGGATTTGTTTTCATTTTTGTTTTAAGACTTTATTTATTTATTTGAAAGAGCAAGAAAGCACAAACAGGGGGAGCCACAGAGGGAGAGGGAGAAGCAGACTCCCTGCGGAGAAGGAAACCTGATGTGGGGCTTGATCCCAGGACCCTGGGCCAAAGGCAGACCTTTAACCAACTAAGCCACCTAGGTACCCCACAAGCAAAGGATTTGAATAGGTATTTCTCCAAAGAAAGTATACAAATGTTTAATTAATCCCATGTAGAGATATTCAACATCATTAGCCATTAAGGAAATCCAAATCAAAACCACAATGAGATACTCACTTTGCATCTATTAGGATGGCTATAATAAAAAAGACAATAGCAAGTGTGGGACAATACATGGAGAAATTGGAATCCTCATACACTGCTGGTTGGAATATAAACTGACACGTGTAGCCCCTTTGAAAACGAATTTGGCATTTCCTAAAAAAATAAACAGAGTTACCATGTTACCCAACAATTGTAATCCTAAGTATTTACCCAAGAGTATAGAAAAGATGTACACATAAAAACTCAAATGCAAATGTTTATACCAGCATTATTCATAATAGTCAAAAAGTGTAAAACTTCTGAATGTCTATCAGTTGATGGATGGATAATTATAATGTGTTATATTCACACAATGGCACACTATTAAGTCATAAGAATAAAAGCAGTGCTGATAGATGATAGACCATGGATGAACCTTAAAAACATGCTAACTTAAAGAAATCAGACATGAAAAGCAACAGATTACATGATTCCATTTATATGAAATGTCCAGAATAGGCAAAGCTATAGAGACAAAGTAGTAGGTTAAAAGTTGCAAAGGTAGGGACACCTGGCTGGCTTAGTCAGTTAAGCATCTGCCTTTGGCTCAGAACATGATCCTGGAGTCTTGGAATTGAGCCCTGCATCAAGGAGCCTGCTTCTCATGCTCCCTCTGCCCCTAACTCATACTTTGTCTCTCTAGTACTCTGTTTCTCACTCTCTCAAATAAATAAATAAATAAATAAATAAATAAATAAATAAATATCAAAAATAAAGTTGGAAAGGTTAAGGGATAAGAGAATGAAGAGTGACTACTAATGTGTGTGGAGTTTATGCAGTGATGAGAATGTTCTGGAATGTTCTGGAATTAGTGTTTATAGTAACTTTGTGACTATTCTAAAAATCATTTAATCATATACTTTGAAAAGGTGAATATTATGGCATGTGAATTACAGCTCAATTTTTTAAAAAGTAAGCAAAAATATGCAATCATATATATTTGTAAGACATTAAAGTTATGAGGCCACTGATCAGCTAAAATAAATAAAACAACCACTGAAAAATAGTACTTTTCTTTAGAAGACTCAAGGTACACAAAAATAAACTACTGCATAATACTACATGTACTAATATATACTTATCAAAATGGCTAAAATTAAAATGACATAATACCAAGAGCTGACAACCATGTAGAACAACTGGAGCTTTCATATATTAGTGGTAGAAGTAAATTTTTATGCAGTTACTGTAAATAAATTTAGTTGATATTGTTTGGCATCTTATACGGACATGCTAAATAATATTACAAGAAGCTTCTATCAGGATAAATTAAATATATGCTTATCATATGACCAAGAAATTCTACTCCTATTTGTATAACCAAAAGAAATGAATACATATGTCCACAAAAAGATTCATAAAAGAATGGCCAAAGTATTCTTACTCACAACAAAAAATAGAAATGATCTAAACGTCAATCCATAGGAGAATGGATAAACAAGTTGTGTTAATATCATATGTTAAAATATTGCGGGAACATATAGTATAATACCCAGTGCTCATCCCGTCAAGTGTCCCACTCAATGCCTGTCACCCAGCCATTCCGTCCCCCCACCCACCTCCCCTTCCACTAACCGTTGTTCATTACCCAGAGTTAGGAGTCTCTCATGAAAATAAATAAATAAATAAATAAATAAATAAATAAATAAATAGTAAAAAAATTAAAAATATTGCAGGAAAATTAAAAAAGGAAACATACTAAAACTCACACAACATGAATAAATCAGAGAAGTATTATGTTGACTTCTAAGAATCTAAGCAAAAAAAGTACATACTGTTTTATTCCAATTTATATTTATACTAAGTACATGAACAGACAAAACTAATCTATGAGGTTATAAATTGACAGTGGTTGTCAATGGTGGAGGGGTGGAAATTGAATAGAATGGAGTGTGAGGATACTTTCTGGAGTAGTAGACAAATTTTATATTGTAATGTAGGTGGTGGGTACAGAGTCATTGTTAAAATCCAGAATTGAACTGAGTAAATTTATAAAGAACTTATTAGCTTTATTCAGCATTTCATGCATGGATAAGCATCCAATTTAGCAGCTAGAAAGGAGCTCCTAGGAGCTGTACAAAATGAAAGATTTTCATAGGCAGAAGAAAGTAAGGAAAATGGAATTAAATAGACAAAAAGCTTGTTTGTTATTACAAGATCATTTCCCTTATTCAGGGGTTGATAGGAGTCTATCAGGCTGATTGCCTAACTAGTGTTGATTAGGCAATTTCTGATTAAATGTTTTAAAATTCCATTTCTGGGAGAGCCACCACTATAATCACATTAAGTCTTGGTTTGGCGAGATGGGGCTTAACATAAAAGACTCCATTTTGAGCATATTGTCTTGTTTTTAACCTATCTACAAATGTAAAAATTCACTGAGTTGCATACTTAATATTCGTACATGTTACACATATAATGCATTGAAGGTCTCAATTATAAAAGTAAAAACAAAAGAAAGAGTAGGGAAATTGTAACCCTTTTCAATTGTAGGAAACAAAACTGATATTTTGCCAAGTAAAGACATCAAAACTTGCTATCAATGTAACATGTATATTCACCATTATTTTATGAAATAAACATCTTAACACAAAAATATAAAGATGACACAATACCAGAATAAAAAATAATCTTTTATGTGGAATCAATCTAGCTTAATAGGAAGCTTATTACCTTGTCCTTGTTTGTGTACCAATTTGTAACATTTTGTCTGATCTAGTGGAAACCTTCTTTTGGATTAGCAGAAGTTGAGGAGTGATGTCTTGATATTATAGTTCTAAGTATAACTCACCCTTCAATCATTTACTTTTTCAATTTAAACAAAATATACGTGTTTCCCCTAAATTATTCTTCACGGTCCTGTGTAAAACTCTTTAATGGCCCCTCATATGGGAAGTGGTGATTTTCCAATAACTTTAGATTAAAATAGTCAGGGATCTTTTATATATTTTTAACTCATTGTAAGCCAATAAATTATAATATTGGAAGGGTGATGTCTGGACACCGGCATTTTTTAATCTTTCTTAACTTATGTGCACCAAAGGGAATCATTGACCTACCATACAATGTTTTAACTTCTTAGTAGGCCTAGGCTCAACTAGTTATTATCTGAACTGGCTAAGTTTCTTCATTCTATGTTGTTCCCTTTTGCCTTATCTATATAGGGGAAGAAAAATAATTTCCCTTCTACTCTTTTGAATTCTCACCTGAGTTCTCACCTGAGACCCCAGTAATAAAAGCATATTAACAAGGGAAAAACAAACAGAAGTTTATTAACATGCATACCTTATATATACATGAGAGATGTGCAGGGAAAAATAAGTAACTCCTGGGGGTGGCCTAAGCCACCTGTTTAAATTCTATTTCCAACTGAAGACAAAAGAAAGGGGGAGGAGACAGTTATAAGAAGTTACCAGTGAAAGCATAGTAAAGGAGGGTAAGGTTTGCTATGCAGATTTAAATTGGACCCTTTTCCATTGCCAAAATTCTCTTGATGTAGGGTCACCCTTCTCTTCCTAATTCAAATAGAGACACACCCTTACAAATGGAGATTTCCTTTTAAATTTTCCTTTCAAAAGGGTAACCTCTACTCTGTTTTCAGAGCTTCTATGTCTATTTATTAAAATATCAGCTGAAAATAATCCTTATGTCAAAAAAGCATATTTTGGGGTGGTATATTCTGCTACCCTTTAGATATTCCTCTTCTTGCAAGACTCAGTTTAAATGTGTCCTCTTTGTGAAGCCTTAGCCCTGCCCCAAGCAAATTTAGATCCTTCATAGCCACTCACAGCACCTATCACTTTAGTAGTTAGAACAAGAGCTTCATAAGGCTGCCCTCAATGTTAGGTATATTTTTATCTCTAGTAGAGTGTATGGCATAAATCCAGTAAAATTTGAATGAATACATTAATCTCTTATTTTGAGACTTCTCAGAAAAGATCCCCTGACTGCCCTCGCTTGATTTAACAGAAGGTACTATCTTTTCAAAATAAATAACCTATATATTCAGGAAAAGTGTGAGAAAATACAAATGTAGAAATCAACATGGGTTAATAAGTTTATCCCAGCAAGGTAAAGTGCAAAGGAGTATGTATAGAATGATCTTTCAAAAATATTGTACACAATTACGTGAAAACTACAAACAATAAACACAGTACTCTTGGTCAAGAGTGAGGAAAGCAAGAATAGTTACTGTATACATCAGAACTGTTATGTTGACATGGAAGAGAGCTTCTTAGGCAAAGCAGTCTCCTATTTGAGAAAAACTTAGAGGGAGATAATTCAGACAACTTGACAAATCTTAAGCACAAATTCTGAGCACCACTTTTGAACAAAAAGGTCTGTAAAAATTGAAGGACAAAAATCAGACATTCATTTGTACATCTTCATCACTGTGCCCACTGCAGAATGGATGCAACAAAAAGAGATGAGGTAAGTTGGCCTGTCTATCTAGGATGAAAAATGAGTATGCTGCTTGCTCTTGAGTCCAACAACTCAGGATTCCTTAATGATTTGTAGAATTATTATGAGCAGCAACATAATTATATCCAGCAGGAAGTAATCCTAATAGAGTTTGTGCAAGAGATAATCTTAACAAATATTTACCATGCCATCTTGTCATTAGGTAGAAAAAAACCCAGAATAATTTCACTCATAGTCTGCCACTAAATTTTCAAGGCAAAGAGACATGCTAAACTTTATCATCTTCATTTTACAGTATATGCATTCATTAAATGAACTTTCCAAACCCACAGAAATATTCTAGTACTATGAATTCTTTTTTTTTAATTTTTTTTTAATTTATGATAGTCACAGAGAGAGAGAGAGAGGCAGAGACACAGGCAGAGGGAGAAGCAGGCTCCATGCACCGGGATCCCTGGTGATCTCTCTCTCTCTCTCTCTCTCTCTCTCTCTCTCTCTCACTCTGTCTCTCATGAATGAATAAATAAAATCTTTTAAAAAAATAAAAAGAGGGATCCCTGGGTGGCGCAGCGGTTTGGTGCCTGCCTTTGGCCCAGGGCGCGATCCTGGAGACCCGGGATCGAATCCCACATCGGGCTCCCGGTGCATGGAGCCTGCTTCTCCCTCTGCCTGTGTCTCTGCCTCTCTCTCTCTCTCTGTGACTATCATAAACAATAAATAAAAATTTAAAAAAAAACTTCTTAGTAGATATGGAGTTGCTAAATATTCTTTACTCAAACTGTTTAAGGAAATGCTCTGCTTTGTTGACACTGTCAGGGCAAAGAAAAAAATTTGTAAAAGGATTTAGTATCCTGCTTCAAAGCTTTAGCACAAACTTGAGAGAGTATGAGAATGAATGCTGTTGCTAATGGCAAAACTAGAAATGTAAAATATTTTTTCTACTTGTCCTCACCCTGACTCTGATAAAATATCTCTGGCTTATTTTTTATTCTACACCTTCTGTTTCATCCCCACCCCCACTCCACCCACCCCACCCCCACCATTGCTCCTGAATATCAGTGCTTATGAGGCTTTTTGAGACCTACTCTACTTTACTTTGGAAAATACAAAGAACAAAGTGAATTGTTTATTAATCTGCAGTGCTTTCATAACCACAACTCTAGATTCTCATTTTTATTGGCCACCATATAGCCACTGTGCTATTTTGATAGGAAGTGTTTGAGTGTACTAGCTTGACCCGGAATATTATTGCCACAGCTCTCTGACAGTGATTCATATTGCAAAATCTTTCCTTGTCATTTCCAAAGCAACATTGGCCATATAGGGGTGAGCACTGCAAGTTTAGGATGATTTTTTTTTTCTGGAAATTTGACTACATGCTTTTCAGTCTATGGCCTCTCTGAGACAGCATGGGTCAGTACCTTGACAGAATTCATTCTTTTCTTCAGCATTCACTTCAAATTATTCCAGTGGCAATCCTTAGCCATTCTTCATTTGTTATTTAGTTTCATCAGTTTTAAATTCAGTTATTGAATAAAGATAGTACTCAAACTCTATCTTATGTATTAAGTTTCACTCTTCTTTTGAAAATATTTGAATACATTTTTATTAAATGCCAAAAATATATGGCTATAAAGAATTGTGTAACATTTCAATTGCCGTATCAACTGAGGAAACCAGTCTTTTGCTTTATATAATGTATTATGTCTTTAAGCCAAAGCATCACTTTTTCCTTGGATCTTTATAGTATGATGTTGTGAACTATCCCTGGGGTTTTAAGAAGTGCTGAGTATAAAGTTATAAAGTTGCAGAATATTAAAAAAAGTATATATGTTATTTTCTCACAGTTTCCAAACTGGCACCTACTAATTGTATTTTCTTCCATAAATTGGTCATTTTCTTATTATATTAGTTTTGAAGTTGTTAAATTCAAGTATCATAGAAGTAGTACGTACCAATATATTCATCCCAGAGTAAAAAATAATCCATATACAATGATTCCTTTTAACTTTGCTAACAGATTACTCTTTAACTTTTGCTTAGGTTTGAATTCTGATGATGCCAATCTATCCCTACAGCTCCAGGGAAAAGAGTGCTTTCTTAAATGGGGTCAAGATATAAGCAAGAGTTCTCTAGAATCTCAGAGTGCATAAGAGTGAAGGTTTTTAAGATAATTAAATGTTACTTTGCACAATTTTTAAACTGGCATGCAAAAAAAGTGAAAACAAAGTTACCTAGAGAAGGTAACTCCGTTTTCACTTGACCTCATTAATACCTATCTATTCTCCTTTAAAACTGTTCTGAGTTATTCATCTTGTAAAGTATGACTTTAGTTACCATGATTTTTGCTTATAAGGTACAGAATGTTTCAACAATTTAAGCTACATTTCAGATCAACTTGAAGAGTGTTGCTAAAGCATTGAAAGGTATATACTAAATCAAATGTCAGTGTAGGAATAGATTCTCATGGTATCAGTAAAAAGAAAAAAAAAGATTCAGAGTTTCATGGAACTCAGACCCATGTGCTTATGTGCATTTGATTTTGGTAAGTATAGTTAACGAGGTTCAGACTTATTTATTTTACATTTCTAAGATAAAATTAAAGGTCTTTGAAGGATTTTGTGATCCTTTAACTTGTGAATGATCATATTAATATTTTTCTTACTTATGAAGTATGGCTGTATGGTAAAAGAGTCTCCAACTAACATTTCCAAAAGTAAAGAAACTCATCATTACCAGTAATAATCTACTTATGGAAAATTCAAGGTCTTATTTTCTTGATGTATAGCATACAGTGTGAGAGGAAATTTCATGCTGAAATAAATCCATATTTTCACAAATAAAATTAACTTTCTAATTGTATTTTAGACCAGCAGCATTATAGTTTTTAACTGACTGTACTTTATGTCACCAGAGTTCCTGGGTGGCTCAGCTGGTTAAGCATCAGACTCTTGATTTCAGCTCAGGGTCATGAGATGGAGTCCCACGTTGGGCTCCATAGTGGGGAGTCTGCTTGAGATTATATCTCTTCCTCTTTCTCTGCCCCTTCCCCTGCTTATGTGCTCTCTCTCTCTCTCCATCAATATTAATACATCAAAATATTTTTAAAAATTTTAAAAACTCTGTGAAACCAGGTTCTGTGAGTTCACATAGTAGAGAATGTAAATTGAAAGTGAAGAGTCAGGAGGTGTCTAGCTGGCTCAGTTGGAAGAGCATGCAACTCTTGATCTTAGGGTTAAAAATTGGAGTCCCACATTGAGTGCAGAGAGCACTAAAATAAATAAATAAATAAATAAATAAATAAATAAATAAATAAATAAACAAACAAACTAACTTTTAAAAAGGAAGTGAAAAGTCAAAACAATGAGGTTCAGTTAAACTCTTGCAGGAAATATGTAAATCACAAATAAGTAGTCCCTGTCAAGAAAGTAGAGAGTTTGCTACTTGAGAATTTCTCTTTTCCTTCTTCAAATATTTGAACAGGTTCTATAAAAAGTGTTTTTTTCACCAAGATACTTCATTTTTTAAAGTGTTGGGTGAAAGTTTCATTTTTATACTGAGCATCAAAAATTATCAGACAGAGGGATCCCTGCGTGGCGCAGCGGTTTGGCACCTGCCTTTGGCCCAGGGCACGATCCTGGAGACCCGGATCGAATCCCACGTCGGGCTTCCAGTGCATGGAGCCTGCTTCTCCCTCTGCCTATGTCTCTGCCTCTCTCTCTCTCTCTCTCTCTCTCTCTCTCTCTCTGATTATCATAAATAAATAAAAAAAATTAAAAAAATAAAAAAAAATTATCAGACAGATTTGTAGATGCTTGAAGTTGATAGTTATTCCATATCCTATGAAGTGCTGTGTAAAAGATAATTATTATTATTATGAAATTGCCTTACAATAGATTTTTATTTCTGATGGCATGCTGTATATCATTTTGCAGTTTCAGCATCCTCAAAGTAGCAACATGTATGGTTGCTATTTTTACATATATTCAGATAGCACTTTCTAACATTAACGAAGCTAGTAAGAAGAATGATCTGACTCAACCCATCAGAATTACAATTTGCTTTGAAGACATTTTGTGATCAGTCATCATATTAAGATTTTTTGGGAAAAAAAGCTAGTTTTCCACAGGATGGTATTTTTGTTAATGACAAAAAATAATTATTGTAAAATATATTTGCTTTCCATCTTCTTTGGTTACTCTAGCATTGAGTAAGAAATGGAAGTAAAAAGCAGACAACAAAAAGACAGCTTGTGAAGTGCACAAAATTTGTTATCAAATTGCTAGTAGTTGTGAAGAATAGGGGAGGAACAGAAGGGAAGACATAAAGAAATGAAGATGGGAGAAAATGAGATGCCTTAAATTTAAATGATATTTTAGAATAAATCACACTTCTAAACCCAACTAACAAAATGAATATTCTAACCAATACCTTGTTTTATAATATGGGTTTAGCATTAACTGGGTCAAGTGATGTTATTTAGCAAAAACAGGTCATTGAGAAATGCCTCACAGACCATTAGAGGAAATGATGAATTGATTGGACTATTCAAACTGCAACCAATATGATTTACAGTTTTGTGAATAATGATATAGACTGGATTCAATACAGACAAATTATAGGAACCAGAGGTCAATTAATTCAAGAAAAAAGTAAATATGAATAAATAGGGAACATCACGAAAGGCTGAGTTAAAGATAACATGTTGATAACATGTTTATGTCCATTGGCTGGAAGCTGGTCAAATTGTTAAAGTCAATAAAGTTCAGAGGGGGCCTAAGAGGATAACATTGATGTCTTTATGTGACCAGTGGCACAACAAAAGATAAGAATTTATGTGTTTACATTTGCATATTTCTTATGAAGGCAGCTATATTGGACCTTGATATTTTCTCCTCTGGCACTCCCTTATTATTGCCAACCTTCTCGAAAAAAAAATTGTCCACAACAACTGTCTATACTTCAATTCCTAACTCCTATCATTCACTTCCTCTCATACTACTACACTAAAATCACCATCAATAATCTCACTGCCAAATCTATCAGACATTTTTTAATTGATCTTTGACTTTTAACTTTGTTGACAACTACTTCCTTCTCTATCTTCTAGAGTTTATGCTCAGGCTTTCTTCTCACTCTACTTCACTCATAATATATATAAGGCACCTGGAAAAGAGTTTGTCATATAGAAGATGCTAGGTCATTGTTCTTTCCCCTCTTCACCTATCATTTAAAATTTAGTGTCCTGCAGGATCTTGTTGTCAGTCCTGTTTTCACTTCACATCCTACCCTTGAGTGATGTAATTCTCATCTACAATTTTTTTTATAAATTAATTTTTATTGGTGTTCAATTTACCAACATACAGAATAACACCCAGTGCTCATCCCGTCAAGTGTCCCCCTCAGTGCCCGTCACCCATTCACCCCCACCCCCCGCCCTCCTCCCCCTCCACCACCCCTAGTTCATTTCCCAGAGTTAGAAGTCTTTATGTTCTGTCTCCCTTTCTGATATTTCCCACACATTTCTTCTCCCTTCCCTTATATTCCCTTTCACTACTATTCATATTCCCCAATTGAATGAGAACATACACTGTTTGTCCTTCTCCGGTTACTGTGGCCAAGTTCAAAAAGGGTGTTGCCTGAGTTCTCCTCTGGGATTTTGATGGAATCTTGTCTCACATTTAGATCTTTCATCCATTTTGAGTTTATCTTTGTGTATGGTGCAAGAGAGTGGTCTAGTTTCATTCTTCTGCATGTGGATGTCCAATTTTCCCAGCACCATTTATTGAAGAGACTGTCTTTCTTCCAGTGGATCGTCTTTCCTCCTTTATCGAATATTAGTTGACCATAAAGTTCAGGGTCCACTTCTGGGTTCTCTATTCTGTTCCATTGATCTATGTGTCTGTTTTTGTGCCAGTACCACACTGTCTTGATGAACACAGCTTTGTAGTACAACCTGAAATCTGGCATTGTGATGCCCCCAGCTATGGTTTTCTTTTTTAAAATTCCTCTGGCTGTTCGGGGTCTTTTCTGATTCCACACAATTCTTAAAATAATTTGTTCTAAGTCTCTGAAGAAAGTCCATGGTATTTTGATAGGGATTGCAATGAACGTGTAAATTGCCCTGGGTAACATTGACATTTTCACAATATTAATTCTGCCAATCCATGAGCATGGAATATTTTTCCATCTCTTTGTGTCTTCCTCAATTTCTTTCAGAAGGGTTCTATAGTTTTTAGGGTATATTTTGAGAACCATTTGAATGGTAAATGGTTCTCCAACCTTTTATTTTCAGGTTGTAGGTGTCCTTCTGTCTAAAATGAGTCTCTTGTAGACAGCAAATAGAAGGGTCCTGCTTTTTTTATCCAGTCTGAAACCCTGCGCCTTTTGATGGGGTCATTAAGCCCATTCACGTTCAGAGTTACTATTGACAGATATGAGTTTAGTGTCATCATGATATCTATTTAGTCCTTGTTTTTGTGGATTGTTCCACTGAACTTCTTCTTAAAGGGGAATTTTAAGAGTCCCCCTTAAAATTTCTTGCAGAGCTGGTTTGGAGGTCACATATTCTTTCCGTTCCTGCCTGTCTCGGAAGCTCTTTATCTCTCCTTCCATTTTGAATGAGAGCCTTGCTGGGTAAAGTATTCTTGGTTGCATGTTCTTCTCATTTAGGACCCTGAATATATCCTGCCAGCCCTTTCTGGCCTGCCAGGTCTCTGTGGAGAGGTCTGCTGTTACCCTAATATTCCTCCCCATGAAAGTCAGGGACTTCTTGTCTCTTGCTGCTTTAAGGATCTTCTCTTTATCTTTGGAATTTGCAAGCTTCACTATTAGATGTCGAGGTGTTGAACGGTTTTTATTGCTTTTAGGGGGGGATCTCTCTATTTCCTGGATCTGAATGCCTGTTTCCCTTCCCAGATTGGGAAAGTTTTCAGCTAGGATTTGTTCAAATACATATTCTGGCCCTCTGTCCCTTTCGGCGCCCTCGGGAACCCCAATTAAACGTAGGTTTTTCTTCCTCAGGCTGTCGTTTATTTCCCTTAATCTGTCTTCATGGTCCTTCAATTGTTTATCTCTTTTTTCCTCAGTTTCCCTCTTTGTCATTAACTTGTCTTCTATGTCACTCACTCGTTCTTCCACCTCCTTAACCCTCGTCGTTAGGACTTCTAGTTTGGATTGCATCTCATTCAATTGATTTTTAATTTCTGCCTGATTGGATCTAAATTCTGCAGTCATGAAGTCTCGTGAGTCCTTAATGCTTTTTTCTAGAGCCACCAGTAGCTGTAGAATAGTGCTTCTGAATTGGCTTTCTGACATTGAATTGTAATCCAGATTTTGTAACTCTGTGGGAGCGAGGGCTGTTTCTGATTCTTTCTTTTGAGATGAGGTTTTCCTTCTAGTCATTTTGCTCAGTGCAGAGTGGCCAAAAACAAGTTGTATTGGAACACGGGGGAGTATCACTGGTCCGTCTAGCTGGTCTTCTGGGGGAGGGGCCTGTTGTGCTGATTTTCAGGTGTTAGCACTTGGGGGAGCTGCTCTGCCCCTGCCTGCTGCAGGGCTCAGCGGGGGTTGTTTACCCCGTCAGGCCCCAGGAGGAACAGCCGCAGTTGCTATGGCAACTCTGGAAGCCTGGATTCAGCCTCCGGAGGAACTACGGGGCTCGGGGCTCTTGGCTCTCCCCGTCTGCAGGGCCTGGAGGCTCCGGGGCGGGGCCGCTGATCTGCTCAGCTCGGGGCAGGAGTGTCCTTGCTGTCCTGGGCCCTCCAGGCCTCTGCCTGTCCCGGGGGAGGCCGGATCCTGGGCTGTGTCCCGGCGCCCTGTGCTCCGGGGCCTGCGCTGTTGGATTCGCGCTCCCGCCCCGCAGCCCCCTCCGCGGAGCCGCCGCCCGAGCCCCTCCGAGCTGCTCCGGCCCCGCCGTGCACGCTGCAGCCCTTAGGGAGCTCGGCGCACTCCCCCGGGGCGCAGGTGTCTGTTAGTGTCCCCGGGAGCCTGAGGGCATCCCCGCCCTCCTGGGTCCTGCTCCAACTCCCTGCGAGCCCCTTTCCGCCCGCCGGGAAGGTTGGTGCAGCTCCTGCTCCTCCGGGACGGGGCTCTCCTGTCCTGGGGACACTCGCCCCGGCCTCAGCCCGGCTCCTCGCGGGGCCCCTCCCCCTCGGAGGCCTTTTGTTTCTTTATTTCTCTTTCCCCGTCTTCCTACCTTGATAGAAGCGCGAACTCTTCTCACTGTAGCATTCCAGCTGGTCTCTCTTTACATCTCAGGCCGAATTCGTAGATTTTCAGGATGATTTGAAGGTTATCTAGGTAATTTGGTGGGGACAGGTGATTTGGGGACCCTGCTCTTCCGCCATCTTGCCCCTCCCGCTCATCTACAATTTTAACTCCTATCTAAAAATCATTGACTTTAAATTTATGTAACAGTTTGTTCTCCATAATTAAGAGTCTGTTTCATGGTTTGCTTCTCTCTCTCTTTTTTCCCCTTCACTTATTTGTTTTGTTTCTTAAATTTCACATAGAGTAAAATCTTACAGTATTCATCTTTCTCTGACTAACTTATTTCACTTAACATTATGCTCTTTAGCTCTGATATATCTATATCTATATATATCTATATATCTATATCTATATCTATATCTATCCCACATCTTTAGCCATTCTTCATGGAGACTTGGGCTAATATAACACTGTATGTTAACTAACTGGAATTAAAATAAAAACTTAAAAAAAAAGAAAAAAAATGGGGTGATGATCTATAATATATATTTTTAATACATAAATATCATTTATTTTTTTAAATAAAGAAAAAAATCATTATTTCTTCTCTAGCTATAAAAGCAACTATGCTCAATGTAGACAATGAAGAAACAACAGGCAAAATGAAGCACAATCATCAGTATTCCTGTCCTGCAATATCACTGTTAATATGCTGGTGACTGTTTTACAACCTTACTATTTTTGCATATGCATCCATATGTATTTTGATTTGTGTATTAAAATGGCACTGTAATTTAAATCTATCTATGTATCTGATAACAAGCTTATATCTTTCTCAAATTGTGAACCTGTATATCCAACTGCTTATTAGGAATCTTCATCTGAATTTCTAATGCCAAGTTAAACTTAACATGTCTGAATCTCAACTTAGTATGTCCCAATACAAACTTGTTGTCATTTTCTTTTATTAATCTCTATGTATTATGCAAGTACCTTAATGGCAATTCAAGTTAGAAGTTGTAAGTCTTCATGAATTTCTCCCACTAACATCTAAGCAGTAATCATAATCTATTAATTCTACATTCTAAAATAACTTTTCAGCACAGTCCTTAATCTGTTCTTTTCTCTGACACTGCCTTAGTTCAAATCCTCATAACTTTTTACTATACTAGAGTACTATTTCCCTAGTCACAACTCTATACCTTCTTACATCTTTCATAGTACTACCAAGTTACCCTTCTCACATGAATCTAAACATTCTGCTCTCATCTTAAAACTCTTTAGTGACCTTTAACTTAGATGCAATCAAAAGTCCATATATAAAACTTTGTAGTCTGGTTCCTACTGATTCCGCCATCATTTCCTACTAGTCACTTCCTCATTGCCTCTGCATCTATACCTCCATTATGCTCCAGTAAAACTGAAGTACTTTCAAATTGCTAAATATTAGAATTAGGAATTCAGAATTTGAGTCCTTATTCTGCCACTTTTTTAGGTGTGCTACTAAAGTTAAATAATTTAACTTCTCTAGGAGTTAACTTCTTCATTTTGGGGGGATAGAGAGAGGGAAAGAAGAAGAGAATGAGTGGGGGATGGAAAGGGTGAGAGAGAATCTTAAGCGGGCTCCACACCCAGTGCAGAGCCCTACAATTGGCTTGATTTCAGGGCCCTGAGATCAGGACCTGAACTAAAAATCAAAAGTTGGAAGATTAACCAACTGAGCTTCTCAGGTTCTCCAATTTCTTCATTTTTAAAAAGGGAAAAACTCACATATTAAATGTATTAAAGGGAATACCATATATAAATGGCCTAGCACAGTACTTAATGTTTTTGACCTTTCTTTGCAACTGTTTCTTAAATATTTATATTTCCCTTTTTGTCAATGTTACAGATATTCCTAATTAAGTACTTTGAGCCTTATAAACAGACACAGCATAGTATTTAATAGGACTAAATTACATCCTGAGTTTCCTTAGTCTGTAGTCCTAAATCTAATTATTCTGTTACTCTTCTCTGCAGTCTCCCTAATTTCACAACATGTGAAACTCAAGACTAAATGCAATACTTGCAAGACCTTTACAAAATAAGAATGCAACATGATCCTATCTTTTGTCTTTTTCCTATTTCTTATTATAGAATTATAAGTTCTTGTTATAGATTCTTGCTCTGAAACTCGAACTTCATTCACTTGCATTCAATTATGAATTACCAGGATGATTAGACTTAGCTCTGTTGCTTGAACCTAGTCACTCACTCTTCATTTATTATCATGCATTTTTCATTTGGACCCTCATGATAAATATAAATGATAAAAAAAACCTACCAGTTGGATTTTTCAATACAGTGGAAATTTACCAAACTGATTACATCAATTGGTCGAGTTCCTCAAAAGAATGAAGCCAGTAGCCACCTGTAGAGTCATGTTCTCAGTTACAAAAAAAAAATGCCTTGTCTGAGGAAAGCATCAGCATCCTAGAGACCAACTGCAAAGCAAGGGTTTTGGGCGAATGTACTAACCTCTACCTCTAGACTTCTTTTCAGCCTACTTCTACCTACAAGTTCTGGGCCTGAGTTGTAGCCTCCAGCCTTGTCATCCCTGCTGCAAACTGTCTTCCCACAACCCACATGCTTCTATCCTGGCTATTTCTTCTGCTTAATGGGGTTTTGTGCAATTTAGAGTTTTTCTATAAACTGAGCCTTGTGTTTGTATAGCCTTTAGGAGATTTTTGTAGTAAGAAGCCAAGGACCTCCCTTCAGCCCTGAACAGATTTTCCCTCCAATTCCAACCCAAAAGTTTTATGTACCCTTTTAGTTTACTACTCAATAAATGTGTGGATGACTTCAAAAAATTCCATTGAACACTATTCTATTTCCTGTATTAAATGATAGTTTCTCATTTTGAACCTTGTTCTTGTTTGGAAAGATGCTAGCAACTCTACCCAACTTGTTACATTCCACAACCTACAGAATATGTTTTCAATTTGATAAGTCAAGTGAAGATTTTGGATAAAACATATGGTATTTGGAGTGGAATAATATTTAGTTGAAATTTCAGTTTCTTCATTTTTAAAATGAAAACAATGGTACAATGATTATTTTTAATATCGAATTAGATAATAACTATCTGTTATTTTCATGTCTGCCACATGAAAGAAATACTCTAGAGGTCAATATTCTTATGTTCTTTGCCCTTGTTCCTCTCACATAGAGGCAAGATCCCATAGGCTTTTTCACTTAATACAGTGCCCCAGGTTGGGTCAGAAAAAAAATTCCACTACCTAGAATGAGAATGGAAAGAGGCCATGTAAATTTATAGGGGTTTGTATTTAGGAAGTACTCCTGTTGGGGAAAGGAGAAGAGAAAGGGCAATCAGATGATGCTTGGATTAGATTTTGATGGAGTTGACTAATTTGTTTGTTTAGAGAACAATGGGACCTAACTTGGGTCACAGTGGAGGAGAGAGATGTACAGTTCAGTGGCTTGGTATTGAAAACAAAGGGACCAGATGTTATGTTGTTTCTTCACCCAGCTTGTCACTGGCTAGGGTATAGTAAAATGGACAAAGCAATATCATATAGTTTAATCATTAGAAAAGATATACTCTATTTTGTTTAGCTATTTTGTTAAAAATTTTATTTTTAATAATTGAGAAATTATTTCTTTATCAATTGCCTAGCCTTGCATATATGTGTTTTTGATAAGATCTTCCATTCCTCACATTCACATATATTTAAGAATTAGTGTATTAGTCTAATTGAAAAATTGGGCACAGCTATTTTTGACTTTTGGTTGTTTAACATAGGTTTAAATTAAATTTAAGTTAAAGTAGGTGAATTAATGTTTGTATTTCCTTTCCCTTCTCTGCTACCTTATTTAGACATTCTAAATTAAAACAAAAGTGGCACACTAAAACCCAAATGGCCTAGTGATGCTGTACATGTATCCTGTAAGCATATTTGAATCATATTTTAATTTTCTGATAGACTTAGAATTTTGATCCTCTTAAAAATTCAGAAACAAGACCACTCAGGAAGAGTCAAAGGGCTTTCTGTTGTGGCTCCTACATCAAAGCCAAATTGCCAGGTAAATTCTGGTTGCAGAAATCTTTATCACTAGAGGTGGAACAGCTTGAATTTCAGCATTCTAGGTGAAATTTCAGATTGGTTATTGAAAATATTCTTCCATTTTATAAAATAAAACAAATGCAGATATATCTCTGATTAAGTGAAAATGGGAAATTCTACAATGTCATAGTTTACTTCATCTTTCAGCTTGAAATCCAATTGTGACTGGTAATCCTACTTACTTGTCCTCCCATCATAATATTGGTTTTCTTATGTAAAGGAATGAGTCTAACTAGATAACCTGGCTGTAAGTAGAAAATATTAGTATCTATCACAGTATAGTCTGTGATGTTCATTAAAAATGTCACTTTTTATTCTCTATAAATGAGTTGACAATGGGTACAGGAATCAAAGGACCAACACCTATTGAAAGCATGTATTGGTAATTAAGATGAGGAAACGTAGGTTGATTGGAATTTATCATAAACTTGTCAAGGCAGCAAGGTTGGCACAGACTAACATAATATTAGAACAATTGTTACCTCTCTATCATAAGGTAGTAAGAGAGAATTTATAAATCTGACTATGAAACAATGACTTTAGATTTTTGTGTATGGCTTGACTATGTTTTAAAATAATCAAAAATATTTTCAATTTTATTAAAAGTGTATCCCTGGGGTGCCTGGGTGGTGTGATTGGTTAAGTGTCCAACCCTTGGTTTTGGCTCAGGTTGTGATCTCAGGGTCCTAAGATCGAACCCTGCCACAGGACCCTCTGGGCACGGAGCCCAGAGTTTGCTTGACTCTCCCTTTTCCTCTGACTTTCCCCCACCCCACGCTTTCTCTCTCTAATAAATAAATCTTTAAAAAATGCACCTAAGATAATCTCGTTTTATTGAAAGATCCACTTTCAGTAAGTTTGAGCCTAAAAATTCTTCAAAAGATGTAATAAATCTATCGACTGGCTTAGAGCATTGCTTCATTCTCATCATCAACCTACACAGAAAAATTGGAAAAAGGCAGGTTTGGGTGCCTGGGTGGTTCAGTTGGTTGAGTGTCCGACTCCTGGTTTTGGCTCAGGTCATGATCTCATGGGTCATGACATCAAGTCCCTGCTTAAAGATTCTCTCCCTCTACCCCTTACCCCTCAAATAAATAAATAAATCTTAAAAAAAGAAAAAAGGCAGGTAGACTTCTGTGAACATTATAGTTCTCTTACTATTGTATTATTAAATTCTTTATGTTCTTAAGAAGAAATTGTGAAAAATAAAAGAAAATGAAGATGTTTCTTCTAAATCTGAGATCTTAATACCAGAAGTTAAGAGCATCACACAGAAGATAGAGTTCAAACGTTAGCTGTGACAACTTTCATAAGTGAGATTGGGTTATAATGTACCCACTGTAAAGCAGAAATATGGATGTTATGATGTGACATCTGCTCCAAATCCCTTCTCCCACATGTAGGACTAGAGAAAAGGAGGAAGAAGAAAGGTCATGTACATTGAAACGACCTTGGCATAAATATTTAGACACTTATTCCTTTGATTTTTCTTCTCCTATCCCTCAGAACCTTTCTCTTTTAATGGGGAAATTTCTATCTGTCTTTGTGTTTCAAGGGCAGCAGGAGTAAAGCAATATGAAAGACATGTAGAAGGAGGTTTTTGGGGTGAAAAAATGAGCCAATCTAATCATGGAACACCCACTAGAGTCAAAGAGAATAATGGGATGTAATCAAACAGCTTCCTGGCAAGATGAAGCCGGAAAAGCAGACCACCCCAAGATATTTCCTTATGTTTGATAAAATAGTACCTCTGTGGGTATAAAATCAGATGTCATTGGTGTATAGAAAGATCCATATGTGTGTAAACATTCTCATCCACCTCTCAGATGGTTGTTGATTTCATCCAGTTTTTTCATTAACATTCATTCCCCTTTAAATATGCTACTTTTTAGCTAAGAGATCACGTTTATCTGTGTCCAAATCTTATCTCCAAACACCAAACCAATGAATAAATAAACAAACAAGTAAACAACTCATGAAAACTTAGCAGTGATGAAGAATATTTTCCAATGCCCATAGACTGATTTCTTGTCTTTTACCTATCTGCACTGTGATAAAAACTATTACTTTGCCAATTAAATGCATGAATAAAAATCAGAAAAAAACATGAGAGTACACTGCACACAGAAGGAATTCAATCACTGCTGAGCTGGAACTAGTTTATAATGGTTTGGTAAAGTTGATTGTTTAATTCTCAGGAATTTTGCATGCTCTTTAACATCACATTGGTTTCTTGAAGACAACCAGGATGGGAAAGAAATCAGCAAATGCTACAAATTAGATTTTCTTTTCTCAGAGAGCAAGCTTTTAAACATTTACCTATGCACCAACAGATTCAACCTAATCAATGCAGTTTTTCTTGTGGATTTCTTCCACTGGTTTCTCCCTAGGTTTTTAGCATGACAGAGTGGTGCTTTTCAAATCTCTATCTTTTTTTAACACAAGGAAATTTTTCCAAACAAAATCTTACACAGAAACATATATAAAACCAAGAAAACCCGAGATGCTTTTATTATGGTGCACTTAAAAGGATGTGCCATTCTGGTGCCTTCCTTTTTCCATGGGCCTTGTGAGCTGACAACCTATCTTCTCTTGCCCACCCTACCACATCATGAATCATGGAAAACATATTTGAAAACCAAATGACGACAAGGAAAAAACAGAATCTGAAAAAGAAAGACAAGGAATTATACCAGTTTTGACCTCTGAGCAATCACTCTAGACTTTCATTTGATTATGAAATGAGGGGTTTGGACAAATGATCTTAGGATCTTCCCAGTGACAAAACTTTATATTTCTGTGATTAAAGATGCATGAATGTTTCATGAAAACAACTTTTTAAATCTGACTTTAAGTTAAAGATAAATTCTACTCTTTTAGCACTGTCATTTGCTTTCATCTACTTTCAGGGAACCTGTTTTTGCATTCAAATTAAGTTGCTGTTGCCTCATCCTTGCAGCCAGACTCACAAAAGCAACCATCTTGCCAATTCCTATTCAAAGCTACTAACATTTTTACCAACATGTGTTCTCATTAAGTTGGTAGCATATATAGCTAAACAGGACAAATTATCCTTCTTTACATGTGTATTTGGTCTGTGCACTGATGAAGGTACCGATCTGGATTGTTTACTGTCTTTTCCTTATGTATTACAACATCCTAAACTCTTCTACTTTCACTCCCTGCCCTTTATGTTGTACTCTTCTTCAGAGCCAGTATGAGTCTTATTAGTAAAAGAAAGCTTAACAGTTCTGGAATGGGTCTCCATGGCTACAGTGTTTGGAGGTAGTGAGAACAGAATCTGCAAAGTGAGATGCTGAGTTGTCTGAGCAGAAGCAACTGGGAAAGCAGAAACAGATGTGTTATATGTGGGTGTGTAACTGTGTGTAGGTATATGTGTGTACTCATGGGCTTATAATTACCCAAAGGAACTAGCTTCAAAAGAAGAGTGGTAAATAGGTACAGTCATTTTTCAATTATCTAGGGATAGATTAACAAATATATAGATTAATATAAAATATATAATAGCTTATTTCTGAAAAAGATTGAAAGTATTATAAATTAGCTATTACATTTACATATAAGAAGGATTTATTATTTAGAACTATAAAGTAACTGTTAGGGTTTGGGCAGAGAAATGAGGGTACACTTAAAAATGGAAGAAATTTTAAATGAAAAGGCTATTTAAAATGTGAGAAGGGCTAAGATAAACCAACAAAAACTGATGAAGCATGCTAGGACTAGTGACAGTGAGAAACAAAACCTTGGCCTGACTGGATAAAAGGAGGAAAATATTTTCAGATTCTAGAAAAATTAGTTTTAATGTAAGAGAAAGCTACCTTCTGGGAGCTGTGATCTTTGGAAGAGGGATGTAGCTAACTGCCATTGATCTCTCTGAAAAGAAGGTATTAGAATAAATACCCTTTTTTCTCTTCTGATTCTCTAATCTCTATCAGTGCCTCTCATTGGTCAAAAGTAACCAAAAGATAGAGGACAAGAAGACTGTTGATCCAGACATAAAGGCCAGCTTCTTAGGGACACAAGATATGGTTAAAGGGTAGAGAAAGGATTTAAGTAAGGAAATTGAGACTATCCATTACATTAACAAATAGTAACTATATTGGGTCTTATGAAATATAAGAATACCCTTTAACCTTTATTCATTCATTCAATGTTTATTTAGCACTTACTATACACCATGCACTATTCACTGTTTTATTTTTTATTTATTTATTTTTTAAATTTTTTATTTATTTATGATAGTCACACACAGAGAGAGAGAGAGAGGCAGAGACACAGGCAGAGGGAGAAGCAGGCTAGCAGGCTCCATGCACTGGGAACCCGACGTGGGATTTGATCCCGGGTCTCCAGGATCGCGCCCTGGGCCAAAGGCAGGCGCTAAACTGTTGCGCCACCCAGGGATCCCTTCACTGTTTTAATTTTATAGCAGTGAACAAAAGACACAAGTTCCTATCCTCCTGAAAGTAGACCAAAAAGAAAAAAACATGAGTAAGTAGTCAAAAACATCTTCAAATGATTTTTAAGTAATGTTAAGACAATAAAGTGAAGTATGATAGAAGGATCACAGTGGTTGTATGAAGCTACTTCAGAAGATGTAGCTAAGGAAGGCCTATTTGAAGAGATGACAATTGAATTGAGACCTGGATTAATAAATTAGCTATGTTCAAAATTCAGGAAAGGAACTTCTGGGAAAGGGAAGAGTGGCTTCAAGTGCCATGAGAATGGATTCAGGTTTCATATCATATGAAGAAAAAGAATAAGCATAGTTAGAATACAGAGAATTTATTATCACATGAGTCTGGGGAAGTTGAGGGGAAAAAGCACCATGAAGGATATTTCCATTATCTATTGCTACACACAAAGACACTCCAAACATAATGGCTTAATACAATTTATTTTTCCTAAGGATTTTGGAAGTCAAGAATTTGAACAGGAGTTGGCTCAGTGATTCTTCTGCTCCATGTGGTGTCAATTGAAGTCACTTGGAAGTTTTTATCTGGTGGCTGGGCTGGGCTGGATTGTCCAAAAAGCCTCTCATATCCTTGGTGTATAAGTGCTTCTTGACATGTCTTCTATCCATTTATACGACTAGTTTGAACTTTTCCAGAGCATGGTAGTCTTAGGACAGTCAGACTTAATACATGAAAAGTGGCTTCCACCAGGAAAGAAGTAGAAGCTGCTATACCTAATCTTGAAATTCCTAGAATGTCAGTTCCACTGCATCTTATCAGTTTGAGCAAGTCACAAGGCCAAATCAATTTCAAAGAGGGAATGGATTCTACCTTTTAAATGATAGTTGCAATATTTGTAAACCTACTACCATAAAAGCTCTTGTAGGTCATGGTTATGCATTTGGATTATAATCTAAGTACAGGAGAAACCAACGACACTTTTAATGAGTGATGTTATTTGATTTAGGCTTAAAAATAATGTTATGGCTACCGTGGGGAATACATTTTATTTTATTTTAATAAATTAATTTGTTATTGGTGTTCAATTTACCAACATAGAGAATAACACCCAGTGCTCATCCCGTCAAGTGCCCCCCTCAGTGCCCGTCACCCATTCACCCCAACCCCCACCCTCCTCCCCTTCCAACCACCCCTAGTTCCTTTCCCTGAGTTAGGAGTCTTTTTCTTCTCCCTTCCCTTATATTCCCTTTCACTATTATTTATATTCCCCAAATGAATGAGAACATACACTGTTTGTCCTTCTCTGATTGACTTACTTCACTCAGCATAATACCCTCCAGTTCCATCCACGTGGAACCAAATGGTGGGTATTTGTCGTTTCTAATGGCTGAGTAATATTCCATTGTATACATAAACCACATCTTCTTTATCCATTCATCTTTTGATGGACACCGAGGTTCCTTCCACAGTTTGGCTATTGTGGATATTGCTGCTAGAAACATCGGGGTGCAGGTGTCCCGGCGTTTCATTGCATCTGAATCTTTGGGGTAAATCCCCAACAGTGCAATTGCTGGGTCGTAGGGCAGGTCTATTTTTAACTCTTTGAGGAACCTCCACACAGTTTTCCAGAGTGGCTGCACCAGTTCACATTCCCAACAACAGTGTAAGAGGGTTCCCTTTTCTCCGCATCCTCTCCAACATTTGTTGTTTCCTGCCTTGTTAATTTTCCCCATTCTCACTGGTGTGAGGTGGTATCTCATTGTGGTTTTGATTTGTATTTCCCTGATGGCAAGTGATGCAGAGCATTTTCTCATATGCATGTTGGCCATGTCTATGTCTTCCTCTGAGAGATTTCTGTTCCTGTCTTTTGCCCATTTCATAATTGGATTGTTTGTTTCTTTGGTGTTGAGCTTAATAATTTCTTTATAGATCTTGGAAACTAGCCCTTTAACTGATACGTCATTTGCAAATATCTTCTCCCATTCTGTAGGTTGTCTTTTAGTTTTGTTGACTGTATCCTTTACTGTGCAAAAGCTTCTTATCTTGATGAAGTCTCAATAGTTCATTTTTGCTTTTGTTTCTTTTGCCTTTGTGAATGTATCTTGCAAGAAGTTACTGTGGCCGAGTTCAAAAAGGGTGTTGCCTGTGTTCTCCTCTAGGATTTTGATGGAATCTTGTCTCACATTTAGATCTTTCAACCATTTTGAGTTCATCTTTGTGTATGGTGAAAGAGAGTGGTCTAGTTTCATTCTTATGCATGTGGATGTCCAATTTTCCCAGCACCATTTATGGAAGAGACTCTCATTCTTCCAATGGATAGTCTTTCCTCCTTTATCGAATAGTAGTTGACCATAAAGTTGAGGGTCCAATTCTGGGTTCTCTATTCTGTTCCATTGATCTATGTGTCTGTATTTGTGCCAGTACCACACTGTCTTGATGACCACAGCTTTCTGGTACAACCTGAAATCTGGCATTGTGATGCCCCCAATATGGTTTTCTTTTTTAAAATTCCCCTGGCTATTCGGGGACTTTTCTGATTCCACACAAATGTTAAAATAATTTGTTCTAACTCTCTGAAGAAAGTCCAAGGTATTTTGATAGGGATTGCATTAAACGTGTAAATTGCCCTGGGTAACATTGACACTTTCACAATATTAATTCTGCCAATCCACGAGCATGGAATATTTTACCATCTCTTTGTGTCTTCCTCAATTTCCTTCAGAAGTGTTCTATAGTTTTTAGGGTATAGATCCTTTACCTCTTTGGTTAGGTTTATTCCTAGGTATCTTATGATTTTGGGTGCAATTGTAAATGGGACTGACTCCTTAATTTCTCTTTCTTCAGTCTCATTGTTAGTGTATAGAAATGCCATTGATTTCTGGGCATTGAGTTTGTATCCTGCCACGCTACCAAATTGCTGTATGAGTTCTAGCAATCTTGGGGTGGAGGCTTTTGGGTTTTCTATGTAGAGTATCATGTCATCTGCGAAGAGGGAGAGTTTGACTTCTTCTTTGCCAATTTGAATGCCTTTAATGTCTTTTTGTTGTCCGATTGCTGAGGTTAGGACTTCTAGTACTATGTTGAATAGCAGTGGTGAGAGTGGACATCCCTGTCTTGTTCCTGATCTTAGGGGAAAGGCTCCCAGTGCTTCCCCATTGAGAATGATATTTGCTGTGGGCTTTTCGTAGATGGCTTTTAAGATGTCGAGGAATGTTCCCTCTATCCCTACACTCTGAAGAGTTTTGTTCAGTAAAGGATGCTGTATTTTGTCAAATGCTTTCTCTGCATCCAATGAGAGGATCATATGGTTCTTGGTTATTCTCTTGCTGATATGATGAATCACATTGATTGTTTTACGACGTTGAACCAGCCTTGAGTCGCAGGAATAAATCCTACTTGGTCATGGTGAATAATCTTCTTAATGTACTGTTGGATCCTATTGGCTGGTATCTTGTTGAGAACTTTTGCATCCATGTTCATCAGGGATATTGGTCTGTAATTCTCCTTTTTGGTGGGGTCTTTGTCTGGTTTTGGTATTAAGGCAATGCTGGCCTCATAGAACGAATTTGGAAGTCGTCATCTCTTTCTATCTTTCCAAACAGCTTTAGTAGAATAGGTATGGTTCCTTCTTTAAATGCTTGATAGAATTCCCCTGGGAAGCCATCTGGCCCTGGACTTTTGTGTTGGGAGGTTTTTGATGACTGCTTCAATTTCCTCCCTGGTTATTGGCCTGTTCAAGTTTTCTATTTCTTCCTGTTCCAGTTTTGGTAGTTTGTGGCTTTCCAGGAATGCGTCCATTTCTTCTAGATTGCCTAATTTATTGGCGTAGAGCTGTTCATAATATGTTTTTAACATCGTTTGTATTTCCTTGGTGTTGGTAGTGATCTCTCCTTTCTCATTCAAGATTTTATTAACTTGAGTCTTCTCTCTCTTCTTTTTAATAAGGCTGGCTAATAGTTTATCTATCTTATTAATTCTTTCAAAGAACCAACTCCTGGTTTTGTTGATCTGTTCCACAGTTCTTCTGGTCTCGATTTCATTGAATTCTGCTCGAATTTTAATTAACTCTCTTCTCCCGCTGGGTGTAGGATCTATCTGCTGTTTTTTCTCTAGCTCCTTTAGGTGTAAGGTTAGCTTTTGTATTTGAGTTCTTTCCAGTTTTTGAATGGATGCTTGTATTGCGATGTATTTCCCCCTCAGGACTGCTTTTGCTGCGTCCCAAAGATTTTGAACAGTTGTATCTTCATTCTCATTAGTTTCCATGAATCTTTTTAATTCTTCCTTAATTTCCTGGTTGACCCTTTCATCTTTTAGCAGGATGGTCCTTAACCTCCACGTGTTTGAGGTCCTTCCAAACTTCTTGTTGTGATTTAGTTCTAATTTCAAGGCATTATGGTCTGAGAATATGCAGGAGATGATCCCAATCTTTTGGTATCAGTTCAGACCTGATTTGTGACCCAGTATGTAGTCTATTCTGGAGAAAGTTCCATTTGCACTTGAGAAGAATGGATATTCAGTTGAGTTTGAATGTAAAGTTCTGTAGAGATCTGTGAATTCCATCTGGTACAGTGTATCATTTAAAGCTCTCGTCTCTTGGAGATGTTGTGCTTAGAAGACCTATCGAGGGTAGAAAGAGCTACATTGAAGTCACCAATTATAAGTGTATTATTATGTATGTGTTTCTTCATTTTGGTTATTAATTGATTTAAATATTTGGGAGCTCCCACATTTGGGGCATATATATTGAGGATTGTTAAGTCCTCTTGTTGGATAGATCCTTTAAGTATGAGATAGTGTCCCTCTTCATCTCTCACTACAGTCTTCGGGATAAACTTTAGTTTATCTGATATAAGGATTGCTACCCCTGCTTTCTTTTGAGGACCATTTGAATGGTAAATGGTTCTCCAACCTTTTATTTTCAGGTTGTAGGTGTCCTTCTGTCTAAAATGAGTCTCTGGTAGACAGCAAATAGGTGGGTCCTGCTTTTCATCCAGTCTGAAACCCTGCGCCTTTTGTTGGGGTCATTAAGCCCATTCACGTTCAGAGTTACTATTGACAGATATGAGTTTAGTGTCATCATGATATCTATTTAGTCCTTGTTTTTGTGGATTGTTCCACTGATCTTCTTCTTAAAGGGGATTTTAAGAGTCCCCCTTAAAATTTCTTGCAGAGCTAGTTTGGAGGTTACATATTCTTTCAGTTCCTGCCAGTCTTGAAAGCTCTTTATCTCTCCTTCCATATTGAATGAGAGCCTTGCTGGATAAAGTATTCTTGTGTGTATGTTCTTCTCATTTAGGACCCTGAATATATCCTGCCAGTCCTTTCTGGCCTGCCAGGTCTCTGTGGAGAAGTCTGCTGTTACCCTCATACTCCTCCCCATAAAAGTCAGGGATTTCTTGTCTCTTGCTGCTTTAAGGATCTTCTCTTTATCTTTGAATTTGCAAGCTTCACTATTAGATGTCAAGGTGTTGAACAGTTTTTATTGATTTTAGGGGGGGATCTCTCTATTTCCTGGATCTGAATGCCTGTTTCCCTTCCCAGATTAGGAAAGTTTTCAGCTATGATTTGTTGAAATACATATTCTGGCCCTCTGTCCCTTTCAACACCCTTGGGAACCCCAATTAAACGTAGGTTTTTCTTCCTCAGGCTGTCATTTATTTCCCTTAATCTATACTCATGGTGTTTTAATTGTTTGTCTCTTTTTTCCTCAGTTTCCCTCTTTGCCATCAACTTGTCTTCTATGTCACTCACTCGTTCTTCCACCTCGTTAACCCTCGTCGTTAGGACTTCTAGTTTGGATTGCATCTCATTCAATTGATTTTTAATTTCTGCCTGATTGGATCTAAATTCTGCAGTCATGAAGTCTCGTGAGTCCTTTATGCTTTTTTCTAGAGCCACCAGTCGCTGTATAATAGTGCTTCTGAATTAGCTCTCTGACATTGAATTCTACCCCATATTTTGTAACTCTGTGGGAGAGAGGACTGTTTCTGATTCTTTCTGTTGAGGTGAGGTTTTCCTTCTAGTGTTTTTGCTCAGTGTAGAGTGGCCAAAAACAAGTTGTATTGGGAAAAGGAGAAAAAGAGAGAAAGAAGGAAAGACAAGAGAAAAAGAAAAAAGAAAAAAGGAAGAAAAAAAGAAAAAAGTGAAGAAAAAGAGAAAGAAAAAGAAAGGAAAAAAAGGGTGGGGGAAGCAAACAGAAATCAAAAAGAAAAAAAAAAAAAACCAAGGCAGAGTATCCTCTGTTTCTGTATATTTTAAATCCGTTGACTTCCCCTGGAACTTGTCCTTCTACCTGGTCTTCTGGGGGTGGGTCCTGCTGTGCTGATTTTCAGGTGTTAGCACTTGGGGGAGCTGCTCTGCCCCCTGCCTCGTGCAGGGCTCAGTGGGGGGTTGTTTACCCCGTGAGGCCCCAGGAGGAACAACCCCAGTGGCGGCGGCAGCTCTGGAGCCCTGGCTTCAGCCCGCGCAATGACTATGGAGCTCTCCGTGTGCAGGGCCTGGAGGTTCCGGGGAGGGGCCGCTGATCTGCTCAGCTCGGGGCAGTTGCATCCTTGCTGTTCTGGGCCCTCCCGGCCTCTGTCTGTCCCTGGGGGAGGCCGGATCCTGGGCTGTGTCCCCGCGCCCTGTGCTCCGGGGCCTGCACTGTTGGATTCGCGCTCCCGCCCCGCAGCTCCCTCCGCGGAGACACAGCCCCGAGCCCCTCCGAGCTGCTCCGGGTCCCGCCGTGCGCGCTGCAGCCCTTAGGGAGCTCGGAGCACTCTCCTGCGCGCGCAGGTGTCTGTTAGTGTCCCAGGGAGCCCGAGGGCATTCCCGCCCTCCTGGGGTCCTGCTCTAACTCCCTGCGAGCCCCTTTCCGCCCGGGAAGGTTGGTGCAGCCCCTGCTTCTCCGGGACGGAGCTTTCCTGTCCTGGGGACACTCGCCCTGGCCTTAGCCCTTCTCCTCGCGGGGTCCCTCCCCCTTGGATGCCTTTTGTTTCTTTATTCTTTTCCCCCCATCTTCCTACCTTGATAGAAGCGTGAACTCTTGTCACTGTAGTATTCCACCTCTTCTTTCTTTAAATCTCAATTCGTAGATTTTCAGGGTGATTTTCAGGTTATCTAGGTAATTTGTTTGGGACAGGTGATTTGGGGACCCTACTCTTCCGCCATCTTGCCCCTCACTCTGGTCAAATGTTTTTCCCATGTGTTTTTGATTTAGTCATATACTTTTATCCTTTATTCGTTAATATACTGTATTACATTAATTGATTTTGGTAAATCCTACTTGGTCATATATTTTTATATGTTGATGGATTTGGTTTGCTACTATTTTCTTGAGGAATTCTATGTCTCTGTAGAAGATATATCGTCTGTTGTTTTTTTATAACTGATGTTCTTTGTCTGGTTTTGGTATCAGGATAAGCAGAATGACCTGGGAAATGTTCCTTCCATTTTTATTTCCAAAGTGTTTGTAAAGGAAATCTGTTCATTCTTCTTTAAATATTTGGTGGAATTCACCAGTGAGGCTGGGTTATGGGCTACTCTTTTAATTAGCAATTAAATTATTAATTTGATATGTAGTTATATTGAGGTTTTCTTTTTTTAATATTTATTTATTTACTTATGACAGACTTAGAGAGAGAGAGAGGCAGAGACACAGGAGGAGGGAGAAGCAGGCTCCATGCCAGGAGCCCGACGTGGGACTCGATCCCTGGACTCCAGGATGGCGCCCTGGGCCAAAGGCAGGCGCCAAACCGCCGAGCCACCCAGGGATCCCCATATTGAGGTTTTCTAATTCTTCTTGAGTCAGTTTTGATAGTTTTATCTTTTTAAGAAATACTATTTCATCTAGGTTATCTAATTTGTTGGCATACATTTGTTCATTTCCTCTACATTTTTTCCCTGTAAGTTGGTAGTGAAGTCCTTTCTCTTATTCCTGGGTTTAATAATTTGAATCTTCTTTTTTTCTTTTTCTTTTAGTCAGTCTAGCTAATGGTTTATCAGTTTTGTTGATTTTTGCAAAGAACTAAATTTTGATATTTACTTAAATGTTTAATCCTTACATCTTTGATAAGCTTCTCTATTCCCTTCTTTCTAAACATGAAAAAATAAGTTTTAATGTGAGTAACACATTTAAAAACCAACATAGCCTTGAAGACAGAAATTTATTGTTCATTTAATATAGACAGTCTCAGGCTAGTACAATACTCAGTGTTTCGTATAATTCTATCTTATTCTGTTTTAGCCAGTTTCAAAAGTTTATAATTTGGTCACTTGAGCCCCATCATCATTTTAGCATTTCAACCCATGTATCAGTATTCTGGCCAGCAGGAAATAGACTAGCCCTTCCATTCTTGAAAAGACTTTCTTCAATTTTCACATACCACTTCCATTAACAACATTTTGGTTTGATTCTACTATGTGAACCCACTAAGCCAAAAAAGAGTCTGGAAACTGAACTCTAATTATTGAGGAAATAAGGGAAGACTACTTATCAAAGGATATATCCTTATATAAGTTTGTACTGATATTTAGTATGTATACATATTTTGAAATTATATAAAGGCATTTTATTACATACTGCATTTCAGACGAGATCGGGCGCGTTCAGGGTGGTATGGCCGTAGACACATACTGCATTTCACATTGTGGTTTTTAAAAATATATTTAACAGCATTTATGAAAAAAACATAAAACCATATTCTGTGTGTGTGTGTGTGTATAGTATGTGTGAGGGCTTTTGACGATTCAGATGTAATGATTATGAAGGTGAACATTTGTGATCTCTTCACTATTTCCTTTTCTTGTCTATTCTACTTTCATTCCTGTTTCTTTCTTAGAAGTTTAAAATATTTTTTCTAAGCTTTATAATCAGTTAGAGTACTCATTTCCAGATCATTGTATGGACAAGAATTATCTGGTACATTTATTTAAAATATGGATTCCAGGTTCTAACCCAATAAATTATTCATTAGGTCTGGGGTAGAGCTTAAAATTTGCATAATTAACAAGAACGCCAGATTGTTCTGGCCACAGTATTTGAAAAAAATTCACTGAGTTAGGATATTTGGTGATTAACTTATTTAAAAAAAAACAAAAAAATGAATTTGACGACAAAGACGTATCTTTCTCATTTCTAATGACTTTTATGAGTATGGCTTCCATTACTGAACTTAAAATGGAGCCTTAACCTTAGTTAATTTAAAACAAAACTTTAAAATATCATTATATTAGTTAAATTTTTCATGAAAGCAATAAAAGGAGATGGGGAAAGGTCTCTTAATTCAACTTGTAAACAGACAATCCTGGTTGGATAGAACCCTTATAATAAAATAATCAGAACATTGTCTTATATTGGAAAGATCAAATAATTTTCTTTTCTGTGACAAAACTTGTGTCTCTTAAATCAGCCTTTGAGATATATCTCGTCCAATTCTTTTACATTCACATAATTTTCCAATTAGTTGCAATACCATATTATCAGCATGGGGTTTTATTCTACCATAGGTGTGTAGTATTACTATATCATTAATTTTTTAAAACAATTTAAACTATAACAAGTAGTATATGATCTCAATATTGGGAAAAATAAAAATGTGCCTGCATACACAAACATACACATATATACTTAGAAAAAAGACTATAAGGATATATATCAACCTGACAAAATGTTAACAAGGTTTATTTTTGGATTGTGGTTTTACATGTGATTTTTTGTTTTTATTTTGTGCTGTGCTTTCTATATTACATTTTCTCTATTTTACTTATATAATAAGAAAAAAGCTATTTTTAAATAATAGTGCATTAAATTAAAATGTACAATCTGCCCATTGAGATTTAATATGACTGATTTAAATGGATATACAGACCTGTAATCCTAGTAAATCTACTAACAAAAAAATTATCAGTTTGCATCTTTTAAATATGACCTTTATTCTATTGTACATCAGATCCATTATTAAAAATTGTTTGGATATTCATTTGGTGCTGATGAAGGAACTGATGGTATGAATTCTTCAGTTCTATTATTGGCCATGCCACAAATTCCTTTGTTTCTGAAGCAGGCTACTATCATATGTGAATCTTCTTGAGTGACTGTTTGCATTTCTTAGAAGACCTAGATATAAATAGTAGAACTTCGATCTTTAGAGTATATCTTAGCAAGGTTTCAACACCTTTCTTGTTCAGAAAACAGCAGTGCCACTAAATCCCCATACATCCCATGGAATATTTTGTCATTAGTCCTCTCTTTTTCTGAACACAGACTGGTTAGCATCTGAATCCAAATTTTAAAAAGAAAACAATCTCAGGACTGGAAATAAATCAATTTTAAGATCTTAAAGCTTCAAATGAGCAAAATTCTACATATCCTTTAGAAATATTTCATTCTAACAGTATTTTTCCCCCAAACTGTTTTGTGTGCAGGGCTGGGAAAGTTGGGGATGAAATTGAATTGTAGGATAGTTAGTTAGCACACAGTTGAGAAACCGGGACAAACACACGAAGGAAACTAACACAATAACAAATCAGGAGAACCAATGGAATATGATATGAGAAAAATAGTCCTTAAGAGAGAAATAAAGAAACTAACATTTTTTGAGCACCAACTATGTATCACCCTCTAGTTGCTGGGGCAGCAAGTAAAGGGTGGAGTCAAATATTACCATAGAATTTGGATACAATTAAAGATTAATAAGAGATAAATTATATCATAACTTTATTTCAAAGTAATTAGTTATTATTTTGCATAAATTTAGACTTGAATATGTAAGCAAGACTTTATTTTGGCAGCTATTTACATTTTTTAGTTTTTATTTTATCAAAATTAAACAGGTCCATGATTTAAATAGTCATATAATCCTATGAGGCATATTAAGAGCAGTTCCCTAATTCCCTTTATCCCATACTTACTACTACCTAGAGATAACCAATCTCATTCTTTTAACTGATCATTTTGGTATATTTTTTTAAAGATTTATTTATTTATTTGTTTGTTTATTTATTTATTTATTTATTTATTTATTTATTTATTCAGAGAGAGCGAGAGAGAGGCAGAGACACAGGCAGAGGGAGAAGCAGGCTCCATGCAGGGAGCCCAACGTGGGACTCCATCCCGGGTCTCCAGGATCACACCCTGGGCTGCAGGCGGCGCTAAGACGCTGCGCCACGGGCCTGCCCACTATTTTTTCTAATTATCTAATTCTTTCTTACCATATGATGAGGCATTAGTTAATTCTTTTTTACAACCTTCACTACACTTCTTTTGTCCCATTCTCTCAATATAGTTAGTTCATTTACATGATATGATGAAGTAAATGCTTCATTCTTCTGAGTATGTATTATCTATGTGTACTTGTCCTTTCCTACTCAACTTTTGGTTCTCCCCTCAGTTAACAGTTATTTTGGTTTTGATTGATTAGTTTTCTGTGTGTTTATCTCTAATTTAGACCCTGTTGTATAAATCTTATTTCACATATTCAAGCACAATTTTATTAATGTCCTTCCAAGAATCAAGTTTTGGTGACTATGATAGTCTCTTTTTCTCATTCCCTTTCTGAGTATTTACCCCAATTTTAGAGTTACATATCCTCTAATACCTTCGTGAGAAAGGATGCCTGAGTGGTGCAGTTTTTGAACTTGCATATCTGAAAAGTTTTTATTCTATCCTTATTTTGATTGATAGCTCATAGGCATAGAATTCTAGGTTGAAAATAATTTTGCCAAAATCTTGAAATCATTGTTTCATTCTCTTATAGCTTCCAGTATTCCTGAGGAGTTTGATATTCTGTGATATATTCCCTTGTGCCAAGAAAGTTCTTTCTCCTTGAATCCTTTAGGAACTTTTTCTCTCTTCTAGAATTCTAAAGTTTTATGATGATATGTTTTGGTGAGCTTGTTTTTATCCACTGTGCTAGGTAATTGATGAGCCCTTTCAGTATGGAAACTAATGTCCATTAGGCCTGGGACATTTTAATAAATTGTTTATTTGATTATTTTCTTCCATCTGATTTCGCTAGTCTCTCTGCAACTCCTATCATTAGAATCTTGGATCTCTTGGATAGGTCTTCTGTTTTTACTGTCTTTTTCTTTCATTTTCTACCTCTTTGCCTTTTTGCTCTTTCTGGAATATTTCTTAGACTTTATCTTTTAAGCCTTCTTATTAGGTTTTAACATATAACAAGCTATTTTTTAATTTTCAAAGCCCTTTATTGCCCTTTGATGTTCCTTTTTATAGCAAAAGTTCTTGTTTCATGATTCATGAGTTAATAACTTCTATATCTGAGGATATTTTTTGTATTATTTTTCATTCATAGTCTTTGTTTCCTGCAAGTTATTTTGTTATATTTGTTCTGAAATTCACTGGACATTTTTATTCAAATGACTAGTGATCTCTGAGTGACACATTATAGTTTAGTGTTGGGCACTAAAAAGCAGATTGGAAGTTCTGTGTGTAGGATAAGTTTTATTGACTGGCTTTGTGGTAGTGTGACCTGACTAAATAATTTCTTTAGATGATACCTGGTTTTTCTAATCTCTTTACTAAAAAGTATAAACCTGGGCGCCAGCATTCTGGAATCTCAGTGAGGGAAAATTATGTGTTTTTTTTTTATATTCAACATATAAATTTCACATAATCCCCTGTTTTAATACGGTAGCCTCGTCTTTAGTTATACTTAGTTTCTCTCATTCCAGAGACCCTCTATTTTACCTTTGCCAGAGAATTGACTGTCATTATTTTTCCATGGATAGGGAAAAAGCAGTATGTCAGCTACATGAAATAGAAAAGACACTCGAGTTGTAACTCCTCAAGGAAATTCAAGGGAATGTTTTAAACCAATATTCCTGTTTTTAAACTCATTCATCTCCCAGTGGTTCTTGGCACTACCCTCCTAAAGTTTTCAGGAGCACAATGACATAAAATTGGTTCCTTCTTGGATTTCTCCACTATAACAATTTAGTTTTTCTGAGTGTACCAAGTTTCTCTTCATACATCTGCTTTGTGCATTGCAAAACTTTGTTTCCTATTGTTTTGGTCCTATTAATATTGTTATATTATGCACCCTTCCACTTTAATCTTTTGACTATCATTTTAATGGAATTTTAGGAGAGTGACAAGACATTCATTCAAGCACCATGCTTTCTGATTTGTAGAAGCATGGGGTATTCCCTTTCATAAGCTTAAATTAGGTCTCAGCTTAAAAAGCTTAAATGTCACTTCCTTGAAGAAGCTTTCCTAAACTATCTCAGGTAACTCCTCAGTCCTCCACGATTTCCTAGGTCAGTGCCTCACCTTTTTTCTCCACACAGAAATCACAATTTTTATTCATTTTGTTTTATAATATTAGGAGGTTTTTGGGCTTTCCCCCAAACTAGACTGTTAGCTGCTTGAGGAAAGGAGGGAACAAATGTTTTTCTTATTTCCCAGATTTTCAAGATCTCAAACCTTGATCTTAAACTTAATCTTGATCTTAAGCACCAGGTATGGAGGAGGCATTAAATAAGTATGTATTTAATTTGGTCTGTAAATCTAAAGTGATATTAAAACACTGCCCCAAACCTTTTAAATGGTAGATCAAAACAGAATATGGAAAAACAAAGAAAAGCAAAACAAAAGAAGGCTCAATTTTATAGAAGGCAGCTATTTTCTTCTCACTCTTCAATTGTAATCCTGCATTCCCTCCTCACACTGATCCCATAGCATTACTCCTTTTATGTGTTGTTGTTCTATCAGTTAAGAAATCAGAGAATGCTAGACTCAATAAGAATCCTGTATGGTTTCTGTAAAAAAAAAATAAAAAATAAAATAAAAAGTTCACAAAGCCTCAGATTTATCTGGCCTTCTAAAGTCCTGCTATTGCAGGACTTTTTTTTTTTTTTTAATTGAATCTGGCCTATGAAGGGCAAAACATTTTGGAACTGGAAAATGTTTGAATTACTGCAATATTAGAAAAGAAACCAATTCATCAAATGGCACAGCTGCTCACTGTATGATCATTATGATCCTTGTTATTTGGGTGCTGGTTGGTATTTATATCTCATTAGTTCTCTTATATACCATCAAGCGATCTGCATTTAGGGAATAGAGAAAAACTAAAATATATTCAGTTCCAAGCTGCCGAAAACACATAAAAGAATGGATTCAGGTTTAATTCACTGTAGATCAGTTATTTAAAAAAAAAAAAAACACTGGGATTTGAGAAGTTTGCATTTGTGTGTGTGTGTGTGTGTGTGTGTGTGTGAATGTGTGTATTTATAGGAGATGAAGAGACAGCAGGAGTAAACTTCTTCAGAAGATATTTTCAATTTTAAATAGTTGACACTTTCTCTCATTACTCACTGACCTTGAATAGTTGGACTGCTGTCAAAATGAGATTTTTTAATCCATCGCTTCATTGATGTCTATTTATTGGTATACATATAACATTTTATAATACATTAATAAAAATGCCAGCTCTCCATTCTTAATTAATGAATTATGTGTTCCACAACTAAAGTCATGATTCTGCTATACTACCACACACACACACACACACACACACACACACAAAAAGTGGACATATTAGTGTTTGTGAAAACACAACTGGTCACAACCAAATGTTATGATCTTGGCTGGTCATTATAAATAGCAACAAACCAGATTATCATATATTGATGAGGAAAAATCATCATAATGATTCCATTGAAATTATCATGCTACATTTCTCTCTCTCTTCTGTCCCACTAGTCCCACACACATGCATCCACGAAAGCCCATGTAAAGACATAGTGAGAAGGTGGCCATCTATTAGCCAGGAAGAGAGCTCTACTAGAAATCAGCTATGATCTCAAACCTTGATCTTAAACTTCCAGCCTACAGAACTGTGAAAAACTAAATGCCTGTTGCTTAAGCCACTCAGTCTGTAGTACTTGGTTATGGCAGACCTAGCTAAGATAAAAGAGTTTATATACTCCTCATGCAAATTTCCCATAATCATGCTACATTTAATAAAATTGAGAAATTAATATTAGCACAATATTATTAACAACACTATATAATTTAAATAGATTAACCTGATTTTTCCATTTTTTATTGAAGTTTGATTAGCCAACATATAGTATAACTCCCAGTGCTCATCCCATCAAGTGCCCTCCTCAGTGTTCGTCATCCAGTTACCCATCCCCATGCCAGGCTCCCCTTCCACTACTCTTTGTTTGTTTCCCAGAGTTAGAAGTCTCCCATGGTTTGTCTCCCTCTCTAACTTTTCCCACTCATTTTCCCTGATTTCCCTCACAATCCCCTTCACTATCTCTTTTATTCCCCATATAAGTGAAACAATATGATGATTGTCCTTCTCCGATTAACTTACTTCATTCAGCATAATACCCTCCAGTTCCATACATGTCAGAGTAAATGGTGGGTATTCGTCCTTTCTAATGGCTGAGTAATATCATATGTGTGTATATATATATGTATATATTGTATATATACAATATATCACAATATGTATATCACATACATATATATGTGTGTGTTTGTGTGTGTGTGTGTGTGTGTGTGTGTCACTTCTTCTTTATGCATTGACCTGTCAAGGGACATTGGGGTGCAGGTGTCCTGTCATTTCACTACATCTGTATCTTTGGGGTAAATACCCAGTGGTGCAATTGCTGGGTAATAGAGTAGTTCTATTTTTATCTCTTTGAGGAACCTCCACACTATTTTCCAGAGTGGCTGTACCAGTTTGCTTTTCTAACAAAGTGCAAGAGGGTTCTCTTCCTCCACATCCTCTCCAACATTTGTTGTTTCCCATCTTATTTATTTTCACCATTCTCACTGCTGTAAGGTGGTATCTCATTGTGGTTTTGATCTGTATTTCTGTGATGGCCAGTGATGCAGAGCATTTTCTCATGTGCTTGTTGGCCATGTCTATGTCTTCCTCTGGGAGATTTCTGTTCATGTCTTTTGCCCATTTCATAATTGGATTGTTTATTTCTTTGCTGTCGAGTTGAGTAAGTTCTTTATAGATCTTGGATACTAGCCCTTTATCTGATAGGTCATTTGCAAGTATCTTCTCCCATTCTGTAGGTTGTCTTTTACTTTTGTTGACTGTTTCTTTTGCGCTGCAGAAGATTTTTATCCTGATTAAGTCCCAATAGTTCATTTTTGCTTTTGTTTCTTTTGCCTTCATAGATGTATCTTGCAAGAAGTTACTGTGGCCAGGTTCAAAAAGGATGTTGCCTGTGTTCTCCTCGAGTATTTTGATGGATTTTTCTCTCACATTTAGAACTTTCATCCATTTTATCTTTGTGTATGGTATAAGTGAATGGTTCAGTTTCATTCTTCAGCACGTGGCTGTCCAATTTTCCCAGCACCATTTATTGAAGAGAATGTCCTTTTTCCAGTGGATAGTCTTTCCTGCTTTGTCGAATATTAGTTGACCATAGAGTTGAGGGCCCATTTCCGGGTTCTCCATTCTGTTCCATTGATCTATGTGTTCATTTTTGTGCCAGTACCACACTGTCATGATGATCACAGCTTTGTAATACAGGTTGTAATCGGCATTGTGATGCCCCCGGCTTTGGTTTTCTTTTTCAGTATTCCGCTGGCTATTCAGGGCCTTTTCTAATTCCACACAAATCTTAAGATTATTTGCTCTAACTCTCTGAAGAAAATCCATGGTATTTAATAGGGTTTGCATTGAACATGTAAATTGCCCTTGGTAGCATCGGTATTTTCACAATATTAATTCTTCCAATCCATGAGAATGGAATATTTTTCCATCTCTTGTGTCTTCCTCAATTTCTTTCAAAAGTATTCTGTAGTTTTTTAGGTTATAGATCCTTTATCTCTTTGGTTAGGTTTATTCCTAGGTATCTTCTGCTTTTGGGTGCAATTGTAAATGGGATTGATTCCTTAATTTCTCTTTCTTCAGGCTCATTGCTAGTGTAATGAGCCAGAGAAAGGCCACTGATTTCTGGGCATTGGTTTTGTATCCTGCCACATTGTTGAATTGATGTAGGAGTTCTAGCAATCTTGGGGTGGAGTATTTTGGTTTTCTACGTACAGTATTATGTCATCTACAATGAGGGAGAGTTTGACTTCTTTGCCAGTTTGAATGCCTTTTGTTTCTTTTTGTTGTCTGTTTGTTGAGGCTAGGACTTCTAGTACTATGTTGAATAGCAGTGGTGAGAGTGAACATCCCTGTTGTGTTCCTGATCTTAGGAGAAAGACTCAGTTTTTCCCCATTGAGAATGATATTCTCTGTGGGATTTTCCTAGATGCCTTTTAAGATATTGAGGAATGTTCCCTCTATCCTTACACTCCAAAGAGTTTTGATCAGGAATGGATGCTGTATTTTGTCAAATTCTTTCTCTGCATCTATTGAGAGGATCATATGGTTCTTGTTTTTTCTCTTGTTGATGTGATCTATAATGTTGAATGTTTTACAAGTGTTGAACCATCCTTACATTATGGGGATAAATCCCACTTGGTCATGGTGAAAATCTCCTTAGTGTACTGTTGGATCCTATTGGCTGGTATCTTGTTGAGAATTTTTGCACCCTTGTTCATCAGGGATACTGGTTTATAATTCTCCTTTTTGGTGGGGTCTTTGTCTGGTTTTGGAATCAAAGTGATACAGGACTCATAAAACAAGTTTGGAAGTATACCATCCCTTTCTATCTTTCAGAACAGCTTTAGTAGAATAGGTATTGTTTCTTTTTTAAATGCTTGATAGAATTCCCCTGAGAAGCCATCTGGCCCTGGACTTTTGTGTCTTGGGAGGTTTTTGATGACTGCTTCAGTTTCCTTGCTAGTGATTTACCAGATTTTTATATTGTCCTTTTGCTATTCCAGAATCCAATCCAGGATTCTACATTGCTTTTATTTGCCATGTCTCCTAAATATCTTTCAGTGTGTAACAACTTATCAGTTTTTCCTTATCTTTCACAATCTTTACTGATGTTGTTGATTTTGACTTTTGTCTGATGCTTTCTAATGATTGGTCTATGGATTATGGATTTGTGTGATGTATAGAACAACAGGTGATGTTACATTCTTGTTATGTAATATCAAGGGGTCAGTAATATCAATATAACTTATTACTCTAATCTTTTTTAAAAAACATTTTATTTATTTATTTATTGGAGAAAGAAAGCAAGTAAGTGGGAGGAGGGGCAGAAGGAGAAAGAGAATCTCTAGCAGACTCCATGCTGAACTTGGAGCCTGAAGTGGGGCTCTATCTCATGACCCTGGTACCATGACCTGAGCCAAAATCAAGTGTCAGACACTCAAATAATGGAGCCACCCAAGTGTCCCTACTACTGGTAACCTTAACTGTGATTACTTGGTTAAAGTGTTATTTGTTAGATTTCTACACAACAAAGTTACTACTTTTCCCTTTCCATACTATTTTCATTAGAAATGAGTCACTAAATCCAGACATACACAAAGGAAGGGAAAATTAAATTCCACATGCTTTAGGGATGAGTATCAAAGAATTTATGGGTATGTGCTAGAAAAATACCATTGTAATTAATATTTTGGGGGTGATATTTTGAGACTATACAAATATCCTCTTTTCTCTAATGTTTTACACAATAATTTTAACATCTATCCATTGATATTGCTTTCAGGATTTATTACTGTGGTTGGTATTCTAAGGTGATTTTCTAGCTTCCTCGTTTCTTCTACAGTTATCAATTGTAATTCTTCTGTAAAAAAGGTTTATTCCATTTTCCCATTATTTATATATTTTTTATTTATTCAACTATTTATATCATAATGGATTGATGGATTTTTATTTTATTCTTTGGGTCATAATACATATTAATATTTATTCTGTTACTCAAATTCTTGTGGCTTTGGTCATTGGGAGTTCTGTTAGATTTACTACTATGTTCTTTTTGTTTCTTTCTTTTCTTTTTTTTCTTACTTTCTTGGACTACAAGATGTTACAAGGACATCATGTATTTTTCCTGCTGTAGCTCTTGAATCAGCCATTTACCAAGTATCCCTGGCTCCTTTTATTGGATAATAGTATTTGGAAATCAAGATCTGGGGACACCTGGGTAGCTCAGTCAGTTAAGTGTCTGCCTTCGTCCCAGATCATGATCCCAAGGTCCTGGGAATGAGCCCCATGTTGGGCTTCCTGCTCCATGGGGATCCTGCTTCTCACTATCCCTCTGCCTGCTGCTACTCCTACTTGTGCTCTCTCTCTCTCTGTCAAATAAATAAATAAAATCATTAAAAAAATCAAGATCTGGTTGCTAGATATGCAAAGCTAGGAAATGTTTGCAGATATGCTAACCCATTTATACATACACATTCATATTTACTCCTTTATCTATGTGTGTACACATATTTAAATACACAGTTGATATTGATATTTCCAAGTCTAACCCAACACTACAGGATTCATTCTAGCATTCCTCCTTTATTTTTTTTATAAAATCATTTTTTCTCCCACTGTGAATCCTCTCATACAATCTATATTTAATAATTTGTTCAAACAGTATACATGTAGTTTCAGATTTGCTTATCTGTTTTACTGTGAGAAATTTACCAATTACAGTCTATTAATTTAGTAGTTTTTGTTTTGTTATGTGTTTAGCTTAATCCTATTTTATCAAAACATTGTATTATAGAGTCAGGTAAGTTTCTTTCTTCACCACCTTCATAAAGGTTTTTAAACCCTATTTGAGGAGATTTTCTTTCAGTAGTTCTTGGATGTCATTCCAGAATTTTTTATTTTCACCAGAATTCCAGTGATTCTTATGCAGATAAACTGTGGACCTCATTTTATGACTTAATAGCCTAGGATATATTGAGAATAAATTGAGCACATCCCCATCTTTCAATCCTGTAGTGCCCAAATGAGTTAAAGAAAACAACATCAAAAGGTATTTCATTAAGCCAAGCCAGAAAGGAGCATTATGTGTTCTCCTTGGAGATTTAACTTTCCTTCTCATATTTACTTTCTCGGCACTTCTTCTACACTGAGTTCTACTTATATGATTCTAAGGAAGAAGGATGTCAAATAAAACAGAGCTTCTAGTTCCTCCTTCAGTATTATCTGGTAACAGAAACCAGGAAACAATTTTTAGGAAACTGAGAGATCAGAAATTATTCAACTTAAAACAAGAGCAAGCTGAGGTTATCTCCTTTGTAACATTGAATTTTTTGGGATGCCTGAGTGGCTCAGCAGTTGAGCATCTGCCTTCGGCTCAGGGCATGATCCTGGACTCCCAGAATGGAGTCCCATATCAGGCTCCCTGCATGGAGCTTGCTTCTCCCTTTGTCTATGTCTCTGCCTCTCTGTGTGTGTCTCTCTCATGAATAAATAAATAAAACCTTTAAAAAAAACATTGAATTTGTTGTTTATTATGATAAGCATTCTGGCACTTTACTGCTTTGGATTTCATTGCTTCAGCACAATAAGGCATGAGAGCTGCTACTTTCAGCAAGCAGTATTCATAATAAAGCCCTTTAATTTTTGTTTGTAAGTTCCAGAAAACTTTACTAATGCTAATTTCTGTTGCAGATTTAAAAGTAGGATGGTTTGATTATTGTCGTTTTAGAAATGACAAAAGAGAAACACATAATGGAAATAAGAATTCAGTATTCAAATCACTAATGTAATAATCCAGATTAACACTATAAATTTCAAGGATGAAAACCTTTTGTTGGTGTGTTCTCTCTATCTTATTGGGCATTTCCAGGGACATTTACTTACATAAACCTTGAAGAACAATCTCTGTTCATGGTGACATGCAGAAGTTAAAATATGACCCAAATATGGTAAAGATGCTTTTAATTTTTTAAAAAAACCTTTCAAGCTTCTACTCCAAGGTAATGACTCTTTTTTCACCCCAAAGTCATATTTCTTATCTTGAGATATAATAACTGAGGACCATTTTATGACATACCAGCTAGCAGTTAGTTGTATAAAGATGCTAGCATTTCAATGAGAAAAATACCACTCTATGTCTTAATAATACAGTGATGTTATTAAATAGAATGAATTGTTTTCATAGTAAAAAACTCCAACCCGCTTTGAGCAAATTTATTATTCAACAGGTAATCATCAGCAGGACAGTTCTCTAAGAATTAGCATTTGGTACTTTGTTGGAATTCATAATTCAGAATAGCAGTAAAAAGAAATTCATTCAGAGATTAGTTTATTGGATTTGGATGCAGTTTTAAGAAAAACAAAAAAAAATCAGAAGTCTATGTGCCTTAGAAATAATGTAATGCATTTCTCATCATTATTTTGCCTTATATAATATGTTCTTATTACCTTTTCTAATTTATAGGCTAGGTTACTATAAGCCAACAAATATGTCATTATTGTGTGTCTTACTCTGACTTTTCCTCTCATCTTCCTCCATAACCCCTATATCCAGCCCCTATGCACTCAGCCACTTGCTGATAATAAACTGTCCTTCTACTCTGAAAACCAAGTGAGCCACTCTCCACAAATCCTCAGCAATCAATGAGAACCAAGGGGAAATGGAAGCTCAGACTGCATTCAATCTTACAGGTGGCACTACTGTGCTCTGAATCTGGTCAATGGATATACTTACTTTAGAAGGATATGAACCAGTGGAAAATAAGTATTTTGCAAATATCAAACTATTATGCCCTTTCATTCCTGAGTTTTAGTACCTGACAATTGGCTATTTAGCAAAAAATCTGTATATGTTTTACATGAGTTATTTGACATAACTCAACACCCTTCAATCTTGAGAGAATACAAATACTATACATGATTGTATTACATAATAATATCATCTTCAGGTAATAGAGACATTGCTGCATGGTGATATGACAGGTTTAAATGTTTAAATGCTGTTAGAGTAAAAATTCCTTGTTCAATTGAGCTTAAATGAAATAAAAAGACATGATTTGCTTAGCCTGGATATTATTCTCAGTATAGTACAGAGATTAAGCATTTAAGTCATATTGAGAGAGACACTTTGTCCTTAAGGGATCTATAAACAACATCTATCACATTCAAGGAAAGATTTCTCATTTGAGCTTCTAGAAATATTCCCAGGGTATCTTTCACCTCTGCCAGCTGTTGTCAAAATCTGACAGTGGATGTATCAGTAAGACAATGATGCCTAAATGACTGTACCTTGTCAATTCCATATGGAATGGTTTGGTCACCCATACCCTGACCATGATTTTACTCAAAGGAAAAGTAAATGTAGAAGAAACATTAAAAAATTAAAATGTCTCTCTAACAAGTTGTCAAGTAGAGAATTTTTTGTTCAATACTCAGCTATCTTTAAAATTGTCACCCAACCTAATTCTTAATATTAAGTTTTTCATTATTATACTGTAAAACTTTGAAGGATTTAGATTTTGAGGGCAAAGCAATGTAGACATGTATATCTAGATAATTGCCTCTGGGAATTTTAATTCAATGGCATATTCATACAATTCTATATTTTCTACAGCAGAGAATATTAGAGGAAGAGAATACTATGTTCCCATATCCAATTACGGAAAAAGAGATCATTGTAGCCAACTTGGCAATAAGGTCATAGCAATGGAGAAAACAATGTTCATACCCAGATTTAAGTCTTCTCATAGCTTCCAGTGCAAATGAAAGTATAGGTAGGAAAGAGAGAATATATATATGAAAGGTAACAAAGAAGGCAGAGACCTAAACAGCAGCTTATGTCAGAAAAGAAATGAAGACAGACCTCACTGGAATGTGTCAAAGAAATCTTTACTATGTCAATGAAGCCTTCTGAGGATACCAGTGTTGCCCTGGTATCGATGAATATCATTTCATCCTGAAAAAGAAAAAAAAAAAGAAAATATCACAAGGTCATGTTCCTACTATATGTCAAGCCCTGTGCTCAGTATCTTATATATGTGTGATCTCCTTTAATTTTTTTAAGAACACTATGGAGATAAGAAAATGTATTTAAAGAGATTAAAGAAGTTATGTATTTTACCTAATTCTGCCACCTATTATCTATCTATAATTGAACTTCTGACCAAAAGTGTATCAACTCAGGCATACTTACTTAGTTATGATTAGGAAATTTACTGAACATTGAAAGTTGAAGATGGCTAAAAAACCCTCCTTAGCCACTATGAGTGGTTCCTCATAATCTTACCACTCTGATTTTGTAAACTCTTGGTCCATTATCAGAAAGTTCCTCTATATCCAGTGTTTCTCTGAATGTTTCTTTCATTTGCTTACCTACTTTGAAACTTGGCAATTCCCTGAAAACATTTTTTTCATTTTGATGCCATCATTCTAGTGGGCACCGTTTTGTTTTCCTTTCATAATCCATAAAACTCAAATGTTGAGATTGGCATCCTTGTTGCTCCCCAATTTCTTACACACTTTTACACCCTCTACCTCCTGCTAAAAACTATGTTCTTATTAGATCACATAGTCATTAGAGTTCACCTTATTTCAATAGCAGTAACTTGGAAAAATTTAATCTAATTAGATTATTCATTTTTGGGGGTATTGAGTGTTATAAGACAATTTTCCAATGAGGAAATACAGATAGCCAACAGAGACATGAAAAGATGCTCAAATCACTGCTATCATCAAGGAAACACAAACCCAAACTACAAACGAGATATCACCTCATACCTCTCAGATTGACCAAAAACAACAACACAAGAAACAACAGGTGTCAGCAAGGGTGTGGAGAAACGGAACTCTCTTGCACTGTTGGTAGGAATATAAACTAGTGCAGCCAACGTGGAAAACAGTATCAAGATTCCTTTAAAAAATAAAAATAAGGAGAGAGAGAGAGAAGATGAAGACAGAGTACAGGACCCTAAGCTTCTCTTGTCCCATGAACACAAGATCACTAACAAATCATTTTAATACCCCCAAAATCAACTGACAGGAAAAAAAGAAACTGACAAAACAAACTCCACAACTAAAGGGAGAGAAAGCTTAGTGGTTTAGCACTGCCTTCAGCCCAGGGCCTGATCCTGGACACCCAGGATCAAGTCCCATGTCAGGCTCCCTGCATGGAGCCTGCTTCTCCCTCTGCCTGTGTCTCTGCCCCCTACCCCCCCCTGTCTCTCATGAATAAATAAATAAAATCTTTTAAAAAGTAGGTAGGAAGTACGGAGACATGGTTTAGGGGAGAAATGAATCACATACACAGTGCAAGGGTGGGAACTATGGTCATAGAAAAAGGTGAGAAAGAGTGGAGCACACAGGGGAAGGCAAAAGAGAATATTTCCCCAAAGTCATTGCCTGGGAAAGTGAGAAGGGCTGACTTACATGAGTTCTTGCCATTAGTAGGGATTAAAGCCTGGAGTTTTAAAGGCAAGGGGCTTGGCAGCAATAGAGCCCAGAGGGCACTGCCCTATTCCTGGAGAGAGAAGACAGACATTGTATTAGCAGGTACATACAGTGATTTCAGGAAGAGCAAATAATCTCCCCCTGAAAGGCAGCTTTCATTGAGATACCTCACTAGGGATAAAGGAGATGGCTGAAACCATTTCCTTCCCCTGCTCTTCAGAAAAAACACAGAACCACATGCAGGAAGCAGCACAAAACCAACATTGGCTGCCTAATTTGCTTATGCTGAGTCCCCACAGCTGTATTCTGGTGGGTGTGCCCTCTTGGGTCAAACTTGCCTCTGTCCCAGCACAGTGGACTTCTTCCCTGGAAGGTCAGCAGAAATCCCTTCCTACACCATATCTACTGACCAGAAAGTTCTGGAGGGCTTCATATCTGTGGGAAGTAGTATCAGGTCTCATATAATAAGCAGACCAGAGCACAACAAATTAAAACTCACCACATTCTGGCCAAGGACAAAACACTGCCCAGAGCAGGCAAGGAGAGCCTCTGCAAATGACTGACATAAAGGATAGGGCAACCAAAACACAAGAGCACATCTCAGGCAGCACACACCAGACATATTCCCTGAAGTACCAGGCCCTGGACACTATATGATTTCTCCTTCATAAAGCCACCATTCTCAGGAACAAAGAAAAATAATAAAAAATAAAAAATAAATGTAATAGACTTTTCTAACACAAAGGAGAAGGCACAGGCTTAGACAAGATGCCAAGATGGAGGAATTCATCCCAAATGAAAGAAAAGATAAGGTCATGGTTAATGTCTAAATAAAACTAATAGAGGTAACATCTCTGATAGAGAATTTAATGCAACAATCATAAAGATACACCCTAAGCTTCAGAAAAGAGTGTAATACCTCAGGGAGACCTTTACCACAGAGATGAGAGACAATGAATCAGAAATGAAGAATGCAATAAATGAAATTGGAAACAAGCTTAATGTGATGAACATAAAAATGGAAGAAGCAGAGAAATGAATAAGTGATATGGAAGACAAATTAATGGAAAACAATGAAGTTGAACAAAAGAAAGAAGAATTATGGAACAAGAGAATAGACTTAGAGAATTCAGTGACTCCATCAAACATAGCAACATTCATATCATAAGATTCCAGAAGAAAAAGGGAGAGAAAAGGGGGCAAAAACTTTATTTGAGAAAATAATAGCAGAAAACTTTCTTAATCTGGGAAAGGAATCAGATATCCAGATCCAGAGGCACAGAGAATTCCCATCAAAATCAACAAAAGCAGGGCAATGACAAGACATGAATAATTAAATTTGCAAAATATAGTGATAAAGAAAAAAAATCTTAAAAACAAGACAAAAGAAGTCCTTGACTTACAAGGGAAGATCCAAAAGGATAGCTGGAGATTTCTCAACAGAAACTGGCAAGGCAGAGGGAGTGACATGATATATTCAACATGCTTAATGGGAAAAATGTGAAGCCAGAAATAATCCAATCAGCAAGGCTATCATTCAGAATAGAGGGAGATAAAGAGTTTCCCAAACAAACAAAAACTAAAGAAGTTCCTGAGCACAAAACCAGCCCTGTAAATATATTAAAGAGGAATCTTTGAGTAGGAAGGAAAGAAGTAAAGTGGCAAAGATTAGAAAGGAACAGAGAAAATCTCCAAACAATGAAAAACAGGTAATAAAATGGTGTTAGGTTTATACCTATCAATATTCAAAATGGAAATGGACTAAATATTACAATCAAAAGACATAGGGTGTCAGAATAAGCAAGAAAACAAGACCCAACTATGTATTGCCTACAAGAAACTTATTTTGTACCTAAAGACACCTACAGATTTAAAGTGAGAGAATGGATAAATATTTATCATGCAAATGAATTAGCTATATTAAATATGTTCAAAATACTAATACAGGGAAGCCCTGGTGGCTCAGCAGTTTAGTACCGCCTGCAGCCCAGGGCGTGATCCTGGAGACCTGGGATCGAGTCCCACATCAGGCTCCCTGCATGGAGGCTGCTTTCCCTCTGCCTGTGTCTGTGCCTCTCTCTGTCTGTGTCTCTCATGAATAAATAAGTAAAACCTTTAAAAAAATACTGATAGAAACCAAGTCTAAAACAACTAAAGAAATGCATGGAAGTTTTCTAAATTTTACCAAATGGAAAATATCAATAAAGACACAGAATATATATATATATATATATACAAATAGAAATTCTGTAGTTGAAAAGTAAAATAGAATCTTGTCTCACATTTAGATCTTTCATCAATTTTGAGTTTATCTTTGTGTATGGTCAAAGAGAGTGGTCTAGTTTCATTCTTCTGCATGTGGATGTCCAATTTTCCCAGCACCATTTATTAAAGAGACTGTCTTTCTTCCAATGGATAGTCTTTCCATCTTTACTGAATATTAGTTGACCATAAAGTTCAGGGTCCACTTCTGGGTTCTCTATTCTGTTCCATTGATCTATGTGTCCGTTTTTGTGCCAGTACCACACTGTCTTGATGACCACAGCTTTGTAGTACAACCTGAAATCTGGACTTGTGATGCCCCCAAATATGGTTTTCTTTTTTAAAATTCCCCTGGCTATTCGGGGTCTTGTCTCATTCCACACAAATCTTAAAATAGTTTGTTCTAACTCTCTCAACAAAGTCCATGGTATTTTGATAGGGATTGCATTAAACGTGTAAATTGCCCTGGGTAACATTGACATTTTCACAATATTAATTCTTCCAATCCATGAGCATGGAATATTTTTCCATCTCTTTGTGTCTTCCTCAATTTCTTTCAGAAGTGTTCTACAGTTTTTAGGGTATAGATCCTTGACCTCTTTGGTTAGGTTTATTCTTAGGTATCTTATGCTTTTGGGTGCAATTGTAAATGGGATTGACTCCTTAATTTCTCTTTCTTCAGTCTCATTGTTAGTGTATAGCAATGTCACTGATTTCTGGGCATTGATTTTGTATCCTGCCATGCTACTAAATTACTATATGAGTTCTAGCAATCTTGGGGTGGAGGCTTTTGGGTTTTCTATGTAGAGTATCATGTCATCAGCGAAGAGGGAGAGTTTGACTTCTTTGCCAATTTGAATGCCTTTAATGTCTTTTTGTTGTCTGATTGCTGAGGCTAGGACTTCCAATACTATGTTGAATAGCAGTGGTGAGAGTGGACATCCCTGTCTTGTTCCTGATCTTAGGGGAAAGGCTCCCAGTGCCTCCCCATTGAGAATGATATTTGCTGTGGGCTTTTTGTAGATGGCTTTTAAGATGCTGAGGAATGTTCCCTCTATCCCTCCACTCTGAAGATTTTTGATCAGGAATGGATGCTGTATTTTGTCAAATGCTTTCTTTGCATCTAATAAGAGGATCATATGGTTCTTGGTTTTTCTCTTGCTGATGTGATGAATCACATTGATTGTTTTATGAGTATTGAACCAGCCTTGTGCCCTGGGGATAAATCCTACTTGGTCATGGTGAATAATTTTCTTAATGTGTTGTTGGATCCTATTGGCTAGTATCTTGTTGAGAATTTTTGCATTCACGTTCATCAGGGATATTGGTCTGTAATTATCCTTTTTGGTGGGGTCTTTGGTTTTAGAATTAAGGTGATGCTGGCCTCATAGAACGAATTTGGAAGTACTCCATCTCTTTCTATCTTTCCAAACAGCTTTAGTAGAATAGGTATGATTTCTTCTTTAAACGTTTGATAGAATTCCCCTGGGAAGCCATCTGGCCCTGGACTTTTGTGTCTTGGGAGATTTTTGATGAGATCTTCAATTTCTTCCCTGGTTATTGGCCTGTTGGGGTTTTCTATTTCTTCCTGTTCCAATTTTGGTAGTTTTTGGCTTTCCAGGAATGCGTCCATTTCTTCTAGATTGCCTAATTTATTGGCGTATAGCTGTTCATAATATGTTTTTAAAATCATTTGTATGTCCTTGGTATTGGTAGTGATCTCTCCTTTCTCATTCAACATTTTATTAATTTGAGTCTTCTCTCTCTTCTTTTTAATAAGGCTGGCTAATGGTTTATCTATCTTATTAATTCTTTCAAAGAACCAACTCCTGGTTTTGTTGATCTGTTCCACAGTTCTTCTGGTCTCGATTTCGTTGAGTTCTGTTCGTATCTTTATTAACTCTCTTCTTCTCCTGGGTGTAGGATCTATCTGCTGTTTTTTTCTCTAGCTCCTTTAGGTGTAAGGTTAGCTTTTGTATTTGAGTTCTTTCCAGTTTTTGAATGGATGCTTGTATTGCGATGTATTTCCCTCTCAGGACTACTTTTGCTGCATCCCAAAGGTTTTGAACAGTTGTATCTTCATTCTCATTAGTTTCCATGAATCTTTTTAATTCTTCCTTAATTTCCTGGTTGACCCTTTCATCTTTTAGCAGGATGGTCCTTAACCTGCACGTGTTTGAAATCCTTCCAAACTTATTCTTGTGAATAAAAAAGATTTTAAAAACGTATTAATTATGAGCAGCTATACACCAATAAATTAGGTAATCTAGAAGAAATGGATGCATTTCTGGAAAACCACAAATTAGCAAAACTGGAACAGGAAGAAATAGAAAACCTGAACAGGCCAATAACCAGTGAAGAAATAGAAGCAGTCATCAAAAACCTCCCAAGACACAAAAGTTCAGGGCCAGATGGCTTCCCTGGGAATTCTATCAAACATTTAAAGAGGAAATAATACTTATACTACTAAAGCTGTTCTGAAGGATAGAAAGGGAAAGGATAGTTCCAAACTCATTTTATGAGGCCAGCATCACCCTAACTCCAAAACTAGACAAAGACTCCACCTATAAAGAGAATTATATACCAATATCCCTGATGTACATGGATGCAAAAATTCTCAACAAGATACTATCCAATAGAATCCAACAGTACATTAAGAAGATAATTCACCATGACCAAGTGGGATTTATCCCCGGAATGCAAGATTGGTTCAATGTTCATAAAATATTCAACGTGATAGATCACATCAACAAGAGATCGTCTCAATAGACCCACAGAAAGCATTTGACATAATACAGCATCCATTTCTGATCAAAACTCTTCACAGTGTAGGGATATAGGGAACATTTCTCAATATCTTAAAAGGCATCTATGAAAAGCTGACAGTGAATGTCATTCTCTGTATAAAACGAAAGTCTTTCCATCACTATCAGGTACAAGAAAGGGATTTCCACTATCAAAACTGTTATTCATTGTAGTAATAGAAGTCCTAGCCTCAGTAATCAGAAAACAAAAAGAAATACAAGGCATTCACATTGGCAAAGAAGAAGTCAAACTCTCTCTCTTCACACATGACATAATATTGTAATGTATAAAACCCAATAGCTCCACTCCAAGATTGCTAGAATTCATACAGCAATTCAGCAATGTGGCAAGATACAGAATCAATGCAAAAAATTCAGTAGCATTTCTATACACTAATAATGTGACTGAAGAAAGAGAAATTAAGATGTCATTACCATTTCTAATTGCACCCAAAAGCATAAGATATCTAGGAATAAACCTAACCAAAGAGGTAAAGAATCTATAACCTAAAATCTATGGAACACTTCTGAAAGAAATGGAGGAAGACACAGAGATGGAAAAATATTCTATGCTCATGGATTAGAAAAAATTGTAATGTGAACATGTCAATGTTACCCAGGGAAATTTACGCGTTTAATGCAATACCTATCAAAATACCATGGACTTTCTTCACACAGTTGATATAAGTAATCTTAAGATTTGTGTGGAATTAGAAAAGACCCTGAATAGCCAGGTGATACTGAAAAAGAAATCCAAAGCCCAGGGCATCACTGTGCCAATTTCAAGCTGCACTACAAAGCTGTGATCATCAAAACAATGTCGTACTGGCACAAAAAACAACACATAGATCAATGGAACAGAATAGAGAACCCATTAATGGGCCCTCAACTCTATGGTCAACTAATATTCAACAAAGCAGGAAATACTATCCACTGGAAAAAGGACAGTCTCTTCAATAAATGGTGCTGGAATAATTGGATATCCACATGCAAAAGAATGAAACTAGACAATTCTCTTATACCATACACTAAAATAAACTCAAAATGGATGAAAGATCTAAATGTGAGACAAGAATCCATCAAAATCCTAGAGGAGAACACAGGCAACACACATTTTGAACTTGGCCACAGTAACTTCTTGCAAGATACATCCACGAAGGCAAAAGAAACAAAAGCAAAAATGAACTATTGGGACTTCATCAAGATAACAAGCTTCTGCCAGCAAAAGAAACAGTCAACAAAACTAAAAGACAACCTACAGAATGGGAGAAGATATTTGCAAATGACCTATCAGATAAAGAGCTAATATCCAAGATCTATAATGGACTTATTAAACTCAACACCCAAGGAATAAAGAATCCAGTAATGAAATGGGAAAATGATATGTACTGAAATTTCACCAAAGAAGACATACACATGGCCATTAGGCACATGATAAAATGCTCTGCATCACTTGCCATCAGGGAAATACAAATCAAAACCACCTCACACCAGTGAAAATTATGAAGATAGGAAACACCAAATGTTGGATAGGATGTGGAGAAAGGGGAACTCTCTTGCAGTGTTGGTGGGAATGTGAACTGGTACAGCCACTTCAGAAAACAGTGTGGAGGTTCCTCGCATAGTTAAAAATAGTGCTACCCTATGACCTAGCAATTGTACTACTGAGTATTTACCCCAAAGATACAGATGCAGCAAAACACCAGGACACCTCCACTCCAGTGTTTATATTAGCTATGTCCACAATAGACAAACTATATCCATTCACGATAAAATCTTTCAACCACGTGGGATTACAGAGAACATATCTGAACTAATAAAAGTTATATATGGAACACCCACAGTTAACACCATAAGTATGGGGAAAAAACAGATTTTTCCCTCTAAAGTCAGAAATAAGACAAGGATATCCACTCTCATCACTTGTATTCAACATGGTACTGGAAGTCCTAAATACAGTAGACAGACTAGAAAAAGAAAAAAATCTATATTGGTAAATAAATTAAATCATCACTATCTGCAGATGACATGATATTGTAAATAGAAAACCCTAAATACTTCAGCAAAAAAACTAGTTTATTACTCATATATTACTATAAATAATAAATTCTGTAAAGTGGCATGATAAAAAATTACTACCCATAAATCAGAAGCATTTCTATACATTAATAATGATGCAGTAGAAAAAGAAATAAAAAATACCATTTATAATTGTACCAAAAAATAAAATAGGAATAAACTTAACCAAAAAGATGAAAGACCATTATTCTGAAAACTATAAAGTACTGATGAATGAAATTGAAGACATAAACAAATGGAAAGATAGTCTATGCTCATGAATTGGAAGAATATTGTTAAAATGTCCATATTATCCAAAGCAATGTACAGATTCAATGCAATCTCTATCAAAATATGAAGAGTATTTTTACAAAATGGGACAAGTAACACATACATTTTTATGGAACCACAGAAGACCCTGAATAGCCAAAACCACCCTAAGAAAGAATAAGCTGGAGTTATCAGAATTCCAGATTTCAAGATATACTCCAAGGCCATAGTAATCAAAACAGTATGGTACTGGCACAAAAATAGATACATATATCAGTGAAACAGAATAAAGATGCAAGATATAAACCCACAGTTATATGGTCTATTAATCTATGACAAAAGAGGCAAGAATATACAATGAGGAAAAGATAGTTTCTTCAATAAATGTTATGGAAACTGGTCAACTACATGAAAAAGAAAAAATTGGACTACTTTACAACACTATACACAAAAATAAGCCCAAAGTGGATTAAAGATCTAAATGTGAGACCTAAAACTATAAAAATCCTAGAAAAGAGTACAGGCAGTAATTTTTCTTGACATTGGCAATAGTGACGTATTTGTAGATATGTTTCCTGAGGCAAGGGAAACAAAAGCTAAAATAAACTATTGGGACTAAACCAAACTAAAAAGCTTTTGCGTGGCAGAGGAAACAACCAACAAAACACAAAGACAACCTACTACTACATGGGAGAAGATATTTGCAAATTATATATCAGATAGGGCTTAATATCCAAAATGTATAGAGCTTTTACAATTCAATACCAAAAAATTAAACAATCTGATTTACAAATGGGCAGAAGACATGAATAGACATTTTTACAAAAGAAGATGTACAGAACATGAAAAGATGTTCAACATCACTAACCATTAAGGAAATGCAAATCCAAAACACAGTAAAATATCATCTTATACCAGTTAGAATGGGAAAAAAAAACCCGCAAGCAAACAACAACAAGAAATAACAAATTTTGGCAAGGATGTGGCAAAAAAGGAACCCTCATACACTGTTTGTGAGAATGTAAATTGGGACAGACAGTGTGGAAAATAGTATGGGGTTTCCTCAAAAAATTACAAATAGAAACACTATATGATGCAATAATTCCACCACTGGGTATTTATCCAAAGAAAACAAAAACACTACTTTGAAAAGATATATGCATCCCTATGTTTATTGCAGCATTAGTTAAAATAGCAGATGGATGCACCCCAAGTGCCTATCAATAGTCAAGTAGACAAGGAAAATGAGCTACATATACACTATGGAATATTATGCAGCCACAAAAAGGATGAGATTGTGCCATTTAATACAACATAGATGGATCTAGAGGGTATTATGCTAAGTGAAATAAGTCAGACTGAGAAAGACAAATATCATATGATTCTACTCATAATTGAAGTCTAATTAAAAAGAATAAAAAAACCAAAAAGCAGTATCAGACCTATGAATACTGAGAACAAATGGATGTTTGCCAGAGATGAAAGAGGTTGGGAATTGGGTAAAATGGGTGCAGATGAAAGGGAGACAGACTTCCAGTTATGGAACAAAAAGTCATGAGAATAAAAGGAACAACATAAGGAATAAAGCCAATGATACTGTAATAGCAGCAGGTGGTAACTTGTGGGCGACCACGAACTAGCTGGAGTAACTGAACCAAACCAGGCCCGGACTAGTGTCCCTCATTCACTCAAAAGGCTCGGGAGCCTAAAGGGTAAATAGTTGGTAGACGCTTGAGAAAGGGCTTGAGCAATGGTTCTCAGGGCTCGCTTGTACGTGATCGCCCACATAACGCAATAGATACAACTTATTCTGGCCTGGTCATAAATGTAAATAAGGGTCTGTCTGTCCTTGCTGGTCTGTTAACCATACCTAATATTCCTTTGAAGTATGCACATCTGGAACAACAAGCTTATCTATTTACCAAGGTTTTCTGGCACCTGTGAGTCTGTCTTGCATGCTGAGAAAAGGGAACTTTGGAGGGTTTCACAAACCTGCTAAAAATAAACACCTTCTTGGCCTTGTTTTGCTCATGCTATAAAATGTTGTAAAACCTTGAATAAAGCTGGCACTGCTTGGACATCATCCACTGTGTCCCTCCTGTCCCCATCTCTTTTTACTTTTCATTTATTTTCCTCATCCCCTTATCCTCAGGACCCTGATCGTGTTGCTGCAGTGCGCGCAACAAGTGGCGCCCGAACAGGGACCTGAGCACATGCAAGAGAGGTTCACATATAGGTAAGTTGTCGCTGACAATCAGGTAAGGGGAGCCCAGTTACTTAGGGCCACGACAGGAGTAAAAAAATATGGGACAGTCGAAGTCTATGGAACAGGTCTTCTTTATGACCACTTTGCAGGCCCTTATGAAGCAAGAAGGGTCCAAGGTCTCTAAAAAGGCCTTACAACAATTCTTTTGTACTGTATCAGACTTGTGTCCCTGGTTTCCAAAGAAGGGACTGTCAGTTTGGATGCCTGGCAAAGGGTAGGACAGGAAATTAAAAATCAACTTAAAAAACGTGGTCCTATGGCCTGTCCTCCAGGCACCATGCATATTTGGGAGGAAATAAGAGAAACTTTAGATCCACAACACACTTTCGAATTAATCTCTATAGCCTCTCATGAATCCCTCCCTGAAAACGATGTTCAGACCTCTTCAGAGGAACAAAAAGAAAATAATAATTCGGTGATTGAGTCACCATCACCACCAATTACTTAACACTGCCCCCTCCAGATTCCCCCACCAGTGTCTCAGATAAAAATTAACAATGGGGAGCAAATTGATTAACTTTAAGTGGATCCAAATAAAACATAGTAAACAGGTCTTGAAAATTATCACTACTAAACCTAAAACTTTTATTCTATTGAGGTTTACTAAAGGTCACATAAGCTCTGTTATCTTTTTGCAATCTGTTAGTAAAAAAAACTGACTAAATTGATAATTAATTGTGTGTTTACAAGTTTTCATAAGTAATTGTTAAGATACCTTTCAAAGTCCTTGGTTACCTAAAACCTTAGTCACACGTTGATGATAAATAAAATTAAATTCATCGGACATCTAGGTCTTTTCCAAACAAGGAAAAGTACTAAAACATTGATTTAAATCTGTTGGTGAACATGCTTTGTGCTCAACTGTTTTATAAATTTGCCGTCTAAAAAGTTCTGATGTTCAAAAATCGGTTACTCCTTAGTTTTCACTGGACACTAAGGTTCCTAAAAAAAACAAAACAAAAAAAAACTCTGCTAAAATAAAACTGATGACTGATAAAAAATTTTTTTAAAAAAGCAACTCTATATAAAAAAGGAGCTATGTAAGAAAAATGTAAGGAATGGGAATATATTTTTGTTCAAAAAAAGAGAGTAATTTTGTCCCAAATGAGACTGACTGAAAAAGAAATGGCTTAAAACAAATTCTAAATACAAAAATAGGTGTAAAAGTGTTATGAAGGGAAATCCTTGAAAAGAAATTTTAGATATGGTCAAAAGAGACTAATATCAAAGTAAATGGATTTTAAAGTATGAGAGTATAAGATTAAAAGTCTACTTTCTGTTCAAAAGTTTCCTTAATTTGTTAGTCTGCTCTTGATAAGAGCAGCGGTTTTGTCCAAAAAGGAGTCAGGTGTACGGGGGCAGCCGTAAACCACGAAAAGCGAGACCATCTGGGCAGAGTCATTGACTGCCGGAAGGTCGGCTCAACGGGCAAAACTAATTAACTGCAGATGAGGTACAAGCTTTATTTAGTATAAATTTAAATTGGCAAATAGCCTTGTCCTGTTATCCAGGACAACTTAAATATCATCTTCCTGCAGACAGACTTTTGCAATTTCTTTCTACCACGTCTGTCTTCAGTTCTACAATTATAGCAACAGAACCTCTGGCTTAGCCGTCACTATATTTGTTGATGCTAATAAAACAGGGCACATTGAAATTTACAAGGAATCTTCTAAGGCTAAAACAACTTATCAAAATCATTATCCCACTAAGACAGTACAGAGAGCTGAACTAAAGGCTGTCCAACTGGCTTTGCAAATGTTTCCTGAACCCTGCAATCTATTCACTGACAGTCTCTATGTGGCTCGAGCTGTTCCAGCCTTGCCCGCGCTTATATACTCACAAATGATGAGGAAGTATATCACTTATTCTCTAGTATTCAGCAAATATTACAGGCCAGACAAGTTCCTATTTTTATATCCCATATATGGGCTCATACTAATTTGCCTGGTCCCCTCTCTGAAGGCAACCACATTGCTGACACCATTACTCACACTTAAATAACAAATGCAAACAACAAACAATTGGCCACACAGGGTCATGCTAGTTTTCATCAAAATGCCTCAGCTCTTCGTAGACAGTTTCGCATCACTAGAGAAGAGGCCTGTCAAATAGTAAAAAACTGTCCGGCCTGTCTAATCCACCATCCTGTTCTTACTTATTCAGTTAATCCCAGAGGATTGATGCTTCATCATCTTTGGCAAAAATGGATATTACCCTCTTTCATGCTTTCGGCCACTTAAAATATATACATATCTCTATTGATACTTTCTCTGGGTATATCCACGCTACTGCACATTCTGGAGAAGCCTTTACTGATGTTCAAAATCATTTATTTTCAGCCTTTTCCCAAATGGGAACCCCTAAGGCCATAAAAACTGATAATGGCTCAGTTTATAGCTCCAAAACTTTCCAGAACCTTTGTGCTACCTTTCAAATTAAGCACTCTACAGGAATTCCCTACAACTCACAAGGTCAAGCCATAGTTGAATGAGCTAACAGTACTCTCAAATCTTACCTTAAAAAATTAAAAGATGGGGAGTTACTACAGGGAACAGTGAAATACTGTTCCCATATGCATTTAACTCTAACTCTTTATGTTTTAAATTTTTTGAATGTTGATGAAATAGGACGGACGGCAGCTGAACGGTTTTGGCATCCAGATTTTTCTCCTCTCCCTTATGCTAGGTGGAAAGATCCACTGACTGGCATTTGGAAGGGCCCCGACCCTGTCCTTCTCAAGGGGCATGGGTTTGTCTGTATCTTCCCCCAGGATGAGGACACCCCGCGATGGCTCCCGGAACAATGGTGTCGACTCCTCACCCCTACGCCGGAGACTAGCCAGCCTGACGATAACTCGCCCACAAAAAAGAAGAAAGAGACCTCTCGCGTCATAACATTGGGCCCGGATAAGGAAACTGATCAATCAAGGGATCCCTGGGTGGCGCAGCGGTTTAAGCGCCTGCCTTTGGCCTGGGGCGCGATCCTGGAGACCCGGGATCGAATCCCACGTCAGGCTCCCGGTGCATGGAGCCTGCTTCTCCCTCTGCCTGTGTCTCTGCCCCTCTCTCTCTCTCTGTGACTATCATAAATAATAAATAAAGAGAAAGAAATTTAAAAAAAAAGAAACTGATCAAGCGATAAGTCTGGCTGAACAGACACAGCCTAATGAGTCCTTACTTATTATCCTTCTTACTGTATTAGCTATTACAACCCCTCTGTTGGCAAAGCGGCTGTATATTGGGCCTATCTACCTGACCCACCTACTATAAGGCCAGTTACTTGGGATGATCCTACTCCCCAAATACACACCAATATGACAGAATATTTTGGAGGGAGTAGTTCTGATGGCATGGAGGTTGCAAACCATTTTATCAATTGGACGGGCCTGGCAGCTCAGGTACCCATGTGTTTCCAATTGCCACCATGTAACCAAAAAACAGTTAATTGTTGCTTGGTAGTTCAGCCAGTACCTCACATAGTGACATATCTCTCAGAAATGGAAAAGAATAAAAACCCTCCATCCCAGCTTGACATAATGTTAGAAAGGTGGATCGTTTATGAGGCCACTGGTGACACCCCTCCCAGTGACCCTCAACAAGGTAGGCACCCTCCCGGGTACCCCAATTGTCCTCAAAATTTAACCTATGCTATTTCAGGTCCTATTTGGACGGAGTGCCTTCAGAAGACACCTTTGGTCATCTCTCCTCACGGCATCCCTGAATTTTCTATCACGGACTGGTTGAGAATAACAAGAAAGGAGCCTCTGTGCTATATTGCATATCCACCTGGTCGACCAATGCATAATGTGACTATACCCGGAGGAGTTTTTTTCACTGTCGGAGAAATGTACCACGCAGAACTCTGGAAATTGGTCGCTGCTATGGGACCGGCCAAGATGCAGATGGCTAAGAACGGCTGCACAAACATAAAGGACTAATCTTACTGTACGGGCCTGTGTGCCTAGGCCATTCCTATTGGTGGTGGGATATGGGATGACAAATTTTTCCTTTATGCAAAATAATGGAGCTGATATGTTATTTGAACTAGAATGTAAAAACTGTGTATTAACCAATTGTTTGCCTGTGCACTTGCCCTCACCTCAAACAGGTCCTGTCACTATCTTTTTGACTATGCAACCACCTTATTTACTATTACCTGTTGAGATTGAAGGCCCTTGGTATGCTAATTATGGTTATTATCAGTTTGCTGTGGAAATGCAGCTACAATTGAAAAGATTGAAACGCTTCCTTGGGCTGTTGATGGCTGGTATCACTGCCCTGGTTACTCTTATAGCTACTGCAGCTGCAGCCTCTGTGGTCTTATCCCAGGGTATACAAACAGCACAATACGTTAACCACTTAGCAAAAAACATCTCTTATGTGCTGTCTACTCAGGAGCGTGTAGATCAAAAGGTTCTCAGTCATCTTGATGGGCTTGAAGAGGCAGTAGAATTTCTAGGGAATCAACTATCCCTGTTAAAAACCCAGATGTCCTTGGTTTGCCATGGCGGGTTTCAGCATATATGTGTCACCCCTATGAAAGCCACTAATGTAACATGGGGACAAGTTAGAAAACATCTATAAGGAATATGGTTTCATAGTAATATAAGTCTTGATTTGTTAAAGTTGCAAAAGGAAATTTCCATTATCAGTCATTCTCAGATAGGTATGACAAACCCGGCTGAAATGGTGGCTCATATCTTGGATGGCCTGCACGGATTTAATCCAAGCAACCTATTAAGATATTCATTCTGGATGTTTATAATCATATTTACTATTGTGATTATTTCATTCTTTGCATGGTGTGTGGTTCAGGCCAAAGCAAGACAGCACAGATTCAACATGGATGCTCAATTACGTTTCCTCAATCTTAAAACAAAAAAGGGGGAAATGTGGGTGACCACGAACTAGCTGGAGTAACTGAACCAAACCAGGCCCGGACTTGCATCCCTCATTCACTCAAAAGGCTCGGGAGCCTAAAGGGTGAATAGTTGGTAGACTCTTGAGAAAGGGCTTGAGCAATGGTTCTCAAGGCTCGCTTGTACGTGATCGCCCACATAACACAATAGATACAACTTATTCTGACCTGGTCATAAATGTAAATAAGGGTCTGTCCTTGCTGGTCTGTTTACCATATCTAATATTCCTTTGAAGTATGAACATCTGGAACAACAAGCTTATCTATTTACCAAGGTCTTCTGGCACCTGTGAGTCTGTCTTGCATGCTGAGAAAAGGGAACTTTGGAGGGTTTCACAAACCTGCTAAAAATAAACACCTTCTTGGCTTTGTTTTGCTCATGCTATAAAATGTTGTAAAACTTTGAATAAAGCTGGCACTGCTTGGACATCATTCACTGTGTCCCTCCTGTCCCCATCTCTTTACTTTTATTTTCCTCATCCCCTTATCCTAAGGACCCTGATTGTGTTGCCGCAGCACGCACAACAGTAACTACACTTATGAATACAGCACAATGTGTAAACTTGCCAAATCACTCAGTTGTACACCTAAAACTAATATAACATTGAGTGTCAAATAATCAAATAAAAAATTTAGGAAAAAAGTAAATAGTGAAAGGGATTATAAGGGAAAGGAGGGAAATGAATGGGAAAAATTAGAGTGACAAAACATGAGAGACTCCTAACTCTGAGAAATGAACAAAGGATAGTGGAAGGGGAGGTTGGCAGGGGAATGGGGTGACTGGGTGATGGGCACTGAGGGGTGCACTTGATGGAATGAGCACCGGGTGTTATACTATATGTTGACAAATCAAACTTCAATAAAAAAAAAATTAAAAGGGAAAAAGGTAAAGGAATTGAAAAATACATGCCAGAAAATTATTACATATATACATAATGAAAATGGCATGGATATATTAGTACTGGACAAATGATAGTTTAAGAAAATATTAGAGGTGAAGAGAGTCACTACACGATGACAAGGAGATTATATGCATGTAGCCAATAACATAGCTTCAAGATTTATAAAGTAAAAATGAAAAGAACTTCAGGGAAAAATACACAAAACCATCATTTTAGTGCAAGATTTCAACACTTCTCTCAATTGATCTGTTAATGAGATAAAGTTTAATAAAATTATTAAAAATATTTGGATAACATAAATAATACATTTAGTTTAATGGAAGTATATATGCAGATAGATAGATAGATAGATAGATGATAGATAGATATTCCTGTAATCTGCACTCAACAGTTAGAGGGTATGCCTTTCTTCTTAACAATACATTCATGAAAACTGAGTACATATTAAATATAAAGAAGCTACCAAAATTTTCAGTGAATGGATTACATGCAGATTAATTTCTGATGATAATGATATTAAATTGGATCAATAACAAAAAAAGAAAGCACACTGATATTTTCAGGAATTAAAAACATCTCTAAATTATGCTGAGTAAAATAAGTCAATCAGAGAAAGACAATCATCATATGGTTTCACTCATATGTGGAATATAGGTAACAGCACAGGGGAAGGGAGGCAAAACTGAGTGAGAAGTCATCAGAAAGGGAGAAAAACTATGAAAGACTCTTAACTATAGGAAATATACTGAGGTTTACTAGAGGGGCAGTGGGTGGGGGATGGTGTAATTGGATGACAGGTATTGAGGAGGTCACATGATATGATGAACACTGGGTATTATGTGCAACCAATAAATTGTTGAACACTACATTTGAGACTAATGATGTACTATATGTTGGCTAATTAAAATTAAATTTTAAAAAAACTAAAAAACTAAAAAAAATATGTCAGTCACGAGGCAAGAACTTATAATGGAAATTTTAAAATGCTTAGTAATAAATGGTAATAAAATTACTACAATCAAAATTTCTAATACAGCAAAGACAGTAGCCCATTTTCCCAATCTCTCAAGCTATTATTTTCAAGGCCTCCTTCATGTTTATTCTTTCATTCAAGGCTTTGCTAGTAGTAATTGCTCTTCCCTGCAACTTTGAGATCATCTTTCTTTTGTTAAAGTTTTCTAAAGTTAACCTTCAGTTTCACTTCATTTGTGAAGCTTTAGCAACTACTTGTTCACTAATTGTTTCCCATATTAGGTTTTTAAAAAAGATTTTATTTATTTATTCATGAGAGACACAGAGAGAGAGGGACAGAGACAAAGGCAGAGGGAGAGGCAGGCTCCATGCAGGGAGCCCAATGTGGGACTCAATCCCGGAACTCCAGGATCACACCTTGAGCTGATGGCAGACACTCAACCGCTGAGCCACCCAGGCATCCCTCCCATATTTTGAATTCCAAACTAAATGATAAAGTTTTTAAGGGGGCAAGGACCTTGCATTTTCTCATAGCACAAAATGCTTTTTGAATGATTTTGAAAATCATTTAACACTTTGCGATGACCAATCATCTCAGCATGGTTTAGAACAGTATAGCATAGAGCTGTATTCCTGCAATAGTCACTGGCTTTCTATATTGCTTCATTTCTCTTCAAAATTAGATGTATAACATAGAAAACTATTTGTTCCTTAAATTCAAGGTCTTAATTTGAATGTATAACATCTGTATTTCTTGCTAAATATATCATTAACAACTTCATTTTTCCCCCCAGGGTGTTAAAATGTGCTTAACATGGAGTGACAAGAAAAATCTAACCAGAATTAAAATAAGCAAAGCCTAGTCTTTAATCAGTTAACATTTTACACATTTTATAAATTCACTCAGTGTACTAATAATGGACCAATATACTCGACAGGTGGAAGTGCTTGAGGGCCATTGAGTATTGAATTTTCCTAAAGTAGTACAATTATAGAAACACCTGTGTTAAAGAACTAAGTGCTTATTTACTATGAAAATATGCAAAATGTTTAACAGAGCTACAAAATTGTGATTTCCTCTGATAGTGGATTTACAAGGAATAATGACAGATTATTGTCAGGCAAAATATTACACTTTGTATATTATGCAAAACTATCTATATACCTGTTAAATACATTTGAAGCAGAAATACAAGCAAAAACTGCTTGGGTGCCTCAGTCGGTTGAGCATTGGACTCTTAGTTTCAGCTCAGGTCATGATCTCAGGGTTGTGAGATGGAGCCCTGCATTGGGCTCTGTTTGGGACTCTCTCTCTCTCACTCTGCCCCTTCTACGGCTGGCTCTCTCTCTCTCTCTCTCTCTCTCTCTCTCTCTCTCTCAAATAAATAAATAATTTTTTTAAAAAAATATATACAAGCAGAATAAGACACTTTGATGAAATTCTGTTTGCTCCCTAATAGCATAAGAGAAGCAAAACTCCAGCCTCTTTGTCCAATTAGAGGTTTGGATTTGTGTTTTTAAGTTTGGACTTTTGTAATGTTACCCTAATGGTGGCACAAAATAGCTAAAATTACTTCTATAGTAACCACATTGGCCAGTAGCTTATAATACACACTTAATGGAAAGATAGATAGATCAATACTTTCAAGATGGGGAAAGACAGAATGAATGAGAAAAGGAAAAGCATGTTCATGTTCTTGAAAGACATTATAAACCATCAAAAAGTATTAATGTGGTGGTGGTCTCTGATTGGCAGAAGTATTATTGATTCAACATAATTTTCAACATTCAACATTTTTTTCTTTTTTTTTACATATAGCATAACACCCAGTGCTCATCCTGCCAAGTGCTCCCCTCAGTGCCCATCACCCAGTCACTCCAACCCCCTGCCCACATTCCTTTCCACTACTCCTTGTTTGCCTCCCAGAGTTAGGCATCTCTCATGTTTTGTCACCCTCAATGATATTTTCACTCATTTTCTCTCCTTTCCCCTTTATTCCCTTTCACTAACTTTTATATTCCCCAAATGAATGAGACCATATAATGTTTGTCCTTCTCTGATTGACTTACTTCACTCAGCATAATACCCTCCAGTTACATCCATTTCGAAGCAAAAGGTATTTGTCATTTCTAATGGCTGAGTAATATTCCATTGTATACATAAACCACATCTTCTTTATCCATTCATCTTTCGATGGACACCGAGGCTCCTTCCACAGTTTGGCTATTGCGGACATTGCTGCTAGAAACATTGGGGTGCAGGTGTCCTGGCATTTCATTGCATCTGAATCTTTGGGGTAAATCCCCAACAGTGCAGTTGCTGGGTCGTAGGACAGGTCTATTTTTAACTCTTTGAGGAACCTCCACACAGTTTTCCAGAGTGGCTGCACCAGTTCACATTCCCACCAAAAGTATAAGAGAGTTCCCTTTTCTCCACATCCTCTCCAACATTTGTTGTTTCCTGCCTTGTTAATTTTCCCCATTCTCATTGGTGTGAGGTGGTATCTCATTGTGGTATTGATTTATATTTCCCTGATGGCCAGTGATGCAGAGCATTTTCTCATGTGCGTGTTGGCCATGTCTATGTCTTCCTGTGTGAGATTTCTCTTCATGTCTTTTGCCCATTTCAGGATTGGATTGTTTGTTTCTTTGCTGTTGAGTTTCATAAGTTCTTTATAGATCTTGGAAACTGGTCCTTTATCTGATATGTCATTTGCAAATAATCTTCTCCTATTCTGTAGGTTGTCTTCGAGTTTTGTTGACTGTTTCTTTTGCTGTGCAGAAGCTTTTTATCTTGATGGAGTCCCAATAGTTCATTTTTGCTTTTGTTTCCCTTGCCTTTATGGATGTATCTTGCAAGAAGTTGCTGTGGACAGGTTCAAAAAGGGTGTTGCCTGTGTTTCCTCTAGGATTCTGATGGATTCTTGACTCACACATTTTTTAGACACATGTTTTTTAGACAGGGGGGAGATTTAATACATAATAATACCATAGTTGATTTAGGGAGCCTTAAGAAATCTGTAAAATAATTTATTTTGTTGTACCCTAGATCTTAGTATTTTAGCTTACAATTGGTTTTGGAAATATTTTTTTCTTTTTGCATGTAAACTCAACCAACTAAATCACTTTAGTGCAATTCTAAGAAAACAATTTGTAAGCAAATTGGAAAATAGTTAGTGAAATTTCAGAACCCTTTTGTCTGCTGGCAGTATCTTGCCTTACTTAACCTACCTTCAGTTGTAGGGCAAGGAAAAATAAGAGTCACTACAGTGTTAGGTGAAGTATAAAATTTATAGGATTAATTCTCCCACTGAGGCAGTTGTCTTAGATTAGCAGAGAGAAGATTAATTGATCAATGAGAAGTATACGGTTTGGATCACTTTTGCATGTAAGGAATCTCCCAAAATTTGTGTTCTATACACACACACACACACACACACACACACACACACACACGTTGAAAAGAGACTTTTTTCATCTAGTGTTTTTTTTATTTTTTTAATAAATTAATTTTTTATTGCTGTTCAATTTACCAACATACAGAATAACACCCAGTGCTCATCCCGTCAAGTGTCCCCCTCAGTGCCCATCACCCATTCACCCCCACCCCCCGCCCTTCTCCCCTTCCACCAGCCCTAGTTCGTTTCCCAGAGTTAGGAGTCTTTATGTTGTCTCCCTTTCTGATATTTCCCACACATTTCTTCTCCCTTCCCTTATATTCCCTTTCACTATTATTTATATTCCTAAAATGAATGAGAACATAAACTGTTTGTCCTTCTCCGATTGACTTACTTCACTCAGCATAATACCCTCCAGTTCCATCCATTTTGAAGCAAATGGTGGGTATTTGTCATTTCTAATGGCTGAGTAATATTCCATTGTATACATAAACCACATCTTCTTTATCCATTCATCTTTCGATGGACACCGAGGCTCCTTCCACAGTTTGGCTATTGCGGACATTGCTGCTAGAAACATTGGGGTGCAGGTGTCCTGGCATTTCATTGCATCTGAATCTTTGGGGTAAATCCCCAACAGTGCAGTTGCTGGGTCGTAGGACAGGTCTATTTTTAACTCTTTGAGGAACCTCCACACAGTTTTCCAGAGTGGCTGCACCAGTTCACATTCCCACCAACAGTGTAAGAGGGTTTCCTTTTCTCCACATCCTCTCCAACATTTGTTGTTTCCTGCCTTGTTAATTTTCCCCATTCTCACTGGTGTGAGGTGGTATCTCATTGTGGTTTTGATTTGTATTTCCCTGATGGCAAGTGATGCAGAGCATTTTCTCATGTGCTTGTTGGCCAGGTCTATGTCTTCCTGTGTGAGATTTCTCTTCAAGTCTTTTGCCCATTTCATGATTTGATTGTTTGTTTCTTTGGTGTTGAGTTTAATAAGTTCTTTATAGATCTTGGAAACTAGCCCTTTATCTGATATGTCATTTGCAAATATCTTCTCCCATTCTGTAGGTTGTCTTGTAGTTTTGTTGACTGTATCCTTTGCTGTGCAAAAGCTTCTTATCTTGATGAAGTCTCAATAATTCATTTTTGCTTTTGTTTCTTTTGCCTTCATGGATGTATCTTGCAAGAAGTTACTGTGGCCGAGTTAAAAAAGGGTGTTGCCTTTGTTCTCCTCTAGGATTTTGATGGAATCTTGTCTCACATTTAGATGTTTCAACCATTTCGAGTTTATCTTTGTGTATGGTGAAAGAGAGTGGTCTAGTTTCATTCTTCTGCATGTGGATGTCCAATTTTCCCAGCACCATTTATTGAAGAGACTGTCTTTCTTCCAATGGATAGTCTTTCCACCTTTACCGAATATTAGTTGACCATAAAGTTCAGGGTCCACTTCTGGAACCTGCAAGAAGTATCTTGCAAGAAGTTACTGTGGCCGAGTTAAAAAAGGGTGTTGCCTTTGTTCTCCTCTAGGATTTTGATGGAATCTTGTCTCACATTTAGATCTTTCAACCATTTCGAGTTTATCTTTGTGTATGGTGAAAGAGAGTGGTCTAGTTTCATTCTTCTGCATGTGGATGTCCAATTTTCCCAGCACCATTTATTGAAGAGACTGTCTTTCTTCCAATGGATAGTCTTTCCACCTTTACCGAATATTAGTTGACCATAAAGTTCAGGGTCCACTTCTGGGTTCTCTATTCTGTTCCATTGGTCTATGTGTCTGTTTTTGTGCCAGTACCACACTGTCTTGATGACCACAGCTTTGTAGTACAATCTGAAGTCTGGCATTGTGATGCCCCCAGCTATGGTTTTCTTTTTAAAATTCCCCTGGCTATTCGGGGTCTTTTCTGATTCCACACAAATCTTAAAATAATTTGTTCTAACTCTCTGAAGAAAGTCCATGGTATTTTGATAGGGATTTCATTAAACGTGTAAATTGCCCTGGGTAACGTTGACATTTTCACAATATTAATTCTGCCAATCCATGAGCATGAATATTTTTCCGTCTCTTTGTGTCTTCCTCAATTTTTTTCAGAAGTGTTCTATAGTTTTTAGTGTATTGATCCTTTACCTGTTTGGTTAGGTTTATTCCTAGATATCTTATGCTTTTGGGTGCAATTGTAAATGGGATTGACTCCTTAATTTCTTTTTCTTCAGTCTCATTGTTAGTGTATAGAAATGCCATTCATTTCTGGGCATTGATTTTGTATCCTGCCACGCTACCAAATTGCTGTATGAGTTCTAGCAATCTTGTGGTGGAGGCTTTTGTGTTTTCATGTAGAGTATCATGTCATCGGCAAAGAGGGAGAGTTTCATCTAGTGTTTAGACAGGGAGGGTAGCTAGAAAAGCCAATGTCTAGATAATAGAACAAAACATGCTAGAAAAATAAAGACTAAGTACCAGCAGTTTGTAAAAGGTAACTTGTATCATGTATCTACCAAGGAAGTTGTTTTTCATGAGAGAGGAGGAAGGGAAACTTTTCAAGAAACAGGAAATATGGAGTTATCCAGAGAATGATGTTTCAGAAGGAACTATGTAGAGTGAGGATAAGAAGTTAGGAGGATATATTACTCATCTAAATCCACAATAATGTTCTGCAACAAACAATCCACAAAATCTCTTTGGCAAGTGTTTATTGCTCATGTGCCTCGGTGATGTTCTAGGAGTTTTGTTGATCTTGATTGGGTTCTCTCACATGTCTGGGATTTGGCTGACTGTCCACTCATTTAAGCTGACCTTGGTTGGGATGATGAGGGCAACTTGATTATCCTTTTTACACATTTCTCACTTATGAGTAGGTTATGAAATGGAAGGCAATGAAAGAGAAAGAAAAGAGAATGCACACTCAATAGTGTAATCATTTTTAAGACTTCTTGTTTCATGTTTGCTAGCATACTAAAGGAGGTCATATGGCTAAACTCAGAGCCAGAGTAGAAGACTGAAAAATAGCATGGCAAAAGACATAGATAAAAGGAGGGATGAGGCAAGTTTTGTGATTTACCACAAGGTTCCTGAGGGGAAAAATGTGACCCTATCCTCAACTTTGCAACCCAAATGTGGAACAAAAACAATCTAACCTCCTCTGCAGTGATTAAATTTCAGAAGCCTTATGGTTTTTATTTCTTTTTCATCTTTATATTCATGAAATTGTGCTAGATGATGTTGTAGTAACTTAAAACCCTCAAAATTTTAGATGAATGTGGGGCTGTGCTAAGAGTAGTAACTCAGAAGTCTGAACTGATGAAAGCTGTCTCCGTATGTGCTTGCACAACTGCTGAGAAGGCATAAAATGGGAAAGTAGCCAAGTGAGCACCAGCCCTTAAGGCTTCATTCATTAAGTAACTCATGTCCTTTCTGCTCATATTTTATTTGCCAAAGTAAATCATATGGCTCTAACTAAACTCAAAGGATGAAGAATATATAATCCAATTCTACCATGTAACAGAAGGAGGAGAAACATAGTATTTGTGAATGACCCTATGATGATACAACTTGTCAATGGAGAGAAATTCTTTAAGTTACAAGTCTTCATCAATGTATCCCCACGAAAGAAGAAAGAAAGAAAGAAGAAAGAAAGAAAGAAATAAAGAAAGAAAGAAAGAAAGAAAGAAAGAAAGAAAGAAAGAAAGTCAGGTGCAGTCATTGTTTTACAGAAAACTTTGAAGAATATTATTTATTTATTTATTTATTTTTAATTTTTTTTTTATGATAGGCACACACACAGAGAGAGAGGCAGAGACACAGGCAGAGACACAGGCAGAGGGAGAAGCAGGCTCCATGCACCGGGAGCCCGACGTGGGATTCGATCCCGGGTCTCCAGGATCGCGCCCTGGGCCAACGGCAGGCGCCAAACCGCTGCGCCACCCAGGGATCCCATTATTTATTTTTAAAATGAGAAATGCCTAATGTTTTCAGGAATATCTGAAGTTTCAAAAATCAACTTTTGATAATCGCCTTTCTGAAGGACAGGTAGATCAGTTAACCTATAGAGTGTAAATACTTAAAACAATTTTCAGAAGTGAGACTATTAAAAGTTTAATTAGCTAAATTTGAATGAAATAACTCTTGTTTGGCCTATACAATTTTACAAACATTTGGTTGTGTTCATAACACCTAGGGTTAAATTCTATGTTTCTGTTTCAACATCCCCTTTTATAACAAATACTGTGCTATGACTTTTAAAGAAGAAAAAAATTAAAATGTACATCATGAAATTGGAGAGAAAATCATCCAAAAGCCAGATTTCTATAATGGGAAGTCTTTCAATTATTTACTGAAGCAATTATTGCTATTTTAAACAGCCTGCTATTGCAATCAAATATAATGCTCCACTGCCTCTTATTCTTTCCATAAAAACATTATTCAGTGAAGTTGTTTCTTAAAAACAAGACAAAAGAAAGCGTTACATTTTGAAGATATCTGCATGATAAACAGGAAAGTAAAGCCAAAGGAATATGTGCACCACTTTTTATGTTATAATTGTTGTAGAAGTTGTAATTAGCTGAAAACTATCATTGGGTGTATTATATGTACATGTTTATATTTCTTAAAAACAACATGATGCTCTGCAGCTCACAGATAACACTAATAGCATGTGATGCAGTAGTTGCTAAGGACAACCACACATCTTTTCTGTCATTTAGTTATCTGTAAATGACCAAACCTAATGATGTCCCCAATACCATAAAATCTGTGGATCTGCCCATAGAAGATTGAAAGGATACAGTCTGAAATGATTATTGGGTATGCATGTGTTAGAACATGTGTGTGTGTGAAACATTTGAAGTGAGTGAACCTAAAATTCATTGCTTCGGGCTGAGGAAATAAAAGTGTGTGCACTATATTAAAATCTGACTCAATGCCAAATATACCCAAAACATGAATAAATATTAAATTATCCAAGAAGATTGATTTAGCATGTGATATTTCTACTCTCTATGTTCAAATTTCCATAATGTAGTTAGGCCAATAGTAGAAAACGAATTTGATACATTCTTCTGAAAAATTCTAAAGATCAAAAAATTACTCTGGTGATAACCAGAGATAAACTCAGCAGCAAATATTGTTAGCCCAAGGAATCAGGTATTTCTATTCATCTTTGTTTGGGCCTAATAGAAATCTTATAATGGAATTCAACATAAATTGCTTGCTTTATAAATAGAAGAGATTAAGAGACATATAACTGATATCTTTAAGATAAGATTTGTGTTTCATAGGAAATAACATACATAGTATATTTGATGACATGCATACTGCTCATGAATCCCTACTGAATGTGGCAAATACTCAATTTCACTCTCTAAGATATTCAAGTTTTTGTATTGTCTTTTTTTTTTTTTTTTGAAATCATGTCACTGTTGTTGGTTTGCTCAAATTCTGCCACAGGGGTTCATAATAAAATGTGAATGAGTTCAAGGAGGCACAACGGCTGAAGGGCCTCCTGTCAGTTTGGCAGGATTATTGTTGTCTTTGCAGCTATCATCCTTAAGAGTTCCATCACAGCACCAAATCCCTGGTAATACAGGGGTTTAAATAAAGAATAGAAAATATGTCCATGAATTTAGCTTCTGTGTGTATTAGATTTATAACTATTTACATTAAACAATATGTTTATTTCTACACACAAAATTTTGCCAGAAAAATGTAGAACTTTAATGCTCAAACCTAAATATGTTTTCATGTCTCAGAACAGTGCAATAAAATGTTCATTTCTAAACACATTGTTTTTTTTTTCAATCACAAACATATATGGGTGGGTATATGTGTGTGCACATGTATACATATATATGTATGTTGGTTTAGTCAGTGAGTTAGATCTGAGCAGATAGCAGCTTTCTTGCCACAATTGGTTCTGCCTTAAAAAGATAATGTCTGATATTACTGTTAAGAATCATGAGGCAAGAAAAGAAATGAATAGCTCTTTAAGCATAATGGCATTTTTAGGGAATATGTGGAAAGTGATGTGGACTTAAGGAGTGTTGTTTTATGAGAAACAAAATAAAAATAAAAATAACGAATGAGAGTGGGAAGACACAATTTCTTGGCTGATTTTTTTTTCAAGCTTATGTCTGGAGAAATACATTCTTTTTCAAACTCTTAGCCAATGTGAATGGCAATGCAAATATAGTAGGCACTGCTAGCCAAAGAGGAATTTCTGAAATACCTTAGAATTTAGTCCATCAAAAGCAATGAGTCTAAAAACACATGAACATGTGGACATATGTGAGTGTGTTTGTGTGATATTTGTGCAGTTGTCCAGATAAACATTTATAAGTGCCCTATAATCCATAGGGAAGAAAATGGAAGTTTGGAAGGCGGAAGTGACCATCTGCATAGGGCAAGCTGAGAAGGCTTGCTATAGGAGGTAAATCTCCAAAAGAATTTTGAGGCAAAAGGGGAAGTTTGGTTTGGATAAAAAGCAGAGGTTGTTGGTGTTTTAGTGGTAGAATAGCATATTCTGTGTACTGAGGAGAGAAAGTAATTATGTTTGGCAATAGCTCAGGCAACTAAGTAATATGTTGTGGAAGAGGATTATGAATGGGTTTAAAGAAGAACACTGGCTAAAGGCCCTCCTCTCACACTGGCAAAATATTATTGTTTCTGCAGCTGCCACCCCTCTCCTGGTGGCAAAGGAGTCCTCATAGTATTGGATAACTTTCCAAAGTCAACTGATTTTTGGAGGCCATTAGGATATATTGATTTTTGTGTTATATCAGCAACTTGCTGCTATAGTCTAAATGTGTATTTCCAAAATTTATGTTGAAATACTAATCCCCAAAGTGAAGAGGGCCTTTGAAAGGTGCTAAGGTCATGAGGGCAGAGCCCTAGTGAATGGGATTAATGCTTTCATGAAAGAGGCTACAGAGAGATCTCTTGCTCTTTCCACCATGTGAATACACAGAGAAGAAGTGCTAGCTATGGAGCAGGAAGAGGGTCCTATCCAGAAGGCAATCCTGCTGGTGCCTTCATCTTGGATACTGTATGTGAAGGAGGAATAAAGACCAGCCATGCATAGCCCCATGCTTCTCACAAACTATCTCTGAAAGCTTTTTTAACCCTAGACTAGAGGAAAGGATGGAAGTTGCTTGTACCTCAGAAGGGAACTATTTCAAGATTACTGTAGGAACATTGTGCATATAATATACTATCTTGGTTTTCTTTTAACTTCTCTTTCCTGTGATTCACATTGTGTTTTTTCCAGAAGCTTTGCCTTGGAGTTATTCTGCATCTACACTTTAAACAGAACTCAGATTCTTTGGAGCAAAAGTTACTTTACCTATTGGTAAATCTGACAGAGTTTATAAATACTCCCTTACCTTTTTTCAAAAGTATTGTAGAAACAGAATAAAAAGCTCCTACAGATATAGAACCCCTAAAAAAATCCCATTCATTCATCCTTAAGGCATCAAAAATACGTACTAAGACATTCAACTAACAGACATTTACTGAGAGCCTACTATATGCCAGAAACCATGTGACATACAGTGGTTATAACAATGAATAAGTTGGAGGTCCCAGCTTTTGAGAAACTCACTGTTTGCAATCTTAGAGAAATGTTTTCATTCCATTTGAAATATCTCAATATGGGCAAGTCTAGGACTCAAAAGGGCCTATGATACTGTTCAGACTCTTTAAGTCTAGTTCAAAACCCACTTTTTTGAGGATACCAGTAGACTCAACTGCTTTTTGAGTCATGGAAATTCGCTTAAAATTTAAGTTTAAATCATTCAAATAATCTAAAAGCTCAAGGTAAATCCAAACAATAGGTCCAGCTATAAGTTTAATGTCTTGTTTTGTTGTCTTATTTTTTCATACATTATTTCAGGATATTTTTTCCTTTCAATTAAACAAAACATCAGCATACAGTTGTTTAGGAGATATATAAAAGAAATGTAACAAAAAAAGAAAGAAATGTGCTCTAGCACAATTCATTTTTGGATACTGTTCCCTGGGGACCAGCCCAGATTACATTGTTGTTGAATAAGTAGCTGTAGAGAAAAGTAACCACATTTGTAGAGATAGGGGGAGAAGACACACGTTTCCTTGTTCTTCTTTCCTGCTTCTATAAACCTTGGTCAGATTTAGTTTTATGAGAACCTGTTTTCCAATCCTCTTGAACAGTAAATCAGACATAGTACATTTTCAAACTTATTACGTTCATTAGTGAGCATTTGTGGCATACAAGTAATATACACGTGTCTAAAAATACTTGGAGTTTGGGATTACCCTGCCTCATTCAAGCCAAATGGCATTAGATCTCACAGTCAACATTTTTCAACTGAAGGAATTTAAAATGAGTTCTTTATGCATTACATACAAGGTTAGAATATGAATTTATACTCAGAACCAGGATTTGCCTCAGTGATTGCAGACTATAAGTTCTTTTGGATAATACCGCCAATGAGGCTTCTTTTTATTTTATTTACTTATTATTTATTTATTTTTAAAATATTTTATTTATTTATTTTATTAATGAGAGATACAGAGAGAGAGGCAGAGACACAGGCAGAGAGAGAGAGAAGCAGGCTTTATGCAGGGAGCCTGACGTAGGACTCAATCCCGGGTCTCCAGGATCACGCCCTGGGCTGAAACCTCATGGTTTTACAAGGAAATGGAAGGAAGCTCTAGAGCTAGCTCTGCTGTGGCCTTGTCATGGTCACAGGGTTCTAGAAGATGCAGGATGTATACATTTAATATACACTTGATATATACTTATATACATTTATACACATGCATATATATTTATATACATTTAATATGTATGTCCCACCTACATATATATTGGGGACATGCTTATTTTAAATTAATACTTAAATTAATACTTAAAAATCTTTTTGTGTTACTAAGTATAATTTTATAATATGTAACTCATTTACAATTGAAACTTTTTCAGACAATTGCATTAGTACCATGGAGAATAAAGAGTGTAAAGTTTAGCTTGAGTTCAAAAAGTTTCTGGAAAGGAATGGACAACCTATGAAGCAACATCTTCTGAGTCTGTCATGTCACAAGGTTGCCAGTAGGAGATCAAACTGGCTAAGAAATTTTTAAATTTCTGATTTTAAAGGTTACTCTACATAATAAACATGTGTTCTGATTCAATCTAAGTTAAACATGTATTCTGATTCAATCTAAGTAATAAATATTATTTATTGAGGGTGCACTATGTGCCAGACAAGGTGTTAATGCTTTATGCTGTTTCATATAATCTTTCTACCAACATTAGGAGTGACCTATTGTTATCTCTATTTTACAGAAGAGAAAATAGAAGTGGTCTGCATTTGCAAACACACTGAAGGATACAAAGATGTGCGAGGTACACAGTGTTTGCTCTTAAAAACTTGAGATAATTATAATAGTTATGGCTTGAGGCTATTGTAAGGTTTGAACGAAAGAGTGCACATTATTATTCTGGGGATGTAATAAATACTCAATAAATCTTATCAGTGATGAGGATGAGATTGAAAATAACTACAATGATGATTGATGCTGAAGAAGATGATGTTGGCAAGATATAAGGGAAGAAAAATAATGAAAAGTTAGGATGATGCCATACATCCTACTTGAGCACCTAAAGGTGCTGACCTGAGGTGTGGGTCAATTGACTTGTCATCAGTTCTCCTTTCCCTGTGGGACAATTGTTGCATTTTATTAGGAGAGATATCCAAGGTCAATATTATCAACCCTAGATACAATAGGAGGAGAAAATTCTTAGCTTTTAAGATGCATAATGACTTTGAGAGATGTTTTCCCCCTTTTTAAGTTGAAGGTCAAAATCGAACTTTTAACAAAGTCTTAATTATCTTTTCCAATATACTAGCTTACATATTACGGCTAATTTTTTTTTCTTGCTCAGTTTTAACAAGGTGAGGATTTGGGAATAGAGTTCATTATAAAATAATATACATTTATTACCATATTGTAACACTCTAGGTAGTGCTTAATTAAAGATTAATTTTTAAAAAATAGCATATGATACTTTGTGTTTCCAGACACAGGGAAGAGTGCAGAGTTTAAAGGAAAGGGACATGAGCTTCAAGTTCAGATATCTTCTTAGACAGAAAATGACCCAGTGAACTTCAATTTCCTTATTTTTCAAAATGCAGTTTATAACAGCAATGTCACATGTTTGAAGTTTACTTTCTAGTGTGCAAAGTAGCCTTTTGTATATTCTCTTCTTTTGATCCTTAAAATGACCCTAAGAGGGGTTGTTGAACAAGCATTACTATCCTCATTTAACAAATGAAGAAAGGGAGGTTCAGAAAGGTTAAGTAGATGTCTAAGTTCACATAACTAATAAGTATTACATCTAGAACTCAAAACTGTGGTCTCTCACATATAAGGTTTTCTTTGCATTATACACCTAAGTTCTCCAAGAAGAAGTATGATGAATGGAAGACAGACCTGAGTTCTAAGTCCAGCTCTCTCACTAAAAAGCTATGTGATGTTGGGCAGTTCACAGTTCTCTGGGTCTTCTTCTTTTTATAAAATAAGAAAAATGATTAAGTTTTATAAGGTCTCTCCAGAATATGCTTAATAGCCACTTGTATAAACTAAGGAACCTAAGCAGAGACATGTAAACTGCTTTGTTCACCATCACAGAGTAGGTGGTAGAGAAGCTGCTTCAGTCTCCAGAATGATGTAACTTTTGTTCAGCAAGGGGTAGTTACACAGTTTAAAAGAGGAATATAAAGGAATATATTTCTAACATGCTAAGATGCATAGTGAAATATACTTCCTCAGTATAATAACAGACAAAAAGGAGAAATGCCCTACTGTCCCACAGTTTACAATAATCCCCTTCTTAGGAAATCCTCCACTAAGAAATGATGCGGGTGATAGACTATACCATGGTGAACTTAGTCTATAGAACAGTGGTTCTTAACAACATTTTCTTAAAGGCTGTAGCAAGTGTCTGAAAAGAGAACATGTAGATAATTTTGTCAACATTCCTAGACTGTGTATTTTATTCTCATACTTAAAGGTAGTGGTGATGTTGATGATAATGGAGATGATTGCTAATGAATAACCCATGAATGATATTGAATGGGAACCCACAAGACAATTTTTCAAGGAGTTAATTTTGCCTTTAATTAGCCTTTCATCTGAGCAAATGCAGTATATACTCTATAAGTGGGATGTTACCCCCTAATGACATGAACACCCAATTTTTTCCTTGTTAATTTCTTCTTATCCTTCATATTTCAAGCCAGTAGAAGCAGAAAAGTGTAACTTGAAAGGAGGCAAATCTTCCAGAGAGGTGAGAAATTCCTCTAATCCCATCAGTGTGTCATCTTACACTGATTCACTGACTTGTAAAAAAACCCATGCCATCAAGACAAAAGTTTGAACCATGCCTTTCTATGATGTGATCAATGACAGGAACCTACCCATCATCAGAGAGGTGTTTGTCCACTGAAGACTGCTATTAAATAGGGACCAGCAGCGACTCCCTATTTACCAGATAAGCAGGCATTACACTTAAGTTTAATCAGTTTGTTTCTTAAAGCTTGCTAATAAATAAAGTTGGCCAATTTGCCACTGTAGGCGGCCAGCATGTCAATGGTACTGATAATTACAGGAGTAGCTGTTATCTCCCTACTTTCTCCTCCCTTGATTTGGCAAGTAGATCCTCCTAGAATTGCTTTAGAATTTTTAATCATTTTTATCATGATTTTTTTCCTTTCTCCAACCAAATCAATTTTTTTTTATCAACACCATCCTTCAATGGAAAGTTTTCATCTGTCCAATTAACACATCCATAACACATACATTTACAAGCAATGGCTAAAGCAAAGTTGGAAGCTAAGCGGAAGGAGGGCCAAGAAGCCATGAGGCAGCCCCATCTGATGTTTAGTGTGAGCTGCCCATATATATAACACCATTGCTGTATGGTGAAACAATTTGTTCAAAATACACAACTCCCAAACTCTTTGATGACCACCTTCTTGGTCAGTCATGAGCATTTCCACCAGTGAATTATGATTAAAATCTGAAATCTGCTGTCATTTGTAATATTCTCTTAATAGTGGTGGCTCCCTTTGTTGTACATATGACAAACAGGTATTTCTCTCCATTGGTAGGTACTCAAACCTGTATAGTCATAAATTCAAATTTCAGGGCTTCATCAACATAAGATTAGATTCAAATGCTATGAGGAACTCCACTTTAGCTTGTGGATGTAAAACTGAAGCTCCAAATATTTAAGCTTCTTTGTTGGACCAAAAAGTCAAGTTCTCATACAGTAGTTTCTGAAATTCTCAAGTCATACACTGGAAATGTGTTTGGTCAAATTGGTAACACCAATTATGATGGTTCCAGTTTTTCTCCAAGTTCAGTTTAAGTAAAGTTCAGAGGCTGTTACACCCCACATCCTAGTAATCACATTTTGTACGAAGTAATATTGGGTGTGATTTAAAATGAGATGAATCATAAAGAGATCCTGAAGATGCCTTTTAGGTCTAGACTGGTTTCCATACCATTGTCCGTGACTCCAAATGCCTGAACATGTCTGTTTTGCTTTGGACACACTCCCAGAAACACTTATGAATTGACCTTCTCAAACATTTGTCAATATTACACACCTCACTTACAAACTGTCTTGTCAAAACTAACCTGAGAGAGCCATATTCTAATGCCTCTGATTTAACTTCAAAACCTCTTTCTCTCCCTCCTACCTTCCCTCTTTATCTCACTTAGTTTAGGAAGAACAAGGATTTAATGGATGCATAGGAAGTGCCTGTACTGAGAATCAGAGGAATTGGAGTCTAGTTCGATAACTGCTGATACATAATGCATATGAACTTTTCAAAGAATCATAAAAATCCTTCAGGAAAGATATTTAATCCAATGTCTCACAAACTTATTTGACTATATAGCCTTTAAAAAAAACAACTGAACATCTTAAGAACTAATTGTGGACACATTGAATAATATTTTATATAAAATTCACTTCCCATAAGAAATAGCTGAAAATACTTGTGATGTTTAATCTGGTAAAGAGGAGACATAAGAAATATGTAAATAGGAATGCCTGGGTGGCTCAGTGGTTGAGCATCTGCTTTTTGGCTCAGGGAGTGATCCTGCAGTCCTGGGATCAAGTCCCACACTGGGGTTCCCATGGGGAGCCTGCTTCTCTCTCTGCCTATTTCTCTGCCTCTCTCTCTCTGTGTCTCTCATGAATAAATACAATATATTTTTATATAGAAAGAAATATGTAAATATATCTATACTTTTTCATTCTATTATATAGCATATATAATATATATATATATATATGCATTATATACATACACGTGTATACATTTCATTGAAGGATTTTAGTTTACCATATGCCTCTCTACGCTTCACATAAAGAATAATTCAATTTTTTTTTAGTAATCAAATATGTCCAATGACAAAATGTGTTACTTTATTAGGAAGAAAGTTTCTCATCACTAAAAATAGTCAAGATGTTGTTGGAGAAAACATAGGCAGTAATCTCTTTGACATAGGCCTTAGCAACATTTTTATAGATATGTCTCCTCAGGCAAGGGAAACAAAAGCAAAAATAAGCTGTTGGGACTACACCAAAATAAAAAGCTTTTGCACAATGAAGGAAGCCATCAACAAAACAAACTGACAGTCTACTGAATGGGAGAAGATAATTACAAATTATATATCTAATAAGGTATTGTGATCTAAAATAAAGAACTTAAATAACACCAAAAACCCCACAAATAATCTGATTAATAAATGGGCAGAAGACCTGAATGGACACTTTTCCAAAGAAGACATTCAAATGGCCAACAGAAAACATGAAAAGATGCTCAGCATCACTTATGATCTGGGAAATGTAAATCAAAACCACAATGAGGTATCACTTTACACCAATCAGAATGGCTAGTATCAAAAAGATAATAAATAATACGTGTTGGTGAGGATGTGGAGAAAAGGGAACCATCATGTACTTTTGGTGGGAATGCAAATTGGTGCAGCCACTGTGGCAAACAATATTAAAAAAATTAAAAATAGGAGGCAAGATGCCACAAGGGTCAGGGACTTCAGTTCATCTGGTCCCCTGAATTTAGATAGATAACTATCAAGTCATTTTGAACACCTAGGGATTTAACCTGAGGTGTAAGAAAAGAAATACTGAATTCTGCAAATAGAAAAGCAACCACTTTTTGGAAGGTAAGAGGTGTGGAGAAATGAATATGAGGGGATATATTTAAGGAGATGATTGGCAGGGGAAGGAGGCTTCTGTAAGTAGGCTACCAGAAAGTGGTATAGTCCCAGAGCCCAATATTAGAACCTTTAGAAATCTGCTCCAGTGAGAGATGTCCCTGACTGAAAGGTGCTTAGGTGGTGAAGTGGGACAGAATCCTAAATGTAACAGTGTGGTCTCAGGATCTCTAGGGGGTCACAGAAAGAACAGGGGTTACTGAGCCTGCAGAGTTCCCAAGCATTGGAGAGGGGAAACCAGGGAGAGTTGCCAGCCTGGGAGGGGGCTCTCAGCTTAGTTCACCTAAACCACAAACCACAGCATGATTGGGCGACTGGTCTCTTGCAAGGGCCCTGCAAAGGACAGAAATGTAGCAATTATCTACGTTCCTCTGGGAGGATCTGTGTGGGCACTCACTGCAGGAGTCTGCAGACAAAAGTCTGGCACACAAAAACATGAAGATTACTTATCCTTAAGGGATTACTGAAGAAAGACGACCACAATCTTTCAGCTCTGGGGCTGGAGATTGAGGCATAGCCATTTTTATTTTCATTCTCTAAGAGAAGCAGAAAGCCTTCAGGGAACAAAAACCACATAAAGCAACCAGTAGCGGCCCACACTGAGCCCCACACCCTGGCAAGGGGTGGTGCAACTCCACCCAGACAAAGACACCTGAGAAACAGTGCAGCAGACACCTCCTGCAGAAGAAAGACTGAAACAACAGGTGAACACTAAGTTTTATGGAGCATACAGGACTGCAAAACTCCTGGGCTAGGGAAAAACAATATATAGAATGTGAGTATTTTTCTCAAAATTCCTTTATCTTTTAGTTTAAAATTTTTTTCTTCTTTTCTTTTATTTCCTTTTCAACAAGTTTCTTATTTTACCAACTCTTTGTTTTTAAGTATTTTTTAAACTTTCATTATTTACATTTACTATATATATATATATATATATATATATATACACACACACACACACACACATATACTCTTCATTTTTGGCTTTCTTTCAATATATCCAATTTTATTTTTGTATGTACATAAGTTTTGCTCTTTTTAAAATTTTGTAATTTTGTATCTTCTAACAGACTAAAATACATCCAGGATCAAGTACATCACCCTGTTTTATCCACCTGGGAGATTATATTTTTCTTCCCTTCATCTTTTTTTTTCCCTTTTTAGTTTCTGATCTCTTTGGGTTTGTTTAGTGTGTATTTCACTTGAGTCATGGTTGATATTTTTTATTTTGTTCATTGGTTCATCCATTCTTCTGTGGTCAAAAGGACTATAAGGAGGAATTCACAACAAAATGAGGAACCAGACGTAATACTCTCTGGCACAGATCTAATCAATATGGATATAAGTAAGGTGTCAGAGAGTTGGAATTTAGGATAACAATTATAAAGTTACTATCTGGGCTTGAAAAAGCATAGAAGTCACTAGTGAATTTCTCAGTGTAGGAATGAAATCTAATCAGGCCCAATTAAAATGCTCTAACTGAGATGCAGTCTAAATTGGATGCTCTAACAGCTAGGTTAAAGAAGGCAGAAGATAAAATAAGTGACATAGAAGAAAAGTTGATGGAAAGGAAGGAAGCTGAAGAAAATAGAGAAAACAACTAATGGAACATAAGGAGAGGCTTTGAGAAATCAGTGATGCCATAAAATGAAAGAATATTAGAATTTGTGGGGAACCCCGAGGAAGAAGAAAGAGAAAGAGGTGTGTGTCCTGAAAGCTCTGTATCTCACCTTCCATTCTGAATGACAGCCCTGTTGGGTAAAGCATTCCTGGCTGCATGTTTTTCTCAATGAGTACCTTGAATATATCATGTAAGACCTTTCTGGCCTGGAGGTATCTGTGGATAGGTCTATCTCCAACCTAATGTTTCTACCATTGTAGTTTAAGAACCTCTTGCTTGAGCTGCTTTCAGGATTTTCTCTTTATCTCTGAAATTTGCAAGCTTCACTATTAAATATTGGGGTATTGATCTATTTTTATTGATTTGGGGAAGTGTCCTCTCTACCTCCTGGACTTGAATGCCTGTTTCCTTCTTCAGATTAGGGAACAAATAATAGCTGAGAACTTCCCTAATTTATATGTTGACTGATTAGGTAATCTGGGAAAAATGGATGTGTTCCTGGAAACCTATAAATACCAAAACTGAAATAAGAATAAATCGAAAACTTGAACAGACCCATAACCAGCAAGAAAATTGAATCAGTAATCAAAAATCTCCTGACAAACAAGGGTCTAGGGACAGATGGCTTCCCAGGGGAATTCTGCCAAACACTTAAAGAACTAATACCTATTATTCTGCAGCTGTTTCAAAAATAGAAATGGAAGGAAAACTTCCAAACTTGCTCTATGAGGCCTGCATTACCTTGATCCCAAAACCAAAGAACCCATCAAAAAGGAGAATTATACACCAATATTCCTGATAACATGGATGCCAAAATTCTAATCAAGGTACTACCCAATAGGATCCAACAGTACATTAAAATGATTATTCACCACGACTAAGTGGGATTTATTCTTGTGCTGCAGGAGTGGTTCAACATTCACAAATCAATCAATGTGATATATCACATTAATAAAAGAAAAGAACCATATGATCCTCTCAATTAATGCAGAAAAAAATTGACAAAATACAGCATCCTTTCTTGATTAAACCTTTCCATGGTCTAAAGGATACAGGGAACATACCTCTACATAATAAAAGCTGTCTACAAAAATCCCACAGAAGGTACCATTCTCAATGGGGGAAAACTTAGAGCTTTTCCTTTAAGCTCAAGAACACGACAGGGATGCCCACACTCAACACTGTTTTTCAACATAGTAATAAAAGCTCTAGCCTCAGCAATCAGACAACAAAAAGAAATAAAAGGCATTCAAATTGTCAAAGAAAAAGTTAAACTCTCACTCTTGGCAGATGACATGATACTTTATGTGGAAAACCCCAAAGACGCCAAGTAAAAGTTTCTAGAACTCATACAGGAATTCAGCAACGTGGCAGGATATAAAATCAAAACAGAGAAATCAGTTGTGTTTCTTTACACTAAACATGAAACAAAAGAAAGAGAAATTAAGGAATTGATCCCATTTACAATTGCACCGAAACCATAAGATACCTTGGAATAAAGCCAACCAAAGAGGTAAAGTATCTGTACTACAGAACACTTATAAAAGAAATTGAGGAAGACACAAAGAGATGAAAAAACATTCCATGCTCATGGATTGGAAGAATAAATGTTGTGAAAATGTCTATGCTTTGCAGAGCACTCTACACATTCAATGCAATCCCTATCAAAATACCATCAACAATTTTCACAGAGCTGGAACAAATAATCCTAAAATTTGTATGGAACCAGAAAAGACACTAAATAGCCAAAGCAATGTTGAAAAAGAAAACCAAAGCTGGTGGCATCCAAGGCCTGATTTCAAGCTATATTACAAAGCTGTGATCATCAAGACAGTATGGTGCTGGCACAAAAACAGACACATAGATCAATGGAACAGTAGAGAGAACCCAGAAATGGACCACAACAATATAGCTACCTAATCTTTAACAAAGCAGGAAAGAATATCCAATGGAAAAAATACAGTCTCTTCAACCAATATTGCTAGGAAAACAGGACAGCCACATGCAAAAGAATAAAACTGGACCATTTTTTTACATCATACACAAAAATAAATTCAAAATGGATGGAAGACTAAAATGTGAGACAGGAATCCTTCAATATCCTGGGGGAAAACACAAACAACAACCTCTTTGACTTTGGCCACAGTAACATCTTGCTAGACACGTCTCTAAAGGCACGGGAAACAAAAGCAAAAATGAACTATTTGGACTTCATCAAGAGAAAAAGCTTTTTCATAGCAAAGGAAACAGTCAACAAAACTAAAAGGCAACCTACAGAATGGGAGAAGATATTTGCAAATGACATATCAGATAAAGGGCTAGTATCCAAGATCTATAAAGAACTTATTAAACTCAACAGCAAAGAAACAATCCAATCATGAAATGGGCAAAAGATATGAAGAGACATTTCTTCAAAGAAGACATACAGATGGTCAACAGACATGAAAAAAATGCTCAACATCACTTGGCATCAGGGAAATAAAAATCAAAACCACAATGAGATACCACCTCCCACCAGTCAAAATGGCTAAAATTAACAAGTCAGGAAGTAACAGATGTTGGCAAGGATATGGAGAAAGGGGGACCCTCTTATATTTTTGGTGGAAATGCAAGCTGGTACAGCCACTCTGGAAAATCGCATGGAGGTTCCTCAAGAAGTTACAAATAGACCTCTCCTATGATGCAACAATTGCACTAATCAGTATTTACCCCAAAGACACAAATATATTCATCCAAAGGGGCACCTGCACTCCAATGTCTATGGCTGGAGTGTCCAAACTGTGGAAAGAGTTGAGATGTCCATTGGCAGATGAATAGATAAAGAAGATGTGGTATATACATACATGCAATGAAATATTAGCCATCAGAAAGGATGAATACCTACCATTTGCATTGACGTGGACGGACGTGGAGCGTATTATGCTAAGTGAAATAAGTCAATCAGAGAAAGACACTTATCATATGGTTTCACTCATATTTGGAATACAGGAAGCAGTATAGAGGATCATAGGGGAAGGGAGGCAAAACTGAATGGGAAGTCATCAGAGAGAGAGAAAAATGATGAGAGGCTCTTAACTATAGGAAATACACTGAGGTTTACTGGAGGGGAGGTGGATGGGGGAATGGTGTAATTGGGTGATGGGCATTAAGGAGGGCACGGAATCTGACAGTAATGATGTACTATATGTTGGCTAATTGAATTTAAATTAAAAAGAATTAAAAATATAAATACCATATGATACACTAATTTCAGTACTGGTTATTTAAACAAAGAAAACAAAAACACCAATTCAAAAAAGGTATATGCACTCCTATGTTTATTGTGGCATTATTTACAATAGCCAATATATGGAAGCAACCTAAGTGTCCATTGATAGATGGATGGCTAAATGAGATGGATCACCCCCATACACACACATTCAAATATTATCCACCAATATCACTATATGCCAAGTGAATGAGTCAGATATTTGAGCATAAGACAGGTATGTTTTGCTAGGTGGAATGTTGGAGCTTGGGTAGATCAGCTGGGAGGCAGGGGAAGAACCTCAAAGATCTAAAAATAAATATTTCTTGGGGCCATCTTTGGATCAACCTCTTTTATTTATTTTTATCTATCTATTTGAGAAAGAGAGAGAGAGAAAGAAAGAGAGAGAGAGCACAAAGAAGGGCAGAAAGAGAGAGAGAATCTTAAACAGGCTCCATGTTCAGTGTAGAGCCAGACACAGGGCTAAATCTCAGGATCCTGAAATCATGACCTGAGCTGAAATCAAGAGTGAGATGCTTAACTAACTGAGCCATTCAGGTACGCCTGGATCAATCTCTTTTAAATCTGGAGATGTAGGGAAACGAGGGGCTCAAAAATATTTAACTGGGAAAACACAGATACCAATTGATCTGAACAGAAGCCAGAAATAGCACTGAGAAAGGATCCAGGAGTAATATTCCCCACCCTGACTTTGCCAGACCCTACCTCTTTAGTTGCAGAGTCCTAAAGAGAATAGGAGTTGTGGAAGGAGGGTATAGAGACTTGGTGGTAGTGGCATGACACATGGGTGGTGCAGGCAGCAGCTGGTATAAAGTATTTCAATGTTTTAAAAACCTGTATGATGACATAGGTGTGTGCCAGCTGACTATCAGTGCTAGCCCTGGGAAGAAACAGACAAACAAAAGAGGCAAACAGAAAGCTTATAAAGTAAAACAGCAGCAGGGAAAAAAAATCATTTAGTAACAGAGTGAATTCATCAAAATTCCTGAATTATGATTTATCCTCAAATACATATACTGAATTTGACACCATTTTTTAGATAAAATGAATTTGATAGCTTTTTATATCTTAATTGATAATACCATTTCCCCCTGGGCTGGAAACATCTCACTAAGTCTAACCTTTTTAATCTTTTTATTTTTACCCTCACACAATCTTAAAAGGAATATCAAGCTTTTGTTTTACATTTAAAAAATTCTATGTACCTGGTTTACAAATCATAATACAACTCCTCATGCACCAAAATTACTTTGACAAGTAGAAATTTGAATGGTAACAGCCTCTTAGCAGAAATCCACATTTTTCCATAATTCCCTACAATGCAAGGCTTGTACATCCTCTAAAAAAGACGGCAAGTTTAGATTGCCCTTATAGAGTTGAGCAGAGCTTCCATTTTTTTGAATAGTGTCAGATAAGCACTCTATAAAGGCTCTACCACACTTCATTCAGTGGCAGTACTTCCCCAAATGTTTAACTACACTCAGTGTACATCAGATTGGAAAAATAGAAATTGCATTAAAAAACGTGTGGTTGAATTTCTATATTCTTCGCAACTGATGTCACCACCTGGAGGGTTCAAATAGATAATAAAACTTATTTGAGGAAAGGCGTATCAAATACCTCTGTATGGAGAAAAAAAGCTCTTCAAGGAAGGTCCCCACAGGGCCTCAGGTAATTCTTACTTAGCAAAATCTCACTTAAAACACATCTCCCCTTTCTCTTGGGATCTTCTGTAATCTTGGTGATTAGATCGATCAGTACCGACAGTAGTTGCTCTTTGCTCAGAGAATTTACTCAGGTTGTGGGGCTCATTCTGTTTTGTTTTGTTTTCAAATTTTAAAATCAGGTATTTTAAATTTTACTTATTAAATTTAAAATCAGGTATTTTACATTTTACTTATTAACAAATTTCTCAATGTGGTTATTGATCCATGATTCTATGTTGAATTCTCCAGGGGCAAATCTGAACCCCAAAAGTCTTCATTTCATTATTTTGGAATGATTAATGCAAATCATGCCTCTAGCCTCTATCATGCACAAGACTGGTCTTCTCTGGGACAAGTACATACCTAATTTTTATTCTCTATCCCTACTGTCAAACATAATGCCAAAATGATAATTAAGTATTGAACAAATCATATTTTTAGTATGAATGAAATACTAATAAATGGCATGAAGTAATAAAGAAAATGTCTAGCATGTAAAAGCTCACTTGCTTTACTTTTTACTGTATGAAATTCACTTATATTGGGTAATCTACACAAATAACTACTTGCAAACTTATAGAAAGAACTCTTACATGTTGGATTTAATCTGGAAAGACATAGATAGCGGTCATGAGCATGCTGTGAAGACACACACACAATTTGTGTCTCCACAATGTCAGTTTTATTCAATTATATGACAAAGTTAATCATAATTATTAAGCAGGTTTAGGATTTCAAACTTAGTGAAATTTGACCATGTGATTAAACTTGGCTCCTTACATAGCACATAGAGCAAGACATAAGACAAACCACACAACAAACAAGATAACAGAAGAATGCAGGAAATTATTGAACCAAACTGGAAGTCAGTCTATGAACACAGTTGAGATGAGGCCTGGGGCCGGTCGGGGTCATCTCTTGGCATTAACTGTTTATGTTCAAGCCATAAAGTTTCTTGGTTCTGTTCAGAGATCAATTGGGCAGAACTTTCAGTGGCAGTTGTCTTTTTTAAGTGGTCAGACAGAGGAGTCATGTCTGAGGAGTCTGACAGTTTGCTGCAAAAATCCTCCCCCTTTTAAAGGATTTAACCATTCTTGCGCCCTTGCAGACCTCTTCTAGTTCTGCTTATTATTAGCTGTGGGGTGTCAGCTGATGCTGTTCCTCGTGATATTTTGTAGCTGCAGTACATTTGACTACTTGTGACATTGCTTGACACAGGCTCCTGCGTGATATGAGAGACTCCATTTTGCTTTCTACAATAGCCCTTTAGTTTTTCCAAATGTCACTTTTCTTTAAAAGTTATTTTGTAGGAAAGAAGGAACAAACAAAAATACTATGTGATTGAAAATTTAAAGGAAAACCATGATACTTCTCCAAAAGTATTCTTGACATTGGAATCTCTTTGATCTTGTAACTGCTAAAACCTTGGTTTATTGACCTGTTACAATCTATCAATATTTATTGTACTTGTGCCAGATAACCAGGAAGTATTTTGTTTTCTTGTGTTAATGCTTCTCTATTGTGCATGCATAATATAAATAAGTACAAACTGTTGTAATGGGAATTTCTCAAATACATAAGCTATAAAAATAATGCATTGAGCAGATATAAATGCTATGCATTTTTCATAAATGCAAAGAATTTGAAAGTCAGGAAGATTTTAATTATAAATGCTATTTTTTAGCCTTCATCATAAAACTTCCATGAGACCAAAAATGTTTAACTTTGATCCCATTCCTCTAAGATAGAGAAGGAGGAAGATATTAAAAAGAGTCTCTGTTCTGCCTTCTAAGATCATTATTTTCTAGAAGTGTATCCTATTCCAGTAAGAAAGAAATGTCCAATTGATCTTAGAAATATGCTGTTCCATGGCTGCAGTTTCTTTATCTGAAATAATCTTCTGGCATTTTAGATTTATAACCAATTGGCTGGTGCAGTGTGGTTTTCAGTTGCTGAAAATTTATAGCCCATTACAATAGTGAGGTTTGAAGTAATTTCCTGGATTGTATTTGGTGCCAAAGTCCCTACAAACTGATTTTTTGTTATTCTCTTGACTCCTGTCCCAGTGGGAAAATTTGGTCATTTTATTTGGGTAGATCTGATATAAGGAACACTAACTATATATATATATATATATATATACATATATATATATATATATATATATATATATATATATATGTTTGGCAGGATTGTAATCATGGGTTTGAGAGAAATTTGAGGCTAAAACATTAAAACACATCTGAAAAATTCCAGGAGAAGTTAATTCTGCATGATCACTTCAACGGTTCTTGGACCTTAAGACAAGGTCACTGTTGTTGTTGTCATGGTAACCTGGGTTATGGGGAAAAAGTCAATCTCATTTTATAACAAGATAAGAAACAATTTTTCTCCTGAAGGAAATTATTCATTTCCATAAGCATGCACAACTGGAGGACTAGTGGTCAAGTTCCAAAGAGGAAATTATATTTAACAGATGAAAGCTCAGAAGATAACTCTTAAAAAAAGGAAATGCATAGCAACCTAGGGTCTATTGAGAAGCTTAATTTTTATTAATGACAATGAGGTTTATTATGAAAGCTAAGATCAATCTGGATAACAATAGCGTCTTCCTCTTGGGTTGTTTTGATCAAAATTGGGTAAAGGTTAAAGGACATTTGGAATAAAGTTTCATTCTTGGTTGCAAACTAACATTCCTGTTGGAGTCATAGCACCAGACATTTCAGAGTTTGGCAAAATCAGATTAAGCAAGTGCAAGTGTCGATTAAAACACAGACTCTCTGAAAGCAAAAGAAACAACTCTTTATCTCACCTTGCTCTTCTAAATTGGACCTACAGCTGGATTACTTTTTAATTAATTAATTGATTAATTAATTAATTAATATGTATATTTTCATTGGAGTTTGATTTGCCAACATATACTATAACACCCAGTACTCATCCCATCAAGTACCGCTCTCAGTACCCATCACCCAGTGACCCCATACCCCCACCAACCTCCCCTTCTACTACCCCTTGTTCCCTTTACAAAGTTAGGAGTTTCTCATGTTTTATCACCCGCTCTAATTTTTCCCACAATTTTCTCTCAATTCCCCTATAATTCCTTAAAATATTTTTTATATTCCCCATACGAGTGAAACCATATAATGATTGTCCTTCTCTGGTATATATATATATATATATATATCACAGTATTGGCTATTGTGGACATTGCTGCTATAAACATTGGGGTGCAGCTGTCTTGGTTTTTCACTGCATCTGTATCTTTGGGATAAATCCCCAGTAGTGCAATTGCTGGGTGGTAGGGGAGCTCTATTTTTCACTCTTTGATAAACCTCCACACAGTTTTCCAGAGTGGCTGCACCAGTTCACATTCTCACGAACAGTGCAGAAGGGTTCCCCTTTCTCCACATCCTCTCCAATATTTGTGGTTTTCTGTCTTCTTTTTTTTTTAATTTTTATTTATTTATGATAGTCACACAGAATGAGAGAGAGAGGCAGAGACACAGGCAGAGGGAGAAGCAGGTTCCATGCACCGGGAGCCCGACGTGGGATTCGATCCCGGGTCTCCAGGATCGTGCCCTGGGCCAAAGGCAGGCGCCAAACCGCTGCGCCACCCAGGGATCCCCGGTTTTCTGTCTTCTTAATTTTCACCATTCTCACTGGTGTGAGGTTGTGTCTCATTGTGGTATTCATTTATATTTCCCTGATGGTAATTGATGCAGAGCATTTTCTCATGTGCTTCTTGGCCATGTCTATGTCTTCGTTGGTGAAATTTCTGCTCATGTTTTTTGCCCATTTCATGATTGGATTGTTTGTTTCTTTGGTGTTGTGTTTAATAAGTTCTTTATAGATCTTGGATACTAGCCCTTTATCTGATATGTCATTTGCAAATATCTTTTCCCATTCTGTAGGTTGTCTTTTAGTTTTGTTGACTGTTTCTTTTGCTGTGCAGAAGCTTTTGATCTAGATGAAGTCCCAATAATTCATTTTTGCTTGTTTCTCTTGCCTTTATAGATGTATCTTGCAAGAAGTTGCTGTGGCCAAGTTCAAAAAGGATGTGGCCTGTGTTTCCTCTAGGATTTTGATGGATTCTTGTCTCCCATTTAGATCTTTCATCCATTTTGAGTTTATCTTTGTGTATGTATGGTGTAAGAGAATGGTCTGGTTTCATTCTTCTGCACGTGGCTGTCCAATTTTCCCAGCACCATTTACTGAAGAGACTGTCTTTTTTCCAGTGGATAGTCTTTCCTGCTTTGTCGAATATTAGTTGACCATAGAGTTGAGGGTCCACTTCTGGGTTCTCGATTCTGTTCCATTGATCTATGTGTCTGTTTTTGTGCCAGCACCACACAGGGGATCACAGCTTTGTAGTACAACTTAAAATCCAGCATTGTGATGCCCCTGGCTCTGGTTTTCTTTTTGATTATGCCCCTGGCTATTCGGGGTCTTTTCTGATTCCACACAAATCTTAAGATGATTTGTTCCAACTCTTTGAACAAAGTCCATGATATTTTCATAGGGATTGCACTGAATGTGTAAATTGCCCCGGTAGCATAGACATTTTCACAATATTAATTCTTCCAATCCATGAGCATGGAATATTTTTCCATCTCTTTGTGTCTTCCTCAATTTCTTTCACATGTATTCTGTAGTTTTTAGGTTATAGATCCTTTATCTCTTTGGTTAGGTTTATTCCTAGATATCTTAGGCTTTTTGATGCAACTGTAAATGGGATTGACTCCTTTATTTCTCTTTCTTCAGTCTCATTGTGAGTGTAGAGAAATGCCACTGATTTTTGTGCATTGATTTTGTATCCTGCCACATTGCTGAATTGCTGTATGGGTTCCACCAATCTTAGAGTGGAGTCTTTTGGGTTTTATACATACAATATCATGTCATCTGAGAAGAGGGAAAGTTTGACTTCTTTTTTGCCAATTTGAATGCCATTTATTTCTTTTTGTTGCCTGATTGCCGAGGCTAGGGCTTCTATTACTATATTGAATAACAGTGGCGAGAGTGGTAATTCCTGTCATGTTCCTGATCTTAGGTGAAAGGCTCTCAGTTTTTCCCCATTGAGAATAATATTTCCTGTGGACTTTTCATAGATGGCTTTTAAGATTCTGAGGAATGCTCCCTCTACCCATACACTCCAAAGAGTTTTGATCAGGAATGGATGCTATATTTTTTTTTCAAATGCTTTCTCTGCATCTATTGAGAGGATCATACGGTTCTTGTTTTTTCTCTTGTTGATGTGATCTACCAGGCTGATTGTTTTACGAGTGTTGAACCACTCTTGCATCCCAGGGATAAAACCAACTTGGTCATAGGGAATAATCTTCTTACTGTACTGTTGGATGCTATTGGCTAGCATCTTGTTGACAATTTTTGCATCTGTGTTCATTGGGAATATTGGTCTATAATTCTTTTTGGTGGGGTCTTTGTTTGGTTTTGGAATTAAGGTGATGTGGCCTCATAAATGAGTTTGGAAGTATTCCGTCCCTTTCTATCCTTCAGAACAACTTCAGTAGAATAGGTATTGTTTCTTTTTGAAACGTTTGATAGAATTGCCCTGAGAAGACATCTGGCCTTGGACTTTTGTGTCTTGGGTGGGTTTTGATGACTGCTTCAATTTCCACCCTGGTTATCAGCCTGTTCAGGTTTTCTATTTCTTCCTGTTCCAGCTTTGGCAATTTGTGGTTTTCCAGAAATGCATCCATTTCTTCTAGATTGCCTAATTTTCTGGCATATAGCTGCTCACAATACGTTTTTAAAATCATTTATATTTCCTTGATATTGGTGGTGATCTCTCCTCTTTCATTCATGATTTTATTAACTTGAGTCTTTTTTCTTTTTATTATTAAAAAGCTGGCTAACGGTTTATCTATCTTATTAATTCTTTCAACGGACCAACCTCTGGTTTTGTTGATCAGTTTTGTAGTACTTCTGGGCTCTATTTCATTGGGTTCTGCTTAAATCTTTATTACCTCTCTTCTTCTGTTTGGTGCATGTTTTATTTGCTGTTCTTTCTCCTGTTCCTTTAGGTGAGAGGTTAGCTTGTGTATTTGAGTTTTTTCCAATTTTTTGAGGAACGCTTTTATTGCGATGTGTTTCCCTCTTAGGACTGCTTTTGCTGTATCCCAAGGACTTTGAAGGGTTGTATCTTCATTTACTTTAGTTTCCATGAATCTTTTTAATTCTTCTCTAATTTTGTGGTTGGCCCATTTGTCTTTTAGTAGGATGCTCATTAATCTCCACGTGTTAGAGTTTCTTCCAAATTTATTCTTGTGATTGAGTTATAGTTTCAAAGTGTTGTGGTCTGAAAATATGCAGGGGACAATCTCAATCTTTTGGTATCAGTTGAGAGTCTTTTGTGACCCAGTATGTGGTTTATTTTAGGGAAAGTTCCATGTGCACTTGAGAAGAATGTGTATCCAGTTGCGTTCAGATGGAAGGGTTTTTTTTTGTTTTTTTTTTTTTATTTTTTTATAAATTAATTTTTATTGGTGTTCAATTTACCAACATACAGAATAACACCCAGTGCTCATCCCGTCAAGTGTACCCCTCAGTGCCCGTCACCCATTCACCCCCACCCCCCACCCTCCTCCCCCTCCACCACCCCTAGTTCATTTCCCAGAGTTAGAAGTCTTTATGTTCTGTCTCCCTTTCTGATATTTCTCACACATTTCTTCTCCCTTCCCTTATATTCCCTTTCGCTATTATTCATATTCCCCAAATGAATGAGAACATACACTGTTTGTCCTTCTCCGGTTACTGTGGCCAAGTTCAAAAAGGGTGTTGCCTGAGTTCTTCTCTGGGATTTTGATGGAATCTTGTCTCACATTTAGATCTTTCATCCATTTTGAGTTTATCTTTGTGTATGGTGCAAGAGAGTGGTCCAGTTTCATTCTTCTGCATGTGGATGTCCAATTTTCCCAGCACCATTTATTGAAGAGACTGTCTTTCTTCTAGTGGATCGTCTTTCCTCCTTTATCATATATTAGTTGAGCATAAAGTTCAGGGTCCACTTCTGGGTTCTCTGTTCTGTTCCATTGATCTATATGTCTGTTTTTGTGCCAGTACCACACTGTCTTGATGAACACAGCTTTGTAGTACAACCTGAAATCTGGCATTGTGATGCCCCCAGATATGGTTTTCTTTTTTTTAAAATTCCCCTGGCTGTTCGGGGTCTTTTCTGATTCCACACAAATCTTAAAATGATTTGTTCTAAGTCTCTGAAGAAAGTCCATGGTATTTTGATAGGGATTGCATTATATGTGTAAATTGCCCTGGGTAACATTGACATTTTCACAATATTAATTCTGCCAATCCATGAGCATGGAATATTTTTCCATCTCTTTGTGTCTTCCTCAATTTCTTTCAGAAGTGTTCTGTAGTTTTTAGGGTATATTTTGAGAACCATTTGAATGGTAAATGGTTCTCCAACCTTTTATTTTCAGGTTGTAGGTGTCCTTCTGTCTAAAATGAGTCTCTTGTAGACAGCAAATAGATGGGTCCTGTTTTTTTATCCAGTCTGAAACTCTGCGCCTTTTGATGGGGTCATTAAGCCCATTCACGTTCAGAGTTACTTGAACTTCTTCTTAAAGGGGAGTTTGTGAAGCTTGCAAATTCCAAAGATAAAGAGAAGATCCTTAAAGCAGCAAGAGACAAGAAGTCCCTGACTTTCATGGGGAGGAATATTAGGGTAACAGCAGACCTCTCCACAGAGACCTGGCAGGCCAGAAAGGGCTGGCAGGATATATTCAGGGTCCTAAATGAGAAGAACATGCAACCAAGAATACTTTATCCAGCAAGGCTCTCATTCAAAATGGAAGGAGAGATAAAGAGCTTCCAAGACAGGCAGGAACTGAAAGAATATGTGACCTCCAAACTAGCTCTGCAAGAAATTTTAAGGGGGACTCTTAAAGATGGAAGGTTTTATATATATATCTGTGAAATCCCTCTGGTGCAGTGTATCACTTAAAACCTTTGTTTCTTTGGTGATGTTGTGCTTAGAATATCTGTCCTTTGTGGAAGTGCCATATTGAAGTCTCCTACTCTTAGTGTATTATTATCTAAGTATGTCTTTACTTTGGTTATTAATTGATATACTTGGCAGCTCCCACATTAGGGGCATAAATATTCATGATTGCTAGGTCTTTTTGTTGGATAGACCCTTTAAGTATGATATAGTGTCTCTCTTCATCTCTTACTACAGTCTTTGGGATAAAATTTAATATATCTGATATAAGGATTGGTACCCCAGCTTATTTTGAGGACCATTTGAATGGTAAATGGTTCACCACCCTTTCATTTTCAGGCTGTAGGTTTCCTTCGCTCTAAAATGAGTCTCTTGTAGACAGCAAATAGATGGGTCTTATTTTTTTATCTAGTCCAAAATCCTGCTCTTTTGTGGGGATCATTTAGCCCATTCACATTCAGACTAACGATTGAAAGATATTAATTTAGTGTCTTCATAATATCTATTTAGTCTTTGCTTTTGTGGATTATTTATTTGGGCTTCCTCTTTACAGGGTTCTCCTTAATATTTCTTGCAGAGCTGCTTTGGTGGTCACATATTCTTTCAGTTTCTGCCTATCTTTGAAGCTCTTTATCTCTCCTATTCTGAATGAGGGCCTTGCTAGATAAAGTATTCTTGGCTACAAATTCTTCCCCTTTAGTACCCTGAATAAATTCTGCCAGCCCCTTTTGGCCTGCCAGGTCTCTGTGGAGAGTTCTGTTGTTAATCTGATATTTCTCCCCATATAAGTTAAGAGTCTCTTGTCTCTAGGGCATCCCTGGGTGGCTCAGTGGTTTAGTGCCTGCCTTTGGCCCAGGGCATGATCCTGGGGCCCCAGGATCGAGTCCCACATTGGGGTCCCTGCATGGAGCCTGCTTCTCCCTCTGCCTGTGTCTCTGCCTCTCTCTCTCTCTCTCTCTCTCTCTCTCTGTGTGTGTGTGTACATCTCTCATGAATAAATAAATAAAAAATCTTAAAAAAAAGAATCTCTTGTCTCTTATGGCTTTAAGGATTTTCTCTTTACCTTTGGAATTTGCAAATTTTACAATTAAATGTAGTGTTGTTGAATGTTTTTTATTGATTTTGGGGGGGCTATCTCCTGGATCTGAATATATATATTCCCCTCCCCAAATTAGGGAACTTCTCATCCATGATTTGTACAAATATGCTCTCTAGCCCTCTGTCCCTCTCAGCATTTTATGGAACGCAATTATACGTAGATTTTTCCTTCTGAGGCTATCATTTGTTTCCCTTATTCTTTCCTTAATGTCTCTTAATTGTTTTTCTCTTTTCTCCTCAACTTCCTCCCTTGCCATCAACTTGTCTTCTATGTCGCTCATTCTTTCTTCCACCTCATTAACCCTTTTTGTTAGGACCTGCAGTTTGGATTGCATCTCATTTAATTGATTTTTAATTTCGGCCTTATTAGATCTAAATTCTGCAGTCATTAATTCTTTATGCTTTTTTCCAGAGCCACCAGTAGCTTTATAATTTTGCTTCTGAATTGGCTTTGTGACATTGAATTGAAATATAAATTCTCTAACTCTGTGGCAGAGAGTACCGTTTCTGATTCTTTCTTTTGTGGTGAATTTTTCCTTCTAGTTATTTTGCTCAGTGCAGAGTGTCTGTTTGAGTGGGCTGAGTCAAGAATATCAACCATGGCCTAGGGAAATTTCACCTTAGATGATTCTGATGAGGTCACAGATCAGGATTTAAAAACAAAGATTGGAACAAAATAAAAGAAAAGGACCACCAATGTTAAAAGCAAAATTTAGAATAAATTAGTAAATAATAAAAGGCCCAGAATCCCAAAGAAGAAGAAAAAAAGAAAAAGGAAGAGGAAAAATAGCTAAATTGAAGAGGAAAAAAGATAAAAGAGAAAAAAGAAGATAAAAAAGGGGGTACTGGGAGATGGTGGTTGTGAAAAAGTAGAAGTGGCAGGAGATTGTAGTCTACCTGAGGGGTCCTAGAAGGTGATCCTCTTTGTTCTGAATGTATTAAGTTTTGTATATTAGAAGATGCTCAGTCCCAAAATTTTATAAACCAGCAATACTTGCAGAAAGCCCCAATATTGACCACCAAAACATATATGAGATAAAAGAGGGGGCCAGAATGAGAATGAAGAGAGAATATAGTCTCAAAAAAAAAAAAAAAAGAATAGTGTTCCACTTGGTTCTGGGTGCATGCTGGTCATATTTTAGAAGGTATTAACTTCCTCCATTGTACAACAAAACAAAGCAGAGAAGAAAAAAAAACACAAAACAAAAACCCATATCTAGTATATCGCCCAAAATTAAATTGAGTAAGCTGAAGGGAATCTAGTAGTGGAAGATATGTCTAAGACAGATAATTGTAGAAATATGAAAATCAAAAAGGAAGAAACTCAAAAATGAAGAAGTGGTAAAATATTGTAGTTAAGGTGGGAAAAAAGAAGAAATATCGGAAATTTTTAGTGTGATATAAAAACGAGTGGTACCGGAAAAAGGGGGAAAAAGAAGGGGTACCCTCTAGTTCTATATACTATAAATCCCTCGACTTCCCCTGGAGCTTTCCAAAGCTGTTTGGTGAGGAAGTTGCTTTTCCCCTGTTCTTCCAGCTGGTCTTCTCGGGGAGGGGTCTGCTGTGCTGATTTTCATGTGTGTGTACCTGGCGGAGATGCCCTGCCCCCTGCCAGGTGTGGGGCTCAGTGGGAGCTGTTTATCCTATGAAGCCTCTGTTCCCTAGAGGCCCCATCTCTCAGAGGCACAAGATGAAACAAGGAGGAAAAACAATAGTGTTGGCAGCCAGAATTCCAGTTCTGGAGTCAGCTCCCAACTAGTAATTTATGCAGTCTCCCAGTCTGCACTGGCCTAGATGCTTCCAGTCGGGTGCGGGTGCGCTGATCTGCACAGCTTGCAGGGTGCCCGGCGGCTGGAGAGTCCTCGCTGTCCTGTGCTCTCCCCTCCTCCACCTGTCCCAGGGATTGCAGGATCCTGGGCTTTGTTCACTTGGTGCCCTGGGATCCAGGGCCCTGTGCTGCTGGAATCCCACTCCCAGGGGACTTGGATCCTGAAGGCAGCAAGGCACAGACCCCTCTGTCCCTAGCTTCCCGCCTGACCTACTGGCTTCTCCTCAATGCCCTGCCAGGAGAGCGCTCCAGCCCTTTACTAAGATAGGTTCACAGTCTGTGACGTGCTCTCCCCTGGACACACTTCCTCTATTAGTGACTCCGGGAAACTGGAGGCTTCACTGCCCCTCCTGCGATTCTGCCCAATTTCCCTGCTAAGTGCCTTTCCATCTGGGAAGAATCCAGTACAGATTTTTTAAAGTTCCCATTTCTCCGGGGCTGGGCTTTCCTGTCCTGGTGCCTGGCCTTATTGTCGACTCCTTGTGGGGCCCCTCCCCCACTTGATTCTTTTTTATTTTATTTTTTCCACCTTCCTACATTGCTAGAAGCACAAACCCTTCTGTCTATAGCATTCCAGCTGTTCTCTCTTTAAACCTCATGTTAAATTCGTAGGTGTTCAGGATGTTTTGAAAGTAATCTAGGTAAGTTGGTGGGACCAGGTGAGTTGAGGATCCCTACTCCTCTGCCATCTTCCTGTGTTACTTTTTAAAGGGTTCAGGTATGTAATAAATTAGAGCAGTAGTCAATGTGTCTAATGATATCATTGGTCTACACATTCATTTTTTAACACTCCTTTAGTACTTCTGATGAATGCACTATAAGTATTTTCCTTGCATTAAATTAGTTAATATAATAAATAAGATCCCATATCTATGAAAATATGCATACATGCTCACATTTTTATATTCTGTATTTCATTATACCAAGACATCTGCAAAAATCAATTCCTTCTTCACCTGCCTATCAAGGGCTGGATTAAGGATACATAATTGATGACAGCACTTGCAAAGCATAGAGCATTCCCTGACAGCTACTCTCACTTCAGTTCTTTCAGAGCAAGCCTGGAATACTGATTTTGATTTTTTTTTAAAGTATTGTGAAGGAAATGTACTTTTAAGTATTTTGCTTTAAAACCTGAATGTGATTATCATTATTATACAAATATATGTGGCATTACTGACATATTTAAGTTTTCAGTACATAATGTACACTCCTAATTTAGAAACCTTAATGTATTTTTAAGAGCTTTCCATATTACCTTGAAGCTTGTGTCACATAAGCTTAATGGACTCACTCAGCTTTGTGATGGAGAGAATCCACCAGGTGGATAGCAGTAAGCTCATGAGCTTTGAAGGGCTTATTTTGCTAGACTGCAACTTCAGCTTACTGTTTACAGTTGCACTATTCTGCATGCATTGATAATAATACCGCAAAGCTGTGATAATACTCATTGCAAAATGAAAATCTTTTGCCCCTGCCCTCCCCCTTTCTTTTTTGCATAAATACAGTAAGATGAGTTCTAACTAGGCGATGCTTGAATTAAACTGACAAATCCAAATGCCTGAAATTTAGTATTGCATTTATGGATTTCATCTACAGTATATCAGCATCAAAATGTCAATGACAGTAAGTCACAGCCAGGAGAAGTTCCTATGGGTTTTGGAACTTTCAGTTCAGGTCATTGCTGTGTTATCTAGCATAGGTCAGAGGAACAGGACCCATGAGGATGGAGAGACTTAAATTCAGCATTTAAATATTCCTCCAAACTAGGGATTTACTCTGGTACATGAGAGGAAGAAAGTATATCTTTAAAAGGAACATGTATTTTTTTTTCAAAGAAAGAGAAAGGGAAAAAGCTAGTGAGATAGATTAAACCAGAATCCATTTTAGCAAAATAACATTCAACTGTCTGTGCTTTAAGGGTGCAAATAACAAAGACTTCGTTTACTTAGGAGAAATATTAAAGATATGTCCTCTCTCTCCTTTTCTTTAGAAAAAATAAGCCATTCAATTTTTGATTCATTTAAATATGCTTACTCCTTTCATTGTTTTTAAGTATTTCTGCTTCTCTTATGTCTCTGAATGCCCTCGACAGGCAGTTTAAACCAAACTATTTCAAATGTCTACATACATGTCTCTACTTATGTAAATTCCGAAAGGATGCTATTGAGAATACAAACTGTGCAAATGAACTGTGAATCATTTTTCAAAGTAGTATGAAATTTTTTTCCTACTCTGAAGGATCACACTTGGTTAGTTAAATAAATAGCAAAAATGTATTCAGAAAGCAACTCTCAATTAGAAACTGTACCATCACTTGCTATAGTCATATTCATAGCAGCCTTTAAATGAAGAGCTCTGTAAAGTTATTGTGTGGGTAGGTTGAGTTCTGCATTGCAGCACTGCATGAAGAAGGACACTCCTATGGGAACAAACTGACATTATATAACAATGTAACTACTGTCAATATAGCTTTGGGCATATGGGGAAAGAAAGAAATTATGGCAGAGATCACATCTCACCTTATACTTCTTAGAACTATGAAATTATATTGAAAATTAAATGGACAAATCCCAGATCATTGATTCTGTGGGAGTCTTGGCCCTTTGCTGGAATGATGGTGAAAAAACCTACTGCAGCAGGTTGCATTCCCTTGGCACCACACCTTCTTGATTCTACTTCCTTTTTCTTTTCTTTTATCCTTTCCCATGGGAAAAAAAAGGAGAAAGAATCATTTGGGTGAGAAAAAACTCAATTGTAGGTAGACAATATTGATGGGAAAATTATTGTTTCATTTTCCCAATTTAAATGTTCTTGACCCACCATATTTTAAAGGCGGTAAAACAAAAGCAAGTAAAACAAAGCAAACCCCTACTGCCCAGAAGAAAATATCATTTTAATTAAAACCTTATCTTGATCCATTTCTGGATTCTCTATTCTGTTCCATTGGTCTATGTGTCTGTTTTTGTGCCAGTACCACACTGTCTTGATGACCACAGCTTTGTAGTACAACCTGAAATCTGGCATTGTGATGCCCCCAGCTATGGTTTTCTTTTTTAAAATTCCCCTGGCTATTCGGGGTCTTTTCTGATTCCACACAAATCTTAAAATAATTTGTTCTAAGTCTCTGAAAAAAGTCCATGGTATTTTGATAGGGATTGCATTGAACGTGTAAATTGCCCTGGGTAGCATTGACATTTTCACAATATTAATTCTGCCAATCCATGAGCATGGAATATTTTTCCATCTCTTTGTGTCTTCCTCAATTTCTTTCAGAAGTGTTCTATAGTTTTTAGGGTATAGATCCTTTACCTCTTTGGTTAGGTTTATTCCTAGGTATCTTATGCTTTTGGGTGCAATTGTAAATGGGATTGACTCCTTAATTTCTCTTTCTTCAGTCTCATTGTTAGTGTATAGGAATGCCATTGATTTCTGGGCATTGATTTTGTATCCTGCCACGCTACCAAATTGCTGTATGAGTTCTAGCAATCTTGGGGTGGAGGCTTTTGGGTTTTCTATGTAGAGTATCATGTCATTGGCGAAGAGGGAGAGTTTGACTTCTTCTTTGCCAATTTGAATGCCTTTAATGTCTTTTTGTTGTCTGATTGCTGAGGCTAGGACTTCCAATACTATGTTGAATAGCAGTGGTGCTGGGAAAATTGGTCATCCACATGCAGAAGAATAAAACTAGACCACTCTCTTGCACCATACACAAAGATAAACTCAAAATGGATGAAAGATCTAAATGTGAGACAAGATTCCATCAAAATCCTAGAGGAGAACACAGGCAACACCCTTTTTGAACTTGGCCACAGTAACTTCTTGCAAGATACATCCACGAAAACAAAAGAAACAAAAGCAAAAATGAACTATTGGGACTTCATCAAGATAAGAAGCTTTTGCACAGCAAAGGATACAGTCAACAAAACTCAAAGACAACCTACAGAATGGGAGAAGATATTTGCAAATAACATATCAGATAAAGGGCTAGTTTCCAAAATCTATAAAGAACTTATTAAACTTAACACCAAAGAAACAAACAATCCAATCATGAAATGGGCAAAAGACATGAAGAGAAATCTCACAGAGGAAGACATAGACATGGCCAACATGCACATGAGAAAATGCTCTGCATCACTTGCCATCAGGGAAATACAAATCAAAACCACAATGAGATACCACCTCACACCAGTGAGAATGGGGAAAATTAACAAGGCAGGAAACAACAAATGTTGGAGAGGATGTGGAGAAAAGGGAACCCTCTTACACTGTTGGTGGGAATGTGAACTGGTGCAGCCACTCTGGAAAACTGTGTGGAGGTTCCTCAAAGAATTAAAAATAGACCTGCCCTACGACCCAGCAATTGCACTGTTAGGGATTTACCCCGAAGATTCAGATGCAATGAAACGCCGGGGCACCTGCACCCCGATGTTTCTAGCAGCCATGTCCGCGATAGCCAAACTGTGGAAGGAGCCTCGGTGCCCATCGAAAGATGAATGGATAAAGAAGATGTGGTTTATGTATACAATGGAATATTACTCAGCCATTAGAAACAACAAATACCCACCATTTGCTTCAACGTGGATGGAACTGGAGGGTATTATGCTGAGTGAAGTAAGTCAATCGGAGAAGGACAAACAGTGTATGTTCTCACTTATTTGGGGAATATGAATAATAGTGAAGGGGAATATAAGGGAAGGGAGAAGAAATGTGTGGGAGATATCAGAAAGGGACACAGAACATAAAGACTTCTAACTCTGGGAAATGAACTAGGGGTGGTGGAAGGGGAGGAGGGCGGGGGGTGGGGGTGAATGGGTGACGGGCACGGAGGGGGACACTTGACGGGATGAGCACTGGGTGTTATTCTGTATGTTGGTAAATTGAACACCAATAAAAATTAATTTATAAAAAAAAAATAAAAAAATAAAACCTTATCTTGAAAAGAAGAGCGTATTGTAGAAAGCACTGGAGGGGAAGAAAATTTAGTAAACACAATAAAACATGAATCTGAAAAAATCATGGGGTGGTTGGGGCATGGAAAGAGTGGGATGGTTACAGAAAAGATAACTTCAACAAGAAAAAGAAGGAGAGAACCAGGAAAAGGAAAAGAATAATGAAAGGAAGACCAAAGATGTCAAATAATGTTTATTTCTTTGGCTGGGACAGGGGTAAATTATACTCTCAAATCAAAACACTTAGTGCTTAGTATTATAACTTCCACTAAACATAAAGAAAAACAAATTCTGCACATAGTTTTTCAGGATAAAGAATGAAGAGAGACAGAGGTTGACAATTTGTTAGCAATTAAGTAGCAATACTTACTTATTCTTGTAGGCAGAGAACACCACTAGGCTTAACCTCTTAAAATAGAGCATTTTGCCACTTTTGGAGAAATACAACACATTAACTTTATGCTTAGAAGACATGAGCATGTTTGGCACACGGAAACATCCATCCTTCTTTGCATTAGAAAAAAATGAAAACTTGAAACTATAATTCAAATGTGAAGCCATTCTTGTAGGTATTTTCCTTAGAGTACAAAGTACATAGCAGTGCAGAGTGAATTATGGATTCCAGAATATGACAAGCTTGATCAAATTTGCAAGAGGAATGGAAAGGCTATACAATAGTATAAGAAAGTTTCACTTTCATCTCAAGTATAAGAAAGTTTCATTTCTTTCATCTCAAGTAAATAATCCAAAGTAGCCACAATATACTTGTTAATAAATACATGAACAAGAAAATGTTACATTCATAGACATAACCTTAGATAACAAATTCTAATCCACATTCAACAAATTCTAATCCACATTCTTTTGATTCTCACAGCCATCCTGCGAGGTTTGCATGACAAGTTATATTTTCTCTCTTTTAAAGACAAAGAAGCTAAAGCTCAGAGAGCTGGAATAACTTACCCAAGATTAAAGTATAGAAAGTTGCAACTGAAATTCCAGTCTCTAGATCCAGGTTTATTACTTTTCCATCAACTATACTGCTCCTAAAATTACGGGAATTGCAATTAGGTGAAATTGAGTGTGGTTATCTTTATTTTTAAAAATATTTTATTTACTTATTTGACACAGAGAGAGAAAGTGCACAAGCAGGAGTAGTGGAGAGGGAGAGGCAGGTTCCCTGCTGAGCAGGGAGCCCGGGGCAGGGCTTGATCAGGGACCCTGGGATCATGACCTGAGCTGAAGGCAGATGCTTGACTGGGCCACCCAGGTGCCCTGAGTGTGGTTATCTTTAAATCTAAGCTGCAGATTTAGAGGAGAATTTAGATAATATATCAATGCTTCATCAATTTTAGTTTTCTCTCTCAGGTCACTACTTATCTGAATGCATCATCTTATCCTTAATCATTCACAGCTCCTAGCAATATTCTGCCACAGATATGCAACCGATGTTCAATAAATACTTATTCGGTTCAATTACTACACAAAAAGCTTATACTTAGTAATCCATCTACTAAGCTGCTAGTATTTCCATTTACCTTTTGATTTGACAGAAAGACTCTAGAATTAAGGAATATGTGATGTTAAAACCACTCATAAGATACATCAATTTTATTTCTTCTCTTTTTTTTCAGAGATGAACTATAAACTCTTTTTATCTTTTAAATTCAGCAAGCTACTCATACATTCAAGAATATTATTATAAGGATCTCCTGATATTATCTCAAAACCTATTAGCTGCTTTTTGGGCATAAAATGCAAACATTAAAAATTATGTCTGGAAAAAAATTATGTCTGGAAATAAATATCTCTATGACAAATGTCTGCAATACTGGAAGTAGGAAGAAAGACAGGTTAGAAGCAAGAGTTTATGTATGTGCATATTCACTTTTTTCTAATCCAAAAAGATATATCAAACTTAGATTCAAGGCTGTTTTTTTTTCTTTTTGTTTTTAAGTGAGAGCACTTATAAATGCAATTAATTTTCTTAAAATGTATAAACCAAATTCAAATCATTTAATCCAAAGCAAAACATGATTTTGAAGGAAGCAATATCAAAATAGAAATTCCATATGATTTTTCTTAGATTTATGGCTATTAAATGAAATAGAAGCCAAAAAACAGTTTGTTAATTGTAGGGAATCTTATTAAATTTTGCCTTCTGAAGTGGTATAGGCAGATGAGAAATGTCACAAGACATTGTTCATGTCTAGCACTTCTGTTAAAACCAAAACAAACCAAAGCAAAAATCTCCTGTAAAGTAATGTGAGAATTAATTCTGAGATGCTGTATCAAAGGTGTGGCAACTCCTTGTCACTTCTTAGGCACCATGTTTTATTGTTAGCATAGGAGAGGAAGAAAGCTACATGAAATGCTATAATTTAGTGCTAATATTTATTTTTCTATCTTTTGCACAGGATTAGAAGCTTTATGAAAGAAGTAATCATAGCTAACTTGTTCTCACTTTTATCTCCAATACCTAGCGTACTGCATGACAGATGGCAGACAATAGACATTTTAAATGAATAAACAATATCAAGAGAGAATAAGTTTGAAAGTAGAAGAATGCTTTACAGACATCCAGAAAATAAAAATATCTAAATGAGCACTGAAAGAAAATTTCTCTTACAGAAAATAGCCATTGTGCAATATACAGGAATGAATGCAGTAAAGAGCCAAGAGCAGGTCACCCCCTTATACTGTGATTAGTTGGCTCATCAATAGAGAATAAATTTAATCAGTTGAAAAAAAGTCTATCTTTCAGATAAAAATCTGGAAAAAATAGAAGTCATAAGGAAAGGATGAAGAAAACCCAAACAGAAAAAGGAAAACAAATGTGGATACTTTGACACCAAAGAAGGCAAGTCACAAAAAGATAATTGATATCATATTATTGCATGTTCTGTAGTCTTCTGAGTTTACCAATCATTTCATTGTCAGTAGTTCTCAAAAGGCTTGTAAACACTAAAGCTGCAACCTCTCTGGCAGGGATAGAAGTGTGTGTGTGTGTGTGTGTGTGTGTGTGTGTGTGTGTGTTAGAGGAGTGGAGGGGTGAACAGCCACCTACATTTCAATAGACCTTAGGTGCATCACTGTGTAAGCATATCAGCCATAGGACTTTTTTTCCAATTTGAAGAGTTGTAGTTATAATGAAAGAACAAACTATGGTACGCTGTGATGTCTAAAAAATAGCAGATATGTTCACAATGCTGCTGACACATCAAAAGAGGCTTATAGCCAACAGTAAAGCTTTCTGGAAAGTAAAACAATGACTTAGGAGAAGGCTTCTTTGGATTTTAATTCAACAATCAATTTTGTGGAAAAGTGGTCATGCTATACCCACAGGAGATCAGACTGTTGTAAAATCTTTTCTTTCACTTTATGAGAAAAAGGAAAATGACCAAAATTCAGTCCAATAAAAGTAATTTTTCAAGAGAGTGAGTTCTTGGCTTAAGTACTTTTGTGATGTTATTTAGCGATTGAATATACATCTGTAGTCATGTATTTGACAATGATAACTCCAAGTAATTAGTAGGAGAGTAAATTATGTTTCATATAATCTTATAGACTGCAATACATTTTGGAAAGTATCCATCTCATAAAAAGAAGTTTAAACAAAGTCATTAGTCCTTACAGGGTTAGACAAAAGTTATTTTGAAATCCACTTAGCCAAGCCCCAGGAATTCTGCATGATGTCATATATACTACTTTCAGTTGAACAGTAACCAGCAAAAGTTGGATGATTTTAGCCCTTATGAGAGGGATACATCTATTTTAGTCTACCATTGTTATCTTAGTGGCACTTAGTCATCGAGTATAAAATCTGATTCAAGGGAATCCCTGGATGGCTCAGCGGTTTAGTGAGCCAGGGCATAGTCCTGGAGTCCCGGGGTTGAGTCCCACGTCGGGCTTCCTGCATGGAGCCTGCTTCTCTCTCTGCCTGTATCTCTGCCTCTCTCTCTCTCTCTCTCTCTCTCTCTCTCTCTCTCTCTCATGAATAAATAAATAAAATCTCTAAAAAAATCTGATTCAAGAAAACAAAGACACCTGATAGCAAGATATCAGGGTAAGAATTACTTTACATATGTTCTGAAGTGTGAAACACTGCAATCCTAGATTCTCTCTTAAAATATTACTACAAATAGCTATTAATTACAAGTTCTTTTTAACAGAGCTCATACTAACCAGATATACCTCAATATCCTCTTCATTAAACAGTCTTAGAAATACCCTAGTTTATGTGCTCCTTAATGCAAGTTTTTTCATAAGATTGTAGTCAATTTCTGTATTCCATTTTCATATGTGAGCATTATTTGAGACTATTTCCAACCAGGGGAAAAATTCATAATACACACTAAGATGAGCTCTCTACTTTGTTACATATTTATAGCTTATGAGATTAATACTCTGAACAGATCAGTGGCATAGCATCCATGTAAATACGGTGGGAATAAATTTTCAGATAAACATGTGCCTAGAGTTAGTAAATGATGATGCAAAAGTATTAAGACATGTTTCTTGTGGCACCTGGATGGTTTAGTTGATTAAGCAGCCCATTCTTGATTTTGGCTCAGGTCATGATCTCAGAGTCATGGATCAAGTCCAGCATCTGGCTCTGTGCTCAGCAGGGAGTCTGCTTGTTCTCTCTCTCCCTCTCTCTCTGGCCCTCCTCTAACCTCTCAAGTAAAAAAACAAATCTTTAAAAAACAGATTTATTTCATTCTGTGGTCTTTCTTTATAGTTCAAGTAGTATAGTCTGAATAGAATGGACTAGAAGACAATCTTTAAGAGCTAGCAAAATTTTATAATTATCAACAAATTTGAGATTAGTTCTCTTTATTATTAAAAATGAAAGTAAAGTACACTTATCTAGAATAAGGCTTCAATGTTTTTTATTTTTTTTCAATGTTTTTTAAATAAACAAAATTTGAGCATATTAGTTTTCTTTATCATTACAAATGAAGGTAAAGTACACTTACCTACAATAGGGCTTCAATGTTTTTTTAAATGTAATGAATTCTTCATTCTGTATGCTTTTGTGTTTGTAATGTATCCCTCAAATAAAACAGATGAAATAGGCATGATCTCTAGTACTCTGAAAGTCTAAATATAGCTTAATCTCTAATAGTTCAATACATTTAATGAATTTTATCTAAATTATTCCCAAAATCCAATCCTCAAACTTTCAAATTTATCCACTAAAAATAACACAATTTTCATGTGCTCATCCATTTAACACTTGTGCTATATTTATTTGGTCTTGATTCCACAAGTGTATGTCTTTTATGTTTTAATCATCCACTCCTCATTGACACACTACTGGATTCCTTTCTTGACAGTCTTAAAGAAATGTGTTGGGACGCCTGGGTGGCTCAGTGGTTGAGCACCTGCCTTCAGCTCAGAGCATGATCCTGGAGTCCCAGGATCGAGTACAACATCAGGCTCCCTGCATGCAGCCTGCTTCTCTCTCTGCCTACATCTCTGCCTCTCTCTCTGAGTCTCTCATGAATAAATAAAGTCTTTTAAAAAAAGGAAATGTGTTTACTTTAGGCATCCCAAAGTCTATTCTTTCTTTTAAACTAGTTCAGATGTAGAAAGAAATTGAGGATGGTTAACTAATGCAGTTTTCAGGTAAATTACAAGTAGTTCTTACCTCACGTATAGTGTTTTCTGTGGTTGGTCAGTGGCCATTACAAGATGAAAGAGCTCTGACTCATTTGGTCAAAAGAGGTTCTATATGGTTTATCCAACTGAGCAAAGAGAAACATGTGTCTGGGAGAAATGCAAAAGAGGAAAATATATAATTGTTTTCAATTGCTGGGCAGGTCTGGAGAGTTTGGAAATAAGAGTTGTTTCCAATCTATGAAGTTCAGGGTTTGTAACATGTGGGCATAAATTGTGACAATGTGAAACAACATTCCAAATATTTTGAAAGTGCTCAAGGAAGCATAATTAACTTCTTTCATGAACGGAAAAAATTTTCTTTTCTTCAAACTGGCAACCCAGTACAATTGATGGCATGTGAGGTTTAAATTATAGCATTAAGCAGGAGTCTATCTCCAACATGCACAATTGCTGTAGTTCACACTTGAGTGTAAAACTGGGAGAATATTATAGCCTTCCTGTATTGTAAATGCATATGTTTTTACATAATAAGAATTTATATTCATATGCATTCATATATTCATCCCTTAACACATTTCTGAGATTTTTTTTTAATTTGGGCACTTGCAAATGTAAAATGTTAGTGGGTGCCTGGATAAAGGAAAATTTTTTTGTTAGGAAAAAAACACTTTAATGATTTTAAAATGAAGTTTATTCTCCCTTTCAAAAATAAATGACACCCTATAGGTTACTTTAGTGAAGGAACAAGGACTTTCTAGAAAGGTCTTTCCTATTAAGCTAGTCAGTTGCATGGGACATTTCTAGTTTGTTTCTAACTCATAACTTATCCTGAACCTTGGCAGAAAAAAAATCACTATCACTATATATGCTATTTAAAAGAACAACCTTGGGATGCCTGGTGGCTCAGCGGTTGAGCGTCTGCCTTCCGCTGAGGGAGTGATGCCGGAGTTCCGCGATTGAGTCCCATGTTGGTATCCCTGCAAGGAGTCTGCTTCTCTCTCTGCCTGTGTCTCTGCTTCTCTGTGTGTGTGTGTGTGTCTTTCATGAATAAATAAATAAAATCTTTAAAAACATTAAAAAAATAAAAGAACAACCTTTATAGGTAGATATGATGAGAAAAAAGATGTGTTATATGGAGAGAGAGGAGTGTTCATAAAAATAGTAAAATGCTAGACACACTAGTGTTAAAATTTAATTGGCCATGATTTTGTTTTATTTAAATCCATTTACTTATTTTTACTATTTGTCGCTTAAGTCCATTCGCCACAACTTTATTTTGTAGATGTGTACCTATGTTTGTAAGTCAGATCGCCTGTAGTTTTCATTTCTTGTGCAATTATTGGTTAAAATAGTTCTAAAACTGAGTTGGAGATTTGAACTCATTTTCAAACTCCTGACAAGTTTGTATATTATAGTAATCTTTAATGTTTGAGTAAAATACTTAAAACCATGTCATTATTTTTGTTAATAATTATTATTGTGCTTATATGTAGAAGAATACATTATTTAAAATATTTGTTCAATACAGTATTTAAAAATTATGTTCAATTTCTTTACTAGTATATTCTGATTTTCTATGTCTTTTAGAATCACATACATCTCATTTTTGTTGCTTTCAACTTAGGTAGGGCCAAGAGCTTGTTTACAGTCCTTTTGTGGGTATTAAAAATCAAATCCTCTAGTTAGTATGATCTTTTTAAAAGTTTACTCCATGTTTATGCATCCCATGCCCATTCTACCTAGCCCATCGTACGTGGCTGGCAAAGTATTGCTTTGTGTACTTATCAATCTACCTTTTAGTTTCTTTTGGTACATAGGGATTTCCTTTTGTTTCTTGGAAGAACAGATATTTAAACACATATTTAAAATTTTGATTATCTTTTATCCAGTCTTCTTAGGTGTTTGTAGTATGAAAACTCCCATGTAGCTTAGTCTATCAAGGTTCCAGAATTGTTCTAACACTGTCTCAGTACTGTTCTTTCCTTGGCTCACTTTCCTGCCCTCAAGTCCTGAATCTGCTTTAGTGAAGGTCATCTGTGACCCCAATGGATTCTTTCTGTCCTCATATCCCTACAACATGATCTGGCATATAATCTGTACTCAGTGAATGCATGTGATGTGAATGAATCTTATTTAACATCATAGCATCATTTGCCACCTCTACCTTTCATGTATTTTTTTTTTTATTTCTTTGACTCTCTTAACAAAGTTAAGAGAAACCAGAGGGATTTCCTTTTACTTCTCTATATACTCCACCCTCTCAGATTTCCTCTTTTTAAATGTATCCAATTAAGTGTTATTCCTTCCCAAGTAATTATTCTCTTTCTTTGCAGCTAAACCCACTACATTCTCTTCAGTTTTCACCACATGTTGCTGGTTTTCAAGTCTTTATTTCCAACTCAGATTTCTTTCTTGACATTCAGACTAATATATAGAACTGTCTGGTAGGTGGATATCTAACAGGTAACTTAATCTCACACGATTTAAATTGAATAGAGAATTTCCCCTTTAGAATTTATTCTTCTTCCTGTATTTTCTATTTCATTTCTCTGAGGTAGGATTTTTTTGGTTAAATTTTTAATTTAAATTCAGTTTAGTTAACATATACTGTATTATTAGTTTCAGGGATAGAATTTAGTGATTCATCAGTTGCATATAACACCCAGTGCTCATCATAACAAGTGCCTTCCTTAATGCCCATTATTCAATTACCCCATCCCCCCACCCACTTCCCTTCCAGTAACCCTCAGTTTGTTTTCTATGATTAAGAGTATGATTTGCCTCCCTCTGTTTTCATCTTATTTTATTTTCATTTTCTTCCTCTTATATTCATCTGTTTTGTTTCTTAATTCCACATATGAATGAAATCATACGGTACTTGTATTTCTCTGACTGACTTACTTCACTTACTAGTTCTATCCATGTAATTGTGAATGGCAAGATTTCATTCTTTTGGATGACTGAGTGATATCTGTTGTATCATCTTTTATTAATTCTTTCCCTCACATTGCCTGCCAATCCAAACTGATCTCCAAATCCTGTGAATTATGTCTCTTAAACATCTCTCTAGTCTTTTTCTTTCTATTTCTATAACCGTTGCTTATTTAGATTCTTATCATTTTATACTTTTATTATGGAAATGTCCTCATCTCCAACCTCAGTTTTTTTTTTAATTTTTTTATTGGAGTTCAATTTGCCAACATATAGCATAATACCCAGTGCTCATCCAATCAAGTGCCCCCCTCAGTGCCCATCACCCAGTCACCCCCACCCCCCGCCCACCTCCCTTTCCACCACCACTTGTTCGGTTCCCAGAGTTAGGAGTCTGTCATGTTCTGTCTCCCTTTCTGATATTTATCATTTGAAACACTATTGTTGATTTTTAATTAAAAAAATTTAAATATATCTAATGAAACTGAAGTTCCCTAACAATATGAGGAATGGATTGAATCTGAAATATGTTTCAAACCCAACAGGCTGCCAAATTAAATGTTAAACTCTAAAAACCTGATACCTGGTAGACATCCAAATCCACTTACCTGTTTATTGAAATCCCTTGATACCATGAATCCTGTTTAACTGATCTCTATTTCATTTTCAAGAGGAGGTAGATTGCTGCTGTTTGTTTGTGACAATGAACTGCTCCATAACACATTCTAGTAAGCAAGTGCTATATACTGCTTTCCTTTCCAATCCTGAGCTCATATAGATGATGTGGGGAAAATTATTTTTTTTCTTTCATGCTTTTAGCCATTCTGTCAGATATGTTGTTTATAGAATTAGAGCTTTTTCCTTTCCTTTTCCACTTTACCTTTTCCTTTCTCTACAGATTTTGCTTTGACATAAAAAGGAGATATTAATGGAACACTCAGTTCTTTCCTTGCTCTTCCATTGGTCTTTGACAATTGTGTGCATAGTCTTCTTTCCAAGGACTTATAAGGACTTTACATGGTCTTCACTAATGAACTGTCACTAATGAACCTTTATACTCTTTCAGGATAGCAAATACATTTTTCATCACTCCTGAAACGTGGAACTTCTGACTCTGGAGGTTCTTATTGGCAAGGATAGCCTTTGTCTTCTTTCTCCATATACTGTCCAAAGTGTTGGCACTTGACAAGCAAATATGTGCTTATTTCGAGAAAATGAATTGGCTTTTCTCACCTAAGTAAATGACCTTGTTGTTTATAGCTGCTGTCTGGATTCTATTGTTTTTAATTTTTTAAGTTAAAAAAGTCTTCTTTATAGTTAAATCTACTTGAGTTTTCATTCTCCTACTGCTTTCTACTTCCTACTAGGAATAAATGGCTGTTTTCTAACATCAAATTATTCTGGACACATTTTTTAGTAATATTTGTGGAATTCTAAATATCTCCTGATTGTCAAATATGTGCATAATTCCCCAGCCTATATCCAAACTATGAAGGAAAAATGTATTGGACTAGTTCTCACAATAAATTAAAATATACATATTGTGAGAGAAAAAGAGTAATGAATTTTAAAAATAGCATCCAATCTTGAGGGAATCATGTTTTATAAATATAATAACCAAATATTACAAATATTATTTATCATTTTGTTGTTTTGATTTATTTGTTTTCAGGGCTTTGAACATTAGAATCAGCTTTAAAAAGTTAGAGTAAGTCTTTTAAAACTGTTTTCAAAATCACCCCAGGAAAGGTGTTGAGTCACAGAGAACACATTTTTTCACCTTTTTGTGAATCAGGATAAGTCAGCTTGACTGATTCACTGTCTGACCACTGGACAAGGTATAAATCATGTAGGAAAATGTCAGTTGAAATGTTAGTGCACTTTAAAGTCATCCATTCAATTTTCAGTGTGTGTCTATATCATCTTCAAAAATCCTCAGCATTAAAACGCAGGTGTAAAGCAACGAACATGTAGTCTTCATTATCTCTCTTTATATTCAGACCTATGTCAGAACGAGTATGGTTAAAAAATAATGCATGAAATAATGCAATGAAATTTTTGCTATATCTGTTTATCAGATGGAAATCAATTTAACAAACATTGAACTCCTTGCCTACTTCACTCTAAAACAAATAAATAAAAGCCAAAAGAATTTAAACAAAGAAGAACCACAAGGAATCTATAGACAGTGGCAAAAAAAAAAAAAGTTGTAACTAACATATAAAAATAATGTCAGTTACTAGGATGGTTATTTTTTCCCCATAAGAAGAGCTCAGGTACTGTATTAATCATGTTTTGGCACCAAATCAGAAGACAGTTTCCTAAACATTTGCCCTATCATCAAGAGATTTCCATTTCAACAATATGTTATCAGACTATATTTAGCCAGTGATGTCCATACTGTATGGAAAGCAGGTTAACAACAGAGTCTGAAATACTTATTTTAAATTTCTAAAATCAACTCTGAATTTGAAAGTTTTATAAAGTAAATACAAAAAAATATGAGGCAGAAATTTGTATAGATGATAATTAATAGCCAAATAAAGTAATAACTCAATGTGGTAAAAAATGGTGATTATTATAGCTAACATTATAGAAAATTAAATGTGTGGTGCTACCAAACATTTCCCACCAAAGAAAATTTAAGGAGAAATTATAATAATTTTCCAAGCATTTGCTGAACTGTTGCATACAATATACTATGCACCGTTAAGTGTCATTAAAATGTATTAGTTCAAAGTCCTTAGGGTTTTACAAATTTTCCAATTTTAAAATACATTAAAGTAACAATATAAACCAATTATAAAATACCTATTATTTTAAAGCAATTAAGGTAGAAAATCTACTTCTGTAAAGACAAGAAATGAAGTACTTGGCATCCATTAATTATTGCCACTACTTGAACGCAACCTCCAACAGGAGAGGGCCTTAATGCATTTACCACTGTATCCTCAATATCTAGGAGAGAACCTGGCCTACCAGAAGCACACAACCAATATGTGCTGAATTAAGGCATACATCTAGAGTTGATAACCAAATTAAATGTCTTATGACTGAACTCTGAAACAGATCAGTGTAAAAGGAAATACTTTGAATAAACTGAATGAAAATCATTGTGATTTACAAATGCTTCACAAAGAACTAGATTTCCAAACCCATATTTATAAGATTCTTATGCTTTATACACAAACTACTAAAAAGATGGTTGTCTGTATTAGTTTGCCAAGTCTTCTATAACAAAGTACAACAAACTAGGTGGCTTAAACAACAGAAACTTATTTTATCAAAGTTCTGGAGGCTAAAAGTCCAAGATCAAGGTGTCAATAGGGTTGGTTTCTCCTAAGTCTCTCTCCTTGCCTTGTTGATTGTCTTCTTCCTGTGTCTTCACATGGTTATCTGTCCATACATGCTTCTGTCCTAATTTCCTCTTCTTATAAGGACATCAATCATACTAGATTAGGGAACTCGTTAATGCCTTTATTTTAACTTAATTATCTATTTAAAGGCCATATATCCAAATGTAGTCACATTCTGAGACACTGAGGGTTAAGATTTCAACATCTAAATTTAGAAGGGGAAAGATATTCTTCAGCTTATAATGCGGCATGACACAAAAGATGGAGTAGGGTTACAAGACAAATGAACAATGTATAAAAATCATAAAATATAATTTAAATTGTGAATCACTTGCTCAATTTTTAATGGCCACAAAGATAAATGGAAAGATAACAAAGGCAATGTACAATGACAAAGTAGCAGAATAAATTATACTCACAAATGTTGAAGTGACTTGAGGGAAAAAAAAGACATGTACCATAGGTATCAGGGAATGTTTCTTGAAGTAAGAATCTTTTGTTGTTTGTTTTTTAGGTCAATAGTTCCTTAATAAGGGCTCCAAAGTTCTCAAAATGTTAATATTTCTACAGGAAATTATTAACTTATTTCTTCTCAACCAAAACAAATCTATTAAACTGTTTATTCCCATGGAGTTATATCTACAATAAATAATCTAGCAGATGGCTAATACACTGGCAACTCATGGTAGTATATTAAGATTTTAAGGAATTAGATGGGTCTTTTTTGGATCCTCATAGAATTTGGTACAGAATCGCATACACCAAAAGAACCTTATTATAAAGTTGTGTGATAGTGATACTCTAGTGTCTGAAGTAAGTAGATAATAAATGTAAGAGGACAAAAAGTTTATATATAATGAAAAAATAAAATTCCTGATTTTACACACTAAAAGCCAAAAAACTATATCATTTTCTAATTTTTATTAAATTAGATGAGGGTGAAGTTGGAGCCTTTAGCTGGCTTAGCTTGGTCATGTCAATTTCAGAAAAAGTGCTTTATATTTATACTAATTTAATTCCGCTATAATACATAATAACAATAACTATTTGTTAGATTTCCTTCTGTTAAATTATTGTTATAGAAAGGATAAAGGTGCTCCAAAGGTCTGATGTCAACTAAACATGAAGGTTCAGGTAGTTTTCTGAACAAAAAATAAACACATTCTGAAGATAAAGAGTAGTCAGATAGTAAATAGACAAAATGTCTTATTTTGATTCATAAAAAGGTAAAAAGGTGTGTTTCTGTTGATCTACACCTTCTCTTAGGTGATTTTGGAAACAGTTTTCAAATACTGTTGTGATCTTTTTAGACTGAGTCTAAAATAGAAAATTTTAAATCAAGGAATCACAGACTCTGGTGAATACTGTTTAATTGGTTTATCTTAAATATCAATGGCCAAATCCTTCTTAGTCCTACCATGTTCCTAAACAAGATGTTAATCAAGTACTAGATTTTTTTTCTGAAGTCAAAATATGAAGCCTGAAAACCAAATTATCTGTGTTATTTCAAATACTGAAAACATTATGATCTTTAGGGATGCCACTCTTCCATACATTTCCTCAAATGATAACTTTGGGGTCTAAATCTATGATCATGCTTCTGGACTGATCCAGTGAAGAATAATTGACTCTTGCATTTGAAGTATAAAGCATTTTATTTTCTTCACTGGAATACCTAGAAACCTTTGGAGCTTCAAACATCAACTTCTTGGACTGAGGGGTGGAAAAGAAATTAGGAAGCTTCTGTTTTAAAAGTCAGGTTAAACTACTTAATTTGGAAAGCCAATAAGATGAGTCAATAAGGTGAATGAGAATAAATTCTTCCTACCACTTGTAGGAGGCCTTGCCTTTTGAGCTCTTTTTAAGAATCTAGATTTAATCTCTAATTATATACCTCAGGGAATTTAGAGCCAAAATAATTCTGAGTCCAAACAAATGCAAGCTGTCGTGGTGGGGCATGAAGTCAGGCTTGTCACAAGAACTTGGGTTTGCAACATTAAAAAAAAAAAAAAAGATTTCCGGGGAAGTAACTTAATAGGCTCTAATCCTCGATTAAACCTCAGTTCAGTAAATCATCTTTACACCCTCTGGCTGCTTAAACTAAGGTCAATCTAAAATAATAAAAGCAGAAACTACACTAAAATAACATTTATTCATTAATCAGTTTGTTAGTTGGTAATGTTGAGACTTGTATTGAATAGAACATAAAACCAGTAAGATTTAATGGGAAGATGTAAGAGGGATGTGTTACATAAAAGTCTGGAGACATTAGAGTCCTCTTTTCACCTCCATCTCCCTCACATTCCACGGCTTATTCATCGGGAAATGTTGTTGTTCCATATTCAAAATATACCTGGAGTTTGACCACTTTTATCACATCCACAGCTACTACCCTGCTCCTTGCCCTCACCATCCCCACCAGCAATAGCCTCCCAACTAGTATTGCTGCTTCCCTTCTTATTTCTCTGTAGTCTATTTTATATTTTTATATTTTTTATTGGAGTTCAATTCGCCAACATATAGTATAACACCCAGTGCTCATCTCCTCAAGTGCCCCCCTCAGTGCCCTCACCCAGCCACCCCATCGCCTGACCCACCTCCCCTTCCACTACCCCTTGTTCATTTCCCAGAGTTAGGAGTCTCTCATGTTCTGTCACCCTCTCTGATTTTTCCTACTCATTTTCTTTCCTTTCCCCTATAATCCCTTTCATTCTTTTTAAAATTCCCCGTATGAGTGAAACCATATGATGATTGTCCTTCTCTGACTGATTTATTTCATTCAGCATAATACCCTCCAGTTCCATCCACGTTGAAGCAAATGATGGGTTTTAAATTAAGAAACCAAAATGATCTTTTAAAAGTGAAAATCAGATCATACCAGTCTTCTGTGCCAAAGTGTTCACAACAGCCAATGAGGTCCTATATAATTTAGTCCTCATGATCTCTCTGACCTATTATATTATTCCCCCACTTATTATTGCAGCTCCAGTCACACTGGCCTCTTTGCTATCCTTTGAACATGCCAGGCATGTTATATATCCTTAGGGGCTTGTTTCTTCTGCCCAGAGTTTTCTTCACTCAATATCTATTTGTCTAATTCATTCACTTTCTTCAAATCTTTGCTCAATGTTATTTCTCTGTGAAACATTACTTGATTGCTGCAAACCCCACCCTGCCTTGGTTCTTGTAACCTTCCTTATTCTACTTTACTTTTTTTCTTGACAGTGCTTATCATTTTCTATATACTATATATTTTCCTCATTTATTTTATTTTTTTGTCTCCCCCTACTAGAACATAACCGCCTCAAGGACAACAATCTTAGTCCGTTTTACCTCAAACAGTATCTACCAAAGAGTAAGCACTCAACAAATGTTGAATGGCTGACTGAAGGGAAAAGTAGATGATGCTGATGGAGATGGTAACTCTGTGTGATACGAGGAAGGTTCTGAGAAAACATGAAGCCATTGGATCACACACACCTGTAAGATGTGTAGTATACTCATTTTACAGAATGACCCAGAGATTGAATATTTGTCTGAGGTCACACAGTTAATAGTGCCAGAGCTGAACTTTCACATATGTCAGTAGGACTCCAGGTCAGATGTTAGATTCACTAACCACTGCTTAGAAATTTGGAGGGTCCAGAAAGGAGGCAATGCCTCAGAAATCCTTGAATAGGAGCTTTACTTGACCTTGTTCTGCCTTAATTAAATTCTTTGTGGTAACTGAAAGTTGAGACACCGGCTCAAAGCAATTTCTTGAAGTTCCAAATAGAATTCAGACCTAGGGTATCATGCCAAGATCTATCTTTCAGGGAAAGGAGTCCTCAGCACACCCCTAATGGAACTTGAAGTTCTTTAAGACTCGACAAGTTAGAATACATTTCCATGGAAATAGGTATCACTTCATGTCTGTACCCACTGTTATTTTGTGATTTATTGTTAAATGTGACTTCATGAGATTGGGCCCACTCAAATTATGTTATAGCTGTGGGAGCCAGTGTTTTTCTTTCCCTATTTAATGGTCCTGCCCAATCAAGGATTTTCATGCAATCTCCAACAACATTCCAATGTCACAATCATCTCCACAACCTTTCTGAGCAAAGGGTGTTGGTGAGCTCTAACAAATGTGATAGAACTCTCAGAAATACATGGACTATTACAGAGATACTTAATTTGTGGAACATGAGTCATGATTCTGTTTGTTGGGATAAACAATTGTGATGAAACAAAAAATCATGTTTCTCATTGAAGTGTATAAAGGAAAACAAAATTAAAAGATAGTTTTATCTTTTGCTGTATACCAAGTCATCCTGAAACTTAGTGACTTAGAACAAAAATTATTTATTGGCTCACACTTTTGTGGGTCAAAAATACATACACCTAATGCATTGAAAGACATTCCTTACAAGCGTTAAGTATCTATTGAACAGCCCAACCTTCTGTCAGAGCATTTAGGTAAGATATAAATTGAAGGAGAAGGTGAATACTACATTTTGTTATTTCTCCTCATGTGGTCATTCATCCTCAATATGGCTTGCCTAGGCTTCTTCACATAGCAGTGGTAGGGTTCTTAGAGAACAAGAGTGGAAGATGCAAATTTTCTTGAGGACTAGGCTCAGAACTCACTTTGACTTCTGTGACGTAATCAGAGCAAGTCACAAGGCCAACTTATATTCATAAGGTGGGGAAATAGACTCCACCTTTTAAAGAGAAGAGCCAAAAACATTTGCCATGTTAATCTATGAAATATATCTACTTCTTAGACATCAGAGATAATAACTTAAAATCAGATCAGGCAGGAATTGAAATGTTATATTAAGAAACTTAGGGATCCCTGGGTGGCGCAGCGGTTTAGCGCCTGCCTTTGGCCCAGGGCGCGATCCTGGAGACCCGGGATCGAATCCCACGTCGGGCTCCCAGTGCATGGAGCCTGCTTCTCCCTCTGCCTGTGTCTCTGCCTCTGTCTCTCTCTCTCTGTGTGACTATCATAAATAAATAAAAATTAAAAAAAAGAAACTTAAACTTTACCCTGAGGTGAAAGGGGAAATACTGGAAGGTTTTGAGTGGAGAAATTGATATGATTAAATGTATGTGTTAGAAATATCACATTGACTAAAGAATGGAGAATGAATTAGAATAAATTCAAGAACAAGTGTGAAGGCAGTAGTACTGTTTAGAATCATATTATGATGGTCTATGCAAGAGGTGGCTTGATCCAGTGTACAGGCTATGAGATGAAGGAAATATACAAATTGAATATATATATATATATATATATATATATATATATATTCAATAGATAAGAACCATTAGGATCCTTGTGAAGATGGCAGTGAACATAAGTGAGTAAAGGAATCAAATAATAATGATGGAACTTAAAATATGAATTTGAGGTTATAACTTTAGCTTGTTTGCATTTTGATTTTTTCAGGCCCTATACTAATATTTAAACTTGTATGGATGATTTCCTATTATTAAACAACATTATCTTTGAAGTTGTTCAATTATAATATTTATATTATTAGTTAATGTGTCACTAATATAGCAGAGTGCTTAAATATAATCTTATTCTATAACACAGATAATGTACATTTCTTCTTGACTATTTAGAAGCAGAAAATAGGTATGTGTTCTACCTGCTAGTATTTTGAGTTAAATAGAATATCCAGGTCTTCATAATGAGCCAACAAGAACAACTAGAATTTTTCTAAAATGAAACCAACATTCCTCTGAAGTTTAGATTTCTCAAGAAATTAACAATGTTCATTAATAAAATTAAGCATTTCTATTTTCTGTGGTTGTTACAATTAACATTCTGTACCCTGTTACACTCCTCACAAAGTAGACTTAGGTTTTACAACCAATACAGTACTGTTCCATTCAGGATCACTAACTTCATACCTTTTAATAGTTGTAGTGTGGTGTTCTGCATGATGGTTTGGTTGCTAATTGGCTTCTTACAAGGTTTTCTGCTGAGGTATAGTTTCAGGAGATAGCACTAGTTTATTCTAAAACCAGAGGATGACATCTTACTCTCCTTGAGGTCTTTTTTCCTCCCTTCTGTGCTTCATCTTTGCCCAAGGGGAAAACCTGCATAAATGGAAACACTTCCCATGAATTATATATCCATTGAACAGCCCTACCTTCTGTCAGAGCATTTAGGTAAGATATAAACCAAAGAACAAAGTGAATACTGTATTTTGTTATGCAATTACCATCTAATTTTCACATAGACTTTCAAGTCTAAGTGATATTCGTATCACTTTTGCTTTTATTTACATTTATCATTATAAAAGGAAAGTAAGGGTTTTAAGATGTTGGTTTCAGAGAGGGAAGAGTTGTTGTGAAGTCTTATTACCTTTATATGTGCTAATATAGCAAACACATTCCTCCATCTAGCAATAAGAAATACAAAAGTAATATCTGTTAAAGTTGAGTTGAGACTGAAGTTTCACCTTCAAATAAAATTTTTATCTCATCTTAAACTTGAAATAAATCTTAGTAATACCCTCCATCCCTACAACAAATTAGCTCACATTAGAAAGCCAACTAAATATAAAACAGCTGTGTGCACATCATTCTGCTTGATTGTACATTTCAGTTCATAATATGAGTAGCCTTGTATGCAAGCTGAATAATCCATACCCAAAGGGTATTTTGGTTGGTAGCTGATAGATTTATATTAATTGAGAAAGTTTGAGAAGTAGCTCCCCCAACTACAGTAATGAGAAACAACCATAATGTTGCGCATCACTGATTACTTAGCTACAAAGGAAATATTACTTCCCAAACCTGATTTACCCTGATACTAAAATGTATGTTTATTTCAAATGGACAAATTAAGGAGTACTGGTTTTCAGGATAAGACTGCAAATTATTTCTTTGAGGATCAGAGAGGAATATTTCCAAATGCAAGTTTAGTTCAAAAGTGAACTGATATCATTTCTGAGCTGTCATTTAGATTTCACTTGCTTGTAATTTAGAAGTCTATTTTACTTAATTTTAATTCTTGATTTTAGCAGTGACATTACACTTATAAAAGCAGGTTGGAAGAGGGGTGGCTTAACAGAGCAGAGTTATCATACCTTTTACAACTATAGCACCTATCACAGTGTTTGGTATATAGTTGGTGCCCAGTAAATGTTCATTTTTATTGATGGATGACTACATCAGTGTCAAAAGAGACTGGGATTTACAAAATGCATGATAAATTTGAAAAAAATGGTTACATCTAACAGAAGAATTCTACAGATAAAGTATGGGGTAGTTTAAAAAGAAATCCAAATTGAAAATCAGGACAAGGCAATGCTTTAATAGTTAAATGATCTTGGCCAAGTTAAGTAACCTCTTTGTGCCTCAGCTTTCTCATCTTTGAAATAAAGCTGTCTATACATGAAAGGTTCTTAAAATAATATCTGACATATGTAATCATTAAATTGATATCAGTTATTGTTATGATAGTAATGAATATATATTTCATTCTAAACTCTTTTATTAATCAGAGTCTAACCAGAAAACAGAAACAACTATAAGTACCTAAAGCAAAGGGAATTTAATGTAGAAAATTTTTACACAGGTTATGAAAGATTTCTAAGAGGCTAACAAGGAATGATGAAGCAATTGAGAAAATAACAAAAGCAGAATTTTGCTACAGGACTGGACTCTAAGGTCAAAGGTAGAAGCAGATGTAACTAGAACTAGAATCTAGAGGTCAGAGACACTTAGGGGAATCTAGAACCATGGCAGGTTTCTATAAAGGGAACTGGAATCATGGACACCAAAAAAGAGGGAAATAAATACTATGGCTTTGCCTTGCTGTTCTCCATTATCTAATCAGTGACTTCCATTGTTCAAACCCATATAAAAGCTAGTTTACAAAAGAAACTTGGAAATGCCACCTATAGGGGTCAGTATCTCATGATACAGAGTAGAGCAGGGGAAGTATGAGAAATGGATTTGAGAGCCGATAGACAAAGGACTTGTACAATCCCACATTGGTTGTTTCCTTGAATTATTACTCTACAAGTCTCTCTCACTAGACTATAAATATCTTTGACAATACAGTCTGGGTTTCATTCTTTTTTGAGCTCCTGACCCCCTTCTCCTGTCAATATTGTGCTTTGCACATCACAGGTGTTTGTTTATAAGTACTGATGAAAATTTTTCACATAGATATGAATCTCTTAACTTCTAGTACATAGTTACTTTTCTCCTATGTGAACAGAGGATATTTATCAATTATGTCTGCTTTTCTTATGCAAGATATGCCTTTTTATGGAGATGCAAAGCTGACTGCATAATACCATAGCTGCATGTCTGCACTGATTAAGAATTAGCAATATATGCAGACTGGCTGCTTGAAGCCCTGTGTTTAGAAATCCTACTTATTTGTTGAATTCTCTAATTTACTCAGGGGGTGGGGGAAGGCTCCTTTACTTCTGAAATAAAGCAAAAGAATAACATAATTGGTATGTCTAGTATAGAAATCAAATGCAGTAGCTTTCACTCTTGTCATTTTTAAAAAAAAAATTCTTTTTTTTATTGGAGTTCAATTTGCCAACATATAGCATAACACCCAGTGCCCATCCCATCAAGTGCCCCCCTCAGTGCCCATCACCCAGTCACCCCCACTCCCCACCCACCTCCCCTTCCACCACCCCTTGTTCGTTTCCCAGAGTTAGGAGTCTCTCATGTTCTGTCTCCCTTTCTGATATTTCCCACTCATTTTTCTCCTTTCCTCTTTATTCCCTTTCACTATTTTTTATATTCCCCAAATGAATGAGACCATATAATGCTTGTCCTTCTCCGATTGACTTGTTTCACTCAGCATAATACCCTCCAGTTCCATCCACGTCAAAGCAAATGGTGGGTATCTGTCGTTTCTAATGGCTGAGTAATATTCCATTGTATACATAAACCACATCTTCTTTATCCATTCGTCTTTCAATGGACACCGAGGCTCCTTCCACAGTTTGGCTATTGTGGACATTGCTGCTAGAAACATCGGGGTGCAGGTGTCCCGGCGTTTCACTGCATCTGTATCTTTGGGGTAAATCCCCAGCAGTGCAATTGCTAGGTCGTAGGGCAGATCTATTTTTAACTCTTTGAGGAACCTCCACACAGTTTTCCAGAGTGGCTGCACCAGTTCACATTCCCACCAACAGTGCAAGAGAGTTCCCCTTTCTCCACATCCTCTCCAGCACACACTTGTCATTTTACCAACAGTAAGAAATACTTTTTATATTGTGACCCCATACACACAGACACACAGACACACAATTGAAACAGATGTTTGAAAATGTGCCATATAATTTATTCCAAATTGTTTTTAAAATACTGGTTAAACCCATCAAATTGATTTCACAACGCATCAATGTGTTACAATCCACAGTTCACAAAACACAAGTCTAATAGGATTATGCCCTTGGCAGAGATTGGAAGTTCATGCCATCTTAAGTTCCAAGCCTCTCCCTTGGTAGAGGTAATAAAAGAGGGCAGAACTTTGTCCATCTATAGGTGGAGCCTGAAGACCCTGAGTCCCAAGACCTAGAGTAAGGGCAACAGCCCCACCCTCACCCTTCCACCTCTTCCTTGCCTACTGTCTGCCTCAGTCACCAGCTCTAAGCAATTTGGGCAAGTGAAGATTTTGTCTGTAAGGTAGAGGGGATAAAACACTGAACATAACATTTAATTATGTTTTAGACATTACATTTCTTAGTGTTTAAATTCCTTTAACCAGTCTCTGTGGAGACTAAAATTTTCTTTTTGTGATTCACACAGCAAATCATCATCTGGCCCAGACTGGGGAAGTATTCTTTATTCTGTCAGATCCTAAAGTGAAAAGTAAAGAGACTAACTAGAAGTCATAGTGGAAAATATGTTCAATTCAATTTGGCAATCTATTATTGAAAAACAAGAAGGATATCATTATGGTGGAATCAAGGACTCTTCCCTTTTGAATATCACCTCAGTTTCTGATGGTTCACAAAATTACATTTTTAAGTTCTGTTTTCTCACAAACTTCAGAATTTTTATCAAGCTGTATGAAAACAAAATGTTTTTGCTCCCTCAACACAGCTGGCAGATCTGAAGTATTGTACATAGCTTGCCAAATGTCAAAAGATTACATAAAGCATAATGCATTTTATATGGCTTTAAAATAAGAGTATTCCTTTTGGCTTTTGGCTTAGAAGAGGCAAAGGTGCAACTGTCTTCCATCATCCCAATTTTAGGATATTCTGACACTAGCCATCTCCATCCTATCACCTAAAATCAATCCAAACAAGATCAAAGTCACATACCTGAGGTGCACCCTTGGGGAAGTTGGTGCCACATCTGCCCTGGCCCCAAAGATCGGCCTGTTGGGTCTGTCTCCAAAAAAGATTGGTGATGACATTGCCAAGGCAACCAGTGATTGGAAGGGTCTAAAGATTACAGTGAAACTGACCATTCAGAACAGAACAGGTACCAGATTGAAGTGGTACCTTCTGCCTCTACTATGATTATGAAATCCCTCAAGGAACTGCCAAGAGACAGAAAAGAGCAGAAAAATATTAAGCACAGTGGAAATGTCACTTTTTATGAGATTGTCAATATTGCCCAACATATGTGGCATCAGTGTTTAGCCAGATAACTCTTTGGAATCATTAAAGAGATCCTGGAGACTGCTCAGTCTGTGGGCTGCTATGTTGGTGGCTGCCACCCTCATGACATCAATAGTGGTGCAGTGGAATGTTCAGCTAGTTAAGAACCACAAAGGAGAATATTCCAATAAAGGATCATTTGACAAAAAATAAAATAAAATACTCAATTAAATAAAGAAATAAAAATATTTAGGAAATATGAATGTAACTCCATGCTATAGAATCTTTTAGAAACTTCATCATGAATTCTCGGGTAAATTCTGTAATCGATTTTTAGTGCTGGAGCACAATTATCCCCTGCTCATTGTCATCCCAGTTCGTATAACAAATATACTCATCCTAACCAGTCTGGGATGGTATATAATTCACAATAGACAAATTTATCACATAGGCACATGTCCACTACTTCAGTGACCTTTATCCGAATATAAAATTTGACTTACTGTCTTCAAGACAAAGTCAACTCCTGAAATAGCTATCTATGCTTATGGAAAGAAAAAAAAAGGCATTTAGATAAGCTTAAAAATATTTCTGTCTTTGGAATATAATCAAAAGATACCTGAGAAATAAAATGGATATCCATGGGTAGTAGCACTATATAGTTGGGGTCTGGAGTTTGGTTCTAATTCTGGCTCTGTCATTTAAACAGATACATTGGGAAAATTACTTCACTAATCCTCATTTTCCTTATCATGTAAAATGAGGCTAATAAGAGCGTAACTCACAGAGCTATTGCAAGATTAAATGAGATTATATTTGGAACAGGACTTAGATCAATGCTTGGAACATAGAACACCTGTCAATAGAAAGTATCAATGATAATAAATAGCCATGCTATAATTAGAATAATGATTATTATTAACATATACTTAATTTCTCCTGGCTCAGCCTTGAGTTTTTTGTCTCATCATATGATTGTTGGTAGCCCATGACTCTGCTAGAAATTTGATAAGCCAATGGAATTTTACTAAGAATGAAGCACATACTCATATTTATATAAGATGGAGGTAGAACTACTTCATTCATAGAGATGTACCCTAAAAATCACCAAATAACTGGCCACATTTTGAAAGTAGCTTTACAGTGCAGCTGAATAACAAAGAATTGATGCATCCATTTTAATCTCTATCCATCCTTTCTTGACAGGATCAGTTATCCAGTGCCATTCTCTGTCTACCCTGTCACATCAGGACCTGTAGAATATGAGTACACAGTTCTTATTGGAAAAGCCCAGTGGTGATAATGCTGAAGTGCCATATGTGAAGATGATATAAAATCAAATTAAGATAGAACAAAACAAACGGTGATTGTCACCTCATGCAATGCAGTAAATGCAATGACCTTTTAAATCTGTAAATTAGTCCCTGAACTCTCGCACTAGGCAGATTAGATAAATTTTCTTATTAAGAAAGCAGGATCCAAGTTTTTGTTGACCCAAACACAGAAGTGTGCTTCTAGACTCATGTTGCAATTCAACATTACAGGGAATGAAATTCAAGTAACAACTCTTCAAAGGATGGTAACTAAATAATATTTGCTATTCTATGTGCTCACACATATGAGCAAACTGAAATAACCTGAAAGTAGCAACAAAGGGTCTTACCTGAAAAATCACTTATGGTAGTTTTGAGAACAGAAAACTGTATCTTGATATGGGACAGTTTCCATCAAATACAGCTGTCATTCTATATGTATGTGAGTGCATAGATATACTCACAAGGGACATTCTATCTCTGTGTTGGGAACACAGTTATTGGAGGGAAACATTAAAACCATATGATTGCCTCACATTCTTCTGGCATTGTAGTTCTTGATGTAGAATAAATCTTACTATTACCGCAAAATTCTTTTGCTTTGAGTTAAGCAGATCATTTGAAGGAACTAAAAATTGTATTTTATGTGACTTTCAGAATATCCTAAATTTGGACATGACTTAAAACTTTATATGAATGAAAATCATTTATATTTTCTACATCAGTACCCAAATTGTGATTCTTTATGTTTAACAGCTGAAAAGTAGGTAGGAAGTTAAAAGGTGTGTCAAATAGATTCATAATGAAAATGATTAACTATTACTAAAAATAATAAATTATTCGATGTCATCCCTCGTATAGACATCACAACTGCCCTGATAATACAGCACTTTTGAAAAAAAAAGTACTGTAGTGATAATAAACAACAAAATAGTTTGGTAATTTATTAAGTGGTAAATTCTAGCATATAAATGTAACAAGTAATTTTCTGCTTACAAAAGATTTGTATAATGTCTTTTCAAATTATAATATTTACATTTTATAATTATCAAGGTACTAATTTTCCATATATAATATAAAGGTGGGCCAATTGTGAGTTTTTAAAATATTAGGATAATTATCTTGCCCCAATTCACACTGGTATTGCAAAGTAATTTTCTTCCAGTAATTTTGAAAAGACATTCATGGCCCTTTCATAATTCTCCCAATCTCATTTCAAAATTAGAACTTCTCCTTAGTGCATATTCTCTTACCATGCCCTAGTACATTTTGCCCTAATGTTAGTCTCTAGCTTAATATGACTGATAGTATTATTTAGTATCTGTGACAATACTAACTTGTAGAATTTGAATTGAAACTCTAATTCATTTTCTATTACACTGAAATGAACACCTGTCCTTTAGGTTCTAGACTTGAGACCAAGGATTCATTCAGGGTCATCAATTCATAGTTCTCCAATGATGGCACACAGACCATGTTTATTGGGATCAACCAATGGCAAATCCCATTATCAACCCCCCAAATGATCTATTTCCCTTTTAAAATGGTTTGCTAATTTCATTTTGTAACTACACCAAGTGACTATTTTTCTAAAAACTAAATGAGACTGAAATTATTGTTTGGTTAGGTACCATCGAAATAAGCCAAACTGATTTGAATACACAGATTAGAAAAAGTGTAATGTTTCTTGGTCACCATCAGTGCTTAAGCAATTATCTGCCTGTGGTGCTCTTAAAATGCTGGTCAAGGAACTGAACATCAGTTTTCTGTCTAGTCTTTGTAAGGATTAAATCACCCACACCAACTGCACTAACACACAGGGCCCTTGGAATTACTAAGAAATCTCATTCCCTACTCTACCCAACCTTGTATCTTTTAGGGACAGGGACCTTATATTTGCAAATTTTTATGTTTTGGTGATTGTCAATTGTTCCTTACATCACATTCCTTCACCTGTGTTTCACCTATTCCTTATCTCCCAAAGAAAAAAAGAGCCCCCCCCTTGTTACCTGGCATTTATTTTATTACCACTGACTTACAAATTAAATTTCTTCAAACTTCCAGGTGGTTACTCCAAAAGAAATGAATAATGGAATGGAACAGTGTGTTTTTATTTTTATTTTGATTTTTTTTGTTTATTTTTGTATTGGAGTTTGGTTTGCCAACATATAGTATACCACCCAGTGCTCATCCCATCAAGTGCCCCCCTCAGTTCCCATCACCCATTCATCCCGTCTCCCCACCCTCCTCGCCTTCCACTACACTCTGTTCATTTCCCAGAGTTAGGAGGCTCTCATGTTCTGTCACCCTCTCTGATATTTTCCACTCATTTTATCTCCTTTCCCCTTTAATACCTTTCAGTATTTTTTTATATTCCCTGGATGAATGAAACCATGTAATGTTTGTCCTTCTCTGATTGACATACTTCACTCAGCATAATACCCTCTAGTTCCATCCACATTGAAGCAAATGGTGGGTATTTATCCTTTCTAATGGTTGATTAATATTCCATTGTGTATATATATATATATATATATATATATATATATATATATATATATCTTCTTTATCAATTCATCTTTTGATGGAAACCGAGCCTTCTTTCACAGTTTTGCTATTATGGACATTGCTGCTATAAACATTGGGGTACAGTTATCTTGGTCTTTCACTGCCTCTGTATCTTTGGGGTAAATATCCAGTAGTGCAATTGCTGGGTTGTAGGATGGCTCTATTTTTAACCCTTTGAGGAACCTCCACACAGTTTTCCAGAGTGGCTATACCAGTTCACTTTCCCACCAACAGTGCAAGAGGGTTCCCCTTTCTCTACATCCTCTCCAACATTTGTTGTTTCCTGTCTTTGTTAATTTTCACCATTCTCACTGGTGTGAGGTGGTATCCCATTGTAGTTTTGATTTCTGTGGAATCAGAAAAGACCTCAAATAGCCAGGGGAGTATTGCAAAAGAAAACCAAAACCAGGGGCATGACAATGTCGGATTTCAAGTTGTACTACAAAGCTGTGATCAACAAGACAGTGTGGTACTGGCACAAAAATAGACTCATAGATCAATGGAACAGAATGGAGAACCCAGAAATCGGCCCTCAACTCTATGGTCAAAAATATTCGGCAAAGCATGAGAGACTATCCACTGGAAAAAGGACAGTCTCTTCAATAAATGGTGCTGGGAAAATTGGACAGCCATGTGCAGAAGAATGAAACTAGACCATTTGTTTACACCACACACAAAGATAAAGTCAAAATGGATGAAAGATCTAAATGGGAGACAAGATTCCATCAAAATCCTAGAAGAGAACACAGGCAACACCCTTTTTGAACTTGGCCACAGCAACTTCTTCCAAGATACATCTGTGAAGGCAAGGGAAAGAAAAACAAAAGTGAACTCTTGGGACTTCATCAAGATAAAAAGCTTCTGAGGGGGGCAAGATGGTGGAAGAGTAGGGTCCCCGAGTCACCTGTCCCCACTAAATTACCTAGATAACTTTCAAATCATCCTGAAAACCTACGAATTCGGCCTGAGATTTAAAGAGAGAACAGCTGGAATGCTACAGTGAGAAAAGTTTGCACTTCCATTAAGGTAGGAAGACAGAAAAAAAAATAAAAGAAATAAAAAGCATCCAAGGGGGAGGGGACCCATGAGGACCCGGGCTAAGGCCAGGCGGCGAGTGCCCCCAGGACAGGAAAACCCCGGCCCGGAGAAGCAGGAGCTACATCAATATTCCCAGATGGGAAGGCGCTCACAAGGAGTTGGAGCAGGATCCCAGGAGGGGCAGGGATGCCCTCAGGCTCCCAGGTGCACTAACTTAGGACCTGCGCCCCGGGGAGAGCGGGCCACACACCACTGCCAAGCTCTCTAAAGGGCTGCAGCGAGCGCCCTATGGGGCACAGGGGGCAGCTCAGGCGGCAGCGCGGGAGCAGCTCTGCGGGAGGGGACTGCACCTCCCCGGGAGTGAGATTCCAGCAGCCTAGGCCCCAGAGCCCAGGGCGACGGGGGACACAGCCTAGGAGCCAGCGCTCCCACTGGGACAGGCGGGGGCTGGGAAGACACTGACAGCGAGGACGCTCCTACCGCTGGGCTGCCCAAGCTGTGAAGATCTGCGCCCCCTGCCCCCGGAGCATCCAGGCCCCTGAAGACAGCTGCTATAGTTACTGCAGAAGCTAACTCCAGGGTTGGAGAGCTGGCGCCGCCACTGTTGTTGTTCCTTCTGGGGCCTCACAGGATAAACAACATCCATTGAGCCTCACAGTGGCCTCACAGGAAAAACAGGATAAACAACTCCCACTGAACCGTGCCCAGGCAGGGGGCTGAGCAGCTCTCCCAGGTGAACACACCTGAGAATCAGCACAGCAGGCCCTTCCCCCATAAGACCAGCTAGACGGACAGGGGAAAAGCAAGTTACTGACCAAGCAGCACTGGAAAGTTCCAGGGGAAGTCAGGGATTTAGAGTATATAGAATCAGAGGATACTCCTCCTTGCTTTTTGCTTTCTGTTTGATTCCCCCCACCTTTTTAAATTTTTTTTCTTTAACCTTTTTTTTTTCCTTTTTTCTCTACTCTCTTTTCCCCTTTTCCCAGTACAACTTGTTTTTGGCCACTCTGCATTAAACAAATAACTAGGAGAAAAAACTCACTACAAAAGAAAGGCACCGTCCTCTTTCCCACAGAGTTACAAAATTTGGATTACAATTCAATGTCAGGAAGCCAATTCAGAAGCACAATTATAAAGCTTCTGGTGGCTCTAGAAAAAAGCATAAAGGACTCAAGAGACTTCATGACTGCAGAATCTAGATCTAAACAGGCAGAAATTAAAAATCAATTAAATGAGATGCAATCCAAACTAGAGGTCCTAACGACGAGGGTTAATGAGGTAGAAGAACAAGTGTGTGACATAGAAGTCAAGTTGATGAGAAAGAGGAAACCGATGCAAAAAGAGAAAAACAATTAAAAGATCATGAGGATAGGTTAAGGGAAATAAATGACAGCCTCAGAAAGAAAAATCTACATTTAAATGGAGTTCCTGAGGGCACCGAAAGGGACAGAGGTCCAGAATATGTATTTGAACAAATCATAGCTGAAAACTTTCCTAATCTGGGAAGGGAAACAGGCATTCAGATCCAGGAAATAGAGAGTCCCCCCCCACCTAAAATCAATAAAAACCGCTGAACACCTCGACATTTAATAGTGAAGCTTGCAAATTCCAAAGTTAAAGAGATCTTTAAAGCAGCAAGAGACAAGAAATCTCTAACTTTTATGGGGAGAAATATTAGATTAACAGCAGACCTCTCCACAGAGACCTGGCAGCCAGAAAAACTGGCAGGATATATTCAGGGTCCTAAATGAGAAAAACCTGCAGCCAAGAATACTCTACCAGCAAGGCTCTCATTCAGAATAGAAAGAGAGATAAAAAGCTTCTAAGATAGGCAGAAACTGAAAGACTATGTGACCACAAAACCAGATTTAGAAGAAATATTAAAGGGGACCCTATAAAAGAAGGAGGAAGTCCAAGGAAACAATCCACAAAAACAGAGACTGAATAGGTATCATGACACTAAATTCATATCTTTGAATACTAACTCTGAACATGAATGGGCTTAATGACCCCACCAAAAGGCACAGGGTTTCAGACTGGATAAAAAAGCAACATCCATCTATTTGCTGTCTACAAAAGACTCATTTGAGACAGAAGGATACCTACAGCCTGAAAATAAAAGGTTGGAGAACCATTTACCATTCAAATGGCCCTCAAAAGAAAGCAGGGGTAGCCATCCTTTATCAGATAAACTAAAGTTTATACCAAAGTCTGTAGTAAGAGATGAAGAGGGACACTATATCCCACTTAAACGATCTATCCAACAAGAGGACCATGATTCATGAATATTTATGCCCCGAATGTGGGAGCTACCAAGCATATCAATCAATTAATAACCAAAGTTAAGACATACTTAGATAATAATACACTTATACTTGGTGACTTGAATATAGCGCTATCTATAATCAACAGGTCTTCTAAGCACAACATCTCCAAAGAAACAAGAGCTTTAAATGATACACTGGACTGGATGGATTTCACAGATATTTACAGAACTTTACATCGAAATGCAACTGAATACACATTCCTCTCAAGTGCACATGGAACTTTCCCCAGATTAGACCACATGCTGGGTCACAAATCAGGTCTTAACCAATACCAAAAGATTGGGATCGTCCCCTGCATATTCTCAGACCATAATGCCTTGAAATTAGAACTAAATCACAACAAAAAGTTTGGAAGGACTTCAAACACGTGGAGGTTAAGGACCATCCTGCTAAAAGATGAAAGGGTAAACCAGGAAATCAAGGAATAATTAAAAAGATTCATGGAAACTAATGAGAATGAAGATACAACTATTCAAAATCGTTGGGATACAGCAAAAGCAGTCCTGAGGGGGGAATACATCGCAATACAAGCATCCATCCAAAAACTGGAAAGGATTCAAATATAAAGCTAACCTTTCATCTAAAGGAGCTGGAGAAAAAACAGCAAATAGATCCTACACCAGCAGAAGAAGAGAGTTAATAAAGATTCGAGCAGAACTCAATGAAATAGAGACCAGAAGAACTGTGGAACTGATTAACAAAACCAGGCATTGGTTCTTTGAAAGAATTAATAAGATAGATAAACCATTAGCCAGCCTTGTTAAAAAGAAGAGAGAAAATACTCAAATGAATACAATCATGAATGAGAAAGGAGTGATCACCACCAACACCAAGGAAATACAAACGATTTTAAAAACATATTATGAGCAGTTATACGCCAATAAATTAGGCAATCTAGAAGAAATGGATGCATGTCTGGAAAACCACAAACTACCCAAACTGGAACAGGAAGAAATAGAAAACCTGAACAGTCCAATAACCAGGGAGGAAATTGAAGCAGTCATCGAAAACCTCCCAAGACACAAAAGTCCAGGGCCAGATGGCTTCCCAGGGGAATGCTATCAAATGTTTAAAGAAGAAAACATACCTGTTCTACTAAAGCTGTTCAGGAAGATAGAAAGAGATGGAGTACTTCCAAATTCGTTCTATGAGACCAGCATCACCTGAATTCCAAAACCAAAGACCCCACCAAAAAGGAGAACTATAGACCAATATCCCTGGTGAATATGGATGCAGAAATTCTCAACAAGATAGGAGCCAATAAGATCCAACAATACATTAAGAATATTATTCTCCACGACCAAGTGGAATTTATCCCTGGGAAGCAAGGCTGGTTCAATGCTCATAAAGCAATCAAAGTGATTCATCATATCAGCAAGGGAAAAAACAAGAACCATAGGGATCCTCTCAATAGATGCAGAGGAAGCATTTAACAAAATACAGCATCCATTCCTGATCAAAACTCTTCAGAGTGTAGGGATAGAGGGAACATTCTTCAGCATATTAAAAACCATCTATGAAAACCCCTCAGCAAATATCATTCTCAACGGGGAAACACTGGGAGCCTTTCCCCTAAGATCAGGCACAAGACAGGGATGTCCACTCTCACCCCTGCTATGCAACATAGTACTAGAAGTCCTAGCCTCAGCAATCAGACAACAAAAAGAAATAAAAAGCATTCAAATTGGCAAAGAAGAAGTCAAACTCTCCCTTTTCACAGATGACATGTAATTCTACATAGAAAACCCAAAGACTCCCCCCCCCCCCAGATTGCTAGAACTCATACAGCAATTCGGCTTGTGGCAGGATACAAAATCAATGCCCAGAAATCAGTGGCATTTCTATACACTAACAATGATACTGAAGAAAGAGAAATTAAGGAGTCAATCCCATTTTCAATTGCACCCAAAAGCGTAAGATACCTAGGAATAAACCTAACCAAAGAGGTAAAGGATCTATACCCTAAAAAATACAGAACACTTCTGAAAGAAATTGAGGAAGATACAAAGAGATGGAAAAATATTCCTTGCTCATGGACTGCAAGAATTAATACTGTGAAAATGTCAATGCTACCTAGGGCAATATACACATTTAATGCAATCTTTATCAACATACCATGGACTTTCTTCAGAGATTTGGAACAAATTATCTTAAAAATTGTGTGGAATAAGAAAAGACACCGAATAGCCAGGGGAATATTAAAACGGAAAATCGTGGCTGGGGGCATACAATGCCAGACTTCAGGTTGTACTACAAAGCTGTGGTCATCAAGACAGTGTGGTACTGGCACAAAAACAGACACATAGGTCAATGGAACAGAATAGAGAATCCAGAAGTGGACCCTCAACTTTATGATCAACTAATATTTGACAAAGCAGGAAAGACTATCCACTGGAAGAAAGACAGTCTCTTCAATAAATGTTGCTGGGAAAATTGGACATCCACATGCAGAAAAATGAAACTGGACCATTCTCTTACACCATACACAAAGATAAAATCAAAATGGGTGAAAGATCTGTGAGACAAGATTCCATCAAAATCCCGGAGGAGAACACAAGCAACACCCTTTTTGAACTTGGCCACAGTAACTTCTTGCAAGATACATCCATGAAGGCAAAAGAAACAAAAGCAAAAATGTACTATTGGGATTTCATCAAGATAAAAAGCTTCTGCACAGCAAAAGTAACAGTCAACAAAACTAAAAGAGAACCTACAGAATGGGAGAAGATATTTGCAAATGATCTATCAGGTAAAGGGCTAGTACCCAAGATCTATAAATAACTTATTAATTTCAACAGTAAAGAAACAAACAATCCAATCATGAAATGGGCAAAAGACATGTACAGAAATTTCACTGAGGAAGACATAGACATGGCCAACAAGTACATGCAAAAATGCTCTGCATCACTTGCCATCAGGGAATTACAAACCAGAACAGTGTATTTAAACCTCAAAGTCAAGCATTAACTCAAACCCTGTATAAAGTTATTACATTTTTAAAATTATAACCGTAGAATTTTCCAAGGTAATTTGGGAAATATTACTTCCTTCAAATAGCATGGTAGCTCAATGTCAGTGATTATGAGCTTTTTCAAAAGAAAAAGAAATCCAAGCAACTTCTGCTTGAGATTAGAGAAGGAAGATTTGTATAAAATAAAGATGTAAAGTTACGTCAGTTCCTAAAAGCAGATTTTCAGGTTTGAGGACAGTAGCACTTTAAAACCTAGCCTTCAAAATTCTTCTATCTGCTACATAAAAAATAATAATCTTAAATAAAAATAACCTGAAAGAAGTAGCACTTTCTTGCCAATTAATTTGAAAATTTTTATTTCAAAATAATTAAAATGTTTTCCTCTCTTTCACAGGCTGTTTGTTTTGGCACAAAATATTCTTGCATTTTTGGAATAATTGACTCAAAATTAGACATAAAGTCACTTTAAAAAAGGCTAGCTTTTTCTGGCAATAAATTTCTAATCTGGTTAGGTTTTCTGTGATTCTAATGATTGAGAATTTGATTAGGGACCAAGGTATCTATTTTTCATCATATATAACTGACTCTGAAGCTGAGGCTTTAGGAAAGTTGGACATGGAATGTGGTCTTTAAATGCCAAATAAAACACATCTTTTATTTTTTTCTATATCTTCATTTTGGTTTTCTTTTCTCTGCTTCACTCTTAAAGCAAAAAGAAAAAAACAAACAAAGAAAAACAACTTTTACTACCAGGTACTTATACCTAGATTACTGAACCATTAATTGCCTTTTTCCCCTTCACTGAAGTTACTAAGATTACCTATGTAAAATGAAGGTTTTACTTTTCTTTAAAAAAATAAAGATTAATTATGTAAATGATTATTATTTTCATGAACCTACTATTTAACTCTCCAGTGCTTGTTTTTTTTCTTTTATTTCCTTCCATCTAACCCCCATATTGTTTTTTGTCTTTGCTACTTTATGTATTCTATGACACTTAGAATAGGAGAAGTGAGTACAGTGTAAGAAAGCCCAATTATATTAATGCACCACACAATAGGTTTATGGTAAGTAAAGGGGCAAGCTCAGTACCTTGTGTTGTTTTTTATGGCATCTTGCTATTAGATTTATTTTCTCCTGTTATTAGATTTCTTGAGACAGCAAAATAGGGTAGAAAATGAGGTTCAGTTGAATAGCTGTGATCTGCCCTTAGAATCAGTGCCATTAGAATTCCTGCTTTGGGCCACACACCAGGTAACAGTAAGCTTAAAAGATTTAAGTCACTGAATATTAATTCTTTGTTTTTTTAAATAGTTTTTATTGAAGTTTGATTTGCCAACATATAGTATAACACCCAGTGTTCATCCCATCAAGTGCCCCCCTCAGTGCCCATCACCCAGTTACCCCAACCCCCTGCCCCCCTCCCCTTCCACAACCCTTTGTTCATTTCCCAGTCTCTCTTAGTTTGTTTTTCTCTCTAATTTTTCTCAGTAAGTTCCCCTCCTTTCTCTTATGATCCCTTTCACTATTTCTTATATTCCCATATAAGTGAAACAATATGATAATTGAATACTAATTCCTATTCAATGCTGGCTTGTGGCTGCCTCAGGGACTTGGAAGCAGATCTATACAAAGCAGACCTCGCTACTGGCCACAGTTGACCAAGGGACTTAAAAACACATAGAAGAATAAAAATGCTTGAGACCTTCACTTCTCCACCTACAAGGGTCCCAATACTCTCCAATGCTCCTTAAACAGATGAACAGAGGGTTCAGTGTTAACTTCTCCCACAGGGTCTCCAGCACTTTGGCAACCATGCCGGCCCTATACAGGGCCTTCTGGAGGTTGCAAGGACCTGACTTCCTGTATTCTACGCCCGATTCCTTAAGCTCCATTGTTGCTATATATTTTTTATCTAGCAGATAGGCTCGTGCAATAGCAATAAAATGGGTGGTGCACAATAATGAAAGTGAGGATGCTGGCAAGAAAAACAAAGAAGCAATGAGAGGTATGGTTCTGCAGTTTTAGTAATTCAATTCAATTCACCACAAATTTCTCAAGCACCAATTATGTACTTAGTACTTATATTGAACAGAAACTTCAGGATAACCTGTTAACATTAACTAGAATATTTAGCACCTGAGATACACTTACTCCTAAAATAAGTTTTTTTTTTAAGATTTAATTTATTTATTCATGCGAGACAGAGGGGGGTGGAGAGACATAGGCAGAGCGAAAAGCAGGCTCCATGCAGGGAGCCAATGTGGGACTCGATCCCAGGTCTCCAGGATCGTGCCCTGGGCTGAAGGCGGCACTAAACCGCTGAGCCACCCGGGCTGCCCTCCTAAAATAAGTTTTAATGCACCTTTGACCATGTTTTTTATTTGTAATGAAAACATACTTATTTTTTGATAATATGATTGTTATATTAATTTTTTAATAATTAAAATATTAGATTCCATTTCATGACTATTACAGATTTCTGTTATAGTATAATGAAATGGCACAAATTTAAGATAATAAAAAGAAATAAGAACAAATCCTCACTAGTTAATTGAACACGTATTTACTGACCAAATATATAATAGGAGCTCTGTATAAGATGCTAGCAATATTAGTAATTCCCGCCTTCACTAAGCTTTCCAGCAACTGAGGGACACAGAAGAATAAATACAGAGTTGCTGCATGAGATCATAAAGGCCATGAACAGGAGTGAAGGTATTATAAGAAACCATAGAATAGGCCTCTCACCCACCCATGAAACAGTAGAGATGACTTCCTGGAGGAATATAAATGATATCAAAACTGAAATCTGAATGATGGGGCTCTATCTCACAACACTGAGATCCTGACCTAAGTGGAAATCAAGAATCAGATGCTTAACTGACTGAGCCACCCAGGTGCCCTGGGGCTAAGAGGAATATTCTAAGCAGAGAAACAATAGTGCACTGGAAGAATATTGCAAGTCAAATATTAAACCATTAGTAGCTTGAAATAGGCTGTTGTGGGAGTAGTATGCAGAAATTATCAAATGCAATAAATCAGGGCCTTCCTCTCCTACATACCCATCCCCACCCACTAACACTACACTGGAAGTGAGTAAGGTCACAGTAAATAAAGGAACTGAAAATAGTCTGCATAGCTGGAGTGGTAAAAAAAAAAATGAGGCTAGAATAGCAAGTAGGGGCCAGATCTTGAAGGACCTGGTAATCCATAATAAGAAATTTGGAATTTGTCAGGATGAGAAAGTGAAAGAAATGAAGAGTTTTAAAGAGAGAAAGTCTTGATTCTGTTTGCATTTTAAAATGCAAAATGTGACAGAAGTATGGAGAACATTCTGGACAAATACCATGTGTGTTTTCTCAGAAACAAGTCGAAGGACATCATGTGATTTGAAAAATATAGAAAAAACATTCTCAATATGACAAGAGTACACTTGGGGCAGATTTATTCCCACGGCATATTGTGATAGTGTGTCCTCTAACAGATGGACAAGGAAGGTAAAATAGATTATGGCAACTGTTTCATATGCTGTTACCTGTACGACAATAGCCATAAAAATGGAGCCATGTGTTGCAATGACTACAATGTCAATTTGAGCATTAAGGCCAAAGAAAAAGCCAGCCAACACATCATTTGTTCACCTATTGTGAATGTAATTCATTAACTGTATATAATACATTAACAATTAATAGTAATTAATACTAATTAATAGTAGAGACACCTATAAAGCTAATGTGAGGGGCCTGTATTGGTGGTATTTGACAATGAAATTTGAAATAATGTTATACATCACAAGCAATGTGGGTTGTTTCACTGGATATATTGCATGATTATGATTTACCGTATGTATGATTCAGTAGCTTTCCTAGATAAAAAGGAAAATGTATAACTAAGTTTTCTATGGACAAAATACACAAATTTAACAAGTCTATGATTTAAAATTTTGCTGTAGTGGAATGCCTGGGTGGCTCAGCAGTTGAGTTCCCTTTGGCTCAGGGCATGATCCCACGATACAGGATCAAGTCCCACATCAGGCTACCTTTATGGAGTCTGCTTCTCCCTCTGCCTGTGTCTCTACTTCTCTCACTGTGTGTCTCTCATGAATAAATAAATATAATCTTTAAAAAAATAGATAAAATGTTGTTATAGTCCAAATAAGAAATCCACATAGCACTGCACTGGTTTCTGTCTGGGAATCAGTCATTTACCTAGTGACTGAGCCTACTCAAGAGCCTAGATCTGCATCTCAATAAAGCTTTGTTAGTCACTTTGCCATAGACAGATTTAATAGAAGAGTTAAGGGGAGGACACATATTCTTGGCTAATTAAACTCAATATTTTAAAAATGTCAACACTCTATCAAGAGAGTTTTTTGAAATGAGATGTGCTGACTCAAAATTATATATGTTGAATTAAATGTGTAAGAAGAGCTAAGAAAATTCTCAAAAAGAGAATGAAGGGAGCTTAGCACTACCAGATACTACCATGTATTATATAGTTATGGTAATTATAGAATGAGATACACATAAATATCAAGAGACAGATTAATGGAAGAGAATAGAGAAGCCAGAAATAGATCCAAGTACATATGGAAATTTAATATGCAATAAAGGTGAAATTGCAAATTGATAGATTAAAAAATTAAACATTAAAATGAAGCCATAAAAGCACCAGGAGAAAGTATGACATAGTTCAAAAAATAGTCTTGGTACAGGGAAGGACTTGGAAAACCTGACAAAGAATACAGAAACTACAGGAAATGAAACATGCAAATTTGAATGGATACAGTAATTTTTTTCTATAAGATAAAACATCAAAATAAAATATAAAGTAAATAATGTACTGGCAATGAAATATGTGTGACATATGAAAAAGGGAATTTTTCAGTAATATATACAGAACAAATCAGTAGGAAAAAGAACAACAATCTGATAGAAAATAGGTAAAAATCATGAAGGCATACTTTACAGAAAAGGATAAAAATGTCTTTTAAAGATGTGAGACAAGAAACCATCAAAATCCTAGAGAAGAACACAGGTAACACCCCTTTTGAACTTGGCCACAGCAACTTCTTGCAAGATACATCTATGAAGGCAAGGGAAACAAAAGCAAAAATGAACTCTTGGGACTTCATCAAGATAAAAAGCTTCTGCACAACAAAAGAAACCTTCAACAAAAGTAAAGGACAACCTACAGAATGGGAGAAGATATTTGCAAATGACATATAGATAAAGGGCTAGTATCCAAGATCTATACAGAACTTATTAAACTCAACACCAAAGAAACAAACAATCCAATCATGAAATGGGCAAAAGACATGAGCAGAAATTTCACCAAAGAAGGCATACACATGGTCAACAAGCACATGAGGAAATGCTCTCTCTGCATCACTTGCCGTCAGGGAAGTATAAATCAAAACCACAATGGGATACCACCTCACACCAGTGAGAATGGTGAAAATTAACAAGACAGGAAACAACAAATGTTGGAGAGGATGCAGAGAAAGGGGAACCCTCTTGCTTTGTTGGTGGGAATGTGAACTGGTACAGCTACTCTGGAATACTGTGTGGAGGTTCCTCAAAGAGTTAAAAATAGACCTGCCCTACGACCCAGCAATTGCACTGCTGGGGATTTACCCTAAAGATACAGATGCAGTGAAAGACCAAGACAACTGCACCCCAATGTTTATAGCCACAATGTCCACAATAGCCAAACTATGGAAGGAGCCGTGGTGTCCATCGAAAGATGAATGGGTAAAGAAGATGTGGTCTATATATACAATGGAATATTACTCAACCATTAGAAAGGATGAATAACCACCATTTGCTTTGATGTGGATAGAGCTGGAGGGTATTATGCTGAGTGAAGTAAGTCGATAGGAGAAGGATAAACATTACATGGTTTCATTCATACATGAAATATAAAAATAGTGAAGGGATTATAAGGGAAAGGAGCAAAAATGATTGGGAAATATCAGAGAGGGAGACAAAACATGAGAGACCCCTAACTCTGGGAAAAGAACAAGGGGAAGTGGAAGGGGAGTTGGCCGGGGGTTGGGTTGAATGGGTAATGGGTACTGAGGGGGGCACTTGATGGGATGAGCACTGGGTGTTATACTATATGTTGGCAAATCAAACTCCAATAAAAAACATACAAAAAAAATTAAAAAGCTAAAACCATAAAACAATTAAAAAAGAAAATAAAGATGTGAAAATATGCTTAACTTCATTCATTACAAATAAATGCAAATTCAAACTTCAAAGAGAAACTTTCACCTTCAGATTAGCATAGCAACAGTGTATGACACTCACATATGTCATAGGAGGATAAATTGGTATGAATTTTTTAAAAGTCATTTTACAATTTGTATCCTAATTTCAAAGGCAGATATCCTTTAATCCAGTAATTCTACTTTGAAGAATTTGTTCCTCATGCATATTTGTACAATATACACTAAGATATTCATTGTATCATTATTTAAAATAGAAAAAAAATTGGGCAGCCCCGGTGGCTCAGCAGTTTAGTACCGCCATCATCCTGGGGCGTGATCCTAGAGACCCGGGATTGAGTCCCACGTCAGGCCTCCTCCATGGAGCCTGCTTCTCCCTCTGCCTGTGTCTCTGCCTCTCCCTCCCTCTGTGTCCCTTATGAATAAATAAATAAAATCTTTAAAAAAAGTAAAAATAAAATAAAATAGAAAAAAATTAAATGTTTTTATTAGAAAATTATTTACTGAATTATTGTGCATTCATATAATATGATACTATGACATCAGTAAAAAAACAAAGCATATCTGTCAGAACTGAAAGACAGAATTGCCAAGATATAGTATTAAAGGAATAAAAGGAGTACAGAATAATATGTATATTACTCTTATGTCAGAGGTATACATGCACAGAAATATAAATGCAAGTATATGTATATAATACCCTTGAAAGGACTCAAGAAAGGAATGTGGAAGAGATCAGATAAGTAAAGGACAACATTTTGTTTGTTTGTTTGTTTTAAATATATACCTTTTATAGCATTTTATTGTTTAATTTAGGAGTGGCTGAAATCAATGGCATGTAGATTATGAGGTTTTAGGGAATATTTCAGGAAAAGAAAAATGTGCTTACTGAGCGAGATACAGCTTATACAAATGTTGAAAATGCTTTCATATAATACATTTAATCATCTTTATTCATGATATACCTACTAAATGGTAATATATTAGGGCTCTCCAGAGAAACAGAACTAATAGGATATATACAGATATACAGACAGATTTATTATGAGAGATTGGCTCACATGATTATGGAGGCTGAGAAGTCCCATGATTCGTCATCTGCAAGCTGGAGGCCCAGGAAAGTCAATGGTGCAGTTCCAATCCAATCCTAAAGGCCTGAAAACCAAGAGAGCCAATGATGTAAATCCAAATCTGAGTCTGGAAGCCCAAGAACAGGGGGCTGATGGTGTAAGTCACAGTTTAAACCAGAAGGTCTGAGAAGCAGAAGCTCTAATTTCTGTGGACAAGAGATGGATGGTCCAGCTAAAGCAAAAGAAGAAATTCTCCCTTCTTCTACATTTTTGTTCTATTCAGGTCCTGAAATCATTGGATGATGCCCACTCTTATTGGTGAAAGTGATCTTCTCGGTCTACAGATTGAAAGGCTAATTAGTTTCTTCTGGAGGCATCCTCACAGACATACCCCAATATAATGTTTTACCCATTATCTGGGCATTCCTTAGTCCAGTCATACTGACACATAAAATGAACCATAACAGGTAGGAATCATCATTATTCATAGCTATCACTGTGGGTGAGTTCTGTGAGGCTGGAACTATGTTCTATCTTAATCTCCAATGAATTTGTTGAGATTAACACAATTCCTAACACATAGTAAGCACTCAGTAAATATCTATTGAATGAATGTGTGAAAATTAAGTTAGTGTTATGCTTATGATATAACATAGTATGTACCTTTTCTTTTAAAGGCACCATTTTTGCTTTTAGTTTTATAAATAACTTTGTTTATATCTTTTTGCTTATATAATTTTGAGTTCATCTTTAATTAATGAGGGAACCTATCATGATATTCAGAAATCTAGGTATTTGTGATATAATCTTAATATAGATACTTTTTTCCAAACAAGGCTGTACTATAATGCTTGCAGATGATGGGACCAACTGAGATGCTTGTTTAAAATGTAGATTGTTGGGAACCCTGGGTGGCGCAGCGGTTTGGCGCCTGCCTTTGGCCCAGGGCGCAATCCTGGAGACCCGGGATCGAATCCCACGTCGGGCTCCCGGTGCATGGAGCCTGCTTCTCCCTCTGCCTGTGTCTCTGCCTCTCTCTCTCCCTGTGTGATTATCATAAATAAATAAAAATTAAAAAAAAAATAAAATGTAGATTGTTAAGCTCCACTCCCAGAGATTCTGATTTAGTAGGTCTGATTTGATGTTTAGTAAGATTTATTTATTTTTATTTTTTTCTGTTTTTTTTTAATTTTATAAATTAATTTTTATTGGTGTTCAATTTACCAACATACAGAATAACACCCAGTGCTCATCCCGTCAAGTGTCCCCCTCAGTGCCCGTCACCCATTCACCCCCACCCCCCGCCCTCCTCCCCCTCCACCACCACTAGTTCATTTCCCAGAGTTAGAAGTTTTTATGTTCTGTCTCCCTTTCTGATATTTCCCACACATTTCTTCTCCCTTCCCTTATATTCCCTTTCACTATTGTTCATATTCCCCAAATGAATGCGAACATACACTGTTTGTCCTTCTCCGGTTACTGTGTCCAAGTTCAAAAAGGGTGTTGCCTGAGTTCTCCTCTAGGATTTTGATGGAATCTTGTCTCACATTTAGATCTTTCATCCATTTTGAGTTTATCTTTGTGTACGGTACAAGAGAGTGGTCCAGTTTCATTCTTCTGCATGTGGATGTCCAATTTTCCCAGCACCATTTATTGAAGAGACTGTCTTTCTTCCAGTGGATCGTCTTTCCTCCTTTATCGAATATTAGTTGACCATAAAGTTCAGGGTCCACTTCTGGGTTCTCTATTCTGTTCCATTGATCTATGTGTCTGTTTTTGTGCCAGTACCACACTGTCTTGATGACCACAGCTTTGTAGTACAACCTGAAATCTGGCATTGTGATGCCCCCAGCTATGGTTTTCTTTTTTTAAAATTCCCCTGGCTGTTCGGGGTCTTTTCTGATTCCACACAAATCTTAAAATAATTTGTTCTAAGTCTCTGAAGAAAGTCCATGGTATTTTGATAGGGATTGCATTATACATGTAGATTGCCCTGGGTAACATTGACATTTTCACAATATTAATTCTGCCAATCCGTGAGCATGGAATATTTTTCCATCTCTTTGTGTCTTCCTCAATTTCTTTCAGAAGTGTTCTATAGTTTTTAGGGTATATTTTGAGAACCATTTGAATGGTAAATGGTTCTCCAACCTTTTATTTTCAGGTTGTAGGTGTCCTTCTGTCTAAAATGAGTCTCTTGTAGACAGCAAATAGAAGGGTCCTGCTTTTTTATCCAGTCTGAAACCCTGCGCCTTTTGATGGGGTCATTAAGCCTGTTCACGTTTAGAGTTACTACTGAAAGATATGAGTTTAGTGTCATCATGATATCTATTTAGTCCTTGTTTTTGTGGATTGTTCCACTGAACTTCTTCTTAAAGGGGAGTTTTAAGAGTCCCCCTTAAAATTTCTTGCAGAGCGGGTTTCAAGGTCACATATTCTTTCAGTTCCTGCCTGTCTTGGAAGCTCTTTATCTCTCCTTCCATTTTGAATGAGAGCCTTGCTGGATAAAGTATTCTTGGTTGCATGTTCTTCTCATTTAGGACCCTGAATATATCCTGCCAGCCCTTTCTGGCCTGCCAGGTCTCTGTGGAGAGGTCTGCTGTTACCCTAATATTCCTCCCCATGAAAGTCAGGGACTTCTTGTCTCTTGCTGCTTTAAGGATCTTCTCTTTATCTTTTGAATTTGCAAGCTTCACTATTAAATGTCGAGGTGTTGAACGGTTTTTATTGATTTTAGGGGGGGGGGATCTCTCTATTTCCTGGATCTGAATGCCTGTTTCCCTTCCCAGATTGGGAAAGTTTTCAGCTAGGATTTGTTCAAATACATATTCTGGCCCTCTGTCCCTTTCGGCGCCCTCGGGAACCCCAATTAAGCGTAGGTTTTTCTTCCTTAGGTTGTCATCTATTTCCCTTAATCTGTCTTCATTGTCTTTTAATTGTCTGTCTCTTTTTTCCTCAGTTTTTCTCTTTGCCATTAACTTGTCTTCTCTGTCACTCACTCGTTCTTCCACCTCGTTAACCCTCGTCGTTAGGACTTCTAGTTTGGATTGCATCTCATTCAATTGATTTTTAATTTCTGCCTGATTGGATCTAAATTCTGCAGTCATGAAGTCTCGTGAGTTCTTAATGCTTTTTTGTAGAGCCACCAGTAGCTGTAGAATAGTGCTTCTGAATTGGCTTTCTGACATTGAAGTGTAATCCAGATTTTGTAACTCTGTGGGAGAGAGGGCTGTTTCTGATTCTTTCTTTTGAGGTGAGGTTTTCCTTCTAGTCATTTTGCTCAGTGCAGAGTGGCCAAAAACAAGTTGTATTGGAACACGGGGGAGTATCAGTGGTCAGTCTAGCTGGTCTTCTGGGGGAGGGGCCTGCTGTGCTGATTTTCAGGTGTTAGCACTTGGGGGAGCTGCTCTGCCCCTGCCTGCTGCAGGGCTCAGCGAGGGTTGTTTACCCCGTGAGGCCCCAGGAGGAATAGCCGCAGTTGCTATGGCAACTCTGGAAGCCTGGATTCAGCCCCCACAGGAACTATGGGGCTCTCGGTCTGCAGGGCCTGGAGGCTCCGGGGCGGGGCCGCTGATCTGCTGAGCTCGGGGCAGGAGCGTCCTTGCTGTCCTGGGCCCTCCCGGCCTCTGCCTGTCCCGGGGGAGGCCGGATCCTGGGCTGTGTCCCGGCGCCCTGTGCTCCGGGGCCTGCGCTGTTGGATTCCCGCTCCCGCCCTCAGCTCCCTCCCTGGAGCCGCGCCCGAGCCCCTCCGAGCTGCTCCGGGTCCCGCCGCGCGCGCTGCAGCCCTTAGGGAGCTCGGAGCACTCCCCTGCGTTCGCAGGTGTCTGTTAGTGTCCCAGGGAACCCGAGGGCATCCCCGCCCTCCTGGGTCCTGCTCTAACTCCCTGAGAGCCCCTTTCCGCCCGGGAAGGTTGGTGCAGCTCCTGCTTCTCTGGGACGGGGCTCTCCTGTCCTGGGGACACTCGCCCCGGCCTCAGCCCGGCTCCTCACGGGGCCCCTCCCCCTTGGAGGCCTTTTGTTTCTTTATTTCTTTTTCCCCGTCTTCCTACCTTGATAGAAGCGCGAACTCTTCTCACTGTAGCATTCCAGCTGTTCTCTCTTTAAATCTCAGGCCGAATTCGTAGATTTTCAGGATGATTTGAAGGTTATCTAGGTAATTTGGTGGGGACAGGTGATTTGGGGACCCTGCTCTTCCGCCATCTTGCCCCTCCTCCTGTTTAGTAAGATTTAAAAATCTTCTTGAGTAATTATAATAGTCATTAAAATTGAGGAACCATTGGTTCTCAATTATTTTTTTATCCTTAGGTATCTGATGGAAAAGATTTATGACAAAACAACATATTTAGTGTATTCTTTAAAAAAACTAACAAGTATTCCTAATGTGTTTACTTGTATCACTCACAGAACAAAGTACTTTACAAACTCTTTTAACCCCATAACAATGCTTTAAGGTAGGCACTGTGTATCTTTCCATTGTATAGATGAGGAAACTGAGACATAGACATGGTTTCTAAAGAACTAGAAAAACTTGCCCAAGTTCACATAGCTAGTAAGCAAGGTCTAGAAAACCTCAGAGTCTGCATTTATTGTTTTCTTCTACAAATTTTGTTTTATAACATTTAAATTGTTCCAATATTGTTAGACCCTCTAATATATACTGGGTGACACTTGGATCACACACATAGAGAAAAACAACAAAAACAAAAAATGAAAACTGGTATTGAAATAAATACTGGATGCTCCAGAATTTTCACCCAGAAATTTCTGGTTTTTTAAAAAAGGATTATTTATTCATGAGAGACAGAGAGAGAGAGAGGCAGAGAGACAGGCAGAGGGAGAGGCAGAAGGAGAATCAGGCTCCATGCAGGAAGCCAGATGTGGGACTCGATCCCGGGACTCCAGGATCATGCCCTGAGCCAAAGGCAGAGGCTCAACTGCTGAGCCACCCAGGCGGCCCCACCCAGAAATTTCTTAAATTCCAGAGTTGGTTTTTCTCTTTTCAAATATGACATTTCTTAATTTAGCAACACAGATTTTTAATTTTTTAAAAAAAGTTTTAAGTTAAAAAAAAAAGGGGGCGGGGGACAGCCCTGGTGGCGTAGCGGTTTAGTGCCGCCTGCAGCCCAGGGTGTGATCCTGGAGACCGGGGATGGAGTCCCACGTAGGGCTCCCTGCATGGAGCCTGCTTCTCCCTCTGCCTGTGTCTCTTCCTCTCTCTCTCTGTGTATCTCTCATGAACAAATAAATAAAATCTTCTTAAAAAAAGTTTTAAGTTTTGATTACTTAACATACAGTGTAATATTAGTTTCAGCATACAATATAGTGATTCCATACTTCCATACCGCACCCAGTGCTCATCACAATAAGTGCACTCCTTAATCTTCATCACCTATTTAATCCAAACTCCACCCACATCCCTTCTGGTAACCATCAGTTTCTGACTTATTTCACTTAGCATAATACTAGCTCCATCCATATTTTTCCAAATAGCAAGATCCATTTTTTATGGCTGAATAATATTCCATTGTATTTATATGCCACTTCTTTATCCATTCATTAGTCAATGGACACTTGGGCTGTTTTCATAATTTGGATAATACAGATGATGGTTCTATAAACATCAGGGTGCATATATCCCTTTGAATTAGCATTTTTTATATTATTTGGCTACATACCCAGGAGTGCAATTGCTGGATTGTAAGGTAGTTCTATTTTTAACTTGCTAGGGAACCTCCATACTATCTATCTTACAGTGGGGCTGCATCACTTTACATTCCCACTGACAGTGCAAGTGTGTTCCTCTTTCTCCATATCTTCACCAACACCTGAACTTTCTTGTGTTGTTGATTTTAGCCATTCTGACACATGCGAGGTGATATCTAATTGCAATTTTGATTTGCATTTCCATGATGATAAGTGATCTGGAGCATCTCTTCATGTGTATGTTGGTCATCTGGATGTCTTCTTTGGGGAAATGTCTATTCAGTCTTCTTCCTATTTTTAACTGGACTATTTGTTTTTTGGGTGTTGAGTTTGACAATTTTTAAATATATTTTGGATACTAACCCTTTATCATATGTCATTAGCAAATATCTTGTCTCATTCTGAATACTGCCATTTAGTTTTGTTAATCATTTCCTTTGCTGTGCATAAGCTTTTTATTTGATGAAATCTCAATAGTTTATTTCTGCCTCAGGAGATATATCTAGAAAGGAGTTGCCTTTCCCAATGTCAAAGAGGTTACTGCCTATGTTCTCCGCTAGAATTTTAATGATTTCTTGTCTCACATTTAGGTCTTTCATCCACTTTGAATTTATTTTTGTGTATGATTTAAGAAAGTAGGCCAGTATCATTCTTTTGCATGTTACTGTCCAGTTAGCACAACATCCTTTGTTGAAGAGACTTTTTTTCATTGAATATTCTGTCCTACTTTGTGGAAGATTAATTGACTATGTAGTTGTAGGCTCATTTCTGGATTTTCTATTCTGTTCCAGTGATCTATCGGTCTGTTTTTGTGCCACTACCATACTGTTTTGATCAATACAGCTACGTAATATAACTAGAAGTCCAGATTGTGATGCCTCCAGGCTTTGTGTTTTGTTTTTCAAGGTTGCTTTTGCATTTCAGGGCCTTTTGTGGTTCCTAACAAGTTTTAGGAAACTTTGTTCAAGTTCCATGAAAAATACTGTTGATATTTTGATTAGGATTGCATTAGATGCATATATTACTCTGAATAGTATAGACATTTTAATGATATTCATTCTTCCAATCCATAAGCATAGACTGTCATTTCATTTCTTTATGACATCTTCAAATTCATTAGTGTTTTATAGTCTTCAGAGCACGGGTCTTTCATCTCATTGGTTAGGTTTATTCCTAGGTACCATATGGTTTTTGGTGCAATTGTAAATGGGATTAATTCCTTTATCTCTTTCTGCTGCTTCATTATTGGCACATAGAAATGCAAAAGATTTCTGTATGTTGATTTTGTATCATGTGATTTTACCGAATTCGGTTATCAGTTCTATCAGTTTATTGGTAGTCTTTTGGGTTTTCTATCTAGAATATCATGTCATCTGCAAATAGTGAAAGTTTGACTTTCTTCCTTGCCTATTTGGATGTCTTTCATTTCTTTTTATTGTCTGATTGGTGGTGCGAGGACTTTCAGGACTATGTGAAATAACAGCAGTGAGAGTGGATATCCCTGTCTTAGAGGAAAATATCTCAATTTTCCCCTTCTTGAGGATAATATTAGCTGTAGGTTTTTCCTATATGGCCTTTATTATGTTGAGGTATGTTCCTTTTAAGCCTGCTTTGAGGGTTTCTATAATGAATGGTTGTTGTACATTGTCAAATGTGTTTTTTTTTTAAATCATTGAGAGGATTATATGGTTCTTATCCTTTCTTTTATTAATGTGGTGTATCACACTGATTGATTTGTGAATATTGAACCTCCCTTGCAACTCAGGAATAAATCCTACTTGACGGTGATGAATGTTTTTCCTGTGTTGATGGATTCAGTATGTCAGTATTTTATTGAGAACTTCTGTATCCATGTTCATCAGGAATATTGGCCTATAGTTCTCCTTTTTTTAGTGGAGTCTTTATCTTGTTTTGGTATCGGGGTAATACTAACTTCATAGAATGAACTTGGATATTTTCTTTCTTTTTCTATTTTTTGTAATAGTTTGACAATAAGTATTAATTCTTCTATAAATGTTTGGTAGAATTCCCCTGGGAAGCCATGAAGCCATGTGCCCATGGACTTCTGTTATTTGGGGAGTGTTTTAATTACTGATTCAATTTCTTTGCTGGTTATTGGTCTGTTCAAGTTTTCTGTTTCTTCCTGTCTCAGTTTTGGTAGTTTATATATTTCTAGGAATTTATCCATCTCTTCCAGGTTGTCCCATTTATTGGCAGATACTTTTCATAATATTCATATAATTATTTGCATTTCTGTGGTGTTGATTGTTATTTATCCTCTCTCATTTGTGGTTTCATTTATTTGGATCCTTTCTGTCTTCTTTTTGATAAATCTACTTAGGGCTGAATCAGTTTTATTAATTTTTTCAAAGAAGCAGGTCCTGATTTCTTTGATCTGTTCTATTGTTTTTGTTTGTTTGTTTTGATATTACTTCTTTCTGTTCTAATCTTTACTATTTCTCTGCTTGGCTTTAGGCTTTGTTTGTTGTTCTTTTTCTAGCTCCTTCTGGTATAAAGTTAGGTTGTTTATTTTTAATTTTTCATGCCTCTTAGTGTAGGTCTATGTGGTTATATACTTCTCTTAATGCTGCTTTTGCTTCATCCCAAAAATTTTGGACCATCATATTTTCATTTTCTTTTGTTTCCTTATATTTTTTATTTCTTCTTTAATTTCCTGGGTGACCCATTTATTGTTTAGTAACATGTTATTTAACCTCCCTGAATTTATGGTCTTACCAAATTTCTTCTTGTGGTTGACTCCTAGTTTCATAGTGCTGTGGTCAGAAAAAGTAGGTATGATTTCCATCATTTTGGATTTGATGAGGCCTGATTTGTGAACTAATATGTGATCTATAGTGGAGAATGTTCCATGTGCACTTGAACAGCATGTGCATTCTGCTGTTTTTGGGTGGAATATTCTGAATATATCTGTTACAACTATTTGGTCCAATGTGTCATTCAAAGTGATTTTTTTCTTTGTTAATTTTCTGCTTAAATTATCTGTCCATTGCTGTAAGTGGGTTGTTAATGTCTCCTACTATTATCGTATTATTATCAATGAGTTCCTTTATGTTTCTTTTTGGTTTATGTATTTGGATGCTCTCAGGTCGAGGACATAAATATTTATAATTGTTAGATCTTCTTGTTGGATACACCCCTTTATTATATTATAGTGCTCTTTTTCACTTCTTGTTATAGTCTTTGATTTAAAATCTAGTTTGTCTGATAAAATATTGCTACCTTGGCTTTTTTTTGACATCCATTTGTTTGATGAATGTTTCTCCATCCCCAAACTTTCAATCTATAGATGTGTTTAGGTAAAGTTTGTCTCTTGTAGGCAGCACAGAGATGGATCTTATTTTTTATCCATTCTGTCACTCTGTCTTTTGATTAGAGTATTCAACCCATTTGTATTCAGAGTAATTATTGATAGATATGAATTTAGTGCCATCTTTTACTTCTTTTGTCATTGTTTCTGGAGATTTTCTCTGATCCTTTCTTGTCTTTGTTACTTTTACACTCTCTTTTGCATTCAAAAAGTCCTCTTTAATATTTCATGTATGGCTGGGTTAGTGCTCAGGAACTCGTTTAGTTTTTGTTTGTCTGGGAAACTCTTTATCTTTTTTTATTTTCAATGATAGTCCTGCTGGATAGAGTATTATTGGCTGCAGATTTTCCCATTCAGCACTTGGAATATATCATGCCACTCTCTCTTGGCTTGCCACATTTCTGTGAGAGATTTGCAGCTCCCTTATTATGGGTTTTCCCTTCTAAGTTAAGGATTTGTTTTGTTTTGCTGTTTCAAGATTTGTTCTTTATCATTTTATTTTATAAATTTAATTACAATATGTCTTGGTGTTGACCTGCTTTTATTGATTTTGATGGGGGTTCTGTGCGTCTCTTGGATCTGGATATCTGTTTCCTTCCCCAGATTAGGGAAGCTTTCAGCTGTTATTTCTTCAAATAAGTTTTTTGTTCCCTTTGGTCTCTCTTCTCCTTCTGGGCACTCCTATAATATGAATGTTATTATGTTTGATGGAGCCACTAAATTCCCTAAGTCTATTATCATATTCCAACATTCTTCTTTCTGTCTTTTGTTTAGCTTTATTATTTTCCTTTCTTTTTGTCTTCTAGGTCACTTATTCATCCCACTGTTTCTTCCAGCTTTCCGTTCATTGCATCAATCCCGTTTCCTCTCTCATTTATAACATTATTTCTGATTGATTTTCTCTTGTCTTTTATGTCTGTGGTAAGATATCCCTGATGTTTTTTTCTATCCTTTTCTCAAGCCCAGTGAATAACCTTATGACTGTTGCTTTAAATTCTCCATCAGCCATGTTACTTACATCTGTTTCACTTAGATCTCTCATGGTGGCTTCATTGTGTTTTTTCATTTGGGATGATACCTCCATCTTGGAATTTTGTCTAAGTCTCTACTTCTCTGTGTTAGAGAATCCTGTTATGTTTCCTGTACCTGAAAGTAATAGCTTTATGAAGATGAAGTCATGTAGTGCTGAGGGCTTGACTTTTTAGGGACTATCTCTGATGTCTGCTGTGTGTGCTCTGCTGTTGTGTTTTGGCTGTGCTATCCTTCAGGTCAGTCATCTGCAGAGGATCCATTTGCTTCCTCTTGGCAGTGTTTGGTTCTTGGCCAGAATGTGGCTAGTTTTGACTTGGTGTACTCTGATTTGCTTGTAAATCAGTCATGATACTACTTCCACTTAAACTGAAGCCAGCAGAACTCTCTGGTTGGCAGACATGATGTAGGCAGAGATTTCTGCTGGTCTTCTAGGGGAGATACCCATTACATTGGAACTGAGACAAGCTTGACTGAGTAGGGCAGGCCCACCAGAGTGCAGGGTATAGAGCTTAGTATATCAAGTTAGACAGCCAATGTAAGTGCTGTGTTGTTTCCCACAGGTGGTTTTGTGTTTATGCTGCAGGTCAGAGGAGAGAAATGGCACCAGCCAACTCTTTAGTCTTTGGAGAGTTGTCTTCATAAATGCTGCCTTCAAGGAAGCACTCTGATAAGAGTGAATAATCTTCCATCTGTTGTGCCCCAAGCATTCTTCAGATTGCTATTCTCATGCTGTTTTCCCCAGAATTGTTTGCTTACCTTCTCTCCAGGAGCAAGGCAGTGCTTTGATGTCCTTAAAAGTCCAGGCTTTAAGCCCTGCTGGTTGCAAGAATTCAGGAAAATCAGCTCCTCTCATTTTCCTAGCCGATGTCTTTGGGGGAAATGTTCTTGTGTGTTCCTCTCTGTGTATTCTACTCTCTTTTGCCCTTTCCTGGGACCACTGCTTCCTCCACTTCACAGCATCCACAATCTGTTTCTCTCCTAAACTCCAACTCCACACAATCTACCTTCTTCCATATGGCCTCTTCTTTTCCTTTAGTTGTGGAATTTGTTTTGTCAGTCTTCAACTTGGTTTCTAGGGTTTTTAGAATGATTTTATAGTTATCTAATTGTGTTCCTGGGATGAGACGAGCCTAGGGTCCTGCTACTCCACTGCCATCTTCCTCTTCCTACAAGCCTTTGTCTTCCTACAACAATTTGTTTTAAATTGAAGTAGAGTTTACACACAATGTTACATTAATGTCAGGTATACAGCACAGTAAGTCAATAATTCTGTACGTTATGCTATGCTCACCACAACTATAGCTATCATCTGTCTCCATACAACACTATTATAATATCATTGATTATATTCCCTATGCTGTGCCTTTTATTCCCATGACTTAATCCATAACTGAAGACTTTATCTCACTATGCCCTTCACCCATTTCAGCTTAACAGATTTTATTCAGACGTAGTAATTCTGGAGATTTGGATGGGAGATTTGAGCAATACATATCCAAATAAAAGGGTGGGAAAGCTACTTTTTTATCTATTCAAATAGATTCTGGACATATTTTCAGGGCCTATATTTGGAGGTCTAGGATTGTGGCTTTGAAAAAAATATATATATTTTAATTGAAGTTCAATTTGTCAGCCTATAGTATAACACCTAATACATTAATACTCATCCCATCAAGTGCCCCCTAAGTGCTCATCACCCAGTCACTCCATCCCCCCTCCCACCTCCCCTTTGACTACCCCTTATTCATTTCCCAGAGTTAGGAGTCTCTCATGTTTTGTCACCCTCTCTGATTTTTCGCACTCATTTCCCCCTCCTTTCCCATATAATACTTCTTGTCTTAGTGTTTGTCTGTGTTGCAGTGACTCAGTTCACTGAGATGCAATGAACTCTGGAGTTGCAATGCTGTTTTGCTGCTGCTGTCATGCCTGATGATATAACAATTGATCATCCAATACAAAGAATAAGAAGGCCTTGCACCTATAGAATTCAAAACAACTACCATCAAAAACATATTGCAGCATCAAAATCCATCAAATAGTGTTAGAGATCTGGATTGATCAAGTCCCCAGAAGATAATGGTCTTTCTTTCACCTTAGGTAGAAGAATGACCAGAAGGTGTATGTGGAAGGGGGTGGCATTAAAATGAAAAATAGTATTGCTGACAGCTAGGCAGTGAGAGGGAACTGAGAAATGAAAGAGAAACCACTCCTGAAAAAACACACATTGACTCAAAAAACCGTGCCAAACCAAATCAAAATCACAAACCAGTGGAGTTTTAACACCAGCTCCTTCAGACCCATATTTTCTTTCTTTTTTTTTTATAAATTAATTTGTATTGGTGTTCAATTTACCAACATACAGAATAACACCCAGTGCTCATCCCGTCAAGTGTCCCCCTCCGTGCCCGTCACCCATTCACCCCCACCCCCCGCCCTCCTCCCCTTCCACCACCCCTAGTTCATTTCCCAGAGTTAGCAGTCTTTATGTTCTGTGTCCCTTTCTGATATCTCCCACACATTTCTTCTCCCTTCCCTTATATTCCCCTTCACTATTATTCATATTCCCCAAATGAGTGAGAACATACACTGTTTGTCCTTCTCCGATTGACTTACTTCACTCAGCATAATACCCTCCAGTTCCATCCACGTTGAAGCAAATGGTGGGTATTTGTTGTTTCTAATGGCTGAGTAATATTCCATTGTATACATAAACCACAATAGACCCATATTTTCTAAGACAGTGGATAAATTGATTTAACATGAAGAACTGTAATTATGCACAGATGTGTGTGTTCTAGATAAGTTTGCTAACTGTTTCAAGTACTTCTCAGTTTACAGATTTGGTCCAATTCCTGCCAAGACCACCCTATTACTAACTTCAGCCTCCAAAATCCCCTAAGTCATCTTCCATAACTCCCTCCTTTATAGAGACACCCAATGTCCTCCTGGTGTGCATTTTCCTGTCTTGCAGCAAACCTAATAAACCTAATTTAGGCCACTGTTGTGTTCTTGGTAGTCTTTGACTATCTTTAACAACTTCGTTAACAAAAAATAAGAAGTCCTCTAACAGAGGAGTCTCCCAGTCATTCTTTTCTATTATGTGTAAAGGCTGCAGAGAGGAATTTACTTATTATCTGAGTGCATTATGTACTCTCATATTGACTATTGTACTATTCTATGTTGCTGATTTCATTGCTAAGTTGATGATTATATGTTGATCCAAATTAACATAGTTAATACATCTTTTATGAGAATGTGAATTTGGCCACATTCAATAACATTATTAGTATATGAATATTGAATCAGATACTCTGTACTGAACAGTGACTCGCATCATTTTTCAGAAGCAGTTTAAGTATTTAGAGATCTATAACTGTGCAGTGCCTTGCATGAGAAATGGGGGCTATCTTCCCTTACCTCACTAGATAGCCACTGATAGAGAACTTTAGTATCCAGAACTATCACTTTGACATCTCCCTTCAGAAACAAATTTACATTAAAAAATAAAAATGCAATAAATAATTCTTTAAGTTATGTAACATAGTCTCTGTCTCTGTTTCTGTCTCTATCTCTCCATACACATAAAAATTCTCTTTTTATACACATTTTTTCTCTCTAGAAAAGTAACCCCATTTAGTATATATTTTCTAGCTTGGTGGACTAATGAGAAGTGACTTTTTAATTATGTATCTCCCATAAGCAAGTAGCTATGATGGGTTTCTTAATTTATTTTGATAGAATCATGGAATACTTGAACTAAAAGTGATACTAGTGATTATATTATTCAAGGTTCTCCTAAGAAATGGAACGAATAAGATACAAACACACATGCATATATGAGTATATGTGTGTGGGTGTTTATATTGAATCTATGTAGGATATCTATATACAAAGAGAAACAGAACAAATAAGATACATCATATATATGTTTAGATTATATATGTATATATACATATAGATGTATGTGATACATATGATATATACACATATATGTTTATATACATGATATATGTAGGATATCTATATATAAAGAGAGAAGGAAGGAAGGTGAGCACTTTATTTAAATGATTTCTTTAAAAGAAATTGGCTCATGTGATTGTAGGGTTTTGCACATCCAAACTCTGTAAGTCAGGCCTGAGTTTGAAAATTCAGGCTGAAGTTGATGCTGCAGTCTTGAAGGAGAATTTCTTCTTCTCTGAGAAATCTAGCTTTTATTTTTAAGGACTTCAACTGATTTAGATGAGGCCTACTTACATTATTGAGGATAATTTCTTATTTAAAATCAATTAATTATAGATGTTAGCCACATCTACAAAAAAATTTCAGAGCAACATTGAGACTAATTTTTTATTAAATAGGTACTATAGCCTAGGTAAGTTGACATATCAAACTAACCACCATAGTGATCACTAAACTCAACTAATTTTATACCTGAGAAACCTGAGGCCTGCAGAGAGAAGGAAGATGTGTAATCATATAGCTAATAAGGTTATGGGAATACTAGAATAAGTATTCAAATCTATTTATAGCAGATTTAGAGTTCTTACCAATCACAAACTTTAGTGTGTACCATTATATTTGTGGACAGATTATAATAGTTCCTAAGTACTTGTCAATCATGGAATATTTTTATGTTTGTGATTAATCTGGGAAGATTATCCTCAGTGTGTTAAGGACAACTTATTAAAGGCTATATTACATGGATCAACTAAATACTGTTATCAGTCTTAAGTGCCAGACTAAAATGTTTGAACATATGGAAATATTATTGAGCTGTTTTATAAATTGAGTGACTAAAGACCACTAAGTTACTTTTGTTTTACCTGCAATTTGTAATTCCATTTTATTTTTTATTTATTTATTTTTTTTATTTTTTTTTAACTTTTATTTATTTATGATAGTCACAGAGAGAGAGAGAGAGGCAGAGACACAGGCAGAGGGAGAAGCAGGCTCCATGCACCGGGAGCCCGACGTGGGATTCGATCCCGGGTCTCCAGGATCGCGCCCTGGGCCAAAGGCAGGCGCCAAACCGCTGCGCCACCCAGGGATCCCTGTAATTCCATTTTAATAAAAATATCTATTAGTTTAAATACAAAATCAATTCACATTTTCTTACCTCACAAATTGAGTACTATTAAGATGTGTTTTTTGTAAGAATTTGCATTTTTCTCCACTAGGAATACCTAAAGGCTTCCAGTGAGATGCTGTCATTAATCAGTTTCTAAACAATGCTAGCAAATTCAGTGGAAAATATTTTTTATGATAAGAAATAGGATTTATAATTAAAGAATTTGAGTTTGTTACATAAGGGATGCCTTTATAATTGAAGACATGATGCAGTGAGACTCTCAATATTCACCTTTTTAAACTAGAATCTCTGTAGATGAACTTGCTTCTGGATAAACAAGATAAAATGACATGATCTTTCAGGTCACAGAAGAAATGCAAACATTTTATTAGTGGCTTCACCTTTTATTTAGGAACGGAAGTCTTTAGTTCCCCAAAAATGCTAAGTAAAAATACCAGTAGCAAGTCAAAAAATTATTTGATGTATAACAAAGCAAAAAATAAAGGAGAAACATGCCAATTTTAAAAGAATAAGCAGGGATCCCTGGGTGGCGCAGCGGTTTGGCGCCTGCCTTTGGCCCAGGGCGCGATCCTGGAGACCCGGGATCGAATCCCACGTCAGGCTCTCGGTGAATGGAGCCTGCTTCTCCCTCTGCCTGTGTCTCTGCCTCTCTCTCTCTCACTGTGTGCCTATTATAAATAAAAAAAAATAAAATAAAAGAATAAGCAAAGGATATGAGCAGGGAAAGTCCAAACGATATATATGAACTACCAAAAGGATAGAAAAAAGTATTAAATATATTAGTAATCAATACATGAAAATTAAAATAAGAAAATATATTTTTGCATACTAAATTGCCAAATATTTTAAATAATAATTTTAGAATTGGTGGGATATACACTTTCTATACTACTGGTGTTAGTAGATATTGGCCATTTCTTTCTGTAGATCAATTTGGCAAACTAATGAAAAGTTTTTGAGAGAAAAGTATCCCCTTTTTCCCAATAATTCAATTCCTAGGAATTTATCTTAAGGATATTATTGAATAAATGAGCAAAGATGAACTTGCTTCTGGATAAACAAGATAAAATGACATGATCTTTCAGGTCACAGAAGAAATGCAAACATTTTATTAGTGGCTTCACCTTTTGGCCAATTTAAATATCTTTGGGATTTCTATCTATGTAGAAGGATGTTCGTATTTATAATAATTATAAATTCACATAAAATGTAAGTAAGTTGCTCAATAAGGTAGGTTTATTAATGCAACAGAATACTATGCACCCTTTAAAAGTTGTATATGAATATTAAACAATTAAAAGTCAGGTTAAAAATACATGCATAGGGATCCCTGGGTGGTTCAGCGGTTTAGCGCCTGCCTTTGGCCTGGGCGTGATCCTGGAGACCTGGGATCGAGTCCCACGTCGGGCTCCCTCCATGGAGCCTGCTTCTCCCTCTGCCTATGTCTCTGCCGTCCCCCCCCCCCGCCCCGTGTCTGTTATGAATTAATAAATAAAATATTTTAAAAAATACATGCATAGCACACAAAATATGATTCTATTTTTCAAAGTATAAATGTATACGTTGAAAATGCTTATAAAATATACACAGCAATGGGTAGCACTTGATATATTTGGGTAGGAAGATTATTGTTATTGTTTTCTTCTTGGCTTACCTTCATTTTACATAATTTTAAATAAGTTATAAGAACACACGTTTTCTTGTTATGGGAAAATAATGAGAGTTATGTTTTTTAAATGTACTTAAGAAAAAAAAAAGATATTACTAGGTAGTACATAATTACTTTTCAAGCCAGAGACATACCACTATGGGTTGAGTTATGCTCCCCCTGCCCCCACCAAATTCATATGTTGAAGTCTTAATTCCCAATGTGACTGTACTTGGAGATGGGACTTTTAGGAGATGATTAAGATTAAATGAAATCATAATAGTGGGATTCTAATCCCATGAGACTGGTGGCCTTATAAGAAGAGGAAGAGATCTCTCTCTCTCTCATCACGTGCTCTCATGGATGAAAGGCTATATGAGCACACAATGAGAAGGTAGCCATCTGCAAATATGGAAAACATCTCACCAGAATCCAATCACACTGGCACCCTGATCTTGGACTTCTAGAGTCTAGATGTGTGAGAAAATAAATGTCTGTTGTTATCCAACCTATGATATTTTGTTATGGCAGCCTGAACAGACTAAGGCACATGATTGTTTAGTCATTTAAGGTGCTTTTAAACATTCATAAATTTTACCCTTCCTAGTCCCAAAGATATTTAAATTGGCCAAAATAAGGCTATAATTAATAAGTTCTGTTAAGTCAGGGGAAAGAAATTAATCCATCCCTTGAAGAGTACATAGTGTTTGAAAGAGATGTGAGATGGTCTGAAGATGATGGTGGAACAGTATAAGCAATGCAATAAAGATGGGACATTGTGAAGTATAATCAAGGGATAAGAAATAGACCTATCAATGTAAGTATATAAATGAAAGAAGACCAGAAGATGATAGGCTCTTATCTCTCATGAAATACTTCTTTAAAATTGTTAGTAAACATTCACACTGAACAAAAATAAGCTACCAAGTGTAATAATGCTTTTTGAAATTTTATTAAACTGTATTTTGTTTTAAGGTATATTATCAATTTCAAAAATTGTACTATTATAATTCTGGACTTGTACTACTTTTGGAAGCACTCACTTACATGACTTTTGAATAAATGAAATTGTTGAGCAGGATTGGCAAAGTACCAATTTTCCCAATTATTCAGAGAAATGGTAACTCCTATCCTAAGGAAGGGCTAAGAGACTCTTGGTCATTAGGCCAGCAAGTAGGCTTCTGATTATGTAAGTATTTGGAAGTCTCTGTTACTGTTTTATATTTTACTTCATTTTTAAAGATAGCCAATTATATGGTACCTAAAACACATGACAAAAGGAAAAAGACAGAAGTGCAAAGGAAATAGTAGTAGAACAGGGGATGCAGAATATCCATTCATATATTAAATGTCCTCTATGGCCTGTGTATAAGATCATTTCCATCCCATCAGCAATTACTCAGTAAATTAAAAACAATCATGTAATTATTAAAGAAGACCCGTGTTTCTTTCTCTTTTTTTGTATATATATTTTTATTGGAGTTCGATTTGCCAACATATAGCATAACACCCAGTGTTCATGTTCATCCCATCAAGTGCCCCCCTCAGTGCCTGTCACCCAGTCACCCCAACACCCTGCACATCTTCCTTTCCACCACACCTTGTTCTTTTCCCAGAGTTAGATGTCTCTCATGTTCTGGAAGACCCGTGTTTCTAAAAGAGAATTAGACATATAAATTGAGGTCAGTGAGAAAGGAAACATCAATAGTAATGTTGAGAAAGTGTTAAACTTTGGTGTTTTATGATGCTTCTGGTATATAGAATGGTAACTACAAGATTGCTTTTGAGATATTGTCTGTTTTAGAAAAGTACAAGTCAAAAATCCTCAACTTTCCTTTCTAAAAAATACTTCAGCTTAATTTTAAGGGCCATCTATATGACTTAAAACCAATGTTTAGGAGGATGGATGGGGAAATGACTGTACTTGTTTTCCATTAGTGATCAACTAAACACATTTATTATTTGTTCATTCGACAAACATTTAAGAAATGCTTACTATGGTCCAAGTGCAGTGGCACTAGAGGTATAAAATTATATGTTTTCTGACCTAGAGATGAAAAAGCCTAGATAGAGAATTGGTCTTCCAAGTGGAATGCATAATACGTTAGAGGGATGGTGTTAGCAATCCAAGGGGAGTTGTTAGGATCAGTGAAGTATTTATAAAAGTATTATCAATTAGGTATTTGTGCAGAAACTTTAAAAATTGTCTTTAAAATTTTTAAAAGCATGTTACTGAGATGGGACTTACCCTCATTTTATAGGAAACTTAAGTTGCTTAAACTTATTAAGCAAATGATTAGTGCTGAATAAGTTATTTGCCTAACATCACAGAGCTTGTATATAGTCAGCCATGAATTTGAATCATGTCTCTCTAATTCGAAAACCTGTTATTTCTTACTGTATCACACACTATCCCTTCAAGCTATTTACAGTCAAGCTATGCAATTATCTTGTTTCTGGTTTACTATCCCCCTCCCCAGCATGCAAATTCAAGACTAAGAATCTGTCTTATTGCTATATCTCCAGTGTCTAGATAAGTATATGACATATAATTGGTGCTAATTAACATTTATTGAATTAATGTAATATATACATCAAAAATTATCTAATTGAGGTGTGGGTGGATCAGTTGGTTAAGCATCTGGCTCCTGATTTCAGCTCAGGTCATGATCTCAGGGTTATCAGATCGAGCCCTGTGTCAGGCTCCAAGCACAGTGTAGAGCCAGCTTAAAATTCTCTCTCTTCCTCTCCTGCTGCCCCTATCTACCCTCTAAAAATTAAAAAAATTATTTTATTATCATTATTATTATAAGATAATTCAAGGAAGGGTAGGTCCATTCCAGTAAGGGCCATGCAAAGCTATCCATTATTAGGCTGTAGGGGGAAAAATGACTGTTAGAATTTCTATTCATATTTCATTTATCTTTTTTAATTTCTATTTTTGTACTTTATATATACATAAAATATTGGTACAATAGTATAATATACAATTTATATATTTGGGGTATATGATTAAAACTTGTTACTGGTAAGTGTGTGTTAACAAAAATGTTTAGAGAACACTGATTCAAAGAGAGAAGTAGACATGTAAGTAAATACCTAACACTTATTATTCCATACACTGTGAGTTATGTGTCTATAAAAATTATTTTATTTTTATTTATTTATTTTGTAAATATTTTATTTATTCATTCATGAGAATTAATAGGCATTCTATCACAGGCAGAGGGCAAAGCAGGCTTCATGCCTGGAGCCCAGTGTGGGACTCCATCCCGGGTCTCCAGGATCAGGCCCTGGGCTGAAGGCAGTGCTAAACCCCTGAGCCACCCAGGCTGCCCAAAAATTGTTTTAGGTGCAATAGTGAGGGAATGACTACTTTTTCCTAATTTTTTTGTGGTGATGGTGGTGGGGCAAACATTAATAGTGGAACAGGTGGCTAGAAAAGATTTCCCAGAGGAAGTGATGTTTTAAAATGGAATTCTATAGGATGGACTAATGTGTTGGGGATTTTTATAAACAGAGAAAATAACAAAAGCATAGAGATTGAAAATTCTTGAATATTCTACTGCAGCAGAGTCAGAAGCAGTAGTCTAGGAAGCTAGAAAGTTGGCACCTACTTCATGCCAAGGACTTTAGACTTCATCTCATGGAAGTGAAATAAATTTCAAAGTAGCAACTGATTAGTGCTGAAGTGGGCACCATATCTTAGACTTAGAGAGTCTCTTGGAATCACAGTTCAGGAGTTTGGACTTCATGCTTTCAGAAAAGAGGAGCCATTGAAGAATTTTAACCTGGAAAGCAACATGATACATTTGCGTTTTAGGTAATAGGTCATTCTGTCAACCTAGTAAAGGAATGTTAGCAAGAAGGAAAGCTGGAGACAAAACCAATCTCAAGTGATTTCAGCTACTGAGTTAAAAAAAAAGGGGGCTTGTAATCAGAAAATTTTTAAGGATAACTTCAAAATGGCTCCTTGAAACAGATAAATCAAATGTCCTTTTTCTGTATTATTACCTATTATGTATATCCAACAAATATTTTCCCATAATTGCCAATCCAGCCTCAATTCTTTCTTTTTTGTTGCCCATTAAATAGGGGGAATCTTTTGGTTTACTGTGTTTTCTAAGTCACTTTCTCATGCACTCAAATTGATAAGCCAACTTCCCACTATGCTATTTGAAATTAGTGCCCTACTTAAATTATCTTCTGTTCCATGACCAGTCTATTCTATGACCCTACAGAAAACAATATTATCTCTATCCTAGTGTCTAAAAGGCCCTATGTACATTTACCATGAAACACAATAATGAAGATTATAAGTTTTTATTTGGCTGAAGCAGGGAAGATAAGTGAGACAGGACCCATGAAATTCTCCAGTGCCAGTTTGATATGTTGCCTCTGTCTGTTTTGGGTTATTGTCATGCAGAAAGGTGTGAATGTATGATTAAAAGATTGACATAATAAAACAAATTAGCAAGAAATTGTGCAAGAAGGAATGATTTATTAATTACAATTGCAGGTTTTTTGTTTTTTTAAATAAATTAATTCCACCGCCCCTAGTTCGTTCCCAGAGTTAGGAGTCTTTATGTTCTGTGTCCCTTTCTGATATTTTCCACAGATTTCTTCTCCCTTCCCTTATATTCCCTTTCACTATTATTCATATTCCCCAAATGAATGAGAACATACACTGTTTGTCTTTCTCCAATTGACTTACTTCAATTGTGGACACGGCTGCTAGAAACATCGGGGTGCAGGTGTCCCGGCGTTTCATTGCATATGAATCTTTGGGGTAAATCCCTAACAGTGCAATTGCTGGGTCGTAGGGCAGGTCTATTTTTAACTCTTTGAGGAACCTCCACACAGTTTTCCAGAGTGGCTGCACCAGTTCACATTCCCACCAACAGTGTAAGAGGGTTCCCTTTTCTCCGCATCCTCTCCAACATTTGTGGTTTCCTGCCTTGTTAATTTTCCCCATTCTCACTGGTGTGAGGTGGTATCTCATTGTGGTTTTGATTTGTATTTCCTTGATGGCAAGTGATGCAGAGCATTTTCTCATGTGCATGTTGACCATGTCTATGTCTTCCTCTGTGAGATTTCTGTTCATGTCCTTTGCCCATTTCATGATTGGATTGTTTGTTTCTTTGCTGTTGAGTTTAATAAGTTCTTTATAGATTTTGGAAACTAGATTTTCAGGTGTTAGCACTTGGGGGAGCTGCTCTGCCCCTGCCTGCTGCAGGGCTCAGCGGGGGTTGTTTACCCCTTGAGGCCGCAGGAGGAACAGCCGCAGTTGCTATGGCAGCTCTGGAAGTCTGGATTCAGCCTCCGCAGGAACTATGGGGCTCTCTGTCTGCAGGGCCTGTAGGCTCTGGGGCGGGGCCGCTGATCTGCTCAGCTCTGGGCAAGAGCCTCCTTGCTGTCCTAGGCCCTCCCGGCCTCTGCCTGTCCCGGGGGAGGCCGGATCCTGGGCTGTGTCCCGGCGCCCTGTGCTCCGGGGCCTGCGCTGGTGGATTCGCGCTCCCGCCCCGCAGCCCCCTCCGCGGAGCCGCCGCCCGAGCCCCTCCGAGCTGCTCCGGCCCCGCCGTGCGCGCTGCAGCCCTTAGGGAGCTCGGCGCACTCTCCCGGGGCGCAGGTGTCTGTTAGTGTCCCCGGGAGCCCGAGGGCATCCCCGCCCTCCTGGGTCCTGCTCCAACTCCCTGCGAGCCCCTTTCCGCCCGCCCGGGAAGGTTGGTGCAGCTCCTGCTTCTCCGGGACGGGGCTCTCCTGTCCTGGGGACACTCGCCCCGGCCTCAGCCCGGCTCCTCGCGGGGCCCCTCCCCCTCGGAGGCCTTTTGTTTCTTTATTTCTTTTTCCCCGTCTTCCTACCTGGATAGAAGCGCGAACTCTTCTCACTGTAGCATTCCAGCTGGTCTCTCTTTACATCTCAGGCCGAATTCGTAGATTTTCAGGATGATTTGAAGGTTATCTAGGTAATTTGTTGGGGACAGGTGATTTGGGGACCCTGTTCTTCCGCCATCTTGCCCCTCCTCGGTTTTTTCGTTTTGAATGTATTTTAGATTTTGTGGAATGCTGAGAGAGGCCATGTCAATTTAATTAACTGGCTGTGAGACTGACACGTGGTGTGACTGACTGCAGGTCGTGTTGATAGTTTGTGAGTTCTGGATTTGGATGTACAGATCTTTGGTATCAAGCTGGACTGTTGCCTCATAATCTAAATGAGTCCTATAACTGTTCTTTTTTTAAAAAAATCTCTCATTCCACTAACCCATTACTACTGTACTGTTTGCAAATCTTAAGTGCAGTTGACAGCTATTAGGGAGCCAACTGGAGAGGACTCATTTTAACTAACACAAAAGAGCTCTGGGAGTCTTCTTTCCCCAACATCATTCTGAATAAATTACCATATGATTAGCATGCATTTATTTTGTCATAATAATTAGCATTATTGTGGCTCATATTTTCTAAGAGTAGTTATATGTTACCCTTAAATCTCCAAGGCTCACCAAGGTATGTCAGTAATATTTCCTTATAACAAATTCAGAAACTGAGACCATAAAGGTTAAAATAGATATGACTGACTCCATAGTCATAAGGTTGGGATTAAAACCCAGGAGAAGAGACCCAATTCTGGGCTCAGACCAATGAACAGTACTTCCTCCTCACATGAGTTTTGGGGTTTGTATTAATTTTACTTTATAATAGTGTGACTGTTGCCTAGGAACAATTTTCTATAGATCTTAGAATTTATTTATTTTATTTATTTACGATAGTCATACAGAGAGAGAGAGAGAGGCAGAGACACAGGCAGAGGGACAAGCAGGCTCCATGCACCGGGAGCCTGACGTGGGATTCGATCCTGGGTCTCCAGGATCGCGCCCTGGGCCAAAGGCAGGCGCCAAACCGCTGCGCCACCCAGGGATCCCCCAGATCTTAGAATTTAAAACCATCATGTTAAGTACCATTCTAAAATTATTTCTAACTTTTTAACTTTATAATTTATCTTTAAATGCCCATAGACACCCAAAACACATAAATCTAGAAAATACAAAGATGTACAATATTTTAGTGCAAATTTTTTGACAAAAAGATTAGCTAAAAAAGTTAGACAAAATGGAGTTAAGTTGGAAAAAGCAAAAATTACAACAAAAAAATCTATCATTGGGACACCTGAGTGGCTCAGTGGTTGAGCATCTGCCTTCAGCTCAAGGCATGATCTCAGGGGCCTGGGATCAAGTCCCGCATTAAGTGTCTTCATCACAGGGAGCCTGGTTCTCCCTCTGCCTATGTCTCTGCCTCTCTTTGTGTCTCTCATGAATAAATAAATAAAATCTTAAAAAAAATTTTTTCTTAAAATTTGGTTAAAAGAAAGGATGCAATAGACAACAAAATAAACCTTAAAAACTGTTAGTGAATACCTCTGTTATACTGCAGTTTATTCAGAAAATCCTTTACCAAACCTTAAGTGTTCATACTTTTATCAACATTTTAGAATTTTCTCATCTTAATCTGGTGTGTTTTATTTTTATTTAACTTTTCCTTAATTACTGCTTTCAGCTCCAAATGGTTGTAACATTCTTGGGGAAACTGTCCAAAGAAAACAGTATTTTTTTTTAACCTTTAGCTGCTATGTTGACCCATAGCATTTACAATAGTTTTTCCCTGCCGTCTTCTTTTATTCTTTCCTGATCAGGTGAGCCCTCATTTTTCAGGATAGTCAGAGCCACAAGCACATTTGTTAGAACTATAGTCATTGGGTAGCTTGGGCTCTATGAATAGATAATTCAGAATGTTGCTAATATATAGTATAAGTATTAAAGTTCTTGTTGCTGTTGAGTCACTATCATTTCCCACTTATTCATGGGCCAGAAGAATGTTGTATTATATTTTTATTAATGTTGAGAAGCATTTCTGGTATAACTTGGTTTTGTTATAGACTTATAAACAAGTAATAAAAATAGATACTATATACTTTTATTTCTCTTCTAAATTCTACATTATAACATTTGAAGTCTAAAGTAGTGTTCATAGTCGACATATAGGTTATATGAACCGTAATACTTCAGTTAGTTTCTGCTCAATGCCAGCACAGTTGGAGGAATCCAAAGACTTAGGTTAGCAAAGATGTTCAAATTATTGAATGTCTAACATTCAGGGCAGTGAAACAGTTATAAATATGATACAACCTCTGAGCTCAAGAAATTTGCTGTTGATTCAATATTCACTCAACAAATATGCATTGACTGCCAGAATGGCTAAAATTAACAACACAAGAAACAATACATGTTGGTGAGGATATGGATAAAGGGGAACACTCTTACATTGTTGGTGGGAATGCAAACTGGTACATTCACTCTGGAGAACAGTTGGGAGGTTCCTCAAAAAGTTAAAAATAAAAATACCCTATGAGCCAGCAATTGCACTACTAGGTATTTACACAAAAGATTAAAAAATACAGATTTGAAGGGGTACATGCACCCTGTTGTTTATGACAGCATTATTAACACTAGCCAAACTGTGGAGAGAGCTCAAATGTCCATGAACTGATGAATGGATAAATAAGATGCAGTATGTCTCTCTCTCTCTCTCTCTCTCATATATATATATACACACACAGATATATACATATATACATTATTTATATATATATATATATATATATATATATATATATATATATATGGAATTTTACTCAGCCATCAAAAAGAATGAAATCTTGCCATTTGTAATGACAAATATAGCTAAAGTGCATTATGCTAAGTGAAATAAGTCAGTCAGAGAAAGAGAAATACCATATGATTTCACTCATATGTGGAATTTAAGAAACAAAACAGATGAATATATGGGAAAGGGAAAAAAGAGAGGAAAACAAACCATATGAGATAAGATTGAGGTAGAGAACCAACTAATGGTTGATGGAAGGATGTGAGTAGGTGATATGCTCAATGGGGGATGAATATTAAGGAGGGGAGTTGTTGTGATGATACACTGAATTCTCCTGAGACCAATATTGCACTGTGTTAACTAACTAGAATTTAAATAATTAAAAAAAAACAAAAACAAATATGTATTGTACACCTACTATGTGACAAGTAGAGTTCCAAGCACTGGGAATAAAGTAAAAATATCTGCCTTCAGGAAGCTTATAGTCTAGTGGAATGAAACAAACAATAAAGAAATTACAAAAACATCCAGGTGTTTATGGGTGCTATAGAGAAAAATAAAACAGAAAAGGGGTATATGGAGTGTGGGGAGGAGGTTTAATATGTCCCATAACATTATATGAGATTAGAGTTGGAAGTTAAAGTATAACTTAGGGTGATATGGAAACCAGAGAAAAGTGGTCTTATCTGTAATATTCAGAGCTCCTGAATTCCATCTTTCCTCCTGCAGAAGTGTTGGAAATGGGAGTGACCTGTGATAGTTCTGTGAATAAAAATATGCCTAGAACTAAGTACAATGCATGACAGCATTTGATGACTTCTATGATAAAAATGCAAAGGTAGCACATGGGATTAGACAGGAAATAAACATTAGTCCTTACTGGAAGTCCAGTTGGCATCTTTATGAATGAATATTTGTAACCACTAGTTTGAAGGTGATAACTTTCTCCTTCAGTCTTTAAATATTATTACATGTTGATGACTCCTCAAATTTAAATATCAGAGCTCCAGCCCTGACGTCCAGACACATCAATACATCTCTCTGCTTATCATGGGTGTCGAAAACACATTCTTTCCAAAAGTTAAAAGGTTATCTATATTCTATATTTATAGGCTTTTGCCAGAAATATATTTTCATTCATTTTTTCACATATTTTTTGTATATTTTTATTAGAATTCGATTTGCCCATGTATAGTATAACAACCAGTGCTCATCCCAACAAGTGCCCCCCTCAGTACCCATTACCCATTCAACCCAACCCCCCACCCATCTCCCCTTCCACTACCCCTTGTTCATTTCCCAGAGTTAGGAGTCTTCCATGTTCTCTCTCCCTTTCTGATATTTCCCACGCATTTCTTCTCCCTTCCCTTATATTCCCTTTCACTATTATTTATATTCCCTGTATGAATGAGACCATATAATGTTTGTCCTTCTCCGATTGACTTACTTCACTCAGCATAATACCCTCCAGTTCCATCCACGTTGAAGCAACTGCTGGGTGTTTGTCGTTTCTAATGGCTGAGTAATATTCCATTGTATACATAAACCACATCTTCTTTATCCATTCAACTTTCGATGGATACCAAGGCTCCTTCCACAGTTTGGCTATTGTGGACATTGCTGCTAGAAGTGGAAAATATATCTAAGAGATGTAATTGTAGAAGTATGAAGGTTAAAAAGGAAGAAACTTAAAAATGAAGAGGTGGTTAAATATTGTGGTTAAAGTGGGAAAAGAAAAAAAAATAAAGTGGGAAAAGAGAAAAAACATTGGAAATTTATAGTCTGATATAAAAACGAGCTGTACTGGAAAAAGGGGGGGGGAAGGGGGGTATCCTCTGGTTCTATATACTGTAAATCCTTTGACTTCCCCTGGAGTTTTCCAGCTCTGCTTGGTCAAGAACTCCCTCTTCCCCTGTCCTTCTAGCTGGTCTTCTGGGGGAGGGACCTGCTGTGCTGATTCTCAGGTGTGTGCACCTAGGGGAGATGTCCCGACCCTGCTGGGTGCCCGGCTCAGTGGGAGCTGTTTACCCCATGAGGCCTTTGTTTCCTAGAGGCCCCGCCTCTCCCAGGCACAGGGTGACACAAGGAGGAACAACCACACTGGCTGCGGCCAGCTCTCCAGCCCTGGGGTCAGCTCCCACAGTAACCACCGCAGTCTCCCAGTCTGCACTGGCCTAGATGTTCCCAAGGCGGCGAGAGTGCGCTGATCAGCACAGACTGGGGGTGCTATGTGGCAGAAGAGTCCTTGCTGTCCTGTGCCCTCCCCACCTCCTTCCGGTCCCGGGCTGTGTCCCCTCGGCACCCTGGGATCCGGGTCCCTGTGCTGCTGGGATCGTGCTCCCCGAGCGTGTGGCCCGAAGGCAGCAGGGCGCAGACACCTCTGTCTGGAGCCGCCCCGCCTGACCCACCCGCTTCTCCCAGATGCCCGGCCGGGTGTATGTGCCAGACCTTTACCGAGATTGTCCCGTGGTTTGTGGTCTCCTCCATTTTTTAATTTAGTTTTGCCTTCACAGATTATACTCATACATAACGAACATGGTTTTGGCAAGTTAGATTTCCATTTTCCAGTGCGCGATAACTCAAACTGTATCATCTAAAAGCTGTAAGTGCCAGCTATTTTAAATACTCTTTCCATGTTTGAAACTAAATGTATACTCTTTCTATACAAGGTGTAATGTTTCAGAGTTGTACTGAAAAAGAGGAAGATATGATACATTTTCATTCTAAATCCTCTTTTGTCTTATTTTGTAATAAAATAATTATCCTTTATGGAAAAAAATGAGTTATCCCACCTGAAAAGCTTGGGAACATATTAATCTCACTGAAATGTGAACTTTGATATCAGACATAACTAGATTTAACCTGTCACTTACTAGTTATATAACTCTAAACAAGTTGCTTAACATCTGAGACTCACTTCCTTATTTGTAAATTGGACATAATCTTACAAGGTTTTATTGGAATGAAATAAAAATATCCTGAGTATAGTACTTGTCACATAATAGGCTTGAAATAATTGTCCACCTGAACTCTCAGCTCCCACTAGTTTTATCACCCCAAAGAATATTCTTCTGTTACAGCGTATGAGTGAGAATGGAGGTGATATAAACTCTCGACATTCTGGTTCAGTAAATTCTGTACATTTAAACTCTTATTTATTTTCCCTCTAGAGCTTTAAGTTTATTATATAAAAGCAAAAAATAATTTGGCTGATTTATATTCATATTTTGTGACTTATTTTGACTGCTATTAGCAAATATTTGTTTTCTTTTAAATGTGATTTTAAAGTTTGTTTTTTTTTCTTCATGATTTTGTCAGGGCTTAGTGGCAAAATCTTACTTTGGAGATGTCAATTTTACTTGGAAACCAATAAGAAAACAGGATATGCAGGATAAATATTACTTCACAGGTAAATTTTGATGTCTGAAATACTACATTTTCAATATCAATCTGCATTGTTTATCTCAAAATATTCAGAATATGATGAGTAGCTGAAAATGAATCCAGATTCTCTCCTATTCCTAGGCAGTAGTAAGTTGACAAATTTAGAAACATAATGAGGAACCCAAACTCAGAAAGAAACATAGGAATCTCTAACTTCAGTCTAACTTCAATGTAGATTTTCAGAGTGGGGAAAAATGAATTTTCAGGTTTGGCTTTTGCTCAAGTTACATTTAACACGTCGGTATGAGAACAAATGTGACAATTAAAAACAACCAAATGGTTACCTAGTTTAGAGAGCAGAAAGGGAAAAAATAAAAAGTAACACCTTCTGTGGAAGAAAAGGACAAAATGGCAATACTAGATATGAGATTGCATCAACATAATTCTTTTTCCAATACAAAATGCCTTGGAAATTTGCAGCAAATATTATAAACTCGACAGAACATATTCCCTGATTTTCTTTCTATAACTTATAAAAAAGACTAACAGTCAACTCAAGCATCATGTGCACCTTGGCTTTTCCTTCTGTGTCTCTCAGCCAGTTGGCTTTTCCATTGTGACTATTGTCCTGCCCTTCCCCACAGTCCTTTTTCTCCTCTTAATGGTACATATTTCACACATGAGGTCACATTTTGCTGTGAAGACACCATAAAACAACACATTGAATGCAACTTTTATCCAGTGTTTCACAAAAAGTGGCCTAAGAAACATCTGCAGCAGAATCGTCTTGGGTATTTGGTCATTTGTAGGCTCCACTCTAGACTTTCTAAATCAGAATATTTGAGGATGAAGCCTGAAAATTTACAATTTAAACAAGGTTTGGGGAGCCTGAGTGGCTCAGTTGGTTAAGCAGTTAAGTGTCTCCCTTGTCTCTCTTCAGCTCAGTTCATGATCTCAGGGTCAGGCTCCCTCCTCAGTGGGGATTCTGCTTCTTCCTCTCCCTCTATCCTACTTGTGCTCTCTCTCAATCTCTCTCTCTCTCTCTCTCTCTCTCAAATAAATAAATTAATTAATTTAAAAAATCTAAACAAGGTTTCCTAGGGTTATACTCAAATTGAAGAATCATATCATCCACTGATAACTTATTTAACCTGGACACAATTGAAATTACTGAAGCTTCTCTCTTCCAACAATAGTTTTAACCACGAAAATAGAGAAAAAAGCTCTGGGTTAGATGGAAGAAAACAATAACCCAATTCCTGGCTTGAACACTCCCTGAGCATGTGATCTGGCTCTCAGTTTCATCATCTGTAAGACACGACTAAACCACTTGTCTAGGTTAACTCAGAGGGCTGATGAGAAAACAAAGTGTAATAGAAGGTGCTTTGGTAACTGTAAATCTCTACACAAGTTTTAAGTAGCATTATATTATTTTTGTTATAACTCTGATCATTTTATGAAGACTGTCTCAAAGAGAATAAGGAGAGGATTTAGTAAAAGAAGGAAAAACTTGTTTGACAGATGATGGGTAGAAGCTATGTGAGGATTATTAGCAGAAAGTTTTTCCAGATGAATTCTAACTAGTTCCAATAAACCTACCTAGTCACTGATTCATTCATGCAGTATATGCCATGTTTCATACTAGCTGCTGGAGATACAGTGAAGAAAATGTTATCTCCATGGATGACAACTACACATGGGGAGATAGACACATGATTCATTAAAGAACAGTATGACTATTAACATGCAAATGCTAGGAAACAAATAAGCAGGAAGACCAGGAGGGATTTGTGGATGTTTTCATCAAGGAGATGATGTTTGGGTTGAGCCTTGAATGATGAGAAGAAGTACACTAACTCTCTAAAAGAGGAGGGGCCTTCAGGAAAAGACAGTAGTAAAATAAAAGGGCTAGGGGTCTAAAAGTGCATGGTGGATTTGGGGGATATGGTGAATCATCTGGAGTAGGTGAAGCATAGACAATTTTGAGGTTACTGGCAGTTTCATTAATTGCTGTTCTGCTAATTAACTATGTGATCCTCCTGTGTTCTTCATTTGTTAAATGGAGACAATAATAATAACTTGCAGAATTGTTTTAAGAAATATATATAAAAGTAGAAATGCAACATTTATTATTGCTGGTAGAAGTAGCATGAAATGAAAATTTAACAGTGTAGGATTCCATCCAAATAGTATAAAAGGATGAATAGGTGAAAACTCACTGGTTTCCAATCCATGAACATAGGAACTGGAAGCAAAATAGGTTCAGAACTACAGGTGTGTTATGTGTTCCAGAGCTGAGGTCAATTTAATTACTGAAGACCAGAAAATTCCAAATAAAAACATTAGAAACACTGAGTCCCAGAAATCTGCTCAAAGGCTTGGTATAATCAAATGTCAATCCACTACAAGCAGGTATTCTGATTCAACATCTACACAGATATGAATAAAAGCCCTTATATGCCTTTAATTTTCAGCTTGCTCAAGACATTTGTTAAACTCTTATTATGGTCTAGACACCATGATAAGTGCAAGAAATTATGGATAAAACAAAAATAATTGTATCTGCCATCACTGTGTTTTTTTTTTACAAAATCCATGTATATAATCAATGCATATTTGTTTCCAAACATTTTCTCTTGTGAAGTAGTATATGATAGTGTTTATGAACACTAACCTCGGCATCCAACAGAGATGAACTTGAATTTCATCTCCATCAAATTCCAGGTCTATGGTTTTGAGGAAGTTCTAAGGTTCTGTTCTAAAACTAAATTTTTGCATTTGAAAACTGAGTAATTACCTCATGTGGTTATTGTGAAGATTAAATGTGATTTATGTGAAGCACTTAATATAATACTAGCATATGTACAGCAAGTATTCCATAAATATGAACTATTGATTTTTGGATGCAATTCGTTTTATAAAGATCCACCTAGACACCTCTTTTTGGGTGGTAAAGCAGGCTATGTTATGTGAATAATTCTTTTGCACAAAACTGAAAATATATGAAAACATATATTTAATAAATTATTTCTATTTGCATATCTTTGTTGGCAAGAAAAGTAAAGAAGCCCTTAAAACCAAAAATGAAGATAAAACAAAAATCTAAGTAAATACAAAAGCTAGCTTTCAATCTGGACATATCCATAAATCCTAGTAGCTTTGAGCATTACTGTTTAAGACCAGTTGATCCAGAGGCTTGAAGACCAAACCTGATACCCATGCAGGGAGGGGCAATCTGTAACATATGGATACTCTTAGAAAAATCTTAGATATCATTGTAAGGTTTAAGACCCCCGTATTATAAGGATGAAATAAACAAACAAAAAAGACAGAAAAGGTGGAAGAGAAGTTTGCTTATCTTAATATCAGCACAAGTTTAAGTAGGAAGAAAAAGCTTTTCTTTAGGATTTTTAAACAAAAGCTGGACTTTGGGCAAGTTTGGGGTCTGAATTAATACTATCTATGCAGTCTGAAAATTTCTTGGTGTGAATTTATTTCATAATAGTTTCAGATTGGATGTATTCCAGGCACTTGGCAAACTTAAACTCTCTCTGAAGATATGCCTCTTCAACCAGCTCTCTAAGGCTTTCCACAGATGAAGTTCCAAGGATGCACTTTTAGTCAAAACCCACAAAACATATAAGGACACTGTATGGATTGAATTCTGTACCCTTCAAAATTCATATGTTTAACTCCTATGTACCTAAAAATGTGACTTTATTTGGAAACAGAGTCATTGCAGATGTAACTAGTTAATATGAGGTCATACTGAAGTGGGCCCTAATCCAACGCCTGAAGTACTTATAAAAAGAATCCTTGTGAAAATAAAGAAATGCATGCAAAAGAAAACTGATGTGAAGACACAGGGAAGTGCCATCTACAAGGAATGCCAAAGATTGACAGTAAACCACCAGAAGCTAGGAAAGAGGCAGGGAGTAAATTTCCCTTCAATGCTCTCAGAAGGAGCCAACTCTGCCAACACCTTGATTGCAGATATTCAACATCCAGAACTATGAAACAATAGATTTCTGTTCTTTAAACCATCCAATCTGTGATACTCGGTTAAGGTAGCACTAGCAAACTGATACAGACACAAAAACCTTTAGGGTCAACCTGTCTTCCTCACTCTCAATGTTTATTGCTAGGTTAAAAGATTTTCACTGGTATTACACTCCTGGTATCTTTCTGCCCTATGCTTATTGTCAATCTGGGATTAGGGTCAATGAAGTAACTTATCTGATTGAAATATTTTGGGAAAATATTGAGCCATGCTTATTTCAACAACTCTCCTCTTCCTTTTGGGGGTGACTTGCTCACACAAAGGTGTTTTGCTTTGCTTCTCCAAGAGCCCAAGGGATACAAAAGCAAAAATAAATTATTGGGACTTACTCAAGATAAAAAGCTTCTGCACAGCAAAAGAAACAGTCAACAAAACTCAAAGACAACCTACAGAATGGGAGAAGATATTTGCAAATGAAGTATCAGATAAAGGGCTAGTATCCAAGATCTATAAGGAACTTATTAATCTCAACAGCAAAGAAGCAAACAATCAAATCATGAAATGGGCAAAAGACATGAACAGAAATCTCACAGAGTAAGACATAGACATGGCCATCAAGCACATGAGAAATTGCTCCGCATCACTGGCCATCAGGGAAATACAAATCAAAACCACAATGAGATAGCACCTCACACCAGTGAGAATGGGGATAATTAACATGGCAGGAAACAGCAAATGTTGGAGAGGATGTGGAGAAAGGGGAATACTCTTGCACTGTTGGTGGGAATGTGAACTGGTGCAGCCACTCTGGAAAACTGTGTGGAGGTTCCTCAAAGAGTTAAAAATAGATCTGCCCTATGACCCAGCAATTGCACTGTTGGGGATTTACCCCAAAGATACAGATGCTTTGAAACGCTGGGACACCTGCACCCCAATGTTTATAGCAGCTGTGTCCACAATAGCGAAACTGTGGAAGGAGCCTTGGTGTCCATCGAAAGATGAATGGATAAAGAAGATGTGGTCTATGTATACAATGGAATATTACTCAGCCATTAGAAATGACAAATATCCACCATTTGCTTCGACATGGATGGAACTGGAGGGTATTATGCTGAGTGAAATAAGTCAATCGGAGGACAAACATTATATGGTCTCATTTGGGGAATATAAAAAATAGTGAAAGAGAATAAAGGGGAAAGGAGTAAAAATGAGTGGGAAATATCAGAAAGGGAGACAGAACATGAGAGACTCCTAACTCTGGGAAACGAACAAGGGATGGTGGAAGGGGAGGTGGATGGGGGTGGGGGGACTGGGTGACGGGCACTGAGGGGGGCACTTGATGGGATGAGCACTGGGTGTTACGCTATATGTTGGCAAATTGAACTCCAAAAATAAAAAGACACACCCAGACACACACACAGTTTCCTTCTATTTGATCCAAACTTGTAAGATGGTATTTTAAGTCTTTCTTTGCACCATTTTTACCACTTTTCTACTAAGAAACTTTTCTGTGTCTTCTGCCTGAAGAGGACAAATTTTTTCCCCACACATGCATGTCTTGCTGGCATTAACATCAGCCGTCACACTGCCTAGAAAACATTCTCCCCAACCCTGTTCAACATGACTCTAGCTCCAGAAACAGCTTGAGCCCTCCTCCACATAGATATACAGTCTCTCCATGAAGCTCCACTTGCTCCCTGCTCTCCTTCATTAATGTCCAGTGGGCCTGGAACTCTGCACTGGGAGAATTCCCAGTTAGGGAATTTATTTTCAGGCTGCAGGTGTCCTTATGTCTAAAATGAGTCTCTTGTAGGCAGCAAATAGATGGTCCTGCTTTTTTATCCAGTCTGAAGCCCTGAGCCTTTTGATGGGGTCATTAAGCCCATTCACATTCAGAGTTACTATTGAAACTACTATTGAAACTAGGACCCTGAATATATCCTGCCAGCCCTTTCTGGCCTGCCAGGTCTCTGTGGAGAGGTTTTCTGTTAATCTAATATTTCTCCCCATAAAATTTAGAGTTTTCTTGTCTCTTTTTGCTTTAAGGATCTTCTCTTTATCTTTGGAATTTGCAAGCTTCACTATTAAATGTCGAAGTGTTGAGCGGTTTTTATTGATTTTAGGGCGGGTCTCTTTATTTCCTGGATCTGAATGCCTGTTTTCCTCCCCAAATTAGGGAAGTTCTCAGTTATGATTTCTTCAAATACAGTTTCTGGACCTCTGTTCCTTTTGGCGCCCTTGGGAACCCCAATTAAACGTAGATTTTTCCTTCTGAGGCTGTAATTTATTTCCCTTAACCTATTCTCATGATCTTTTAATTGTTTTTCTCTTTTTTCATCAGTTTCCCTCCTTGCCATCATCTTGTCTTCTATGTCACTCACTTGGTCTTCTACGTCGTTAACCCTTGTGGTTAGGACTTCCAGTTTGGATTGCATCTCATTTAATTGATGTTTAATTTCGGCCTGATTAGATCTAAATTCTGCAGTCATGAAGTCTCTTGAATCCTTTATGCTTTTTTCTAGTGCCACCAGTAGCTGTATAATAGTGCTTCTGAATTGGCTTTCTGACATTGAATTGTAATCCAAATTTTTAACTCTGTGGGAGAGAGGACTGTTTCGTTTCTGATTCTTTCTTTTGAGGTGAGTTTTTCCTCCTAGTTATTTTCTCAGTGCAGAGTGGCCAAAAACAAGTTGTACTGGAAAAAGGAGAACAAGAGAGAAGAGAAAAAGAAAAGTAAAAAAAAAAAAAGAGAGAGAGAGAAAAGAAAAAAGGGGGGGAAGCAAACAGAAAACAAAAAACAAGGGGGAGTGTCGTCTGATTCTATATACTGCTATATACTGTAAATCCTTCCTCTTCCCCTGGAACTTTCCGGTGCTGCTTGGTCAATAACTTGCTTTTCCCCTGTCCTTCTAGCTGGGCTTCTGGGGGAGGGGCCTGCTGTGCTGATTCACAGGGGTGATCACCTGTGGGAGCTGCTCAGCCCCCTGCCTGGTGCACAGCTCGGTGGGAGTTGTTTATCCTTTTTATCCTGTGAGGCCCCAGGAGGAACAACAACAGTGGCAGCAGCCAGCTCTCCAACCCTGGAGTACGCTCCCGCAGTAACTACCGGAGGTCCCAGTCCACAGGGCCTGGATATTCTGGGGTCAGGGGAGCCGATCTGCACAGCTTGGGGCTGCCCAGCGGCAGGAGCGTCCTTGCTGTCCTGTGCCCTCCCGGCCTCTACCTGTCCCAGGGGCAGTGCTGGATCCTGGGCTGTGTCCCCCGGCGCCCTGTGTTCCCAGGCCTGTGCTGTTGGAATCTCTCCTGGGCAGCGCAGCCCCCTCCGAGTGGAGCCTCTGCCCGAGCCGCCTTCCAGCTGCTCCCAGGTCCAGCCGGTCGCTGCAGCCCTTTAGGGAGCTCGGCCACGGGGTGTGGCGCACTCTCCCGGGGGGGGGGGGGGAGTTCCTCTGTTAGTGCCCCTGGGAGCCTGAGGGCATCCCCGCCCCTCCTGGGATCCTGCTCCAACTCCTTGCGAGCGCCTTTCCGCCCAGGAAGATTGGTGAAGCTCCTGCTTCTCCTGGACAGGGCTTTCCTGTCCTGGGGGCACTCGCTGTGGCCTTAGCCCAGCTCCTTGCGGGGCCCCTCCCCCTTGGATGCTTTTTCTTTCTTTCTTTCTTTTTTTTTTTTTTTCCGTCTTCCTACCTTGATAGAAGCCGGAACTCTTCTCACTGTAGCATTCCAGCTGGTCTCTCTTTAAATCTCAGGACAAATTCCTAGGTTTTCAGGAAGATTTGGAAGTTATCTTGATAATTTGGTGAGGACAGGTGACTTGGGGACCCTACTTGCCCCCTCCCCTTTCTCCTATTTTGTAATCAGTCTATTCATTTTCTTATTGTTGAGTTTTAAGGGTTTTTTTTTAAGATTTTATTTATTTATTCATGAGAGACAGAGAGAGAGAGAGAGAGAGAGAGAGAGAGAGAGAGGCAGAAACACAGGCAGAGGGAGAAGCAGGCTCCATGCAGGGAGCCTGACACGGGACTTGATTCCAGGTCTCCAGGATCAGGCAGGCCCTGGGCTGAAGGCGGTGCTAAACCACTGAGCTACCAGGGCTGCACCGAGTTTTAAGTTTTCTTTGCATATTTTGGATAACAGTGCTTTATCAGATGTGTCTTTTGCAAATATTTTCTTCTAGCCAGTAGCTTGTCTTCTCATTTTCTTGATATTGTCTCTTTTGTAGAACAGCAGTCTTTTATGTATTCTTTTTTATGCTTCCAACTTTGGGTTTGAAAAATGAAACAAAAAACACCTCCATCTTAAGACTGCATTTTAGAATTTTAATTTGCCTGTGATAACATGAATCATGGATTTTTCTACAGTTTACATGCTCATCTTTTATCACAGTATGCAGACAATACTTTCTTTCAATTTGATGGAAAACTCCACAGTTTCTTGTTATGTTATCTTGGTATCTTGGCATATAATGTTTATTACAAGGATAAAGGGTACCACAGAAGGTATTTTTATGGCTGAACATAACCTGACAATACAATATATTAGCAGGCTAAATTGCCTAAATCTACAGTGAATTGTATAAACATTCAGCCTAATAAATAATGATGCTTTGTAATGCTCAAGTATCTTACTGTTTGATTTTATTAGAATTCACAATCTTTTCCTTAGTGTATCCCTGTAAAGAACAGAATAGAATTTCTGAATGGATTACATTGAATATTGAAGGAATGAAAAATTGCTGGCAAAGTCAAAGGATTCTTTTTTGTTGTTGTTCTCTTTCATTTTGGGTAGTATAAGAAACCATTCTGGTAGGTCTTCTGCATTTGAGACATGCAGGCTTCTATGGATGAAGTCCCTTCTCTACAAGTCAACTGCCTTGCTGTCAACTCCAATGTTAGTCCCTTCAAACTCCCTGTTTCCATAATAAACCTTGACCTGGCATGATCATCACCTTCATGGTTCAGGAGTCATTGCAGAGCCAGCAAAAATCAAAACTGGGTCTCTCTTGAATGAAGCCACTGACTGAGTCCAATTGTATATGATTATATGTAGACATATGACTTCTTCAGACTCAGCAGAGGGAAAGAAAAAAGTATTTCTATGAATGTTAGAGCATAAAGGATATTTCCTTATTTTGTAAGCCACCCAGCTATCAGATTGGACAATCTGTCACCACCTAGAATTTGGACAACAAACTTTTCAAAATTCTATATCCTGTTCACTGTGACATAGCTGAAAAAAGGTTTTGCTTTTGTTTTTTCTTTTATAGCTTCTGGACTTGCTACCTTTAAGGCCATCTGTGAAAAGTCTGTGCTGTTGAAAGCAGTAACTTTTGCCCTGGATGTAAAGTTGTTAGCTAAATCAGCACCTGTTCCGGGAGGTTTGACATTGAGCAGTTGCAGCTTCCTTAATATCACGTTCATGGCTGTGTCATGTTCAAACTGAAACTGCTATAAAAATGTAAAGATGGATCGAAATTAAGATGGACACACTAGTGCTTCTGCAAGGCTTGATTTTAAACTAAACAAATTTTTCACTTCCTCATTCCTGAAGCTTCTCCACTTTTTTTTTTTTGCTTCTCCACTCTTTACTTGTTTTTCTGTAGAATCCTTTGTTCCAGGAGCTCAGTATTGATATTGACATCTCCCCAACCTCAATGTATACTTAGCAATGAGACTTAGATGGCTGTTGCCAGCACTAGGATGAGAGCACCTTAGAGACATGAAGAATGGGCCTGGCAGCACATAACAGATTCCTATCCAAACTGCCCAGATTCTGTATTTTTTTATAAAATCTTTCAGCCTTTTATCCTGCAGGCTTGCAGTCTTAGAGGCATTAGCCTGCTGCAGCCTCCTTTGATTGGCAAAGTAATAAAATATCAAACTCTCTCTTTGCATTGCATATTTTGGCTCTGGAGCACAGAGGTAGGTTTTCAACAACAAATCCAATCTGGAAAATTTAAACCTCTGAGATTTTGAGCACCACATTGTTTCTGGCATAAATAGGCATGTTTGTAAGGGAAATAAGGAAGACTCTGAGTTAATTATAAATGTTTATAAAGTTGAGAAAAGGTTTGGTTTTGGATTAATCATTTAGTTAGAGAAAACAGAGATTGCCTAGAAGTTCTGGCTTCTTCTGACCTCACTGAATAGTTTTGAAATAAGTGTGGTGGCACGGTGCGAGTTTTGTAAATCAGGACTATATCCTGTTTGGCTACTGACTGTGCCAGCTCCCACATACCACCTGTCCCTCTGCTAGGCTTAGGGCCCCACTAGTGTGGAGAACTCTAAAAATATTCAACATCCAGCACCACCTGCAACTCTGCAAGGCAGGTTGGCTCCATTCTGTTGATTTGGTTGATGCTGATATGTAGTTGAACTGTGCATATTGCAATGATAAGAGAAAATTTTCTGGACAGCTTTCTGGCAATGTGACATATTTACTGATAAAGCAAAGGAGAATTACATTGCTCTTCTTTTTTTCCTGTTTTTGATGAAGTTTCCTTAATTTTATTGTTTTATTCCTTTAGGCAGTCAGACTGGCAGTCTCATACACTCATACATACATATATAGTTAACTTATTTTTACTATACTTGAATATAAATATATATTGGATAATATTTGCCCAGAAACATAATGGTACTAATAAAAAAGTAGCATATAATTATGCTAGTAACCTTTTTCAGAAAAGTCAGCATAGGAAAGACCTAGTGTCTAGTCAATTCATATTATTTTTATAAAGAGTGAGAGAGAGAGAGAAAAGGTTATTATTTTTCTAAGGCATTATGCTCAGAAGTTAGCTATGTGTATTAAAACTTTTTTTTAAAGTGGCTTAATATTCTATTAAAGATTAATTTAATCAGATATTTTGTAATGAAGTTCTACTGTTATTCTATAGATTGCTTTCAGGGTTATTATTTTTTGCTGTACAGGTTTAGATAGTTTATTATTCTTTATTTTAATATTATAACAAATAGTGCTTTTCAGCATCCCCACAACAAAACCATGATATTAACACTATAGTATTGTGAGGAAATAGGTGTTGGACTAGAAATAAATAACAAATATTTCTGGTTCCATGTCTTACTAGCTATTCAAGAGTGGGTAATACCTATACTTATGACTTTCAAAATAATAGTTGTCACGTATTAAGTACTTATGCATTGGCAATGTTCCTTGCACTTGACATGTATTTTCCCATTTATTCCTCATAAAAATCCTACGATCAAAGTGCCTTTAACATTCCTATTTTAAAGATAAAGAAACTGAGATTTACATTAAGTGATGTGTCTAAGATTAAGACCTATGATTTGTATTTAGAAACCTCAGATTCTCAACCTGAGGCTGGTTGCCACTGGCCACAAATGCCTCTCAGCCACCATTCACCTATCTATAGGACTAAGATAATATCATGTAATCTTCACAGCAGGTTGATAGTATATATGAAATATATAGAAAGATGTAGGATAGCAAGGAATAGGCAGGCACAGATTACCTTCATTGATGGGCTTTTCCTAGCTATACATGGGGGAATGAGATAGGAAAAATGAACATCATTCCAATCACTCTGTATCTCAGCAACATTCTATCCTGAGATGTATAATAGATCTCACAGAAAATCAGCAGAATAGCTTATCATCATTTAGGACACATTTTGAATATCAGCCTTTTCTTGTTTTGTTTTTCTTTCAATTTTGTCTGCAGTCATCTAATATGGAGCAGTCCTCTTGAGCAGTTAGTTTCATGCAATGCTACTTCAGAGGAAAATATGATCTCCTTTATCAAGTCAATACATGGGTAGAATCTCTGGACATGAGTTTTGGCATTTTAATGTAGAAAGAACAGCGTGGGGCCACTTTTTTCAGAAGGGGGCTGTGGCTCTTGTAGGTACTTAAGATTTCATGGTCCTCTTTGAGGCAAAGTGCTTCTGGGTAAAAATGCATGGTACTAAATTAAATAGAAGATTATACCATTTTTCTCATATCCTCTCCCATTAAATTATGACCTCAAGAGAAGTCAAGGGTAAAGTAAAGCACTTATGGTTTAGAGAAAAAATACAAAATATGTTAATTTTTGAAATATATTAAACAATATCAATATTTCCTGACACGTTGGATTTTGAAAAATTATTATTAGCCAATATATATCTGGTTAGAGAAGCAATATGCAATAGTGATGGAGTATTAACAGACCTAGGTTTGAATTCCTCCTCTTCCTTCTCTGTATATACATTTCATCCTTATTTCTACTTTGGACACCAAGCTAGGGATTTTGGAGAGAGAAGTGAAAAAAAGCAGTAGCTACTTAAGGAATGTAAGCAGATAAAACAATGGTATCAGGTAAGGTTGAATGGAAATGGCAGAATGGAAAGAAGAGTGAGTAGGGACAAGAGAAAAAAAACTATGACACAAAAGAAACAAGATGATTTAGGGATGAGGAGAGTAACAACAGGTTTAGGAAATAATTGTGAGGGTTTGAATGATTCCTAAAGTGGTCTACCTGACTTCATGTGGCCTCTAGTTCCCATATATCTTTCCACTGCTGCCACATGATCTTTCTTAAAAAATCGGACTGTGCTATTCTCCTTGCTTAAAACTTAATAGTGGTTGTGCACTGAGTTCAAGATAAAATACAAATGTTTTCTGCCTGTTTTTTTTCCATCTGTTCAGCCTTATCTCTGGCTATTCCCTCCTCACATCAAATTATCCAGATCTACATTTCCACCCCACACCTAACAAGCTTTGCATATACTATCCAACGACTTAAATACCTCTCCCCACCCCCTTCACTTGGGGATGATTACCACAGCATCCTAAGACTGCCTACTGGTTAGCTGATCTTTAGAAATATCCCTTTTCCTCTTTTCCAAACATTTTTGAGCACTTACTGGCCCAGACTCTATGCAAGAAGTTAGGGACTAGAAGATGAATAAAAAATATTCTCTGTTTTTAGCTAACTCACAATCAAAAGTCTCAGGTTTTTTTTAATCATGCTATTCGCATCTCTTTTTTTTTATAAATTAATTTTTATTGGTGTTCAATTTACCAACATACAGAATAACACCCAGTGCTCATCCCGTCAAGTGTCCCCCTCCGTGCCCGTCACCCATTCACCCCCACCCCCCGCCCTCCTCCCCTTCCACCACCCCTAGTTCATTTCCCAGAGTTAGAAGTCTTTATGTTCTGTGTCCCTTTCTGATATCTCCCACACATTTCTTCTCCCTTCCCTTATATTCCCCTTCACTATTATTCATATTCCCCAAATGAGTGAGAACATACACTGTTTGTCCTTCTCCGATTGACTTACTTCACTCAGCATAATACCCTCCAGTTCCATCCACGTTGAAGCAAATGGTGGGTATTTGTCATTTCTAATGGCTGAGTAATATTCCATTGTATACATAAACCACATCTTCTTTATCCATTCATCTTTCGATGGGCACCGAGGCTCCTTCCACAGTTTGGCTATCGCGGACATGGCTGCTAGAAACATCGGGGTGCAGGTGCCCCGGCGTTTCATTGCATCTGAATCTTCGGGGTAAATCCCCAACAGTGCAATTGCTGGGTCGTAGGGCAGGTCTATTTTTAATTCTTTGAGGAACCTCCACACAGTTTTCCAGAGTGGCTGCACCAGTTCACATTCCCACCAACAGTGTAAGAGGGTTCCCTTTTCTCCGCATCCTCTCCAACATTTGTTGTTTCCTGCCTTATTAATTTTCCCCATTCTCACTGGTGTGAGGTGGTATCTCATTGTGGTTTTGATTTGTATTTCCCTGATGGCAAGTGATGCAGAGCATTTTCTCATGTGCATGTTGGCCATGTCTATGTCTTCCTCTGTGAGATTTCTCTTCATGTCTTTTGCCCATTTCATGATTGGATTGTTTGTTTCTTTGGTGTTGAGTTTAAGAAGTTCTTTATAGATTTTGGAAACTAGCCCTTTATCTGATATGTTATTTGCAAATATCTTCTCCCATTCTGTAGGTTGTCTTTGAGTTTTGTTGACTGTATCCTTTGCTGTGCAAAAGCTTCTTATCTTGATGAAGTCCCAATAGTTCATTTTTGCTTTTGTTTCTTTTGTTTTCGTGGATGTATCTTGCAAGAAGTTACTGTGGCCAAGTTCAAAAAGGGTGTTGCCTGTGTTCTCCTCTAGGATTTTGATGGAGTCTTGTCTCACATTTAAATCTTTCATCCATTTTGAGTTTATCTTTGTGTATGGTGCAAGAGAGTGGTCCAGTTTCATTCTTCTGCATGTGGATGACCAATTTTCCCAGCACCATTTATTGAAGAGACTGTCTTTCTTCCAGTGGATCGTCTTTCCTCCTTTGTCGAATATTAGTTGACCATAAAGTTCAGGGTCCATTTCTGGATTCTCTATTCTGTTCCATTGGTCTATGTGTCTGTTTTTGTGCCAGTACCACACTGTCTTGATGACCACAGCTTTGTAGTACAACCTGAAATCTGGCATTGTGATGCCCCCAGCTATGGTTTTCTTTTTTAAAATTCCCCTGGCTATTCGGGGTCTTTTCTGATTCCACACAAATCTTAAAATAATTTGTTCTAAGTCTCTGAAAAAAGTCCATGGTATTTTGATAGGGATTGCATTATATGTGTAAATTGCCCTGGGTAGCATTGACATTTTCACAATATTAATTCTGCCAATCCATGAGCATGGAATATTTTTCCATCTCTTTGTGTCTTCCTCAATTTCTTTCAGAAGTGTTCTATAGTTTTTAGGGTATAGATCCTTTACCTCTTTGGTTAGGTTTATTCCTAGGTATCTTATGCTTTTGGGTGCAATTGTAAATGGGATTGACTCCTTAATTTCTCTTTCTTCTCGCATCTCTTTTTTGAAGACTAATTCTGAATATCAAATAGCTTATTTGAATCTTTGGTTCCTAAAAATGTGAACTTTAAGTATGAATTCAATTCAAATGTATGATTGTATTCATATTGACCTTACATAGTAATTAGTATTGTACTGACTGTTTCACAAGCAAAAATTAAAGAAAGCAGTTCCACTTAAAGAAATGATGCTAAATATTTCACAATCACATATTAGGAACACATGCACTAATACAGACACAATTGCTTTGTGACAATTAGTACTTATACACATAAATATTGCATACCTAATTTGTGCACAGATGCTATATTTTAGGTACTGTGAGAAAATTCAAAAGAAGGCAAAAGAACCCCCTGGCATGTAGAGTTTACCATGTGATTATGTTTATTGGTTAGGAACACTAATTAGTCACATCTGATAAGGTATTGATAAAAGTCCTTCTGCAATATTCTCCTTCCAAATGGAATTTCCATTCCTGTGATTAGATGAGAGTTGGAGCCTACAAGATCATCACTTTTTTCTTTGTGACATATAATTTGTAAATATAAAATATACCATGTATGGGGCACCTAGGTTGCTCAGTGGTTGAGCTCCTGCCTTTGGCTCACATCATGATCCTGGGGTCCTGGTATTTAGTCCTGCATTAGGCTCCTTGTGGGGACTCTGCTTCTCCCTCTGCCTATGTCTGTGCCTCTTTCTGTGTGTCTCATGAATAAATAAAATCTTTATTAAAATAAAATAAAATATACAGTGTGCTAAATCAGTACATTTATATATTGTAATGTTGTAGCAATACTTATCAGATTACATAGACATAGTACAATATTATTGTCTATATTCAATATACATTAGAGCTCTATAACTTATTTAGTATACATTACAAGTTTCTATCCTTATATATCATATTATACTTTTACATCAATCATATCCCACCAACCCCCATCCCTGGTAACTACTGTTTTCACTTACGTGGATTGAAAACTCCGTTAGAATTCTGTCTTGTGGAATATTACTCAGCCATTAGAAACGACAAATACCCACCATTTGCTTCAACGTGGATGGAACTGGAGGGTATTATGCTGAGTGAAGTAAGTCAATCGGAGAAGGACAAACAGTGTATATTCTCATTCATTTGGGGAATATAAATAATAGTGAAAGGGAATATAAGGGAAGGGAGAAGAAATGTGTGGGAAATATCAAAAAGGGAGACAGAACATAAAGACTCCTAACTCTGGGAAATGAACTAGGGGTGGTGGAAGGGGAGGAGGGCGGGGGGTGGGGGTGAATGGGTGACGGGCACTGAGGGGGACACTTGACGGGATGAGCACTGGGTGTTATTCTGTATGTTGGTAAATTGAACACCAATAAAAATTAATTTATTAAATAAATAAATAAATAACCTAAAAAAAAAAGAATTCCATCTTGTTCATCTCTGTCATTGCCTAACATAATACATAGCACATAATAGGCACTTAATTTGTTGAATGAATGAATAAATGAATGAATGATGAATAAATACAGGTTTCTTCTTTCCTCTGGAACTAGCTAGTTATTTATTTATTTATTTATTTATTTATTATTTTATTTTATTTTTTTGAAGAAGGATTTTGTTTTAAAGATTTTATTAATTTTTGAGAAACACACAGAGGCAGAGACATAGGCAGAGGGAGAAGCAGGCTCCGCACAAGGAGCCCAACATAGGACTCGATCCTGGATCCCAGGATCACACCCTGAGCAGAAGGCAAGACTCTCAACCACTGAGCCACCCAGGTGTCCCGAGAAGGATCTTTCTTAAGAAAGAATCCAAAGGCATATATGAGCATTTCTACTCTGAGCTTTTTGTTGCCATATTTTCAATTTTGGAATCAATATAATAGCCATGTAGGTCAAATTGGAGAGTTTTGGGACACTCCAAAAGTATAATTCCAAAATAATCATTGTGGAAATGGGGCAAAAATGAAACAAACAAAAATAAATAATGAAACTACAGAGTTAGTAGAGAAACTTGCAATGATGATTTACCCAATAGGTAGACCAGTGTGTGAATATGGTACCAAGCATACCGGGGCAACAAAGAGAAATGTACAGTTGTAACAAACATATGTGGCATTTTGCAATCAGAAATTATATGATGAAGTTATTTTAATTTTAATACATATATGTGTATTTTTTAAATAAAGTTGTATTTTGAACTACAAAACATAAATTTTAAAGGTCCTGATCTGGCCTTGCTGACACTGCAGATCTCTACAATAGAACAAACAGATTTCATTGCTAACAAGAATTTTAACTGGCCAGACACATCAGCAAATGACCCATCTAGTCACTGTATTTGATGGTAAAACAGTACCTAGTAGGAAAGAGGTTCTGGAGGGCATTATCCTTTCTCCTGCTTTTTAAGTATTGGAGAAAATGAGGAGTGGTGACAGGGATAAAGAACCATGCAGTGGGCTTGAAATCCACATTCTATTATATGTGTTTATAGTAGAAAAAAATGTGTAATTTCTGTGGCTGCACACTATGTGTCATGGAGTTTTTAAATTACTAATTATGCTGAACAACTACAACAAAGGACAGAGGAGAAATCTTGCACATGATGATTTTTTTTAAAGTTCCTCTGCCCCTTTCAATAGACAGCACTAACTGAAATTTCAATATCCAGGGTCCATTTCTATCTTGTCTTTTTTTCCCCCTCGTTTGATAGTTTCCCTACAGTCCCCAAAGATTTTACTCTTGCAAATAAAAGAGTTTAGTTATTTCTATAGTGGGAGGATTAGCGTTTTCACAAACAGGTTTTTTTCTGTTTAAAACTGTTGTGAGTATAATAAAATGCAAGTAATTCATGAACAATGCAGCTGCCCATTGAAGTAGCAGAATGAAAACTGAAAGAAGAGAGAAATACATAAAAATGTAAGTTTTTTTTTTTTTTTTTTTTTTTTAGCACTATTATTGGCTGCTAAAATCCAGGTCAGGGCCAGGGAGAATAAATGAATGGGATAATGTCATAACACAATAGCTGATGCTTATGCAGGTCTTTTTTGCTTATGTAATTTCTACAGCCCCAGTTCAAGGCATGTTCTGGGTAAGTTATGTAACAGCTGTTCAGAGAATTTCATTTTGTCGTTACAGCACTTTAGCTATGCTTTGCATGCATGCCATTTTTTCTTACTATTTGAGAAGAGCTATGTTAATCTTTTTAGGTTTTTGATATTGCTAAGTAATACCTTGCTTTTTTTCCCTAAATTCTGAGGTATTATATTCCTTGAATGGTCCACCTCTTACTCCTAATCTTTGGTGATTATCTAATCCTCTAAAACAAGATCACTTATTTAGCAAAAATAGAACACAAGCTTCTAAGGGTGTATTTTCTGGAGGCTGGTTTCATGTGATTCCAATATCATGTGTCTTCAAGAACCTAGCTTATCATCTTTCAGGCATGATTTTGACTGCTGTACCCCAGAATAGTAGTTACTATGCTAAGAAGTTGATCTGCAGTGATTTTAATTCATTCATTAGGGGTTTATTATACTAAACAGTTACAGAATTCCTGTCCTTATGGAGAGGCAAAAAAATATTCTTAGCATATTCTTTCTTCTCTTATCTATTTGAAGTTATTGGGACAGGAGAAACTCTAATAGCTTGTAGAAGGGAAACCTAAATCATAACATTTGAAAAATTTGGTTCATTCTTGTTTCTTTGGAACTTGAGAAGGAGGAACTATAGTTTACTTTTTTTTCCTTTCCTTTCCTTTCCTTTCCTTTCCTTTCCTTTTCTTTTCTTTTCTTTCTTTCTTTCTTTTTTTATTTTGTTTTGTAAGTTTGTCTTTTTGAATTTATAAGAGCAGGTAAGCTTCTACAGTTTTGACTGTGGCCAAAAGGCAAACCTGAATATTCTGAATTTTTGTCTTCATATGCTTTCAATTTGATTTTACCTCCCCTATGCTGATGGTGTTTTTCTCTGGTAGGTAATATGAAGAATTTAAACTGAAATATAAGTCATATGTAACCTAAACAAATCTTGGGCTCCTTAGGGCTGGTGTTTAGGGCATGATGTCACATCCAAAGAAAAATAACTAACTCAAAAGCATTTGAGCATATGCCAATTTCTTTTTTAAATTGGGTTACACAGCACTAAGCAAAACATCTAAATAATTTTTTTCTATTTATCTCTATGCCAGTTATCCAAAAATCTCTCTTTAGTCTCAAGCCCCATTCTCTGACCCCAAACTCTACCTGTGCTCACTTCTGTCTTCTCCACCCTTTCCCATTTTCTTCCTTGCTTCTTCCTCTGGCCTTGCATAACTAATCTCTTCCCTGAGAAGTTACTCAGTATTTCTTTATACTATTTTTTCCTTTTCTTAACTTTAAATTAGAAAATATTTTAAATGTGCAGAAAATCAAGAGAATAATTTAACACTCATGTACACAACACTGAGATTAAAGAAACTTAATTTTCTGAAGTATTTTGTATAAACTGGAGACTATCTGTTCCTTGAATGTTCCCAGAAAAAAAATCTTATACAATATTCTAAGCCTGATGTGTGCACGCATTTAAAAATACTGATTCAATTTGTTTTTAGCATTTATAGGTCCATTCAAGTACTTTATTCCTATATGAGTCAGTTTGGTAAGTTATTTTAGATAAGTTATATATTTTTACTAGGTAAAAGGTCCATTTAAGTTTCCAAATTCATTGGAATGCATTTTTCAAGATTTGCCCATGATTCTTTTTCTTGTCCCAGGTAAGTTTTCCTTTAGTCTTCCCCAAAGAGTACAGAAAGTAGAACACAGAGTTTGGAGACTCTTTCTGTGCTGAGGGACTCCAAGAGAAGATGTCTTGCATTAAAGCTTGTAACTTAGGAATTTGTTTTTAATAAAACTCCTAGAGGAGCAGAAACATTAAATTTGCTATAATCATGGGACACCTGGGTGGCTCAGCAGTTAAGTGTGTCTGCCTTCAGCTCAAGGAGTGATCCTGGAGTGCCAGGATCGAGTCCCAACATCGGGTTCCTTGCATGGAGCCTGCTTCTCCCTCTACCTATGTCTCTGCCTCTCTCTTTCTGTGTCTCTCATGGATAAATAAATAAAATCTTTTAAAAATGTTTGCAGTAATCACATATGAATTTGCCTCACTGGTGTTTTTCAATAGTGGATGTTTTTAGATTTAATTATTTAAATTAGGAAAACTATATTTAGATTTTACTTCTTATGATGAAATAATTACACTGGAATGTCCAAGTGGCTGATTTCTCCCCAGTATGCATGTGTTTAAGGTAGAAAATACATTGATTTTTCTTCCAATGATAACAGAAGGAAAGGTCACAGCTTCCAAAATGTCTCATTCCAGAAAGATTCATGCTTAGAATACAGCATTCTCTAATTAATGAGAATGAAATATGTGGGTGGATGAACAAGTCTATCATTTTTTTGCTTTCATTCCCCAATGGAAAGAATATCAAGTAATATAATAATTTAAAATGTATTAAAATATTTTTATTAAATCTTAAGAAGTATGCTGTAATCGTATTTTATGTTCTTATACAGTTGTCACTTGAACAATGCAGGAGTTAAGGCACTGACCCCTCCCCACTCTATTCAGTCAAAACCTATGTCTCACTCTTGACTCCCCAGAAACTTAACTACTAATAGCCTATAGTTGACTGGAAGCTTTACTAATAACATACAGTCTATTATTAACACATATTTTGTATGATATATATATATATATATTATATATATATATATTATATACTGTGTTTTTATAATAAAGTAAGCTAGAGAAAAGAAAATGTGGTTAAGAAAATCATAAAAGAGAAAATACATTTACCGTATCATATTGTAAAAAAAAAAATCCACATGTACCATTTAAACTCTTGTTATTCAAGGGTTTGTATATGTGAAGGAACATCTATTTTTTTAAAAAAATTTAGGAACACTTATTGTTAGAGAAGTACTTTGGGTTTCTATTTCAATACTCAATATCATGGGGCTTACCAAGAAAGCCAGGGGCATGCTCCCCTGGCATCCAAGAAAACCTAGTTCAATCTCTTGGATACCAAATAATCTGTGCAATGTTGTAAAGTATCACATCTTGTGCCCAGATAGTAATAGGAGGCTTTAAAGACTTACTAGAAATAGTAAGACATAGAGTGGTAGAATAATTGCTACTATATTAGCAAATATTTTTAGCATTTGATGCTGGACACTTTATTTAGAATATTTTATCTAATCTTCACAAAAGCCTTTAAGGTTAGAATTTTTATTATCTTTGTTTTACCACTGTTAAAGTTAAGTCTCAGAGAAATGAAATACTTTTCCCCAGAGTGCTAATAAGTTATAGTGCCAGGCCTTCTCTAACTCTAAAGACCATAATCATAACCTATATATTGTATTTGCATTCCTGACTAGGGAAGAATTAGTAGTGTGAGACCTAAGTAGATATGATTAAAGTCAAGGTGAGTTTTGTGAACCCAGCATAATATTTTTGGCCTAAAGATTTTTCTAACCCGCTTAAATCTTAAAATAACTCATCTAAACTATGAGATGTAACTGATGCCACTGTTTACTGAGGCTCCTTTTGTTGCTAAAATGCTTCATGGGCAGAGGATTTGTTCTTTGAAACAAATATTCATCCATTTAATGATGTCCAGATGCTTTTCCTAGATCCCTGATATTTGTGTTTTTTTCTCCATTACGAATTCTTGCATATCTCCATACTCAACAATGATCTTCAATGATGCCCATACTGAATTCTAAAGAGACCTATAATTTGTAAAGGCGGAGGGAAGCAAGAAAAAAGGAGATATTGAAAAGGGGATAGGGTGGAATGATTGATTCAAGGTGTTAAACATACTATTACACAACAGTTATTTTCTTCTCTCCAGAGGGCAGTTTTCTGTTCTGTAGAATATAATAGCTACAACTGTAGGGAGGTAACATGATGTGGAAAATAGCAAGTTCTTTGGAATCAGATAATGATGATGATAATGATAATGATGACAATAATAATGATAACGATAATAATAACAGCAACAACTCTTATTTACTTAGTGCCTGCTATTTGTCAGCTGGTCTGAGCACTTTATATCTATTATCTCAATCCTTCATCAACCATGTAAAGCATGTACAACTATTATCTCCATTTTATAGATAAGGAAAGTCAGGCATAGAGTGATTAAGTAATTTCCCAATGTCACACAATGAGTAACTGAATTAGGTTTTCTGGTCAGGTGGTCTTATTCTAGAAAGTGTGATCTCAACTAAATCTGGGTTCAATTCTGATCTCTTTCATGCAAAAGCTGATTTGGAGAACAGTATTTACTTTTCTGAACCTCATTCTCTTCATATGTGAAAACAGAGAGCTATGGTGTGGATTTTATGAGATGATATACAGAAAGGCACCTAGCCTGGCCCATAGTAAAGGCTCAGTAAATGTTGGCTCCTCCTCCCCATTCCTAGTTGCTGTTCTGGATCAAGTTTTCTCAAATTGTGATCAAGAGAACATCTTTATCAGAATCATCTGGGATGCTTATTAAAAAGACAATGATAACATTTTTTATGCCCAAGGATATTCAGTTCATAGATGAAAGGTTTGCTATAACCAAATAAGAAAAGTAAAATTTTAATGTCATTTTTAGCAGTAACAATAAAAAGAAATTACTAAGTACCCTTTGAATTCTGAACAGATGCATCTTTCTGGCTATCTGAATCAACAGCATCACAAACATGTCAACCAAATATATAAATCTGAGTCTTCATTATCACTCAATCACAATACATATATGCTAGTGAGATTAGCAAAATTATTAATAATATAGGAGCCAACTCTATTGTATCCCCAGTGCAGCGCCATAGATACTAGTGAATGCATGCACATAAGCACATGCACAAGAGTTAGCATGCATATGCACACACATGCCCACATATATCCAAAGAAAAGATGAAGCAAAGAACAAACATTTCCTCAAGGTACACATAGACACCTCAGAAATGCATGAGAGGTCAGAAGAGAAATACCGTGTATGGAACTAATTAAATTTATGTGGAAGAGAGTGTGTAACAGAAGCAAGACAAATTCTTTTCCACTAGTTAACCTGTGTAAATCCATTTCCTCCCAGAGATTTATAAAGTCTGTATGTCCAATATTTAAGGAAATGAGGCACAGCTAAGATGGTGGCATAGTAGGAAAACCCTAGAGTTTCCTTGTCCCTTGAATACAGCTAGATAACTATCAAATCATTCTGAATATGCAGTAAATCAACCTAAGGACTGACAGAACAAACTTCAGAGCTAGAGGGAGAGAAGAGGACACAACAAGGAATACAATCTGAGGTGATTAGGGGGAGATATTCCCCTTCCTGGAGCACATCTGTGGGAGGAGGCATTCCAAAGATGCCTCTCCCAGGACAAAAGAGCTGGTGGGTATCATTTCCCTTCAATTTCCCCTCAGCGTAGGTGCAGAGATACCTGTTAAGGGTGGCTAACCCAGACACTGGCTGTTTAGCCTGCTTTTCTCCAAAACCTAAGCCTCTGCATTCTAGCATGGCTGTCTTTCTTGGTAAAATATGCATTAGTCTCCAGCACAGCAAAACCTTCTTCAGAAGGCCAGCACAATTCTCAACACACCAGGTCTCTAAAGCTTGGAGTGTTAAAAGTCAGCAGGCCTAGCTGGGATATAACCCAAGGCATGCTGTGGTCTTTCAGCAAGCAAACAACCTGGAGACTGAAAACAGCCATCTAAAAAATGCCTGTGACACAGAAGTGGAAATTGTTCGCTCTTCTGGGAGTGCTTCTCTGAGAGCAGAAAGTGTAGAGGCCCCTCTCTGGAGACAAAGGAGCTGGTTGGCACTATTTCTGTCCACACCCCTCAGCATAAGACAACTTCAGTGAACAGCACAGCACCAACACTGGTTGCCCAACCTACTTACACCAAGTCCCACCCCTTGTGCTCTGCTGGTATGCTTTTCTCAGGTAAGTGTGCCTAAGGGTCAGCACAGTAGGCCCTTTCCTAAGAGGGCCAGCAAAAACTTCACACATTACACCTAGCAACCATAGAATTCTGCAAGGCTTTATTTAGATCCACTAAAAGTAGTATCAAGTCTCATTTAACAAGCAGATCAGAGCACATCTAGCTAAAACAAACCATACTCTGGCCAAGGTTCAAATGCTGTCCACTGCAGGCAAAGGAAGCTTCTGCAGATGATGAACCTGAGGGACAGAGCAAACAAAGCACAGCAGCAGACTGCACACATCACATGCAAAGGCGCTTACTGAAATGCCAGGCCTTGGAAACTATATAACCTCTTCTTCATAAAGCCATTACTCTTAGAAGCAGAAAACATAATATGCTTTTATAACACAGAGAATAAGACAGAGACCTAGACAAAATACCAAGATAGAGGAATTCATCCCAAAAGAAAGAACAGGAAAAGTTCATGGCCAGAGTTCTAATCAAAACAGATATAAGTAATATGCCTGATGGAGAATTTAAAGCATCATAAGGATACTCACTGGGCTTAAGAAAAGAATAGAAGACATCAGGGAAATCTTAACACAGATAGAGTTTAAAAAAAGTCAGAAATGAAAAATACAATAACTAAGATTTAGAACAATCTGGATGGAATGATCACAAGGATGGAAGAAGCAAAAGAATGAATAAGGGATACAGAAGATTAAATAATTGAAAAACATGAAGCTGAACAAAAGAGAGAAAGAAAAATGATGGATCACAAGAATAGACTTGGAGAACTTGGTGACTTCATCAAACATAATAACATAGCATTAGATCCCAGAAAAAAAAGAGAGAAAAGGGGGCAGACAGAATATTTGAGGAAACAATAGCCAAAAACTTCCGTACCTGGGGAAAGAAGCCGACAACCAATCCAGGAAGCACAGAGAACTTGCATAAAAATCAACAAAAGCAGGCCAACACCAAGATATATTGTAGTACAATTTGCAAACTATAGTGATAAATAATAAAATCCTAAAAGCAGCAAAACAAAACAAAACAAAACAAAAATCCCTAACTAACAAGGGAAGACCCATAAGGTGAGCAGCAGATCTCTCCCCAGAAACTTGTCAGGTGAAAGAAAGTGGCATGATATATTCAATGTGCTGAATGGGAAAAATCTACAGCAAATAATACTCTATCCAGCAAGGCAATCATTCAGAACAGAAGGAGAGGGAAAGAGTTTCCCAGACAAACAAAAAATAGAGGAGTTTATGAACGCTAAATCAGCCTTGCAAGAAATATTAAAGGGGACTCTGAATATAAAGGGAGATCAAAAGTGACAAAGACAAGAAAGGAACAGATAAAAATCTCCAGAAAAAATGACATAACAAATAATAAATGGCAATAAATGCATATCAATCAAGAATTACTATAAATATAAATGGTCTATATGCTTTAATCAAAAGACATAGAGAGACAGAATGGATAAAAAACAAGACTCATCTATATGCTACCTATAAGGGACTCATTTTAGACGCAAAGACACCTGAAGATCGAAAGTAAGGGGATGGAGGGGAGGGGGCAAGATGGCGGAAGAGTAGGGTCCCCAAGTCACCTGTCCCCACCAAATTACCTAGATAACCTTCAAATCATCCTGAAAACCTATAAATTCGGTCTGAGATTTAAAGAGAGAACAGCTGGAATGCTACAGTGAGAAGTGTTTGCGCTTCTATCAAGGCAGGAAAACGGAAAAAAAAAAAAAGAAAGAAAGAAAAAAGCATGAAGGGGGAGGGGCCCAGTGAGGAGCTGGGCTAAGACTGCACGGCGAGCGCCCCAAGGACAGGAAAGCCCCGTCCCACAGAAGCAGGAGCTTCACCAATCTTCCTGGACGGAAAGGCACTGGCAGGGAGCTCGGGCAGGATCCCAGGAGGGGCGAGGATGCCCTCAGGATCCCAGGGGCACTAACAGAAGACCTGGGCCCCGGGGGAGAGCACGCCAAACACCGCAGCTGAGCTCCCTAAAGGGCTGCAGCCCCCCGCAGCCTGGAGCAGCTCAGGGAGCGGCTCCGCGCTGAGGGGGTGCATGGCCCAGGAGCGAGATTCCAGTGGCGCAGGACCTGGAACCCAGGGCGCTGGGGAACACAGACCAGGATCTGGCGCTGCCCCGGGACAGGCAAAGGCCGGGAGGACACAGGACAGCAAGGATGCTCCTGCTTCTGGGCGACCGTGAGCTTTGCAGATTGGCGGCCCCAGCCCCCGGAGCATCCAGGCACCTGTGGACTGGGAGCTGCGGTAGTTATTACCCGAGCTGACTCCTGCACTGGAGAGAGCTGGCTGCCGCCACTGTTTTTGTTCCTCCTGGGGCCTCACAGGATAAAAAGGATAAACAACTCCCACTGAGCCATGCACCAGGCAGGGCGCTGAGCAGCTCCCACAGGTGATCACCCCTGAGAATCAGCAGAGCAGGCCCCTCCCCCAGAAGCCCAGCTAGGACAGGGGAAAAGCAACTTACTGACCAAACAGCACTGGAAAGTTCCAGGGATTTACAGTATATAGAATCAGAGGATAATCCTCCTTGTTTTTTGTTTTCTATTTGCTACCCCCCCCCCTTTTTTTTCTTCTTTTGGATTTTTTTCTTTTCTCTCTTTTTCTCCTTTTTCCAGTACTTGTTCTTGGCCACTCTGTACTGAGGAAAATGACTAGAAGGAAAAACTCACCTCAACAGAAAAAATCAGAAACAGTCCTCTCTCCCAAGAGTTACAGAATTTGGATTACAATTCATTATCAGAAAGCCAACTCAGAACACAATTATACAGCTACTGGTGGCTCTAGAAAAAAAGCATAAAGAATTCAAGACTTCATGACTGCAGACTTTAGATCTAATCAGGCAGAAATTAAAAATCAATTAAATGAGATGCGACTAGAGGTCCTAACGAGGAGGATTAATGAGGTAGAAAAACGAGTGAGTGATATAGAAGACAAGTTGATGGCAAGGAAGGAAACGGATGAAAAAAGAGAAAAACAATTAAAAGTTCATGAGGATAGGTTATGGGAAATAAATGACAGCCTCAGAAGGAAAAATCTACATTTAATTGGGGTTCCCAAGGGCGCTAAAAGGGACAGAAGTACAGAATATGTATTTGAACAAATCATAGCTGAGAACTTTCCGAATTTGGGAAGGGAAACAGGCATTCAGATCCAGGAGAAAGAGAGACCCCCCCCCTAAAATCAATAAAAACCGCTCAACACCTCGACATTTAATAGTGAAACTTGCAAATTCCAAAGATAAAGAGAAGATCCTTAAAGCAGCAAGAAACAAAAAGTCACTAAATTTATGGGGAGAGATATTAGACTAACAGCAGACCTCTCCACGGAGACCTGGCAGGCCAGAAAGGGCTGGCAGGATATATTCAGGGTCCTAAATGAGAAGAACATGCAACCAATAATACTTTATCCAGCGAGGCTCTCATTCAGAATAGAAACAGAGATAAAGAGCTTCAAAAACAGGCAGAAACTGAAAGAATATGTGACCACAAAGCCAGCTCTGCAAGAAATACTACGGGTGATTCTGTAATAGAAAGAGGAATTCCAAGGGAACAATCCACAAAAAGAGCGACTGAATAGGTATCATGATGACACTAAATTCAAATCTTTCAATAGTAACTCTGAACGCGAAAGGGCATAATGACCCCATCAAAAGGCTCAGGGTTTCAGACTGGATGAAAAAGCAGGACCCATCTATTTGCTGTCTACAAGAGACTCATTTTAGAACTAAGGACACCTACAGCCTGAAAATAAAAGGTTGGAGGACCATGTACCATTCAAATGGTACTCAAAAGAAAGCAGGGGTAGCCATCCTTATATTAGATAAATTAAAGTTTATCCCAAAGACTATAGTAAGAGATGAAGAGGGACACTATATCCTACTTAAAGGATCTAACCAACAAAAGGACTTAACAATCATCAATACTTATGCCCCGAACATGGGAGCTGCCAAGTATGTCAATCAATTAATAACAAAAGTAAAGACATACTTAGATAATAATACACTAATACTGGGAGACTTCAACACAGGGCTCTCTGCAAATGAGACATGTTCTAAGCACAACATCTCGAAAGAAACAAGAGCTATAAATGATACACTGGACCAGATGGATTTCACAGATGTTTACCAAACTTTACATCCAAATGCAACTGAATACACATTCTTCTCAAGTGCACATGGAACTTTCTCCAGAATACACCACATACTGCGTCACAAATCAGGTCTTAACTGATACCAAAAGATTGGGATCATCCCCTACATATTTTCAGACCATAATGCTTTGAAATTAGAACTAAATCACAACAAGAAGTTTGGAAGGATTTCAAACACAGGGAGGTTAAGGACCATCCTGGTAAAAGATGAAAGGGTCAACCAGGAAATTAGGGAAGAATTAAAAAGATTCATGGAAACTAATGAGAATGAAGATACAACTGTTCAAAATCTTTGGGATACAGGAAAAGCAGTCCTGAGGGGGAAATACATGGCAATACAAGCCTGCATCCAAAAACTGGAAAGAACTCAAATACAAAAGCTAACCTTGCACCTAAAGGAGTTGGAGAAGTAACAGCAAAGAAAACCTACACCCGGCGGAAGAAGAAAGTTAAAGATTCCATCAGAACTCAACGAAATCGAGACCAGAAGAACTGTGGAACAGATCAACAAAAGCAGGAGTTGGTTCTGAAAGAACTAATAAGATAGATAAACCATTACCCAACCTTATTAAAAAGAAGAGAGAAAAGACTCAAATTAAAAAAAATCATGAATGAGAAAGGAGAGATCACCACCAATACAAAGGAAATACAAATGATCTTACAATCTTATTATGAGCAGCTATATGCCAATAAATTAGGCTATCTACAAGAAATGGACACATTTCTGGAAAACCAAACTACCAAAATTGGAACAGGAAGAAACAGAAAACCTGATCAGGCCAATAACCAGGGAGGAAATTGAAACAGTTATCAAAAACCTCCCAAGACACAGAAGTCCAGGGTCAGATGGCTTCCCAGGGAATTCTATCAAACGTCTAAAGAGGAAACCATACCTATTCTACTAAAGCTGTCCCGAAAGATAGAGATGGAGTACTTCCAAACTAGTTCTATGAGGCCAGCATCACCTTAATTCCAAAACCAAAGACCCCACCAAAAAGGAGAATTATAGACCAATATCCCTGATGAACATGGATGCAGAAATTCTCAACAAGAAATGAGCCAATAGGATCCAACAGTACATTAAGAAGATTATTCACCATGATTAAGTGGGTTTTATCCCCAGTACCAAGGCTGGTTCAACACTCGCAAAGCAGTCAACATGATGGAAGATATCAATAAGCGAAAAACAAGAACCATATGATTTTCTCAATAGATGCAGAGAAAGCATTTGACAAATACAGCATCCATTCCTGATCAAAAGTCTTCAGAGTGTGGGGATAGAGAGAACATTCCTCAGCATCTTAAAAGCCTTCTATGAAAATCCCACAGCAAATATCATTCTCAATGGGGAAGCACTAGGAGCCTTTTCCCTAAGATCAGGAACAAGAAAGGAATGTCCACTCTTACCACTGCTATTCAACATAGTACTAGAAGTCCTAGCCTCAGTAATCAGGCAACAAATAGAAATAAAATGCATTCAAATTGGAATATAGAAGTCCTACTCTCCCTCTTTGCAGATGACATGATACTGTATGTAGAAATCCCAAAAGACTCCACCCCAAGAGAGTTGGAACAAATCATCTTAAGACTTGTGTGGAATCACAAAAGACCCCAAAAGCTAGGGGAATTTTAAAAAAGAAAACCATAGCTGGGGGCATCACAATGCTAGATTTCAGGTTGTACTACAAAGCTGTGGTCATCAAGACAGTGTGGTACTGGCACAAACACAGACACATAGGTCAATGGTACAGAATAGAGAATCCAGAAGAGGACCCTCAACTTTATGGTCAACTAATATTCTACAAAAGAGAAAAGACTATCCACTGGAAAAAGGCAGTCTCTTCAATAAATGATGCTGGGAAAATTGGACATCCACATGCAGAGGAATGAAACTGGACCATTCTCTTATGCCATCCACAAAGATAAACTCAAAATGGATGAAAGATCTAAATGTGAGACAAGATTCCATCAAAATCCTAGAGGAGAACACAGGCAACATCCTTTTTGTTTTTTTTTAATAATAAATTTATTTTTTATTGGTGTTCAATTTTCCAACATACAGAATAACACCCAGTGCTCATCCTGTCAAGTGCCCCCCTCAGTGCCCGTCACCCATTCATCCCCACCCCCGGCCTCCTCCCCCTCCATCACCCCTAGTTCATTTCCCAGAGTTAGGAGTCTTTATGTTCCGTCTCCCTTTCTGATATTTACCACACATTTCTTCTCCCTTCCCTTATATTCCCTTTCACTATTATTTGAATTCCCCAAATGAATGAGAACATACACTGTTTGTCCTTCTCCGATTGACTTACTTCACTCAGCATAATACCTTCCAGTCCCATCCACGTTGAAGCAAATGCTGGGTATTTGTTGTTTCTAATGGCTGAGTAATATTCCATTGTATACATATACCACATCTTCTTTATCCATTCATCTTTTGATGGACACCGAGGCTCCTGCCACAGTTTGGCTATTGTGGACATTGCGCTAGACACATCGGGGTGCAGGTGTCCTGGTGTTTCATTGCATCTGAATCTTTGGGGTAAATCCCCAACAGTGCAATTGCTGGGTTGTAGGGAAGGTTTATTTTTAACTCTTTGAGGAACCTCCACACAGTTTTCCAGAGTGGCTGCACCAGTCCATCCTTTTTGAACCTGGCCACAGTAACTCTTGCAAGATACATCCATGAAGGCAAGAGAAACAAAAGCAAAAATGAACTATTGGGACTTCATCAAGATGCTTTTGAACAGCAAAACAGTCAACAAAACTAAAAAACAATCTACAGACTGGGAGAAGATATTTGCAAATGACCTATCAGATAAAGGGCTAGTTTCCAAGATCTATAAAGAACTTATTCAACTCAACAGCAAGGAAACAAACAATCCAATCATGAAATGGGCAAAAGACATAATAACCAAAATCTCACAGAGGAAGACATTGACATGGCCAACAAGCACAGGAGAAAATGCTCTGCATCACTTTCCATCAGGGAAATACAAATCAAACCACAATGGGATACCACCTCACACCAGTGAGAATGGGGAAATTTAACAAGGCAGGAAACAACAAATGTTGGAGAGGATGTGGAGAAAGGGGAACCCTCTTGCACTGTTTGTGAGAATTGGTACAGCCACTCTGGAAAACTGTGTGGAGGTTCCTCAAAGAGTTAAAAATAGATCTTCCCTACGACCCAGCATTGCCCTGCTGGGGATTTACCCCAAAGATACAGATGCAGTGAAATGTTGGACATCTGCGCCCCAATGTTTATAGCAGCTGTGTCCACGATAGCCAAACTGTGGAAGGAGCCTCGGTGTCCATCGAAAGATGAACGGATATAGAAGATGTGGTATATGTATACAATGGAATATTCCTCAGCCATTAGAAACAACAATTACCCACCATTTGCTTCGAAATGGATGGAACTGGAAGGTATTATGCTGAGTGAAATAAGTCAGTCAGAGAAGGACAAACATTATATGGTCTCATTCATTTGGGGAATATAAAAAATAGTGAAATGAATAAAGGGGAAAGGAGAGAAAATGAGTGAAAATTATCAGAGAGGGAGACAGAACATGAGAGACTCCTAACTCTGGGAAACGAACAATGGGTGATGGAAAGGGAGGTGGGCAGGGTGTAGGGGTTACTGGGTGATGGGCACTGAGGGGGGCACTTGGTGGGATGAGCACTGGGTGTTATGCTATATGTTGGCAAATTGAACTGCAATAAGAAAAAAAAGGAATGGAAGAGGATGGAGAATCATTTATCATACAAATGGACAATGTCAAAATAAAGCCAAAATAACAATACTTGTGTCAGACAAACTGGACCTTAAAACAATGATTGTAATAAGAGATCATGAAGTGCACTATATCATAATAAAGGGTTGATCAATTGTAAATATTTATGACTCCAACTTGGGAGTACCCAAATACATAAAAAAATAATAACAAACATATAGCAAACATTGATAACAATACAATTATAGTAGAATACTTTAACACCCCAGTTATATCAATGGACAGATCATCTAAGCAGAAAATCAACAGGAAACAATCATTTTGAATGAAACACTGGGTCAGATGGATTTAACAGGTATATTCAGAACATTCTATCCTAAAGCAGCATAATACATTTTCTCTTCAAATCCACCTGAGACATTCTCCAGAATAGATCCAATACAGGGGCACAAATCTGGCCTCAACAAGTACAGAAAGATTGGGATCATACATGAATATTTTCTGACCACAACACTATGAAATCTCAAGTCAACCATGAGAAAAACTTTGGAAGGACCATAAACACATTGAGTCTAAACAACGTGCTCCTGAACAATGAATGGGTAAACCAGGAAATTAAAGAAGAAATAACAGAATATAGGGAAATGGATGAATATGTAAACATGACAGTCTAGAACTTCAAGAAACAGAAAAAGTCGTCATACAATGGAAATATGTAGCAATACAGGCCTACCTTAAGAAGCAAGAAGAATCTCAAATAGACAATTTAACCTTACACATGACAGAGCTAGAAAAAGAACAACAAACAAAGCTAAAAGCTAGTATAAGGGAAATAATAAAGATTATAGCAGACATATATGATATAGAAACTAAAAAAACAGTAGAATGGATCAATGAAATCAGGAGGTGGTTCTTTGAAAAATTAATAAAATTGATAACCCCCTAGCTAGACTTATCAAAAAGAAAAGTGAGAGGACTCAAATAAAGAAAATCACAAATAGGAGAGGAGAAACACGACAGAAATACAATTAGAAGAGAATATGATGAAAAATTATATGTCAACAAATTAGACAACTTTGAAATAATGGATAAATTTCAAGAAACATATAAACTACCAAAACTGAAACAGGAAGAAATAGAAAACTTGAGCAAACAGAAAATAAATTGAATCAGTAATTAAAAATCTCCCAATAAATAAAAGGCCAGGGTCAGATGGCTTCCCAAGGGAATTAATGGAACATTTAAAGAGTTAATACCCATTCCTCTAAAACTAGAACTATAAGGAAAACTTTGAAATTCTATGAGGCCAGCATTACCCTGATTCCAAAACTAGACAAAGACTCAACTAAAAAAGAGACCTACAGTCCAATATCCCTGATGAACATGAACTAAAGATTATCAACAAAATGCTAGCAAACCAAATCCAACAGCATTAAAAGAATCATCCACCATGAACAAGTGGGATTTATTCCTGGGCTGCAAGTATGATTCAATAATTGCAAATCAATCAACATGATACATCACATTAATAAAAGAAACAGTAAGAACTATATGATCCCTTTAATAGATGCAGAAAAAGCATTTGATGAAGTACAACATTCATTCATGATAAAAAACTCTCAACAAAGTAGGGATAGAGGGAACATACTACAACATAATGATGGCCGTATAGGAAAAAATCCACAGCTAATATCTTCAATGGGAAAATCTGAGAGATTTTCCTCTAAGGTCAGGAGCAAGACAAGGATGTCCACTCTCACCATGTTATTTTTTTAAATATGTTTTTACTTATTTGGGGGAAGAGGGAGAGAAAGGTTTTTTTTAAGATTTTATTTATTTATTCATAGACACACAGAGAGAGAGACAGACAGAGAGAGAGACTCAGAGACACAGGCAGAGTGGGCTGCAGGTGGCGCTACACCGCTGCACCACCGGAGCTGCCCGGGAGAGAAAGTCTTAAGCAGACCCCTTGCTAAGTGCAGAGCCTGATGCAGGGCTTGATCTCACAACACTGAGATCATAACCTGAGCTGAAATCAAGAGTTGGATGCTTAATAGACTGCATCACCCAGGTGCCCCTCTCACCACTGTTATTTCACATAGCACTGGAAGTCCTAGCCTTAGCAATCAGACAACAAAAAGAAATAAACAGCAGCCAAATTAGCAAGTAAGAAGCCAAAGTTTCACAATTTGCAGATGGCATGATACTCTACATAGAAAACCTGAAATAATTGGTAGAACTAATACACAAAATCAGTAAAGTCACAGGATACAAAACCAACACACAGGAATCTGTTGTGTTATCTATACATTGATAATGAAGCAACAGAAAGAGAAATCAAGGAATAAATCCCATTTACAATTGCACCCCAAATCATGAGATACCAAGGAATAAACCTAGCCAAAGAGGTAAAAGATCTGTATTCTAAAAACTATAAAATGCTTATGAAACACATTGATGATGACACAAAGAAATGGAAAGACATTCCATGGTCATGGATTGGAAAAAGAAATGTTTTTAAAATGTTTATATTACACAACACACTCTACATATTTAATACAATCCTTGTCATAATAACACCAGAATTTTTCACAGAGCTAGAACAAGTCATCCTAAAGTTTGTATTGAAGCACAAAAGACCCCAAATAGCCAAAGCAATATTGAAAAAGAAAAGCTAAACTGGAGACATCACAATTCTGGACTTGTTACGAAGCTATGTTACGAAGTTGTAGTCATCAAGACAGTATGGTACTAACACAAATACAGACACATAGATCAATGGAATAGAATACAGTACCAAGAAACAAACCCACAACTATATGGTTAACTAATCTTTGACCAAGCAGGAAGGAATATCTAATGGGAAAATGACAGTCTCTTCAACAAATGGTGTTGAGAAACCTGGACAGCAGCATGCAAAATGATGAAACTGGACTACTTTCACCACATACAAAAATAAATTCAAAATGGATTAAAGACCTAAATATGAGACAAGAAACCATCAAAACCATAGAGAACACAGGCAGTAGTAACCTCTTTGACATTGGCCATAGCAACTTCTTACTAGGTATGTTTCCTGTCACAAAGGAAATAAGAAAAATAAACATTTTCATCAAGATAAAAAGCTATTGCACAGTGAAGGAAATGGTAAACAAAACTAAAAGACAACCAATGGAATGGCAGATAATATTTGCAAATGACATGTTAGATAAAGGGTTAGTATCTAAAATCTATAAAGAACTTATCAAATTCAATATCCCAAAAATATATAGTCCAGTTAAGAAATGGGCAGAAGACATGGACAGACATCTTTTCCAAAGAATACATACAAATGGCAAATGGCAAAAATTAACAACACAGGAAACTACAGATGTTGGCGAGGATGCAGAGAAGGGGGAATCCTCTTGCACTGTTGGTTGCAATGCAAACTGCTGCAGCCACTGTGAAAATATTATGGAGATTCCTCAACAAGTTAAAAATAGAACTACCCTATGACTCAGCAACTGTACTATTAGGTATTTACCCAAAGAATACAAAAATGCTGATTTGAAGGGACACATGCACCCCAATGTTTATAGCAGCAATTTTAACAATAGCCAAATTATGGAAAAAGCCCAAATATCCATCAACTGATGAATGGACAGAGAAGATGTAGTATATTTGTACAGCGGAATATTAGTCATAAATGAAATCTTGTCATTTACAATGATTTGGATGGAGCTAGAGTGTATTTATGCTAAGTGAAATAAGTCAATCAAACAAAAACAAATACCATATGATCTCACTAATATGTGAAATTTAAGAAAGAAAGCACATAAACGGGAAAAAAGAGAGACAGACACTTAACTATAAAGAACAATCTGATGATTACTGGATGGGAGGTGGGTGCAGGTGATGATTTAAATAGGTGAGAGATATTAAGGAGGACACTTGTGATGACCACTGCGTGTTGTGAGTGATGAATCATTAAATTCTACATCTGAAAATATTACCCTCTATGTTAACTAATTGGAACTTAAATAAAAATTTGAAAAAGAAATAAAGATATATGAACAAGGAAAAAAAAATTAAAAGGGATGGGGAAATTATTTGGGACATGCTCTCTTCAGTGTTTGATACTTAAAGGTAGTTGGTATATTGTTTTTTTCATACAAATATTTGATTGCCTATCATGTAACAGGTGTTATATTAAATATATAATAATTAGCTAAATAGATTTGTGGAATTTATTATATATTAGAGAACATAGACAATAGGTGTACAGATAAAAAATTATTACCCATAATCACCTTATGCAATTTCCAAACTTCATTAAGTGTCAAAATCACCTGGGACCTTGGTGCAAATACCAAATTTAGGTCCTACCCTGCCTACCTCAATGAGCCTGGGACTCTGTCCATTAGTTTTCCAGGTGATTCTACTATATAGCAAAGTTTGAGAATCGCTCTAGTGGTTTGAATAAATATTTAGGGAATAGTCAAGCTGTAAGGGAAGTTCGAATGTCCTATAGTCCAGTGCTTCTCAAACCTTCAATGTGCATTCAAATCACTTAGAAATCTCACCAAAATACACATTCTGATTCACTAAATTTAAGGTAGGTGGCTGAGATTCTGCGCTTCAGATAAGCTTTTAGGTGAGAATCTGGCCTTATGTAGCAAGCTATAGTCCATTGTGTGCATTCCCAAAGTTGGATTTTATTTCTATATCAGATTTTGATCATTCTCATTCACCTTAGTCTCTTCATCAAAATGTGGGAACAGGAATCAGAGTTGTCTGAAGGTGCTAATTAAATATGCAAATGACCCAAGGGATCTTGGTGTAAACTGAAATTTGAAGACTGCTTTTTTTTTTCCAGAGAAACAGTGACTACAATTTTTTTCACATGTGTGAAGCATGCTTCAATTCCTCCATTGACCGTAGATCAATGGTTCATCAACCTGGAAATGCATTAGAAACACCTGTGGAGAGGTACAAACAAATACCAATGTTCTGGTCCAATCCCACACCAATCAAATCTGAGTCTGTGGGGGTGGGCCCCAGGCATCTGTATTTTTATAGAGCTCCCTTGGTGATTCTAATGTACATACAGGGCTGAGAACCACTGCTGAAGACAAATAGCCTTTTTATTTAAACTTAGGAATATAGTTGATCTAAATAGAAATTGCAGAATTAACAGAGTTTGTCATCTCCTTTCTGAGCCCTTGTCATAAGACTTCTTCCCACCAAATACCTTGGTGTTCCTATCATGGTGACTCCCTGACCTCATGTGTCCCATGTCCTGACTTTCTCCCTTCTCTTTGGAATCAAGACTGTGCACCATCCCCTCTGAGACTTTTTTTCTCTTTCCTGGTAGAGAGTAGAAACAGATTAATCAGAAAAAGCAATCCCAGGTCATGTTTAAATTAATGTCCTTTCCGCCTTTGATGCTACACTCTCTTAACCCCATTTGAATAGATGTTTAGGTTCTCTTGAAGTTGAGAATTTCAAGTATGACTGTTTGGAATAATATATATGAGCCTCAAATGAGCAGTCTCCTACTGTAATAATCTTTAGTCCTGGCCTTGCTTAAGGAAGAATTCCTTGTATTGTGGTTGATTTCATTATAAAAGGATTATTTTTTCCTTCATAAATACTGTCCAGGATATTATATGATGATATGTGGAGTTATTTTTTATAGAGGGAAATGTTAACTGTGGCAAGGGAATCATTTTGACAGCATGTCCTTTTGTTATCAAAAATAAATTTAGCAATTTTTAAAGTATATTCTTTTCTAAGAATGAGGAAAAGGGAAAGTCTTTGATGAAGGCCTTGTAATCAGGGGAACAGAGAGGAAAACAAAGGATGCACAAATATGAGAAATTGACTACTTCCAAAAAAAAAAACTGTTACATCAACATCAATTAACATTTATTGAGCACCTACTTGGTATATAACATTCTGCTAGCAATTTGAAAAATGACATGGAATATATACCTATAAAACATAATTACCAGTGGCTATTTTTGGCTATTTGTTTAAAGTCATTATAGCAAGGAAGAACTTTTAACAAAAGCTGCTTGTAATTTGGTCTCATTTATAAAACTGATTACTAGGGAGACTTGCTCAAAAGGATAGAAATTAAACCACATCAAAATATTATTTTCTGTTATTCTGATAATTACAACACATACACATAGATGAGGCCAAATACTATAATTTCAAATATATGATTATCAAATTTCAGTTATTAATCCATTCCCAGAGGAAGTACAGGATGCAGCACACACTGCTTGATATTTCCTTCACTTATCATTAATAAGTGGTGTGGATTTGGACCTATTGATGTGTATGCAGCTATATGTGTATATCACTGAGCTCTAAAGAAATAAGACTCATTCCACAACTCATACATAGGAAGCACTCTTACTTCCTTATGCTTGTGGATGACAAATTATACATTTATACTTTTTCTGTTTTGAAAATGGAGACAAGGCTTGAACTATTTACATAATCACCTGAAAATGTTAGCTAATATATTTACATGTGAGCTGAAAAGTCTGTGCTATAGCTACTTGGAAAGTGCCAAGACACCTTGACTGGAAGACTCATGCCTGAGAAAGACTAAGAGAATCTGAAAGTTTCATGGACATCTACTCCTAAAAACAGAAATTGGCCATGTTATTTAAAATTCAGAGAAAATTGACATTTGATATAGATTTTCATGCTAATCAATTCAGTTGACCATTTTTAGTATTTTATTTGGTCTTGGTTCTATTATTATTTGGAGTAGAAATCAATTTTGCAAATATCTTATTTAATGTACTTATAAACATATACATTTTCCAGTTCCAGAAAATGTCCAGAGTGTTTACCTCGTTAGGTAGAAGAAAAATAGATTGAGGAAACTTTAATGCAAGCTCTTATCACTCTAGGATGTCTGTAGCCTGCTCCATACCATGCCTTGAAAATGATGCATTTGAACAGCCTAAAGAGGCCTGGTCCCTATATAATGGGATATCTTTCCAATTTTGTTTTATAATTATGATTTGCCTTGGACCTGTGAGGGTGTACTTATCTGATTGACTTGATTATATTCTCTCTGAAGGTAGTCCAAAGTGAGAAACTTTCCACAGGTGAGGATATAACTTATTTACAAGTTGGTAAATAATGTCTACTGTTAATTTTTAAATTTTACTATATTTAAAGCACGTGGTATGGTCACAGTTCAGGTTGGAAATAGTGCGTCAAATTCTAGTAACGACTAGGCAGTTAGTATTGTCAAAAAGGTGGAGAAAGAAGGATGCTTGAATAAACAGGTAAAGGAAGAAGAAAAGAAGTGAGAAGACAGGAAAACACCTCTATGTGTATTATGAGATACATATCCTGAGCATGAGAACCTGCCTATCGAGTTCATCAGTTCCTACTGTTTTCTTTTTTAAAAAATATTTTTTTAAATTCAATTTGCCAACATATAGTATAACATCCAGTGCTCATTCCATCAAGCTCCTATTGTTTTCAAAGAGATTATATATATGATCATAGAGCATTACATGTACTCAAATTTGGGGAAAATAGTTACTCATTTCTAGTTCACATATCTTAGCTATGATCTTAAAAGAAACAATTAGTGAAATAGATTCTAGAACAACATAAGGAAATAACTCTTTATAGTTATCAGGCATTTCTAGCTATCAGGCATTTATACACACTGAGAAAGTAGATGATCTTTGTTCTGAACTATCTTTTTAAGGATATGTATATGATGAACAGTCTTGCTAGATAGAGATAGTGTCTCCAGCTAGAATAAAGGCCATATTTGCTTCTGTAAATATACTACAAATAATGTTTCTCTCCAGGGAAAAGATCATGCATTCTAATAGCCTATTATTAACTGTTTAGGTTAAGCTTGAAGTTCCTCTCCTATAATGTAACCCACAGCCTATATAGATGTTACCTGGACCTCTTCAGATTGCCTTTGTGAATTGGGGTTTAGGGAATTTAAACAATTACTAATACTTTGGATACTGATATTACTATGAACAATAAACTGTCTGTCTCTGATCCAGGAGTCTCATGTTTTCTACTAGGCTAACTTGTTAGCTTGCAGGTAGGGTAAAATCTCAGAAATTTCATGGTCCTTGACAAACAGTAGAAGGTCAGATCTAAAAGAAATATTGGAGATATGAAGTACAACCCACTCTATATTATAAATGAAAAAATTTATACCCAGAATTTAATTTGTCTGCCAAAGGTCAAAAAGTGATTAACAAAAGAATCAGGACTAAAGGTAATTAAAGCATATCCAAAAGATAACCAATTTAACTCCAAATTTGTTGATAACCCCCATTTTGAATTTAACAATACCTTTTCCAGATATCCTTAGATTTCTCTTATATCTACGTTTCCTCCTCATGAGTACGTTTGTTTCTGACTACCATAGTCTTCAGGCCCAGCACCATTAGGCAAAATAGGCTTGAAAAAATAAGACAGGAAAAAGAATTTGAAATGTGAAGAGGGTTATTCTCAGAGCCTAAGAAGTAGAAAAATTGAGGAAATAGAGCATGTTTTAAAAAATAGAACTAGTTTATTCATTCATTCAACACACCAAAAAATCACTGGTTAAATACTAGGTGCCAGGTATCATGCTAGGTATTGAGTGTGCTGGTGATTATTAAACAATCAGTGGAAAACAAGCCAGTTTTGTTGAGTTTAACACTTCTTATGGTGGAAGTATTCCCACCATGGCTGATTTCAAATGATCAAAAGGACATCAATTAGCTCACAAAATTCCTGAAAATGTAACAATGGGCTCCTGTGAGTCAGTACAAGCCAGCTCTGGCATAAGCTGTCTCCAGAACAACATTGCCTGAGGTTCTATCAGTAAACATCATAGAAATGCTCTCTATCTTTCCAGGGATTACTGATAAACAGGTATACAAGCAAATAGAACATGACTGGGAAAGTAAACAGAAAAATATTCCCCTAAAAGCACTTCTCAACCCAGTCTTAAAGATGAGGGACAGGAAGATCTTCCCAAAGAAATTACATCTATTTGGAGACCAGAAGCATAAGGAGTTTGCTGAATGAAGGAAGGCTGGGAGGTGAGAGAAGATGGTTTTTCTATTAGGGAGCTGTAAAGACTAAAAGCAGTAGGGAAAGTAGCAAAAGGTGAGGCTGAAGACATAGGGAGAGATAGACAATGATCAACCTCCTAGGATGGGTTAACAAGTTTAGACATTAGCCTCAGGCACCATTTCCTCCAGTAAATCTACAAAATACCAATAGGTATATGGGGGGAAAGAGGTTGTAGAAGAAAAGAAAGAGAGAAAAAGAAAAATCTATGCTCAAAAACTGTTTTTGGAAGTACTGGTTGGTCAATTATTTTTTAATTCTAGGTAGTTCTACAATGTAGTATTGATTTCAGGAGTAAAATTTAGTGATTCGTCACTTAGATATAACACCTAATGCTCATCACAAGTGCCCTCCTTAATGCCCACCACCCATTTAGCTCATGATACCACTCCTTCTCCCCTCCAGCTACCCTCAGGTTGTACTCTACAGTTAAGGGTCATTCATTTTTTGCTTCCCTTTCTGTTTTTATCTTATGTTTTCTTTCCATTCCCCCATTGATTTGTCTGGTTTCTCAAATTTCACATATGAGTGAAATCATATAGTATTTGTCTTTCTCTTACTTATTTTGCTTAGTATAATACACTTTAGGTCTATCCACGTTGTTGCAAATGGCAAGATTTCATTCTTTTTTTGACTGAGTAATATCAATTATGTATGGGTATTTGGGCTTTTTCAATAATGTGGCCATTGTTAATAATGCTGCTATAAACATTGGGGTGCATGTGTCCCTTCATATCAGTATTTTTGTATCCTTTGGATAAATATCCAATGGTGCAATTGCTGAGTCATAGGGTCATTTTATTTTTAACTTTTCAAGGAACCTCCACACTGTTTTCCAGAGTGGCCACACTAGTTTGCATTTCTACCAATAGTACAAAAGTGTTCTCCTTTCTCCGCATCTCATCACCATTTGTTGTTTCCTGAGTTGTTAATTTTAGCCATTATGACAGTTGTGAGGTGCTGTTTCATTGTGGTTTAGATTAGTATTTCTTTGATGATGAGTGATGTTGAGCATTTTTTCATCTGTCTGTTAGCCATTTGTATGTTTTCTTTGGAGAAATGTCTGTTCATGTCTTCTGCTCATTTCTTAACTGGAGTATGTATTTTCTGGGTGTTGATTTTTATTAGTTCTTTATAGATTCTGGAAACTAGTTCTTTATCCAACATGTCATTTGCAAAAATCATGTCCCATTCCATCAGTTGCATTTTAATTTTGTTGATAATTTCCTTTGCTGAGCAGATGGTTTTAATTCTGAGAGGCCCCAATAGTACAGTTTTGCTTTGGTTTTCCTTGCCTCTGGAGATGTGTCTAGTATAGCTGCTGTGACTAAGGTCAAAGAGGTTGTTGTCTGTGTTCCCCTCTAGAATTTTGATGGATTCTTGTCTCACGATCTTTCATCCATTTTGAATTTATTTTTGTATATGGAGTAAGAAAGTTTTCCAGTTTCTTTTTTTTAAGATCTTATTTATTCATTCATGACAGACACACACACACACACACACATACAGAGAGAGAGAGAGAGAGAGAGAGGCAAAGGGAGAAGTAGGCTCCATGCAGGGAGCCTGACGTGGGACTCGCTTCCGGGTCTCCAGGATCACACCCTGGGCCAAAGGCGGCACTAAATGGCTGGGCCACCAGGGCTGCCCAGTTTTTCAGTTTCATTATTTTTATATCACTGTCTAGTTTTCCCAACAATATTTTTGTTGAAGAGACTGTATTTTTTTCCATTGGATATTCTTTCCTGCTTTGTCAAAGATTAGTTGACCAAAGAGTTGAGAGTCCGTTTCTGGGTTCTCTCCTCTGATCCACTGATCTTTGTGTCTGTTTTTGTGCCAGTATTATACTGTCTTGATTTGTGATAATGGCTTTGTAATATAACTTGAAGTCTGGGATTGCGATGCCTCCTACTTTGCTTTTTTCTTTCAACATTAAATTGGCTATTCAAGGTCTTTTGTAGTTCCATACAAATCTTAAGATGGTTTGTTCTAGTTCTATGAAAAATGCTGCCATTATTTTTATTGGGATTACATTGAATGTGTAGATTGCTTTGGGTAATATAGACATTTTAACATTTGTTCTTCCAATCCATGAGCATGGGATATTTTTCCATTTGTTTGTGTATCCTTCAATTTCTTTCATAAATGTTCTATAGTTTTCAGTGTATAGATCTTATGCCTCTTTGATTAGGTTTATTCCTAGATATCATATTATTTTGGTGCAATTGTAAATGGGGATGATTCCTTGATTTCTCTTTCTGCTGTTTCATTATGAGTGTAGAGATAATACAACAGATTTCTGAATTCTGAATTTCTGTTGATTTTATCTCATGTGATTGCTGAATTCATATATTAGTTCTAGATTTTTTTTGGTTTACTCTTTCCTTTTCCACATAGTGTATCATGTAGTCTGAGAAGAGCGAGTTTGACTCCTTCTTTGACAATTTCAATGCCTTTTATTTTGTTGTTGTTGTTTTTGTTGTTGATGTTTTTGTTTGATTGGTGAAGCCAGGACTTCTATAATATGTTGAGTAACAGTGATGAGAGTGGACATCTTTGTCATGTTCCTGATCTTATGGGAAAAGCTCACAGTTTTCCCCATTGGGAATTATATTAGCTGTGAGTCTTTTGTATGTGGTTTTTATGATGTTGAAGTATATTTCTTCTATCCCTACTTTCTTGAGAGTTCTTATCAAGAAAGAATGCTGTATTTTGTCAAATGTTTTTCTGTATCCATTGAGAAGATCATATGTTTCTTATTATTTCTTTTATTAATATGGTGTACCACATTGATTTATTTGTGGCTGCTGAACAACCCCTGCAGCCCAGGAACAAATCTCACTTGATCATAGTGAATAATACCTTTAATGTATTCTTGGATTCAATTTCTTAGCATTTTGGTTTTTTTCTTAGCATTTTGTTAAGAATTTTTGCATTCATATTCATCAGGGATATTGGTCTATAATTTTCCTTTTTAGTGGGATATTTTCCTGAATTTGGAATCAAAGTAATACTGACTCCATATGATGAATTTGGAAGTTTTCCAGCCATTTCTACTCTTTGTAACTGCTTCAGAAGAATAGGTATTAATTATTCTTTAAATGTTTGGTAGACTTTCCCTAGAAAGCCATCCAGCCCTGGACTATTGTTTATTGGGAGATTTTTGATTACTCATTCAATTTCTTTGCTGGTTAGGAGTCTGTTCAGATTTTCTATTTCTTCTTTCAGTTTTGTTAGTTTATATGATTCCAGGAATTTATCCATTTCTCACAGATTACCCACTTGTTGGCATATAATTTTTCATAATATTCTTGTGTAATTGTATTTCTTTGATGTTGGTTATGATCTCTCCACTTTCACAATTTTATTCTCTTTTCCTTTTGGTAGGTCTGGCTAGGGGGCTAGCAATTTTACTAATTCTTTCAGAGAAACAGCTCCTAGTTTAATTGATGTATTCTACTGCTGTTTTTTTTTTTTTACCTATATCATTGATTTCTGCTCTAATCTTTATCTTCTGCTGGATTTAGGCTTTATTGCTATTCTTGTTCAAGCTGCTTTTGGTGAAAGGTTAGGTTGTGTATCAGAGACTTTTGTTGCTTCTTGCATAAGGTCTACATTGCTATATACTTCCATCTTATGACTGCCTTGTTGAGTCCCAAAGGTTTTGGCTGTCATGTTTTCCATTTGCTTTGCTTCCATGTATTTTTTTTATTTCTTCTTTAATTTCCTGGTTAACCCATTCATTCTTTAGTAGGATGTTCTTTAAGCTCCATGTATTTGTAGTCTTTCCAAATTTTATCTTGTGATTGACTTCAGGTTTCATAGCATTGTAGTCTGAAAATATGAATGGTATGATCTCAATCTCTTTGTACTTGTTGAAGGCTGATTTGTGACCTAGCAGGTGATCTCTTCTGGAGAAGGTTCCATGTGCATTAGAGAAGAATGTGTATTTTGCTGTTTTAGGATGAAATGTTCTGAATATTTGTTAAGTCCATCTGGTCCAGTGTTTCATTCAAAGCTATTGTTTCCTTGATGATTTTCTGCTTTGATGATCTATCCGTTAATATAAGTGGAGTTGAAAGTCTTCTGCAATTATTGTGTTATTGTCAATTAGTTCCTTCCTGTTTGTTATTAACTGATTTATATATTGGCTGCTCCCAATTTGGGGGCATAAATATTTATAATTGTTAGATCTTGCTGTTGGATAAATCCCTTAATTATGATATATTGCCCTTTTTTTGCCCTTTTTCATCTTTTCTAACAGTCTTTGTTCTAAAGTCTAGTTTATCTGATTTAAGTATGGTTACTCTGGCTTTCTTTTGATGTCCATTAGCATCAGTGGTTTTCCATATCTTCACTTTCAGTCTGTACAATTTTTTTTAGGTCTAAAGCTAGTCTCTTGTAGGCAGCATGTAGATGAGTCTTGTGGTTTTATACATTCTGATACCCTATGTCTTTTGATTGGAGCGTTTAGTTTATTTGCATTCAAAGTATTTATTGATAGATATGAATTTAGTGACATTGTATTACCTTTAAAGTCACTGTTCCTATACATGGTCTCCATTCCTTTTTAGTTTTTGTTGCTTTTAGTGACTCTTTCCCACTCAAGGAGTCCATTTTAATATTTCTTGTAGGGCTGGTTTAGTGTTCACCGACTCCCTTAGTTTTTATTTGTCTTGGAAAGTCTTTATCTCTCCTATTATTCTGAATGACAGCCTTTCTGGATATAGTGTTCCTAGGTGCATATTTTTCCCATTTAGTATGTTGAATATGTCATGTCACTTCTTTCTCGCTTGACAGATTTCTGTGGACTGACCTCCTGGCAACCTTATGTGTCTAACCTTGTAAATTAAGGACCTTTTGTCCCTAGCTGCTTTCGGAGTTCTCTCTTTCTCTTTGTATTTTGGAAGTTTCATTCTATCTTGGCTGGCATTGACCTCTTTTTGTTGATTTTGAGGGGAGTTATTGTGCCTCATGAACTTGAATGACTGTTCCCTTCCCCAGATTAGGGAAGTTCTCAGCTATAATTTGTTCAAATAACCTCCTGCCTGTTTTCCCCATTATTCTTCTTCTGGAACTCCTATGATATGGATATCATTGTGCTTTGTGGAATTGTTGAGCTCCCTGAATCTATATTCATGATCTAATAGTTTTCTTTCCCTCTTCTTTTCAGCTTCATTATTTCCCATAATTTTATCTCCTATATCACCTATGTGTTCCACTGTTGTAACTGAGATGTGAAACTTACTGGTTGTAATCACAGTGAGGATGGAGATAGTTGATCAATGTTAAATAGTTGTCCTCACTATAGTATTTATCAGTCTTTAACCTATTGATGGTTCTCCCAGAGTGAGATATAGTATATATTATTTCTTGGGATTATTGGACTGTGGAACACCTCTCATTTATTTCTATGACTATATATCAGGAGTAGGGTGCTAAGAAACTAGTGTCTACAAAACACATTTTAAAAGTGCTCTTCTGAGGACAATAGAAAGGCATCATAAGTTTTTAAGCCACAATGACATGATCAGATAATGCTGAAAGTGTTTTCTTTCACTAATTAGCTATTCATTTTGTATCATGTTTTTCTATTGCCTCTAACCATCCTGAACTTTCTTCTATCCCCCAAATGCAAAAAGTCTTAGGAAAACGTCCAAATGCATCTTAATATTAAAAACTAAAATTGTCTTGCATAAGTACTACACTGGTACTAAATTTGATAAATTTCATTGTTTTGGTTTCTGACTTTAATCCTTTTTTAAAAAAAATCCCATTATTTCTAAAAAACAGAGTAAGATCTGGGTCTGTCTCAAATCTTAGGCCTCATTTTCTTCAAAAGGTAACAATGACAAACTTAATCCATTCATCTCTAGAAGATTATAGATTCCCACATCTGAAATGGGAATTGTAGGTCAGATGATCATACATTTTATATCCCCTTTATAACAACTTCATTCTACATAAGGAATGAACAGGACAGTGATTATCTTAGAGAAGAAAAAGAAAGAAGTGGAGAGGAGAGAAAAATGACCATTTAGTGACCTATCAGAGCTTGTTGAAGTCTGATATAATTAACAAATTTGTATAGCTCTAGCAATTGTAATTCCAATTATTTGCTAGCTGAAGGCAAATTTCACTAAGTTAGGAAATCATGTAAATAGCCTAATTAATATAATATGCCTTATGTTCTAGTTCTACTAAGAAAGCGAAAACAAATACGTCGTTTTTAACAATAAATACCATAGCATAGACTAAATATTATAAATGTTCAGTCAGTTTGTAGAACAAATATTGCATATTATGGACCCTTTTCAGTAATTCTATGAAGTTCAGTATGATTTAATGAAATTATGTTAGTTGTTTGAGTTTTACAACTGCATTACAATAAAAAGAAAGCATTTCCTTTGAATAGATAAGAGGAAGATCCTTGACAAAATAGCATAGTAGAGTTTACAATGCTGTGGGCTTGAAGAGACAAAGATTTCATTATTTTTCTTGCCAGTTCTCTAATCTCAAGAGAACCCCAAAGTTAAAATAAATCTTTTAAGAATTCCATATGCTAGTGGTGGAGAGATATAATGAATGAATCTTTGCCATTTTTTCATGTAGAATTGAGAGATAAAGCTGTTTATAAAACCCTAAAAGACTTAAAAATCATTTCTATAGATTGTCATATGTTAATGTCAGTGAACATTTAATCACCACATGTGAAAATGCATAGTGCAATGGTTGGCTTTCATTGCTCTTTGTCTGAGGGCTCCACTTTGCCCCATTATATTTAATGACCTGCCCTCTGTCCTGCCGTCAAGTACTTATCTCTCAAAAACCACTTAAGACTACCATGATGAAGAGAGAGAGAAGGAAAGATTATTACAGAGTTAATAAAGAATTATTTATTGAGGATCTATATTTCTAGCACTATACTAGGCACTCTAAAGTAAAACAAAACAAAGCAAAAACACCCACAATGTTTTAAGGGCACACATGGCCCCCTGCCTTGAAAATTTTTCCTATGTTTTTGAAGTATCAAAACTCCCACTTACAAATCAATTATAGACCAATCAAGTGATATATATACATATATATATACACATATATATAGACATATACACATATATACACATACACATACATGATTCATTTTTCAATTTTAAATATAAAGCTTGAATGCGCTACATATTTAACACATATTCAGTGTATATTAAGGGTTGGACATGGACTTGATAACAATGTATAGAATGTGATAACTATGATTAATGCTTTGAAGTTTCATTTGACTACTTTAATGGTAAATCTTGACCATCAGAAAGCACAAGGTGGAAACAACTGTAAGAGTTTCTTGAAGGAATGGAGACAATGGATGTCTGGAAGAATTTGAGCAGAAGGTTTGGTCCTGGAAAGGTTAAATAGTTGGGAGATTTAGAGTGAAGATAAGTCAGGGTATATAGAGATTCCAGGTCATTAAAGGCCAATAAACATAACCATTAGTCTTTTTATCCCCATCACTTTAAAATTTTACTAAATATAGATAAATAATGAAATAATCCTGAGTCAGAAAGTGAGAATCCTAAAAGAGTAGATAGAGCAAAATATTATATAGTGAATGCAAAAAAGAAAATCATTTCACAGTAGCATAGGCTGAAAATATTGTGTTGAAAAGTTTAAAGGAGTTTAGGTAAAATTTTAGTTGAAATTCCTATAGCCATCTATTAAGTAAAGTGATAAATATTTCTAATATATGCAGATTGGCAATCTATATTGTCATATGCAATCCATATGCATATGCAGAAGACAATTCAAAGAATAAGGCTTTGATCTATTAAAAATATATTTAAGCTCTATTTAACTTTACCTTTTTTATAACCAGGAGATAAGAATGAAAAACAAAGAAAGTGCTATTGATAGTACATACTTAGAGATAAAAACATTCATAGGGATATTCTTGTGAGCATTTCAGTGTTATATTCACCCTTGTAACAGAATTGAATCACATATAATAGGAAGTGAATGAAAATTTGTTGACTGAGTTAGATTATAAGAGATAATGCATATGCTACTACAATTAGTTTTTGGCAGATGAAAAAGGAGTTATAGTGTATTGGGTGTGGTGGAGAGTAATGTGGATATACTGAATATTGAAGAATGTCTGATTAAGTTATGATATATTCTGCATATACAACAAAGCTTAACTTTCTAAAAAGGGAGAAAAAGGAAGGAGATAGAGAGGAAGAGCAGGAGAAGGAGAGGTGCAGGAAAGCAAGGAGAGAGGGAGGAGGGAGTGGGAAGGAGTGAAGGAGAAAGGAAAGAATGGGTGAGGAGGGAAGAAGTAGGAAGGGAAGATGGATAGGGGAAGAAAGAAGTGAGGGAGAGACAAAGAAAGGTTATTTCTATTATAGGAAATCATAGATCAAAGCCTATATGTATAATATTTTCTAGAGTGTAAATCAATATACTCAAAATAACATTTCATGCCCGCCAAAATGAAATAAAACAAATAAGTATAATGGATTTGAAAAAAAAAAAACTTGTATGAAAAAATAGCTTTCTCTTTTACATGGCAAATTCCAACTGATAAAATGTATTAGCACTGTTTAAACCATCAGATCACAGTTATAGTAAGAAATATTATACCCATTCTAAAGACGAAATATGGTAAATCAATAATTTTCTAGAGTAACATTTCATAATCATTACATTATGATAGGAATCATAAATCATAAACAATGACAGATTTTTTTAAATAATAAATTTATTTTTTATTGGTGTTCAATTTGCCAACAAACAGAATAACACCCAGTGCTCATCCCATCAAGTGCCCACCTCAGTGCCCGCCGCCCACTCACTCCCACCCCCCGCCCTCCTCCCCTTCCACCACCCCTACTTCGCCTCCCAGAGTTAGGAGTCTCCCGTGTTCTGTCTCCCCTTCTAATATTTCCCAATTATTTTTTCTCCTTTCCCATTTATTTCCTTTCACTATTTTTATATTTCCCAAATGAATGAGACCATATAATGTTTGTCCTTCTCCAACTGGCTTACTTTACTCAGTATAATATCCTCCAATTCCATCCATGCCGAAGCAAATGGTGGGTATTTGTCGTTTCTAATGGCTGAGTAAAATTCCATTGTATACATAAACCACATCTTCTTTATCCTTTCATCTTTCAATAGACACCGAGGGTCCTTCCACAGTTTTGCTATTGTGGACATTGCTACTAGAAACATCGGGGTGCAGATGTCCCAGCGTTTCATTGCATCTGTATCTTTGGGGTAAATCCCCAGCAGTGCAATTGCTGGGTCGTAGGGCAGATCTATTTTTAACTCTTTGAGGAACCTCCACACAGTTTTCCAGAGAGGCTGCACCAGTTCACATTCCCACCAACATTGCAAGACAGTTCCCTTTTCTCCGCATCCTCTCCAATATTTGTTGTTTCCTGCCTTCTTAATTTTCCCCATTCTCACTGGTGTGAAGTGGTATCTCATGGTGGTTCTGATTTGTATTTTTCTGATAGCAAGTGATGCAGAGCATTTTCTCCTGTGCTTGTTGGCCATGTCTATGTCATCCTCTGTGAGATTTCTGTTCATGTCTTTTGCCCATGTCATGATTGGATTGTCTGTTTTTTTGCTGTTGAGTTTAATAAGTTCTTTATAGATCTTGGAAACTAGCCCTTTATCTGATACGTCATTTGCAAAATCTTCTGCCATTCTGTAGGTTGTCTTTTAGTTTTGTTGTAGCCAATAGGATCCAACAGTACAGTAAGAAGATTATTCACCATGACCAAATAGGATTTATCCCCGGGATGCAAGGCTGGTTCAACACTCATAAAACAATCAATGTGATTCATCATATCAGTAAGAGAAAAACCAAGAACCATAGGATCCTCTCAATAGATGCAGAGAAAGCATTTGACAAAATACAGCATCCATTCCTGATCAAAACTCTTCAGAGTGTAGGGATAGAGGGAACATTCCTCGACATCTTAAAAGCCATCTACAAAAAGCCCACAGCAAATATCATTCTCAATGTGGAAGCACTGGGAGCCTTTCCCCTAAGATCAGGAACAAGACAGGGATGTCCACTCTCACCACTGCTATTCAACATAGTATTGGAAGTCCTAGCCTCAGCAATCAGGCAACAAAAAGATATTAAAGGCATTCAAATTGGCAAAGAAGAAGTCAAACTCTCCCTCTTTGCCGATGACATGATACTCTACATAGAAAACCCAAAAGACCCCACCCCAAGATTGCTAGAACTCACAGCAATTTGGGAGTGTGGCAGGATACAAAATCAATGCCCAGAAGTCAGTGGCATTTCTATACACTAACAATGAGACTGAAGACAGAGAAATTCAGGAGTCAATCTCATTTACAATTGCACCCAAATGCATAAGATACCTAGGAATAAACTTAACCAAAGAGGTAAAGTATCTATCCCCTAAAAACTACAGAACACATCTGAAAGAAATTGAGGAAGACACAAAGAGATGGAAAATGTTCCATGCTCATGGAGTGGAAGAATTAATATTGTGAAAATGTCAATGCTACCCAGGGCAATTTACACGTTTAATTCAATCCCTATCAAAATACCATGGACTTTCTTTAGAGAGTTGGAACTAATCATCTTAAGATTTGTGTGGAATCAGAAAAAACCTCGAATAGCCAGGGAATTTTAAAAAAGAAAACAATAGCTGGGGGCATTGCAATGCCAGATTTCAGGTCATACTACAAAGCTGTGGTCATTATGACAGTGTGGTACTGGCACAACAACAGACACATAGAACAATGGAACAGAATAGAGAATCCAGAAGTGGACCCTCAAGTTTATGGTCAACTAATATTCGACAAAGGAGGAAAGACTATCCACTGGAAGAAAGACAATCTCTTCAATAAATGGTGCTGGGAAAATTGGACATCCACATGCAGAAGAATGAAACTAGACCACTCTCTTGCACCATACACAAAGATAGACTCGAAATGGATGAAAGATCTTAATGTGAGACAAGATTCCATCAAAATCCTAGAGGAGAACACAGGCAACACCCTTTTTGAACTCAGCCACAGTAACTTCTTGCGAGATACATACATGAAGGCAATAGAAACAAAATCAAAAATGAACTATTGGGACTTCATCAAGATAAGAAGCTTTTGCACAGCAAAGGATACAATGACAGACTTTTAATATAATGTACCAACCAGCTGTGGTGTCATCAATAACTTCAATACATATTGTCATTTTTCTGAGTATATCTTTTTCTTACAGACCCTAATTTTAGTAAAAAATTATCACCAATACAACTATATTACATACAATTTTCAAGGGAAGATATGAGAGCTCCTTCCCTAGGACTTAGGAATTTTTAAAGTAACCATCTGTGCATGTTTGTTAAGGTATGCCTACAGAAAAAAAGCTTATCACTTACAAATATCTTATGCTTATCTTTTTTATGTGCTAAAATTTTATTACAAAATAAAGAAAAAGGGATGCCTGGGTGGCTCAGTGGTTTAGTGCCTGCCTCGGTCCAGGGCCTGATTTCGGGGTCCTGGGATCAAGTCCCACATTGGGCTCCCTGCATGGAGTCTGCTTCTCCCTCTGCCTGTGTCTCAGCCTCTCTCTCTCTCTCTGTGTGTCTCTCATGAATAAATAAATAAAATCTTTAAAAAAATAAAGAAAAAACAAGTGAATTAAGTATTCACATCAACAAGTTGTAAAGAGAACAAAAGGAAAGCACAAAACAAATGAGAAGGAAGAATGATGATAATAAGATAAATGAAACAGAAGCACAACACCAAAAACAATACAAATAGAGATATTAACATAATTAAGTTAATTATTTGAAAATATGACTTATGTAGACAGAGCTTTGGCAAAATAATCAAGAGAAAAGTATAGATAGAGAAAATACTTTAAAATAAATTTAAATTAGAGAGAGTCCAAGATGGCAGAGGAGTAGGAGACTTTAGGATTTTATGGTCCCAGGAATTCAGCTAAATAGTATTCACCTGCAAACCCAACTTAATCTCTAATAAAAGAATAACTGCAGCTTTACAAATAGAAAAGTGACCACTTTATGCAAAAATAACAAGATGGAAAAATTCTCCTCAAAAAAAAAAAAAGAGAATAGGAGGTACCACTGACTGCCAGGAACCTAATCAGTACGGACATAAGTAAGATGTCAGAACTAGAGCTCAGAATAACAATTATAAATATATGAACTAGGATTGAAAAAAGTACAAAACGTACTAGGGAAACTCTTACTGGAGAAATAAAAGAACTAAAATCTAACAAATCCAAATCAGAACGGCTACTAATGAGATGCAATAAAAAAATGGAGGTTCTGCTAGAGTAAATGAGGCAGAAGAGAAAATTAGGGATATAGAAGACAAAATGATGGATAACAAAAAAGCTGAGAAAAAAAGAAATGAACAAGTACTGGATCAGAAGAGGAGAATTCAAGAGATAAGTGATACCATAAAGCAAAAACAATAATAGAATAATTGCAATTCCAGAAGAAGAGGAAAGAGAGAGAGAGAGGGCAGAAGGTATATTGGAGCAAATTATAGCTGACAACTTCTTAATATACGGAAGGAAATAGGCATTCATGTCTGGGAGGAACAGAGAACAACTCTCAAAATCAGTAAAATCAGGTCAACACACCAAAATATATTGGTGAAAATTGCAAATTTCAGAGACAAAGAGAAAATCCTGAAAGCAACTTGGGTCAAGAGGTCCATAAACTTCAAGGGTAGAAACATTAGACTGGCAGCAAACCTATCCAGAGACCTATCAGAACATAAAGGACTGGCATGATACATTTGGTGTGTTAAATGAGAAAAATTATGCAGCCAAGAATACATTATCCAGCTAGGATGTCATTCAAAATAGAAGGAGAGATAATAAGCTCCCAGTACAAACAGAAACTAAAAGAATTATGATCACTAAACCGGTCCTGCAAGAAATATTAAAAGGGATCCTTTAAGCAAAGAGAGAACCCAAAAGTATCATAGACCAGAAAATAACACTCAATATAGAGAAACAATGACTTTACAGGTAATACAAAAGCACTAAATTAATATCTTTCAATAGTTACTCTGAATGTAGAGGGACTAAATTCCCCAATCAAAAGACACAGTGTATCAGTTTGGATAAAAAAGCAAAACTCATTGATATGCTGTCTTCAAGAGACTTGTTTTGACCCAAAGACAGTTCCAGATTTAAAGTGAGGGGGGTAGAAAACCATTTCTCATGCTAGTTCACATGAAAAGAAAGCTGGGGTAGTATTTTTTATATCAGACAAATATGATTTTAAACTAAAGACTGTGATAAGAAATGAGGAAGGACACTATATCATAATTAAAGGGTCAATCCAACAAGAAGATATAACAATTGTAAACATTTATGGCCTTAAGATGGGAGCAGCCAATTATAGAAGCCAAATAAATAACAAAACTAAAGAAACATACTAACAATACAATAATAGTAAGGGACTTTAACACCCCACTCACAGTAATGCACAGATAATCTAAGCAGAATATGAATAAGGAAACAAGGGCTTTGAATAACAGACTGGACCAGATGAACTTCACAGTTATATTCAGAACATTCCATCCTAAAGCAACAGAATATATATTTTTCTGGAATGCACATGGAACATTCTCCAGAACAGATCACATACTGGGTCACAAATCAGTCCTCAACTGGTATCAAAAAATTAGGATCATACCCTGCATATATTCAGACCACAATGCTTTGAAACCTGAAGTCAATGAAAGAGGAAATTGGAAAGAGCTCGAATAAATGGGGACATCCTAATAAAGAATGGGTCAACCAGGAAATTAAAGAAGAAATTTTAAAAATTCAGTAAATAAATGAAAATGAAAACACTACTATTCAAAACCTTTGGGATGGAGCAAAGGCAGTTTTAAGAGGGAAGTGTATAGCAATACAAGACTTTCTCAAGAAACAAAAAACGTCTCAAATACACAACTTAAGCATACACCTAAACCAGTTGGAGAAAGAACAGAAAATAAAGCCTAAGCTCAGCAGAGGAAGAGAAATAATAAAGATTACAAGAGAACTCAATGAAATAGAAACCAAAAGAACAGTAGAACAAATCAGCAAAATTAAGAGCTGGTTCTTTGAAAGAATTAATATGATTGATAAACACCTGGCCAGATTTATCAAAAAGAAAAGAGAAAGAACTCAAATAAATAAAATCATGAATGAAAGAGCAGAGATCGCAACCAACACCAAAGAAATAGAAACAATTAAAAGAACATACTATGTGCAAATATGCCAACAAATTAGGCAATCTGGAAGAAATGGGTGCATTATTAGATATGTATAAACTAACAAAACTGAAACAGGAAGAAATAGAAAGCCTGCTTCCAACAAACAAGAGCCCAGGGCCAGGTGCCTTCCCAAGGGAATTCTACAAAACATTTAAAGAAGAATTAATATCTATTCTTCAGAAGCTGTTTTAAAAAAATAGAAATGGAAGGACAATTTCCAAACTCATTCTATGAAGCCAGCATTACCTTGATCCCAAAAACAAAGATTCCATCAAAAAGTAGAATTAGAGGCGAATATCTTGATGAACAATAATGCAAAAATTCTCACCAAAATACTAACCAATAGGATCCAGCAGTACATAAAGACTATTCACCATGATCAAGTGGGATTTATTCCTGGGCTGCAAGGTTGTTCAACATCTGCAAATGAATCAATAAGATACAACACATTAATAAAAGAAAGGACAAAAACCAGATGACTCTCTCAATAGATTCAGAAAATGTATTTTACAAAGTACAACATCCTTTCTTGATTAAAGCTCTTCACAGGGATCCCTGGGTGGCGCAGCGGTTTAGCACCTGCCTTTGGCCCAGGGCGCGATCCTGGAGACCCGGGATCGAATCCCACGTCGGGCTCCCGGTGCATGGAGCCTGCTTCTCCCTCTGCCTGTGTCTCTGCCTCTCTCTCTCTCTCATTCTATGTGACTATCATAAATAAGTAAAAAAAATTTAAAAAAAAAAGCTCTCCACAACGTAGAGATACAGGGAACTTATCTCAATATCATAAAGTCGTATATGAAAAGCCTATAGTGAATGTCATTTTCAATGGGGAAAAACTGAGAGCTTTTCCCCTAAGGTCAGGATGTCCACTATGATAACAATAGCTGTTCAATATAGTACTAGAAGGCCTAGCCTCAGCAATCAGACAACAAAAAGAAATAAATACCCACCATTTGCTTCAACGTGGATGGAACTGGAGGGTATTATCCTGAGTGAAATAAGTCAATCGAAGGACAAACATTATATGGTATCATTCATTTGGGGAATATAAATAATAGTGAAAGGGAATAGAGGGGAAGGGAGAAGAAATTTGTAGGAAATATCAGAAAGGGAGACAGAACATGGAAGACTCCTAACTCTGGGAAACGAACTAGGGGTGGTGGAAGGGGAGGAGGGCGGGGGGTGGGGGTGACTGGGTGACGGGCCCTGAGGGGGGCACTTGATGGGATGAGCACTGGGTGTTATTCTGTATGTTGGCAAATTGAACACCAATAAAAATAAATTTATTATTAAAAAATAAAATAAAGTTCAATTTAAAGAAAGAAAAGAAATAAAAAGCATCCAAATCAGCAAAGAAGAATTCAAACTCTCACTCTTTGTAGATGATATGATAGTATATATGGAAAAGCCAAAAGATTCCACCCCAAAATTCCTAGAATTTATACAGGAATTCTAGCAAAGTGACAGGATATAAAATCAATGCACAGCAATCAGTTGCATTTCTATACACTAACAAAGAGACAGAAGAAAGAGAAATTAGAGAGTCAATCCCATTTACAATTGCATCAAAACCCATAAGATACCTAGGAATACACAGATCCAAAGAGATAAGGGATCTGTACTCTGAAAACTACAGAACCTTCATGAAAGAAATTGAGGAAGACACAAAGAAATGGAAAAAATGTTCTATGCTAATGAACTGGAAGAACAAATATTGTTACAATGTCTAGGCTACCTAGAGCAATCTATACATTCAATGCAATACCTATCAAAATACCATCAACTTATAACACAGAGTTGGAACAAATAATCCTAAAATGTGTATGGAACCAGAAAAGACTCCACATAGCCAAAGAAATACTGAAAAAGAGAAACCAAAACTGGTGGTATCACAATTCCAGACCTCAAGCTCTATTACAAAGCTTTACGTAATCATCAAGACAGTATGATACTGACATAATAACAGGCACTTAGATAAATGGGACAGAAGAGAGAACCCAGATATGGACCCTCAACTATATGGTCAACTAATCTTTGACAAAGCAGAAAAGAATATCCAATGGATAAAAGACAGTCTATTCAACAAACGGTATTGGGAAAATTGGACAGCCGCATGTGGAAGAATGAAACTAGACCATTTCCTCACACCAAACACAAAAAATAGACTCAAAATGGATGCAAAAACTAAATGCAAGATATGCCTCCAAAGACAATGGAAACTAAGGCAAAAATTAACTATTGGGACTTAATCAAGACAAAAAGCTTTCATGCAGCAAAGTTAACAGTCAACAAAACTAGGGCAGCCTGGGTGGCTCAGCAGTTTGGTGCTTGCCTTCAGCCCAGGGAGTAATCTTGGAGACCCGGGATTGAGTCCCATGTTGGGATTCCTGCATGGAGCCTGCTTCTCCTTCTGCCTGTGTCTCTGCCTCTCTCTCTCTCCCTCATGAATAAATGAATAAAATCTTAAAAAAAAAACAGCCAACAAAACTAAAAGACATCCTACAAAATGGAAGAAGATATTTGCATCAGATAAAGGGCTAGTATTGTAAATTTATAAAGAACTTATCAAACTCAGCACCCAAAGAATTAATAATCCAATCAAGAAATGGGCAGAAGATAAGAACAGTAATTTCTCCAAAGAAGATATACAAATGGCCAACAGACACATTAAAAAATGCTGAATATCACTTGGTATCAGGGAAATACAGATCAAAACCACAATGAGATATCACCTCCCACCAGTCAGAATGGCTAAAATTAACAAGTCAGGAAATAACAGATGTTGGTGAGGATGCAGAGAAAAGAGAATCCTCTTACACTATTGGTGGCAATGCAAGTTAGTACAGCCACTCTGGAAAATAATATGGAGGTCCCTCAAAAAGTTGAAAATGGACCTACCTTATGACCCAGCAATTGCACTACTGGACATTTACCCAAAAGATACAAATGTAGTAATCCCAAGGGACACCTGCACCCCAATGTTTATAGCAGCCATGTCAACAATAGCCAAACCATGGAAAGAGCCCAAATGTCCATCGATAGAAGAATGGATAAAGAAAATGTGAGGTGTGTATATATATGTATATATGTATACACACACACACACAATGGAATACCACTCAGCTATAAAAAGAAAGAATTCTTGCCATTTACATTGACATTGATGGAACTGGAGGGTATTATGCTAAGTGAAATAAGTCACTCAGAGAAAGACATTTATCATATTATCTCACTCATATGTGGATTTTAAGAAATAAAACAGGATCATAGGGGAAGTGACAAAAAACTAAAACAAGATGATATCAAAGAGGGAGACAAACTATAAGAGGCTCTTAATCATAGGAAACAAACTGAGGGTTGCTGGAGGGGAAGAAGATGGGGTAATACACTCCTCCACCCCATTGGGTGATGGGATATTAAGGAGGGCATGTGATGTTATGAGAACTGGATATTATATAAGACTGATGAATCATTGATCTCTACCTCTGAAACCAATAATACATGATATGTTAATTGAATTTAAGTAAAGTTTTAAAAAATAATAATAAATTTATATTAACTGTACATAATATTGTTTGCAGTATTAGGAATATATGTGCTAAAAATGTGACCATCTAGATGAAAGAGATACTTATGGAAAGACATAAAATAGCAAAAATAGTATAAAAAAAACCTTTCAGATATCAAAACTGTGATCCATAATATATATGTACTAAATTAATCACAATTTAAAAATATTTCAAAGAAAATTTCTATTAAGTGGATCAAAAGACAGGTATTGGCTAGAAGAAATTTGCAAACAATTTGTCCAACAGAGAACTCTCATCTATGATATATAAGTAACTCAACATTCAAAAGAAAAAGAAAACATGAATCCAATTAGACAATGGATAAAAGACATAGACACCTCACTGAAGAGAATATTTGGGTGGCAAAAAAGCATGTGAAAAATGTGAAAAGTCATTATCCATCATGGAAATCAAGGGAAAATCATGATGATATATTAATACACATCTATCAGTACAGCTAAAATTAAATAGATAGATAATACTAAATGCTGATAAGGTTATGAAAAAACAAGATTTTTTACATATTGCTGGTGGGACAGTAAAATAATGCAGCTGCTTTGGAAAATAATTTGCCTGTTCCTCAAAAATGTTTAACAAAAAGCTAACTCAAAGGGTTAAACCATATGACCTAAATTTTCCACTCCTAGGTATACACCAATGGAAATTCAATACATATGATCACACACAAAGGGTATGGATATATTCATAGAATATTTTATTAATAATAATCAAAACTCATGAAAATCCAAATATTCATCAATGGGTAAGTAATAAAACAAAATGACATATATCTATGCTAAAATTAGTACTCAAAAATAAAAAAGAAGAGGCTATTGATACCTGAAACTTGACGGATGTTAAAAGTGTTATACTGAGTGGAAAAAGCCAATCTCAAAAGATTACATGTTATATTATCCTATCTAAGTAATGAAATCATACAATCAAAATGACAGAATGAGAGATGGAGAACAGAAGAGTAGCAGCTGCCAAAGGTTATAGAAATAGATGAGTGAAGGGCAGAGTAAGTGTGATTAAAAAGGGGTATCATGAGGGATTTTTGAGGTGATTGAACAGTACTATATTTTGATTATGATTTGATTACAAGAATCTACACATGATTAAATTTCAAAGAATTATACACACACAAGTGCATATAGAACTGATCGAAAAAATGTCCATGGATCGTACAAATGTAGATTTCCTGTTTCTTACATTGTACTGTGGTTATATAAGATGTTAACCATTGAGGAAAATTGAATGAAAACACATGAGATCTCTACTGTTTTTAAACCTACCTGTAAATCTATCATTTTTTTTAATTTATTTTTTTTATTTTTTTAATTTTATTTATTTATTTATGATAGTCACACACACACAGAGAGAGAGGCAGAGACACAGGCAGAGGGAGAAGCAGGCTCCATGCACCGGGAGCCCGACGTGGGATTCGATCCTGGGTCTCCAGGATCGCGCCCTGGGCCAAAGGCAGGCGCCAAACCGCTGCGCCACCCAGGGATCCCGTAAATCTATCATTTTTAAATGAAAATTTAAAAAAAACTTAAAACAAACAAAAACAAACAAATCTAGATCTTTACCTAATATTATATACAAATGCCAAATCTAGGTATATTAAACCAAAAGGCAAAAGAAGTTAAACAAAAAGGTCATTAAAAAATGTAGGAGAATATTTTTGTGACTGACCAAGGGGTATGCAAGAGTATTTATTTATTTATTTATTTACTTACTTACTTATTTGGAGTTCAATTTACCAACATATAGAATAACACCAAGGTCTCATCAAATCAAGTGCCCCTTTCAGTGCCCATCACCTAGTCACCCCAACACCCCCACCTGCCTTTCCACTACCCCTTGTTCATTTCCCAGAGGTAGGAGTCTCTCAAGTTGTCATCCTCACTGATATTTTCACTCATTTTCTCTCCTTTTCCCTTTATTCCCTTTCACTATTTTTAATATTCCCCAAATGAATGAGACCATATAATGTTTGTCCTTCTCCGATTGACTTATTTCACTCAGCATAATACCCTCCAGTTCCATCCATGTTGAAGCAAATGGTAGGTATTTGTTGTTTCTAATGGCTGAGTAATATTCCATTGTATACATAAACCACATCTTCTTTATCCATTCATCTTTCGATGGACACCAAGGCTCCTTCCACAGTTTGGCTATTGTGGACATTGCTGCTGGAAACATCGGGGTGCAGGTATCCCGGCGTTTCACTGCATCTGTATCTTTGGGGTAAATCCCCAGCATTGCAATTGCTGGGTCGTAGGGCAGATCTATTTTTAACTTTTTGAGGAACCTCCACACAGTTTTCCAGAGTGGCTGCACCAGTTCACACTCCCACCAACAAGTGCAAAAGGGTTCCCCTTTCTCCACATCCTCTCCAACATTTGTTGTTTCCTGTCTTGTTAATTTTCCCCATTCTCACTGGTGTGAGGTGATATCTCATTGTGGTTTTGATTTGTATTTCCCTGATGGCCAGGGATGTGGAGCATTTTCTCACGACCTTGTTGGCCATGTCTATGTCTTCCTCTGTGAGATTTCTGTTCATGTCTTTTACTCATTTCATGATTGGATTGTCTGTTTCTTTGCTGTTGAGATTAATAAGTTCTTTATAGATCTTGGATACTAGCCCTTTATCTGATAGGTCATTTGCAAATATCTTCTCTCATTCTGTAGGTGTCTTTGAGTTTTGTTGACTGTTTGTTTTGCTGTGCAGAAGCTTTTAATCTTGAAGAAGTCCCAATAACTCATCTTGCTTTTGTTCCCCTTGCCTTCATAGATGTATCTTGCAAGCAGTTGCTGTGGCCAAGTTCAAAAAGGTTGTTGCCTGTGTTCTCATCTATGATTTTGATGGATTCCTGTCTCACATTTAGATCTTTCATCCATTTTGAGTTTATCTTTGTGTATGGTGTAAGAGATTGGTCTACTTTTATTCTTCTGCAGGTGGCTCTCCAATTTTCCCAGCACCACTTATTGAAGAGACTGTCTTTTTTTCCAGGTGGATAGCCTTTCCTACTTTGTGGAATATTAGTTGACCATAGAACTGAGGGTTCATATCTCGAGTCTCTATTCAGTTCCATTGACCTATGTGTCTGTTTTTGTGACATTACCACACTGCCTTGATGATCACAACTTTGTAGTACAACCTGAAGTCTGGCAATGTGATGCCCCTAGATGTGGTTTTCTTTTTTAATATTCCCCTGGCTATTTGGCGTCTTTTCTGATTCCACACAAATCTTAAGATGATTTGATCCAATTCGAAAATGTCTGTGGTATTTTGATATGGATTGCATTAAATGTGTAAATTGCCCTGGGTAGCATTGACATTTTCACAATATTAATTCTGCCAATCCATGAGCATGGAATACTATTCCATCTCTTTGTGTCCTCCTCAATTTCCTTCAGAACTGTTCTGTAGTTTAAAGAGTATATATCGGGATCCCTGGGTGGCGCAGCGGTTTGGCGCCTGCCTTTGGCCCAGGGCGTGATCCTGGAGACCCGGGATCGAATCCCGCATCGGGCTCCCGGTGCATGGAGCCTGCTTCTCCCGCTGCCTGTGTCTCTGCCTCTCTCTCTCTCTCTGTGACTATCATAAATAAATAAACATTTAAAAAAAAAATAAAGAGTATATATCCTTTACCTCTTTGGTTAGGTTTATTCCTAGGTATCTTATGCTTTGGGTGTAATTGTAAATGGGATTGGCTCCTTCATTTCTCTTTCTTCAGTCTCACTGTTAGTGTATAGAAATGCCACTGATTTCTGGGCATTGATTTTGTATCCTGCCACACTGCCCAATTGCTGTATGAGTTCCAGCAATCTTGGGGTGAAGTCATTTGTGTTTTCTACGTACAGTATCAAGTCATCTGCAAAGAGGGAGAGTTTGACTTCTTTGCCAGTTTGAGTGCCTTTTATTTCTTTTTGTTGCCTGACTGCTGAGGCTAGGACCTCTAGTACTCTGTTGTATAGCAGTGGTGAGAGTGGACATCAGGACATCAGTCGTGTTCCTGATCCTAGGGGAAAGGCTCCCAGTGTTTCCCCACTGAGAATGAGATTTGCTGTGGACTTTTTGTAGATGGCTTTTAAGCTGCTGAGGAATGTTCCTTCTATCTCTACACTGCAAAGAGTTTTGATCAGGAATGGGTGCTGTATTTTGTCAAATCCTTTCTCTGCATCTATTGAGAGAATCTTATGCTTCTTTTTTTTTTCTCTTGTTGATATGATCTATCACATTGATTGCTCTAAGAGATTTGTAGCAGCCTGGCATCCCAGGAAAAATCCCAGTTGGTGATGGTGAATAATCTTAATGTACTGTTGGATCCTATTGGCTAGTATCTTGTTGAGAATTTTTGCATCCATGTTCATCAGGGATACTGGTCTATATTTCTCATTTTTGGTGGGGTCTTTGTCTGGTTTTGAAATTAAGGTGATACTGGCCTCATAGAACAAGTTTGGAAGAATTTGATCTCTTTCTATCTTTCAGAACAGCTATAGTAGAATAGGTATTGTTTCCTTTCTAAATGAAAAATATCAGTGAGGGTGAAACAATATGAGAGACATGTAACTTGGGAAATAAACAAGGGGTAGTGGAAGGGGAGGTGGGCAGGGCATTGGGGTGACTGAGTGATGGGCACTGAGGGGGGCACTTGGCGGGATGAGCACTGGGTGTTATGCGATATATTGGCAAATTGAACTCTAATAAAAATGTTTTTAAAATTAAAAAACTAAAAGAAATTTTTAATAATGTTTGATAGAATTCCCCTGGGAAGCCATCTGGCCCTGGACTTTTCTGTCTTGGGAGGTTTTTGATGACTGCTTCAATTTCCTCCCTGGTTATCAGCCTGTTCAGGTTTTCTATTTCTTCCTGATCCAGGTTTGGTACTTTGTGGTTTTCCAGAAATCTGTCCACTTCTTCTACATTGCCTAATCTATTGGAATATAGCTGCTCTTAATAAGTTTTTAAAATTGTTTGTATTTCCTTGGTAGTGTTGGCGATCTCTCCTTTTTCATTCGTGATTTTAATAATTTAAGGCTTTTTTCTTTTCTGTTTAATAAGATTGGCTAATGGCTTATCTATCTTATTAATTATTTCAAAGAACCAACTCCTGGTTTTGTAGGTCTGTTCCCCAGGTCTTCTGGTCTCTATTTCATGGAGTTCTGCTCGAATCTTTATTAATTCTCTTCTTCTGCCTGGTGTAGGTTTTATTTGCTCTTTTTTCTCCAGATCCTTTATTTTCTTTTAAGATTTTATTTATTATTCATGAGAGACGTAGGGAAAGATAGGCAAAGATACAGGCAGAGGGAGAAGCAGGCTCCATGCAGAGAGCCCGATGTGGGACTTGATCCCAGGTCTCCAGGATCACGCCCTGGGCTGAAGGCAGTGCTAAACTGCTGTGCCAGGCAGGCTTCCCTCTCCAGCTCCTTTAGGTGCAAGGTTAGCTTTTACAAAAGAGTTTGAGTTCTTTCCAGATTTTTGATGGATGCTTGTATTGTGATCTATTTCCCCCTCGGGACTGTTTTGCTGTATCCCAAAGATTTTGAATGGTTGTATCTTCATTCTCATTAGTTTCCATGAAACTTTTTAATTCTTCTCTAATTTCCTGGTTGACTCTTACATCTTTTAGCAGGATGGTCTTTAACCTTCATGTGTTTGAAATCCTTCCAAACTTCTTCTTGTGGTTTAGTTCTAGTTTCAAAGCATTACGGTCTGAAAATATGTAGGGTATGATTCCAATCTTTGGGTATCAGTTAAGATGTGATTTGTGAGCCAGTATGTTGTCTACTCTTGAGAAGGTTCCATGTGCACTTGAGAAGAATGTGTATTCAGCAGCATTTGGATGTTAAGGTTCTGTAAATATCTGTGAAATCCATCTGGTCCAGTGTATCTTTTAAAGCTCTTGTTTCTCTAGAGATGTTGTGGTTAGAATATCTGTCAATTACAGAAACCGCCATGTTCAAGTCTCCCAGTATAAGTGTATCACTATATTAGTATGTCTTTACTTTGGTTATTAGTTGATTGATATACTTGGCAGCTCCCACATTAGGGGCATAAATATTTATGATTCTTAGGTCCTCTTCTTGGATAGATCCTTTATGTATGATATAGTGTCCCTCTTCATCCCTTTCTACTGTCTTGGGGATTAACTTTATCTCATATAAGGATGGCTACCCCTGCTTTCTTTTGAGGTCCATTTGAATGTTAATGCTTCTCCAACCTTTTATTTCCTGGCTCAAGGTGTCCTTAAGTCTGAAATGAGTATCCTGTAGACAGCAAAGAGATGGTTCTTGCTTTTTTATCCAGTCTGAAACCCTACATCTTTTGATGGGGTCATTAAGCCCATTCATGTTCAGAGTTACTATTGAAGGATATGAATTTAGTGTCATTTTAATACCTATTCACTCCCTGTTTTGTGGATTATTTCTTTGGGCTTCCTCTTTCTTTTACAGAGTCTCCCTTAATATTTCTGGCAGAGCTGGTATGGTAATCACATATTCTTTCAGTTTCTGCTTATCTTGGATCCTCTTTATCTTTCCTTCTATTCTGAATGAGAGCCTTGCTAGATAAAGTATTCTTGGCTGCAGGTTGTTCTCATTTAGGACATGGAATATAACCTGCCAGCTCTTTCTGGCATGTCAGGTCTCTGTGGATAGGTCTGCTGTTAACCTAATAGTTTTCCCCATATAATTTAGGGATCTCTTGTCTCTTCCTGTTTTAAGGATCTTCTCTTTATCTTTGTTATTCGCAAGTTTCACTATTAGATGTCCGGGTGTTGAACGATTTTTAGTGATTTTAGGGGGGGGGATCTCTCCATCTCCTGGATCTGAATGCCTGTTCCCTTTCCCAGGTTAGGGGAGTTCTCAGCTATGATTTGTTCAAATACAGTTTCTGGACCTCTGTCCCTTTCGGCGTCATCAGGACCAGAATTAAATGTAGATTTTTCCTTCTGAGGGTGTCATTTATTTCCCTTAACCTTTCCTCATGATCTTTTAATTGTTTTTCTCATTTTTTCCTCAGCTTCTTTCCTTGCCATAAACTTGTCTTCTATGTCACTCACTCTTTCTTCTACCTAATTAACCCTCATCATTAAGACCTCCAGTTTGGATTGCATCTCATTTACTTGATTTTTAATTTTGGCATGATTAGATCTAAACTCTGCAGTCATGAAGTCTCTTGATTCCTTTATGCTTTTTTCCAGAGCCACCAGAAGCTTTATAATTGTGCTTCTGAATTGGCTTTCTGACATCAAATTGTAAGCCAAATTCTATAACTCTGTGGGAGAGAGTACTGTTTCTGATTCTTTCCTTTGTGATGAGCTCTTCCTTCTAGTCATTTTTCTCAGTGCAGAGTGGCTAAAAACAAGTTGTACTGGACAAAGGAAGGAAAAAGAGAGAAAAAGTGGGACAATGAACAAACAAAAAAACAAAAAACAAGGAGAGGTATCCTTTGATTCTATATACTGTAAGTCCCTCGACTTCCCCGGGAGCTTTCCAGCACTGCGTTGTCAAGAACTTGCTCTTCCCCTGTCCTTCTAGCTTCTCTTCTGGGGGAGGGGCCTGCTGTGCTGATTCTCAGGTGTTGTGCACCTTGGGGAGCTGCCCCACCCCCTGCCAGGTGCATGGTTCAGTGGGAGCTATTTATCCTTTTAGGCCCCTGCTTCCTTGCAGCCTCGCTCAGTCCCAGGTACAAGGTGACACCAGGAGGAACAACAGTGGCACCGGCCAGCTCTCCAGCCCTGGAGTCAACTCCAGCAGTAATGACTGCAGTTTCTCCGTCCTCAGAGGCCTGGATGCTCAGGGGCTGGGAGTGCTGGTTTGCACAGCTCGTGGGCACCTGGTGGCAGGAGTATCCTTGCTGTCCTGTGTCCTCCTGGCCTCTGTCTGTCCCAAAAGGAGCACAGGATCCTGGGCTGTGTCCCCCGGTGCCTTAGACTCCAGGGCCTGCACCACTGGTATCGTGCTTTAGGGACTGCACAGCCCCCTCCACGTGGAGCTGCCACCTGACCCACTCCCTAAGCTGCTCTGGGGCCCCACTAGGCTTGTGCTCCAGCCCTTTTGGAGCTTGGCCTGTGGTGTGCGTTGCTCTCTCCCCCAGGTTGCACTTCCTCTGTTAGTGACCCCAGGAACTTGGGGTTTTACTGCCCATCCTGGGATCCTGCCCAAGTTCCCTGTGAGCGCCTTTCCATCTGGGAAGATCGGTAAAGTTCCTGCTTCTCTGGGGCTTTCCTTTCTTGGAGGCACTCGCCGCCTAGCCTTCGCCCAGCTCCTCACAGGGACACCGCCTCCACTGGAAGATTTTTAATTAATTAATTTTTTTCCATCTTCCTACCTTGATAGAAGCATAAACTCATCTCACTGTAGCATTCCAACTATTCTCTCTTTAAAACTCAGGCCAAATTCATAGGTTTGCTGGATGACTTGAAAATTATCTAGGCAAGTTGGTGGGGACAGTTGACTTGGGGATCCTACTCTTGCACCATCTTGCCCTGCCCACAAGAGTGTTTTAAAATTTCAAAAATACAAATCATAGCCTAAAATATGTATTAACTTTATTATATCAAAGATAAGAATATCTATTCAATGAAGATATAATTTAAAAGTTCATAGGCAACTGAGAGAATGAGAGAAGATATTTACAATATCTAAAATCAGAACAGGCATTCAGATCCAGGAGACAGAGAGATCCCCTCCTTAAATCAATAAAAACTGTTCAACACCCTGACTTTTAATAGTGAAGCTTGCAAATTCCAAAGATAAAGAGAAAATCCTTAATGCAGCAAAAGACCAGAGATCCCTAAATTACATGGGGAGAACTATTAGATTACCAGCAAATCTCTTCACAGAGACCTGGCAGGCCAGAAAGGGATGGCAGGATATATTCAATGTCCTAAATGAGAACAACATGAAGCCAAGAATACTTTATCTAGCAAGGCTCTCATTCAGAATAGAAGGAAAGATAAAGTGCTTCCAAGATAGGCAGAAACTGAAATAATATGTGACTCCCAAACCAGCTCTGCAAGAACTATTAAGAGGGACTCTGTAAAAGAAAGAGGAAATACAAAGAAAAAAATACGCGATCACAGGGGCTGAATAGGTATCATGATGAAACTAAATTCATATCCTTCAGTAGTAACTCTGAACGTGAATGGGCTTAATGATCCCATCAAAAGACGCAGGGTTTCAGACTGGATAAAAAGCAAGCCCCATCTATTTGCTGTCTACAAGAGGCTCATTTTAGACATAAGGACACCTACAGCCTGAAATAAAAGGTTGGAGAACCATGTACCATTCAAATGGTCCTCAAAAGAAAACAGGAGTAGCATTCCTTGAAACAGATAAATTAAAGTTTATCCCAAAGACTGTAATAAGAGATGAAGAGGGACACTGTATCATACATAAAGGATCTATCCAGGAAGAGGACCTAACAATCATGAATATTTATGCCCCTAATGTGGGAGCTGTCAAGTGTATCAATTAATAACCAAAGTAAAGAGATACTTAGATAATAATACACTAATACTGGGAGAGTTCAACACGGCACATTCTGCAAATGACAGCTTTTCTCAGTACAACATCTCCAGAGAAATAAGAGCTTAAAATGATACACTGGACCAGATAGATTTCACAGATATTTACAGAACTTTACATCCAAATGTAACTAAATACACATTCTTCTCAAGTGCACATGGAACTTTCTCCAGAATAGACCACAAATCAAGTCTTAACTGATACCAAAAGATTGGGATCATACCCTGCATATTTTCAGACCACAGTGCTTTGAAACTTGAACTCTCCCCCCTCCCTTATATTCCCCTTCACTATTATTCATATTCCCCAAATGAGTGAGAACATACACTGTTTGTCCTTCTCCGATTGACTTACTTCACTCAGCATAATACCCTCCAGTTCCATCCACGTTGAAGCAAATGGTGGGTATTTGTTGTTTCTAATGGAGAAGAAATGTGTGGGAGATATCAGAAAGGGACACAGAACATAAAGACTCCTAACTCTGGGAAACGAACTAGGGGTGGTGGAAGGGGAGGAGGGCGGGGGGTGGGGGTGAATGGGTGACGGGCACGGAGGGGGACACTTGACGGGATGAGCACTGGGTGTTATTCTGTATGTTGGTAAATTGAACACCAATAAAAATTAATTTATAAAAAAAAAAAAAAAAAGAAGATTTATTCACAATTGCTAAAACTTGGAAGCAACTGATACATTTCAGTAGGTGAATGGATAAAAGAAACCGGGTACATCCAGGCAAAAGAATATTATTCAGAGCTAAAAAAATAATATGGTAATAGACCATGAAAAACCATGGATAGAATTTAAATGCATATTAAGTGTAAGAAGAGCATTGGAAAAGTCTACATACTGTATAGTTCCAACTATATGACATTCTGGAAAAGCCAAAATTATGGAGACATCAAAAGATCAATGGTTGCCTGGACTTATGGAAAAGGGAACGATGAATAGGCAAAATACAAAGGATTTGCAAGGCAGTGAAAATATTCTGTGGGCTACCAAAATGGCAGGTAATTGTCATTATATATCTGCATATAGAATGTACAGCAGCAAGAGTGAGCCTTAATGTAAAATATGGATTTTGATGTATGGAATAATGGTGTGTCAATGTAGGTTAATCAATTGTAACAAATATACCACAAGTTGTTAGTGGGGGCAGTTGTGTCTGAGGGGACAGGAAATATAAGGGAACTCTGTACCTTCCACTCAGTTTTGCTGAAGATCTAAAACTGGTTCAAAAATTAAAGTTTATTTTAAAAAGTAATATCAAAATGTGAAAACTTCAATTAGGTAACTGAGTTCCATGCAAAACCAGCATATTTTAATTAACTATTTGGATTAAGATTGGCTCTGGTTGTGGAAAGTTTCTTGCTTCAGTCTCTCAACAATCATAAAGAATTCTGAAAAATTCACAGTTTATCTTGGTGTAATTAGATTTGAGAAGGATTTCCATACAATAAAGTATATGTAAAACCTGGGAATATGCCATTACTTTAGAAAAGATAACACAATGCAGTCTAATAGCAAGAATTCAAATATCTATTTTCTTTTCCCATTATTGCAAAAATGTAAGTTGCCTTTTCCAAGGTATGTTAATTTTCCCTCTAAGAATATTGATGACATTTACACACGATAATTTGCAGAAACAAATACAGAGTTCTGGGGTGAGGGGCAAGATGGCAGAGAAGTAGGGTCTCCAAGTCACCTGTCCCCACCAACTTACCTAGGTAACTTTCAAATCATCTTGAAAACCTATGAATTTGACCTCAGATTGATTGACTGATTGATTGATTTTTAAAATTTTTATTTATTTATGATAGTCACACACACACACACACACAGAGAGAGAGAGAGAGAGAGAGAGAGAGAGAGGCAGAGACATAGGCAGAGGGAGAAACAGGCTCCATGCACCGGGAGCCCGACGTGGGATTCAATCCCGGGTCTCCAGGATCGCGCCCTGGGCCAAAGGCAGGCGCTAAACCGCTGCACCACCCAGGGATCCCCTGACCTCAGATTTAAACAGAGAACATCTGGAATGCAACCAAGAGAAGAGTTTGCACTTCTTACAAAGTAGGAAGGCAGAAAAAACAACAACGACAACAACAACAACAATCAAGTGGGGGAGGAGCCCCAAGAGGAGCCAGGCTAAGGCAGAGTGGTGAGAGCCTCCCGCAACAGGAAAGTCCAGCCCCGGAGTAGCAGGAACTTTAAAATTTGCACCAGTTTTTTCTCAGACGGAATAGCACTTAGCAGGGAACTGGGGCAGAACCGCAGGAGGGACAATGGAGCCTCCAGGTTTCCGAGTCACTTACAGAGGAAGTGTGCCCTGAGGAGAGCACACCACAGACTGGACCGAGCTCAAGGAAGGGGTAGAGAGTATCCAGTGGAGCCTAAGGAGAAGCTCAGGCAGTGGCTCAGGACAGAGGGGGCTGCGTCTGCTGCCTTTGGGAGCCGTGGCCCCTGGAGCGTGATTCCAGGAGCACAGGCCCGGATCCCAGGGCACAGGGGACACAGGCCAGGATGCTGCGGTCCCCCCAGGACAGGTGGAGGCCGGGAGGGCCCAGGACAACCAGGACACTCCTGCTGGGGTGGCTCCGAGCTGTGTAGATCTCTCCCCCAGCCCCCAGGAGCATCCAGGCCAGTGCACACTCAGAGACTGTGATAGTTACTGCGGGTGCTAACTCCAGAGCAGGAGAGCTGGCTGCCGCTACTGTGGTTGTTCCTCCTGGTGTCACCCTGTGCCTGGGACACACTGGGGCCACCAGGGAACAGGGACCTCACAGGATAAACAGCTCCCACTGAGCCATGCACCTGGCAGGGGGCGGGACAGCTCCCCCAGGTGCACACACCTGAGAATCAGCACAGCAGGGCCCTCCACCAGACAACCAACTAAAAGAACATGGGAAGAGCAAGTTCTTGACTATGCAGTGCTGGAAAGCTCCAGGGGAAATCAAGGGATTTACAGTATATAGAATGAGAGGATACGACTCCTTGTTTTTTTATTTTTTTGTCTCTCTCCCCTCTTTTTTCCTTCCGTTTTCCAATACAACTCGTTTTTAGCCACTCTACACTGAAAAAATGACTATAAAGAACTCACCACAAAAGAAAGAATCAAAAACAGTATTCTCTCCCATAGAGTTACAGAATTTGGATTACAATTCAAGGTCAGAAAGCCAATTCAGAAGCACAATTATAAAGCTACTGGTGGCTCTGGAAAAAAGCATAAAGGATTCAACAGACTTCAGGACTTGAGAATTTAGACCTAATCAGGCCGAAATTAAAAATCAATTAAATGAGATGCAATCCAAACTGGAGGTCCTAACGATGAGGGTTAATGGGGTGGAAGAAAGAGTGACATAGAAGACAAGTTTATGGCAAGGAAGGAAGCTGAGAGAAAAAAAAAACATGAGGAAAGGTTAAGGGAAATAAATGACACCCTCAGAAGGAAAAAAAAAAATCTACATTTAATTGAGGTTCCAGAGGGGGCCAAGAGGGACAGAGGACCAGAAAGCATATTTGAATGAAACATAACTGAGAACTCCCCTAATTTGGGGAGGGAAACAGGCATTCAGATGCAGGAGATAGAAAGATCCCCCCCTAAAATCAATAAAAACTGTTCAACACCTCGACTTTTAATAGTGAAACTTGCAAATTCCAAAGATAAAGAGAAAATCCTTAAGCAGCAAGAGATAAGAGATCCCTAAATTATATGCGGAAAACTATTAGATTAACAGCATAACTCTCCACAGAGACCTGCAGACCAGAAAGAGCTGTGAGGATATATTCAGTGTCCTAAATGAGAAGAACCTGCATCCAAGAATACTTTATCCAGCAAGGCTGTCATTCAGAATAGAGGAGAGATAAAGAGGTTCCAAGATGGGAAGAAACTGAAAGAATATGTGAACACTGAACCAGCTCTGCAAGAACTATTAAGGGGGACTCTGTAAAAGAAAGAGGAAGCCCAAAGAAATAAGCCACAAAACAGGACTGAAGAGGTATCATGGTGACACTAAATTCAGATCTTTTAATACTAACTCTGAATGTGAATGGGTTAATGATCCCATCAAAAGATGCAGGGTTTCAGACTGGATAGAAAAGCAAGACCCAACTATTTGCTGTCTACAATAGACTCACTTTAGACCTAAGGATACCTCCAGCCTGAAAATGAAAGGGTGGTGAACCATTTACCATTCAAATGGTTCTCAAAAGAAATCAGGGGTAACAATCCTCATATCAGATAAATTAAAATCTATCCCAAATACTGTAGTAAGAGATGAATAGGGACACTATATCACACTTAAAGGATCTATCTAACAAGAGGACCAAAAAATCATGAATATTTATGCCCCTGCTGTGGGAGCAGCCAAGTATATCAATCAATTAATAACCAAAGTAAAGACATACTTAGGTAATAATACACTAATACTGAGATACTTCAACATGGCACTTTCTGCAAATGACAGATTTCCAAGCACAACATCTTCAAAGAAAGAAGAGCTTTAAATGATGCACTGGACCAGATGGATTTCACAGATCTTTACAGAACTTTACTTCCAAACGCAACTGAATACACATTCTTCTCAAATGCTCATGGAACTTTTTCCATAATAGACCACATACTGGGTCACAAATCAGGTCTTAACTGATATCAAAAGATTGGGATCATCCCCTGCATATTTTCAGACCATAATGCTTTGAAATTAGAACTAAATCACAAGAAGAAGTTTGGAAGGATTTCTAGCACATCAAGGTTAAGGACCATCCTGCTAAAAGGTGGAAGGGTCAACCAGGAAATTAGAGAACAATTTAAAACATTCATGCAAACTAATGAGAAGAAGATACAACCATTCAAAATTTTGGGATGCATCAAAAGCAGTCCTAAGAGGGAAATACATTGCAATACAAGCATCCCTTAAAAAATTGGGAAAAACTCATATGCATGAGCTAATATTGCACCTAAAGGAACTATAGAAAGAACAGCAAATAAAATCTACACTAAGAAGAAGAGTTAAAGATTCAACCAGAGTTTAATGAAATAGAGACCAAAAGGACTGTAGAACAGATCAACAAAACCAGGAGTTGGTTCTTTGAAAGAATTAATAAGGTAGATAAACCGTTAGCCAGTCTTATTAAACACAAAACAGAGGGAAACCCAGGTGGCTCAGCAGTTTAGCACCACCTTCAGCCCAAGGCCTGATCCTGGAGACCCTGGATGAAGTCCCACATCAGGCTCCCTCTCTCTCTCTCTCTCTCTCTGTGTGTGTGTGTGTGTGTGTGTGTGTCTCATTAATAAATAAATAAATTCTTTTTAAGAAAAGAGAGAGGAACTTCTTCCTATTTAAAAAAAGAGAAAAGACTCTAATTAATAAAATCACGAATTAAAAAAGAGAGAGCAAAACTAATACTAAGGCAATGCAAACCATATTATGTGAGCAGCTATGTGCCAATAAATTCGGCACTCTAGAAGAAATGGACGCATTTCTGGAAAACCACAGACTACCAAAACTGGAACAGGAAAAAATAGAAAAGATGAACAGGCCAATAACCAGGGAGCAAATTGAAGCAGTCATTAAAAACCTTCCCAAACACAAAAGTCCAGGGCCAGATGGCTTCCCAGGGGAATTCTATCAAACAATTAAAGAAGAAATAATACCTATTTTACCTAGCATTCTGAAATAAAGGGATGGAATTTCCAAACTAGTTTTATGAGGCCAGCATCACCTTAATTCCAAAACCAGACAAAGACCCCGCCAAAAGGAGAATTATAGACCAATATCCCTGATAAAAAACAGATGCAAAAATTCTCAACAATTATTACCCAATAGGATCCAACAATACATTAAGAAGACTATTCACCATGATTAAGTGGGATTTATCCCCTGGATTCAAGGCTGGTTCAACACTCCCAAAGCAGTCAACATGATAGATAATACCAATAAGAGAAAATCAAGAAGCATATGATCCTCTCAATATATTCAGAGAAAGCATTTGACAGAATACAGCATCCATTCCTGATCAAAACTCTTCAGAGTGTAGGGATAGAGGGAACATTCCTCAGCATCTTAAAAGCCATTTATGAAAAGCTGACAGCAAATATTATTCTCAAGGAGGAAACACTGGGAGTCTTTCCCCTAAGATCAGGAACAAGACAGGGATGTCCACTCACACCACTGCTATTCAACATAGTACTAGAAGTCCTAGCCTCAGCAATCAGACAACAAAAAGAAATAAAAGGCATTCAAATTGGCAAAGAAGAAGGCAAACTCTCCCTTTTTGCAGATGACATGATACTCTACATAGAAAACCCGAAAGACTCCACCCCAAGATTGCTAGAACTCATAGAGCAATTCGGCAGTGTGGCTGGATACAAAAATCAATGCCCAGAAGTCAGTGGCATTTCTATACACTAACAATGAGACTGAAGAAAGAGAAATGAAGGAGTCAATCCCATTTACAATTGCACCCAAAAGCATAAGATAACTGGGAATAAATGGAACCAAGTAGGTAGGTAAGGGATCTTACCCTAAAAACCACAAAACAGTTCTGAAAAAAAATGAGGAAGACACAAAGATATGGAAAAATATTCCATGCTCATGGATTTGAAGAATTAATATTGTGAAAGTGTCAATGCTACCCAGGGCTTTTTATACATTTAATGCAATCCCTATCAAAATACCATGGATTTTCTTCTGAGAGTTGGAACAAGTAATCTTAAGATTTGTGAGGAATCAGAAAAGACCCCGAATAGCCAGGGGAATAAAGAATCCAGAAATGGGCCCTCAACTCTATGGTCAACTAATATTGGGCAATGCAGGAAAGACTATCCCCTGGAAAAAGGACATTTTTTTCAGTAATTGGTGCTGAAAAAATTGCACAGCCACGTGCAGAAGAATGAAACTAGACCATCTCTTACACCATACAGAAAGATAAACTCAAAATGGATGAAAGATCTAAATGTGAGACATAATCCATCAAAATCATAGAGGAGAACACAGGCAACACCCTTTTTGAACTTGGCCATAGCAACTTCTTGCAAGATACATCCATGAAGGCAAGGGAAACAAATGTAAAAATAAGTATTTGGGACTTAATCAAGATAAAAATCTTCTGCACAGCAAAAGAAACAGTCAAGAGAACTCAAAGACAACCTACAGAATGGGAGAAGATATTTGCAAATAACATGTCAGGTAAAGGGCTAGTATCCAATATCCATAAAGAGCTTATTAAACTCAACAGCAATAAAAGAATCTAATCATGAAATGGGCAAAAGACATGAACAGAAATTTCACAGAGGAAGACATAGACATGGCCAAGAACACCATGAGAAAATGCTCTGCATCACTGGCCATCAGGGAAATACAAATCAAACCACAATGAGATACCACCTCACACCAGTGAGAATGGGGAAAATTGACAAGACAGGAAACAACAAATGTTGGAGAGGATGTGAATAATGGGGAACACTCTTGCACTGTTGGTGGGAATGTGATCTGGTACAACCACTCTGGAAAACTGTGTGGAGGTTCCTCAAAGAGTTAAAAATGGAGCTACCCTATGACCCAAAAATTGCACTGCTGGGGATTTACCCCAAAGATATAGATGCAGTGAAACAGCAGGACAACTGCACCCCAATGCTTATAGCAGCAATGTCTACAATAGTGTAACTGTTGAAGGAGCTTCAGTGTCCATTGAATCATGAATGGGTAAAGAAGGTGTGGTATAAGTCTACAATGGAATGTTACTCAGCCATTAAAATGACAAATATCCTCCATTTGCTTCTATGTGGATGGAACTGGAGGGTATTATGGTGAGTGAATTAAGTCAATCAGAGAAGGATAAACAGTATATGGTCTCATTCATTTATGGAATATAAAAAATAGTGAAATGGAATAAAGGGGAAAGGAGAGAAAATTAGTGGGAAATATCAATGAGGGTGACAGAACATGAGAGACTCATAACTCTGGGAAATTTAAAGGGTTATGGAAGGGAGGTGGGGCAGGATATGGGGTGACTGGGTGACATTCACTGAGGGGGGGCACTTGACAGGATGAGCACTGGGTGTTATGTTATATGTTGGCAAATCGAACTCCAATAAAAAATTTTAAAAAATAGAAATACAGAGTTCTAAATGGGGGCTGAAAATATAAGTTACTGGCTAATGAGGAGATTTGGAGATTGTCATCACAAATGCAACTCAAGAACATTCTTTTCTTTAAAAAATGATTTGGCTACTTACATTCTTGTAACAGGAATATATCTGAACAAGCCCATATCATCAATTTTCTCAAACTTATTTTTTTTAATTTTTATTTATTTATGATAGTCACACACACAGAGAGAGAGGCAGAGACACAGGCAGAGGGAGAAGCAGGCTCCACGCACCGGGAGCCCGACGTGGGATTCGATCCCGGGTCTCCAGGATCACGCCCTGGGCCAAAGGCAGGCGCCAAACCGCTGCGCCACCCAGGACAGAATCCGTGTCTTACCCTATTTTGTTACCAGGAAAACAGATGCGAAGCCAGTCAAAACCTTTGGAATACAAGCACTTTCATGGTTTTGTTTTCAAATGCCTTTGTCTGGAGGTGTTTCTGTTAAATATCCCTCACCATTATAAAGACATTGTTTATTCATATCTACTTTCTGGATGGCCAAGCTGAAACACAGATCACATTTCAAGCACGCAGTGCTGGGTATGACATGCTGATAACTGTGCAAAGTGTCATCATTTCTGTTCTTTGAACTTAACACAAAAATGAAACAGTATTGATTAAAAGTCTTTCATTCTGTGTCAAATTATATCTTTCCTGCTAGAATTGTTATTTTGACATGAATAGTAGTACTGTTTCTTGTCCAGTAGAAAAATTTTTTAAAATTGTTAAAATCCAACATAATTGTGCTCTGTTATGCAACTTGAATTCAAAGGATGGATAAATCTTGTTAGTAACAAATGCTCCTGCAGTGGTTGGAATTTAGCCAATTCAAAGCAACCTTGAATATATTCATATGACCAAGTGAGAGCTTTATAAAAATTCTGTGCACCTTTTCTATCTAATTACTCTATTATGTTTCAAGTAATCACAATGCTGTGTATTTTCTTCTGAGGAGAGAAAATTAAATATGCCTTGGTAGAATAAATAAAGAAAGGAAACTAACAAAACCCACCTCACTAGGTAAAAGCAACTGTTGAAGCGTGAGCAATCTTTTTCTGTAAATGCTCAATGATAATTTTTCACATCTTCCTTATAAGCAAGTATTTATATATAAATTGCCAATATGCAATTTCATTTCCCAGTTGGAGTTGAAAGTGTACATTTCTGAAGGGGAATACAAAAAATGTGAAAACTAGAATTATTTGATTGAGTACAAGTGCATGTGTGTGTGTGTGTGTGTGTGTGTGTGTGTGTGCATAGGGGGAGGTAAAGGGGATGATATTAGTTTCTTTTTTTTTTTTATAAATTAATTTTTATTGGTGTTCAATTTACCAACATACAGAATAACACCCAGTGCTCATCCCGTCAAGTGTCCCCCTCCGTGCCCGTCACCCATTCACCCCCACCCCCCGCCCTCCTCCCCTTCCACCACCCCTAGTTCATTTCCCAGAGTTAGAAGTCTTTATGTTCTGTGTCCCTTTCTGATATCTCCCACACATTTCTTCTCCCTTCCCTTATATTCCCCTTCACTATTATTCATATTCCCCAAATGAGTGAGAACATACACTGTTTGTCCTTCTCCGATTGACTTACTTCACTCAGCATAATACCCTCCAGTTCCATCCACGTTGAAGCAAATGGTGGGTATTTGTTGTTTCTAATGGCTGAGTAATATTCCATTGTATACATAAACCACATCTTCTTTATCCATTCATCTTTCGATGGGCACCGAGGCTCCTTCCACAGTTTGGCTATTGTGGACATGGCTGCTAGAAACATCGGGGTGCAGGTGCCCCGGCGTTTCATTGCATCTGAATCTTCGGGGTAAATCCCCAACAGTGCAATTGCTGGGTCGTAGGGCAGGTCTATTTTTAATTCTTTGAGGAACCTCCACACAGTTTTCCAGAGTGGCTGCACCAGTTCACATTCCCACCAACAGTGTAAGAGGGTTCCCTTTTCTCCGCATCCTCTCCAACATTTGTTGTTTCCTGCCTTATTAATTTTCCCCATTCTCACTGGTGTGAGGTGGTATCTCATTGTGGTTTTGATTTGTATTTCCCTGATGGCAAGTGATGCAGAGCATTTTCTCATGTGCATGTTGGCCATGTCTATGTCTTCCTCTGTGAGATTTCTCTTCATGTCTTTTGCCCATTTCATGATTGGATTGTTTGTTTCTTTGGTGTTGAGTTTAATAAGTTCTTTATAGATTTTGGAAACTAGCCCTTTATCTGATATGTTATTTGCAAATATCTTCTCCCATTCTGTAGGTTGTCTTTGAGTTTTGTTGACTGTATCCTTTGCTGTGCAAAAGCTTCTTATCTTGATGAAGTCCCAATAGTTCATTTTTGCTTTTGTTTCTTTTGTTTTAATGGATGTATCTTGCAAGAAGTTACTGTGGCCAAGTTCAAAAAGGGTGTTGCCTGTGTTCTCCTCTAGGATTTTGATGGAGTCTTGTCTCACATTTAAATCTTTCATCCATTTTGAGTTTATCTTTGTGTATGGTGCAAGAGAGTGGTCTAGTTTCATTCTTCTGCATGTGGATGACCAATTTTCCCAGCACCATTTATTGAAGAGACTGTCTTTCTTCCAGTGGATCGTCTTTCCTCCTTTGTCGAATATTAGTTGACCATAAAGTTCAGGGTCCATTTCTGGATTCTCTATTCTGTTCCATTGGTCTATGTGTCTGTTTTTGTGCCAGTACCACACTGTCTTGATGACCACAGCTTTGTAGTACAACCTGAAATCTGGCATTGTGATGCCCCCAGCTATGGTTTTCTTTTTTAAAATTCCCCTGGCTATTCGGGGTCTTTTCTGATTCCACACAAATCTTAAAATAATTTGTTCTAAGTCTCTGAAAAAAGTCCATGGTATTTTGATAGGGATTGCATTGAACGTGTAAATTGCCCTGGGTAGCATTGACATTTTCACAATATTAATTCTGCCAATCCATGAGCATGGAATATTTTTCCATCTCTTTGTGTCTTCCTCAATTTCTTTCAGAAGTGTTCTATAGTTTTTAGGGTATAGATCCTTTACCTCTTTGGTTAGGTTTATTCCTAGGTATCTTATGCTTTTGGGTGCAATTGTAAATGGGATTGACTCCTTAATTTCTCTTTCTTCAGTCTCATTGTTAGTGTATAGGAATGCCATTGATTTCTGGGCATTGATTTTGTATCCTGCCACGCTACCAAATTGCTGTATGAGTTCTAGCAATCTTGGGGTGGAGGCTTTTGGGTTTTCTATGTAGAGTATCATGTCATCGGCGAAGAGGGAGAGTTTGACTTCTTCTTTGCCAATTTGAATGCCTTTAATGTCTTTTTGTTGTCTGATTGCTGAGGCTAGGACTTCCAATACTATGTTGAATAGCAGTGGTGAGAGTGGACATCCCTGTCTGGTTCCTGATCTTAGGGGAAAGGCTCCCAGTGCTTCCCCATTGAGAATGATATTTGCTGTGGGCTTTTCGTAGATGGCTTTTAAGATATCGAGGAAAGTTCCCTCTATCCCTACACTCTGAAGAGTTTTGATCAGGAATGGATGCTGTATTTTGTCAAATGCTTTCTCTGCATCTAATGAGAGGATCATATGGTTCTTGGTTTTTCTCTTGCTGATATGATGAATCACATTGATTGTTTTACGAGTGTTGAACCAGCCTTGCATCCCGGGGATAAATCCTACTTGGTCATGGTGAATAATTTTCTTAATGTGTTGTTGGATCCTATTGGCTAGTATCTTGTTGAGAATTTTTGCATCCATGTTCATCAGGGATATTGGTCTGTAATTCTCCTTTTTGGTGGGGTCTTTGTCTGGTTTTGGAATTAAGGTGATGCTGGCCTCATAGAATGAGTTTGGAAGTACTCCATCTCTTTCTATCTTTCCAAACAGCTTTAGTAGAATAGGTATGATTTCTTCTTTAAACGTTTGATAGAATTCCCCTGGGAAGCCATCTGGCCCTGGACTCTTGTGTCTTGGGAGGTTTTTGATGACTGCTTCAATTTCCTCCCTGGTTATTGGCCTGTTCAGGTTTTCTATTTCTTCCTGCTCCAGTTTTGGTAGTTTGTGGCTTTCCAGGAATGCGTCCATTTCTTCTAGATTGCCTAATTTATTGGCGTAGAGCTGTTCATAATATGTTTTTAAAATCGTTTGTATTTCCTTGGTGTTGGTAGTGATCTCTCCTTTCTCATTCATGATTTTATTAATTTGAGTCTTCTCTCTCTTCTTTTTAATAAGGTTGGCTAATGGTTTATCTATCTTATTAATTCTTTCAAAGAACCAACTCCTGGTTCTATTGATCTGTTCCACAGTTCTTCTGGACTCAATTTCGTTGAGTTCTGCTCGAATTTTAATTAACTCTCTTCTTCTGCTGGGCGTCGGGTCGATTTGCTGCTTCTTCTCTAGCTCCTTTATGTGTAAGGTTAGCTTTTGTATTTGAGTTCTTTCCAGTTTTTGAATGGATGCTTGTATTGCGATGTATTTCCCCCTCAGGACTGCTTTTGCTGCATCCCAAAGATTTTGAACAGTTGTATCTTCATTCTCATTAGTTTCCATGAATCTTTTTAATTCTTCCTTAATTTCCTGGTTGACCCTTTTATCTTTTAGCAGGATGGTCCTTAATCTCCATGTGTTTGAGGTCCTTCCAAACTTCTTCTTGTGATTGAGTTCTAATTTCAAGGCGTTATGGTCTGAGAATATGCAGGGGACGATCCCAATCTTTTGGTATCGGCTCAGACCCGATTTGTGACCCAGTATGTGGTCTATTCTGGAAAAAGTTCCATGTGCACTTGAGAAGAATGTGTATTCAGTTGAGTTTGGATGTAAAGTTCTGTAGATATCTGTGAAATCTATCTGGTCCAGTGTATCATTTAAAGCTCTCGTTTCTTTGGAGATGTTGTGTTTAGAAGACCTATCGAGGGTAGAGAGAGCTAGATTGAAGTCACCAAGTATAAGTGTATTATTATCTAAGTATTTCTTTACTTTGGTTAATAATTCGTTTAAGTATTTGGCAGCTCCCACATTCGGGGCATATATATTGAGGATTGTTAAGTCCTCTTGTTGGATAGATCCTTTAAGTATGATATAGTGTCCCTCTTCGTCTCTCACTACTGTCTTCGGAGTGAATTTTAGTTTATCTGATATAAGGATGGCTACCCCTGCTTTCTTTTGAGAACCATTTGAATGGTAAATGGTTCTCCAACCTTTTATTTTCAGGTTGTAGGTGTCCTTCTGTCTAAAATGAGTCTCTTGTAGACAGCAAATAGATGGGTCCTGCTTTTTTATCCAGTCTGAAACCCTGCGCCTTTTGATGGGGTCATTAAGCCCGTTCACGTTCAGAGTTACTATTGACAGATATGAGTTTAGTGTCATCATGATATCTATTTAGTCCTTGTTTTTGTGGATTGTTCCACTGAACTTCTTCTTAAAGGGGAATTTTAAGAGTCCCCCTTAAAATTTCTTGCAGAGCTGGTTTGGAGGTCACATATTCTTTCAGTTCCTGCCTGTCTTGGAAGCTCTTTATCTCTCCTTCCATTTTGAATGAGAGCCTTGCTGGATAAAGTATTCTTGGTTGCATGTTCTTCTCATTTAGGACCCTGAATATATCCTGCCAGCCCTTTCTGGCCTGCCAGGTCTCTGTGGAGAGGTCTGCTGTTACCCTAATATTCCTCCCCATGAAAGTCAGGGACTTCTTGTCTCTTGCTGCTTTAAGGATCTTCTCTTTATCTTTGGAATTTGCAAGCTTCACTATTAGATGTCGAGGTGTTGAACGGTTTTTATTGATTTTAGGGGGGGATCTCTCTATTTCCTGGATCTGAATGCCTGTTTCCCTTCCCAGATTGGGAAAGTTTTCAGCTAGGATTTGTTCAAATACATATTCTGGCCCTCTGTCCCTTTCGGCGCCCTCGGGAACCCCAATTAAACGTAGATTTTTCTTCCTTAGAGTGTCATTTATTTCCCTTAATCTGTCTTCATGGTTCTTTAATTGTTTATCTCTTTTTTCCTCAGTTTCCCTCTTTGCCATTAACTTGTCTTCTATGTCACTCACTCGTTCTTCCACCTCGTTAACCCTCGTCGTTAGGACTTCTAGTTTGGATTGCATCTCATTCAGTTGATTTTTAATTTCTGCCTGATTGGATCTAAATTCTGCAGTCATGAAGTCTCGTGAGTCCTTAATGCTTTTTTCTAGAGCCACCAGTAGCTGTATAATAGTGCTTCTGAATTGGCTTTCTGACATTGAATTGTAATCCAGATTTTGTAGCTCTATGGGAGAGAGGGCTGTTTCTGATTCTTTCTTTTGAGGTGAGGTTTTCCTTCTAGTCATTTTGCTCAGTGCGGAGTGGCCAAAAACAAGTTGTATTGGGAAAATGAGAGAAAGAGAGAGAAGGAAAGAAAAGAGAAAAAGAAAAAGAAAAGAAAGAAAAGGAAAGAAGAGAAGAAAAAGGGAAAGAAAAAGAAAGAAAGGTGAAAAAAAAGGGGGGGTGGGGGAAGCAATCAGAAATCAAAAAGAAAAGAAAAAAGAAAAGAAAAAAAAAAACACGGGGGAGTATTTCTGTAGAGTTTAAGTCCCTTGACTTCCCCTGGAACTGGTCGGTCCAGCTGGTCTTCTGTGGGAGGGGCCTGTTGTGCTGATTTTCAGGTGTTAGCACTTGGGGGAGCTGCTCTGCCCCTGCCTGCTGCAGGGCTCAGCGGGGGTTGTTTACCCCGTGAGGTCTCAGGAGGATCAGCCGCAGTTGCTATGGCAACTCTGGAAGCCTGGATTCAGCCTCCGCAGGAACTACGCCGCTGATCTGCTCAGCTCGGGGCAGGAGCGTCCTTGCTGTCCTGGGCCCTCCCGGCCTCTGCCTGTCCCGGGGGAGGCCGGATCCTGGGCTGTGTCCCGGCGCCCTGTGCTCCGGGGCCTGCGCTGTTGGATTTGCGCTCCCGCCCCGCAGCTCCCTCCCTGGAGCCGCTCCCGAGCCCCTCCGAACTGCTCCGGTGCGCGCTGCAGCCCTTAGGGAGCTCGGAGCACTCTCCTGCGCTCGCAGGTGTCTGTTAGTGTCCCCGGGAGCCCGAGGGCATCCCCGCCCTCCTGGGTCCTGCTCCAACTCCCTGCGAGCCCCTTTCCGCCCGCCCGGGAAGGTTGGTGCAGCTCCTGCTCCTCCGGGACGGGGCTCTCCTGTCCTGGGGACACTCGCCCCGGCCTCAGCCCGGCTCCTCGCGGGGCCCCTCCCCCTCGGAGGCCTTTTGTTCCTTTATTTCTTTTTCCCCGTCTTCCTACCTTGATAGAAGCGCGAACTCTTCTCACTGTAGCATTCCAGCTGGTCTCTCTTTAAATCTCAGGCCGAATTCGTAGATTTTCAGGATGGTTTGAAGGTTATCTAGGTAATTTGTTGGGGACAGGTGATTTGGGGACCCTACTCCTCCGCCATCTTGCCCCTCCTCCCTGATATTAGTTTCTAATTCCGTTCTAAAAAATTATAGCTTATTGAATTATCTAAATTATTAAAAAAAATAGGTATACTAATTATCTAAGAATTGTGAACTGTGAAACACGTGTTTTGCTTATAGAAATTCAAATAGTTTTTTTTATATTTACTCCCCACTTCAGGTAAGGAAAAATAATTTTTTTCCCTTCTATGTTCTTGTTTGAACCCCTCCCCCCTATAATAAGACAGATTAACAAGAGAAACACAAACAGAAGTTTCATCACATGTATAACTGTATACATGGGAAATATCCAGGAAACCTAGTAACTCCTCTAAATGGCCGAAGCTTAAATACCATTTCCAGCTAAATATAAAAGACGTTGGTGTTTGGGAGATCAGCTAGGAAAGGTTATCAGGAAAAGCATTGTAAACAAGGGTATGACTGTTGTGCAGATTTAAGTCCCTGCCTTCTTCATTAATAATAATTTTAAAGATTTAGTCATCACCTTTTCTTGATACACAGTGGAAAATATCCTTACAAATGAAGATTTTCCATAAAATGTAAATTTCTCTCAAAAATGAAAAGCTTCTACTCTGATTTCGAGATGCTCTTGTGTCTTCAGCCTCTCAAAAATAATGAGTGCAAATAATCAATATGCAAAGAAACACATGTGGGGGTGGCATATTCTGCTCCCATAATCCTTGAACCATTATGATAATATTAAAAAGTATCCATTAGTTATCCATTATGTACACAATGTGCAAAAGACACATTGTTACTCTCTGTAATATTTATTTCAAATAAATATTAAAGGAAAGTGGATACTTTGGCCCCTAAATTCTCTTTTTTATGCATTGGTCTTTTATTTTAAAGATTTTATTTATTTCTTCATGACAGACAGAGAGAGAGAGAGAGAGGCAGAGACACAGGCAGAGGGAGAAGCAGGCTCTATGCAGGGAGCCTGATTTGGAACTCGATCCTGGGTCTCCAGGATCACACCCTGGGCTGAAGGCAGCACTAAATCACTGGGCCACTGGGGATGCCCTATGCATTGGTCTTTGAAGTACTTATAACATCCTGCTCTTCTTCATATACTTTTATTTTTATTATTTTTTAAAAGATTTTATTTTTATTTATTCATGAGAGACAGAGAGGCAGAGACACAGTCAGAGGGATGAGAAGTAGGCTCTGTGCAAGGAGCTGGATGTGGGACTCAATCTCAGGAATCCTGGATCATGCCCTGAGCCAAAGGCAGATGGTCAACCACTGAGCCACCCAGGCATCCCCTTCATATACTTTTAAAAATGGATTTATTGAGGTATAATTTCCATGCATTATAAGTGTTCAATTCAATAATTTTAGTGCATATATAAAATTATGCAATCTCCCTACAATCCAGTTTTAGATTTTCATTATCTCCAAAGCTTTTCTTAAGTTCACTTATAGTCACTTCCTGTTCCCACTCCCAGTCCCAGATAACTACTGATCTGTTTTTGTCTCTGTGGATCATAGGCTTTAATTTTAACAACTTCTCTATTGAATTGAAATCATACGGAGGCAAATGTATAGAATTTTTGTCATATTATTGTTTTTAGTCAACATATTTAGTGAACAACTATTAAGTGGTTAATATAGTGGTAGATATATTTGATATCCATCATAGTATTGCAGGACTTCTTTTCCTTTAGTACCTGTGGTTCTTGCTCATGCCACTCTGGAAAATGAAGTGTGGTGGGCAGCAAAGCAAAATTTATCGAGTGACAGTAAAGTTTATTGAGAGATGGTACAAAGCTCCTGAAGAGGGAGGTGACCAGAGAGGGTTACCACTGGAGTTTCTAAGTCTAAGGGTTTTTTTTCTAAGATTTTATTTATTTATTCATGAGAAACACAAGAGAGAGGGAGGCAGACACAGAGGCAGAGGGAGAAGAGGGCTCCCTGTGGGAAGCTCAAGCCCAGGGTCCTGGGACCAGAGCCTGAGCCAAAGCCAGGCACTCAACCACTGAGCCACCCAGGCATCCCTAAGTCTAGGGGTTTTTAGGGGCTTGTTGGAAGGCTGTTTTAATTTGATTCACCCTCCATGTGCCTGTCACCCAATCAGGGTTTTTTTCCACATGCTCCTCAACTATCATGTAGTTGTTCATGTGGGAAGGGGTGGAAGGCTCCTTCCAGGGTGGTATAAAATCCTTTTAAGTGGTTTCCTCTTAGGACAAGGGTCCCTTGTCCCTGTATGGCTTTTTTTCTGAGTATCCTTCATTAATAGTACAAACTGTTGAAAGAAAGAACTGTCATTTGAAATGTAATTGAAAATTTCATGAATTAGGGGGAATAAAGTAGATATAAGCTCCCTGCCTCATGAAGTCTTTATTATGGATGTAAATTCAATGATACATAACTCAGAACATAAATAATAGAATTTGGTAAAATGATAAAAATTACAGTATCTTCTGAATTGAATGACTGATTCATGAACATGATCATCAGAAATCTACCAACTATTATAAGTATTAACACAATATGCCATAAGATATTCTTAAAGTACTCTATTTTGTGGGGGAATAATTAAATATCTTTAACTTCTGATCTATAAGACAGAAAAGGCAACATATAACTGAATTATGTAACGAATGCCCTTCAAAATTATTTCACAGTACTTTCTTCCAGCTTTATTTAAGCTTTTAGCCCTTAATACCACATTTTTTAGATTGAAAGAGTTCAAAACAAACCTCCCTAAAATATGCCACCTGTCATGAGGACTATTTTGAGCTAAAAGCAATCAAGACACAGCAAACTCAAGAAAGACTTTTACCTATCCCTTAAACTACCTAAATGAATTTAGATAGGGGGATGGCCCAGAAAGAAAGCTATTACCAATAGATAATGTCTTTACCTGAATAAGCTACCTGTATGGCAGGACAAACACCTAATTACCAAACATCTACTAATTTTATTGTCCTGTGATTCACTCTCCTCCTCTTTGAAAACCCAGGCCACTATCCTATTCTTTAATGCAAGATGTCATATAAACCTCTGTTGTCTGACTTGACCTTGTATCTGACATTCTTATGGAACACCCATATGTATTTAATTAAATTTGGTTTTATCCTGTTGGTGTGTCTTATACTATTTTAGTTATTATACCAGCCAAAGGATATAGAAAGGTAGAAGAAAAAAATTTTCCCTCCCCAACAATTCGTATTAGTCATTTATTATTTACATTATTATTAGTAAGATTATTTATTAGTTGGTTCATTCAACAGACTTTTTTTTCCTCTTAGTCATATGTCATGCACTATTCCACATGCTGAAAAATTAGTATTGAAGACAAATATAGAGTCCTTGATACTGTGGAACTTTCATTACAGTGGGAGAGACAGAAAATAATGAATTGAAAAATTTTAAATACATGAGGAAAAATAAAGCAGGATAAAGGGGAAAATAAAGCAGGATAAAGGGGATAGAGAGTGATGGGAGATAGAAAGGAGGCTTGTTTAAGTAAGGTGGTCAGGGAAATTATTTCTGAGATGGTAACACTTTGAGCAAATGAAATGAATGAATGAATGAAATGAGGAAGTAAGATATGCATTGTCTAGAGAAAGAGCAACCTAGGCAAAAGAATATATACAGAGGCCCTGAAGCAAGAACACGCTTGCCAAATTTGAGGGACATTAGAAGGCCAGTGTGGCTATTACTAAGAGAGAGGGGGAGAGAATTGGATGTGAGATCAGAAAGGAAGCTGAATACCATATAATGTGTGCCTTGTAGACCAGGTGAAGAAATTAGATTTTATTCTGAGTGACTTACAAACTACTGATATGTTTAGATTAGAAGAGTGACATGATATGATTTACATTTTTGATGGTTCACTTTGGCTTTTTTGTGGATACTTGATACCTGGGGAGAGGGAGCTAAGTGTGGAAGCTGAGGGACTAATTAGAAAATTATTTCTGATAATTTTAGACTAAGGTGGTAGCAGTAGAAGTGGTAGAGTGGCTGGATTTTGGATAATCTATATTTTGAATATTAGGCCAATGGGATTTGCTGATGTGTATGATGTGAGTTGTAAGGGAAAACCATGTTGATACCAAGGATTTTGTCCCAAATAAAAGGAAAGATGGAGTTGTCACTAACTAAGATGGAGAAGTCTATGGGCCAAACTGGTTAGGGAATATTATAAATTAAGAGTTCAGTTTGGGACATGGTATGCTTGAATTGTCTGTTATGCATGCAAGTGGAGATGTTGAGCAGGAAAGTAGATTGAGTCTAGAGGTCATGGTAGAGGTCAAGGATGGATATTTAATTTTAACAGTTATCTGTATAAAGGTGGTATTTTAGAGCAATGAGCCTGAATGAAATCACCCAAGGCATGAATGTAAAGAGATGAGAGGAGCTTAGGAAGATGGTAAGATGATCCTGAGCTCACCTTTCCTCAAAGGCACAACAAGGAAGCAAATAAATATATTACAACTCATTCTTAAAATGACTTTAAGACTAGTAGAATAGCTTTTCCATACAACATCACTCCCAAAGCAATCAATGCACACCACACCCAGTGGGCAGTCCCAGCTGGGATTGGTGCCCCTCAAAAGTGACTCCTATGCTCGAGAAGGCGGCTTCATCCAGCAGCATACCCAAAACAGTTGTGGTCAGGTTTCTCAGCTGGCTGCATTAGGTGTTAACTTCACCTACCAGCATTCCCTCACCCTCTAAGCAAACTGTGCCAGGGCTAATCCTGCCTACTAGTGTGCCTACAGTAGTTTCAACCCAGTCACAGTAGTAGCACACATGAAGCCCACACAAGGGGACACCCCTCAAGTGCCTGGTTCTGCTTACTGGGGGATTGTACTTCTGGACCCCATACAATGCCTTCTACATAAGGCCACCATTTGCAAGACCAGATATAGATGACATGCCTAATAGAAACAAACACAGAGAATCAGACAAAATAAAGAGATAGAAGAATATGTTCCAAATGAAAAAAAAAAAAAACAGCAGAAGAACTCAGAAGAAAAAACTAAATGAAATTGAGATAAGCCATCTACCTGATGGAGTTCATGATAATGGTTATAAAAATTATTTGGGGACGTCAGAAAAGAGTGGGTGAGCCCAGTAAGAATTTCGACAAAGACACAGAAAATATAAAAAGAACTAATTGGAACTGAAGAATATAATAACTGAAAATAAAGATATACCAGAGAGAATCTATAGCAGATTAGAGGATACAGAAAAACAGATCAGTGATTGGGAAGACAAGACAGTGGAAACCATCTACACTGAGCAGCAGAAAGAAAAATAAAAAAATGAAGCTAGGTTAAGGGATCTCTGGAGCAACATCAATCATACCAAAATTCATATTATAGGGGTCCCAGTAGAAGAGAGAAATGAGTATAAAGTTTATTTGAAGAAATAATAACTGAAAACTTTTCTGAAAAGTCATCCAGATCCAGAATGGACAGAGAACCTCAAACAAGATGAACCCAAGGAGAGCCATATCCAGATACATAATAATTAAAATGTCAAAAATAAGAGATAAAGAGAAAAATCTTAAAAGCAGCAAGAGAAGAAAGCAAATTGTTTCATGCAAGGGAAACCCTGTAAGGCTATCAGCTGTTTTTTTTTTCCAGTGGAAATTTTGCAGTTCAAAGGGGAGTGATCTGATATATTCAAAGTGTTAAAAGAAAGAAAAAAAAAACAATAAATTATATCCAAAAATTTTCTATCTGGCAGGGTTATTATTTCAAAGAAAGATAAAGAGATTCCTAGACAAAAAAAAAAAGTTAAAGGAATTCATCACCACTAAACAGGTCTTACAAGAAGTGTTTTCTTTAAACAAAAAAGGAAAGGCCATAACTCAAAGTAAGAGAATTATTTAAGCAAAAATTTCACTGTTAAAAGCAAACATACAGAAAGGTAGTAGATCAATTATTTCATGCTAATGTGAAGGTTAAAATACAAAAGGAGGGGATCCCTGGGTGGCTCAGCAGTTTAGTGCCTGCCTTTGGCCCAGGGCATGATCCTAGAGCCCCGGGATCAAGTCCCACGTCAGGCTCCCTGCATGGAGCCTGCTTCTCCCTCTGCCTGTGTCTCTGCCTCTCTCTCTGTGTGTGTCTCTCATGAATAAAAAAATAAATAAAATCTTTAAAAAAATAAAAATAAAATAAAATACAAAAGGAGAAAAATCAATTATATTTATGATAATTAAATAATACACAAAATAAAAAGATGAAAATTTGATGCCATATACATAAAATGTGGAAGGGAATAGTAAAAATGTAGTTCTTTTAGAATATATTCAAATGTAAGTGACCATAAACTTAAAACCGACTGCTATATACATAGAATGTTACATATGAACCTTATGATAACCACAAACTAACTTATACTATTTATACAAAACCTTTATGTTTATACAAAACATAAAAAGAAAGTAATTCAAGCATAACATTTAAGAAAATCACCACATCAGAAGTAAAGAGAGCAAGAGAAAAAAGGAACAGAGAAGAACTAGAAAGCAATCAGAAAATAATTAATGAAATGACAATAAGTATATACCTATCAAAACTTACTTTAAATGTAAATGAACTAAATGCTCCCATCAAAAGACATAAAGCAGCCGAGTGGATTAAATTAAAAAAAAAAAAGACCCATCTGCATGCTTCTTACAAAAGAGTCACTTCAGACCTAAAGACATACAGATTGAATGTGAAGAGATGGAAAAAGATATTACATGAAAATAGAAACAGAAAAAGAAAAAAAAAAGCTTGGGTAGCAAGAGTTTTTAATCAAAACTGTCATAAGAGCAATAAGTGTATTACATAATGATAAAAGGAATAATATTTCAAGAGGATATAAAAATTGTAAATACCTATATAAATACAGGAGCACCTAAATATATAAAGCAAATATTAAAATACATAAAGGGGGAGATTTATGATAACACAATAATAGTAGGGGACTTTAACACACCACTTGTATCAATGAATATATCATTCAAATAAAAAATTAATAATGAAACTCTGCCTTTGAACAACATAAGATGAATTTAACAGATACATACAGAACACTCCATCTAAAAACAGATTATATATTTTTTCAAGTGCACATGGAATATTCTCCAAGATAGATCACATGTTAAGCCACAAAACAAGTATCAATTAATTTAAGAAGATTGATAATATATAAAGCATCTTTTCTGACCACAAAGATAAGGAAATACAAATCAATTATGAGAAATAAAACTGGGAAAAAACACAAACACATGGAAATGAAGAAATGAAAATGGAAATACTACAGTTCAAAACCTTTGGGACACAGCAAAAGCAGCTTTAAGAGGGAAATAGCATAACAGGCCTACCTTGAGAAATAAAAAATATTCTACCTTACAGTAAAGGAAATAGAAAAAGACAAAGTCTAAAGTTAGTAGAAAGAAGGAAATAATAAAGATCAGAGTGAAAATATGTGAAACAGAGACTAATAACATAATAGAAAAGATCAATGAAATTACGACCAATTTTTTGAAAGAGAAACTTTATAAACCTTTAGCCAGATTCATCAAGGAAAAGCAAGGACTCATATTAATACAATCAAGAATGAAAGAAGTTAAAATAGTCAAGATTGAAAGAGAAGTTAATGTTGACACAACAGAAATACAAAGAATTATGAAAATACGACAGAAATTTATATACCAAAAAAACTGGACACCTACAAGAAATGGATAAAGTCCTGGAAACATATAATTTTCTAAAATGGACTCAGGAGGAAATAGAAAATCTGAACAGACTTATTACTACTAATAAAATTAAGTTGGTAATCCAAAAACTTACAACAAACAAAAGTTCAAGACCAGATCCTTCACAGGGATATTCTAGGATTTAATGAGTTAATAATTATCCTTCTTAAATGATTCAAAAACAAACCCCAAAACAAAAACAACTGAACAAGAAGGAACACTTCCTAATTCTTTTTATGAGGCCAACATTACTCCATACTAAAACCAGACAAAGGGAGAGGCGGGGCAAGATGGCGGAAGAGTAGGGTCCCCAAGTCACCTGTCCCCACCAAATTACCTAGATAACCTCAAATCATCCTGAAAACCTATTAATTCAGCCTGACATTTAAATAGACAACAGCTGGAATGCTACAGTGAGAAGAGTTTGTGCTTCTATAAAGGTAGGAAGACAGAAAAAAAAAGAAAGAAAGAAAAAAGCACCCAAGGGGCAGCAGCCCCACGAGGAGCCGGGCTAAGGCAGCGGCGAGTACCCCCAGGACAGGAAAGCACCATCCAGGAGAAGCAGGAGCTGCACCAATCTTCCCGGGTGGAAAGGCGCCCACAGGGAGTTGGAGCAGGATCCTAGCAGGGGTGGGGATGCCCTCAGGCTCCCTGGGACACTAACAGAGCACCTGCAGCCCGGGGGAGAGCATGCCAAACACGGCGGGCAGAGCTTCCTAAAGGGCTGCAGTGCAAATACGGCCCTGGAGCAGCCCCAGCAGATGAGGTGGCAGATCCGCGCGGAGGGGGCTGCACAGCCCCAGGAGCGCAGGCCCCATAGCCCAGGGTGCCCAGGGACACATCCCAAGATCCAGTGCTCCCCCTCGGACAGGCAGAGGCCGGGAGGACACAGGACGCTCCTGCTGCCGAGCAACCCCAAGGTGTGCAGATCAGTGCCCCCAACCCCCGGAACATCCAGGCCCCTGCAGAATGGGAGCTGCAGTAGTTACTGTGGGAGCTGACTCCTAGGCTGGACAGGTGGCCGCCACCACTGTTGTTGTTCCACCTGGTGTCAGCTTGTACCGGGGACTGAGCAGGGGACTCACAGGATAAACGGCTCCCACTGAACCATGCACCTGGCAGGGGCTAGGCAGCTCCCCCAGGTGCTCACACCTGAGAATCAGCACAGCAGGCCCCTCCCCCAGAAGAACAGCTAGAAGGACAGGGGAAAAGCAAGTTATTGACCAAGCAGCACCAGAAAGTTCCAGGGGAAGTCGAGGGATTTCCTGTATATAGAATCAGAGGATACTCCCCTTTGTATTTTGTTTTCTGTTTGTTTCCCCCCCCTTTTTTTCTTTTTCTCCTTTTTCCACTACAACTTGCTTTTGGCCACTCTGCACTAAGCAAAATGACTAGAAAGAAAAACCTCACCTCAAAAGAAAGAATCAGAAACAGTACTCTCTCCCACAGAGTTACAAAATTTGGGTTACAATTCAATGTCAGAAAGCCAATTCAGAAGCACTATTATAAAGCTACTGGTGGCTCTAGAAAAAAGCATAAAGGACTCAAGAAACTTCATGACTGCCTAATTTAGATCTAATTAGGACAAAATTAAAAAAAAATTAAATGAGATGCAATACAAACTGGAGGTCCTGACAATGAGGGTCAACGAGGTAGAAGAATGAGTGAGTGACATAGAAGACAAGTTGATGGCAAGGGGGGAAACTGAGGAAAACAGAGAAAAAACAATTAAAAGATCATGAGGATAGGTTAAGGGAAATAAATGACAGCCTCAGAAGGAAAAATCTACGTTCAATTGGAGTTCCCGAGGGCGCCGAAAGGGATAGAGGTCCAGAAACTGTATTTGAACAAATTATAGCTGAGAACTTCCCTAACCTGGGAAGGGAAACAGACATTCAGACCTAGGAGATAGAGAGATTTCCCCCTAAAATCAATAAAAACCGCTCAACACCTCGACATTTAATAGTGAAGCTTGCAAATTCCAAAGATAAAGAGAAGATCCTTAAAGCAACAAGAGACAATAAATCCCTAACTTTTATGGGGAGAAGCATTAGGATAACAGCAGACCTCTGCACAGAGACCTGACAGGCCAGAAAGGGCTGGCAGGATATTTTCAGGGTCCTAAATGAGAAGAGCCAGCAGCCAAGAATACTTTACCAGCAAGGCTCTCCTTCAGAATAGAAGGAGAGATAAAGAGCTTCTAACATAGGCAGAAAGTGAAAGAATATGTGACCACCAAGCTGACCTTGCAAGAAATATTAAGGGGGACCCTGTAAAACAAAGAGGAAGTCCAAGGAAACAATCCACAAAAAGAGGGACTAAATAGGTATCATGATGACACTAAACTCATATCTTTGAATACTAACTCTGAAGGTGAATGGGCTTAATGACCCCATCAAAAGGCTCAGGGATTCAGACTGGATAAAAAAGCAAGACCCAACCATTGCTGTTTACAAGAGACTCATTTGAGACATAAGGACACCTACAGCCTGAAACTAAGAGGTGGGAGAACCATTTACCATTCAAATGGTCCTAAAAAGAAAGCAGGGGTAGCCATCCTTATATCTGAAATTAAAGTTTATCCCAAAGACTGTAGTAAGAGATGCAGAGGGACACTATATCCTATTTAAAGGATCTATTCAACAAGAGGACCTAAGAATCATGAATATTTATGCCCCAAACGTGGTAGCCGCCAAGTATAGCAATCAATTAATAACCAAAGTTAAGACATACTTAGATAATAATACACTTAGACTTGGTGACTCGAATATGGCACTTTCTACAATTGACAGGTCTTCTAAGTACATCTCCAAAGAAACAAGAGCTTTCAATGACACACTGGGCCAAATGGATTTCACAGATATTTACAGAACTTTACATCCAAAGGCAGGTGAATACACATTCTTCTCAAGTGCACATGGAACTTTCTCCAGAATAGACCACATACTGGGTAACAAATCAGGTCTCAACTGATACCAAAAGATTGGGATCATCCCCTGCATATTTTCAGACCATAATGCTTTGAAACTTGAACTAAATCACAAGAAGAAGATTGGAAGGATTTCAAACATGTGGAGGTTAAGGACCATCCTGCTAAAAGATGAAAGGGTCAACCGGGAAATGAGGAAAGAATTAAAAAATTCATGGAAACTAATGAGAATGAAGATACAACCATTCAAAATCTTTGGAATACAGCAAAATCAGTCCTGAGGGGGAAATACATCGCAATACAAGCATCCATTCAAAAACTGGAAAGAACCCAAATACAAAAGCTAACGTTGCACCTAAAGGAGCTGGAGAAAAAACAGCAAATAGATCCTACACCCAGAAGAAGAAGAGAATTAATAAATATTCGAGCAGAACTCAATGAAATAGAGACAAGAAGAATTGTGTAACAGACCTACAAAACGAGAAGTTTGTTCTTTGAAGGAATTAATAAGATAGATAAACCATTAGCCAGCCGTTTTAAAAAGAAGAGAGAAAAGACTTAATACAATCATGAGTGAGAAAGGAGAGATCACCACCAACACCAAGGAAATACAAGCAATTTTAAAAACTTATTATGAGGGGAAACCCTGGGTGGCTCAGTGGTTTAGCACCTGTCTTTGGCCAGGGCATGATCCTGTAGTCCTGGGATCCAATCCTGCATCAGGCACCCTGCATGGAGCCTGCTTCTACCTCTTCCTGTGTCTCTCTCTGTCTGTGAATTTCATGAATAAATAAATAAAATCTTTTAAAAAAACTTATTATGAGCAGCTATATGCCAATAAATTAGGCAATCTAGAAGAAATGGATACATTTCTGGAAAAACACCAACTACCAAAACTGGAACAGGAAGAAATAGAAAGCCTGAACAGGCCAATAACCAGGGAGGAAATTGAAGCAGTCATCAAAAACCTCCAAGACACAAAATTCCAGGGCCAGATGGCTTCCCAGGGAATTCTACCAAACGTTTAAAGAATAAACCATACCTATTCTACTAAAGCTGTTCGGAAAGATAGAAAAGATGGAATACTTCCAATCTCTTTCTGTGAGGCTGATATCACCTTAATTCCAAAACCAGCCAAAACCCCACCAAAAAGGAGAATTATAGACCAATATCCCTGATGAACATGGATGCAAATATTCTCAACAAGATACTAGCCAATAGGATCCAACAATACATTAAGAAAATTATTCACCATGACCAAGTATGATTTATTCCCGGGACACAAGGCTGGTTCAACACTCGCAAGGCAGTCAACATGATAGAACATATCAATAAGTGAAAAACGAGAACCATATGGTCTCTCAATAGATTCAGAGAAAGAATTTGACAAAATACAGCATCCATTCCTGACCAAAACTCTTCAGAGTGTAGGGATAGAAGGAACATTCCTCAGCATCTTTAAAGCCATCTATGAAAAGTCCACAGCAAATGTCATTCTCAATGGGGAAACACTGGGAGCCCTTCCCCTAAGATCAGGAACAAGACAGGGATGTCCACTCTTACCACTGCTATACACCATAGTACTAGAAGTCCTAGCGTCAGCAATCAGGCAACAAAAAGAAATAAAAGGCATTCAAATTGGCAAGAAAAGGTCCAACTCTCCCTCTTCGCAGATGACATGACACTCTACATAGGAAACCCAAAAGACTCCACCCCAAGATGGCTTGAATTCATATAGCAATTCAGCAGTGTGGCAGGATACAAAATCGATGCCCAGAAATCAATGGCATTTCTATACACTCACAATGAGACTGAAGAAAGAGAAATTAAGGAGTCAGTCCCATTTACAATTGCACCCAGAAGCATAAGATACCTAGGAATAAACTTATCCAAAGAAGTAAAGGATCTATACCCTAAAAACTATAGAACACTTCTGAAAGAAATTGAGGAAGACACAAAGAGATGGAAAAATTTTCCATGCACGTGGATTGGAAGATTTAATATTGTGAAAATATCAATGTTACCCAGGGCAATTTACACATTTAATGCAATCCCTATCAAAATACCATGGACTTTCTTCAGAGGCTTGGAACAAATTATCTTAAAAATTGTGTGGAATCTGAAAAGACCCCGAATAGCCAGGGGAATATTAAAAAATAAAATCATAGCTGGAGGCATCACAATGCCAGATTTCAGGTTGTACTACAAAGCTGTGGTCATCAAGACAGTGTGGTACTGGCACAAAAACAGACACAGAGATCAATGGAACAGAATAGAGAATCCAGAAGTGGACCCTCAACTTTATGGTCAACTAATATTCGATAAAGGAGGAAAGACTATCCACTGGGAAAAAAGACAGTCTATTCAATAAATGGTGCTGGGAAAATTGGACATCCACATGCAGAAGAATAAACTGGACCATTCTCTTACACCATACACAAAGATAAACTTGAAATGGATGAAAGATCTAAATGTGAGACAAGAGTCCATCAAAATCCTAGAGGAGATCACAGGTAACACCCTTTTTGAACTTGGCTACAGTAACTTCTTGCAAGGTACATCCATGAAGGCAAGAGAAACAAAAGCAAAAATTCATTATTGGGACTTCATCAAGATAAAAAGCTTTTGCACAGCCAAAGAAACTGTCAACAAAACTCAAAGACAACCTACAGAATGGGAGAAGATATTTGCAAATGACATATCAGATAAAGGGCTAGTATCCAAGATCTATAAAGAACTTATTAAACTCAACAGCAAAGAATCAAACAATCCAATCATGGTATGGGCAAAAGACATGAAGAGAAATTTCATAGAGGAAGACATAGACTTGGTCAACAAGCACTTGAGAAAATGCTCCGCATTGCTGGCCATCAGGGAAATACAAATCAAACCCACAATGATATACCACCTCACACCAGTGAGTATTGGGAAAAATTAGCAAGACAAGAAACAACAAATGTTGGAGAGGATGTGGAGAAAGGGGAACCCTCTTGCATTGTTGGTGGGAATATGAAACGGCACATCCACTCTGGAAAACTGTGTGGAGGTTCCTCAAAGAGTTAAAAATAGAACTGTCCATGATCCCGCAATTGCCTTGCTGGGGATTTACCCCAAAGATACAGATGCAGTGAAACACCAGGACACCTGCACCCCTATGTTTATAGCAGCAATGTTCACAATTGCCAAACTGTGGAAGGAGCCTCGGTGTCCATTGAAAGATGAATGGATAAAGAAGATGTGGTATATGTATACAATGGAATATTACTCAGCCATCAGAAATCACAAATACCCACTATTTGCTTCGATGTGGAGGTTCCTGAAGGGTATTATGCTGAGTGAAATAAATCAATCAGAAAAGGACAAACACTATATGGTCTCATTCATTTGGGGAATATAAAGATTAGTGAAAGGGAATACAGGGAAATGAGAGAAAATGAGTGAAAATATCAGTGAGGGTGAGAAAACATGAGAGACACCTAACACTGAGAAATGAACAAGGGGTAGTGGAAGTGGAAGTGGTCGGGGGGTTGGGGTGACTGGGTGATTATCCATGAGGGAGGCCCTCAGCAGAATGAGCGCTGGGTGTTATGCTATATGTTGGCAAATTGAACTCCAATAAAAAAAAAACAGTCAAAGAAACTACGAGAAAATTATTGATCAATATCCCTATGAAAATAGACGCAAAATATTAAACAAAATATTACCAAACCTCATATAGGATACATTCCAGAGGTGCAAGGATGGTTTGATAACCATGAATCAATGTGATACACCACATTAACAAACCGAAGGATAAAAAGCATATAATCATCTCATTAGGTGCAGTAAGCATTTGCCAAAAATTAAAATCCTTTCATGATAAATATCATAAGTTAATATAGAGAGAACATACCTCACATAAGAAAGGCTGTATATTACAAACCCACAGCTACCTTCATAGTCAGTGGTGAAAAGCTGAAAGGTTTTTCTCTAAGATCAGGAAAAAGACAAGTATGTTCTTTATTATACTTTTATTCACCGTAATACTTCACCATGATACTGAAAGTCCTAGCCACATTAATTAGACAAGAAAAAGAAATAAAATGCATGCACATTGATTAAGATTAAAACTGTCACTATTTGCAGATGGCATGATGCTATATATAAAAAAAACACAAATATTCCACGAAAAAACTCTTAGGATTAATAAGTGAAATCATTAAAGTTGTAGGATAAAAATTAATATGTAGAAATCTGTTGCATTTCTATACATTAAAAAGGAACTAGTAGAAGGAGAAATTAAGGAAATATCCCATTACAATTGTATCAAAAAGAATAAAATATCTAGGAATAATTATAACTAAGAAGGTGGAAGGCCTGTACTCTGAAAACTGTAAGACAGTAATGAAAGGAATTTAAGACAACACAAATAAATGAAAAAGTAATACCATGCTCATGGACTGGAAAAAGCTATTTACATTAAATCTTGGAATCAATGCAATCCCTATGAAAATACTGAAAGCATTTTTCATTGAAGTAGAACAAATGATTCTAAAATTTGTACAAATCCACAAAATCTCTGAATAGTTAAAGCAATCTTGAGTAAGAATGAAGCTGAAATATCACTATCCCAAATTTTAAACTATATTACAAAGCTCTAGTAGTCAAAACTGTATGGTACTGGCACAAAAACAGATACATAGATGAACAGAACTGAAGAGTGAGCCCATAAATAAATCCATGATTATATAGTCAGTTAATCTACAATAAAGGAAGCGAGAATATTCAGTGGGGAAAAAAAGACAGTCTATTCAACAAATGATGATGGGAAAACTGGACAACTATTTGCAAAAGAATGATAACAGATCACTTTCTTGTACCATATACAGAAATAAACTCAAAATCAATTAAAGACAGAAATGTAAAATCTCAATCCATAAAACTTCTAAAAGAAAACAGGCAGTAAACTCTTAAACATTCATCTTAGCAATAATTTTTGGATTTGCATCCTTAAACATCTAAATTGTAACTATATCAAACTAAAGTATTTGCACAGTGAAGGAAAATATCAACAAGATAAAAGTTAACCTACCAAATGGGAGAAGATATTTACAAATGATGTATCTAAAAGAAAGTTTGTATCCAAAATATATAAAGAACTTATAAAATTCAAAACCCAAATAATAAAACAAATAATCCAATTTAAAAATGGGCAGAGGAAAAGAAGAAATATTTTCCAAAGCATACATTCAGATGGCCATCAGATACTTGAAAAGATGTTCAATATCACTCATCATCAGAGAAATGCAAATCAAAATCACTATGAGATTTTACCTCACACCAGTCAGAATGGCTAGTATCAAAAAGTCAAGCTAAAGAAACAAACAAAACAGAAAACAAACCCAGGAGAAATACCACTTAATCCAGTAATTCCACTTCTGAGTATTTACCCAATGAAAATAAAACACTAATTTGAAAAGATACATGCAGCTTTATGATTACTGCAGCATTGTTACAAAATCCAAGATATGAAAGCAATTAGGTGTCCTTTGCCAGATGAACAAAGAAGATGTAGTAATATTTCTCAAGCCATAAAAAAGAATGAAATTTTGCCATTTATGACAACCTGGATGGGCCTTGAGGGTATTATGCTAAGTAAAATAAGTCAGTCAGAGAAAGACAAATACTATATGATTTCACTAATATGTGGAATCTAAAAGTATAAACAATAAAAAATAAAAACAGGAATAGATCTGCAAATACAGAGAACAAACTGATGGCTGCCAGAGGGATGGTTGGAATAGGTAAAGGGTATTAAGAGGTACAAACTTCCAGTTATAAAATAGATAAGTTATGAACATGAAAAGTGAGCATAGAGAATATAGTCAACAATATTGTATTAACTTTGGTGACAGGTGGTAACTATGCTTACCATGGTGAGCATTTTATAATGTTTATCAGTATGGAATCACTATATTTTACACCTGACACTAATATAATATTGCCAATTGTACTTCAATTACAAAGAATAAGTAGAAAAGAAGAGGGATGCTTTAGGATTTAGACTTGGAGAACTACAATATTTAAAGGTCTGGAAAATAAGAACGATCCAAGAAAGATGACTGATTAAGGAGAAACAGCCAAAAGAGTGAATCAAGAATTAAAAATGGTCTCCTTGAAAGCAAAGTGAAGAAAATAAATTCTCATATATGATCACTGTTATACATTAGGAACAATGGATATGAGTAAGTATCATAACGGATACTAATATTTTTAAATGATGTTTCTCATGATTCCCTAGTCTGTGGGAGAAAATTAGATCAAAATAACATTAGTACATGAATTTTATTAGCTTATTGATTTTAATCTTCTGATACCAGACGTTTAGCCCCCTGCAGATTTAAATAACAAGGGCTGTGCTATGTTAAAAACTCTATTTCTCTTTGCAAACTATTCCTATTTTAGTGAGTTATGTTCATTGTGCCTTTTTATTGCTTTTTAAAAAATAAGTTCTCTTCTGAAGTCTCTTTATTATTTCCTCCAAATAGGCTTTTGTTTGGTTGATTCTTAGACTTGCCTGACATGTCAAGATGTGTTTGAAACCTAGCAGTAGACACAGCTGGAGTTATTTTTTAGAATACTTCTAAACAAAGAGACTTCAGTTGAACCTATCTTGTCAGTTCATTAGAACATGTGCAAACATGTCCAAATTCTGGCTAAGCACCTAAGATCTGGATTACATTTTCTGCCAAGTTATATACAAAATACAATAGAAAAAAGTGCTGTAAGAAAACAGACAAAGCAGAGGAACAAATTTTGCCTGGGGAGGAATGGGGAAAGCTGGAAAGTTAGACAATAGAAAAGTCTTTACAAAAAAGTTCTGACCTTGAGGTGGACCTTGAAAGAGGTGTATGATTTTGCCAAAAGAATAAAATCGGCAGAGAGGGCACTGTAGGTACAGGGTACTTGAACAGATCATGGAGGCATGAAAGTCCATGATACATTCAAGAATAACCAAAACACTTTATTCCTAGAGGGGAAGTTGACCAATGTGATGAAATAGGAAAAAAATAGGTTTATTCAGATTGTGAAGAAATTCTCACTTTTTACGCAGAGGTTCAATTTCTATTCTATAGGTAATGAAGACACTGTTTTTTTTTATTTTTATATGGTAATTGAAGGTTTTGAGCTGCAGAATTCATTATTGAATCTATATTCCAGAAAAAAATAACTGATTACTATGTATAGGGCAGATACAGAGAAGGAGGAGAACAATTTGAGTAGTTTGATAAGAGAAAATGAAGAACTAAACTTAAGAGGGTGTCAATTGAATAGAGAAAGGCCAAGTATGACCAAGATTCTTAGAAATAGAATTGACAAGGTTTAATGACTAATTTTAAGTAGTTAGTGAATGAAAAGTAAGCATAAAAGTTGATTATGAGGTTCCAATGTTGATAACCATATATATGGTAATGCAGTAATAAATGAAGCAGATGAAGATCTATAGGAAGAGACAGCAGACTTCGTTTTGAATTATTTGAGTGGGAAGTATCTATACTACATTCAGCCACAGGTCTTGTTTTTTTAAGATTTTACCTATTTATTCATGAGAGACACAGAGAGAGAGGTAGAGACATAGGCAGAAGGAGAAGCAGGCTCCATGCAGGAAGCCCGACGTGGGACTCGATCCCGGGACTCCAGGATCATGCTCTGGGCCGAAAGCAGGCGTTAAACTGCTGAGCCACCCAGGATCCCCCAGCCACAGGTCTTTAAGAGAAAATTGGAAATATGAACTTGGAACTAAGAAATTAGGTATAAACTATAAATACAGATTTAGCAATTATCAACATAAGTGTTAGTTGAAATCATGGGCGTGATTGGGTCACCTGGTTGAGAGAATATAATGAAGATTGGTTAATTCATTTAACAAATTCCTAATAAAGAGGTACTAACAAAGTAGTACCTAACAAAGAGTTGTGGTAAGACCTGAAAACAAAATTGTGAGAAAACAGATACAGTCCATATTTTTATTTATCTGAAGTTGTATTACAATTTTGTGTGGGGAGACAGATGTCAAGCAACAAATTACTTAATAAATTAAAATTTTGGTAAGTACCTATGAAGAAACTGTATATCATCCCAAAAAGTCCTATAGTAGAAGAACCTGAAACAATTTTTAAGGGATGGAAAGAGTGAAGGAAACATTCCTAAGGAAATAATTTTTGAACTTTGAAAGAAGGGTTAACCAAGCAAAAAGAAATGGGGGTTGGAGGGGGAATTTCAGAGGAAGAATAATTTTCTCTAAAGTCTCAGAGGGAAGAGAAATGTAGAGCTTTGTAGAACTGAAAGAAGGCCAATGTGCTTGAAACACAGAGAGGAGTTATGCTCCTTTTCTAGAGATACAGGAGAGTAAGAAAACAGAAAACCTCTTACTTTTAAACATCAAATAATGTTGGATCAAACATAACAAATATAACATATGCATATTCTTGCAGTAAAGGAAATGGTTAGGGTCCTGTCAGTCTATGATTTATAAAAAGCTATAAACATAATTCTCCTACAAATAAATGTAAAGTGAAAATGTGTCAAAAATTTAATTTATTAACAAAGGAGCAATCAGTATAGTAAAGTTGGCTCAAAGAATTAGAGGAATAGGAGTTTTATAGTCCAATAGGAAAGGCATACTGAAAGGTTTGTTAAATTAGACACAGAATTGGTTAATGTCCCATAAGGTAGTAAGACCATAATCTTAAGGGTTATTTTATCTTTACCTGATAGGAATCAATTGTGCATCTACTAGACAAAATCTGAGTTAACGTGTAACTTTTCAGATTCTGGGCCCTAGTCAATAGTAAATAGCATGTCAAATCAAGTACCTTCCACTTCAAAATTAAATGATCCTTGGGTTGGACCTTTAGTCAATGCTCCAGGATGACATTGAATGGAAAAATAGTTATTCTGTCATTTAATTTCTAAGGTTTTGATATTTCTTTTTCTTAATAGGCCCCAAACAAACAGAAACTTCAAAATAGGAGTAGTAAACATAAATGCCATGAGGGCATGGATTTTGTTTTATTATCTGCTGTATCTCTAGTGCCTATAACCTTTGACATAGGAGGCATTTAATAAATATCTATTGACTACATGAATGAATATATGTACACTTAAGTTGATCTGAAATTACCTGCCGTTCTTCATCAATGGGATTTTGAGTTTAATGGCTACACAAGGACAGATAAGCCTTGGATCTGTGAAAAATGGGAATTTGAAACTAAGAATCCTCTTAAAAACCCAAGATCTCCTATAGACTACATCTTAAGGGTAAGGAGAACATAGATAAAAATAAACCCTACCAACAAAGGAAGTTTGTCTATATCACTTTGAGTTCTAGATTATAAAAATATTTCCCTTCTTGAAAATTAATTTTCCCTCACATGAGTCTTACACTATCTGCATATTCTAGGAGAACCAAATTAACATAAGAAGTAACTCCATTATAATGACATTCCTAAGGAAGCTATCAGACATACCCTCATCTCAAGATTGCCATACAGGATTACAATAAAAACCCTACCAAACACAAATTCACAATCCAAAATTATAAAGCACACCAATACACAAACTATCATGAGAAAAATTAACAGAATTGATAAACAGCAGACCCAGACAAAATAATCCAGGACACAGCTGAAAGAGACAGAGATCAATAATAGGAAGGTTAAAGATTAATTGAGAATGCCCAAACTATGTTTAATAGAAATCTCAGTAGGAAGGAATAATGAGTATGGGAAGAGGCAATACTCAGAGTGATAATGATTAAGAATTTTCTGAAAATCATGGAAGACATAAATCCTCATATTTAAGAAACATGGAAACAAAAGAAAGAATGGCTGAGATGAAGCTGGGAAGTTAGACAAAACTCAGATCATAGAGGGCTTATGTAGCCATCTTAAGGATTTTGGTCTTTATTTTAAGAGCAAAGAGAAACTATTGAAGGGTCTTTAATAAGGAATAACATGGGGCAACCTGGGTGGCTCAGTGGTTTAGCATTGCCTGCAGCCTGGGGTGTGATCCTGGAGACCTGGGATCGAGTCCCACATGGGGCTCCCTGCATGGAGCCTGCTTCTCCCTCTGCCTGTGTCTCTGCCTCTCTCTCTGTGTGTGTGTCTCTCATGAATAAACAAAATCTTTAAAAAAATAAGGAATAACATGATCAGATTTCATTTGAAAAATATTTGACAGAATTTTAAGCAACGCATTAGATGAGGGCAAGACTAGATTCAAGGAGACAAGTTGGGAGGCTATTACAAGTAACTGATAGAATGAATCAGGTAGTAACAACAAAAATAGAGAAAAGTGGACATCCAGGAGGTATAATTGGCAGGACTAGATGGTAGATTACATGTAAAAGTGAGGAATAGGGCAGCCCAGGTGGCTCAGCAGTTTAGCGCCACCTTCAGCCCAGGTCATGATCCTGGAGACCCAGGATCCAGTCCCATGTCAGGCTCCCTGCATGGAGCCTGCTTCTCCCTCTGCCTGTGTCTCTTTCTCTCTCTCTCTCTCTCTCTCTCTCTCTCTCTCTCTCTCTCTCACACACACACACACACACACACAAATGAATAAATAAAAATCTAAAAAAAAAAGTGAGGTATAGAGAGGAGTAAAAAATGGCTTCAATTTTCTGGCTTGTAAAAGTAGGTAAATAGTGATAATACTTTTTGGGTTAAAGAATATTGAATGTAGATCAGGCTTATGGAAGTGGAATGGAGATCATGAGTTTAGTTTTCAACATGAGGAGTGTGATGTGACTATTTATTTATTTATTTATTTATGACTTTATTTTTTTATTTTTTATTTTTTATTTATTTTATGATAGTCACACAGAGAGAGAGAGAGAGTGAGAGAGAGGCAGAGACACAGGCAGAGGGAGAAGCAAGCTCCATGCACCGGGAGCCCGACGTGGGACTCGATCCCGGGTCTCCAGGATCGCACCCTGGGCCAAAGGCAGGCACCAAACCGCTGCACCACCCAGGGATCCCTATTTGTGACTTTAGATCACATAGCTAGTGACTTTCAGTCACTATTACTAAAAGAGTATACTGAAAAATAGAAGATAACAAAGATGACGAAGAAAGGAAAATCATAGAAAATGTCAGAAAACTAGTAGAACATAATGACATGAAACCCAGGAGAGGAGAGGTACAAGAAAGTTTCAAACACTGCATGAAGGCAAATAAGGATATACTACAGAAATAGATTTAGCAAGTAGTAAGCCATCGATGATCTTAGTAAAGAGTACTTTCTCCAATTTATGTGAAAACTTCATCTCAGTAAATAAAAGACAGAGTTACTTTAGACTAAAATACTATAGTGGTGATGTCATTTTAGTAAATGTCATGAGTTTTAATTCATGCTAGAAACAATATAAGTTAAGCATTCCATGTTTTAAATATTAATACTGCTAGAAAAAAGACTTGGATACCATTAGTGGTTTCTGAGTAGTTGGCTATATACACATAATTTCTTCTGGAAATAAGACTTTGATGGATTATTTACTGAACTGCATATATGATGATTAAAAATGACTGCAAGGGTCATCTGGGTGCCTCAGTGGTCGAGTGTCTACCTTTGGCTCAGGTCATGATCTTGGGGTCCTAGGATCAAGTCCCACATTGGGCTCCCCAGAAGGAATTTGCTTCTCCCTCTGCCTGTGTCTCTGCCTCTCCCTGTGTGTCTCTCATGAATAAATAAATAATCTTTGAAAAAAGAAAAAGAAAATGACTGCAGGACATCTAAACAGAGCAAGCAGAGAAAAACATCTTAAGAAGCTACTAATAATAAAATCCAAGTTAAGGGAAAGTATCTTCACTCTTAAATGATAGAGAGATCTGGTAATTGTACAAAACAACATAATGACTGACATTCACTCAATAATTCATTTAACAAATACTTACTGGATATTTACTGAGCAAGGCATAGGGAACACAGTGTACAATGTGCTTAGGTGGATGTGAGAAAGAATTGGGAATAGGTTGGGGGTCACAGATGTTATATTCCGTATTTGGTCATTTTTTAAAAAACTGACAGTTTAATAGTTTTTGTTTTAGGATCTGTCAAATATGTCTATGTTAAAGCAATCTTGCTCAAGCAGCATCATCAAAACATCTTAGTATCAAAATGACTGTGTGAAAATGGACACATCAAAATGGCTGTACTATATTGTTTTATTATATACCCTAATAGGGAATAAATTCAACTAAGTAAGATGTCATTAGATTGAGTAGGGATTTAAATACCAGGTAGAGGAGTTTGGATTTACTAATTTAGGCAAGAAAATTTTGCATATTCTGAGTACAGGAATGGCATGATTACATTGTACTTATTTATCATCAAGATAAATTCTTCTTTTTAATAAATTAATTTTTATTGGTGTTCAATTTACCAACATACAGAATAACACCCAGTGCTCATCCCGTCAAGTGTCCCCTCAGTGCCCGTCACCCATTCACCCCCACCCCCTGCCCTCCTCCCCTTCCACCACCCCTAGTTCGTTTCCCAGAGTTAGGAGTCTTTATGTTCGGTCTCCCTTTCTGATATTTCCCAAACATTTCTTCTCCCTTCCCTTATATTCCCTTTCACTATTATTCATATTCCCCAAATGAATGAGAACATACACTGTTTGTCCTTCTCCGATTGACTTACTTCACTCAGCATAATACCCTCCAGTTCCATCCACGTTGAAGCAAATGGTGGGTATTTGTCGTTTCTAATGGCTGAGTAATATTCCATTGTATACATAAACCACATCTTCTTTATTCATTCATCTTTCAGTGGACACCGAGGCTCCTTCCACAGTTTGGCTATTGTGGACATTGCTGCTATAAACATCGGGGTGCAGGTGTCCCGGCGTTTCATTGCATCTGAATCTTTGGGGTAAATCCCTAACAGTGCAGTTGCTGGGTCGTAGGGCAGGTCTATTTTTAACTCTTTGAGGAACCTCCACACAGTTTTCCAGAGTGGCTGCACCAGTTCACATTCCCACCAACAGTGTAAGAGGGTTCCTTTTTCTCCACATCCTCTCCAACATTTGTGGTTTCCTGCCTTGTTAATTTTCCCCATTCTCACTGGTGTGAGGTGGTATCTCATTGTGGTTTGGATTTGTATTTCCCTGATGGCAAGTTATGCAGAGCATTTTCTCATGTGCATGTTGGCCATGTCTATGTCTTCCTCTGTGAGATTTCTCTTCATGTCTTTTGCCAATTTCATGACTGGATTGTTTGTTTCTTTGGTGTTGAGTTTAAGAAGTTCTTTATAGATCTTGGAAACTAGCCCTTTCTCTGATACGTCATTTGCAAATATCTTCTCCCATTCTGTAGATTGTCTTTTAGTTTTGTTGACTGTATCCTTTGCTGTGCAAAAGCTTCTTATCTTGATGAAGTCCCAATAGTTCATTTTTGCTTTTGTTTCTTTTGCTTTCGTGGATGTATCTTGCAAGAAGTTACTGTGGCTAAGTTCAAAAATGGTGTTGCCTGTGTTCTTCTCTAGGATTTTGATGGAATCTTGTCTCACATTTAGATCTTTCATCCATTTTGAGTTTATCTTTGTGTACGGTGCAAGAGAGTGATCTAGTTTCATTCTTCTGCACGTGGATGTCCAATTTTCCCAGCACCATTTATTGAAGAGACTCTCTTTCTTCCAATGGATAGTCTTTCCTCCTTTATCGAATATTAGTTGACCATAAAGTTCAGTGTCCACTTCTGGTTCTCTATTCTGTTCCATGGATCTATGTGTCTGTTTTTGTGCCAGTACCACACTGTCTTCATGACCACAACTTTGTAGTACAACCTGAAATATGGCATTGTGATGACCCCAGATATTGTTTTCTTTTTTAAAATTCCCCTAGCTATTCGGGGTCTTTTCTGATTCCACACAAATCTTAAAATAATTTGTTCTAACTCTCTGATGAAAGTCCATAGTATTTTGATAGGGATTGCATTAAACGTGTAGATTGCCCTGGGGAACACTGACATTTTCACAATATTAATTCCGCCAATCCATGAGCATGGAATATTTTTCCATCTCTTTGTGTCTTCCTCAATTTCTTTCAGAAGTGTTCTATAGTTTTTAGGGTACAGATCCTTTACCTCTTTGGTTAGGTTTATTCCTAGGTGTCTTATGCTTTTGGGTGCAATTGTAAATGGGATTGACTCCTTCATTTCTCTTTCTTCAGTCTCATTGTTAGTGTATAGAAATGCCATTGATTTCTGGGCATTGGTTTTGTATCCTGCCACGCTACCAAATTGCTGTATGAGTTCCAGCAATCTTGGGGTGGAGGCTTTTGGGTTTTCTATGTAGAGTATCATGTCATCGGCGAAGAGGGAGAGTTTGACTTCTTCTTTGGCAATTTGAATGCCTTTAATGTCTTTTTGTTGTCTGATTGCTGAGGCTAGGACTTCCAATACTATGTTGAATAGCAATTGTGAGAGTGGACATCCCTGTCTTGTTCCTGATCTTAGGGGAAAGGCTCCCAGTGCTTCCCCATTGAGAATGATATTTGCTGTGGGCTTTTCGTAGATGGCTTTTAAGATGTCGAGGAAAGTTCCCTCTATCCCTACACTCTGAAGAGTTTTGATCAGGAATGGATGCTGTATTTTGTCAAATGCTTTCTCTGCATCTAATGAGAGGATCATATGGTTCTTGGTTTTTCACTTGCTGATATGATGAATCACATTGATTGTTTTACGAGTGTTGAACCAGCCTTCTGTCCCGGGGATAAATCCTACTTGGTCATGGTGAATAATTTTCTTAATGTGTTGTTGGATCCTATTGGCTAGTATCTTGTTGAGAATTTTTGCATCCATGTTCATCCGGGGTATTGGTCTGTAATTCTCTTTTTTGGTGGGGTCTTTGTCTGGTTTTGGAATTAAGGTGAAGCTGGCCTCATAGAATGAATTTGGAAGTACTCCATCTCTTTCTATCTTTCCAAACAGCTTTAGTAGAATAGGTATGATTTCTTCTTTAAACGTTTGATAGAATTCCCCTGGGAAGCCATCTGGCCCTGGAGTCTTGTGTCTTGGGAGGTTTTTGATGACTGCTTCAATTTCCTCCCTGGTTATTGGCCTCTTCGGGTTTTCTATTTCTTCCTGTTCCAGTTTTGGTAGTTTGTGGCTTTCCAGGAAGGCGTCCATTTCTTCTAGATTGCCTAATTTATTGGCGTAGAGCTTTTCATAATATGTTTTTAAAATCGTTTGTATTTCCTTGGTGTTGGTAGTGATCTCTCCTTTCTCATTCATGATTTTATTAATTTGAGTCTTCTCTCTCTTCTTGTTAATAAGGTTGGCTAATGGTTTATCTATCTTATTAAATCTTTCAAAGAACCAACTCCTGGTTCTGTTGATCTGTTCCACAGTTCTTCTGGTCTCGATTTTGCTGAGTTCTGCTCAAATTTTAATTAACACTCTTCTTCTGCTGGGTGTGGGATCTATCTGCTGTTTTTTCTCTAGCTCCTTTATGTGTAAGGTTAGCTTTTGTATTTGAGTTCTTTCCAGTTTTTGAATGGATGCTTGTATTGTGATGTATTTCCCCCCTCAGGACTGCTTTTGCTGCATCCCAAGATTTTGAACGGTTGTATCTTCATTCTCATTAGTTTCCATGAATCTTTTTAATTCTTCCTTAATTTACTGGTTGACCCTTTTATCTTTTAGCAGGATGGTCCTTAACCTCCACGTGTTTGATGTCCTTCCAAACTTTTTATTGTGATTTAATTCTAATTTCAAGGCGTTATGGTCTGAGAATATGCAGGGGATGATCCCAATCTTTTGGTATCGGTTCAGACCCGATTTGTGACCCAGTATGTGGTCTATTCTGGAGGAAGTTCCATGTGCACTTGAGAAGAATGTGTATTCAGTTGCATTTGGATGTAAAGTTCTGTAGATATCTGTGAAATCTATCTGGTCCAGTGTATCATTTAAAGCTCTCGTTTCTTTGGAGATGTTGTGCTTAGAAGACCTATCGAGGGTAGAAAGAGCTAGATTGAAGTCACCAAGTATAAGTGTATTATTATCTAAGTATTTCTTCACTTTGGTTAATAATTGGTTTAAGTATTTGGCAGCTCCCACATTCGGGGCATATATATTGAGGATTGTTAAGTCCTCTTGCTGGATAGATCCTTTAAGTATGATATAGTGTCCCTCTTCATCTCTCACTACAGTCTTCGGGGTAAATTTTAGTTTATCTGATATAAGGATGGCTACCCCTGCTTTCTTTTGAGAACCATTTGAATGGTAAATGGTTCTCCAAACTTTTATTTTCAGGTTGTAGGTGGCCTTCTGTCTAAAATGAGTCTCTTTTAGACAGCAAATAGATGGGTCCTGCTTTTTTATCCAGTCTAAAACCCTGCGCCTTTTGATGGGTTCATTGAGCCTGTTTACGTTCAGAGTTACTATTGACAGATATGAGTTTAGTGTCATCATGATATCTATTTAGTTCTTGTTTTTGTGGATTGTTCCACTGAACTTCTTCTTAAAGGGAAATTTTAAGAGTCCCCCTTAGAATTTCCTGCAGAGCTGGTTTGGAGGTCACATATTCTTTCAGTTCCTGCCTGTCTTGGAAGCTCTTTATCTCTCCTTCCATTTTTTTAAATTTTTATTTATTTATGATAGTCACAGAGGGAGAGAGAGAGAGAGGCGCAGAGACATAGGCAGAGGGAGAAGCAGGCTCCATGCACCGGGAGCCCGATGTGGGATTCGATCCTGGGTCTCCAGGATCACGCCCTGGGCCAAAGGCAGGCGCCAAAGCGCTGCGCCACCCAGGGATCCCTCTCTCCTTCCATTTTGAATGAGAGCCTTGCTGGATAAAGTATTCTTGGTTGCATGTTCTTCTCATTTAGGACCCTGAATATATCCTGCCAGCCCTTTCTGGCCTGCCAGGTGTCTGTGGAGAGGTCTGCTGTTACCCTAATATTCCTCCTCCATTCAATGTCATGGACTTCTTGTCTCTTGCTGCTTTAAGGATCTTCTCTTTGTCTTTGGAATTTGCAAGCTTCACTATTAAATGTCGAGGTGTTGAACGGTTTTTATTGATTTTAGGGGGGGGGGGAATCTCTCTATTTCCTGGATCTGAATGCCTGTTTCCCTTCCCAGATTGGGAAAGTTTTCAGCTAGGATTTGTTCAAATACATATTCTGGCCCTCTGTCCCTTTCGGCGCACTCAGGAACCCCAATTAAACATAGGTTTTTCTTCCTCAAGCTGTCATTTATTTCCCTTTATCTGTCTTCATGGTCTTTTAATTGTCTGTCTCCTTTTTCCTCAATTTCCCTCTTTGCCATTAATTTGTCTTCTATGTCACTCACTGGTTCTTCCACCTTGTTAACCCTCGTCGTTAGGACTTCTAGTTTGGATTGCATCTCATTCAATTGATTTTTAATTTTTGCCTGATTGGATCTAAATTCTGCAGTCATGAAGTCTCGTGAGTCCTTAATGCTTTTTTCTAGAGCCACCAGTAGCTGTATAATAGTGCTTCTGAAATGTCTTTCTGACATTGAAATGTAACCCAGATTTTGTAACTGTGGGAGAGACGACTGTTTCTGATTCTTTCTTTTGAGGTGAGGTTTTCCTTCTAGTCATTTTGCTCAGTGCGGAGTGGCCAAAAACATGTTGTATTGGGAAAAGGAGAAAAAGAGAAAGAAAGAGAAAGAGAAAAAGAAAAAGAAAAGAAGAAAAAAGAGAAGAAAAAGGGAAAGAAAAAGAAAGAATGGTAAAAAAGGGGGGGAAGCAATCAGAAATCAAAAAAAAAAAAACAAAGAAAAAAAAACGGGGGAGTATCTTCTGAATCTGTAGACTTTAAGTCCCTTGACTTCCCCTGGAACTGGTCCATCTAGCTGGTCTTCTGGGGGAGGGGCCTGCTGTGCTGATTTTCAGGTGTTAGCACTTGGGGGAGCTGCTCTGCCCCTGTCTGCTGCAGGGCTCAGTGGGGGTTGTTTACCCCGTCAGGCCCCAGGAGGAACAGCCACAGTGGCTATGGCAGCTCTGGAAGCCTGGAGTCAGCCTCCGCAGGAACTACGGGCCTCTCCGTCACAGGGCCTGGAGGCTCCGGGGCGGGGCCACTGATCTGCTCAGCTCCGAGCAGGAGCGTCCTTGCTGTCCTGGGCCCTCCTGGCCTCTGCCTGTCCCGGGGGGAGACCGGATCCTGGGCTGTGTCCCGGCGCCCTGTGCTCCGGAGCCTGCGCTGTTGAATTCGCGCTCCCGGCCGCGCAGCCCCCTCCGCACGGAGCCTCTTCCTCTGTCGAAGCCGCCGCCGCCGCCGCCGCCGAGCTGCTCCCGCCCCGCAGCCCCCTCCGCGGAGCCGCGGCCCGAGCCCCTCCGATCTGCTCCGGCCCCGCCGTGCGCGCTGCAGCCCTTAGGGAGCTCGGAGCACTCCCCGGGGCGCAGGTGTCTGTTAGTGTCCCAGGGAGCCCGAGGGCATCCCCGCCCTCCTGGGTCCTGCTCTAACTCCCTGCGAGCCCCTTTCCCCCGGGAAGGTTGGTGCAGCTCCTGCTTCTCCGGGACGGGGTTCTCCTGTCCTGAGGACACTCGCCCCGGCCTCAGCCCGGCTCCTCGCGGGGCCCCTCCCCCTCGGAGGCCTTTTGTTTCTTTATTTCTTTTTTCCCGTCTTCCTACCTTGATAGAAGCGCGAACTCTTCTCACTGTAGCATTCCAGCTGGTCTCTCTTTAAATCTCAGGCCGAATTCGTAGATTTTCAGGATGGTTTGAAGGTTATCTAGGTAATTTGTTGGGGACAGGTGATTTGGGGACCCTGCTCTTCCGCCATCTTGCCCCTCCCCGTCTCATCCAGATAAATTCTAATAATGGCAATAGATGCATTAGGTTGTCAAAGCTGTATGACACTATTTTGAACATCAAAGTGACTCCCTTTGCTTAGATTTAAGGCTCTCTAAGCTATCATGTGCTTATAATTTGACTTCCCATAAAAATTTGCCCAAAAGGATAAATGTACTATTTAGTGGACACACATATCTGGACAGTTGTTAATCATATAGTAATATGTCTTATTATGAATTAATACATTTAATCTCTGATATATATCATATATAATATATAGTCATATATATAATCATATATATATTTATATATCTTAGTCTGGAAGCAATAGATTGCAACCTTATCTTCAAATCACAGGGAAAGTCAAAAAGGCATTTTAATCATGAATATTAAAGTGACCTGAACTACAGAATTTTATACAAGATTTAAAAGTATTAGACTTTGAAATGTGAGCTTTGCAAGCATATCCCAGTAACCAATACAACACTTACAACTCCCCATGCAGGTCCAAAACTTTCCACCTTGTTAACCTTTGCTCACATTTCACTAAAATGTTTCTTCTACCCCTCCCTAGGCCTCCCATCAGTCACTGGTCAATCATGATTATTTTCATCTTGCCATTTTGAAAAAAGAGCTTAGATGCACCTGCAACAATAAGCTTTTCCCAAGTCTCCTAAATCAGAGTGACTTTCTCTTTTTGATCCCATAATTAAAACACCTACCTCTTTTGCACCATGTTATACTTTGTGGATGTATACATATCTGTCCCAGGGGAATATTAGTTCCTTAAGAGTAGAAACTATCACTTGCCCAGAGTAGGTGTTTAGTAGATTTTTACTAAATTGAATTTCCCAATAAAGTGGCAGTAGCTTCTTCAAGGAAACCAGCACTGTTCAATAGAACTTTCTATGACAATGGAAATGTTCTATAGCTAGGTTAATATACAGTAGCTGCTGGCTGCTTGTGGCTATTGCATACTTAAAATGGGGCTAGTATAATTGAGGGACTAAATCTTAATTTTATTTAACTTTAATTTAATTTAAATTAAAATACCCACCTGCCTGTGGTATTGGACAGCACAGGCTGACTATGCAGTAATTTAGCAGGTGTGTGATTAAGTCATTTCTGTAAAGTATCAGTCCTCTATTGTCAAGTAGAGGACTAAGCAATCAGTTGATTGGCAGGTTTTTCTTGCTTCACCTGGCTGCTTTTTTATACTGTGCAGAGAGAACGTTCATCAACACTGTATGGACACTGTATGCTAAACAATATTTGGAGAAAAACAATAAAGAAGAAGCCTTTAGACTCTCACATTTTAAGAAGAGTATAATGTAAAGGCATTAGAGTATTTAAGACTTTAAATATATCTTGCTATACATTCTAGGAAGGAAATTGTAATAAAATATTCAGCCCTGGCTTAAACTCTGAACCTCTTTACTCAACAGGGTAGAGTTCACTGCTTCAGTGTGTGTTACACAGAGACACCACTAGAATGTTTTATGTGTCATCTACTCCTCAGAAGTATGCTGCTTATCACAGAGAGTGCAAATGAAAAAGCAGGGCTGACTCAGAACACACCAATACTTGCAATTAGAGAAACAATTTAAAAACCACAACATAGTGAGTAGAACCCTATGATTCCTTTGTATGTGGAGGAGAGCTTAACATCCAGCAGGCATTTTTGTGGTGACTTGCTGAGAATCCTTTGCCAGAGACACCCAGATAAAATCCCTAATCTTGCTGCCTTACTGCTGTCACTCTTTCATTTTATCTTGTTTGTGGACAAAGAGATTTCTAGTTAGCAAAGAGTCCTCTTTAGACCAGATTATCATTATTTAGTTAAAAGATATGGAAAATTTTTAGGCACCAGTCTCAAAGGTATTTCACTACGTGATTATCATGAGAAAGTTTTTTTTTTCAGATAGATATAAAAGCATTTTGCCCTATGAAACTTTTCACAGTTGTTCTTAGTACAAGAATACTTAGAATACTTCCTTTCTGCCTGTTTCCTCTACCCTAACTTATGCTTTTACCTACTGATATATACCTAAGCTGGTAGTGGGGGTGGGTGGGAAACAGGCTTCACAGAGGGAAAGTATATGGTACAAAGGGGTTGATGGGAGAGTGAGGTGGGTGAAGAGGGTGATACATTTGACCTCTTATAAACTATCTAGCTTTATAAACTTACTTTGAGGGAAACTATTAGGAGTCAAGAACATAAACTATATAGTCAGACAGGGTTTAAATCCTGGTTCTGCCCTCACTAGTTCTATGACTCTAACAAGAAACTAAGCAACTTTATGACTGTTAAATGGCGATAGTAATAGCCCTTACTTGGCACAGTAATTGCAAGAAATAATAATAATAATTAATAATAATAATTTCCATAAGGCACTTGGATTGTAACCTCCACAAAAGCCAAGGACCAGGTGTGTCTCCTTCAGTGTTGTGTCCCTGCCACCTAACATAGTGCTGGTTGAGTAATTAAATTGTTAGAGGTCATAGGGCTAGAAAAAAAATAGGCCTGTTTAAAGGAGCCTATGTACGATTCTGGCAAAAACAAATTGCTTGAGGTAAAACCATGGGAGAGACTTGGGAAGGAGAAGGTTCTCTCAGTGCCTACAGCTTTGTGTGGCTCATTGTAAGTGGTGGGAGGGTCTGGAATCAACTACCATGGCATGAACATAGAAGTGCTCATGATTAGCAGTTGTAGTGGTGAAGCTTTATAGCATGGATTAATGGCCATAGTGTATTGACAGTAGATGCCAGAGAACAAGAGGGATTAGAGCTGATAGATTCATTTACGAAACATCCTAAAATCACTGTGGAAGTTTTTAAAGACTGTTTCAGCAAAGTGGATGGATTTCCATTATTTAGTTCTTAAGGTAAAAGACCTACTCTGCAGCCACAGGATTGTGAAGATCTAAAACAAGCAGTGACTCTGTTGTCAAGCTGGTCTACCATAACAGTCATTCCCCAATATTTCCTAAATTGTTTTAAAATTAAACTTTTAGTATTGTAAGGTATTGGGAGTTCCTTGACATGAATATTGGTATCATCAACCACTCTATCCCTTAAAACTTCCCATTATGAGTGCTTTAATGGTTTATGCTTTTTTGTTCCTTATTTTTCCTTTATCTTGTCTTCTAAACTGTCAATTTTTCTTCATCTCTCCTTCTTATCTTTCTGGCTCTCCCATGCCTCTTGACTTCCAATTTGGTATCTAGTAAAGCCCTTAGGAATTCCTTAGCTCTACTACCCACACTGTTATACTTTGACTAAAGATGTTGCAGATCCTTGTTTTAAATAATAGCATATGGTAAATAAGTATCAAACAGAATTTGATACTCAATTTCATTATGAGGATAGCAATTAGCAGCCACTTAAATGTGTTAAATGAAGCTATATGGCTTGAGAGGAATAACAAATTTCATCTAGCTTTTCATTGATGCAGAGTTAACTTTTATGGCTTATACATCAGTGTTGCACCAGTCTCAGAGGTATTTCATTTTAAATAAGGAAGAGCAAAGAGACACAAGAATAGATGTTAAAGTTGGAGTGAGATGATCTAGGGAAGACTGAAACTAAAAGAGAAGAAAACTGATGTGTTACACTATGAAGTTGAAAAGGACATCCATTCCAGGGCTTTGATGATCATGTATATGCTGCTAATTCTCTAATACAAAAGCTTCAGAATCACATCCTGCTCTAGCTGAATATCTTCAGGTCAAATTGAGCATGTTTAAAATGAATGTGGTGCCATCTCCTCTCACCAGAATTTCTCTCCTCAGTAAAAGCCCCATCAACCACACAGACAACCAAGACAGAAATCCCTTCTCATCCCTTAGGCTTGAAAGATTTTTCACAATGCAAACATGATTTCATCATTCTCTTATTAAACCTTTAGTGCTTTGCTATTGTCTTAGAATGACAAGGCTCTGTGATCTGCTCCCTGCCTATCTCTCTAGATAGTATCAAATAAAAACCAAATATGGACTTAGAAAGGAGAGACTTCATACAAAAGCATTATTGTTAGAGAAAAAGAAACTATTGAAATAGGGAGAACACTATGACCATAATATCTACAAATCTGAAGAGTTAAGCAGAAAAGATTTTTATTTTATACAGAGTTAGAGTTAAAAAGAGTTAGAAAGAACTGGATGTGGGGAAGTGGGATGAAAGGATGGTACTATCTGTTAGTAGATAGATCAATGTTTTATCCTAAGGCAGCATGTTCTATTCTGCAGACTGTATGCTAGTTGTCTGAAGATGGGTCAAGCTTAAGGATCTGCGGGAAAGGAGAGAATCTTAACCAAAATTTGGTTAATAAGCATTTTGTTCCCATTGATCAATGGAGACAAAACAGTTCAGCTAATCAACTATGAGGCAAAGAATGAGAATTTGGAGGGTCTGTGTCTGATACTGTCATATGTAAACAAAGGGGTGTCAGTGAATTCTATCTGAGTCACATAGTGAAGGGGGTTCTTCCTAGTAAGCCATTTTCTAGAACACAATAGGTGGGGGAATTTCTTAAATTTCATGTTTTCCAGAAGCACCAGAGACCAGATAAAACTTACTATTGTCAGTCATCATATTTCTTTTTTTTAGTCATCATATTTCTTAGTTTCCTCACTTTAAATTTGTTGTTGTTGTTGTTGTTGTTGTTGTTGTTACTGGAAGGTGAACTTGATATACCTTACACAGGCATTAATCGATATCATAATAGGTTAACATTTTCTACCCAAACACCATTTATCTGGGTTATTCCAAACTATCATCCAGCAAACAACTATATATTACTGGACTGCACTGTTTTTTTCTAATTCCTAAACAAAGAATGATGTCCTGCAATGTATTCCCACTGACATTGGTGAGTGTTACCTGAGCTCTGTGCCCCTGGAAAGCAGTAACAGTTAAGAAATTCCCCACACTTTTGTGTTCTCAGAGTTGCCTTATTGCAAAGGGCTACAGTTTCTCTATGACATAGATAAGACTCACAGATGTCCTTATTGTTTACCTATGACAACACAAAGGTCCTCCAAATTCCAATTCTTTGTCTCATAAATGATTAGCTGAACTTTTTATCCCCGTTGATAAATTAGAACAAAATGCCTTTTAGTCTTACTTGATCAAACTTAGCTTCTCTCATTTTCCTAGGCCCCTCAACTTTGACTTACTCTCAGCCCAAGCCACCATACAAATCCATGTTGTGTTACCTCCTAAGAATAGACTGACATCAGGGTAAAATAGTCTCTGATTATTAAAAAAAAACAACAACAACAACAGTTGGGGCAACCCGGGTGGCTCAGTGGTTTAGCGCTGCCTTCAGTCCAGGGCCTGATCTTGGAGACCTGGGATTGAGTCCCGTGTTGGGTTCCCTGCATGGAGCCTGCTTCTCCCTCTGCCTGTGTCTCTGCCTCTCTCTGTGTGTCTCTCATGAATAAACAAATAAAATCTTTAAAAAAAAAAGCAACAGTAACAACAGACACTAATTAAAGACTGTAAAAATAGATTTTATTTAATAGTCCCACTGAAGTAGAGGACAAATCTCACTGTAACCTGAGCTCAAATATGATCTGTGCAGATGTACCTGGGTATTTCAAAGGGAAAATGATAAAGGAAGAGGGAGAATGAGTTGGGGCCTCAAACAGTGTCAGGAAAGTGTGAACTTACAAAAGACATATAAGACATTGGTCAATTTCAATGTGATTAGGCAATCTGCATCTGCAAACTGGCACTTATCAAAGGTAGGCCCCTTCCCTACCACAGAGACTAGGAGGCGCAGGTCTTATTCCTCCTGAGGATTATATTTCAAAGGAATGGCTTTCAGATCCTTGAGAAAGACAATCCTAGGTTGTAGGAGATACAGACACATCTCAAAGGAAGAGAAGAAGGACTTACAATTGTAGTTTTATTTTTTTTAAGTAAATGCTTCTAAGAAGAGGGAAAGTTGGGGCACTATAGTTTTTTTTCACCCAAAACCTAAAATAGATGGAACAAACTGTATAATTTTTAGCAGCATTGAGCTTTCTTAGACAGGAATTTAAGGGGGTTGAGGTCATAATCCTAGTGGTACTGCCTTGAAGTATTTGAAATAATGCTAGTGTTTGTTTCAGTCTCTTACTGTCGGGGGAGGGGGCAGGGGAGGAGCTTAGATAAAATGTCTTGTGCAGAGAACCTGCAGCTCTCATTGGCCAAGGTTGAGGCTTAGTTTAGAAGAGGGTTCAGAAGACCCTGACTAAAGTTTGTTCAAGGAGTCTTTGTCCGGATCTGCTATTCATTTCCATCCACTCATCCCACTCTCACATACCCACTTCATCCCAATTTTGTTCACTTTTCCCTATAGAAGAAAAGCCTTTTCTGCCTGACCTTTTAGATGCTTGCAGAGGTCAGAGCATACTCCCTATTGTAATTGCCCTCCTCCCACATGATAGTCCCTGTCCCCTCTTGAAAGATCAAATGATCTTTTGAAATGATCATTTGAAGTGATCTTTTCAAATAAAGTTTGCCCTTACCTAAATTCAGATTTGTTTTTCATTTGACACCATAGCACTCTGATGCTTAACACTTTGCAACAACTTGTTTCATGTCTGTGTTACTAGATAACTTTTTTAAAAGTAATATCTATATCCAATATGAGGTTCAAACTCATGACCCTCAAGATCAAAAGTTGTGATGTTCTATCATCTGAGTTAGCCAGGTGCTGTTGTTACTACATAAGGGCAAGGACTATGTCTATTAACTTGAAGGTAATATCAAATATAAGCTCAATAAATATTTATTGACAGAAGACAATATGAGCAGATGATGTATGAAGAATATATGTATAATTATAAATACTGTGAACAGAATTATAAGATTTAGTTCTGTATATTGACTGTTATCAACTGAAACTTTTCAGGAGGGAAGAGGATAAGTAATGGTGCTAGTAATTTCCTTTAGAAACTTTGGCTCCTTGGGACACATGGGTAATTCAATTGGTTAATTATCTGATTCTTGGTTTTGGCTCAGGTCATGATCTCAGGGTCTTGGGATCAAGCCCTGAATAGGGCTCCATGCTCAGCAGGAAGTCTGCTTCCCCTCTCCCTCTGCCTCTTTTCCTGCTCACACACACTCTCTCTAAAATAAATAAAATGAAATCTAAAACAAAACAAAACAAAAACAAACAACAACAGCAACAACAAAAAACTTGGTTTGGTTCCTTAGGTAACTGTAGATGACCAGAGGTTAACAATATTATCTTCCACTCCTTTCTTGTATAAATATGAAATTTCCCATTGTATATTGCAAGAAAAGAAAAAAACAACTTTCCTCTACACTTTTAGATTTACTGGGTCTTGCCTACAAATTAAATTGACAAAAGACAGAATTACATGACAAAAGGCACACAATTTTAATTGATATTAATATTTTGATGTGTGTGAGGGCTTCACAAAAAAGAAATGAGAACCCCAAAAGTGATTAGACTCAGGGCTTATATATCATATTAACAAAGGGCAGTACACTGTGGAGAAGTGACTAGACAAAAGAAAAGGGGATTTGGGCTTCTAGGAATGATGCATAATTGTGAAAAAGTTACTAGGAAATATAGGGAATAATGGGATCCCTGGGTGGCTCAGCAGTTTAGTGCCTGCCTTTGGCCCAGGGCATGATCCTGGAGTCCCGGGATTGAGTCCCATGTCAGGCTCCCGGCATGGAGCCTGTTTCTCCCTCTGTCTGTGTCTCTGCCTCTCTCTCTCTCTCTCTCTCTCTCTCTCTCTCTCATGAATAAATAAATAAAATCTTTAAAAAGTGGAAATATAGGGGTTAACTGACAAAAGATTTATGCACACTCAGCTTCCCATCTCTAGTGATGAATCATTCTCCCCCTGGAGTACAGAGAGGGCACCGTTTCCATGGGAAATTTATACCATTCTTTTGGCCAGATAGGAGGAATGCAGATGGCTCTTCCTGCATCTACTATTTCACAATTGCTTTCACCTCAAAATGATCTATTTGCAAAAGTGGTATATTTTGGGGTTGGCACATTCTGATTTCCTTCAAAATTCTTGGTCATTTTCAAAAGAAAGAATATGAAGATTAATATTTTGAGATCCAGGTTGTTGTTTCTTTTAATCATTAAGAAGAAGGTTTTCAATTGTATGTGGATTTAAGAAGTAAGACCAAAGATAAATTTATGTTTTATTTCCTATGTTTCCAAGTAGAATAGTCTCACACTTAACTGCATACTTTGGTAAACTATTCAAATTGATCCCAAAGACTATATTGAAGCTTAAAAAAAACTATTTACTCAGTATTTAACAGCCTACTAAGCTCATTGATCTCATTGATATCATGGCTCAGCTTCCACAGTGAGCTTGGTAATTAACAATGTAGATGACTTGCTATAGGCAAGATCTTTGTGTGTCAATATTCTGGCTTTCAGCTCCCTTTTAGAAGAGCTATTCACACCTGCATACTTTTTTCCATTGTGAAGACCTTTATTGCTGTCTATAAACTTTTAAAATATCTTGAGCATAGCAGCAACTTTACTCAATTGTTCATAGTCTCAGTTCATTCATGCTTTAATTGTTAATGAAAGCATCCTCGCTGAACAGAAAAGAAATATCTCAATTTGGAGAAGAAGAAAGACATTCCTATTTTTAATATATTCAAAACTGAAATAATGTAAAAGATTTACAAGCAAATGGAATGACAACTACTTTATGATTCCAAAATACAAAGAATAGGAACTAGAGAGGGGCGGGGCAAGATGGCAGAGGAGTAGGGTCTCCAAGTCACCTGTTCCCATGAAATTACCTAGATAACTTTCAAATCATCCTGAATACCTACGAATTCGACCTGAGATTTAAAGAGAGAACAGCTGGAACACTATAGAGATAAGAGTTTCCTCTTCTAACAAGGTAGGTAGGCGGAAAAAAAATACAAAAGAATCAAATGGGGAAGCCCACCCCCCTCCCCAGGAGCCGGGCTAAGGCCAGGTAGTGAAAGCCTCTGGGACAGGAAAGCCCAGTCCCAGAGAAGCAGGAAATTTAAAAATCCGCACCAGATTCTTCCAGGAAGGAAGATGGAAGGTGCTTAGTAGGGAACTCGGGCAGAATCCCAGGAGGGGCAGTGGAGCCTCCAGTTTCCCAGAGTGACTAACAGAGGAAGTGCGCCCAGGGAAGAGCACACCACAGAATGTGGGCTGAGCTCGAGAAAGGGCTGGAACCTACAGCCAGTGGGGCATTTGGGAAAAGCCAGTCGGTCGGGGGGGTGGGGGGAGGGCTGCGCTCTGCTGCCTTCAGGAGCCGAGACCCCTGGAGTGCGATTCCAGCAGCACAGGCCCCAGATTTCAGGGCGCCGGTGGACACAGCCCAGGATCCTGTGTTCCCCCCGGACAGGTGGAAGCAGGGAGGGCATAAGACAGCGAGGACTCTCCTGCCACTGGGTGCCCTAAAGCTGTGCAGATCAGTGGACCCACCACCCCAGGAGCAAACAGGCCAGTGCAGACTAGGAGACTGTGGTAGTTACTGTGGGGGCTGACTCCAGAACTGGAGAGCTGGCAGCCACCAGTGTTGTTGTTCCTCCTGGTGTCAACCTCTGCCTGGAACAGAATGGGGCCACCAGGGTAAGGGGCCTCACAGCATAAACAGCTCCACTGAGCTGTGCACCTGGGAGTGAGTGCGGCAGTGCCCCCAGGTGCACACATGTGAAAATCAGCACAGCAGGCCCCTCTCCCAGATCAGCTTGAAGGACAGGGGAAGGCAAGTTCTTGACTGAGTAACACTGGAAAATTCTAGGGGAAGTCGAGGGATTTACAGTATATGGAACCAGAGGATAAGCTTCCAATTTTCTTCTTGTTTTTCTTTCTTTTTCCAGTACAACTCATTTTTAGCCACTCTGCACAGAGCAAAATGATTAGGAAGAAGAATTCACCACAAAAGAAAGAATCAGAAACAGTACTCTCTGCCACAGAGTTACAGATTTTGGATTACAATTTGATGTCAGAAAGCAAATTCAGGATAACTATTATAAAGCTACTGATGGCTCTGGAAAAAAGCATAAATGATTCAAGAGACTTCATGACTGCAGAATTTAGATCTAAACGGGCCAAAATTAAAAATCAATTAAATGAGATGCAATGCAAACTGGAGGTCCTAATGATGAGGGTTAATGAAGTAGAAGAGAGAGTGAGTGACATAGAATACAAGTTGATGGCAAGGATGGAAGCTGAGGAAAAAAGAGAGAAACAATTAAAAGACAATGAGGAAAGGTTAAGGGAAATGAATGACAGCCTCAGAAGGAAAATTTTAGTTTAATTAGGGTTCCGGAGGGCACCGAGAGGGACAGAGGACCAGAAAACATATTAGAACAAATCACAGTTGGGGAACTTCCCTAATTTGGGGAGGGAAACAAGCATTCAGATCCAGGAGATAGAGAGATTCCCCCTCTTAAATCAATAAAAACCATGCAACACCCCAACTTTAATAGTGAAACTTGCAAATTCCAAAGATAAATAGAAAATCCTTAAAGCAGCAAGAGACAAGAGATCCCTAACTTATATGGGGAGAACTACTAGATTAACAGAAGATATATCCACAGAGACCTGGCAGGCCAGAAAGGGATGGCAGGATATATTCATGGTCCTAAATGAGAAGAACATGCAGCCAAGAATACTCTATCCAGCAAGGCTCTCATCAGAATAGAAGGAGAGATAAAGAGCTTCCAAGATGGGCAGAAACTGAAAGAATATGTGACCACTAAATCAGCTCTGCAAGAACTATTAAGGGGGACTCTATAAAAGAAAGAGGATGCCCAAAGAAATAATCAACAAAAACAGGAAATGAAGAATAGGTATCATGATGACACTATTCATATCTTTCAATAATAACTCTGAACGTGAGTGGGCTTAATGACCCCATCAAAAGACGCAGGGTTTCAGACTGGGTAAAAAAGCAGAACCCATCTATTTGTGGTCCACAAGAGACTCATTTGAGACCTAAGGACACCTACAGCCTGAAAATGAAAGGTTTGAGAACCATTTATTATTCAAATGGTTTTCAAAAGAAAGCAGGACAGCAATCCTCATATCAGATAAATTAAAGTTTATTTCCAAGACAGTTATAAGAGATGAAGAGGAACACTATATCATGCTTAAAGGATCTATCCAAGAAGAGGACCTAACAATCATGAATATTTTATGCCCCTATTGTGGGAACTGCCAAGTATATCAATCACTTAATAACCAAAGTAAAGACATGCATAGATAGTAATACACTAATACTGGGAGACTTCAACACAGCACTTTCTGCAAATGACAGTTGATATAAGCACAACATCTCCAAAGAAACAAGAGCTTTAAATGATACACTGGACCAGATGGATTTCACAGATCTTTACAGGACTTTACATTCAAACACAACTGAATATACACTCTTGCCAAGTGCACATGGAACTTTCTCCAGAATAGATCACATACTGGATCACAAATCAGGTCTCAACTGATACCAAAAGACTGGGATTGTACCCTGCATATTTTCAGACCATATAGCTTGGAAACTTGAACTCAATCACAAGAACAAATTTGGAAGAAATTCAAACACGTGGAGGTTAAAGAGCATCCTGCTAAAAGATGAAAGGGTCAAACAGGAAATTAGAGAAGAATTAAAAAGATTCATGGAAACTAATAAAAATGAAGATATAACTGTTCAAAATCTCTGAGATACAAAAAAAGCAGTCCTGAGAGGGAACTACATCACAATACAAGCATCCCTCAAGAAAATGGAAAAAATTCAAATATACAAGCTAACCTTGTACCTAAAGGAACTGGAGAAAGAACAGCAAATAAAGCCTACACCCAGCAGAAGAAGAGAGTTAATAAATATTCGAGCAGAACTCAATGAAATAGAGACCAGAAGAACTGTAGAACACATCAACAAACCAGGAGTTGGTTTTCTTTGAAAGAATTAAGTCAATCAGAGAAGGACAAACATTATATGGTCTCATTCATTCGGGGAATATAAAAAATAGTGAAAGGGAATAAAGAGGAAAGGAGAGAAAATGAGTGGAAAATATCAGTGAGGGGATCCCTGGGTGGCGCAGTGGTTTAGCGCCTGCCTTTGGCCCAGGGCGCGATCCTGGAGACCTGGGATCGAATCCCACGTCGGGCTCCCGGTGCATGGAGCCTGCTTCTCCCTCTGCCTGTGTCTCTGCCTCTCTTTCTCTCTGTGACTATCATAAATAAATAAAGAAAAAAAAATAAAAAAAAGAAAATATCAGTGAGAATGACAGAACATGAGAGACTCTTAACTCTGGGAAATCAACAAGGGGTGGTGGAAAGGGAGGTGGGTAGGAGGATGGGGTGACTGGGTGATGAGCTGAGGGGTGCACTTGATGGGATGAGTACTGGGTGTTATGTTATATGTTGGCAAATTGAACTCCAATAAAAAATATCAAAAAGAAAAGAAAAGAAAGCCAAGAATACAAACTAGAATTATTCAACATCATGGTTAAGTGCAAGAAGCATAGTGTTCACTTTTTAAATTGAGCCCCTAGTAAACATGGCAATTTTAAATATAGTCCAATTGAAAGGCAGGGGAGAGGAGTGTCACAGAAAGCCCTACACTGCATTTATAATCATAGCTATAACTGTTTACCTACCTTCTACTACAGTTACTCAGCCAGTGTTTATTTCCACCTGAATAAGATGATAGAGATTACTGGATATATTTTATATGCACAGAACAAAGCCAAAAGTTTCTTAGGAAAAGAATAATGGTCTGAGCTAGGTTTTATTGTTTGGGCAGAAATAATGAAAATATTTGAATGGTATTTTCAGACTAGGTTTCTTACCACGATGTGCCAGTGAATATATTTTATCAGTATTTTACAACAATTTCAGTGTCATTTTTCAAGTCAGAGCTAAGCATGTCTGATGTAACTATAGTGGTTTAGGATAGATTTGGGAAGCTTAAAACTTCCGGTGACTGAGCTAGTTTTAGGTTCTGCCAGACCTCTAAGCAGTGGTAACTATAGGATACAGAAGTACAGAATACCACACTGTCTTCCCAGAGAAGGAATCAGTAATGGAGAGAAGAGAGACAGAGAAAGAATGAGAATGGGGAGGAGATTCCAACATGAATAACAGGATACATCAACAGATGATCAAAGCACATTGATGTGAGTTGTATTGTAAGATCAAAGAAGCTGGAAGGTGGACAGCATTCCAGGAAATTTGCCACAATGTAGAATGGTTCTAGCTACCAAGGTAGGATTCAGAGACAGCAGACAAATCCCAGGGATGGGTATTACTGGTAAGAAAAAGAAGGTCCCAATCCTATAGAGATCTAAGTATTAAGAATATTAACAAGACAGGATATCAAGGAAACAGCAGAAGCCTGTTTTCAGAACAGAGGCATCAGGTTTAGCCCCAACTAGCAGGAAGATCACTCAAGGTGAGTTATGGGCTGAAGAATCTTTATTACCTCATGATTAAGGACAGCACTGGCCCTCTACTATAGGCTATAGGGGTCAATTTGTGTGGTTGTGGGGAAATTAAGGACAATGAAAAATGGGACAAAGCTGAGTCTCACATTAGAACCAGGAAATAAACACTCATCAAGAATTCAGAGTTGGGAAACCTGAGTGGCTCAGCAGTTGAGTGTCTGTTTTCAGCTTCGGAGGTGATCCCGCTTCAGAGATCACCCAGCATCAGGCTCTCTGCAGGGATCCTACTTCTTCCTCTGCCTCTGTTTCTGCCTCTCTGTGTGTCTCTCATGAATTAATAAGATCTTTTAAAAATTCAGAGTAAAGTCAAGTAAAAGTTGCTTATTTTGTTGGATTTCATTGTCTGGTATTTCATGAAAAAGATGTGAATGCAGTGAACATGTGGAGGGCAACCCCTTCCATTGCACACACACTTTCATTCCTTCTTATCAGCTCAAAGACTTTGAGGTGTCCCTTTTATCCTTTGTTTTATCTGTTTTTTCCATCACTTCTGGATCATTCCTGCAAGTATGGACATAGTGGAAATATTTCCCACCTCGACACATTGTCTTGATGTATTCCCTTCATTCTACTATTACCTTGCTTTGCTCCTCCTTTAGCAAAACTACCTTAAAATTGTCAGTCTTCACTGACTATACTTCAACATGTTCCATTCTCTCTTGAGCTCTCTCCAGTCAGATTTTTATCCCTACCAATCCATTGAAATAGCTCTTTAAAAGTTTACCGATGATTTCCATATTCCTAAATCCTATACTTAATTCTGCATATAATTCACCTATGAGCTGCATTTGTCATAATTTGATCACTTCCTCTTCAGCTTCTGGGAAAATTTTCTCTTGCTGCCTCTGAATGGTAGCAGAATTTGCCATCCAAAAATATTCTACTTTGGCATAAAGATTATTTTGAGCTGAATGTAACTGAGAAGCAGCAGATGTGGGAAAATTTATCTGTCCTTACCCTATTTGCCTAAAAGGGGGACATACATTTACAAAGGTGTCCCTCTTCCCCTCTCTATAAGGAGAACAAAAGGTAATCACTTTTAGATGCCCAACCTAGAGAAGGCACCAGAGGAATTTATGTACAAACTTCACTAAGTAGCCTTTATCTACCATTAGTTTCCCATATATCTATCTTCCCACGATTTGCCTTCCTTAGGGATTCAAGGTCTTTTCCTTTGTCTTGATATTTCTCTCAAAATACACTGTTACCTTGTTAAAATGATATATAAACTCAAGCTCTAGTCACTTCTTTAAATTATTCATCTGAATTTCTCCCATATATCTGAGATATATATGTTAATAAACTTGTTTGTTTTTCTCATGTTAGTCTGCCTCTTGTTACAGAGATGCAATAAAGAGCTTAAAAGAGTAGAAGGAAAAGTGATTTTTCCTTCTTTACATTTCCTTATTTTATTAACTGCCCTTTCTTGCCCTTTGCTGGATCATCCTTACCTTCCAGATATCTTAAGAGTTAGAGTGTTCTGAGGCTCAGTTTTAGAATTTCTTTCCTGTGTCTTCTTATAGTAAAGTATGTGGCATTCTGTTATAAGGCTTTCTCTGGCCACAGCAGTATTTTACCTGTAAATTAATCAGCCTGCCCCTATAAGTTAGCTTCTCTGGGAGCAGTCTTTAACCAACAACTGATAGGAACTAGTGGATAAAAACCCCTAGTTTCCTCACTTCTTAGACAGCATTAAAGTGTGTTCTACAGGTTCTCAGAATTCTCCTTTAGTTGGGTTGTGCCCCAACTGCACTCAAAAGTAACCTGATAATTAACTTAGCTGATATTGGCTTTCTTTTCTTCCCTTATTCATTTCTCCACTCTTCAACTGGTGCTTCCTGTGATCATATACTGTTTTGGATTGGGTTCCTCAGTAAACTGACTGTGAGACAGAAATGTGTGTGCAGGAGATTTCTTAGAGCTACTCAGGAATGATACCTGTAAATGTGTGAAAGGAACAGAATTGAGCAGAGAAAGTGAGCTACAATGCAGATTTCCTATGGATATGAGCTAATTTTATTAGAGAGCTCTATAACTAGGATGTTCTCTAGAATTGTCTCTAATGGAGACAAAGGGGTCAATTTTGGACTGCTCATTGTATGTAGATTGCCCCTGGGTAAAGACTTCTTGGCAGAGAGCAATGCTTAAAGAAGGATTCAGCATTAGGCTATTTGTAGCAACATTCCTGGCAGCTAGGAGGATCAGTGGGAAGGGATCCAGCAGCTCACTACAGAATCCACTAGTTTATCATTTGTGCTGTTTGAATTCACTTGTTTCATATGATGTTTGCCTATCTGGGAAAAGTTCCAGCATTCTAGTTGATTTCCCTGGTATAATATAATATACATTTGGTCTTTGTCCCCAGCCCCTGCCACAGAGTTTCTAAAATCCTTAGAACTTCCTGAGTGATAGGGTTATCTTTTGTTATTCATAAGGGACCCTTTTAAACCACAGACCACAACTGAATTTATGCTAATAAAGTGATGGGAGGGGATTGCTTCAAGATGGGTCCTGGTCAGAAAGATGAATTTAGGATGGGAGGGTTGGAACTTTTAGCCCCATCCTCTGATATCTGGAGAGGGGAAAGAGGGCTACAGATTAAGTTCTATAAAAGTTCTTGAATAATGATATTAAGAGGAAATCTGAATTGGAGAACACACTGGAATGCTCAGGGAGTAGCATGCATGGAGAAGTCATGGAAACTCTGTGTTCTTTACTGCCCTACTGTGTTCTTGCCCTATGCATTTCTCCCATTTGGCTGCTCTCAAGTTGTATCCTTTATAATAGACTGGTAAACATTAGGAAAGTATTTCCCTGAGTTCTGTGAGTTGGTGTGGTGAATTACAGAACCTTAGGAGGGGAGTCATGGAAACCTTCAAATTCATAGTCAGTTGGGTAAAAGTATGGGTGGCCTCTGGGTCCTGTGAATGGTATCTGAAGCAGCAGCAGTCTTGTGGGACTGGAGATTGTGACCCTTAATCTGTGGGGGCCTGTGCTACTTTCCATTGCTCAGTTGTTGTCAGAAAATTGCTGTTGGTGTTGGGAAAAAAAACATATTTGGTGTCAGAAGTAATATAAAAAAAATACCACCAAAGTCTCTTTTCCTCACAAAACTTTAAAAAAGGAAATTTGGTGGTATGAGTTCTTGATGCTGCAGCTATCTTGATACCACAACTGATATTCCTTATCCCTCTCTTTTCTATCTTTGCTAGAGCCCTCTAACCCTCAGCTAGTTCCCCTTCTGGTCCAGTGGCCATAATTGGTGAGGTGACTCATAACTGCTTATATGGACTGAATTTGTTCCCTACCCCCAACTCATATTTTAAACTCCTTACTCCCAATGTGACTATATTTAGAGACTAGGGTCCTTAGGAGGTAATCAAGATTAAATGAAGTTAGAGATTAGGGCCCTAATTTGATAGGATTGATGCCCTTAGAAGAAGAAGAAGAGGAAGAAGAAGGAGAAGAAGAACAAGCAGAAGCAGAAGGAGGAGGAGGAGGAGAATGAGGAGTAGGGGGAGGGGGAAGAAGAAGAAGAGAGAGAGAAAGGGGGAAGGAAGGAAGGGAAAGAGAAGAAGGAAGGAAGGAAGGAAGGAAGAGGGAGACAGTTTGAGAAAGCTGTCCCTGTGCATGCACTAAGTAAAGGCTACGTGAGGACAAAGTGGCTGTCTGTAAGCCAAGAAGAGAGACACTAAACCTGTCAGAACTTGATCTGGGACTTCTAACAACCAGAACTATGAAAATAAACCACTGTTGTTTAGGCTCCAGCCTGTGATATTTGGCTATGGCAGCTTGAGCAGACTAATACAACCTTATCCCCAGGAGGTTCCATGCTATGGTGTCTTTCTCAGGCCATGGCTTCTGTTTTTGTCCATTTACTACCAAAATTATCGGGAGACTACAATGAAGCAGTGGCTCAACAGGGTGCTAAATATATTATGCCTTGCTCAATTAGTAACAGCAACCCTACCTCCTCCAGATATTGAATTCCCCTGCCAATAACTAACAGTAACTAATTTTCTTGCCCTCCTGGTTTCTTAGTATAGGGACCCTAAAGTAAATGAAGGGTAGCTGTAGCTTACAGTTCAATAAGGTTTTTGCTATGGTCCTGAGAATCAGGACTTCTAGATCCCTAAAAATATTCAAGCCCTAATTCCTAATACATATGTTACATAACAAGACAAATGGAATTTTGCAGATAGAAATAAAGTTATTAATTAGTTACTTTTAAAATAAGGGAAATTATCCTGAATATCCAGGTGGGCACAAACTAATCACATAAACCCTTAAAAGTGGGAAAATGTTCTCTGGATGGAAGTAGATGAGGAAATCAGAAGAGATGTGGCAAGAATCAGAGAGATTTGAAACATAAGAAGGACACAATGTACTGTTGCTGGTTTTAAGATGGAGGGACAACACAACTGGGCAGTCTTAAGGAGTAGAAAGACATTTTAAGCTGATATCCAGCAATGAAATGGGGACCCCAACTCTAAAATCATAAAGAACTAAATTCTACCCCTGATCTAAAAAGCTTGGTAGTGGATTCTACTCTAGAACTTCCAGATAAGACCCCAGATTGGCCAACACCTTGATTTTGGCTTTGTAAAATCCTGGACAGAGAAAGCCAAATAAGACTTCTTATCTACAAAACTATGAGATGATAATTTGTGTTGTTTTAAGTTGTCATGTTTGTGGTAATTTTTATAGAAGCAATAGAAATTGTTTTCAGTGTCTGGAGTAATGGGAATAGGAAACACACATTGCCCAGTGGGTCATTGAGGAAGATGGTAAACAGATCAATTCTTACTTTCACTTTCATTCTCAGAGACATATTTTATACCTATCAAGCTCGTACTACCACATAATGATAATTTATTTAAGTTCACATATCCTAGGGGATGATATCCCATCTGCAGCTTAAGCTGGTGCTTCAATTAATTCATTAAGAGCTATTCCATCATCTTATAGACCAGTAGCATTTAGATTGTGCGCTGTTATGGGATCAATGGATACTATGTTTGTGGATCCACTATTAAACCACTGTTTTGTAAGGTTGATTTGCTGCAATATTGTGTAATATCCTATTGGTACAGAAAATGCTCTGTAAGTCTTCAGGTAGTCATGCTGGTCAAAGGCAGGCCTAAGAAAGGCAGGCCCATTTCTAAAATACATGTCAACTTTATCTGGGGAAGAGGATACCCAATGTAATCCCCTTGTCATCTAGTGCTGATGGGTTTCCTTGAGGGAAGGTGCTATAATAGTGACTCGAATTTGGTTTCTATTGCTAGCTGGTTATACATTTGGCAGCACCAATAACTAGATCAGCTGGAGTTAGTGAGACTTCATGATATTTAGCCCATGCTTAGCCTCAATACTTGCAAACCAGGTTTTCTCCATTCATGTGCCCATTGTACCAGAATGGAGTGGCCTAATTGCTTTTTCTTTTGTTATGCAGTACCTCTTCCATGTTGGATGGACTCTGGCAAGTGTTAAAATACAAAATAAATATCTTCATATTATTTTTTTAATATCTTCATATTATATGCCAACTCCCATAGGTCCATTCACTATGCTTATTTTTTAAAGTTTTATTTATTTATTTAAGAAAGAGTGGCAGAGCATGAGTGGGTGGGGGAGAGGCAGAGAGAAGCAGACTCCTCACTGAGAAGGGAGCCCAACACAAGGTTTCATCCCAGGACCCTTATATCATGATCTAAGCCAAAGATAGACACTTAACCCACTGAACCATCCAGGGGCCCCCACTCACTATGTTTCTTTCACAGACCTTTATATCCTTGATTTCAGGTGTTTTCTTCTATACCCTTGACCAATCAGCCAAGCTATTTTCCACTGCCCATGACTCCTTATATAGTCAAACCTCTGGCCATCTCCCTTTTCTTATAAAGTGGGTAATCTGTTATACAACATGATATTCTGAACATTGAGACAATTTTCCTTCATGGCTATCCTTCAAAGCCACCCCTGAGTAGCACTATAATGTAACCAGAGTTCATTTAAGCTTTCACCTATATACCAAGTTGATCCAGCCATGAATAAAACTCAGTCTTTTTCTTTCTTGATCAGCTGATCATAAGCTACCTGCCCTGTCTGACCACAGAAAGAACTTAGGGCAATGCACAGGTTTAACAGTGATGAATGATTCGGGGATATGAACCATCTGCTCAGGAAGCTTACATGTGGTTTCTGGCTCTGCTAGCATTTGATTGTGTTTCTGCCTTCAAATAATGATGGACTGATCTTGGTCCTGCTTGACCTTAAGACTTGGTTGACATGAGAGAACTCAGGTTATGGACATTTTTGGATGCTACACACCTTTCAAAACATGTACTGGGCTGTAAGGTACTGGGCTGTGGTAGAGACACAGTACCTGAATACAAACTTTATTAGTCTGTTTCCACAAAGCTTTTAAAGGAACTCCTTACCAGTATGTCAAATTATACCTCATTTCTGCTCAAAACTCCTAAAGGGCTTCCCATGTCATTTAAAACCCAAAGTCACTGCAATGAATTATAAGATCCAATATGATCTGGTACTTTCATATAACTCTGCCCTCATTTGAAACCTCTCTCCTCTCCCACTCTGTTCTAGTTACACAGGTCTCTTGCTGTTCTTTACATATACTAATCATGATCCTATATCAGGGTACTTGGACTTACTGTACAATTTTCCCAAACATTCTTTCACCTGGTACTTGCGTGGCTTACTCTGTTACCTTGTTCACATCTCTGGTCAAATGTCTTCATATAAGAGAGAAATTGCTTGGCCACCTTAGCTAAAATTGTATTTCCTATACATGGTATGTAATATTTCCTTAATTCTACCTTAGATTTCTTTTTTTTTGTTTTTTTTTTAACCTTAGATTTCTTTAGAGCATTTAGCACCACCTTATATATTATAGTTTTATTGTTTGCATACTTTCTGTTTTCTCCTATTATAAGACCCAGAAGTGCAAGGATTTTTGTCTTTACTATTGTATTCTAGCACCTAAAAATATGTCCAGAATATTAAGAATTCAGTAAATATTTGTTAAATAAATTAATAAATGCATTTGTCATTCCTTTGGGTTGCCTAAAGAGTAGCCAGAGTAGCCTTGTTAGAATATGTAAGATCAAGTCACTCCTCTGTTCAAAATGCTCCAGTGATTTTCCATCTTACTCAGAGTAAAAATAAAGACTTAGTCTACAGGGCCCTACATGATCCAATCTCATCTTCCTTGCTTACCTTGTTTTACTCAAACTGGCTTACTTGCTGTTCTCTGAACTCAAATTGGGTCTGGACTCAGAGCCTTTGGGCCTGACGTTATCTCTCCCTAAAATGTACTTGCCCACAATTGGATGCCTTATTGTTGCCTCACCTCCTTTGGGTTTTTACTCAGTTGTCATCTTTGAAGGAAGACTTTTTCTGGTCATCTTATTTAAAATTGCAATTTCTCTCTAACTTTGACTATTCCTCTGCTTAACTTTTCTAGCTAGCAATTATCAGCATCTAATATACTTTATATTTTATTAATCTGCTTATTGTTTCTCTCCCTTCAATGCAAGGTACATAAATGCAAGTATATTTTTTCTTTCACACTGCTATGTTTTTAGCACTAAGAACACTGCCTGGCTTATGGTAGGCACTTATTACATATTTATGGCATTAAAGAATCCAATTTCTAGAGCCAACAGTGTCAGTGAATCTAGTGGCATGATCCAGTGTCCAGGGGGTGTAAATTGCTGTGTTTGGTTCCAGTAGATGCAGTAGTGTTGTTATTAGTAGTGGGTTCATCAGTAGACCAATTCTGTGGTATAATTTTGGTGCATTATTATAGAGGTTACCCTGTAAGATACTGGTGAAGGGAATTCCTCCCAATTGGCTGAAATTCAAGCCATATATCTCATTGTCCACTTTACCTGGAAGGATATATGGCCTGAGGTGTGGATCATTATATATTCATGGGTAGTACGTAATGGTTTGGCTGGGTGATCAGAGAATTTGAAAGAATATGATTGGAGAACTGGTGATAAAGAAGTTTGAGTAAGAGATTTCTTCATGGATCTCTCAGAATGTGCACCAAGCATGAGAATGTTTGTATCACAACTCAGCATTCACGAAAAGTCATCATTGGCACAGCAGGTTTTCAATAATCATAGAAAAAATGATTTTCCTCTATAATAACAGTAGGGGTTCTTTCTCCAATCTTCTTAGTGCTTGCCCAGTGTGTTATTCTAAAGTGATGGCCATAGTGGCAGGAATGGAATTTCTTCCTGGAATCAATATGAAATATCTCTCACCAAGATTGGCCTTACTAAGTGGCCAATTTGCCTACAGAAACGCCTGACCTTGAGCCTCAACATAGTCCACCACCTAGTGAGAGGTGATTATAGTGGACTCGGACATAAAGAAGGCTGAATTTTTCCTTACTGAAATAAAATATTTTGATGTGCTCCCTTTGCCCGTCATGCTTCTACTAGTACCATCATCTATATATTAAATGCCATCTACATAGTCATAGTATTCCAGACAATATTACCTTAAGCCACAGAACTCATCTTTTAGCAAAAGAAGCAAGAAAATGAATTGGCCAATCTCCATTCATTTTCACTGTTCTTACCATGAATTCCATCACCCAGAAGTATATTGATTTATGGTACAGTCTGCCTTACTGAAGACACAGTCACGTGCCAACTGAGAGCTGTTCATGTGAGGTTCAGGTACTCTTCTGTGGAATGCATGGAAGTATTTTATCTGAAGCAGTGATCAATGTATAAGGTAAAGCTTATTCCATAGTCAAATTACATAAATCTGGGAACCAATGGGAGAAAGTGAGTATGATAACCTCTTTCTCCCTATTCCACTTAATAAAGCACCCATATAGTAACTCTAGGGTTTGTCAATTGAAAGATCTTACTACACAGAGGAGGGAAGTTTGTACCAGGAGATACAATAAAGGTTATACTGAATTAAAAAATAAAATATCAACTGGCCATTTTGGATGCTTTATTTACATTGAGTAATAGGCAAAATGGGGCTACATCATTACCTCGAATAAGGTTGGTGTTACAGAATTGAGGTAGAGAGAAAGAGCATGCCTGAGGGGTGCTGCTTCTGGGACCTCTATGTCCAGTGGCCAGTGGTAAAAGGGAGTATAGGAACCCTAATTAGGCAGAACTACTAAAGCTCAGATTGTTCACTTGACCTGATAAAAAACACTAGCAAGTTGAGGTGCTGGCTAAGAGAAAAGAGAAGATCTATTAGGTAGTAGAGGAAGGAAGTCATTAATACCCATTGTGACCTTATGATTAGATGCAGAAAAACAGACTATAGTACCGTTCCATATAATTTTCCTTATTGTGTTCTATGTGCATTGCATATTTTAACTAATTTTTCTACTTTTCTAAGTATATTTTAGGCATATTGATAATCATTAAAATTATGGGATGTCTTGTTTATTATTAAACTTACCAAATTAGAATATTGAGGGAGGGTTGTGAGGCAAAAAGAAGAATAATAGCCATTATGAAGATATCATGGATTTGGAGTGAGGTAAAGCAAATGACAAGAACTTTTGGTTGATACCTTGTCTTAGTTGGTTTGGGCTGATATAAAAAAAATACCAGTAAACTGAGTATTTTAAGGGTGCCTGGGTGGCACAGTCAGTTAACCATCTGACTCTTGGTTTTAGCTCAGATGATGATCTCAGGGTCATGAGATAAAGCCCTGTATCAGGCTCAGCACTCAGCCCAGTCTGCTTGAGAATCTCTCTCCCTCTTCCTCTGCCCCTCCTGCTTGCACTCTCTTTCAAATAATTTTTTAAAAAATGGAGTAGTTTATAAACAATAAAAATTACTAACAGTTCTGGAGTCTGGGAAATCTAAAATTGAGGCACTGGTAGATTTTGGTGTTTGCTAAAAGACAGCTTTCTCAGAAATGTCTATTTTCTCACTACATTCTCACATGGCAAAAGGGGCTAGAGCACTCTTTCAGACCCCTTTTATAAGGGCTCTGCTTTTATGACCTAGTCACCTCCAAAGGCGTAAAACCATCACCTCGGAGGCTAGGATTTTAATATATAAATTTCAGTCCATTGTATAACTTTTGCAGACATAGCACAGTTTTGGTTGTATAAGGAACAATTGCATTATATCACATAAGAATGTGGTATTATGCAGAGGGTTGGGACCTTGAGAAAGTTATTTAATTTTTCTTTACTCTTGTTTTTCCACTGGTATAATGGGAAGTATATAGTACTCACTTCATAGAGTTTAGTGAGGATTAAATGACTAAATATATGTGAAATGCTTAGGAAAAAAATGTCTAACACAAAGTAAGAGCTATGCAATGCTAGATAAAAAAATAAGTTATGGAAAGAACATCATATGAAGGAGTGAACCATGGTGGTCTTTTTTTTCATGGTGGTCTTTTGTGATTGAGTTTTGGTCACCCAGGATCTAAACTTCTTTTCCTATGTTAGGGGAATCTTTCATCATAGGAGGTGAAGGTAATTTCCCAGCTAGATAGAGAAGCTAAAAAGTCCAGGTACTTACTTTCTTAGTGTTAGTGTAGCCATGGCTTGAGCACGGAGACTTTGCTAATTAAATAACATTCCTCTAATTTTTGAATAGGAAACAAGTGATGCAAAAAAGGAAATGAGTAGAAATTATTTTGGCAGGGATAGAAACAGCAATGACTGCTATAGAAGCCTAGAATCAGTGAGTGCTTCTAAGAGTAAAATCCCAGTGCCTCCATCAATGGTACATACTATGCTATTTGGTCTCTTTTGATGATTCTTCACTCAATCAATTCTGTACTGTGATTTAGGGCATTTTTTTTCACATTTAGTTTTTAGGTGTTTCTGGTGATACTGAACAAATAATATATTTTTATTTTTGTCTTCTTTTAATAGAAATAGTTTTATTTAGACAAAAGGGATTTTTGTTATTTACAATTCAGATCACTGGCTTATAATATATTTTAGTTGTTAAACTTAATGAATATTTTAGAATCAATAATTCATTTTGCATTTGAGTAAGTGTGATTGGAAAAAACATATTGTTTGAGAAGATATTTACTGAGTTTAGAATTTTATTTTTTAACTTTATTGAGTTAGAATTTTATTTTTAATTTTTTAGAAAATTTGGATTTAATTTATTACTGGCCATATATGTACCTAATAAATAAATTTGTGATATGCTTAACTACATTCTTATGATTTTTTTAATAAAATTATTTTCAGAACTGAAGAAATAATGCCATAATGTGAAATACTGGAAAATGTTTCGGATTATACTGAAAAGTCTTTTTTAGTGCCAAGATTTTTATAGTTGGACAACTATAAAATGAATTTGGCTCTTGTCCAAATGTATTTTGATAAATAAAATATCATCTATGATCTAACTGATCTTCTCTTCTATTCTATGGTGAAATCATGTTCAGAAACTGGAACACTAAGAAAGAGAAGATAGTGAAATAAGAGTTATTTCGTCACCCTCTCTAATTTTTCCCCACTCATTGTTTCACTGCATCTGTATCCTTGGGGTAAATACCCAGTCTGGGAAATGAACAAAGGGTAGTGGAAGGGGAGGTGGATGGGAGAATGGAGTGACTGGGTGACAGGCACTGAGGAGGGTACTTGATGGGATGAGAACTGGGTATTATACCATATGTTGGCAAATCAAACTTCAATAAATATATATATATATTTATAAATATATATATAAAAGAGTTATTTGGACCTTATTGCAGATTTTAGAAGGAAAGGAATGTTACTGAGAAACACCAAAATAACAGCAAATAGTTGGTTAATAGTTTCATTTCAAAATATTCTTTTCAGTTCTGCATTATGTGAAAATTCTCCATTAAAATTTCACTAAAATGTTAATACTTCTTGCTGTGAAAATTGTTTTAAACTATTCTTAATGATTTTAATATGAGCGCTCTTAATATATTATCTTGAAGCAATTCAAGGCAAGCACAGCTACAAAGTATAAATTTAACTAACTTTAATTTTTTTTCTTTTATTTCTTTAGCTATTTTAATTAACATTTGACTTTTAGGTATTTGAAAACCAGGAGGAAACACTAATTATTCTTATCAATGGTATTCAATTTTCCACTTTCCACTAATGACCTTTTATATAAGATACATTTATGAAAGGTTATGGTATACTCTTTTAATTTAAAATATTACATTAAGCTTAATTTTGAAAAGAACACATTTATTCAGGAAGAAATTTAAGCATGTGAATTATTTTTCTTTGGTCATAACTAGCAATTTGTTTCTGTGGAATTTGTGTTGCTGTTGGAGTACTCAGTGCACCTACATTCATCTATTTTTAGTGCTGACACATGGTCATAGACTGCAGTATATACATAGAAAATATGCTCATGCATTTTTATTTTGCTAAAGTATAGTGTGTAGTGACTTTTCCATCAATGCAATCTAAGGGGCTTTTCACATGTAAGTACAAATCCCCCTGTCATCTTTCTTTCAGCTGTGCTCCAGTCTTAAAGTCAATAAAAATCATGCTTACTATCTTCTCTAGTAAAAATAACATGACGGTGAGGGGAAAAAAAAAGTATAATTTCACACCATGCACTTTAATCCAATCATTACAATAAGAGTTTACCATCATTTGATATTTAGTAGCACAATGATTGTAGTTCACTTTGACACTGCTCTAATTACAGATATCCTAATGAATAGTTCTACGATTGATTGGCTAGATGACGTTAGCACAATTATAGTCCTGTACGAGCATTAAATAGCCAAATTGTTGGGGGGCAGAAACACACCAAAGCCTGGAGTAGAATGTAGATGGAGTTGGAATATAAGCAGGGTGTGAGTAGAATAGAACTCTTCTTTATGGAAATGTGCTTGGAACAATTTCACAGGAATCAATTGCTGTTAGGCACTATTATATAGCTGAAAGAACAATTTTCTCTTTTGTAACAACAACAACAACAGCTTGCAATAATCTGGCATCACACCCTTTCAGTACAAAAGAATGCTTAGGGTAACCTTAAAATTCAATGGCGAGCTTAAGTCATAGTAATCCCTTGTATATTTCATGTATATAAATATTTCATAGCCACTGCATATACAGTTTCCCCCATTTTATATTGGAACTTGAGTAATTTGATGTTGTACAGTTATTTTAGAAGAAGTCATTCATGAACATATATTAGTCTTCTCAATATACCTTCCTTTGGAGAACTATTCTTCATCGTATTGTAATTTTGCTATATTAATGTGGTTCCATTCACATTGGTCTCCCACATGGCCTTAGGGTGGCAACAGTCCAAGGGCTACCCAAAAATTGTATATTATGAATCTGAACAGACTGATTAGTTCAGTGATAACCATGTGACCTAAAACAGCCCAATAAAAATCTACCCTGAAACTTTTTAAGAGTTATTAGGAAATAACACTCTCATTTTTGTCTTGAATTGGGAGCTGTGTTATGAATTGTCATGAATTTGAGATTACTGGTGACGGTGACTATCTTGTCGCCACATAAAGAAAGCCTCCTGGGAGAGAAAGCAAGTAGAAACACACAGAGCTGTAGTCAATAGTAGAAAAAGAAACAGTCTTAATTCTATTATATAAACTGGATTTAACTGTGCAAAAAAAAAAATTCCACTCCCTGGACTTAATTATATAAATCAATTAATTCTAATTTCTCTGTCTCTGACCCTCTCTCTCTCTCCATACCTCCCTCCCCTACGTTTTTCAGCTATTTTTAGTTTGGTTTCTGTCTGTTAGAAATGAAAATGTTCTGATTAACACATCCATTATTCTCAAAAGGAGTTTAGGACTCCTTCCACTACCCCATACTAATTTAAATGTAACAATAGAGGCAAGATAGAGATGTAGAGAAAAAGAAAAAGAAAGGGAGCAAAATATAGCAGGCAAAAGACATAGATCTTCATGATACTGAGGAATGAAGACAGTGGTACCAGCCAGTTCTTTCCAAGTTGCATTCATGTCCCTTATTTATAGCCTTTATTATGAAAATTGCCTGGGCTTAAATCACCACTTATAAAAAAATAAAGCTACTACTCATAAGATACATATATAGCAGTCTTGAAACTGAAAATAAAGTTCTTTATGCTCAATATATTGTGATTCTAATGATATTGAAGAGCCTCAAAGAGCACTAGTGGTAGAGTGATGGTAGGTTGGCTATGGTGATGTTCACATTGAAACACGAAGTTTGGAATAGTGGGTCTGTTTTTCCCCTTTTGACCACCCCATTAAAAGAGTTCCTATCTACTCTGTTACAGAAAGTCACGCAAAGTCCTTTGAAAAAGTTTATTATCAAAAGTTTTAGCTATTTCCTGATGTTTTTGACGAGAGTGAGGGTGTTAATTTAAGAGACTGAAGGTTTTTGTGTCAATGAGAAGGTAAGGTTGGTCAGAGAAGGAGTCTTGGTAAATAAATTTATTTGGAAGCCAACCTAAATAGCATCCTTGGCAAAGGGTTAAAAAAGTAAGTCTCAAAACAAATAGGGCATGCACAGGGCTATAAGTGTACGTTATGGGATTCATTTATGCATTGGCTAAGTCAGGTGTCAACAAACTAAAAGTCCAAAAGTCTTTGGGTCAAATCAGCCTGTTTTTATAGGACCCACAAGCCAAATATGTTTTTTTATGTTTTGAAACTGGAAAATAGTCAAAATAAGAATAATGCTTTTTTATGGAGAAAACTGTATAAAATTCAAATGTCAGTGTCCATAAATAAAGTCTACTGGAACACAGGAATGCCCATTTGTTTCAGTATTGTCTATAGCTGATTTCACTTTATTTTTTTTATTTTTTACGGCATTTTCTTTTTTTATTGAAGTATAGTTGACGATGTTAAATTAGTTTCAGGTGTTCAACATAGTGATTTGACAAAATTATGCTGTGCTCACCACAAGTGTAGCTACCATCTATCACCATACAATGATATAATATTATTGACTATATTTCTATGCTATACCTTTTAACCCTGTGGACTTAACTCATTCCTTAACTGGAAGCCTGTATCTCCTATCACCTTCATCCATTTTGCCCATCCCTCTGCCCCCTCCTCTCTGGTTACCATCAGTTTGTTCTCTGTATTTATGGGCCTATTTCTTTTTTTTCTGGATTTTGTTTTGTTTGTTTTTTATTGGAGTTCAATTTGCCAACATATAGCATAACACCCAGTGCTCATCCCATCAAGTGCCCCCCTCAGTGCCCATCACCCAATCACCCCCACTCCCCGCCCACCTCCCTTTCCACCACCCCTTGTTCATTTCCCAGAGTTAGGAGTCTCTCATATTCTGTCTCTCTTTCTGAGCACTCTGGACTCTGATTTCACTTTATAACAACAGAGTTGAATAGTTTCAAAAGAAACCATGTAGTTAAGCCCAAAGTATTTATTATCTAGCATTTCACAGGGAAAAAAAAGTTTGCTAATCCCTCAGCTATGACAATGGGGTCAGAAAATCAAGAAAAGGATAGGAGGTAATGGTGTGGTTAAGAAGACAGGGTGTAGAGTCAAATTGCCCTAGTTTTGTTTGCCTATATTGAGCAAGTTAGTTAATGTACCTTAGACTTAGTTTCCCTAACTATAAAATGAGAATGATAATACTGCCTGTTCAATAGGGTTTTAATGAAGATCAAGAGGATTATCCCAATAGTATCATACAATACATGCTAAATAAGTTGACTGGTGAACAGGGCATTGTACATTTGGTAGGAAGGACTTGGAGTGTCTTCTTACCTCCTCATTGAATTGTCAGTTATTTTATTCCTTTCAATATGTAGTTCATGGGCATGTTTTTATGAACTACAACTAAGCTGCAAAAATAAATAAGATTGCCTGGTGAGCAGCAAAGTATAACCTCTATTTGTTGCTTTTCATGTGTGGATTTGTCTATTACCTCCACTCCATCTATCTGGCTGGCTGAACTTCTAACTTTATACAAGAATAAGGTATGTGTACACTCTGACATCAAAGGACACCTGTAGCAAGGTGCAAAATATTCAGCTCCTTTAAGCCCCACTCAAATACATACACAACAGATAGGAAGATTGTAGTTTATTTTTAAATAATTGAGTCAGTATATTTATTGATGGTTTTAGGAAATAATATATTTATTGCTAATGTTGCTACATCGTTCTTGATTTCCACTATGAACTCAAGAGTGGAGAGCCAACTTGGTGGTTGAGAGAGTTTAAGAATGCTTATAAACTGGGTAGGGTATTCTGTGGAGACCCAAAGACCTAGCCTAGTATTCACATTTAGATACTCATGTTTGTCTCTGGTGACATAATTCATTTCCAATTTTTAACTGCTTTAATTGGAAATCTCTTACTGCCTGTACTTTGGTGACAGAGACTGCAGTGCATGTGCACATTGTGAATGAGAGTATAAAAGAATGCAAATGAGTTGTCTTATGTGTCATAACCAGAAGTGAAACTGGAAATAAGTCTCAAGAGTTCCTACTCCCAGATTTTATTCTTTTTCAGTTTTCAGACCCATTGAAAATTTAATAGTTGAGAAAACATAATTTTATCCTTTCATTGTAGAGAGAGGATGCCTTGGAAGATAGAAAGCAAAGAGTTAGAAGGAAATAGAATAAAAACACTTACCCTTCAAAGGTAACACTTGTCTAGGAAACAAGAAGAGTCAGTATCTGAAAAAGGTAAATCACAACTCATAGATTACTACTTAACAGCTCAAAGTTCCATTTTAACTCCCCTTATTTTACCTTATTTTTGGCTGTTACATATCTGAAGTTAGAAGTGAATAGCAAAATATTTATGTTTTAATCACCATAGAGTGCTGCCCACCTGAGGTAACTGAGGAAAATGATTGGAGCTTTTAGAAAATAAGTATAAAGGACAAAGTTTTTCCACTAAAAGAATCAGTCTTCAGGCTAGGTTTGGCATGGTAAGACCAATGTAGTCACGTTAGACCATCTAACCTTGAGCTCTAGAAGGCAAAGGTTGTTGCTCCTGAAAGTCAAGGTCAATTAAATTAAGGATTCTCATCCTCATAGCTAGGAAGAGCAAGAGCAAGTGTTCACGGGGGACCCTCTTCATTTAGCCTGATGACCATATTAGAACTCAAAGACTGAACTCAAAGGTATATATAAAGTCGTTCTTTAGAAATCTAGATCTAAATAAAAAAGTCTAGATCCAGAACGATTGAAAGAATAAATAAATAAATAAATAAATAGGCAAATAAATAAATATTTAGATCCAGGCACTAAAATGGGAGAGATTGTTGAAGCTAACCTTTTAAAAACTCTACTTGTTTTATAAAGATAATGCCTTAAAAGCACTAAAAAGTTATACATTTAATGTCAAAATCCTTTTGAATGTGAATAGTAATATTTTAGTTATATCATGTGATACGTTAAAGCCAAATTATATACAAAAGTGCTGTCACATCAACTTATGTAAATTAGCTTCAGACTGTTTACAAAAGAAAGCTGTTTGCCAGACTGATCATTATTTTTTTATGCAAGGGGTAATTAAATTACTTCTTAAAAATGGTATTTAATAGGCTATATCTATAACCCATGTAGTTCTTGACATAAATCACTAGATTTATATGGAGTTCAAACCATCACAATTTCACATTTTATTGACTATTATCACCATTTTAGTCTTGATCTTCTAAGATTAAGGAAATGACTCTGCAATTTGAAGAAAACATATTTAATTGAACTGGGCAATTAAACAAATTAAAACAAATGGAGAAGAATGTTGGGCCAGAGAGAAGATTTTTATGTTACAATCCCTGGCACTTTTTCATGCTGACTTCTGTTTACCATTCATTGCCATATGACTGGGAAAATAATGCAAAAAGAGTAACATAGAAACTATATTCTACATTTTATAGATAAGTAGTTAAACATGATGAGGAAGTATATTAATTTCTGAAATTAAGCAAATTCTAATAATTTTGACAATAGACCATGATATTTCAAAAGGGAAAATTTCAAACTAAGAAGAAATTCAAATGACTTCATTTTAAGACATGATATGAATGGTAAAATTAAGCCACATGAAATTACCTATGAACAATTTGAAACAAAGGCAATTGGGTAGTTTAATGAGAAATTATGTGAGGATATGCTCCGCATCACTTGCCATCAGGGAAATACAAATCAAAACCACAATGAGATACCACCTCACACCAGTGAGAATGGGGAAAATTAACAAGGCAGGAAACCACAAATGTTGGAGAGGACGTGGAGAAAGGGGAACCCTCCTGCACTGTTGGTGGGAATGTGAACTGGTGCAGCCACTCTGGAAAACTGTGTGGAGGTTCCTCAAAGAGTTAAAAATAGATCTGTCCTACGACCCAGCAATTGCCCTGCTGTGGATTTACCCCAAAAATACAGAGGCAATGAAATGCTAGGACACCTGCACCCCGATGTTTATAGCAGCAATGCCTACAATAGCCAAACTGTGGAAGGAGCCTCTGTGTCCATCGAGAGATGAATGGATAAAGAAGATGTGGTTTATGTATACAATGGAATATTACTCAGCCATTAGAAACGACAAATACCCACCATTTGCTTCCACGTGGATGGAACTGGAGGGTATTATGCTGAGTGAAGTAAGTCAATCGGAGAAGGACAAACAGTGTATGGTCTCATTCATTTGGGGAATATGAATAATAGTGAAAGGGAATATAAGGGAAGGGAGAGGAAATGTGTGGGAGATATCAGAAAGGGAGACAGAACATAAAGACTCCTAACTCTGGGAAACGAACTAGGGGTGATGGAAGGGGAGGAGGGTGGGGGGTGGGGGTGAATGGGTGACGGGCACTGAGGGGGACACTTGACGGGATGAGCACTGGGTGTTATTCTGTATGTTGGTAAATTGAACACCAATAAAAATTAATTTATAAAAAAAAAAGAAATGACAAATACCCACCATTTGCTTTGACGTGGAGGGAACTGGAGGGTATTATGCTGAGTGAAATAAGTCAATCGGAGAAGGACAAACATTATATGTTCTCATTCATTTGGGGAATATAAATAATAGTGAAAGGGAATAAAGGGGAAAGGAGAAAAAATGAGTGGAAATATCAGAAAGGGAGACAGAGTATGAAAGACTCCTAACTCTGGGAATCGAACTAGGGGCGGTGGAAGGGGAGGTGGGCGGGGGATGGGGGTGACTGGGTGATGGGCACTGAGGTGGACACTTGACGGGATGAGCACTGGGTGTTATTCTATATGTTGGCAAATTGAACAGCAATAAAAATAAATTTACATTAAAAAATAAGTGAAGAAAAAGAAATATCTTTTCTTCAAATATTACTTTCTCAGTATAAAAATGCTTCTAAAAATAAAGGAAATGTTCTGACAACATTATAATGTGTCCAATTTGGATGAAAATTCTAGAGGATGCTTAGAAAACGAATTCATCCATTCTCAATATATTAGAGTCCCTTTTCATTGATTACAACTGCCTACTTTTTACAGATTCTTCTGTTTTGGGCATATTCCTTACTTAAATTCACCAAATGGAAAGAAGACCTAAGGTTTTTGATCATTTATTAAATGCCAGTCACATAACTTTTAATTTTTATTCCATTTTTAAATAACTCTTTAAAGATAAGCATCATCATCATCATCATCAACATCATCATCATCATATCCCCATTTTACTGATAAGGAATCCGAATTAGGGAAGTGATGTGGCCAGACGATATCAAATAACTAGTAAATGACACAGGCTGGATTTGGAACTAGAAATGATATTTATAAGGCCTATGGTCTATATATTTTATATCACTTCCTTCATCTTCCTGTCTACTGAGCACGTGCTATACCCATGGTTTTGAAGTGCATATTTAGATGTTTGACAAGCTACATAATACATTTGCTTATGATGAAAGCACACATTCTTTATCTGTACTTTGTTTTAATGTGTGTTTTCTCCTACTTGCCAGTTCTGCTTTCATGCACTATTATTTAACTTATATTTGCTGAATCTGAGCTGTATAGCACATTTGTTGGAACAGCATTTGAATTGAGAACATTATGTCAGTCAGTCAAAAATCTCACTTTTTTTAATCAGTAATACAAGGTATCTATTCTACTTACCCATTAAATAGAAAATCAAGCTTAGTATGCATTAAAGAGCTTTGTGAATCATGTTACAGGTTGAAGGGACCACTGACACTTGGTAATCAAAGAAATTAATATTAGTAAAATTTGCTATTGCCAAAGAAAATTATTGTTAAATATATGAAAATCTCCTATATAAAATCTCTCTAGTGAATTTTTAACACAGTATTGGGTCTCAGCTGTGACAGAAAATAAACAACTTTGGCTACCCAGAGAAATTTATGTACATTTAAAGATGATTCCATGAATTATATAGAAATTGCAATCAGATATGAAAATACTCTATCCATACAAATTTCTTCCATGATTGACATAATATAAAGTGGTGTAGTAAATTTCAATGCAAACAAGTTAATACAGCTGCCATCAGGATTAGAAAAACCAAAAAGTAAGGTAACACTACTATTATCTTACATTTCCATATTCAGTTCTTCCAAGTTATCAGTCTTCAAATTATTTTTAATGTAGGAACAGAATAATTAAAAATCAAATGAAGATTTCTTTAAATAATAAATTTACTTTTATTAGTGTTCAATTTGCCAACATACAGAATAACACCCAGTGCTCATCCCGTCAAGTGTCCCCCTCAGTGCCTGTCACCCATTCACCCCCACCCCCTGTCCTCCTCCCCTTCCACCACCCCTAGTTTGTTTCCCAGAGTTAGGAGTCTTTTTTTTTTAATAAATTAATTTTTATTGGTGTTCAATTTACCAACATACAGAATAACACCCAGTGCTCATCCCGTCAAGTGTCCCCCTCAGTGCCCGTCACCCATTCACCCCCACCCCCCGCCCTCCTCCCCTTCCACCACCCCTAGTTCGTTTCCCAGAGTTAGGAGTCTTTATGTTCTGTGTCCCTTTCTGATATTTCCCACACATTTCTTCTCCCTTCCCTTATATTCCCTTTCACTATTATTCATATTCCCCAAATGAATGAGAACATACACTTTGTCCTTCTCCGATTGACTTACTTCACTCAGCATAATCCCCTCCAGTTCCATCCATGTTGAAGCAAATGGTGGGTATTTGTCGTTTCTAATGGCTGAGTAATATTCCATTGTATACATAAACCACATCTTCTTTATCCATTCATCTTTCGATGGACATCGAGGCTCCTTCCACAGTTTGGCTATTGTGGACATGGCTGCTATAAACATCGGGGTGCAGGTGTCCTAGCATTTCATTGCATCTGAATCTTTGGGGTAAATCCCCAGCAGTGCAATTGCTGGGTCGTAGGGCAGATGTATTTTTAACTCTTTGAGGACTTCAATTCGCCAACATATAGCATAACATCCAGTGCTCATCCCGTTGAGTGCCACCCTCAGTGCCCATCACCCAGTCACCGGATCCCCCTGCCCACCTCCCATTCCACCACCCCTTTTTCGTTTCCCACAGTTAGGAGTCCGTCATGTTTTGTCACCCTCTCTGATATTTCCCACTCACTTTCTCTCCTCTCTTCTTAAATCACTGTCACTATTTTTTTATATTCCGCATATGAATTAAACCTATAATGTTTGTCCTTCTCCTATTGACTAACTTCACTCAGCATAACACCCTCCAGTTCCATCCACATCGAAGCAAATGGTGGGTATTTGTCGTTTCTAATGGCTGAGTAATATTCCATTGTATACATATACCACACCTTCTTTATCCATTCATCTTTCCATAGACACGAAGACTCTTTCCACAGTTTGCCCACTGTGGATACGGCTGCTATAAACATTGGGGTGCAGGTGTCCTGCTATTTCACTGCATCTGTATCTTTGGGGTAAATCACCAGCAGGGCAATTGCTGGGTCGTAGAGCAGTTCTATTTCTAACTTTTGGCGGAACCTCCACACAGTTTTCCAGAGTGGCTGCACCAGTTCACGTTCCCACCAACAATAGAAGAGGGTTTCCCTTTCTCCAAATCGTCTGCAACATTTGCTATTTCCTGTCTTGTTAATTTTCACCATTTTCACTGGTATGAGGTGGTATCTCATTGTGGTTTTGATTTGTATTTCCCTGATGGCAATTCATGCGGAGTATTTTGTCATGTGCTTGTTGGCCATGTCCATGTCTTCCTCTGTGAAATTTCTGTTCATGTCATTTGTCCATTTCATGATTGGATTGTTTGTTTCTTTGCTGTTGAGTTGACTAAGTTCTTTATAGATCTTGGGTACCAGCCCTTTGTCTGATACGTCATTTGCAAATATCTTCTCCCATTCTGCAGGTTGACTTTTAGTTTTCTTGACTGTTTCTTTTGTTATGCAGAAGCTTCTGATCTTGATGAAGTCCCAATAGTTCATTTTGCTTTTTTTCCCTTGCCGTCATAGATGTATCTTGCAAGAAGTTGCTGTGGCCAAGTTCTAAAGGGGTGTTGCCTATGTTCTCCTCTAGGATTTTGATGGATTCTTGACTCACATTTATATCTTTCATCCATTTTGAGTTTATCTTTGTGTATGGTGTAAGAGGATGGTCCAGTTTCATTCTTCTGCATGTGGATGTCCAATTTTCCCAGCACCATTTATTGAAGAGACTGTCTTTTTCCAGTGGATAGTCTTTCCTCCTTTGTTGAATATTAGTTGACCATAGAGTGGAGAGCCCCTTTCTAGGTTCTCTCTTCTGTTCCATTGATCTATGTGTCTGTTTTTGTGCCAGTACCATACTGTCTTGTTGATGACAACTTTGTAGTACAACTTGAAATATGGCATTGTGATGCCTCTGGCTCTGGATTTCTTTTTCAATATTCCCCTGGTTATTCGGAGTCCTTTCTGATTCCACACAAATCTTAAGAGGATTTGTTACAATTCCCTGAAAAAAGTCCATGGTATTCTGATAGGGATAACATTAAATGTGTAAATTGCCCTGGGTCGCAATAACATTTTCACAATATTAATTCTTCCAATCCTTGAGCATGGAAAACCTTTGCATCTCTCTGAGTCTTCCTAAATTTCTTTCAGAAGTGTTCTGTAGTTTTTAGAGTAGAGATCCTTTACCTCTTTGGTTAGGTTTATTCCTAGGTATCTTATGCTTTTGGGTGCAATTGTAAAAGAGATTGACTCCTTAACTTCTCTTTCTTCAGTTTCATTGTTAGCGTATAGAAATGCCACTGATTTCTGGGCATTGGTTTTGTATCCTGCCACACTGCTAAATTGCTGTATAAGTTCTAGTAATCTTGGGGTGGAGTCTTTTGGATTTTATATGTAGAGTTTGATGTCATCTGCAAAGAAAGAGAGTTTGACTTTTTCTTTGCAATTTGAATACCTTTTATTTCTTTTTGTTGCCTGATTGCTGAGCCTAGGACTTCTAGTATTATGTTGAAAAGCAGTGGTGAGAGTGGACATCCCTGTCGTGTTCCTGATCTTAGGGGAAAGGCTCTCAGTGTTTCCCCATGGAGAATGATGTTTGCTGTGGTCTTTTGTCAATTGGCTTTTAAGATGCTGAGGAATGTTCCCTCTATCCCTACACTCCAAAGAGTTTTGATCAGGAATGGATGCTGTATTTTGTCAAATGCTTTCTGTTCATCTATTGAGAGGATCATATGGTTCCTGTTTTTTCTCTTGTTGATATGATCTATTGTGTTGTTTGCTTTATGCATATTGAACAATTCTTGCATCCCAGGGATAAATTCCACATTGTCATGATGATTAATCTTCTTAATGTACTGTTGGATCCTATTGGCTACTATGTTGTTGAGAATTTTTGCATCTGTGTTCATCAAGGATATTGGTCTATAATTCTCCTTTTTGGTGGGGTCTCTGTCTGGTTTTGGAAATAAGGTGATGCCAGCCTCATAAAACAAGTTTGGAAGTTATCTGTCCCTTTTTATCTCTCGGAACGCTTTAGTAAATAGGTATTATTTCTTCTTTAAATGTTTGATAGAGTTCCCCTGGGAAGCCATCTGGCCCTAGACTTTTGTGTCTTGGGAGGTTTTTAATGACTGCTTCAATTTCCTCCCTGGTTATTGACCTGCTTAGGTTTCCTATTTCTTCCTGTTACAGTTTTGGTAGTTTGTGGTTTCCAGAAATGTGTCCATTTCTTCTGAATTGCCTAATTTATTGGCGTATAGCTGCTCATAATATGTTTTTAAAATCATTTGTATTTACTTTGTACTGGTTGTGATCTCTCCCTTTTCATTCATGATTTTATTAGTTAGAGTATTTTCTCTTTTGTTTTTAAAAAGGCTGGCTAATGGTTTATATATCTTATTAATTCTTTCAAAGAACCAACTCCTAGGTTTGTTGATCTGTTCACAGTCCTTTTGATCTCTATTTCATTAAGTTCTGCTCAAATCTTTATTAACTTTCGTCTTCTGCAGGATGTAGGTTTTAGTTGCTGCTCTTTCCCCAGTTCCTTTAGGTGCAAGGTTAGGTTAGCTTGTGTATTTGAGTTTTTTCCCCATTATTTGAGGGATGTTTGTATTGCTATGCATTTCCCTCTTAGGACTGCTTTTGCTGTATCCCAAAGATTTTGAATGGTTTTTCTTCATTCTCATTAGTTTCCATGAATCTTCTCAATTCTTCTCTAATTTCCTGGTTGACCCTTTCATCTTTTAGCAGGATACTCTTTTACCTCCACATGTTTGAGTTTCTTCCAATTTTCTTCTTGTGATTGAATTCAAGTTTCTAAGTATTATGGTCTGAATATATGCAAGGGACTATCCCAATCTTTTGTTGTCAGTTGCAACCTGATTTGCGACCCAGTATGAGGTATATTCTTGAAAATGTTCCATGTGCACTTGAAAAGAATGTGTATTCAGTTGCATTTGGATGTAAAGTTCTATAAATATCCGTGAAATCCACCTGGTCTAGTGTATCTTTTAAAGCTCTTGTTTCTTTGGAGATGTGCTTAGAAGATCTGTCATTTGCAGGACGCGCTGTGTTGTAGTCTCCAAGTATTAGAGTATTATTATCTAAGTATTTTTTAATGTTGGTCATTAATTGATTGATATACCTGGCAGTTCCCACATTGAGGGCATAAATGTTCATGATTGTTAGGTCCTCTTGTTGGAAAGATCCTTTAAGTATGTTATAGTGTCCTTCTTCATCTCTTACTAAAGTTTTTGTGATTGACTTTAATTTATATGATATGAGGATTGCTACCCCTGCTTTCTTTTGAGGACCATTTGAATGGTAACTGGTTCTCCATCCTTTCATTTTCAGGCTGTAGGTGTCCTTAGGTCTAAAATGAGTCTCTTGTAGACAGCAAATATTTGTGTCTTGCTTTTTTTTTAAAATATTTTATTTATTTATGAGAGAGACACACAGAGAGAGGCAGAGACATAGGTGGAGAAAGAAGCAGGCTCCATGTAAGGAGCCCGATGTGAGACTCGATTTTGTGGTTCCAGGATTATGACCTGGGCTGAAGGCAGGTGCTCAACCACTGAGCCACCCAGACTTTCCAAAGGTCTTGCTTTTTTATCTAGTTAAAACCCTGTGTGTTTTGATGGGATCATTTAGCCCATTCACATTCAGAGTTACTATTGAAAGATATAAATTTAGTGTCATTTTAAAACCTATTCATTCCCTGTTTTTATGGCTTTTTTTTTTTTTTTTGGCCTTCCTCTTTCTTTTACATGGTTCTCCTATTATTTCTTGCAGAGCTGGTTTGGTCACCACATATTCTTTCAGTTTCTGCCAATCTTGGAAGCTCTTTGTCTCTCCTTCTATTCTGAATGACAGCCTTGCTGCATAAAGTATTCCTGGATGCATGTTTTCTCATTTAGGACCCTGAATATATCCTGCCAGCCCTTTCTGGCCTGCCAGGTCTCTGTGGAGAGGTGTGCTGTTAATCTGATATTTCTCCCCATATAAGTTAGGGATCTCTTGTCTCTTGCTGCTTTAAGGATTTTCTCTTTATCTTTGGAATTTGCAAGTTTCACTATTAAAAGTTGAGGTGTTGAATGGTATTTGTTAATTTTAGTTGGGGACGTCTCTATCTCCTGGTCTGAATGCCTGTTATTCTCCCCAAATTAGGGACGTTTTCAGCTATGATTTGTTCAAATATGCTTTCTGGTCCTCTCTCCCTCTTGGCACCCTCTGGATCCCCAATTAAATGTAGATTTTTCCTTCTGGAGCTGTCATTTATTTGCTTTAACCTTTCTTCATGGTCTTTTAATTGTTTTCTCTTTTCTCCTCAGCCTCCTTTCTTGCCATCAACTTTTCTTCTATGTTATTCACTTGTTCTTCTACCTCATTAAACCTCGTTGTTAGGACCTCCAGTTTGGAATCCATCTCATTTAATTGATTTTTAATTTCAGCCTGATTAGATCTAAATTCTGCAGTCATGAAGTCTGTTGAATCCTTTATGCTTTTTTCTGGAGCCACCAGTAGCTTTCTAATTGTGCTTCTGAATTGGCTTTCTGACATTGAATTGTTTTTTTTTTTTTTAAACAGACTCTTTTTTTAAATTTTTTAAAAATTTTTATTTATTTTATGATAGTGAGAGAGAGAGAGAGAGAGAGAGAGAGAGAGAGAGAGAGAGAGAGGCAGAGAGGCATAGGCAGAGGGAGAAGCAGGCTCCATGTACCGGGAGCCCGACGTGGGATTCGATCCGGAGTCTCCAGAATCGCGCCCTGGGCCAAAGGCAGGCGCCAAACCGCTGCGCCACCCAGGGATCCCTCTGACATTGAATTGTAATCCAAATTCTGTGACTCTGTGGCAGAGAGTACTGTTCCTGATTCCTTTTTTTTTTTTTTTGTGAGTTCTTCTTTCTAGTCATTTTCTCAGTGCAGAGTGGCTGAGCAGGCTGCATCAATAATATCAACCACGACCTAGGTAAATTTCACCCTAGATGATTCTGCTGAGGTCAGAGACCAGGAAGCGAAACAAATATCAGAACAAAATCAACAATAGACCACCAAAATTCAGAAGAAATTTTTAAACAAGGTAGTAAAAAATAGAAGTCCAGAAATCCTAAAGAAGAGAGAGAGAAAAAAAAAGAAAAAGACAAAAAAAAGGAGAAGAAAAAAAGGGGGGCTGTGAGATGGTGGTGGTGAAGAAGTTATAGTGGAGGGAGAATGTAGTCTACCTCAGCGATTCTAGTGGGTGATCCTCTTGTTTCTGAGTATATTAACTTCTGTATATTAGAAGATGCTGAGTCCCAAACATATATAAACCAGAAATACTTGTAGAGGGCCCCAACATTGACCACCAAAACATAAATAGGATAAAAGGGGGGGGGGGCAGAATGGGAATGAAGAATCTCACAGAATGTACCAATATGGTATACCACTTAGTTCTGTGCATACTGGTCATGTGTTAGAAGGTATTAGCTTCCACCATTGTAGAACAGAATGAGGCAGAGAAAATCAAAAACACAAAACAAAACAAACATATCCTGTATGTCTCCCAAAATTAAGTTGAGTGCGTTGAAGGGAATCTAGAAGTGGAAAATATATCTAGGACCTGTTTTTTTTTTAATTTTTATTTATTTATGATAGTCACAGAGAGAGAGAGAGACAGAGACACAGGCAGAGGGAGAAGCAGGCTCCATGCCCTGGGAGCCCAATGTGGGAATTGATCCCGGGTCTCCAGGATCGCACCCTGGGCGAAAGGCAGGCACCAAACCGCTGCGCCACCCAGGGATCCCTATATCTAGGACCTGTAATTGTAGAAATATGAAAGTTAAAAAGGAAAAATCTTAACAATGAAGAGGTGGTGAAATATTGTAGTTAAGGTGGGAAAAGAGAAAAAAATTGGAAATTTACAGTCTGATATAAAAACGAGTTGTACTGGAAAACAGAAGAAAAAGAAGAAAAAAGGAGGGGTATGATCTAGTTCTATATACTGTAAATCCCTTGACTTCCCCTGGAACTTTCCAGCACTGCTCCATCAAGAACTTGCTCTTCCCCTGTCCTTCTAGCTGGTCTTCTTGGGGAGGGGGCTTCTGTGCTGATTCTCAGGTGTGTGCATCTGGGGCAGCTGCCCCACCCCCTGCCAGGTGCACGACTCAGTAGGAGCTCTTTATTCTGTGAGGCCCCTGTTCCCTGGTGGCCTGACTGTTCCAGGCACAGGGTGACACAAGGAAGAACAACCACACTGGCGGCGGCCAGCTCTCCAGCTCTGGAGTCAGCTCCTACAGTAACTACCATAGTCTCCCAGTCCGCAGGGGCCTGGAGGCTCCCATGGGCCGGGGGCGCCGATCTGCACAGCTCAGGGGCACCTGGCAGCAGGAGAGTCCTCACTGTCCTGTGCACTCCCCACCTCCGCCTGTCCCTGGGGAAATGCAGGATCATGGGCTGTGTCCCCCAGCACCCTGAGATCTGGGGCCTTGCACTGCTGGAATCTTGCTCCCCGCCGCTGCCTGAGCTTCTTCCGAGGCCCTGCCGGGTGCACTCCAGCCCTTTCTGGAGCTCGGCCCACAGTCTGTGGTGTGCTCTCCTCTGGGCACACTTCCTCTGTTAGGCTCCACTGCCTTTCCTGCGATTCTGCAACTGTTCCCTGCTAAGTGCCTTTCTGTCCAGGAAGAATCCGGTGCGGGTTTTTTAAGTTCCTGCTTCTCTGAGACTGGGCTTTCCTGATCCCAGGATTTCACCACCAGGCTCCTTGTGCGGGCCCCTCCCCCACTTGAGTCTTTTTTTTTTCTTCCGTCTTCCTACCTTTTTAGAAGCACAAACTCTTCTCCCTGTAGTGTTCCTGCTTTTCTCTCTTTAAATCTCAGGTCGAATTCGTAGGTTTTCAGGATGATTTGAAAGTTATCTAAGTAAGTTGGTGGGAACAGATGATTTGAGGACCCTACTCCTCTGCCATCTTGCCCCCTTCCCCAGATAACTTGTTTATTACTACCACAGTTGTGCAGTTTACTATAAACTATGTTAACAGTGAAAAACAATTATCATATCCGTTTATATGTAATTGATTTTATCTTGAATGTTTAATCTTTTCTGATTTCTATTCATCAAGAACTGTTTTGAGGGGCGCCTGGATAGTTCAGTGGTTGAGCATCTGCCTTTGGCTCAGGTCATGGTCCTAGGGTCCTGGGATCAAGTCCCACATTGGGTTCCCTGCAAGGAGTTTACTTTTCCCTCTGCCTGTGCCTCTGCCTCTCTCTGTGTGTCTCTCATGAATGAACAAATAAAATCTTTAAAAAATTAGAAGAACTGCTTTGAAATCTGACTGCCCTAGACTATTACTATTATTTAATATTTGTTAAACTTATCAAACATTTGGAAAAGTAAAAGTGCACCTAGCCCATTCAAAATGAACTTATTTATTTCTTATGCCTGCTTTGAAATAAGCTTAAAAATGTTGAAAGGTATATATCTTAAAAAAAATCAATGAAACTTTTCCAAATTTAATGAGGTTCTGAGTGGTTAAAGATTTCCAGGTTTCAGACTGTTCATTCTAGTTTTATCTGAACAAGATTGTCTATCCTTGTTATGGATTTACACTAATGCCTTATAATTTCTCAGAATTAGTAACCCATTTGTGATTCCATATGAATTTGCAAATAATTCATAAGTCAATTCTGTAAAATTTTTAATGATTTCTTTCTTTATTATTCTTATTTCATAAGAATAACATTGCTTTAAATTTTGTATAATTTAGAGCCCTAAGTAATATTTGAATATACACTACCAGAGTACTTTTGTTCTGGTGTTTTCCATTAGCCTCAACTAAAGACTCTGGTAATTGTATATAAAAAGCAAATATCATGTGGCCACATCTCACTAAACATTTTAATGTGAATATTTACCATCTTAGACAATGTTGGTAAATGCGTGGCTCCTAGAAACCAACTTTTTGGATCAACATGAGTGCAGAATTCTGCAACTTCAGAGAATATAAAGAAGTCAATTTAAACTCATCAAATGTCATTCATACTTTTTTTAAGAAAAGATTTTATTTATTTGAGAGAGAGAGAGAGAGAGAGTGCAAGGGGAGGGGCAGAGGAAGAGAGAGAAGCAGACTTCCAGGAACTCTGACTCTTGATCCCAGGACCCTGGACTCATGACCTGAGCCAAAGGCAAATGCTTAAACAACTAAGCCACCCAAGTGCTCTCATTCATACTTTTTAAAAAAGATTTTATTTATTTATTTATTCATGAAAGACACACAGAGAGAAAGGAGAAAGGCAGAGATGTAGGCAGGGACGTAGGCAGAGGAAGAAGCAGGCTCCAGGCAGGGAGTCTCATGTGGGACTCGATCTTGAGACTGTGGATTACACCTTGAGCCAGGGGCAGGTGCTCAACTGCTGAGCCACCCACCCAGGGGTCCCCCCCCATTCATACTTTTAAAAGGAATTTATATTTGTGAACATTTATAATTTGATCAGTAAGGCAAAAGTTATTCTAATAACTTTTCCTTTGTGCACAAAAGTATTCTGAATTCTTACTCTTTCCTTTAGACCACATTCCAAAGGGAGTGATTATCTATTCCTGGGACCCATGTTTTCCAATTTGCTAGCTTCCTTCCCTTGACATGTAGAAGGCAACATTCCTGGGCTTGTAGGATCCTGAGGTTCTCTCAACTTTGAGATGAGAAGGCTAGTACATAGACACATTTTACTGTACAAGCCCTGGATCTGAGCTAGAGCATACCTGGAATACAGAATCAGCCTGGAGAACTAATGACATATGTATAAAGTCTGGCTGAGATGTCTGAAGCTAGTGGGGGTCATGGAGTTGGAAAAGCCACCTGAAGCATATAAACTGAATGATATAGTAATGAAAAGTATGGGCTCTGGTGGCAGATTGCCTGGATTTGTAACCTAGTTTGACCATTTGCTACTTGTATGAACATGGGAAAGTTGTTGAATTTCTTTAAGTTTGTTTCATCATCTCTAAAAGGGGTAATAAATAATTTGTATGTCATAGGATTATTATGGAGAATTAAAAGAGATATTGTGGGCAGGTGGGATGGCTCAGTGGTTTACTGCCGCCTTCAGCCCATGGTCTGATCTTGGAGATCTGGGATCGAGTCCCACATCAGGCTCCCTGCATGGAGCCTGCTTCTCCCTCTGCCTGTGTCTCTGCTTCTCTCTCTCTCTCTCTCTCTCTCTGTCTCTCTCTCTCATGAATAAATAAATAAAATCTTTAAAAGAGAGAGAGAGAATGTTTGAAAAACACCAAGAAGGACACATGGGTGGCTCAGTTGGTTGAGCATCTGACTCTTGGTTTTGGTTCAGGTCATGGTCTCAGGGTCATGAGATCGAGCCCTGTGTTGGGCTCTGCACTCAGAAGGAAGTATGCTTGAGATGTTTTTCCTCTCCTTCTCCCCCTCCCCTGATTGCACTCTCCTCTCTGTGTAAAATTTAAAAAATACAAGAATAGTACATAGAACATAGAAATAAAATATTAACATTTATTACTATCACCATCATTATCATCATTTTTATTCCTGATAATAATAATGATAAGCATAAGAATATAACTTCATAAAATATACTTATAATAACCTTGGTGTCATTGACTTTTATTTTGCGTGGTGTGTCATATTGTATTTCCTTAGTTAGAAATAATTTCCACTGAAGAAGTTCCTAGATTATGTCAGTCTGGTTTCTATAAGAAGCTAATGCCAAGATAAAATTAGAAAAGCAAGAAATTGGGGCACCTGGGTTTTTCAGTCAGTTAAGTGTCCAGACTCTTGATTTTGGCTCAGGTCATAATCTCAGTGTCCTGGAATTGAGCCCTGCATCAGGAGTCCACTTGAGATTCTCTCACTTTATCTCTGCCCCTCCACCCTGCTCTCTCTCTCTAAAATAAATAAATAAATCTTTAAAAGAAAAGGAAGATATTAATCGCAGAAAACACCTATGATGGATGAAGGTAGAGGGAGATAGAGGAGGCAGGGAAAGCCTTCAGAACGCATTGCAGGTCTGAAACATATGAAAAAAGAGAGGAATAAAGAATTGGGCAGACAGAGCAGACTATAACATTATTTTGAAAAAGCCTTGGCCAAGTAAACTGGGGGTCCCTGAACCATGGTGACCTATTAGAAGAATATCCTACTGGACAGGAATAAATTTTTACTAGCACTCCTATCATTCTCCACCATTGGTTGGGAAAGCCAGGGAGTATGTACAGCATTATCCTTCACAAGTGAGTAATCTGGAGGCTGTCAGTTAACCAGACACTTCATGGCAGTTTCTCTTGAAGGACATCTAAGTGGCATATCTCAATGCTGGGTAATTTGAGTAGCAATACTGGGTGTTAAGTAGCACATCTCAATGTTGGTGCTCAATGCTCAAACTTTTGAGCTATGTTCTGGGATGCAGTTAGCTGGAAATAGTTTGATATTTTCTGGTCTGACATTTAATATTTGTTAGGCAGAACCTAAATCATGTTAAGTTTAAGGCCAATAATTCCTCACTACTGTGACAATATTATTATGCGTATTCTATTCATACACTATAAGTTTTGCCTTCTAGCTAATGGAACTAGGCATTATCCCTGGCCCTGTGAGAATGCTGGATACTGTTTCCACTAATGTTTTCATGAGGTTCTTTTCCTGAGTCCCCTCACATGGTCACAGAGATCAGCACTATGCTGAAAACTCCAGGAGAGATCTGTGGATCTCTGGCTTTCTCTCTCTGTGAAGATCTCTCCTCTCCAGTACTTTTTCCTACAAACTCAAGCTACCATGGTCTATTTCCATCTTCTGAACTCAGGTTGTCTGTCAAACTCACTCAGGTTTTTCCCTCCCTGTACTGTGGCCTAGAAACTCTCTTAAACCAGAAATGTAGAGCAGTCATATGGCTCATTTTGCTTCTTTCCCATTGATCAGAAATTTCTGTCCTTTATTGTCTGATATCAGGGCCTTAACTCTTGTTTCATATATATTTTGTCTGCTTTCTGATGCTTCAGGCAGGAAAGTAAATCTGGTCCCTGTTACTCTATCCTTACCAGAGGTTAAAATTCTTGTTTATGCTTTGAACATGTTACAGAAGTTATATTCTGATTCACCTTGTCAAAGAGATGGTCAATAGTTTTCTAATCTGTAAACATACAATATCATACTTCTCATCTTGAGTTGCAAACACTATTCTACTAATACAAATTAAAATACTTTTAATAGGAAAGAAAATTATTGCTAATGACCAAAACCTGGAAATTTTCAAATTTGTTCCAGATACACTGGGAAATATAATTTCCATGGCAATTCAGTAGTTGGGTATATGCAGAAAATAAAATCAAGCTAACAATCCTTAAAAACTTTAATAACGATCCTATCAATAGATGGAGAAAGCATTTGACAAACTACAGCATCCATTCCTGATCAAAACTCTTCAGAGGGCAGGGATAGAGGGAACATTCCTCAACATCTTAAAAGCCATCTATGAAAAGGCCACAGCAAATATCATTCTCAAAGGGGAAACACTGGGAGCCTTTCCCCTAAGATTAGGAACATGACAGGGATGTCCACTCTCACCACTGCTATTCAACATAGTACTGGAAGTCCTAGGATCAGCAATCAGGCAACAAAAAGAAATCAAAGACATTAAAATTGGCAAAGAAAAAGGAAAACTCTCCATCTTTGTAGATGACATGATACTGTACATTGAAGACCCAAAAGACTCCACCCCAAGATTGCTACACTCATACAGCAATTCGGCAGTGTGGCAGGATACAAAATCAATGCCCAGAAATCAGTGGCATTTCTATACACTAACAGTGAAATTGAAGAAAGAGAAATTAAGGAATCAATCCCATTTACAATTGAACCCAAAAGCAGAAGATACCTAGGAATAAGCCTAACCAAAGAGGTAAAGGATCTATACCCTAAAAACTACAGAACACTTCTGAAAGAAATTGAGGAAGATACAAAGAGATAGAAAAATATTCCATGCTCATGGATTGGAAGAATTAATATTGTGAAAATGTCCATGCTACCCAAGGCAATTTACACATTTAATGCAATCCCTATCAAAATACCATGGACTTTCTTCAGAGAGTTGGAACAAATCATCTTAAGATTTGTGTGGAATCAAAAAGACCCCATTAGCCAGGGGAATATTAAAAAAGAAAACCAGTGCTGAAGACATCACAATGCCAGATTTCAGGTTGTACTACAAAGCTGTGATCATCAAGACAGTGTGGTACTGGCACAAAAACAGGCACATAAACAAATGGAACAGAATAGAGAATCCAGAAGTGGACCCTCGACTTTATGGTCAACTAATATTCGACAAAGCAGGAAAGAGTATCCCCTGGATAAAGGACAGTATCTTCAGTAAATGCTGCTGGAAAAATTGGACATCCACATGCAAAAGAATGAAACTATACCATTCTCTTATACCATACACAAAGATAAACTCAAAATGGATGAAAGATCTAAATATGAGACAAGATTCCATCAAAATCCCAGAGGAGAACACAGGCAACACCCTTTTTGAACTTGGCACAGCAACTTCTTGCAAGATACATCCATGAAGACAAGGGAAACAAAAGCAAAAATGAATTATTGGGACTTCATCAAGATCAAAAGGTTCTGCACAGCAAAAGAAACAGTCAACAAAACTCAAAGACAACCTACAGAATGGAAGAAGATATTTGCAAATGACCTATCAGATAAAAGGCTAGTATCCAAGATCTATAAAGAACTTATTCAACTCAACAGCAAAGAAACAAACAATCCAGTCATGAAATGGGCAAAAGACATGAACAGAAATTTCGCAGAGGAAGACATAGACATGCACAACAAGCACATGACAAAATGCTACTGATCACTTACCATCAGAGAAATACAAATCAAACCCACAATGAGATACCACCTCACACCAGTGAGAATGGGGAAAATTAACAAGGCAGGAAACAACAAATGTTGGAGAGGATGTGGAGAAAGGGAAACCCTCTTGCACTGTTGGTGGGAATGTGAACTGGTGCAGCCACTTTGGAAAACTGCGTGGAGGTCAATCAAAAGTTAAAAATAGAGCTACCCTATGACCCAGCAATTGCACTGCTGGGGATTTACCCCAAAGATACAGATGCAGTGAGACACCGGAACACCTGCACCCCAATGTTAATAGCAGCAATGTCCACAATAGCCAAACTGTGGAAGGAGCCTCGGTGTCCATTGAAAGATGAATGGATAAAGAAGATGTGGTTTATGTATACAATGGAATATTACTCAGCCATTAGAAATGACAAATACCCACCATTTGCTTCAATGTGATTGGAACTGGAGGGTATTATGCTACTGAAATAAGTCAATCAGAGAAGGACAAACATTATATGGTCTCATTCATTCGGGGAATATAAAAACTGGTGAAAGGGAATAAAGGGGAAAGGAGAGAAAATGAGTGAAAATATCAGTGAGGGTGACAGAACATGAGAGACTCCTATCTCTGGGAAGCAGAAAAGGGGTAGAGGAAAGGGAGGTGGGCAGGGGCGTGGGGTGACTGGGTGATGGGCACTGAGGGGGGCACTTGTTGGGATGAGCACTCGGTGTTATGCTATATGTTGGCAAATTGAACTCCAATAAAAAAATAAATTTAAAAACTTTAATATCCTTAAATGCAGAATAAATTCTTACAAAGGCCACTGAAATCAATACAGACCTATTACCTCTCTTAGGATCCATACAAGAATAATTTCATTTTAAATTATACTAGCAACTAGCTTGATGTTTTCCTGAGTGTCTTTTCCACTTTAGAGTTGTGAACAAAGCAACAAAGACTGACAATTATGAATAACAATCTACAATGCTCTAAATGGATATCAAGAATTCTAGTGTTTTGAAGTTTAAATTGTAATTTAATTGTAAATTGTAATTTGTTCCTTTAATGAAGTTTGCTCTCAGATTGACTGCTTCGATTAGTACTTGCTCAGTAGTATAAGTCTGATCATTTGAATTAATTTTCTGATAAATGTGTCTATATATATATAATTTTAAAATAAACACTTTTTTTTGCTAAGGTTGTTATAGTTGTTCTGAAGCTAGGATTCTTCCATGTTTACAATTTTGAAAAGTTTATTTTGGACTTAGCTTAGTGTTCCCAGTGTCTGAAGTGGATAGTTCTTATTCATTTAACAGCTGATGTGATCTGAATTCTGAATCCAAAGACGTCCACAGGAGTTTGTATTTTATATTGACTTTTCACAAAATCTGCATTTTTTTCTGATGAAGAGAATGTATTGAGACCCTTGAGCTTCTCTACATGAGAGGTATGGATATTTATTCATTGTATATGAGAAAGAAAATCTAATACTCTACAGTGCTACTTATTTCTAGATTGCAGAGTCAAGTAATAACTACCATCTGTAGAATTTTACCATTTTAATGATGGATGAAGAGCACAATCTTCTGTGTTTCAAAAAAAACTGTATAGCTATGTCTTCAAGGCCAAAACCATAGTTGAAAAGAGAAAAATAAATTTCTTTTAGAAATAAAAATTTTACTCATTTTCAGTAAATAGATGACATATTTTGTCATCATATAGACATTAACTCATCCATTTTATTTTTAGGAGAAATAAAACCAAACATTCAATGACTTTTTTTAGAATCTAATCACCACTAACATTTTGCATAAGAAGCAGGCTGTCTCCTCAAGCATGATGACACAGTCAATCATTTATATCATCTTTACATCAGTGTTCCTTCTTTTTTAAAGCTTTCTTTGTGTAATACTTTCTCAATAAACTATTCCAACCATAGGTAAGATCTCATCTGAAGCAGAAGGTTACAACAACCAGAAGAAAAGAAAATGTTGCTTGTAGGAAATTTCAGGAAATGCATCAATGAAGTATTACAAATAGATTAATTTTCCAAATCATCTTCAGTAGGCCACTATCTCTACTTTGACAATTCACATGGTTTTTAAAACAATATAATGATGGATCAATTTTACTAATCTTTACAAAATTGGTATCTAGATGTTTTATGTTATATACATTTCTTAAAGCAAGACTCAATACTTTAGGGTAGCAAATAAATTCAAACCATTTTAAAGTAAATAAATTGAGGCCCATATATTCAAATTAGGTAGCAACCTTTGCAGTTGATTTTATAGATTTTTTTTTAAAAAATCTAAAACAATATTATTAGTCATCCTCTATTTCTCTAGGCTCAAATTTTTGAGCCTAGCATTCATTCCTTTGGTCCCCCCTACTCCACGAGTTCTAGTCCTAATCTGTTTTCCATCACTGTGGCCTAGTATTTGGCAACATAAATTCTCTGATCTAATCTGATACTGTTCTAGTGTGCCACTGCCACTATCCTCTACCTCTTGCTCTACTTATGCATACCTTACCCACCCTTCAAGATTCAACTCAAACCTCCCTTTCGCTATAAACATTTTTTCTAGTCTTTTTGGCTCTTACTCCAAATGTGACCTGTAGAAAACAAAGATGTTGCTAGGGAGTTTGTTAGAAATGTAGAATCCTGGCTGCTCCCCAGACCTACAGAATTGCAGTCTGCATTTTCACAAAATCCCCAGGTTTTTGCATGTAAATTAACATTTAAGACCTCTTTGTCAGCCCATAATGATTTCTTACTTATTTCAGATTTCCATAGTAGTTACTGCTTATATAGATACTTGACATTTTTACCAAATTAAATTAGTTGATTTTTCATGGCTATGACTTGTCTCTTTACTTAAAAGCTTTCTAGGGATCCCTGGGTGGCTCAGTGGTTTGGTGCCTGCCTTTGGCCCAGGGCATGATCCTGGAAGCCCTGGATGGAGTCCCATGTCGGGCTCTCTGCATGGAGCCTGCTTCTCCCTCTGCCTGTGTCTCTGCCTCTCTTTCTCTCTGTGTCTCTCATGAATAAATAAATAAAATCTTTAAAAAAAAGCTTTCTAAAGGCAGCCACCAGGTTTTACCCCTCTTAACAACTCTGACAGAACCTAATGCTTTATTTTGAATGTCACATTTTTATTCTGTTTCAACTTGCGCTTCTTGTGATGATTTTGTTTTCCTTTCAGAAGAGAGGAATGCAAATCCTACTGCCTAGGACTTAGTGAATAGCCAACTATATATTTGTTGAATGTATAAATTATTTGAAATTAATTTTTAACAAGATTAACCTGGTCTTCAATTTTGGTTCAGTAGTGTCTTTTCCTAGTCATATTCTTAGGAGAACTGTACATAATGAGAATATTAACTCAGTCTTCAGCCTATATGACTTCTGGGGACATTTGCTTGAATTCTAATTGGGCTACTAAAACATTATTAATCATGTTTCTGGAATAGATTTTTAATCTTCAGGGTCATTGAGCCTAACTGCAATCCTTCACTTTTCTCTGCAAGTCAATATACTGAGATTTGTTCAGCTGCTAACTCTGTATCTCACTATAATATGGTAGTTAAGAACAAAAGTTTTGGCATCAGATTGCCAGGGTTTTCCTTCTGGACCCATCACTTCCTAACCATGTGACCTTAAGCATATTACTTTACATTTTTTTGCTTCAGTTTCTGTATCTAAATGGTGGGGATAATAATATTCTTTACTTCATAAGATTGATATAACAATTAAATTACCTAATACATGTGAAGTGCCCAAAAGAGTGCCTAATAGATATTAGGTTCTAAAGAAATACTAGCCCTTGTTGTTAAGAAAACATACAGTCAGGACAACTGCATTCTTGAAATGCTACTCTAGAGTTTCAATCACTTATATCTAAGTAGCATGGGAGCACATTTAATAGGTTTCTATTCTGTCCCCTTTTTCTGACTCAGTATTTAATTTATGTTTGCTGATAGGAATGGCTGCCAGCACTATATAACTCTGATACCTGCTATAAAGATATATGCTTTTATTCATGTTTCTATTGTATAATCCTTACGTATAGGTACAATATTAAAACTGAGTGCTGATTCATCCCAGAAAAGACAGAAAACTCTTCCTAGGTTCAGGCACAACTGACTCAGTCAATTCAGATGACCTTCCAATAAAGAGTTGAGTAAGCAGATGGGAATTGAGTTATATCTTAAATGTTTAAGAACTTGATTTTTGCCATACCACTAAATGAAACAAATAACAAAGCTGAAATTCTCTTAAAATTATGCAAATGATACCTAGATAATGCCATAATTGTAAATAATGAGGCTTTATAATTGGGCATAATATAAATGATGCATTGCTGGGCAGGGAACATATATATTACAGGCTGCAAATTAAGTATTTTCTAAAATCCTGTCAGATATTTATAAAAATGATGCCTTTTCATCTACAATAGAGCAATATTTAGAATACTGCTGATTATGTAACAATTGTCTAAAAATGTAAAATTGTTAAAAAAATGTAAAATTGTTGCCTATTCAGCTAAACAAACAGTACAATTGATTCTTTATAATAGTGTATTCAAAGCTAGAAACACTGGGGCTTCTCACCCTTAAGCAGCAGCTTTGGGGTTTTGCAAGCTTAGGGTGAGTTTAATTAAACTCAAGGGAGAAAACCAATTAAGCACTAAGAAGTGCTGGTATCCCTCATGAACACTAAAGACAAAAATACCATTTGAAATAAGATGATGCTATAATCTCAATATAAATGCCATTGTCCACTTCAGCAGTTCTGAAGTGGTCCAGGTGTTCTGAATACTCTGAAGAACAACTAGCTTATGAGCTTTCAATTCAGAACTACATTGTATAATTTCCATCTGCTTTAAATCTCTTCTGATAAGAAGTGATTTGAAGGGAAATTGCATAAATATAAAGAGTGCGCTTTAAGTCCTTGAATACACTTGTATTAAAGAGTGTATATCCAAAGAGCATTTAGATTCAAATCATATTTGTCTAGGTTTGGAAAGCAGGGGGTTAACCTTTCTCATCACTGCTATATAGAAAAATGATGCGGGGATCCCTGGGTGGCTCAGCGGTTTGGCACCTGCCTTTGGCCCAAGGCACGATCCTGGAGTCCCTGGATCAAGTCCCACGTCAGGTTCCTGGCATGGAGCCTGCTTCTCCCTCCTCCTGTGTCTCTGCCTCTCTCTCTCTCTCTCTCTCTCTATCATAAATAAATAAATAAATCTTAAAAAAATAGTTAAAAAGGAGGAGGGGCAAGATGGCGGAAGAGTAGGTTCCCCAAATCACCTGTCCCCAACAAATTACCTAGATAACCTTCAAATCATCCTGAAAATCTACGAATTCGGCCTGAGATTTAAAGAGAGACCAGCTGGAATGCTACAGTGAGAAGAGTTCGCGCTTCTATCAAGGTAGGAAGACGGGGAAAAAGAAATAAAGAAACAAAAGGCCTCCGAGGGGGAGGGGCCCCGCGAGGAGCCGGGCTGAGGCCCGGGCGAGTGTCCCCAGGACAGGAGAGCCCCGTCCCGGAGAAGCAGGAGCTGCACCAACCTTCCCGGGTGGGTGGAAAGGCGCAGCAGGGAGTTGGAGCAGGACCCAGGAGGGCGGGGATGCCCTCGGGCTCCCTGGGACACTAACAGACACCTGCGCCCTGGGGGAGTGCGCCGAGCTCCCTAAGGGCTGCAGCGCGCACGGCGGGGCCGGAGCAGCTCGGAGGGACTCGGGCGGCGGCTCCGCGGAGGGGGCTGCGCGGCTCCGGGAGCAGCTCGGCGGCAGCGGCTCAGGCAGAGGAAGAGGCTCCGTGCGGAGGGGGCTGCGCAGCCGGGAGCAGCTCGGAGGGGCTCGAGCGGCTCCGCAGAGCGGCGGCTGCGCGACCGGGAGCACGAATCCAACAGCGCAGTCCCCGGAGCACAGGGCGCCGGGACACAGCCCAGGATCCGGCCTCCCCCGGGACAGGCAGAGGCCGGGAGGGCCCAGGACAGCAAGGACGCTCCTGTCCCGAGCTGAGCAGATCAGCGGCCCCGCCCCGGAGCCTCCAGGCCCTGCGGACGGAGAGCCCCGTAGTTCCTGCGGGAGCTGAATCCAGGCTTCCAGAGCTGCCATAGCAACTGCGGCTGTTCCTCCTGGGGCCCCACGGGGTAAACAACCCCCGCTGAGCCCTGCAGCAGGCAGGGGCAGAGCAGCTCCCCCAAGTGCTAACACCTGAAAATCAGCACAGCAGGCCCCTCCCCCAGAAGACCAGCTGGACGGACCAGTTTCAGGGGAAGTCAAGGGACTTAAAGTCTACAGAATCAGAACATACTCCCCCGTGTTTTTTGTTTTTTTTTTTCTTTTCTTTTTTTTTCTTTTTGATTTCCGATTACTTCCCCCCCCTTTTTTTTCACCTTTCTTTTTCTTTCTCTTTTTCTTCTCTTTTTTCCTTTTTTTTCTTCTTTTTCTTTTTTCTTTTTCTCTTTTCTTTCCTTCTCTCTCTCTCCTTTTCCCAGTACAACTTGTTTTTGGCCACTCTGCACTGAGCAAAATGACTAGAAGGAAAACCTCACCTCAAAAGAAAGAATCAGAAAGAGCCCTCTCTCCCACAGAGTTACAAAATCTGGATTACAATTCAATGTCAGAAAGCCATATCAGAAGCACTATTATACAGCTACTGGTGGCTCTAGAAAAAAGCATTAAGGACTCAGGAGACTTCATGACTGCAGAATTTAGATCCAATCAGGCAGAAATTAAAAATCAATTGAATGAGATGCAATCCAAACTAGAAGTCCTAACGAGGAGGGTTAACGAGGTGGAAGAACGAGTGAGTGACATAGAAGACAAGTTAATGGCAAAGAGGGAAACAGGAAAAAAGAGAAAGACAATTAAAAGACCATGAAGACAGATTAAGGGAAATAAATGACAGCCTGAGGAAGAAAAACCTACGTTTAATTGGGGTTCCCGAGGGCGCCGAAAGGGACAGAGGGCCAGAATATGTATTTGAACAAATCCTAGCTGAAAACTTTCCCAATCTGGGAAGGGAAACAGGCATTCAGATCCAGGAAATAGAGAGATCCCCCCCGTAAAATCAATAAAAACCGTTCAATACCTCGACATTTAATAGTGAAGCTTGCAAATTCCAAAGATAAAGAGAAGATCCTTAAAGCAGCAAGAGACAAGAAATCCCTAACTTATATGGGGAGAAAGATCAGATTAACAGCAGACCTCTCCACAGAGACCTGGCAGGCCAGAAAGGGCTGGCAGGATCTATTCAGGGTTCTAAATGAGAAAAACATGCAGCCAAGAATACTTTATCCAGCAAGGCTCTCATTCAGAATAGAAGGAGAGATAAAGAGAGTCCAAGACAGGCAGGAACTGAAAGAATATGTGACCTCCAAACCACCTCTGCAAGAAATTTTAAGGGGGACTCTTAAAATTCCCCTTTAAGAAGAAGTTCAGTGGAACAATCCACAAAAACAAGGACTAAATAGATATCATGATGACACTAAACTCATATCTGTCAATAGTAACTCTGAACGTGAACGGGCTCAATGACCCCATCAAAAGGCACAGGGTTTCAGACTGGATAAAAAAGCAGAGCCCATCTATTTGCTGTCTACAAGAGACTCATTTTAGACAGAAGGACACGTACAACCTGAAAATAAAAGGTTGGAGAACCATTTACCATTCAAATGGTTCTCAAAAGAAAGCTAAAATTTACCACGAAGACTGTAGTGAGAGATGAAGAGGGACACTATATCATACTTAAAGGATCTATCCAACAAGAGGACTTAACAATCCTCAGTATATATGCCCCGAATGTGGAAGCTGCCAAATACTTCAACCAATTATTAACCAAAGTGAAGAAATGCTTGGATAATAATACACTTATACTTGGTGACTTCAATCTAGCACTTTCTACACTCGATAGGTCTTCTAAACACAACATCTCCAAAGAAATGAAAGCTTTAAATGATGTGGAGAAAGGGGAACCCTCCTGCACTGTTGGTGGGAATGTGAACTGGTGCAGCCACTCTGGAAAACTGTGTGGAGGTTCCTCAAAGAGTTAAAAATAGACCTGCCCTACGACCCAGAAATTGCATTGTTAGGGATTTACCCCAAAGATTCAGATGCAATGAAACGCTGGGACACCTGCACCCCGGTGTTTCTAGCAGCAATGTCCACAGTATCCAAACTGTGGAAGGAGCCTCGGTGTCCATCGAAAGATGAATGGATAAAGAAGATGTGGTTTATGTATACAATGGAATATTACTCAGCCATTCGAAACGACAAATACCCACCATTTGCTTCAAGGTGGATGGAACTGGAGGGTATTATGCTGAGTGAAGTAAGTCAATTGGAGAAGGACAAACAGTGTATGTTCTCATTCATTTGGGGAATATGAATAATAGTGAAAGGGAATATAAGGGAAGGGAGAAGAAATATGTGGGAAATAGCAGAAAGGGAGATAGAACATAAAGACTCCTAACTCTGGGAAACGAACTAGGGGTGGTGGAAGGGGAGGAGGGGGGGTGGGGTGAATGGGTGACGGGCACTGTGGGGGACACTTGACGGGATGAGCACTGGGTGTTATTCTGTATGTTGGTAAATTGAACACCAATAAAAATTAATTTATTAAAAAAATAGTTAAAAAAAGAAAAATGATGCAGGTAAATGGATAAAGGGATCCAGCTTCATGCAATGAAGTTCATGTCATGTTTATATTTTAGTGACTTTTGATACAGTGTCAGTCAGTACAGTTCCTCATCACTATTGTGTAGTACCACCCACTAGGAAAGTGGTAGAGCAGAACAGCTTGCCAATAAGTCTCAACCATAGAAAGAAGCAACCACATGTATTTCAAATGCAGTCCTGGGAAGCTTTGCGGGATGGGAGAGATTAAGTAGTTAATGGTAACCAAAAATTGAAAGTTGATTAAATGTGATTTACTGAGACTTATTTTCTCATCTTTACTTCAGTTCTTTGCAATGTAGAACAAGAATATGAACAGTGCATTATAGAAAGTCAGGGCTATTGCTCTAATTGTTGACAAGCAAATCAGCTACCTAGTTAATGTGGTACAACATTGCAGAAGCCTTTGCACTTTGGTATGATCCCTGATGGAATCTTCAAACTAGTGAGGTCAGTTGATTTCATCCATGAGAAGTCTTATGGATGTTCCCTTAGCAGATCTTTTTGTACACTGCTTGGGAAAAACAAATGCAAATGCCTTACAATCAGGTACTGTTATTTTAATAGCCATTCTGAACATTTAGGTTAATATGGGATAAATCTTAGCAGTGGAGAAAATTTTCTATGGTAACTAATTGGTACAAATAGAAGTTGTACCACAGAATACAATTCTAACCAATCCTGTAACATTGTAGTGATATCTAAACATGATTTTGTAAATGACTGAATATTGTAACTCAAATATACTTACAAGGCTAGCTGATAAATATTTTCAATTTCTGAAAAAAAAGACTTAAAAATTATTAATAGTTCCTAGGTAAGGCAATGTAGTGTAGAAGAAAACACAGTAAGTGTGGGTCAGGACCTCTAGATTCTATTCTGTCTCCAATTTGATGTATAGATTGGGTAGGTCCTCAGTCTTCTATCTGTATAAGTCAGAGGGATGGGAAAAATAATTTCTGAACTCCATTTCAGTTTTTAAGTACTGAGAAATTCTCTTAATCAAAGCTTCTTATGAAGCTGCAACTGGGATGTGAAAATACCTGAAAAATGACCATCAAATATCCAGAGTGAGGCCAAAAACGGAACGATTAAAATTAGTTCTATCCTGTTTATATTGCAGTAGGAAAAATAAAATTACAAGTTTGCCATTATCCTACTATTTGTTTGTAAACATGATACATCTTGATAGTTAGCCCAGTGACTCAGGAGGCACTTCCTGTTTCACTTTCTACAGGTGACTACCACCCCCATCCAATGTGTCATCAAGTCCCAGTGATCCACCAGTTCCCTTGACTATTTCCACCCACATACCTCAGAGATTGAAAGCTGAGTGAAATTCTTAACTGCTATCAGCAAAATATACATGTATTTGAATAAGCCTGTTTTTGACCACTAAGTCTAAACTCAAGCAAATCTAGATTCAGATTGGAGAACAGAATCCTCTCTATTCTGTTGGCAGTGGCCAACAGAATCACTTATTACTAGCTAATGTACTATACAAGAGTAGTGACTACAGTAAACTGACACTGGCCCAGGTTTGGTAAGTTGTAGATCTTAGATACTACCAATGCGTAATTCTTTCACATGGCTTTCATTCATAGCAAGACAGTTAAGAAGAAATTTAGAACACTAACTCTGCAATGCCTTCTGCCAATACATAGAAAACTTATATCACATCATAAATCCCAAGAATTCAAATTTAATAATACAGAACCTATGTAATCAGAATGCATTTGATTTTAATATCTTTATACAAAGAAAATCAAACATAAAAATGAACATAAGCAAACAGTCAGGAAAGATACAACTGCAAGGCACAGGAGGGCAAGAAGTGCAAATGTTCTTGTGTACAGATCTAACAGACCTGTGGTGCCATCCCAAGCCTTGTGACTTAGGATATCTACTTCATGTTTGGCTCTATTATAAGTTCTATATAAGATCTCAATAAGCCACTTAGCTTTTCAACTTTTAGGTTTACAGTCCTGTTGGCTTGTCCACTAGGAAGAAATGACTGTGTATCTTTGTTTAAAGTTTACTATGTCCCATTAGTTTTTATTTAAATACTTAGAAGAGAAAAGCCAAAAAACAGGCAAGGGAGTTAGCACCTAGAAGAAGTATCTAGAAATAAGTCAAGTCGAAATAAAATGTTAGGAGCTTGCTAGGTAATTAAATGAATTATCTTTAATATTTGATGCAAAATAAACATTAATAAGAAAGAAAGATGGAATTCAGATCAGTGAATGAATTCAGTTGCCCTCTCTCAATATTCGAATGAAATTGTCCATGGGAGTTGCTTGGTACCTGGAGTCCTGAAATGTGCTTTCCAATATTTCCTTTTGTTATTTTTTTCTAAAGATTTTATTTATTTATGCGAGAGAGAGAGAGAGAGAGGCAGAGACACAGCCAGATGGAGAAGCAGGCTCCAAGCAGGGAGCCTGACGCGGGACTTGATCCCAGGTCTCCAGGATCCCACCCTGGGCTGAGGGTGGCACTAAACCGCTGAGCCACCAGGGGCTGCCCGTCCTTTTGTTATTAATGTATGAGAACAAGCAAAGGTTTATCTATATTCTGATTAAGAAAGGAAAAGGAAGAGCATATTGCAAAGAAGCCTTAGATTTAGCTGGTTTCTTCTTTGTAAGAAAGTGAAGTTGGGATGAAGATGGGACAGGGATAGCAGAACTAGATGTAGAGTGCACCTTCAAAACCAATTAGGTGTGCAAATGAACTTAATAAGTGTATTCTGTATGATAAACTGCAAAAGAAATATAAAAGTCTGATGCTTCTCAAACTTTAAAGCAGTTGGAAGTAGGCAAAGAAGAATGAAGCACCCAAACTCAAGAGGAGCAAAATTAATGCCTAGAATCATCATACACAGAGAGCTGAATTTTAATTTAAAATATAAACTTTTTAAACTAATTACAATTCCTATGGGGGAGGGGGGAAGCCCAGAAAGAAATTTTCTACTGCAATCAGAAATTAATTTGTTGGCAAGCTAATGGCAAACCTGGTACCACCTCTAGTCAAAATTCATTTATTCAATCACTATTTTTGTACATCTTAGGTGCCAAACATTCTTCTAGGTACTTGATATATGGCAGTGAACAAAACAGGCAATGATCTCTGCTCTCAGGGGAGAAGACAATAGGCAGTAAGTAATATGAAAATTATATAGCGTGTTGGAAAGTGATCATTGCATGGGGAAAATTGAGTGCAGTGGAGCTATAGGGATTGCAAATATTGGTTGGAATTCTACATTTACAATTGGGTGATTTTGGTAGGCTTCATTGAAAAAGTTATATTTGATCAAAGACTTGAAGGGAATGAGGTAGAAAGTATGTGGATATCTAAGGGACAATATGACATTACCAAGGCCTTAAAGAAAGAATACTCTTGATGGAAATGATGAACAGCAGGAGATCAGTGCTACTTGAGCCCAGTGAGTGAGGGAGAGAGTGGCAGGAGATGAGATCAGAGAAATAAAGAACAAAGAATGCATATAGGACCTTGTAGGCAGTCATAAGTACTTTGATTCTTACACTAGGCAAAATGGAGAGCCATTAGGTTTTGAACAGTGAAGTAGTATAACGTGACTTTTGAAAAGATCACTTTTACTACAGTAAAAAAAAATTAGTAGAAACAGAGAGACCAATTAAGATAATATTTTAGGTATTCAGGTGAGTGGTGACGATAGCTTGAATCAGGGAAGCAAAAGTAGTAGGAAAAAAACTGGTAACATTTCAATATATTGAAAAGGTAAGCACAGATGAGAGATTGGATGTTGGGTATAGAGAAAAACAGAGATAAAAGATAATTATGATTTGGGGCCTAAGGCACTAGAAGGATAGAATATCCATTTTTTTAGGATAGAGAAGATTATGGGAGGAGCAGGTTTGCAGAGGAAGGCAAGGAATTTCATTTTGATCATACTAAGTTTTGAAAGGCCTATTAGATATCAAGTGGAGGTAAGAATAGGCAGTTTTATAAAAATCTGTACAGAAAACCAGTTCAGAAACCTGGAGAGAAGACTGACAAAAATACAACTTTGGAAGTTAACAGCACATAGATGGCATTTAAATATATGAAAAGAGAGGAGACTCTCCAAACTTAAAGAAGTGCCCCTTAAGTTGTGACAACCAAAATGGTCTCCAGACATTGCTAAAATCTGGAGACATTTTAGCAACTGGGTTGCAAAATCGCTTCTATTTGAGAATCACTGTATTAGAGCAAGTAATCTGAGGACTGGGAATTGACTGTTGAAATTAATGACATGGAGGTCACTGATGAACTTGAGCACTTTCAGTGGACTTAGTGGGGGGCAGGTAAAAGCTGAAATAGAGTGGGTTTAAGAAAGAATAGAAAGAGAGGAATTGGAAATAGCAATGTATGAACAACTCTTTAAAGAGTTTTACTGAAAGGAGGCATTGCAGCATTATTTAGTGAGGAAATGGGGGCTAAAGTGATTTTTTATAGACTTAATTTTATTTATTATTTATTTATTTATTTATTTATCTATTTATTTATTTATTTATTTATTTATTGAGAGAAAGAGAGAACAGGGGAGGGGCAGAGGGAATGGGAGAGAGAATCTCCATGCGAGGCATGGAACCTGAAGCAGGGCTTAATCTCATGACCCTGAGATCATGAGCTGAGCTAAAATAGAGTCAGATACTTAATCAACTGAGCCACCCAGGCACCCCCAAGTGTTTTGTTTTGTTTTGTGTTTTTTTTTAAGCTGGGAGAAATAACATGCTTGTATGATGATGCAATGATCTAGGAGAGAGGGAAAAAATAAATGATGTGGAACATAACTGTTGGAAGGATCCCTTTGCAAGGAGAGAAAGAGCATGTGATCTGGTACACAAGAGGAGGGAGAGGCTAGATAATAACATGGATATTTCATCCATGCTAGCAAGTGGGGAGGCAAGGAATATGGTTGCAGATACTGGTAGATATAGTTTTGGCAGGATCTGTGGAAATTCTTTTCTGGTTGTTTCAGTTTTCTCAATAAAGAAGAAGCAAACTCATCAGATCTCATGAGAATGAGGAGTAGAGTTTTAGGAGTTTGAGAAAAAATGTGAAATATTCATTTAAGAGAATGAGACAAATTAAAGTTGCGAACTTTATATGATTGACGAGTATCACTAAGTGTGTACTTGAGATTCATGGTCATGAATTTAAAAAGAACTAGTTAGTGTCATTGTATATTTTTCTTTAGCCATGTTCAGCTGCAAAATTGCAGATGCAGAGCAGGCAAAGAGTTGGTATATTATTATTATTTTTTTTTTAAGGATGAAGGCCAGTTTATATATTTATTTATTTTTGTATATTTTTTATTGGAGTTTGATTTGCCAACATATAGCATAACACCCAGTGCTCATCCTGTCAAGTGCCCCCCTCAATGCCCATCACCCAGTCACACCGTCCCCCTTTCCACCACCCCGTCTTCGTTTCCCAGAGTTAACTGTCTCTCATGTTCTGTCACCCTGACTGGTATTTCTCATTCACTTTCTCTCCTTTCCACGTTATTCCCTTTCACTATTTTTTATATTCCCCAAATGAATGAGACCATATAATGTTGGTCCTTCTCCGATTGACTTACTTCACTCAGCATAATACCCTGCAGTTCCATCCACGTTGAAACAAATGGTGGGTATTTGTCGTTTCTAATGGCTAATACTCCATTGTATAGATATACCACATCTTTATCCATTCATCCTTTGGTGGACACCGAGGCTCCTTCCACAGTTTGGCTATTGTGGCCATTGCTCCTATAAACATTGGGGTGCAGGTGTCCTGCCATTTCACTGCATCTATATCTTTGGGGTAAATCCCCAGCAGTGCAATTGCTGGGTCATAGGGCAGGTCTATTTTTAACTCTCTGTGGAGAAGTCTGCTGTTAATCTAATAGTTCTCCCCATATAAGTTAGAGATCTCCTGTCTGTTGCTGCTTTAAGGATTTTCTCTTTATCTTTGGAATTTGCAAGTTTCACTATTAAAAGTCAAGGTGTTGAACGGTTTTTATTGATTTTAGGGGGGGACCTCTCTATCTCCTGGATCTGAATGCCTGTTTCTCTCCCCAAATTAGGGAAGTTCTCAGCTATCATTTGTTCAAATATGCTTTCTGGTCCTCTGTCCCTCTCAGCGCCCTCTGGAACCCCAATTAAACATAGATTTTTCCTTCTGAGGCTGTCATTTATTTCCCTTAACCTTTTCTCACGGTCTTTTGTTTTTCTCTTTTTTCCTCAGCTTCCTTCCTTGCCATCAACTTGTCTTCTATGCCACTCACTCTTTCTTCTACCTCATTAACCCTCATCATTAGGACCTCCAGTTTGGATTGCATCTCATTTAATTGATTTGTAATTTCAGCCCAATTAGATCTAAATTCTGCAGTCATGAAGTCTTTGATTCCTTTATGCTTTTTTCTTTCCAGAGCCACCAGTAGCTTTATAATTGTGCATCTGAATTGGCTTTCTGACCTTGAATTGTAATCCAAATTCTGTAACTCTGGGGCAGAGAGTACTGTTTCTGATTCTTTCTTTTGTGGTGAGTTATTTCTAGTCATTTTGCTCAGTGCAGAGTGGCTAAAAATGAGTTGAGCTTGTTAGAAGCACAAACTCTTCTCTCTGTAGTGTTCCAGCTGTTCTCTCTTTAGATCTCAGGTCAAATTCTTAGGTTTTCAGGATGACTTGAAAGTTATCTGGGTGGCTCAGTGGGTTAAATATCCGACTCTTGGTCTTGACTTAGGTCCTGAGCTCAGGGTCATGAGTTCTAGCCCCACATTGAGTTCTGTGCTGGGTGTGGAGCAATGGGTTTATCTAGATATGACTGCTTCGTAAGTGGAGGAAGATCTGTATGTCTGTGTAGACCAACTTAGTAAGTGTGGCAAGATAGATCATTAGCTTATTACAAAAGGATGTAACTCAGGAATAGCCGGATAGAAGAAATGCATAGGGCAAGGTCTGGGGAAAGGGCACATAGTTTCCATGCCATCTCCAGGCATGCCACTCTTCTCAGATCTCCAACAACCTGGGAGCTCTCCAAATTCAGTACTTGTGAGTTTTTATGGAGGCTTCATTACATCGGCTTGATTGATTAAATCATTGGCCATTGGTGACTGATCCAACCTCCAGCCTCTCTCCTCTCCCTGTAGGTGTTGGGGGAGTTGGCATATTATTAGTCTTCTCAGGCTACCATAACAAAATATCACTGGCTGGGTGGCCTCAACAACAAATTTATTTTCTCACAGTTCTAGAGCCTAAAAGTCTCAGCAGGTCCTGTTTCTGGTAAGGAATATTTTCCTGATTCATAGATAGCCACTTTATCTTCAGACGGTCTTTATTCTGAGCATGGGAGAGAGCAAGATCAAGCAGGAGCATGAGAGAATCTTTCTTCCTCTTCTTTTAAGGCCACCAGTCCTATTGGATTGAGGCCTTATCCTTATGACCTCATTTAACCTTTGTTACCTTCTAAAGACCTTATCTCCAAATACAGTCACATTTGGGGTTAGGGTTTCAACATATGAATTTGCGGGGGGACACAATTCGATCTTTAGCAGCTGGATATAGGTAGTTACACTTTTTAATTTTTTTTAATTTTAATACCAGAATAGTTAACATGCAGTGTTAGATTGGTTTCAGGTGTACGATGTAGCGATTCAACAATTCTATACATTACTCAGTGCTTAGGTTGTTACATTTTTGCCAAAAAAGGAAGCGAATGTGAAAGAGATCAAGGATTATTACCCTATACTATACTATACTATACTATACTATACTATACTATATTCAAGTCAATTATATTATTAATTGAGCATGAATTTAAGATGGCTAAGGGGAGAGAGAAATTGAAAGGGATGAGAAACAAAATAAGAACAAAAAGAGAACTATAAAATAGGAACAATGGAATTGGAGTGTCAGTTCAAAGATTGTTGGAGTTAAGGTATTTTAATACAAAAAATGGAAAAAATAGGAGGTGGTGGATGGATAATTGGAAATTGAAACTGAGATTTTGGGGACATGGAGATTTAGGGACATAGAGGAGGGTGACATTTAAGCATATGGAGGTAGGGATTTATTAATCTCCACTCCTGGACATGATTTTTAGTATTATAATTAGGGAAAAGTCAGTGAAAGTTCAACACTGTGGTTCAGCTTGTTGCAGATTGGTGTGGCCTGGTCTTCACCAGTCTTTGTAGTAAGTATCCTCCTTTCAGTAAGCATTCTCCCTCTGCATTCCTATAAGATACACTACTCAAGAGGCACAGAGTTTTAGCTTCTCTTTTTCCCTTATGGAGGCAGTCAAAGAATGCTGAATTTTATGATCAGATTTGAGGGGACCTGAGTCCAGTTCCTACTCTGTCAACTTTTGTTGAAACCTGTTCATGCTCACACTTGCAACACCCAGTTATGTGGGGAATTAAAGTCCTGTAGTCCAAACTCTTGACTCATAAAGGATAAATGTTTATCCCTTTCAACCCATAGGTAGATGATTCTGAGTTCCATTTCAGAAGTTTCCCCAGAAGTTCTCTACAAGATCAGGCACTCACCCTATAATCATTGATAACAATTTTCGAATTTTCAAAAAAAAAATTTCCAACAGACAAACTGCAAGGTAATTGGGACTTTATCAGGCAGTTGCAATAGGGAGACAAAGGAAATGTCTCCCTGAACATGAGAAATAACATGGGTTGTGATATGGTGAGTTATAAGAAATATACACTTAGTCATTCAGATAACCAAAATATATTTTTTATATGTATTGGCTGACAGCTCCTAAATCCCTAGGAATTCCCTGCCATAAGGGCAATAATGTTTTTTTGTTATATTAATGAATATAACTTTTGATTCTCCTTCAAGGTAGGGCCAGGAAGACTAACCATGTGATTAGAGAGCTGGAACCTTTTGTCCCATCCTCCTAGCACCTGGGGTGTAAATTGAATCAGCCAGTGGCCAGTGACTTAGTCAATCATGGCTATGCAGTGAAGCCTCCATAAAAACCCAAGAGAACTGGATTTGGAGACCTTTAGAGTTGGTGACCACTAGGAGATTTAGAGAGAATGGTATGCTCTAAGAAAGAGCAAGGAAGCTCTGTGCCTTTCCCAAAAAACTCACCCTATATATCTCATCATCTGGTTATTGATTTGTATCCTTTATTATATCCTTTAGTAAATTGGCAAGTGTAAGTAATTGTTCACCTGAGTTCTGTGAGCCATTCTAGCAAATGAAAAGAACTTAAGAAGGAGCTAACTGGAACCTCCAATCTATAACCAGCCAGTCAGCAGTATGGGAAACAACCTGAAGCTTGCAATTGGCATTTGAAGTAGGGAGTGGAGGACAGTCTTTCAGGACTGAGCATTTACCTTGTGGTATCTGATGCTATCTCTGGGTGGATAGTGTCACAATTGAGTTGAATTCTTAGAGACCCTGCTGGTATCCAAGAATTGCTTTGTGTTGGGGAGGGGGGCAAGGGGTAGAGGGCTATGATGGAACTGGGTCTAGGAACCCAAAAAGAGGGTTTTACAGGGAAAAAAGATGAAAATAATGGAGTGCAATTGCATGATTGGTGGTCTGATGTGGTTAGGCAGGTGTCTGAATCTTGCAATAGAAATTCTTTTTCTTTGTAAATGTGGTCCATTTAAGGCCATTAACTTCTGATCTTGAAAGTTTTGACTAAAAGAAAGGATTTAAAGGGAGTGAGTGAATTTCCACATCACCTTATCTAGGTTCTCCAGGCTGTTTCCCTTTCTCTGTCCCTTGTTCCTCCCTCTGAGATTGAACATCTTCCATCAGCCTTTATCTTTGTCTCAGGCTCTGCTTTTAAGGAAAACTCAAGATAAGACAAGGGATGGTAGTAGCCCATTCTTATTTTGTGTTTATAGGGACCAGATATATCAATGTAGGATCCTACATCAGACATCCAGGATGGCTAAGCAAGACAACTGCATTTCAACTCTCCTACTTATTGAATGAAAAATTCTAATAATTAATTTGCCATCAGGGTTAAATACAACATAATTTGATGTGCTGTGTTAAAACAGAAACTGAAAATAAAATAGAAACTCACTCATGAAGCTACTTCTTAGCTATAGTATGAGTTCTGTTGTAATATGATAGATATTTTCTTTACTTTTTCCCCTACTTTTACAGAGGTTGTGCAGATTGAATTCAATTTTGTAAATCCTTCGAGCTTTTCAGCTGAAAAGAGCAAGATGTAAAATATTTTTATTACTCTTTTGATGAATTCAAGAAAAACAAACTCTTTCATACACTACCAGCTAAGGCTATCTAACAACAAGAAGATATCTGTTGCCTCTTGCTGCTGAAATGTTTATTTCACTTTTTTCTTCTTATGTAGTTGGTTGATGTGGGGGGAAGGACATAGAAGACATTGAAATAGATTTTATAACATTAATTAAAACAATGTTATTTTACAAATATCTTAATGATAAAGATTAATTTACCTCTTCACTATCTATTTGGAGTTGTCATTGCTTCAATCAAATTTTGTCAGAATTCAACCCATTTTTCAGTTCTGAAAACAAGAACAGGGTAGGTGCTCAATAAGTATTTGTTGGAAGTATGAAGAGGAGATGGATTAGGAAAATGGGTTTAGGGCTTTGCTTATGTGTAGAAAAGAATATTGTTTTCAGCTTGCTTACTGTTCCTGATCCCAAGCATCCCGATCCTAAGCATGAATAAAAGCTGGTGATGATAATGGTTGAAAGAGCAACACAATTACAAATATCCTTAGACCAAATCTACATTTGCTGAAAGCTTTTTTGACCAAAAAGTGCCATTTATGTCATTTTCAGTTTTCACTTGATTTTTACTTTTGCCCTTCAAAAACTTTTTTGATGATTGTTAATTATTTAAAGAATAAGATAGGACTTGTGGTTATTTCTGTTGCATTGGCAATATTAATCTTCCTGCCAGAAAAAAAAAACTGTCCAAATACCTTTTGTGCAATAAATGGTGCTTACTTATTAATCCAAATGAAATTTTTAAAAGTTTTTTTCTTTCGTTTGTTCAATTGATGTTTTGTTTCAGTTAAAATGGTAATATTTGCCCACAGAGGTATAGGTTTGTGAGGCAGGCAAGGCCTCAGTTTCTCATCCATAAAATGACAATCATATTGACAACTTTCCTCACCAAACTGCTGTATAGGTGAAGAACTAATCAGTATCTGGCATGTACTGAGAGCTTAAAAACATGGTAGTTATTTTGATTAACACATGATTCAGCCTCATACTTTTTCAATGAAAATATAATTCTACAACCATTTGCTTTTCTATACTGAATAGTAGGACAAGTTATGCTGTTATTATTTTTTTGCTATGTAATAATTTTAAAAAATGCTTCATTGAAGTATAGTTGACATGTATTATATCAGTTTCAGGTATACAGTATAGTGATAATTACTTAAATTATACAGTGCTCACCACAATAAGTGTTGTTACCATTTGTCATCATAGAGAGTTATTACAGTATAATAGACTATATTCCTTATGTTGTACTTTTAGTTCTTGCGACTTATTTATTTTATAACTGGGGGTTTATACCTATTAATCTCTTTCATCTTTTCTTATTAATATTTTCTCTTTATTACGATGGTCCATATTACCAAGGAACTAGATATTAAAGGGAGGACAAAAATCAATTGGCATTATTTTATCATAGCAAATTATTTTTGTATTTTATTGAGTTTTATTGAAGTATAACTGACATGCAATACTATATAAGTTTAGTGTGTAGAGGGACTCCTGGGTGGCACAGTGGTTAAGTGTCTGCCTTCCACTCAGGTCGTAATCCTGGGGTGGGGGATCGAGTCCTATATCAGGCTCCCCATGAGAAGCCTTCTTCTCCCTCTGCCTATGTCTCTGCCTCTCTCTGTGTGTCTCTCATGAATAAATAAATAAAATCTTTTTAAAAAAGTTTTAGGGTGTACAGCATAGTGATTTTATATGATGAAACGATTACCACATAGTTAACAGCTAGTATTTCATATTGATTAAAAATTATATATAAAATACCGTTTTTCCTTGTGATGAGAACTTTTGGGATTTACTCTCTTAACTTTCAAAAATATCATGCAATATGCTATTATTTTAAAATAAAGTTAAAGCATTAGTTTATAATTTTTTAAAATATTTATTTATTTATTCATGAGTGACTCAGAGAGAGAGGCAGGGACATAGGCAGAGGAAGAAGCAGGCTTCTCGCAGGGAGACCGATGTGGGACTTGATCTCCATCTTGGGATCACACCCTGAGCTGAAGGTAGAAGCTCAACCGCTGAGCCACCCAGGAGTCCCTAGTTTATAATGTTTTAATAAATACGGATCACTTACAATAAGCCAGTCACTGGGGCTGCAGCAAGAAAAGTACAAGTAAACTACAAAATATATGCAACCTGATAATGTAATGAATTACTATGAAGTAGTTCATTTTTATTTATAAAATATTTTTTCTAATTACTATATGTAGATGCCCATACATCTATTCATATTTATTTAGAAAATTAGTAACATTCAGAAAAGGGCAAAGATGAAAATGACTTTTAGTTCATGTCTCTCTCTCTCAATCTATATATACACACACTGACAATATATGTATATATCTTTCTTTATATCTGTATATATAATATATAATTAATATTTTGTTGCATATCTTTCTAGTCTTTTCTATTATGCATATATTCAATATTTGTTTCTGTTTATTGGGTTATACTATTTATATTCTTTTGTAAACTGATATTTTCATGGAAAACACATACTAAATAGTTCCCTATGATCTAATATACTCTTCTGCAGAATTATTTTAAAATACTACATACTGGAATAGTGTAGATAAATATCATAATTTATTTTATCAAACCTCTATGGTATTGCTTAATTTTTTCTTAACCTGTAGTTCCTGAAAAATTTTCTTACTTTATTTTCTAAGACAAAAAATATCTTGAAATTTAATATGTATTCATTTTCAAGACCTTTTTTTAGTACCTTGTCCTCCATTCATTACTTAAACATTCCGTCTACAGAATTCTTTTTTTTTTTTTTGCCCTTTTTACTACTAATTTATATTAGCTCACTGGATGATACAATCTGTTTTCATTGATTCAATCAAAGTTTATGTGTTCTGACATATCCCAAATCTATATCTCCAACCCAAATCTCTTCCCCGACCTTTGGAAATGTATATCCAATTACCTATTATACAAATTTACATGGGTGCATTATAAACATGTAATATATGTATAAAATTTAAAATTGATCTCTTTGCCTTTCATACTCAAAATTGTTCTTTGGTATTCTCCATATCAGTGAATGACATTGTCAGCAACCTAGTTTATTGAGTTAGATACTTGACAGTCATATATTATTTCTCTATTTTTGTCTTCCAATACATCAAGTCAGTGTTCAAATCCTGCAGGATCTATCTGCTGAATTCTCTGCTGACCTCATCCATTCTTTCCATCTACACTATCGCTCTCCTAGTTCAGGCCACCAACATTCTTGCTCAGATTACTGAAAAACCATTCTGTTTTCCCTGACTCCAATTTTACACTCTCTGATTCATTCTCTTTTTTTTTATAGTTAGCATCATCTTATTTAACCCTACGTTTTATCATGGTACTCACTTGTTGAAAAGCTTTCTTTATTGGTCTTAGGATAAAGTCATAGAGCTTTTATAGAACTTTTCAAACCTTTCCTATTTCTTTGTTTTTTAGACCTTTCCTATTTCCTGAGTTGCGTCTCTTCCCTTAACCTACGACATTAAAATTTACAGCCATACTGTTTCCATGCTATCTGCTAACATTCTTTTACCTCATGGCTTTGACTCATGATCTTCTCTTCCTCTGTCTGTAATATCATACCTCAACTTTTCACCAAACTAACTCCTACTCATTGTTCATATCTCAATTTCAAATCACTTTTTCTAAAGACCTTTCCTTGAGCCCCACTGCCATCACAGTCTAGGTTATGTACTGTTTTTCTATGCTCCCGTAGTTTCCTGTATTTCTCTTGTATTACCAGTTACTATACTTTCATTATACCTATTTACTCACCCACCTTTCTACTAAATTATAAACTATGTGATTATAGGAATTATGACTCTTGATAGCTCCTATTCCCAGCATTCCAGTACAGTCCCTAGCACCATGTATATACATGATGTATATTGACTGAAAGAATGAAATTTTCTCAATGTAATATTTTTATTACTGTGTTTTAGAACAGTAAAGAAAATTAAAATTATAGTGATATATTTTACTGTATCTTATCTTTTGGTATTTGCTATTTATAATTTTTAAATAACAAGTGTAAAGAACCATATTTGTGCAGGCTGTTACTGAACTACATTCATGTAGGTAACCTTTGTGATCTTGCACAAGATACTTATCTTTTTAGAATACTTTCCTCATCTATCAAAATAAGATCATTAAAATGGTTGATCTCTAATGTTCCATGTGATATAAGATTACGTAAAATCACAAATATAGAAAGGCTGGAAAGATGCTGGAATAGGAGGACCCCACACTCACCCTATCCCATGGATATGACTAGATAACACTCACTTTAGCATAAATAACAAAAAAATACCCAAAGAAACTCCAAAGTTAGAATTAAAGTTAGAAAAGAAGCCACAGCAAAGAATGTAGGTAGATTGGATATGCTTTGGGAGCAAAATGGAAACTAGTTATCCATGGTGGAGAGGGAGCTGGTGGCATGGAGAAGGACAAGAAACAGATGATCACACTGGGGAGCCCCACACAGGGAAGAAGAATCCTGTTAACATTTGGCTTTGAAAGCAAGAGGGGCCAAATTTCATGAATTCCTACAACCAGTGGGACGTAAGAATTTAAAAAAAAATCAGTGGGCTTGGCATTATATAGTCAAAGTGCTGAAATGAAGAAAATGTGCACCCAAAAATACTCTACCATAGCAAGTCTGTCGCTCAGAATAGAAGGAGAGATACAGTTACTCAGATAAACAAAAGCTAAAGCATTCACAACAACTAAAGCAGCCCTAGAGAAATATTAAAGAAGACTCTTTGAGTAGAAAGAAAACACTGTAAGTGAGAGTATGAAAAGTAGGAATCACAAAAGCAGTAAAAATAAGAATACTTACAAAACTCAGTCAAGGATTTCACAATATAAAAGGATGTAAAATACGATACCAAATATCTGAAACATGCTGGGGAGAGGAGTTACAAAACTCAGTCAAGGATTTCACAATATAAAAGGATGTAAAATATGATACCAAATATCTGAAACATGCTGGGGAGAGGAGTATAGAATGAGTTCAAAGTTAAGTGACCATAAGCCTAATGTAGACTGCTATATGCAGATGATATTATATATAAAACAAATGGTAAACACAAATCACAAATCAAAGCCCAGTTGTAGATATGCAATAAATAAAGAGAAAGAAATCCAAGTATATTACTAAAGAAAGCCAATAAACCATGAATGAAAGCAAGAAAAGAAGAAATCAGAGTAAAACTAAAAAATCAGCCACAAAACAAGTAACAAAATGGCAATAAATATGTATCTATCAATAATTTTTGAATGTAAATAGACTAAATGTTCTAGTCAAAAACTACAGTGACACAGTAGATTAACAAAACAAAACAAAACATTGATATGCTGCCTACAAGAGACTCATTTTAGACCTGCATCACATGCAGATTGAAAGGGAGGAGATGAAGAAACATTTATCATGCAAATGGATGCCAAAAGAAAGCCAGAGTAGTAATAGTTATATCAGGAAAAATTGACTTTAAAACAAAGACTGTAACAAGAGACAAAGAAGAACAGTATATAATGATAAAGGGGACAATCCATTAAGATATAAAAATAGTAAATATTTATGAATCCAATATAAGAGCACTCAAATACATACAACAGTTAATAACAAGCATAAGGAATTAATTGATAGTAATACAATAACAGTAGGGACTTTAACAATCCACTTACATTGATGGACAGATAATCCAAACATAAAATTAACAGGGAAACAGTGGCTTTGAATGACATATTAGACTAGTGGATTTAACGGATATATTCAGAACATTCCATCTTAAAACAGCAGAATAAAAAAATAATAAATAAATAAATAAATAATAAAATGGCAGAATATGCATTCTTTTCAAGTGCACATGGAACATTCTCCAGAATAGATCACACATTAGGCCACAAAATAAGTTTCAACAAATTTACAATGATTGAAGATATGTCAGCATTTCTGAAAACATTGTCATAAAATTAGAAATCAATACAAGAAAAAAATCTGTAAAGAACACAATTAGAAAATGAAGAGAAATAAAAGGCATCCAAATTGTTAAGAAGTAAAACTTTCACTATTTCCAGATGACACAATACTATATATAGAAAACCCTAAAGACTCCATCAATTAGTAAAACTGATAAGTGAATTCAATTAAGTTGAAGGATACAAAATTAATATACAGAAATCTATTGCAGTACTATACTAATAATGAAGCAGCAGAAAGAGAAGAAAATAATCTCATTTACAATTACACAAAAATAATAAAATATCTAAGTATAAGTTTAACCAATGAGATTGAAAGTCCTGTACTCTGAAAACTATAAAACAAAGATTAAAGAAATTGAAGATGACACAAAGAACAGAAAAGACATTCCATGTTCTTGAAATGAAAAAAACAAATATTGTTTAAGTTTCTTTACTACCCAAAGCAATGTATGCATTTATTGCAATCCCTATCAAAATTTCAAGAGTGCAGGGGATCCCTGGATGACTCAGTGGTTTAGTGCCTGCCTTCAGCCCAGGGCGTGGTCCTGGAGTCCTGCATGGAGCCTGCTTCTCCCTCTGCCTGTGTCTCTGCCTCTCCTTCTCTCTGTGTGTGTCTCTCATGAATAAATAAATAACATCTTTAAAAAAAATTCAAGAGTGCAGCACCTGGGTGGCTCACTTGGTTAAGCTTCTACCTTTGGCAGACTGAGCCCCAGGTTGGGCTTCCTGTTCAGCAGGGAACCTGCTTATCTCTCTCCCACTGCCCTTCTCCCCCATTCATGCTCTTTCTCTCTCAAAAAATATATTTTTGTATATATAACATATATATATATATATATATATATATATATATATATATATATATATAATGTTCTTTCATGTGTCTGTTCCCATACCATGGGATATATATATATATATATAGTATTTTTCACAGAACTAGAATAAACAATCCTGAAGTTTTTATGGAACCACAAAAGACCCTGAATAGACAAAGCAATCTTGAAAAAAGAAAAACAAAACTGGAAGTATGACAGTTTAGTCTTCAAGTTATATTACAAAGCAGCTGTAATCAAAACTATGGTACCGGAACAAAAATAGACACACAGATCAATAGAACAAAACTGGTAACCCAGAAATAAGCTCATAAGAACATGGTTAGTTAATCTTCAACAAAGTAGGCAAGAATGTGTAATGGGAAAAACACAGTCTCTTCAATAATTGATATTAGGAAACTGGACAGCTACATGCAAAGGAATGAAGCTGGACCACTTTCTTAAACAATACAGAAAATAAACTCAAAATGGATTTAAGATCTGTGGGACCTCAAACCATAAAACCCTAGAAGAAAACATAGGCAGTAATTTCTCTGACATTGGTCATAGCTACATATGTCTCCTGAGGAAAAGGAAAAAAAGCAAAAATAAACTATTGGAATACATCAAAATAAAAACCCTCTGCACAGTGAAGGAAAAATTCAGCTAAACTAAAAGGCAACCAAATGAATGGGAGAAGATATTTATGAATGACATATCCAAGAAAGGGTTAATATACAAACTATATAAGAAATTCATGCAACTCAACACCCCAAAAAACAAATAATCCAATTAAATATGGGCAGAATACATGAGCAGATATTTCTGCAAAGAGAGATCCAGATGTCTAATAGACACATGAACAAACATTCAACATCACTCATCGTCAGGCTAATGCAAATCAAAACTACAATGAATGGCAAGGAGTTAAGATGGTGGAGGGGTAAGGGGGCCCTAAGCTTGCTTTGTCCCTTGAACAAAGCTAGATAATTATCAAATCATTCTAAACATCCAAGAAATCAATCTGAGGTCAGAGAGAAAAAATCGCAAGTCTACAAGTAGAAAAGTGACCACCTTCTGGAAGGTAAAAGGTGGGGAGAGTTAATTTGGGAGAGATATAACTGGGTAGGGTGGTGGGAAGGGAGCACTGCTTATGGAGATTAATGCATGCAGATACGACTGCAAAGTATTATACGCAGTGGAGTGAAAATCTGAAATTTCAGAAGTCTGCCACTGCTGGGGTCATGCCTAGCTTATAGTGGAAGCAAGGCAGATCCAGGAATGGATAGGGTGGTCTGAGGATCCCCTGAGTGACAAGAAGAATGCGTGGTGCCAATGTGCACTACACTTTTACCAGACATAATGTGGGGACTCAGGAAGAGGTCAAGGAGCCTGTGTGCCTGCTCTCTGCTCTGCCTGGCAATAAACTCTGAACCATTACACAGTCATTCTACCAGTTTCCTGGCACTGACTGGCAAATGGAAAAAGTGTGGCAAGACCCTTCCCCAGGGCATCAGTAGGAGTCTGAGCCATGTGAGTCCCTAAAATTTGGAGTTTTGAAACCCAGTCAGTTGCCTGAGATAAAGCAGCTTGAACACAATAAGGGTGAAGACGGAAACCTGATGGGAGCTGAGGATGAAAGAGGGGTGGTTGATTGCTATTCTGTGAGGGTTTCCTGGAGAGTGTGGGTTGAAAACTTTCAGTTCTGGTGCTAGAAAGCAGAGCACAGGGGATCCCTGGGTGGCGCAGCGGTTTGGCGCCTGCCTTTGGCCCAGGGCACGATCCTGGAGATCCGGGATTGGATCCCACGTCAGGCTCCCGGTGCATGGAGCCTGCTTCTCTCTCTGCCTCTCTCTTTCTCTCTCTATGACTATTATAAATAAATTTAAAAAATTAAAAAAAAAAAAAAGAAAGAAAGCAGAGCACAGACGTTTTTGTCCCACCCATCAGCACTGAAAGTCATCAGGGAGCAAAACAGCACCACCTAGTGAAGGCCAGAGACACTTACACCAAGCCCCATACTCCTGCACCAGGGGACAACACATCTCCACTAAGACAAGTTGCCTGAGAATCAGTGTCACAGGCCCCTCCCCAAGAAGCACAAACACCTTGCCTGCAACAAGTCTCCTGATCATAGAGTCCTGCAAAGCTCTATCTTTGGCAAAATAGGATCTAGCTTCCTTTTATTTTTTATTATTATTTTTTATTTTTATTTTAAATTCCTTTTTAAAATTATTTTAAAATTTTAATTTATATATGTATATTTTACTTTTTCCATTTTATTTTATTTTATTTTACTTCTATATTTGGTCCTACCTTTTTTTAACAAGCCGGCCAGAACACACCTGAGATCTAGGTTCTCTCTCTCTCTCTCTCTCTCTCTCTCTCTCACCTTTTCTGGACAAAATGAAAAGATGGAGAAATTCACCCCAAAAGAAAGAACAGGAAGTAGAAATCATGGCCATGGATTTGAACAATGCAGATATAAATAACATGTCTAAACTAGAATAAAAAAAACATTATAAGAAGACTAGCTGAGCTTTTAAAAAGCATAGAAGACACTGGAGAATCCCTTACTACAGAGATAACAGAACTAAAATCTAGTCAGGCCAAAGTTAAGAATGCTGTAACTAAGATGTAAACCATAATGGATGCCATAAAAATGAGGATGAAGCAGAGAAATGAACCAGTAATATAGAAGATAAAATTATGGAAAATAATGAAGCAGAAGAGAGAAAGAAAGATAGTGGACCATGAATGTAGACTTAGGGAATTCAGTGATTTATTAAAACATAGTAACATTTGTATTATAGGAGTCACAGAAGATGAAGAGAGAGGAAAGAGGACAGAAGGATTATTTGAGCAAATTATAGCTAAAAATCTCCCTAATCTGGGGAAAGACACAGACTTCAAAATCCAAGAAGCACAGAGAACTCCCTTTAAATTCAACAAAAGCCAACCATCACCAACACATATCATAGTCAAATTCACAAAATATGTAGACAAGGAAAGAATTCTAAAAGCAGCAAGGGAAAAAAGTTCTTAACCTATAAGTGAAAGACAGAACAGGTTCACAGCAGATCTTTCCACAGAAACCTGACAAGCCAGAAAGTGGCAGAAAATATTCAATGTGCTGAATGGGAAAAATATACAACAAAGAATACATTATCCAGCAAGGCTGTCATTCAGAGAAGCAGGAGGGATAAAGAGTTTTCCAGACTAGTAGTAGTAGTAGTAGTAGTAGTAGTAGTAGTAGTAAATAATGATAATAGTAATGAGTTCATGAGCACTAAACCGGCCCTGCAAGCAATATTAAGGGTGACTCTTTGAGTAGAAAAGTCCAAAAGCAACAGAGACTAGAAAGGATCAGAGATCACCAGAAACAGCAACCCTACAAGTAGCACAATAACACTAAAGTCAGGGATCCCTGGGTGGCGCAGCGGTTTGGCGCCTGCCTTTGGCCCAGGGCGCGATCCTGGAGACCCGGGATCGAATCCCACATCGGGCTTCCGGTGCATGGAGCCTGCTTCTCCCTCTGCCTGTGTCTCTGCCTCTCTCTCTCTCTGTGACTATCATAAATAAATAAAAATTAAAAAAAAATAACACTAAAGTCATATCATTCAATAATCACTCTGAATGTAAATGGACTAAATGTTCCGATCAAAAGACATATGGTATCAGAATGGATTAAAAAAGAAGATCAATTTATATGCTGCTTACAAGATATTAATGGATACTCATTTTAGACCCAAAGACACCTCCAGACTGAAAGTGAGGAGATGGAGGACCATCTATTATGTTAATAACATCAAAAGAAACCAGAGTAGCCATTTTACATCAGACAAACCAGATTTTAAACCAGATACTATAACAAAAGGTGAAGAAGGGCATTATATCATAATTAAGGGAACTATCTATTAATAAGATCTAGCAATTGTAAATATTTGTGCTCTCAACTTGGGAACACTCATATATATAAATCAATTAACAATAAACAAAGAAAATTCTTGATAATAATACAATAATAGTAAGAGATTTAACAGCCGACTTAGAGCAATGGGCAGATCATTTAAGCAGAAAATAAAAAAAGGAAATAATGACTTTGAATGACATACTGGACCAGATGGACTTAACAGATATATTCAGAACATTTCATCCTTAAGCAGCAGAATAACATTTTTTCTCTAGTGCACATGGAACATTAAGAACAGATCACATACCAGGTCACAAATAAGTCCTCAGTAAGTATAAAAAAATCAAGATCATACCATGCATATTTTTAGACCACAACACTATGAAACTTGAAGTCAACCACAAGAAAAAATTTGGAAAGACCACAAATGCATGGAGCTTAAAGAACATCCTACTAAAGAATGAATGAGATAACCAGGAAATTAAATAAATTTAAAAAAATGGAAACAAATGAAAATGAAAACATGATAGTCCAGACCCTTTGGGATGCAGCAAAAGCAATCCTAACAAGGAAGTATATTATAATACAGGCCTTCTTAAGAAGCAAGAAAAGTCTAAAATACACAAGTGATACACCTAAAGGATCTAGAAAAGGAACAGAAAACAAAAGACTAAAGCCACCAGAAGGGAAATAATAAATATTACAGCAAAACTAAATTATATATATATATATATAGAAACAAAACAAGAGAATGGATCAACAATACTGTGTTTTTTTGTAATTAATGAAATTGATAAACCTTTAGCCAGAGTTATCAAAAAGAAAGGAAAAAGGACCCCAATAGGTAAAATTAGGAATGAAGGAAGAGAATTCACAACTAACACCACTGAAATACAAACAATTATGAGAATATTATGAGCAATTGTATGTCAAGAAACTGGACAGTCTGGAAGAAATGCATAAATTTCTAGAAACTTACAAACTACCAAGAGTGAAATAGGAAGAATATAAATTTGAACAGGTCCATAATTAGCAAAGAAACTGAATCAGTAATCAAAAATATCCCAAGAAACAAAATTCCTGGGCCAGATGGCTTCCAAGGGAAATTCTATCAGGAATTTAAAGAAGAATTAATACCTTTTCTTCCCAAACCATTCTAAAAAATAGAAGTAGAAGGAAAACTTCCAAACTCATTCTATGAGGTTAGCATAAACTTGATACCAAAACAAAAAGCCCCACTAAAAAGTAGAATTACAGGCCAATATCCATGAAGAAAATGGATGCAAAATTATCAATAAAATATTAGCAAATCAAATCCAATTATACATTAAAAGAATTATTCACTACAATCAAGTGGAATTTACTTGATTGGGCTGCAAGTATGGTTCAATATTCACAAATCAGTCAATGTGATGCATCACATTAATAAAATAAAGGATAGGAACCATATCATTCTTTCATTAGGTGAAGAAAAATCATTTGACAAAATACAGTATCCATTCTTGATAAAAATCTTGAACAAAGTAGGGATAGAGGGAACATACCTCAACATCATAAAGGTCATATATGAAAGACCCAGAGCTAATATTCTCAATGGTTAAAAACTGAGAGCTTTTCCCCTAGAGTCAGGAATAAGACAGAGATGTCCACTCTCATCATTACTATTTACCATAGCACTGGAAGTCTTAGGCTCAGGAATCAGACAACATAAAGAAATAAAAGTCATCCAAACTGGCAAGAAAGAAGCCAAGCTTTCACTTTTTGCAGGTGACATGATATTCTATGTAGAAAACCTGAAAGACTATACAAAAAAAATCCTTAAATTGGAACATTAATTCTGTAAAGTCACAGGATATAAAACCAACATATAGAAATCTGTTGCATTTCTACCAATAGTGAAATGGTAGAAAGAAATCAAGGAATCAATCCCATTTACAAATGCATCAAAACAATAAGACATAGAACTAAACCTAACCAACAAGATAAAAGATTTGTACTCTGAAAACTATAGAATGATTATGAAATAAATTGAAAAGGACACAATGAAATGGAAAAGCATTCTATGCTCATGTATTATTTAGCATTTATTAAAATGTCTATACTACCCAAAGCAATCTTTACATAAAAAGCAAACCCTATCAAAATATGACCAGTATTTTTCAGGAGCTAGAACAAACAATCATAAAATTTATATGGAACCACAAAAGACCCCAAGTAACCAATGCAATCCTGAAAAAGAACAAAACTAGAGGCATCACAATTCCAGATTTTAAGCTATATTACAAAGCTGTAGTCATCAAGACAGTATGATATTGGTACAAAAACAGACACGTAGATCAATGGAACAGAATAGAAAACCCAGAAATGTACCCACAACTATATGTTCAACTGCTCTTCTACAAAATAGGAAAGGATATCCAATGGGGAAAAGACAGTCTCTTCAACAAATGGTGTTGGGAAAACTGGACAGCAACATGCAGAAGAGTGAAACTAGATCACTTTCTTACACCATACACAAAACTAAATTCAAAATGGATGAAAGACCTAAATGTGAGACAGGAAACTGTCAAAATCCTAGAGGAGAATACATTCAGCAACTTCTTTGACCTCAGCCAGAGCAACTTCTTACTAAACATGTCACTGGAGGCAATAGAAACAAAAGTAAAACTGAACTTGTGACTTCATCAAGCTAAAAAGCTTCTGCACAGTGAAGGAAGCAATCAACAAAACTAAAAGGCAGCCTATGGAATGGGAGAAGATATTGGCAAATGACATATCTGATGAAAGATTAGAATAAAAAATCTATAAAGAACTTATCAAATCTAACACCCCTGAAACAAACAACCCTGTTAAGAAACGGGCAGAAGGGACGCCTGGGTGACTCAGGTTAAATGTCTGCCTTTGGCCCAAGTCGTGATCCCAGAGTCCGGGGATCAAGTCCCACATCAGGCTCCTGGTAGGCAGTCTGCTTCTCCCTCTGCCTATGTCTCTGAATCTCTCTGTGTGTCTCTCATGAATAAATAAATAAAATCTAAAAAAAAAAAAAGAAATGGGAAGAAGATAGGAATAGACATTTTTCCAAGGAAGATATCCAGATGGCTAACAGACACATGAGAAACTCAACATGACCCATCATCAGGGGAATACAAACCAAAACCATGATGAACTACCACCTCACACCTGTCAGAATGGCTAAAACTAATAACATAAGAAACAACAGGTAATGACAAGGATGCAGAGAAAGGGGAATCCTTTTGCACTGTTGATGGGAATGCAAATTGGTGCAGTTACTCTGGAAAGCAGTATGGAAGATCCTCAAAAAGTTAAAAATAGAACTACCCTCCTATCCAGAAATTGTATTACAAGGTATTTGCCCAAAGGATTCAGAAATACAGATTCAAAGGGGTACATGCACCCCAATGTTTATAGCAGCATCATCAACTATAATCAAACTGTAGAAAGAGCCAAAGTATCCTTTGGCTGATGAATTGATAAAGAAGATGTAGCATATATGCATAATGGAATATTACTCAGACATTAAAAAGAATGAAATTTTGCCATTTGCAGTGATGTGGATGGAACTAGAGTGTATTATGCCAAACAAAATGTTAGTCAGCAGAAGACAAATACCATATGATTTCACTCATCTGTGAAATTTAAGAAACAAAACATATGAACATGTGGGAAGGGGGGAAAGGAGAGAAAGAAACAAACCATAAGATACTCTTAAGGATAGAGAACAAAATGAGGGTTAATGGATGGGCTACATGTGTGATTGGTATTAAAGAGAACACTTGTTTTGATGAGCACTGGGTGTTTTATGTAAGTGATGAATCACTGAATTCTATTCCTGATACCAAATTTGTACCATATGTTAATGAACTAAAATTTAAACAAACCCTACAAGAAAAAAGTTGCAGTGAGACGTCACCTCATATCTGTCATGTTGACTAAAAAAAACAAGATGCACCTGGTGCTGGTGAGGATATGGAGAAGTAAGAACTGTCATGTGCTGTTGATAGGAATGCAAAATTATGTATCCACTCTGGGAAAAAAGCATGAAGGTTCCTCAAAAAGTTAAAGACAGAACTATGATAACTATGATCCAGTAATCATGATTCTGGAATTTTCCCTCAAAAATACAAAAACACTAATTCAAAGTGATACATGTACCTCTGTGTTTATAGCAGCATTATTTATAATAACCAAACTATGGAAGCACCCCAAGTATCCATTGACAGATGAGTGGATAAAGAAAATATCTATCTATCTATCTATCTATCTATCTGTCTATCTAATCACTCAGCCATAAAAAAGAATGAAATCTTAATATTTGCCACAACATGATGGAGCTAAGAAGTATAATGCTAAGCGAAATAAGTCAGTCAGAGAAAGAAATATACCATATAATTTCACTCATATGTGGTTTTTAAGAAACAAAGGAGCATGAAAAAAAAGAGAGAAACAAAAAGACACTTAACTATAGAGAACCAAATGATGGTTGCCAGAGGGGAGGGGGGTGGGAAGAAGGGTTAAATAGGTGATGGGGATTAAAGAGTACAGCTTTCATGATGAGCACTGAGTAATGTAGAGAATTGTTGAATCACTATATTGTATTCCTGAAAATAATATAACACTGTTAGCAATAGTACAATTAAAATTAAAACTTAATAAAAAGTAAAATATACAATAAAATCACAAATATGTCAAAAATCCTCAGAAATGGTTATAACAACAAAAACAGCAACAGTATTTTGTAATAATGTGATGGAGTTTTTGGTGTGGAGGGGAGGGATTTGATTATGCTGATAAGTTAAGAGTGCTCTATTTAAGAATTTTGTTAGTAGTCAAACTTGACAGCATATAAAATGGCAAAAGAAGCCTAGTTAGGTGATATTGTAAGTCAGATTTCTGCACCATAAACCACAGGTGCTGAGAAGCAACTTTAATGAGAGAATATAAGAGAACACAAATTTAGTAGCAGTGGAACTAAATAATACAAAGACAGCTAAATTGGAGAATGATTAATGATGGCAAAATGGTAAAAACCAAGAGACCAGGTATTGCTACACAGCTGTGGCTTCTATTTAGAAATGGCTGGCTGCTTCCAGAAGCTGTTGAGTCATAGGAAATATAAAATTTCCCTCAATGAAGCATAGATCAGCTGCCCAAACCTCCTCCTTATCAGTCAAGCTTGTTGGCTTTTGATTCCACACAATCTTTGTGATACTGTTATCAATGATACTTCAGAAACATCTGCTCTAGAGCTGTTTGTTGCCTGTTTGGAAGACAGAAAATCTAATGGCACCAAAAAAAAAAAAAAAAGAATGACAAGACATCCATTAATGTGTAGTGGTGGTAAGAAATAACACAATAACAATTATCAGGGTCTGCAAATATGTCAGCATTTCAATACCTATGTAACCTACTAGTACAGAGTTGGAAAGATTCTTCACTGTTCATAATGTCACTGACAAATAAGTCAATGAATGACTTAAATTATTGCCCAGCATAAAATATACAATGTTGTCTATATGTTAAAACAAGACTAATATAAAGATGATGGTGTGTCATTTGTAGCACAATTTGATTCTTTTTATTCGTACATATTACTTAGAGTGAAGGTTTATATGTAGTGCTCTTTTAGCCCAATATTAATTTTTTATTCACTTACTTGCAGTCTGATAAATATTTGAGTTTCTACTCTTCTAGGTGCTGAGGATATATCAATGAGTAAAACAGATAAAAATTCTTGCCTTCATGTGGCTTGTATTCTAATGCCATAAGAAAAATAAAAACAAACAAATATGATGTATAGTGATAAGTGTTACAAAGAGAGGTAAAGTAGGGAATGGGAGTTGGGACTAGGAAGAGGAGTCTGAAGGTTTTTTAAAGCTCTTTAGGGGAAACCAAAGAAGGCTTGTCTAATAAGTTGAAGAGGCAAGAGAAGCAAGAGAAGCTTGTTGGAGATCTTCTTGGTCTGCCCACATCCTCCCTCCATGTACCAACCACAACCACAACCCCAAGACCCAGGCCTTGCCAAGCAAGGCCAAGCCTATCAAAACGGGGTTGCAGGTACCAAATCCAACCCACTCCTGACTGGTACCCAGACTTGGCCGCCTGACCCCAGGAGCCTCAGCTCCCAACTGACCCTGTCCCCAGGCTTGCCAACCATGCTGGTCCCCACCTACCTCCTACCCACAGAAACTGAGCCAAACACAAAATCTGTCCCCATGGCTCAAAGCTCCTGCAGCTGTGAGCAGGAGCTGGGGGCTCTTGTGCCCTTGAATGCCAGTCCACATGTGGGTCAGCTCCATGAGACCCATGCATACTTTCCTGTTACACAAAAAGTACAGAGGCCAATATTGCTGGGCCAGTGACAATGAAAATGAAACAGGATTCCATCTTAACTATCATAAAACTACTTTCCTTTTTGACTTCGAGGCCTTCCTAGCTGAGGATGATTTGTAAAATTTAAGAGTCGTCAAGATGACACTCTAACATTCTCCCTTCCTTGTTAGCAGAGACAAGTGTATTGCAGAATACTATTAGGAATGAACTCTACTGAAAAGGAGAGTTCCTGTATGCTGATACAAATTAAGCACAACATTAGTGAAAACATGTGTGAACAAATTTCTCAACTTGGAGAGATTACATTAGCGAATGCAAATTTGTCCCATTTTGTCTCTTGTATCTTTCCTGCTTCTGAGGAAGAGATTTGAAAGAATCAAGATGAGAACGGAGGGGAATTGATATCAGCAGTAGACAGGTATAGTAGGTTATCCAGAGAATAAACATTCACATCTTCCCTTCCTCAAATTTATTGATATCTAAGAGAACCCACAAGTCAGTATTAGGTTCTGTGTTCATCCATTTCTTTTTATCTGTTTTTTTTTGACTTTTATATGCAGATAAAATAATATGCCTAATCTTCATAATAATATTTATTCCTTTTTTATTAGAAAAAATGTGTGCCAAATCAATTTTCTAACAGTATATAAGAGAATAACCATGAGGAAGAATACGAGCAACTAAATATTAGTCATTTGAAGTAAAATGGAGAAAATTTATATTCCATTCAAGCATTTTAAGGTTGTTTTTTCTATTCAGTGTTCACTTTTCATTATGAAAAATGCTCTTAAAAATGAGAACCATTTGGGAAACCAAACTTGATTCTACCTCATACTAAGTGATATTACCATCTCTCCAGAATCTCTGCAGCCCTCTGCCCCCACCCTCTTTAGCTTCTCTTAATGCTACTTCTTAAGAATGGAAAAACATAACACTAAGTTTTCATTTTTCTGAAAATATATCTTCCTTACTTGAACTGTACATTGTTTTTTTTTTTTGATGGCCTGGAGCATGCTGCATCAGCAAATTAAGAATCAAGAATGTTAGAAAAACATTTTGTGAAATACAGTTCCAAGTAAAGTGAATACTCAGCAAGCACGTTCCTGCCTTTGTGTGTCACAGTTTGCCAACTTGTTATTTACAAATGTGATTCAGGTGACTCTTACAGTCTGTGTGTGTTTGCAGCAGTACTTCTGGCATTCTAAGATAGGTTGTGCTACTTATTTTAGGCATAGAAAACGACTAATACATTTGCCTTTGAAAAATGTAATGGTGGGGATCCCTGGGTGGCTCAGCAGTTTAGCACCTGCCTTCGGCCCAGGGTGTGATCCTGGAGTCCCAGGATCAAGTCCTGCCTCAGACTCCCTACATGGAGCCTGCTTCTTCCTCTGCCTGTGACTCTGCCTCTGTGTGTGTGTGTGTGTGTCTCATTAATAAATAAATAAAATCTTTAAAAAATGTATAGAAAAACTATGTATTCTAGTCAACATCTGTAAAATTTGTTTTGCTCAAGACTGGCTTTTATTTTTACTTGATGATGATAAGCTAGCTATTCATTAGTTTCAAAAATATGCATCCTTGCATGGGATATTTCTATCCTCCCTTAATTTATTTTCTTCATAGGATATGGATGTTAAAGGAATTTGACTGGGTAAAGGTATTTTTAGAATTTGTGGCCATATCCACATTTTCTTTTAAAACAGCTGTAAAAAGACAAACCAGAAATGAAAAATTATAAGCAGGCCAGAAATAGGTAAGGAGATATAAAAACACTTATTCTCCAGCTCTTTAACTTTTAGCCTGTTAATTTCTAGGTGATTGTTTCCTATGTATGATATTAACTTAAAAAAAATGTTAGATTAACAGGAATATCATGAGCATACTCTTGTAAAAAGTTACTGGTAAATAAAAATTAAAAACATTGGTGACATAATGCTTGTAAAATGGGGGCAAAACTGCTCACTTGCACAATTTAATTGGAAATTAAATCCTTTTAAACATAGATCACTATGAAAAGTCGCAGTAAATCTCAGACTCATATATATGCCTCATCTAAGCATTTTCACCCATACATTTTACAAATCACTCAAATTTAGAATGGACAAAATTGAACAAACTCTTTCCTTAAACCTTGTCCTCCTTCAGTGGTTTATATCTGATTATGCAAGCAAGAAACCTGGGAGTAATCCTTGACTCTTATCAGGGAGGTAGACCTTCTTCTGCTCTACAAGGTCCTTCTTGTTGGACTTAGAATCAAATTGACATGAGACAAATTAACGGGAGAAAATCAAAGTTAGTAGGAATATGGGAATCCACACAGACATGGAATTTCCAAGATAATGAGGAAACATGAAACTTATATGAACTAAGGAGAGAGATGGGATCTGAGGATACATAGGGGAGGAAGGCCATTAGCAGGAAAGCACAAGGGCACATTTTGGAAAACCAAGTTTGCCCTATTGTACAGATTAAGTTTCTTAGGCAAAGGTAGTTTTGATTAATAGCTCTTTTCCTGGTATAGACTCTCCTATCCAATTTAAATTTATAGAGTTGAAGAGCAGAAAGAGAGCTTTTCTTGGATCTTCTAGGTTTTGATTACTTTTTTTATTACTTTTTTTTAAATTGGAGTTCAGTTTGCCAAAATATAGCATATCACCCAGTGCTCATCCCGTCAAGTGACCCCTCAGTGCCCATCACCCAGTCACCCCAACCCCCTGCCCACCTCCCCTTCCACTACCCCTTGTTCGTTTCCCAGAGTTAGGAGTCTCTCATGTTCTGTCATCCTCACTGATATTTTCACTCATTTTCTCTCCTTTTCCCTTTTATTCCTCTTCACTATTTTTTATATTTCCCAAATGAATGAGACCATATAATGTTTGTCCTTCTCCGATTGACTAATTTCACTCAGCATAATACCCTCCAGTTCCATCCACGTCGAAGCAAATGGTGGGTATTTGTTGTTTCTAATGGCTGAGTAATATTCCATTGTATACATAAACCACATCTTCTTTATCCATTCACCTTTTGATGGACACAGAGGCTCCTTCCACAGTTTGGCTATTGTGGACATTGCTACTAGAAACATCGGGGTGCAGGTGTCCTGGCATTTCACTGCATCTGTATCTTTGGGGGTCAATTCCCAACAGTGTAATTGCTGGGTCATAGGGTCACTCTATTTTTAACTCTTTGAGGAACTTCCACACAGTTTTCCAGCATGACTGTAGCAGTTCACATTCCCACCAACAATACAAGAGGGTTCCCCTTTCTCCACATCCTCTCCAACAGTTGTTGTTTCCTGTCTTGTTAATTTTCCCCATTCTCACTGGTGTGAGGTGGTATCTCATTGTGGTTTTGATTTGTATTTCCCTGATGGCACATGATGCAGAGCATTTTTTCATGTGCTTATTGGCCATGTCTAGTCTTCCTCCATGAAATTTCTGTTCATGTCTTTTGCCCATTGAATGATTGGATTGTTTGTTTCTTTGCTGTTGAGTTTAATAAGTTCTTTATAGATCTTGGATACTAGCCCTTTATCTGATACGTCATTTGCAAATATCTTCTCCCATTCTGTAGGTTGTCTTTTAGTTTTGTTGACTGTTTCCTTTGCTGTGCAGAAGCTTTTGATCTTCATGAAGTCCCAATAGTTCATTTTTGCTTTTGTTTCCCTTGCCTTCATAGATATATCCTTCAAAAAGTTGCTGTGGCCAAGTTCAAAAAGGGTGTTGCCTGTGTTCTCTAGGGTTTTGATGGATTCTTGTCTCACATTGAGATCTTTCATCCATTTTGAGTTTATCTTTGTGTATGGTGTAAGAGGGTTTTGATTACTTTTAATGTTCATGCCAAAGTGGCCCATCTTGGGCAGCCTGCCCTTGGCCCTTATATTTTTCTCTTTTCCCTAATACCACACAGTCAGTTAATCATAAAAAGTTTTGTCAACCTTATATCTAAGATATCTCTCAAATATTTCAAATATGACTGCTTTCTTATTCTCACTGTCACACCCTTAGTACTAGCTATCACAGATCCTTACCTAAACTACAATAATATTCTTCTAAGTAGTTTTTTTAATTGGAATAGTCTTTTAAAAATACCTTTTGAAGGGCATGTGGGTGGCTCAGTTGGTTAAACGTCTGCCTTCAGCTCAGATCATGATCCCAGGATCCTGGGATGGAGTCCCACATCTGTCTCCCTACTCAGAAGGGACCCTGCTTCTCCCTCCCTCTCTGCCTGCACTCCCCTGCGTGTGCTCTGTCTCTCTGTCTGTCAAATGAATAAATTAAAACAGTCTTAAAAATGCCTTTTAATTCTGCTATTCTCTTAGAAAACTGTAATTGTTTTATATTGCTCTTAGGATGAAGACTAAAAATTTTAATATAGCCCTTAAGAACATGTTTCACCCCACTCTCCATTCACTCTATGAATTGTACCCACACTGACTCACTTTTAATTCCTGAAGTTAACACTATTCTCTATTCTCCCTACCTCAGGACCTTCCCACATGCTCTTCCCTCTGGAATTGTCTTTCCCCTTTTCAATTCTTAATTTAGGGCAGATATACTTGTTAAGTACTCCATAAATACTTCCAGAGTATTCCACAAAATTGTCATTAAACAGTTAAGTTCTGAAGTAGTTTTAATTGCCTTTTCAATGTGAATATAAGTTCTAGGAAGGCTAGTACCACTTCTCTTTCACTGTCATGTTCCCTAGTACCTATGGTTGGACAGAAAAATTTTCATTTCTAGGTTTTTTGGGTGGTCTAATAATTAAATTGATATAAAACAGATTGACAGAAAGCAAACAAAAGTTTAATACTTCCTGTATACATAACAGATACCCAGGAAAAATAAGTAACTCCCTGAAATTGCCAAAACCATCACCTTAAATACTACTCTTAGCTAAACACACACAAAAAAATGCTGAAGTTGGGGAGTCAGTTATGGCAGGTTACCAGGAAAGTAAAGTTCTTATGTGATTTAAATCCTTGCCCTTTCCTTGGGTCATCTCCCATTTCCTGGTACAGCATGGAAAACACCCTTAAAAATGGAGATTTCTCTTGTAAATATAAATGTCTCTTACAGAAGCGTAACTTCTACTCAGTTTTCAGAGCTCCATCTGAGTCTGCATTTTCTTAAAAATAACTAGTTTAGGGCACCTGGGTAGCTCAGTTGGTTAAGCATCTGCCTTCAGCTTGAGTCATGGTCGCAGGGTCTGAGGTCAAGTCCTTCATCAGGCTTCCTGCTTAGTGGGGAAACTGCTTTTCCCTCTCCCTCTCACTGCCCGCCCCCATGCTCTCTCTCAAATAAATAAATAAAATCTTTAAAAAATAACTAATTTAAAATAATTGATACTCCAAAGAGGTATATTTTTAGGGTAGCAAAATCTGCTCCCCTTCACTATCAAACACCATGTACATAGTAAATTGCATAACATATACATTTTATTGGATGAATATTGAGTACTTTAAAATGAAATAATATCATTTAAAAGTTATCTCAGATATTGTATTTTCACAAATCCCACATTTTCTCTTTAATTGCAGTATCTCAGTGGTCAGGCACACACAGCTGACCAAAAGAATATTACCCAATAGTATCAATTTTAAAAATGGAAAATTGATTTATCTATTTTCTAGATAATTCTCAAGGTTTTGCATTTGTGTCATTTGTAGACTTGAAAGGTAGAGTAACTAAATCAGGACAGAATTCCTTTATTTTCCTTTAATCATAAAATACAAGATATGCCCTTAGGAAAGAGTAAAAAAAAAGGCAAGAAAGATGATTGTTTTCATTAAGAGTATCCCCTTTTTTTTTTTTTGTCCTTAGATCACTCAGGTTATATTTAAGGTATATTGAATCATATGTATTGATGCTATTATGTGAATTTCCTTTGATTCCCTGAAAATTCCATATAACATTTACATATAATTGTAGGGACATATTTTTAATGCATTATTAAGTAGTGTAATTTAGATCATAAATGCAAATATCGATTCAACTTTGATGATCCTTTCATCTTTCATGTCAGAACCCTATTTTATTTTGCTATTCCCATATCCAATTTCCACCAGGGTAGTATTCCTATACTATACACACACACACACACACACACACACACACACACACACACACTAACTGATTTGTAAGGGATGACCTTCTATCTTTTATCTTTTAATTTTAATTTTATTTCTTTATTTAAATGTTTTTATTGGGGTTCAATTTGTCAACATATAGCATAACACCCGGTGCTCATCCTGCCAACTGCCACCTCACTGCCCATCACCCAGTCACCCCAACCCCTACCCACTTCCGCTTCCACTACCCCTTGTTCATTTCCCAGAGTTAAGTGTCTCTCATGTTTTTCACCCTCACTGTTATCTTCACTCATTTTATCCTGTTTCCCTTTATTCCCTTACACTAATTTTTATATTCCCCAAATGAATGAGACCATATAATGTTTGTCTTTTTCTGATTGACTTATTTCACTCAGCATAATACCCTTTAGGCCCCTCCACGTCAAAGCAAATAGTGGGTATTTGTCATTTCTAATGGGTGAGTAATATTCCATTGTATACATATGTATACATATACCACATCTTCTTTACCCATTCATCTTTTGATGGACACTGAGGCTCCTTCCAAGGGTTGTCTATTGTGGACATTGCTGCTACAAACATTGGGGTGCAGGTGTCCCTGAGTTTCACTGCAACTGTATCTTTGGGGTAAATCCTCAGCAGGGCAATTGCTGGGTCATAAGGCAGTTCTACTTTTAACTCTTTGAGGAACCTCCACACAGTTTTCCAGAGTGGCTGTAGCAGTTCACATTCCCACCAACAATACAAGAGGGTTCCCCTTTCTCCACATCCTCTCCAACAGTTGTTGTTTCCTGCCTTGTTAATTTTCCCCATTCTCACTGGTGTGAGGTGGTATCTCATTGTGGTTTTGATTTGTATTTCTCTGATGGCAAGTGATGCAGAGCATTTTCTCATGTGCTTGTTGGCCATGTCTATGTCTTCCTCTGGGAGATTTCTGTTCATGTCTTTTGCCCATTGAATGATTGGATTGTGTGTTTCTTTGCTGCTGAGTTTAATAAGTTCTTTATAATCTTGGATACTAGCCCTTTATCTGATAGATCATTTACAAATATCTTCTCCCATTCTTGTAGGTTGTCTTTGAGTTTTGTTGACTGTTTCCTTTGCTGTGCAGAAGCTTTTTATCTTGATGAAGTCCCAATAATTCATTTTTGCTTTTGTTTCTCTTGCCTTCATGGATGTATCTTGCAAGAAGTTGCTGTGGCCAAGTTCAAAAAGGGTGTTGCCTGTGTTCTCCTCTGGGATTTTGATGGAATCTTGTCTCACATTGAGATCTTTCATCCATTTTGAGTTTATCTTTGTGTATGGTGTAAGAGAATGGTCCAGTTTCATTCTTCTGCATGTGCCTGTCCAGTTTTCCCAGCACCATTTATTGAAGAGACCGTCTTTTTTTCCAGTGGATAGTCTTTCCTGCTTTGTCGAATATTAGCTGACCATAAAGTTGAGGGTCCACTTCTGGATTCTCTATTCTGTTCCATTAATCTATGTGTCTGTTTTTGCCAGTACCACACTGTCTTGATGACCACAGCTTTGTAGTACAACCTGAAATCTGGCATTGTGATGCTGCCAGCTATGGTTTTCTTTTTTTAAAATTCCCCTGGCTATTCGGGGTCCTTTCTGATTACACACAAATCTTAAGATAATTTGTTCCAACTTTTCTGAAGAAAGTGCATGGTATTTTGATAGGGTTTGCATTAAATGTTTAAGTTGCCCTGGGTAGCATGGATATTTTCACAATATTAATTCTTCCAGTCCATGAGCATGGAATATTTTTCCATCTCTTTGTGTCTTCCTCAATTTCTTTCAGAAGTGTTCTGTAGTTTTTAGGGTATAGATCCTTTACCTCTTTGGTTAGGTTTATTCCTAGGTATCTTATGCTTTTGGGTGCAATTGTAAAAGAGATTGACTCCTGGGGATCCCTGGGTGGCACAGCGGTTTGGCGCTGTCTTTGGCCCAGGGCGCGATCCTGGAGACCCGGGATCGAATCCCACGTCGGGCTCCCGGTGCATGGAGCCTGCTTCTCCCTCTGCCTGTGTCTCTGCCTCTCTCTCTCTCTGTGACTATCATAAATAATAAATAAAAATTTTAAAAAAAGAGATTGACTCCTTATCTTTCTTCAGTCTCATTGTTAGTGTATAGAAATGCCACTGATTTCTGGGCATTAATTTTGTATTCTGCCACACTGCTGAATTGCTGTATGAGTTCTAGCAATCTTGGGGTGGAGTCTTTTGGGTTTTATATGTACAGTATCATGTAGGGATGACCTTCTAAAATAGAATTTGCCTTTCAAATAAAACGCTTGGATAGAAAGGGATTGGAATACAAATAATGAAATTATAGCAATGAATGACTGCCATACTATCATTAAAGTGTATATTTTTGAAAAAAGTGTATATTTTTGAACTGGGGATCTAGTCCAATAAAATTTACTTAGAATATCCACTAAAAATAGTAAGAAGTAAAACAAGTATTATGCTAGAAATACTTGATGCTACAACATCTAAGAACACTTAGAGAATATGAATCTCAAGGCCTTGCATATCTGGGAAGATCTTTGTGGAAATGATATAAAGCCAATAATTAGAAATGTAGAGATAAAAATAATGTATATTGGGCAGGTGGGGCAAGATGGCGGAAGAGTAGGGTTTATAGCAGCAATGTCCACAATAGCCAAACTGTGGAAGGAGCCTTGGTGTCCATCGAAAGATGAATGGATAAAGAAGATGTGGTATATGTATACAATGGAATATGACTCAGCCATTAGAAATGACCAATACCCACCATTTGCTTTGACGTGGATGGAACTGGAGGATATTTTGCTGAGTGAAATAAGTCAATTGGAGAAGGACAAACGTATTATGGTCTAATTCATTTGGGGAATATAAAAAATAGTGAATGGGAATAAAGGGGAAAGGAGAAAAATGAGTGGGAAATATCAGAAAGGGAGACAGAACATGAGAGACTCCTATCTCTGGGAAACGAACTAGGGGTGGTGGAAGGGGAGGTGGGTGAGGGGTGGGGGTGATTGGGTGACGGGCACTGAGGTGGGCACTTGATGGGATGAGCACTGGTTGTTATTCTGTATGATGGCAATTGAACACCAATAAAAATAAATTAAAAATAATATATATTTAGTAAATTCAATAGATGGGATAGCCATTCTCCACTATCAACATCCCCCATCAGAGTGTACATTTATTACAATTGAAATATTGAAGCGGTTCAGGACAGGTCCCTCCAGAATGTAACTCTTTGATGTGTGAATTATTTTGAGCTGACAACAGTTGAGACCTTGGGGCTTAAGATAAACTTTGCCTTTCCCTTAGCCACACAGAAGAATCTAAACTGTGGGTCTTTCCCAGAATAAGGGTTATTAACAGAGATAAATTTTATATGAGTGACCCATCTATATGACAGGGCAAATGTCTAATTATCAAACATCTTGTCTTCTTATTGCCCTGTGAAGTGTATTCTTTTCCTCTGAAGTCCCAGACCCTTAACTCTGTCTTCTTAGTTCAGAATGACATATATATTTATTTTTTCTTATCTTTGGAATTTTCACGTCTGTGTGGATTCTTCCTACATATGTCTATTAAATTTTATTTTCTCCTGTTAATCTGTCTCGTGTCAATTTGATTTTTAGTCTAGCTAGAAGTACCTTCAAGGGAACAGAAGTACTTTCTCCCTGACAAGAGAGTGCTCCAACAGTCTACGCTGACACATCATTATTATTCAAAGTCCATAGTTTACATTAGGATTTGCTTGAGGTGCTGTACATTTAATGGGTTTTGACAAATGTATAATGACATGTACCCACCATTATAATATCACACTGAGATAGGAAGCTGAAGGGACTCCAAGAACTGCTATTTTCTGTTTGTTTTCCTTGCTAGGATCACCTAACCACTCTCCCAACATTGTACCACCTTGTTGGTACATGGTGGAAGTAGAAGCTCATCTTCTAATTGGGCACCAGTGACAACTGGAGGCAGATGGATTGTGAACTAGCCTTGCTTGAGATCACCACTTTCAGTCTTGTTGCTGCTTGGTCGGTGTGGTGGTTTAGCTCCCCAGTGGATCTTGTTAACCTCTTGGGTATGGAGAAAGTGGGATATAGTAAGTACCCCACCAATTTGTTCATTTTCATATCTACTGAGTAGCGATAGAAGCGCAGCTTACCATTAGGGTAATGGTAACTACCCTTGGGGAGATTAGGAGCACTCTCTCACTTTTCAGAGAGAGGATGGAATATCATTTTCTTGTTTGGCCTGCCAGTACCATCTGTCAGGGGTAGTAGAGCAATATCTGCTTTCATTAGAAAGGAAGGGAAGAATAGCTCTCTGCTAGGCTCCACCAATACCAGCCAGCAGGAGAAGTGGAGAATATTCTCTGCTTTAACAGTGCTAAAGGATGACCTTGTTGAAACTACAATAAGGGTAGAAGATGGGGGAGTGGCTTCTATTGGTGTTTGATTAGAATAAGGGAGTGTTATGGAATAAATTGTGCCCTCTCCTACCAAATTCATATGTTGAAGCTTTAACCCCTAATGTGATTATATTGGAGATAGGGTCTGTAAGGAGGCAATTAAAATTAAATTAAGTCATAATAGTGAGCCTATTCTGATAGGACCGGTGTTTTTATAAGAAGGAGAAGAGACACCAGAAATCTTTTTCTGTCTGTGTGACAGAGGAAAGGCTATGTGAGAATATAGCAAGAAGAAGGTAGCTGTCTCCAAGACAAGAAGAAAGGTCTCACCAGAAATAAATTCTGACCTGTGATCCTGGACTTAATAACCTCCAGACTGTGAGATCATAAATGTCTGTTGGTAAAGGCACTCCAGTCTGGAATTTTGTTATGGCAGCAAACTTCTATATGGATATATAACCAAAATGTTTTCCCATTTTTAGGTCACAAATTTCTGCTCCTTCTTGAAGGGAAAAACAAGTTTTTCTTAGAGTTTTTTTCCTCTGTGCCTGTTGGTATTTCTGAGGTAGGGTCTTCTGCACTTTGTCTGGAACATATGAGAGATAATAAGAAAACTCAGGGAACTGGGCACAATGTCCTCCCTCATATTCTGAAGGCCTTAGGCAGCTTAACTTCTTTCTATCTTTAGAGATTTCCTATGTTTATTTATTGTGTTAAGTGTTAAATTTTAATTGTAAGAGAGAAGACCTGTGAAAAATATGATTACTTCATCATACTGGTAGAATTTTTTAGAATTTTAGTTTTTTTTCCCAGGTTATCAAAATCTAAAATTAATGAAAACATTTACCTTTCTCCCACGTACTGCAAGGACATTGAATAGTTAAAGTAAGATTATTCTACTGTCAGTTTTATTTTTATTGGTTTAAAAATATAAAATTTAGTCCCAATAGTTCATTTTTGCTTTTGTTTCTTTTGCCTTCGTGGATGTATCTTGCATGAAGTTACTGTGGCCGAGTTAAAAAAGGGTGTTGCCTGTGTTCTCCTCTAGGATTTTGATGGGATCTTGTCTCACATTTAGATCTTTCACCATTTTGAGTTTATCTTTGTATATGGTGAAAGAGAGTGTTCTAGTTTCATTCTTTTGCATGTGGATGTCCAATTTTCCCAGCACCATTTATTGAAGAGACTTTCTTTCTTCCAGTGGATAGTCTTTCCTCCTTTGTCAAAATTAGTTGACCATAAAGTTGAGGGTCCACTTCTGAATTATCTATTCCATTCCATTGATCTATGTGTCTGTATTTGTGCCAGTACCACACTGTCTAGATGACCACAGCTTTGTAGTACAACCTGAAATCTGGCATTGTGATGCCGCCAGCTATGGTTTTCTTTTTTAAAATTCCCCTGGCTATTCGGGGTCTTTTCTGATTCCACACAAATCTTAAAATAATTTATTCTAACTCTCTGAAGAAAGTCCATGGTATTTTGATAGGGATTGCATTAAACGTGTAAATCGCCCTGGGTAACATTGACATTTTCACAATATTAATTCTTCCAATCCATGAACATGAAATATTTTTCCATCTCTTTTTGTCTTCCTCAATATCTTTCAGAAGTGTTCTATAGTTTTTAGGGTATAGATCCTTTGCCTCTTTGGTTAGATTTATTCCTAGGTATCTTATGCTTTGGGGTTCAATTGTAAATGGGATTGACTCCTTAATTTCTCTTTCTTTAGTCTCATTGTTAGTGTACAGAAATGCCACTGACTTCTGGGCATTGATTTCGTATCGTTCCACGCTGCCAAATTGCTGTATGAGTTCTAGCAATCTTGGGGTGGAGTCTTTTCTATGTAGAATATCATGTCATCTGCAAAGAGGGAGAGTTTGACTTCTTTGCCAATTTGAATGCCTTTAAGGTCCTTTTGTTGTCTGATTGCTGAGGCTAGGACTTCCAGTACTACGTTTAATATCAGTGGTGAGAGTGGACATTCATGTCTTGTTGCTGATCTTAGGGGAAAGGCTCCCAGTGCTTCCCCATTGAGAATTATATTTGCTGTAGGCTTTTTGTAAATGGCTTTTAAGATGTTGAGGAATGTTCCCTCTATCCCTACACTCTGAAGAGTTTTGATCAGGAATGGATGCTGTATTTTGTCAAACGCTTTCTCTGCATCTAATGAGAGGATCATAGGGTTCTTGGTTTTTCTCTTGCTGATATGATGAATCACATTGATTGTTTTACGAGTGTTGAACCAGCCTTGTGTCCCGGGGAGAAATGCAACTTGGTCATGGTGAATAATTTTCTTAATGTACTGTTGGATCCTATTGACTAGTATCTTGCTGTGAATTTTTGCATCCATGTTCATCAGGGATATTGGTCTATAATTATCCTTTTTGGTGGGGTCTTTGTCTGGTTTTGGAATTAAGGTGATGCTGGCCTCATAGAACGAATTTGGAAGTACTCCATCTCTTTCTATCTTTCCAAACAGTTTTAGTAGAATAGGTATAGTTTCTTCTTCAAACGTTTGATAGAATTCCCCTGGGAAGCCATCTGGCCCTGGACTTTTGTGTCTTGGGAGGTTTTTGATGAGTGCTTCAATTTCCTCCCTGGTTATTGGCCTGTTCAGGTTTTCTGTTTCTTCCTGTTCCAGTTTTGGTAGTTTGCGGCTTTCCAGAAATGCGTCTATTTCTTCTAGATTGCCTAATTTATTGGCGTAGAGCTGTTCATAGTATGTTTTTAAAATCGTTTGTATTTCATTGGTGTTGGTAGTGATCTCTCCTTTCTCATTCATGATTTTATTAATTTGAGTCTTCTGTCTCTTCTTGTTACTAAGGCTGGCTAATGGTTTATCTATCTTATTAATTCTTTCAAAGAACCAACTCCTGGTTCTGTTGATCTGTTCCACAGTTCTTCTGGTCTCGATTTCATTGAGTTCTGCTCAAATCTTTATTAACTCTCTTCTTCTGCTGGGCGTCGGGTCGATTTGGTGCTTCTTCTCTAGCTCCTTTATGTGTAAGGTTAGCTTTTGTATTTGAGTTCTTTCCAGTTTTTGAATGGATGCTTGTATTGCGATGTATTTCCCCCTCAGGACTGCTTTTGCTGCATCCCAAAGATTTTGAACGGTTGTATCTTCATTCTCATTAGTTTCCATGAATCGTTTAATTTCTTTCTTAATTTCCTGGTTGACCCTTTCATCTTTTACCAGGATAGTCCTTAACCTCCACGTGTTTGAAATCCTTCCAAACTTCTTGTTGTGATTTAGTTCTAATTTTAAGGCATTATGGTCTGAGAATATTCAGGGGGACGATTTTAATCTTTTGGTATTGGTTCAGACCTGATTTGTGACCCAGTATGTGCTCTATTCTGGAGAAAGTTCCATGTCCACTTGAGAAGAATGTGTATTCAGTTGAGTTTGGATGTAAAGTTCTGTAGATATCTGTGAAATCCATCTGGTCCAGTGTATCATTTAAAGCTCTCATTTCTTTGGAGATATTGTGTTTAGAAGACCTATCGAGGATAGAAAGAGCTAGATTGAAGTCACCAAGTATAAGTGTATTATTATCTAAGTATTTCTTCACTTTGATTATTAATTCGTTTAAATATTTGGCAGCTCCCTCATTCGGGGCATATATATTGATGATTGTTAAGTCCTCTTGTTGGATAGATCCTTTAAGTATGATATAGTGTCCCTCTTCATCTCTCACTACAGTCTTCGGGGTAAATTTTAGTTTATCTGATATAATGATGGCTACCCCTGCTTTCTTTTGAGCACCATTCGAATGGTAAATGGTTCTCCAACCTTTTATTTTCAGGTTGTAGGTGTCCTTCTGTCTAAAATGAGTCTCTGATAGACAGCAAATAGATGGGTCCTGCTTTTTTATCCAGTCTGACACCCTGTGCGTTTTGATGGGGTCATTAAGTCCGTTCATGTTCAGAGTTACTATTGAAAGATATGAGTTTAGTGTCATCAAGAAATCTATTCAGTCCTTTTTTTGTGGATTGTTCCACTGGACTTCTTCTTAAAGGGGTATTTTAAGAGTCCCCCTTCGAATTTCTTGCAGAGTTGGTTTGGAGGTCACATATTCTTTCAGTTCCTGCCTGTCTTGGATGCTCTTTATCTATCCTTCCATTCTGAATGAGAGCCTTGCAGGATAAAGTGTTGTTGGTTGCATGTTTTTCTCATTTAGGACCCTGAATATATCCTGCCAGCCCTTCCTGGCCTGCCAGGTCTCTGTGGAGAGGTCTGCTGTTATCCTAATACCCCTCCCCATAAAAGTCAGGGATTTCTTGTGTCTTGCTGCGTTAAGGATCTGCTCTTTACCTTTGGAATTTGCAAGCTTAACTATTAAATGTCAAGGTGTTGAACGGTTTTTATTGATTTTAGGAGGGATCTCTCTATTTCCTCGATCTGAATGCCTGTTTCCCTTCCCAGATTAGGAAAGTGCTCAGCTATTATTTGTTCAAATACATATTCTGGACCTCTGTCCCTTTCGGCACTCTCCGGAACCCCAATTAAACGTAGGTTTTTCTTCCTCAGGCTGTCATGTATTTCCCTTAATCTATCCTCATGGTCTTTTAATTGTTTGTCTCTTTTTTCCTCTGTTTCCCTCTTTGCCATCTACTTGTCTTCTATGTCACTCACTTGTTCTTCCACCTTGTTAACCCTTGTCATTAGGACTTCTAGTTTGGATTGCATCTCATTCAATTGATTTTTAATTTCTGCCTGATTAGATCTAAATTCTGCAGTCATGAAGTCTCTTGAGTCCTTTATGCTTTTTTTCTAGAGCCACCAGTGGCTTTATAATAGTGCTTCTTATTTGCTTTCTGACATTGAATTGTAATCCAGATTTTGTAACTCTGTGGAAAGAGGACTGTTTCTGATTCTTTCTTTTGAGGTGAGGTTTTCCTTCTAGTCATTTTGTTCAGTGCAGAGTGGCCAAAAACTAGTTGTATTGGGAAAGGAGAAAAAGAGAGGAGAGAAAGAAGGAAAGAAAAGAGAAAAAGAAAAAGAAAAAAATGAAGAAAAAAGAAAAAAAGAAGAAAAAGACAAAGAAAAAGAAAGAAAGGAAAAAATGGTGGGGGAAGCAAATAGAAATCAAAAAGCAAAAAGAAAAAGAAAAGAAAAGAAAGAAAAGAAAAGAAAAAGAGGAAACAAAAGAAAAGGAAAGAAAAGAAAAGAAAAGAAAAAAGAAAAGGAAAGAAAAGGAAAGAAAAGAAAAGGAAAGGAAAGAAAAGGAAAGTAAAGAAAAGAAAGAAGAAAAGAAAAGAAAAAAAAGAAAAGAAAGAAAAAAGAAAAGAAAAGAAAAGAAGAAAAGAAAAGAAAAGAAAAGAAGAAAAGAAAAGAAAAGAAAAGAAGAAAAGAAAAGAAAAGAAAAGAAAAGAAAAGAAAAGAAAAGAAAAGAAAAGAAAAGAAAGAAAAGAAAAAACACCGGGGAGTATCTTCTGATTCTGTGTACTTTAAGTCCCTTGAGTTCCCCCTGAAACTTGTCCTTCTACCTGGTCTTCTGGGGGAGGGGCCTGTTGTGCTGATTCTCAGGTGTTAGCACTTGGGGGAGCTGCTCTGCCCCTGCCTGGTGCAGTGCTCAGTGGGGGTTGCTTACCCCGTGAGGCCCCAGGAGGAACAACCACAGTGGCTGCGGCAGCTCTGGAGCCCTGGATTCAGCTCCCACAGTAACTCCAGAGTTCTCAGTCTGCAGGGGCCTGGAGGCTCCGGGGCGGGGCCGTTGATCTGCTCAGCCCCGGGCAGGAGCGTCCTTGCTGTCCTGGGCCCTCCCGGCCTCTGCCTGTCCCGGGGGGAGGTCGGATCCTAGGCTGTGTCCCTGGCGCCCAGTGCTCCCGGGCCTGCGCTGTTGGATTCGCGCTCCCGGCCGGGCAGCCCCCTCTCCACGGAGCAGCCGCCTGAGCCCCTCCGAGCTGCTCCCGGATCCAGCCGTGCGCGCTGCATCCCTTAGGGAGCTCGGCGCACTCTCCCCGGGGCGCAGGTGTCTGTTAGTGTCCCAGGGATCCTGAGGGCATCCCCGCCCTCCTGGGGTCTTGCTCTAACTCCCTGCGACTGCTTTTCTGCCCGGGAAGATTAGTGAAGCTCCTGCTTCTCCGGGTTGGTGCTTTCCTGTTCTGGGGCCACTCGCCCCGGCCGTAGCCCGGCTCCTCAGGGGGCCCCTCCCCCTTGGATGCCTTCTGTTACTTTACTTCTTTTTTCCCCGTCTTCCTACCTTGATAGAAGCGTGAACTCTTCTCTCTGTAGCATTCCAGCTGGTCTCTCTTTAAATCTCAAGCCGAATTCGTAGATTTTCAGGATTATTTGAAGGGTTATCTAGGTAATTTGGTGGGGACAGGTGACTTGGGGAACCCTACTCTTCCGCCATCTTGCCCCTCCCTGGATAAAAGAGTATTTAAAGTAATCTATGAAAACAAAAAAGAAAGCAAAATCAATTCTGTAATGCTAGAACTTATTGTCCATCATATTGTATTATATCCCAACTTTAATAATTCATAAAAATTATAGCAAATAAATTGTATTTCAAGTTTGAGTAGATATTTTAGAAACACACAAATCTTCTGACTTATTTTTCAAAATGAAGTTGTGTCTTACAATATACACTATGTGGGTTTAGGCAATTGCCCATATCAAACTTGTGAAATGTATTGGTTTTTAATGAATATATTAGGATGGGAGTACTATAACATTTTCACTCTCTTTTCTATAACTAAATAAAGTGAAGTGTGTTTGTTTTCAAAATTACTTTTAGCTTAGTGCTATTGTCAAAAAGAAGGCATATACTCAAACAGAATACAGGTGTTGACATTTTTGTATTCCATTTTCTCTAAATAGGTTTCTTTTTAAGTAAGATTGAATTCAAGTCTGTCTTTCAAAACAGTTCTATTTCTCTTTGAAGTGAGAGTTTTCTGTTTCTACATTTGCATTTTTTAAGTATTCTAGAAGGAAAAGATGCCATCCAAAACAGTGTCACCCCAAACAGTGATACAACACTTACTAACTTGGAATCTTAAAGGCAATCATAATACTCTATAATTAGTATACTTTCAAACTTCATTCAAATACTGTTCAAAGTAGTATTATGATCAATAGCTCCTTTGCAAACTCACAGCCAAGAATAAGAGTAGAATAATCCTGGATGGATCTGGTGAACAGAATTTGGATCTGATGAACAGAATTAAAGAAAAGGAAAAACACTATCATAAAATTATTTTTCTGAAAATAACTGACCAAATAGGCCTGACCTTTTCTTTATAATGACAAAAGGCATAGCAGTCCTTGGATCTATTCACTTTCACAGTTCTGGAACCATGCTTACCTTTAAGTTTCCCTGGCCAGTGATGCCTGGGTGCCTCAGTAGTTGAGCATCTGTCTGCAGTTCAGGATGTGGCCCTAGTCCCAGAATCGAGTCTCGCTTATGTCCCTGCTTCTCCCTCTATGTCTTACCTTTCTCTCTGTGTCTTTCGTGAATAAATAATTTTAAAAATATTTTTAAAATTTCCCTAGCCAAATGTTTTGAAAACAGCAGTCACAAATATTCTATTTTTTACATGAATTTATTCTCTGGTCTGAGATCAACTATAGAAAGCTTATTTCTAAAATGGAAAACTGTTTTTGCAATACCAGTATCACAAAGCGAAGACTGACATAGTTGGCTACCAAAACATTTATACAATATTTGAAAATAAAAAAAATAGAATACTGAAGAAAACCACTTTGGGAAAGTACATGATTTTTTTTCCTTTTTTTAAATAATAAATTTATTTTTTATTGGTGTTCAATTTGCCAACATACAGAATGACACCCAGTGCTCATCCCGTCAAGTGCCCCCTCAGTGCCCGTCACCCATTCATCCCCACCCCCCACCCTCCTCCCCTTCCACCACCCCTAGTTCGTTTCCCAGAGTTAGGAGTCTTCATGTTCTGTCTCCCTTTCTGATATTTCCTACCCATTTCTTCTCCCTTCCCTTCTATTCCCTTTCACTATTATTTATATTCCCCAAATGAATGAGACCATATAATTTTTGTCCTTCTTCGATTGACTTATTTCACTCGGCATAATACCCTCCAGTTCCATCCACATCGAAGCAAATGGTGGGTATTTGTCTTTTTTTTTTTTTTGGTAGACCTCTGTGCATTAATTAATTTATTTTTATTTATTCATTTTTCTTCAAATCTTAATTTAAATTCTAGTTAGTTAACAGTGCAATATTGGTTTCAGGAGTAGAATTAAGTGGCTCACCACTTACATGTAACACCCAGTGCTCATCATAACAAGTCCCTTCCTTAACACCCCTATCACCCATTAAGCCCACCCTCCACCCACTCCCTCCATCAACCCCTGTTTATTCTCTATTGTTAAGAGTTTCTTATGGTTTGCTTGTTTCTCTTTTTTTACCTTTCCCATGTTCATCTGTTTTGTTCTGTTGTTTGTGTTTTTGGTGAGTCTTCCTTTAAAAAATCTGTTTTTTACACATGTATATTTCAAGAGAAATATTAAGGGTGTTTTAAGGACTTTGCAGGGAAATAGAAAAAATATAGTAAAGATGACAAGTCTACCAATATTACTAATCCTTTTCCTTAATTATGGGGTGACCCAATTGGGTGGAGGCTGGTGGCATGGGCAGTGAAAGAATTCACTCAAGGCAGAACAAAGGAGACAGAAGTTTTTTGAATACACTGCAATAGAGCAGTGGACAGGACAGCAAAGGAAAGACTGCCACAAGGCATTGGTGTGGGGCTATAGTTATAGGATGGAGTGAAGAAGTATGGGAATGTACCAAATTTCCTTTTTTGGTAACTGTGTCTAGTTGTATGTAGCTCATTTGTCAGCTAGGGCCTATGGCTATTTTGAGGTGGGTGGTATAATGAGCCTGTTTGCATTCAGCCAGGTGGTCACCGTGGGCCCTTTTACCTTATTCAGGTTTTCATTACTCAAGTCTGTTGCCTAAAAAGAGCCTCTACATTAATGTTTCCTTAATGTTTGCCCATGAATTAATTCAGATTATGTCACCACAAAATATGACATTTTGACGTATTGGTAACTTTGAGGTAAAGAGATTTAGGAAATATCAGATGCAGGAAGGGCACCCTGAGCTCCCTTTATACCTGGAAGCAGGAGATGGCATTACTCTATGAAAGATATACTTCCTGTACCAGAAGGAAAGTAATATTCTTATCATCAAGGATGTGAAGTTGAGAATAAGAAAATTCTATACAAATAGAAGTTGTGAAAATAATTCTTAACTTCCTTTAACTTCCCCATATAGTTTAGTTACTTTTACACAATTGCGTCTCTTTTGTCGACCTACTATTAGAACATATAGATTTCAATATTTCTTTGAGTCTCCATTCTTTATGAGGGATTCTATGTCACATAAAATGATATGAATTTATAAAATTTTCTTTATCTGATTGGTCTTATATGTTTAAGACTCAGACCCCGCTAAAAAACTCTGAGTGAAGGTAAACATTTACCTCCCCTACATCCATACAAGAATATAAACAAAATAAAAACCAATGGATCATTAAATTAAATATTGCCAAAGCATGTTACGAAAAAATACCCATGAAAAGTAAGCTCTTTTAATATTTTTTAGTTTTTCCACATAGTGGCGCTTTTTACATCCCTGGAAATAGTGCAAGCCAGGGCTTCTGAAGAGCGTTTTGTTTTGTTTTGTTTGTTTGTTTTTATTTTTTTCTATTGCTTTTTTATTTTTTTTATTTTTTTATAAATTTATTTTTTATTGGTGTTCAATTTGCCAAAATATAGAATAACACCCAGTGCTCATCCCGTCAAGTGCCCACCTCAGTGCCCGTCACCCAGTCACCCCCACCCCCCGCCCGCCTCCCCTTCCACCACCACTAGTTCGTTTCCCAGAGTTAGGAGTCTTTCATGTTCCATCTCCCTTTCTGATATTTCCCACTCATTTTTTCTCCTTTCCCCTTTATTCCCTTTCACTATTTTTTATATTCCCCAAATGAATGAGACCATATAATGTTAGTTTATTTTTAATAATCTGGAAGTCAAGTATGGGTAACTGCTTATCTGTCCTAACAAAAGTGTTGAGAAAGTTCAGTCTCATCTTGATGAATAGTATTTACTATTTTGCCTTTTACTAACTCTTTGTGTAGCTCTGTGACCATTTACTTTTTCTTCATGTGAGTTTGCACCTTTATAAAATCCGGTATCTTCTCAGAATTTTTTTTATTTTTTTTTATTGGAGTTCAATTTGCCAACATATAGCATAACACCCAGTGCTCATCCCGCCAAGTGCCCCCCTCATTGCCCATCACCCAGTCACCCCAACCCCCCACCCACTTCCCCTTCCACTACCCCTTGTTCATTTCCCAGAGTTAGGAGTCTCTCATGTTTTGTCAGATGTCTTAAGAAGTATAATGCTTGTGAAATACTTGGAAAGTTGTGAAAGCTACTTTCTACTCAGAACTCATAACAATTGGCATCTTTCTGCTTTAAGAATATGAAATATTTGATTGTAGTAAAAATCCTTAGACTATAGTATTATCACCTGAAGTAGAGATCAGCAGACTGTGGCCCACAGGTCAAATCTACCCTACCAGAAGTTCTTGCAAATAAAGTTTTATTGGCACACAGTCACAATAATTTGTTTACATATTGTCTATTGCTGCTTTCACACTATGGCAGAGTTGAGTAGTTGCAACAAGCAGTAGGACCTGCAAATTCTCACAATTATTCATGTGTCAAGATTCGCATTAAGAAGTATTAATTTTATAACAGGTAGGCCTCTATATGCTGTTTACTATAAATAGATTCATATTCACTTTCATTAATCTGAATCTTCTCCTTAAAAGCTAAGAGTTTATGAAAACATATTATTTTTATTCCTACCCTTTTGTTGTGAAAGTCCGTTTATGAAGAATCTCGTTCATTCGTTCACTCCATGCTTATTTAAATTACTGCATGTCAGCCACTGTGTTAGATGCTGGTGCAATAGTTGTGAAGATCTCAGACACATTCCTTGCTTTTGCGGAGCTTACCTGCAAATTCTGTGATTTCCTTCTCATGGCCAGATTTCCTGCAGTGTCTCTCAATATTTCCCACCCCATTCCTTTGTGGGTCAGACTAGATTATTTACTAACCTCCAATGACAATGTCATGCTATTGTTTCTATCTGGAATAACTCTCTGTTCCATTTTAGTTGACAAAACTCTACCGGTGTTTTCATTTTAAGATGAAATCTGAACTTATTTTAGAGTTTTCCTTTCAATCCCCAAATTTCAAGAACAGATATACAATAAACAATTAGTAAAGCTATTTTATGCTTAAAAATCCATTAAGGATAGACTAGTAGATGTGAGAAAAGCTTAAAAGAGAAAGAAGGTCAATAGATGATCAGCCTGAAGAAAGAAAAATACGCTCAAATATGTATGAAGGACTATTCTACTATAAAACATGGAGTTGGCACTGAGAATTGTCCATCTTTGTAGAAAAGGAATATCAGGAGTAAGAGAAAACTCAGGAACAGCCAATAACAAGGACAATTGGAGTACCATAGAATGGAAAACTTGTCAGTTTAATCACTGCAAGTTACATTCCACTTGACATTTGGGGTAAATAGTAACTGTTTCAATGTTTACTGTTAGGCAAGAACTTGGATTTAAAGGTGGGGAATTTCCCCAAACAACTGTGATTCCCAGGAAGGGAACAAAATAATCAATGTTGAGATTAGAAGCTGATGTAACCTATCTTGTTACAGACCCTGGTACTGCCCAACTTTCATCCCAAACAGGTTGAAACCCAACTAAGCAGTGTCTCTTGGTGCTCTCAGACATGTAAAAATTCAGGGGTGCCTGGGTGGCTCAATCAGTGAAGTTTCTGACTTCCCACTCAGAGGTGGGAATGAGCCCTGTGTTGGGCTCCCCACTCAACACGGAGTCTAATTGTTTCTCTATCTCTCCCTCCACTACTACTCCACACATACTTTCTCTCTCACTCTCTCAAATAAGTGAATAAAATCTTTTAAAAAGAACTTGTAAAAATTAATATAATTTCTTGAGTATAGAACTTTCTAAAAAGATTACTAGAGATGTATTTTCTGAATGTGGCCTTTTTACCATGACACATGAGATGACTTTTTTCTAGTATACTGACATTTTTTAAAATTAATTGTTATATATATGACATATAGGTTTATATACTTGTTTTTCAAGATTCCACATGACACCTGTAAGAATGGCTTAAATAAAAAAAAAAACTCTGACATATTAACCTATTATTTCATGGGTATAATTACTTCAGGTTAGTTTAAGTTGATTTATATTAAAAGTGAATTAATTTAAATTATTCATGAAATAAAATTATAATGGTATTCAGATATAAAAATTGTGAAGACAATAAATGGCTACCTTTTGGGAAATATTGTACTAGCATATATATTACTGCAAGAAGAAAAATGAATTCATGATGAAAAAGTCAAACATTGGGATGCCTGGGTTGAGCATCTGCATTCAGTTCGGGGCATGATCCTGGGGTCTGGGAACAAGTCCCATATCGGGCTCCAAGGAGCCTGATTCTCCCTCTGCCTGTGTCTCTGCCTTTCTCTCTCTGTGTCTCTCATGAATAAATAAATAAAATCTTTAAAAAAAGATTATTTTGATCTGAAAGGAATTAAGAAGAAGCAGATATAAGAAAAACACTCTGCCCTCTCCCTACTTGCCTAAAAATAAGATATAAACTTACAAAGGTATACCGCTTCCCCTCTTTACCAGGTAGGACAAAAGTTAATCACTGGAGAAAACTAAACCCTTAACAGCCTGGAGAAGGCACTAGAGGAATTTATAGAACAAACTTTACTAACTGGCCTTTATTTCTGCCCTTGGAAGTCTAAAACTGTTTTCTTTCTTTCATCATTTCTCTTCAAATTTATTGTTCTTTGTTGAACATGCTATGTAAACTGGAATTCTAAGCCTCTTCAGGTATTCATTTCTTCCTGGATATCTGCCACGTAGACATCAAGTATGCATGTCAATAAACTTTTTTTTCTCTTGTTAATCTGTTTTTTATTACAGAGATCTCAACCAAGAACACAGAAGAGTAGAGGGAAAATTACTCTTCCTCCCCTACAGAAACAAATAAAAAATGTTAAAATGGAACACTGTTGATGGTTTAAAAAAAAAGCTAAATTAAAAACTGGAACTGAAATTTGACATTTTAAAAGGGGAAGGAAGGAGGGAGGAGCATCTGGGTGGCTCAGCCCACTAAGTGTCTGCCTTCAGTTCTGGTCATGATTCAAGTGTCCTGGGATCAAGGCCAGCCTCAGGCTCTCTGCTCAGTTGTAAGTCTGGTTCTCCCTCTCCCTGTGGCTCTCCCCCCTGATTGCACTCTCACTCTCTCTCTCTTTCTCATATAGAATATTTTAAATAGAATAAAAGGGGAAGAGGGAAAAGGGAAGAAAAAGAAAAAAAGGATGTAAATATATTCTACATTTCTTGTTTTGAGTTGAGGAACAGAAAATAAATATCACTGAATATTTTATAAGATATAGACATAATGTTGCACCTAAAATTTAAGGATAACCACTAGCAGAATACACATGCAGAGAAAGGCACACATAAGCAAATACAAACATACATGCATTTCAAAGAATTAAAGGACAAAACATGAATTAAGAAAATTAAATGTGGGACACCTGAATGGCTCAGCAGTTGAGCGTCTGCCTTCAGCTCAGGGTGTAATCCCAGGATCTGGGATCCAGTCTCACATTGGACTCCCTGCAAGGAGCCTGCTTCTCTCTCTGCCTGTACCTCTGCCTCTTTCTCTCTCTGTCTCTCATGAATAAATAAATAAATCTTTAAAAAATTAAATGTAAAAATTTAGACAGAATTGTACATTGGAAATAGAACCAAATAAATATATGAATATTCACATATATGTGAATATAAGGGAGTTAAAGTCTCTGATATTGGCTTAAAAATCCAATTTATGTGTTATTTACATGAAATACAAGAAGTGTGAGAATAAGAGATAAAATATATATACTAGAAAAATACTAATAAAATTCAAGTGTGACATTAATATAGGTAAAACCATTATTTAAAGCAAAAAATATTTAAAAAACAGAATATTTCATGTTGAAAGAATTATCCATCAAAATCTGTAACAGTCATGAATTTTTACTGCCTAATTATGTAGGTTCAAAATATATGAAATAAGTCAATCGGAAAAGGACAAACATTATACGGTCTCATTCATTTGGGGAATATAAAAATTAGTAAAAGGGAATAATGGGGAAAGAGAGAAAATGAGTGAAAATATCAGTGAGGGTGACAAAACATGAGAGACACCTAACTCTGGGAAACGATCAAGGGGTAGTGGAAGGGGAGGTGGACGGGGGGTTGGGGTGACTTGGTGATGGGCACTGAGGGGAGCACTTGGCGGGATGAGCACTGGGTGTTACGCTAAATGTTGGCAAATTGAACTCCAATAAAAAATGATTAAAAATAAAAAATATCAATAAAAACTGGTAGAATTTCAGAGAAATCCACAATTATAGTGAGAATTTAACATACTTCACTAAGTGTCTAGATCAGGTACACTAAAAAAGGTAGACAGAATATAGAAGATTTGAATTTTACAATTAACAAACTCAATTTAATATACGTATATATATATAATAAACACACACATACATACATATTTGTATTTGTAAAAGAAGAATATGGATTATTTTCAAACACGTGTGAAATATTATAAAAAACTAACCATACATTAAACCTCAAAACAACAACAAAAAAACTCAACAAATTGAAAAATCAAAATCTTATGGGTCACTTTATATTTATTGACCACCATGCAAGAAAATTAGAAAGTAATACCCCCAAATGCAACAAGACAAATGGAATTCCTGTACATCTCCATATTAAAAGTAAAAACTTTTTGGAATATATATTGGGTTAAAGAGAAAATAAAACTGAGAACTATGATTTATTTATTTATTTATTTATTTATTTATTTATTTTATTTTTTTTCTATGATTTATTTAGAACTGAATGACACCACATACCAAACTGGTAAAAATGACCAGAGGGAGATTTAGGGAGAATATATATATATAGCTCCTAAATTACTTTATTAAAAACAAGAAAAATACAAAATAAATGAAAGTCTTATTTTTTATTTGAATATAAATAGAAAAAATTAATGTAACATTTACATGCAATGTTACAGTAGTTTCAGGTGTATAACATAGTCATTCCACAAGTTTATACACTATGCTATGCTCACAAGAAGTATAACTACCATCTGTCATCATATAATGCTATTACAAAATCATTGAATTTAATTCCCATGATTATTCATTCCATATCTGGAAACCTGTAACTCCCACTTCTCTTCACCCATTTTTCCCATTCCCCCAACCCTCCCTTCTTGCAACCACCAGTTTGTTCTCTGTATTTATAGGTCTGATTTTACTTTTTGTTTGTTTGTTTGTATACTTGTTTCTCAAGACTCCACATATGACACCTGTAAGAATGGCTTAAATAAAACAACTCAAGAAATAACAAGTGTTGATGATGATATAAAGATAAAGTAACACCTATACAATGTTAATGGGAATATGAGTTGGTACAGCCACTATGGAAAACAGTATGGAGTTTCTCAAAATGTTAAAAATATAAATACAATATAATCCAATAATTCCACTACTGAATATTTATCCAAAGTAAATAAAACACTAATTAAAAGAAATACATGCACCCTTGTTTATCGCAGCATTATTTACAATAGCCAAGATAGGGAAGCAGCATAAGTATCAACTGATAGATGAATGGATAAAGAGTAAGTAATTTTATACATATATATGTATATAGTGATATATATGTGATTTTATATATTTGATCTATATCATATATATGTGATTGTATATATACATATGTGTGTGTATATATACATATATATATATACACACACATCATGGAATATAACTCAGCCATAAAAAGGAATAAATTATGCCATTTGCAATAACATGGATGGACCTGGAGGGTATTATGCTAAGTCAAATAAATCAGACTAAAATACATTTTTGAATGAAGAAACTAATAGAACCACAAAATAAAATAAATCCCATTAAATTATACAAAGAAATTAATAAAGGTATGTACAAAAATTAATAAGAGAAAACAAAACAAAATATAATCCTGATGAATAGAACAAAAATTAATTATTTAATTAATTTCAAGAATCAGAAATTGACAAACTATTCTTGCATATAACTAAGGGAAAAAAAAAGAAATTTAAATAAACGGCTTAAGGAATAAAAAAAGAACATAGATAAAGAGGAGATTAAAACTATTAATTAGGGCAGCCCAGGTGGCTCAGCGGTTTAGCGCTGCCTTTAGCCCAGGGAATGATCCTGGAGACCCCGGATCGAGTCCCACGTCAGGCTCCCTGCATGGAGCTTGCTTCTCTCTCTGCCTATGCCTCTACCTGTCTTTCTCTGTGTCTCTCATGAATAAATTAAAAAAATCTAAAATAAAAAATAAAAAAAGAAAAGAAAACTGTTAATAACTCAAACTATGGAAATACTTTAACACTGATATGGTAAAATTGCCAAGATATTTGCTGAATAAAATAAATTTTAAAGCATGTGCAAAATATGTTCCTCTTTAGGTTAAAACTCAAAACAAAGCAACATTATGTGTGTAAATGTGTTTTAAAAAATATGGAAGGACACATACCTAATAATAGCAGTTGCTGGTGGCAGACAGAACAGGACATTTGGGATAGGGTTCAAATTATGCTTTAGCCTTACTTGTAATATTTTTATTATTTTACCAAGTGAACATATTTATTTATTACTTATTTAGTTAAAATCGTCTCTCATCTGTCAGAATGGCTAAAATTGAAAACTCAAGAAAGAATAAGTGTTGATGAGAGAGTTGAGAAAGAGGAATACTTACACTGTTGATGGGAATGCAAACTGGTGCAGCCACTGTGGAAAACAGTACAGAAGTTCCTCTAAAAGTTAAAAATATAATTACCCTCCTATACAGCAATACTAAGTATTTACCCAAAGGATACAAAAACACTAAATCAAAGGAATATATACACCCTTATGTTTATTGCAGCATTATTTACAATAGCCAAACTATGAAAACAGCCCAAGCATCCATCAATAAATGCATGGATAAAGAAGATGTGATATACACATATATATGATATATATCTTATATATTTATATAGTGGAATAGTGGAATATTATTCAGCCTTAACAAATAAGCTAGTCAGAGAAAGACAAACACCATATGATTTCACTCACACGTGGAATTTAAGAAACAAAACAAATGAACAAAGGAAAAGGAGAGAAAGAGAGAGAGAGAGAGAGAGAGAGAGAGAGAGAGAGAAACCCAGAAACACACTCTTAACTACAGAGAACGAACAGATGGTTACCAGAGGGGAAGTGGTAGAGCAGATGGGTAAAATAGGTGATGGAGATTAAGAATACATTTATCTTGATGAGGACTGAGTAATATATAGAAGTGTTGAATCACTATATTTTACACCTGAAACTAATATAACACCTTATGTTAACTAGACTGGGATTGAAATTTTCTTAAATGGTAAAAAATAGCTTAAATGTAACAATCACAACAAAACAATGTCAACAATGTTATGATTGGATTACAGAGATAACGGAGTGAATTTAAGGAAACAATGAGGGAGGGAGGGCAGCAGTCAGAAAAGGGTCTTGTAAAAATATTATTGATTCTTATCATGAAGGTGAAATGGGAGCGATCTAAAAGTATTAAGAAAGTTTTGTGCTTGAGAAAGTTAATCAGATGCTAGAGAATATGTTTGTATACATGAATGCATTTGTTATAAAGAAGTTATTTTTGAGCATACTTTATTTCCCTGTCTAAACTGTATGTTTTGGGGACATGTGTTTAATTAATTTTGGAATCTCATCATTGGACCTAGCCAAATATTTGTAAGCAAACATTTAAGAAAGCTTTCCAAATCAAATTTGAATCATGATGCTTCAATTCCATATAAGTGAGAGTATTCACAAAGTGTCTAACTCCCCTTAATTCCTAACATATTATCAGAGTGATTAGAAAAATTAAGTGATTCTTAGAGAAAAAATAAGGTACAAAATTATCAGTTATTAATTATAACCACTGCTGAATATTGTGGTAAGTTTTCCCTACATTCAGTATTGTAAGTTAGCAATGCAATGCTTATTAATAGAAAATGAAGCTATGGTTAAAGTCCTATGCCTCACTATGGAATCTAAATACCTTATTTCAAAATATGTAAGAAAGAACTTTAAAATGTTTCAATATACTTAAAAATGATAATGGTTTTTCATGTTATTGTTTGATTCAAACACGGGGTAATCCATTACTTAACTATTTGAAGTAATGAGTGTACAATTTGAACTTATGTGCTGTAGCTCCCCATGACTAATTTAGACTTCAAGCAGATCTAAGGGACCAATGAGTCCTTGATGCAAAACTGCAGTGATTTTTGTCTTTTAAAACATTCTGAATTGGGACTCCTGGTGGCTCGGCAGTTGAGCATCTGTCTTCCGCTCAGGGCATGATCCCAGGGTCCTGGGATCGAGTCCCACGTCGGGCTCCCTGCATGGAGCCTGCTTCTCCCTCTGCCTGTGTCTTGGCCTCTCTCTCTCTTTTTCTCTGTGTCTCTCATGAATAAATAAAGTCTGTAAAAAACAAACAGAAAAAGAAAACATTCTGAATTTAAGAAGTTGCCTATCAGAGTGTACCTGGGTGTCTCAGTTAAGTGTCTACCTTTGGCTCAGGTCAGGATCCTGTGTTGGGCTTCCTGCTCTTCGGGGAGTCTGCGTCTCCCTGTCCCTCTGCCACTCCTCCTGCTTGTGTGTGTGCTCTCTCTCTCTCTCTGTCAAATAAACAAAATCTTAAAAAAAGAAGTTGTCTATCAAAAAAAACTGCTATGATGAACAAAATTCACTCACTAGTGAATTTTTTTTCCACTAGTGAATTATTAATGTTCCCTAAGAATAATTTGACAAGGAACTTCTTACTGTTAGGTTGCCGGTCATCTATAAAGTTTTCATATAAAGCATCTTTGGACTTGTATTACAGTAAAAATAATAAAAAAGAAGAATCCTTTTACTTAATTTCATGTAATCTGAATATTTTTGTGTTAAATTATCTTCCTTTTAGTCATAGTCATATTCTTTGCTCAAGACTTAAAACAACACAAATCAGCCAGAGCTGCAGAGGAACCACACTCTGAGTTTCTGGCATCTTCCTTTGGTCTCTAACCTGTTCTAGATAGTTCTAGTATTCACTTTATACTACTAAAAGATAGGAAATCCTTGTTATCAAACCCTTCTACTATCTTTTTTTCTGACTTTATTGAGATATAATTGACATATAGCATTGTGTAAGTTTAAAGTGTACATGATGATTTGATATGCATATATATTCTGACATTATTACTACAACAGGTTAGTTAACACTCCATCACCTCACATGATTATGTTGTGTGTTTTTTTCCTGTAGTGAGACCATTTGAGATTTACTGTCTTAGAAACTTTCAACTATATAACGCTGTATTGTTAACTATAGTCACCATACTGTACTTTAGATCCCAAGACATATTCATCTTATAACTAGAAGTCTGTACTCTTTGGCCAATGTATTTCCATCCTCTTCCCCAGCTTCTGGTAACCACCACTCTACTCTGTTTCTATGAGTTTGTCTTTTTTATATTCCACATATAAGTAAGATCATACAGTATTCATCTTCGGCTGTCTGACTTATTCCTCTTCTATCTTTTGAGACACTCTGTTAAAACTTATGACCAAAGAATTGCCTTGGGCTAATAAAATTTTCAAATTATTTTATAAATGTTACAATGCTATTTTCCACATATTTATGGAAATGTCTCCATATGACACCAACTTTTTCAGCTATTTAACTATTAAACAGAATTCCCCTTTCTGTATTGATATAATTTGTAATATAGGAAAAGTAATGAAAATAGACAAATTTAGCCCCCTTCAAAAATTAAGAATTAATGAAATATACATTTCCCCTGAACCTTTCATGTCTGTTTGGACACTGGTTTGTTAATAATGCAGAAAGTGAATCATTAGTTCATATTGATCTTGTAGCTCTATTGTCTAACAAACTCAGAAAGGCATTCCTGGAAGGGATCAAAGAAGGACTAGTTGCCTTGTTTTATAGAGAAATTTAAAAAAATATTTTATTCTATTTTTTTTTTATTTTTATTTATTTTATGAGAGAGAGAGAGAGAGAGAGAGAGAGAGGCAGAGACATAGGCAGAGGGAGAAGCAGGCTCCATGCACCGGGAGCCCGACGTGGGATTCGATCCGGGGTCTCCAGGATCGTGCCCTGGGCCAAAGGCAGGCGCTAAACCACTGCACCACCCAGGGATCCCTAAAAAAATATTTTATTTATTTATTCATGGGAGACAGAGAGAGAGAGAGAGAGAGAGAGGCAGAGAAATAGGCAGAGAGAGAAGCAGGCTCCATGCAGGAAGCCCGACGCGGGACTTGATCCTGGGACTCCAGGATCATGCCCTGAGCCAAAGGCAGACGCTTAACCGATGAGCCACCCAGGTGTCCCTAGAGAAATTTTTCTTTAGACTTATTGCAAACCACCTGATAGAAAATGAACCAATTACTCAAAACTTTATGATAGTGGGGATACCTAAAAGTAAATGAACTACGTGCAAACCTTTGTTCACTTTGGATTATGTCTTCCTCACTAGAATTGCTATCCAAACAGAAGCCAAAGATATAAAAAAATTCCTTCTTCAATGTGCACCCTGAAGTTTATATTCATTCTCCCAATTTATGTTGCAATTATATTTGGGGTAACAACTCTACAAATAATCACAGCAGTTTTCCTTTTTTCATTAAAACAGTGCCATCTCTACAGGTAAATCAAAATCATCTCCTTTGATTTTTAATTCAGAAGCAAGTTCATCAATAATGTATACATTATCTTTTCCTTATTGGTAGTTTGACAAATAAAGGTGTGTCTTTATATAGGCCACAGCTCAGTATAGGCCACAGAAGAAGAGTTAAGAAACAGAACAGTTAGCTCTTTCAATGTCTCAAATAAGTGACGATAAGGTAAGGCAGAGTGGGTTCCATGCTTCTTAGTACTCATAGTAAGTATTTTAAACTGCTTTCCTTAACTTACTATGCTACAAATAATTATGAGGATTTTTTTCTTTTTCTTTTTTTTATTTTTATTTATTTATGATAGTCACACACACACACACAGAGAGAGAGAGAGAGAGAGAGAGAGAGAGAGAGAGCAGAGACATAGGCAGAGGGAGAAGCAGGCTCCATGCACCAGGAGCCCGATGTGGGATTCGATCCTGGGCCTCCAGGATTGCGCCCTGGGCCAAAGGCAGGTGCTAAACCGCTGCGCCACCCAGGGATCCCATTATGAGGATTTTAAATACAAAATTATAGCTTCCATGGAAGAAGATCCATTATTACTATGATTCTCCAGATTTTTTAATTGTTTTGGACCTATGTAGCACTAAATTCTAGTAAGGATGCCATTTGTTAATACAGATGAAATTATTTCTATGACAACACTCTTCTCATAATGCTAATTTAGGTAAGTTTGAACCTATAATTTTTCTATGCTTAAAAAAACATTGAGATTGTAATGGAAATGACTGACGTTTTTTTAGGAGAGAATTGGAGAAGGATGAGGGAAATAAGACCTACAGATGCTGAAGGCACTAATCAAGAGTATGGTCCAGGAGGGAATAGTGTCCCAGTTTGGTGGTGGGAGCACAGGGCTGAAAGAGAAGCAGCTCCCCCCTCTCCACTCTTTCCTCCCTGCCACTTGCTTTTTCATTAATTATTCTATCTCATTGAACAGGAATGAAAACAGGTTAGAAGAACAAAAAAAAAAGTAAGTTGAAGGTTTGCTGTGATACCAGCATAGAAATGGCTGTCCTGACCCTGATTGTTGGGATTTATGGAAGACCCCCTTCCCCACTTTGTTGTGGCATGATCAAGCAAAGAAGGAGACAGAAGACAAATCTCCCTCCTCTGGGCACTTAACTTTGGGCAGCTGAGAGAAGTGGAACTTGCCTGAGGACACTGGGAAATAGTGTATCTCTAAGAATGTGAGGGGTACTGGAGCTGGCTTTCCTAGACATCACTGCCTCCCACATGCCCTGCCATTCTTCCCATAACTGTCCCTAGCATCAGTCCTAGGTATCCCCCTGCCAAATAGTTGCCTTTTGTCTTCCTCTTGAAGGATATGCTACTATATATGGGAAGAAATGATAAGAAATTTTTCATCATTAAATATTAAATGTAACTTGTGAATGGCCAGTGCTATCTAAGGACAAACTATGATCACAATGGTTGTCATATGGGTAGTTGTCATAGTAGCCCTATTTGAAAGGATAATATTTAACTGGGGACTCACTGCTATGTAATATTTGATAAACACCAAATAGAAAGGGCTTATGTCTAAACAGCATGCTTCCCAGAAGGATGTTTATTCTGGGGAAAATTTTAAGGTAACTTCTCTATTATTAACTTCATATGCAGACCACAGTTAAGAAAGATCTTAAAAAAATAACTATACTTCTATGTTCACTGCAGGATTAGTCACAATAGCCATGAGCTAGAAACAACCTACATTTCCATTATTAGATGAATGGTAAAGAAAATGTGATATTTGTATATAGAATATTATTCAGCCTTAAAAAGAAAGAGATCCTGTCATCTGTGACAACATGTATGAAATTGGAGGACATTATGCTAAACGAAATAAGACAGAAAGGGATAGACATATACTGTATGATCTTACTTATTTGTGGAATCTTAAAAAAATTATTTTGAACTCATACAACCAGAATAGATTAGTTGTTGCTGCATGGTTGGGGGAAATGGCCAGATATTGGTCAAAGAGTAAAAACTTCCATTTATAAAATGAATAACTTCTGGGTATCTAATATATAGCATGATGAGTATAAGATTGTATTGGATACTGAAATTTGCTAAGAGAGTAGATCTTAAGCATTCTACACACACACACACATACCCTAAATGGTTACTATGTGAGGTGATGAATATATTAATTTGTGGCAATCACTCCACAATGCATACATCTATTAAAGAATCACATCATACCCTTTGAATATATCAAATTTTATTAATTACACTTAAATAAACTTGGGAAAAACAAATAATGCATATAAAGCATTATATTTTGTTATTTAGGATTCTTAGTTGCAAGTGGCAGACTCCTAAAGTAGCCAAAACAAAGGAAGGAATATATTAACTAATGTATCTTGAATGGGAAGAACAGGGCTAAATTTTATAAGATCAACTGGATCCAAGGTTTTAAATAATGTCCTTTGGGCTTCAGATTTTTTTCTCTCTCCCTGCCTTCCTCTTTCTCTCTCTCCCTCTATTTCTTTCATTCAATCTCCCAGTTTTCTTTTTTGTTGTTGCTGTTTTTGACATAATTCTCAGGCAGATTCATTTCATATTGTGAAATACATGGTCCTTGGCAGCTGCAGGATGAAATTGTTTTCAATCCCTAGGTTTTCAGAAGGAAAAGAAAAAAAGATTCTATCCCTCTCTCTGAGTCTATACCTATCCCTATAAAACACTATGATTATTCTTATTGTGGACCAATCATCATGTCCAAGAGTATTGAATACTCTGATTGGTCAGGCTGATTCATACACCTGCCACTTAGGAAGAATAGAAAGAGCCTCATCATTTTTAGACTATGAGAATTATATGACATAATGATGTTCAACTCTGCTTAAACCTTAGAAACAGCTGGGAATCTCTTTTATAAAAAATAGAAGCCCCTGTGGCATAGCCATTAAATTACATGAAAAGAATATACATTAAGAGTTGAAAACCACCGAAATAGTGTGATATGAGAAGGGTCATTCCCAAAAGGGGAAAATGAGTCTTGTTTGTTTGATTTGGCCAGAAAAGAATGCGGTGGTAGAAAACCATCCAAAAGAGAAATTAACTACAGGGGTTCAACAAAGTGCTTGGCACATTCTAAAACCCAAAATGTTATTACCATTGATATTTTACTATGAAATAGGAAGGTGATGACTTAAAACGCTAGTGTGAGGGACATCTGGGTGGCTCAGAGGTTGAGCGTCTGCCTTTAGCTCAGGGAGTGATCCCAGGATCCGAGGTTGAGTTCCACATTGGGCTCCCTGTGGGGATCCTGCTTCTTCCTCTGTCTATGTCTCTGCCTCTCTCTCTCTCTCTGTATCTCATGAATAAATAAATAAGTCTTAAAAAAATACAACGCTACTGTGAATCTCTTGCTTTCCATGTGTGAACACTAACTGTAGGCTAATAGAAAAGAAAAACAGCAATTTTGAGTAAAGAAAAATGGGAAAAGGTGGTAGATGATGAATGCAAAGCATAGATAGATATTTATTAGAGAATAAATTTATTCTAAGACCTTTTTTTAAAAATTCTAATTGGGGTGCCTGTGTGGCTCAGTCAGTTAAGCTTCTGCCTTTGGCTCAGGTCATGATCCCAGGGTCCAGGGATGGAGTCCTGAGTCAGACTGCCTGCTGAACAGGGAATCTACTCCTCCCTCTGCACCTCCCCCCATTCATGGCCACTCTATCTCAAATAAATAAAATATTTTCTTAAATGAGCAAATAAATAAAAAAATCTAGGAATCCAGAAAATTTTATGTCTTGTTTAAGGATTTTATTCATTGTTTAGATAGAGAGAAAGATATCATGAGCGCGGGGAGGGAAGGCAGGGGGAGAAGCAGACTACCTGCTGAGCAGGGAGCCTCATGTGGGACTCGATCCCAGGACCCTGTGATCATGACCTGAGCTGAAAGTAGACACTTAACCAACTGAGCCCCAGAGATGCTCCAAATTTTATGTCTTAAATATTTACTGAAGATCTACTATGTACCAGACATTTTTCAAGGTACTATGGGTTTATTAGTGAACAGAAGAAAAAGGAATAGTTCCCTACCCTTGTGGAGTTTACTTTCTAGTCAGTAGAAGTGGGCAATAAACAAAGAAAAGGAATAAACAATATACCAGGTCATGTAGTCATAAATGCTATGGAAACAAAGGAGAATAGGGAGATGCCAGATAGAGGGTAGGAGAGAAGGTGGTGATGTTGCTGCAATTTTTCATAGGATGGCCTGGAATTTCTCCATGAAGTAACATTTGAGTGAAATCTGAAAGAAGTTAAGGGAGTACATGTATTTACATTTAGAGGATGAGTGTTCCAGGCCAATGGAAGAACAAAAGCAAATACTTTGAAGTAGGAACACACCTGGAATTTTTTAAGGAAGCCAAGGCAGTTGAAATAAAGTAAGTGAGGGGGAGATAATTAGGGCATGACATTAGGGAGGTGGAGAGATCAGACAATATAGGACCTTATAGATAAAAGATGGACAAAATTTTACTTTACAGTAATTTTTTTTTATTGAGCAGTGTGAACTAATGCTGCTCCCTTTTGATGTTAATGTTGCAAATGTTTTTAAAGAGCCGGGGAAATGGGGAGGTGGGTGTGCATGTACAAAAGGCCAGGTAGCAAAGTTATAGGCAAGATAAATGAATTCATATATACAGTTACTGTATAAATACATAAATCAAGTTTTTAAACAGCACCAATTTCCAAGTGTATACACAATAGGATTATAACTTGGCACAATTTTTCAAGGTGGCCAGGTAGGGCAGCCCCGGTGGCTTAGTGGTTTAGCGCCACCTTTAGCCCAGGGCATGATCCTGGAGACCCGGGGTGGACTCCCATGTCGGGCTCCCAGCATGGAGCCTGCTTCTCCCTCTGCCTGTGTCTCTGCCTCTCTCTCTCTTTGTGTCTCTCATGAATAAATAAATAAAATATTTAAAAAAATAAAGGGTCAGGTAGCAAATATTTTAGGCTTTGTGAGTCAAAAGGCAAAATTGAGGATATTGTGTAGTACTTACATAACAACAAAGAAAAAATATCTACTATTTTTATGATAAAATTCAAAATACAGTAATCATTACTGACTACAATTTTTTGTAGCACATGTTGACCACCCAGAAGAATGGCATTATTTTAGGGGAGAAAAATTTAAAATTTAGCTTAGTGAAGTTCAAAGGTAGTATTCTCTATCATCAAAATCAATTGCAAATATTAAGCTCTTATTGTTGATCTGTAATGAGAGTTTATGTATTTCATCATTGAAAGATTCATTTTTTCATACAGATAGGTACTTCAAATTACTGATTTTGATTCGAGTCTATAGCTTTAAATGAGCATATTCATTGCTTGGAAGACATATAAAGAATTCCATTCTTCTCTTGACATTTGTCTTTTAGTATGTCAATATACTGTAAATTAACCTTCTAAATTGAAGATTAAGGTGAGGTGACAGTTCTTCAGTGGCACAGTTTGGTTACACTGGCATGAAAATCAGGAAAATAACTCTGGAATTGTATATTGAGCTCAGTTAATGTATCTACACAAATTTGGGGGGAAATGTAAAACTTGTTTCCTATTTAAACTTTTAGTAGGGTGGACGTGCAAAGAGCATCTTGACATCACTTGTGATCCAAATGTTAATGGTCTTATTAATTCTTATTAATTCATAAAGGCTTTCAATATTCAAATATATATTGAAAAGAATTATTCTCAGAAAATTTTAATTATCAGCTCTGAGATTAAAAAGAAAGTAACAAAACTATGTAACTGCTAAGTCATTGAACTGTTATCTGTTTGAGCAAGTTAAGATATTCAGTTTTTAATACTGACAATGGTCTGTACACAAGAGTGAGTAAAATTTACCATTGACTGCTGGTTCAATAATACATGGCAGGTTAAAATGTTTTCCACAGTGTAACTGCTGACAAATAGTACAATGAATAGCCATAGGCTTTAACCACTTCAGATTTCTATGAGATTTGTAAGTTTGTTCAACTAATACTTTTTCTGCTCTGCACATATTGTTACCACCATAAATTTGACATATTTTAACAAACTCCACTTCAGATTGTACTGAATTGGTATTTTCTCAATTTTGAAAATGTTCTTGCCTATAGTTGTTCTATGCAGACTATTCCTACAGGTTAATTCTTTAGTCACTTTAAACTCAACATTGCCTCCTGAAATAAATGACAACTGAGCAGTGTAGGTAACTTCTGTTGATGTATCAAAAGCCAAAGAAAACTACCTGAAATTGTTTGCTTTGTTTTTCAATTTGTTGATGTTACTACCAATGTCCTGAACTCTTTGAGCAACTACTCTAACTGAAAGGATGCAATCGAACATGATTTAATTTACTTACTATCAGTAAATGGCTTTTCCTGCTTGGCTAACACATGAGTCACTCGGAAACTTACATTGGTAGTGGCTCATTTTCTTTCTTTATTATTGAAGTATAATTGACATACAATTTCATATTAGTTTCAGATGCACAAAATTTTGATTCAGTAATTCTATACATTACTCAATGCTCACCACAATAAGTGTATTCACCATCTGCCTCTTTATAATGTTATTATAATATTATTGACTGTGTTCTCTATACTATACTTTTCATTTTTGTGACTTATTTTTTTAACTATGAATTGGCACTTCTTAATCCCCTGTATCTACTTTGACATCCCAGCTTCCCTCTGGCAATTACCAGCTTGTTCTCTCTAAGAGTCTGGTTTTGTTTGTTTGTTTTGATGTTTAAAATAAAAAATAAGTAAAATCATATGGCACTTGTCTTTCTCTGACCTTTTTCACTTAGCATTGTACCATCTAGATCAATCCACATTGTTTCAAATGACAAGCTTTCATTTTTTTATGGTTGTGTTATTATATATATATATATATATATATATATATATATATATATATATATACCACTCATGGCCACTCTGTCTCAAATAAATAAAATATTTTTTAAATAAGCAAGTAAATAAAAAATTCTAAGAATCCAGAAAATGTTATGTCTTATTTAAAAATTTTATTCATTGTTTAGATAGAGAGAAAGATATCATGAGCAGGGGGAGGGATATATATATATATATATATATATATATATATATAAAATATATAATTATAATTATAATTATTTTTACAATAATTATTATATAATTATATATTATATATACATATATATAATATCAATCACATTTTCATCCTTTCATGTACCATTGGACACCTGAGTTGCTTCCATATCTTTGGTATTATAAATAGTGCTTCAATGAACATAGGGGTACATATATCTTTTAAAATTAACGTTTTAATTTTTTTGAAAAATACCCAGTAGTAATCTTATTTTTACTTTTTATTTATGTGAAGAAACTCCATTCAGATGAGATAATATTTTAAATAATCTTATTTTTCTGATTGTTGTTTTAAGTTGGAAATGTTGGGATGAATGCTTTCTTCAGTAATATAATCATACATGGTATTCAGTTAGCAAAAAGTAAATGCAATACAGGGTGCCTGGGTGGCACAATCATTTAATTGCCAGACTCTTGGTTTTGGCTCAGATCATGATCTCAGGGTTGTGAGATCAAGCCTCCATCAGGCTTCAGGTTCAGTGTGAAGTCTGCTTGGGATTCTCTCTCCCCCTACCTCGGCTCCTTCTGCTCATGCCCTCTGTCTCTGTTTCTCTTCCTAAAAATAAGTAAGTAAATAAATCTAAAAAATACAATGCTTTGTCATCTAACTCAGTAAAAATATAGTGCATGCTTCATTGTGCCTTGAAAGAAAGATATGAAAGTCTATCATTTTTGTATTTTGATATGGATATACATTGATAATGAAAAATAAGTAAAATATATGAATGCTGGCACATGTTGCAATTTAAATATGTTAGAATTATAAACATAAGACACTGATTTGTAGTGAATTGGACAGAAGCATTAAGTACTGAGAGCACTACATATGTTTTTTTTTTTTGTTACAATTACACTGGGTGTAGCTAAGTTTTGTCAACTTTATCTTTTCAAAGAACCAACTCTTAGTTTCATTGTCTTTTATTGTCTTTTTAGTCTCTATTTGATTTATTTTTGCTCCAATTTTTATTATTTCCTTCTTCCACTAACAAAGCTTCATTTATTCTTCATTGTCTTTTTTTTAATAAATTAATTTTTATTGGTGTTCAATTTACCAACATACAGAATAACACCCAGTGCTCATCCCGTCAAGTGTCTCCCTCAGTGCCTGTCACCCATTCACCCCCACCCCCCGCCCTCCTCCCCTTCCACCACCCCTAGTTCGTTTCCCAGAGTTAGGAGTCTTTATATTCTGTGTCCCTTTCTGATATTTCCCACACATTTCTTCTCCCTTCCCTTATATTCCCTTTCAATATTATTCATATTCCCCAAATGAATGAGAACATACACTGTCTTTCTCCGATTGACTTACTTCACTCAGCATAATACCCTCCAGTTCCATCCATGTTGAAGCAAATGGTGGGTATTTGTCATTTCTAATGGCTGAGTAATATTCCATTGTATACATAAACCACATCTTCTTTATCCATTCATCTTTCGATGGACACCGAGGCTCCTTCCACAGTTTGGCTATTGTGGACATGGCTGCTAGAAACATCTGGGTGCAGGTGTCCCGGCGTTTCATTGCATCTGAATCTTTGGGGTAAATCCCTAACAGTGCAATTGTCTTTTTCTTTTAGATGTAAACTTAAATTATTTGAGATTTCTCTTAATTATTGAGATAGGCCTGTATTGCTATGGACTTCTTCTTAGAATTGATTTTGCTACCTCCCACAGATTTTGGTATATTATATTTCTGTTTTCCTTTGTTTCTTGGTATTCAAATTTTTTTCTTTGAATTCTTCTATGACCCAGTAGTTGTTTAAGAACATGTATAATCTCTGCATATGTTTGCATATTTTTAGTTTTTCTAGTTTTCTTCTAGTAAATGATTTCTAGTTTTATACCATTGTAGTCGGAGAAGGTCCTTAACATGATTTTAAACTTCTTGAATTTATTGAGACCTGTTTTGTGTCTTAACATGTGATCCACTCTGGAGAATGCTTCATGTACACTTGAGAAGAATGTGTATTCTGTTGTTTTGGATGTAATATCCTGTATATATCTATTAAGTCCATAATGGCTTAATGTGTAGTTTGAGGCCAATATTTCCTTAATGATTTCCTTTCTGGATGATTTATCCATTGATATAAGTGTGGTTAAAGTACATCATTATTATTGTATTACTATCAAGTTTTCCCTTAATGTCTGTTAATATCTGCTTTATGTATTTAGATGTTTCTATGTTGAGTGCACAGATATTTACAAATGTTATATCTTCTTGTGGTATTAATCCCTTTATTATTATGTAGTACCTACTTTGTCTCTTGCTAAAGTCATTTTTTAAGGTATATTTTGCATGATATGAGTATGGCTACACCAGCTTTCTTTCTATTTCCATGGAGTGTCTTTTGCCATATCTTCACTTTTAGTCTGCTTGCATCTTTACTTGTGAAGAAAGTCTCTTGTAGGCAGTATATAAATGAATCTTTTTTAAAAAAAATTCATTTAGCTACTTTATTTCGGTTTACTAGTGATAAATTTTCTTACCTTATGCTTGTCTTGAAAACTCTGTCTCCTTCAGTTTCAGTTTTGAAAGAGAGTCTTGTTAGGTAGAATAATCTTAGAAGGTTTTTCCTTTTAGCACTTGGAATATATCATATCACTCCCAACTGGCCTGCAAAGTTTCTGCTGAGAAATCTACTAATATCCTTATGGAGTTTCCCTTGTACATAAGTTTATTGTTATTGTTGCTTGCAACATTCTCTTTTATCTTTAAACTTTGACATTTTAATTATGTGTCTTGGTATGGTTCTCTTTGGGTTGACTTTTTATTTTTAACTTTCTGGACTTCTTGGACCTGGATGTCTGTTTCCTTCCCTAAACTAGGGACAATTTCAGCCACTATTTCTTCAAACAATTTGTCTACTCCTTTCCCTCTTTCATCTACTTCTGGGTTGCCTATAAAACAAATGTTATTATGCCTAATGTTGTCCTATAGGTCCCTAAAGTTAAGTTCATTTTTAAAAAACTTTATTTTATTTAAATTCAAGTTAGTTAGCATATAGTGTAGTATTGGTTTCAGGAGTAAAATTTAGTGGTTCATCATTTATGTATAATACCCAGTGCTCAGCACAAGTGCCCTCCTTAATGTCCACCATCTATTTAGCCCAGAACCTCGCCCACCTTCACTCCAGCAACTTTTTAAAAAAAGATTTTATTTATTCATGAGAGATACACAGAGAGAGAGGCAGAGACATAGGCAGAGGGAGAAGTAGACGCTGTGCAGGGAGCCGGATGTGGGACTCGATTCGTGGACTTTGGGATCATTCCCTGAGCCGAAGGGAGAAGCTTAACTGCTGAGCCACCCAGGAATCCCACTTATGCTGGTTTTATATTGTATTTTCTGTTCTTTTTCTAGGTGCTCTCGGTCTAAGGTTTGGTTGTATGTTTTAGACTTTTTTTGTTTATTGAGGAAAGCCTGTATTGCCATATACTTCCCTCTAATAATCACCTTTGTTGCAACTCAAAGATTTTAAACTATTATGTTTTCATTTTCATTTGCTTCCATGTAGTTTTTTATTTCTCTCTAATTTTCTGGTTTTTCCATTCATTGTTTAGTAGAATGTTCTTTAACCTCCATATATTTGCAGTCTTTCCAAATATTTTCTTGTTGATTAACTTCAGGTTTCATCACACTGTTGTCTAAAAATAAGCATGGTATGATCTCAATGTTTTTGAATTGGTTGAGGCCTGATTTGTGATCAAGTATGTGGTCTTTTCTGGAGACTGTTTCTTATGCACTAAAAAAGAATGTGTATTCTGTTACTTCAGGAAGAAATTCCAAGAATATGTCTGCTAAGTCCATCTGCTCCCTTGTGTCGTTTAAAGTCATTTTTCCTTGTTGATCTTCTGCTTAAATGATCTATGCATTGTTGCGAATGGGATATTAGAATCCCTACTATTATTGTATTGTTATCAATAAGTTTCTTCAAGTTTGTTATTAATTGATTAATGCATTTGGCTGCTCCCAAGTTGGAGGCATAAGTATTTGTAATTGTTGATCTTCTTATTGGATATAACACTTTATTATGATATAGTGTCTTTCTTCTTCTCTTGTTACAGTCTTTGGTTTAAAATCTAGGTTTTTTTTAATATAAGTATGGGTATTCCAGCTTTCTTTTGATGTTCATTAGCATGATAAATGTTTCTTCACCCTCTCACTTTTGATCTGGAGGTGTCTTTGGATCTCTTTTAAGCAGCATACCAGTGGGTCTTATTTTTATGCCTTCTGATATCCTATGTCTTTTGATTGGAGCATTTAGTGCATTTACATTCAGAGTAACTATTGAAAGATATTAATTTATTGCAATTGTATTACCTGTTAAATTGCTGTTCCTATAGATTATCTCTGCTTCTTTCTAGTCTTTGTTTCTTTTGGTCTCTCTTTCCCACCCAAAGAGTATCCTTTAATATTTCTTGCAAAACTGTTTTATTGTTTATGAACTCTTTCAGTGTTTGCTTGACTTTGAAACTTCTGTCTGAATTATAACCTTGCTGGATAAAGTATTCTTGGCTGCATATTTTTCCCATTTAGCATGTTGAATATCTCCTTCTACTCATTTCTGGCCTGTCAAATTTCAGTACAGGTCTGCTACTAACCTTATGTGTCTACTCTTGTAGGTTAAGGACCTTTTATCTCTAGCTGTTTTCAGAATTCTCTCTCTAGCTTTGAAATATGCAAGTTTCACTACTATATGTCAAGGTGTTGACCTGTTTTTCTTGATTATGTGGGGAGTTCTTTGTGCCTCTTGAATTTTAATGATTGTTTCCTTTCCCCAATTAGGGAAATTCTCAGGTATAATTTATTCAAATAAACCTCTGACCCATTTTTTTTTTACTCTTTTTCTTCTGGGATTCCCATGATATGGATATTATTGCACCATATAGAATCAGTGTGTCCACCTTCATGATCAAATCATTTTTTACCTCTTCCTTTCAGCTTCATGATTTTCTACAATTTTATTTTCTATATTACTTATTGATCCCTCTGATTCTTTCATCCTTATTGTGATTAAATACAATTGATTTGGCTTTTTTAAATTATTATTTTGGCCTGACTAGGTTTTAGGTCTTTTATCTGTACAGCAAGGGTTTCTCTAGTGTCTTCTATGCTTCTTTCAAGTCTGGCTAGTAGTCTTATGACTGTTGCTCTAAATTCTTGTTCAGAATTATTGCTTATATCTAGTTTGAGAAAATCCCTGGCTGTGATTTCTTCTTGATCTTTCTTTTGGAGAGAATTCCTTTGTCTTTTCATTAGGTATGTTTCCTGTTCCTGAGAGTAATGTTATATATTAAGTAAGAGTCATACACTGTCTAGGATGTGGTACTTAAAGATGTGTTTCTGTTGTATGCTGTGTGCACTCTGCTGTTGTCTTTTGGCTGTTCTTTCTACAGGTCAGTCCTATACAGAGTTCCTCCTTGCTTGAGTGAGGAGTGTTTGGAAATTTAACTAGGTTTGCTTGATTTGCTTGTTAAAATAAGCCTTCTAAAGGAAAAAAAAGAAAAAGCTTGATCCCCCCAAAAAATATAAATAAAAGAACAAAAACAACACAACAGACAAATGAAAAGTTATAAGCCTATTCCAAAGAAAAAGAAAGAAAGAAAAAAAGAAACTAATAGAGAGAGAGAGAGAGAGAGAGAGAGAGAGAGAAGAGGAAACCTAAAAACACAGAAGAAACTATAGGTCTGATTCCAAAGAGAAAAAAAAATAAAGAAAAAGAAAGCCTGGTCTTATTTCTACCAGAACTGAAGCTTACTTTGTAGCACCGTAAAATCAGTAGACTTCATGCATATATAATGACTGTGCTGGTCTTCTGGGGGAGAGTCCCATTGTGTTGACTCACTGTCAGACCTGCCCTCTTAACCCTGCGCTTGTAGGGCACAGGTGGTAGAGTTTCAAATAGTGGCTCTCATCTCCCCTGTGGCCCCTGTGTTTCTCACTGAAGTCCAACTCTGCTGGTGGTTGAGGTAAAATGGTGCCAATCAACTCTCTAATCCTTGTACATGGGCTTTCATGCCTTGCACTATTGAAGAAGCCCTCACAGAAAAACAAACAATCTCCCTTCTTGTGTCCCAGGCCTCTGTCAGATTCCTGTCCTCATCCCGTCTGTTCCCTGGGGCCACTGGCATGCCTGGCACCACGTATCTACCGTGTTTTGTCTCTGGCATGCAGCTGGGATTCAAAACTCCAAATTCCAAAGGACATGGCATGGTGGGTACTCTCTCCCCTCCCCCAAAGGAGAGCCTCATAGTGCTGCACTCAGTACTGTTCTGTCCTAGAAAAACAGTCACAAACCTGCATAAGTGCCTGGAATCTATCAAGTGAAAAAAACAAAACAAAACAAAACAGGTTATCTGCCTTCTGGGTGCAACTCTGTCCTCTGCTGATGAATGGACACTCACTGGCACCTGTAGGGTCTTTTGTCCTTGGAGAGACAATATACACTCTCCCAAGTGTAATCAAGGAAAGGGAATGTTCTCTCCCAGTGTGATCCAAGGGATCCCTACACCATGCTGTCTGCTTCCAAGCCTGAACCCTCCTTCTCCCCAGGAGCACATGCCGTGGCTCAACTCTGGCAAAAATCATGCACTTCTAAAATCTCAGAATTTGAGATTCACTGTCTGCTTGCAAAAACTTGTAATACTCGGGAATCCCTGGGTGGCTCAGCAGTTTGGCGCCTGCTTTCGGCCGGGGGCATGGTCCTGGGGTCCCGCGATTGAGTCTCACATCGGGCTCCCTGCATGGAGCCTGCTTCTCCTCTGCCTGTGTTTCTGCCCCCCCCCCCGTTTCTCATGAATAAATAAATAAAAATCTTTTAAAAAACAAAAACAACAACAACAACAACAAAAACCTCGTAATGCTCAATTCTTTTTGACTCCTCAGTCAGTGTTTTTTAGAAGGTGTTTCCACTGCATGAACCCAATGCCCTACTCTCCCTTCCTCTCTCTTTTTCTCTTTCTCAACAGAAAAAAAACTCCTTCCCCACTGTGGCACCATGGCTTTTCTCTCCCCCAATTCATGTCTACGTGCCTTGTATTTGCCATGTTCTCCCCCACTGACCATGTAGATTGTTCTCCCAATCCTCAGATCAATTTCCTAGGTGTTCCAGATGATTTCACATTAATCTGGCTGTGTTTTTTTATAATAAATTTATTTTTTATTGGTGTTCAATTTACCAACATACAGAATAACACCCAGTGCTCATCCCATCAAGTGCCCCCCTCAGTGCCCGAGAATGGGGAAAATTAACAAGGCAGGAAGCCACAAATGTTGGAGAGGATGCGGAGAAAAGGGAACCCTCTTACACTGTTGGTGGGAATGTGAACTGCTGCAGCCACTCTGGAAAACTGTGTGGAGGTTCCTCAAAGAGTTAAAAATAGACCTGCCCTATGGCCCAGCAATTGCACTGTTGGGGATTTAACCCAAAGATTCAGAAGCAATGAAACGCCAAGACACCTGCACCCCGATGTTTCTAGCAGCAATGTCCACAATAGCCAAACTGTGGAAGGAGCCTCAGTGTCCATCGAAAGATGAATCTGGCTGTGTTTGAGGGATGAGACAATCCCAGGGTCTCCCTACTACTCCACCATCTTAACCTCTCCTAAATAACTTCATTCTTAAAAGTTATTATTTTTTTTTGTAGCTCTGTCTGGGTGTGTCATGTTTTTGTCTGCCACCTTGCTGATCCATTCTTCTGTTTCATCCAGTCTGCTGTTGGAACCTTCTAATATATATTTCAGGTTAATTATTGAATTCTTCAGTTCTGTGACTTCTATTTAGTACTTTCTTACATTTTCTCTTTGTTGAAGTTCTTACTAAATTTGTCTATTTTGCTCCTGAGTTTGGTGACCATTTTTTGACTATTTGAATTGTTTATCAAGTAGATTACTTATCTCCATATCATTAAGGGCTTTTTTCCTGAGATTTTGTCTTGTTCTTTCATTTGGAACATATTTCTATTTCTTCATTTTGCTTGACTTTCTGTGTTTGATTCTATGTATTAGGTGAAATAGCTACTGCTCTCAGTCTTGAAGGACCAGCCTTGTATAGGTGATGAAACTTCTCATTCAACATTGTCCTAACTCTTGGTTGTCTCTCAAACAAACCTTTGGAATTGTCTAAATTGCCTGATTTATTCTTGATAAGTTCCTATTGCTAAGGATGTGCTGAGACCTATCAGTATCACAAGGGGAGAAATCTCATTTAGCACCTAATTTCAGGCTGATTTGAAGCCACATCCTCAGGCATCAGTTTTTAAAGTATGAAAATATACACAGTCCTGTAAGGCCACAATTATAATTCCTGCCGGGTTCGATACCAGGAAATCCAGAGGTGTCCCCTAGGTGATAGTTTGAAATATTGGATCTTTAGAGGAGTGTATATGCTCCTTTCTGGGAGATCTTGTCAAGCTGTGGTGGGGCCAAAGGGATGCAAGGATGGTGTCTTTCTCCTTATGTTCCCTGAAAATACCTCCTTCACTTCTAGACATGTGGGAGCCTATAGTCTCTGTCTCTCAGGCTAAAGCTCAAGCCAAGTAAAGAGGCATTTTCTACAGGAAGACTGGGCTTGGATTTAAATTGCAGTGTGTGTGCAGTGCCCTTGGCTGGTAGCCTAGTAAGAAATGTCTTTTTGTTTGTTATATTCCTGTGGAGCTCAGGAATGCCAGCCTCCTTGGCCACCAGGGCCAGGTGATCAAAAAGCATTCCCCTCTGTGGATTGTGTGTACTTACTGGTTTTAGCTGGGCAGCTAAAATGTATGGGAGATGGGGCATCCTCAATAGCTTCAGAAAGGCACTGGAAAAATGTTTCTACATGATTCATTAATTCAGCAGGAAAGTCCCTTGTTGTACATGCACAGGAGAATGCTGCCTCCATTCCTATTTACCAGCACCATCCAGAGAGTGGGTAAACGGTATAACTGCCCATATTCTCTGTCTTCAGCAAATAAGCAGGATAGTGCTATGAACACTCACCTTTGTCTCTCTTAGCAAGATGGCAGGAGGGTGCCATGTCAAAACCCACTTGTGCTAGCAGAGTAGCTGGGCAGTGCAAAAGTGGTATCTTCCAGTGCCTCCATCTCTAAGAAGAGTTTCAACTGAACATTGCCCCTCCAGCAAATGCTTTTATATTAGCAAATGAATTTTTTTCACATGTAACCTAGGTGGTTTTCAAAACTGCAGGCATTTTTTTGTTGTTGTTTTTTGGAGGGATGTTTTGCTAGGTTTTAAGAAGAGTCTTACTGCACAGAAGCCCTTTAAAAAGAGGAATCTTGGGATGCCTGGGTGACTCAGAGGTTGAGTGTCTGCCTTTGGCTCAGGCTGTGATCCTGGGGTCCTGGGATCAAGTCCTGCATCAGGTGCCTTCACTACAGGGAACCTGCTTTTCTCTCTGCCTATGTCTCTGCCTCTCTCTGTTTCTCATGAATAAATAAAATCTTTTTTTTAAAAAAAGAGGAATCTCAGTTTCCATACCACTTCAAGTCCCTTGTACATCAGTCCCATCAGTTTTCTGAGCCAGACATTTTAAGGGCTTGCCTCTCTGGTGCAGATCCCAGGAGTTGGGGTGCCTAATGTGGGATACCAACTAATGCTCCTTCTGGATAGTGCCAGGCTGATGATATCCCTGCTTATTGTATGGTGCTGTGTCAGGGGTGGTTTTTTTGGCAAGATTGTCTCTGCCCCTCCTACTCCTGTTACAAATACATGTATCTAAGCCACTATGGAAAAGAGTGAGGAGGTTCCTAAAAAAACTTAAAAATAGAATTTGGTTCTGGAAATCTATCTAAAAGAAACAAAAACATTATGTTGAAGAGATGGTACAATGTGGTCCTTTTTTCCTTTGTTGCGGAGAAGCAGTTCATCTAGATTTCAGATCTCTTTCAAAGTAAAATAATCCATATATAGGTATAAATTTGGTATGTCTGTGGGAGAACAGGATGTCCCTATGCTACCATCTTGCAGAAGCCAGCTGAGCTTTCCCTTCATTACCCCATCAATATGATCCTTCAACCCAATCTCAATCTGTTTATATGTTGATGCAAATACTTGTATCTAAGCCACTATGGAAAACAGTATGGAGGTTCCTCAAAAAAATAAAAAAAATAAAATTTTGCTTCTGGAAATTTAACTGACAGAAACAAAACCACTATGTTGAAGAAATAGCTACAGCCCCATGTTCATAGCAACATTATTTAAAATAGCTAAGACATGGAAACAACCTACATGTCCATTGACGATGAATGGATAAAGAACTATATGTAGGGCCCGGCTTGCTGCTTCAGGGCCTGGGGGGCCTCGGGTGTAGTGTGGCCGGAGACCATCCTGCCCCCGGAGATCCCAGTGCCGGGGGCAAGAAAGGGGTCCAGAGAGGCGGGGGAGAGAAGGGCAGCACGCCCCGGCCAGCGGCTCTGAATCACCTGCAGACAAGGACAGCCCGGCGGCTCGCATGAGCCGGGAAGGGCGGAAGACGGCCTCCAGGCCTCCCCGGGTCCCCGGGCCGGCCGTGGCCCAGCCACTCGCCTGGAACCCCCGTGGTGCCTCGTCTCTGCTTCAGGTGGAAGGCAGGCAGGTGGGGCCATGCAGCTACCTGCCCCGGGGCCCGGGGACTGGGACAAGTTAGCGAAGGTGCCCCCTGAGCATCCGGGCACGTCCTGGTACAGCTTCCCGAGCTGGCGTCCCCGCATCCTTCCTTCGGTTGTGCTGGCGCCGTCCCCGGGTGTCAAAGGTCACGCTAAACCTTGCGGCCCTCAGGCGCCCTGGCCGCTCCTGCCACCGTGCGGGTCTCCCCCCACCCCTGCCCCCCAGCTGGCACACTTAGCACCTTTGTCCTCAGTGGCCGCTTTGAAGGGACAGAAGGACCCTTCACCGAGGAGCGTGTATTCGTCGTTGAAAACCTCGCCTAAACCCACTTTTCCTTCGCTGCCTCGGTTCCTTCCTCTGGCTCGACAGGCAGGACGAGGGCAGGGCGTCCTGGGGCCACCGAGGGCCGCGCTCCCAATGCTTCCCTGCTGGCTCTTCACGGAAACTGAAGACTCTCCTCAAAGTCTTCTGAGCGAGTTGTGTATATACTAAACTTCTATTTAAAGCTTTTATATGTTCTGGGCAAGTTTAGTACTCCTCTGATTTGAGCACTTTGGTTTTTGTATTGTCTTTTGTGATGGCATTGAACATTTTTACTAGTGGTCTTAGGCCTTCTTCTTCTTCTTCTTCTTCTTCTTCTTCTTCTTCTTCTTCTTCTTCTTCTTCTTCTTCTTCTTCTTGTAATTGATACCAACGAAAACTCTTAGCACTTTTTTGTTGTTGTTCTTCCAAAAAATCTAAGCTCCTTTCTAAACCAAATGAACAGACCATGAGCTGGCTTCAGGGAAGGACATTCTCGAAACCACAACCACATATGCTGGTGGAGTGTTGGAATGTTCCACCCTTTTAAATCCCTAAACAGTAAATATCATCCTGTGACTTTTATTCAAATTATTTAAAGTATTTTTGTCCTTGAAGAATGGGGAGGGGATGCCGGGACCATAAATGCATTTAAGTTAAAACTATGTACTGCATCTGCTTTAGAAGCGTGGTTTAGTTTTGTTGCAGTTATATATATATATATATATATATATATATATATATATATATATATAGTATTTTTGTACCTTAACGCTTATTCTTGATGGCATCTATCAGATATTAGGTGAGATCAGACATGGTAATTTTTCCAAAAGTCTTTTAATTTACCTGGTGACCTCACCAGGTACTTAAACAATCTGAGTGGTTTTAATATCTAGAAAACTAAATTCCGGAACAACCTACAGAAATGTAAACCCTTGTTTGTCAAAGACCTTTGGGTGGATCTGCAGCCAGGGTGGCCCGGCCCTGCCTGGGGCCAGGTGAGTGTGGCCACTGGGCACAGCTGGAGGGACGGACAGATGGACAGCAGCCCAAAGGTTTGCCCCTTTGAGCAGGACTGCCAAGCTCACGTGCACAAGCCTCCTTCAGCCTCTGTGTCCAGCCCTCCGCCCTCTATGTTTGTGTGAGGTTGAACAATAAAGCTTCCAATGTTAAAAAAAAAGAACTGTGTGAATGTGCACGTGTGCACATGTGTGTATATTATTCAGCCATAAAAAAGAAAATTTTGTCATTTGTAACAACATGGATGTATCTAGAGGCATTATGCTAAGTGAAATAAGTCAGACAGAGAAAGACAAATATTGTATGATCTCACTTATCCCTGGAGTCTAAACACACATCACACACACAAAAAAAAAGAAAAAAGAAAAAAATCAAAAAAGAGATCAGATTTGTGTTTACCAGTGGCAAGAGGGAGAGGTAGGAGAAATTTGAAGAAGGTAGTCAAAAGATATAAAGTTCCAGTTATAAGGTACTTAAGTACTAAGAATATAATGTACAACATGATGACTATAGTTAACATTGTTCTATGGTGTATTTGAAAGTTAAGAGTATAAATCTCAAAAGTGTTTAACACAGGGAAAAAATCTTTCCTTTTTTTATCTACATCAGATGATGGATTTTAACTAAGTTACTGTGGTAATCATTTCACAATATTTGTAAGTCAAATTATTATGCTGTATATCTTATACAGTTCCATATGTCATTTTTATCTCAATAAACCTGGAACAAAATAAATAGATGTACCTTCATTCTAATGGATACATACACACAAATACATTCAAGCTTAGATGGTATACAAAAATTATTCTTCAAATATTTATTAAATTTCAATGTTTAGGGATATACATATGTAGGGAATTTACACAATAAGAAGACATTTTCCTTAGAATTCTAAGTAATTCATTCTCTGAGCTCCTCAATCCAGACATTTGAAGAGCGAAATGTGTATGCAAAAGCTACATGCAAAGTATATAGCAAAAAAAGATCTAGCTTCAGATGATGTTAGGCCATCCTCATTGTTGTTGGCACTTTAAACTAGTTCTACTTTCTGCTATAATTTCCTTCAGCTCTCTCTCTCTTTTTCAAAAAGAAAAACAATCTTTTTAAGACCTGCTCTAAACAAATTTATGAATATAACACAATTTCCCTTTGGTAAGAGACTCTCTCTATCTAAACAACCCTGAGGCCAAGACCTCTCAGTGACGCATCTGTATTCCCCTACCCACATTGCTTCTACCTTGTATTTGTCATATCTGTGGTTTTCTTCCCTGAAACTCTGGGTACCATCCCTCATTCTCTCAAAGAGAAATTCTCTGTGCTTTCCAAGAGGACAGTTAGATATTCTAATTAACTACCATGTGCTAGTTGGGAGAATTAGGCACATCAGAAGAATTTTAACAGTTTTTTTTTAAGCAAACACTCCAGCTTGTGTTATCTAAATACAAGTATTAGAATGCTGATAATTTCAGAGAAAAAGGGAAGAAAAGACAAAATTCAAAGAGGAAGACATTTGTGGATAGGGGAGAATGACCTGGCAGCTTCCCAATCAACTTACTTGGAGTGTTAGCTTTGAAGACAGCAGATATGAATGAAATAATATCGATATCTAGTGTTGGAAGAAAAGCTAGCAGTGAAGGAATAGATTGAGGTCTTCAAAAAAACCTGAGTGAGGCCAATGGTCTAATGACAAAACTGATGTCTGATTCTGAAAAGAAGAGAAAAATAAGAGATACTCTTATTTTTTTAATTTTTAAATATTTTATTTAAATTCATTGTGGTTAACATATGTTGTATTATTAGTTTCAGGGATAGAATTTAATGACTCATCAGTTGTATATAACACCCAGTGCTCATTATATCAAGTGTCCTTCTAAAAGCCCATCACCCATTTACCCCTTCCCCTCACCCACCTCCATTCCAGCAACCCTGTTTATTTCCTAGAGTTCAATGTCTCTTATAGTTTGCCTTCCTTTCTATTTTCATCTTATTTTATTTATCCTCCCCTTCCCCTATGTTCATGTGTTTTCTTTCTTAAATTCCACATATGAGTGAAATCATATAGTATTTGTCTTTCCAAGCATGACTAATTTTGCTTATCATAATACCCTCTAGTTCCATCCAACTTGCTGCCAATGTCAATATTTAATTCTCCTTGATGTCTGAGTAATATTCCATTAATTCCTATATATATATATATATATATATATATATATATATATATATATATAATGCCACCTTTTCTTTATCCATTCATCTGTTTACAGACATCCGGGCTCTTTCCATATTTTGACTCTTGTTGATTGTGCTGCTATAAACTTTGGAGTGCATGTACCTTTTGAATCATTATTTTTGTATCCTTTGGATAAATATCTAATAGTGAAATTGCTGGGTCATACAGTAGCCCCATCTTTAACTTTTGAGGAACCTCCAGAGTGACTGTGCCAGGTTGCATTCCCACCAACAGTGTAAGAGGGTTCCCCTTTTTCTGTATCTTTGTCAGCATCTATTGTTTCCTGAGATGTTAATTTTAACCATTCTGACTAGTATGAGGTGATATCTCATATTGTGGTTTTGATGTGTATTTCCTTCATGCCCAGTGATGTTGAGAATTTTTTCATATGTCTGTAAACCATCTGCCTGTATTCTTTGGAGAAATTTCTATTCATGTCTTCTACTCATTTCTGGACTGGATTATTTGTCCTTTGGGTGTTGAGTTTGATTCTTTATAGATATTGGATACTAGCCCTTCATCTGATAGGACATTTGCAAATATCTTCTCCCATTCCATAGAATGCCTTTTAATTTTGTTGATTGTTTCTTTGGCTATGCAAAAACTTTTTATCTTGATGAAGTCCCAATGGTTCATTTTTGCTTTTGTTTTCTTGCCTTTGGAGACATGGCTAGCAAGAAGTTGCTATGGCTGAGGTAAAAGAAGTTATGTTCTCCTATAGGATTTTGATGTATTCCTATCTCACATTTAGTTCTTTTATTCATTTGGGGTTTATATTAGTGTGTGGGGTAAGAAAGTTTTCCAGTTTCATTCTTTTGCATGTGGCTATCCTATTTTCCCAACAATATTGGTTGAAGAGACTGTATTTTTTCCATTGGATATTCTTTCCTGCTTTGTTAAAGATTAGGTAACTATATTGTTGTGGGTCCATTTCTGGGTTCTCTCTACTGTTCCATTCATCTATGTGTCGGTTTTTGTGCCAGTATCATAGCGTCTTGATGATTGCAGCTTTGCAATACAGCTTGAAGTCTGAGATTGTGATGCCTTCATCTTTGGTTTTCTTTTTCAACCTCCCTCTGGCTATTTGGGGTCTTTTTTGGTTCCATACAAATTTTAGCATTGTTTGTTCCAGCTCTGTGAAAAATGCTGGTCGTTTTTTGCTAGAGATTGCATTGAATGTATAGATTGCTTTGTGTAGCATAGATATTTTAACAATATTTGTTCTTTCAATCTATGAGCATGGGATGTTTTGCTATTTCTTCATGTCTTCCTCAATATATTTCATAAAGTGTTCTCTAGTTTTTAGAGTTCAGATCCTTTACATCTTTGGTTAGGTTTATTACTAGGTATCTTATGGATTTTGGTGCAATTGTAAATGGAATTAATTCCTTGATTTCTTGGGATCCCTGGGTGGCGCAGCGGTTTAGCGCCTACCTTTGGCCCAGGGCACGATCCTGGAGACCCAGGATCGAATCCCACGTCGGGCTCCTGGTGCATGGAGCCTGCTTCTCCCTCTGCCTGTGTCTCTGCCTCTCTCTCTCTCTCACTGTGTGCCTATCATAAATAAATAAAAATTTAAAAAATTATTTAATTCCTTGATTTCTCTTTCTTCTGCCTCATTGTTAGTGTATAGAAATACAGTTGAGTTCTTGAATTACAAGACAAATCACTATGTACCATCCCTTTCATTCATAGCTTAGGACAGCAGTTTTATTGCAACAATATAGAATTATAATGAAAACTTTTAATTTTTATTTTACAGCTTTATTAAAGTATATAAAATAAACTAGAAGTATTAAAATTGTGCAATTTGATGAGTATTTTTTCTAGTATAGTTGACATATAATGTTACCTTGGTTTAAGGTATACAACATAGTGATTCAACAAGTTTATACATTATGCTATGTTCACCACAAGTGTAATTGCCATTTGTCTTGGTACACTGCTATTATGATATCATTGACTATATTCTTTATATGGTGACTTTTATTCCCATGACTTATTTATTCCATAAATGGAAACCTATCTCTCCCAGTATTCTTCACCCGTTTTGCACAATCTCTCACACTCTCCCCTCTGGCACCCGTTAGTTTGTTCTCTGTATTTATAGGTCTGCTTCTGACTTTTGTTAATTTTTTTCATTTTTTAAATGTTTTTAGAGTCCATTTATGAGTAAAATCATATGGTATGTGTTTTCACAGTCTGACTTATTTCACTTAGCATAATACCCTCAACAATTTGACAAGTTTTGACTTATGTATACACTCATAAAACTATCACCAAAATCAAGATGATGCACAAATACATCACATCCAAAAGTTTCCTCAAGCCTCCTTGTAATCCCTTTCTCCTTGCTAACTCATTAACCAATCACCTCTGATAGAATTTTGGTCATTATAGATTATTTTAAATTTTCTGAAATTTCAAATAAATGACTTTATAGAGTATGTACACTTGTGTGACTTCTGTTTTCAACATTATTATCTAAGATTCTTCTATGTTGTCATTTTAGCTGCTGTGTAGTATTTCACCATATGGATATAAACCCCACAAGGGTTTATCCATTCACATTTTGATGGAAATTTGGGTGGGTTCTTTTTTCTTTTTTTTCTTTTCTTTTCTTTTCTTTTCTTTTCTTTCTTTCTTTCTTTCTTTCTTTCTTTCTTTCTTCTTTCTTTCTTTCTTTTTTCTTCTTTTTCCTTTCTGTACTACAAATGAACATTCATGTAGAGGTCTTCATGTGAATATGTGTTGTGTCTTTAAAAATACCTAGGAATGGAATGACTGGATCATTTAGTAGGTGTATTTAAAATTGTTAAAGAAACTGCCAAACTATGCTGATTGGTGGCATCCCAAAATATATGTCCACATCCTAATCATTTTTGTAGATTCCTTATGGTCTTCTACATTGATGATCATGGCATATGTTGATAATCACAGTTAACTTTTCCTTTCCAACCTGTATGCTTTTATTTCGTTTTTTTTCATTATTTTATGAGTGCAGACTTCCAGTAAATGGTAAATCGAAGTGGTAGGAGTAAGCAATCTTTCCTTTGTCACATTAGATATTGTTCCACAGCTTTCTGAGGATTTCGGCACTTTTGCAATCATTTTACCTCTCTGTTTTTCAGTTTTGGTGTTTCTATTGCTAATATCTTCACTATTTTCTTTTGTAGTATATAATTTTCTATTAATACCATGAAGTGTATTTTTCAATTCAAACTTCATTTTTTTAACTCTAGAAATTGAGTTTGGGTCATTTTTAGATAATTCATATCCATTTTTATTATGTGTATGCTTTCCTTTATCTTCTTGAACATATGTACTGAATTTATAATAGTTGTTTTAATGTCCTCTCCTACTAAATATATTATCTGACTCATTTTTTTCTTTTCATTGATAATTTTCAGAACTAAGAATCATATTTTCCTGCTTCTTGCCATGCTTGATAGTTTTTGATTAGATGTTAGACATTGTAAAATGTACATCATTTGTTTCAGGGCTTTTGGTATACTTTTAAATAAATTTAGAACTTTATTCTAGGATATAGGCAACTTACTTGGAAACAATTTTGGTTCTTTCTTTTAAGCTTTGTCAAGCATGTCCAGATAGCCCTCAGTTTAGAGCTAATTTGGCCCCACTCTGATGCAGAAACCTTTCTGCAAACTCCATTTCATTTTCCAAATTTTAGGACTTGCCACTCTGGCTTAATGAAACATGACTATGCCAGCCCCATGTAAGTTCCATGGAGTTTTCTGCTTGCTCCTTTTGTGTGGTGTTCTCCTTGATCTCAGTACTAGATATCCAGAAAACTATCCTGGATAGCTTTCTCTTTCTGTTACTCCACCCTATGTATTCTACTTTCTGTGATCTCTCTGAACGCTGGATTTTGTCTCAATTTTGGGTAACCATCAGTCTCTATACAAATAGGGTATACCTCCTTCTTGTGCTATTGCCTAGAAACTGTCCAGACAGTAAGCTAGTGTAATGATATTCAGAATTACCTCATTTTTCTCCTTGGATTTGGAAATAACTATTCTGCACTGCCTTTTGGCCAATGTCTAAAAACCAATATTTAAATATTTTGCTTCATTTTTAGTTGTTTAAGGTAAAAGAGTAAATAAATCAAGTCCTTATTCTATTATAGATGGAGGTAATTCTACTTGAATATTTTTACATGACAAAAAAAAATAGAAAAACCCAAAATCCACATATAGGCTCCGATTTTGGTTGAACTGCCATTTTTAAAATCATACATATATAGAGGTAACAAGGAATTATCCATATCCTTCCCACTGTCATCACAGATTTCTTTGTACTCCTGCTGAGGAAAGAGCAAAATCTTATAGCACATTCTGTTTCTTGAATCTTAAAAACTAAATTGGTTCTTCCAACGTATACATAGAATTGCAAATGTTTGTGTCTGTGTTGGTTTCTTTATGTTCAGTGTAATCAGTTCTTAAGACCTTTCACCAGATTCAACTTTTTATAAATGTACCATGCTAAATTGGAGGTTTTACAATATTAATACTTTTTCCTTGACTCATTTCACCCTCTACTAACACAGACTTAAATAAAAGACTTTTTTTTCAAGTACATATATTTGAATTATGTTTCATTTAGTTGTGTCTCTTTCTCTCTCTCGTTCTGTATGTATATACACACATACACAGAGGGAAAGTCACACACAGACACACACATACAAAGTTAAACAAAGAAGTAAGCACATAATTTATTTTACTAAATTTACTAAAAACAAATAAATGTAATTTATTTAAATTCCAAGAACATTTCTAGAATGATTGAAGTGGTAGAACTGCTTCCTTTCTCTATGTGGATTCACTTCTTTCTGTATTTCTACCTTCCTTCCTCAGGTTTTCCATACCTTTCACACTGTTATGCTCTGGGTATGCATACAGATTCTTGGACTATTAGCTACCTTATGCCCTCTCCATACCCCCAGAATGATGAAATCATGAATGCTGAGTGACATTTAATAAAATAGTACTTCATACAACACTTTTCTTATTTGTGATTTATGACAAGGATATGCTATGCAGAAAAGAATTTCAGTTTCCACCTTTTTACTTTAGTGTTTACAAATGCTGTATTGAAAATACCTTGGCATAACTGGCCTATCAGATGACTTTTGAACCTGGACATTAATCTTGCGTCTAGTGACACGGAGGGGGGAATGGCACTCTGTAATCCTGGCTGAGATGTTTATCTTTATGTGGATGTGCAGAGCTTTGTGTTCAGCTGAGGCCCCATGAGTACCATTTAAAAATGATATTTTCCAAAGACAAAAACATGGGAATGGCACTGGTAATGGAATTAAAATGTGTGCTTTCTGGCAGTGAATCTTTCTAATATTTGTGTTCCACTTTTGAATATGCAATTTAAAAATATTACTGACTCACATGTTGATACCACGGTATTTATTTCTCAAAGAAAAAAATACGATGTGAAACATCATTTAAAATTTATCAAATTTTCTTTTTATTTTTAAAATTAAGAATATTTAGTTCTATATCATGCAACTGAAATCCACACTATGCATTTCATTCAGAAAATCCACATGTTCAATTTACATTAAACTATATTTTATTTTATCAATTTGTTTTATTTCCTATGCAGTGTGATTTGCAATGAAGAGACAAAGTCACCTGTGTAGACTTTTGGCTAGTTAACCAAGCTTCTAAGAGTTGGTTTTACTTATTTAAATCTGTCTGATATTATAGCTGAACTCTTTTAGTCAAATCCATTTACCAAATGTGAATCAGGCCATAATTACTCACTATATAATATCCTTTTTATATATCACAAAAGCTGATTGTTCCTGTCATTTTTTATGAACAGACAGTATATTATATTCAAAGCTTATAAGAAACAGAATGAGAGCTACCTTATGCCAATAACAATGAAATATGGAAGTCATTCAAACACACTTTTCATGATAGTTTTGGAAACTGTAATTTTGGGAACAAACTGGAAACCAAATTATTTCTTTTTTTCCAAAATTCTTTCTTAATTATAAATAAACCAGAGCTGGATGTTATCTGACACAATCAAATTCTAAGACTCCATCAGAAGAAAATAATTACACCTGGCTATAGGAAATGTTTTAAAATCAATGAAAGTAGTAGTCATATTGTGTTTGGGAGACTTTTTTTTTACTTACCAAGAAGGATATATAATTATAATAATCAATAAACATTATTGATTGTCAGATACTGAGATAAAATATATATGTAATTCTTCTTAAAAATTTTAAAAATCTATTTGGAGATATGATACACATGAAAAAAGAGGAATAATAATACAAAGTAAAATATACTATGAATAATATATCTAGGAAAACAAAGGAACATGCAATGACCATAGACCTCAGTGGTAATGAAATTCTTCATCAGTAAACAGGAATTAAAGTACAGAATTATAAGAATGAATAGTTATTAAATAAATAAAAATGAAGGAAGACACTCAAAGCAAAGAAGATCAAATGAGAAGAAAAACACAGATGATGAGATCACACCTCTGGGACAGAGGAATCACCTATAGAAAAATGGAAAGATAGGAATTTGATTTTTTCATTTTTACCTAAACCAGGTCTCCAGTATTCATATTCAGCAACAAAGCAAGTGTAAGTTGTGGAAAGCCTCCAATTCTAGGAAGTATTATGTTCAATTTATACTAGTAGTATGACAATTGATGGTTTCTAAAGGTTAATTTGGCAGCAGACCATAATGTGACTTGGACCAGAAAAAAATTTGCAGTGAGAAGACAAACTTGGAGGTTTAAGAATAATAGTCACAGGTCTGGGGTTATTATACAATGGGATATTGATATGAAAAGGATTTGAAATAAAGTAAAGCTAATAAAGGTGAGGGGATGGGTTGACTGGTCCTGGTGAAGGCAGCGGAGGTAGAAATAAAATTCATAAATGAGAGATAAATAAGATAGCAGGAAAAGTATTACATTCAGAGTTGATTAACCCTACTTGTCTTTAAAGCTCCATGTGACTCTTGACAATTCACTTCACCTTTTACCTCTTTTCCCCTGCGTAACACAGGGAAATTGGATGAGAGTATTTTATGTCTTTTCCAGTTCCAACATTTTATAATTCCAAACACATGAATAACTTGAATAAATTAGGTGTGATTGAAAATAGGAAAAAAATAGCAAAATAAAAGAGGTGCAAATCATGAGACTTCAGAGGAAAGAGATATTTTTTGGTCTAGGGATATCTGAACATTTTTATAAATGAGTCCTTGCCGGATAATATAGAATATTAGGGGTTGGGTGAAAGGTAATTCAAGGAGAATTATGTGATCATATATGATTAATATGTTGTTATGATCTGTGATCAGTGCAAAGTTAATAGAACATATTTAATGATGTATATCATTTATAAAGATTAAAATGGTTCTTTTTTGAGTTGCAGTTATCAGACTATGTGTTTTACATAGCTTTTGCTCGACTATAGACTACTTTGTGAGGATTCAAATAGGAAAACATAATGCTTAAAGAGACTGAATAACTTACTTGAGATCATTTAATTAGTAAGGACATAATTGAAGTTTACAACCAAAGTAATGTGACTACTAAATAGTTCTCTTTCTGCTTGGCTATGGATTCTTCTACTTTGCTTCATGGTAAAATTAGGCCTAAAACATTTAGCAGTTTATGTATATGCCTAAAAATTCATTGAATTTTTACACACGTAAACCACCTTTTCAGTTTTTCTTTTCTAACATAGAAATACATAAAATCTCAACACACACCAACATTAATAAATAAAACTTTTTTAATATTTTTTTCTTTATTTATTTATGATAGTCACACACAGAGAGAGAGAGAGGCAGAGACACAGGCAGAGGGAGAAGCAGGCTCCATGCACCGGGAGCCCGACGTGAGATTAGATCCCGATCTCCAGGATCGTGCCCTGGGCCAAAGGCAGGCGCCAAACCACTGCGCCACCCAGGGATCCCCAATAAATAAAACTTAATAATAAAATTTGCAATCCATTTGAATGCTAGAGAATGTTGACTTTGAACCCTAATTAAGTGAAATATTACCCACCCCTTTGTCCCCCAAAATATTTTCATTCTTCTCATTAGGTTTCCAATAGGAAAAAAAAAAAGCAAAAATTCTAACATTTTCCATAGATTCCAGGGAAGATTTAAACATCTTACATCTTAATCACTGTGTAAAGACACATTGATATTCATCTATTAATAATGAAAAATCACAATTCTCTTCTTGCATGCACCACAATTATGGTTCCCTGTTTTCTTCTCATGTATACTCACTGGTCTATTCACTTCCATATTTATACTCATTTGTCTACATTCTCATCCCTTTCCAAAACACACACACACACACACACACACACACACACACACACCACCTACCTTATGAGAAGCTTAGAAGTCACTTTGCAGGGATCTAAGCTTGCCTGAGTGTGGAGTCAATGAAATTTGAAACATTAAAAACACTGTATTAGAAGGAATAAATTGCCTACCAGACAGTGATAGCATATTCATTACATTGGAGACTGATAAGTATATCCAGTTTGGGGATAGTGAAAAAAGGGAAGGAGAATGCGAAACTGGGAGTGGAAATATGGGAACAGGGCAATTAACAAAGGGCCTAGTAAAAAGAAAAAACCTAGATCCCTCTTTTATCTTTTTTTTTAATTTTATGTATTTATTCATGAGAGACAGAGAGATAAAGAGAGACAGGGAGAGACACAGGCAGAGGGAGAAGCAAGCTCCATGCAGGAAGCCTGACGGGATTCCATCCGGGATCTCCAGGATCACGCCCTGGGCCAAACGCGGCACTAAACCGCTGAGCCACTGGGATGCCAGAGATCCCTTTTTTAATCTTATGCCTTATTTTTAAATAATAAATTTATTTTTATTGGTGTTCAATTTGCCAACATACAGAATAACACCCAGTGCTCATCCCGTCAAGTGCCCTCCTCAGTGCCCACCACCCAGTCACCCCCACCCCTCGACCATACCGCTTCCACCACCCCTAGTTCATTTCCCAGAGTTAGGAGTCTTCCATGATCTGTCTCCCTTTCTGATATTTCCTACCCAATTCTTCTCCTTTCCCCTCTATTCCCTTTCACTATTATTTATATTCCCCAAATGAATGAGACCATATAATGTTTTCCTTCTCCGATTGACTTATTTCACTCAGCATAATACCCTCCAGTTCCATCCACGTCGAAGCAAATAGTGGGTATTTGTCATTTCTTTTTTTTATAATAAATTTATTTTTTACTGGTGTTCAATTTACCAACATACAGAATAACACCCACTGCTCATGCCGTCAACTGCCCCCCTCAGTGACCATCACCCATTCACCCCCATCCCCCCCTCCCCTTCCACCAGCCCTAGATCGTTTCCCAGAGTTAGGAGTCTTTATGTTCTGTGCCCCTTTCTGATACTTCCCACACATTTCTTCTCCCTTCCCTTATATTCCCTTTCAATATTATTTATATTCCCCAAATGAATGAGACCATATAATGTTTGTCCTTCTCTGATTGACATACTTCACTCAGCATAATACCCTCCAGTTCCATCCATGTTGAAGCAAATGGTGGGTATTTGTCATTTCTAATGGCTGAGTAATATTCCATTGTATACATAAACCACATCTTCTTTATCCATTCATCTTTCGATGGGCACCGAGGCTCCTTCCACAGTTTAGCTACTGTGGACATTGCTGCTAGAAACATCGGGGTGCAGGTGTCCCGGCGTTTCATTGCATCTGTATCTTTGGGGTAAATGCCCAAAGGTGCAATTGCTGGGTCGTAGGGCAGGTCTATTTTTAACTCTTTGAGGAACCTCCACACAGTTTTCCAGAGTGGCTGCACCAGTTCACATTCGCACCAACAGTGTAAGAGGGTTCCCTTTTCTCCGCATCCTCTCCAACATTTGTTGTTTCCTGCCTTATTAATTTTCCCCATTCTCACTGGTGTGAGGTGGTATCTCATCATGGTTTGGACTTGTATTTCGCTGATGGCAAGTGATGCAGAGCATTTTCTCATGTGCATGTTGGCCATGTCTATGTCTTCCTCTGTGAGATTTCTATTCATGTCTTTTGCCCATTTCATGATTGGATTGATTATTTCTTTGCTGTTGAGTTTAATACGTTCTTTATAGATCTTGGAAACTAGCCCTTTATATGATACATCATTTGCAAATATCTTCTCCCATTCTGTAGGTTGTCTTTTAGTTTTGTTGACTGTATCCTTTGCTGTGCAAAAGCTTCTTCTCTTGATGAAGTCCCAATAGTTCAGTTTTGCTTTTGTTTCTTTTGTCATCATGGATGTATCCTGCAAGAAGTTGCTGTGGCTGAGTTCAAAAAGGGTGTTGCCTGTGTTCTCCTCTAGGATTTTGATGGAGTCTTGTCTCACATTTAGATCTTTCATCCATTTCGAGTTTATCTTTGTGTATGGTGAAAGAGAGTGGTCTTGTTTCATTCTTCTGCATGTGGATGTCCAATTTTCCTAGCACCATTTATTGAAGAGACTGTCTTTCTTCCAGTGGATAGTCTTTCCACCTTTATCGAATATTAGTTGACCATTAAGTTGAGGGTCCGCTTCTGGATTCTCTATTCTGTTCCATGGATCTATGTGTCTGTATTTGTGCCAGTACCACACTGTCTTGATGACCGCAGCTTTGTAGTACAACCTGAAATCTGGCATTGTGATGCCCCCAGCTATGGTTTTCTTTTTTAAACTTCCCCTGGCGGGATCCCTGGGTGGCGCAGCGGTTTGGCGCCTGCCTTTGGCCCAGGGCGCGATCCTGGAGACCCGGGATCGAGTCCCGCGTCGGGCTCCCGGTGCATGGAGCCTGCTTCTCCCTCTGCCCATGTCTCTGCCTCTCTCTCTCTCTCTCTCTCTCTCTCTCTGTGACTATCATAAAAAAAATAAACTTCCCCTGGCTACTCGGGGTCTTTTCTGCTTCCACACAAATCTTAAAATAATCTGTTCCAACTCTCAGAAGAAATTCCAAGGTATTTTGATAGGGATTGCATTAAACGTGTAGATTGCCCTAGGTAACATTGACATTTTCACAATATTAATTCTTTCAATCCATGAGCATGGAATATTTTTCCATCTCTTTGTGTCTTCCTCAATTTCTTTCAGAAGTGTTCTATAGTTTTCAGGGAATAGATCCTTTACCTCTTTGGTTAGACTTATTCCTAGGTATCTTATGCTTCTGGGTGCAATTGTAAATGGGATTGACTCCTGAATTTCTTGTTCTTCAGTCTCATTGTTAGTGTATAGAAATGCCACTGACTTCTGGGCATTGATTTTGTATCCTGCCACACTGCCAAATTGCTGTATGAGTTCTAGCAATCTTGGGGTGGAGGCTTTTGGGTTTTCTATGTAGAGTATCATGTCATTGGCGAAGAGAGGGAGTTTGACTTCTTCTTTGCCAATTCGAATGCATTTAATGTCTTTTTGCTGTCTGATTGCTGAGGCTAGGACTTCTAGTACTATGTTGAATAGCAGTGGTGAGAGTGGACATCCCTGTCTTGTTCCTGATCTTAGGGGAAAGGCTCCCAGTGCTTCCCCATTGAGAATGATATTTGCTGTGGGATTTTCGTAGATGGCTTTTAAGAAGTCGAGGAATGTTCCCTCTATCCCTACACTCTGAAGAGTTTTGATCAGGAATGGATGCTGCATTTTGTCAAATGCTTTCTCTGCATCTCTTAAGAGGATCATATGGTTCTTGTTTTTTCTCTTACTGATATGATGAAACACAATGATTGGTTTACGAGTGTTGAACCAGCCTTGTGTCCTGGGAATAAATCCTACTTGGTCATGGTGTATAATTTTCCTAATGTTCTGCTGGATCCTATTGGCTAGTACCTTGTTGAGAATTTTTGCATCCATGTTCATCAGGGATATTGGTATATAATTCTCCTTTTTGTTGGGGTCTTTGTCTGGTTTTGGAATTAAGGTAATGCTCGCCTCATAGAACGAATTTGGAAGCACTCCATCTCTTTCTATGTTTCCAAACAGCTTTAGTAGAATAGGTATGATTTCTTCTTTAAACGTTTGATAGAATTCCCCAGGGAAGCCATCTGGCCCTGGACTTTTGTGTCTTGGGAGGTTTTTGATGACTGCTTCAATTTCCTCCCTGGTTATTGGCCCGTTCAGGTTTTCTATTTCTTCCTGTTCCAGTTTTGGTAGTTTGTGGCTTTTCAGAAACACGTCCGTTTCTTCTAGATTGCCTAATTTATTGGCGTATAGCTTTTCATAATATGTTTTTAAAATCATTTGTATTTCCTTGGTGTTGGTAGTGATGTCTCCTTTCTCATTCACGATTTTATTAACTTGAGTCTTCTCTCTTCTTTTTAATAAGGCTGGCTAATGGGCTAATGGTTTATCTATCTTATTAATTCTTTGAAAGAACCAACTCCTGGTTTTGTTGATCTGTTCCACAGTTATTCTGGTCTCGATTTTGTTGCGTTCCGCTTGAATCTTTATTAACTCTCTTATTCAGCTGGGTGTAGGATCTATTTGCTGTTCTTTCCCTAGATCCTTTGGGTGTAAGGTTAGCTTTTGTATTTGAGTTCTTTCCAATTTTTGGATGGATGCTTGTATTGCCATGTATTTGCCCCTCGGGACTGCTTTTGCTGTATCCCAAAGATTTTGAACAGTTGTATCTTCATTCTCATTAGTTTCCATGAATCTTTTTAATTCTTTCTTAATTTCCTGGTTGACCCTTTCATCTTTTAGTAAGATGATCCTTAACCTGAACGTGTTTGAAGTCCTTCCAAACTTCTTGTTATGATTTAGTTCTAATTTCAAGGCATTATGGTCTGAGAATACACAGGGGACGGTCCCAATCTTTTGGTATCGGTTCAGACCTGATTTGTGACCCAGTATGTGGTCTATTCTGGAGAAAGTTCCATGTGCACTTGAGAAGAATGTGTATTCGGTTGCATTTGGATGTAAAGTTCTGTAGATATCTGTGAAATCCATCTGGTCCAGTGTATCATTTAAAGCTCTCGTTTCTTTGGAGATGTTGTGTTTAGAAGACCTATCGTGTGTAGAAAGCGTTAGATTGAATTCACCAAGTATAAGTGTATTATTATCTATGTATGTCTTAATTTTGGTTATTAATTGATTGATATATTTGCCGCTCCCACATTCGGGGCATATATATTGAGGTTTGTTAAGTCCTCTTGTTGGATAGATCCTTTAAGTATGATATAGTGTCCCTCTTCATCTCTCACTACAGTCTTTGGGGTAAATTTTAGTTTATCTGATATAAAGATGACTACCTCTGCTTACTTTTGAGGACCATTTGAATGCTAAATGGTCCTCCAACCTTTTATTTTCAGGCTGTAGGTGTCCTTCTGTCTAAAATGAGTCTCTTGTGGACAGCAAATAGATGGGTCCTGCTTTTTTATCCAGTCTGACACCCTGCACCTTTTGATGGGGTCATTAAGCCCATTCACGTTCAGAGTTACTATTGACAGATATGAGTTTAGTGTCATCATGATATCTATTCAGTCCTTGTTTTTGTGGATTGTTCCACTGGACTTCTTCTCAATGGGGAATTTTAAGAGACCCCTTACAATTTATTGCAGAGCTGGTTTGGAGGTCACATATTTTTTCAGTTCCTGCCTGTCTTGGAAGCTCTTTATCTCTCCTTCCATTTTGAATGAGAGCCTTGCTGGATAAAGTATTCTTGGTTGCATGTTCTTCTCATTTAGGACCCTGAATATATCCTTCCAGCTCTTTGGCCTGCCAGGTCTCTGTGGAGAGGTCTGCTGTTACCCTAATATTCCTCCCCATAAAAGTCAGGGATTTCTTGTCTCTTGCTGCTTTAAGGATCTTCTCTTTATCTTTGGAATTTGCAAGCTTAACTATTAAATGTCAAGGTGTTGAACGGTTTTTATTGATTTTAGGGGGGAATCTCTCTATTTCCTGGATCTGAATGCCTGTTTCCCTTCCCAGATTAGGAAAGTTCTCAGCTATGATTTGTTCAAATACATATTCTGGACCTCTGTCCCTTTTGGCGCCCTCGGGAACCCCAATTAAACGTAGGTTTTTCTTTCTGAGGCTGTCACTTATTTCCCATAATCAACCCTCATGATGTTTTAATTGTTTGTCTCTTTTTTCCTCAGTTTCGCTCTTTGCCATCAACTTGTCTTCTATGTCAGTCACTCGTTCTTCCACCTCGTTAACCCTCGTCGTTAGGACTTCTAGTTTGGATTGCATCTCATTCAATTGATTTTTCATTTCTGCCTGATTATATCTAAATTCTGCAGTCATGAAGTCTCTTGAGTCCTTTATGCTTTTTTCTAGAGCCACCAGTAGCTTTACAGTAGTGCTTCTGAACTGGCTTTCTGACATTGAATTGTAATCCAGATTTTGTAACTCTGTGGGAGAGAGGACTATTTCTGATTCTTTCTTTTGAGGTGAGGTTTTCCTTCTAGTTATTTTGCTCAGTGTAGAGTGGCCTAAAACAAGTTTTATTGGGAAAAGAAGAAAAAGAGAGAAGAGAAAGAAGGAAAGAAAAAGAATAAAGAACAAAGTAAGAAAAAAAGAGAAAAAAAATAAAGAGATAAGAAAAAGAGAAAAAAAAGAAAAAGAAAAAAAATTGTTGGAGTATCCTCTGATTCTGTATACTGTAAGTCCCTTGACTTCCCCTGGAATTTTCCAGGGCTGCTTTGTCAATAATTTGTTTTTCCCCTGTCCCTCTAGCTAGTCTTCTGGGGAGGGCCTGCTGTGCTGCTTTTCAGGTGTTAGCACTTGGGGGAGCTGCTCAGCCCCCTGCCTGGTGCAGGGCTCAGTTAGTGATGTTTAAGCTGCTCATCTGGTGAGGCCACTGTGAGGCTCAGTGGGGGTTGTTTATCCTCGGAGGCCCCAGGAGGAACAACCACAGTGGCGGCAGCCAGGTCTGGAGCCCTGGATTCAGCTCCTGCAGTAACTAAAGAGTTCTCAGTCTGCAGGGGCCTGGATGCTCCAGGGGCGGGGCAGCTGATCTGCTCAGCTTGGGGCAGGAGTGTCTTTGCTGTCCTGTGACCTCCTGGCCTCTGCCTGTCCCAGGGCGAGGCCGGATCCTGGGCTGTGTCCCCTGGGCCCTGTGCCCCCAGGCCTGTGCTGTTGGATTCGCGCTCCCAGCCACGCAGCACCTTCAACGCGGAGCCTCCTCCCGAGCCCCTCTGAGCTTCTCCCGGGGCCGTGCATCCCCTCCTGCGTGGAACTGCTGCCGGAGCCGCCTCTTAGCTGCTCCCGGGTCCAGCCGTGCTTGCGCTGCAGCCCTTTGGGAGCTTGGCCGTGGGGTGTGGCGGGCTCTCCCCCGGGGCGTAGGTGCTCTGTTCATGTCCCTGGGAGCTGAGGGCATCCCCACCCCTCCTGGGATCCTGCCCTAACTCCCTCCACTGGCCTTTCCCTCCGGGAAGATTGGTGCAGCTCCTGCTTCTCCAGGACAGAGCTTTCCTGTCCTGGGGGCACTCGCCCCGGCCTTAGCCCGGCCTCTCGCAGGGCCCCTCCCCCTTGGAGGCCTTTTTGTTTCTTTATTTCTTTTCCCCCGTCTTCGTACATTGATAGAAGCGTGAACTCTTCTCACTGTATCATTCCAGCTGTTCTCTCTTTAAATCTCAGGCTGAATTCGTAGATTTTCAGGATGATTTGAAGGTTATCTAGGTAATTTGGTGGGGACAGGTGACTTGGGGATCCTACTCTTCCGCCATCTTGCCCCTCCTCCAATCTTCTGCCTTTTGTCCTAAATATTCTGCCACCAATACCAAAGTAAGTCACTTGTAATTATGACTGTAATACAGGGTCTTAGCATAGAGGGTCAGTAAACCACAGTCAGTGGTTCAAATCTAGATTGACACCTGCTTTTATTCAGTCCATGAGCTAAGAATTGTATATATATATATATATATATATATATATATATATATATATATAAAGATTTTATGTATTTATTCATGAGAGACACAGTAAGAGAAATCAGAGACATGGGCAGAAGGAGAAGCAGGCCTTCTGCAGGAGCCTGATGTGGGACTTCATCCTGGACCCAGGATCACACCCTGAGTCAAAGGCAGACACTCAACTGCTGAGCCATCCAGGTGTCCCTGTTTTTATATTTTTAAATGGCTAAAAATTTCAAACGAAACTTAATATTTTGTGACATGTGAAAATTCTATGAAATTCAAACATCAATTTTATAAATAAAGCTTTATTGAGACACAGCCACAGTTGTTCATCCATTCTCTATGGATGATCTTGTGCCACAACAGCAGAGCTGAGTAGTTGCAAAAGACACTATATATGGTGCTGTTATCAATTGTCACTGCTATTATAAATCACATTGAAGCAGTTATCAGCATTTTTGAATGCCATATGTGTTATCTGTCTATGAAAAAAAACATTTTCAAAAATGAAATTGTTAAAATCATGTTACAGATAAGCATTAACAAATGAAATTTGTAGTCAATTTTAATCATAGGAAATATTAATTTTAAACTTCAGTTATATTAACTGTTATTGCTCTTTTTCCAAAACAATAATTTTATTCTCCTCATTAGTACACTGGTATTACAGAAAACTTTTTCTGAATTATTATTATTACCGCATTTTGGATTTTGTCAATACAAATATTGAGTTAGTATGTTTTCTCTTTTTTAATTAAAGCTTTTCATAATATCCTTAATTTTGCCTCTTGGCCTACAGAAATGTAACTATTTATTATCTGCCTCTTTTCAGAAAAAAATACTGCCAATCTTGGTGATATAGCATTGGGAGTTTACTTGGGAAAAGAATCAATATTGGTAATAATACTATAGTCTGCAAGTCATAACTAAATTTTTTTGTTTTGTGTTTTCCTTTTTTGCTTCACTGAACTTTTAGGAATCACCTGCTATAAATAAAAAAAAAATTCTAGTGGCCAAGCAATAGCAAAAATGTATGAAAGATTCAAATATCTATCTCATTAAAAGTTTAGAGCTAATGTCCATAACTGAGAACTTCTAGGAGAATAATAAACAAGCCCCCAAATCAGAAAATAAACAGAAAAAAAACTTCATTGTTTCCTCTATGTTCAGGTTTTGATGTAGATTTGGTCAGTATAAACAAGTTCAACTTTAATTTTACATAACTGACTTCATGCTTGCTTATATGAAATTTTATATGCTAAATTATACATTTAAATAATGCTATGGATAAGAGTATCTGAGGAACATTTAATATATTCTATGGAGCACAGAATAAGAAGAGATACAAGGATGATAGAAACACAATTACACCAGTCACATAAAGATTACATAGGCAGTGATAGGTCAGAACAGAGATGACATAGGGCTGTCCCCATCTGTCACGTATCTATACAGAAAAGTAAGTTTATCTGGGAGGGTATATTCATGGTTTTATTTCTATTTAACTGTTATGTGTCTTGAACTGTGCTGGGTACAGAGGATGGAAAGAAGACATGATCAATGCCTTTAATGACCTCTCAATCTAGTGGAGGAGAAAGATAAAAAAAAATTACAACAAAACGTAATGAATAGTGATATATTTATTCTGTAATTATTTGTACAAAGTTAGTACACAATGTAATGAAAAGAGAGAAGAGGTTCTAGTAGCCCTGTCTTGGGGAGATAGGAAGGCTTCACAGAGAAAATGGCCTATAAACTGGAATTTTATAAGTGAGAAAAAATTAATCAGGAAAAGAGTTATACAGAAGGTGCAAAATCACAGAAACACAAAAGAACATCTTTGTGTGTGTGTGTTCTAGAAGAAAGCTCTGCATGGCTAGAGTATTTACTACTTTCTGGTTACGGATTGTTGGGGAAGAACGAATAAAGGTGAAATTAGAAATGCTTCTTTAATTTAGGGAAAAATTGGTCGCCCCCATCCCCCGCCCCCGGCCTCGGCCGTGTCTGTCCCTCGCCAGCGCATGCCCGCATCCCTGGTGACCTTGAGCGTGCTGCGCCGAGGGCGCCGGGATGAGCCGCAGGACGTGGAAGCTTGGGCAGTGCCAGGGGTGGGCTCGCGCGCCTGTGGGGAGCCGGTTTCAGGGGGCGGTGGTGGACTTGGCCGAGAGCACCCATGAAATCCAGGTAACAGTGAAACGTTGGTCATTGCTTTCCTCAGAGTGCATCTTAGAGTCCTTATGATTTCACATGTTTTTGCTGAACTTGTAAAAAAGGCACTTGGATGATGATTAACAGGAACATTGAGATTCTGTGAAAAGTTTCAAATCGGAGAGTATTCAATTTTCACCCTAGTCCAGCAGCTGTGCTGCTCACCTAAATATAGATGAATGAAGACCCCATTCGGGAAGACACCTGGCCAGTGGTCCAGAGCGGATGCAGGCCATGCTGGTGTGTCTGCAAGCATAATGAAGCAAAGGGCGTCCCACAAAGAACATCGGAGCAGTGTGGGGCCGAGCAAACCCGTTTTCCAGCCCCGGCGGAACATCGTAGGCTGCAGGATTCAGCCTGGGTGGAAGGGAATGGCCCTGTCACCCAGTGGAAAGGAACCATTCTGGACCAGGTGCTTGTAAATCCTTCTTTGTATCTTATAGAATACGATGGATGTGACTGTGTTTATGGACTAGGACTTAATAAAGATTAAAGAGTTTCTGTTCTCGAAGTCCTCCCTGATAAGAGTTGCGACTTCTTGAATCAGTGATGCACACCTGGCCGACACAATGATCGGCAAGGCGGTAGAGCACATGTTTGAGATGGAGGACGGCTCCAAGGACGAGTGGAAGGGGATGGTCCTAGCGCGCGCCCCTATCATGAACATGTGGTTGTACATCACCTACGAGAAGGATCCCATCTTGTACATGTACCAGCTCCTAGATGATTATAAAGAAGGCGACCTTCGCATTATGCCCCATTCTAATGATTCTTCTCCAGCAGAAAGGGAACCAGGAGAAGTTGTAGACAGCCTGATAGGCAAACAAGTGGAATATGCCAAAGAGGACGGCTCTAAAAGGACTGGCATGGTCATTCATCAAGTGGAGGCCAAACCGTCTTTCTATTTCATCAAGTTTGATGATGATTCCCATATTTATGTCTACGATTTGGTGAAAACTTCCTAGATGTCATCATGAACTTTGCCAAATTTGTGGAACTATTAAATGTATAATTTGTAGACATACAGACTTGATTGCTTTCCAGTTTAATGAAAGCTTAAATGTCCCTGCGAACCCACAATTTCTGCCAACAGAGCTGGTTTTGTTCTGAATAGTACAGATTTCTGTGAACACAAAGCATTTTGTGTAAGGAACTCCTTACTCTTAAAAGAAGTCTGTGTGTCTGAAGGGGAGTTAAGGCAAGTTTGGTGCAAGTTAAGCTAGCATTGCAGTCGTGTAGAACTGTATTGGATCGTCCCCAGCTCCCTGTCACCATAGCTCTCCTCTGCTGCCACACTGCAAGCGTAGTTTGGTACTGTCAGTACTGCCTTCTTTTTTGAGAAGTGTATGTATCTCTATCTACCTGTCCAGCTCTGTGTGTGTCCACACACACACACACTCTTCCGTGGCAGTCCTTTCTTTGTGGATTGGGGTGGGGGGTTCAATAATATTCTCCAGTTTAACAGGAGTGCTTGTCCTAAGTCAGTCCTATTTTTTTACATTACTGCTGTCTATTTAAAATTAAATGTGGACACAGGAGACAACATCGGGATGTTCAGCATGTTCTGGAAGTAGGAAGTTCAGACACTGTTTCAGTCTGGAGGCTTTAAATCATGAGTCCAAATATGAATCCCTTGAGAAAAGTTGCTAGACCCACATTAGAATTCAACAAAACATTAGAAATCTGGGTCAAAAGCTGCCTTTAATTCTAAGCTTTGTGAATTTTTGTTTACATTTTTTTTTGAAATCATAAATCCTCTTTCTGTTTTAAAGCAAAGCCCAGGTACTTGTGTACACACGGTGGTGCAGGTTTGTTTTGGGCAGCACAAGCAGTCCGTTCATGTGTACAAATCAGTCTGGATTCTAGTACATGTATCTGAGAGACAGCAGTGCATCAGTGGTTTGTGTGTGTGTGGTAAGTTCCTGGCAGAACCTAGTGCTCTTATATTAGAAATACAAGTTTCAGAATGGTGTTGCCGCCTGCCGGCAGGTTCTCTAAAACACTTTTATTTTTATTACTGTTCTTACTGGTGCATGGTTATGGTCAGAAGGCTTTTCCCCACAAGAGGATCTGGATGCACAACAACCAGGTCCCCGGCCACCTTCTGTGGTGCTGCATGGTCTTGCTCCTCGAGTGCTGTTGATGTGGGTTCTCCCCATCCAGGGGCCCTGCCATGTCAGGGCCCGTCACTGCGCTAGCCCCCAGGTGTGCCTGGAAGCAGCCCTCGGCCGAACGCCCCTCTCGTGGCTGATTCCCGCAAGGTAGGCTTCACCGGAATAGACCCACAGAGGTAGTTAGTGTGCCAGCGACATGGCCATCTGTCCCTTTGTTTTGGATGAGCCCTGATGGTATGAAAGCCAGGAGAGAGGCAGGATGTCAGACCATTTTCTTGTGGAGATTGGAAAGCTTGCCTGAGTTCTGGAAGTCAGCTCCCAGACCCGTGAGGCCTCAGAGACTCTGTAACTGTGGCCTCGACACGCATGTCTGTCTGGTGAGGCTGTGTGCTGTGGTGCTGTGGGGTGGTGATCCAGTGCACTCTAGCAGGGCAGTGCCCGGCCTGTGTAGGCTGTCTCCCTGGAGTGAGCACCTGGTCTCACTCAGCATAATGCATGCTTTATTCTAAGTAGGATGTTAAATGTAACTAACTGAACTTGCATGTGAAAGATATTTAGTTTTTTTGTTTTCTATCTTTGTTTTTATTTGTTTTCAGTTTTCTGTATATTTGCTTCCTGTGCCGTTTTAGTGGTCATAGGATGAAAGTGCACTGGCGAAGCCATGCAGTGCCAGCAGCAGGTGACTTCCCAGCTCTGTTGTGCAGCATTTGAAGCGACTGTGCATTCTCGAAGCCTCGCAGTTACTTCTAAACCAGAGTTCATTTCTGTCCTTGTTTTAAGTGCCAAACCCCAAACTGCATTGGGCTTGAATCTCTGAATGTGGACCCATTAGAGGACTCTTCTGATTGTCACAAATTGTAGTGCCTGAAAACATTCTTAAGCTGATTGTCTTAAAAGAAAAAAGAAAAGAAAAGAAAATAAAGTTCTCCAAAGACAAAACAGGAACAATTGTTATAACAAAATAATTATGGTCAAAATGTCTGTGGTTCCTTGGAAATGCTGTGCTTTTTGTATTTCCACCATTAGTGCAGTGTGAGCAGATGTGTATAGTTCAGGGGTCGTCATGTTCGCATCTTGCAATTAGGTAAATGACCTCATTTTCAGGCTTGAATTCATTTTTAATTTTAATTTTATTTTATACGATGTGTAGACAGTTCCCTGTTATCTGCATTTAGAAGTATAAACAATATAAATATGTTAATTCTGTAAGTAATTTTTATAATTATTATGTAACTCTATCCTATCCTTAAAACATTTAAAATAAACCCTTTATGTGCAAAAAATAATAATAATTTAGGGAAAAATTGAAAATACTTCTTTTTTTTTCTACCACTAATGAATTAAAATGGAAAGATAACTTTATAGCTTTATAAAGATCAACATTTATTTCTAAGAGTGATGACTGTTTTGAGAAATACTCAACTTTACAGTGCTTCTTTATTCCAGTGATTATTATTCTAAAACATTTAAAAATTTCATATCTACAAAAATATTAACAACCCAAATGTTTCATATGTACAATGTGCTTTGCAATATACTCTTACATTATGAAACTCTGGGGTATTTGTTGGAAGTGTTTATAGTCCCATTTTATTAGATGAGAAAACAGAGGTCCATAGTTTTATTAAACTACTTCAATAATAGGGTTTAAGGTAATTGAGAACAGAGATTCTTATCCTTCAAGACCAAAGCTCAGCTTCTTTGCCATTGTCAAAGACACCCCTTTGAATCACCTTTAAAATTATTCACTTGCTCATGGAAATATTCTCATTGACTTATACCATCTGCACAAGGTAAATCAATTTAAATGCAATCGATTTGGTGATGAGTTTCAACTCAGTGGCATTCTTTTCTATTTGAAGCTTTTTCTTGCTAATCAGTCTTCCCAGACCCTCTGCTAAAATCATATCCATTTGTGGATGTAATTTCCCTAGATTTTGACAGCAGGGGAGAAAGAAGTTAGTAGAGCACTGAGTTCATGAGTATAACTGAATCTGAAAAAGGCCTTGACAGTGTAGAGAGCAGAGTGATACTGACAAACTGCCTTAGGTGACAATGGGAGATATTTATGGCCTCAGGTTATCAGCAAGTTCTAGAGGCCCTTTACCATTTTAGATCCTGGTGAGGATGATGGTGTGCTTGTTTCTGTAAATACTTATATCCCCAGTTAATCTTCTGTTAAGAGTTATCCTTCCAGATTCAATGAAAAAAAATGAAAAACAAAAGAAGGAAATTAAAATGTAAGCGATATTGCATCCTGAGATCTAGATCTAAAACACTATAGTGAATATAGGCATGAACACAAAACAATTCAGAAAGATTTACAGCTGTTCACTTATGATTTACTACCCAAAACAAGTATCATTGAATTACAATGAATTAAAGATTCAGCTAATATATTGTTTATTTGAATCTTAAGTAAGATTAGCAGTATGGAAAACAGAATGGTGCTATTTGTTATTATATAATTCAATGTTACATATACCTCTCTTCTCTCAATTGACTTATCCCCTTAGTATATAAATTCCATCAGGACAGGGATAAATATTAGCTAAATCATCTTTGGAAACTTCTGTTTTGTAGACTGACACATCCTCAATGCTTTGCACAGTAACTAGAACATAGTGAGCGCTCAATAAATCTCACCTACATAAATTTTGGAAATTTCTCCAAATCCCAATTATTGTGGCCCTAACACGTACCATATGTCTTTGTCATGGTTTTCTATCTCAGAGATTCTCAAAGTGTGGCCTGCAAAATCCCTACATAGGGTCTGTAGTGTTAACCCTATATTTATAATGATCTGAAAATGTTGGCCCTTTTTAATTTTGTTGACATTCACATTGATGGTACAAAAGCAATGGTAGGTGAAACTGCAGGAGTTTTGACCTGAAACAAGGCAGTGGCACCAAACAGTAAGACTAGTCATTGTATATTTACCACCATGCATTTGCAGTTAAAAACAAAAAAGCAAACTTCACTTACTAATATCCTCTATAAAACAGTAACATTTATACATTCATTAAAGCTTGACACTTGTTCACCTATCTTTTTAACTGAGAAAATGGAAATGCCTGTACAGTACTTCTGCATAGTGAAGTACATTGGCTATCTCAAAGAAAAGCAATTGTGAAATTGTGTAATATATTTTCTCAACAGGCCACTTTTTTCCTCAAACATCATTTTTACTAGAAAGTATGAATGATAAAGTATTGTTATATAGACTTGATATTCAGTAGATATTTTCTCAAAAACAGGTGAAGTGTATCTGTTACTTCAAGGAAAATAACTGGAGGGTTTTTTTTTTTGCCAATAATGACAATATTTAAGATTTCAAGTGGAAATTAGAATTTTGGAAAACTAATTATTACTATCAACATGAGATTGACAGCTTCTCAATGAGGATGATTTAATGATATTGAATTATGAAATATGTCAATATTTGGAAGATTTGTATAATTTAGTGATTGAATACTTTCTAAATGATCAATACCTGATAGTATAGAGACATAAATAAGTCTGGTGTGTTTGAGGAGTTATACCTGGTTTCATGTTGCTAGGGCTTAGAATGAGAAATGAGGAGGGACAAGAAAGGAGCTAGATCACCAAGGATCATGTATGAAATGATAAGAACATTTTATCATGTGGCTGATTTGAATGAACTGGAATTTATCTAATATTTCACACTGGAACATGTGGGTCACAGATTTTATTCTGGAAAGCAGCATTGGAGAGTGTTGCAATACTTCAAGTAAAAGATTTTTAGTGTGAGAATAAGGCAGTGGTAGCAGGTACTGAAAAGTAAAAGACTATTTCAAGATCGTTTCAGAGTTGGAATGAAAATAAATTATTCAGAAATGAAATATTGGCAATGCAAAAGAATTAACAAATCTAGAATGGCTCCTAGCTTTCAGACTTAGTAACTAAAAGGATTTTTTTCAAAGGGGTTTTGGTAATTTATGCCTTTCAAGGAATTTTTCCATTTCATTTGTTGTAAAGTTTGTTGACATGAAGTTGTTTATATCATTCCTCTTTTAATATTCATGAATCTCTGAGTAGATCATCTCTCTTTTTTTCTGATATTGAAATGTGTGTGTTCACTACCCCTGCACTTTTCAGGGACTCCAATTACAATTATTAGGTTACCTAAAATTGCCTCATAGTTCACAAATGCCCTGTTCTTCTCTCTTCTCTTTGTTCCTCCCTCCTTTCCTTCCTTCATTTTTTACTTCCTTCCTTCCTTTGTTGTTTTTCTGCATATTTTATTTTGGTTAGTTCTTGATATATTTTCAAGTATCTCTTACTTGAAATATTTTACTAGTAGTTTCCTTTGCAGTATCTAATCTTCTGTCATGCAGTGTATTTTTCATTTTATAATCAGATATTTGATTTGGATTGATTTTATAACTTTCATGTTTCTACCTAAGTTTTAGACATATGTAACACAGTTATAATACTGATACTTTTTGGACTTACTGTTTAGATTTATTAGGTGAAGCAGAAACATTACTTAATCTAAGGCTAATTATTTCCCACAAATAAGCCAAAACCCTCTACTCAGTGACCTGCAAATAATGAGGTATTCCAGTCTGGCTGGTAGAAATAGGTATTATTTCTGTCTCTCTTCTTTCCCAGGCCTTAGGTAATTCCTCATATGCATGTTCTGATTACTACTTAATACTCAAAGGGACCCCTCTGTAGATCCCTTGTGTTTTCTTTCTGTGTGGCTCTATCCTTTCTGGTGTTCTATCTTGTGACCATTAATCTTCCTGGTTTCTCCATCTCTCAGCAATATATCTTCAATTCAGGTACTCTTTCAGGCTCTTCCTAGGTTCCCCTTCTCTATACCATGCCCTGAAAACTCTCTCAAGACAGTGGGACGTTTGTAGTTTCATTGTTTCCTGGCTTTCAGGTATCATTGTCCTTTATTGTCCAGTATTCAGTGTTTTGAAACTCATTACTTCAAGTATTTTGTCTAGTTTGTTTGCTTGTTTGTTTGCGGATGGGAGTGTGTATTTAGTCCCTCTTATTCTATGTGGGTCAGAAGCAGAAGTTTTGGCTACTTTTTTGGAAAGAATCTCTGTCCCTCTACTTGTCTACATCTATTTAAGTCAGTAAGTCCCATAATGCAATTGGGTAGAAAGTAGGAATAAAAATGGAAATACGACAAGGCATACTGGGAACTGTAATTCTGACAAATGACTTATGTAGAAACAGAAATGGAAAGACTCCATAGAGAAGTACATCCTGTGAATTATGAGTGTTCATATATGTAATTGATTCTGAGTATTCAAGGAGAAGCTATGGATCCCCAATTAGAACTATGTGGAAGCCACCTAGAAGATATGAGACTCAGAGACTGAAACATGAAATGTGATGGATGGGGGCAGCCCAGGTGGCTCAGAAGTTTAGCCCCGCCTTCAGCCCAGGGCCTGATCCTGGAAACCCGGGATCCAGTCCCACACCAGGCTCCCTGCATGGAGTCTGCTTCTCCCTCTGCCTGCATCTCTGCCTCTCTCCTCTCTCTCTCTCTCTCTCTCTCTCTCTGTCTCTCATGAGTAAATAAATAAAATCTTAAAAAAATAAAAATAATAAAAATAAAAACTGAAATTTGATCGATGAAACTGTCCTACTTCAGTTGGGAAGAGTAATGAGGCTGTGGAATTACTGCCTAGAAAAATAAAATAAGGAGCCCACTGAAGCCAAAAAAAAAAGGAATTAATAAGCAGTAGTGAGTGACTACTTGTACTTACCATCTCATGAAAGAGGAATCTAAGCTACAAGTATTCTCTTACCAATGAAGCACATTCTTCCCTCTCTCATTCCATCCCTCCTTTCCTTCCTAAAGTAATAGCTAATATTTATTGAACTTCTACTATGTAACAGGCACTGTTTTAAGTGCTTAAAATAGACTTAATATTTTAATATTCAAAACAAACCTTTAAGTACTATCATTGTGCACATTTTACAGTGACAAAACAGTCAGACAGTTCAAGTATCTTGTCCAAGGTCATCCAACTGGGGGCAGAGATGAATTTGATCCTAGTCAATTTGCTTGATAGTTGGTCCATGCTTTTAACAACTATGCTATATAACCTTTTTAGAACCAATGGAGAAAAAAAAATTAAAAAAAAGAACCAATGGAGAAACATGCTGAAGAAAGACTGTTTCTTTTTTTTTAGAAAGATTTTATTTATTTATTCATGAAAGACACACACACACACACACACACACACACAGAGGCAGATCCACAGGCAGAGGGAAGCAGGCTCCCTGAAAGGAGCCCAATACGGGACTCAATCCCAGATTCCAGGATCACGCCCTGAGCTGAAGGAAGATACCCAACCACTGAGCCACCCAGGCATCCCAGAAAGACTGTTTCATAAGTAATTTTTCACAACTCCCAATTATGTACCTGACTCTCACCCATGAATTATTTCTAATGATGCTTTTAAATTTATTTCTAATGGATAAATACAGTATTTAACTTTCTTAAATTCTTAGTAGCACTCGATCGTTGCCTCCTCTTTGACAGACTTTATTTCATCCTGGTACTTGAGAAACTAGTTTCTTGATCTATCTCACCTTCTCTGTCAGTTTATGTACCCAATAAATATTTACTGAACCATTTAGTTTGTGTCATTCTTCTAGGTAGTGAAGTTTTAATGAGAGATTTGAAGTCCTCCCCCTAAGGAGATTTCATAATAGTGGGGAGGAAATACAATTAAAAAGTGAATCATAATTGTGAAACTTAAAATAATGTGGAAGAATAGGGAGTTAACCAAAAACATTGTTTCTCCCCATCTCAATAGTGTCCTCAAGAAGGAACCATATTAATTATTGGTGTGCTTTCTTCCAGATCTGTATATAAGCACATACACACACACACACATGCTATGCTATGTACACACATATACATATCTATACAAATACACACATATGCACACATATGTACTTAAATATATGTATACATACACAGAGAAATAAATTTGAACTTAATTTTCTGCAAAAATGATTATACAACACATTTTTCTATGTGAACTTTATTTACTTAATAGTGCATTATTAATATCTTTCATATACTTGCTACATATTTTCCTTACTCTTTAACCATTCTCATATTTATGGACATTTAGGTAATTTCCAAATTTTTGAACACAATGCTGCAGTGAATACTTTTGTGCATGAATATTTGGGCATTAAAGCTAGTATTTCCTTGGGATAGATCTCGGGAACTAAAGAGTGTGTATAAGTAAATCAAATGTCAAGTGAGTTCATCCTACCTTTTATATCTAGATAAGTAGATGAGATTAATTCCTCCTCTAATCCATTAAAGATTCACAGAAATCTCACATTCTTATGGACAACTTTGCTTTCTAGCTCCTATTACCTGTGAATTATTTTAATTTAAGAATAATCTTGATATCTAACATATGTGACCCTTAATCTGTACCACACTGTGTCAAATATAGAACTCTGCCTCTCCTATCACTGTTACAGGGAAAACACCCAAACAAAGGCAGTCCTTCCTTTACATTTGACTTATTGTTTGTGTGTATGTTTAAAATTTATCTGAGACAAGGAGAGGCAGAGAGAGAGGGAGAGAGAATCTTAAGCAGACTCCACATTGAGGGCAGAGCCCAACACAGGGCTTAATCCCATAACCTTGAGATCATGACCTGAGCTGACGCTAAGAGACTTAACTGTGCCACCCAGATGCACCTATTTGGGCTTTTTAAAACTTTTATTTTAATACGTTATTCATAGACTACTGAGCTTTGCTGGAACTTTATGGTTAATGTTGACTGTAGCCAATGTTTGATCTTTAGTCTAATGTATAATTAGCAAACAAGGTAAGAATATCCTTTCAAAAAAGGCTTTGTCTGTGTGTGTGTGTGTGTGTGAATTTTACCCAAGATTTGTTTTTTTTTGTTTTTTTAAATAAATTTATTTTTTATTGGTGTTCAATTTACCAACATACAGAATAACACCCAGTGCTCATCCCGTCAAGTGCCCCCCTCAGTGCCCGCCACCCAGTCACCCCCACCCTCTGCCCTCCTCCCCTTACACCACCCCTAGTTCGTTTCCCAGAGTTAGGAGTCTTTATGTTCTGTCTCCCTTTCTGATATTTCCCACACATTTCTTCTCCCTTCCCTTATATTCCCTTTCACTACTGTTTATATTCCCCAAATGAATGAGAACATATAATGTTTGTCGTTCTCCGATTGACTTACTTCACTCAGCATAATACCCTCCAGTTCCATCCACATTGAAGCAAATGGTGGGTATTTGCCGTTTCTAATGGCTAAGTAATATTCCATTGTATACATAAACCACGTCTTCTTTATCCATTCATCTTTCGATGGACACGGAGGCTCCTTCCACAGTTTAGCTATTGTGGACATTGCTGCTATAAACATTGGGGTGCAGGTGTCCTGGCGTTTCATTGCATCTGTATCTTTGGGGTAAATCCCCAGCAGTGCAATTGCTGGGTCGTAGGGCAGGTCTATTTTTAACTCTTTGAGGAACCTCCACACAGTTTTCCAGAGTGGCTGCACCAGTTCACATTCGCACCAACAGTGTAAGAGGGTTCCCTTTTCTCCGCATCCTCTCCAACATTTGTGGTTTCCTGCCTTATTAATTTTCCCCATTCTCACTGGTGTGAGGTGGTATCTCATGGTGGTTTTGATTTGTATTTCCCTGATGGCAAGTGATGCAGAGCATTTTCTCATGTGCATGTTGGCCATGTCTATGTCTTCCTCTGTGAGATTTCTGTTCCTGTCTTTTGCCCATTTCATGATTGGATTGTGTGTTTCTTTGGTGTTGAGTTTAAGAAGTTCTTTATAGATCTTGGAAACTAGCCCTTTATCTGATACATCATTTGCAAATATCTTCTCCCATTCTGTAGGTTGTCTTTTAGTTTTGTTGACTGTATCCTTTGCTGTGCAAAAGCTTCTTATCTTGATGAAGTCCCAATAGCTCATTTTTGCTTTTGTTTCTTTTGCCTTCATGGATGTATCTTGCAAGAAGTTACTGTGGTCGAGTTCAAAAAGGGTATTGCCTGTGTTCTCCTCTAGGATTTTGATGGAATCTTGTCTCACATTTAGATCTTTCATCCATTTTGAGTTTATATTTGTGAATGGTGCATGGGAGTGGTGTAGTTTCATTCTTCTGCATGTGGATGTCCAATTTTCCCAGCACCATTTATTGAAGAGACTGTCTTTCTTCCAGTGGATAGTCTATCCTCCTTTATCGAATATTAGTTGACCATAAAGTTGAGGGTCCACTTCTGGGTTCTCTATTCTGTTCCATTGATCTATGTGTCTGTTTTTGTGCCAGTACCACACTGTCTTGATTTCCACAGCTTTGTAGTACAACCTGAAATCTGGCATTGTGATGCCCCCAGCTATGGTTTTCTTTTTTAAACTTCCCCTGGCTATTCGGGGTCTTTTCTGATTCCACACAAATCTTAAGATTTGGAGAGATGAAATAAGTTTTGCAATTCAAAACCACAAACCACTCAAAATTTTCTATGATAATTCCATTCTTAAAAAGTTTTATGGTCATTGTGCCATGATGCTAAGGTCTTCCTTCCCTTTCCTCATCATTTCTGCAGCCATATTTCTCTTCTCTTCTCCTTCTTTCTCAGATGCAAGGAAAACCTAATCTTTCCTTTTCTTTTCATGCAGGGATACTCTGATTTCTTCAGTCTTAGTCCCCCAACTCTGTTTTGTTCTTATTTTTTAACATTATGAAGATCTAGGCCATAACTCTACAAGTGAAGATTTGAAGTTTTGCTTTTTTAAGTCTTTAACAGTAGCCACCATTTTATTATCTTTGTCTAGGAAAAAAAGAAAAGGGTGGTTTCATTCTTCCAGGTACACATATTGACAATTTTGATCAATATTATAAAATTGCTCTGTAAATGAAAAGCACTATTTCCAAGTATGTATGAGAATGTTGATTCTCCAAAGCCCTTACTAGTGGAGTATTATGAATCTCAGAGTTGTTTTGTTTTGTTTTGCTTTTGTTTTTGTTTGTCTAACAAAAGGGTGATAACATTGTATTGTTTTTTCTTTTATTTATTTTTAAAGATCTTATTTATTCATGAGATACAGACAGAAAGAGAGAGAGGCAGAGACATAAGACAAGGGGAGAAGCAGGCTCCTTGAAGGGAGCCCAATTTGGCACTCAATCCCTGGATCTAGGATCATGTCCTGAGCCAAAGGCAGATGCTCAACTGCTGAACTACCCAGGCATCAGTTGTTTTTTCTTTTAAATTTTCATTTGGATAATTGGTGAAGTTGAGTAAATTTCAAAAAAAATATTGAATTTTCTAATTTATACTCTGTGAAAGACCAATATATATACTTTAGCCACATTTTTAATTATTTGATTTAATATCAAAGTGAAGTTCTAAGTGCATGCTTAGTTTAAAGTGAATTCTAAATCTTTACTTCTGTAAATGTTGCAAATTATATCTCTCAGACTGCTGTTTCTGTGTGCAATTTGTTTATAGTGTCTACTCTCTTATTAATTCTAAAAATTTTAATTTTTTTCCGTTACATATTCCAGGTAGACAGTCATATAAAACAAAACAGATGATTATTTTTCTTTCCAATTTGTATACCTTTTACTTATTTGTACTGCATGATTACATTTTCTAGGATTCTGGATCACTGCTGAATAGATATGATCCAGGCATCCTTGTGTTGTTCTCAACTTTACTTGGTTTCTCTTCAGTGTTCCACTATCAAGTTGATAGTCTCACTTTTCTTATAGATAACCATTAAGTTGAAAACATATTCTTCTATTTCTAAGCTACGAATAGCTGTAATTTTTTCCTGTTAGAATTTTTTTCCATTTCACTGTTTTTTCAGTGTTAGTTTAGATGGTCATATGATTTTTAATACCAATTATATATTTTTATAAAATTAAACAAGCATAGCAATATTAGGATTATCACTACCTGGTTGCAATACACTGAGACTTTTAAAAAATATAGTTTGCTAATATTTTACCTAGGATGTTTTCACCTATACTCATGTGTGAGGTTGGTCTGTACTTTTATTCTGCACGGTTATTTTTTTATAATTATTAACTTGATATAGATGTTATTCTAGCTTCAGTGCACTAGAAAAGCTAAAAGAAAATCTCCACGAATTTCTAGCTGAGCAATTTGTTTAACTTTTTCAGCTCCCATTTTCTTATCTTTTTCCATGAAGTTTAGTATATTCCAGTTTTTACAATTTCACCTAGGGTCATTTGGAAAGTATGTATCTGAGTAACTAAAATTTTTCTATGCTTATTGAGCTATTAATACCCTCTGTTCGAGTAAATTTTGCTCATCTATAATTTTCTGGAAAATAGTCCATTTCAGTAAATTATACAAAGTAATGGTTAAAATCTTTTATTGGGGATCCCTGGGTGGCGCAGCAGTTTGGCGCCTGCCTTTGGCCCAGGGCCGATCCTGGAGACCCGGGATCGAATCCCACGTCGGGCTCCCGGTGCATGGAGCCTGCTTCTCCCTCTGCCTGTGTCTCTGCCTCTCTCTCTCTCTCTCTGTGACTATCATAAATAAATAAGTTAAAAAAATTTTAAAAAAAATAAAAAAATAAAATAAAATCTTTTATTGTATATCTTAAAAGCAGCTCATCTTTTGTATCTGTAGTTATGATATTTTATTGCCCTGAATTGTTAAAGATTTGCTTCTTAGTCAGAATTACCAAATATTTATCCATCTTTTTATTTCTAAAGCACTAGCTTATACATTTATCAAGTATTCTATTTTTCTCAATTTTTATTTTTTATTTTTTAAAAAGATTTTATTTATTTATTCATGAGAGACACAGAGAGAAAGAGAGGCAGAGAGAGAAGCAGGCTCCATGCAGGAAGCCAGACGTGGGACTTGATCCCAGGTCTCCAGGATCACACCCTGGGCTGAGGTGGTGCTAAACCGCTGAGCCACCCGAGCCGCCCCTATTTTCCCCAATTTTTATTACTTTGTTTTTACGTATTTACTTGAGAATATTTTGTTGTTTTCTTATTTCTTAAGATAAGTTTGAAAACTATATATTTTCTAATTTTCTTATTTCCCATAAATGCAATTATTCCTCTCAGAACTGCTTTGTTTCTATACTAAAACTTTGAGATGCAATGATCTCGTTTTTTCTTTCTAAATGTTCTGTATTTTAGCCTATTATAATTAATTTATCTTAAAGCAAATTAATTAGATTTTTAAAAAATTTTAGTCACCTCTTGTATTTTTGACACATCTAATATTTTGACACATCTCTACTAAATCACACTGAGGTTAAAGAAAATAAAGTGCTATGTTTTCTGCTTTTGTATTTTATTTTTGTGTGTGTGACTTAGTACTTGATAAATATTGTAAGTAATCTCTAAAAAAATTGTGGAAATTTCAATTTATGATAGACTCTCATACTAGAGGTAATTTAAAAATAAATATATATTACTAGCTTTGAAAGAATAACTTGCAAAAGACCAATATTCCTGTCAAGGACAAAAGGAAAACCTGACTAAAATTCAGGATTTATTTTGAAGTTCTCAGGAAAATTTCAAAGACACCTAGGATTTGAAGATCCAGATTTTAGAAAGAAAAGGAGGTCATTGAGGTAAGCCTTTTATTAGCTACTTTTATTCTTTCTCTTACAATTAAAAAAAAGCCAAAAAAAGCAATTCCAAATGTATTGTGAACTAAATATTAAAGGTAAAAAAACATAAAGCTCAAGGAAGAAATTTTTGGAACACACAAAGATGATCTAAACAGGACACAAGGATAGCCATAAAGAAAATAACTTATAAATTGGGACACATTAAAATTAAAAAAATAATATATTTTCATCAGAAGACATAGACAAGAGTAAAAAGGAAAACCAAAGAGTAAGAAAATATATTTGCAATATTTTGTATAACAAAGTATAACATGTATCCAAAGACATAAGCAAATTAAAAGATGAAAAAAATGGACAAAAAACTTGAATAGGCTCTTAATATATATCCAAATGGCCAATAAACATATTAAAAAGTCATGAAAACAATGCCAGTTAAAACCACAATGAAGTACTGCTACACATTCACTAGTATGAATACTTTCAAAATCCTAACTATAATACTACATTCTGGAAAGCATACAGAACAATTGGAACTTTCATACACTGTTAACTGAAGTGTAAATCGGTACAAACACTGGAAAAAATTGAAACATCTTTAAAAGGTGAAGATATTCTAATTATGTAACCCAACAATTTTTACTCCTAGGTACTAGTCCAAGAGAAACGAGTGCATATATCCACCATTATTATATAGAAGAATATCCATGGCAGCTTTGTACAGAATAGCCCCCAATTAAAAATAATCCAAATATTTATACATGGTAGGATGGATAAATGTGTTCATATTAGTATTACTACACAGCAATTAAAATGAAAAATCTCTATTACATGTAACATTAAGGATGAATCTCAGAAGCATTATGGGCTGAAAGTGTGAGTAACAGGGTGTAATTACTAGAAGAGTACACTTTTATAAAATTGAAAAATGGTGTGACAAAACTACTTCATGATATTAGAAATCTGGTAATGATTATATTTGTTGGGGTATAGAAACTGCTTGGGGGTAAAAAGACCAATGTTGTGTTGATGTTCTATGAAAGAGACAAATGATCAAATAGCACCTATAAAAACCAAATCTTTGAAGGCAAGACTACTGGTCATTTGAATGTCTAGCTCTTACTACTATGATGAGCTGGTAGGGAATGTGTGAAAATTTATGAAGAGGATAAAAAGACTACCAAAAACTAGTAAAATCCAGATATGAAAGTTACAGAATCTGACAGAATTTTTGATGATTCAAATTGTGAAAAGTTTGGCCTATTTTACTAAATTCTATCAAAATCTACATAGAAGTAGAAAATATTTTCTTTTTTTTTTCCAAAAGAGGGGGGGGAAGCGGGGCAAGATGGCAGAAGAGTAGGTTCCCCAAGTCACCTATCCCCACCAATTTACCTAGATAACTTTCAAATCAAACTGAAAACCTACGAATTCGATCTGAGATTTAAAGAGAGAACAGCTGGAATGCTACAGTGAGAAGAGTTTGCGCTTCTATCAAGGTAGGAAGACGGGAGCAGCTCTGTTGGCTCCAGCAGTGGCTCCGAGCAGAGGGGGCTGCATCGCCCCAGGAGCGCGATTCCAGTGGCAAAGGCCCAAGGCTCAGGGTGCTGGGGTACACAGCCCAAGATCCGGTGCTCCCCCGGGGACAGGCAGAGGCCGTGAGGACACAGGACAACAAGGACGCTCCTGCCACCAGGCGGCCCCAAGCTGTGCAGATCGGCGCCCCCCACCCCCACCCCCAGAGCATCCAGGCCCCTGCAGACTGGAGGTGGTGGTAGTTATTGCAGGAACTGACTCCAGAGCTGGAGAGCTGGCCGCCGCCACTGTTGCTCCTCCTGGTGTCACCTTGTAGCTGGGACTGAGCAGAGGCCTCCAAGGATAAACAGCTCCCACTGAACTGTGCACCTGGCAGGAGGCTGGGAAGCTCCCCAAGGTGCACACACCTGAGAATCAGCACAGCAGTCCCCTCCACCAGAAGACCAGCTAGAAGGACAGGGAAAAAACAAGTTATTGATCAAGCAGCACTGGAAAATTCCAGGGGAAGTCGAGGGATCTACAGTATATAGAATCAGAGGATACTCCCCCTTTTTTTTGTTTTGTTTTGTTTGTTCCCCCCCTTTTCTTTTCTTTTCTTTTCTTTTTTTTTTCCTTTTTTGCTCCTTTTTCCAGTACAACTTGTTTTTGGCCACTCTGCACTGAGCAAAATGACTAGAAGGAAAAATGCACCACAAAAGAAAGAATCAGAAACAGTCTTCTCTCACACAAGTTACAAAATTTGGATTACAATTCAATGTCAGAAAGCCAATTCAGAAGCACAATTATAAAGCTACTGGTGGCTCTAGAAAAAAGCATAAAGTACTCAAGAGACTTCATGACTGCAGAATTTAGATATAATCAGGCAGAAATTAAAACCAATTAAATGAGATGCAATCCAAACTGGAGGTCCTAACGACGAGGATTAATGAGATAGAAGAACGAGTGAGTGACACAGAGGACAAGTTGATGGCAAGGAAGGAAACTGAGGAAAAAGAGAAAAACAATGACAAGATCATGAAGATAGATTAAGGGGAAATAAATGACAGCCTCAGAAGGAAAAATCTACTTTTAATTGGGGTTCCAGAGGGCGCCGAAAGGGACAGAGGTACAAAAACTGTATTTGAAAAATCATAGCTGAGAACTTCCTGACTTGGGAAGGGAAACAGGCATTCAGATCCAGGAGATGCCCCCTTAAAATCAGTAAAAACCACTCAACACCTCAACATTTAATAGTTAAACTTGCAAACTCCAAAGATAAAGAGAAGATCCTTAAAGCAGCAAGAGACAAGAAATCCATAACCTTCATGTGGAGAAGTATCAGAATCACAGCAGACCTCTCCACAGAGACCTGGCAGGCAAGAAAGGGCTGGCAGGATATATTCAGGGTCCAAAATGAGAAGAACATGCAGCCAAGAATACTTTATCCAGCAAGGCTCTCAATCAGAATACAAGGAGAGATCAAATCTTCCAACATAGGCAAAAATTGGAAGAATATGGGATCACCAAGCTGGCTCTGAAGGAAATATTAAGGGGCATCCTGTAAAAGAAAGAGGAATTCCAAGAAAACAATCCACAAAAACAGGGACTGAATAGGTATCATGATGACACTAAATTCATATCTTTCAATAGTAACTCTGAACGTGAATGAGCTTGATGACCCCGTCAAAAGGTGCAGTGTTTCAGACTGGATAAAAAAGCAGGACCCATCTATTTGAGGTTTACAAGAGACTCCTTTTAAACATAAAGACACCTACAGCCTGAAAATGAAAGGGAGAACCATATACCATTCAAAAGTCCCTCAAAAGAAACCAGAAGTAGCCATCCTTTTATCAGATAAAATAAAGTTTATCCCAAAGACTGTAGTAAGTGATTAACAGGGACACCATATCCTACTTAAAGGATCTATCCAATAAGAGGACCTAACAATCACCAATATTTATGCCCCGAATGTGGGAGATGCCAAGTATATTAATTAATAACCAAAGTTAAGAAATACTTAGATAATAATACACTTATACTTGCTGACTTCAGTGTAGCACTTTGAACAATCAACAGGTCTTCTAACCACAACATCTCCAAAGAAACAAGAGCTTTAAATGAAATACTGGACTAGATGGATTTCACAGATATTTACACAACTTTACATCCAAACGCAGCTGAATACACATTCTTCTCAAGTGCACATGGAACGTTCTCCAGAATAGACCACATACTGGGTCACAAATCAGGTCTTAACTGATTCCAAAAGATTGGGATCATCCCCTGCATGTTCTCAGACCATAATGCTTTGAAACTAGAACTAAATCACAAGAAGTTTGGAAGGATTTCAAACACGTGGATGTTAGGGACCATCCTGCTAAAAGATGAAAGGGTCAACCCAGAAATTAGGGAGGAATTAAAAAGATTCATGAAAACTAATGAGAATGAAGATACAACAGTTCAAAATCTTTGGGATACAGCAAAAGCAGTCCTGAGGGGGAAATACATCTCAATACAAGCAACCATCTCAAACCTGGGAAGAACCCAAATAGAAAAGCTAACCTTGCACTAAGGAAGCTGGAGAAAAAAACAGGAAATGGACCCTACACCCAGCAGAAGAAGAGAATTAATAAAGATTTGAGCAGAATTCAATGAAATAGAGTCCAGAAGAACAGTGTAACAGATTTACAAAACCAGGAATTGGTTCTTTGAAAGAATTAATATGATAGATAAACCATTAGCCAGCCTTATTAAAATGAAGAGAGAAAAGACTCAAATTAATAAAATCATGAATGAAAAAGGAGAGATCACCACCAAGACCAAGGATATAGAAACGATTTTAAATTTATTATGAGCAGCTGTACGCCAATAAATTAGGCAATCTAGAAGATATGGGCACATTTCTGGAAAACTACAAATTACCAAAACTAGAACAGGAAGAAATAGAAAACCTGAACAGGCCAATAGCCAGGAAAGGAATTGAAGCAGTCATCAGAAACCTCCCAAGACACAAAAGTCCGGGCCAGATGGCTTCCAAGGGGAATTCTATCAAACGTTTAAGAAGAAACAGTACCTATTCTACTAAAGTTGTTCGGAAAAAAATAGAAAGAGAATACTTCCAAGCTCGTTCTATGAGGCCAGCATCACCGTAATTCCAAAACCAGACAAAGACCCCACCAAAAAGGAGAATTATAGACCAATACTCCTGATGAACACAGATGCAAAAATTCTCAACAAGATACTAGCCAGTAGGATCCAACAGTACATTAAGAAGAGTATTCACTATGAGCAAGTGGAATTTATCCCCGGGACGCAAGGCTGGTTCAACACTCGTAAAGGAATCAATGTGATTGATCATATCAACAAGAGAAAAACCAAGAACCATATGATCCTCTCAATAGATTCAGAGAAAGCATTTGACAAAATACAGCATTCATTCCTGATCAAAACTCTTCAGAGGGTAGGGATAGAGGGAACATTCCTCAGCATCCAAAAAGCCATCTATGAAAAGTCCACAGCAAATATCATTCTCAAAGGGAAACAATGAGAGCCTTTCCCCTAAGATCAGAAACATGACAGGGATGTCCACTCTCACCGCTGCTATTCAACATAGTACTAGAAGTCCTAGCCTCAGCAATCAGGCAACAAAAAGAAATAAAAGCACTCAAATTGGCAAAGAAGAAGTCAAACTCTCCCTCTCTGCAGATGACATGATACTGTACCTAGAAAACCCAAAAGACTCCACCCCAAGATTGCTAGAACTCATACAGCAATTTGGCAGTGTGGTATGATACAAAATCAATCCCCAGAAATCATTGGCATTTCTATACACTAACAATGAGACGGAAGAAAGAGAAATTAAGGAGTCAATCCCATTGATGATTGCACGCAAAAGCAGAAGATACCTAGGAATAAGTCTAAACAAAGAGGTAAAGGTTCTATACCCTAAAAACTACAGAACAGTTCGAAGGAAATTGAGGAAGACACAAAGAGATGGAAAAATATTCCATGCTCATGGATTAGAAGAATTAATATTGTGAAAATGTCCATGCTACTCAGGACAATTTACATATTTAATGTGATCCCTCTCTAAATACCATGGAGTTTCTTCAGAGAGTTGGTACAAATCATCTTAAGATTTGTGTAGAATCAGAAAAGACCCCTAATAGCCACGGGAATATTAAAAAAGAAAACCATATCTGGGTGTATCACAATGCCAGATTTCAGGTTGTACTACAAAGCTGTGGTCATCAAGACAGTGTGGTACTGGCACAAAAACAGACTCATAGATCAATGGAACAGAATAGAGAATCCAGAAGTGGCCCCTCAACTTTATGGTTAGCTAATATTCGACAAAGCATGACAGACTATCCACTGGAAAAAAGACAAGTCTCTTCAATAAATGATGCTAGGAAAATTGGACATCCACATGCAGAGGAATGAAACTAGACCACTCTCTTTCACCATTCACAAAGATAAACTCAAAATGGATGAAAGATCTCAATATGAGACAAAAGCCTATCAAAATCCTAGAGGAGAACACAGGAACACCCTTTTTGAACTTGGCCACAGAATCTTCTTGCAAGATACATCCATGAAGGTAAGAGAAACAAAAGCAAAAATGAATTATCGGGACTTCATCAAGATAAAAAAGCTTCTGCACAGCAAAAGAAACAGTCCACAAAACTAAAAGACAACCTATAGAATGGGAGAAAATATTTGCAAATGATGTATCAGATAAAGGGCTAATTTCCAAGATCTATAAAGAACCTATTTAAACTCAACAGCAAAGAAACAAACAATCCAATCATGAAATGGACAAAACACATGAACAGTAATTTCACAGAGGAAGACATAGACATGGCCAACATGCACATGAGAAAATGCTCCGCATCACTGGCCATCAGGGAAATACAAATCCAAACCACGATGAGATACCACCTCACACCAGTAAGAATGGGGAAAATTAACAAGGCAGGAAACCAAAAATGTTGGAGAGGATGTGGAGAAAGGAGAACCCTCTTGAACTCTTGGTGGCAATGTGAACTGGTACAGCCACTCTTAAAAACTGTGTGAAGGTTCCTCAAAGAGTTAAAAATAGATCTGCCCTACGACCCAGCAATTGCTCTGCTTGGGATTTACCCAAAAGATACAGATGCAGTGAACCCCTGGGATGCCTGCACCCCATTGTTTATAGCAGCAATGTCCACAACAGCCAAACTATGGAAAGTGTCTTGGTATTCATCAAAAGATGAATAAATAAAGAAGATGTGGTCTTCGTATACAATGGAATATTATTCAGCCATTAGAAATGACAAATACCCACTATTTGCTTCAACGTAGAGGGACCTGGACGGTATTATGCTGAGTGAAGTAAGTCAGTCGGAGAAGGACAAACATTATACGTTCTCATTCATTTGGGGAATATAAGAATTAGTGAAATGGAATAAAGGGAAAGGAGAGAAAATGAGTGAATATATCAGTGAGGGTGACAAAATATGAGACACCTAACTGTGGCAAGTGAACTAGGGGTAGTGGAAGGGGAAGTGTGTGTGGGGTTGGGGTGACTGGGTCATGGGCAATGAAGGGGGCACTTGGTGGGATGAGCACTGGGTGTTTGCTATATGTTGGCAAATTGAACTCCAACAAAAAAATTTAAAAAAGATAGAGAGAGAGAGACAGACAGACAGACAGACAGAAAGTGAGAAGGGGCAGAGGGAGAGAGAGAATCTTAAGTAGGTTCCATGGCCAGAATGAAGCCTGACTCAGGGCTCAATCTCATGACCCTGAGATCATAATCATGGTCTGAAATCAAGAGTTGTGCACTGAACCAACTAAGCCACCCAGGCACCGTATAAATATTCTTTATGTACTGGATGGAAATAAAATATACAATATCTCTAGGGATCTAAGCTTCATAGCTGAATTACATTTTTATTTTTATTTATTTTGTATTTTTTATTGTATTTCAAATTGCCAACATATAGCACAACACCCAGTGCTCATTCCATTAAGTATCCCCCTCAGTGCCCGTCACCAGTCACCCCAATGCCCTGCTCACCTCCCTTTCCACTGCTCCTTGTTCATTTCCCAGAGTTAGGGTATCTCATATTATGTCACCCTCACTGATATTTCCCATTCATTTTCTCTCCTTTCCCCTTTATTCCCTTTCAGCAATTTTTTATGTTCCACAAATGAACGAGACCATATAATGTTTATCCTTCTCTGATTGACTTATTTCACTTAGCATAATACTCTCCAGTTCCATCCATGTTGAAGCAAATGGTGAGGATTTGCCGTTTCTAAAGGTTGAGTAATATTCCATTGTATATATAAACCACATCTTCTTTATCCATTCATCTTTCGATGGATACTGAGCCTTTTTCCACAGTTTGTTGTTTCCTGTCTTGTTAAATTTCACCATTCTCACTGGTTTGAGGTAATATCTCATTGTGGTTTTGATTTGTATTGTATTTCCCTGATGGCCAGTGATGCGGAGCATTTTCTCAGGTGCTTGTTGGCCATGTCTATGTCTTCCTCTGTGAGATTTCTGTTCATGTCTTTTGCTCATTTCATGACTGGATTGTTTGTTTCTTTGCTGTTGAGTTTAATAAGTTCTTTATAGATCTTGGATACTAGCCCTTTATCTGATAGGTCATTTGCCAATATCTTCTCCCATTCTGTAGCTTGTCTTTTAGTTTTGTGGACTGTTTCTTTTGATGTGCAGAAGCTTTTTATCTTGGTTAAGTCCCAATAGTTCATTTTTGCTTTTTTTTAATTTTATTTATTCATGAGAGACACAGAGAGAAAGAGAGGCAGAAGGAGAAGCAGGCTCCATGCAGGGAGCCCCATGTGGGACTTGATCCTGGGTCTCCAGAATCACACCCTGGGCTGAAGGCAGCTCTAAACCGCTGAGCCTCTGCCCCCGCCCCCCACTCCTGCAATTCTGCTCGATTTCTCTGCTAAGCACTTTTCTGTCTGGGAAGAATCTGGTGCGGATTTTTTAAAGTTCCTGCTTCTCCAGGACTGGGCTCTCCTGTCCTGCAAGGCTTTTGCTGCTGGTCTTAGCCCGGCTCCTTGCAGGGGCCCCTCCCCCACTTGAGTCTTTTTTATTTTGTTTTCAGTCCATCTTCCTACCTTGTTAGAAGCTCAAACTCTTCTATCTGGAGCATTCCAGCTGTTCTGTTTTTAAATCTCAGGTTGAATTCGTAGGTTTTCAGGAATATTTGAAAGTTATCCAGGTTAGTTGGTGGGGACAGGTGATTTGGGGACCCTACTCCTCCGCCATCTTGTCCCACCCCTTCCTGAACTACATTTTTTTTCTGAACTACATTTTTAAATGATTCTTACCTAGACATAGATATTTTGTTTTAATTCAGTGAGTATGGAATGTAAAAGTTATAGGCTATATTTTCTTTTTCTGAAATAATAACATATTTGAACTCACATGGAATAGTAATCTGAACTTAATGCCATTCATTTATTCATACAGAAAATTTATTGAGCAGCTACTATGCATTATATGCCATGGTAGGGAATGGGAAGAAGACGCAGTACTCGCTCCTAAGAATTCTGCAACAGTTTGCCATTAGAGATAGTGGAAAAAACATGGGAGAATTATAGTATATGGGTAAATAGAATGATATCTGGAGCTAAATGGTCTGGGTTTTTAAGTTTTTCCATTTGTCAACTGTGGACTTTGGACAATATGCTTAACCTCTTTATGCCCATTTCTTCATCTAAAAAGGGAATAATAATAGTATTAACTTACAGGGTTATTGTGAGAGATAAATTAAAGGAGATAGTGTAGGTCAATTGTATAACACAATGTCTAGCATGCAGTAAATGTATAATAAATTCTAATTATTGTTATTATAAAATCACATATTGTGATATGTTTTATGATAAAGGTCATTATAGGGTGAACCCAGAATGTGAACCCAGAATAGAAGTAACAAACTAAACTTTGGTGGTTTAGAGAGGAACTCTAGAGATGACATATTCCAAGGTCACAATTAAACAAATTATTATTTGCCTACTTGTGCTAGGTATTGCACTCAATTTTGAGAATATAATGCAAACAAATCGCAATTTATTCCTTTCAGTTTCTCACTGTCTCCTGGGGAGACAATTATAATGTAGTATGACAAATGCTGTAGTTAAGTACAAGGTATTCTATGTACATACATATAGGCAAGGCATCTTACTCAATATTGGGAGACCAAGAAAGATTTCTTGAAGAAAATATTCAGAGGCCAAGAAAGACTTCTTCTAAATTTAAGTTTAGATCTGAAGAATAGATATTAGTAACCCAGTATAAACAAAGAAGGCTTAATATTCTAAAAGAAGCAATATGTACAAATGGCTGAAAGGAAAAGAGAACACAACACACAATTTTCTAAAAGTGAGCCAAAAAATTTGTATACTACACCCTCTCTCACTTTAGATGTGAATGTATTTCAATAGCATTTTTAAAAGATTTTGTTTATTTATTTGAGAGAGATAAAGCATGAGCGGGGGGAGGGGCAGAATGAGAAGGAAAGAGAATCTCAAGCAGGTTTCATACTGAGCAAGGAGCCTGATGCAGAGCTCAATCCCAAGACCCTGAGATCATGACATGAGCCAAAACCAAGAGTTGGACACTCAGTCGGCTGAGCCACTAGGACCTTCAGGATTTTAATACCATTTTAATAGATAATGAGGAGAGCTAAAGTCAAGGCCTGTATTTCTTTACTTTGGCAAAGTTTTGAAAAGAAACATATATGAAGTTTATGGGAAAAAAATGTTGTAGCCCAAGAGAAGCCTACAAATAAAAGTACATCCTGAAAAAAAAATTTCTGGAGGAAACTGAAGGAAAATTTAGAAACTACTTGATTCAGATTCTCATTTATACAATAATGCATTTTTCTGTTATAAAACCTGATGATTACTGGACAAAAACAGTTTGATATAAAAACCACAAAAGATAAAAAATGATATATGTGAGTATAGTAATGTGAGAAAATGCAATGGTAAAATTAAAACTTACCTTGAAGGGAGTAAGAATTATAACTGACCCTCCAAAATAAATCAGACATGAAGACTGTATTAAACGGAAAGGTGAACTCCCCCAAAATACATCAAATCCCTGGAACCTATTAATGTTACCTTGTGTGGAAGAAGATGTGATTAATAAAATGAGAGGTGGATTTATCCTGGATTGTCCAGGTAGTCCCTAATTGCAATCACATGTATCCGTATCAGAGAGAGGCATAGGGAGTTGTGAGAGACCAATACAGAATAAAAAGTATTGATATGAAGATAGAGGCAGAGATTAAAGTGATGGAGGTAAAAAAAAATGCCTAGAGCCACCAGAAGCTAGAGGAGGCAAGTAACAGAATGTTTCCTAAAACATAGCCCTACAGTCACTTTAATTTCAGACTATGGCCTTCACAACTGCGACAGAATAAATTTATGTTGTTTAAGCAACTAAGTTTGTAGCATTTTTTGACAATGGCTTCAGGAACTAACAAATAGACTAATATTAATACTAATAATACAATAAAAGTATTTTCATATGTATAAGAGTTTAGAAATATGTTACTCCTGTGCCCATCCTAAAAATATTTAACAGGTATTATGTGAAACAGATAACTGAGAGTGAAATAAAAAATCAAGAATTCAGAAATGTCAATATTGTGGTATACTCACATTGGAAATGCCTTTTGAAGTAAAATATATGGAATTAAGTAGGAATAATCATTAATACCAAAATATTATAGCTCAAAATGTGGATAGAAAATCTGAGACAAAGGGAGAAAACATTCTTGAAATTTTCTGTTTAAAAAATATGAATGATGTGATAACACAAAACTATGAATCTATAAACTCAGATTATATTAATAAGTTCCAAGCCAACTGGAATGGGTTGGGAGGTGAAGTTACTTTCTAAATTGTAAAATATTAGACCAATGTTTTATGGGAGTAGGTGGTACACCAACAGATATAATGGGCTTTCAACAGGAAGAGATTATTGAGAATTTATGAGAGAAAACTGATTAGATTTCAAAGCTGTGATTTGATAGATCACTTAAAATGCTTTTCTAATAAAATATGAGAAATACAGAATTCACTCTTTCCTATTGGGAATTCAAAATGCATAATATGCCATTCAAGTGTCTGAGATGTTCTGCAGGAATAAAACAAAACAAAACAAATATCCAGCATCTCCCAAACTTATTTATAAATGCATCCTCTTTATTAAGGTATGCTAACTATGCTCCTCTGAACGTCAGTTTTGAAAATCCTGTACTAAAAGCAGTGGTAGCATTTGAGACAATAACAAACCATCTTCCCATCCTCATTAATAAAGGAGAGTAGAAGGAGCACCTACATATTTAATATTTTTTTAAAAAATTATTTATTTATTTGAGAGAGAGACCATGAGTGGTACAGACGGGCAGATGGAGACAGAGAAGCAGGCTCCCAGCTGAGGAGAGAGCCCAATGCAGGGCTCAATTCCAGGATCCCAAGATCATGACCTGAGCTGCAGTAGACACTTAAGTGACTGAGCCACTCAGGTGCCCTCTAAATCTTTTTAGCTTTGCTTTTTATTAGCATGGCTCCTTTGTCAAATGGTGAACTATCCAGATTTTTTAAACCATTGCTTCCTCTAGGGTCAACAATACTACTACTAGGAAAACTTGTCAAGTTACCAAATCCACACAGCCTTCTCCTGAAATCAACATTCACTCTTGCTAGCACTTTCCAGTCCGGGAATAGGAACAAAGGAGAGAGAGTACTCATTTCTTGTCTGCTATTTGACAGAACAATTATTGCATTTCACAGAAATAACTAGAAAGAAATAGGAGCAGTGGCTAAGTTTTTCAGAAAATTTATCTGTCACAAAGGTAATTATTATGAGAAATGCTTTAAAATTCAGAAGTTTGTGAATATGAATTTTTATAGATTTCTACTCTTTAAGACTTCTGAATTTCAAGATGCACCAATGATGGGATTTCTTTTCCTCCTTCCTTGAAAATATGTAACAGATAATAGAATATTAGGCAGAAACTAGGAGTCTGAGATTCTAAATTTGGTTCTGCCATTGACTAAATATATGTTATTAAAAACAAATTAATATGACCTTCTAGATTATGCCTAAATCCTCTGATGAACTAAAGTCAACCTGTCTTTTAAGGCTTAATATAAAATTGAGTTCCTATATATTTCAGGTATTAGCCCCTTATCAGATTTATGGTTTGCAAATTTTTTCTCACGTTCTGTAGGTCACCTTATACATATAACTTAACAGCAAAATGAACAAACAAAAAGCAAATAACCTGATTAAACAATGAGCAAAGGACCTGCATAGACATTTTTTCCAAAGAAGACATACAAATGGCCAAAAAGTATATGAAAAGGTGCTCAACATCATGAATCATCAGCAAAATGCTAATCAAAACCACAATAAGATATCACCTAACACTTGTTAGGATGGCATATATATATTTATAAACATATATATATATATATATATATATATATATATATATATATAGTTTACCCATCAAAAACAAATACCATTGTTTGTGGCATCATGAATGAACATGGAAGACATTATGCTAAGTGAAATAAGCCAGAAAGAGAAAAACGATCTTATTTATATGTTATTATTAGCAATGTAATCATAGATTCAGACAATAGAATGGTGGTAAACAAGGACTGGGTGAAGGGATGAGGAAAATGGAGATGTTGGTCAAAGGGTACAAACTTTGAGTATAAGATGAATAAGTTCTGAGAATCTAATATATAGCATGGTGAATACACTTAATGATACTGCATTAATACTTGAAATTTCCTAAGAGAGTAACCTGAAGTGTTCTTACCATACCAAGAAAAAAAAGTAACAATGTGAGATGCTAGATATGTTAATTAACTTGATTGTGGTAATCAGTTCACAAGGCTATACATTCATCAAATTATCATGTACAATCTATATAAATACAATTTTGTCATTTATAATTAAAGCTGAAAAATAAGTAACTTGACATTACACTTGGAAAAAATATTTAAGTAAAATTGACTTAAATCCCCACCATATGTGGTGGGAAAACTAGGATCTTTCTCAATATCTCTAATGCACATTTCAAGTCATTTCTGTCCTTGATTTCTTGATACTGCTGTATTCATGACCCTCATTGTATTTCTTACATATTCAAAATGTGTAGTCTCTGAATGTGATGTGTTATGGGGTCTGGGAATGAAAGGCAAGAAAGAATTCTTGAGATATTTTTGGTGCATAAAAGATGTTTTTATTAAAGCACAGGGACAGGATCCACAGACGGAAAGAACCACTGAGATTGTTAGTTGCTATTGATTATATACATTTAAATTGGGAGGAAAAGAGATAAAGGATGTTTCCAAAATGATTTTCATATGTTAAAGAAGGCGTACAGGATCCTGGAGGTCTGTCTATTGTCAACCTAAGGTTGCTTTTTAAGAGCCTCTAGAAAGAGAAGGGGGCAAGATGGCAATAGAGTAGGGGTCCTCAATTCATCTGGTCCCCATAAACTTACCTAGATAACTTTCAAAACATCCTGAACACCTATGAATTCGGCCTGAGATGTAAAGAGAGAACAGCTGGAATGCTACAGAGAGAAAAGTTTTCACTTCTGACAAGGCGGAAAGGTGAAAAAAATTAAAAAGAACTAAAGTGGGGGAGGGGAACCATGATTAGCAGGGCTAAAGTGGAGTAGCCAAAGCCTCTGGGGCAAGAAAGCCCAGCCCTGGAGAAGTGTGAACTTTAAAAATCCGTGCTGGAGTTTTCCTTGACAGAAAAAGGGATTAGCAGGGAAATTGGGAAGAATCACAGGAGGGGCAGTGAAGTATCAAGATTCCCTGAGTCACTATAACAGGAGAAGCACCCAGGGGAAAGCTCAATGCAAACTGAGTCCGATCTCTATAAAGGGCTGGAGCGCCGAAGCCCTCCGGTGCATTTGGGAGAAACAGTGGGGTAGGCAGGCTGGCTCCAGAGTGGCCTTTATCCTATAGCCCAGCAACAGATGGAGGTGGCTGTCGTCCATTGCCTTCAGGAGAGGTGGTCCACAGGAGCTTGGGTCCAGCATCACAGGGCCCTGGATCTAAGGGCACTGAAGTAGACAAAGCTGGCTATCCTCCATTTCCCCTGGGAAAGGCAGAAGCAGGGAGGGTATAGGAAAACAAGAACTCTCCTGCTGCTAGGCACCTGGCAAGCTATGCAGATCACTAAACCCACACCAGACCCCAGGAGCATCTGGGCCAGTGTGGACTGGGAGACTGCAGTTAGTTACTCAAGTGGAGCTGGACTCTAAAGCTGGAAATCTGACCACCACTATTTTTTTTTATTTCCTCTTTGTTTCACCTTGCACCTGCGAGAGGCAGGGTGTCTCGGGAACAAAGACCTCACAGAATAAACAGCTCATACTGAGCCTACCACCTGGCAAAGGGAGGGGCATCTCCGACCAGGCACAGACACCTAAGAATCAGTGCAGCCGACCCCTTGCCCAGAAAATCTGCTGGAAGAACAAGGGAAAAGCAAGTTTACTGAGCAACTGGCACTGGAAAGCTTTAGGACTGAGGAAAAATAGTATATAGAACTAGAGGGTCCATTTGGTTTTGTTCTGTTTTGCTTTGTTTTGTTTTGTTTTCCATTACAACTCATTTTTATATCAGGTTCAAAATTTCCACTATTTTTTTCTCTTTTCCCACCTTAACTACAATATTTTACCAATTCTTCATTTTTAAGTTATTTTTTCCTTTTTGACTTTCATATTTCTACAATTACATGTCTTAAATGTATTTTCCACTTCTGGATTCCCTTCAATGTATTCAATTTAATTTTGGTAGATATGCAAGATATGAGTATTTATTTTTTTGTTTTTTTTTCTGTCTCGTTTTGTTTTACAATGGTGGAAGCTAGTACCTTCTAACACATGACCAAGATACACCCAGAACCAAGTGGAACACTGTGTTTGTTCATTCTGTGAGATTATATTCCTCTTCCTTCCCATTCTGATTCCCTCTTTTATCTTGTTTATGTTTTTGTGGTCAATGTTGGGTCTTTATATAAGTATTGCTGGTTTAGATAAATTTTGGATTGAGCATCTTCTAACAAACAGAACAAAATACACTCAGAACCAAGAAGATCACCCTCTAGGTCCCCTCAGGGAGACTATAATTTCTCTAGACTACCTCTTCCTCACCACCAACATCCTCCCCCTTTTTTTCCTCTCTCTGATTTTTATTCTTTATTTTTGTTTTTTTATTTTTACTACTTTGTTTTAAAATTTGTTTTTAACCTTACTGGTCCTTTTGATTAATTTAGTTCTGTTCTTTTTCTTTTATTTTCTGGTCTCTGACCTCTTTGGAATGACCTAAGGTGTATTTTACTTAGGTAGTGGTCGATATTTTTGACTCAGCTCACTTATACAGCCACTCTACACTGGAAAAAATGACTAGAAGGAAAAATTAACCACAAAAGAAGGAACTGAAGCAATACTCTCTGCCACAGAGTTACAGAATTTGTATTTGAATATGAGGTCAAAATTCAATGCAAAAGTACAATTATAAAGTTACTAGTGGCCCTGGAAAAAAACATAAAGGACTCTAGATACTTTGTTACTATAGAATTTAGATCTAATCGGATGAAATTAAAAATAGATTAAAAGAGATGCAATCTGAAATGGATGTTCTAACTGTTAGGTTTAATGAGGTGGAAGAGAGAGTGAATGACATAGAAGACAAGTTGATAGTAAGGAAGGAAGCTGAGGAAAAAAGAAAAACAATTAAGAGCCCATGAGGAAAGGCTTAGGGAAATAAATGATACGTTGAGAAGGAAGAATATACGTCTAATCGGGAATCCAAAAGAAGCTGAAAGAGAGACAGGACCACAAAGTATATTTGAGCAAATGGTAGATGGGGACTTTTGTAACCTGGGGAAGGAAACAGGCATTCAGATCCAAGAGATAGAGAAGACACTCCAAAAAAATCAATAAAAACCGTGCAACACCTCAATGTTTAATAGTGAAACTTGCAAATTTCAAATATAAAGAGAAAATTCTTAAAGCAGCTCAAGAAAATAAATTCTTAACTTATAGGGGAAAAAATGTCAGATCAACAACATACCTTTCCACAGAGACCTGGCAGACCAGAGAGGGCTGGCATGATATATACAAGCTACTAAATGAGAAAAATATGCAGCCAAGAATGCTTTATCCAGCAAGGTTGTCTTTCAGAATAGAAGGAGAGATAAAAATCTTCTAGGATAGGCAGAAACTGAAAGCACATGTGACCACCAAACCAGCTCTGTAAGAAATATTAAAGGAGACCCTATAAAAGAAAGAGGGATCCCAAAGAAACAATCCACAAAAAGAGGGAACAAATAGGTAAAAATATGACAATAAATTCATATGTTTCAGTAGTCACTCTGAACCTGAATGGGCTAAATGATCCCACTAAAAGATACAGGGTATCAGACTGGATAAAAAAGCAAGACCTATCTATATGCTGTCTACAACAGAGTCATTTTAGGCCTAAGGACACCCCCATCCTGAAAATGAAGGAGTGGAGAACAATTTATCATTCAAATGGTCTTCAAAGAAAGCTGGGGTAGCAGTTGTATACTCAGATAGAATAGAGCATATACATGGGCAGCCCGGGTGGCTCAGTGGTTTAGTGCCACCTTCGGCCCAGGGCATGATCCAGGAGACCCAGGATTGAATCCCATGTCAAGATCCTTGGATGGAGCTTGCTTCTCCCTCTGCCTGTGTCTCTCACTCTCTGTTTGTCTCTCATGAATAAACAAATAAAATCTTTAAAAAAATTGAGCATATAACAAAGACTTTAGTAAGACATGAAGAAGGATACTATATCATACTTAAAGGATATATCCAAAAAGAAGACCTAAGAATCATGAATATTTATGCCCCTAAAGTGGGAGCTGCCAAGTATATCAATTAATAATCAAAGTAAAGACATACTTAAATAATAATACAAAAATAGTAGGAGAGTTCAACACAGTACTTTCAGCAAATGACAGATATTCTAAGAAGAACATCACCAAAGAAACAAGAGCCTTGAATGATACACTGGAACAAATATATTTCACAGATATATACAGACCATTCCATCCGAATGCAACTGAATACACATTCTTAAGTGCACATGGAACTTTCTCCAGAATAGACCACATAGTGGGTCACAAATCAGGTCTCAATGGATACAAAAAGATTGGGATTGTCTCCCGCATATTTTCAGACCACAATATTTTGAAACTAGAACTCAATCACAAGAAGAAATTTGGATTAAACTCAAACACATGGAGGTTAAAGATCATCCTACTAAAAGATGAAAGGGTCAACCAGGAAATTAGAGAAGAATTAAAAAGATTCATGGAAACTAATGAAAATGAAGATGCAACCTTTCAAAATCTTTGGGATACAGCAAAAGCAGTCCTGAGAGGGAAATGCATTGCAATACAAGCATCCCTCAAAAAATTGGAAAAAACTGAAATACACAAGCTAACCTCACACCTAAAGGAACTGGAGAAAGAACAACAACTAAAACCTACACCCAGCAGAAGAAGAGAGTTAATAAAGATTCGAGCAGAACTCAATGAAATAGAGACCAGAAGACTATAGAACACATCAACAAAACCAGGACCTAGTTCTTTGAAAGAATTAATAAGACAGGTAAACCACTAGCTCACCTTATTAAAAGAAAAAAAGACTCAAATTAATAAAATGAAGAAAGAGGAGAGACCACAACCAATACCAAGGAAATACAAAAGATTTTAAAAACGTATTATGAGCAAAAATATGACAACAAATTAGGCAATGTAGAAGACATGAATGCATTTCTGGAAACCCACAAATTACCACAACTGCCACAGTAAGAAACAGAATCTCAACAGGCCAATAACCAGCAAGGAAATATCTATTCTATTAAATCTGTTTTGAAGAGTAGAAAGGAAGGGAATACTTCCAACCTTGTTTTATAAGGCCAGCATTATAAACCAGGCCAAAACCCTTCCATAAAAGCAGAATTATAGACTAATATCCCTGAAGAATATGGATGCAAAAATTCTCACCAAGATACTAACCAATAGGATCGAACAGAACATTAACAGGATTATTCACCATGACCCAGTGGGATTGATCCCTGGGACACAAGGGTCGTTCAACAATCTAAAAAGAATCAATGTGATAGATGACATCAATAAGTGAAAAAAAGAACCATATGAAATTCTCAATAAATGCAGAGAAAGCATTTGACAAAATACAGCATCCATTCCTGATCAAAACTCTTCAAAGAGTAGGGATAGTGGGAATATTCCTCAATATCTTAAAAGCCGTTAGAGAAAAGCCCACAGGAAATACCATTCTCAATGGGGAAACACTGAAAGCCTTTCTCCTAAGATCAGGAACAAGACAGGGATGTCCACTCTCACCACTGCTGTTCAACATAGTACTGGAAGTTCTAGCCTCGTCAATCACACAACAAAAAGAAAAGCCATTCAAATTGGCAAAGAAGTCAAGCTATCCTTCTTTGCAGATGACATGATACTGTATATAGAAAACCCAAATGACTCCACCACAAGATTGCTAGAACTGATACAGCAATTCAGCAGTGTGGCAGGATACAAAATCAATGCCCAGAAATCAGTGGCATTTCTATATACTAACAATGATACTGAAGAAAGAGAAATTAAGGAGTCAATCCCATTTACAATTGCACCCAAAAGCAGAAGATACCTAGGTGTAAACCTAACCAAAGAGGTAAAGGATCTCTACTCTAAAAACTACATAACACATCTGAAAGAAATTTAGGAAGACACAAAGAGATGGAAAAATATTCCATGCTCATGGATTAGAAGAATTAATATTGTGAAAATGTCAATATTACTCAGGGCAATTTACACATTTAATGCAATCCCTATCCAAATAGCATGGACTTTCTTCAGAAAGTTGGAACAAATCATCTTAAGATTTGTGTGGAATCAGAAAAGACTCCAAATAGCCAAGGGAATATTGAAAAAGAAAACCAGAGCCGGGGGCATCACAATGCCGGATTTCAAGTTGTACTACAAAACTGTGATCATCAAGACACTGTGGTACTGGCAGAAAAACAGACACATAGAACAATGGAACAGATTAGAGAATCCAGAAGTGGCCCCTCAACTTTATGGCCAATTAATACTCGACAAAGCATGAAAGACTATCCACTGGAAAAAGGACAGTCTCTGCAATAAATTGTGCTGGGTAAATTGGACAGCCACATACAGAATAATGAAACTAGACCATTCTCTTACACCATACACGAAGATAAATTCAAAATGGATGAAAGATCTCAATGTGAGACAAGATTCCATCAAAATCCTAGAGGAGAACACAGGCAACACCCTTTTTGAACTTGGCCACAGCAACTTCTTGCAAGTTACATCCATTAAGGCAAGGGAAACAAAAGCAAAAATGAACTAATGGGACTTCATCAAGATCAAAAGCTTCTGCACATCAAAAGAAACAGTCAAGAAAACTAAAAGACAACCTACAGAATGGGAGAAGATATTTGCAAATGACGTATCAGGTAAAGGCCTAGTATCCAAGATCTATAAAGAACTTATTCAATTCAACAGCAAAGAAACAAACAATCCTATCATTCAATGGGCAAAAGACATGAAGAGAAATTTTATGGAGGAAGACATAGACAGGGCCAATAAGCACATGAAAAATTGTTCTCCATCACTTGCCGTCAGGGAAATACAAATCAAACCCACAATGATATACCACCTCACACCAGTGAGAATGGGGAAAATTAACAAGACAGGAAACAGCAAATGTTGGAGAGGATGTGGAGAAAGGGGAACCCTCTTGCACTGTTGGTGGGAATGTGAAATGGTGCAGCCACTCTGGAAAACTGTGTGGAGGTTCCTCAAAGAGTTAAAAATAGAACTACCCTACAACCCAGCAATTGCCCTGCTGGGGGTTTACCCCAAAGATACAGATGCAGTGAAATGATGGACACCTGTGCCCCAATGTTTATAGCAGTAATGCCCACAAGAGCCAAACTGTTGAAGGAGCCTCAGTATCCATCAAAAGGTGAATGGATAAAGATGTGGTTTATGTATACAATGGAATATTACTCAGCCATTAGAAACGACAATTACCCATCATTTGCTTCAACATGATGGAACTGGAGGGTATTTTATTGAGTGAAGTAAGTCAATCAGAGATGGACAAACAAATATGGTCTCATTCATTTGGGGAATAGAAAAAAATAGTGAAAGGGAATAAAGGGAAAAGGAGAGAAAACGAGTGGAAAATATCAGTGAGGATGACAGAACATGAGAGACTCCTAACTCTGGGAAACGAACAAGTAGTGATGGAAACGGGGTAGGCGGGGGAGTGGGGTAATATGCACTGAGCAGGGGCTTGATGAGATTAGCACTGGGTGTTCTGCAATTTGTTGGCAAGAAGAACTCCAATAAAAGATACACAAAAATATAATAATAAAATAAAATAAAATGAACAGGCTGGTGTAAAATAAGCTTTTTAAATTCCAAATTCCTATATTTTCCATTTTACTACTGCTACAAATTGATAAGATTAAATAACTCAATTTATACCCCAAATTCCATGAAGAAACATGGTGAAAATAGCTTTTGATTTATGTCAAACAATATAAAATAACTAGCTTTGCCTAAGTAATCCAGATTCTAATTAACAGAGTACAGAAACTAAAAATGCCTATTGATTCTTCAAACCGAGCTCTTTAAATATGGGAGGGGTATCCAGTTACATATATACCATAATTACTTGTTGAAAGAAAACAAGTATTTCTTAGGATATTTCTTGTTGATCTTATTTTATTTTTCAGGTAAATAGAGCTGATTTTGGCTTTCTAAAATGTACTACTTCCCTAGGTTTTAATTAGAAATAGGATTTTTATTAAACCAAAAGTAAAATAATTTTATTTTCTATGACAGTTTATAGATTAAAAAATACTCTCTTGCAGTTACAATCAAAATCATATATCGCTTGATTAGCAAGGGATGTTAGTGCGGGGAAAACTTACCTTAATGATTAAAATACATGCTTCAGACTGAGTAACATATTGACTAAAGTAATTCATTCTATGGAATTTAAAGTGGAAATGGAACTTCAAAGAGAAATGTAAAGTTTATATATTATTCTGGTTGGAATATAAGGGCATTACTTATGTATATTAGCATTGTGTCCAACTGAAGGAGGAGAGCTAGGTTCTTGTCTCATGGAGTTGAGGAATGATTCTCATGGACAAAGGAGAGTGAGTAAAACAATAGAAGTTTATTAAACAAGGATACAGAAAAAACTCTCAGGTGTGAGAGGGGTCTGACAGGGTTGTCACTGGGGGCTTGTAGGGTTGGTCTTTTATTGAAAGCCAACCAGGTAATATAAATTCTTCTAACATATATATTGATATCACCATTGAGTAAGGACTAGTGAAAACACCTTCAATGGCTTACTTCCTTTTTAGGGTCCATAATTCTTTGTTGGTCACAAATAGCTGTTATAACAAGCCCCAACTTCTGACACCTAGGACAGGATGCCTTGGTTTATCTCTGGTTTCCTTTCATCTCCACATTCTTGGGATTTTTGTCAGCCTGATTCCAGTGGCCCCATACCTACCTCTCCCTCCTAGCCCTACCTGTCCCTTACTCACAACTAGGAGCCTAGAAAATGAATTATTTTGCTTACCAGTTCTACAGCACTAAAATAGTAGAATTCATTATTATGATTTCCATAGCTATGGATGTAAAAATACCCTATATTTTATCTGGCTTTTTGAAATAGAAATGATATTCTTTCCAGTAGGGAGATATTTGCTATTGCATTTGAACATGTTTTTAGATGTATTAAACATGTTTTATAATTTAGACTTGCAAAATATAAACAATTTATAAATTCTATCCCAAGGAGAACTTCCAGTTTCAACTACAACATGTAGAGAACTTGGAAGTCATGGTTCCTTGTCCTTAAAATAAGAGAAAGCTGGGCAAAAACTTTTCTTGGATATGTCATGGAATTGAGGTGGCAAGGAAAACCACAACCAAAAAATTGGGAGAGATAGATGAATCTAGAGAGTCAGAGCCAAGATCTGTTTACCTGTAACAGAAGCCACTAGAACCAGAAGCTTGTAGGATTGGTGATGGAACAGAAGCCAAGCTAAGGACAAAGCACAAACTGACACCCCACAAACAATCCCTGCACTCCAGGGTAGGATATGTGTGACATTCCTCAGGTGCCCCTGGTTACCTTAAAGCTAAGGGAAGGAAAACAAATGGTTAATTTATAGAGGTTACACTCCTGCAAGACATGAATCTCCCTCAATTTACAAATGTCTTAGTGATTTACAAGAAAAAAAATATTAGTAACCTAACTTCCAGAAGGAAGCGCCTGTCTTAATTTTAATGCCTTGCTAGAGGAAATAACAATCCTAGTTTGACAATAGTAAGGCCTCCTGTATCCTGTGAGTCTTCTATATCATATGAAATTCCTTTTGGAACTTCTCTTATCTTTACTTCCCTCAGCCCCAAAATATATAATCACAACCCCAATGAAGCAGCTTTTTCTGCCCATGGGTCCTGTTCCCCTGCTTTAGTAAAATAACTTTTTTGCACCAAAGACATCTCAAGACTTCTTTCTTGGTCATCGGCTCTGGACCTCACTTATAATCCAAAAATACATCAGGATCACTTAAATAGTAATTTTTATAAATTGCTGGAGGCTAAATGGGGACTGTCATGAAACTGATAATAGTCTGGGAGTAATAGTCTTACATATTTTTGAGTGATACCTCCAGAAATCCTACCAGGTTCTTACAGTCAATAAATGAGAAAAATTACTTCTAGGCTTTGACAGTGGGAGGTATGAGTACTCATTGTGAAATGCACCAGACATTTCATTATAATAAGGGACTATCATCCACGGAAAAAAACTTCAGTGGAGTGTTATTTCAGAACCATGCATTCTTCTCATTCTTACATATAGATTTTTTTTTATTTTAAAGAAAATGGCCAGAAATCACAGTATTTGTAAAACAAAACAAAAACAGAGAGAAAGCAAGCTTGGCAGCTAAGGATATATCTGAATTTTAACCACCAGGAATCACCTAAACCTTTTATAATGTAAAAAAAAAAAAAAAAAGATTCACAGCCAGGTACTCAGTAATTTACAACCAATTTATGTAGACCAAATAGTAAAATTAGTTCTCATTAGCTTTTTCACATTATACTATTTTGCAACTTTTTGTAATTTTCTTTTCTTTTTTTAATAATAAATTTATTTTTTATTGTTGTTCAATTTGCCAACATACAGAATAACACCCAGTGCTCATCCCATCAAATGTCCCCCTCAGTGCCCGGCACCCAGTCTCCCCCACCCCCTGCCCTCCACCCCTTCCACCACCCTTAGTTTGTTTCCCAGAGGTAGGAGTCTCTCATGTTCTGTCTCCCTTTCTGATATTTCCCACTCATTTTCTTCTTTCCCCTTTATTCCCTTTCACTATTTTTTATATTCTCCAAATGAATGAGACCATACAATGTTTGTCCTTCTCCAACTGACTTATTTCACTCAGCGTAATACCGTCCAGTTCCATCCGCATCGAAGCAAATGCTGGGTATCTGTCATTTCTAATGGCTGAGTAATATTCCATTGTATACATAAACCACATCTTCTTTATCCATTCATCTTTCGATGGACACCGAGGCTCCTTCCACAGGTTGGCTATTATGGACATGGCTGCTAGAAACATGGGGGTGCAGATGTCCCGGTGTTTCATTGCATCTGTATCTTTGGGGTAAATCCCCAAGAGTGCAATTGCTGGGTCGTAGGGCACGTCTATTGTCAACTCTTTGAGGAACCTCCACACAGTTTTCCAGAGTGGCTGCACCAGTTCACATTCCCACCAACAGTATAAGAGGGTTCTCTTTTCTCTGCATCCTCTCCAATATTTGTGGCTTCCTGCCTTGTTAATTTTCCCCATTCTCACTGGTGTGAGGTGGTATCTCATTGTGGTTTTGATTTGTATTTCCCTGATGGCAAGTGATGCAGAGCATTTTCTCATGTGCTTGTTGGCCATGTCTATGTCTTCCTCTGTGAGATTTCTGTTCATGTCTTTTGCCCATTTCGTGTTTGGATTGTGTGTTTCTTTGGTGTTGAGTTTAAGAAGTTCTTTATAGATCTTGGAAACTAGCCCTTTATCTGATATGTCATTTGCAAATATCTTCTCCCATTCTGTAGGTTGTCTTAGTTTTGTTGACTAGATCCTTTGCTGTGCAAAAGCTTCTTATCTTAATGAAGTCCCAATAGTCCATTTTTGTTTTTGTTTCTTTTGCTTTCGTGGATGTATCCTGCAAGAAGTTACTGTGGCCGAGTTCAAAAAGGGTGTTGCCTGTGTTCTCCATAGCTGGGGGCATCACAATGCCAGATTTCAGGTTGCACTACAAAGCTGTGGTCATCAAGACAGTGTGGTACTGGTATAAAAACAGACACATAGATCAGTGGAACAGAATAGAGAATCCAGAAGTGGCCCCTCAACTTTATGGCCAACTAATATTTGACAAAGGAGGAAAGACTATCCACTGGAAAAAAGACAGTCTCTTCAATAAATGGTGCTGGGAAAATTGGACATCCACATGCAGAAGAATGAAACTAGACCACTCTCTTTCACCATACACAAAGATAAATTCAAAATGGATGAAGGATCTTTTTCTTTTCAAAATGGAAGAAAGATCTAAATGTGAGACAAGATTCCATCAAAATCCTAGAGGAGAACACTTTTTGTAATTTTCTGAAGTGATGCTTCCCAAGCTTAAAACTAAAAATATTAATATGTTTGAGCTTAAGAGCATATGAGACATAACTTAAGAGAATTGCAAAGCAATGGAAAGAAATCTATTATAGTTAAATTCAACATCACTTTTTCAGTAATTGGTAGTTCAAGCATGTAGAAAACTGTTAAACGTATAGTTTACCTGAATAGCACTATCAATAAACTAAATCTACTTGACATTTATAAAATATTTCATCCAACAACAGAATACACATTCTTCTTGAACTGGAATAGAGCATTCAGCAAGATAGACTATATTTTGGGCCAAAAAATACACCTTAACAAGATTTAAAAGAAAATAAATAATACAAAGTTTGTTATCAGACTGTACTAAAAGTAAAAATCAATAACAGAAAGAAAGCTGGAAAATTCCCAAATATTTTGAACTTAACACACTTCTATTCTCACATGGGGTTAAAAAAGCAATCTCAAAAGACTAAAAAACATTTTAAACTGAATGAAAATAAAAATGCTCCTTATTAAAATTTGAGAGATGCTGAAAAAAATCAGTATTTAGAGGGATGATTATAGCATTAAATGTATCTATTGGAAAAAAGCAAATTTCTAAAATTAATTATATAATTTTCTACCTTACAAAATCTGAAGAAAGAAGAACAATGTAAACCTAAAACAAGCAGAAATAAATAACAAAATTCAGAGCAGAGATCAATGAAATTGAAAACAGACAAAAAAATAGAAAAAATGAGTGAAACAAAAGAAATCTCTTTGAATACTTTTTAAAAATGGATAAAACTCTAGCTAGGCTAACCAAGTGTAAGAGAAAAGAAAGAGAGAGAGTGAGAGAGAAAGAGAGAGAGGAGACATAGATGGACATTAAAAGGATAGTAAAGAAACACTATAAATTTGATTTATGTCCACAAATTTGATAATTTAGATGAAACCAACAAATTCCTCAAAAAACACAGACTACCATTCACACAAGGAAAAATAGATATATTTGTAACTATATCTAATATATATAACTGTGTATCAAGTATCTATACTTAGTAAACAAAGAAAAATCAATAATTAATAAACTTTTAAAAACAAAATCAGCAGGGTGAAATTATTTCACTGGTGAATTCTACCAAACATGGGATGCCTAGGTGGCTCAGTGGTTAAGCATCTGCCTTCAGCTCAGGGTGTGATCCTGGAATCCTGGGATCGAGTCCCACATCAGTCTCCCTGAATGACGTCTGCTTCTCCCTCTCCCTTTGTCTCTGCCTCTCTCTCTCTCTGTGTGTCTCTCATTAATAAATAAAATCTTTAAAAAAAAGAATTCTACCAACCATTTAACAACAACAACAAAAAGATAATACCAATTCTTCACAATATACTTCAGACGATAGAAGCACATGGAACAATTCCTAACTCATACTATTGGATCAAACACAGATTAAAAAAAAATCCAGATAAAGACATTGCAAAAAAGGGAGATGTACAGGTGGAAAATAAGCATATGAAAAGATATTCCAGTTGTGTTTGGGTATAAAGTTCTGTAAATATCTGTGAAATCCATCTAGTTCAGTGTATCATTTAAAGCTCCTGTTTCTTTGGAGATGTTGTGCTTAGAAGACCTGTGATTTGCAGAAAGTGCCATGTTGAAGTATCCCAGGATTAGTGTATTATCTAAGGATCTCTTTACTTTGGTTATTAATTGACTGATATACTTGGCAGCTCCCACATTCGGGGCATAAATATTCATGATTGTATGTCCTCTTCTTGGATAGATCCTTTAAGTATGAAATAGTGTCCCTCTTCATCTCTTACTACAATCTTTGGGATAAAGTTTAATTTATCTGACATGAGGATGGCTACCCCTGCTTCATTGGAGGACCATTTGAATGGTAAATGGTTCTCCAGCCTTTTATTTTCAGGCTATAGGTGTCCTTCTGTCTAAAGTGAGTCTCTGGTAGACAGCAATAGATGGGTCCTGCTTTTTTATCCAGTCTGAAACCCTGCGCCTTTTGATGGGGTCATTAAGCCCGTTCACGTTCAGAGTTACTATTGAAAGATATGAGTTTAGTGTCATCATGATATCTATTCAGTCCTTGTTTTTGTGGATTGTTCCACTGAACTTCTTCTTAAAGGGGAATTTTAAGAGTCCCCCTTAAAATTTCTTGCAGAGCTGGTTTGGAGGTCACATATTCTTTCAGTTCCTGCCTGTCTTGGAAGCTCTTTATCTTTATCTCTCCTTCCATTTTGAATGAGAGCCTTGCTGGATAAAGTATTCTTGGTTGCATGTTCTTCTCATTTAGGACCCTGAATATATCCTGCCAGCCCTTTCTGGCCTGCCACGTCTCTGTGGAGAGGTCTGCTATTACCCTGATACCCCTCCCCATGAAAGTCGGGGATTTCTTGTCTCTTGCTGCTTTAAGGATCTTCTCTTTATCTTTGGAATTTGAAAGCTTAACTATTAAATGTTGAAGTGTTGAACGGTTTTTGTTGATTTTTCGGGGGGGGGGATCTCTCTATTTCCTGGATCTGAATGCCTGTTTCCCTTCCCAGATTAAGAAAGTTTTCAGCTATGATTTGTTCAAATACATATTCTGGCCCTCTGTCCCTTTCGGCGCCCTCGGGAACCCCAATTAAACGTAGGTTTTTCTTCCTTAGGCTGTCATTTATTTCCCTTAATCTGTCTTCATGGTCCTTTAATTGTTTATCTCTTTTTTCCTACTTGAATGGGCTTAATGACCCCATCAAAAGGCGCAGGGTTTCAGACTGGATAAAAAAGCAGGACCCATCTATTTGCTGTCTACAAGAGACTCATTTTAGACAGAAGGACACCTACAACCTGAAAATAAAAGGTTGGAGAACCATTTACCATTCAAATGGTTCTCAAAATATACCCTAAAAACTATAGAACACTTCTGAAAGAAATTGAGGAAGACACAAAGAGATGGAAAAATATTCCATGCTCATGGATTGGCAGAATTAATATTGTGAAAATGTCAATGTTACCCAGGGCAATTTACACGTTTAATGCAATCCCTATCAAAATACCATGGACTTTCTTCAGAGACTTAGAACAAATTATTTTAAGATTTGTGTGGAATCAGAAAAGACCCCGAGCAGCCAGGGGAATTTTAAAAAAGAAAACCATATCTGGGGGCATCACAATGCCAGATTTCAGGTTGTACTACAAAGCTGTGGTCATCAAGACAGTGTGGTCCTGGCACAAAAACAGACACATAGATCAATGGAACAGAATAGAGAACCCAGAAGTGGACCCTCAACTTTATGGTCAACTAATATTCGATAAAGGAGGAAAGACGATCCACTGGAAAAAAGTCTCTTCAATAAATGGTGCTGGGAAAATTGGACAGCCACATGCAGAAGAATGAAACTGGACCACTCTCTTGCACCATACACAAAGATAAACTCAAAATGGATGAAAGATCTAAATGTGAGACAAGATTCCATCAAAATCCTAGAGGAGAACTCAGGCAACACCCTTTTTGAACTTGGCCATAGTAACCGGAGGACAAACAGTGTATGTTCTCATTCATTTGGGGAATATGAATAATAGTGAAAGGGAATATAAGGGAAGGGAGAAGAAATGTGTGAGAAATATCAGAAAGGGAGACAGAACATAAAGACTTCTAACTCTGGGAAACGAACTAGGGGTGGTGGAGGGGGAGGAGGGCGGGGGGTGGGGGTGAATGGGTGACGGGCACTGAGGGGTACACTTGACGGGATGAGCACTGGGTGTTATTCTGTATGTTGGTAAATTGAACACCAATAAAAATTAATTTATAAAAAAAAATCCAAAAAAATAAAAGGTAATTATTCACATGTATAAAGATATATGGCTTTCAGTGCAATAAAATCATTGTTTTCCAGAAAGCCGTTGGTGTTCTCTCATTTGTATTTATAGGTTTAACTGCATAGCTGTCATGGTCTATATCAGCTGTTTATTAAATATTGTTACATGCTAAAAGCCTATATAATATAGCTTTATTACTCCATATCGTTTTTCAGAAAACACATGTTCAGAATCTTATTCTTTAAAATAATTTATTATTTTATGTATTTATTTTATTTATTTTTTAAAATTTTTATTTATTTATTCATGAGAGACAGAGAGAGAATGAGAGAGACACACACACAGAGGGAGAAGCAAGCTCCATGCAGGGAGCCTGATGTGGGCGATCCCGGGACTCCAGGATCATGCCCTGGGCCGAAGGCAGGCACTAAACCACTGAGCCACCCAGGGATCCCTATTTTTATGTTTTTAAACATGTTCTTCAATTTTAAAAATAGAATAAAATAATGATTTGGAAGAAAAACAATAAAATTCATAAAATGAACCAAATATCAATAATTTATCATTAGTCCTATTATATTTTACACATTTAAGAACAATGTAGGGAAGATATGGATTGGGAAGGAGAACAAGAAAAGTATCTTTATAGGATAAATCACCAACCAGCAGTATATCCAAGTATCTCCAGTTTATCTTCCAGCAATGGTTGTGGTTTATATTTAACAACAACAACAACAACAAAAACCCAAAATATAAAAAGTAGCTTTAAATAGTAGGAAAAATGTGTTATATTGAACTAGCCACCATTTTTTTCAACACAAGCTATCTGTAAGGTGTAATCAAAGCTTTTAATATCAACCAATTTTTGTTCTGTCTTCATGGAAATTTTAAAAAAGAAAATTTATAGCAAGTCCATCAAAATATTAAGAAAAACAAAGATAAACCAGGTTGACCCATACTAACTTAGGTTTATAATTTATCCACCACAGTAGCTACCATTTAATAATTACAGAGTCTATCGCTGACACCAGTGACCTGAGATTGTGTATAGGAGTCAATGTATTTACTGCCATGTTTTTGTGACATATTTTTGTCAGATTTTGTTGTAGCACTGGCTTCCTCTCCTATTTTGTAACTTCCACTTCCACTTGATAGAATATGGTAAGTTGGTTAAAATTGGTATTAATGAGAAGTGTAAGTAGTAAAAGACTTTTTACCTTCCAAACAAGTAGAAAAAAAGATCTGGGGTCATAAATAGTTAAGGAAGGGTGAATGAGGAGAAAAATTGCTAGAGGAAACAATGTTTGTGAGATGCTACCACTGCTTGCCTCCTTTGTCAAGAAGAGTGAATCCTGAATACAACCTTCTAGAGTGGAAGCTTTAGGTTTCTTTTCTTACTTTCAATTGAAGTTCATAATTGCAGAATCCATTTATACTTAAGAGTTAAAAAGAGGTAGTAGGCATGACTGTTTCAACCATCATCATTTAAATGAATGTTTCTCAAAGCATGGATCACAACCCTTTAATGAGTTAAGAAATCAATTTAATAGGTCATTGCCATTATTATGGTTAAGTAATAGAATAGAATATACCAAAGTACATAACATGTGATAAGGTAAATATTGCTTTATAAAATTTTGGCTTCAATTATATAAATAGAAAACATATGTGCTTACTGGTCATAGTGTAAAATGTATTTCTTCAGTTTGAAATAGTTATATATATTCTTAGTTTATTTTTGTGTGTCATTAAACTTGAAATAAATATCAACACTGAAGATAAAAATATTTTTATGTTTAGATATTCATGCTATTATTCTAAATCTATTTATATAAGCAAATTTACCTTACAAATAATGGCATAAGTTAGCATTTTACTGTAAGATACTGTTTTGACGAATAATATAACACAATAGGTTTGAGAGAAAACCTTCCTGAGTACCAACCCCAGATGAATTGTTTATTTATAAGCTGTGTGACCACACAAAATTTGCATGGCACTCCAATTTCCTCAGCTGTAAAATAAAACTTTCTACTTTTTGGATATTGTAAGAAATAAATGAGATAAGTTGACAAAAGAACAGTTCATCAACTAATATTTACTGAACACTCACTAAGTGCTAGATATTGTTTTAAGTTTTTTAATCAACTTAATACTTTCTGGGTCATATTATTGTTTTTCTGGCTCAATGAGAAATCTCTATTATCTCAGTTCTTTTTTGCTTTGTCTCACAAATTTAGCCTGAATGCACTCTAAAATCACCACTCAATACTTTATATAGTCTAAGCAGATGTACAGAAACATCACAGTGTATTTGTATTGGATTATGTTAGGTATTTCAAGATACAAATGAATATATATACACACACACACAGAGAACATCGGTATACATAATACATATAAACAATAATGTACATATGTATACACTATATTAGTATTTTTGTCTCTATTTCTAGACCCTGAAGTCCTGATTTCTGTGGTTCCTCTAACCATTTTTAGTTTCTCCAGCATTCTTTTAAGCTATATGAGCTAATTATATTCTTGGTTTTAATTTAACTTAATTTGAGTTGATTCTTGCCACTTGGAGCTAAGTGGGTCCTGATTAGTCACTTCTGTAAACATATGCAAATAAAGCCAGTCATCCTGTCACCTGGCTTTTTGTAGTGTTTCCCCCTTGAGTCTCTTAAGAAATTTATTGTTCTCTATGGTATTCTTGTCGCATAATAAATCCTGCATTTGTTTTTAGTATGGAAACAGTTACACTGCCTAAAGGGGTATAGCAGGGGTTAGTGACTATATGCTGTTTAGAACAATTATAACTATTTCTGTAGATGAGATATGGCACTTCTGATGCAGTTACATTATGTGATTAAGATTGTATATGTTTGTATGTGTGCATGTGTATATGTATAGGGAGGTGGTGTTGTATGTATTTGGAGGGTCCAGAGAATGTCCAGAAAAGGAAAGCTAAAGGAATTTTTAGTTAGCCCACCAATGAAATAACAGTGATTATTAAAAGCAGCAAATATTGCTATTTTTTATTTTAAAATTTTGTTTCTAGTATCTATTAGGAAATATTTTGACCAATTATTTTCAGGGGACTTCTATTGCCCACATTGGAAGTCATATATCTGGAATAAGTGGAAGTGGGAAAAGTGCCAAAAGCACTAAATTACAAAGTAAGTATACATAAAGCATGTAAGATTAAGTTTTTATGGTTGCAGAATAATATTGATCCAATGTTACCCCAAAATAATCTTTAAGTATGATTTCTTACTGCTTCTCTGTATATTCACTTGCAGCAAAATATATCTGTTCCAGAATTCAAGAAGGCAAGTTAAGTCCTTGCTTGGGAAGTTGTTTACTTGGTTATTTATAATCATGTAGAATGAGCAAACAATTGATTGGCTGAAGTTCTTATTTTTTCAACTTATTTCAGCATCATGCAAAATTAAACTAATGTGTGAAAGAGTTTTCCTTTTTATATTGTTTTTGCGGTTGCTGTTTTCATTACTTTCTCTTCTTTTTTGGACAAAAGTTTTCCCTTACAGGTCCCTATAACACTACTTCTGAATGCAGTTTTCTTAAAATGGTAGTATAGATTACCAGCAAATACTGAATGACTGCTGTGGTATTCCACAGATGTATTTTCCCATAAGTGTAACATGGCAAAGGATAAATAAGAATAATTTCAGAACAGTTATGCTGCAGGCATTAACACTAGAGTATTGAGAATTCTGCCCTAAAATCTGAAGAAAAAAAAAGTTGTTTAAGTTACTATGGAAAGAAGCTAATGGACTCCTATAGGGAATATATTTTCTCATCAATCAACAAGCATTTTTTTCTTATAGTAATAGAGAACTATTGATTTAATATGCATAAATTGAGGATAGGAGGAAAAAGTGAGTTAAATGTTTATCATGTGAGGCCTGGTAATTTCCTTTCAACCATCTTTGATATGAAACACATTCTCTTTATGAATGAGACCCTAAATCTTTATCCATTATTTTCAGCAACTATCTTCTTGAATCTCAGATTACTGTCATCAAAGACCTATTTATTTTCCAGAGAGATAAATTATATTATGAGACAGGATAGCTACTTAACTTCTGGACTATCTAACTCCTCCATGTGTATAGAGTGCATTTAATACAATATGTGGTACAGTAATTACTAATAAAAGAAATGTGTATTTAGATCAAAATTCTGTGTTAAGTTTCATATGAGTGAGGTTAATGAATTTCAGGAAAAAATGTACTATGATGCTTTTTTCATTCAGTTCTAGTGAGATTTGATTTCTTTTATCAGAGTAACTAATTTTGGTACTTGCCCTTTTCTTATCACAATAATTTATAATAAGTGGAAACACAGGAGACATTTTTGATTAGTTGAGAAATAGCAGGTTGACCAGTGACTTTTACATGCTTGAATTGTCCATCCACAAGTTTTTTAAAACAAAATAAATGTGATAGAAAATATAGTTCTTTTCTGAAGAAGCATGTTTGATTATAAATTCATCCACTGGTTTGACTAGTAACTGCGTCATATACACATAAGGTCTTTTCTAGATTAACTTTATAATTACAAAATAAATTTATAAGTGTTGTGGAAGGTGCAAAATGTCTTATGAAAAACCTTAAGGAAAGCAAGCACTTAACACATCAGGACTTGACCTCACATTGCACAGCAACCAGTGAATTAAGTAATCTTCCTGAACAGTCTAAGTATTACCTAAAAATAATAATAAGCAAATTTGTCAACCAGAAAAAATTTTGCAAAGGAATTAAAAGATAACCAACCAATACATACTATCAGTACAAGATTTCAAAGGGACATCTCTTAAACAAAACAAGGTCCCACTTTTGAATTATAGCCATATCTTGTTTTATTGCACTTTGTTTAATCATATTTTGAAGGTATTGCATTTTTTTACAAATTAACATTTGTGGTGACCCTACTTTGAACAAGTCTATCAGTGTCATTTTTTTCCAACATCTGCTATCCTCATGTCTGTGTCACATTTTGGTAAATTTTTTTTTACAATTTTATTTATTTATTCATGAGAGCACCGAGAGAGGCAGAGACATAGGCAGAGGGAGGAGAAGTAGGCTCTATGCAGGAGCCCAATGCAGGACTCGATCCCGGAACTCTGGGATACATCCTGAGCCGAAGGCAGATGCTCAACCGCTGAGCCACCCAGGCATCCCACATTTTGGTAATTCTCACAATATTTCAAACCTCTTCATTATTATTATATTATATTATATTATATTATATTATATTATATTATATTTATTATATTTATTATATTATATTATATTATATTATATTATATTATATTATATTATATTATATTATAATGGTGATTAATGATTATTGATGTTGCTATTGTAATTGCTTTGGGGTGCCACAAATCACACCCATATAAGATGATGAATTTAATCAATAAATATGTGTATATTCTGACTGCTCCACTAACTGACTGTTCCCCTATCACACTCCCTCTTCTCAGTTCTTCCAATTCCCTGAGAAACAATATTGAGATTAGGTCAATTAATAACCCTACAATGGCCTCTAGGTGTTCAAGTGATAGGAAGAGTCACATGTTTCTCTTTTTTTTTAATTAATTTATTTATTTATTTATTTACGATAGTCACAGAGAGAGAGAGAGGCAGAGACACAGGCAGAGGGAGAAGCAGGCTCCATGCACGGGGAGCCCGACGTGGGATTCGATCCCGGGTCTCCAGGATCGCGCCCTGGGCCAAAGGCAGGCGCCAAACCGCTGCGCCACCCAGGGATCCCGGAGATCTAAGGAAGCTTCTCACTTATAAGTTTGTAAAGCAAAAGTACCTGTATTACAGATGAGTGCCCAACAGCAACCCTCCTGAGTATGAGTTCCTCTGGGACCTCTGTTCCTACCATGAAACCAGCAGATGAAAATGCTGAGATAGAGATTCCGAAGAGAGATCCTTGTGACTGGACTGCACAGTTCATGGAGACTGCAGATGAGGCCTTGGGTTTTCTGGATGCTGCTGCAGCTGAGGCTAAGGACCAGGCTGAAGGGAGAACTTGCAAGGGTATTAGAGATGAAGCTGTAGCTGGGCCCTGTAGCTGAGATGACATTGAGTTTGAGCTGCTGATCTGGCATCAGGAAGGAGATTTTGGCAAAACCTGGTCTAGAATTCCATTTACCTTCTGGGCCAGATACCACCAGAATGCCTACTCTGATTTTGTCAGACCTTCACTGGCCCCATTATTGGCCCTGGTGGTACAGTCAATGCCAACTCTGCTTCCAACTTTGGTGTCACTGGTTTATTCTGGGTTGAGTGAGATGTTGATGTTGCTAGTCAGCTGCAATAGTCTTTCCCCTGACTGAGGCTGAAGCCTCAAATTTCTTCTAAACACAGCTATCTAGAAAGCCACATCCTCTTGACTAAAAGTGGCATGCAGGACAAATTTACTTGCTCTTCCTTGTCTGTTGCCTTTCTTTCCCCTTGTGTGCTGTCAAGTTTTGGTATCAAATATAAACTTTGGAACAACAAAGTGAAAAAAAAATCTATTCTGCCTGTGCTCCATTCAGGCAGAACATCTGCTTGTAATATGGTTTACTGAATGTTCCAAGCCCACTGTTGATACCTACTTCTTAGAAACAAACAAAAATAAAGGTTCCTTTCAAAATATCACTGCACATTGATAATGCACCTGATCACCCAAGAGCTCTGATGAAGATGTACAGTGAAACTAATGTTGTTTTTGTGCCTCTAACACAAAATCCATTCTGCGGCCCATGGATCAAAGAGTAATTTTGACTTTCGAGTCTTATTACTGAAGAGATAAATTTTGTGAGACTATAGCTGCCATAGATAATGACTCCTCTAATGGATCTAAGCAACATAAATTGAAAACCCTCTGGAAAGGATTCCCCAGTCTAGATGCCATTAAGAACATTTCTGATTCATGAGAAGAGGTCAAAATATCAACATTAACAGGATTTTGGAAGATGTTGATTCTAAACCTCATGGAGGACTTTGAGGGGATCAAGACTGCAGTGGGAAAAATAACTGCAGATGTGGTGGAAATCATTAGAGAACTAGAATTAGAAGTGGACCCTGAAGATGTGACTGAATTTTCCAGAATATCATGATGAAAGTTTAACAGGTGAAGAGTTAATTTTTATGGAAGACCAAAGAAAGTCGTTTCTTGAGATGAAATCTACACCTGGTGAAGATGCTATGAAAATTGTTGAAATGACAGCAATCATTTAGGATATTATATAAAGTTAGTTGATAAAGTAGTAACTGCACTTGAGAGGACTGACTCCAATTTTGAAAGACACTCTACCATGGGTGAAATGTTATCAAATAGCATCACACTCTACAGAGAAATCGTTTGTGAGAGGAAGAATCAATCAATGTGGTTAAATTTCACTGATATTTTAAATTGCCACAGCCATTCCCATCATCAGCAACCACTACTCTGCTCAAGTAGCCATCAACTTGAAGCAAGAACCTCCACCAGGCAAAAAATTATGACTCCCTGGAAGCTCAGATGATGGTTAGCATGTTTTAGCAATAAGGAATTTTTTAATCAAGGTGTGTGCATTTTTCAGGCATAATGCTACTACACAGTTAATATATTTCAGTATAGTGTAAATATGACTTTTACATACACTAGGAAACAAAAAAATAATTTGACTAGCTTTATTACAATTTAAACTTTATTACAGTGGTCTGAAACCAATTTGCAACTGTCTCTGAGATACACCTGTAGAGGGTAGATCATTCCCCACTTAATTCTTCTCCCATACAGTAACATCTTTCTCTCCTTTGAGGTTACATATCACTTTATAGTATCTCTGTTTGGGCAGTTATGACTTTCTACTGCCTCATTTTCCTCCATTATAATGCAAGTTCTTTTAGGGACCTCAATTTTTTGTGTTTGTATCCTTCACAGTTCCTTGTATATAGAAGGGGCAAAATAGTTGTTAACAAATAAATCCCTTGGGTGACCACAGATTCATTCAAAAAGTCCAGAATGATAGGAGGTAGCCTCTATAACAATAAAGCATTTTTAAGATGTTTTAAGTTTTAAAACAATAAACAGAAGTTTTAAGATGAACTAAAAGTAAAAGTATTAGAAAATTGATAATATAAATTGTTATATTTCAAGAAATGATACAAATAAAAAAAGAAAAAAATCATTAAGTTTTTATTCAGCAAGTATTGAACTCCTGAAGTATACTACTTTACTAGGAGCAGAGGTTATAAAAATGAATAAGACGTGGTGTCTTCCCTACAGGAGCATGTTAATCTCATTCAAGGTATGCTTTTTACTGAGAGAGAGTGTTAATTCTACAAATGGGTTATTAAGGGAATCCAGGGATATTTGTGATTATGGTGTTAATCTTAAAAGAATTTGTCACAGAAACTATATCTATCTAAAACCATTCCCACTGTGCTGCCTCACCACTAAATTCACAGCATGGATGATTATACTGGATCACCTTTCAACTGCCTTCCTTCCCTAAGGATATTATGTACTTGCTGTGATAATGCAACTTAAAAAGAGTTGACATAGACTCCATTAACGTGCAACTTGCTTACGAGGAGTTGTGTTAACATAAACAACTATCAAAATAGCTGATATGACCAGTATGATTTCTATATATAATATGAACCACACATCTCATATTTTTTTTTAATAAATTAATTTTTATTGGTGTTCAATTTACCAACATACAGAATAACACCCAGTGCTCATCCCGTCAAGTGTCCCCCTCCGTGCCCGTCACCCATTCACCCCCACCCCCCGCCCTCCTCCCCTTCCACCACCCCTAGTTCATTTCCCAGAGTTAGAAGTCTTTATGTTCTGTGTCCCTTTCTGATATCTCCCACACATTTCTTCTCCTATTTATACAGACTTGGACCGGGCAGCCCTGGTGGCGCAGCAGTTTAGCGCCGCCTGCAGCCCAGGGCATAATCCTGGAGTCCCAGGATCGAGTCCCATGTCAGGCTCTCTGCATGGAGCCTGCTTCTCCCTCTGCCTGTGTCTCTGCCTCTCTCTCTCTCTCTCTCTCTCTCTCTGCATCTCTATAAATAAATAAATAAATAAATAAATAAATAAATAAATAAATACAGACTTGGACTGTCTATATATAAATGTACAATTCTATATAAAGTTTCTTAATTTTTAGGATGTGTATGTGACCATTAAAAGTTATAATAGATCAGTGCTATTCTGTGGTTATAAAATGTGGTCTTTAATTATTTTTTTTAAGATTTTATTTATTTATTCATAAAAGACAGAGAGAGAGAGAGGCAGAGACACAGGCAGAGGGAGAAGCAGGCTCCATGCAGGGAGCTTGACGTGGGACTCCATCCAGGGTCTCCAGGATCATGCCCCAGGCTGAAGGCGGTGCTAAACCACTGAGCCATCTGGGCTGCCGGTGGTCTTTAATTAAATGTGACTTTTCACTCTTGGACTTTTGGGAGATGGAAGCTCCTCAAAATATTTCATTGAAGACATCTGCCAAAAGGGTTTATTTTCATGAGTGAGAAGACATTGATAGCTCACAGGACAAATTCCCACATTATCTTTTCTTTACTTCACTAATGAACATTTCATCCACCAGATTACTCAAGATTTCGAATATTATCTCTATTTTTTTTCAAAATAGGCTTTAGAAAACTGTCTCTTTTTCCCCTTACTACCCCTACCCTTGGGGGAAATCTCAAGTCAGGATGACTTTAAAATTCTTTTATGCTAACACATTATTAAGAATTTAGGAAGTACTAGACCAATATAAGTTGTTTCTTATGAAAATATTTGTCTTAGCCAATTTGGGTTACTATAACAAAATGCCATAAGCTGCATGGCTTATAAACAACAGAAATTTATTTCTTATAGTTCCAGAGGCTGAAAGTCCAAGATTGAGGTGCTAGCATAGCCTGGTTCTTGTGAAAGTTGTCTTCTCATTTGTGGACTGTCAATTCACATGGCAGAAAGATAGTGAGAACTCTTTGGAGTCCTTTTTATAATCTATTAATTAATCCTATTCATAAGGGCTCTACCCTCATGACCTAATTATCTTCCAAAGGTCCTACTTCCTAATATCATGATATTGTGGGTTAGGATTTCAACACAAGAATATTGGGGGAACACAAACATTCAGTCCATAACAATTTTTTAAACAAAAATCCCTGAGATACATCTTATAACATTATCCTTTGCATCCAAATTACTAACTCGATGCTGTGAAGAGAGTTGTTATTGACAATAATAATAACAAGCAATAATGATGCCATTTACATAGTTCCTCTCATCTTGAGCATTCTGAAAACCTTATAAAGGAATCATTTCTGACATGTAACCATCTCTGGGGAAAATTTGGAAGCTATTTGCCAGCTGGCCATCAGTTAGAGACAGGAAGTAAAGAACGTGATTCCCAGCAGATACTGCAGGATATACAATGTAATTACCTAATTTCAAGTAGATTTTGGACACTGGAGCTAATTAAAGTCCATATCCTTAAAAAAGTGGCATTGGAAAATTATTGAGTACAAAGTGACCAGGACTTCAATTGTACATCTTAGCTAAAAGACAAATCTTCCAATAACAGTGTCTTCACAATTGCTGATTCAATGCTGCTTGAACAAACTGAATCACAGTGTGAAGCAATTAAGAGATGTGGTAATTTCTTAGCTGAGAATATAATGTACACACACACACATACACAAACAAAAGAATGTAAAAAGTCTGTAGATTCATTGTGTAGATTTGCAAATGCAGTAATGTGTCCTAACACTAATTGACAACTGTTAATTTTACAGTGCAGCTTGCCTGCTTCTTGATTCAACAGTACAGGTGTACCCCATTCCATGAGGATTCACGAATGAGAAATTCACCATAATGGAAGAGTAGGACATAAATTCAATATATATTTCCAGAAATATCACATGAATAGAAATTTTTCAGCAGACAGTTTCCAGGAGCATATACAAAATGAAATCTCCAGTTGTCTCTACCTTGCCACAGAAACAGCAGGATATGACCAGCTGCTACTCATATCTCCCAGTCTGATCTTGGATGTGCCATCAAATCTAGGTTGTGGCAGTAGGGGAGGATAAGTTGCCTGCATGAAGCAAGCATTTGAAACTAAAGCAAGGTAGAAAGAGCAGGGCTTCCTGCATCCCATGCCTTAATTGAGCCATGGCTTCAGGCAGGTGGCAGATGTTCAGAGTTAGTGGAGTAACTGTACTCTTGTGCTATAATCACCTAGAGGCAGAAACAGCAGAAAAAAATTAGGAACACATTCCTTACATTTGATGGAAAAAGATAATTTATTTTATAGAAATCTGCTCTACAAGCAGTTTTTCTGGGTAGTGACTATTAATTAAATCAAGTAATGCCAAAATATGGTGAGATCTGCTACTAATTCAATGATTAAATATCAGAAAGGCAACAATGATGAAAAAAAACCATGAGCACTTAAAAATAGTTAAGGAGAAAAATAAATACCCCTCAAACAATTCAGGTGAAAAAAACACATTTTATTCATTTAGTATATAGATTTCATGTCCTTATTTCCAGTTATATTTTAATGCTAACATTGAAGTACGAGGTTATACTCTTATCTTCCCAACTCCTACTCCATCATATTAAGTAGTAGCAATTGTATAGAATCTTAGGATAAGAAGTGAAGCAAGGCCAATTTCCTAGACTCAACTAATATTGGAACTATATAAATCCAAATTAAACAGTCTCAAAAAGTAAAATTCAGAATCAAGTGCAGACATCTGACTAACTTAGACATTTGTCTAAATGATCGGCAAAATCACATTCTTCATGCTTTAGCCTGCAATTTATGGTTATTTTGTCTTTTAGGAGGTCAAGGTGTCTACAATGTGCCTACAATTCACCTCTCTTTTCATCAAATTTTAATTTACTGTTGCTGTTGAGTTTTACATAAAGACATGACGTAACAGAGCCTGTGATAATTTGACACCAGTACTTATGGAACATTTTATAATGGGCTTAATAATAAGTATTTCAGTTTCCTGTCAGCTTCTTGGTAATGTTTTGGATGCCTGAAAACTGTAAAAGTCGTCTCCAAATAAAATCTCATTTACAGTTCACAGTATTTCATTTTAAAAAAAGTAATCAAGAAAGAAATAGAGTCACAGGTGGATAGAAATAATTTTCAGAGAGAAAAATTTTAATGCCAAGCCTAAGAAAGAAATTCAGAGTTTCAATCCTCAGTAGAATTCTTCTAAATTGTGGTTTCTTTATAATCCTAATGATACTAATCTTAACATTAAAACTACAAATAATAACCTGAAAGAGCAATCTTAATGAATAATTCCAAGGCACCCATTTCAATTTTTTAAAGTTATTATTAGCCAAACCTTCTTCTTTCATATCTTCAACCCTGATTTAAATCTTTGTATCATCAGATTTATTAATTATAGATTGGATAACTGGAGCTAACAGAATAAGTGTAATAAAAGTTTTCATTTATTAAAGTCAAATATCATGTCCAACATGAGTCTTCTTTTTTCTCCATTTAAATCATCTGCAGTTGCCTCACCTGTTCCTAGAATGGTGCAGTTTCAAGTTTTCCAATCATCCTTCTTTCTCCTCTGTCAACATTTCGCATTTTCTTATTGGGTATTCAGAACTGAGTACAATGGTCTGACTGTAACCTTGCTTGTGTAGACTAAGATTATGTGCTACTTCATCTAAACTGCAATGTTTTTCTAAGTGTTTTTGCATTCATATCATGCTATATTCTTTTTAAATGTCTTTTTAGTACTTTAGGTATTTTAAATCCAATATGTAAAAGAGTATTTCTGATGCAATTATATAATTGTTACTATGCAGCCATTAAAAATTTGAAATCTTGCTATTTGCAATGACATGGATGGAACTAGAGGGTATCATGCTAAGTGAAATAAGTCAATCAGAGAAAAGAATTATAAGATCTCACTCGTGGAATTTAAGAAATGAAACAGAGGATCTTAGGAGAGAGAGGAAAAAATAAAACAAGATGAAATCAGAGAGGGAGACAAACCATACGAGATTCTTAACCATAGGAAACAAACTGAAGGTTGCTGGAGGGGAGGAGAAGTGGGGAGATGGGGTAACTGCATGATGGACATTAAGGAGGGCACATGATATAATGAGCCCTGGGTATCATATAAGATTGATGAATCACTGACTTCTACCTCTGAAACTAATAATTTTAAAAAGTACAGTTTTATATTCTAAAATTGCAGTTCTCAAGTATTCTGCATTTTATGAATGATAGTATAGTTTGTCTTTCTAATGGGTGTTTTTCCTATTGTGTCATACAATGAAACTTTTGGACAGTTTGTCCAAAGTCCATTTTTTAAAGTTTGCATATACTTATATTTAATTTGTAGGATCTCTGAATTAATGTCAAAACACTCAAAAAGAAGTTGAATTTTAGGCAAAATGCAATTAGATAATGGGATCATTAGCAAAACTGATTTTTCCCAAAGGGGATGTTCTGGAGACTTGGGGTTCAACGACTTAGCTCAGAACACCATTCTTCTTCCAATGCAGTCTAACATTAGCTTTCTCAGTATTCTTATCATGCTCTTGTAGTATTTTGGACTTCCTGTCAATTAATAATCTTAGAATGTTAAAAGATTATTTTCTCTCTCTCTCCCTTTTAAAAGTTTTATTTATTTGAGAAAGAGAGAGCATGAGAGACAGAGTATGAGTGGAGAGGGAAGCGCAGAAGGAGAGGGAGAAGCAGACTCCCCGTTGAGCAGGGACCCTGATGCAGGACTGATCCTGGAACTCTGAAATCAGGACCTGAGCTGAAGGCAAACGCTTAGCCGACTGAGCTACCCAGGCACCCTTAAAAGATTATTTTCTATAATAATCTTATTTTCTATAAGTGTTAGAAACACTTACCAAGTCTATTTTCTTAACACAATTTTAAATCCACAGTACAATATCATTATATCATTAACTATAGGCACAATGTTGTACAATCAATCTCTAGAACTTACTCATTTTTCATGATGAAATTTTATTTTTTTTATGATGAAATTTTATACCCATTGAACAGGAGCTTCCCATTTCCTCCTTCTTGTACCTTGCAACCACCTTTGTACTCTGTTTCTATGAGTTTGACCATTTTAGATAACTCATATAAGTAGAATCATGTAATATTTGCAGATTGATAACTGGCTTATTTTTGTTAGCATAAGGTCTTCAAGGTCCATCCATGTAGTCACATGTGGCAAGATTTTCTTCTCTTTTAAGGCTGAATAATATTCCATTGTATTTATATACCACATTCTCTTTAACCATTTATCCATCAGTGGACATTTAGGTCATTTCCATATTTTGGCAATTATGAATAACACTGCAATGACTGCAGGTGCAGATATCTCTCTCTTTGATATCTTGATTTCAATTCTTTTGGATGCATATCCCAAAAGTGGGATTATTGAATCATGTGATAGTTCTATTTTTGAAATTTTATTTCAGAAAAAAAGTGTACAACATTGATTACCAGTGATTATCACAATCACGTTAATTATTCATCACCTTATATTGTTAACTTCTTTTGTGAGAATGTTTAAGATCCACTTTCCTAGCAAATTTCAAGTATACAATTCAGTATTATTAACTATAGTCACCATGATGTACCTTAGATTCTCCAATCTTATTCATCTTATAACACGAAGTTTGCAACCTTGGACCAATATCTCCCCATTTCCCCTATCCTCTAGCCCCTGAAAACCATCACTGTTGTTGGTTTGGCATTAATTATTCTTTAAATACTTGGTAGAGTTCACCAGTAAAGCCATATAGCTATGGTCTTTTCTCTGTTGGGAGATTTTTGATTACTGATTCAATATTATTACTAGTTATAGATTTATTTGGATTTTTCTATTTTTTCATGATTCAGAACTGGTAAGTTGCATGTTTCTAGTAATTGATCTGTTAATTTTAGGTGATCCAATTTGTTGGCATGTAATTGTTTAGAGTAGCCTCTCACAATCCTTTATATTTATTCACTATCAGTTTTTTTTAAATTTATTTATTTATGATAGTCACACAGAGAGAGAGAGAAAGAGGCAGAGACACAGACAGAGGGAGAAGCAGGCTCCATGCACCGGGAGCCCGACGTGGGATTCGATCCCGGGTCTCCAGGATCGCGCCCTGGGCCAAAGGCAGGCGCCAAACCGCTGCGCCACCTAGGGATCCCTCACTATCAGTTTTAATGTCTATTCTTTTATTTCTGATTTTGAGTCTTCTCTCTTTCTTAGTCCAGCTAAAAGCTTACTTTTTTTTTAGCTTTTCAAAAAACTAACTCAGTGTTGTTGATCTTTTCTATTGTTTTTGAATCTCTATTTTATTTCTGCTCTGCTAATTTTCTCCCTTCCTTCTGCTAGCTCTGAGCTTAGTTTGTTCTTTCTCTAGTTCCTTGAGGTATAAAATTAGGTTGTTTATTTGAGATCCTTCTTTTACTTAACATAGGCATTTATAGAGATAGGCTTCCCTCTTATGACTGCTTTTGCTGTGTTCCATAAATTTCGATATATTGTGCTTTTATTTTTGTTTGTCTCGAGATTTTTTTTATTTCACTTTTGATTTTTTCTTTGATCTAGTTATTGGTCAGATTTGCATTGTTTGGGAAACATGTGTTGTACTTCCTATAAAGTGATCTCAGTAACTTTTACTGTTTCTATTCAGACTAGAAACAAGGATAGTACTAGGTGCTATTTGATGTGACTATATCCGGATTCCAGGTAACAGATTACATTAACAGACTTTTGGCTAAAGACACCATGCCTGCAATGGAAGCGCAGAAAAAAATAATTTATATAAGAAAGGTACAATTCGACGTGAGGGGCAAGATGGCGGAAGAGTAGGGTCCCCAATCACCTGTCCCCAAAAAATTACCAAGATAACCTTCAAATCATCCTGAAAATCTACGAATTCGGCCTGAGATTTAAAGAGAGAACAGCTGGAATGCTACAGTGAGAAGAGTTCGCGCTTCTATCAAGGTAGGAAGACGGGGAAAAAGAAATAAAGAAACAAAAGGCCTCCAAGGGGGAGGGGCCCCGCGAGGAGCCGGGCTGAGGCCGGGGCGAGTGTCCCCAGGACAGGAGAGCCCCGTCCCGGAGGAGCAGGAGCTGCACCAACCTTCCCGGGAGGAAAGGGGCTCGCAGGGAGTTAGAGCAGGACCCAGGAGGGCGGGGATGCCCTCGGGCTCCCTGGGACACTAACAGACACCTGCGCCCCGGGGACAGTGCGCCGAGCTCCCTAAGGGCTGCAGCGCGCACGGCGGGACCAGAGCAGCTCGGAGGGGCTCGGGAGCGGCTCCAAGGAGGGAGCTGCGGGGCGGGAGCGCGAATCCAACAGCGCAGGCCCCGGAGAACAGGGCGCCGGGACACAGCCCAGGACAGGCAGAGGCCGGGAGGGCCCAGGACAGCAAGGACGCTCCTGCCCCGAGCTGAGCACATCAGCGGCCCCGCCCCGGAGCCTCCAGGCCCTGCAGACAGAGAGCACCATAGTTCCTGCAGAGCTGAATCCAGGCTTCCAGAGTTGCATTAGCAACTGCGGCTGTTCCTCCTGGGGCCTCAAGGGGTAAACAACCCCCGCTGAGCCCTGCAGCAGGCAGGGGCAGAGCAGCTCCCCCAAGTGCTAAACCCTGAAAATCAGCACAGCAGGCCCCTCCCCGAGAAGACCAGCTGGACGGACCAGTTCCAGAGGAAGTCAAGGGACTTAAAGTCTACAGATTCAGAAGATACTCCCCTGTGTTTTTCTTTTGTTTTGTTTTTTTTTCTTTTTTCTTTTCTTTTTGATTTCTGATTGCTTCCCCCACCCGCTTTTTTTTTCACCTTTCTTTCTTTTTCTTTCTCTTTTTCTTCTCTTTTTTTTTCCTTTTTTTTTTCTTTTTCTTTTTCTCTTTCTCTTTTCTTTCCTTCTCTCTCTTTCTCTGCTTTTCCCAATACAACTTGTTTTTGGCCACTCTGCACTGAGCAAAATGACTAGAAGGAAAACCTCACCTCAAAAGAAAGAATCAGAAACAGCCCTCTCTCCCACAGAGTTACAAAATCTGGATTACAATTCAATGTCAGAAAGCCAATTCAGAAGCACTATTATACAGCTACTGGTGGCTCTAGAAAAAAGCATTAAGGACTCACGAGACTTCATGACTGCAGAATTTAGATCCAATCAGGCAGAAATTCATTCAGATCCAGGAAATAGAGAGATCCCCCCCTAAAATCAATAAAAACCGTTCAACACCTCGACATCTAATAGTGAAGCTTGCAAATTCCAAAGATAAAGAGAAGATCCTTAAAGCAGCAAGAGACAAGAAGTCCCTGACTTTTATGGGAAGGAGTATTAGGGTAACAGCAGACCTCTCCACAGAGACCTGGCAGGCCAGAAAGGGCTGGCAGGATATATTCAGGGTCCTAAATGAGAAGAACATGCAACCAAGAATACATTATCCAGCAAGGCTCTCATTCAAAATGGAAGGAGAGATAAAGAGCTTCCAAGACAGGCAGGAACAGAAAGAATATGTGACCTCCAAACCAGCTCTGCAAGAAATTTTAAGGGGGACTCTTAAAATTCCCCTTTAAGAAGAAGTTCAGTGGAACAATCCACAAAAACAAGGACTAAATAGATATCATGATGACACTAAACTCATATCTGTCAATAGTAACTCTGAACGTGAACGGGCTTAATGACCCCATCAAAAGGCGCAGGGTTTCAGACTGGATAAAAAAGCAGGACCCATCCATTTGCTGTCTACAAGAGACTCATTTTAGACAGAAGGACACCTACAACCTGAAAATAAAAGGTTGGAGAACCATTTATCATTTAAATGGTTCTCAAAAGAAAGCAGGGGTAGCCATCCTTATATCAGATAAACTAAAATTTACCCTGAAGACTGTAGTGAGAGACGAAGAGGGACACTAGATCATACTTAAAGGATCTATCCAGCAAGAGGACTTAACAATCCTCAATATATATGCCCCGAATGTGGGAGCTGCCAAATACTTAAACGAATTATTAACCAAAGTGAAGAAATACTTAGATACTAATACACTTATACTTGGTGACTTCAATCTAGCTCTTTCTACCCTCGACAGGTCTTCTAAGAACAACATCTCCAAAGAAACGAGAGCTTTAAATGATACACTGGACCAGATAGATTTCACAGATATCTACAGAACTTTACATCCAAACTCAACTGAATACACATTCTTCTCAAGTGGACATGGAACTTTCTCCAGAATAGACCACATACTGGGTCACAAATCGGGTCTGAACCGATACCAAAAGATTGAGATCGTCCCCTGCATATTCTCAGACCATAATGCCTTGAAATTAGAACTAAATCACAACAAGAAGTTTGGAAGGACTTCAAACACATGGAGGTTAAGGACCATCCTGCTAAAAGATGAAAGGGTCAACCAGGAAATTAAGGAAGAAGTAAAAAGATTCATGGAAACTAATGAGAATGAAGATACAACTGTTCAAAATCTTTGGGATGCAGCAAAAGCAGTCCTGAGGGGGAAATACATCTCAATACAAGCATCCATTCAAAAACTGGAAAGAACTCAAATACAAAAGCTAACCTTACACATAAAGGAGCTAGAGAAGAAGCAGCAAATGGACCCGACGCCCAGCAGAAGAAGAGAGTTAATTAAAATTCGAGCAGAACTCAACGAAATTGAGACCAGAAGAACTGTGGAACAGATCAATAGAACTAGGAGTTGGTTCTTTGAAAGAATTAAAAAGATAGATAAACCATTAGCCAACCTTATTGAAAAGAAGAGAGAGAAGACTCAAATTAATAAAATCATGAATGAGAAAGGAGAGATCACTACCAACACCAAGGAAATACAAACGATTTTTTTAATACAAACGATTTTAAAAACATATTATGAACAGCTCTACGCCAATAAATTAGGCAATCGAGAAGAAATGGACGCATTTCTGGAAAGCCACAAACTACCAAACCTGGAATAGGAAGAAATAGAAAACCTGAACAGGCCAATAACCAGGGAGGAAATTGAAGAAGTCATCAAAAACCTCCCAAGACACAAGAGTCCAGGGCCAGATGGCTTCCAGGGGAATTCTATCAAACGTTTAAAGAAGAAATCATACCTATTCTACTAAAGCTGTTTGGAAAGATAGAAAGAGATGGAGTACTTCCAAATTCATTCTATGAGGCCAGCATCACCTTAATTCCAAAACCAGACAAAGACCTCACCAAAAAGGAGAATTATAGACCAATATCCCTGATGAACATGGATGCAAAAATTCTCAACAAGATACTAGCCAATAGAATCCAACAACACATTAAGAAAATTATTCACCATGACCAAATAGGATTTATCCCCGGGACACAAGGCTGGTTCAACACTCGTAAAACAATCGATGTGATTCATCATATCAGCAAGAGAAAAACCAAGAACCATATGATCCTCTCATTAGATGCAGAGAATGCATTTGACAAAATACAGCATCCATTCCTGATCAAAACTCTTCAGAGTGTAGGGATAGAGGGAACTTTCCGCGACATCTTAAAAGCCATCTACGAAAAGCCCACAGCAAATATCATTCTCAATGGGGAAGCACTGGGAGCCTTTCCCCTAAGATCAGGAACAAGACAGGGATGTCCACTCTCACCACTGCTATGCAAGATAGTACTGGAAGTCCTAGCCTCAGCAGACAACAAAAAGACATTAAAGGCATTCAAATTGGCAAAGAAGAAGTCAAACTGTCCCTCTTCGCCGATGACATGATACTCTACATAGAAAACCCAAAAGCCTCCACCCCAAGATTGCTAGAACTCATACAGCAATTTGGTAACGTGGCAGGATACAAAATCAATGCCCAGAAATCAATGGCATTCCTATACACTAACAATGAGACTGAAGAAAGAGAAATTAAGGAGTCAATCCCATTTACAATTGCACCCAAAAGCATAAGATACCTAGGAATAAACCTAACCAAAGAGGTAAAGGATCTATACCCTCAAAACTAAAGAACACTTCTGAAAGAAATTGAGGAAGACACAAAGAGATGGAAAACTATTCCATGCTCATGGATTGGCAGAATTAATATTTTGAAAATGTCAATGTTACCCAGGGCAATTTACACGTTGAATGCAATCCCTATCAAAATACCATGGACTTTCTTCAGAGAGTTGGAACAAATTATTTTAAGATTTGTGTGGAATCAGAAAAGACCCCGAATAGCCAGGGGAATTTTAAAAAAGAAAACCATAGCTGGGGGCATCACAATGCCAGATTTCAGGTTGTACTACAAAGCTGTGGTCATCAAGACAGTGTGGTACTGGCACAAAAACAGACACATAGATCAATGGAACAGAATAGAGAACCCAGAAGTGGACCCTGAACTTTATGGTCAACTAATATTCGATAAAGGAGGAAAGACTATCCACTGGAAGAAAGACAGTCTCTTCAATAAATGGTGCTGGGAAAATTGGACATCCACATGCAGAAGAATGAAACTAGACCACTCTCTTGCACCATACACAAAGATAAACTCAAAATGGATGAAAGATCTAAATGTGAGATAAGATTCCATCAAAATCCTAGAGGAGAACACAGGCAACACCCTTTTTGAACTTGGCCACAGTAACTTCTTGCAAGATACATCCATGAAAGCAAAAGAAACAAAATCAAAAATGAACTATTGGGACTTCATCAAGATAAGAAGCTTTTGCACAGCAAAGGATACAGTCAACAGAACTAAAAGACAACCTACAGAATGGGAGAAGATATTTGCAATTAACATATCGGATAAAGGACTAGTTTCCAAAATCTATAAAGAACTTATTAAACTCAACAGCAAAGAAACAAACAATCCAATCATGAAATGGGCAAAGGACATGAATAGAAATCTCACAGAGGAAGACATAGACATGGCGAACATGCACATGAGAAAATGCTCTGCATCACTGGCCATCAGGGAAATACAAATCAAAACCACAATGAGATACCACCTCACACCAGTGAGAATGGGGAAAATTAACAAGGCAGGAAACCACAAATGTTGGAGAGGATGCGGAGAAAAGGGAACACTCTTACACTGTTGGTGGGAATGTGAACTGGTGCAGCCACTCTGGAAAACTGTGTGGAGGTTCCTCAAAGAATTAAAAATAGACCTGCCCTATGACCCAGCAATTGCACTGTTAGGCATTTACCCCAAAGATTCAGATGCAATGAAACGCCGGGACACCTGCACCCCGATGTTTCTAGCAGCCATGTCCACAATAGCCAAACTGTGGAAGGAGCCTCGGTGTCCATCGAAAGATGAATGGATAAAGAAGATGTGGTTTATGTATACAATGGAATATTACTCAGCCATTAGAAATGACAAATACCCACCATTTGCTTCAACGTGGATGGAACTGGAGGGTATTATGCTGAGTGAAATAAGTCAATTGGAGAAGGACAAACAGCGTATGTTCTCATTCATTTGGGGAATATGAATAATAGTGAAAGGGAATATAAGGGAAGGGAGAAGAAATGTGTGGGAAATATCAGAAAGGGAGACAGAGCATAAAGACTTCTAACTATGGGAAATGAACTAGGGGTGGTGGAGGGGGAGGAGGGCGGGGGGTGCGGGTGAATGTGTGACGGGCACTGAGGGGGACACTTGACGGGATGAGCTGGGTGTTATTCTGTATGTTGGTAAACTGAACACCAATAAATATTAATTTATTTAAAAAAAAGTGTATACGTGCGTCCACATATGTAAATATGTAGGCGAAAACACCCGGATGGTTGCTAAAAAAAAAAAAAAAAAGGTACAATTCTGCAGAATTGGCCACCTTTGGTTCTGAATTCTAATTCTCAATTCCTACACCTGTATTTCAGAGACCCTGTTCTCTTCTCTGTATTACAGCTTCACAATTGTCTCAAGAGTTACTTAGATTCTCTTATTCATTTACTACATGACCCTTCATCTCTGCTAATATCTTTCAGCTAAATTCCCTACTGTTCATGCTTGATACTAATTCAGTACAATCTTGGTATTTGCCTGGTCTGAAACCCCATATAATGCCCAGTAAAGCATTATGAAATACATTAAAAAGAGTCTTCGCTTTGATTAGTAAATACCTGTACAGTTCATGTCATTGACTTTTTTTTTACAATCGAATGAGTATAGTAAATAATTCATTTTGACAAGGCAAAAGAGTATGATTGACATAAATCATAAAAATAACATTTACACTAGTTGATGGGACAAGCTTCTTTGAGGAAAATACATTAAAATCTTTCCATAGAAGCTTATTTCTCCTGAGTGATTCAATACATGGACAATAACTTAGAATTTACTCACTAATTGGTCATAATGCTCTTCTCAACTGAATATCACATAAGTCTAGATGAAAGCTTGGAAGAAATATTTAAGTATTTTAATCTTATTTCACTTTAATCTGAGACAGAAATACACAGTAATTATTGACAACTATATATTTTAATTATTCGATCTTAAAGTGTCTAGAGACAGAAGAAAATAATCTAGGCACTACAGATAACTTTATACTATATGGAACAATTTAATTTTTTTTCATTCTTAGAATGAGTATATAATTTATCATATAAACCAGAACACTTTTGAGAGTGAGGAAGGCACTATTAAATATTACATCAGGATAGAGTGAGTTATCCAGAATCTTCACCAACAAAGACATATAGTGGTGCCAAGGGTTTATATTTTGTTTGTTTGTTTGACTTCATGCCAAAACCAGACAATGAAATGAAAGATGGGCATTAAACACAAAAACTACAGTGATTCTAAGAGTTTCAAACACTGTCATAAGGGATCATCTCTCTCTCTCTCTCTCTCTCTCTCTCTTGTTTTAAATATATATTTACACAGATATTTTTTCAGTATTCACATCGCTTTGAAATTGTCTTTCCTGAGGCACCTGGGTGGCTTAGTATGTTAAGCATCTGCCTTTGGCTTGGGTCATAATACTGGAGTCTTGGGATGAAGCCCCACATTGGGTTCCCTGCTCTGCAGGGAGTCTGCTTCTCCCTCTCCCTCTGCCCCTCCCCCTGCTCTTGTTTTTTATCTCTTGCTCTCTCTCAAGTAAATAAATAAAATCTTTAAAAAAGAAAAAATTGTCTCTCCTTTTCCTCTTAATTTCTTATTGTGTTTTTGGAACAAGCCTAAAATTATCATTAAATTTCAACAGATGATTCTGCCTTGATCACATGTTTCCATAGTAACTTTTTCCCTTGATTTAGCTAGTAACTAGCTTCCTACTTTGATTTACCTGAGATTTTGAAATTAAAAAAGCAAACATCATTTTGCATCATAAACTGGACTAAATTTTGTTTCCTTCCCAGAATTCGTTGAAGGATCTTTGTTAATATTGGTTTAAATTGTGTGGCTATTCCTAGCCATGGGTCATGTGGATTATTTCTCTGAAATTTGCTTGAACTGACTTAGTCTTTGTGATTAACTGAACGTGTTTATCAAAATCATTAAAATAAACCCACTTTTAATCCATTCATCTGTCTAAATGTTCTAGAAAGATGTGTTTAAGATCAACACAGCATCTTAATAGCTGGATGAAATATCAAAACTGAAGTATAACTATGTTGGAGAAATGCACCTTTAAACTCCTAGAATACTTTGGCAATTTAAATTGGTCAATGGTTAGGAATCTCACAGATATCTTTAACTTGAAAAAACTATATGTATTTTTAAAAAATATTACACAAACCAAAGAATGGTATTTCTTTACAAATGGATATAACCTAAGGATGAACATTTATAACTTTCCCTCTTATCATATAATTTCTTTATTTATTCCTTTTTTCCTGGAGAAGTTCTATCTAGAGATAGGAGAGTCTGTTAGTCTTCTAAATTGATTTTCTTAATTTTTGCTTGTAAAAATGTGAGAATTGGAGTAAAGTCTCATGGTGTATTTTAGGATGTGAATAATAATAATGTTTCAATATGAATTAAAATTACTTTATACTATACCTACAGGAACGAGTTTCACTTATATTCTAAGGCAGGAAGAAATTAAAACTTAATAGAGTAACTTTTAAGAAGAACCTAACTGAAATAGAAATCTGTGCCCTTTAATACTTTGAAACACTGCTTAAATATAAAAGACATTTAACCCTATAGTGAAAATTGCAAAGGGAAAGAACATCTGATTTAATTACAATTGTTTCAACCAAAATAGATACTAAGACACTAAGCCAGAAAATCTAGAGTATGTCTGTTGACTCAAGATCCTAATTTACATCCAAACTGACTTCCTTAATTCTGAATTTGCCATATTATAATGTATCACTGAAATGTTTCTTAGACCCATTGTGCAGATGGCTGGACCTAAAGCATTGCCAGAGTTAAGGCAGTCAGACAGTCATGAATGCAAATCACTATGTGGCATTAAAAGAGTGGTTTAAAATACAGAGAAAAAAAAAAAGAACAAAATTACCCTCTTAGGGAAGAGGAGGTGATCAAGACAAATAACTAGATAATAGAAGTTGGTGATATTAGCTGGTGTGGCCAGGACTGCCATCTCAGACTCCATGGCCTAAAGGACATACACAAGTTTTTTGATTAAGAATTGTACTTTATTAGCATTTTAATAGTTCAGACAGAAGTGCTTGGACTTTGCGACAGACCACAAGGCTCTTTCCAACAATGATAGGTTAATGAAGCCAAGCAGGTTGCTAACTAGTTAGAATAAAACAAGTACTACATAGATATTGTTTTGATTTTTATACTAGGATTTGAGCAAATTGAGAGAGGGGCTTTGAAATATTAACTTTTGTCTCACTGATGCCTAGCACATTATCTGGTATACATCACACTCTTAATATTGTATTTATTATATGAATCAATAAAGTGCCAACCTCAAATATGTAGTGTTCTGAGCTAATGGAGAGTGCCTTTCATACCTATAAACATAATAGAAATGAAGAATAAATATAATGAAAACATGTAAAATACATTCCCGAGTTTGAAAGAAATAGGTAACTTTGCAAGCTGTGGCTGTCTTAGCACTCACACAGAGGAAGATGTGGTTAGTTGGTTATGATAAGGCAAGGAGCTACACATGAGACATCTACTTATGATCCAGCAATCCTACAAGTAGCCAAGATAGAAACAAGGATGCTTGTCTGCTTGGGACTCTGAGTGGTCAAAATATTTCTGTATTTTAAATTATGTCCCCTCAAATGTGTACATTGTAATCCTAACCTCAAGTACCTCAAATTGTGACCTTATTTGGAGACAAAGTCTTTACAGAGTCAGTCAGGTTAAAATGAGTCATTAGAGTGGGCCCTGATCCAATAGGATTGGTGTGTTTTTGATTTATCTCCATCCTTTTCTCAAATGCAACCATAGAAAACTCCACATCACAGGCCTCAGTGTCCTACTTGATCTTTATCAGGACCCTGATTTGAGCATAGGAGAGCTGTCATGCTACAAATTTAGTTTCATTTGTATCTCTGCTATTCTTACAATTAAATCCTAAATTTTATTTTTAGTGGTCTTCCATATGATTGTAGGGGATGAGGGTCTCTAAAGTCTGACATAGTGGCCATAGTGGATTGAATAGTGGCTGCAAAAGGTATGTCCAAATCCTAAATCCTGGTGACTGTGAATGTGAACTCATATGGAAATAGAATCTTTGTAATGGAAACATTACTAGTTATTTCAGGAGGTTTAAATGGGCCTCCTTCAAGTATTAATAACTGTATATCTGAAATCAGTGAATTAGTAAGAATATTATTTATCTATAAAGATAATGGTTAAGCTTTAAACATTGTTCCAAACATGGAGATGGGGAGCTTGTTACAAATACAGATTCTTGAACCTTGCCTCTAAACATCTCAATTTAACTGGACCTCAGAGTTTTGTAATTTAACAAACACTGTGTTTTTGATGAGAATGATCCACAGAGAATGCTTTGAGAAACAATGCTATAAATGATGGTTAGGTCCTCAGACCAAACTACAGAAATTTATTTATCTCCATATGTACATGGATATAGTAATATTTCAGTGACACCTAACCACCACATCTAATTTTATTCAAAGAAAAAGTAGAGTTCTAATATCCTTTCTATAGTATTAAATAAGCAATAGTAACTTACTAGCTGTATATATTTTCATATATAAGAAAAGTCATATCTCCTCAATCACTATTCAAGCAATCTGATTAGGATTCCAAAAGCAGATAACTCATCCTATTTAGAACACTAGAGAATTTTCAGCATTCATTTGTATTATTATAAGTCATTTGTAAACTTTTTTAAGACAGGAACTTTTTACAATAAAGGTTTCTAGAAACTCATAAGGAGCCTGAAGTTTAAAATTATGCATCCAGTCAGATATGTATTGTGTTACTTGTTGTATTTTAGCCAATTTTTATTTAAGCATGTTAGGTCTTCCTAACTGCATTGCATACACTTTGAGGATAGGAACTTTGTATAAATTTTAAACATAGTTTAATATATGAATTAAGGCATATGTTAATATAGTATGTATTAATAATGTTATTGACCAGACTAATTAACAGGTATGTCAACACGCTAATTGGCTTAGTGCAATATAATTCACAGTAACAAACTAAGCATCTTTGAAAAATATCAGCAAAGCATTAATATGATTTGGATTGTGCATCAGATGTCTTACCTGGGGCCATAATAAAACCAGCTACTAGAATGTCAGGGAGCAAAAGATAAACAAAATAAAAGAGTAAAATAAAGACTGATTCTTGAGTAGCATATATGGCTTTGCTTTTAATTTTAAACTTTGCTCTGTGTTACAATTAACTGTATCATTTGACTTTTTAATTTACAAAATACCTCAGAAATATCTAAAGCCAAAGACAAAATAACAGCCTGATTCTGTGTCTTCTGTTCCACAATAAACTTGGACAACATTTGATAAATCTTAAACTTATATATAGAATGGATTGGTGCAAGCTCCAGTATCTCTGTGCTTGAAATGTATCATTATTCCTAAATGAAATAATATTTTTTGTTTAAATTCAGATGCTATCCCTCATAAGTCTACTTTATCCTTGAACTAATAGAAAACAGAGGGTGAGAGTAAGCAATACTTACTTCTTACAGAATTTTATCATACTAATAGAAATGTCCAACTATTATGAATTTGTATCAACTCTTTGAATTTACTGGGCTACATTTAAATTTTATTCATAAAACACTTGCTAAGAAGAATCAACCAGACACCTGCACTCAAAATCTCACCTGATTTAATGTACTCCTTTCCTTTTGCCCTCTCAGTACTGTGACCCTTGAATGGTGTGGAGGTTAGGGGTGCTGACTCCCCACAAGGTCAAAAATCTGTGTATATCTCTTGTCTAACCAAAAAGTTAACTCCTAATAGCCTACTGCTGCCTTACTGGTCACTTAAACAGTCGACTAACATGCGTTTTGTTTGTTATATGTATTATGTACTGTGTTCTTACAACACAGTAAGCTAAAGAAAAGAAAATATTATGGAAATTATTAGGAAGAGAAAATACATGTATGGTAGTGTATGGTATTTCTAAAAAAATATGCACATAATGGACATGAGAAATTCAAATCTATGTTGTTCAAGGTTCAAGTGTGCTACAGGGAGACATAGGTGAACTTGGCCTTGAGTCATGTGGCACTCCCTTCCCAGGTCAGTAAATAAATTCAGTTTTGTGTGAAAAAAGAATTTATTCATGAAATTGACAAGTACTAAGAACAAATAATGATTTTTTCAATAGTAAGTAAGTACCCTGAACTCAGAAGTTGATTATGTTAAGGGAATTAAATCAGTATTCTGAGTTGGATTTGTAGCTCTGGAACTGACCCATATTTCCTTGCTAAATCAGATCCTCTTTGTTGATTACTTTTGTTACCTGGTCAATGAGATATAGAGGCATAATATAAATAAAGCAATAATCTAGTGTTAGACTTTGAGCTCTGTATCTCCCACATTCTTCACTATATGACTGCACAAGGACTTTATCCTCTGCAAGACTGTCTCCTCAAAAAAAAAAGATACTAAAAATTGTGTAACTTACAGGGTTGTTGTAAAGAGTAAATGAGTTCATATATGGGAAAATCACTTTGTAAAAGATCAAATGATAAATTCAACCATTATTGCTATTATAATCAGCATAAGAAGTTTCTCCTTCATAGGATCTTTTAAGGATTTACTTAAAAGAATGAAGTATTAATTCAGCAATCAAAACCTCTTGAGCTTAGTTAACAGTGATAATAATTGGATACAGCCCAACATGATCTGTCCCCTGCCTATCTAACTGTTCTGATTGCAACTCCTACTTCTCTTTCTTGTCTCACTGTTTTCCAGCCACATTAATGTCTTTGTTCTTCCTAGGGAACACTAAGATCATTCTACCTTTATGAGGAACATTACATTGAGATCTGTACATGACTGAGTGCTATGGCATCTTCTGGGGCTCTGATCAAGTGCTCCATCCTTACAGAGAAGCCTTTTCAAACAACCCTAAGTAAAATAGCATGCCTCTTACCTCTGTAGTCAATCAGTAGTCCCTTATTCTGCTTTTGCATCTGCTGGCACTGATACTATTTGTTTGCTTATGTATTGTCTATCTTCCCAATCAGAACAGGAAACATATGAGAAGAAGGATTTTCTGTCTTGGCTTACCATTGTATCCCAGAACATAGAGCAATTACAAGCATATGGTAAATTCTCCATAAATATTTGTTGAATGAATGAATTACATCAATTTAGCTTTATGTGCCAGGGCTTGTCTCACTCATCTCATTGTTCTTAATATTTGCAAGAACCCCCATAAAGTAGGTCAATTACCTCTATTTTGCTGAAGAGAAAATTTAGGTTTAGCAAGGTTAAATACGTTGTTCAAGGCTACACAATCAATAAATAGGAAATCTAGGATTTGAACCCAAGAAGTCTGACTCTAGTGGCCTTATTCTTAGTACTCTAGTGCCTCTAGAGTTTATTTTTGGAGCACTTACTATGTACCAAGTACTGTTTTAGCTTTATGTGCATAATTACATATAGTCCTCATTCTTGTTTTTACAGAGAAGGAACTGGAAGTTTAGAGAAGTTAAGTAATTTGCCCCAGTCACACAGGTAGTAATGAATTGTCCTTTATGAAATATTGAAATAAAAATTATGAAACTGACTCTTCATTCAAATACTTTCTGTAAAATTTTTTAACATTCTGGAAAATAAATAAGGGATTAGTGAGTCATCTCAATTCTCTGGCTCTGTGATATCCCTTTTCTAAAACCATATTTTTTATGCTTTTAAAATTATTAACGAGGGTTCTTTTTTTTCTCCACATCCTTGCCAATACTTTTTGTTTGCCTTTTTGATAATAGCCATTTTAATAAGTGTGAGGTGATATCTTGCTGTGATTTTAATTTTCGTTTCCCTGATAGTGATATTGAGCACTTTTTTATATGCTTTTTGGCCATTTGCTTGTCTTCTATGGAGGAATGTCCATTCAGGTGCTTTGTCTATTTTTATTTGGGTTGTTTTTTTCACTATTGAATTGTAGGAGTTCTTTATGGATTTTGGATAGTAAGTCTTTATTGGATATGTGGTTTACAAATATTTTCTTTTTTAAAGATTTTATATATTTATTTTAGAGAGAGAGAGAATGTGAGTGGGGAGAGAAGCAGAGAGGAAGGAAGAGGGAGGGGGAAGAATTTCAAGCAGACTCTGTGCTGAGTGTGGAGCCTGCTGTGAGGCTTGATCTCAAGACCCTGAAATCATGATCAGAGCTGAACCCAAGAATCAGACACTTAACCAACTGAGTCATCCAGGCACCCTGACAAATATTTTTTTCCCATTCTATAGATTGGCTCTTTGTGCATATCGGTGGAACTATAAATTAGTAGAGCCACCTTAGAAAACAGCATTAAGGGTTCTCAAAAAAATTAAAAATAAAACTATCTAGCAATCCCATTTCTGGCTATATATTAAAAAGAATTGAAATGAAAATCTCAAAGAGAGATCTATACTCCCATGTTTCTGCAGCATTATTCATAAGAGCCAAGACATGGAAGCAACCAAAATGGCCATCACTGAATAAATGGATTTAAAAGAAGGTGGTATTTACATTCAATTAAATATTATTCAGCCATAAAAAAGGGAAAGAAATCCTGTCATATGTGACAACACAGATGAACCTTGAGGACATATACTAAGTGAAATAAGATAGTAACAGAAGGACAAATAATGCATGATGCCAGTTATATAAGGACTCTAAAGTAGTCAAACTCATAGAAGCAGAGAGTAGAATGCTGGTTATCAGGGTCTGAGGACAGGGGAAAACAGAAAGGTGCTGGTTAAAGGGTACACAGTTTCAGTAGTGCAATTCAAATCCTAGAGAACTACTCTAAGGCATAGTTAGCAATGATGTATAGTATACTTATATTTTTCTAAGAGAGTAGATCTTATGTTAAGGATTCTTATCACAAAAAAAGAAGGCAGAAGGAAACTTTTGAAGTTTGTATGGATATTATTATAATATTAATTATACTGATAGTTTCATTGGTGTATACTTAACTCTAAATTCATCAAGTTTCACACATGAAATATAAACAGTTTTTGTATGTCACTTGTACTTCAGTGAAGTTTTTAGAAAAAGAATATTATGAATAAAGTTTGAACTGCATTTTCACAAATATGTATTCCTATTTGTAAGGGTAGCAAGATTGATCCCCCTTGCTTATGTCAAACACCTAGTTAATTATCACACTGAAACTAGAACTCAGGTCCTTGGACTCTTAATTTCTAATTACATTTTGTCCATTAATAACTTGTGGGAAACCCGGGTGGCTCAGTGGTTGAGCATCTGTCTTTGGCTCAGGTCGAGATCCCTGGGTCCTGGGATCGAGTCCTGCATCAGGCTCCCCACAAGGAGCCTGCTTCTACCTCTGCCTATGTCTCTGCCTCTCTCTCTGTGGCTTTCATGAATAAATAAATAAAATCTTTTAAAAAATAACTAGTTTTAATCAATTGAGATCATTGGAAACAGAGATTTATGTTTGTTTTAATCCTTCTGCAATTTCAAATACAATTTCAATAATCTCTCCTTTAATTGTCTATATACATATTCTTTCTATTCACTACTTCACACAGATAATTAGATGATTGGGTATCTATTTAAGGGAAAGCTTTTTGAGAGCAGAAACTATAGGTAGTCTTTATTACATTTAAAGATTTAGGGAGGGGATCCCTGGGTGGCTCAGTGGTTTGGCACCTGCCTTTGGCCCACGGCTGGATCCTGGAGTCTCGGGATCGAGTCCCGGGATCGAGTCTCGCATTGGGCTCCTGGCATGGAGCCTGCTTCTCCCTCTGCCTGTGTCTCTGCCTCTCTCTCTCTCTCTCTCTCTGTTAGAAGTCTTTATGTTCTGTCTCCCTTTCTGATATTTCTCACACATTTCTTCTCCCTTCCCTTATATTCCCTTTCGCTATTATTCATATTCCCCAAATGAATGAGAACATACACCGTTTGTCCTTCTCCGGTTACTGTGGCCAAGTTCAAAAAGGGTGTTGCCTGAGTTCTCCTCTGGGATTTTGATGGAATCTTGTCTCACATTTAGATCTTTCATCTATTTTGAGTTTATCTTTGTGTATGGTGCAAGAGAGTGGTCCAGTTTCATTCTTCTGCATGTGGATGTCCAATTTTCCCAGCACCATTTATTGAAGAGACTGTCTTTCTTCTAGTGGATCGTCTTTCCTCCTTTATCGCATATTAGTTGAGCATAAAGTTCAGGGTCCACTTCTGGGTTCTCTGTTCTGTTCCATTGATCTATATGTCTGTTTTTGTGCCAGTACCACACTGCCTTGATGAACACAGCTTTGTAGTACAACCTGAAATCTGGCATTGCGATGCCCCCAGATATGGTTTTCTTTTTTTAAAATTCCCCTGGCTGTTTGGGGTCTTTTCTGATTCCACACAAATCTTAAAATAATTTGTTCTAAGTCTCTGAAGAAAGTCCATGGTATTTTGATAGGGATTGCATTATACGTGTAAATTGCCCTGGGTAACATTGACATTTTCACAATATTAATTCTGCCAATCCATGAGCATGGAATATTTTTCCATCTCTTTGTGTCTTCCTCAATTTCTTTCAGAAGTGTTCTGTAGTTTTTAGGGTATATTTTGAGAACCATTTGAATGGTAAATGGTTCTCCAACCTTTTATTTTCAGGTTGTAGGTGTCCTTCTGTCTAAAATGAGTCTCTTGTAGACAGCAAATAGATGGGTCCTGTTTTTTTATCCAGTCTGAAACTCTGCGCCTTTTGATGGGGTCATTAAGCCCATTCACGTTCAGAGTTACTTGAACTTCTTCTTAAAGGGGAGTTTTAAGAGTCCCCCTTAAAATTTCTTGCAGAGCTGGTTTGGAGGTCACATATTCTTTCAGTTCCTGCCTGTCTTGGAAGCTCTTTATCTCTCCTTCCATTTTGAATGAGAGCCTTGCTGGATAAAGTATTCTTGGTTGCATGTTCTTCTCATTTAGGACCCTGAATATATCCTGCCAGCCCTTTCTGGCCTGCCACGTCTCTGTGGAGAGGTCTGCTGTTACCCTAATATTCCTCCCCATGAAAGTCAGGGACTTCTTGTCTCTTGCTGCTTTAAGGATCTTCTCTTTATCTTTGGAATTTGCAAGCTTCACTATTAGATGTCGAGGTGTTGAACGGTTTTTATTGATTTTAGGGGGGGATCTCTCTATTTCCTGGATCTGAATGCCTGTTTCCCTTCCCAGATTGGGAAAGTTTTCAGCTAGGATTTGTTCAAATACATATTCTGGCCCTCTGTCCCTTTCGGCGCCCTCGGGAACCCCAATTAAACGTAGGTTTTTCTTCCTCAGGCTGTCGTTTATTTGCCTTAATCTGTCTTCATGGTCCTTCAATTGTTTATCTCTTTTTTCCTCAGTTTCCCTCTTTGCCATTAACTTGTCTTCTATGTCACTCACTCGTTCTTCCACCTCGTTAACCCTCGTCGTTAGGACTTCTAGTTTGGATTGCATCTCATTCAATTGATTTTTAATTTCTGCCTGATTGGATCTAAATTCTGCAGTCATGAAGTCTCGTGAGGCCTTAATGCTTTTTTCTAGAGCCACCAGTAGCTGTAGAATAGTGCTTCTGAATTGGCTTTCTGACATTGAAGTGTAATCCAGATTTTGTAACTCTGTGGGAGAGAGGGCTGTTTCTGATTCTTTCTTTTGAGTTGAGGTTTTCCTTCTAGTCATTTTGCTCAGTGCAGAGTGGCCAGAAACAAGTTGTATTGGAACACGGGGGAGTATCACTGGTCCCTCTAGCTGGTCTTCTGGGGGAGGGGCCTGTTGCGTTGATTTTCAGGTGTTAGCACTTGGGGGAGCTGCTCTGCCCCTGCCTGCTGCAGGGCTCTGCGGGGGTTGTTTACCCCGCCAGGCCCCAGGAGGAACAGCAGCAGTTGCTATGGCAACTCTGGAAGCCTGGATTCAGCCTCCGCAGGAACTATGGGGCTCGGGGCTCTCGGCTCTCCGTCCGCAGGGCCTGGAGGCTCCGGGGCGGGGCCGCTGATCTGCTCAGCTCGGGGCAGGAGCGTCCTCGCTGTCTCGGGCCCTCCCGGCCTCTGCCTGTCCCGGGGGAGGCCGGATCCTGGGCTGTGTCCCGGCGCCCTGTGCTCCGGGGCCTGCGCTGTTGGATTCGCGCTCCCGCCCCGCAGCTCCCTCCCTGGAGCCGCTCCCGAGCCCCTCCGAGCTGCTCCGGTCGGTCCCTCCGTGCGCGCTGCAGCCCTTAGGGAGCTCGGAGCACTCTCCTGCGCTCGCAGGTGTCTGTTAGTGTCCCCGGGAGCCCGAGGGCATCCCCGCTCTCCTGGGTCCTGCTCCAACTCCCTGCGAGCCCCTTTCCGCCCGCCCGGGAAGGTTGGTGCAGCCTCTCTCTCTCTCTCTCTCTCTGATAAATAAATAAATCTTAAAAAAATTAAGATTTAGGGGAAAAAATGTGCTATCTGGACACTGAGCAACACTGGGTCACTTACATTACTTCCTTTTATGAGCATGGAGCCCCGGAAAAGAAAGATTCCATACAAAAAGAGTATTCAGTAACAAACAAACAAACAAACAAAAATTAAACACATAAGGCTTGGGGCAGCCCGGGTGGCTCAGTGGTTTAGCGTCACCTTCTGCCCAGGGCCTGATCCTGGAGGCCTGGGATCGAGTCCCACATCCAGCTCCCTGCATAGAGCCTGCTTCTCCCTCTTCCTGTGCCTCTGCCTCTCTCTCTTTCTATGTGTCATGAATAAATAAATAAAATCTTTAAAAAAAACACATAAGGCTTGGATACATATTGTCACATGTATACACACACACACACACACAGAACTTTACAGCATTTAAATTTATCCTTATTACCTTGGCTTATATAGTTTCCCATTTTACCATGAGATTCCTCTCAACAGTCATTCATGATAAACAAGTATCGTGGGCATTTCCACCTTGGTATTTTTCAGAAGGAAAATAAATAATCTAGTGTTTGTTTAGCTACATGTACAAGCATGTTTTGCTATCAGCAGAGAAAACCTTGGCTGAATTAGTGAGCACCAACTGACTCCATTCTACAAAGCACAAATGGGAATCTTCTCCATTGTCTGGTCACCAAGCATCTGCACTTATAAAAAGTGCATTTTCATATTCAGAAGGAAAGGGTATTATGTAGGATACTTGCTACTTTTGTAGTAATTATGAATTAACCTCTGTAGGGACCTGTATAAGTAAAACCTTTGTTTAAAAAAGAGATAATTAATATACACTTACTTCAAAGCTAAGTTATGGTTGGGAAATAATATTATTAGTCTGAACTTAAGCTTCTATCAGAAAAAAAGTAGTTTTTAAATAAATCTGTTTCTGAACTGATGTGAGAAAGGAAAAACCTTTTTCTCCTACTATTTTTGCTATTTTCCTACATTCCCACCTGTTCTATGTGGTCAACATCAAATGAATGGATATTGTATACAGATACACTGATCACAAAGAGCTGATAATCCATTTAGCAGAAAGACACATTCTCAAGAACACATAAACTCAATATTGCTTATCAATTAAAGTTACTAAGGGAAAAATAATCAATATCCACTAAGCTAATATATTTTGTAAAGACAAAGTAATTCTAAATTAATATTCAATGGAAAAATTCAGAGAAGGCTTCTTGGAGGCAGCTAAATTTTTTAGGCTGATTTTTCAAGGAGTTCAGAGACAATGGATCAGCAGAGGGAGGACATTCCAAGTAAGGAAACATTGATTTACATGAAATTGAGGAGGGTCCATTTGGAGAGAATGATAAAAAATATGTTGATGATCAAAAGTTGCAAATTGATAGAGATCCCTAAAGGTCATGCAGAGGTATATAACTTTTCTGATAAAAGTAATAAGAAACTATTTTTATAAGAAAGAAAGTAACATAATAAAGCCAATCCAGGCTACATAGTTGTATTGCATGCTAGTAAAGACTATGGAGCCTGAAGTTCAGTTTCCTAGGTCTAAATTCTGGGTCTTCCATTTCCTACTAACCTTGTATAAGTTATTGAACTTCTATGTCTCTCATTTTCCTCGACAGTAAAATAGATCTAAAAATTGTGCCAACTTCATGGGGTTGGTATGAGCATTCAATGATTTAATGCAAATAAAATGATTTGGATAATGTCTCACAGAAAGTAATCATTGAATGTTAGTTTCTACATGAAAAGATTGAGGACACTTTATATCTGGGCTTTTCTCAATCTAGCCAACCTAATTGTTCTCATACCTTTTAATATAAATCCTATCCTTTATCTAAACAAACCAATTGGCTCATCCATATTACTCAGATTTTGAATAGTTCATCCCTCCTTGTCACAGGCTATTCTTTTTCACCAACCCACCCTTTTACCCTAGTTAAAACCTCAAATGACATTCCTTCAATGTTTCCATCCAAATTCTATCATTCCTTCAATTCTCTATCTTGCAAGTGCTCCAGTCAATTTTCCTTATTTTACAGTGATTCTCTTGGTGAGTAGAGCCTCTCACCATCACCACTGAAATCATCCTTCCAAAGATGCCTAACTTGACCAAGAATAGATGTCAGAATTTACCAGTTTTGTCCACGCAAATTTATAATTTTTCCCTCACAATATAAATATATTGCTAAGATATTTTTCTTTATTGTTGATTAGTCAAAGGGAAAGACAAAGCTTCTTGAAGGCAATACTTAAATATTGAATACTTTCAATATATAGGCATTGAAGTCCAACTCTCTAGGTTTATATCCTGATTGTCCTGTTTACTGAGCAACCTCAAGCAATGATCTTAATTTTTTTATCTTAATATTTTTGAGCTTAGATTTCTTCATCTACAAAATGGGAAAATGAGTAGTAATCATCTCACAAGATTGTTTCAAAAATCAATTAAGGCAATGAATTTAAAAAGGTTAACACAGTGTCAGTCATGTAGAAATATATTAATAAATGGTAACTACTAGTATAACGACCATTGTTTCATTTAGTCCTAACCAGAAAATATAGGAAAAATTATTATCTTCATTTTACAGAACAGGAAATAAGTTTAGAAAAGTAAAGCACCTTGTTTAGAGACAGACTAATAAATGACAGAATTTGGATTTCAACCAAGTATACTGCTATTCCACTACATTTCATCTCGCTATTTTTCCTGAATTTCCATGAACTTTTAGGTTTTAGAAGGACAGATTATTACTGTCTGTCAATTTAATTAATGACACTGTTCTTTTTCTTTACTTAAAGCTTTAGATCGACCAACCATGGAGTAAACCATCTGTATGTTGTCTTTAGGTGCACAGCAGAATGAGATATCCTCTATGTAAAACCTATAGATGAGTGGAAAAAGATTGTCATGTGCTAGTAGCACTGCATCACTGAGGGAGAGCCCTGGCTTCTTATTTCCCAGAGAGATCCTAAAACTGAGTATCGAGGTTTTGTTTATTTGCATCTAACTGTGTATATCACTACTGAGTATCCTTAATTCTTGGAAGATATAGTAAAGCAATTAATGTAATTCCCAGAAACTGGGCTTAAAACTCAATGTTCAGTGGATAGCCTGTATGAAATTCACAGCACTGTTAAATCAATGACCCTAATCTAGTGCTTCCCCAAAGCATGTGCAGCAAAGCGCTGGTGTAACAAGAAACTCTTTTTAAAAAAAAAAGCATTTAGAGGTCAAATAAGTTTGTGAAGCATTACATGATAAATCCCCTTCTAGGAAATTCACAAAACTGTATTAGTTAAGGTTATTTTGGTTGCAAGTAACAGAAATCAACTTTAGAAAGCATAAGCCTAAAAGAGAATTTATTGGAAGGATACTGTGGTAATTCACAAAACTCAAAAGAATAGTTGAACTACTGATCCTCAGTAAGAGTAATTACTAAACACCTCAGCAGCAAGTCTTCACAGAACTTCACAAATGTACATCCTTACACCAGTTCTGGACAGGATGCATAAAATCCTCTTGGACATCTTGTTAAGAACTACAGTGCTTAGCATTTAGAGAGTGTATGGTGAGTCTTCAATAATTCGTAGGTGTCATTATTAAACATTTTCTGTCTAAATCAGGTACAAGAAGTTCTGATTTGGAGATATTGGATGGAGCCCAGGGATCAGAGTTTTTGCATGACTTTCATGTCAGTGTGAAGTAGAGTCAGATTTGGAAACCACTTCTCAAACCACTAAAGTGATACAGACACCAGTGATATCCAGCTTCTGTATCTCTCAGCCCAAAATTATACAAAGACAATTGTTCTTATTGAGCTTTATAGGGTTCAAATATTTTATACCTTGACCAATCAGCTACGGCCAGGGAATTAGAACATATATGACTGTAGAGGACATATTTCTGAGGAATAGGGCAGAAAGGGAAGATTTTTTGTGAACTGAGTAGCCATTCTGAGAGGTGCCTGCTTTTAAAAAAATCTAAGAGGTGCTTTTTTTAAATCTATTTAATTTTGTTGAATCAGGCTTTGCCTAAACCTATGTGACCACAAAATTATATTTTACTCAACATTTAATAATGCCATTCAGAAAAATAAATCTGCACCATACATATTAAGACAAATTGATTCAAAAGCTAATAAGTTAGTTATTATGGTCCCCTCATCTTCACTAGGTTTGTGCCTTACCTGTCTTTCACCTGCTACTCCTGCAGTTTCTATCTCCATATGACACAGGAGATGGTTTTGCTTCACAGTTTAAAAAACACTGCTGTCTCAGCTCATTATTTCATGAGATGCTCTGTAACAACAACAAAAAAACATAAAACAAAACAAAACAAAACAATAAAAAAACAAAAACAACAAAAAAGACACAAAGGGATTTTATGTAATCAAATAATGTTTAGCAAACATTGAAACAATGCATATGCTTAGGAAATTCTACGATGTGTTCAAGCTTTTAAAAGACTTTGAGAACCTGATAACAAAAACCATTTTTCTATTTTGTTTAACCCAACATTTTCCCAACTTATATATTGGGAGGAACTCCTATGAATGAAGCCTACTTTATCCACATGCAAAAAAGCAGAATGGAAGGCTGGTAATTACAAGTCTACCTTTACTCCTTTTCTTCTGTGTTGCCTCTTAATATCTTTGTGGTCCAGGAAAAAAAATCGTTTTAGACTAGCCCCACAGAATTTCTGTCTGAAATTGGCTCTAGTCAGCTATTATTTTAAGGTATTTTTTTCCTAGATCATTTTGCCTTTCTTCTGTTGTAAAGAGAGCAAAGGTTATATCACATTCTTCTAAACCACTTAAGTATTTTGTCACAGGCACCTTATAGAAAGGCATGTTCAGGATGGAAAATCTGGTAAATTGTAGTGGTAGAACAAAAATAACTTGTTTTATTTTATAGCATTTAAAAATGTTTTCACAGAAAAGCAAAATTAAGCAAGCCACAAAAATTGGATCAATCACAAATCAAAGAATGTCTGGAGCAATGTATAGGTTATAAACTGACCTTATAAATCAGCTTCTTTGGTTTTTGCCTTTGAGAGATAATTTCCCTAAGCTTTTTTTATGTATCTCAACCAATAAACACATTACAATCGGTGTTCTCACCTACAAAACTCACTTGTTATGTCCACATTCAACATGGCTACCCTTAAGTTTTACACATTTACAGAGCCAGGCTGCTATGCAGTTTAGCATAGGGGTGACTTGGAAAAGTTTTGAGGTTGAGCAGTCAGTACATATAAAGTAATAACTAAGTGGGTCAGTATCAAATATTTTATATTGCATTTTTCAGAGAAACACCATGGCTGTGAGCGTCACAAGAAATAGGGAAGATAAAAATATCAAAGCAAAATTGAGACGGAGTTTCCTGACATCACCCTCCCAGTCACCAGCACTTGGCCAAGAGAAAAACAAAAAAGTGAAGCTAGGGCCTAATAGGCATTTTACTACTGCTATTTTAAATAAGGTCAAAAACAAAACACAAAGGGCCTCGTTCAGGCTGTCTGCCACCTGTTTGGGTCTGGCTACATGAAGCTGCCACATATTCCCTGGTGGCTCCCCTTCCTAACTACCTAAAGGGTTAACCAGCCATCTGTGTCTCCTGCCATCACTAATAAGGGCAGTATACACTTCTACTGTCCTTGAGCCTAGGGGCTCTTAGAGCATTGTGGTTCATGCCTATGGCTTATTGCTTAAGGAAGCTAGTCTGGTTCACAGAAACTTTCTGAAACTCTCTTTCCCTCTCCTTCTGTAACTCTCTGAAAGCTTTCCAGCTCAATCCACCATTCAGTGCTCCCTGGTTGGATTTCCATTTAATCATTAAAATCATCATCATCAAGCTGTCTTTCTCCTGGACTACATCTGCTTTTGCTTTCAAATTCCACATGCTCTGGAACAAAGCACCTCTGAGAATTCCATCTATTTTGCAATATTCAAACTTGGGTTTGGCAGTTTCTGGCTCTTAATAGTGAGGGAAGCCCCAGCTGTTTGGTCCCAAAGAGGAAAACTGCATATACACATAATCAATGGAAAAAAAAAAAGAAGAAGAGAAAAGAAAAGACACTGGGAAATTTCATGGAGCTGCTGGTTCATTCAGATAGTTGTTTTAAGCTCTTTTAAAAAGTTTTAAAAATAGGGATCCCTGGGTGGTTCAACGGTTTGGCGCCTGCCTTTGGCCCAGGGCATGATCATGGGGTCCTGGGATCGGGTCCCCCATTGGGCTCCCTGCGTGGAGCTTGCTTCTCCTTCTGCCTGTGTCTCTGCCTCTCTCTCTACCTCTCTTTCTTTCTCATGAATAAATGGATAGAATCTAAAAAAAAAAAAAAGCTACATCCAATGTTGTATGATTCCACTTATAGGAGGTCCCTAGAGGAGTCAAATTAATGGAGATAGAAAGTAGATGGTGGGAAGCAGGGGCAGGGGCCAGAAGAGGGAGAATGGGGAGTTATGTTTAGTAGGGACAGAGTTTCAGTTTTGCAAAATATAAAAAGTCCTGGAAATGGATGGTGGGGATGGTTGCAGAACATTGTGAATGTCCTTAATACCAGGGAACTATACACTTAAAAATAGATGATGATGTGTTGTTTTGTATATTATACTACAATTGAAAAAATTTTTAAATAAATAAATAATCCAATATCATCTGATTCTACTCCCAGGAGGTCCCCAGAGGAGTCCCACCCACAGAGATTAGACGGTGTGAGCCAGGGGTGGGGCAGGGGTTGGGAAGTCAGTGCTTCGTAGGGACAGTTTCAGTTTGGGAGGATGTAGGGTTCTAGAGATGGATGGTGGGGATGACTGCACAACAATATGCATATATTTAATATCACTGAAAGATACACCTAAAAGTGATTAACATGGTAAATATTACATTACCTGTATTTGGCACAATAAAATAAAATAAATCCTAAGTAGTTTTAAAAAAATTCATGGGACAGATATTTCCTAAACATATTATGTAAATAATAGAATCCAGAGATTCTTTTTTGAAATATTTTTTATTCGAGTTTGATTTGCCAACATATAGCATAACACCCAGTGTTCATCATGTCAAGTGCGCCACTCAGTGCCTGTCACCCAGTCATCCCAACCCCCGCCCACCTCCCTTTCCACCACCCCTTGTTAACGTCCCAGAGTTAGCAATTTCTCATGTTCTGTCACCCTCAATGATATTTTACACTCATTTTCTCTCCTTTCCCCTTTATTCCCATTCACTATTTTTTATATTCCCCAAATGAATGAGACCATATAGTACTTGTCCTCTGATTGACTCACTTCTCTTAGCATAATACCCTCCAGTTAAATCCATGTTGAAGCAAATGTTGGGAATTTGTCGTTTCTAAAGGCTGAGTAATATTCCATTGTATACATAAACCACATCTTCTTTATCCATTCATCTTTCGATGGACACCGAGGCTCCTTCCACAGTTTCGCTATTGTGGACATTGCTGCTATAAACATCGGGGTGCAGGTATCCCGGCATTTCATTGCATCTGAATCTTTGGGGTAAATCCCCAGCAGTGCAGTTGTGGGGTAGAATGAATGAGAACTCATTAAAATTTCTTGCAGAGCTGGTTTGGAGGTCACATATTCTTTCAGTTCCTGCCTGTCTTGGAAGCTCTTTATCTCTCCTTCCATTTTGAATGAGAACCTTGCTGGATAATGTATTCTTGGTTGCATGTTCTTCTCATTTATTACCCTGAATATATCCTGCCAGCCCTTTCTGGCCTGCCAGGTCTCTGTGGAGAGGTCTGCTGTTACCCTAATACTCCTCCCCATGAAAGTCAGGGACTTCTTGTCTCTTGCTGCTTTAAGGATCTTCTCTTTATCTTTGGAATTTGCAAGCTTCACTATTAGATGTCGAGGTGTTGAACGGTTTTTATTGATTTTAGGGGGAGATCTCTCTATTTCCTGGATCTGAATGCCTGTTTCCCTTCCCAGATTAGGAAAGTTTTCAGCTATGATTTGTTCAAATACATATTCTGGCCCTCTGTCCCTTTCGGCGCCCTCGGGAACCCCAATTAAACGTAGGTTTTTCTTCCTTAGGCTGTCATTTATTTACCTTAATCTGTCTTCATGGTCTTTTAATTGTCTGTCTCTTTTTTCCTCAGTTTCCCTCTTTGCCATCAGCCTGTCTTCTATGTCAGTCACTCGTTCTTCCACCTCGTTAACTCTTGTCGTTAGGACTTCTAGTTTGGATTGCATCTCATTCAATTGATTTTTAATTTCTGCCTGATTGGATCTAAGTTCTGCAGTCATGAAGTCTTGTGAGTCCTTAATGCTTTTTTCTAGAACCACCAGTAGCTGTATAATAGTGCTTCTGAATTGGCTTTCTGACATTGAATTGTAATCCAGATTTTGTAACTCTGTGGAAGAGAGGACTGTTTCTGATTCTTTCTTTTGAGGGGAGGTTTTCCTTCTAGTCATTTCGCTCAGTGCAGAGTGGCCAAAAACAAGTTGTATTGGGAAAAGGAGAAAAAGAGATTAGAGAAAAAAGGAAAGAAAAGAGAAAAAGTAAAAAGGAAGAAAAAAATTTTTAAAAAAAGAAGAAAAAGAGCAAGAGAAAGATAGAAAGGAAAAAAGGGTGGGGTAAGCAAACAGAAATCAAAAGGAAAAAAAAACACGGGGGAGTATCTTCTGATTCTGTATACTTTAAGTCCTTTGACTTCCTCTGGAACTGGTCCGTCCAGCTGGTCTTCTGGGGTCCTGTTGTGCTGATTTTCAGGTGTTAGCACTTGGGGAAGCTGCTCAGCTCCCTGCCTGGTGCAGGGCTCAGTGGGGGGTGTTTACCCCGTGAGGCCCCAGGAGGAACAACCACAGTGGCCGCGGCCAGCTCTGGAGCCCTGGATTCAGTTCCAGTAGTAACTAAGGAGCTCTCTGTCTGCAGGGGCCTAGATGCTCCCGGGCAGGGCCGCTGATCCGCTCAGTTCAGGGAAGGAGCGTCCTTGCCGTCCTGGGCCCTCCTGGCCCCTGCTGTCCCGGGGGAGGTTGGATCCTGGCTGTGTCACCCCACGCCTTGGGCTCCGGGGCCTGCTGTTGGATTCGTGCTCCCTGCCGCGCAGCCCCCTCCCTCTCTGCGGAGCCACCGCCGGAGCCCCTTCGAGCTGCTCCGGAGCAAGCTGTGTGTGCGCTGCAGCCCTTTAGGGAGCTCAGCCTCGGGGTGTGGTGCACTCTCCCCAGGGTGCAGGTGTCTGTTAGTGTCCCAGGGAGCCTGAGGGCATCCCCGCCCTCCTGGGGTCCTGCTCTAACTCCCTGCGAGCCCCTTTCCGCCTGGAAAGATTGGTGGAGCTCCTGCTTCTCTGGGACGCAGCTTTCCTGTCCTGGGGTCACTCGCCCCTGCCTTAGTCCGGCTCCTGGGGGGTCCCTCCCCCTTCGATGCCTTCTGTTACTTTACTTCTTTTTTCCCCGTCTTCCTACCTTGATAGAAGCGTGAACTCTTCTCCCTGTAGCGTTCCAGCTGGTCTCTCTTTAAATCTCAGGCCGAATTCATAGATTTTGAGGATGATTTGAAGGTTATCTAGGTAATTTGGTGGGGACAGGTGACTTGGGGTCCCTACTCTTCCGCCATCTTGCCCCTCCCTTGTTTCTTCTTTAAAAATTTGATAGAATTCTCCAGGTAAGCCATCTGGCCCTGGACTTTTGTGTCTTGAGAGGTTTGGGATGACTGCTTCAATTCCTCCCTGGTTATTGGCCAGTTCGGTTTTCTATTTCTTCCTGTTCCAGTTTTGGTAGTTTGTGGTTTTCCAGAAATGTGTTCATTTCTTCTAGATTTCCTAATTTATTGAAGTATAGCTGCTCATAATATGTTTGTAAAATCATGTGTATTTCATTGGTATTGGTTGTGATCTCTTCTTTTTCATTTGTGATTTTATTAGCGTCTTTTCTCTTTTGTTTTTAATAAGGCTGACTAACGGTTTATCTATCTTATTAATTCTTTCAAAGAACCAACTCCTGGTTTTGTTGATCTGTTCCACAGTTCTTCTGGCCTCTATTTCATTAATAGATTTCTGCTCAAATCTTTGTTAACTCTCTTCTGCTGGGTGTAGGTTTTAGTTGCTGTTCTTTCTTCAGTTCCTTTAGGTGCAAGGTTAGCTTGTGTATTTTGAGGTTTTTCCAAGTTTTTGAGCGATGCTTGTATTGGGATGTATTTCCCCCCTCAGGACTGCTTTTGCTGTATCCCAAAGATTTTGAACGGTTGTATCTTCATTCTCATTAGTTTCCATGAATCTTTTTTTAATTAATTTATTTATTTATGGTAGAGAGAGAGAGAGGCAGAGACACAGGAGGAGGGAGAAACAGGCCCCATGCCAGGAGCCCGACGTGGGACTTGATCCTGGGACTCCAGGATCGCGCCCTGGGCCAAAGGCAGGTGCCAAACCACTGAGCCACCCAGGGATCCCCTCCATGAATCTTTTTAATTCTTCTCTAATTTCCTGTTTGACTCGTCTTTTAGCAGGATGGTCCTTAACTTCCACGTGTTTGAAATCCTTCCAAACTTCTTGTGATTTAGTTCTAATTTCAAAGAATTATGGTCTGAAAATATGCAGGGGACGATCCAAATCTTTTGGTATCGGTTAAGACCTGATTTGTGACCCAGTATGTGGTCTACTCTGGAGAAAGTTCCATGTGCACTTGAGAAGAATGTGTATTCAGTTGCGTTTTGATGTAAAGTTCTGTAAACATCTGTGAAATCCATCTGGTCCAGTGTATCATTCAAAGCTCTTGTTTCTTTGGAGATGTTGTGCTTAGAACATGTCTCATTTGCAGAAAGCCCTGTGTTAAAGTCTCCCAGTATTAGTGTATTATTATCTAAGTATGTCTTTACTTTTGTTATTAATTGATTGACATACTTGCAGCTCCCACATTCGGGGCATAAATATTCATGATTGTTAGGCCCTCTTCTTGGATCGATCCTTTAAGTATGATATAATGTCCCTCTTCATCTCTTACTACAGTCTTTGGGATAAACTTTAATTTATCTGATATGAAGATTGCTAACCCTGCTTTCTTTGTGGACCATTTGAATCGTAAATGTTTCTCCACCCTTTCATTTTCAGGCTGGAGGTGTCCTTATGTCTCAAATGAGTCTCTTGTGGACAGCAAATGGATGGGTTTTGCTTTTTTATCTAGTCTGAAACCCTGCATCTTTTGTGGGATCATTAAGCCCATTCACTTTCAGAGTTACTATTGAAAGATATGAATTTAGTGTCATCATAATACATATCCAGTCCCTGTTTTTGTGGATTATTTCTTTGGGCTTCCTCTTTCTTTTACAGAGTCCCCCTTAATAGTTCTTGCAGAGTTGGTTTGGTGGTCACATATTTTTCCAGATTCTGCCCATCTTGGAAGCTCTTTATCTCTCCTTCTATTCTGAATGAGAGCCGTGATGGATAAAGTATTCTTGGCTTCACGTTCTTCTCATTTAGGACCCTGAATATATCCTGCCAACCCTTTATGGCCTGCCAGATCTCTGTGGAGAGGTCTGCTGTTAATCTCATATTTATCTCCATATAAGTTAGGGATCTCTTGTGTCTTTCTGCTTGAAGGATTTTCTCTTTAGCTTTGGAATTCGCAAGTTTCAATATTAAATGTCAAGGTGTTGAATGGTTTTTATTGATTTTAGTTGGGGATGTCTCTATCTCCTGGATCTGAATTCCTGTTTCCCTCCTCAAGTTAGGGAAGTTCTCAGCTATGATTTGTTCAAATGCTCTTTCTGGTCTTCTGTCCCTTTCGGCTCCCTCTGGAACCCAAATTAAATGCAGACTTTTCCTTTTGAGGCTGTCATTTATTTCCCTTAACCTTTCCTCATAGTCTTTTAATTGTTTTTTTTTTCTTTTTTCCCCCGCTTCCTTCCTTGCCATCAACTTGTCTTCTATGTCACTCACTCTTTCTTCGACCTCATTAAACCTCATTGTTAGGATTGCATCTCATTTAATTGATTTGTAATTTCAGTCTGATTAGATCTAAATTCTGCAGTCATGAAGTCTGTTGAATCCTTCATGCTTTTTTCCAAAGACACCTGTAGCTATATAATTGTGCTTCTGAATTAGCTTTCTGACCTTGAATTGTAATCGAAATTCTAGAACTCTGTGGCAGAGAGTACTGTTTCTGATTCTTTCTTTTGTGTTGAGTTCTTTTTTCTAGTCATTCTGTGTTGCGCTGTCCTCTGGGGCACACTTCCTCTCTTAGTGACCCCGGGAACCTGGAGGCTCCCCAGTCCCTCCTGCATTTCTGCCCGAGTTCCTTACTAAGCGCCTTTCCATCCAGGAAGAATCCAGTGCAGATTTTTAAAGTTCCTGTGTTTCTGGGACTGGGCTTTCCTGTCCTGGAGGCTTTTTGCCGCTGGCCCTTAGCCCAGCTCTTCGCTGGGGCCCCTTCCCCCACTCATTTTTTTTTTCCATCTTTCTTCCTAGTTAGAAGCGAAAACTCTTCTCTCTGTAGCATTCCAGCTGTTCTCTTTTTAAATCTCAGGTCGAATTCGTAGGTTTTCATGATGATTTGAAAGTGATCTAGGTAAGTTGGTGGGGACAGGTGACTTGGGGACCTTACTCCTCCACCATCTTGCCCTGCTCCTAGAATCCAGAGATCCTAAGATAAATCATAGACCCAGCCACATGAGGTGTATATAATCTATTTAATATCTCAAAGTCCTTAAGTTATAATGTTGATTTAAGAGGTAATGATTAAACTGGGGATGGATCTTTGTCTCAATGGAATCTGTCCAGATTTTCAGAAAAGAGAAACAACACAAGAGTGCGCTTTCCAGATTTGTTTGTTTTTTATATTTCTCTTGTTTTACCTTATATACTAGACAATAACCCCTTATATGTAATTATTATCTACTCAGCAATATACTTGAAATACTATGTTTGTCTCACAATGCAAACTTTCCGTTTTGTGGAATTCCAGCCTTAATCCTTTAACCTACTTTCTAACATGAAATAATACCCTTAAGTATAAGAGTTAGGACAGAACTTTGGTTTTAATCGCTGTGCCAATTCAACTTATTCCTCTTATGCAAAAAGAAAAGCAGTACACTTATTGTATATGAAAGTCTTTTAACTTAAGAAAAGAATGTTTTGATTACAGTAATTCAGTTTTTCATTAGTAGTATTCAATCTTGCTACTGCATCTTATTGTAATATTCAGAAACTAATTAATTATTACCTTAATTATTACCTTTCACATGTCTAGAATACATGTCACAGTCATTTAAGTGTCTTAGCATTCCCTCATTCTGTGGTTTCCTATCTCTATTTCTCTATTACTTATCACTGATGCCTAGGTGACTCAGATGGAAGAGTCAGTTTAGACTTAGTTTTGTTTAACTGCATATGACAATGATTGTAGAAGGTAAATAAATACCACATGATGAATTTGAATAATATAAAGACAATAATACACATGAAAAGAACACTCAGACCTGTGAAATAATTTAGGTATAATAAGAAGTTTAGGCTTTATCTAAACTACTGGTTTAATATTAGTAGTAGTTAAAATTGTAATTAAATTATTCACTCCTTTTTTTTTGTCCTTTGCTTCTCTTTCAAGTCACACACACACACACACACACACACACACACATGCATTCCCCAGATCTTTTTGAGGAGGCAATCCTGAAGACTAAACTATTCCAAAGGGTCTCCTCTTACCTAGGCAGTCTTTCCCTACTGAAATTTTCAGCTCAAATTTCCCAAATGGTTTTCAAACACACATTCAGTATCAGTGCTTTGGTAAGAAAGAGTAAACTAGTCTGTTTTTAAAAAATCTTCCTGCCTCGAGCAAATTAGCATTAATAAATGCAAGAAATATAGATATTTGTTAAGTTCACTTCTTAGTCACAAAAGAGCAGAAGCAACTAGTGAACCAGAGTATATATGATATATCCCTTGGGAACTTTCAGAAAAAAATTTGAACATGATGCAATTTACAAAGAGTCTGTAAAAAATCTATAGAGAATGTGTAAGTTCACAAGTAATAGAAAATATGTACATTAAAACAATGAAATATAAATCTTCTTTAGCAAATTAGCAATTATTCGAAATACTAAAAATGCTCAGTACTAGCAAAGTTGTGTGGAAACAGAATTCCTTATGTATTGTTAGTGGAGGGATTTGGTAAAATACTTTGGGAAATAAGTTTGAAAATAAATATTAGAATTCTTAAAAATGATATTACTATGATTCAGTAAGTTCACGTCTAGGGCACAATGCTTTAGAAATCATCCTAAACACAATACATTTTATGCATGATGATGATTATCAGAGTGTAGTCTATAATAGTGAAAAATTGGTAGCAACCAATAGAGGAAATTTTTTGTAAACTCTGATGCTGTCTACCAAATGAAATATTGTACAGCCATTGGAAATAATGTTTTTGAAGTCTTAGAAACAAGTGCATAATATAGTATTAAATAGGAAAATAATACAAATGCATACCTACTGTACAACTATAGCTATGTTAAAAAATAACAACTTGTGTTTAGAGAGAAAAGGGAGATTGAAAAGAAATACACCAAAATTAGAATGAAGTGATAAATTTATAAGATGCTTCTTTTCTTTAAATACACAATTTGTTGGGGATCCCTGGGTGGCTCAGCAGTTTAGCACCTGCCTTTGGCCCAGGGCGTGGTCCTGGAGTCCCAGGATTGAGTCCCACATCAGGTTCCCTGCATGGGGCCTGCTTCTCCCTCTGCCTGTGTCTCTCTCTCTCTCTCTCTTTCTCTCTCTCTGTATCTCTTGTGAACAAATAAATAAAATCTTTAAAATATATGCAATTTGTCACATCTACTGTTTTCATAATTTGAGATCAAGTTTTATTCTACATAAGTATAATTTTAAATTGAATATAATTTTAAATTAAGTATAGCTTATTAAAATTCTTATACAGGGATAACAGTTAGAATTTTGACATTATTTCTAGTGCTAGTAATGGAAACCATGTAAATGCAAGATTGAGTTAGTCCATCTTAACATACAGCTCTTTAGACATCATTTTATAATTTCATTATGGACACTGTCTAATATCATTCTACTCGATTTATGATTTATTATCTGTGGTCTTCTGGCTCAACATTTCTAATGATTCAATCTGCAACCAAGAATTCTTTTAAAAAATTTTAAGTTCTTTTCTATAGTAAGTGCATTTATTGTCTGCATGGAAGTAAAATTATCAGCTAGTTTTTGTCTGAGTCAAATCAGTTTTCAATTGAGAGGAACCATATCTATTAGCCTGGCACATGGACCGATGCTGAAACCTGGAAAAATAAACTAGTTTGGGTCTCCCTAGGAAGAGATAGTTCACTTTCTATTAAACCCAGAGTAAATGTGGTGCTTCCAAATTCTCCAGGACTTTGGAAGAAGAATTAAACTGGTTCATTGTTGTTGTATGGATGAGGGATACCATTAGGTTGGTCTAGAGCATGGTCCGTGCTGGAATTATGGGAGTCTATCAGAAACAAATACCAGATAAATCATCAGTTGAATGACTACAGAAATGATGATGCTACCCTATTCCTTTGCCCCACCCCCCCACAAGGTTTATAACTCTTTTACTACAAACCAAGAATTTTGTTTTGTTTCAGATCATACTGTAGGTCATAAGAGTCTTTTTAAAAGATTATTTTCTTTCTTGGGTTGTTCCTTTTCTTTGAAGAAGAAACTCTTGACAGGATTTGCTACCAATGTGTGGTGCATAGAAAAACAATGAGGGACATACAGTACTTCTCACTGGTCAACTGATTCTAAGGCCTTGTGCTTTGCACAATTGGCATGATTTACACTGAAAATGCTTAATTAGTAACTCTATCAGCTATTCCAAAGGCCAGGGCAATGTCAACTCTGCTTTTTGGTGCATAGTTGGGCTTTGCTCAACAAAAGCAATTTCAGAGCCTACAGGAAAGCTGATCTGTTAGTTATAGTGGAGTTTCAGCCAGGACAGTTATATCTTATTGCTGCAGGATATATTTCATTGAGTGATCTAAGTGTTGCTTCTGTCTATCCTGCTTTCAATATCTCCCCTTCAGCTCAATACAAGTATTTTTTCTATGTCCAGTTGCTATTTGCTGTAAAAAATTAACTGACACATTTATTTATTTTAAAGATTTTATTTATTTATTCATGAGAGAGACACACAGAGAGAGGCAGAGACACAGGCAGAGGGAGAAGCAGGCTCCATGCAGGGAACCCGACGTGGGACTTGATCCGGGGTCCCCAGGATCACACCCTAGGCTGAAGGCGGCACTAAACCACTGAGCCACTGGGGCTGCCCTAACTGACACATTTAAATCGAACTGTACCTAGTAAACATAGCTTATGTAATAGAATGCTTATGATCCAAGACTTAAGTGTTTGTATATATAGTGTTTATTATAGCTCATAGGACACACTGAAGGAATTTACTGTCCAGATTTCACAATTCAATAGGAAGTTGGAGCTGAAGCCTATTTAAGAAACCTTAAGTTTGGTTCATGAGGGCCTCCTTAATTTATTTCTTTTTGTACTTTAATGATCAATGTTGAGCAATACAATTACAATTACTTAGTTACAGGTTTAATTTCCTTATAACTAACTAATATACACTTGCCTAAATCAGTGAAATAGACTTCTATATGCTATAATTTACTTATATAGAAGAAATGTCTGATAAATTTATTGATTAATCCTCTAATATCTCTTTATCCAGAAATTTATTAATCAGCATATAGCTATAGTATATCCTGAAGTTTTTTACCATTAATTTAAAATGTTTATTTGCCTACAAGATTATTCAGACATATCTTAAATAATTAAAAAGTAGCTTTGACATATACCTACCAATCTCCCCAGTCTTCTAAAGAATTTTCACTCAGAAAATAAGATAATATTCTTACTCTGAATTATTATTTTTCCCAGTGGTTTCCCCAATTATCTATATTCAAATATCTTTACTGTTTTTTTTTAGAAACACCAAAAGGCACAGCCTTTTCTTGTATCTAAGTCCATTTGTGGCACAATAAAAACCACCATATCAAACATGATTTAATTTTTTTAAAGAAATATAACATCATATTTGAAAACCTTTTAAAAGACAGTTTCTTCTGTTCCCTTGGTACTCTCACATGGGTTGTTCTGACACCCTGCATAGTGACATAGTGAAACTTAACTTGATAAGCATTTAATATCCCTTGTAGCATGGATGTGAGATTTCAGTCTGTAAGGAATTGAGTTAAAGTGATAAGGGATTAAAATGCAATTCTCTTGTGATAAAATGGAAAAGAAACATATATTATATGGTTTCCATCATTTTTGTTGTTGATATCATTTAGCAATAGATGATAGTGAATTAAATATATGTATCTGGCACATATATGTAACTAATCCACAAAATTAAAGTACATAGATTTTAACCATCTACTTTTATATAAAACAAAAAGACAAGAAAACTTAATTTTTGAATCAATTTATGTTTCATATTCTTTTTTTTTTTACTATTTTAAATGACTTTAATGTAATACATGATGGTTACTAGAAGCTAGTGGGTGGGTAAATAGGGAGATGTTGGTTAAGGGGTACAAACTTTCAGTTATAAGATTAAGTTCTGAGACTCTAATGTACAACATGGTGACTATAGCTAATAATACTGTATTGTACACCTGAAACTTGCTTAAAGAGAGCTTAAATGTTCTTACATTATTATGTGATGGGATGGAGATACTAGCTAACACTATGGTGGTAATCATTTTACAATTTATACGTTTAATTTTGCTATTAATTTTTAAACCTAAAAACAAATGTAATACCTGAAATACATATTGGATATCTGGCACAGAATTTGTATAGAAGAGAAGCACCTGACTGTATTACTCTCCAGACCCATTAAAATTGTAAGGGATGGCAGAGGCAAAGAAATTGCTCAAATCTGTTACCTTAGTCAGTTGAATGACTTTTTCAAAGAGTAGAGATAAGTCTGCAGATATGAAAAAAATATGGATTGGGATACAAAAAAAAGTGTTTTGTGAATATTTTTTGAACAATCTATAAATCAAGGCCATTTGGCTTCCACATATACTCGTTGATTCAGAGGGTATGCTAACCTTCATTTTACACAGATTGTTAGTTTAATAATAATTGTACAAAATTGTATACCTTGATGATTTAATTAATTCACACACATGCACACACACACACACACACACACGCACACACATGCACAGAGTGGCCAGAGTAAAACCAAACATTTTTATGTTCTAATATGTGTCTATTTACTCTATCATGACTCACCAGTATTATCTAAGGACAGCCAATTTAAAAGCAATTTATTAAGTAAGAAGAACCTAACAGAGAAGCAAGAAAGATGCTTCTCACCACAAACCTTCATACAATTTCACATATGAGAAACTTCTTCTTTTCTTTATATGGATGTCAATCTCAGTCTGGGGTTTAGGAGTAATTAGATACTGTTTTTACAACCTCCTGGGGGGAAAGTATTTTTGTCCATAACTTGTATTCATAAGATCACAAAAGTCTCAGTGCCTTTGTAAGATGCACTGTCTGATCATTTCTATTTTTTTGCTGTTTTTTTTTTTTGTTGTTAGACCACTTAATGATTTCAGGGCAATAACCTATAAAATCATAAACTAAATTATGTTGACATATCACCATTACTGATAGTTTTGTTTGAAGTACACTGGTGATTTTTTTTGAATGGAGAAAACAGTCCTCTAATTCCTCCTCTGATGTCACCCAGTGATATAATCTATTAGATAATCTTGTCTCTCTGGAACACCATCAGACTCTGTATATCACAAAATATTATTATAGACTGAAACTGACAAAAACTCATGTAAAACCAACTTAACCAGGATTCATGAAGCAACCAGGTATTTTTAAGCTTATAGAAAATGTCAAACCTAATAACTTTTGACATTTTCCAAGAGTTGTGTTCACAGATGTATATTTATTTTAAATGTATGTGTGTGTGTTTGCATCCCCATTAGCAGGTCTATGTAAAAATAAACCAGATGAAATTGCAAATTATTGGGAAAATTTAGGGTAGAAGTTGTATGTTCATTTGCTTTTGTGCTTTTTGATATATAAATCTCCATATAAATTCAATTCTGGATCAAAGTAAACATCAACTGGGCCATATCCAGCCCTTACTGGTATTGAGCCTTCTAACCCAGCTTTCTTCTCCCTAATGATCCACATTGTGTGTGTTGTTTGTCTCTATGCCCTATATATATTGATTAAATTGAGAAAAACAAAACAAAATACAAAGAGTTTTCTGCAAAGACAATATTCATTTGGAGATGTGAGTGGGGCAAGCACCAAGAACCAATATTAGAATATAGTCATTAGATGTATAAATCTTAATTTCAGGATAGTTGCAATTAAGAGCCAGTCATATTCTTGTCACTTTGCAGCAGTATATGCTGTCTGCATAATGATTAGTGGTTTTTTTCATGATTGCATTAATTCATTCTATAGACATGTTATTGCATACTTACTACTGTGTACCTTTTATCTATTAGGCACTGTTTTGAAGTCTGAGACTATAAGAGGAAAACGGCCAGACATGGCCTTTGCTCTTAAGAAGACAATATAAAGTAAAGCCTAAGAGGCTACATACACTCTGGAGTCTAATTTAAATTTTATCTCTACTAGTCATTGGCTGTGTAGACTTCAGATAAATATTTAACCTTTCGTACCTCAGTTTGTTTCTGTAAAATGGATTGTTAAGAATTATCATTATGAGGAATAAATAATATAAAATATGTAAAGTGCTTACAATAATGCCTTGCCTTTGGTATAAATTCAATAAGCAACTGTAGTTATTATTTTTGTAGTGGAGGGAACTCACAATTAGGGAGAAAGATGGGAAAATAACACAATGTGATATGTGCTAAACTAGAAAGTCAAAGGTGCCATGGAAGCCACAGATGGTCACATAACCTTAATTTGGTGTGCCATGGAAGGCTTCCTAGAGGAAGTGATATTTAAATTGAGACCTTTGAGGGATTAAAACATTAGCAAGGTAAGGAGGCTTTGGGAATTAGAGGGACATTGTGGCTTCCACAAAAGGAAAACATCAGAGAACAAGAAGAACATATTCAGGAATTGAATGCTTTGAAAATGTGAATTTTTGTTGTTGTCATCACAACTGAACCATATTTGTTCCTTATGATAGCATGCCTAGACAGTTCTTGGTCCTTACACATAACAGAAGTCAAAGGAATCTTTTTTTAAAAAAATTTATTTATTAATGAGAGAGAGAAAGCACAGCAGAGGGAGAAGCAGGCTCCATGCAGGGAGCCCAACGTGGGACTCGATCCCAGGTCCCCAGGATCAGGCCCTGGGCTGAAGGGAGCACTAAACTGCTGAGCCACCTGGGCTGCCCAGTCAAAGGAATCTTAAACTAAAAGACTATCTCAAACAAAAACAGTTATTCTTTTCCCCAACCCCCTCCTTTTTTTTAACATGGAATCACTCTTTAAAAAGTCTGTTTTTAGATCCATAAAAAATTTCTATGTACAAATGCACCCAAACTACTTCTATAGTCACTACTTTATTCATTCAAGAATTTGCATCAACCCTTATAATCTTCAGAGGGATCTGATACTTGATATGCTCACAGACTTTAAATCTGGCTGCTGCCAGCTAGAATTCTAGGATTCAAGATGACCAATTTGCATATGAAACAAATACTGAAAAAAAGTAATTTCACAGATAAGATTTCTCTATTAAGAAGATCTGGGTGAAAGTTGTGAAACTTTTCTACAAAAGAAAGTATACTTTCTGGTATTTTTCATTCACTCAAGAGTAGAAAGGTTTCATTCTGATGCATTGTCTTTCACTCTGGATCTCCATTTTAAAGACTCTACAAACATACCAATACTTTCTAGCATTTTAAGCAGGTCACAGATCAAACGATCTGTCTCTGAGACTCCCCTAGGAAGGGAACTGTCTCATATTTCCAACATTCCAGCAATGAATGTTGTTTATTAGAAATGGTACTAACAGTAACATAAACATTGAGAAAATAGTTTATTATATTGAGTGTTTTAGATGAGAATTTAATATATTTAAGTCAGATATTTCTGTATGACTATAAATGAAAGGCAGAGTTTTAATTTTTTTCAATAGACCATGAGCTAATTTTGTTCAAGAAGACAAGAGAGACATTATATGTTCTCATTCATTTGGGGAATATAAATAATAGTGAAAGGGAATATAAGGGAAGGGAGAAGAAATGTGTGGGAAATTTCAGAAAGGGAGACAGAGCATAAAGACTCCTAACTCTGGGAAATGAACTAGGGGTGGTGGAAGGGGAGGAGGGCGGGGGGTGGGGGTGAATGGGTGACGGGCACTAAGGGGGGCACTTCACGGGATGAGCACTGGGTGTTATTCTGTATGTTGGCAAATTCAACACCAATAAAAAATAAATTTATTATAAAAAAAGAAGACAAGAGAGAAAGGTAATCATTTCTCTCCACAACCTCACAATGTCATATCCTTCTTTGTCACGGGTGAGGCAAGTGCTTCTCATTTCATATGCTATAGGGAATATACTGTGGAGTACCCTCGTTGAGTCCTATTGGCCCACTTCATCTTTGGAACAAATTTTAATCTCAATGCTAGGTAAAATAGCCCTTATTCTAAGCCAGAGTTTAAGGACAGGTTGTGGCATTTGATAGATCCAAGCAGAGATTAAATAAGAAAGATTCTTGCATATACCTTGAAAAATCAAAAGGAGAATCTGAACATATACATCCAGAGGCAAATCAATTTCATTAGGCTACAATAGGTATAAAATATGTAATAGCTCAGAGGCTGATTATGCTCAAAATATATGAACACATCAAAGTCTTGTCAGCATTTTGAGATGAAGGGCATTCATATGGTAAGTACTCTGGAGAACATAGGGAAAAAATCTCCTAGGTAGGGAAATTAAAAACAACCACATCTCCCAAAACTAAGGAAAAGAAAATGCAACATAATACATGAGGTACATGAATTTCCAATACTTAGCCTGCTTATACAGCATTTTAAAGAAGAGCCTTCAAACATAGGGTCAGAAGAGTTATAGAAGTCATCCATGTGAATGTAAGTATATCTACAAAGAAAGATGTTTGAAGGCTTTGGAAATGATATCAAGCTACAGATATTCAAAGAGAGTGACTGTTGAAGACACATAATTTCTAAACAGACTGGAAATCTTACAAAACTCTACTTAGTGGAAAGGGAGTGTGGGAGGGAGGAAGATAAGGAGAGAGAGAAGGAGGAGAGACAGAGATTGAGAGAGACAGAAAGAGAGGAAACACAGGACAACATAGCCATGCTGTGATGTGGTTTCCCTAAAGTTAAATAGTAGAGAAAGAAATAAACAAGGAAAGAAAGAAAGAAAGAAGAAATAGAAAGAAAGAAAGAAAGAAAGAAAGAAAGAAAGAAAGAAAGAAAGAAAGAAAAGGAAGGGAGGGAGGGAGGGAAAAGGGGGAGATCCATCTTTTTAGAATAGTTTCTAAAATGTGGAACATCTCATTGCTTTTCACTTTCAGAAATTAGCCTACTCAAAAATCAAGAATATATGTATACCTGCCATGCTCATTTCAGCATTTAAGTCTTTGCACTTTTTCTTAGCAGATAACATAGTACTGATCACAGGGTGAGAACCAAATAGTTACTAATCACTGATTATTTAAAACTGATTTTTGAAAAAAAATTAAAAATCCAGACAGGATTTTCAATTAAACAACTCAGGCTACTGATATGACCAGTTAACACTTCCTACATGCTAATCTATGTCTAAGTATGTTACATGTATTAACTTTTTAAAATTCACAGTAACCTTATGAAATAGGTACTCTTGTCATCAAAGACGGGAATGCAAGCATAGAAAGGTAAAGTAATTTGTGCAAGTTCACACAGATAGAAAATGTCAAGAGCCAAGATTCATACCAACTGTTTATCTGCAAATTCTGAATTCTTAGTCTCTATGCTACACTGGGATTCTTCCAGGACTGGACGAAATCTGGAGTTGAAGTCATAAGGATCTGTATCAAAAGGAACCCAGGGAAGCTCCACACTGTCCAGAACTCTGGTGTTGGGATGATACCCAAATGGCTTATTCAACTAACCCTATGCTCTAAAGATTTGGATTCCTTCCATTAAGAACATGGATTTAGCAGAACACCTTTATATACTTATAAAGCTACTATATAAGCTACTATATACTTAGACAAATATTTTTATCCCTTAGATGATTTTCTAGTAATCCAAGGCAGCTGGGTTATGTGTGGTTACTCAGTTGGTCTAACTTCCAATTTTTTTTTTTACAATAATGACACAAAATGATATTCCTCAAATGCACTATTGCATGTTGTTTTAATCAAACTGAAAAAAAAGAACATTCAAACATGTATCAGAAATAGATTGACTTCTATCATTTTCTTTTGCCTTTTTAGAAAAAAATTATTTATTTGAGAGAGAGAGAGAGAGAGAGAGAGAGAGCAAGAGCAGGGGGAGGGGCAGAGGGAGAGGGAGAAGCATACTTCCTGATGAGCAGGGAGCCCAACTTGGGGCTTGATTCCAGAACCCTGATGTCATGACCTGAGCCAAAGGTAGAGGCTTAATGAACTGAGCCACTCAGGTGCCCCTCTTTTACCCTTTTGTAAAAAAAATATTTATTGAATGACTTCTCCTTTTCTAAACCTGACTGAAAACAACTTGACTGTGAGACTATATTTTACTCATATAAAAACATCAAGACACATAGAAAAGCAATAAAAACACAGAAGATATACTGAAAGAATATATAATGTAATATTGGCAGATGCCTTGTTTCTCTGATGTTCATTGTCTACATACACAGAAATATATTAATGAAGAGCAAACATAATGGACATTTTTAATTTTTCTAAACTTTAATGAATAAAGAAGAATCTTAGATGCCATTTATCAAAATGTAAACATAATTTAGGTAAAATCAGTATTTTTTCACTTTCCCTCAGTGCTAAGACAGATGAAATGAGTGTCTTCACTTCTAGATCCTAAAGGGCTCCTTGAGTGCAATATTTGTACCTTATCATCTGTGACTATACAGTACTTAATGCAGTGACTGGCACTCAGTTTGTGTCCAATCATCTTCCATGGAATTAAACTGTAAGAGTTACAAAATAGTAGTCATAGAACCTACAGAGATACTGATGAAAGCATATAAGCAATAGACAATATGGATTTTAAATCCCCAAATGTAGTGACTTACCAAGGATATCTGCCAAACAATTGAACATGCTCATTATTTAATCCAGTCTATAATTATTACCTTAATAGTGACATTTATCTGTTACTTTCTAGTTGTCAGATCCTGTAGTGGAAGTTTAACATATTTATCTTTTAAGATTTTCATTAGCCCTGTGAAGTAGGCATAACTACCATCCAAAGTGAAGTTCAGAGAAGTTAAATAACTCACCCAAGGTCATACAGTTAATGTGTAATAGAGTTAGTATAAGAATCCTAAATCTATATGTCTCTAGAGTCTATATTCTAAGATCATTTACGCTGTTATCTGGAATTTTGAGCTAAAGCATGTATGTATATTTTAATAAAAATAAGTATACTGTTTAAACAATGCCAATGAGAACTACATTGGAAATATCAAAAGAATAAAATATCAAAGACAAAATTTGAAACATTATCAAATGGGTTTTTCTGTGTCTGGGGAGATTGGATTGATTATGTGTGAAACTTTATAAAACATGAAGTTTTAAAGATTTAAAGGCAAACTAAAGCCTTGTGGAAACAGTTCATTCACTGCAGAGTATTTTAAAAAGAATCAGTAATCAGAATATATAACTAGAAACATTTAGAAATTTTTTAATGTAAGGTTAAACATAATAAAAGCACCTCCAACAATGGTATCCTTTATTCTCTATATTATAAAGCTAGTTGAATCAAAAGGTCCCTAGTTAACAGATTCTTAAGAGATAACATTTCTAAGAAAAGTAAATACATGAATAATGTGTATGTATGTGACTTGCTGCTGCTAAACCAATTTCACAATCTTATTTATGACATATAAGCTTGCTTTCATTCACTCCCTTTATACTTTGTTAAGCTGAATAAGAATGAGGAAAATGTCAAGACCCTTGACTCTTATTTTATTTTATTTTTAGTTTTTTTAATTTTATTTATTCATGAGAGACACACACACAGAGAGAGAGGCAGAGACATAGGCAGAGGGAGAAGCAGGGATCACGACCTGAGCCAAAGGCAGATGCTCAACCACTGAGCCACCCAAGTGACCCAAGACCCTTGGCTCTTATCTCTCCTCTTCTCCCCTGAAATGGCAACACAGTTTATAAATTTTTATAGGTTGCAAAATATGTCAACACCCTTCATCTCAGTTAATTCTCACAATATCAATAACGACATGGCCAGTATTATTTTGTTCATTTTGCAGATGAGGAAATAGCCCACGAAGACTTGTGGCCAAGCAGAATTAGAACCTATTTTCCTGGCGGCTGAAGCCAATTTTCCCTCCTTTAATAAGACACTGGTCCGGACATTTTGGTCTCCCTGCTTGAGTGTTTACACATTCACTTTATAGTCCATCTGACAGGATAGAAATACTGATCATTGTTGGAAAGAATTACCAAAGCAAAAATAAAGGAAAATCAAGGCGACAAACAAAACAAAGCAGATAAGGAACCAAAAATCACCCAATTATTTTGTAATATTAAATTGATAATATATTCATCAATGAAGCTGAGGACCTAAGTATATTCAACTACCATCCCCCATACACTCTTTTCCACCACTGGCTTTAAGAGCCACTAGCACCCATTAGAATGATGCCAGGATTAAGGGCTGTATGAGAATCGGCATAAATTTAGGAATTTATGCGAGCTGCTTTGGTGTTGTTTTTTTTTTATCATTTTTAATCTCTTCTCCAAGCCCTTAAACATCAAAATTTGTTTTCCTTACACAAATATTATTTCCAGAAAACTGTCCTTTGGTTTTTTTTATATATATTTTTTGGGAGAATAGAAATTCTTAGAGGGTAAAAGAGTAGCCACAGCAGAACAAATAGAAACTTCATGTTGGAAATATAAGGTGTGTGTGTGTGTGTGTGTGTGTGTGTGTGTGTCTATTTCTTAAATTGGCATTGATATAGATGAAGACAAAGTTAAAAGCCTTGCAAAACATGAAGAAGCAAAACACCTTTGCAATTACTGTAAGAGATTTCCAATTCATTAAGTACTTTTTAATTACTTTAAAGCTTCAACTTAAATCCAGGAGAATGATAGCATTTGAGGTTTCTTAATCATTTTTATCAAACTCTAACAGTTTTGTCTATGAAAACAACATAATCAATCTGAACTTTCCTGGGATTATTAACCATTTGAAATGTTGAGAGGTTTGTTTTGGTGGATCCACCAAACAGAAATATGCATATTAAAGGCTGAAAGGGTTACATCTTAAAGGCTGATTCACTGACCTATGATTATTTTCCTAAATGAAAAACACAATTAGCAAAAGGGATGAAACACTTCATTAAAAATCTGCTAATTTAAATCAAATCAAACTCAATTTGCTTAGAAATCCCAACCCAAGCCTGCTTTACAGCTGCTGCTATAGGATTATCATGAGATATACAAACAGAGAGGGTTTTTTTGGTCAGATATTAGACTTTGCCATGGCAGAGAAAACACTCTATAGGATAAGCATCAATTTGTCGTTCACAGGGATGGAAGCACTTTGTCTGGATTTTGCTTGCCTTTTCAGCTGAGTCTAACACTAGGAACCCTAAATTTCAAGTTCAAAGCTGAAAGTAGTACAGAGAATTCAGCTAAATTCCCACTGTCAAGGAAAGGATCAACTATATATTTTCTGTTAACTTATAATTGTTTGGCTTTTTCTCTGACATGGCTAATCCAGGATTTCCAGACACTTTTTAAAAATGCCCTAGTAGTAAATTTTTTCTGAAAGTTCCCAGGAGTATTTTATATATGCTCATGACCTTGTAAATTGTTGATTGCATTTCTGTGCTCTCTGTGTTGTGCTTTCCTTACCTCCAGTGATATACACTAATACTTTTTCTTGTGTTCAGAGAAGAGTGACTATGGGAACCCATTCTCTCTGTCAGGATTCCTTATCACATTTACTTAATACCACTATTTCATACCATAATGGTGCATGTTCTTTAGATTCCTCAATATTTAATCATCCTTTGTTCATTGTAGGAATGGAATCAATGTCTCCCTCTTATGTAAATTTTAGACTTCTGTTCATATGAATATCCCAGTATTTTTTCATCTTTTTAGTAAAACTATTTTTAAATGTTTTTCTGTTTCTTACAATGAAGCCTCCTGCACAACCCCATAAGGTACATAAGATTCAGTCTGTTACATGAAGAGTCTACAGAAAAATCGAAGTGATAAACACATTTTCTAGAGGTTCACAGGCTTCCAAATCTTTCTTCTCTTAGAATGATGACTCCGGCCCATGTGCCAATAGATATTTTGTCAGGGATTGTCTCATAAGTTGGCACTCCCCAGATACATAAAGAAAGATAGAAGCAACTTAAAAAAAGTAGAAGCAGTTAAAATGAAGTTTCAGTGATGGAGTTGCTAATGAGTACAAGAATATGGGTGGAGGGGGTCCTGAAAACCCACAGACTCAGTGTGTTTTGCATTTTACTTTGTTGCCCTATCAGGCTCTCAGTAGAAAAAGTGGTTGTAAAGACAGCCTGATACAATAGTTCTCAATATTTTTTCCATTTGAATGTTCAAAGCACAAACCTTCTCTTACGATTGTCTTACTTCCTGTAATGATTCTCTAGGAAATTGTGCACTATGTGTTGGGAACTGTAGGAAGCAGAGGCATAGAACACATATCAGAGAATCTGGACTTAGAGGAAGTATGTGTAATTTGAAAAAGCCCTAGGCCCTGGAAATGTCTACAGGATATCACCCTCACTCTTGCTTCATAGAATCACAAACAGTGTGAGAGAGTCCTGGCATTCAAAGGATATGTTTTTTTCACCTATAATCTATGATCAAAGCTATTCTATTAATCCCTATTTTGCTACGACCTTCAGACTTTCCCCTTTGTTTTTGTTTACAAAATTTTGCTCTATAGAGGTTTTACATATTTTAATATACTTTTATTTTCTTTGAAAATATTGCCTTAACCCAATTTTAGGTCAAGACCAGTCAATTCCTTTTCTTGAGCATCTGATTAAGTCTACACTCAGCATCTTCCTTAACTTGACTTTCACATTCTAGAATACTAATCACCTGAGGCTATTTACCAGACAAATACAGATAGCCCCTATGGCCCAGAGCACTCCAAAATTCAAACTAATCAAAGTAATAACTTTGTAAAAAACCTGTGAAATCTAGCTAATCCCATTCTACTTGCCATACATAAGCTGCCTCCTATAGCTCCAGCTTGCTGTTACCCTGTCCTTAGATGCAATCCTCTTTAGGGCCCTGCCTTGCAGCCCTCTCCCCTTTGAACTATATGTAACAAAGAATTCTGTGTTTCATCTATCCTAATGACATTGTGTGGGGTCCTGCCATCAAAAGAATCTTTAAATATTATAAAACATCTGTGTTTATATCTTGTCCTTCAGTTGTATCTAACTTTACAATGATCTCTCCCAATCAGTTACTTATAGCAGTAGAATATACTAGGGCTTGGAATTAGACATGTCTGAATTCAAATTCTGGTTCTGACACTGATTAGCTGTATTACCAGGAACAAAGTCCTGTCTCTTTGGGTCTCTGTTTCTTCATTTGTAAAATAAGAGTATAAATAATAGTACATGTTTCACAGTATTGTGGTGATAATTAAATGATATTTTAAATCTATATAAATAGGTATGTAGATAGATATAGATGCAGATATAAATGCAGATATAGGTAGATATAAATACATGCTACTTTTCATACTATCTCACACATGGTAAGCACTGAATAAATGGAAGCTATTATTATTGATAGGTATATATTGTATTTGTTTCTCCAGTTTGGCTATGTTATAATTAGATCTTTTATTTTCCCAAGACTTATTTGGTAGAGTAACAAGATAAATGTTCTATTTTCCAAAACATAATCAATTGTTTCAGCAGGATTTTTTAAAAAGATTTTATTTATTCATGAGAGAAACGGAGAGAGAGGCAGAGACATAGGCAGAGGGAGAAGCAGGCTCCCTGTAGGGAGCCTGATGTGCAGCTGGATCCTAGAACTCCCCAGGATCCCGGGATCATGACCTGAGTGAAGAAGGGTAGATGCTTAACCACTGATCCACCCAAGTGCTCCCCAGAAGGATTTTTAAAAATTCATCTTTGTGCTTCCAATAATTTATGGTTCTGCTTTTATGGCATACTCCTTATGAGTTCTAGAGTTTGTTTTGTGTGGATATTTTGTTCCATTTATCTGCTTATTTTTACACTAGTATCATATTGTTTTGATTATTGATGTTTTACATAAATTTCAATGACTGATGGCTTTTTCTTTTTTTTAAGAAAGATTTTTTATTTATTCGTGAGAGAGAGAGAGAGAGAGTGAGCACAAAGCAGGGGGACAGGCAGAGGGAGAGATACAAGCAGACTCCCTGCCAAGCTGGAACCCCAATGTGGAGCTTGATTCAAGGACCTGGAGATCATAACCTGAGCCAAATGCAGACACAAAACCATCTGAACCACCCAGGTGCTCTGACTGATTTTTTTTCTATTACTGTTACTCTTTTTTCCTCAGTAAGTTTTTTTTTCATTACTCTTTCTATTACTTTTTGTTTCTCAATATGTTTTAGGTATTTTTCTGTTACTCTTCTTCCTCAATAAATTCTTAAGTATTCTTGTCTTTCTATTACTTACAGTAAATTTTAGAATTATTCTGTCACATTAAAAAATTGTCATTGGTAATTTTACAGTAATTGTGTTAAATCGAAAAATGAATATGGGATAAATTCTAATCTTAACAATTAATATTCCCATCTAGGAACATGGTTCTCCACTTATGATGTATCCATTTTAAAACATTTAGGAATCTGTATGAAGGGCCAGCCAGGACAGTTCCTCTTGGAACTAACTAAATGCCTTTGGATAAATTTTATAATCCTGATTAAATTCCTGCTCTGTAAAGCTTATGGAATTTATATTAAAGGTAAAGTGAATTAAAGTATGCATACAAAATAGCAAAGAAAATAGTTCAGTATTCATAGAGAAGCAAGAAGATATTAGTATTATTTAAAATTTAGATGAGAGAAATTCCAATTTTGCATGAAAGATATTTTTCACCTCAGATAAAGGATCTCCACAGAAAAAGAACAAAGTTTAAAACACAGAAAAACAGAAATCCAGGTATGTCAATATTGGTCAGATCTTCAAAACAAAACAAAACAAAACTCTTTACTAACCACTACTTAATTTAATGCCATTGTATCCATATGGTAACTACATTTTGCCATGGAATCTATATACTGGACCTCATAAAATCAACCTCATGTTTTCAAAGATTCTTAGAGTTTGAAGGGACTGTGAGATCATCTAATTTAAACTTTCACTAAGTGGAAATGTCTTTCCTCTAGTATTTCCAGCAATAGTGAATTCACTATTTCATAAGTAATTATTAGAATTCTCATATTTTGAAATTTCCTTATTGTACTTATATCTGTTTCCTTGTAGCTTTCACCTATGCACAGGTGCTATGGGAACAGGAAGTTGAAGCATCTAATTCCCTCCACCAAGAAGTTAGGAAGGGAGTAGGAAGCAGTAGAATATAGTAGGGCTTGGAATTAGACCTGTCTGAATTCAGTCTGTTATGCAGCCAAGCAGTACATTCTAGAGGATGTATGGTTTGTACTAAATTTTGAAGAGAGAAAGGTTAAGGCATTCCAGGTCAAAGAGCATCACTGAAAGTATGACCCATTTGTAAACTCTACTTAAAGTTTGGTACTGCTGAAGCAAAGCATATATATGAGGGAGTAGTAAAAGATGAGGATGAAGAAATAGGCAACTGAATGGTACAGACAGCTTCTGTGCTAAGGTAAGTTTAGGTTTTGTGGACAGTAGAAAATCATTAAAAGGTTCTTTAAATTCAATGGCATTGTCCTAGTTGTACTTACTGGACCTGCACAAAATCTATCTAATATTTTTCTTTAACCTTCTCTGGTTTTTCAAGGCAAATCTTTATGTCTTTCTAGTTCCCTTAAGAATTTATCAACTAGGGGATCCATGGGTGGCTCAGCGGTTTGGCGCCTGCCTTTGGCCCAGGGCACAGCCCAGGGCATGACCCTGGAGTCCTGGGATCGAGTCCCACATCAGACTCCCAGCATGGAGCCTGCTTCTCCCTTCTGCCTGTGTCTCTGCCTCTTTCTCTCTATCATGAATAAATAAATAAAATCTTAAAAAAAGGAATTTATCAACTATATATTTTTGAGATTATTACCATGGTGGTCCCTTCCTTTATACTCATTCTAGTTTGTTTAAATTCATCTTAAATTCATCTTAAATTCACCCAGAATCAATCAATACTTCAGATATGATTTAATGCTATAAGGTCATTCAATATTATTTTATCTCATTAATTCTACACATTTTTTTAAGATTTAATTTAATTTAGTTTTGCTTATTTTGGAGTTGGTATGGGGCAATGCATCAGATGATAGAGGCTCTTTTATGCTTCACTAGCAAGTCTAAAATTTCAGTGATTCAGTACAACAAAGGTTTATTACAACCATTCAGGGATCCAAGTTGGCAGAAACTTCACTACAATACCAGCTTCCAGGCAACAAGACAGAAAAAGAAAAATCATGCACTAGCTCTTAAAATTTCCAAAGTAAATTAATTGGAAATTAATAATTAATCACCGAAATTGAAAGGGAGAGGGGACATATAGCCCTACTATGGACCTGGAAGGAGAGGAGGGCTAGGCTATTTGACTATCCTGATGACTTCCACCAGCTTACAAGTAAATTACAAGGATCCTGTGACAAACTAAATCTCCATATTTTTTCTTGTTTTGCCATAAATAGTTACCAAGCCAGGTCTTCTTAATATTACAAAATTATTATCTTTTATTTTTATTATTTTTTAATAACATAATTATTTTATTGGTGTTCAATTTACCAACATACAGAATAACACCCAGTGCTCATCCCGTCAAGTGTCCCCATCAGTGCCCGTCACCCATTCACCCCCACCCCCCGCCCTCCTCCCCTTCCACCAGCCCTAGTTCGTTTCTCAGAGTTGGGAGTCTTTATGTTCTGTCTCCCTTTCTGATATTTCCCACACATTTCTTCTCCCTTCCCTTATATTCCCTTTCACTATTATTTATATTCCCCAAATGAATGAGAACATACACTGTTTGTCCTTCTCCCATTGACTTCCTTCACTCAGCATAATACCCTCCAGTTCCATCCACGTTGAAGCAAATGGTGGGTATTTGTTGTTTCTAATGGCTGAGTAATATTCCATTGTATGCAAAAACCACATCTTCTTTATCCATTCATTTTCGATGGACACAAGGCTCCTTCCACAGTTTGGCTATTGTGGACATTGCTGCTAGAAACATCGGGGTGCAGGTGTCCCGGCGTTTCATTGCATCTGAATCTTTGGGGTAAATCCCTAACAGTGCAATTGCTGGGTCGTAGGGCAGGTCTATTTTTAACTCTTTGAGGAACCTCCACACAGTTTTCCAGAGTGGCTGCACCAGTTGGCATTCCCACCAACAGTGAAAGAGGGTTCCCTTTTCTCCACATCCTCTCCAAAATTTGTTGTTTCCTGCCTTGTTAATTTTCCTCATTCTCACTAGCGTGAGGTGGTATCTCATTGTGGTTTTGATTTGTATTTCCCTGATGGCAAGTGATGCAGAGCATTTTCTCATGTGCATATTGGCCATGTCTATGTCTTCCTCTGTGAGATTTCTGTTCATGTCTTATGCCCATTTCATGATTGGATTCTTTGTTTCTTTGGTGTTGAGTTTAAGAAGTTCTTTTTTTTTATTTTATAAATTAATTTTTATTGGTGTTCAATTTACCAACATACAGAATAACACCCAGTGCTCATCCCGTCAAGTGTCCCCCTCCGTGCCCGTCACCCATTCACCCCCACCCCCCGCCCTCCTCCCCTTCCACCACCCCTAGTTCATTTCCCAGAGTTAGAAGTCTTTATGTTCTGTGTCCCTTTCTGATATCTCCCACACATTTCTTCTCCCTTCCCTTATATTCCCCTTCACTATTGTTCCATTTAAAACTACTTTCCATGATTTTCTTCAAATATTTTTAAATGTTCTTTCATATTAAATTTCTTATTTTATATTAAAATTATTTATCTTGTAAGGATTTTATTTATTTAATATTTTAAAAAATTAAACACAGATACCACCAGAAAGAGGAAAAAAAAAAAAAACCTCAGATTGTTGGTTGCCAGATGATAGCAATGGCAAGTGGAGGAAATTAGTGAAGGGGGGTAAAAATGTTTAAAAAAAATAAAGCCAATTTTAAATTTAAGTGTATAAAGTCCATTAAAATGAGTATTTGAGGCAACCAAATGGAATTAAATCTAAAAGAAAGTAAAAGTGTAGTAGTTTAAAGAAGGCGATGGTGATGAAGTAGGAAGACCCTAGGCTTGCTTCATCCCATGAACACAACAGATCACTATCAAATCATTCTAAATATTCTAGAAATTGACCTGAAGACTGACAGAACAAACTCCACAACAAAAGGGAGAGAAGAGGCCACATCAAAGAAGGTAGGAAGTGTGGAGATGAGATTTAGGGAAGAAATGGATCATATGTGCTGCAGGGAGGAGGGAGCTATTTGTAGACAAGGGCAAGAGAGACAGAAACACATAGGGGAATGTGCAAGGAGAAAGGGCACTGCCCTGTTCTCGAGAGAAGACTGACAAACAATGAAGAGGAAACCAGGATTAAAACATTGATCTGAAGAATGCCTGGGGCACACAGAAGAGAGACTATTCACTCTTCATTTTCCTGAGAGGCAGCTTTCCAGAGACACCTCTCCTGTGACAAAGGAACTGTCTTCCACCATTTCCCTCTCCTGCTCCTCAGCAAAAACACAGTGCCACCTGCAGGAAGCAGAGTAGGGGGACACTGGCTGCCTAAATTGGTTACACCAAGCAGCATACCCCTGTGCTCGGGTGGAACTGCCATTCTTGGTCAAGCTTGCCTCAGTATCAGTGTCATGGGCCTCTTCCCCAGAAGACCAGCTAAAATCCCTGCCCACACATTTCCAAACCAGAGAGTTCTGCATGGCCTCAGTTATGGTGGAGGTGGTGACAAGTCTCATTTTGTATGTGAACCAGAGCACACTGGGTTAAAACTCAGCAAATTCAGGCCATAGATGAAACACTGCCCATAGTAGGCAAGGAGAGCCTCTGCAGATGACTGACCTGAAAGATAAAGCAGCGAGGACACAACAGCAGAGCAGATGCAGCACATACCAGAGACCCTCCCTGAAGTGCCAGGCATTGGGCACTATATTTACTTGTTCTTCATTAGTCCATTACTTTCAGGGGCAAGAGACATAACTAGCATTTACAACAGAGAAAGGGCAGAGACAGACAAAGTGCAAAGACAGAAAATTATCCTAAAATGAAAGAACAAGATAAGGACATGGAATGAGATCTAAGTGAAACAGAGACAAGTAACATGCCTGGTGAAGAATTTAAAACATTGATGTTCAATGTAGCATTGTTTAAGGCAGATAAAATATGGAAACAACTTAAAAGTCTATAGTTATGGAAATGGTTAAATACAGTAGTATACATCTGCATTACAAATAATTATGCAATAGTTAAGAAGACAGTGAAATAGATCTATATGCACTGCATGAAATGATCTCATATTTTATGGAGCAAAGCTAGTTCTAGAATAATACATCAAGCATGATCACACAGTCATGCATATTTGCATGCATATGCATACAAAAAGGGAAGTGATAGCAGTGTTTATTCTCAGAAGTAGAAGTGAGTGGCATTGATAAGAAGGCTCAAGAGGGATACATTACAGGTTTTACTCAATAGTTTTCTATAAATTTGACACATTTATTTGTTCATTAATTTATTATTGTATCATCTAAAAAATAAATTTGCAGACTGTCTTATAGCCAACATCTTTCCCTCATCTTCAAATTATTATACTTATAGTTAGAATTTCAGTAAAACAATTTTTTAAGGGATGGCTAGGTGGCTCAGTTAGTTAAGCATCTGCTTTCAGCTCAGGTCATGATCCCAGGATGCTGGGATTGAGCCCCGCATTGGGCTCTCTGCTTGGTAGAGAACCTGTTGCTCCCTCCTCCCCCCTGCTCATGTGCTCGCTCGCTCTCTCTCTCTTGTTCTATCTCAAATAAACAATTTAAAGATGTTAATATTATAAATAATGTATTTTGAGCATTATACATCAAACCAGATACCATGCCAAGTGCTTCACTTGCATTATGCATGTAAATCTTTCAAGACCAACCCAGTTTCGTACCAGTATTTTATGCCAGGCTCTTGTTAAGTGCTTTACTCTTATTATATCATTTATCTGACAACTTTAGAATATAGCTACTTTCATTACCCTCATTTTTAGGTCAGGACAGAGGGACTTTGAGAGGTTAAATAACTTCCCCAAGGTAGTGTGATTCCTATATGGTAGGGAGGATTTGAAGCAACATCAGCCCCATGTACCACTAGCATTTTCTATTGTCCTCTTATATTGTGTTAAACTTCTAAATGCTATTTTATGAGGTTAAAAAAAAACTTTTATTGATCATACCTTACTTTCATCTACTATACCTTGTTTTCAATCAGTTCTTATCAATACATCTTTATTTATCATGATTTAGGTTTCTTTAATTTTTTTGCCTTAATATATCAGTTCCCCACCATTTTATTCTATTCTGAGTAATGTTTTAATTCTAGCACAGAGACATTTTGCCTTAATCACTTGGTGAATTTCCTCATCAATGCTGACCAATTCTCATACAAATAGGTTAATTTTGGATGTGCCTTGCTTATAGTGATTTGACATCATAAGCTTTAAGCTTTGTGATATAGGTATATGTGTTGTCTTTTATTTTACCCATGAGTCTTTTTTCTTTCATAAACATTATTATCAGTTTGATTTTCATATTTATCAATGTTTGCCATTTCAAAGGTAAATGTTTTTGTCCTTTCTACCATTGATGTTCACATCAATGAAATAGTGAAAGTGAATAAAGGGGAAAGGTGAGAAAATGAGTGGGAAGTATCAGAGAGGGAGACAGAACATGAGAGACTCCTAACTATGGGAATTGTCACAACATTGTCAGCCAAAATATTTTTTCTTAACAAATCATTAAATATTATGAACACAGATCAAATAAGCTCATAAATATTCACCAAAGTAACAAACATACCCAGGAAGACACATCATTGGAGATACTAGCATTATGTTTAAACAGCAGCATAAAGAACTTGGCTGAATTCACAGAAACAAAATATTTTAGGCATAAGATACACATGAGTATAGACTATCTTTCCACACATCAAAATTTAGCAAATTATTAGTCATGCATTTAAATTGAGGACCAACACTGAAAGTTAAGTAAAAAATTGCTAAGAAATTACAACAATGGGGCAGGGCAAGATGGCGGAAGAGTAGGATCCGCAAGTCACCTGGCCCCAACAACTTCCCTAGATAACTTTCAAATCATCTGGAAAACCTACAAATTCGACCTGAGATTTAAAGAGAGAACAGCTAGAAAGCTAGAGAGAGAAGAGTTTGCGCTTCTAACAAGGTAGGAAGACGGAAAAGAAAAAAATAAAGAATCAAGTGGGGGAAGGGCCCCTGCAAGGAGCCAAGCTAAAGACAGGTGGTGAGAGCCTCCCGCGGGACAGGAAAGCCCAGCCCCAGAGAAGCAGGAACTTTAAAATCCGCACTGGTTCTTCCCTCGCAGAAAGGTGCTTAGCAGGGAACTCGGGCAGGATCGCAGGAGGGGCAGTGGAGCCTCCAGGTTCCCGGGGTCACTAATAGAGGAAGTGAACCTGGGGGGAGAGTGTGCCACACACTGTGGGCCAATCTTGGTAAAGGGCTGGAGCCCACTGGCAAGGCCTCGGGAGCAGCTCAGGTGGAAACACCAAACACCCAGCAGTTGCTTCAATGTGGATGGAACTGGAGGGTATTATCTTGAGTGAAGTAAGCCAATTGGAGAAGGACAAACATTATATGGTCTCATTCATTTGCGGAATATAAAACATAGTGAAAGGGAATAAAGGGGAAAGGTGAGAAAATGAGTGGGAAGTATCAGAGGGAGACAGAACATGAGAGACTCCTAACTATGGGAATTGAACAAGGGATGGTGAAAAGGGAGGTGGACAGGGGTTTGGGTGGCTGGGTGACAGGCAATGAGGCAGGTACTTGACGGGATGGGCATTCGGGGTCTGTTATATGTTGGCAAATTGAACACTAATTTAAAAAATTACATCCATGAAATTGGCTTGAAATTTTTCAACTGGAATGTTATATAAGATATCAGCTATTCAAGATTGATGAGACTGTCTTTAGCCTTGGTAAGGAGACACTATAATATATAAAGTCACCTTCATTTTGACTCCAGACTTTATTCATATGAATTATATTTCCAGGCCAGATGTGTATGTAGTAGAAGTTAAGGGAAAGCCATGCAAGTCCCATCAACCTTGCCTAAAATAAATATGAAATGCATTTTAAAAACTCAATGGCATCTAGTCTCATATTTAGATCTTTCATTCATTTTGAGTTTATCTTTGTGTATGATGCAAGACAATGGTCTAGTTTCATTCTTCTGCATGTGGATGTCCAATTCTCCCAGCACCATTTATTGAAGAGACTGTCTTTCTTCCAGTGGATAGTCTTTCCTCCTTTATCGAATATTAGTTGACCATAAAGTTCAGGGTCCACTTCTGGATTTCCTATTCTGTTCCATTGATCCATGTGTCTCTTTTTGTGCCAGTACCACACTGTCTTGAGGACCACAGCTTTGTACTACAACTTGAAATCTGGCATTGTGATGCCCCCAGATATGGTTTTCTTTTTTTTTTTAATTCCCCTGGCTATTCGGGGTCTTTTCTGCTTCCACACAAATCTTAAAATAATTTGTTCTAACTCTCTGAAGAAAGTCCATGGTATATTGATAGGGATCGCATTAAACGTGTAAAATGCCCTGGGTAACATTGACATTTTCACAATATTAATTCTTCCAATCCATGAGCATGGAATATTTTCCATCTCTTTGGGTCTTCTTCAATTTCTTTCAGAAGTGTTCTATAGTTTTTAGGGTATAGATCCTTTACCTCTTTGGTTAGGTTTATTCCTAAGTATCTAACGCTTTTGGGTGCAATTGTAAACGGGATGGACTCCTTAATTTCTCTTTCTTCAGGCTATTGTTAGTGTATAGAAATGCCACTAACTTCTGGGCATTGATTTTTTTTTTTTTTGTCCCATGAGTCACGGAAGATCTCCTTTTATTTTTTTATTATTATTTGTTTAATAATAAATTTATTTTTTATTGGTGTTCAATTTACCAACATACAGCATAACACCCCAGTGCTCATCCCGTAAAGTGCCCCCCTCACTGCCCGTCACACATTCGCCCCCACCGCCCGCCCTCCTCCCCTTCCATCACCCCTAGTTCATTTCCCAGAGTTAGGAGTCTTTATGTTCTGTCTCCCTTACTGATATTTCCCACACATTTCTTCTCCCTTCCCTTATATTCCCTTTCACTATTATTTATATTCCCCAAATGAATGAGAACATACAATGTTTGTCCTTCTCCGATTGACTTACTTCATTGATTTTGTATCCTGCCACACTACCCAATTGCTGTGTGAGTTCTAGCAATCTTGGGGTGGAGGCTTTTGGTTTTTCTATGTAGAGTATCATGTCATCTGCAAAGAGGGAGAGTTTGACTTCTTCTTTGCCAATTTGAATGCATTTTATTTCTTTTCGTTGTCTGATTGCTGAGGCTAGGACTTCCAGTACTATGTTGAATAGCAGTGGTGAGAGTGGACATCCCTGTCTTGTTCCTGATCTTAGGGGAAAGGCTCCCAGTGCTTTGCCATGGAGAATGATATTTGCTGTGGGCTTTTCGTAGATAGCTTTTAAGATGTTAAGGAATGTTCTCTCTATCCCTACACTCTGAAAAGTTTTGATCAGGAATGGATGCTGTCTTTTGTCATGCTTTCTCTGCATCTATTGAGAGGATCCTATGGTTCTTGTTTTTCCTCTTACTGATATTATGATTGCTTGTTTTCCGAGTGTTGAACCAGCCTTGCATCCTGGGGATAAATCCCACTTGGTCATGGTCAATAATCTTCTTAATGTATTGTTGGATACTATTGGCTAGTATCTTGTTGAGAATTTTTGCACCCAGGTTCATCAGGGATATCGGTCTATAATTCTCCTTTTTGGTGGGGTCTTTGTCTGGTTTTGGAATTAAGGTGATGGTAGTCTCATAGAACAAGTTTGGAGGTATTTTATCTCTTTCCATCTTTCTGAACAGCTTTAGTAGAATAGGTACAGTTTCTTTTTTAAACGTTTAATGATAGAACACAGGCAACACCCTTTTTGAACTTGGCCACAGCAACTTCTTGCAAGATACCTCCATGAAGGCAAGAGAAACAAAAGCAAAAATGAACTATTGGGACTTCATCAAGATAAGAAGCTTTTGCACAGCAAAGGATACAGTCAACAAACCTAAAAGACAAGCTACAGAATGGGAGAAGATATTTGCAAATGAACTATCAGATGAAGGGCTAGTATCCAAAATCTATAAAGAACTTATGAAACTCAACAGCAAAGAAACAAGCAATCCAATCATGAAATGGGCAAAAGACATGAACAGAAATCTCACAGAGGAAGACATAGACATGGCCAACAAACACATGAGAAAATGCTCCGCATCTCTTGCCATCAGGGAAATAGAAATCAAAACCACCATGAGATACCACCTCACACCAGTGAGAATGGGGAAAATTAACAAGGCAGGAAACAACAAATGTTGGAGATGATGTGGAGAAGGGGAACCCTCTTGCACTGTTGGTGGGAATGCCAACTGGTGCAGCCACTCTGGAAAACTGTGTGGAGGTTCCTCAAAGAGTTAAAAATAGATCTGCTCTACGACCCAGCAATTGCAGTGCTGGGGATTTACCCCAAAGATTCAGATGCAATGAAACGCCAGGACACCTGCACCCCGATGTTTCTAGCAGCCATGTCCACAATAGCCAAACTTTGGAAGCCTCAGTGTCCATCGAAAGATGAATGGATAAAGAAGATGTGGTCTATGTATACAATGGAATATTACTCAGCCATTAAAAATGACAAATACCCACCATTTGCTTCGACATGGATGGAACTGTGTTGTGCCCAAGATTGGAAATCCGAGAAACCACCAAGGAGCCGACACCGATGCAAACACATGAGGGTTTATCTACAAGCTCGAGCTTGGGTCCAAGTATACCCGACACAGCAGAGCAGGGACTTGGACCCCGAGACTAAGAGGCTTAGCAGCATTATAGGGGCCAGTGCCCAATGGGATTGTAACATACGCAGAAAGTTGCACAGTCATGTCAGTCCACACGCAGGTGGCCGATTGAATTACATTTTACCCTAGAGTATAGATTTGAACTGGCCTGTCACTCTGGTCAGAATCGACACACAGTTTTGGCGGGCACAAGGCGGGGTTACATTGTTATGAGCCAATTTACGATTAGGGTGTGCCCAGTGGCTTGACTAGGATGGGGCAGTGCCTTAAGCAATAAGCAGGTCCTGTGGGGGTGATACAGGAGGTGCCAGGTGCAGCACAACATGGAGTTAGTCCTGCTCTGCTTGTCCAGGGGCAGGGGGATTTTGTTAAATTACCTGGGTCCCACAACTGGAGGGTATTATGCTTAGTGAAATAAGACAATTGGAGAAGGACAAACATTATATGGTCTCATTCAATTGGGGGAATATAAAAAATAGTGAAAGGGAATAAAGAGGAAAGGAGAAAAAAATGAGTGGGAAAAGCCAAAAACTACCAAAACTGGAACAGGAAGAAATAGAAAACCTGAACAGGCCAATAACAAGGGAGGAAACTGAAGCAGTCATCAAAAACCTCCCAAGACACAAAAGTCCAGGGCCAGATGGCTTCCCAGGGGAATTCTATCAAACGTTTAAAGAAGAAACCATACCTATTCTACTAAAACTGTTTGGAAAGATAGAAAGAGATGGAGTACTTCCAAATTCGTTCTATGAGGCCAGCATCACCTTAATTCCAAAACCAGACAAAGACCCCACCAAAAAAGTGAAATATAGACCAATATCGCTGATGAACATGGATGCAAAAATTCTCAACAAGATACTAGCCAATAGGATCCACAATACATTAAGAAAATTATTCATCATGACCAAGTAGGATTTATCCCCAGGACACAAGGCTGGTTCAACACTCGGAAAACAATCAATGTGATTCATCATATCATCAAGAGAAAAACCAAGAAGCATAGGATCCTCTCATTAGATTCAGAGAAAGCATTTGACAAAATACAGCATCCATTCCTGATCAAAACTCTTCAGAGTGTAGGGATAGAGGGAACTTTCCTCGACATCTTAAAAGCCATCTACGAAAAGACCACAGCAAATGTCATTCTCAATGGGGAAGCACTGGGAGCCTTTCCCCTAAGATCAGGAACAAGACAGGGATGTCCACTCTCACCACTGCTATTCAACATAGTACTGGAAGTCCTAGCCTCAGCAATAAGACAACAAAAAGAAATAAAAGGCATTCAAATTGACAAAGAAGAAATCAAACTCTCCCTCTTTGCAGATGACATGATACTCTACGTAGAAAACCCAAAAGCCTCCACCCCAAGATTGCTAGAACTCATACAGCAATTTGGTAGCATGGCAGGATACAAAATCAATGCCCAGAAATCAGTGGCATTTCTATACACTAACAATGAGACTGAAGAAAGAGAAATTAAGGAGTCAATCCCATTTACAATTGCACCCAAAAGCATAAGATATCTAGGAATAAACCTAACCAATGAGGTGAAAGATCTATACCCTAAAAACTATAGAACACTTCTGAAAGAAACTGAGGAAGACACAAAGAGATTGAAAAATGTTCCATGCTCATGGATTGGCAGAATTAACATGTGAAAATGTCAATGTTACCCAGGGCAATTTACACGTTTAATGCAATCCCTATCAAAATACCATGGACTTTCTTCAGAGAGTTAGAAAAAAAGTATTTTAAGATTTGTGTGGAATCAGAAAAGACCCCGAATAGCCAGGGGAATTTTAAAAAAGAAAACCATAGGTGGGGGCATCACAATGCCAGATTTCAGGTTGTACTACAAAGCTGTGGTCATCAAGACAGTGTGGTACCGGCACAAAAACAGACACATAGATCAATGGAACAGAATAGAGAACCCAGAAGTGGACCCTGAACTTTATGGTCAACTAATATTCGACAAAGGAGGAAAGACTATCCACTGGAAGAAAGACAGTCTCTTCAATAAATGGTGCTGGGAAAATTGGACATCCACATGCAGAAGAATGAAACTAGACCACTCTCTTGCACCATACACAAAGATAAACTCAAAATGGATGAAAGATCTAAATGTGAGACAAGACTCCATCAAAATCCTAGAGGAGAACACAGGCAACACCCTTTTTGAACTTGGCCACAGTAACTTCTTGCAAGATACATCCACGAAAACAAAAGAAACAAAAGCAAAAATGAACTATTGGGACTTCATCAAGATAAGAAGCTTTTGCACAGCAAAGGATACAGTCAACAAAACTCAAAGACAACCTACAGAATGGGAGAAGATATTTGCAAATAACATATCAGATAAAGGGCTAGTTTCCAAAATCTATAAAGAACTTATTAAACTTAACACCAAAGAAACAAACAATCCAATCATTAAATGGGCAAAAGACATGAAGAGAAATCTCACAGAGGAAGATATAGACATGGCCAACATGCACATGAGAAAATGCTCTGCATCACTTGCCATCAGGGAAATACAAATCAAAACCACAATGAGATACCACCTCACACCAGTGAGAATGGGGAAAATTAATAATGCAGGAAACAACAAATGTTGGAGAGGATGTGGAGAAAAGGGAACCCTCTTACACTGTTGGTGGGAATGTGAACTGGTGCAGCCACTCTGGAAAACTGTGTGGAGGTTCCTCAAAGAATTAAAAATAGACCTGCCCTACGACCCAGCAATTGCACTGTTAGGGATTTACCCCGAAGATTCAGATGCAATGAAACGCCGGGACACCTGCACCCCGATGTTTCTAGCAGCCATGTCCACAATAGCCAAAGTGTGGAAGGAGCCTCGGTGTCCATCGAAAGATGAATGGATAAAGAAGATGTGGTTTATGTATACAATGGAATATTACTCAGCCATTAGAAACAACAAATACCCACCATTTGCTTCAACGTGGATGGAACTGGAGGGTATTATGCTGAGTGAAGTAAGTCAATCGAAGAAGGACAAACATTATATGTTCTCACTCATTTGGGGAATATGAATAATAGTGAAGGGGAATATAAGGGAAGGGAGAAGAAATGTGTGGGAGATATCAGAAAGGGACACAGAACATAAAGACTTCTAACTCTGGGAAATGAACTAGGGGTGGTGGAAGGGGAGGAGGGCGGGGGGTGGGGGTGAATGGGTGACGGGCACGGAGGGGGACACTTGACGGGATGAGCACTGGGTGTTATTCTGTATGTTGGTAAATTGAACACCAATAAAAATTAATTTATTAAAAAAAAAGAAAATAGTTATTAAAGAAAAAGAGTAAAATAGTTTCAATCCAACAAAATTCGTAATGCAACAGATATTTTACTATAATTGTTATTTGCATTAATTGAACCTTTTCCTAAATGCTGCAGCCATTTTCCATTTTAGAAAAAATGGAAATACATCTACATTCAAGGATGAACCATACTTTCATTTTCTCACCAGGAAGGTGTGTAATCAAACAGTAAAAAACTCATGCAGGAAAACAACAGCTCTAATACTTGAATCATAATTCATTTCATTGTTGTAGTTTATCCAGATGCAATATTCATTTTTGTGACATTCCTCAAAAAAAACAATTAAAATATTTAGATTAACATATGACTAAATTGATAGTTCTATTCTGGGACCTAGTAGGTATGAGTTCAAATTCCTAACAACCTACCAACACAAAAGGAACTAATTTAGTCCCTCATAGATAAAGGAATGACATTTTATTGTGTTTAATCACAGCTCAGGTCATGATCCCAGGGTCCTGGGATCAAGTCCCACATCAGGCCCCCAGCAGGGAACCTGTTACTCCCTCTGCCTGTATCTCTGCCTCTCTGTGTGTTTCTCATAAATACATGAAATCTTAAAAACAAAACAAAAACAAGTAACCTGAACATCATCTCTTGTTTCAAATTCCTCAACCACCAACTGGAAGGGTATAAAGGCCTATAATTGATAATCCAGGAAATATTCTCAAACAATGTTGAGAAACAAAAGAAACAAAAGTATAGGGTGATCATGACCAAATTCTTTTTTAAGATTTTATTTATTTATTCATGAGACACACACACAGAGAGAGAGAGAGGTAGAGACACAGGCAGAGGGAGAGGCAGGCTCCATGCAGGGAGCCCAACATGGGACTCAATCCCAGGTCTCCAGGATCATGCCCTGGGCCCAAGGTGGCGCTAAACCACTGAGCCACCCAGGCTGCCCATGACCAAGTTCTTAAGAGTATTTCCTCATATAAAATATATGTGAGAATACTTCATATGTAGGGTCTTTGTAAAAATTACATGAGATAATATATGCCTGTTTAGTCACAGGCTTAAATTTGGAACATCTTCTAACCTGGAGACAGATAGATACAGCAAGTTCAGTCAGTATTTATATCCATTTTTAAAATTCTTACAGCTTATAAGCAAGCTGCTCTATGAATTCTGTTTGACCAGAAATCTGGCCACTACTTCCATCTCCAATTCTTTAACTCTCTACTGGATCACTGTGGATAGGAGAAGCGGTATAATAACCTTTCTGCTTCATGGCGTCCTGTGAATGAGGCAAGCTTTCTGTTTCTGAACCCACTACAAACAACTTCCAAAAGAGATTCTATAATCATTAATCCAGGTCTACATAGTGACCACATTTATATATTGTTTATAATAGAAAAAAAGATACCATTTCTGGGACTGAGCATATCAACGAGTCAATGAATTATGATTACTTTTTTCTGTCCCCCATGTTATTATTTTGTTGCTGCTTCTCAGATTGTTTCAATCAACATTCTCTTATAAAAAGTAGGGAAAGGTCATACACACAGCAAGGAGAGGGTAAGAATGGGGTGAGGTTAGTTAGGAGGTATTGTGGGATGGGGATTTCTTTTAAGTCATATGTTTTATCTAAGCAATCGTATGAACTTTTCATTTCATCCCACAATATATCCAATTTTTTATAATATAAAAATGTTTTGTTACTGAGTAAAATCAAAATCTTCCAAAAGATATTTTGGTTTTAGATGAAATATCTGAAGCTTCAAGTACCTCTCTTTGTACACCACTGCATACCTCAATTTGAAAGGCAGTGTTAAAATATAAAATTTATCAGAGTAAATTTTAAAGACCTTTTTGGTTTTACTCAATGATTCATGAATGAGGTAGCATCCTATCTAACAGGAAGAAAGGGTTCCAAAGATCTGTACAAAATGGAGACTTTTATAGGCAGAAGGAGATGACATAGGAAGTTACTAGCAAAAAGTGGGTTGTTTCAAGTAAGGTCAACTACCTTTGAGGGCGAGTAGAGGTCTATCAGGTGGATTACCTCACTAGTGCTGACCAGGAAATTCTGGATTGACTAGTTTAGATTATATTTTTGGAAGAGGCTGACACTGGAATTAAGTTTTGAGTATTGGTGAGGTGAGCTCCATTTGGGGCGCCTTTTGTCTATTTTTTTTTTACACAGACATTTAGTGTTCCTAAAGAATTTACTAAATTAATTTGGTAAAGATACACAAGATTTGATATATTATCAAAAATGAATGTTTACTCATTAGGAATAGGTCCATTATTACGTAAATTATAAGCAATTACTTCTTTATACACGGTTTTAAGACAATTTTGGCCCAAACTCAGTAACTATTAAGTAATACCACATGTTTATTAGTGATTAAAGTGAGATGTTAGGGGATTACTCTGCATGTTGTATAGCAAGACAATCTTAAGGAACAAAGAGCCTCTCCATTTTAGCCTGCTCAGGAAAGTGTAAGTAAAACGAATGTGTTTATTCCTCTTTTTATCTTCAAATACTTTCTATAAGTAGTCAAATTATAAACCTTTATATCTTGAATCTTTATTTCTCCTAAATCGCATAATTCTTTGAAGATATCAATTAAAATTTCATAATATCTCTTGGGCTCTAAGAAATAGCGTCCTCACATTTATTTTATCTGGCCATTGATTAAGGTGCCTATCTAAGAATTATGTGGTAGTTTATGAATCAGTAATGAATAGTCAATAGGAACAGATGATGTTAGCTGGGGTACAAGATTATGTTTAGAGGGATCTGCATTTGAAAACACCAACTTTCCAACTGGGATAGAGTCTATACTCGAAAAATCCTTCAAGTGGATTATTTTATAGTGTTTGATGCAAGGATTTGCAGCTGTTCTGGTTAGTACTTAACCCTTTGCAGCCATTAGCTTTTTTCTGTCTATATCACCCAAGCAGTTTACCTGTACTTACACAGAATAACATTAACAAGAGTCCAGGGTTGAAAGAGGCATAAGTTCAGTTTTAAATATAATTGTCATTTTGAGAATACAAATTTTTAACAAAAATAAAGTCACAGTAACTGTAATTGAACAGCTTCTAGATGGCCTTGATCATTCAACGATCTGGTTTATCGTGGTTCACTAAATAGTATAGTATTAAAAAAAGAGTTCGGAGTATTATAGTCAAAGGTAAGTATATTTGCATTATCTATTTTAGAAATACAACAAAAATAAAAGAGCTGAACTTTGCTCAGGGATTGCAATCTCTTTCTATCCAACCTTTATCCTATATTGTTTTGCTTTTAAAGATTTTATGTAGGATGCACCTGGATGGCTCAGTCAGTTAAGCATCTGCCTTCAGCTCAGGTCATGATCCTAGGGTCCTGGGATCAAATTCACACTGAGATCCCTGCTCCTTAGGGAGCCTGATTCTCCCTATGGCTCTGCCTCTCTCATGAATGAAAAAATAATTTTTTTAAAAAAAATTTATTTATTTATTTATGATAGTCACACACAGAGAGAGAGAGAGAGAGAGAGAGAGAGAGAGAGAGAGGCAGAGACCTAGGCAGAGGGAGAAGCAGGCTCCATGCACCAGGAGCGCGACGTGGGATTCGATCCCGGGTCTCCAGGATCGCGCCCTGGGCCAAAGGCAGGCGCTAAACTGCTGCGCCACCCAGGGATCCCGAAAAAATAATTTTTTAAATGAAGATTTTATATAGATGTTATTTCTCATAGTAGGTAACAAGTTCCTTAAAAGTGTTTGTCATCTTATCACTTCACATCTCTCAGAGAACTTAAGTCTTGCATGTGGTAATAGCTTCAGTAAATCATTTTTGAATGATGCAACATTTTTTTCTTCATGGAGCTTCCAAATATGTACATATATTGAAAGGCATTTTCAGAACTTATGCTAATGACGCAGTTTTCTTTTACACATACAAGTCATCTGCAACTGTTCAGACTGGATGAACAGAATTTCAAAAATTACTGAGTAGTTAGAGTGTAATCAAGTTACACTGTATCTCAACAAAACAGTTACAATTTCATTTGCTTATAGACTTGATTTTAAATAAGACATTTTTAGAAATTAATGTTAATGATACTACAGAATATTTTAAAACATTAGTTTAGCAATGTATCTGGGTATAAAACTAAAACCAAATTCAGTCTTTCAAAAACCTAAAAAAGTTCTAATTGGGGAAGTAACATCAAAATGGATTTTTCCCCACTTGTTAGACTATGTTTATCACACAAAGTGCCAGAGGAAGCCTGCAATGCATTGATTCTGTGCCACTTTAACTATGGGCAAACAGTCTGAGTCAATGTTCAAACAAAATGTTTTAAGATAAACTGTAACATTCTAGAAAACATTTAACTGAGTTATACTAAATAACAACAATAACGACAAAATACTTTCACTGACTGTAACTTTGCTGAAATGAATCGATTCCCTCTTAGGATGAAAAAAATGTTTCAAGATTCCTAGCCTTAGTTGAGAAAATTAATTAGGAAATTAATGCACTAACAGTCTTCTTATCAACAATGGCTTGCATATCATATTTATCTTACTTAATGTTTTAGTTATAGCTGAGTTTAAAAAATAGAGATTGGAGCTACCTAAAAATGACTGTGCTATATATGCAATTTAGCTCATTAGGCTGACATTAGGATTTTCTTTGAGATAGAATTCTATCTAAGTTGACAATTGAGATGCCAAGTTTTAGCCTGATACAATTTAGACAGGTGTGAAATAGCTCAGTGGGAAAAAAGAAACACTGGTAATGAAAATGCTGACAATGTTTAACCATGATAAGTTGCCCAATGCCATCCACTAAAAAGTAAAACTGCAAGTATAGAAAGACTAATTTCATAATATAACTCACTGTAGTGAGAGATTCACTTCATACTCAGAAAAACTGCCTGCACTGAATGTTGTTAGTAAATAAACAGTATATTAAAGAATCTGTTTTAAGATTAAAATATTGAAAAGCCCTATCTCTAGCTTTTGGTATGCTGTCTAGAATAACTGTCAGGTTTTATTTTATAAATAATGTCTGATTTTCTGTATGATAGAGACGATTGGTTGCATTGGGTCTGTTCAGTATTTCTGTTTGATTTTGATTTGCTCTCCAATAAGATATTCTTAAGCATTAACTTCCATGATAAAAGAGCAGTGTTGGAAACAGTTTTCAAGGCTAATATAATGCTTTCTACTCATATCATAGGTAGTGTCAATGAAGAGAGCAACATTTAATTTCCGGGGTATAGTTATCTTGAAATCAAAGGGGTAGAATGATGAGATCAAAGGTGTTCTGGGATATTAATGTGGTTAGTACTGTCAACAGTCTTGTCAAATGAGAGAGAGAATCCACTCTGCTTTGCTTCCAAGATAGAATATTGTTTTTACTATTGTCAGATTTCTTGTGTCAATTCTTTGTACCTACATTGCATTCAAGCCATCCTAACTTCTTAGTATAAAAATATAATATTTTATTCATTTATATAAAATTGTATATAGCAAGTGTAATTATAAATCATGAGTGCTGAATGAAGTAGTAGGAAGAGTGTAGACTTTCAAGCTATACACATCTGCATTGAAATTCCAGTTTATATTCTAACTAATTACGTTCTTATGGACAAATCATTTAGCCTGAGTCTACTTTCTTCATCTGCAAAATGGGGCTAAAAGTATCTATGTAGGCTTGTTGTGAAATTACAGAAAACATGTATAAAAATACCTAACATTGCCAGAACTATCTTCGAGTTCATATCATGTTTTTCTCAGCTCCATTTCTGTGCCTTTGCCTCAGTAACATTTTCAGGTTCTTTCTCCCATCTATTTATCCAGAATCTCCAGCTTCAACAAAGTTCCAGTCTCAACACAGCCCAGGCTTCCTCTCCTACCCCTCAAAGTTTCTGGAAGGAAGTTGAATAAGCACAGTACCTGGAATATTATAGTTGTCTGATAAATATTTTAGATTATTATTATATGTTCATTATATACACTTCTGTATGTGTAAAAGATCTATCAATGTATACACAGAATACACGTAGTGTTTTGCTGAAGCAAATAGTTTTTCTTTTCTTTTTGCCAGCTCAACACCATTATTTACAAACCTTTCTTTTAGCATGTTTCCTCATAGAAGACAATCACCCACCAGTTCTCTTAATCCATGGAGTTTTAATGAAGTTTTTGGTTTTAGAAGAAGGAGCATGACCCAGGCTTGATCAGCAGCACAGATATTTGTTCACATATATGAACATGACCAAGGCAAGTAAGAGTGAACTCTAGGATATATGCTGTGCCACTTTATGTTAGAGTTGTTAGCTTATAGAAGTAATCCTGGGGTTGTTGCCATGAAACTAGGAAGAATCTGCCTGCATGAAGAAATGTTGCCACAGAGAAAAGCATATAAAGCAAGACATAAAAGTTGAGTCAGATGTAGGGAGATCAAGCCTTGTTTAAGGTCCTGGATTTACAACTGCTTATAGCTAGATATTCTTGGACATTTTAGTTTTGTAAATCAAAATACTTTAAAATGTATTTGTATCATCGTCAACATAATCAATATCATCATAATTCATTATTCAAGCTGATTTCAAATAGGTCTCTATCACTTGCAATCAAGAATCCTACTACAGTTGTTTTTTCCACAGAAATATCACCCTGCATATGGGCAGAAGCATAATTGCTAACTAGAATTCTTTTCAAATCTCCAACAAACACTAAATGGATACCTTCTTAAATGTTATTTATCATCAACAACAATATAACATTGAATGGATATTTTCTGGAGTGTTATCAACAAAAACAATGATAGTGTAACAAACATGTTTAAAGCACAAATACACACCACTAAAAGTCAGCATGATTCACCATTATTTCTGAAAATATCATTTTAAAAATTTCACTACTGAACATTTAAAGATAGAGAAAATAGCTCTATAATATTTTTGACTAGATCATTTACTCCTGGTCTGCTTTGAAATTGTGACATTAAGTATTTGAGTTCATGACTTCTGACAACTATTCTGTTTGGCATATTTTTGGATTTGAAGTGAATTAAAATAATATTGTTTTGAGAATTATTTGACAGCCTCTGACATTCTTGTAGACATCTTGAATTGTTACACAACCAGGATTAGGAATCATAGCCTTAGTTTCTCTTTACACGATGGGAAGTCAGCTATTAAAAAGAAAAAAAATCTGTCAATGTTTTTTGGACTATAAAAAAATTATCATTTCATGGGACTTTTCGCCACTGAATATACTGGATGTTTGAGCTGACTAACCTAACCTATGGTTTGAGAATCATGTAGGCATGCCTTAGTTAAATCCACCATAAAGAAGAGCATGTTTTTTTCTTATTCATTTACAAGGAACCAAGTTCATAGAGGCCAAGTTTAAAGGTTTTAATCATTCCCAGCTCCACAGAGCATAGATTCACACCATCCTGCTGAGATGAGAATTCTCTTCTAGTTCAAATACCTCAGTGGTTTGCATGTGTGCAATTGCTACTTTCTGTTTTGTTTTGTTTTTAATTTTACAGAATACCTTTATTGGAATGTGTACTAGGAATGAGATTTGATGTTATAAACATGAACTTGGTGGAATTAGGCTCATATACTCAAAGTGAGTTATTGTAATTCACATTAAATCAGAAATTTTTAACAGCAGAGATGCCTGGGTGGCTCAGTCAGTTAAGCATCCAACTCTTGATTTTGGCTCAGGTTATGACCTTGGGGTTGTGAGATCCAGCCCCTCATTGGACTTCATGCTTAATGGGGAGTCGGCTTCGTTCTCTCTTCATCTCTCTTTGATCTTGCCCAAATCTCTCTCTCTTTCTCTGTCTCTCTCAAATAATTAAATAAGTCTTTTAAAAAATTCTTAATAGCAAATTGACAATAAAAGAAAAAAAAGGCTTTTGAATTTAGCTTCTATGATGAGAAAGGTACTGTGTTTACAATTTTCTTTTGCTATTCATCACAATCTTAAGAGTAAGTATTGTCATACTTATTTTTTTCTGAAAAATTGTCCATAATTGTCTAAATTATGTAATTGTCCAAATTATATAATTGTCCAAGTTATATTTCAAAATCTGGAAAAAGCACATACTTCTTCAACATCTGAAAAACAATCTCTCTCTCTCTCTCTCTCCTCATTGTATTGTTTATTATTTTCCACATGTTAGTGGAGTCCTATGGTGTTTGTCTTTTTATGACTGAAATATTTCCCTTAGCATTGTACTCATAAGTTCCATGTGAATGGAGCTTCTTGCAAACGGCAAAATTTCATTCTTATTTATGACTGAATAATATTGTGTATATATACCACATGTTCTTTATTCATTCATCCATCAATGGACATGGGTTGCTTCCATAGCTTAGCTATTGTAAATAATGCTGAAATAAATATAGAGATGCATATGTTTCTTTGAGTTGGTGTTTTTGTATTTCTTGATTAAATATACAATAGTGCAATGACTGGGTTTGTGTAGTTCTATTTTTAACTATTTTTGTTCCCAGTATATATGTATGTATGTGTGTATGCATTATTTTAAGATTTTATTTATTTATTCATGAGAGACACACAGAGAGAAGCAGAGACATAGGCAGAGGGAGAAGTAGGCTACCCATAGAAAGCCTGATATGGGACTCAATCCCAGGACCCTGGGATCATGACCTGAGCCAAAGGCAAATGCTCAACCACTGTGCCATCCAGGTTCCCCCCATAAATTTTTATTTAAATTCCAGTAATCTAATGTATAGCATAATATTGGTTTCAGAAGTAGAATATAGTGATTCATTGCTTACATATAACACACAGTGCTCATCACAAATGTGCTTCATAATACCCACCACACATTTAACCCATCCCCCACTAACTCCCCCTTCAGTAGCCTTCAGGTTGTTCTCTATAGTGAGGGTCCATTTTATACTTGCACCATCTTTTTTCCCTCTATATTCATCTATTTCATTTCTTAAATTCGACATATGAGTGAAATTATATGGTATTTATCTTTCTCTGATTGACTTATTTCATTTGGCAAAATACACTTTAGCTCCATCCATGTCATTAAAAATGGAAAAATTTCATTCATTTTGTGGCTGAGTAATATTCCATTCTATATATACATACCACAACTTCTTTATCCAGTCATAATCAGTGAACATTTTGGGCTTTTTACAGAATTTGGCTATTGTTGATAATGCTGCAAGAAATATCAAGGTGCATGTGTCCCATTGAATTAGTATTTTTATATGCATTGGGTAAATATCTAGTAGTACAATTGCGGGATATTGGGGTAGTTCAATTTTTAAATCTTTGAGGAACCTCCATGCTGTTTTCCAGAGTGGCTGTGTCAGCATGCATTCCCACCAACACTGTAAGAGGATTTCCCTTACTCTGCATCCTTGTGAACATCTCTTGTTTTCTGTGATGTTAATTTTACCAATCTGACAGCTTTGAGGTGTCTCATTGTGATTTTTGTTTTCATTTGCCTGATGATGAGTGATGTTGAGCATTTATTCATGTGTTTGTTAGCCATCAGTATGCCTTCTTTGGAAAAAAAAATATCTACTCATGGTATCTCCTTAACTAGGTTAACTGATTTTGGAGTTTTGAGTTTGATAAGTTCTCTACAGATTTTGAATACTAATCCGTATCAAATATGTCATTTGCAAATATCTTTTCCCATTCTGAAGGTTGCCTTTCAGTTTTGTTTATTGTTTCCTTCATTATGCAGAAGATTTTTATCTTGATGAAGCCCCAATAGTTCATTTTTGCTTTTGTTTCCCTTGTCTCCAGAGATGTAGCTAGTAAGAAGTTGCTATGTCAGAAGATGTCAGAGAGTTTGACCCTGTGTTCTTCTCCAATATTTTGATGGTTTCCTGTCTCAGATTTAAGCCCTTTATCGATTTGAATCTATTTTTGTATATGGTATAAGGAAGTGGTCCAGTCTCATTCTTCTTCATGTTACTGTCCTGTTTTCCCAACACTAGTTATAAAATATATATTTTTTCCATTGGATATTCTTTCCTACTTTGTCAAAGATTGGTTGACTATATCTATGTGGGTCCATTTCTGGGTTTTCTATTCTGTTCTATTGATCCATGTTTCTGTTTTTGTGCCTACTGTCTTGATGACATCTTTGTAATATAGCTTGAAGTCCATAATTGTGATACTTCAGTTTTGCTTTTCTGTTTCAAGATTACTTTGGCTATTCAGGTTCTTTTGTAGTTCATTAGAAATTTTAGGATTGTTTGTTCTATCTCCGTGAAAAATGATGGTGGTATTTTGATAAGGGTGACATTAAATATGTAGATTGCTTTTAGTAGTATAGACATTTTAACAATATATCATCTTCCAATTCATGATCATGGAATCTTTTTTCCATTTCTTTGTGTCATCTTCAATTTATTTCATCAGATCTCATACTTTTCAGAGTATGGATCTTTTATATCATTGGTTATGTTTATTCCTGGCTATCTTATGGTTTTGGTGCAATTATAAATGAGATAAATTCCTTGATTTCTATTTCTGCTGCTTTGTTATTGGTGTATAAAAATACAATAAATTTATGTTTGTTGATTTTTTGTCTTACCACTTTACTGAATTTGTGTATGTGATCAAGTAATTTTTTGGTGGAATCATTTATGCTATCTTGCATAGAGTATCATGTCATCTGCAAAAAGTGAAAGTTTGACTTCTTCCTTGCCCATCTGGATGTTATTTATTTATTTATTTATTTATTTATGTTGTTGTCTGATTGCTGAGTCTAGGACTTCCAGTACTATGTTAAATAACAGTGGTGTCTTGTTCTGACCTTAATGGAAAAGCTCGTAGTTTTTCCCCATTAAGGATGATATTAGTTGTGGCTCTTTTGTATATGCCTTTGCGATGTTGAGATATGTTCCCTCTATCCCTACTGCATTGAGGGTTTTTTTTTTTTCCTCAAGAATGGTTGCTGTACTTTGTCAAATGCTTTTTTCCCTTCTACTGAGAGGATAATATGCTTCCTATTATTTCTTTTATTACTGTGGTATATACCACATTGATTGATTTGCAAATATTGAACCAACTCTTGCAGCCCAGGAATAATCCAACTTGATTGTGGTGAGTGATTCTTTTATTGTATTTTTGGATTCGATTTGCTAATCTTTTGTTGAGAATTTTGCATCCATGTTCATCAAGGATATTGGCCTGTAATTCCCCTTTCTAGTGAGGTCTTTGATTTCAGAATCAAAGTGATGTTGATCTCTTAGAATGAGTTTGGAACCTTTCCTTCCATTTCTAATTTTTGGAACATTTTGAGGAGAATACATATGAACCCTTCCTTAAATGTCTGGTAGGATTCTACTGGAAATTCATCTGACCTTGAACATTTTTGGGGCGAGATTTTTGATTATTGGTTCATTTTTTCGTTTGTTATGGGTCTGTTCATATTTTTTATTTCTCCCTGTTTCAGTTTTGGTATTATGTATGTTCCTAAGAATTTATCCATTTCTTCCAGGTAGCCCAATTTGTTGCCCTAGTATTTTTCATAATGTCCTCTCATGATTGTTTGTATTTCTGTGATGTTGGTTGTGATCTTGCTTCTCTTATTCATGATTTTATTTATTAGGGTCCTTTCTCTTTTCTTTTTGATAAATCTGGCTAGGGTTTATCAATTTTATTAATTCTTTCAAAGAATCAGCTCTTTGTTTCATTGATCTGTTCTACTGTGGTGTTTGTTTCTATATCATTTATTTCTGCTCTAATCTTTATTATTTCCCTTCTTCTTCATTTGTTGTTCTTTTTCTAGCTCCTTTAGGTGTAAGATTAGGTTGCATATTTGGGGATTTTCTTGCTTCTTGGGGTGGGCCTGTATTGCTCTATGCTTCCTTGTGACCACTTTTGCTGCATCACAAAGATTTTGAACTGTCATGTTTTCATTATCATGTTTCCATATATTTTTTGTAAATTTATTTTTTAATTTTCTGGTTGATCCATTCATTCTTTAGTAAGATGTTCTTTAGCCTTTATGTATTTTGGTCTTTCCAATTTTTTTGTGGTTGATTTCAAGTTCCATAGCATTTTTATTAAAAAATATGCCTGGCATGATCTCAGTCTTTTTGTACTTCTTGAGGCCTGATTTGTGACCTAGTATGCTATCTATTCCAGAGACTATCCCATGTGCACATAAAGAAAATCTGTGTTCTCCTGTTTTAGGATGAAATGCCCTGAATATATCTGGTCCAGTGTGTCAGTCAAAGCCCTTGTTTCCTTGTTTATTTATGTCTATTTATGTAAGTGGGGTATTAAAGCCATCTACTCTTATTGTATTATTATCAGAGTCCCTTTGCATTTGTTATTGATTTATATATTTGGGTGCTCCCAAGTGAAAGGCATAAATATTTATGTTTGTTAGATCTTCTTATTGGCTAGACCCCTTTAGTATGAGATAGTGCCCTTCTTTATCTCTTATTACAGTCTTTGTTTTAAGATCTAGTTTTTCTAATTTAAGTATTCCTACTGTAGCTTTCTTTTGATGTTTATTTGCACAGCAAATATTATTCCATCCCCTCACTTTCTGCAGGTGTTCTTACACCTAAAATGAGTCTCTTGTTGGCAGCATAGAGATTGGTCTTGTGTCTTGTTTTTTCATCCAAGACACCTTATGTGTTTTGATTGGAGCATTTGGTCCATTTACATTCAGAGTGATTATTGATAGATATGTATTTAATGCCATTTTGTTACTTGTTTTATAATTGTTTCTGCAGATTTTCCCTGTTCCTTTCTAGTCTTCATTGCTTTTGGTCTTTCTTACTCACTCCATATTTCTTGAAGAGTGGGTTTAGTGGTCATGAACTTCTTCATTTTTGTTTGTCTGGGAGACTTTTTATCTCACCTTCTATTCTGAATGGCAGCCATGCTGGATAGAGTATTCTTGGCTGGACATTTTTCTCATTCAGCACATTGAATATATCATGACATTCTCCTCTGACCTGCCAAGTTTCTGTGGAAAGATCTGCTGCTAATCTTATTTGTCTTCCTTTGTAATTTAGGGAGTTCTTTTTTCTTACTGCTTTCAGGATTTATTCTTTATCTCTATATTTTGCAAAGCTAGCTAAAACATGTCTTGGTGCTAATCCCCTTTTGTTAATTTTGATGGAAGTTCTTTGTGCCTTGTGAATTTGAATGCCTGTTTCCTTCTCCAGCTCAGGGTATTATTTGGGTATAATTTTCTCTAATAAACTTTCTCCCACCTTTTCCCCCTTTTCTTCCTCTGGGGCTCCTATGATATGAATATTATTGCACTTTATGAATTCAATGAGTTCCCTATGTCTACATTTCTTATCCAATATTTTTCTTTCTTTTTTCCACTACATTATTTTCCATAATTTTATCTTCTATATCACTTGTCCATTCTCCTGTTTCTTCCATCCTTGTGGTCATTATATCCAGTCAGTTTTGTATCTCATCTCTTATATTTTTCATTTCAGTCTGACTAGTTTTTAGTCTTTTCTCCCTGTGATAAGGGACTCCCTGGTGTCTATACTTTTCACAAGCCCAGCTAGTATCCTTCATTGTTACTTTAAATTCTGCATCAGGCATCTTACCGATATCTGTTCAATTAGATCCCTGGTAGAGACCTATCCCTTTCTTTTGGATGAATTCCTCCATCTTGGCATTTTTTTCTAGGTTTCTGTCTTCTCTGTGTTAGGAGAGAAGTTCCTGCTCCGGAGAGTGATAGCTTTATAAGAAAGATCATACATAGTCCAGGGCCTGGTGCTTCAGTACATGTCTCTGGTGTATGCTGTGTGCACTTTGCTGGTCTGTTTTGGCTGTGTTTTCCCTTAGGTCAGTCCTCTGGAGAGTTTTTCCCTTTCTCTAGTGAGGAATGTTTGGATCTTGACCAGAGTGCAGCTAGTTTTAACTAGGTGTGCTCTGGTCTGCTTATTGAAGAGACCTGATGCTATTTCCACTAGAGCTGATGTTTCGCAGAACTCTATGGTCAATAGACGAATGTGTGTGTGTTTGTGGAGGGGGAGGGGTGAGGGGGTTGTAATGGTCTTCTCAGGAGTGGCCTGCTGCACTAATTCTGAGGCACACTTGTCCCAGAAAATCAGCACCTGCAGAGCACAGTGGAGCCAGGCTTGACATAAGCAGTTTAAACTGCCAATGTTGTGCTGTGCTGCTTACTGATGTCAGTTTATGCTGAAGGTTAGGGGAGAGAAATGGCCACAGCCAGGTCAAATGTCCTTCAAGAGGGTAATTTGAGCCCACCACTGTCTGGAAAGCCCTCCCAGGAAAACAATCTCCCCTTTTGTATCCCAGACATCCCTCAGGTCCCTGCTTTCATCTTGTTTATGTCTGGGTGGCCCACCTGCCCAGCAGCCCTGTGCAACTCTTTTCCCATCCAGGCGGTCCAACTGAGCTTGTTATTCTGTATGTTGGTAAATTGAACACCAATAAAAATTAATTATAAAAAAAAATGAAAAAAAAAATAAATAAAACTCCTAATTTAAAAACAAAACAAAACAAAAAAACTCCCAAAACTCCAAACTTTAGGGACTTGTTATTGTGCAGACTCATGCTGCTCCACTGGCAGATGGGTCTCACCAAGCTAGGATTGATGCAGGCTTGTCTCAGGAGGGCAGTTGCACCAAAGCACAGGAGTGTGGAGTTTGGAGTAAAGAGCAGCCAGATCTGACTTCCAGGTTAACTGCCCTCAGTAAGTGTCTCTGTACCTATGCTGAAGGGTGGGGGAGAGTAATGGCACTTGCCAGCTCTTTTGTCCCCAGAGAGGCAATGCCACCTCTCCCAAATGTGGTCCAAAAAGGCAGAACCATCCCTCCCAGGGTGTCCCAGGGGATCCTCAGATTGTGCCATCTGCTCCCAGCCTATCTGCCCTCCTTTTCCACAGTAGCACTACAGTGCCTTCAGGGTTCCACACTGGTCACACCACATACCTCTAAACCTTCAGTCTGAGCCCCACTGGTTATAAAAACTCACTAAAAATGTAAAACTGGTTGTAAAAACTCAGCCCCTCTTGTTCTCCAGTCAATGGATTTGGGGAAGTGTTTTCCTTGTGGAATCCCCTGTGTGCTTTTCTCCCCCTTCCCTCCTTTTTCTGTGACAAGAACCTCTTCCCCTCACAGCATCAGCAATCTATTACTCCCCCATTTCACATCTCTGCAACTCTTACCTTCCATAATGTGGCTTCTTGTCTACATCTAGATTTGCAGTTTATCATGTCAGTACTCAGATTGATTTCTTGGGTATTAAAATGATTTGATATTTAACTAGCTGTGTTCATGAGATGAAGCAAGCCCAGGAACCTCTTACTACTCCATCTTCTTAGCTCCTCCAACAAAATTTGTATTTTGTTTTTTTATTTTTTTAATAATAAATTTATTTTTTATTGGTGTTCAATTTGCCAATATACAAAATAACACCCAGTGCTCATCCCGTCAAGTGCCCCCCTCAGTGCCCACCACCCAGTCACCCCCACCTCCGCTCCCTCCTCCCCTTCCATCACCCCTAGTTCGTTTCCCAGAGTTAGGAGTCTTCCATGTTTTGTATCCCTTTCTGATATTTCCTACCCTTTTCTTCTCCCTTCCCTTCTATTCCCTTTCACTATTATTCATATTCCCCAAATGAATGAGACCATACAATGTTTGTCCTTCTCCGATTGACTTACGTCACTCAGCATAATACCTTCTAGTTCCATCCATGTCGAAGCAAATGGTGGGTATTTGTCGTTTCTAATGGCTGAGTAATATTCCATTGTGTACATAAACCACATCTTCTTTATCCATTCATCTTTCAATGGACACAGAGGCTCCTTCCACAGTTTGGCTATTGTGGACATTGCTGCTAGAAACATCGGGGTGCAGGTGTCCTGCCGTTTCACTGCATCTGTATCTTTCACTGGGTCTTAGGGCAGGTCTATTTTTAATTCTTGGAGGAACCTCCACACACTTTTCCAGAGTGGCTGCACCAGTTCACATCCTACCAACAGTGTAAGAGGGTTCCCTTTTCTCCGCATCCTCTCCAACATTTGTGGTTTCCTGCCTTGTTAATTTTCCCCACAGAAATCTCACAGAGGAAGACATAGACATGGCCAACATGCACATGAGAAAATGCTCTGCATCACTTGCCATCAGGGAAATACAAATCAAAACCACAATGAGATACCACCTCACACCAGTGAGAATGGGGAAAATTAAAACGCGACACATTTCTATATGTTGATTTTGTATCCTGCAACTTTACTGAATGCAGTTATCAATTCTAGTAGTTTTTTGGTGGCATCTTTAAGGTTTTCCATATATAGTACCAAGTCATTTGCAAATAGTGAAAATTTCACTTCTTCCTTACCAATTTGGATGCCTTTTATTTCTTTTTTGTTGTTGAATAGCTGTGGCTAGAACTTCTAGTACTATGTTGAAGGGTAAAAGTGGTGAGGTTGGACATCTTCATCTTGTTCCTGACCTTATGGTAAAAGCTCTTAGCTTTTCCCCCTTAAGTATGATGTTCACTGTGGATTTTTCATAGATGGCCTGCATCATGTTCAGGCATGTTCCTTCTAGACATACTTTGTTGAGGGCTTTTATCATGAATGGATGTTATACTTCGTCAAATGCTTTTTCTTTGTCTATTGAAAATATCATATGATTTATATCCTTTCTCTTATTGAAGGGATGTATTGATTTGCAGTCTAACTCTCTGTGTCTGTTTCTCTGTGTTAGGAAAGTCAGATATGCTTCTTGCTCTTGAAGGTAATGGTCTTGGGTCTTACAGTGCCCTGCAATGCAGCGTCCCCTGTTCTCTAGGTCCTGGCATTTCAGGGAGTATCTCCTATGTATGTTGACTATGCCCTGCTATTGAGTCCTGACCTCTTTTTCCTTCAATCCAGTTGTCTTCAGAGGCTCTCTTTGCCTGTTGTGGACAATGTTTTGTCCCCAGCTGGCTGAGGGCACTTTTAAGAAATTATGTACTGGTTTGCTTGGAAATGAATCCACTACTGCCATAGCCACCAGAACTGAGGTATTGCAAAATGTGTAGGCCAGGAGATGAGGTGTTGGTGGGGTTTGTGTAAGTATTCTATAGGAAGGGGCCTGCAACACAGGGATTGAGGCAAGTGTGACTAGAAAGGGTGGAACCTCCAACATGTGGGGCTTGGTGTAAGCAACTTAAGTAGCAAAGTGTCAACAATGCTGGTTCCTGCAGGTGGCCTTGTATGATGAGGGATAGGGGAGGAAAATGACACCTGACTCTTTAAGGGTGGGGACACCACTTCATATTGCCCTAGGTTCTCCCCCAGAGCCAAGCCAATTTTTAAAATTCGGCTTTAATTCTGACTGGTTGTAAGAACTCATGAAATTCAGCCCCTCTCCCTTTCAAAGCAAATATTTTTGAGATTAATCTAACCTGTGTGAGCTCCCTGGTGTGAAAGTCTATTTTTCACCCTTTTCTGCACTTCCGTCTCCATCCCCATTGTCTTGTCTGTTTAGCTCCCAAGCCATGTCTCCTTCCTTTGTACCTTCTTCAATGTGGCCTCCTCTCTGTCTTTATTTGTGGAAATTGTTCTACCAGTCTTCAAATCACTTTCTGGATTATTTACACTGATCTGAGTGTTATCTGGTAGTATCCATGGGATGAGGGGAGCTTAGGGTCCTCCAACTCTGCCATATTCTCAGACTGCAATATTGCTACTTTCTGATGGAAGTAAATTGGCTCAAGAACCTAAGCCTTACTTGATGGGATGAGCACTGGGTGTTATTCTATATATTGGAAAATTGAATATATATATATATATATATATATATATATATATGTAAAATCTAAGCCTTATTTCTTCAAGAAATAATTGCAGTTCTCTATCTATTTCTATTGCATGTGTCTACTTTTGGGGATTATAAAAGCTAGTAATCCATTTCTTTCTTTTTTTTGAGAGAGAGAGAGAGAGAGAGAGAGCACATGCAAGCAGAGGGGGGCAGAGGGAGAAGGAAAGAGAGAATCTCAAGCAGTCTCCACACTCTGCATGAAGTCCAATGTGGGGCTTGATCCCACAATCCTGAGATCATTACCAAGCAGAAATCAAGAGTCTGACACCCAACCCATTGAGTCATCCAGGCACTCCTACTAGTAACCTATTTCTAACTGTGATTTTAATATCTATGAACTCATGGAATTTTTACTTTGCAAATGGCTGTGACAAACGGAGGAAAAAATTCAACTATCACGTTGACAACCAGTTCATCATTAAACTGTTATTGAGGGCCATTGGTAGAAGAGCTAACACTGCAGGAAGTTTGGTACCTTCAAAGGCAATTCTCAAGCAACTGTAGATGCATTAGGCACTTTAACCTATAAAAAACACATTTCTCAGAAAATGAAAATATTTTGGCCAATAACCATTTCAATTTTAAGCTATTTTCTTAGATTTTATTTTTGCATTTATCTTGACTACAAGACATCTCTAAAAGAAATGTATTTCTGGGATCCCTGGGTGGCGCAGTGGTTTAGCGCCTGCCTTTGGCCCAGGGCGCGGTCCTGGAGACCCGGGATCAAATCCCACATCAGGCTCCCGGTGCATGGAGCCTGCTTCTCCCTCTGCCTATGTCTCTGCCTCTCTCTCTCTCTCTCTCTCCCTGACTATCATAAATAAATAAAAAATTAAAAAAAGAAATGTATTTCTTCACAGTAGAAACTAATACTAAAAAAAGATATACCTCTCACATATTGATTTTAAAAATCTTATTATGGTTTGTTGTGCATGTATCTCAAAGTGACAGCTTCCTGTAGTCTTAATCACAGGTGCCTGAAACAAAAGATAACATGGCCTGGTGCTACTGTAGGATGGCAGCCAAAATGCTTTGCCCAAGGTCCGACTGGCAGTAGTTTGCATAGGCAGACAACCTGCCCTCTGGCCCTTGTTTAGCTAAAGTTTAAAAACCAAACTAGGTACTAGTTTGTTTTTTTTTTCTTTTCTCCAAGAATAGCCATCAACAGAAAGGGGAAGGGGAAAAAAAGAACATTCAGCATGCGAAAGGTGATGAAAGCTGGATGAAAGCCAAAGGTGGCAAGTCTGGATGAAAAAAATAATAGGTAAGCTGGTAGAACCAACTGTGGAATTCCTTTGGCAAATAGCAATAGCGAAAGTCAATTTTTAACATGTAAACAATTTAGTGAACAGAATGAGTAGTGATAAAGACAGGAGGACGAGGAAGCAGAAAGAGAGAGTAGGAAAGGAGCCCAAAGAGGATTAGAAGTTGTCAATGAATTGCATTTTAGGAAATATAGCAGAGAACACTTACTGCAGAATGTCTCATCAACTCATCCTAGTTTCTTGTGACATCTATATCTATTTAACTGATTATTAATTATATACTTTAGGTAATTCATATTTTTCTAGAGGTCTCATATAGATATCATATTGCTTTTGAAGTTTTTATTTCTTTAAATCACACATGATTTATAAATATCTTCTTCACTCTTCTGTTTTGAAATTCATAACTTGGAGAATGTGGGGTTTGTGTTATTTTTGGCTATTTTCTAAGATCAGTCTTAAAATGTTGGGTATGCTCTTCAGGTCCTGATGTTTTATACTCTTTAATATATACTGCTATTCTGATGATTATTTTTTATACAGACTTTTTAAAAACATTTTATTTATTTATTTGAGAGAGAGAGAGAACACAAACAGGGAGGAGGGGCAGAGGGAGAGGGAGAAGTAGACACCCCATTGAACAGAGAACCCAATGCAGGACTTGATGCCAAGACCCTGGGATCATGATCTGAGCCGAAGGCAGATGCTTACTCAACTGAGCCACACAGGTACCCCTATTATGGTGATTCTTTCAACTTTATAATACACTGTTTTTAAAAAATGAAAATGGGATAGTTTGATTCACAGTAGGAATATTTTTCTTAATCTTTTGCATTTTATAAGGCAATGGGCAATTTTGAAGGGCTGATGGGCTAAGAGAGAAGAAAAAAAAGAATGCTTTTCAGTTACAATGGACTAGAAGTACAGCAGTTAGAAATATCAGCATGGTACTACCTTGAACTACCTTCCATTAGTGTATGAAATAGACTCTAGCACCATCAGGGGGAAAAAATGCTGGCTTTTTTAACAAAGTCCTTTAGAAGGAAAATATCAGTAGCTCAAACAATAGGGAAAACACCTATATAAACATAATGTATTAACTCTTAATATAATTTCCAGGTTCAGACGCTTATATTCTATGAGCCTGTTGATACAGGCCTAGTACAAAGTATAAGAGGAAGGGAGGTGAGATTCTCTGGAAGATAAGAACATATGCAGCAGTTCAAAATGTAACTGCTTTTGAAACATTGGCAAGACCACACTCGGAGGCTTCAATTGACCTGATTTGGATGAAAAAGGTATACAAGAACAACAAAAAATAAAAATGCTATCTACAAGTGAAAAAAAAATCCAATTTTCTCATGAATAGAAAAATGCATTTTTATTTATTTTTGATATTTCAGCAATCCCTGAGATAGAACATGTTAGCTGACATCAGCCTTTGTATACTAAAGGACTCTCTTTGATATACTTCCTTCTCACCAAATTATAATCAAGGAATCCATTTCCAACCAAGTCAAAGCAAATAGCTCTGTTAATTCAGCATGTATAATGCCTGGATTCTTTTAAAAAGTAGAAGGGGATTTATTGGCTGTGGCAGGACTTGTTTGCTAATGAGGGTCAGAAAGAGAGGAGATTTGCAGTTGATTTTCATAAAAGTCTTTTTTCCTTTACAAAAAAGTATATGATTTTTGAAAAATAAAGAAATGTAAACAGTTGAAAATATGTTCTCCTTTCCCTTCATTTACATTCTAAATAAATGAATATTAATAACATTTTACTGTGCATCCTTTAATTTTCTGAGGTATAGGGCAGCCTAGGTGGCTCAGTGGTTTAGCGCTTGCCTTCAGCCCAGGACATGATCCTGGAGATCCGGGATCGAGTCCCACATCGAGCTCTTTGCATGGAGTCTGCTTCTCCCTCTGCCTGCGTCTCTGCCTCTCTCTGTGTGTCTCTCATGAATAAATAAATAAAATCTTTAAAATAATAATAATAATAATATTTTTCTTAGGTATATAGATGTACATCTACATTTATGTAAGCATATGCATAATATATATCAAATGTTTTATATATTTGTATATCAAAATGTTTTGATATTTTTATATTTTATATATTATATGTGGTATATTATGTATATTTTATATAGTTGTATATATCTAAGGTGTTTCTTCTCATAAAAATTGAATCATATTCTAAGCCTCCTATGCACATTGCTTTTTTCAGTCAGTATACCAAAGATCAACTTCTATATACAGACATATAAATATCCCACATTCTTTGTGATGGATGAAAGCATTACATTTTATGTGTACCATAATTTATTTACTCTCCTGATATAAACATTTTGGTTGTTTCCAGTCTGTTGCCATTATAAATAATGCTGCAATGAATGTCCTTTGGCATATGCCTTTGCATAGTTATGCAATAATTTGGTATAATAGATGCTTTGTATTAATCATTATGTATTTCAGATATTATTTGATATGATTAAAATAACTAACATATATGTAAGATATGAAGCACAGTAACAAAATTAATAACTGTGAATCCATTACTCCACTTAAGAAATAAGGCATTAAAAAAAGAAATAAGGCATTATTTCTTTGTATCCCCCTGTGTACTCCTTTCCTATCCCTAATCTATTCTCCTGCCTCCACTGCCTGCAATCCATGTAGAGTTTGTTGAATTTTTGTGTTTTGTTTTTTGAATGATTTTCCTCTTATTCCTGAATGCATAAATAATGTAGTTGGTTTGCATATTTTGGGCATTTATAAAATTTTATTTTATTGTGTGCAGTCCATCACTTGCTTTTTTCATCAATGTTATATTAAGTGTTTATCTACATTGTTGTGTGTAGCTATGGTTCATTCATTTTCATTTTCAAACTTTCCAAACTGCAACTGTCCTACAATTTATTAATCCATTCTCTTGTGTTGCTGGATCATATAATATGTGTATGTTCAAATTTCCAAGAGAGTGTAAAATTGTTTTCCAAAATGATTGTAGAGTTTCAAGCTTTCATAAGTAGAGTATTAGAATATGAGTCTTATGGTTGTTCCACATCTTGGTATCATCACACTTCTTAATTTTAACAGATATCTTCATTTCTGCCAATTTTTTTTCAGTGTATCTCATTTTGTTAGTAATTTGAATCTCTAATTCCTAATGAGATTACCTTTTAAAACATATTTTCATGGTTGCTTTGTTTTTCCTATGCTATGAAATGGCTATTCATGTTTATGCCCAGTTTTCTATTGAGCTGTTTGTCTTTTTCTTACTGATTTGTGAAAATTATTTATATATTCCAGACACTAAAATTTTGTCCATTTTTTGTTTCAGATATCTTTTCCCAGTTTTTAGTTTGTCTTCCCACTTTCTTTATTCTGTATTTTCATAGATAGACATTCTTAGTTTGATGTAATTAAAATAATCTCATATATTATGGCAAACACTGTAGTACTTTGTGTGTCTTTTTTTTTTCTTTGTGTGTCTTTAAAAAAAATCCTTCCTTACTTTGAGGCCATAATGTTGAAGTCTGCTTTTCCTCCTTTTGCATCTGGCCATGTCAACAATCATTTTGGAAGTTAACATAGGTTGATTTCTGAGGGCTAGAACATAAAAAATGATGCAGCTTCCTTCTGCCTGGCTCTAAGAATGTGCCTTTTGAGCCTTATGATGCCATAGAATAAAGCTTAACCAAGAATGTGAAAGATCTGTAGTATGAGCACTATAAAACATTGATGAAATAAATTGAAGATAATATTAAAAAATGGAAAGTCATTCCATTCTTACAAATTGAAAAAACAAATATTGTTAAAATGTCCATACTACCCAAAACAATCCATGGATTTAATGCTGGGGTGGATGTGGAGAAAACCCTCATGCACTGTTGGTGGAAATGCAAATTGGTGCATTTCCAATGTGGAAAATAGTATGGAATTTCCTCAAAAAATTAAAAATAGAATTTCCATATGATCCAGTAATTTCATGACTAATTACCCAAAGAAAATGAAAACAATTATTTGAAAAGACATATGCACCATTTTGTTCATTGCAGCATGCTTTATTTACACTAGCCAAATTATGGAAACAAGCCAAATATATATCAATATATGAATGGATAAAGATGCAATATAGATAAAAATGATGATACAATATTACTCAGCTTTAAAAAATAATGAAATCTTGCCATTTGCAACAACATGGATGGACTTAGAAGGTATAATGCTAAGTGAAATGCATTGGTGAGAGAAAGACAAATACTATATGATTTCACTCATATGTGAAATTTAACAAACAAAACAAACAACCAAACAAAAGGGACAAGAAAACCCAGACAAATACATAGAACAAACTAATGGTTGCCAGAGGGAAAGGAGGTGGGGAATGAGTAAAATAGGTGAAAGGGATTAAGAGTACACTTATTTTGATAAGCACTGAGAAATGTAGACAATTGTTGAATCATCATATTGTACACCTGAAATTAATATAACACTGTATGTTAATTATACTTGAATAAGAAGAAAGAGCCACCATGGAATAATTATGGCTATGCTGAAGCCACCATGTAGAAAAAAAAACATGAAAATAGAAATATCCAAAGTGCCCAACATATTTCAGTCCCCAGCTGTTTGAGTCCTCCCACTCCATGCACCAAAGCCTTTGAGATAGCCCCTGCTCTCACTACCATCTGATTGCAACCCAATGAGAACTGGAGCTAGAACCTCCCACCTGAGCACCCCAAATTCCTGATTCACAGAAATTGTGACAGATAATAAATTAGTGTTATTGATTCAAACCACTAAGCTTTGGGGTGATTTGTTACACAGCATTATATAGACAGAACATCGCCTTTTTTTTTGAACCTCTGTTTGTTTATTGGTCAATCTGTTTATTCACGAAACTCCTTGTGATTCAGTTTTTTTTTTTAATTTGTAAAATGGAAAAAGGAATACTATCCTCATAAGGTTGTTGTGAAGATTAAAACGGTTAATTTTTATCAGTGCCCAGCACAAAGTGCTATATATGTATTAACTATTACTATTGGTACTATTACTTATAATAATGATTAAAATCATTATTTCTGAGCTAATAACATATTGTCATAATTTCCATCATTATAATAATTCATGATATCCAGTGAAGTAATTTCCCCCACCTTTTTCTTCTCACGTTTCTCTTGGCTATTTTTGGGTTTATGTCCTTTCACATAAATCTTGGAATTGCCTGTAACTTTCCTCAAAATAATACCTTAGAATTTTAGTTCAGTTGCGTTGACTCTATTATTCAATTTGAAAATGATTATAATTTAAATATCTTTAAAATTTTGAGTCTTCCTAGAATTGTAAATAGAGTAAAATAATATTTCAAGAACAGGGGTCAGGAAACCTTTTCTTACTGTAAAAGGCCACATAGTCAATATTTTAAACTCTGAGCTCTATGCAGTCTTGCATAGCAGTATTGCAACTACTCATCTGTGCTTTCATAGGGCAAAAGCAACCAGATACAATACATAAATAAATGTACATGGTTGGCCACATTTGGCCCATAGGCCATAGTTTACTGACCTCTGTCCAAGAAGAGATTGAAATAGTCTTCCTAGGTACCTTGATTGGATATTAAACTCACATATGCAAAATAGATCTTTCTGAGCTTCCTTTTTATTCTGTTTCTCTATTTATGGGTTTACTTCTTATATTAATTTTATTACTTATTTAAACAGGGACAATTTTCATTTTATTGTTTTAATTTTTTCAAGTCTACCCACTCACATTTTGTAGTTTCTTATTGATTACTCATATTATACTTCCATCTTTTATTCTTGTGATTTTTCAGTTCATGGTACTTTTCATATATCCTGTATTTGATAATTTTAGATTCCAGAATCTCTCTTGGTCTAAATCTGTTGGATTTTTGTTGTTTGTCTCTACTGACTCTACCTCACAATAGTTATTTTGTTGTGTGTTTTGTGATCCTCATTTATGAGCTTAAAGTTGTTTCCTTTATCTTTCTATGTTTTGAATGCATTCTTCTAAAGAGGAATTATGTTTGCTTTTTTATGAGAGCGACGGGGTGCTATTGACCTGGAACATTTTTATTTTTATCATTCATCCAAGATTCTCAGGTTCTAATATGCCCTTTTCTACCTGCAGTGTGGTTTTAAGCACTTATCATTAGGGAAGTCATGTCTTTTCATGTATTTTCTGCTCATCTGTTTCTTTTCAGCTCACTTTTTTTTCAATCTTTTGAAGAGTTCCCTTAGTTTATATGTCTCAAGCAATGCAAAAAGTATCACACTATATGCAGGATTTAGTTTTTTCTCCATTAAGAACACGTCCTCAAAAAATTAAATTTGCCATATTGCCAGAGGTTATAGTGTCTGATAGATTCTTTAAAATAAAGAAAATAAAGGATCTGTCTTTTTGTTCCATATTATCAATTGCCCACTGTAAAACATTTAATCAATTCATGCTCTCAATAACAGTGAATGAGAGTAACCACTATCTCCTATCATTGTCAACAGTGGATATTTCTAGTCTTTTTATTTTTTCCTCTCAGATATAGATGTGTGGCTTGTTACCATAAAGAAGAGAGAGCTTTAGATACATAGAAACAGAATACATATTCTCCTTATCTGAAGGTCACTAAACTAGGACTCAGTAATCCTCCATTGTGAAGTGACCAGGTTTCTAGGTCTGCTCATGTTCTGCTGTGAATAAATGAAGACACTCAAGGCTTTCTTATCATTTTGAGATAAAATGATAGGTATTATTTTACCTGGACAAACAACTATAAAACAAAGTAAAAACCATGCCTACTCCATTATCCCTCTGGCACTGTGACCTCAAAGAAACGGTATCTGTTAAATCTTAATTCTCATGTTTGAGGGACAATGGGGAAAACTACATTCTATTTCACACTCTGAATCCATAAGTGTACTCTAAGGTCTTTAGAAAGTGCTGCATAAAAGAAATATATCATTAGAAAGAAATTTTAATGTATGTTAAGAGATTTTAAGGATAAAAGCTTATTAAAATAAATCTTCTTTTGCCAGAATATTTTCAATTCTATCAATTTGAGCAAGTGACCCAATAAAGTCATTTCCCCTAACTGGCACAGAACTAACCTGGTGCAACGGGAAAAATTAGAAAAAAAATTTGTGAATAAAATCTGATTGCTATATTCCTCTAAGGGCCCTAGGCCCCAGGTTCCATTTTAGAGAGAGTCCAAGTTCACAGATATTCTGACATGAGGTTTGTAAATTAAATGAAACTTAATAAGAAGGCTGATGCATATACCTGAAATGCCTTTCAACAAGTATACCCTGCAAAACAATTTCATGCTGAGGCATTATATCAAAGGGAAATAAATCCTTCCCAACAACCAATCAAGAGTCATTTAGTATTTGAAAGGCAACATGAACTGACATTCCTATGAGTGTAAGAATGTTTTAGAATGTCAGGAGACCACAATGTGATCATTAATACTGCATTAAGTCCAATTATATTTCTTAGCTTGAAAAGTCATTTTCTAAAATAATAGTATTCAGAGTCATCCCCAAAATTGTGCAATTCAAACAAGTAGGCATTGCTTTTAATTTAATTGACCAAATTTTAAACTCATACACATTTCCAGAGTCCATTCATTACTTTTTATTGAAGTATGATAGCAAATGACACATTTGTATCCTATTTTAAGGTCTGTGTTTATTCAACTTTAAAATCAATTGGGGCAATTATAAATGACCTTTGTCCTTTCAGTTAGAAAATGCTATCTAAGAAAAATTTTAAAGTATATTCTTGTAATTTGTTAATATTAAAAAAATATATGATCTCCTAGAGGATAAAACTTAACACATACATTAATGTTAGTCAAAATATATGTAAGCATAAAAAGAAAACTCAGCCATTTATCCATCATCATTTTTTTGGCAATAAGAAAGACTCCTGGGTGGCTCAGTGGTTGAACGTCTGCCTTCAGCTCAGGGCGTGATCCTGGAGTCCCAGGATCGAGTCCCATATCAGGCTCTTTGCATAGAGCCTGCTTCTCCCGTCTCTGCCTGTCTCTGTGTCTCTCATGAATAATTAAAATCTTAAAAAAAAGACTCACTCACTCTAATCCATGACCTGGGACTATATAATTTGATCTTCTTGGGTCATCTTGAAACAGAATATAAAGGCAATGATTTTCAATCTTAGATAAGGTATAAAAATAGTAATTTTCTGACATAGGTAAGACAGATTGAAGCTTCCTAAATACCGGGCCTTCATGCTATTTTACAGCATTAGAGATGGCTGCTAAATCAGAAGTAAAGGAGCCAGAGCCAGAGCAGCAGGTAGTATATAAGAGAGCTATGATGAGGTGGCCTGCCTGTACCTGATCAGTAGAAGGCTGACCCCATGCCAAACAGAGGTAGTGAAATTTCTTTCTATAGAGACAAACATAAGGCAAACACAAAAATACTTTCCTCCATGCCTCTGATCAAAACAAACAAAAATAATAAATGACGTAAAAAAAAGAATAAATGAGGTAAATTTCATATCAAAAAAGAGCTGCTGTAGCAATATACAAGATGGCTTGTTAAGAAAGTACAGATTAGATTAATACATGAGCATCACATCTTTGAAGAACAAGGTTTAATTCCAGCTGTTGTCACAAATGAAATAAGCTTGACAGTCTGTAGTGAGCAGTAATGCATGACGCACCACACTACTGCACTTTTGGCAGAGAAAATAAAGAGTGTTCTATCTAGAAAAAAAATTTATACTTTTTGATAGAAAATAACTCATAGTGCAATTCCTTTAAGTATTGGGGAGGAAAGTACAGATAGTGAACACTGTTGATTGCAGGATATAGGAAACAATTGTCCTCCATCTCAATGCTCTATTTGGTTAGCTGATCAGAAAGGAGTTTCAAGCAGGAAACATATTAATCTTTCACATTTTTATTAGCATAAGTAATATTAGTGTATCATTAACCCAGTTGTCCTCTCCAAAATAGGTATCTTTTTACTGGGAGAAAATTGTCACAAGGGTATATTTTGTCACTAACATATCACTATGTGACTCATTTGTGCTCAAGGGGCCCAAATTATTGATTTTAAGGCTCATGTAGGAAATCTCAAATGTAATGTAGTATAGTTTTGAAGTATGTTTCTGGTTACCAATTTCATAGTTACAATTTCAACCAATTTCTCTGTGTTATCACTTCACAGTTATGTATCCTATGAACATAATGTAATAATGTTTCGCATAATTGCCTTTCTTATACATAGACTGAATAATTTACTGGATAAAGCATGGTTCAATGTGTCCAATAGTTACAGTTCCAATTCCTCTTTCTAGACTACTACAATAAGCTATGTGATTTTTAAGGAGTAATTGTGCTCTTGTATCAGTTTCATCATTTGAGTCTACACTAAACCACAATGCTGAAATCCTGCAAAGGCTTTAAGGATTAACCACATTTCCTGTTTTAACATCAGAAAGTTTGTAAGGCCTTGTGATTCAAGGCTTATACTAATACCAAAGCTTCCTTGATCAGTCATTTCATCCCAGAAGACATGAAACATATCTGTTTGTTCTCTGAACCATCATAACCATGACATGTAGATTGGCAAAATAAAAAAATAAAAAATTTAAAAGTCTGTTAAAATTATTTTTCTTGCCAATGGTCTATATTCTTGAAATTATATGTGTCAAATACTATTTTAAAAGTAAAAGAAAAAGTGATGTGCAACACCGGACATTGATTGGGTTAAATTTTATGCTATTTGATTTTCTTTCCCTTTTCTTAATTTTGTGTAGTTTTTAATTTTTAAAACTCAATTAATTCAATTAATTAACATATAATGTATTATTAGTTTCAGAGATAGATTTCAGGGATTCACCAGTTTTCTATAATACCCCATGCTCATTACATTATATGCCCTCCTTCATGTGCATTACCCAGTTATCCCATCCCCCCCACCCACAGTAATACTCAGTTTGTTTCCTATAGCTAAGAGTCTCTTATGGTTTGTCTCCCTCTCTGATTTCATCGTGTTATTTTTCTTCCTTCCCTTCTCCTATGAACCTCTGTTATCTTTTTTAAATTCCACATATGCGTGAGATCATATGACAAATGTCTTTCTCTGATTGATTGATTTCATTTAACATAATACCTTTAGTTCTATCCACTTCCTTGCAAATGGCAAGATTTCATTTTTGAGGCTCAGTAGTATTCCATTATATATATATATATATATATATATATATATATATATATATATACCACATCTTCTTTATCCATTCATCTGTCTGGACTCTTTCCATGGTTTGGCTATTGTGGACTTTGCTGCCATAAACATTGGGGTGCAGGTACCCCTTCAGATCACTACATCTTTGGGGTAAAAACCCAGTAGTACAATTTCTGGTTTGTACGGGTAGCTCTATTTTCAACATTTTGAGGAACCTCCATACTGTTTTCCAGAGTGACTGCATCAGCTTGCATTCCCACTAGCACTGTAAGAGGTTCCCCTTTCTCCACATCCTCATCAACATCTGTCCTTTCCTGACTTGTTAATTTTAGCCATCCTGACTAGTATTAGGTAGTATCTCCTTGTGGTTTTGATTTATATTTCTCTGATGCCCAGTGATGTTCAGTATTTTTTTCATGTGTCTCTTGATTATTTGTATGTCTACTTTGGAGAAATGTCTGTTCGTATCTTCTGCCCATTTCTTGATTGGATTATTTATTCTTTGAGTGTTTAGTTTCATAAGTTCTTTGTAGCTCTTGCATACTAGTCCTTTATTTGATAAGACATTTGCAAATATCGTCTCCCATACTGTTGGTTGCAATTTGGTTTTGTTGACTGTTTCCTTTGCTGTGCCAAAGTTTTTTTTACCTTGATAAAGTCCCAATAGTTCATTTTTGCCTTTGTTTCCCTTGCCTTGGATATGTCTCTAGCAAGAAGTTGCTGTGGCCAAGGTCACAAAGGCTGCCACCTGTGTTCTCCTATGAGATTTTGATGGATTTCTGTCTCACATTTAATTTTTTTTCATCCATTATGAGTTTATTTTTGTGTACAGTGTAAGGAAATGATCCAATTTCATTCTTCTGCATGGGGCCGTGCAATTTTCCCACCAACATTTATTGAAGAGACTGTCGTTTTTCCACTGGATATTCTTTCCTGCTTTGCCAAAGATTAGTTGACTATAGAGTTGAAGGTCCAATACTGGATTCTCTATTCTGTTCCATTGATCTATGTGTCTTTTTGTGTCAGTACCATACGACTTGATGAGTATAGCTTTGTAATATAGCTTGAAGTCTGGAATTGTAATGCCACCAGATTTACCTTTCTTGTCCAACATTCCTTTGGCTATTCTGGGTCTATTTTGGTTCCATACAAATTTTAGGATTATTTATTCCAGCTCTGTGAAAAGAGCTGATGGTATTTTCATAAGGATTGCCTTGAATGTGGAGATTGCTCTAGGTACATAGACATTTTAACAATATGTGTTCTTCCAATCCATGAGCAAGGAACGTTTTTCCATTTCTTTGTGTCTTCAATTTCTTTCATGAGTGTTCTACAGTTTTCTAAGTACAGATCCTTTGCCTCTTTGGTTAGGTTTTTTTTAAAGATTTTATTTACTTATTCATAGAGACACACACACACACACACACACACACAGAGAGAGAGAGAGAGAGAGAGAGAGAGAGAGAGAGAGAGAGGCAGAGGGAGAAGCAGGCTCCATGCAGGGAGCCTGACGTGGGACTCGATCCAGGGTCCCCAGGATCAAACCCTGGGCTGCAGGTGGCGCTAAACCGCTGCGCCACCGGGGCTGCCCTTTGGTTAGGTTTATTCCTGGGTATCTTATGCTTTTTGGTGCAATTGTAAATGAGATTGATTCCTTAATTTCTCTTTCTTTGTCTCATTGTGAGTGTATAGAAATGCAACCGATTTCTTTACATTGATTTTATATCCTGTCACATTATTGAATTCCTGTATGAGTTCTAGCAATTTTGGGGTGGAGTCTTTTGGGTGTTCCACATAAAGTATCATGTCATCTGCAAGAAATGGAAGTTGAATTCTTCTTTGCCAATTGGGATATCTTTCCATTCTTTTTGTTGTCTGATTGCTGAGGCGGGACTTCCAGTACTATGTTGAACGAAAATGGTGTGAGGGGACATTCCCGTGGTGTTCTGACCTCAGGGGAAAACTCTCAGTTTTTTCCCATGGAGAATGATATTCCCTGTGGGCTTCTCAAAAATGACTTTTATGATATTGAGGTATGTTCCATCTTTCCCTGCACTGTAAAGAGTTTTAACCAAGAAAGAATGCTGAACTTTGTCAAATGCTTTTTCTTCATATTGAGAGGATCATATGGTTCTTGTCCTTTCTCTTAGTAATGTAGTGTATCCTATTGATTAATTTGCAGATGTTGAACCACCCTTGCAGCCTAGGAATAAATCCCATTTGGTCATGGTGAATAATCCTTTTAATGTGCTGCTGGATTCTATTGGCTAGTATCTTGGTATTTGTGCATCTATGTTCATCATTGATATTGGTCTGCAATTCTCCTTTTGGTAGGGTCTTTGTCTGGTTTTGGGACCAAGATAAAGCTGGCCTCATAAAAAGAATTTGAAAGTTTTCCTCCAATTTCTAATTGTTTGAAACAACTTCAGAAGAATAGGTATTAATTCTCCTTTAAATATTTGGCCAGCAATCTGGCCATGGACTCTTGTTTGTTGGGAGATTATTGATGACTACTTCAATTCTCTTGCTGGCTATGTGTCAAGACAGGTTTTCTATATCTTCTTGTTTCATTTTTGGTAGTTTGTAAATCTCTAGGAATACATTCATTTCTTTCAGATTGCCTAATTTGTTGGTATATAGTTGTTTAAAATATGTTCTATTTTATAATAAATTTATTTTTTAATTAGGTTCAATTTGCCAACATACAGAATAACACCCAGTGCTCATCCTGTCAAGTGCCCCCTTCAGTGCCCATCACCTAATCACCCCCATTCTTACTCCCCTTCCACCACCCCTAGTTCGTTTCCCAGAGTTAGGAGTCTTTATGTTCTATCTCCCTTTCTGATATTTCCTACCCATTTCTTCTCCCTTCCATTCTATTCCCTTTCCCTATTATTTATATTCCCCAAATGAATGAGACCATATAATATTTGTCCTTCTCCGATTGACTCATTTCGCTCAGCATAATACCCTCCAGTTCCATCCACGTTGAAGGAAATGGTGGGTATTTGTCATTTCTAACGGCTGAGTAATATTCCATTGTATACATAAGCCACATCCTCTTTATCCATTCATCTTTCGATGGACACCGGGACTCCTTCCACAGTTTAGCTATTGTGGACATGGCTGCTAGAAATATTGGGGTGCAGGTGTCCCGGCGTTTCATTGCATCTGTATCTTTGGGGTAAATCCCCAACAGTGCAATTGCTGGGTAGTAGGGCAGGTCTATTTTTAACTCTTTGAGGAACCTCCACACCGTTTTCCAGAGTGACTGTACCATTTCACATTCCCACCAACAGTGTAAGAGGGTTCCCCTTTCTCTGCATCCTCTTCAGCATTTGTGATTTCCTGCCTTGTTAATTGTCCCCATTCTCACTGATGTGAGGTGGTATCTCATGGTGGTTTTGATTTGGATTCCCCTGATGGCAAGGGACGCAGAGCATTATCTCATGTGCGTGTTGGCCATGTCCATGTCTTCCTCTGTGAGATTTCTGTTCATGTCTTTTGCCCATTTCATGATTGGATTGTTTGTTTCTTTGGTGTTGAGTTTAATAAGTTCTTTATAGATCTTGGAAACTAGCCCTTTATCTGATACATCCTTTGCAAATATCTTCTCCCATTCCGTAGGTTGTCTTTTAGTTTTGTTGATGGTATCTTATGTTGTGAAAAAGCTTGTAATCTTGATGAAGTCCCAATAGTTCATTTTTGCTTTTGTTTCTTTTGCCTTCGTGGATGTATCTTGCAAGAAGTTACTGTGGCCGAGTACAAAAAGGGTGTTGCTTGTGTTATCCTCTAGGATTTTGATGGAATCTTGTCTCACATTTACATCTTTCATCCATTTTGAGTTTATCTTTGTGAATGGTGAAAGAGAGTGGTCTAGTTTCATTCTTCTGCATGTGGATGTCCAATTTTCCCAGCACCATTTATTGAAGAGACTGTCTTTATTCCAGTGGATAGTCTTTCTTCCTTTGTCGAATATTAGTTGACCATAAAGTTGAGGGTCCACTTCTGGATTCTCTATTCTGTTCCATTGATCTATGTGTCTGTTTCTGTGCCAGTACCACACTCTTGATGAACACAGCTTTGTAGTACAACCTGAAATCTGGCATTGTGATGCCCCCAGATATGGTTTTCTTTTTTAAAATTCCCCTGGCTATTCAGGGTCTTTTCTGATTCCACACAAATCTTAAAATAATTTGTTCTAAGTCTCTGAAGAAAGTCCATGGCATTTTGATAGGGATTGCATTAAACGTGCAAATTGCCCTGGGTAATGTTGATATTTTCACAATATTAATTCTTCCACTCCATGAGCATGGAATATTTTTCCATCTCTTTGTGTCTTCCTCAGTTTCTTTCAGAAGTGTTCTACTGTTCTTAGGGTATAGATCCTTTACCTCTTTGGTTAGGTTTATTCCAAGGTATCTTATGCATTTGGGTGCAATTGTAAATAGGATTGACACCTTAATTTCTCTTTCTTCAGTTTCATTGTTAGTGTATAGAAATGCCACTTACTTCTGGACATTGATTTTGTATCCTGCCGCACTGCCAAATTGCTGTATGAGTTCTAGCAATCTTGGGGTGGAGTCTTTTGGGTTTTCTACGTAGAGTATCATGTCATCTGCGATGAGGGAGAGTTTGACTTCTTCTTTGCCAATTTGAATGCATTTAATGTGTTTTTGATGTCTGACTGCTGAGGCTAGGAATTATAGTACTATGTTGAATAGCAGTGGTGAGAGTGGACATCCCTGTCTTGTTCCTGATCTTAGGGGAAAGGCTCCCAGTGTTTTGCCATGGATAATTATATTTGCTGTGGGTTTTTTGTAGATGGCTTTTAAGATGCTGAGGAATGTTCCCTCTATCCCAACACTCTGAAGAATTTTGGTCAGGAATGGATGCTGTATTTTGTCAAATGCTTTCCCTTCATCTATTGAGAGGATCCTATGGTTCTTGGTTTTTCTCTTGCTGATATGATGAATCACATTGATTGTTTTATGAGTGTTGAACCAGCCTTGTGTCCTGGGAATAAATCTTACTTGGTCGTGGTGAATAATTTTCTTAATGTACTGTTGTATCATTTTGGCTAGTATCTTGTTGAGAATTTTTGCATCCATGTTCATCAGAGATATTGGCCTGTATATTCTCCTTCTTGGTGGGAACTTTGTCTGGTTTTGGAATTAAGGTGATCCTGGCCTCATAGAATGAATTTGGAAGTACTCCATCTCTTTCTATCTTTCCAAACAGCTTTAGTAGAATAGGTATGGTTTCTTCTTTAAATGTTGATAGAATTGCCCTGGTAAAACATCTGGCCCTGGACTTTTGTGTCTTGGGAGGTTTTTGATGACAACTTCAATTTCCTCCCTCGTTATTGGCCTGTTTAGGTTCTCTGTTTATTCCTGATCCAGTTTTGGTAATTTGTGGCTTTCCAGGAATGCGTCCCATTTCTTCTAGAATGCCTAATTTATTGGAGTATAGCTATTCATAATATGTTTTTAAAATTGTTTTTATTTCCTTGGTGTTGGTAGTGATCTCTCCTTTCTCATTCATGATTTTATTAATTTGAGTCTTCACTCTCTTCTTTTTAATAAGGCTGGCTAATGGTTTATCTATCTTATCAATTCTTTCAAGGAACCAACTCCTGGTTTTGTTGATCTGTTCCACAGTTCTTCTGGTCTTGATTTCGTTGAGTTCTGCTTGAGTCTTTATTAACTCTCTTCTTCTGCTGGGTGTAGGATCTATTTGCTGTTTTTTTCTCCTGCTCCGTTAGGTGTAAGGTTAGCTTTTGTATTTGAGTTCTTTCCAGTTTTTGGATGGATGCTTGTATTGCGATGTATTTCCCCCTCAGGACTGCTTTTGCTGTATCCCAAAGATTTTGAATGGTTGCATCTTCATTCTCATTAGTTTCTGTGAATCTTTTTAATTCTTCCTTAATTTCCTGGTTGACCCTTTCAACTTTTAGCAGGATGGTCCTTACCTCCATGTGTTTGAAGTCCTTACAAACTTCTGGTTGTGATTTAGTTCTAATTTAAAGGCATTATGTTCTGAGAATACACAGGGGATGATCCCAATCTCTTGGTATTGGTTCAGACCTGATTTGTGACCCAGTATGTGGTCTATTCTGGAGAAAGTTCCATGTGCACTTGAGAAGAATGTGTATTCAGTTGAGTTTGGATTTTAAAGATCTGTAGATATCTGTGAAATCCATGTGGTCCAGTGTATCATTTAAAGCTCTCGTTTCTTTAGAGAAGTTGTGTTTAGAAGACCTATCGAGTGTAGAAAGTGCTAGATTGAAGCCACCAAGTATATGTGTATTATTATCTAAGTATGTCTTAATTTTTGTTATTAATTGATTGATATATTTGCAACTCCCACATTCCGGGCATATATATTGATGATTGTTAGGTCCTCTTGTTGGATAGATCCTTTATGTATGAGATAGTGTCCCTCTTCATCTCTCACTACAGTCTTCGGGGTAAATTTTAGTTTATCTGATATAAGGATGGCTATTCCTGCTTTATTTTGAGGACCATTTGAATGATAAATGGTTCTCCAACCTTTTATTTTCAGGCTGTAGGTGTCCTTCTGTCTAAGATGAGTCTCTTGTAGACAGCAAATAGATGGGTCCTGCTTTTTTATCCAGTCTGACACCCTGCTCCTTTTGATGCGGTCATTAAGCCCATTCATGTTCAGAGTTACTATTGAAAGGTATGAGTTTAGTGGCATCATGATATCTATTCAGTCCCTGTTTTTGTGGATTGTTCCATTGGACTTCTTCTTAAAGGGGAATTTTGAGAGTCCCCCTTAAAATTTCTTGCAGAGCTGGTTTGGAGGTCACATATTCTTTCAGTTCTTGCCCATTTTGGAAGCTCTTTATCTCTCTTTTCATTCTGAATGAGAGCCTTGCTGGATAAAGTATTCTTGGTTGCATGTTTTTCTCCTTTAGGACCCTGAATATATCTTGACAGCCCTTTCTGGCCTGCCAGGTCTCTGTGGAGAGGTCTGCTGTTACCCTAATATTCCTCCCCATAAAAGTCAGGGATTTCTTGTCTCTTGTTGCTTTAAGGATCTTCTCTTTATCTTTGGAATTTGCAAGCTTAACTATTAAACTTTGAGCTGTTGAACGGTTTTTATTGATTTTAAGGGGGATCTCTCTATTTCCTGGATCTGAATGCCTTTTTCCCTTCCCAGATTAGGGAAGTTTTCAGCTATGATTTGTTCAAAACCATATTCTGGCCCTCTGTCCCTTTCGATGCCCTCAGGAACCCCAATTAAACGTAGATTTTTCTTTCTCTGGCTGTCATTTATTTCCCTTAATCCATCCTCATGATATTTTAATTGTTTTTTCTCTTTTTTCTTCAGTTTCCCTCTTTGCCATCAACTTGTCTTCTATGTCACTCACTCCTCTTCCCCCTCGTTAACCCTCGTCGTTACGACTTCTAGTTTGGATTGAATCTTATTCAATTGATTTTTAATTTCTGCCTGATTAGATGTAAAATCTGCAGTGATGAAGTCTCTTGAGTCCTTTATGCTTTTTTCTAGAGCCAGCAGTATCTGTACAACAGTGCTTCTGAATTGGCTTTCTGACATTGAATTGTAATCAAAATTTTGTAACTCTGTGGGAGAGAGGACTGTTTCTGATTCTTTCTTTTGATGTGAGGTTTTCCTTGTAGTCATTTTGCTCAGTGCAGAGTGGCCAAAAGAAGTTGTATTGGGAGAAGGAGAAAAAAAAGAGGAAAGAAGGAAAGAATAGAGAAAAATAAAAAAAAGTAAAAAGGAAGAAAAAAGGAAAAATGAGAGAAGAAAAAGAACAAAGGAAAAGAAAGAAAGGAAAAAAAGAGGTGGGGGAAGCAAACAGAAATCAAAAAGCAAAGAAACAAACAAACAAACAAAACACGGGGGAGTATCCTCTGATTCTGTATACTGTAAGTCCTTTGACTTCCCCTGGAACTTCCCAGTGCTGCTTGGTCAATAATTTTTTTCCCCCTGTCCGTCTAGCTGTTCTTCTGGGGGAAGGGGCTGCTGTGTTGATTTTCAGGTGTTATCACTTGGGGGAGCTGCTCTGCCTACTGCCTGGTGTAGGGCTCAGTGAGTAATGTTTATCCTGTTTATCCGGTGAGGCCACTGTGAGTCTCAGTGGGGGTTGTTTACCCCGTGAGGCCCCAGGAGGAACAACCCCAGGGCAGGGCCAGCTCTGGAGCCCTGGATTCAGCTTCCGCAGTAGCTAGGGAGCTCTCAGTCCGCAGGGGCCTGGATGCTCTGGGGGCGGGGCCGCTGATCTGCTCAGCTTGGGGCAGGAGCCTCTTTGCTGTCCTGTGCCCTCCTGGCCTCTGCCTGTCCCGGGGGGAGGACAGATCCTGAGCTGTGTCCCCGGCGCGCTGTGCTACCAGGCCGCGCTGTTGGAATCGGGCTCCCGGCTGGGCAGACCCCTCTCTGCGGAGCCGCTGCCTAAGCTCCTCCGAGCTGCTCTGGGGCTGTGCAGCCTCCTCCGTGCGGAGCCTCAGCCCAAGCCCCTCCGAGCTGCTCCGGGTCCCGCCGTTCACGCTGCAGCCCTTAGGGAGCTTGGTGCACTCTCCCCGGGGCGCAGGTGTCTGTTAGTGTCCCAGGGAGCCCGAGGGCATCCCCGCCCTCCTGGGTCCTGCTCTAACTCCCTGCGAGCACCTTTCCTCCCGGGAAGGTTGGTGAAGCTCCTGCTTCTCCAGGACGGGGCTCTCCTGTCCTGGGGGCACTCGCCCCGGCCTTAGCCTGGCTCCTCGCGGGGCCCCTCCCCCTCGGAGGCCTTTTGTTTCTTTATTTCTTCCCCCACCCCCCGTCTTCCTACCTTGATAGAAGCCCGAACTCTTCTCACTGTATCGTTCCAGCTGTTCTCTCTTTAAATCTCAGGCCGAATTCGTAGATTTTCAGGATGATTTGAAGGTTATCTAGGTAATTTGTTGGGGACAGGTGACTTGGGGACCCTACTCTTCAGCCATCTTGCCTCCAGTTCCCAAAATTTGTTCTTATAATTGTTTGTATTTCCTTCGTATTAGTTGGGATCTTTCCTTTTTCATTCATGATTTTATTAATTTGTGTCCTTTCACTTTTATTTTTGATAAGTCTGACTAGGGGTTTATCAATCTTATTAATTTTTTCAAAGAACCAGCTCTTAGTTTCTTTGATCTGTTCTACTATTCTTTTGGTTTCTATTTCATTGATTTCTGTTTTAAACTTTATCATTTCTCCTCTCCTGCTGGACTTTATTTGCTGTTCTTTCTCCAACTTCTTTAGGTGAAAGGTAAGGTTGTGTATATGAAACCTTTCTTGTTTCTTGAGAAAGGCTTGTATTGCTATATCCTTCCCAGTAGAACAACCTTTCCTGCATCCCCAAAATTTTGGACAGTTGTGTTATCATTTTAATTTCTTTTTATGAACGTTTTAAAGTTTTCTTTAATTTCTTGACTGACCCATTCATTCTTTAGTGAGTGCTGCGTAACCTCCATGTATTTGAGTTCTTTCCAAATTTCCTCTTGTGATTGAGTCAAGTTTCAAAGTACTGTGTTCTGAAAATACACAGGGAATGATCCCTATCCTTTGGTACCAGTTGAGACCTGATTTGTGACCCAGTATGTGATCTATTCTGGAGAATGTTCCATGTGCACCTGAGAAGATTGTGTATTCTTTTGCTTTAGAAAGGCATGCTCTGTATATGTATGTGAAGTCCCTCTGGCCCAGTGTATAATTCAAAGCCCTCATTTCCTTGTTGATCTTCTGCTTAGATAATCTTTACATTACAGTGAGTAGGGTGTTAAAGTCCCTACCATTGCTGTCTATTATCATTGTGTTTCTATTGTGTTGTTATGAATTGCTTTATATAATTGGCTGCTCCCATGTTAGAAGCATAAATATTTGCAATTGTTAGATCTTCTTTTGTATGGACCCTTTAAGCATGATATAATGTCCTTCACTTCTCACAGTCTTTGTTTTAAAATCTAATTTGTCTGTAATAAGGATTGCTATCCCAGCTTTCTTTTGATGTCCGTTAGGATGAAAAATGGTTTTCCGTTCCTTCACTTTCAATCTGGAGGTGTCTTTAAATCTAAAATGAGCCTCTGGCAGACAGTATATATAGATGGGTCTTGCTTTTTTTTTATCTAATGTGATACGTTGTTTCTTTTAATTGGGGCATTTAGCTCGTTTACATTCAGAGTAACTACTGAAAGATATGAATTTAGTGCCATTGTATTTAACTGTAAAGTCAATGTTTCTGTAGATTCTCTCTGTTTATGATTTATGTTACTTTTGGGCTCTCTGTTCTCTTGGAATGGATCCCTTTTAATATTTCTTTGTTGGGCTGGTTTAGTGATCACAAATTCTTATAGTTACTGCTCATCCTGGAAGCTTTGTATCTCTTCTACTTTGAGTGACTGCCTTCCTAGATAAAGTAATCTTGGCTGCATATTTTTCTCATTTATCATTCTGAAAATATCATACCAGTCCTTTCTGGCCTGATAGGTCCCTATGGATATGTCTGCTACCAGTCTAATGTTTCTAGTTTTGTAGGTTACAGACATCTTGTCCTGAGCTGCTTTCAGGATTTTCTCGTTGTCTCTGCAATTTGTAAGATTTACTATTACATGTCAAGGTGTTGACCTACTTTTATTGAATTTGAAGAGGGTTCTCTATTCCTCCTTGACTTGAATGCATGTTTCCTTCCCCCAGTTTGGGAAGTTCTCAGCTATAATTTGCTCCAATATACCATCTGCCCCTCAGTCTCTCTCTTTCCCCTTCTTCTGGGACCCCAATTAATCTAATATTGTTTCACTTTATGCTACCACTTATCTCCTGAATTTTCATCTCATGATCCAGTGGTTGTTTACCTCTTTTTTTTCTCAGCTTCTTTATTCTTCATCATTTTGTCTTCCATATCACTAATACTCCCTTCTGCTTCTTTTATCCAACTGTTAGAACTTCCATTTTTATTTCACCTCATTAATGCCCTTTTTTATTTCAATTTGATTTGATCTTAGTTCTTTTATTTCTACAGAAAGGGATTCTCTAGTGTCTGTTATGCTTTTCTTCAAGCCCAGCTGATATCTTTAGAATCATTATTCTGAACTCTAGTTCTGATATCTTAGTTATATCCATACTGATTAGGTCCCTGGCAGTCAGTATTGCATCTTGTTCTCTTGTTTGAAGTGAGGTTTTCTGCCTTGTCATTCTGTACAGAGAAGAATAGACGAACAAGAGAACAACATACTAAAATGTCAACAAGGACTCCAGGGAAATATACACTAAAAAATCAGAAAAGACTCAAAACCAAGAAAAAACAGAGTAAAAATTTTTAAAAAGAGAGAATATAAACAGACAGGTGAACAGAACAGAGCAATTCACTGGATCCTCTGCATCAATTCACTGGATCCTGTGCATATTTTGATCTCCTTGTTAGAAAACCAGAACCCAAAATTTTAAATAAAGAAAAACTTATATACGTACAAAAATAACATTTAATGCAATGAAAGGTTAAAATGTAACTATAAAAATGAAAGTTAGTGAGTGGGGAAAGATGGCAGAAGAGTAGGGTCCCCAAGTCACCTGTCCCCACCAACTTACCTAGATAACTTTCTTTTTTTATATATATAATTTTCAAATCATCCTGAAAGCCTACAAATTCGGCCTGAGATTTAAAGAGAGAACAGCTGGAACACTACAGTGAGACGAGTTTGCACTTCTAACAAGGTAGGAAGATGGAAAATAAATAAATAAATAAATAAAAAAGACTCCAGTGGGGGAGGGGCCCGCACGAGGAGCATGGCTAAGCCTGGGCAGCAACAGCCCCCAGGACAGGAGGGCCCAGTCCCAGAGAAGCAGGAACTTTACCAATCTTCCCAGATGGAAAGGTGCTCGCAGGGAACTCTGGCAGGATCCCAGGAAGGGCAATGGAGCCTCCAGGTTTCTGTGGTCACTAATAGAGGAAGTGCGCCTCTGGGGAGAGCATGCCACACACCATGGGACGAGCTCCCTAAAGGGCTGGAGAGCACGCCAGGCAGAGCCTCAGGAGAAGCTCAGGCAGCGGCTCTGGGCAGGGGGGCTGCCCCGTCCAGGGAGTGCGATTCCAGCGGTGCAGGCCCAGGAGCCCAGGGCTCCGATGGACACAGCCCAGGATCCCGCGCTCCCCATGGGACAGAGGCCAGGAGCACACAGGACAGCGAGGATGCTCTTGCTGCCGGGTAGCCCTGAGCTGTGCAGATAAGCACTCCAGCCCCCAGAGCATCCAGGCCCATGCAGACTGGGTGACTGCGGTAGTTACTGCAGGAGCTGACTCCAGGGCTGGAGAGCTGATTGCCACCAGTCTTGTTGTTCCTCCCTGTGTAACCTTGTGCCTGGGATGGAGGGGGCTGCCAGGGAACAGGGACCTCAGAGGATAAACAGCTCCCACTGAGCCGAGAACCTGGCAGGGGGCAGGGCATGTCCCCTAGGTGCACACACCTGAGAATCAGCACAGCAGGCCCTCCCCAAGAAGACCAGCTGGAAGGACAGGGGATGAGCAGGTTCTTGACCAAGGAGCACTGGAAAGCCCCAGGGAAAGCTGAGGGACTTACAGTATATAGAATCAGAGGATACCCTGCCTTGTTTTTTTCCTTTTTTTGTTTTTGTTTTTGTTTTTTGTTCTTCATTTGTTTTCCCCTTTTTTTCTCTTTTTTTCCTTCCTTTTTCCAGTACAACTTGTTTTTAGCCACTCTGCACTGAGCAAAATGACTAGAAAGAAGAACTCACCACAAAAGAAAGAATCAGAAACAGTACTTTCTCCCACAGTTACGCAATTTGGATTATAATTCGATGTCAGAAAAATAATTAAAAAGAACAATTATAGAGCTACTGGTGGGTTAGGAAAACACCATAAAGGAGGATTCAAGAGACCTCATGACTGCAGCATTTAGATCTAATCAGGCCAAAATTAAAAATCAATTAAATGAGATGTAATCCAAACTAGAGGTTCTAACGACGAGGGTTAATGAGGTAGAAGAAAAAATGTGTGACATAGAAGACAAGTTGATGGCAAGGAAGAAAGCTGAGGAAAAAAGAGAAAAACAATTAAAAGACCATGAGGAAAGGTTAAGGGAAATAAATGACAGCCTCAGAAGGAAAAATCTACGTTTAATTGGGGTTCCCTAGGGTGCTGAAAGGGAAAGAGGTCCAGAATATGTATTTGAACAAATCATAGCTGAGGACTTCCCTACCTTGGGGAAGGAAACAGGCATTCAGATCCAGGAGATAGATTCCCCCCTAAAATCAATAAAAACCATTCAACACCCCAACATGTAATAGTGAAACTTGCAAATTCCAAAGATAAAGAGAAGATCCTTAAAGCAGCAAGAAACAAGAGATACTTAACTTATATGGGGAGAAGTATTAGGTTAACAGCAGACCTCTCCACAGAGACCTGACAGGCCAGAAAGGGCTGACATGGTATAATCAGGGTAATAAATGAGAAGAACATGCAGCCAAGAATACTCTACCCAGCAAGGCTGTCATTCAGAATAGAAGGAGAGATAAAGAGCTTCTAAGACAGAAACTGAAAAAAAAATATGTGACCACCAAACAAGCTCTGCAAGAAATATTAAGGGGGACTCTGTAAAAGAAAGAGAAAGTCTAAGGAAACAATCCACAAAAACAGGGACTGAATAGGTATTATGATGACACTAAATTCATATCTTTCAATAATAACTCTGAACGTGAATGGACTTAATGATCCCATCAAAAGGCACAGGGTTTCAGAATGGATAAAAAAGCAAGACCCATCGATTTGCTGTGCACAAGAAAATTATTTTTGACCAAAAGACACCTACAACTGAAAATAAAAGGTTGGAGAACCATTTACCATTCAAATGGTCCTCAAAAGAAAGCAGGGGTAGGAATCCTCATATCAGATAAGTTAAAGTCTATCCCAAATACTTTAGTAAGAGATGAAGAGGAACAGTATATCAAAATTAAAGGGTATATCCAACAAGAGGCCCTAACAATCATGAATATTTATAACTGTAATGTGGGAGCTACCAAGTGTATCAATCAATTAATAACCAAAGTAAAGACATACTTAGATCATAATACACTAATACTGGGAGACATTAACACGGTGTTTTCTAAAAAAGACAGATCTTCTAAGCACAACATCTACAAAGAAACAGGAGCTTTAAATGATACACTGGACCAGATGGATTTCACAGATCTTTACAAAACTTTACTTCATTATGCAACTGAATACACATTCTTCTCAAGTGTACCTGGAACTTTCTCCAGAATAGACCACATACTGGGCCACAAATCAGGTCTTAACCAATACCAAAAGATTGGGATCGTCCCCTGCATATTTTCAGACCACAATGCTTTGAAATTAGAACTCAATCAGAAGGAGAAATTTGGAAGATATTCAAACACCTGGGGGCAGCACAGGTGGCTCAGCGGTTTAGTGCTGCCTTCAGTCCAGGGCCTGATCCTGGAGACCTGGGATCGAGTCTCACGTCAGGCTCCCTGCATGGAGCCTGCTTCTCCCACTGCCTGTGTCTCTGCATCTCCGTTCTCTCTCTCTCTCTCTCATGAATAAATAAAAAATAAAATATTTAAAAAAAACACACATGGAGATTAAAGAGCAACATGCTAAAAGTTGAGTCAACCAGGAAATTAGAGAAGAATTAAAAAGATTCATGGAAACTAATGGGAATGAAGATACAACCATTCAAAATCTTTGGGATGTAGCAAAAGAAGTCCTGAGAGGGAAATACTTCGCAATACAAGCATCCCTCGAAAAACAGTAAAGAACTCAAATACAAAACGTAACCTTGCACCTAAAGGAATTGGAGTAAGAACAGCAAATAAAACCTATACCCAGCAGAGGAAGACAGTTAAAAAAGATTCGAGCAGAACTAAATGAAATAGAGAACCAAAGAACTGTGGAACAGATCAACAAAACAAGGAGTTGTTCCTTTGAAAAAATTAATAACATAGATAAACCATTAGCCAACCTTATTAAAAAGAAGAGAGAAAATACTATAATAAAATCATGAATGAAAAATGAGAGATCACAACCAATACCAAGGCAATACAAACGATTTTTAAAACTATTTATGAGCAGATATACGCCAATAAATTAGGCAATCTAGAAGAAATGGACATGTTTCTGGAAAGCCACAAACTCCCAAAACTGGAACAGGAAGAAAAAGAAAACCTGAAATGGCCAATAACCTGGGAGAAAATTGAAGCAGTCATCAAAAACCTCCCAAGACACAAAAGTCCAAGGACAGATGGCTTCCCTGGGGAATTCTATCAAATGTTTAAGGAAGAAACAATACCTATTCTACTAAAGCTGTTCGGAAAGATAGAAAGAGATGGAGTCCTTCAAAACTCGTTCTATGAGGCCAGCAAAACCTTAATTCCAAAACCAGACAAAGACCCCACGAAAAAGGAGAATTATAGATCAATATCCCTGATGAACATAGATGCAAAAATTCTCAACAAGATACTAGCCAACAGGATCCAACAATACATTAAGAAGATTATTCAACATGAACAAGTGGTATTTATCCCTGGGATGCAAAGCTGGTTCAACACTCGTAAAGGAATCAATGTGATTGATCATATCAGAGGAGAAAGAACAAGAACCATAGGATCCTCTCAATAGATGCAGAGAAAGCATTTGACAAAATATAGCATCCATTTATGATCAAGACTTTTCAGAGTGTTGGGATAGAGGGAACATTCCTCAGCATCTTAAAAGCCATCTACGAAAAGCCCACAGCAAATATCATTCTCCATGGGGAAACACTGGAAGCCTTTCCCCTAAGATCAGGAACAAGACAGGCATGTCCACTTTCACCACTGCTATTCAACATAGTACTAGAAGTCCTAGCCTCAGCAATCAGGCAACAAAAAGAAATAAAAGGCATTCAAATTGGCAAAGAAGATGTCAAACCCTCCCTCTTTGCATATGACATGATACTCTACCTAGAAAACCCAAAAGACTCCACCCCAAGATTTCTGGAACTCATATAGCAATTCCTGAGTGTGGCAGGATACAAAATCAATGCCCAGAAATCAGTGGCATTTCTATGCACTAACAATGAGACTGAAGAAAGAGAAATTCAGGAGTCAATCCCATTGACGATTGCACCCAAAAGCATAAGATACCTAGGAATAAACCTAACCAAAGAGGTAAAGAATCTATACCCTAAAAATTACAGAACACTTCTGAAAGAAATTGAGGAAGACACAAAGAGATGGAAGAATAGTCCATGCTCATGAATTGGAAGAATTAATATTGTGAAAATGCCAGTGTTACCCAGGGCAATTTACACATTTAATGCAATCCCTATCAAAATACCATGGACTTTCTTCAGAGAGTTGGAACAAATCATCTTAAGATTTGTATGGAATCAGAAAAAAACCCTGAATAGTCGGGGAAATATTAAAAAGAAAACCATAGCTGGGGGCATCACAATGCCAGATTTCATGTTGTACTAGAAAGCTGTGTTCATCAAGAAATTGTGGTACTTCCACAAAAACAGACACTTAGATCAATGGAACTGAATAGAGAATCCAGAAATGGTCCCTCAACTCTCTGGTCAACTAATAGTTGACAAAGCAGGAAAGACTTCACTGGAAAAAAAGACAGTCTCTTCAATAAATGGTGCTGGGATATCGGCCATCCACATGCAGAAGAATGAAACAAGACCATTCTCTTACATCATCCACAAAGATAAACTCAAAATGTATGAAAGACCTAAATTTGAGAGAATAATCCATCAAAATCCTAGAGAACACAGGCAACACCCTTTTTGAACTTGGCCACAGCAACTTCTTGCAAGATACATCTATGAAGGCAAGGGAAACAAAAGAAAAATGAATTATTGGGACTTAATCAAAATAAATACTTCTGCACAGCAAAAGAAACAGTCAACAAAACTAAAAGACAGCCTACAGAATGGGAGAAGATATATGCAAATGACATATCAGATAAAGGGTAGTTTCCAAGATCTATAAAGAACTTATTAAACTCAACAGCAAAGGAACAAACAATCCAATCATGAAATGGCAAAAGACATGAAGAGAAATCTCACAGAGGAAGACATAGACATGGCCAACATGCACATGAGAAAATGCTCTGCATCACTGGCCATCAGGGAAATACAAATCAAAACCACAATGAGATACCACCTCACACTAGTGAGAATGGGGAAAATTAACAAGACAGGAAATAACAAATGTTGGAGAGGATGTGGAGAAAAGGGAGCCCTCTTGCACTCTTGGTAGGAATGTGAACTGGTGCAGCCACTCTGGAAAACTGTTTGGAGGTTCCTCAAAGAGTTAAAAATAGATGTGCCCTATGACCCAGCAATTGCCCTGCTGGGGATTTACCCCAAAGACACAGATGCAGTGAAATGCCGGAACTCCTGCACCCCAATGTTTATAGCAGCAATGTCCACAATAGCTAAACTGTGGAAGGAGCCTCGGTGTCCATCGAAAGATGAATGGATAAAGAAGATGTGGTCTATGTATACAATGGAATATTACTCAGCCATTAGAAACGACAAATACCCACCATTTGCTTTGACGTGGAAGGAGGTAGAGGGTATTACGCTCTGTGAAATAAGTCAATCGGAGAAGGAAAACTTTATATGGTCTCATTCATTTGGGGAATATAAAAAAATAGTGAAAGGGAATAAAGGGGAAAAGAGAAAAAATGAGTGAAAATATCAGTGAGGGTGACAGAACACGAGAGACTCCTATCTCTGGGCAACGAACAAGGGGTAGTGGAAAGGGAGATGGGCGGGGGGGTTGGGATGACTGGGTGACGGGCACTGAGGGGGCCACTTGAGGGGATGAGCCGTGGGTGTTATGCTATGTGTTGGCAAATTGAACTCTAATAAAAAAGCCATAATTTCATGAATCGTTTATGTGTGTCAAATATATGATTGTATTTAAAACTTATGTGTGTTTGCTCAGTCATTGATTTATGAAAAGGTTCTCAAAGGCCTGCTAGAAACCATGCACTCTATTTTGGTTCTTTGATTTTGGGAATGTGTAATAATAACATTAAGTCCAGAAAATTCCCTTATTTTGACTTAGCTCTGGATAAAAATGACCAAATCCTTAGGATTCTGGAATATATTTTTCCCAGTATAACTTAGATCCTGCCTTCGTGGTACAATGTTTGCAATTAATTTAATTTGTTTAAGAGAAATTGAACATCTTGTCTGTGATCGATTTACTAGAGGCTAAATGACTAGTAAATAAGTTATTCATTTTTTTAACATTTACCTTAAAATATATTTGGTCTGGCAAAAAATATGTTCCAAAAATTGTAATAAAAATTTGACTGATTCCAAGAACAGATACACAAAAGGGGAAATTAATTCAATCTCTACTGCTTTGTGATTCTATTTCTTTAATTACCTAAATCTAAATATTCCAGTAATAAAGTAATTGCTAAGAATGTTCTATAGGTTTAACTATCCTCTTAAGCAATGGTAAAAACCATGCATATAAATTTTTTAAATTTTCCAAACACAAAACTGATGAGAATAAAATCTAGGTCCCTACCAAGTATTTAGTGACAATTTTGTACAGTCTATCTATATAGTTAGATATAGATATAAATATAGATATAGATATATAGGTATATATCTTGTCCTAACAATACTGAAATGTATTTATTATGTATACTACTTGCATCATTAGAGTCGGTTCAAGATAGAAACAGTGAACCCTGTGTCTTTTCTTCCAAGTGACTTTAAAAAGACCTTTTTACCTTGTAATTAATTGGCCAACTGGGGAAATATGGTGTATAAATAAATGCAGTTCAAATAGTATTCCATAGTAGATGGCATTTGTTCAGAAACCTTTTTTTTTAGAAATCTTTTTTCTAAAGAATATTAAAACATGCATGAGAAACCACTAGTTACTTAGCCCAGAAAGAGTTCTTTACTGAAAAAGCCGAGGAATTATCATACAATAATAAAAGACACTGAGTGCATTATCTATGGTATCATATCATATACACTTGGTGACTTTAGGCATCAGGTTTTATATCTAATTAGGTCAATCAATGTGTTTCAGCATCTGTTTAAATAGTTGACTCCTTATTGAAAAATTGAAATTTATTTGCATAAATGTGCAGAGAACTGCAAGTCTTTTTTTTTTAATAATAAATTTCCCGGGATCCCTGGGTGGCGCAGCGGTTTAGCGCCTGCCTTTGGCCCAGGGCGTGATCCTGGAGACCCGGGATCGAATCCCACGTCGGGCTCCCGGTGCATGGAGCTTGCTTCTCCCTCTGCCTATGTCTCTGCCTCTCTTTCTCTCTCTGTGACTATCATAAATAAATAAAAATTAAAAAATATATATTTAAAAAAATAATAATAAATTTCCCTAGGTAACATTGACATTTTTACAATATTAATTCTATGAATCTATGAGAATGGAATATTTTTCCATCTCTTTGTGTCTTCCTCAATTTCTTTCAGAAGTGTTCTGTAATTTTTAGGGTATAGATCCTTAACCTCTTTGGTTAGGTTTATTCCTAGGTATCTTATGCTTCTGGGTGCATTTGTAAATGGGATTTCTTTCTTAATTTCTTTCTTCAGTCTCATTGTTAGTGTATAGAAATGCCACTGACTTCTGGGCATTGATTTTGTATCCTGCCACACTACCAAATTGCTGTATGAGTTCTAGCAATCTTGGGGTGGAGGCTTTTGGGTTTTCTATGTACAGTATCATGTCATCTGAAAAGAGGGAGAGTTTGACTACTTCTTTGCCAATTTGAGTGCGTTTTATTTTTTTGTGTTGTCTGGTTGCTGAGCCTAGGACTCTAATATTATGTTGAATGGCAGTGGTGAGAGTGGACATCACTGTCTTGTTCCTGATCTTAGGGGAAAGGCTCCCAGTGTTTCCCCATTGAGAATGATATTTGCTGTGCGCTTCTCATAGATGGCTTTTAAGATCCTGAGGAATGTTCCCTCTATCCCTACCCTCTGAAGAGTTTTTTTTTATAATAAATTTATTTTTTTATTGGTGTTCAATTTGCCAACGTACAGAATAACACCCAGTGCTCATCCCGTCAAGTGCCCCCCTCAGTGCCCGTCACCCATTCACCCCCAGCCCCCGCCCTCCTCCCCTTCCACCACTCCTAGTTCGTTTCCCAGAGTTAGGAGTCATTATATTCTGTCTCCCTTTCTGATATTTCCTACCCATTTCTTCTCCCTTCCCTTCTATTCCCTTTCCCTATTATTTATATTCCCCAAATGAATGAGAACATGTTTGTCCTTCTCCGATTGACTCATTTCACTCAGCATAATACCCTCCAGTTCCATCCACGTTGAAGCAAATGGTGGGTATTTGTCGTTTCTAATGGCTGAGTAATATTCCATTGTATACATAAACCACATCTTCTTTATCCATTCATCTTTCGATGGACACCGAGCCTCCTTCCATAGTTTGGCTATTGTGGACCTTGCTGCTATAAACATCGGAGTGCAAGTGTCCCGGCATTTCATTGCATCTGCATCTTTGGGGTAAATCCCTTGCAGAGAACTGCAAGTCTTAAAGTGACATTGGATGTTTTATTCACAATAATATTTTTCATTACTATGCAACATTTTTGATATTCATCTTAAAGTACAACCTCAGATAAGAAGATGAGTTCTCACATTTCCTTAGATGCTATCACAACTTCAATTTATTGCAGAAGAAAATTCCTGGAACACATGATTCAAATCTAGTTATAAAAAGATGCTCTCTTTTCTTTGAACTGAAGTCTACAGTTGAACTTCACTCATTGGAGTCTTGCTTACCCCAAACTAGTCACTTTTATGAGATCGTTTTGCAAGACACAAATATTTACATTTAGTGCTTTTAATTTTTCCTTTCATCTGACAGTTTATTCAAATTAATTCCATTTAGATAATTACAATTTTACTGTATTAGTTAGATAATAATAATACTAAAATATGTGTCAAGGTATCATTTCATTTTGCTTTTCTTTAACCAGTTGTTGACTTAAGCATTCCTAATAATATTTCATCTAGAGCCTCATTTTAGGTCTTTAGTTGACAGTTATCTATCTAGTACACAATAATACAGGAATTCTTTTAAAAGCTTAAAGAAGCTCTAAAGATTATTTAGCCTTTGTATTCCTTAAGGTAGAGTGATTAGTGACCAAGAATGATTAGGGACTTAGTAGTCATAGGTACTCCGGTGAAGATTCATAGCTCATAGAGTACATTTTTTTTAATTGAAGCTCAATGTGGTTTGCATTGTATACTAAGGATTATGATCATGGCTACTGAATTCCAAGTGGGTATGGAGTTGTGCACACTCAGAATCCTTAGATGGTGCTGATATTTTTTTATTCAATACAGATGTTGATAAATCTTTGTCAGACAAAAGAGCAAGAACAATAAAACTCAGGCTAGAAAAACAAAATCAATATACTTTTATTACACAGATATGTTTTTCCTGTCTGTTCCCTGAACAAGCAATAAGTCAACAAATCATTTGGCACTGGAGAGCAAACTTAGTCAGGTTTGGAATGCAGTAATTTTACAAGATAGTAAGAATAATTGAGGATATTACTATTAAGTACATTAATGTGAAAACTAAATTTCCCCTTTGTCATTCATTAACGTTGTTCCATTTGATCCCAGGCTGATATTGGAACACATTCAATAGGATATTATTTTTAAGATGTAGTTTTTTTAATTCATTCATGTTTGAAAGGGATGCATAAATCAGGTTTACTTAAATACTCTAAACATGCTAGTTGAAATTGAATAGCTTTTGTAAAAGGTCATTCTATACAGATAAGCTATACTTACATAAAATTAATAATTTTCAATTCTTAATATTTATTTATTTATTTATTTATTTATTTATTTATTTGAGAGGGGGAGAGAGAGAGAGAGAACACAGAGGGAGAAGGAGAAGCAGATTTCCCACTGAGTAGAGCCCAATATGGGGTTCAATCCCAGGGCTCTGGGAGCATGACCTGAGCTAAAGGCAGATGCTTAATTGACTAAGCCACCTATGTGCCCCAATAATTTTTAATTCTTATTGGTAGGGTTGTGACAAATATCTTTTTTTATTAAAAAACAACACTGATGCCATATAATAGCTTCAAAAGCTAATTTGAGAGATTGGTTTTTAGAATTACTGACCATACTAAAAACTGGCCAATATAACAAGTAGTAAATACTGATAGGTTTGACACTGAGAAATTTGTGTACCTGACTTTTATGTCTAAAAATAATATAAAAATAAATGAAAAACATTTTTGAGAGTCATTACTACAGGATCACTAGAAAGTATGGAAGAATCATTATATAAAAACCAAAAATATGAAAAGTAAAATTAGGAAATGGAGAAAGATGAAATAGAGCAAAACCCTACCAGTTAAAAGCAACATTAATAACAGCTATTCCCTTAAGTATGCTTCAAGACAAGTAACTTTTAGGATCTTGATTGATAACTATGTTTTCTAAACTTAGTCATATTTTTAATCCCACAAGCAACTCAGTCTTTTTTTGACAGCTGTATTTGCTGTTAAAGTCATATGAGTTTCCATCTGCACAATTAGTGACTTGCATTTTGGGTGTTGAATGTCATGTCTGTGAGACGCACAGATTTCTAGTGACAAATAAAATCATTGAATTGAATTGGCAACTACAAAATGGACACAATTAGATTGGTTGTGAAATTCCAAAGTTGAAATTTTGTAGATGAGGCCGAAGTTCTTTGCAGTGCTAAAGCAGCTAGTTTTCATAACCAACTTATATTTGGACAATTTCTTATAAAGACCTTTTCTAACTAAAATCATATCAGCTCTAGAAGCTGAAGTATTCTTTCTCTGAATCTTGAGAAAATTTTTAAAATCATAGTCAATTAATATTTGCCACCTCTAGATGTATTTTTTTTTTTACTTTCCCCTGAACCCATTAACCTGGAAGAGGTCAGATATTTTTCTCAACTTTCATTCAAGAAAATGATTCAGAAAGAAGTTGGATGATATTATAGCACTCTAATTTTGCAACCTAACATTATAGAGTGCAAAAACACAGCCACTGGCAACACTGAATTGGATATTACATATATATTAAAGGAAGAAAACAACACTTAAATATCCACATAGAAAAAGCAGTGAGAGATTAGAAATAATTCCTGAAAGTGGAAAAAGTGTTGTTCTTATAATAAGATTAAAAATGATTACAGCAAACAAAGAGTCTTACTTAGCTGGCACTGTTATTAAAACAGAAATAATACACTGTTATTTGACAGTAAAATTACTTTTCCCATTTTCTTTCTTGATTTATAACTCCAATTTTACATTCAATTGTTAAAAATATTACAAAGTCAGTGCAAATCTACAGAGATAATGAAAAATAAATGACACTACAAAATCTAGTCAAAATTAACACTAGACTGTTAAGATGTCAAGTTACAATGGGTTAGTTTCATCAGGTATACCATTTTGTGGTATAGTACTGAACAACTACAGGGAGAATAAATTATTCAGACTCCCTGATCCTTTTAGGATTCCACTGAACAACCTGTGAAAGCAGCTTCTGTTTCTTGCTCTGCCAGAGCATGAGAAATAGTTCAGGCTTTATTCTTGTAAATTCTGAATGGGTGTCTGTGATGATTTTAGTGTCTCTCTTTTAACAATTTCAGTATATTTTAATGACATCATGAATGATCAGTGTTGTTGGAAGGTTTCATTACTCATTGTATCAAGTTGAAAGGCTTCATTACTCATATCAAGTTCAAATAAGATATAACTCCTTTGTAACATAATGATTATTAAATTGCATTTCTCTACACAGGTATTAAACATGTGTATTAATACATGTTTTTCTTAACAGATGTAATTTTAGTTAGCAATTTCCAATAAAAATAGAAGAGTTATCTGAAACCTTTGAGACAATTTAGCAGAATATTAATTTTCCAAAATTTCTATGTTGATAATACTTTTCTAAGTAAATACAGTGAAGCTTCATTATAGCATTCTTGAAATGATCTATAATCCACTAGTTCTAGTCACTAAAAATTGTGCATTCCTTAACATCAATGCTACCTTGACATTTGTAATTCACCTTTCTTTATCTGCTGAAAATTAATTTCAGATATTTTCCTTTGAATCAGCCCTAAATAAAGGGATATGTTCTATAATAGAAGTACAATCTGTTGGTCATCTGCCTAATTACTTTCATTTATGAAACATGAATAATTAATACAGTTTATCAACATTATTTTTTATATTCACTGTAAAAAAAATGCAAAATGGTGTCTTGTTTCCTCAAACACCTGGAGAGTAAACAAGAGTGTCAAAATAAAAATTAGTCCATTTATTATGGAGTAGATCAAAAAATCAAATTGTATTGAGAAGAGCCTGGAAATATAAATTGACAAGAAGATGTATTTTGTACCAAATAGCAAACAGTAAGAAGAGCATATTTTTCAAATATATAAAGAAAATGAGAAAACTGCCAATTTCCTATTTAAAAAGCCTGGTTGGTAGATTGTCTTTTGATGTAGGATTGAGAAGTCACACAGAAATAGAAAAGAGCATGATTAAGGATTTCTTTGAAAGGCTGGTGATATACATTCTTAACTACTTGTGTCACGGAGAAATATTACTTTAGTTCTTTAGTTACCAGTATCATATTTAAGGCTTAATTGAGAAAAAGTGGAAAGGCTAAAGAAATATGTGAAGAACAAAGGAAAGGAATATTTAACGAACACTAAGAAAGCTACAAGCTAAGAATTATTATGTTAATTTTATAGGTGAACAAACAAGTTCATAAAGTATAAGTAATTTATTCAATGTCACACTGGTAGTAAGTGGCACCGTGAAGATTCTAACATGCATATATGGCTCTTTGGTCTACACAAAAGCATGCTGCCTAGATAAATGGAAGTTTTTGAAAAGTGCAAAAAGGAATGTAGTCTTTTCACCAAGAAAAGAAATATATAAATAAACATATATATGTTGAAAATCACCTGTTTACATGGCATCAGACAAGTAACTTCTATTGTTTTCTTCTCATTTTTAATCAATTGCCCAGCATCATACATATACACATCATGATTTCTTTGAGAATATTATAAGTTACTACAAGGACACTGACACCTTGTCAGAAAGGCAGATGAGGAAAATGTAGTCTTAAAAAGCATCAAGAGAGTGTTTAGGTATGAAGAAGAAATTATCTACCTTAAAACATATTAAACAGTATATAAAAGTGGATCATAGGTTCCCTCTATGTGGAAGCAATAATCGATGGCAAAGTTCTCCGTTCATAAAAGATTTCATATACCAGCACCTGCTTGCTACCTTTAACTGAGGTCATGAGAAGCCTTTGTTACTTACCTTGGATCTCTTTAAAAGCAAATAGAAAAGTAAAACAACCCAAAATGTAGATATACCAGTTTCTTTCTAAACATTATCTTGATTGGATATGAAGCCTAGAATACTATACCCATTCCAATATTAACCTGAGAATATAGCCAATACCACCCAGATGAGAGCAGAAATATGGGAACCACAGAAAAATGGAGCTATAACTTCTCAATTACATCAACCCTAAGAACTACTCTTTCCCTGGACTTCTAGTTTTGAAAGTGATTTATTTCCTTTATTATTTAATAAAAAGGTACCCACAAAAGGAAATCTATACTTATTGAGCAAAGTATTTTCATCATGTAGCATTTTGTGGATGGTAACTAGCTACTTAAATTAACCCTGAGCAGCAGGTAAAATGTAGACAATCTGCTAAAAAATAAATCCAATAATTATTTTACTAGAAAACCTGTTCTATATTTCATATTTCTTCCAAAAGCAAATGAATAAAAATAAAACATTATTCTAGTGCCAAATTTTGAGTAGATGATAATAGGCTGTACAAATGACAGTAAAATTATTTCCTTAAATCTTTATTGAGATAAGCCCCTCTCAAATAGTAAAATTCTGTAGTTTCACAGCTGATGGAATGATAGCAAAACAATACCCATATACATTACTGGAATCATAGATAGTGCTGAGCTTTTCTGGAAATATTAACATAAGTAAAGTAAGCATTTGTACCATTTCACTGCACAAAAGCTCTGAATTTATTCAAGAGCAAAGAGTAATTTTTAATTATATTTCATAAATTGCAAAAGTACATAAAGTTTACCAAAGATATAGAGACTGTCCCTATCCTGAATATATTCCTGGTATAATCAATCTCATCCACATGTATAAATTTAAAAAACTGTTAAAGGGAGCCACACTACCCCAAATGGAAACATAAGCACAATTTATACTTTTGTCCCTTATTTTTCTTGGCAAATTACTTCTTCACTTTACATTTTAAAGCAAAAATATGATTACTAATGCTTTAGTTGAAAACACTGTTGAGCAGAGGGGTCAAATCGTTTGTGTAAAGGCACAGGGCTACTGACAGAACTGGGACACTAGCCCAGTTTTCTCTGATCTGAAACCACTATACCATATTGCTATCCAAAATACAAGAATTCATTTCATTTCTAATAAGAAAGGAAAGAATGAACAAAAGAAAAGAGTATGAAAGGGTGAAGAAATGAAACAAAGGGAATACAGGAGGAGAGGAAAGGCAGTAGTTCTCATGTGGAATATAGTGGAGATAATAGTTTTTGGGCAGGTCTATGTATGGAGTTGGAGTTTACTGTAATATATGCTACAGAGTAGGTAAAACTAAATAAGAAGTAAGATAAAGTTCAACTGACAAAAGGAGGCTTGAGAAAGTTTTGGTGCTCTTTCATGACTTCCACCACAAATATACACAGTCTAAGTAGAATAGTATGCATGATATGCAAATGAACTTGCCTAGTCTATAGCCCCTTCCCTAGTCCCATCCTTCTAATAAGTAGATGATAGGGTAGCATGGGTAATTTTTAAAAAGTCAGCAGCCTAGTTTCATTGGAGTATAGGTTGAATGGAAAGGAATCATAGGAGATAAATTTAGTGTCATATCATAGACAAACCTAAATTCCAGAGTCATTGAGTAATAGTTTGTTGGCTGATGTAGGGGCCCAGGGCAGGCTACCCCCAAATATGCCACCTTTGTATAAAGATTATTTTGAGATGAAAATAACAAAAACCAAGCAGACGCAAGAAAGGCATTCTGGCTCTGCATAACTGCCTAAGTCTACATTGAAAAGTAGAGCCTACAACAACAAAAGTATTAAAAGAGGACTATTTTACTGGAGGAACTCATCTGCATAATAGAACAATCTTGTTTTTCTAAACATCTCCTTTCATCTTCTTAATAATGAATTATCTCCCTACCCCATTCCTTAGCTCATATAAGCTTCATGTTGCCTCATTATCTTTGAGATTTCATTTCTATGTTAATTCCCTATACATATGTCTATTAAATTTTATTTTCTCATGTTAATCTGTCTCATGTCAATTTCATTTTGAGTCCAACTAGAAGGACCATAGGGCAGAGGAAGGTCCTCCTCCCTAACACTGGCAATGACAAAGTATTGAAAGTTTTTGAGTATGTTAGTAATTTAATTTGATCAGGGTTGGCTTAAGGAAGACTTCTCTAACAGACAATGGAGTGAGGTGGGATAAGTGGTAAGAGACCAACTAGGAGGCTATTTGATGTAAAGTAATGAGAGCATTAACTAAGGTGTTGGTAGTGAAAACAGGAAGGGACAGATACAAGAGATATTAAGGAATTAGAATCAAGAACACTTGGAAATTGACTGCATGTAAAAGGCCAGGGAGAGAAAGGAGTTTGGGGTAACTGAAGTGCTCAAGCCTGACTGGAAGAGAGACTGCACTATTGATAGAAAAAAGAAAGTGAGGAATTATGGTTTAAGAAGGGTGTATGTTGAAACAACAAGGAGGATATCCAGTTGGAGATATGAATCCTGCATTTGAAAACATGGATCTGGAGTTGAGATTATAGTTGAGGGTCATGAATTTAAGAGTTGACTGAAAATAATTGATAAGCATAAGTTCCTGGATTAGGTAAAATAAATAGCAGACTATTATATACAGTGAGAGGGAAGGTAGTCTTCCAGACTTTGTGTAAATGGAGGTGAGAGTGGGAAAGATGAGCTAAGGCAGCTCAATAAGTAGTACTGTGAAAAAAACTTAGAGACTGAAAGAGATTCTAGTTGCTACTAAACAGAGAAATAATATAGGCCCCTGTTAAAGTGTCCCCAGAGGTGAATGGAAAAAAAAAAAGCAAAAATCTTCCCAAGAGAATAATAAGACACTGTTAAAGCTATAAGCACAAAACACAAAAGTAGGCTTAGCAACCTAGAGTCTTTGAAGGTATTTTTTAATTATAAACAGGCAGTTTCTGTTATGTTATGTATTATATATTATATATTAGTCTATAGATTCACGTAAAAGTACAGCAGTTTAGCCTTAAACTGAACTCAAATAATAATAATAAATGAATCAAGGTTTTGACATATGTTCCTTTTACTTTAATTTAATTCAAAGCATCATTAAATCAAATATAGGATGTATTTTTACTGTCCTTTGATCTCTGTCTTCTGGGGATTTAAAAATAACATTTTCTACTCAGTCAAAGCTGCATTTAAATTGTATATTAAGGGTCTGACTTAACTTCATAAAGCAAGGACATTCAGAGTTAATACTGAAGACATTGACTTTTACTCTGTCAAAACCTTTGAGAGAAGGTTGGGTTTTTTTCTTCCTTTTTGTGTGTTTTTCATATTTTTAGATAAAATGTAAATGTAAAAAATCAAAGTAGGAACTTGATGACCTAATGAAAGTGGCCAAAGAGAAAGGGCTAATGGAAGAGAATGAATGATCTATGAATTGAAAATAGGGAAATTACTGCAACTCCTATACATATTATTTTAAGGCTTTCTTTGCATCTTTATTTTTTTTAAGTTTTTGTTTAAATTCCTGTTTGCTAGCATACAGTGTAATATTAGTTTCAGATATACAATTTAGTGAGTCACTGAGATACAACACTCAGTGCTCTTCACAATTATACTCCTTCATCCTCATCACCTATTTAACCTATCTCCCCAGCCATCTTCCCTGTGGCAACCATCAGTTTGTTCTCCATAGTTTAAGGATCTGCTTCTTGGTTTGACTATCTCTCTCTCTATTTCCCAATGCTCATTAGTTTTGTTTCTTAAATTTCACATTTGAATTAAATCATATAGTATTTGATTTTCTCTGACTGACTTATTTTGCTTAGCATAATACTCTCTAGCTCCATCCACATCATTGCAAATAGCAAGATTTCATCCTTTTCTTGGATGAGTAATATTCCATTAGATAGATCACATCTTCTTCACCCATTCATCAGTCCATGGACATTTGGGCTCTTTCCATCATTTGGCTATTGGAGATAATGTTGCTATAAACATAGGGGTTCACGTATATCTTTGAATTAGTATTTTTGTATTCTTTGTGTGAATACTTAGTAGTGTGATTGCTGGATTGTAGGGTAGCTCTATTTTTAACTTTTTGAGGAACTTCCATACTGTTGTCCAGAATAGCTGTACCAGTTTGCATTCCCAACAACAGTGCAAGAAGGTTTCCCTTTCTCTGAATCCTCACTAATACCTGTTATTTCTTGTGTTGTTGGTTTTACCCATTCTGATTGGTGTGAGGTGATATCTCATTGTAATTTGTATGTCCCTGATCATAAATGATGTTGAGCATTTTTCATGTGTCTGTTGGCCATCTATATGTCCTGTATGCCTTCTTTGGAAAAATGTCTATTCACGTCTTCTGCATCTTTAAATTAACATCAAGATTCTTTTCTTACTGGAGAAGAACAATTACACATTTAGTTCCAATTCTTCTATTTTTGAATCAGGAGGCTAGACAACATTGTCAAGCTATCATTCTTTCAATTCTCTTTCTCTGATTAGTGTCTTCCATCTTATTCTTTTGTCCTCACACCCTTCTCCTGAAGTTGCATTTTATGTCCCCCAGTTTATATTCTAATCTATCCCTTCAAAATTTGGCTCTCTTGTTTTCTTTTGTTTGTCCTTCCTTTTGTCCTTTAAGAATATTTTTCTCCTTTTATGTAAAAACTAGCTAATCAGAAAAACTTATGGGAGCTATTGTATTATTGATTTTTTAAAATAATAAATTTATTTTTTATTGGTGTTCAATTTGCCAACATACAGAATAACACCCGGTGCTCATCCCGTCAAGTGCCCCCCTCAGTGCCCGTCACCCATTCATCCCCACCCCCCCCTCCCCTTCCACCACCCCTAGTTTGTATTATTGATTTTTGTTGTGTTCCTGAGAGTGGCTAGAACTTTCTCTAGCCTATGTTATCTTCCCTCACAGGTAACACATCCATTTATTTGTTGGAACTTTGGACAGTTTAGTTTTAGTCACTGTGATTTAATTCTTCCATTTGTGAAATGCGAAAACTGATAAACTATTGGCTCAGTCTTCCCATGGTTTCTAAATCATTCCTTTAAAAAGTTGACTTTAAAGATATTTCTCTTATTCTCTTAGTCAAAGATATCCTAAAAGTGTCAATTTCAGATCATACAGGAAAACAGGTTGAGAGGCCCCTAGATGAAGAGGATTTTTTCCACCTTTGATATTATACTGTCTAGGTAGTTGCAGACTCTGAATACATATAAGGCTGTCCCTGGAAGGAAACTATGTATTTACTTTTGCAGAAATTTGAAGCTAAAAATTAATAGTCTTTAAAAACTTGGCTTGGGATGCCTGGGTGACTCAGAGGTCGAACGCTTGCCTTCCACCCAGGGCATGATCCTGGAGTCCCAGGATCAAGTTTGCATTGGGCTCCCTGCATTGGGGCCCACTTCTCTCTCTGCCTGTGTTTCTGCTTCTCTCTCTCTCTCTCTCTCTCTCTCTCTCTCTCTCTCTGTCTCAAATAAATAAGTAAATAAATAATCTTTAAAAAATAATAAAGAAATAAAAACTTGACTTTTTGTTGACTGAAATATTTTAAAGTGAAAAATGGTTGGGATTGAAATGGTTCTTTAGTAGGTATAGTTGACCCTTGAATGATGCAGAGGTTAGGAGTCCCGACTCCCCGTGTGCAATGCTGAACTCTGGGCAGGGTTTGGGGCTTCAGATGGTGCTGCTTGTAGTCTGACCTCCGGCTTCACATAGTGTGGTGGTGGGAGAGGGCCCCTTAGGGGCCATGGAGTTGGGGGAGGAGCCTGTCGCTGCTGGAAGTGCAGCAGCTCTGCAGGGCTCATCTCGCCCTTGCTGTCTGCGCCCGCCGCCGGGTCCCTGCCCGTGCTGCCGCTGCCAGCGCCCGCCGCCCCGGCCCCGCCGCCGCCGCCATCCGCCTGCCTGGAGATGCTGCCCACGCCGTTCTGACCAGAGGGGGCCGACCTGATTGTCTCCGAGGCGGATTCCACCATCATGTCGTTCTAGCGGGACCTGTCCGGCCCGGCCGCTCCGTCAAAAGCTGGTAATAACTATTGACTTCCCTAAAATTTAACTACTAACAGCCCACTGTTATTATGACCAGAAGCCTTATCAATAACAAAGAGTTGGTTAGCACATATTTTGTATGTGTATATATTATATACTATACCCTTATAAAAAGTAGCTAGAAAAAAGAAAATGTTAATGAAATCATAAGGAAGAGAAAATACTTTTACATTACTGTACTGTATTTATTGAAAAGAAAAATCCATGTGTAAGTGGCCCCATGGAGTTCAATCTCATGTTAAGGGTCAAGTGCTCTTCCTTTCCCTCCTGTATTTGCCTAACCCTGTCTCTACTATCTTATTTTGATCAATCCCAGTGCCAGTGGGAACAGAATTTGGTTGTGGCGCGTGAAAAAGTTAGACATTTATGACTGGTCCACAAACTGAAGGATCATACAATCTCTGGGTTTCTAATAAAGATCAAAATGGAAACTAAAGTATCTGGCAGTATTTTATTCAGTTTTGTCACATGCATCATTTTCCTGTCATAATAATTTTTTTTCAAATCCAGCATAGAATGTGTCTGCTTTTCAGATTGAGTTCTTTCAGAATACCACAGTTGTTCTAGCTACAGATTTAAAACCATATTCATTTAGCAAATGTTTTTACTTCTGCTCTTAATAAAATTGTGCAGTGGTCTGCTTTGCATAGGTGTTATCCTTCTTGTTGTTAACAACCATAGTCTACACAGGTCCTCCACTGGTTCCTTCTACAATAAGTAAAGGTTCTTATCAGATAAGAGGCTTTTGATACCTTAATGTTATCACTCATTCAGTCATTAAGATTGGAAAGCAAATAGAGTTGCCTTGCTATTCATAAGAGGATAAGGAACAAAGTAACACTCTTACTTAGATTACAGATCAAATTGCTTACTCTATCTGAGCTTTACCTATAAACACATTCTGAAATAATTCTTTCTGATAGAAAGAATCCTTTCTGATGCTCACCTAAAAAAAACAACCAGACTTTTTCCAGGCCCACTGTGTCAGTCCCTGGAAGCTTGCAAAAAGGAAAAACATAATCCACTCATCTTTCGATGGATAAAGAAGATTTGGTATATGTATACAATGGAATATCACTCAGCCATTAGAAACGACAAATACCCACCATTTGCTTCAACGTGGATGGAACTGGAGGGTATTATGCTGAGTGAAGTCAATCGGAGAAGGACAAACAGTGTATGTTCTCATTCATTTGGGGAATAGGGAATATAAGGGAAGGGAGAAGAAATGTGTGGGAAATATCAGAAAGGGAGACAGAACATAAAGACTTCTAACTCTGGGAAATGAACTAGGGGTGGTGGAAGGGGAGGAGGGCGGGGGGTGGGGGTGAATGGGTGATGGGCACTGAGGGAGGCACTTGATGGGATGAGCACTGGGTGTTATGCTATATGTTGGCAAATTGAACTCCAATAAAAAATTTTAAAACAAGAAAAAAAAAGGAGAAATAATCCAGTTGCCAAACCTCCTGCAATAGTCATAGCCTTCTTGAGAATGCCAATATAACTTCATGAAACCTCAGTTTTCTAGTTTGCAAAATCTTAAGAGCTTTTATTAGGTTAATTCTAAATGAACAGCAGGGAATTAACAAATGCAATGTCTCAGCTCAGTTTTAAGTTTTCATAAGTTGTATATGAACATTTCATTACAAATGTATCTCTCTGTTTAGTTCTCACTTATCACCATCCCTTAATAAGTAAGCATGGTTATTATCATGAAAGGTAAGAGAAATAACTTTACATTGTAAACTTAACCCATAATTTGGAGCAGTTGGTTTTCACAATTCCCATCTGATAAACCTATGTTCCTCTTTTGGATCCTTGATATTCTATGATAATCATTCCACTCAATGAGCATTTTGAATGTTCCCAACTGGATCAACCTGCTCCCTCTGGGTTTTGATGCTGAGAGTACCTAGAGGAACTCCATAAGTCCTTTTCTATACCCAGTATTATTGGATTACATTAGATCTTATCCAAAAGACCAAGAAGCAATGGCACTATTGGATTAGATAAGAAGCTGACTACAAAAATATTTGGAAAAATATAGATAAGGTATAAATATCCCAATCAGAAAGTAGAATATAAGACATTATAAGGTACGAAAAGAATGCATATTGTCACCATGCAATGCTTTAATTTTAGTTGAAGAAACGGAGGTACTATAGAACCAACAGAAATTCAAAATGTTGTAGTGCATATTTACTACAAGATATCTACTCCTTTGGTTTAGTATCTAGCACATATCATCCAATTTTCTTCTGAGTGGTCCTAATATTAGTCCTGTCCAATATATTTTCTTAATATAAAATGTTTTTATCAGCCAAGAAAAATATGTTAGTACCAATAAATCAGAGGATGAATAGCATGAATAAGTATATTACAAAAGAAAATTATAGGAAAAAACGGTTGGACTTCACTATTTACCCTGGCAAAGGAAGTAAAACATGATAATCTTCAAGGTTTACAACTGTACAGAAACATCAAGTCCCATATAATTGTTAATTATCACAACTTTTCTCTAAGGCAATTTGTCAAAGTTTACTGGTTACTTTAAAGCAATAATTCTAGACGTAGGAATTTATCCTAAGAAAAAAATCAGAAAGACAGTCTAAGATTAATCCATATGGGTTGTCATCACAAATGTTTGGCATAACAGTTTTAAAAAAAATGGCAACAACTAAGAGGGTCAATAATGGGGGATTGATCAAACAAATGGTAGTATTTTTATGTAATGAAATAATATGAGGCAAACAAAATAATTTTATTTTTTATTTATTTTTTTAAAGATTTTATTTATTTATTCATAGACACAGAGGGAGAGAGGCAGAGACATAGGGAGAGGGAGAAGCAGGCTCCATGCAGGGAGCCCAATGTGGGACTTGATCCCGGGTATCCAGGATCACACCCCAGGCTGCAGGCGGCACCAAGCCGCTGCACCACCAGGGCTGCCCACAAAATAATTTTAATACATTTAAGGGAAATATTTGTTATATATTGTTAAGTAGAAAAACAGATTATAAATATACATGTACTAAAAATCATAAAGACATTGTGTCTTTAAATTTATCTATATAAAATATATATCTATATATTATATATATATAAAATCTATATATCTATATATCTATATATAATCTATATATCTATATAAAAATATATATCTATATATAATACATATCTATATAAAAATGTGTATATGCTAAAATATTAACAATAGTAATCTCTATTTCCTGGGATAGATGTTTTTAATTTTTACTTATAAAAATGAGTAAAGTACTTACTTTTCATTTTTACTTATACTTTTCTATAATTAATATCTGCAAGTCTATTCTACACTATTATCCATTTAAAATAAACTTTAAAGATTTTGTTTTAATTAATTCATTTCATCTTTTATGTAGTAGTTTTTAACATGATAAAAATATACACAATGTTGAGAGAAGTTAAGATGACAGAGTAGTAGGAAGACCTTATGCTTGCCTTTTCCTTCAAACATAGCTAGATAAATATCAAATCATTCTGAACACCCAGGAAATCAGTCTGAGGACTGAGAAAACAAACTGTACAACTAAAGGGAGAAAAGAGACCACACTATGAAGTTGGAGACATGGAGACATGATTTAGGGGAGAAAAGAATCACTGATGCTGCACAAAGTAGGAACCCCTGATCAGGGAGAGAAGAAAGAAAAAGAGAGAACGAGAGCATGAAAGCAAGAGAAGAGGGAAAGAGAGCAGGGCACAGGATATTGCACAAGAAAAACACTTCCTTAAAACCATTGATGGGGAAAATGAAAAGGGCTGATTATTGCAAGTTTTTGCAAGCAGCAGAGCTCAAAGTCTGAAATTTCAGAAGTCCATGCCATCACCAAGTGGACCCTGGTGGGTATAGAGGTACTCCTGTGCAGAAGGAGGGCAGAGGCCCAGGATGGAAGGATGGTCTGAGGATACTCTGGGTTGAACTGAAGAGATAGAAACGTTTGCTCTTCCACGTCGGGCTCCCGATGCATGGAGCCTGCTTCTCCCTCTGCCTGTGTCTCTGCCTCTCTCTCTCTCTTTCTCTGTGACTATAATAAATAAATAAATAAATAAATAAATAAATAAATAAATAAGAAATGTTTGCTCTTCTGTGAGGGCTTCCTGAAATGCAGCAGGTGCAAACTCCCATCTCCAAAAGGACCAAAATAGTTGAAATCATGAATGAAAAAGGAGACACCACAACCGACACCACAGATATACAATTTTAAGATAATATTATGAAAATGTATATGCCAACAAATTGGGCAATCTGGAAAAAATGGATAAATTCCTAGGAACATACAAACTAACAAAACTGAAAGAGGATAAAATAGGAAATTTGAACAGACCAATAAACAGCAAAGAAATTAAATCAATAATCAAAATGTTTCAACAAACAAAAGTCCTGGGCCAGATGGTTTCCCAGGGTATTTCCATCAAACATTTAAAGAAGAGTTAATACTTAGTCTTCTTGGAGGAGGGGCAAGATGGCGGAAGAGTAGGGTCCCCAAATCACCTGTCCCCAACAAATTACCTAGATAACCTTCAAACCATCCTGAAAATCTACGAATTCGGCCTGAGATTTAAAGAGAGACCAGCTGGAATGCTACAGTGAGAAGAGTCCGCGCTTCTATCCAGGTAGGAAGACGGGGAAAAAGAAATAAAGAAACAAAAGGCCTCCGAGGGGGAGGGGCCCCGGAGGAGCCGGGCTGAGGCCGGGGCGAGTGTCCCCAGGACAGGAGAGCCCCGTCCCGGAGAAGCAGGAGCTGCACCAACCTTCCCGGGCGGGCGGAAAGGGGCTCGCAGGGAGTTGGAGCAGGACCCAGGAGGGCGGGGATGCCCTCGGGCTCCCTGGGACACTAACAGACACCTGCGAGCGCAGGAGAGTGCTCCGAGCTCCCTAAGGGCTGCAGCACGCACCGGAGCAGTTCGGAGGGGCTCGGGAGCGGCTCCAGGGAGGGAGCTGCGGGGCGGGAGCGCAAATCCAACAACGCAGGCCCCGGAGCACAGGGCGCCGGGACACAGCCCAGGATCCGGCCTCCCCCGGGACAGGCAGAGGCCGGGAGGGCCCAGGACAGCAAGGACGCACCTGCTCCGAACTGAGCAGATCAGCGGCCCCGCCCCGGAGCCTCCAGGCCCTGCAGATGGAAAGCCGAGAGCCCCGAGCCCCGTAGTTCCTGCGGAGGCTGAATCCAGGCTTCTAGAGTTGCCATAGCAACTGCAACTGTTCCTCCTGAGACCTCACGGGGTAAACAACCCCCACTGAGCCCTGCAGCAGGCAGGGGCAGAGCAGCTCCCCCAAGTGCTAACACCTGAAAATCAGCGCAGCAGGCCCCTCCCCCAGAAGACCAGCTGGACGGACCAGTTCCAGGGGAAGTCAAGGGACTTAAAGTCTACAGAAATACTCCCCCGTGTTTTTTTTTTCTTTTCTTTTTTCTTTTCTTTTTGATTTCTGATTGCTTCCCCCACCCCCCCTTTTTTTTCTTTTTTTTCACCTTTCTTTCTTTTTCTTTCCCTTTTTCTTCTCTTCTTTCCTTTTTCTTTTCTTTTTCTTTTTTCTTTTTCTCTTTTCTTTCCTTCTCTCTCTTTCTCTCCTTTTCCCAATACAACTTGTTTTTGGCCACTCCGCACTGAGCAAAATGACTAGAAGGAAAACCTCACCTCAAAAGAAAGAATCAGAAACAGCCCTCTCTCCCACAGAGCTACAAAATCTGGATTACAATTCAATGTCAGAAAGCCAATTCAGAAGCACTATTATACAGCTACTGGTGGCTCTAGAAAAAAGCATTAAGGACTCACGAGACTTCATGACTGCAGAATTTAGATCCAATCAGGCAGAAATTAAAAATCAACTGAATGAGATGCAATCCAAACTAGAAGTCCTAACGACGAGGGTTAAGGAGGTGGAAGAACGAGTGAGTGACATAGAAGACAAGTTAATGGCAAAGAGGGAAACTGAGGAAAAAAGAGAGAAACAATTAAAGGACCATGAAGACAGATTAAGGCAAATAAATGACAGTCTAAGGAAGAAAAACCTACGTTTAATTGGGGTTCCCGAGGGCGCCGAAAGGGACAGAGGGCCAGAATATGTATTTGAACAAATCCTAGCTGAAAACTTTCCCAATCTGGGAAGGGAAACAGGCATTCAGATCCAGGAAATAGAGAGATCCCCCCCTAAAATCAATAAAAACTGTTCAACTCCTCGACATTTAATAGTGAAGCTTGCAAATTCCAAAGATAAAGAGAAGATCCTTAAAGCAGCAAGTGACAAGAAGTCCCTGACTTTCATGGGGAGGAATATTAGGGTAACAGCAGACCTCTCCACAGAGACGTGGCAGGCCAGAAAGGGCTGGCAGGATATATTCAGGGTCCTAAATGAGAAGAACATGCAACCAAGAATCCTTTATCCAGCAAGGCTCTCATTCAAAATGGAAGGAGAGATAAAGAGCTTCCAAGACAGGCAGGAACTGAAAGAATATGTGACCTCCAAACCAGCTCTGCAAGAAATTTTAAGGGGGACTCTTAAAATTCCCCTTTAAGAAGAAGTTCAGTGGAACAATCCACAAAAACAAGGACTAAATAGATATCATGATGACACTAAACTCATATCTGTCAATAGTAACTCTGAACGTGAACGGGCTTAATGACCCCATCAAAAGGCGCAGGGTTTCAGACTGGATAAAAAAGCAGGACCCATCTATTTGCTGTCTACAAGAGACTCATTTGAGACATAAGGACACCTACAGCCTGAAAATAAAAGGTTGGAGAACCATTTACCATTCAAATGGTTCTCAAAAGAAAGCAGGGGTAGCCATCCTTATATCAGATAAACTAAAATTCACTCCGAAGACAGTAGTGAGAGACGAAGAGGGACACTATATCATACTTAAAGGATCTATCCAACAAGAGGACTTAACAATCCTCAATATATATGCCCCGAATGTGGGAGCTGCCAAATACTTAAACGAATTATTAACCAAAGTAAAGAAATACTTAGATAATAATACACTTATACTTGGTGACTTCAATCTAGCTCTCTCTACCCTTGATAGGTCTTCTAAACACAACATCTCCAAAGAAACGAGAGCTTTAAATGATACACTGGACCAGATAGATTTCACAGATATCTACAGAACTTTACATCCAAACTCAACTGAATACACATTCTTCTCAAGTGCACATGGAACTTTTTCCAGAATAGACCACATACTGGGTCACAAATCGGGTCTGAACCGATACCAAAAGATTGGGATCGTCCCCTGCATATTCTCAGACCATAACGCCTTGAAATTAGAACTCAATCACAAGAAGAAGTTTGGAAGGACCTCAAACACGTGGAGGTTAAGGACCATCCTGCTAAAAGATAAAAGGGTCAACCAGGAAATTAAGGAAGAATTAAAAAGATTCATGGAAACTAATGAGAATGACGATACAACTGTTCAAAATCTTTGGGATGCAGCAAAAGCAGTCCTGAGGGGGAAATACATCGCAATACAAGCATCCATTCAAAAACTGGAAAGAACTCAAATACAAAAGCTAACCTTACACATAAAGGAGCTAGAGAAGAAGCAGCAAATCGACCCGACGCCCAGCAGAAGAAGAGAGTTAATTAAAATTCGAGCAGAACTCAACGAAATTGAGACCAGAAGAACTGTGGAACAGATCAATAGAACCAGGAGTTGGTTCTTTGAAAGAATTAATAAGATAGATAAACCATTAGCCAACCTTATTAAAAAGAAGAGAGAGAAGACTCAAATTAATAAAATCATGAATGAGAAAGGAGAGATCACTACCAACACCAAGGAAATACAAACGATTTTAAAAACATATTATGAACAGCTCTACGCCAATAAATTAGGCAATCTAGAAGAAATGGACGCATTCCTGGAAAGCCACAAACTACCAAAACTGGAGCAGGAAGAAATAGAAAACCTGAACAGGCCAATAACCAGGGAGGAAATTGAAGCAGTCATCAAAAACCTCCCAAGACACAAGAGTCCAGGGCCAGATGGCTTCCCAGGGGAATTCTATCAAACGTTTAAAGAAGATATCATACCTATTCTACTAAAGCTGTTTGGAAAGATAGAAAGAGATGGAGTACTTCCAAACTCATTCTATGAGGCCAGCATCACCTTAATTCCAAAACCAGACAAAGACCCCACCAAAAAGGAGAATTACAGACCAATATCCCTGATGAACATGGATGCAAAAATTCTCAACAAGATACTAGCCAATAGGATCCAACAACACATTAAGAAAATTATTCACCATGACCAAAGTAGGATTTATCCCCGGGATGCAAGGCTGGTTCAACACTCGTAAAACAATCAATGTGATTCATCATATCAGCAAGAGAAAAACCAAGAACCATATGATCCTCTCATTAGATGCAGAGAAAGCATTTGACAAAATACAGCATCCATTCCTGATCAAAACTCTTCAGAGTGTAGGGATAGAGGGAACTTTCCTCGATATCTTAAAAGCCATCTACGAAAAGCCCACAGCAAATATCATTCTCAATGGGGAAGCACTGGGAGCCTTTCCCCTAAGATCAGGAACCAGACAGGGATGTCCACTCTCACCACTGCTATTCAACATAGTATTGGAAGTCCTAGCCTCAGCAATCAGACAACAAAAAGACATTAAAGGCATTCAAATTGGCAAAGAAGAAGTCAAACTCTCCCTCTTCGCCGATAACATGATACTCTACATAGAAAACCCAAAAGCCTCCACCCCAAGATTGCTAGAACTCATACAGCAATTTGGTAGCATGGCAGGATACAAAATCAATGCCCAGAAATCAATGGCATTCCTATACACTAACAATGAGACTGAAGAAAGAGAAATGAAGGAGTCAATCCCATTTACAATTGCACCCAAAAGCATAAGATACCTAGGAATAAACCTAACCAAAGAGGTAAAGGATCTATACCCTAAAAACTATAGAACACTTCTGAAAGAAATTGAGGAAGACACAAAGAGATGGAAAAATATTCCATGCTCATGGATTGGCAGAATTAATATTGTGAAAATGTCAATGCTACCCAGGGCAATTTACACATTCAATGCAATCCCTATCAAAATACCATGGACTTTTTTCAGAGACTTAGAACAAATTATTTTAAGATTTGTGTGGAATCAGAAAAGACCCCGAATAGCTAGGGGAATTTTAAAAAAGAAAACCATAGCTGGGGGCATCACAATGCCAGATTTCAGGTTGTACTACAAAGCTGTGGTCATCAAGACAGTGTGGTACTGGCACAAAAACAGACACATAGACCAATGGAACAGAATAGAGAATCCAGAAATGGACCCTGAACTTTATGGTCAACTAATATTCGACAAAGGAGGAAAGACGATCCACTGGAAGAAAGACAGTCTCTTCAATAAATGGTGCTGGGAAAACTGGTCATCCACATGCAGAAGAATGAAACTAGACCACTCTCTTGCACCATACACAAAGATAAACTCAAAATGGATGAAAGATTTAAATGTGAGACAAGACTCCATCAAAATCCTAGAGGAGAACACAGGCAACACCCTTTTTGAACTTGGCCACAGTAACTTCTTGCAAGATACATCCACGAAAGCAAAAGAATCAAAAGCAAAAATGAACTATTGGGACTTCATCAAGATAAGAAGCTTTTGCACAGCAAAGGATACAGTCAACAAAACTCAAAGACAACCTACAGAATGGGAGAAGATATTTGCAAATAACATATCAGATAAAGGGCTAGTTTCCAAAATCTATAAAGAACTTATTAAACTTAACACCAAAGAAACAAACAATCCAATCATGAAATGGGCAAAAGACATGAAGAGAAATCTCACAGAGGAAGACATAGACATGGCCAACATGCACATGAGAAAATGCTCTGCATCACTTGCCATCAGGGAAATACAAATCAAAACCACAATGAGATACCACCTCACACCAGTGAGAATGGGGAAAATTAATAAGGCAAGAAACAACAAATGTTGGAGAGGATGTGGAGAAAAGGGAACCCTCTTACACTGTTGGTGGGAATGTGAACTGGTGCAGCCACTCTGGAAAACTGTGTGGAGGTTCCTCAAAGAATTAAAAATAGACCTGCCCTACGACCCAGCAATTGCACTGTTAGGGATTTACCCCGAAGATTCAGATGCAATGAAACGCCGGGGCACCTGCACCCCGATGTTTCTAGCAGCCATGTCCACAATAGCCAAACTGTGGAAGGAGCCTCGGTGCCCATCGAAAGATGAATGGATAAAGAAGATGTGGTTTATGTATACAATGGAATATTACTCAGCCATTAGAAACAACAAATACCCACCATTTGCTTCAACGTGGATGGAACTGGAGGGTATTATGCTGAGTGAAGTAAGTCAATCGGAGAAGGACAAACAGTGTATGTTCTCACTCATTTGGGGAATATAAATAATAGTGAAGGGGAATATAAGGGAAGGGAGAAGAAATGTGTGGGAGATATCAGAAAGGGACACAGAACATAAAGACTTCTAACTCTGGGAAATGAACTAGGGGTGGTGGAAGGGGAGGAGGGCGGGGGGTGGGGGTGAATGGGTGACGGGCACGGAGGGGGACACTTGACGGGATGAGCACTGGGTGTTATTCTGTATGTTGGTAAATTGAACACCAATAAAAATTAATTTATATAAAAAAATACTTAGTCTTCTTCAATTATTCTTTAAAAAAATAGAAATGGGAGGAAAATTTCCAAACTTATTCTACAAGGCTAGTATTATCTTGATTACAAAACCAGACAAAGATCCCCAGTAAAATGGAGAATTGTAGGCCAATATCCCTGATGCCTATGGATGCAAAAGTTCTCAACAAGATACTACCAAAACAAATACAACATTCTTTCTTGATAAAAACTCTCAACAAAGTAAGAATAGAGGGAACGTGCCTCAACATCATAAAGCCCATATATGAAAGACCCATTGCTAATATCATCCTCAAAGGGGAAAAATTGAAAGCTTTTCCTCTGCAGTCAGAAACAAGACAAGGACATCCACTGTCACCACTGTTATTTAACATAGTACCAGAAGTCCTTGCCTCAGCAATCAGAAAACAAAAAGAAAGAAAATGGATCCAAATTGTTAAAGAAGAAGCCAATTTTCACTATTCGCAGATGACATGGTATTCTATGTATAAAACATGAAAGATTCCACCAAAAATTTGCTAGGACTGATACATCAAATCAGCAAAGTCACAAGATACAAAAACAATGTACAGAAATCTGTTGTATTTCTGCACACCAACAATTAGGCAGCAGAACGAGAAATTGAGGAATCAATATCCCATTTACAATTCTACCCAAGACCATGAGATATCTAGGAATACACCTAACCAAAGAGGTAAAAGATCTGTTCTCTGAAAACTATAGAACACTTAAGAAATAAATTGAAGGGCAGCCCGGGTGGCTCAGTGGTTTAGCGCCACCTTCAGCCCAGGGCCTGATCCTGGAGACCCAGGATCGAGTCCCACGTCAGGCTCCCTGCATGGAGCCTGCTTCTCCCACTGGCTGTGTCTCTGCCTCTCTCTCTCTCTCTCTCTCTCTCTCTCTCTCTCTCTCTCTCCCTCCCTGTCTCTCATTAATAAATAAAATATTTAAAAAAGAAATAAATTGAATAAGACACAAAGATGGAAAATTTTTCCATGCTCATGGATTAGAAGAACAGACTTTGTTAAAATGTCTACACCACCCAAAGCAATCTACACATTTAATGCCATCCTTATCAAAATACCACCAGCATTTTTAGCAGAACTAGAGAAAACAATCCTAAAATTTGTATTGAACCACTAAAGACCCCAAATAGAAAAAGCAATATTGAAAAAGAAAAGCAAAGCTGGAGGCTTCACAATTCCAGACTTAAAGCTATATTACAAAACTATAGTCATCAAGACAGTATGGTCTGTCCCGGCATGAAACAGACACATAGATCAATGGAACAGAATAGAGAACCCAGAAGTGGGCCTACAGCTATATGGTCAACTAATCTTTGAAAAAACAGGAGAGAGAGAATATCGAATGGGAAAAAGTCTCTTCAACAAATGGTTTTGGGAAAACTAAACAGCAACATGCAAAAGAATGAAACTGGAAAACTTTCCTAGACCATACACAAAAATAGATTCAAAATGGATGAAGGACCTAAATATGAGACAAGAAACCATCAAAATTCTAGAGAACAGAGGCAACAACCTCTTTTACTTTGTCCATAGCAGCTTCTTACTAGATACATCTCCATAATCAAGGGAGACAAACAAAAAATGAACTATTGGGACTTCATCAAGATAAGAAGCTTTTGCACAGTGAAGGAAACAACCAACATAACCAAAAATGAACCTACAGAATAAAAGAAGATATTTGCACATGACATATGTGACAAAGGGTTAGTATCCAAAATATATAAAAAGATTATCAAATTCAAAACCAAAAAAAAAACAAATAATCTAGTTAAGAAATGGGCAGAAGATATGAACAGTTTTCCAAAAATGACCTCTAGATGGCTAACAGACACATGAAAAGATGCTCAAAATCACTTATCATCATGTAAATACAAGTCAAACCCCTGATGGGATATCAATGCATAGTTGTCAGAATGGTAAAATTAACAACACAGGAAACAAGAGATATTGGTGAAGATGCAGAGAAAGGGGAACCCTCTTACACTGTTGGTGGGAATGCAACCTGGTACAGCCACTCTGCAAAACAGTATGAAGTTTCCTCTAAAATATAAAAATAGAACTAATCTATGATTCAGCAATTACACTAAAAGTTATTTACCCAAATGATACAAAAATACTGATTTGAAGAGGCCCATTCAGCCTGTTTATACCAGCATTATCAACATAGCTATACTATGAAAAAAGCCCAAATGTCCATCAAATGAGTAATGGATAAAGATGTAGCATATATAGAGAGAATGGAATATTACTCAGCCATCAAAAGAATAAAATTTTTCCATTTGCAGTGACATAGATGCAGCTAGAAGAGTGTATTATGCTAAGCAAAATAAGTTAGTTAGAGAAAGACAAATACCATATGATTTTGCTCATATGTGGAATTTTGGAAATTAAATTGATGAATGTATGGGGTGGGAAAAAAAGAGGGCGGCAAACCATAACAGCCTCTTAACTATAGAGAACAGACTGAAGGTTGCTGGAAGGGAGATGTGTGAGGTTTGGGCTAAATGTGTGATGTGTATTAAGGAGGGCACTTGTGATGAGCACTGGATGTTATATGTAAGGATGAATCACCAAATTCTATTCATAAAACAAATATTACACTTTATGTTAACTACTGGAATTCAAATAAAAACGTTAAAAAATAATGTTGAAATTATGTAGTCTTTAAGTATATTTGAGATTTTAAAATATTTTCTTTTTACAATAATAATATGCATTTTAGAAAACATTGAAAACAACTAAATAATGAAAAATGTAAGTAATATTGTAACTCCATTTCAACCATAATTATTTTTTGATGTACATAGCCTCTGTCTCTTTTAATTTTGTGCATGTGTATGTGTGTGTGTAATGTTCATTTTCTTTTTTCCAAAAAACAAGGTCATACTTCACGGTAGCAGAATATTTTCACTTAATTATTTGTCATGGGCATTTTCCACATCATTAAATGTTCTTCAGCATCATATTTCAGCATCATATTTAATGATTGCTTAGTGAGATTTTTTGGTATGGATGTACATTTTTAATGAATATTCCATTATTGGATATTTAGTCTGTTGCTATACATTATAAATACAACTTCAAAGTATTCTTCCCTATGCTGTACACCTGAAACTGATGCAGTAATACTGCATGTCAATTACACTCAAATTTTAAAGGCTTTTTAAAAAATAAAGGAACATATAAAAATCAATTAAACTGAGGTAGCAGATTTTTTAAGTATTCTTGAAATAACACCTTGCTGCACATATATTATTTCCTTACTATAAATCTATTAGAAACAAGGGCATGCAAAATTCTACAGCTTTTCATAAATACTGACACATTATACTGGAATTAAAAAATATTAAAAAAAAAAGAAAGACTACTAATTTAGGTTCCCACAAATCAGGGCTGAAAGTGCCCATTTTTCTTGTACTTTTCCAAGAATATTATTATTTCTCAAAATACTTTGTTAATCAGAAGGTAAAATAACATATTAAGGTGCTGCAGCTTTCTTTAGGCAGTGGTGCACATTTGTCGCCTCCCAAGCTGTACTCTGCCTCCCCTAGTGTGGGGTGTGGCAAGTTGTGGCAGAGCCATAGGTCTGTCATCTGTCTCACACTGCCTTCTGGGGGCTAAGAAGGGGCTGCTGCTGATGGGAGGAAGTGTCTAATAAGAAAAAAGTAGTTTGGTTTTAAAAATATAACTTCTTTGGGACAGGCTCTGCCAATTTTTTCCTTTATATTTGTTTACTGTTTAATTTTTTTGTTGTTGTCCTTTCCTGAGTTTCATTCATTTTTCTTAGCCTGTTCATCATTACTTTATTGATATCTAAGAATTGTTTTTACATTGAGTCACTTTAATCTGGGGATTATTCTACATGCACTTATCCTTTTGTCATTTGCTTTCCAGTTTTGTGAATGTTGTTACATATAATTATTACTATTTCATATATTTGAGTTTTTTCATCTACATATTCTTTAAATTGCTTTTAAATTATTATTCAACAGGGGCAAGATGGCAGAAGAGTAGGGTCTCAAAGTCACCTGTCCCCACCAAATGACCTAGATAATTTTCAAATCATCCTGAAAACCTGAGATTTAAGGAGAGAACAGCTGGAATGCTACAGTGAGAAGAGTTCACACTTCTATCAAGGTAGGAAGATGGAAAAAAATAAAGAAATAAAAAAGCATCCAAGGGGGACGGCCCCTGCGGGGGGCCGGGCTAAGGCCGCACAGCAAGTGACCCCAGGACAGGAAAGCCCCATCCCGGAGAAGCAGGAGCTTCACCAATCTTCCCGGGCAGAAGGCGCTCCCAGGGAGTTGGAGCAGGATCCCAGGAGGGGCGGGGATGCCCTCAGGCTCCCAGGGGCAATAACAGAGGACCTGCGCCCCAGGGAGAGCTTGCAACACCCCACGGCCAAGCTCCCTAAAGGGCTGCAGCACGCCCAGCGGGCCGGGACCAGTTCAGGCGGCAGCTCAGGCGGAGGCTCCACCCGGAGGGAGCCCAGGGAGCTAGGGGACACAGCCCAAGATCCGGCACTGCCCACGGGACAGGCAGAGGCCGAGAGGGCACAGGATAGTGAGGACACTCCTGCCACTGGGCGCCCACGAGCTGTGCAGATCAGAATCCCCCGCCCCCGAAGCATCCAGGCCCATGCAGACTGAGAGATCCATAGTTACTGCAGGAGCTGACTCCAGGGCTGGAGAGCTGGCTGCCGCCACTGTTATTGCTCCGCCTGGGGCCTCACAGGATAAACAACCCCCACTGAGCTTCACAGTACCCTCACAGGATAAACAACTCCCACTGAGCCGGGCACCAGGCAGGAGGCTGGGAAGCTCCCACAGGTGCTCACACCTGAGACTCAGCACAGCAGGTCCCTCCCACAGAAGACCAGCTAGAGGGACAGGGGAAAAGCAACTTATTGACCAAGCAGCACTGGAAAGTTCCAGGGGAAGTGGAGGGATTTACACTATATAGAATCAGAGGATACTCCCCCTTGTTTTTTGTTTTCTGTTTGCTTCGCCCCCTTTTCTTTTCCTTTTTTTCTTTTTTCTCTTTTCTTCTCCTATTCCCAGAACAACTTGTTTTTGTACACTCTGCATTGAGCAAAATGACTAGAAGGAAAAACTTACTTCAGGAACAGTCCTCTTTCCCACAGAGTTACAAATTTGGATTACAATTCAATGTCAGAAAGCCAATTCAGAAGCGCAATATAAAGGTACTGGTGGTGCTAGAGAAAAGTATAAAGGATTCAAGAGACTTCATGACTGCAGAATTTAGATCTAATCAGGCAGAAATTAGAAATCAAATAAATGACATGCAATCCAAATTAGAGGTCCTAAAGACGAGGGTTGATGAGGTAGAAGAGTGAGTGACATGGAAGACAAATCAATGGCAAGGAGGAAAACTAAGGAAAAAAGAGAAAAACAATTAAAAGATCATGAGGATAGGTTAAGTGAAATAAATGACAGCCTCAGAAGGAAAAATCTACATTTAATTGGGGTTCCAGAGGGTGCCGAAAGGGATAGAGGTCCAGAATATGTATTTCAACAAATCATAGCTGAGAACTTTCCTAACCTCAGAAGGGAAACAGGCATTCAGATGGAGGAAATAGAGAGATCCCCCCCTAAAATCAATAAAAACCACTCAACACCTCAACATTTAATAGTGAAACTTACAAATTCCAAAGATAAAGAGAAGATCCTTAAAGAAGAAAGAGAGAAGAAATCTCTAATTTTTATGGGGAGAAATATTAGATTAACAGCAGACCTCTCCACAGAGACCTGGCAGGCCAGAAAAGACTAGCAGGATAAATTCAGGATCCTAAATGAGAAGAACCTACAGCCAAGAATACTTTATACAGCAAGGTTCTCATTCAGAATAGAAGGAGAGATAGAGCTTCCAAGATAGGCAGAAACTGAAAGAATATGTGACCACCAAGGCAACTCTGCAAGAAATATTAAGGAGGATTCTGTAATAGAAAGAGGAAGTCCAAGGGAACAATCCACAAAAACAGGGACTGAATAGGTATCATGATGACACTAAATTCATATCTTTCAATAGTAACTCTGAAGGTGAATGGGCTTAATGACCCCATCAAAAGGCGCAGAGTTTAGGACTGGATAAAAAAGCAAGACCCATCTATTTGCTGTCTACAAGAGACTCATCATTATAGATATAAGGACACCTACAGCGTGAAAATAAAAGTTTGGAGAAATATGTACCATTCAAATGGTCCTCAAAAAAAGCAGGGGTAACCATCCTTATATCAGATAAACTAAATTTTATCCCGAAGACTGTAGTAAGAGATGATGAGGGACACTATATACTACTTAAAGGGTCTATCCAACAAGAGGAACTAACAATCATGAATATTTATGCCCGCAATGTGGGAGCTGCCAAATATATCAATCAATTAATAACCAAAGTTAAGACATACTTAGATAATAAGACACTTATACTTGGAGACTTAAATGTAGCACTTTCTACAATGAAGAGGACTTCTAAGCACAAGAGCTCCAAAGAAACAAGAGCTTTCAATGACACACTGGACCAGATGGATTTCACAGATATTTACAGAAGTTTACATCCAAAAGCAACTGAATACACATTCTTCTCAAGTGCACATGGAACTTTCTCCAGAATAGACCACATACTGGGTCACAAATCAGGTCATAACCAATACCAAAAGATTGGGATCGTTCCCTGGGTATTTTCAGACCATAATGCTTTGAAATTAGAACTAAATCACAAGAAGAACTTTGGAAGGATTTCAAACACGTGGAAGTTAAGGACCATCCTGCTAAAAGATGAAAGGGTCAACCAGGAAATTAGAGAAGAATTAAGAAGATTCATGGAAACTAATGAGAATGAAGATACAACCATTCAAAATCTTAGGGATATAGCAAAACAGCCCTGAGGGGGAAATACATCACAATACAAATATCCATCCAAAAACTGGAAAGAATTCAAATACAAAAGCTAACCTTGCACCTAAAGGAGCTGGAGAAACAACAGCAAATAGATCCTACACCCAGCATAAGAAGAGAGTTAATAAAGATTTGAGCAGAACTCAATGAAATAGAGACCAGAAGAACGGTGGAACAGATGAACAAAACCAGGAGTTGGATTTTTGAAAGAATTAATAAGACAGATAAACCATTAGCCAGACTTATTAAAAAAAGAGAAAAGACTCAAATTCATAAAATCATGAATGAGAAAGGAGAGATCCCCACCAACACTAAAGAAATACAAATGATTTTTAAAAATTATTATGAGCAGTTATATGCCAATAAATTAGGCAATCTAGAAGAAATGGACACATTTCTGGAAAACCACAAACTCCCAAATCTGGAACAGGAAGAAATAGAAAACCTGAACAGGCCAATAACTAGGGAGGAAATTGAAGTTGTCATCAAAAACATCCCAATACACAAAAATCCAGGGCCAGATGGCTTCCCTGGGGAATTCTATCAAACGTTTAAAGAAGAAACCATACCTATTCTACTAAAGCTGTTTGGAAAGATAGAAAGAGATGGAATACTTCCAAATTCGTTCTATGAGCCCAGCATCACCTTAATTCCAAAACCAGACAAAGACCCGACCAAAAGGAGAACTATAGACCAATATCCCTGATGAACATGGATGCAAAAATTCTCATACAGACACTAGCCAATAGGATCCAACAATATATTAAGAAGATTATTCACCATGACCAAGTGGGATTTATCCCTGGGATGCAAGGCTGGTTCAACACTCATAAAGCAATCAATGTGACTGATGATATCAGAGGAGAAAAAACAAGTACCATAGGATCCTCTCAGTAGATGCAGAGAACGCATTTGAAAAAAAAAATACAGCATCCATTCCTGATCAAGACTCTTCAGAGTGTAGGGATAGAGAGAACATTCTTCAGCATCTTAAAAGCCATCTACAAAAATCCCACAGCAAATATCATTCTCAATGGGGAAACACTGGAAACTTTTCCCTTAAGATCAGCAACACGACAGGGATGTCCACTCTCACCACTGGTATTCAACATAGTACTAGAAGTCCTAGCCTCAGCAATCAGGCAACAAAAAGAAATAAAAGGCATTCAAATTGGCAAAGAAGAAGTCAAACTCTCCCTCTTCGCCAATAACATGATACTCTACATAGAAAACCCAAAAGACTCCACCCCAAGATTGCTAGAATTCGTACAGCAGTTTGGCAGTGTGGCAGGATACAAAATCAATGCCCAGAAGTCAGTGACATTTCTATACACTAACAAGGAGTTTGAAGAAAGAGAAATTCAGGAGTCAATCCCATTTACAATTGCACCCAAAAGCATAAGATACCTAGGAATAAACCTAACCAAAGAGGTAAAAGATCTATACCCTAAAAACTATAGAATACTTCTGAAAGAAATTGAGGAAGACACAAAGAGATGGAAAAATATTCCATGCTCATGGATTGGAAGAATTAATATTGTGAAAATGTCAATGCTACCCAGGGCAATTTACACATTTAATGCAGTCCCTATCAAAATACCATGAGCTTTCTTCAGAGACTTGGAACAAATAATCTTAAGATTTGTGTGAAATCATAAAATACCCTGAATAGCCAAGGGAATATTAAAAAAGAAAACCGTAGCTGGGGGCATCACAATGCCAGATTTCAGGTTGTACTACAAAGCTGTGGTCATCAAGACAGTGTGGTACTGGCAGAAACAGACACATAGATCAATGGAACAGAATAGAGGATCCAGAAGTGGACCCTCAACCTTATGGTCAACTAATATTTGACAAAGCAGGAAAGATTATCCACTGGAAAAAAGACACTCTCTTCCATAAATTGTGCTGGGAAAATTGGACATCCACATGCAGAAGAATGATACTGGACCATTCTCTTTCACCATACACAAAGATAAACTCAAAATGGATGAAAGATCTAACTGTGGACAAGATTCCATCAAAATCCTAGAGGAGAACACAGGCAACACCCTTTTTGAACTTGGCCACAGTAATTTCTTGCAAGATACATCCATGAAGGCAAGAGAAAAAAAGCAAAAATGAACTTTTGGGACTTCATCAAGATAATGATCTTTTGCACAGCAAAAGAAACAGTCAACGAACCTAAAAGACAACCTAAAGAATGGGTGAAGATATTTGCAAATGACGTGTCAGATAAAGGGTTAGTATCCAAGATCTATAAAGAACTTATTAAACTCAACAGCAAAGAAGCAAGCAATCCAGTCATGAAATGGGCAAAAGACATGAACAGAAATCTCACAGAGGAAGACATAGACATGGCCAACATGCACATGAGAAAATGCTCCGCATCACTGGCCATCAGGGAAATACAAATCAAAACCACAATGAGATACCACCTCACACCAGGGAGAATGGGGAAAATTAACAAGGCAGGAAACCACAGATATTGGAGAGGATGTGGAGAAAGGGGAACCTTCCTGCACTGTTGGTGGGAATGTGAACTGGTGCAGCTACTCTGGAAAACTGTGTGGAGGTTCCTCAAAGACTTAAAAATAGATACGCCCTACCTGCTGGGGATTTACCCCAAAGATACCAAATGCAGTGAAACGCCAGGACACCTGCACCCAGATGTTTATAGCAGGAATCTCTACAATAGCCAAACTGTGGAAGGAGCCTCGGTGTCCATCGAACGATGAATGGATAAAGAAGATGTGGTCTATGTATACAATGGAATATTACTCAGCCATTAGAAACGACAAATACCCACCATTTGCTTCAACGTGGATGGAACTGGAGGGTATTATGCTGAGTGAAGTAAGTCAATCGGAGAAGGACAAACAGTGTATGTTCTCATTCATCGGGGGAATATGAATAATAGTGAAAGGGAATATAAGGGAAGGGAGAAGAAATGTGTGGGAAATATCAGAAAGGGAGACAGAACATAAAGACTCCTAACTCTGGGAAACGA